>NC_059474.1:58167226-60605559 GCF_018139145.2 Gymnogyps californianus | reverse complement strand
AGTAAACAAGCAGAGACAAAAGACGAGGGCGTTTGTGGGAACCACTTATAATCATGTTGTTGCTAAAATAACCTTGCAATGTGATGAAATTGGCTGTGAGTAGGTTCGCAGCTACAAAGAGCCACAAAACCTCAAGATGGTTTGAAGCAGTTTTGCTGAAGGGAAGGAGCTGTAGCAGCTGGCTTGGATTCTGAAATGTGTTTGGGGAAAAAAAACCAAAACCCCGCACATGTTCAAGATGTACATATCTGCAGAGAACATCAAGAGAGCCTTAGAGAGCACAACAGGGCCTGGACCAGGACCACACTTCTTCTCATGAAGAAGTGAGGAGCAGACTGTGAGCCTTACTCAAGTGACTCTCCTATTTTCCCTGTGCAGCCTCTACCAGCAAGGGACTCTCAGCTTTTGCTCTTCCCAAAGGCAGGCTGGGTTAGGAAGCTCTTAACACCCCTCTTTCCACCAAGTATATTTATCTCAGCAAGTCCCAATGGGCCTGAATCCAGCTAAAACAAACTTTCTGGGCACTTGTGACTGTTATGAAATGGAGTGAGTCAGCCAGGCTACATCAGAAAGAGAACACCTTCTATTTGTTCACAGAAACTTAATAAGCCAAGGGAGGAAAAAAACCACGTGTCAGAAAAGACGCATCCCTACATATCTTCATCTTACAAAGGTTAGCCCTTCTCTCTGACCTTAGGCAGGTGTTGCTATCTGGCTTTCTGTCTCCCTATACACTTCTGACTGTTCTGCCTCCCTCCCCAGACCCATAGGTCTGTGCTTCAGCCATCTGTCCGGTGATGCAGTTGAATCAAAGGTATCAGTGTTTATTTACCACCAGCATTTCCCCACTTATGTTCCCATTGCCATGGTGAGCAGCAACAGAGCCTGAAAGATAAGGTCAAAACATAGCCTAGATATCTCCCACAAGCCATCTGGAAGAATCGTTTTCTGAGGAATTCTCTGGCATGGATTTGCACTTGCTCTGTGACCAAAAGCCAGCCTCAGCTCAGCACTCTGGGCTCCTAACTGAGCTCCTGGGACACCTGGGAACAAGAACCATCCCTAATAACCTTGAACCCAGATTCTTCTCCAGGAACTGGAGAGGAACTTCTCAGTTCCTTATAGGTTATCAGTGTTACCTCTTTGGTCTGTGTCAGCCTCATTCTGTTTCCTTCCACAGTGTGGGAGTCCAGGTCCCTGCCACATACCTGCACTGCTTTGCCGAGCACCCCAGCATCACTTCATGGGAATTGTTTATTATTTTACATCTTTCAGAAACTTTCCAGCCTATCCTTGCACAAATTACAATGCTAACATATGACAATGTATGTTGCATCTGAATATAATATTTGTGAAGACAAAGCAGATCTCTTCCCCAGTTACTATACCACTGAAAATCAAATGTCAGTCTGCATGTCTTGGATTACTCAGATAATGCAATTAGCATCACAGTACCGTTATGTAAACTGTTAATCAAACATTGAGACAGAGGGAAAAAATAGGAGATGTCAAATGAACCCTGGAAAGAGACATGAAGTACAGGCTGTCGAGACTGCACATGCTGAAGTGCTGCAGGAAAGATGAAAATTATTGTGGTAAGTACATCATGATTTAGGCCAACCTAAGAGGGAGGCTATCTGCTTGGTGAAAACCTGGACCAGCGCAGATGTTCAGCATGAGAGATTGTGTCCTGGAGACAGTTACGAGGACACAAAGTATGGAGCACCAAAAGGGCTGAAACAGTACCAACATACAACCACTCTCTGTCCTGTCTCAGCAGGACAGACTCAAACTTCAGTCACTGGGATCTACCAGAAAATTGGATTTCAGTATAAGTTGACATTTCTGAGCATCAAATAGGGTTATTCAAGAGATGAGAACACAAAGTGCAGTATTGACAATGGTGTCAATATATCACAATGGTGACATTGCAACCCAGCTTGGCATCCTAGACTTAGATGAATTATGCACTGGGCAAGACTGAAGCTTTTCACTCCTGTGTTATCTCCTGTATCACCTGAGCCATGTCTGGATTAATTTTAAGACAGCTATTTTGGGACCTCTGTGCTACATGAAAGCAAAAGCTGCTTCATGTCAGTTTTAGCTTGGGAGACTGGCTAAAATCCAATTCTAACTGCAGCCTATGTGGAATCAAATGCAGACTCAGGCCTTAATTTTGACATAGGTATCACAACACAGAGACATCAGGTGGTTTTCCCCTGTGAATTGC
Source organism: Gymnogyps californianus (assembly GCF_018139145.2). Classification (NCBI taxonomy): domain Eukaryota; kingdom Metazoa; phylum Chordata; class Aves; order Accipitriformes; family Cathartidae; genus Gymnogyps; species Gymnogyps californianus. Next base: position 60,603,329 of record NC_059474.1, on the reverse strand, counting down.
AACAAACCTTCTTTACTGATAAGTTTTGATGTCCTAGCTGCTTTCTGATCTGAAAAACAACAACACATTTTGGAAATTCTTCCCCTCTATCTTGAAACACATTCTTGAAGAGCCTAAGTGAAAGGTTCATTTTAATCTGGATCACCAGCAAGATGCAATACTATCAAAAGAACAGATCAAAATTAAGAAAAAGACAGTGTGCTGAGGAAAACAAAGATTTAGACAGAAAATAGGCGTAACTCAAAGGAAACTGCCCCATGTAATACAAAAAGTGTCAGTAAAGAGTTGTGAATAATTCTTGCCTGCTTTTCTCACTTCAGACCAAAAACATGCTTCAATGTTTTGTTGCTTCAGTCCTAAGAGATCTGAAATGCTTGCCTTGACCTACTACTGACCACAGAAATCCGTTCAATGAAAAAGACCAAAAGTTTAGTAGAAACTGCATACCATAAGCTTAGGAGCAACGACTCAAGAGTTGTGTCATTTAGCAGGCAAAGATTACACTACAGCCCCTCACACTTGGAAATAAGCCCTGTCTTGAAAAAAGCCCCATGCCAGTAAACACAAAAGGACATCGAAAGGAAGAGCAAAAGCTCCCTCACTGCATTGAGGTGACTAGCGTGCAGCACATCAGAGCCTTTCCAAAACACTACTGTACTTTCTAGGTCACCATGTGCAGGTTCCAATGTCTTTCCCAGGGCAAAGGGGTCTCTAAACTGGTCTGGAAGACAGCCCTGATGAATTCATAGATGACAGATATATCACTGTTACAGGACTGAACACCAGCATATGCAAGCAAAGTCTCCTTCCTGGAGGCAATATGATTCCGTGCAAATCGTTTTCACTGTCTGCTTCTTGATATTTCCAACTGTAGCAAAGACAATAATGATGATACACACTGTAATTATGCATTTAGGTAAGATGGTGAAAGAAATCAGAAGTGGATATGTACTTAGGATGAAATCACTCTCTGTGGCTTCTTCTCTTCACTGACTGTTATGGAAACCCAGTCGAGGAACTTCAACTAGACACTGAACTTAAAGACATCTGGAACTTGACAATCCAAATCCAACCCTAGCAGTATAAGAGTTAGCATCAGTATTAATATGCTGAATACTACTTCTCCAAAAATCTCAATGTGAAATATCAGAATCCTCCAGAAGGTGGGGTTTTTTCCCTCCCCACTGGGTACGTTATCAGAGACATTAATTGGAAAAAGCCTATTTACTTCAAATATGAAGGGGGAAAAAAAGTGCCAAGACTGGTGTTGCCCATGACAGTTGCAGTGAGAAAACAAGAAACTAAAGAGGCCTCTACCAACATGAAAGCTTTTAACATGCCACTGTAAAGGTTAAAATGTCAGTTAGATTTCTTCAAAAGTCAGATAATTTTATCACAAATCACCTTAATGGTGGTACATACTCAGCTGAGAGGAACTGTGGACACAATTTGGTCCTAATTCTTTGAATTCACAGATTTTTTTTTTTTTTTTTGAAAGACAAAATAAAGGTGAAAACAAAACTCTTAAAAGAAGCAGCAGGAAAGTCTTACTGAGGAGGACAGTTTTGCAGTGGCACTCCCAGCAGGCGATGCTCAGCTGACTGAGTGCGATTCCACCAGCATGAAATCATGCCCACCAGCTCACATTCTGGCCCAGGGACTCCAGAGAAAAATGCATTTGTCACCTCAAGCTGATGTTCACCTAACTAATAGTGCTCAGCAGCAAGAAATTAGCACAGCACAGATATTGATCACACCAGGACTCTGTGATCTGTCTCACCCCCATCTTCTCTCTTTCCTTGGTAACTCTGGGAAAGAGCTTACCCTTCCCTTGGACGCCCCTTGATAGCAAGGGTCATCCAGTGAGCTCTTCCCAGTGGAAGGAAATTCTCATGGACCTAAGGTCCTCCGTAACAGCAAAGGCTCACCTATTCTCTCTAGTTGTCTGGAGAAGAGCACAGTGGTCAACCAAGATGAAGATTATAATGGATGCAAGGACTCCCTGAAGACTTTCCCCTCACAGCCAATTCTCTCCCTTGCTGTTTTACAGAAGTTGAAATGGTTCTGTGGGAACATACCAATATCAAAATTCCATTAAAGATTTTTTAACTCTAGGATGGAATTCCAGAGGCAAACTAAAGAAATAGACTTAATCTGCTCTGTGAGTACCAGCACTTCTGTAAAACAAATATGGCAGTGATTAAGGATCTCGCAGGACCCAACAGCTTTGAAACTCAGTCTCATACAACATAAATACAGTCCCATGATTCATCCATCCTCTTTTCTACACCTCCTTTAACCGATTACATTTGAATCATGCATATTAGAAAAAAATCAAGACAGTACCGTTAGCTGCACTACAAGTTGCAGAAGCACAAAATGGCATGAAATGCCTAAGCCTTTTTAACATTGATGCTGTTCTCTGCTGCAGATCACCTGGCATGCATAGCTCAGCTCCCTGAAAAAATAATGCTGTCACTCCCTGATTAAATTACTCCTGCAGTGGAAAAGACATTGAGCAGCCTGCCTGTTTCGATTGGCTGTGTAGTGACTGAGCTCAATGAATATGGAAATAATTGGAAATCCTAGACCAATATAGAGGAGGAGGAATATGTGACCCACATAAAGGGCATGCTGGAGTTGCCTGAAAGTAAAATCATAGTGTTATATCAAGGAATTGAAAAATCCTTGGTATCAGGGGTAGGGGTTAAAAAGCAAATAAAGATTACTTCAGTAAAATGCCAGAGGGTTCCAACAGAGATGCAAAGCCTTTTCAAAAACTCTTCACAGGCTGCCACCCTAGGAAAGAGGTGAAACTGAGAATTTGTTAAATCATATTTCCTAATTCTAATCTAGACCTTTGTGTCTCTTTTGCTGTTGAGGTTTAATAGGTTTAAAAGATTACTAAGCAGTTGCCAGCCAAGTTTCTTTGACTTGGACTCTGAAGCTATGACCTTTTTAGTAGTTCATAGCCAAAAAGATTCTAATTGGAATATAAGAAATGGACAACTACCTTAGAAAAAACAAAAAGCTTTACCATCAGATGAGCCTGTTTTCAGCAACTCAAGCAAATGAACTGCAAAGAAGGTAAGAAAATTACAGTCCTGCACTTACTGGAAAAAATCTGTAACATACCTCCCTTAAATATCTAAAAAAAGTCTACATTTTCCTTGGACATGGCTCACTTGCCCACCTGTGCTAACCAAGAATTACTAGCACCCCAGTGTAAGAGGTGCTTCTGGTGAAACAGAAGTGGTCTGCTTCCCATATACTCCCCGCAGCTGGAGTACAAGGCACGTTCAGGCATCCCGTATAGCTCTGGCCCTCCTGGCACGTATACCACTCCCTGGAATTGCTGGCAAACAAGGGATGTTACAGCAACCTTCTTCAGCTTCTTCTACCCGACTGTCATAGCAAAAAGCAGATCCAGAATCAAGGGAGAAAAAGTAAGTTTAAAACACATTTGGACAAATGCAAGCATACATGCATGCAAAGTTCTAAACTCTTTTTGGCCACATCTAAAAATTAGGGCTACTGACTCGTTACAATACTTTTAAGAGGTTCCCAGATGTGGTCTCAAAACACACTTTTGCATGTACTTTACTTTTGCAATGATCTAGTTTCTTAGTATAGTTAGTTCCTAAGGATTTTAGAGTGAAGCTTTATTTTCCCTTCTCTAATGCTAAGAAATTTTCCTTTCATTCCTTTAACATTACATAAGTGCTTTTCATTTCCTGAACAATTCTCAGAGAAAGCTAGGATATTTGTGGAATAGCTTATTAATTCATTCATAAATATATATACTTGGTTCAATTAAGCGTGAGAAACCTTCACCACTGACTTTTATCTCATAGGATCACCTTACACTATCCTGCAAATTGGAAGGTGAGTGACATGTTCTTTAGGCTGTTTTCTATTCTTGTGGCTAAAACAAATCTCTAAATCAGTTTCTAAGCTAGTAACCACCACTTTCATAATAAGTGCATCCATCTAAAATTTTTCTGTTTCAATTTGCTAGTATTTGAGTCAATATTCTCATGTGTTATATATTCCCCTCATAATTTTTTTTACTTAATAGCAGTCTGATGAGAAAAAAATGGTGCAGGTAACCTGATTCACAATACACACTACTGTATATTTTGCTAATAGCTTTTTACAAGCTTTCCAAATGTTGATTTAAAATCTATTCCCTGAAATCAAGAGGCTTCACCTTCTCACAAATAAAATAATAAAAAGCTTCCTGTAAAAAGGGTGTTTCAAAACTGTTACGTCTATTTTGAGACTATTCTAACTGAAGAGGAAGGTTTTCTTAAATACTGGCTCCACATCAAAAGTGCATATAGGAAAGACTGTTTGATGTGCCAGAGTAAAGCTCCTCCTTTCCAAATCAATACAACTCTTAAAGTTTCCCACTGTGAAGGATGTCAGTATCTATGTGATCATCCTAAATGTTAATGAAAACATCAGTTGTAGGATACATGGAGGCAAAGAATCCAAATATAGACATACTCTGGACTGGACGAGTTGAAATCTAACAGCCCTATCAGGGGTTGGGTGACTGGTTACATAATGTAAAAAAAGAAAAAAAAATGCACATAGTGCTCCTTCATAACTGGAAGCCCCTTTATTCCAACACTGAGTCATTATCATTGATCCCTGGCACATGCAACTCTACCTAATTCCGTTACGATCACCATGGCCAGCACTTTCACATCTATCTTGTCTGAAGTAAATTTATAGGGAAAAATGCTGAAAAAACCTCTTAAATTATATAAGGACTAAAATCCCATTTTTGAGACTGAAGTGTTCTGCCTTGTAAGCCCTCCCAGATGTAGCTGAAGTACCACCTTGGTAGCAGAAATGGCAGTACAGGTGACATAACGTCTGCTTACCTTTCACTATTCACATCCCAGCAAAAGATGCAAGTGAAACACAAACCAGTGACCACCAATGCTGGTCTGAGTAACGTGTGAAAGTCACTGAAGCCACCTGCTTTAGTGCATGTGCCTGGGAGCCCTCTGGATATTCAATCACTCCTGTGGTTTGAATGTTTTACCCTGTAATTCTTTATCAACCCAACTTTCAAAAGCAGTGATCACTTAGTAAACTGCTTCCAAACCAGGTGGAGTTACAGATGGTTCAACTGTTTTGAAAATTAAGTGATTCTAATTTCTAAGTATGGCTATACAATAGAATATAATCTAGTAGGCAGACCTCTGAGCTGAAATGCAGGAGACTTAAGTCCTGCTTCTGGTTCTCCCACTGGCCCACTGGAAAGACTCTGGGTGAGTCTTTTCACCATACACAAAACAGGAACAATAAGAGAATTCCCTCAAAATCTGAGCAACATTACAAACAGATGATTAATAGGGATATCTGGCTGCAGGCTTTTGGCTTTGAAAATCTTGATCCAGTTTCTCATCCTGGAGAGGAAGAGAGGATTATTCAATTTAAGAACTGGCAACTATTTATAGCCTTAGCTATAAAAAAAAAAAAGTTTTACAGAAATAGCAAGCCAGAAACCTATTGCTGCCTCAACCCTCTCCAGTAGAAACAATTCCCAGGGGTATCTGCACACTGTTCCAAGGTTGCTGGAGTGCATATTGTTCCATGTCTTCTTGCCAGTAAATTGCAGGACCACTTTCAGTCACACAATGGAGAGGAAAAAGTAAAAAAATATTTTTTCCCCAAGATTCACTTCAGTAGAGTTTCTGTCATTGTTCTGTTATTCTTTTCTTTCCGAATAGGAGGATGATGCCCATGTCCAAGTGACTGGTTTATGTTTCTTTGTTATCAAGGCAATGCTACATGAAGACAATGGCTATTCATGTAAATGAAGCGGTAGCCCACTTTGTCACATGCACAGACTTGGAAATGAAAGCTATGACCTCTTCTATTTGCTATTGAAGATGAAAACTTCCCGCAGTTTTTCCTATTGTTTCCCCCCCCTCATCTTTGCTAGATTTTGCCCAATCTAGCTCACAGACATCACTAGCAAAAATAAACTTACTTGGATGCTTGTGTTACTTCATGCAATCCAGTTGTCCCTACTATGCTCATACCACCTCTGCAAGCCCATTCTCTTGAGCTGGGAGCAGGCCACCAGTTAAACTGGCAGAATGGCTATATGGCTTCAATGGGACAGCAGAACTGCAACTTCATAGAGTTTAGGGCAGACTAAGTACTGCTTTCAGCAGTACTGCTGAGTACTGCAGAGTACTGCGACTGCAGAGTACTGTGTTCAGCTCTGGGGTCCCCGACATAAGAAGGACGTGGACCTGTTGGAGAGGGTCCAGAGGAGGGCCACGAAGATGATCAGAGGGCTGGAGCGCCTCTCCTGTGAAGACAGGCTGAGAGAGTTGGGGTTGTTCAGCCTGGAGAAGAGAAGGCTCCGGGGAGACCTTATTGCAGCCTTCCAGTACCTAAAGGGGGCCTACAAGAAAGCTGGAGAGGGACTTTTTACAAGGGCACGTAGTGATAGTACAAGGGGTAATGGCTTTAAACTAAAAGAGGATAGATTTAGATTAGATGTAAGGAAGAAGTTCTTCACTGTGAGGGTGGTGAGGCACTGGAACAGGTTGCCCAGAGAGAAGCTGTGGATGCCCCCTCCCTTGAAGTGTTCAAGGCCAGGTTGGATGGGGCCTTGAGCAACCTGGTCTAGCAGAAGGTGTCCCTGTCCATGGCAGGGGGGTTGGAACTACATGATCTAAAGATCATGTAGTTGGTCCCTTCCAACCCAAACCATTCTATGATTCTATGAAGATCTCAACAATGTTTAATGCTAATGTACTCTTAAGAACACTCCCACTGGCTTTAATGGTGCTTGGCATGGAACAGAGTTAGCATATTACAATTTAGCCTAAAAACCATAAACCTGTTGATGATGAATCAGAAAACAGAATCCAGAACTGTAACTATTCTAAAACTGAGAAGCTAAGCTTGTGCCTTTAAAAAACCCAAAAAGCTATTGTTTCAGTATAAGGAAAAGTACTAATTTTACAGAACTGAATATTACATTTCTTCCATAGGTTCTAGTAAAGGCAAGAAGCTATGTGGTCTGGGTTGCCTTTGACAGTCTACAGAGGAGATGTAAATAATCCGCAATCCTCTCTGTCAGCCCATGTAGTTAAACATATTTAGAAGTGGTTGCATTGCTGACCCTTCAAAGCATGGACTCAAAATAAGTACTTCTGAGAAAAAAGCAAAAGAAACCTGCAAAGTCTCTACAGCCTCATTCATTGATTTCTCCAATGCCTTCCAGTCACTAGAAACTTAACAATATGCATCCATACAAAGAACATCACGATCAAGAATTCCAAACACAGTGCCTGGAAGACCAGGCTGCCGTGTCTGTGTTTCCTAATGAAGGTGTGAAAACAACAAGGCAGGCTTTCTGTACCCCTGAGCAGTTACTACCTATAGCTGTAGCCTAAATGAGTAGTTAATGAACCAAAACAAGTGGAAACCTGCTATTAAGGCCCTAACTTTTGATGTTTTGCTGCAGCTGAGGTAGAACACAAGGAATAAAGTTCTTTCAGCTTGATCAACAGGCTTATGGCATTTCCCAAAGCAGATGCTGACAACTGCCATTGAGCTGGTCAAACTCCCTGGAGGCTGTGGGAGAGATTCAGTGTGTGGTATTTTTATCCAAGTCTTTATTCTCGAGCCTAAATGCAATCAAGTCGCAATGAAAGGGTCCCACTCAATTGCATGAATAAGCAAAACCACTGGGGTTCACTCAAGCCCTCCAGCAGCATGGCATTCTGCCAAAGGCCTCTCTTCAGACCAAGACATGACTTCAGACATGACTCCTTATTAGTAATATTATAACAGTGCTGAGAGGCCCTCACAGAGACCGCAGTTGCACACTCAGTCTAAAATGCACACATGACGAGATAATCTGGGTGAAATATTTGCATTTATTTTGCAATATTAAAAGTTAAAAGAAAAGTTATTTTCTTTTCTAACTATTAAAAGAGTTAAAAGAAAAGCAATTTGCCAAGTGTGCTACAGTGCCATTTCTCTCTAGCCCTTGGTCTTTAAACTCTTCAGTTTATGGCCCCCAAGTCTTCTATCCTGTCACCTACTTCAGTGGGCCCATCCTTAAACAGTAACACACACCAACCTTCTGCCTCAGTGTCAGGAAAAAGCCAGTCAGAGCTCTGCGCAACATCGAATATGTTAATATACTCATTGGTAGAGAATACAGCTCTCCATGAAGACATTTTTTTGGAAAACTAAGTCCCAAAGGCAGGTGAAGAAAGTTACTCCCTTTTTGACTAACCAGCCAAGTATAAGGAGGTAACACATACACTAATAAAGGTATCTTTCAGTCTCTAATAATGAAATAATTAAGAATAATGATGACACCTTGTCTGGATAGACACAAACAAAATGGGTTTGGGGATGAAAGACTAACACTGCACTGTTTGAAAAGTTTTGTAGAAAAGACTGAATAAGAAATGAGAGGTTCCTCAAGAATCAGAAAATAGCCTGAGGTATGCTCCCAAAGACATGGTGTGATGGAGCTTTCTTTCATCAGAGGGGTAACTAACTCATGGAGGCTCGTGAACAAGCTTTCTCCAACAGATGTGACCTGAAAGGTGAGCTATGTGCAAACAAGAAAATCTTGTCAGAAGAAGATCAAATCAGTAGGATGGGGTAAAAATCTTTCTAATATAAGCCAGGTATAAATAGATTAAGCATTTTTGGTTTTTATTTTTTGTCTATATCTTGCATAAGCATTTCTAAGTGTGTTGCCTATTTTAACTGTTACAAATAAAAGTTCTTACTTCACTTCCTTTTAACCTGGCTTGAGCTGTGCATGATTTAGAGTAACTAGACAACAGCTAGCCATTCCTTACTAAGGGCATGGCAATCCACAGACCAGGTCACTAAGGTAATAAAACAAGCACCCAGTTAACCTGACTCTGTTCAGGGCATGCAAGGAGAAATACAGCAAGCCACAAGCTCTGCTACATTGGCTAGGTAGAAAGCTGGCACCACAAACATCAGGAGAAACAAATACCTTCCAGTAACCGTTGGTAAGCAAGAAGGCTGGAATCCAGTAAGATATTGCAGCTTATGCTTCAACTCCAAAGATCCTAAAGAACACCCAACATAATTTATCCTCCTTCCCCATTCATGCTTTCTGGCAAAGTAACGTCAGTAGAAATGTCAGCGCATCATGGTGTGTTACTCATGAGATTCCCTTTGAGAAGCAGGACTGACCACCTCACAAACTAGAGATCAGAAGGGAAGGAATGCAGCCCAATACACCCTCTGCCAGTGATGGTGGATCAGAGATGGTATCTAATTTGTTGAGAAAAGGGTTCAGAAAACATGTTATATAGAGACCGCATTAGTTTATTATACTGCTGAATTTTAAGGTTTTTAAGGCACATTCTACTTGAGACAACTTCAACAGTAGGGAATAAGCTTTTTTTTTTTTTTTTTTTTTGACAGTGGCAAACAGATTGCAGACATAAGTTGTGTGTTTGCACTGTGACAGGATATGGATTTATAACTCCCAAAAATAAGGTGACAGAAAATGCTAAGATTTGGTGTGATGTTGATTAAAGAAAGTTAAGCCTCAATGGTTTTAAAACTACCTTTGAATGAATTTATTAATTTGATTATTATAAATGCTTATAGTAGTAAATATTTTTGCTCTGTAAGATTAAAAATAGTTCACTGTAGCTTTGTAAGTCTACTCTGTATCATTCCCTACCCCATCCCAAGTGAAAAGCCTCTTGACAAACTGTTAAAAGACAGATCTCTTGAATGGAGCCAACACTATTTGGAATTCAAACAGTAAACAGTTTCAGAGATGTGAGGAGCCAAACAAGATAGATTTAGAACATTTTTCTAAATTAAAAATGTTTCTGGACCTGCAGTACAGCATGTCTGCCGTAAAACATGCTTCTCTTTGTAAGGGATGTCACAAAGATTCAGATGGATTGATTTAAATAACAATAAAATTATAGAAAATGTGTCAAAATCTTTAAATAAAGAAACTGTAACCTTGCTACAGAAAAGGGTAAAAGAAAAATTAATCTCCCTTGAATGGCAAGTTCTTAAATTGCTTGAAAAGAAACATAAACAAGAAGTAGTATTTTCTAATTCCCCAGGCACTAATCATAACTCACCAACAGTGGTATCCCTTACAAATTCCATTTTCAATGCAGTTGCATATGGCCAATGTTGCAGTGACACCTTTCAGCTGTACTGATCCTCCTAAATAATGATTCAGCCTTTCAAAGCTATATACTTCCCATAACAGGCAACATTAAGTGGAGAAGGAAATAAACAGTCTGATATGAATCATTATTTTTCTATTTTATTTTGGAGTGCTGTTAAAAAAAGAATACACCAAAAAATACACTGTATATGTTTGAAAACAATTCTACTCAAGTTAAACATTACCATAAAAGTCATCATCTTACAAGGAAAGTGATTCACAGTGGAAACAATCTGTAACTCATTTTTACAAAGTTTGCATAAGAATTGCCTACCCAGGGCAAGAAATCCACTCACTCACACACTTAATGTGATAATAATAGAGGAGAAAACCGAAGCAATTGCAAAAATGATCTCTCATTGATCTAGGGTATCCGAGCTAATAGAAACATGCAGATATGTAGTAGATATTGTTGAAATAAAAATACAGGATTTTAAGTGTCACATAGACAAGGAACAGCTTTGTGACAAATATATTTACATTTTATCAACAAGAAAAACAAATAGCAACAGGATAATCTTAGTAACTATAAATGAAAGAAATACTGCATCTACTTCATATTCTAATTTCAGAGATAGGGAAAGAAGATTGCCTTACCTCAAATACAGCTTGAAGAGAGACATTAACAATATTTCTACATCCTTTCTTAGTTCCCTTGATAGCAATCTAAGAAGAAATACAAAATAGCAAGTAACTATCTTCCCTGCAGACAGCATGTGCCCAGGAGTAACATGCTTCCCAGTAAAGTGTGCTGAAAAGAAGTGAAAAAAAAAAATAACTCAAAAAGACAATCCTTGCAAAATAAAAAGGCAAAAACTTTATACTTGAAATTCACAGTAAGGTTTATTGCATTTTGAGGGAGTAGAGACATTCAGGAATTAAATAATATAGACATAACTGTGATGTCACCTCAATTCTCAATAAAATATTAATTCGGTACATTTGTCTACAAAAGAAAGATGGTAAATTCATCTGCGCAGAACTCAGTCACTGAAGACCTGAAAAGATTCCTATTCCAGTAGTAGGCACACATGGGCTCACATGATACAACCTTGTTAACTTGCTTTTTCCTCCCAAACTACAGTGCTTGCTAAAGCTACACTCAAATGTTAAATGCTTTGGTCAAGAGTTCATCCACTGACCTGCAATGAAAGCCTTGTATTCAGCTCCAACATTTTCTAACAGCAAACAAGAAAAAAATGGTTTCACGGAATGAACTGTTAAAAAAGAAAATCCTCACATAAGCTTTCCCCGAGGGGGAAGAAATATCCACAAGCTTTAAATTGGCCAGGCGGATTTAAGAGGAAGCAAAAAAAAAAAAAAAAAAAGGCAGCTCTTTCTGTTGCGTCAAAGAGCCCACTGTGCAATAGGAACAGTGAACAGAGTTGTTAAACTGGCAAGCTTTTGCTGAAGACAGCTTTTCAATATGCTTTCAGCATCGTCTCCCAGGGCTGGCTGGAGACAGTCTCACTCCTCTTCTATGAGCTATGCTCCTTCAAGAGGCAATCACTCTTAAGGACAGTTTCTATAAACATGCTGTTCAACTGGTTTTGCTGCACATGATGAGGGTAATTACACACATATACATACCTGCATTCACGTATCAGAACTGCATGCTCTTGGGGAAAATGCAGGCATATTCAAACTAGTGATCATTACCTCAGCTTAAGAGCAGGATGCTATTGATGACTGCCTGCCTGCTAAAACTCTGTTCTCTGCTTATACCATTCAGTATGCTGTTGGAAAGCAATTCTGAAAGGCACAGTACTTACAGAGGAAACATCTAATGCAATTCCATCGGGACGTTGTAGTCCAAGCAGTGCTCACTGATTAAAGGAAATCAGTAGTCACATGCTGCTGACTAGCTTTGTGTTTAGTGCAGAGAGCTTGGATAGCCACCAGAGACTGTAGCTACGAGGGATGAGTTAACTGTTCCTCCTGGGAATGACCACTACGTGACCGAAGACATCTTCAGAGGCTGAAGCAGTGTATTTACTGTGAATAGAGCAAGGAAACCGAGCAACCTGGTTAAACGTGAATAAAGCCACATTCATCACCACATACAGGGAATTACTGCACAGATGTCTACAGCTGAGGAGACCACCCTGCATCCCTTTTACAAGCCATGGAGACCTAAGCAAAGGCACTCAAAGCACAGTTCAACCTACTCCAATCCATATCTGGTCAGCTGAACTGCCTTCTGGGCTTCACTGCCTACAAAGGGAACCTATGACGGCTTCTCAAAAGAAGGTTGCAGACACCAACATTTTTTGAGATGAGTACCACTCCAAGTGACAAGGCAATGCACATCTGCGAGATGTGCGCAGAAAGAACCTGCAAGGAAGAAGAATGGGATTGGTAAGAGACAGGAATGAAAAAGGGGAAATATAAACTGTGGAACGCGCTTTTCGACGTGACTGCAGGATTAAAAGCAGGGACAAACATATGCAGCTGGTTAATTTAGAATTTCTTTTCTATTTCTACATCTTTCAGAGTTGCCACAGGGACATTATGAGCCTGAATACGTAGGAAGGCAGCAGGAGGAAAGGAAGTATGTCCAGGAGATAAATTCTCCCTAACCATGTTCTTTCTCTACTAAGAAAACTTCTACAGGGAAAAATTATTTCTTTAACTGCTTCTCTTCAAATCTTTCCAGGTGAAAATGAATTTCTCTCCTAAAAAGTGTTTTCATAAATGGCAGAATAAGTTTCTGGATAAAGTACACCCAATTTACAAGTGAAATATGGCATTTTCTAAGCTTTTAGCCCTGTAAACCGAATGCAAGGTCCTATTTGTGCACCAAGCAGTGTGCTGGTCTATTATACTCTCACCACACCGAACAACTCACTGTGTTCAAAGCTCCAGCTGTAGTGTCACTGGAGTCATACGAGCGTAGCTTTGGCTGTATGAGAGTACGGTGATTGATAATTCTGTCCCTGCTGTGTGGAACATAATTACAATCTGGTTCAGTTTCCCAGACCTAAAAGCAAGGCAAGTATTTTAACACATCTCATAATAATAATACCTGCACATAAGACTACCTAAATGTTTCCCCCTATAAACGCTGACTCCCCACCACTCATCACTGTCAAATTGCAGGCTGAAGGAACCTGATCACATTTGCTCTTTGCTTGAAACGGATTTTTGGTTTATCTTAGGACCATAAAAGAACAGTTATTTGCACTTTGAGCAGGTGGCTGGACGAGGTGATCTCCTGAGGTCCCTTTCTACCTAAATTATTCTATGATTCTGTGAAAATGAGGTCAATTATTAAAAGCTGCCTTAGGCTATTACAGAAACGAAGTTGATTGTGGCCAACACTAGTGTTTTGAAGCCAGAATTTGGATTCAACTGTGAAGACTATAGACAACCCCAGAGTCAAAGATTTCCATTCTGTCATTTCATGAGAAGCTACCAGACCTGCTAAAACATGCGCATTTGTACTGACATTGCCACCTATGAGGTCATTAACAGATAACACTCTATGGAGAGGGCTGTGTTGGATCCCACACATCCCATGCTGTTCCACTCTTGAATCCCCAATCTCCTTTTGTTTTTCCTTCTGGTCTGTCACCCAGACATCCTATCTACTGTCCTTCAACTCCAAGGGACAAACAGGACACTTGGTCTCAGCCTCAAATTCTCAGCAACTGGCAGCCCAGACAACTCTTCTCAGCTGTAGAAATTGCTCTGCACAAAGCCCAAGGACACAGAATTGGTAAAAAAATCCACAAAACAACAAAACCTTTCACATGATCACTAGTTTTTGTGTAGACCGCACTGCACTGCTAGCTAGCATAGACTCTCTTCTCCGAGGCCTCAGTCATAAGATACTAAGGAGACTGATCCTTTTCAGATCTTTTCAGTATCTATGCAAAGCTTTAGAAAAGAGAGTAGCTTCCTTGTTACCCATGCCAGACAGCAACTCCTGGCCCCCAGGCCTAAGGAATGGCTAGCAAGTCAGGCTCACATCATGCAGCACAGCAGTTATCCTAACCTTTGCACCTCCACATCATAGACTGTTTTATCTCATACCACAAACCTGACTTACCTGCCCCATACACCAGTCCTGTGTAAGTGATAACAGTCTATGGGACCACGTCAGGAAAGCCAACACAGAATGGATGCTATCTGCTAGGATTATACTGATCCAGAGACTTAGAAGGTGGAGAATGACACTCAAAGCCCTCTGCCACTGTTCAGTGCCAACCAACGCCTTCCAAACACTCTCTGTATTGGCTAGAGTCACAGCTGCCCTAATGGAGTCCCTCAGTTGTGGCACAGAAACAATTTGGTGTGCTACAGCCAAGGTGTGCTATACCGCCTTTGCATGCATCATGTATCTCTGTCCCTATGCTGTGTCAACTATACTGCCTGAATCCACTGCATGCATTATCTCTGTTACTCAGAGGCCTTCCTCAAGAAATGGGACAATCTTCCCAGGGAAAAATCAACCTTCACAGCATCAGACGGCTAAACTGCCTTGAGGTTAATGCTGCCTATTTCCTGCTACAGAAGGTTACAAAGCCTCTTCCTGATAAACAAGGCTCATGTAGGCATTTCAGCTGGGTCCTGAACTCCTGCAGGAAGGAGGCTGTGTGCACTTCTAGTTGCCTGGCTGAAACATTGAGACCTTCAGCATGCCCTGTGCTGTGGAAATCAAAACAGCACAATCTGCGCAAGAACTCAGGAAAGCCACTTTAGGTGGAGAGGAAGCTTCAGACCCCGATGTAAGTAGCCCAGCCCCAACACCACCTACAGGCTTGGCTCCTGGGATGGGAGATGAGTACGCAGTGCCATTGGCACATCAGTGGTTCAGGTTTAGCACGGTAACAGCCCTAAACAGAGGACATTGACCTGCTCAGCTAAAACCTATAGTTTATGTTCCCAGCACCTTCAAGTACTACTCCTTTCTCACCTGATAGAGACTCAGTACCCATATTCTCAAAAACCACAGTGCTCCCCTTCCTCTCATCCACAAAGAAAACATAAGCACTGTTTCCCGCTCTCTCACTGACATCACTTACCCCAGTCCCCTGCAAGTCTTCTGATCCTGCTACCCATCCTGTATCTATGAGATTATCACAGAGCAAACAGTTTTACTTCCTAAGTCCAGGGGTCGGGCACCCTTAATGTAAGTCCCCTGTTATGTCTATCAGCAAACTCTTCCAAGCCTCAACATTCCTCAGGTGGCTCCTACCTTCACTATGTCCCCTTCAGACTTCTTGCCTGGTATTAAGTTACACTGTTCATATGATGAAAAACTTGGACTCTCATCTTCTCCTTGCCTGGAGGGGCTGAGTAGACTGGCAAACAGGTGTAGCTTTAGGAATAAATGCAGAGGCAAGGATTCGACAAATCTCTGCAAGAGGCAGGAGAGTACTTCATTTGAAAAAAAGATTATTCACAGCTTTAAACGAAATAAAAAAACCCAAAGTGTCCAGCTAACACACAGTCACCAAAAAAAAAAAAGAAAAACATAAAAAAGGGGTGTTCCTAATTCACTGGAGGTATTCCCCTTTGCCTAGTGGATTAAATACAGCTACATCTTGCTTTCAGGACACCTTGTGAAACTGGTTCAAAAACTGCCATCTCTCTGCCTAGCTGGTGTCTTAGGGGTGATTCTGCACCAGAAATTTTGCAGGGGACCCCTCACACATCCGTTCCTCTTCAAAAGCAACTTCTGATAACCCACTGCCATCCATTTCACTTAGAGCATCCTGATCCTGGCCTCACAAGCAGCATACGGGGAGTGACAACCACCCCATCAGCCCTTGCTGGGCAGTTTCTGAAGAGACAGAATACGCAACCTTGTTACCATATTCAGCCCCACAATGCAAAACTCTTAAACTTTTTTTTTTTTTTAACTCAAATTTGGATGTATGCAACTGCACAAGTACGTAGGGAAGAGTTCTGGATGGACCTACACACCAGCCAGTGATTAACGTTGCTGCATTTGCAGGGGATTGCAGGGCTGCGAAGTCATTTCTAAAGACCTGTGCCATCCTACAACAGTTTGTAGATTTCATAGCAGGGGCAGGAGAGGAAGAAGAGGAGGTGTCTGTTTTACAAGGGACAGCTGACCTTCTGCTGTGGCTTTGCCAGCTCTCTGAATGGCCAATCAATCACATACTTTGTGCTCCTTCAAATTGCAACTGACCAGTGTATGGCGAGAGCCCTGAGAATGAAGGCAACGAACAGGATCCTGTTGCAGCCAGCATGCACTGCTGGCTATTGATAAATAGGGTCAACTGCTTTCAATGAGGCACTTGTGCAATAGCTGTTACTGCCATTATTTGTCAGGGATCCCTAATTAGGATTTATTCGTACAGCAGCAGGAAATCAAAGCAGGGAATGGAATAACGACAGTTCAAAGTTAGTCTGGACTCAGCCCCCTCCCTCAGAGGGCAGAGTCTTTGCAAGCACACCTCTCGCTGAAGTCTGCTGATTTTCACACTGCATCTCTCCCCCAAGCACAGCCCAACATTGCGGCCAGAGGGTGCAATCAAAGTAAGATTCCCACCAAAAGGCCATGGAAAGTTCCTCACATAACCCTGCTGGTGGTTTTGGAATAGGAGGAATTGACAATAGTATGGAGAAGAGGAGCTGAGAAGCTGAGTTCCCAGCCCTCACAGGGACTCTACAGCTGAAAATCTGTGGCAGTCTAGCACTATGAGAACACATTTTCAGCCGCACCAGAATAACGAGAGACATCTGTGGGCCTTATGCAATGACTGAGAAAGAACAAGGCAAAAATATACCACAGTCACCTCAGCAGGAAAACAGGGACTTTGCCCCTTACCTATAACAGAGGCTGAGTCTGTTAAAACTATTTGCTAATCGGGTTGTTACACTAACTCCTAGATGTGGGGATTTATGGATTTGATCAGTGGAAGTTCCCAAGTGCAAAGTCTATAAGGTCTGTTGCTACATCAGAAAGGAACAGCCTACTTGAAAGGAGCAAAGAAAGAAAGTGATGGGGGGGGGGGGAAGAGAAATTTACATTTTAGATAAGTAACAGAAAGGAAAGAGACAGGCTTGTAAGCAAGCATCTTAACACTGAAAACTAATAATAACAAGCAAATCTCAGTTCTAAGGTGTTGAAGGCTAGGTGCAGTTCTGTGGTGAAAGGTCCTGTTTTTCCTTGGCATCTGCTGTTGGTGCCTTGGTACTGGGCTACAAAAGCCTTTGAGAATCACGAGCCCAGGCAGCAGTGCTATGGCCTTGGACTTTTAAAGTGGGCTTTGATTTGCAGCAACACCAACTTTAGGAAGGCAGTGCTCACTGCAACTAACATCAGTGATTTTAACTCAGTTGCCTCTAAGCGCCATTATACCCATCACACTGCCCACAGGGTCAAAAGACAGGTTTCGTACCTTGGCAAGTCTCCTGCCAGCTATCATACTAGCTGCCTAAGGCTGAAGAGCAGGCCCCTTTTACCTTTGCTCCCAAAATTCCCTATGGTCAGCCACAAGCTTTGGGAGCCCAAACTATTGCCTTGGGCTACATGAAATCGCTGTAGTCCTCCCTGCCGGTACGAGCCGTCCTAACTCCCAAACTTCCTGCTCCACAGGCCCTCCTCAGCCTACTCCCACCCTCGAAGTCCTTGCGCTCCCTTGCCACTCCAGGCTCCTTACTCCTCACTAGCTCAGGCCCAGCGGCCACCACAGAAAAGACACATCCCGGGACCGAGATAAGCGGCAGGAGGGAGGGAGGGAGACGGAGCAACGACGGCCAGGCGGAGCCGCCCCGCCAGCACGGAGAGCCCGCCAGCGCCAACGCCCGCCAGCCCTCCTGCCCGCTTCCAAAATGGCGGCACGCGGGCGCCCCCTCAGCCGCGCGCCGCCAGGGCGGGGCGGAGGAGCGGGACAGACCGCCCCGGGGCAGCGGGGCGCATGCGCGCCGCCCGGCGGCCGGGCGCAAGATGTCGGCGCAGGGGGACTGCGAGTTCCTGGTGAAGCGGGCCCGCGAGCTGGTGCCGGGGGACCTGTGGGCGGCCAAGGCCTGGCTCATCACGGCGCGGAGCCTCTACCCCGCCGACTTCAACATACAGGTAAGCGCCGCCGCTACCGCACCGGCGCAGTACAGAGGCGCGCCGCGCCGCTCCCCCACACGGCCTTGCGGCGGGCGCTGCCTGACTGACTGGCGCTTCGGCCAATGGGGGCGGAGGGGCGGGGCGGCCGGTTGCCGTGGTGACGGGGACCCGGGAGCGCCTTTAACGACGCCGTTTCGTCCGTTACTCACCGTGGCGGCTGCAGCAGGGCCCTGCCGGGGGGTCCGGGCCTAGCACCCAGCTAGAGGCCTGGCCCAGCATCCCCAGAGGGGGCCGGCCCCGCAGCCGTGACGGGGGCCGCACTCGGCACCCGTGTTTTGCAGGGGAGCACTCTTTTGCAGACTTTCGTCGTCGCGTTTCGCTCCCCCCCCTGAACGCACAGGGGCACAGGGCGGCTGTTGGGAAACGCAGAGACGGTGCCGCAGGTGCCCAGCCTCTCACTGTGGTGTCCAGTGGTTAAAATAAAGTGGCCAGCTTGTGACTGCTCGTTGTGTTTCACTGCAATAAAGTCCACTCCTATGAATGCTTTGTGAAAGAGGTGTTGGTTTTTAATAACTGAGGGGAAGGTCCCTTTCTGCTTCTTGTGTTTGTACATGAGGAAACGTTTGGGGTTTGCTGTTGCAAAAAACATAGCCATTTCTCATAGAGATTTAAATCTCTTGCCTGTGGCTTTTGTAATAGCTTGGGTTTTTGCATTGCATTTGACTGGAAACAAACTCTGGTCAAAGAACTCTTTGAATTCTCACTAAGTTTTTTATTTGTGTAAAAATAAAGCCAGCATGTCAATATTAGAGTGCTTATATTATCATACACAAGTTTATGCCTAATTTAATGTGTGCTTAGATAGTCTAAACTCAGCTCCTAGTTTCTACAGCAAATGTCGCAGTCGTTTCATTTTCTGTTATTCAGGCTGCTGTGGCAAATTTGGGACAGTTTTTCAGAGTGGAAGGACTAATCTGATTCATAAATGTATTCAAGAGAGCTAATGTTCTGTTCTTCCATCTTGCAGTATGAGATGTACACTATTGAGAGGAATGCTGAAAGGACAGCGTCTGCGGGCAGGCTGCTCTATGACATGTAAGTAATCAGAGCTGGAACTCTACAATTATGCCAGGTGCTTGTTTCCATAAATGTCAGAGTTTCCAAAAATATAATGTGAGTGTTCTTGGAAATCCATGTGGATAAATTAAGCAGAAAAGGTCTTATTAATTAAAAATAAACAGTAAAAAGGAAGGGTTTATTTTCCATTTGCCCCTGCACATTCTTTCATAGGAACGTTTTGTCTTGGAAACAGATTTTTGAGATCACTACGCATTCCTTGCCTCAAACTTTATTACAGGTTTGTGAATTTTCCAGACCAACCTGCTGTATGGAGGGAGATTAGCGTTATTACATCAGCATTAAGGAATGACTCGCAGGACAAGCAGACACAATTTTTGAGAGGTAAGGATTCTATTCAGTGAATAGGGCGAGTCCTGAAGGAATCTAAAGATAAGCCCTCTGGTTATGTATCTAGTGTGGCAAGTAAATGTCAGTCTTTCTAACTTTGTTGCAGAGTTTTTTGCTCAGTTCAGCCTTAGAGACTTCATTCAGTGTGTTAGGCTTAGGAAACAAAGGGACATGAGAAGCTGATTCCCATTGCTTTGCCTTTGATATGGGTAGACTAAGTCTGCTATAACAACAAGCACTTAGAAAAGAGATTGCATAGGGAATAAGTGGAATGGGACTTATGAATCATCGTCCCACTGATTGCAGAGAACAATGAATAATCATAAAAATGAGGTGAATTTGTATGTATGAAGTGAGGGTTATGAAAATGAACAGTGACCAGAAGGGCTTGGCGTTCACTGCTGGCAACCACAGGCAGTTTTGAAAGCAGGATTTACACCTGAAAAATTATAATCTGCTGTTTGAATATGTGCTTCAGAACCTCTAAGGAGAAGCAGTGTGTAACTCTGCATACAGGCTATTCCAGTTAAGGAAACATTTGCTTTTTCATGGGGTGTGTTTATTTTTCAGAGAGAATACATAAAACTTACAGGGAGAATATGTTGATTTCTTTTTAGCATCTCATTGGAAGTTTAAATTGAAAAAACTCCTTTCAATAATGAAAGTATTATTTGTAGAAGTGGAATGTAAGTAAAAAAATAAATGAACATTCTTGAAAAAGCATCTTAAAATGTCAAAAGTATTAGGATTTTCAGTATTCCACTCATTAGCAGTCCTACTTGTTAATTCAAGTTCTGTGCAGCCGAATAAACACAGATAAATATTCATATGGTCTTCTCTGAAAGGAACAGCCGTTTTTTTTCCAGGCATAGATATTAAAAGTAGAAAAAAGTATAAGGACATCTCTTTCACTCTGCATGGCAAGGTGATGTTGATTAGTCTTTTACCCTTTGTCAGTCACCTTTATAATTCAGACATAGCAAGTTAAACTTTTTAATTTTTTTTTTTAAGGATTATTTGAAACACTTCCTGGTCGGGTCCAGTGTGAAATGTTACTGAAGGCCACAGAGCAGTGTTTTAACACATTAGAAAGGGCAGAAATGCTACTACTACTTCTGCGACGTTTCCCAGAGACTGTGGTGCAACATGGGGTAAGAGAAGAGAAGCTTGTAGTAACTGCTCAGGGTATTAGCATTCTGTTTCTTGAGATTTTGCTGAAATGTATTTTTCTTTGCCTAGTGAGATGGTGAGTCTTTTTATTCATGTTTAATTGTGGCTAATAGTTCAGATTGCTGTATTTTGAGGCTACCAACAGGAAAGAATTGGGCAGAAAACAAATAAAACAATTTTTTGTTTTGTAAATGCAAAGAATATCCCATGCTTTTTGAAAAAGCAGAACAGCAAAAAAAAAAGAGCGTAGAGGAGTATTATAGTCTAAGAAAGAATATTGCTTCAGCTTTTTGTCAGTAAACTCTCATTGAGGGCAGAGTGCTTTGAGGTTATGACTAGACTCTAACAAGCAGCATGTTTGCTTTGACTTATGAAACTACAGCTGGAGCTCTTTAAATAATGACCTACTTTATTTAAGGACAGTTTAAGGATAGTTTAGAAATAGTTTAAAGACTACAAAACCTGTTAGTTCTGAGACTGACTTACACTAACATGTTCTAGCTCGTACTAGCATCAGGCAGAGTGCACAGTCAGTTACTACAGCTCAGGTGACAAGCTGCAACTTTAAGGCCTGGTACCTCCATCGCTTTCACCTGTCTGTGCACATCTTTACTGGTACAGTCACGTGCATAGTTTTTCTCTTGGTCTTGTTTTGCTATCTTCTGGCATTGCTTTTCACCTGTTATTAAGTAGGGATAGTTTAACTGTATATTTAGAGACTAGCACATGCAGTTGCTGTATAGTGAATTGCTACTCATGCATCCACTGAATTATTGTTCAACTCCATTGAATCACAGTTCAAAAAGTTTCTAAAACCACTGGTCCAGTGTTTGATTTTCACCTCTGCTTACACAGGTAGGCCTTGGAGAAACATTATTAGATGCTGAAAGTATTGAAGACCAAGAATCCCCAGTGAATTGTTTTAGAAAACTATTTGGTAAGAAAATATTAATGTTCTTGTTTTATTGTATGGCAAGATTCTGAGTTCAGTAAACTACTTTCAAGATACTAAGATTAGAAAACCTCTTTAGTCAGAAGAGGCTCAGGCCACATTAGGCCAGGCTGACCATACGGTACAAATTGGTATTACAGTCATTCATGTCAGGTTCTTTGTGATCCTTTGTGGTGTATGGTCAGCCAGAGATGGAGGCTTACATTGCTGATTAAGAAACCTTACTTAGGACAAATAGAACAACAAAACCCCACAAACCTAAAGGATTTTTTTGTTTGTTTTCTATTTTAGTTTGTGATGTTCTTCCTCTAATAATTAACAACCCTGATGTTCGACTTCCTGCCAGCTTGTTATATAAATATCTGAATAAAGCAGCAGAATTTTATATTAACTATGTAACTAGATCTGCACAGACAGAAAGCCAGTATCAAGGTAAGAATATTTTTACAAAATTAACCTTTCTTAGGATGTATTTTAGTATTACTGAAGTGACATCCACAAACGAAGAATGCATTACTTTTATGTAATGTATCCCATAGACAAGGATTAATAGTAGTACTTGATGTTTCTTAGTTCTTTGATACCAGAATACCTCATGATGCTTCAACTACTTAGTCATGATGCTTCAACATATGTACTGAGAGGTAGGACAAAATGTCCAAGATCTCCTTATCCAGCCTATGAGCTCTCTTGTACGAGGAGGCAGAAGTGCCTACTGCACCCTGTTAGCCTTCTCAGTAAAGAATGGTTACCTTGAAAGCTCCAATGTACATTTTTACATGTCTCCTTGAAAATAAATCAGTTGGTTTGATTTCTTTATGAAGAGAAAAATGTGCTGGTTTTCCTAGGTTCACAAGATTCCTCTGATATTATGTCTCCAAGCAAGCGTAGCTCTCAGAAATATGTAATAGATGGTCTCACAGAGAAATCGTCCCAGATTACAGATCCTTGGGAGAGGCTATTTAAAATATTGTCTGTGGTGGGAATGAGGTGTGAATGGCAAATGGATAAGGGAAGAAGGTGAGAAATATGTACTTTTCTGGGTATTTCTTCTCAAGGAGAATTTGGCTTTTTAATTCTTAAGGAGATGGGTTGAAGAGGGATTTTAACATAAGAACATTTTGTGTAAATTCAGTGCAGCTTTTCTTTCAACACTGTACAATGTAAAGCAAAAATGTGGATTCAGGGAGCACTTTCAAATTAGTCTCTAAACTAAATCTTTGTTGATGAAAGTGGTGCTTGAGAACTATAGTACTGTGGGGTATCCTTCCCTAGGTGCCTCAGCAAAGAGAAACATTGTAAATGTTTAGTGAAGTTTTCACTGGCGTGCATTCCCAGCTTCCACTGACTTGCAGATGGGGAATTTCCTCAGCCAAAACATGAGGGTTTTCATATTCACTAGGCATTCTTTCCTTTAGTTTTGGAGTCTGTGTAACATCCTGAATTCTTTTTGTCTCTCTTCCTCAGAAGTTTTGGTGATATTTTGCATCGAATGAAAGACCTCTGCAGATACATCAGTAACTTTGACAGTGATGCACATGCTAAATATAAGAATCAAGTAGTGTATTCCACAATGTTGGTCTTCTTCAAAAATGCATTCCAATATGTCAGCAACATCCAGCCATCGCTCTTTCAAGGTTAGTTTTTAATGTTTCAACTTTTGTAAAGAGTTCTTTGTGATTTCATTGCTAATGTCTGAAAGACCTTTTCTCATTAGTCTTTTGAAACTATCATCTTACAAAGTGACATGGGTCTTTTTTTAAAATTCTCCCAAGCCATTAGTCTTACCAGCAGAAGTAGTTCATGACAACTGCTGTAGTGGATCAGACCAAAGATCAATCTAACTTAGCATCGTGGTTTCAACCTTGGCCAGCAGCAGTTAGTTGTCTAGCAAAGAGAAAAGTAACAGACCAGATGTTATGAGAAACATCCCTAGGGTTGATTCCTGCTCTTCCATCAGCATCATGTCTGTTTCATTTTCTCCTCTGATTCTGTTTCTTTGAAGCTGACGTTTTCCTGGCTTCCGTCAGTCAAAAGATTGTACAAAAAGCTTCCACAAAATAGATGAAGATATTTTTGCATTAGGAACACACAACAAATTTATAATTAATCAAATAAAAACTGAATAGGAAAGATTTCCTGAAATTCACAAGCTTCCAACTTGGCTTTCTTTGTATAGTTTCAGCATAATCTTTAAGGTGTGCTTTGCACATTAATCCTAATTTGTAATTAATTTGTAAATTGAACACTTAAAGTATGAATGTTACCTGTGCTTTTTCCTACCCACTCAAATCTGCATTTGGGTCATATCAGATTGCTTGGAACACCTTGGATTGCTTCTTCAGGGATTGAATGGACTTTTCAGGGATGGCCCAGAAGCTGAGAGAAATTCTTTAACCTCCAGTTTGTTTAGAACTTAGTGAAATAAACAGCATCACAAAGAGGAATTTTCAGCTCTTAATAGTGTGCATTTCCTGCTTCTTCACTCACTGCTAGGGAATTCCTTGCAACAATAACAATTGTCACCATAGGTAATTAGTACTTATTAACACTACAATTACTGATTGATGATAAAATTACAATTTTAATTCTGTGTGTTGTGTTCATAAGTTTCATCACAATTTCCTGCATGGAGCAAATGATCATTTGAGTAATGAAACACTCAATACAAATGATGGGTTTTAAACAACTTTCTGTAAAGTTGGGTAATCAATTGAACAATGTCACTAGATAGCTAAGCTCAGAAGACAAATGACACGGCAACTTGTATGCAAAGAACATGTAGTCACTTTAACAAATACAGGAACAAACTGAGTTGAGTTTTTTGTTCTATCCAGAGGAAAGAAGGGTTATGGTGGGGCAGTGAGATGCTTTAGCTGTGCATATAGTTTTAGCTGCGTGATTCTGAGTTGAGGAAGAAAGGAAGTAAAGCACTGGTGAAAATGTTCCTTTCTAAATTGTACAATTCAGTATGTTAAAGCTCATGTTTTCAGACTCAACCACCAAAAAAATAATGTATACTGAGACAGCAGAGCGCAGTCCCTTTGGTGCAGCCTTTCTGGTACCCTCTGTCATTTCCTGACATCAGGAAAATATTTCCAAGACATCTTTTACTCATTTCTGCTTTAGCATTCAAGTCCAGTGGTATTCAGTGCCTTTCATGTCCTTTCTATCATTAGGGTTTTTCCTCCCTCTCTTTGGAGGGCTCACTGTAGAAATGTAGAATCCTACATATTTTGGAAGCGTAGTGGTGGGGAAAAAAGCTGTCTCCTCCTTAATCTGGTAGCTCTGAGCTTTGATCTGTGACTTTCTTCTCATGTGCATGGACTTGCAAGAAACCTCTTGAGAGAAAACTTTTCAATGCATTTCTCTTACATAATTCATATCTGCCTTGCTGGAGACTTGAGAAATGAATGAGGCAATTCACACCTCTCATAACTTTCAGGCTGCCTGCAGGCTTGGCAGGAGTTGCTATTTGGGCTGATGCTTTTAGGGGTTTATTTCTAGCACTCCGTGCTAGAAATCAATTAAAAACGCTGTAAGCTTAGATTCTAGAGCTCGGTTAGACAGAAAAACACAACATTGCTCTTTGTATGGCTGTGTAACTTTCAGTAATGTAAGAGAAGGTTTGCAGCCCAAGTCAAAGGTGAGGTTAGGTTTTGTTTTGTTTTAGGACTGGAGGTTTTAGAAGAAAGGCTACAATGCGCTTGCCTGCTACTGAGAAGAGAACGTTTCTTTGGAAAGCAAAGCACTTAACTGGTATTCATTCAAATCGGTATGAGTAAAAGAAAAACCCACTCTTTTCTTCTCAGGTGTTAGAAGTAGGCAGCTCTTGAGATTCTAGCGATAAAACTCTTCCAGCATCCCAGTTGTGGCACTTTCATATCTGTTTCTCATGGATGCTATTTTCTACATTATGACTTGGCTCTATTTTCAGTTCACACAGGTTAGATTCCAACACAGTGGAACACATGATGGTACAGGAGAGGTGATTTCAATGTGTTGTAGCCTTTGCGTAGGGGACTTTTCAATGGTGGTATTTAGTTTGAACCTAGTCAAAGGAGATAACATTATTTGTTAAGCATGGTAGGTTGTTTTTTTCTTGTAACATCAGCTTCTGTTGTAGTGGACTCCTTACACATCACTTTTGAGTAGATGGGAAAAGCTTAATATAGGTTCTTTTATGTCAAGAGATGAAATGGATTGTCCTTATACTAAGCTCTCAAATTAGTTCTTTGCAATTATGCATGAGGCCTTAGCCTTATATCTTTCTGCAAATAGAAACAGAAGAAATGCACATACTGAAAATACTTGTCTGTGCTACTGTCTTGTCTGGTGGAGATTTCAAAAAGGGAAAACAGATTAATGGATTTCTCCTTTCCTTTATATTTCTTTTTGTCTGAGCTTTGCACATCTATAGACAACTTGATTGTGCAAAAGGAGAAAATGTTTTCAGAAGGAAAGCTTTCTCAGTAGTGGCCATGTACCAGTGTTGTTTGAGATTAAGAAGTGTTGTTCCTATTTTATATCTAATGAAACTTAAACACTGAGGTCTGAAATAACCGGTACCAGATCCCACCAGATGTTCTGTGACACCAGTGGAAGTAGGAATTAGGTCTTCTGTGCTTCAAAATGAGGCTTCTCTCTAGAGGGAGTGATGATGGGCTCTGGCAGTCAATTAAAGGTTTAATTCTGTACACTGTAATCAGTGGGGGCAAAGCTGACACTGAGTGATCCTGCTAGGGAAATCTTGTAGTAAAATACACTCCTTTGAGGCATCAGTGCCTGTCGGCATATTGCTTTGGTTTCTCATGAGAATGTTTTGAGAATATTGCTGTGCTTCGCCATGTTTGTGGCTGTTACCTTCAGAGCCATTTGTTCTGTTCACCTGTTGAATAGTTGTACTTATATAAAAGCAAATAATGCTTGATGAGGGAACACCTGCTGCCTGAGTATATCTTGTGACTGCTCTGTAAGAAAAGGATTCAAAGATATTCTGAAGCTCTCAAGCAAACTCTTGTGACGTCTGGTAAATGCATTCTGACCTTTACCGTAAGGCTGCTTTGAGAAAACCATAGCTTTACCAGTGTAGTTTAAGCTTATGCAACTTAAGTGAATTAATTTCAGATTGTTTTCTCTAGTGTTATAATCATTACTTGTGAAGGAAACAAAACCAGCTTCATGTAGGCATGAGACCTTTCAGATCAGTTTAGAGCAATCTTGAATTGATTTATCTTTAAATCCAGGTCCAAATGCTCCAAACCAAGCCCCACTGGTTCTTCTCGAGGATGTGACCAACATCTATGGTGATACAGATATCGATCGCAACAAACACATACACAAAAAGAGGAAACTTGCCGAAGGAAGAGAAAAAACAATGGTAACTTTTCTAGACTTTTTAATTCGTAGCAAGAATGGCATTGTTACTGGAATTTAGACAACAGTGGTTTTGACACAGATGTAATAGACATATTTTTAGATCTACCTTGGAGTAGCTGTTTATGATGACAATTTGCAAACAGATTTTTTTTTGGCTAAAGCCAGCAAGAATAAAACAATTTTTATAGCAATTGCTGTAGACACGTATGTGCCGATGTGAACACCTTAACTTGAAGGAGTTCAGCAGAGACGGCAGAAGCTGTTCAAAATGGTAGCTATAGCAGTCAGATGTTCTACAGCTAAACCTCCAAATTAATTGACTTTTCATGATTGGAACTGTGAATACATCTATTTCTTTAATAGCAGAAAACCACTCTTATAGAATTTCTTTGCTGGTAGAAGTATGCACTTATACAAGAATTACATTTCCTTTGCATTATGCCACCATAGGCTTAAACTGAGTGATAAAGTGTAAAGTATCTAGGTACGTTAACAGATAATCTGGCTGAAGCTCAGTGGTGGTATGCCACGTTTAACAGAGTGAATTCTTTTGGGATACTGTTTATCACACTATACCACTGAGTTTCTTGGTAGCAAAACAGATTGTTCTAATATTAAACCAAGCTAAGCGAAAAGTCACTTAAAGGCACTTAAACTAGGACCTTGGCATCTCTCATACAGAATTGTTTTCTTGTGTTCAGTGGAACTTCTGTGACTTGAGAGTCCTTCAAAGTAAGTATAAATTAAGAAGTGAATCTTTTTGCTTTATACTGACTCTTAAGCAGAGCTCAGATGATGAGGATCCTTCTGGGAAGGCACGAAGTCGCCATATTACAGTAAACAAGGCAGATCTTGCAAACTCTATTGAAGTATTAGAGAGCTTTAAACTGGCAAGAGAGAGCTGGGAGCTGCTGTATTCTCTGGAATCACTCGACAAAGGTAAGGCTAACTGCAAGCAGAATTGCATTTAGGCTTCGTTGCTGTGCATAGAAGTCATTTTACTATTGTTAAAACAGAATTCCTGTTATTGTGAAGCCTTAAAATTGAATTTACTTTGGGTCCTGAGTATTTTTGATCTAAGTTCCAATAAGAAGATTTATCAATTGTTGCATTTCTGAATATTTTGTTCCTGGACTTCGTTTCATTCTTCATGCATCTTTGCTTATTCACCCCCACTTCTCTTGGAAGCAGCTTTTACTGAAGGAGCAGTTGGTTAGTAGTAGTGCTGATAATACTCGGTGAGAATGTGCTGCTAATGGCTGCTTTAGTTCATGCTTAAGAAGATATGTCTTTACTGTGTCTCTCCCTTTCTAATAATAACTGGTGTGATAATCTTGAAAACAAATTTCTCTTCTAAAAAGCAGGCAAATAGTACCACCTAGCTGCTTTTAGATTTGTTGAACACCGTGAAGAGAAGTATAATCAAAATGTGATTATATAGGAAGAGAGTATCCTATATTTGAAAGATTTCACACTTTTACTGTTTTGTTTTTTCATTTTTAAATTCAGCTTTTTTTTTTTTCTAGATAATTGATTTTTAACCCAAAGCTGTGAAATGCTTCATTTTGTCTTTTACTTTTTCTTCTCTGACCACTTACGCAGAGTTCACCAGAATTTGTTTGTCATGGAAAACAGACACCTGGCTTTGGTTAAGAATCTTTCTTACAGACATGATCATCTACCAGGTAAAAAAATAAAGTAAAAACTAGTGAATATGACACCATTACGTTGCTCTTCCTTCTAGTGAATAGCTGTTCTGATTAGCAAGTTTGACTGCTTTAAATGTCTGCTGATTTTATCCTTTAGAGCATGAGCCTTTTGGATGGAATCATACCATTCTTACTACAAGCTAGGTACCCTACTTAGGATATTCCTGCCCCAATAGCTGTTTGTTGAGTCCCGCTAGTTTTGGCATATGGAAAAGACCTCTGTGTTGGCATTTTGACCAGTAGATATACATAGTGTTATGGAAGAAAAGTGCATTTTTTTTGTCTGTCAGTGCATTATATTGGAAAACAATCAGAGAGAAGACTTTTCAAACAGCAGAAGATTTTAACATCTCAGTTAAAATTTATCATTCTCCTCAGAAATTAGGCTGACTCTACTCATTCCAAATACCATCTATAGAACAAAGCTTGTTCTTTTATATTTTTCCTTTGGGGATCTTTTATTTTTGCCTGTACTTGTACCTGAACAAGAGCTATTTCAAACTTTATTAGTCTAAATAAAGTAATGATTAACGCTGAAGAGCATGATTATTTGTTTCAGCTATAAATGCGATTTTGTAAACAGGCTTTTTAAAGCAGAATTCTGTTTGTCTTCTCACTGCCTTGCAAGTGATCGATCCACAGTCCTGTACGCAGCACATCACTGGAGAGTGTTCTGTTAGATTAAAATTTTGAAGCCCTGTTACTTGGACACGGTCTGTTTTGAAAGCTTTCTGTAAGGGAATTTTTATTTCTATCTTTCTACCCATTGTATACAGAAGACCCTAACACTGTCTTTTTACATCTTTTTTTTTAAAGGGGCAGTACAAAAAAGCAATTAGCAGCCTACATCACTTGGCAGCTCTTCAGGGCTCTCATTCTCCACAGCAAATTACAGGACAAGGATCACTAGAAAACCAGAGAGCACTAATCCAGTTAGCAACATGCCACTTTGCCCTTGGAGAATATCGGGTACGTACAGCATTCCGCACACTGGCCCTTCATCATCTGGCCCTGTGGTTCCTGTTTGTCTTCTTCCTTTGAATTTTCCTGTTAGCCTGCTTTCAACAGGGTATCGAACATAATACCTGAAAAATCCATGCTTCACAGGGAGAAGAATTGTACTTCCTGCACATTAACTGACTGTCCATTAGCATCTCTCTTATATAGTCTGTTTGGTAGTTATGATTTGGGAGGTTTAGTTACGATTTTCCATAGCTACAAGTGTTTGAGTTGTCTGTAAATGTAACCTTAAATTTGAATTCTTTAACTTTACTGAAACAGTTTTAAATACTGAGGGAAAATTCTTATGTATAGGCTTCATGTGTCAGGGGAAAGAAAAGGTTTATAGAAAAGAAACTTCTGTGATCATCTTAGAAAAGAATTAGTTATCGACTGACAGTATAAGAGACTCCAGAAGAATATTGTCTGGCCTGACCTCTAAACTTACTTTACCTTTGCAATACATATTCTGTGTTTTTAATATCACAGGAGTGCGTGGTGGTCTGAGGTCAGTCAGTGTCAGCACTAATAATAAAGGCTGGGTCTCTTAGGATCTAACTTCATCCTAGTACTACTGGACAATTCTTTTTGTCCCTTCCAGTTTACTACTTTTTCATTGGAAATGTGATAATATATCCCCACAGACCTCTTACTGTCTCTAGGAAATAGCATTAAAAATTCATTGCATTTCTGTCATGCTGTCAGATTGCCATTTTCCTTTCTATTTTTACCAAGGACAGAACAAGCTTTTAAAAACTATTCTAAGAATTCATTTGAAAACATAATCCTTCAAAATAAAATAGTTTTTGATTGCAGTTGTATTGATCTTACACTCTTGAAATAAAGAATGCCAATACATATTTTTTCACAATTAAAATGACTTATGTAGGCTCCCAGAGATTGTTTAATGACAGCTACGTCTTTTTGCTCAGCCAAACTAAGTTACACATTAAGTCCACTCAAGTTCTAGCAGAGAATTTTGTGAGTTTTTTTCTTCCATGGTGTCTGAAATTTTTAATCATTATTAACAACTCTGAATTTTAAGAACTTTAATTTAGACTTAGCATTATCATGTCTTTCTTCTTCTTTTTATAGCAAACATGTGAAAAAGTGCTTGACCTCATGTGCTGTATTTTACTTCCAATACAAGAAGGAGGTAAAGTACAAGAGGAGCAACCTAAAGTAAAGTCTAAATTCAGGAAAGGTATGGAGTTGCTACTACCCTAAACTCAGTGTCAGCTCAATTTTAGTTCATGCATTTTGGTTGAGTATATAATTCTTCTCTTTTTGTATTATGAAAAGGGAAGAAATTCTTTATCCCCTCTTGTTTTTGTGAGTGGTTTTCCTGCTGGTACCTGTTAATGTATATTGGTGACAAAGTCCTACCACAGGAAAAGAGAAATGAAGAAAAAATTTTAAAATGTGTAACTTCACGTTTTGAATCATTCATAATTCACCTTCAAAGTTTTCGTCTACCTGAGATTTGGCAATTGTAGATTTTTTTTTTTTTCCTCCATTCTAATTTCTTTCAAACTTAGATAAGCATGAGACCCCTAAAGAAGTGTATGATAAACTGTTCTGTTGCAGGGTCTGATTTGAAGCTTTGGCCATGTACCAGTAGAGCTATCATGCCTTACTGCCTTCATCTATTGTTAGCTTGTTTTAAGGTAAGCTATAGTCAAGGCTTCAAATTCTCTCGTGTCTCTAAGGCCTAGTTTATGTGTCTGGGGTCCTGAAACTGCATGGCCTTATCCCAGTGGTGTGACTAGGTGTGAAGGGCTGTGCCTCAAGTGCTTCTCACCTAAATGGGTTTGTGGAGGGTCTTTTGGGGCGGGGGGAGGGAGTGTTGATGGAGGAGGGTTTGTTCTCTCTTTTTTCTATTGTATTTGTTTTAGTTTTGGGCAGAGGAGATAGAATTAATCTCAAAACATTTTTGTCTGTATTCAGACTTCCCTTATAGGTCAGTGGAGAGAATTTGGTATTTTGGCTGGAAATTTCCAACCTATTTTTAATGTATATATTAGGGTAGAATGAAATACGTTCCGGAAGAAGTTCTTTTGTATTTGCACAGATGTAGGTGAGATGAATCCCATATATTTTTAAAAGCAACATGTGTTTCCTGATTGTCTCAATGTCAATTTTTTCCCTGAAGCTCAGAGCTTTCACAGACAGCAGAGATGATATGGCGCTGGGCCACGTAGTTGTTCTGCTTCAGCATGAGTGGCCGAGGGGTGAGAACTTGTTCCTGAAAGCCATCAACAAAATCTGCCAACAAGGAAACTTCCAGTATGAGAATTTTTTCAACTATGTCACAAGTATCCTTTCTCTAACCAAGAATATCTTTCACATCCAAAACTATGTGCTGGGGTGTTGAAAAAGCTGTTAGATAGTTTCAGCAGCAGCAGCTCTCTCTGTGAATCATATTCTGTATTTATTTCCATACCATGCAAGCCTCTTGTAATAGGTGGCAGTGCACAATGGACTACAAATATGCCTCCTGTCATCTGTTCTGGCACTTGAGAGTACCCTTAAGTACATTGCAGTTGCACTTCCATTCAGAAAAACAGCAGCAGCTTAGGCTGCTTGTGCAAGTGATGGCAGTCTTTTCAGTAAGATATATAGGGCATTATACTAGAAGGTGGTTAATAAAAATGATAAAGCGGTACTTATGCTTCAAAGAGTTGTATGATTTTGTCTCTTGTTTATGAAATGCTTTGTGTGGGTAAGATTTTTGAGTTGAGTAAGATAATGAGCTATGTCAAAGTTCATGCAAAGCACGTCTGATTTCTATATTCGGATATCTGACATACGCTTTGATCAGCATACACATACGTGGACAGTTTAGTGTTTAACCTAAATAGACATCCAGCCATGGTCCCCAGGAAGTGAGGGATCTAACTCCTATCTGAGACAACTAAAAAAACTCTGGTGTTAAAGGAAGGGAAAAAAAAAAAGAAGCTAAATAAGAGACCAAAATAGAAAACTAAAAAGGGTGGTATGTGCCACCATGGTGGCATTTCCTTCAGTCCCAACCTCAGTATGCACTGCTTTGATAACCTGTAATGCAGGAAAAGGAAGTAAAAACAACCAGGGAATTTGGGGAGATGAGCTTTCTTTACCTCTGTCTGACTATACATATGAAGAAATGGAGAAAGAAAAGAAATTGACTGATGTGTGTATTTTGCACTTTGAAAAGCCATTTCTCATGGATTAGGAAGATTAGGAATACATGCTGTGATCTTCTTTATCACTTTTAAGAATGAGATACTTCAATAGCTGTTCATTTTGACTGTGCTTTCAGCAATGTGGCTTCAGATGTGAGGTATAAGAAGGAATGTTCTTTATCATTTTTTCCCTACTCAAATCTTTAACGTTTTCTTCAGATATTGATATGTTGGAGGAATTTGCTTATTTAAGAACACAGGAAGGAGGAAAAATTCATCTGGAACTGCTGCCAAATCAAGCAATGTTGATCAAGTAAGGATAAAAAAGCATTTACTGTTTTCTTTGGGGGAAAAAAAAGGGAGTATGTTCTGGTTGTCTTTGCTCTCACATAATCTTCTGGATAGTAAGTTTGTCATGTCTTTGAGTTTAAATTTAAGGAGTTGGCTAATGAGTTCAAACAAGGCCAGGAGTTTCTTTTTCTGACTCTCCTGCTGATCTGTGAATGCTTTTTGGGGGTTCTTCAACTTTAAACTCATACTTTTACAGAACTTTATTTTTAAGTGTGGCATTTGCTTTAGAATGATTCATATTAAAGTGATTACAGTACTGCTCTTTCAACCAGACACTTGCACTTTGCAAGAATTCTTTAAATAATTAGGCATGAGTGCAAGGTGTTAATAATTTTGCTGAACAGTAATGCTGAACAGAAAGCACTATTTGTTGTAAACAAAGTTATGAAAGACCACTGAATGATGAAAAACTTAGGTATAAAACATAAATTAAATTACACTCCAGGTAAACTCTCATAACCTTTCTGTCAGAACTAGCAGGTCATCTCTTGCTATGTACTGAACAAGCTTATTCTGCTTAGCTTATTAAGAGATGCTGAAAGAAATTAACATTTGGATTAACTTCCTAGGTGTTCTTAGTTTTGAGTCAAGACTGAACAAGTATCTGCTGCAGGGTTTTAGTGGCAGAATGTTTTGGAATATCCTGGTTGTTTATTAGAACTTGTGGTATTTTGCTTTATAAGAGGGGACTGCTAAAGTTTGTTGAAATTCCAGTTTGGGTCAGTGTATTCTGGCTATTCACTAACTAGAAATGGGCTAAAGTTTTCAAAAAATGGGAGCCTAACATTAGACAACTGGATCCAAATTTGGACTAGTAAATAGATTTTCCAGAGTTCTAGGTAACCAACACAAAAATGAGATACTAGGTATAATTAAAGAAAAGAAAAAGAAGAAATACAAATGCTTAATTATGTGACAGAGAATTTTTCTCTTTTAAGCTCTAGATTTTCAAACTCTTACCCTTGCTATATCTCACTGCTTGTAATCAGCTGTATGAAAACAAGAATCAGGGTATGCTGCACTACGTATGATGTTAAGTAATAAGTTTTGTCAGCAAGAGGGCTTAGCACTGAAGACTATGCCTGGTAACTTCTTAGCTGCTATCTCAAATTAGTTGCAATAGTTCAGTGCTATTTCTCTGGGGCACGGCTTTTATTTTGATTGGCGTGGTAGCTGTTACTTACTGTTCTGACCCCACCAGTCAGGAAGTAGGTAGCGAGCAGTGTTTCTAGCAAGACAGAAATCTCTCTTTGACCTCCTTTTGACCAGTGTTATGTTTCCTGAATGATGGAAATGCTTGTAGAAGAGAGGTCCATTTCTTTGTGCTTATTGAGCCAGAACGGCCATATATCCCATCCAGCTGGAAAAGCCGTGTACAGTGTCTTTTATGTGGCTGAGATGTGTAGGACAGGAACCACTTCATCAGAGAGCTGATGGGAGGGAGAGTTCAGGATGTAGTCCACTAATCAGAGATGACGACTACTGGCCTGGTACCCCAGGTATTTTTTTAGCTGGACTGGCTGTGAGGCTCAGGGATGGTGTCACCCAACAGTGTGACCTCAGCAGCACTGGTTAGCTCACAGTCTCCCCCAGACAGGGTTTTAGATAAAGTGTGCCAACACAGCCCTGTTTCCTGGGACAATGGTTGGTAGGCTCAAAATCTGCAGACTGGCTTTCATCTTTCAAAACTATCACCAGTTCTGGTTGTATAAGCTGCTGCACCATCCCAATAATTAGCAGAGGCAGCTCAGATACTGTTCAGTCATGCACAGGAAGACGCTGTGAGTTTGCCATAGCAGCCCAAAGATGAAGCAGTTGCTCCTTTGCCTGATCTTTCCTCTGCCTAAATGTACATAGCAATCCTGCATCTTAATTGATGGGAAATATATTACAGATATTATATGTTTTTTATAAGGACAGCTTTTTGTTTCGTGACTTATAGGACATTTTCTTCCCAGGTAAATTCCACATCCTTCTTCCAGTACTTTTCCTCAGTGCCTTATATTTTATAGGAAATTATATTCATTTTTCTGAACCCAGGAAAGCAAACTGCAATGTGATTTTCAAAAGCTGAAGTAAGATCTTTGTAGGCTGCAGACTTATAATCGGGTCTTGCAAAATATATATACAGCTTGTAAGCTTTCCCTGTGCTTGTATCCATTGTGGGAATATGAAGGTCCATGGTTTTGGTTTTAACTGGTGATGTAGCCAGCTCATTCTGTTTGCAGTGTCAACAAGACTTCTATGATGAGCTCTGAATTCAACCACTAAGTGCTTTTGAACTCCATTCTAGACAAGCCAAGTTTCATAGTTTTAGTGATTGTACATGTCAGTAGTGGCAGTGTTAGCTAGTGAAGTTAAAGAGCAAAAGAACAATGACTGATTAATATCATGCTCCTCTTTTTGATAAATCTTACTCTAATTAGTCTAATCTTAGCCTACCAAACTGCGTAAACTTGATGTGAAAGCTGTTGAGTGTTCTGCCACTACTCACATTCCCATCCCATCTCCCCTTGGGGACAGAGGAGGAAAAGCTCAGTTGAAGTGAAACAAAGTATCTTGAAAGTGTAGTTTTTATTCTGATTGTGCACTTGGGTATGTTTAGTTCTGACTGCAGATCTTGCAAACAGTAATGAAGACACAGTTGCGTAGAATCCCTTTTGCAAACATCTGCCGCTCTGGGGCCAATAACATCTTGCTATTCCTTTATATTTTCTGTTCCCCGTGTCCCTTTTTGCAAGTACTGGACTCATTCATGCCAAGAACTCTTGAAAAATTATCTCGTTCGATTGAGTAATTCTTGTGAATATTTTATTTCAGGTTATTGTAGCTGTGTTGTAGAGTGTTTCTGTACAACTAAAATGTCCCATCTTTTTTTGACTTTTATAAGCATAGCTCTCCATTGATATTGATTAAAAAATTGTAGATACTAACCAAAATGCTCACCTGTGAGATCTGAAGGTAGGCACCTAACTCGATATTATAGGTACACAAGTGCGAGTCTTGCTTCTCTGCTCCCTTCTTAGCATCTATGGGGGTGAATGATGCACTCAGTACTCGGGTGCCTAGTAAGATTTAGGTGACATTTTGACTTAGGTTAAGAAACTAGGCCTGTTCTCTATTTACCAAATTTCTCATTTCTCCTTAGGTGGGGCATTGGATTTGCTCTAGGCTGGATGTGTGAGGTTATTATCTTGTGTTATAGATAGCACACAGAGATAAGGACTTAACTTCACAGAGAAGACAAAGTGTCTTTCAGTTGAGACACCTTTTGGTGGTTAGTTCATGTGGTCCTGGTCATAAATGGGAGGTTGCTCTGAGTGGGCATTTGTGCTCTGACATTGTGCCATCCTCTAACAGCCATTTTTGTATGCAGTTTGAATTTGAAAAGGTGAAAAAGGCCATCTGTGCGCTAATGAAAAGATACTTAGGCAACCTGTAACAAACACTGTCATGTACTCAACTTGGCCGATACCCGCTGTGCATGCACTCGGCTTGGGCTCAGCAGCAAATCCCTTAACTCCAAGTTGTGGGCTCTCCCAGTTCGCTGACATGCTCTTGGCGGCTCTGCAGGGAAGCTGTGGTATCTGCAGTGCTCCTCTGATTAAATCATTTCTGATTGACACGCTTCCTGAGGAGAGCTACGACAGTTCATCGTAGTACAACTGTGAATTGTTTTTGCGCCTACCGCTGTCCTTTCTCCCGGTGTAACTGTCCAAAAATATGTGTATATATTTAGACCACAGTTGCAGAACAGCCTTGCAATGAAATCTGGGGATATTTGCATGTTTGGTGCTGTTATAGTCCTGCACCCCTTCGGCTGTTCAGTGGTCATATTGCTATGTGGTCTCACCCTAGTTCTTTGTTGCTCCTTTTTCTGGAGAGTTGTTTTGCACCGGAGGGGGAGTTGGTGTGTGGGTGTTTGAATGCTGCTATTTGCTGTTTTTTAAAGGACTTCTAGCCCTCCCATGGGGTTACTGCAGCAGGAATTCATACCTGTGCTACAGCCCAGCATACAGACTGCTGACAGGTACCAAGTGGAAAAACCCCGCTCATAGTGTGCTGTGTCTTGTCAACATGTTTTACTGCCCATGGTTTTCAGCAATTTGTTACTCAATATTTATCTTTTCTTTTTCTCCATTTGTGCCTACATTGCCTGGCAAACCATGTTGTTCTATTATAACATTTATTTTTCTTTTTCCCATAAGTTGCCAGTATCCGTGTCCTTTCAATTTAATAATCACTGTTGAATTTAAACAAAAATGTAGAAATCCCCCCAAACGATACCGATGTTCAATCACATATTAGCAAGAGTATAACCCTTTTCTTTTCAAGATACTGGTTACTGGATCCGTTTGTAGCTACTTTTCTTCATTTAAGTTGTTCTGAATTCTGTTTTCTGTTTTCCAGCTGTTACATGACACACATCTTCAAAAGCGCTGCTGGCTTGCTCAGTAGCTGCAGGTTGCGTATTCTCCTTTAGTTGTAACTGACCATAGCACTTGGCTGCCAGCAA
This sequence comes from Gymnogyps californianus, assembly GCF_018139145.2. NCBI lineage: Eukaryota > Metazoa > Chordata > Aves > Accipitriformes > Cathartidae > Gymnogyps > Gymnogyps californianus. Next base: position 60,565,347 of record NC_059474.1, on the reverse strand, counting down.
TGTTTAAGACAGTAAAGGTGGAAAACAGGGCTTATCCCATAACCTCTGAATATGCTGGAGTATTTTCAGTGCAGTTTTGCTTCACTCAGCCTAGCTTATCAATGAATTGCCCAGTAGTCTCCAGGCTAGTCTCTTCTTTGCCCTTTCCATGTGTTACAGAGATCTCTACTGTTTTGGCAGAGAAGTCTCTTCTGAAATGCTGGAGTTGCTGATTTGAGTGAAGGTGGGGTGGTATTGTCGGTGAGGGTAATTCCCAGACTTTTCCCTTTCTCATTTCCAGCATCTCTGGATTGGCATAGACGCCCTCACCCTTTATTTTTTATTTCCTTCCTGTCTTTCAGTGTGCTTGCTGGGTTCGGTCCAGCTCTTCCCTTCTTACCCATGACTCAGGACTTGTTTCAATGTTAGCATTATGCTTTTCTCTCCAATTTAATTTATGCTGCTCCTTTAGTAGTGCTAGGGCTCTCATTTCAGGGCGTTATCTTTTGCTTCCCTTCCCAAGTAGGGCTTGCAGGTAAATGTTACAAAGTCTTGATCTTACTTATCCAGTTCTGGACCAGTGCAAGTAAAGTGTAGTGCTTTGGTGCTGCAGAACATTGTTTTTAAGGACAAGATTTAGGCATCGAGTGCTACAGGCCAGCATGAGGACAAAGAACTGTTCATAAGAACGGCCTTTAACAGGGCAATATCCCAAGAGTTTCCCCAGCCAGCATGGCTTTAGGTTGCTCAGTAGCTGGACCTTTGCTCTGTTTGAAAACAAGTCCTGAACTTCTGCTCAGAATAAATGTAATCCCTGCCTGGTATCTAGTATCTCCACAAGAGCTGGCTTCTACTGATGCAGACTCGCAGCCTGGCTTGACTGGGGCTTTGTGTTGGCCTGTGAAGTGTTCACTGTGCCTTTCATTAGTCAAAGAGTTATCAGTGCCCACAGGATTATATAGCTCCTTCTTGCACTTTCCTACTGGTACAAGACGCCCTCTGCTCTTTATGGTGGCAGCCATCTGTCCTGTTCCTCCAGAGAAAGCAGGTTCATCTTTTCACTCTTCTTTCAACCCCAACCATTTACAGAAGTGATTACAAGGAGGAATTGGCCTGGGCAGCAAAGGAAGAGAGAAAAAAAAATTCCTGTCCCCAAGCAAGGAGAACTCTACATGCTGGGTTAAGAGAAGAGATTTTCCTGTTAGCCAGAACACCAACATTTTTTTTCCCCCCAACAGTCATAATCAAACTAGTGAGAGCATAGACTTTTATGGAACTTCTAACTGTTGAAAGGCTTGTGAGCTACTAAACACGTGATCTTTAAAAAGTAATATAGCACGGGCTATTTGGGTCTCCTTATATAAACTTGGGTATGGACAGTAAAGTGACATGCAGCACCTTTTAAATTACCATAGTGCACCAAATAACCATTACTTGATTTTGTCTGTCTCTCTTTCCTTCATGGCTTAAGGCATCATACAGTTACCCGGGGTATAACTAAAGGAGTGAAAGAAGATTTCCGCCTGGCTATGGAGCGCCAGGTCTCGCGCTGTGGGGAAAATCTCATGGCAGTCTTGCATAGGTTCTGCATTAATGAGAAAATACTGCTGCTTCAGACTCTTGCTTGAATGGACTGGATCATGATGCAATATATCTTACGGAGAGAGGGGAAGGCTCTTAATTGTATCAGCAGCAGCATGGCAGTGGAAAATTACTTGTCCAGAGAGTCAAAGAAGTTCCCTATGAGTTACAGGTTCTGCAATACACAAACACTGCTCAGTGTTTGTTCACCGCTTAGTTTTCTTATGTGGGTAGATCAAACTTTGTAAATAAAACTTTGTTTAAGAAGTCTTCTGTAATGTCCTATTTGTTTTGGTTTTTTTTCCATAGCATTATACTAAGGTGTGCATCTTAGTTCTTTCTGTCTTTATACATACACAGAGAACATAGCAGGGTATTTCAGGCTTTTTATTAGCACTAATTTGGAAATCACAGCATGAGTGAATTTCCTGAGTTTCCAAGAACTATTATCTTACATGGAATTGGTCTGCTATCTCTTCCTTTTCAGCTGAATTCTACCTGTATTGCTGGTTTTCAGATTCAGGGCCCTTATGTAAATCCATTTATAAAGAGGATTGCTTTGATCAAACTTTGGTAATATCCAAGTGATTATACAAAGTCAATAGGAACTGGCCTTTCTGCACTCTCAGAGTGTAGCACATGAAAATCGGACCTCATCCATGCTAGAGGTATGTAACACAAAGGCCCAGAACACACACAGATGGGCTGCTAAACCTGTAGCAGCAGCATGCTGACTAACAAGCCAATAGAAGAGATCTTTGGCAGCAGGCTTCAGCAGGATCCTAAACCTAAGGTTTTGATCCAAGACCAAATTGGAAGAACACAATGAAGAATGATCAGTTGAGTCACCACTTTCCGCAGCACGCTGTAGCACAGAGGTGCCCCTGAGCTTTCCCAGACAGTCACTGCACTGCTGACCCAAGTGCAGGGCTGAAGATGCTGCCAGTGCTCCCGAGTCAAAAAGATGGCTGAGTTAAATGTGTGCCAGTAGCCAGAGTGGTGCAGGCATGCAGCAGGTGTCAAGGGTATATACAAACCTCAGAACACGTGAGATGTCAGATGCAATGACTGTTACACAGTCCCATTCCGATAACCCTTTGCAGTCAGCACCCAGATCCCTTGCAGTTCCTTTCTTAAGCACCATCAGGCTGTCTTTGACTGCCCAACTGTTGCAATATGTTCAGTTTCTCTATATGAAGGAGGGACATCAGTAAAATATTTACAAAATACAGAAAACAGAAAGAGAGCAACTGCAGCAGACTAGTTTTGCTAAATAGGAAAATACTGTCCCTTAAGTCACATAAAAGTCTTGATGACAACTTCCGTGGCACTGTAAACTTGAACTAGTATCCCTTTTTAGTAATACAGCCTAGCACGAGTGGCAACATTTCAGGCTAATCCACCTTATTATGCACTTGCCCCATCAGAACCTAGGCACGCTACACCTTGACCACCTCTATCAGATTTTCCAGAATATCCTTCTCCTGTAAAGTAAATATGATATTATGACCCAAAGAGTTGTCGCAGTGAGGTTTTGAGTCAGATGCTCTGCGTGGGATTGACTGTCTTGCATCTTCCACTTAAAAGGGAAATAGTTTTCAAACACTTCGTGTCCAACGTAGACCAGGATTGAGTTCATTCCTGAAAGTAAGCACAGGTCATACCATCTGAAAGAGCAGGTATGAGCTTGCTTCAGAGTAAGCAGGCAGAGGCATGCCAGGCTTATGAAACAGAGTGGCACCGAGACAACAACAGCTAATCACAACAGCTAGTGTTACTTGCCCCAAAGATGCTACGCACATGTGTTTTCAAATACAGTCTGAAAGGTTCTCTCCCTGAAAACGCTTATTGAAAAGAAATACAGACAACCTATATGCTAAATTGAAAATACAACCAAATCAGTATGCTGCAATTTTATTGACAAGGAGAATAATCACAGTTATTGTCTTCAGGGTGGCCAAGTGCCAGCCTATTTGGTCAGAACTATTGCCTTTACAAACAAATGCTGACTGCCCTTCAAAGCTCTGGGATTTCTGGTGGGAGATACAATACCATGCTGTCACCCTACCCATCTTCCTGTCCAGACACCAGACACCAAAGCTGCTGAAAGGTTCCCTCTGCTGTGGGTTTGCATTCTGTACTCAGATGTTTGTCAAGAGCCCAGTGTGGTTAAAACCACAGTGGGATGCTTTGGGAGACAGGCTTATCTAAAAACACGGAGACAGAACCTACACAGCTGTCCAGGCGATTTCATGTTCCACATCTTCAGAAGTGGTATTACTCTGTTGACAGGCCTTTGAGTTTCCCATTAGGTTACCCAAGTCTCAGCAGTCCTTTCCAAAACCAACTATGAACCAGCTGTGGTATTTTGCTTGGTACTAGGCAGCTGTTCCCTGGGACCTTAACTCGAGACCAAACTGAGAATGGTCATTGGGCAATAGCAGCTTCCAGCCCTCATTTAAAGACTTGACAGTCCCTCTCTCCTAAATATCTGGTCTCAAGTGTCCCAGTTCTATGCAAAGATTCAGCTCAAGTTAATCATTCCGGCATCCTTCACGTTCTAACCATTCTAAATCCCAGCTCTTTTAAAGACAAAGGAAGCGCAGAAAACATAAAAGGATAGTATCAGTGCAGAAAGAATTGGAAGGAATATGTTTCCTGCCATGATTTTACTGACCTGGGTAGAAAAATGGAGCACCTGACCACAGTCTCTTGACGTCCACAAGATAATATATCAGCAATAAGAGGATGAAGGCAAAGCAGCTCATGGTTGTCACATACGATATTGACCTACACACATTTTCAGCAGAAAGATTATTTAGAGAACTATATGATACAGACAGATCTCAATATAAGAAAGGTAAAACATTCTCCAAGGTAAACTAGTTTAACAAAATGATACTAAAAGTTGTATCTCTTTGCTTACCATAAGTTCTTGTTTATGGGAATAAACCCTTCTTCTTTAGAACATTTTGTCAAGATAGCAGAAATAATTCCCTGAAATAGAAAGTTGCTAAAGTTTATATAACCACTGCAACATGTTTCAGAAATACTAAGTTTGCATGGCATAAAAATACATGTCTATTAAAGAGCTACATGACTATCTATCTGACTTACCATTACTATGCTCCATATGACGAACCGACTCATAATTTGTTTGTGCTGGTCTTTGTAGAACAAGAAAATTTTTCCTGCCTAGTATAAAAAGAATACAAAAAATGAATTAATGCTCATGAATGTAACTACATTTCAGGAGCCAGATATATTTGCTACTGGCTACCTATGCTAAGACAGAGAACACAAATAGGATTTATATCAACTAAGTGGATGAAAGGCTCAGAATGGCAACTCTTTGCAAAGAATGGACACAGATGGGGAAAATACGTAAATGCAACCCACTCAGCAATAGAGGTGCACCTTTTCTCCCTTCCCTACTACGTTAACACTGAGGAAGGAGGCAAGCAACTTTGTTAGGTTAACACAATGTGACTTGAGCTCCATCTCCCTCAGCAAGGATTGCATGAAGGAACAACGCCACGTTGACTCCCCAGCCAGCCCCAACAGCTTCTCCACAGTGCCATGTCGCACCCTGGCCTGCTCGGAGCACATGCTCCTCTTCACGAACCACTAAGACGTGTCCCCTGATGACTCATTCCTCAGTGTCACACTTCTGTTCCAAGCTCTGTCCTGCAGAGATTCCCATCGATTTTTACCCAGTGCTACATGCGGTAACATTCCTTTCCCAGCACAAGAGTTTCAGTTTGGTTAACAGCTGCTTCACAGACAGAAACACCAGCAATGACTAACTACAACTGCATCAAAAAGCATCATGATATCCTATTTTAAACACAGTGGTGAGCTGTGAGCTTTTGATGTTGGCAACACTAATGTGAACCCCTGCCTCCCTCATGTCTGGGAAGGTGAGCACACCCATAGCACCTATGCAAGACGGCTAACACTGCACGTCAAGCGGAAAACTAGCAACGGGGAACAAGTACAGCTGCGACCTTTAAAACTGTATGTTTAAAATGAAGCTGTGAAGTCTATGTGTCTCTTGGTCCTATTTTCCAACATACAGAGCCAGCCTACTCCCAGCATAAGCCCAACCTTAAAACAAGCAAAGGAAGTTTCAGGGTGGATATTTTGCAAACTTCTTGTGTCCATCTCTTACAAAAACTGAGAAAAAGTCTTGGTTTATCTAATGCAAGCTACTGCTAGGTTAGATTCCACTTCTCTGACACTCGCCTCAGGCTAAGTCAGCCTGAAAGCATTGCTCTGGAAAAGGTTTTGTTAGAACCACTCTCAGCCTTAAATAAAGAAACCAAGTTGCCCCCCCCTTCCCAGATTCCTTCAAATCTTCCCATTATAGCACACAGCCAGAAAGAAAAGAGGTACCTGCAGTCCCAGAAATGCCATAAAAATGGTATTTATGGTCCCCAGGATCCCTTCAGGATCATATGGCATTGTTGTTTGGTAAATCACCTGAGAGAGAAAGAGTTTTTACAGGGCACCTGAGCAACCAATCTCCTTTCTCTTCCATCCCCCTGCATGTATCATTCCCAAGCGCCTCCTGACAGCCAAGTTCAGTGCTCGCCTGCGGCTTCACACTGCAAACCAAAAGCTACTTACACTTGAAGAGGGATGCTGATATATATGCTTTTCTCCAAGAAGCAAACGATCAATGTAACCAGCTGCTCCTCCAGTGCAGTTGGGATAGTTTCCAAAGTCTCCAATGCCCCCGGGACCAAGATAGCCCCTAGGACAGAAGCAAACAGGTTATGGCACAAAGTGTTGATACACTCCACCTGAACAGTAGCTGGTCCACTGGCCCAGCACACTAAATGCTCGATGTTTTCCCTGGCCAGAGGCACACAGTGAAACACAGGTCCTACATGACAGTTGGCTGGTGGCCACTCTGTTTTGATCATCGCAGTGCCATAAGCAGCTGGGTCATGAGGGGACAGGCAGTATCGGGAGCCTAAAGCAATGCTTCAGTTTAGCCCTGGCTACCCAGTCAGCTGCTCCACCTGCTCTGCAGATGCTGACCCTTTAAAGGGGCAAAGATAGAGACAGGGATGACATTGCGATGATCATATATTGCTGCACACAGACCTCAGGGAGATTTTAATCCTCTTCTTTAGACAGAAAGGAACAATGATGTCACCTTTATAACACCTGGTACTTTAGTACCAAAGTAAAGAAAATTTTTTCACATGATGAATACTTCCCTTAACCCCGCTGGCCTAAAAGCTCTCCTCTTCATTCTTTCCCTATGGCTAATAAAGTGTATTTTCTACTCAGTAGAAGAAAAACAATCTGATGCTCCATAGAAAGTAGCCCGAGTGCAGAGTCTTACCTGGGACAACCTGGCACTGGTAACAAAAAGGTCAGGCAGAGCCAAATCACTTCTAACATCAGAACGAAAATCCACTGAGGCCAGTAGGGGAGAATGTCCTGCAGAGCAGAACATGGGGTCTCCTGCATGAGATGGAGGGAGGCGGGTATTAGCTGGCAAGTAAAAAACATGCCCCTGGGGACATCCTGTACTTCCTGGCAGGCAGTCCCCCAGATACAAGAGGGAGCTGTTGTCATTACAAAACTGGGTTCTACCAACAGACCTTTCATCTTCACAAACGATTTCCAGACACTTAGTTACTTGGGGGAGGGGGAGAAACAAACCAAAACAAAAGCCCACAATGTTTTTTAGCTTGGAAAATGTCAAAAGGAATTTCGATTCATGAGTAGAACAAAAGTCTTTTGGGAAAACAGACTCCAGAAAGGCCAAAAAGCAGTATTACTTTCCCCTGCTGTGAAAAAACACTGCCAAAATTAACCGGACAAAACACAGGCCACAGGACTCAGCATAGAGATGCCTGTCCCTGGGGTCCCTTGGCGGTGGAAAGTCATCAAAAGTGCCTGGGAACGCCTGCTTATAAGCACCATCTGAATGGATCGGTGAAATCCTCAAATACAGCAAAGCTAGATGTGATAAAATGCAGACTGGGACACTGAAGAGTGCACGTTCCCAGAAATTTTTGCCAGGTCACACTGCACTACACATCAGGTAAGATGCTACATTTTCTCATCCTTTCTCATGTGTTCTTTGTGCCCAAACAAGAGCAAAGGCTCCCAAACCCTACTCCAGTATCACTTGTCATCTCCCCACATAACTCACCAAGGTCCCACTCTCAGCCCCAGCTCTTGTAAACAGGAGTTCGAGAGCAGCAACCACCAGGTACGTGAATCCCAGCCTCTGGAGCACCCCAGGAATACGCAGATTATCCCAGGACACTGGAAAACATGCAAGCAATGTGGAAGAGGAGCAGACATAGGCTCTTCTGTAAATATGAAAGCTGCCCTTCTCCAGGGAGAGCTGAGACCCACTGCACCTGCAGGTACAAGGGACACCTCCACTCTGCCACCCCACCTTCTGTAAATCATAACCCTGGGAAAGTCACCACTAAGATGATAAACAGTGGTCGGCACAGGGGTCCAACAGAGAGAATTGCGTCAGTGCAGAACTGAACAGCACTCTACAGGATACTATCAAACTGCCCCCATGCAACTGGTCAGTACAGCAAGGCTGACACTGTTTTCTCAACAGTCCAGCCAAGGAGGCAGGAACAAGAGTTGCAGAAATACAAGGAAGAGAGCAAGTTCCACTCACATGGTCCAAGGCAGTAATTGGGATTCACAACTATGATTCCCAGCAGGATTAGCAGAAAACTCCTCCAGAGGATTTTCCTGAGCACCTTCCACTTGGAGCTTCCCCACCTCAGCATGGAGCTCAGTGACAATGATATCGATGTCCCCATGATGAACACAAACCTGGAGAACAGAGCAGATGGGAAATGGAGCTGACAGATTTCTCATCACACATGTACGTGACAGCAAACACTAAAGCTAACAGAGTAGCCTGCATTGGCCCAACAGAAATGCATGCATTGACTGAAATTGGACAACTTTATTTCCTCTCATTGCTAGGAATTCCCAGACAACTGAGCTTGCACTATGGGACCTTTCCACCTCTTTGAGTGGTCAGCTGAGGCAATAAAGTTCAGGGAAGTAATTGCATTCTGGTCTTTTTGCAGCAATACATATGCCACCAAAAAATTCCATTACCCAAAATTAAATTAGCATCTTCAGAGCAGTAAAACACAAGCTGCAAATCTATAGTTCAAGTTCAGAACTGACCTGCTCCTCCCCTCTAGATTAGGTTCACAGTCCAGGTCCAGCTCCCATCTTCAAGAGTAACCACAACCGGTGTGTATTTTAGAGAAGCATGCTAGGGGCAGATGGGATAATTGCTTCCCCATAAGACCATTCTCTGGTTATAGACAGATTAGCTTAATCCAAAATTCCCTTGGCTATTTTATCTCTGGATACACATCAGTCGAGCTTTGAATCTTGCCAGATTGACTGCCTTCAACACAGTAGCGTGGCAATGAGCTCCTCAGGCATACTGCACTTCCACTGGCAGGGTAACCCTGGGCCTCCCACTGACATTGTGTGGGGGAGGAAGGAGGATGTGGGGCAGCCAAAAGCACTTAGCTCTTCTACTGGTTCATAAGGATGATGCTGTTATCTGGAGGGGCAGATTCCTATCAACTGTTTAACACAAATTCACCCCTCCAAATACATTTCCACATGGAGGAAAGGTGCACACAATGTTCTCCTTGCAACCCTTAACATAAAGAATCACTTGCCACAAGAACTATTCCTCAGGAAGACTTACCATGGAAACACCAGATCTGCCACTGTTAATCCTACAGAGAAATACGAAGGAACACATTATTTACCTCGATCCCTCCCTAAATTTTAACAACATTATTGTTGAGTTTCCAGAGGAATTGCAGGCTGCTTGCAATTATTTGATGCCCCAAAATCTAAAACACGTTAGAAACAAAACTTACAAAGAGCTAATCATCCTGCTTCACTGCTTTTACCATTCTTCAAAAACAGGGTCAGAACTGATTGCTGTGTCTTGGGAAAGATTTCAGGGATGGGATCCTTGCTATTCTCCACTAGGGCAGCACAATGCCCAACCCCTTCCCCATCAGCTTGCCAATCAAGGCATTATGTTTGTACAGCATCGAGCACCAACAGCTTGACTGCTGTCATTAAACAACACAGAAAAGTTAAAGACATAAACCTGGGTCAAAAATGAAAAGGTTACACACAGACTGTGACCTCAAACCATCCCATCACCATGTGACAAGCAGGACTATACACTGCTTTGCCCATTAACCTAACAGGCCAGATACCCTGCTGAGGCAAACTGGCACAGCGTCCAGCCTTCACCTGAGCAACAGCTTGCTGCAGCAGCTGCAGTGCTAACCATATCTAGATACTGCTGCAGTTAAGACCCAGATTAACTGTCTCAATTGTACTTTACCATTCCAACTCTCATGTTTGAAGAACCAGTATTTTCCTCCTCCATAGTTAACAAACACCATAATTATAAGAGAGAGCCTAAAAAGACAACAACAAAAACACATACAAAGTATCACCTGTCAATGAAATACATATATATGAACACACAGTTAATGTTTACCCCCATTAAAACACTTCTAACTGTGAGATCTGGTTTATTTTATTTTTAAAGCAAGATTATGTACAAGGTTTCCAGCTTTGCCAACCAGGAAGCAGCGTTTCAAAGATCACGGGTGGTGGTGAACCAAAGTAAGCTCCTTCATGTAGCGTTTTCGCACTGAACATATGTTGTTCTTTTCCACCCTCTGCCACAACTTTAATGTTTCCTCAAACTAGATCAACTGCAAAGTGTTTCGGAAAATCCAAGAATTAAAACCTTGATTATCTTCCAAGTAAAACAGACCCCCTTGAACCATCCATCTGCTATATATTTCCATACACTGTCAAACCACCATTGGAAAAACCTCATTCCCCTTGGAAGAGTTGTTTTTGAGCAAGGTCTTATGCTCACCCTCGGAACGTGTCCAGGGAACGCAGCCGCTGCCGAGGGGCTGTGCTCCACAAACGCGGGGTGGGATCACTGCTAATGGAGTCTGTTGTGTTCGGGGACCCAAGCTCCTTTGGGAACAAACCAGACACACAAAGGGCAAGTCAGCAGCTGCATCAGCTGCCTAGGGAACAGAGGTCAGCAAACTGCAAACTTTCACATACTGTGTTTGTCTTTGTTCTCCCCATGTTCCTCTTCCTTTTGTTTCCCCACTTGCTACTTCTAACCCCTTCATGGCTCCACCATATTGCAATATTTGCGGATGCTCCACACTCCACCTTTGACCAGGGTGGAAACAACAATGCAATGAAAAGAGCCTGTGTTTGAGATGCATGAGAGTTGGGTCCAGTCCAAATCAGCCACAGACTTGCCTTCACTGCGAGTGCTGCTTTACAACAGAGCTGAGCATATCCAGTTGCTGACTCTCAAACAGGATCCATCCCACCCCATCCCATTGGCAGTTGTTTGACACCACAGAGAGACTGTGTAGAGAGCTAAACCAGCAGAAAATGAATCCTTTTAAATGCAGAAGTGGCTTCTTTCCAATCGAGTTTCCTAATCACTCTGATCAGCCCCAGTGACAGCATAAAGAAGCGGACATCGCTGTAAAACAGCTATGCAGATGAACAACTACAAGAATTGTTGCAGAGCTCTGCTCCCAAGTCTTTTGATTCTAGACAGGTTTGGACCTGCTAGATACGAAGCCCAGACTGTGATGATCTATCTATATTCTACTACAAAACACGGCTCACACAGAAATTCCAGCTCTAGGGCTGCCAGAGAAATCTTGACTTAAGTGTAGATCTTGCTAAAATTCCTACTGTGCTGGAAGCAGACACGAAAGCTGGCATTTCTTCCCTTCCCTTACATTGTCTATGTCAGAAGGGGACAGTATTTTCACCAACATGTTTGCTTCAAGGGAACTAAAGAGGGCACAAAGGTCTATGTTCAAGACTTGCAAGAGGTCTACTGGGAATCCACTGAACTTGCATGGAAACCCCGTCTAGCACTCTCCTTTGACATAAAATTGCCTGTCTGGCATCAATACAAGATTTGCCAAGGGGAACATGCACAAGGGGAAGACGATTAGTAATAAACAAGTCCTCAGATGTCTGGATAGTGTGTGTTCCTCAGAGACGAAAACGCTACAGAATGCAAATTAAAGATACTGTGGTCACTCACAGAATTAATCAGACGATCAGTTTCTCTGGGGTTCAGTTTCTTGTAAACCCAGTTTCTGACTGGATCAATTCTGAAAATTAGTAACAGTATAAAACACAAAACAAGAAGTACTTTATAGCCAATTTCATCTTAATATCAACTATTTAGCAGCATAAATAAAAAGTTGGGACAGTCCCTATTTCCATTTTCCCAGCTTACATATGTAATACTGAGATTCAGCCAGTACCTGGGACCTCAGTTAAGTCCAGCTATGTAATTACACTGTCACAAGCTCAGGTTCGGGGGCTTTATTCTCAGGTTTACAGGCAGGGATGACTCATGTCATTCAGTACACAGGACGGAAGGCTGCATATGCTACACACACTTAGGTCCCACTGACTTGTATTACCGATTCAGGGCTAGACCCAGGAACAAGTCACGAGACAGTGAGGGAAGGTATGTGTGAGTTTACAGCAGACATCAGATGCACTGCTGTAACCACTCTACACACAAGCTAACAAGGCTGCAAGATATCCCCTCAAGGGAAATCGTATCACTCTGTATTTATTATCATATGCACACCTACCACAGCTTAACTTGTACATGGCAACCTGATAACAGGATCTGATCTGCAAGCAGGGCTACAGTGGGACTGTGAAGCACTACCACACTATGACGCATGTTTTTAAACTGGTGGCCCCACTTCACGTGCCAGGAGGTATTACAATACTGTTCACTTACTTCATAAAAAGGCGCCCAACAATCAGGATAGCAAGGATCCCCACATACACCAGGAAAGCAAAGAGAATAGCTACATGAAAGAGAGAAGAACACAACACTATAAATGATGTAACAAAACCATTCAGCAGCCTGGGCTTGGCCAAGCGTGACACAAACATGACAAAAAGCCCAACCCACCAATCATCACACCACCTTCTCCATGCAATACATATCCCCAGCCTGAGTCCCAGAGAAAAAAAAAACCACAACAAAACCCCAAAACAACCCCAAACAAAAGCAGGCTAGTTTCAAAGTGCAGCTCAGTGACTGCACACCTCAGCATAAAAAAAGGCAAAATAAAAGTGCACTGCATCAGAAGGCAATGGTGAGAAAAGAGTTGATGTGCTATATGTTCTGAAGAAGAAACTAGAGATTTAGAAACAGCCTCAACGTGAAGAAGACAGAGGAGGGTAATACACCAAGTTTGCAAGCATGGAGAATTTTTCCTTACAGCTGGAAAACTGGAAGGACTGAAGAATAACCTAATGTAAAGGAGAAGAATGGAAGAGATGTAGATGAGAATTTGAAACAGCCCTGGAAGAGATGAACAAAAAAGCAAGACATGAGGTTTAAAATTAAAAGCGCAACAACAAACAAAAATCCAAACACTATGAATTGTTTACCATTTGTGAGAGAAGCGAGACAGAGGGAAGAAGGGGGAGGATTCTGTGTACATACATAAACATGCAGGGAAACAGGAACTAACTATGAAAGTATCTCCCTCCGGACACATACCCACTGATTTTTCTGGGCTAATCCCTGGTGCAAAAAGGTTGTGGTCATACAGAGTATCATGTGAAGAGGCCTGATCCTGGTCAGGGCCTCAAGACAGGTGTATAAAACATAAGGAGGTAAGATGCTAAGAGAGAAGAAGAGCAAGCCCATGACGCATCTTCAGCACAGCATGAGTGGCTGCACAGGCTTTTTAGGAAGTTGGTTCTGCTGGGAGACATGTAAGTTGTAGAATGAAAGGGGAAAACAGAGTATTACATACGGAGGTAGCTGTTGATAGGGCCTTCATTGATGACTAGGTCACAAGAAACAGTTTTGGTGCTTGTACTTAGGGTCTTTACCACAAGGGAGTAATTGCCAAACTCTCCAAAATGATACTGAATCCTGCAAAGGATAAAGGAAATGAAACTTGCTGAGCCATCACTGCTACGTGCGGGTACCACAGCAGCATTTGGGGGGCTGTAAGCCTGAATGCTTGTAGGAAAGGCAAGGTGAAAACTTGGCCTAACAGCATGATCTAACAAGGAGCTGCCTGGCTCTGCCTTTGCCAAGCATTACCCTCCCCTAGCCCAACACAGATGCTTTACCACACATGCACTGCCTACTACATCATCTGTCTTGAACTACAGACTCTCTGCAAGAAAAACCAGGCGCTTGCACATGCTGGCTCAACGCATACCATTTTGGCTCCTGCTCGTGCCTAGATCCTTTCAGCACAACTACAATGTATGCCACAGTTACAGCAGCAGGGGAAGACTGAACTCTAGGTCTAAACAGTCAGGAAAAAGGAGGTGATGAGCAGGCAATAAATAGGTGCACAGCTTCCAGAAAAAAAAACCAAAATACAGGATAGAGCTATCCAGGTGTTCCCTGGGGCTGGGCCACGTACTTGCAGAGCTCTCTGTCACCCACAGAGCCGTTGAGCAGCAGGGTGAGTGGATGCTGGGTATCAACCATTACCGCCGCCGTGCTTGGTTTCCTCAGGCTCCCGTTGCTTGGTGGGACAAATGCCAGGAACTGATACAAGCACTGTGGAAGAAGAGGGTAAAGGGAGCTCATTAGTGCCAAAGGAGAGTGAAAGGGGGGTCCTGCTTTGCATAGCGGCACAGGAAAAGACAAGGGAAGATGCCCAGGGGCTGGAGCAGCTCCCGCTGCGGGGCTTCCCGGCGTGCCGCTCGAAGGTAAAACCGAAGCAAAGCAACCTTACAAAGCCACGGGGAGACGCCAGAAAAGCCCAGCAGCCCCGCCGAGGGCCGGCGCAAGGCTGCCAAAAGCGGAGGCCGGGGGGTGACAACCCCTCCGCGGCTCCCTCCGCTCACCTGGTGGCAGGAGCCGGAGAGGGCGGCGAGGCGGAGGCCCTGCGCGGGCAGCTCGTTGCGGACCAGCAGCAGGGCCTGGTCCATCCGCCCCGTGGGGCGCCGCTCCACCGCCGCCCCCCCGCGGGGCCCGGGCCCGCTCCCCTCCGGCGGGCCCTCCCCGTGCGGCTGCGTGAGGCCGGGCGCCATCAGCAGGGCGCTCAGCGCCGCCGCCGCCACCGCCGCCACCAGCCCGGCCGACGCCGCCGCCATGTCGCTGCGCTCCGCCCCGGGGCGGCGCCGCCGCCGCCACCGCCCTGCGCGGCCGCGGCGGGGCCGGGAAGCGCGGTCGGTCCTTCCACCCCCGCGGCCGTGTGTTTTGCGGGGTCAAGCGTCCCCGCCCGGGGCGGCCGGCAGCCCGGGCCCTCCTGTTTAGAAAACCAGGAGGATGAACAGCGAGGCGAGCGTCGAGCTTGAAGCCGCTTTTAACATATATCGCTGCCACGCGTGGCCTTTCTCGTAGGCTGCAAGCTCAGGGCTGCCGTGTCTGCGAGGCAGCTGTGTAGCCTGCAATGAAACAGCCCCACAGACGTTCATCCCCGGGCTGGGAAGAGGGTCCTGCTTAGCCTCTGTCTTTCATGGAGAATGCAGAAGGCACGGCCATGGAAAAGAAACCGCACTTCATTAGGAGGGAGTTTCCTCCCAGGGAGGTGTCGTCCATCTCGTTGGTGTTGCTGCTTGCGGCCGTCCTGCTCCTCAATGCCCTTCTCTACCTGTACCTCAACAAGTTTTACATCTCTTCGGGACGCGCCGAAACGGACCCCAGCCTCTGCCCTTTCGGGTACTTCAAACTGGGAGCGGTGAAGAATTGTTCCCCGTGGCTCTCCTGCGAAGCCATAAATAGGGAAGTCAGGAAACTCAAGTGTGTTGGTGAAGGCGCTGTGAAAAAGGTGAGTTTGGTTTTCCTTTCTTCTCTCCTGTGGATAAAGAGCTTTCACTGTTTGCTAGCTAATTAATGCCCATACTGCTGTTATAATTATCCTCACAACAGCTCATTACTGTAGACATCCAGGGGCATATGGCTACTGATAAGGTGCACAAAACAGGTAGAAGAGCGTGACTGGAGCCCTGGGCCACCTCCCTGACACCCAACGACATCCAGCTACACAAGCAAAATCACAGAGATGGGTGAAGCGGAGTAAGACTGGCTGTTTGGGTGGTATGAAATAATTTAATTCATCTGCATTGCCATTCCAAAGAAAACTTAGGAAATTGTGATGTAATTATGACGTCAGTAAGGCTTGCTGTGACAGATACATGGCCCTACCTAAAGGCTTGACTGTGCCTGGTGACTGTAATTTGCAGTTGTGACTAAGCAGTCACTCGGAGGTCAGCAGCAGCCGGTAGCAGTCGGTGGAAGAAGTCTCTCCATGTGTCTTACATGTCTCTTGTGTGTTCTCAGGTCTTCCTTTCCGAGTGGAAGGAAAACAAAGTCGTCCTTTCACAGCTCACCAACTCAGAGCTGAAGGAGGACTTTCTCCACGGACTGAAGATGCTGAAAGCACTTCAAAGCAAGCACGTTGTCCGGCTGCTTGGCTACTGTGAGCAGCAGTTCACAATCCTCACCGAGTACCACCCTCTAGGCTCCCTGAGGGGCCTGAATGAAACTCTCCACATCCCCAAGTACAAGGGCATGAACACCTGGCATCGCAGGCTGATGCTTGCTATGGACTACGTGAGCGTCATTCGGTACCTGCACAGCAGCCCTCTGGGCACCTTAGTGATGTGCGATTCGAATGACCTGGACAAGGTCCTCTCTCAGTATCTCCTAACAAGTGACTTTCACATCCTGGTGAATGATTTGGACGCTTTGCCTCTTGTGAACAGGAGTGCCGGCAGGCTGGTGAAGTGTGGTCACCGGGAGCTCCGGGGCGAGTTTGTAGCTCCTGAGCAGCGTTGGCCCTATGGAGAAGAGGTGCCGTTCGAGGATGACCTCATGCCTCCCTATGATGAGAAAACAGACATCTGGAAAATCCCAGATGTCTCCAATTTTTTCTTGGGCCACGTTGAAGGAAGTGACATTGTGCGACTGCATTTGTTTGACATCCATGCAGCATGTAAGAAGAAAGACCCGGCTGAAAGGCCTTCTGCCCAAGAGGTCTTAGACACCTACAGGAAAGTTTTAACTCTGCTTATTCGGGAGGCGGCCATGCCTGGTACTCGGGAAATGTTATAGTGAATCATGAGACAAACAACATACTGAACTTGATGTCCTTCCTATTTATTTAGCTTGCCTGAAGGGCAAAATCTCTGTCCTCAAAACTGAGAAGAAAAGAACAACTGAACTTGTACCTTTTGATTTAAAAAAAAAAAAAAATCCACCCAATGCTGGAGCTGTGCAAGCTTCTCATTGGCATGTTTAATCTCTCATTGGAAGAGGAGGAGGAGGGAGAGAAATGAAGTGGTGTGGGTGCGGGGGGAAATTTGTTCCTTAAGAAATAATAAATTTTCTTTTGCAACATTTACACAAAGACTCTCTTAAAAAAAATTACAGAAAAAGAGTTTAAAAAAAATATTGGTCCACTTAAACTGATTGGCAGAGGACTGGAGAACAGAGACCATGGCATGTCCCCCACAAGCTTTGTGCTGATTACTGTGGCTTTGGCCCATGTCTTATCCACAAAGCCCTCACCCACTTCCCCATGGAGTAAAAGCAGTGGTCACTCAGAAAGGAGTACCCCAGTTCACTTCAGATTTTGGTGAACCCTGATGCCAGAGCCCCAACGGCAGTCTCTCCCTGCTGGATGGGGAATAGGTTGTTTTTGGAGCTGTACGGCCATTGCTCTGTGGGCCCCGTATCCCACACCAGCAAGCATGTGGCCACTCTGCAAGCAAGCAGATGATGCAGATCCCAAAGAGACTGCTTACAGACACGTGCTCTTTGTTTTCAAGCCTTTGCCCCGTGGTATTCTCAGATGGGCTCTTTGGAGATGCAGCTGTAAAACAAGACGCTCTTGCTATTTTTTAATCCACAGAAATCCTGAGCACTTTGGAAGAGAGCTGAAGCCTATCTTTTTTTTCATTCACCTGTCCTTGCTGAGTGTCATCATGACTTGATGGAAGGGGGGAGAATAAGGAACCGAAAGAGAACGTGACTTCCTTCCACAGCAGTGAGCATTAAACGTGAGCTTTGGAGAATAAAAGCCCTGTATTCAGAACATATAACTCTATCAGGTCTGAATTCAAAGCCCACTAAGCATAAAGAAACGCTGCTTTTTTGTTCAGTGTGTTTAGGAGAAAGCTTTTGGTACCTACATGGATGTTACAGCCTGGTACCAACAGCTGGAGAGGAAGAATAATGATGCCTTAATCCAGCAGTAGGCTCTGTTTGGTGGGATTGGGATGTACTTGTTCTCTTGGTGAAAAAACAGGAATAGTATGAATGAGACACATTGACTCTACCACTACACACCTGAGGACTTTCTGTTCTGCGGACTAGGTCTTTGAAAGACCTAAGGGCCTGAGAACTTTCATGTTTTGACTTGAGAGGTGATTTGTAAGCAGAGAAGTACATGGTCCTTTCCGCTGAAGAGTTTGGTTCTGTTCTTTGCTGTGCTGATATTCCTTTTCACCTAAACAAGCCGTGTTATGACTGCACTGAGAACATGCAGTCAGTTTCTAGACATAATGTTCAAATGCAGGTGTGTTCTGTTGCTACCAAAATTTTATTACAAATGGGAAAACTTTCCTGCAAATGACTAAATTCATACCTGATTTCATACAATGCCAGCAGGAGCCCTTTAAAGGCTGCTCGTTATGGCTCTCCTTTCCCTCTGGGCAGTCTATTTTCTTAAATTAGCTGATTTTTGCCATTTTTCACTTGTGCAGTCCTTCCTGGCAGCTTTCCTGCTCAGGTTGTCAGGAAGCAAAGCGCAGAAGTCAGGGTCTCCAACAGAGAACAATGATTTTGGATGCTTCATGTTTGTTTTGGACTTTGACTCAAAACACCTTAAAGAAGCCAAGGGAAAAAGAATGCGCTCTCAGTTGTAATTGCATCATCCAGCCCATGAACTCTTGAGTTGTTATTATTACAGTTAGAGTTCTACAGTTTCAGCATGAATCCAGGATGTGCAACAGTTGGAAAAGCATCCTGTTACAGCTCCTCAAAGCCAGGGATCAAGCTTTGAAGGGCCAAGAGTCAAATCATTTGCATGTGCCCCCAGCAATAACTTGTTACCTCTTGTTAGCCATCGTGTATACTTGAAAGAAAAATCAGCATCTGATGGCTGTGAAGTAAACATACCATGCGTTTTTTATGAGAGTAGCAAGGACAGACAAGAAGAACCTGCCAAGCTTCTTATGCTGGTCTCTCTTGGTTAAGACAAGCTTCTGTTTGGATTCTTGCTCTGTTGTGTACTGTTGCACCTTGCAAACAGCCATATTAATTTCACAGAGTGAAAAACAAATGAGGACAAATTCTGGTTCTGAATAATTATCTTGCCGCGGAGATGTCTCTCTCTTCCTGGATAATAGTTACACATTTTTTTAAGAAAAGGTGTCTCCCTAAACATTCACCCTGAGCACTGGGTCTTCCACGTGTCTTTTCCCCATTCCCTCTCCTTCAGTTTGTGTGCTGTCCAGCGTTGTATTTCAGCAGGAATAAATTACAGTTGTTCTGAATACAGCATTATGGAACTTTAAAGTTTCTTTTTTGAGATGTTGTTTCTTTCTATGAGGAAACACTAGATGGCAGCATGAAGGTCAGCTTAGCATTAGTTATTAGCAGCTGCAGTCTCTAATGCCCAAACATAGCCAGGATCTGGCCTTGGAGCCAGTATTTTGCTAGCAAACTTCCATAAACCCCTAAAAGATCTCATTGTGTTTGCATTAGTGAGTCTGTAGTAACAAGACAGATAGATATAAGGGCTGTCAGAAGAACCACACGTGCCAGTTGAAGGGGCTACCTCCCCTTTAACTTGCTCGTGGTATTTGTATACTTTACTGTCCCTTTTAATCTCAACCTGGTGCAACCTCAACCAAGTTTGAGTGTCACCTCCTTCCAGTCTTTCAGTAAAATCAGAGGAGTTTGCACCCTCTCCATCTTTCTGTTCTTCCCCACTAACCCCTTCCACAATTTCAAGACTGCATGAATCCCGTCCTTCCCACATTTCCAGCTTCTTTTCCCTTAAAGGGAAGAGGCAAGGCTTCATGGAGAGGGAAAAAGAGGCTGGACAGCCCTACATGCAGTTGCCTCCCCTCTTTCCAATTCTCTCTGCCGGGCATTCCAGTTTTCACCACCAATGACAGCCTTGGATAAACATTTGGGGACTTTGCTGCCTCAGTACAAGCAGCTCTTATACATCTGCTGGAAAACATCAAAGGATGAAGAGCAGGAAGAGACCTGTTCACAGCTGGAAGCCTGCAAGCCCCTCTCTCCTTATCCACTCCCCAGCCAGCTCTAGACCAGTGGACATGACCTCCCCTGCCAAGACCACTGCCACAGCTCTGCCTAACCTCAACAACAGCTACTGGTTCTCATCTCAAGCTCAAATCAAGAGCCCCACATTCCCTGTCCTTTCCCACAAAAGATGCTTCTCCTGGGATGGTTATTGCCAGGTTTCCTGTTGTATCCCTGTTCCTCCATCCCAAAAGTCCAGCCAAAGAAGCTGCACAAAGATGCAAGCCACACGTGGAGAAGTACTGCTACTGGTGCTCATCTCCTTCAGAAAACTTCAGAGGAGGTTCCCCCAGCCACCCTAGGTGGTCAGTGTCAAGGCAGATATGGTCCCAGTGGTCCCAGGGCTTTTGTTTGCTGCCATCACCAAGATGAAGGCCTTGGGTCTAGCCCCTTGCCCAGGGACAGGACAACCCTTTCACTGCGGTCAGTGATCTGCACCACCTTGCCCTTCCCTTTTGGGCAATGCCTCCTCTGCCATCCCTGCAGCAGTCCCACAGCACATCCTGCCCACCCCATCCAACCAGCTAGACAAAGAACCAAAGCAGAGACCGTCTCCCAGACTCAAGAAATAGCACCTGGTTCCCAGACTGAACCCCGCTGGGATATTGCTCTGCCAGCTGTGGAGGAGACAGGGAGACCTAGGACATGCCAGCTAAGCCTGCTGACAGTCTGGCTGCGGGTGCCAATTTTGTCAGGGCACCTGGACCCACTACTGGTATGGTATGCTCTACCCTTTGTCCGATGCTGTTGCCAAAACAAATTCCCAGTGGATTTCCCAATAAAGTTTAGCCCTTACCAGGTAGGTTTGTACCACAGGATACAGAATGGAAACAGCCTGCCTCCGAGCAGAGTCCCGGATTCAGTTCAAACCCACTGCTCCTTTTTCTCCTCAGAGTCATCCAAAGAATAGCACTGTCAAGGTTACGCTCTTTTCCTTTCCAAGCTGCCTGCTGGCTGCAGGCTTCTAGGTGGCTTAAGTCTGATGTAGCGTGTTTCCCTGTGTGCCGTGGGTTTCAGATTACAGCCTAAAAGCACTCCTATAACACTAAATCCTGTACAGGTGAGCAGCCTGTACGGCAACTCACCTGTATGTTCAACACCATCAGATGTAGAAAGTGTTGCATGCATATCCACACCAGCTGCTATGTAGGTCTGGGTAAACGCTGAGGAAATAAAATGGACACAACCTATTTAATTGAATAGGTTTGGTTTTTCCTTTTTTGAAGGATACTTTTAAAGTTCATGTTACTCTGTATCTAATAGAGTGGTAACTATTAAGTGTATCAGAAGTTTAGAATACCACACAAACTTTTTGAAATTCTATCACAAGCTCTAAAACAATGTTTTCCTTTGGTGCCACATAAACAAAACACCAGATCATTATCCTTGTGAAACAGAGGCAGTGCTGTTTGCCAAATATAATTTGTGAGATATTTGGCAGAATTTGCAACTGTAAACCGATTCTATCATTATGATTGTAATGTCTTACCAACAGTCAAGAGACCCTGGGAACAAGAAAAAAGTGGTTCTCAAGTTCTTCTAGCATGATATAATGTGTATATTTGTAGAGTTCATCCAAATAAATTATATGCTAGATGGTACTTCTAAAAAAGAAAAAGGATTTTATGGTTTTATTTTAATTGAAATACTGTATACTTGAGATGACCACATGATTTCCAATAATTGTCAGTTTGTGTTCTGAACTCTATAATCCAGTATTTATCAGGATTAAATGGTGAATATATTTACATTACAGTGATATTTATGTCTCAGCAATTTCTGATTCTGTTTAGCTCTGGGTAACTCAAAATCCATTAAAAATTATATATTTACATAGAGACACACACACAGATTCTTTGGCCATAATTTTCAAAAGAACAAGCTTACTGTTAGATTCCAGCATTCACATTTTGGATATGAAGTAACTGGACTTTCAAAACTGATAATATTCAGCAGCTTTCAGTCAAATTTATAGCAGTTGCTGGATGCTAAGGACTTTTGGAAAGTGAATTCTTTCCTTGTAGAGCTGAAAGACCCTTTTCAGCAATTCTCCTGATAAATCTATGGGACTCAAGTGGGTGCTTTTATCAAGTACATGCTAGATTTCTTTGTGGAATGAACAAAGTTCCCACTTTTGTAAAAGTTGGGATTTTTTTTTTTTTTACTAAATCACACAGCTATGTATTTTTCTCCCCAAGAGGTGGTTCCTGTGAGGGGTTGTGTCTGACCCATAGCTGAAACTCCTCAGGCTTATTTGCTACTGTGTAATGTTGAAAATCTAGCCACTAAGCTTGCGTCTCCATTAGCTACGTTTTGCCAGAATAGCTTATGCCAATGCCATATATTATTATTATATATTATTTGTTTGGTGCCTACATGCTTTAGTCACAGGCCAGGATCCTGGAGGTCAGATGCTATACAAGCACAGCACAAAATGACAGTCCTTTCCCTACAAGCAGCTTTAGTATAAGAAAATAGAAAATAACTGATGTCTTCATGCATTAACAGCATACCCAAGCATTGGTTATCCCATCCCACCTCATCCAAGCTACAATATGCCACATAATCTATATGGACTGGTCACACCATTTCTTGTGCACATAACGACAACTGCAAGGCCTGACTTTGCTCTGACCAAATTCAACAGCAGCTTGCATTCCTATTTCTGAAGGTGTTTCTCCTGAAATGCCTACGACTGAAACAAAAGCCCAAGGTATAAAAGGAAATAACAGCGTACCAGGACAAGCTAACCTAGGCTTAAGAGTCAACCAACTTTGGTATTTGAACCAGATTCCTCAAGGAAGTCACGCAGAAGGCCTATGCCCCCAGAACTCCTATTGCCGCTACAGGCCAGCAATTGGGAGATCACCCCTTTTTCTCAGGTTTGCAAGGCTGTCACACTCACTGTAGCGCCAGATGTTGTGCTCCTCAACCTAACCCTGTCCTACCCACGGCTTAACATTTGCTAACTTCAGACAGGTATGTGGGGGAAGAAAATCTCTCTCTGCCTGTCTTCTAGGTTGGGAGTGGGTGGATTATCTGAGCCTTAAATCACGCATTTAATTAAATCAAACAAATCAGGCACCTGCTGAGCGAGGCAGAGTCTGTTCCTGCATCCTGGAGGCTGCAGAGAAAACCCCGAGACCTGAAGTCATGCTTTGTGGATGCGGGCCTTGGTTTCCTCTGGACGGAGAGCTGGGTGCAGAGTCCTGGGGCGTTCCAGCCCCTTCCCAGGTTGTCCAGAGCAGACCTGCAGGGTTAATACAAAAAGTGCCTTTAGATACAGCTTAAATACAGCTTCTTTACACCCTGTACAAGGGAGCCTGATCTCAACTGAGGTCTAGACGTAGTAGTGAAATATAAAGAGCACCCAAGTTACTTATGTTTATTCTTTCCATTTTTCTTCCACAGACGTGGAATGACAAGATGCTTTCTTGTCAGGCCTGTTAGCAGAAAAGTTCAACATACAAAAAAAAGCAAACAAAAAGCCTCAACTTCATGAGAAACTGTTTAAAATCCCTGTGAAACCATGCTTAATTAACTGTCTTGTGTCATGTTGCGTAAGTGATAGACTCTTTTTTTTTTCTCTTAGTGGTTTCCACAGTTCTGTGCATGGGTGCCATCCCAATTTAATGACCTAGAATTATGTCTAATTGCTGTTCTACTATTCTTTCCCACACCATGTGGGGCAAGGAACTTTTCTCATGATAACAGTGCCTTCGCTTTTCATTTTTTTATATTGTTGTTTTCACTCATATCCTTTTATGCCCTGATCTGAGGCCTCTTAAAATGAATCTGTTCCATAGCATGGAAAGAGGATGACTGGGCACATCTTGCACTGAGAAAATGGTTCCCCAAAGGACGGAGTTTCCCCAGGCTGGTTGAACATCTGCAAAGCAAGTGCCATCCAAGTGAAGTGTCTAGACTCCCTCCACTCAGTAAGGGGTCAGAGCACTTCCCGGGCACAGGAGGACTCATTCTGAATGTTTGACATAGGTTAGATAAATCATGCCCTAAAAATACTTTTTCCCCCTTATTGTCTTATAAAGGGTGAAGACAAATAACCGCAACACAAGCACATACCCCAAACATGCGTAGAGCAAAGGGAGATGAACCATATCCATAACATCTACATTGTAATAGTTCTAGTATCTGAAGGAAGATATGGTAAAAGGAAGTATCAGGGCCAGAGGTGGATAGAAAGAAGCAGGAGAGGATAAAGGACAGCACACCTAACCCACCATGTAGCTCAAACATGCCACATCAGGCAGTACAAAATAAAAAAAAGTGTGTGTGTGTGTGTGTGTTAGAACATCCTCTGCCTAGTTAATCTGCATCTCATTAAGCAGTTCAGACAACTTTTCAAGTTTCTAAACTGAAACACTTGCTCTGCTCCACCTTTTCTACCAAAGCATAATCCTAGAATTGTGCTTTTTGGCATCAGGAGCATATGGAGCATAGGAGTAAACTATGTTGCTCCAGCATCTGAATATCCAGCAACTCCCATTTTGGCACAAAAAAAAAAAAAAAAGGAGGCAAGATTTTTCAGAAAGCGCTTTCTATTTTGACAACCTAAACCGTCAAATTTAGTTCCTATGTGAAAAGTGAAAGCTCGTGACAACCTGAACCTCTTTTTCTCTCGACACCACGCACTGCTAAGCTACATCCCGCATGACTCCACTGCCACAGAAGGAGCACCAGCCCAGGCGGGTGAAGGTGCTTTCGACTCCACGTCTGCCAGGCTTTCAGAGCTGCTGAATTCACCCCTCGACTGGCCCTCCACCCGCCTGCGCGTTTCCCCTCAGACACTAGCACCGTGAAAGCAGAAAGACTGTTATATCCCCCGCGCCTGCATCCCCTGGGAGAGAAACTGCCACCTACTTATGTCCTCTCCCGCAGGGACTGGGAGCTAGAGGGGAAATAAAAGGGGGTGGGGGCGGCCCGAGGCCCCTCGCTGCCCCCCCTCAGGGCCACCCCGAGATGGCGGCAGAGAGGCCGAGGCGCGGCACCTCACGCCGGCCCCGACGGCTCGCCTGACGTCACTTCCCGCCGCCCGCCCTCACGGCCGTCCCCCAGCGGCCGTTCTCCCCGATGGCGGCGGCAGCGGCCGGGGGGCGGGCGGCGGCGGCTCGGCGGCGCTGGGCGACAGCGGCGCCATCGACTACTCGGTGCATGAGGCGTGGAACGAGGCCACCAACGTCTACCTGCTGGTGGTGCTGGCCAGCCTCGCCCTCCTCGTCTACGCGCGGCGGTGAGGGGAGGCCGGGGGGGGGTGAGTGGGGGGGAAGGCCGCAGGGGGCGGGGCGAGGGCTCCCGCCGGGAAGCGACCGCGCCGGCCCCACGTGTAGCCGTGCCGGCGGGGCCGGGCTGTGCCGGGCCGGGCCGGGCCTCTCACCGCCTTGCCCCCCTCGCAGGAACAAGAGGAGGATCATGCGCATCTTCACCCTGCCCCCAGCCGCCGAGACGCCGCCCGAGCCCAACTTCTACGACAGCATGAAGAAGATCCGCCTGCGGCAGCAGCTGGAGATGTACTCCATCGGTAAGTCAGAGGAAAGAGGGGGCTCCCTTGGGCCTGTGGGTTACTGGGGATGGTTCCTGCAGGGGTGGCCTCGAGCCTGCCTGTCCTCGTGCGGCGGGGACACCAGCGCGGAGCCCCGGTCCTGTGGCACCATGCGAGCAGGGGTTCTGCAGGAGCGCGGGGTCACAGGATTGAGGCGTGAGGAAGTGCGGAGTGAGGGAGCGGCCGTGCAATTTTCTTCTAGCTGTCAAAACGAATCTGATGTTGAAGTTAAAAAGAGCTGGGAATGTCTGAATATTGTCAAAATGTGGATGGTTTTGTAAAAGTTGAGAGGACTGTGGAATCACAAGTAATTCATAAATTGAAAATAAATGAGAATTTTACCAATGAGTGTTGCCGCTCCCATCTTAATGTTGAAGGTCAGGATGGAGGTAGGAAAGAGCCCTGTGCCCCTGATATTCCAGAGGTCCAATTCAGAGAAACACCTGTACTTGCTTCACATCTGCCATACATGCATGCCTAGAGGGAGTACGGACAAGAAATACTTAATGAGTTGAAACCACCTTTTAAATGTAAAGATTTAATGTAAAGATTCGTAAACCAGGCCATTGCATTCTGTAAGAACAGGAAAGGATGTCTTCCTACAGAGGAATGCCTGCTGGCATTCGTTGTTGCTGTTTGTTCCACCGCACACAACTCTCTGATCTCCCTTTGCCTTGCTAACCAGATTAATTTTGAAGTCAATGTAGTTGTTAGCTTGTGGCTTGTATATTGTGGAGGAGATGAGTGATGTGGAGATCAGCCGCGTGACTAATGAGTTGTTCAGGTCATCTGTAATAGTACTTCTGAAGCCACAGTCTTTAATTTTTTTTTTAAATGAAAGGACCTGAATGGAATCATAGTTATCTGCCATTAATTTACTGACATTTTGCTATGACTCTACTGTTCAGCCTTTCCAAGGCCATATGCTAAAGGACTAGTTCCACACGGTGACTGAAACTTCCCCTTGTGTGGCTAAGCGGTGAAATTACATTCTCTAATCTTAAGTCTATTTCTTGATTGTTATCATATTTATACGTGTGTATATATAGATATGTATACATGCACACACGTATATATACATGTATATAATAAATGGTATAATCAGTGTTGATTGGTGTTTCTTTTTTTCAGCAAGGAAGTTTGAACAGCAGCAGCAGCCACCAAAACAGACTGAAAGCATACAGCTCTCAGTGGAATGAAGCCCACAATTGTAGGAACTCAGGATATATTTCCAGTGCTGATGATAAGAGTCAGTGTGGAGCTATTTTCAATGCCTCTTAATTGATACATAGCTGAAGGCAAGGGGGAAAGGAAGGGGACTCTCCTAAAAACTTTGTTCTCGGTAGCTTTTCCCTGAGCCCCGTGAAGTAAACTGAGTGCCTGCTGAAACATTCAGCATGAAAGTGGCCAACACAGGGCAGACCTGCTCAGAGAAACCGCTGAGGGTAGAGACGTGCAGTCTCACCAGTGTTTTAAATTATTTCTCTCTCTGCCGGCACCTTGGAAATCAGCTCCTACCTTCTCTGGTAACGGCACCCTAGAGAAAGCAAGGCAGTACCTATCTGCCTGGAAACCCTATTGTTCCTTGATCACGCATTGTTAAATTTGCTGAATGCGTTCAGTAAACGTGAATGAAGATACTGTGGCCTTACTGCCTAGCAAAGGTGAACAGCTTTGAGAGCCTGGAGTGTCGCTGGCGGTAGCGCAGAAAGATTCTGCTGTCTGTGTTTATATGGGGGTTGCGTATGCAATACTGTGAACCTTTCCTGGAGAAACTTTGAGAACTGAGAAGTACACAGTGAATTGCATGTCCAGAAGACACTTAAAGCCAATACTATAATGTTAATAGCAAAGGTGGTTAGCTTAATTTAATCAAACTGCTTTAAAGAACGGGATTGTCTATAAAAATTTGCATAAGCAGAAAGATCACGGCTTATCCAGAAGAGACAACACACCCCAGTTACTTTTTTCTTTCTACATAAATCACAAAATCAGTTAATTTAAAGCATACTGCAGAAATTACTTCTTAATAAAAGCATCTAATAATGAAAACTACTTGAAGATGTATCATGCTGTAATTCCTAACGTTACACAACTGGAGTAGGCCGAGTGGTGAACAGAACGCTAACAAACAGCACGGGGAGCTGGGAGCGTATGCCCAGATTTTTTTTTTCCAATTCTGTGCTAGAATACATTAAGTCTTGGAGCAGTGGTAAACAGCACTGCAGTTCCATTCACATATGAGGAGGCTTGGCTTTGTTCACCAAATCTTGCTTATTAGATTGAAATTATCTGCAACTTAGCGCCTGTAGGGACAGTAAAACGTGACCTGGGCCGCACCGACCGTGGCAGGAGACGGCTCAGAGGGTTTGCCCCGTGAAAAGGGCTCGTTTGTGTGAAGTCTTGCCACCCGTGCCGATGGCCCCTTTTGACAGCTTCCCCGCGTGTAACCGAGGAAAACAGAAGCGTAACTCGACGGGGCCGAGGGCTGGCGGGAGGAAGCGCCGTTCCCCCTCGGCGACGGGGAGGAGGAAGACCGCGGAGGACGCGGGAACCACCGGGGCTGCCGGCGGCTCGGCTGTGCTGCCCGGCCTCCTCCCGCCGCTGCCTCCCCGGCGGCCTCCCGGTGCCTTTTCCATCTTACGTTACTCCGGCCGTATGAAGACCCGGCTCCGCACCGTCTCCCCGTTACTTAGCGGTATTTACGCGGGACAGAGACCCAACTCCGCCCGAGCTCCCTGGGCGGCGGGGCCCTCTGCCCGTGTCCGCGTCCCCATCCATCCCCCGGAAGCAGCACTCTTCCCTCCCCCCCCCCCCGACCTCACTTCCTGCCGCCGCTTCCGCCTCCGGGCCGTGCCGGCTGCCGCCGCCGCCGCCGCCGCCGCCGCCGCCGCCCCTGCCGCTGCCGCCGCCGCCGCCGCCGCCGCCGCCGCCGCTGCTGCTGCCGCCGCCGCCGCCGCTGCCGCTGCCGCTGCTGCTGCTGCTCGGAGGGCGCCCGCCGGGCGGTGAGTGGGGCCGCGGCGGGGCACGCGCGCGGGGGCGCCCCGCCCCGCCCCCGCCCCTCCCCTCGCCCCGTCCGCGCTGAGGGGAGGGGGGCGCCTCACCGGCGGCGGCGCGCGGGGGGCCGTTGTGAGGCGGGAAGGGGCCGCCTGAGGAGAAAGGGGGGGGGGGGGGGGCCGGCGCCGGCTCCGTCGGGGGCAGGCTGCGCGCCGCCGGGCCGGGTGGGCTTTCTCCTCCATCCTCCGCGGGAGGGTTCTCCGCCTCCTGTGCCCGGCTTCACCCCGTGGGCGCCGCAGCGTTGTCCCGGCGCGGGGCTCATGGCTGTAACGAGAGCTCAGCCCTCTTTCCCACCAGCCCTGCCCACCCGAGCGGTCAGCCAGGGAACAGGCAGCGCGGGGATGAATCCTGCCTAATGGTGCATCTTCTGTAACGCTCGCCAGGGCTGCTGTCCTCAACAGCCATCCGATGCGGCTCCATACGTTTCAATAAAGCAGCATTTCAAAATGAACCCATTCTTTCCAGTTTGCTAAACCCAGCCGTCTTTCCGTCTGTAGCTAATAATTTTACAGTTTTCCTCTCAGCTGAGCTGGAAGCACTGTGAAGCACTTAGAAATCTCGAGCAGCTTGCAGCTCCGCTTGTATTCATGGACCTGAGGTAGTGGCACAGGTATCTCACAAATTTACGTGTCGAGACAAAACATTTTTAAGGAGAAGCAACAAAAGCAAAAGCTTTTCCAGGGCGCGTAGCTTTTGTGTTTGCTAGGGCATTAGAAGCATGCTGCTTGAGCCAAGAGCGAAGGGAAGGTAGTGGTTTGTTTTCCTGACGTAAGTGCAGCTATTGAAGTTCTGTCCCAGCAAAACTATACCCTGTTTTGTTGGGGGTTTTATTTTTCAGTTATACAGTACAAGTATGCTTTGGGACGGAAGGTGCAGTCAGCTTTTGAAATTTTACCTCAGATTTCTGCAGTGATTTTTACCCATTAATTCATGATATTGTGTGTAGAAAAAAAGTGCTTTCTTTAATTGGTAGTAAAAAATCAGTGCCTAAAAGCAAAGGCAGATAAGGTAGAGGCAATAGATCTATTTTTTTTGTGTCCATTCGTAGTAGTCAGGCTTGTAGGCATGCACAGGAACGGATTCTCAAACTCTCGTGGAACTTTGTTCATGCTGAATTATTAGATGTCTTGGATGGGGAAAGCTTGTGACCTTTAAAAAAATTGTGCCAAAGTTATGTTTAGTCGCGTTTATTTTTGAGAATGCTGTACAGAGGCAAATCTTTCTAGCTTACCCAATACTGTTTAAAAAGTTATTGTGATATGTAGATTTAGTGGTGTCTGATCACACAAAGCATGCAAGGGAAGGCTTTCAAAGCAGTTAAAACTTTGCATCTGTAAGGTACCGCAAAAAAGCGTTAACAAGTTGCTCTCAATTCTAACTCAAATGTTTTTGAGGATCTGACTGCTCTGTTGTGTCCATGGGAGCTGCTGAACAGTCAGATCTTTGTAAATGCAGTCTTCAGATGGAGTTACAACCATGACTCTATAATCTTATGTGAAAACTATAATCTTCTTTTAAGTGGTGGAAAAGTCATCTCTCTTCTCATACCTAAAATGTGGCTGGCTAGATTTTATATTCAGTGCTGCACAGAAGATCAAAGCTTTTTGGATGGAGCTTTATAAATTCTGTGACAATGCTCAAGAGGGTCTTAAATATTTCTAAGCTGTGAATGTGGCTGCATTTAAAGCTGAAGACGTTGTAAACTCTGTGGGCCTTGTAGTGAAAATATCTTCCCCTGTGCCATGAGCATTTTGAGTTTCAGTCCAGTGTTACGTGCCCGGATAGTATGAATTGGCATGTGCCAGCCGAGCCCAGATGAGAACGTAGCCTGTAGCAGCTGCCGTGGTGCCTTGTAGCCATAAGAGTTACGAATTTCAGCAGTGTGACACTCGGGTGGTGCTAAACTTGCTCTCAAACTTCCCTTCCAAACTGCCTGATCCATCGAGAAGACCTACAGAGGAAGCCTTTGCTGTACCACTTGTACTGCTGATGCCAGTAGAAGCTCTGAAAATGGGGAGAAGATCCCAGTGCCTTCATCTGAGGACGGTTTGCAGGGAAGAAGTGCAAAGTTATTCATTGAGAATATTCTAACCTATGATGAATCTTTCTGTAATTTGCATTTTGCATATGTGATTAAGCAGCATTGGCCAAAAGCCTGGTGACAGCACAGGGCTCTGGAATGTCTCCCTGTTGCCTGGGCGGTTTATTCACGTTAGCTTACTTCCGTGAGCATAATCGCTCCTTTTAAAGTCCTCCTGAACTCAGGAGTGCCGCTGCTATTGAGCAAGCTGAAATTATACACGCTGCAGAGAGAAAGGTGGGTATGTTGCAACTTAACCTCTCTTTGGGAGGAATTGAAAAGATTTTGCCCCGGCCCTAATTTCTACATTAAAGAGATTTAAAATTGTCACTACGTGCCTTCTTCAACGGGGAAGAAGCACCTTGTTGGAAAACGTGTTATTAACTCCATGATGTCTTTGGCCTGTTATGCCTAAAGAGCAATAGCATTGGAGGAGGCTTGCTGACAAAGTGCAGTCTTCAGTCGCGGTTGCTTACGCACCGAATCAGAAGTAGTGATCAAAAGGCGTTCCCTTTCCCCTCCAAACACTTAAACTGTGTTTTAGTCATGGTAAGGAACCTGGGTGATGTCACCTAGTTTATTAACATAGTCACTCAAACAAAAAGGCAGCGCTTGATCTTGTCCTGGAGACAGGGCTGCCACTGAAGAGCAGAAGGTTTCAGTGCCTCAGGCCCCTGAGAATGGAGGTAAGATCCTTTACTTTGCAGCCCTGTTTCTGTTGTGGCGTAAGAGTTAAGGGCTAAGAAAAAGTTTGTTGTAGCTCCATCAAGAGCTCCATCAGAAATTGGTGTCACCTGGGTCGGCAGGACTCCCTGCTGGCTAAGGGACAGATACCAAGTATGACCAGAGATATTGACCGCTGGCAGAACACCCCAAAGCCAGCGCAAATGGCTCATGAGAAATCTGACGTCGGGGAGTGGAAATCAGTGCTACTTCTTCCGTAACAGCAGACAAGAAGGGAGGAGGAAAAAAACCACACGTCGTGTTAAGAGCAAAAGGCTCAGGATTTTTTTAGGCAGGAAAAATCCTGCCTTAATAACTCTTTTCCCAACTCTCTGATAAAAAAAGGCTGATAAAACTTCTCAGTGCTCAGTTGTCTCCGTGAAATCTGTGTTTACAAGGAAAAGGCTAAGAACCTTTTTAAGAATGAAGGTGCCTTGCCTGATTTTTGCAAGGAATGTCTAAGCTTTGGGTGTTACTTTAATAAAAATAATTCCTAATCTTTTTATGGAATATCTAAACTCTGGGCGTTACTTTAATAAAAATAACTTCAAACTCCAAGATTAACAGAATTGCTAAAAGGAGTTAGTTTTCAATGACAAAAAACAATAAACTGAATTTGGAATTTCTGAACCAAGCCCTCGAAAGCAATTTGTGGCAAAACTCCAGAAAAAGATAAAAAAAAAAAAAAATCTCGTTTTTATAAAATAGCCGTATATCTTCTTTCTCAATTATAGCTAGGCACTGCTTTGAAAAGTGATTCTCCCCTTGCAGAGGCCTAGGAATGAGATGTTTTAGGAGAACTGGGTTTAATTTTAATCTAACAGTAAAATGAATTAAGAATCCTAAAAAGGGGCTGCTCATATTAGGGATTTGCTGAAATTGGAGTCTGAGAAAATACCTTACATTTGCACATCTGAAGAAAAACTTAGATCCTGAGTCTGCAAAGGAGTAGTCCCCTTCAGTTTCCATCAGGCTGTCAGACTTGCTGGAACTGGTTTTAGACATCTGTGATGTATAAAAGGCATGCGTGGATCTATAGCTTGCTCCTGAGAAAGACAAGATTATAGAAAAATTTGTCTTTTTTGTAATGGAATAGAACGAGTATTTGGAAAAGACTCGGTCGGCAGGAGGGCTGTATTACTTTCCAAAATATCCTCTGGATCATCCTGAAAACATAGTTTGTAATATGCTCTTGACTGACAGCATAGGGTGTGAAGCATAAATTCCTGAGCAGGAAAGATGTATGTTGGTTGTGCAATGGGAGACTCCATGTGATCTCGTTATTTATGGCACTTCTCTCAGATGTCTTTCTGGGACTCGAACAGCTGCTGTGAACTTTACCCAGCACAGAGTACTCGGTATGTTTGAACGACTCTGTTTTGCCGTTGCTCAGATCATGGTGTACGCTCTGATGAGCAATATTAGAACCAGCTTCTGTGACACCGGTTGTAAAAACAAAGCAGAACTTAGGGAACCCTTTTACTGATTCATGAAAAGCTTGAAGGGGAAGAAAAGTAAGACTATCATCTTCCATAGCTTTGGTTGGTGGACATCAGGGAGTGATAGTTGAAGGCATCCATTTCTTTATACTGTAGTATGGAAGGAAGGGTGGACTGACAGAAGAGGAAGACTTGCTTTTTCTTTTCAGACGAAGGTCAGAAGGCTAGAGGCAGAGGTGCAGGCTTTTTCAATCTCATCTCTTCATGACCATCTTGTTAAATGGCAGCAACCCTTGTTTGCAGGAACTTTCCCTCGCTTTGGTAAAGAGCTGTGGCTTGTCATGCATTTGGATATGTGGCAGTGCCATTGCTAAATAGATCCAAATCTATAGTCAGATAAGGCTTGGAATAATTGATGTTCTTAGCTCAACTAAATAACTGAGTTCACATGATCTGTAAGTGGCCAGTGGATTTTTTCTTAGGCAAAGTATGTACTGCTTGTATTGCACATTTATTTAAAGCTAATTTTAGCACGACAGATTGAGAATTCTAGCAGCCAAAAATACCTTTGTTGAGTTCGTTAAAAGATTTCCTTACCCAAACTCTGTTTTTGTGTGTGACAAACAGAAAATATCGCATCTTTTAGACTTCATATTCAGTAACAACTCAAAAGTGCTGAAAGCATTGCACTCAAGGCCTCCAAGATTACTTTTGCCACGACTGATGGGAGAATTATTCTGTATCATTATTGTCTTCTCTTTCAACCTCAGCAAATACTGAAATGCCAAAGGCAAACCACTCGATGGCTGATCAGAGGTCCTGGAGATGCTGGTATGGCAGTGCTCCGAAACTTGTGGCTTGGACCACTGTTTGAGCATTGCCTAAGAGCATTGTAGAAGCACTCAGTTCAGTATGTCGTCTTTACACATGTGAGACAGAAGAACAGGAAAGCATTTATGGCCTCTTAGAAAGAAAGTATTAAGATCATCATTCTGGAACAGAGTTTCTAAGACTGCTGCATGACTATTAAACAGCATGGGGAGGTCATTGAGAAGTATGCAATAGGACAATTTAACTGCCATTATGAGACCTGTGATTTTATTGACTCTAATCAGTATATGATACTCAAAGAAAAGAGTTGCATGTGGTTATATTACTTAATGAGCTAACAGTTGGCAAACTGGTGCCTGTTACCAGTTCTGTTAGGGCTATTTTGATCACTAAAGAGCTCCATTTGTTTATGGACCATAGGCTGGGATAGGAGTTTTCTCTCGACTGCTTGCTTGCCTGCAGATTCTTCTAAAGAGGGATGAAATGGTGTAATTTTCTGTTTGGTTGAGGCAAAGAAGTATTCTCTTGCCATAATTCACCAGTTCCAAGCCCATAATCAAAACACTTGCGGTAAAACAGTGATGGCTATGTGGTGTTTCTCACAGATGCTGTAAAAACTCTTGTCATCTCCTTGGGGGGCCATCTTCCCATGAGATATCGGCCAGACCTACTCTTTCTCTCCTAAAGACTGGGATTAAGAACCTGTGGCCTGGGGTCCAAAGTTTTAGCTCCAGAGGCTGGGAGAAGAAAATGCAGCCCAGTTACTGAAAGCAGGACTATGTTTTCGGGAGACGAGAGGATCCAGAACCTCAAGTTTACTTTAAGAGTCTCCCTTCCTTGTCTGCTGCTTGCTTGCATACATCATTATTATTTTTTTTTTCACCAAAGTTTTGTTGAATGAAGGTGTGGCTTTATACCTTGATGCCTCTTGCAAGCGTTGTGTGAGCAGAAGTGGCAGTGACTAATCGCACTGGAGCTTTAGTAAGTACTTGGCATAGTAACGATGATGAATATGTCATGAGCTCATCCATAAGTAACAACATAGGCTAAAGTTGTTGCACAGAGGAACCTGCAGCCCACAGGAACACCAGCCAAGAGCAAAACGGGATTGGTTTTTCTTGGTTGGACACTGTTGTTCTTTATTCAGCCGTGGAGATGGAAGGGGAATTCTTTGCTCAGAGGGAGAGGTTCCTGTGTGACCTTGAAAAGCCCAGCATGGTATGCTTCTTGTCTGTTCTTTTATAACTAAATTCATCAGAATTTCAGGGGGGTTTGAAGAGCACAACACAGGGCAAAACAGTTTGCTTATAAGAGTGGCAGCTCTGGCGTGGAAAACATCAGAGAAGTGAGCTTGCAAGATCTGGAAGAGGGTAGGGCCTGGTGAAATTCTTGTGGAGCTGGCAGCTTCCAGCAGATCCCAGAAATTTAGCGTATAGAAATGTTGCTGGATAACTGATAGAAGTTGCTAAATTGTTGCCTTAAAGGCCCTCAGATTATGTTCCCGCTCTGTAACAGAGCACAGTATGGCATGGGAGCTTATGGTGCAAGCCGGGCTGGAGCCCTTGGAAGGAGAAAAGAGGTGGTTAATAGCTGTGCTAGTTCCCATAGTGCAAGAACAAAGGGATGTTTAAATGAAATTGAAAATCAGTACATTTGAAACCTGGCACAATTATACCACATGATATTACCGAGGCCAAAAGTTTAGTCGGATTCCAAGCAGACATGGACATTTATATATATAATGACAATGTCCAGAGTTGCAGTAAATAGGATTAAAAATAAATTAAGCATATAAACCTTCATGCTAATTGATGAGGTCAGGAAGGAATTTCCCCTTTGGGTGAATTACATCATTGTTCACTACCCGAGCTGTTCCACCTTCTGAAGCATCTGGTCCTGATCACAGGAGGCAGGATTCTCAAACAGATGGACCAGCAATCTGACCTGTCGTGGCAGTGCTTAGCTTACCCTGCCTGGGTCGGATCTTGTTGAAAGGGTTTGAGAAGCTTTTTTTTTTTTCCCTAGGGTTTTCTGAGGCCACCTGTACTGCAGTGTATGTCTACTTTTCCAGTTTCTCATTGGCAAAAGAGGACAACTGTTGACCAATTGCCTTTGATGTATCTTGAGAAGTGCCTGCTAACACGTCAGCAGCAGCCCGCGTAAAGATGGAAGCTGTGATGGGCACATAAGGCATTGCTGTATTGCTCCGTAGATTAAAAAGTAGCTCTGTGAGCAGCTGAACTAATGAAGATGAGAGTTTCCTGCAGCCTTCTCAGTTTTGGTAGCACTGTGGTACCTTAAACACCTTCCTTTCTTTCTTTCCATTACACAGCAGTATCGTTAGTGTCCCTGAGCAGCCTCTCACTGCCTCGTGGTTCTTGGGTATATTTAATCAAAACATGATGTCTCCCTGATGTTTGTGAACCAGGCATGTTGCTCAGGGGGCTGCCTCGGTTATTAATTCTGCAAGCCTGTTGTAGGAATTGAGCACCTGTGAAATTTCTATCCTTTTCCATCAGATTAGGTTGAAATTGGCTTTATAATTTACGTTTCTGTGCATGGGACAGTTGGTGTGGTTATTTAACCATTGTTTCCTTGGGAAACAAGGAAAAATACCAGTATTCTAAGGAAGTTGCCATGGAATACTTTTTCTCTCAAAGCAATTAGGTGCATGAACAGTTACACCAAATAATTGAGGCACATGTGCCTTTAAAACGTGCACTGTTTAATCTTAAGACTTTCCCCAAGGTATAAGGGGAAGGTTTCCTTGCCAAAATACTGTAATTGACTTAACAGTCCAGGAGGTTTCTGTGTTTTGTTACTGAGCTACAAAATTCTTCTGCTGGTGTTGGCTGCTATGAAGATCAAAGTTAGAATTACCAGCCTGCCAGTAAATTGTCTCTTCAAAAGAAAACTGAGAATTCCTCAGTTGTTTCAGGTGACAGCCAGCGTCAGATCTTTTTGGCAAATATTAATATTTTTCTGCAGTTCTCTTTCTGCATGCAACAGTGAGTAGCCTGCATGTCTTGTAATCTGTATGGTGCATATGCTGAGTGTAGACGTCTGATTAACGGGTGAGGATGTCAATAATAAATTGAATTACTTGTCCACAGTTAATTTCTGGTGCTCAGAGAGAATATGGAGTTATGATGATTATGGAACAGTGAAATTGTGGTTTCTGTTTCTTGTATACAGTGATCATCATGATAAAAGATTAAGGATCACTGTGGTATAAAATAATTGGATGGTATCTGGACATGTTCTGGATGTCCTGCTGACGGGACGTGTGTGGCTGCCTCGGCTTTTATGGTCTGTAAGCTCTTGAAATCTGTGATAATTGCCTTTCCTGAGTGGGCAATAGCATGTTTCTCAATAGCAGGCATGATCACTGAGGCACAGGCTGTCAGGACTGTTTGCCTCCTAAGCACTTGTGAGGGTAAGGACTTCTTAAAGAGTTCAGAATTAAGGGAATATGTATTTTTCTTTGACATATAATCTCGGCACAGCAAATACATTTCAGTTCGGTTACTTAACAGCTATTGTTTCTGCAATACTCAGAGCATTGTCAGAGGGTTTCTTGCTTTGACCATCCAAGGTACAGTTATCTTCTCTACTTCACTGTGCAAGAACCAAAGCCAAGACTTTTTGTGCTCGGATGGGATTCTGTCCCTCGTTTCTAGTGTAAGAGAGCTGAAATGATCCGTCGTTTCGCTGGGAGGACTTGGCGAAGGACTATGCTGTCTTTCTGAGTGAAGTGTGCGCTGTGTACGGAGCATGCTGCTGTCAAGTGCTTTTGCAGAAGAAAGGAGGATTTCAGATGGGAGGTGGAATTCTGAGAATGTGAGATGGTAGCTGATAAGAGGTAGGATCTGCTCTGCCTCTGCTAGGAAGAGATTTTGGTGCTAATGTTTATTTAAAGATGCCCTTAACCCTAAAAGGGAGAGATAAAATTGCTTTCATGCTTCTGTCTC
Source organism: Gymnogyps californianus (assembly GCF_018139145.2). Taxonomy (NCBI): domain Eukaryota; kingdom Metazoa; phylum Chordata; class Aves; order Accipitriformes; family Cathartidae; genus Gymnogyps; species Gymnogyps californianus. The sequence continues at coordinate 60,527,720 of NC_059474.1, read as the reverse complement.
ACTGAGAGCTGGCTGGCAGAATGGTTTTGGTGCCTGCTTATCTGCCCTGAAGGCTTCATGGCTGGGGAGGCTGCAGAAATAATTTCTCCTGCACCCCCTTGTTCAGCGTTTGGGCAAAATCGTGAGGCAGGCAAATGGTTTGGGCTGCTTGTTTGGACACAAGATGGCTGTGTCTCCATTTTGTGGATGAGTCATCCCTCTGCCTTTTTGTTGTTAGGCTCCGAACAGTGCTGCTGTTGGCTTTGGGCCCGCTTGATCCCAAGTTTTGGATGGCAGAAACAGATAGGCAAGTCCCCTCCACCCCAACCCCAAACTTTATGACATGATTTTGGGGACAAAGACACTTTGAAAATACTTTAGGCCTTTGTCACCTTGTAGTTAAACTGCTGTAATGCAGAGGAAGTGTCTCCTCCGGTATCTGATAAGTGTGTAAAAACGCAAACGTACTGTGGAAGTTGTGTAGATTAAGAAGCAGTGGGAAAAGTAGAGGAGAGGCTTACATCTTTGGTTTTTGTCTCAGTTGTGGTCTAGAGCTCTACTTACTTGGACAAACGGGTCCTGGGTAAAGATAACTTGCATTGTTTTCAGTAGCGGATAAGTTAGTAGATGGGTCAGCGGTTTCTTTTAGTTGAGCTGGCTGCCGCAGACTAGTTCTGCAAGCTTGGCACCCGATGATGTTTTCCGCAGTATGTAAGGCTAGCTGGTACAGGACTTCTCCTGCTTGTCATATCAGGAACCGAGGTGCAGATTGGGAGATTTCATTAGTTACCCCAATTTTGGCACACGATGTTTACATACCTAGTTTGGCAAAACTTTGCTTTTGTGAAAGGAACTCTTATTTCCTAAAAGGAACTTGAATGAAAGTTGGAATTTTATTAAAGACACAGAGGCATATTATTATTCATCTTTCCTTGCTTCATCCCTGTGATGTTTCCTGTTTTGCTTCTTGAGATACAGGTGTCATGATGAGGAGCTTCTCAGAAACAGAAGTGGATGATGAGTGGAGATGAAGAAATCATACATTTAAGAAGTTGGCTCAAGTTTCCGTTACAGGCATGGAAAGTTTCTGAGACCAACCCATGCGAGAAGAACATGAGTAAAGAAGAGGGAGATGTAGACCCAGACTTTCTAGAAGGGATTGCAGGATTTGAGAGGACGCTGCACAAACGTCACGTAGTTTGCTTGCTTATTCATTTACCTGCGCCCCTGGATTGTAATACTTTGTTTGCATTATCTGTTTGGAAGTTGAAAAATCCCCTCACATCTGTGTCTTTAATATAATTGTGGCTTCAAGCTTGTTTTAGGAAGAGCAGAACATTGCTGTAGTTTTTATTTGTGGATTAGATAGCTGCTGCTTTGTACTTGAAATCAATTTTGGTTTTTTGTAGAAACGTACGTTGAATATGGAGATCAGACCATGACTGTTACAAAATAGGAAATCAGGGGTGACAGGTACATAGGTAAAAGAAAAAAAAGATAGTGGTAGCCCTCTAATTTGAGTAACCTTATAATGCATTGTTCTTATGCTCTCCTTAGACAGATGTCAGAATCAAATATTAATCAGTTCAATCTTTTTTATTTGACTGTTGGTCACAAAAATATGCCAGATAGGTAAGATTTCTTGGCAGGGCTGTGAGGTTTTAAGTGCAGATTACTTAGTATTGAGTTGGGGGAGAGCTTTTTAGAAAGGTAGGTTTTTTTAACATCTTGGCTGTTATGTGAAGTATCTCCAAGGAAGTACTAGCCATGCAGTCCAACAAGTTACGATGCTGTGAACAGACTTCATTGTAGTAAGTCTCTGATATGGAGTTTGACATATATGTATTTAAAATTCTAAAATTAAATGTAATTTCCTATATTGGCCAGTGTTGCTGGTAGAGGCAAAGAGCATCTTTATTTTTCTTATGAACTCTTATCTGGTGTTTTATCCTCAATAAAAGGCTATGGTTATTTTTGCATACTGACTGAATATTTGGCCTTTAAGAGTATATAATTAGATGGAAGAGTAAAAGCAGTTGTTAAAGGACTGTTTTTCTAATGAAAATAGTTTGAAATCGTATAATTTTAGTTTCTTCCGAATAGATGTGATTAGTGTGTTGGAAATAGTTTTACAGTGGATATAAAGGGAACAGTTGAGAGACAGTGGCTGAGAATGTGTCCAGCTATTTTTGTAGCTAAGAGTTATATTTTTTCTGTCTCTTTACGTAGATATTTCCATATAATTGAACAGCTAAATTACAATTGGATACAAAAACTATTTGCACTTAGTAGTATTTATATTTTTAAATAGATTTTATTGTACTAATTGATAAGTAAATTGCAATGACTGTGAGAAAATCCTAGCCTATATTATTACTTTGATAGAAATTTGAATATGGGATAGTATTATCTGTATCATATAAAAATGTTTTAATGGATTTTTAGCTGCTGAAACTGAAATCAATAAACTTTAGTTACTGTTGTTGACTGGAACAAGTAAATCTGCACATTTCTGTTTTCTTCGTATTACCTCTGCCTCTATGTTCACCTAGTGTTTCTTCCAGCATTATGCCTTTCATGGTATTTGCCTTCTTTAGATCAACCCGTGAGGCACTCACTGTGGGCTTTTGCATGTTCTTGTGGAAGACTTTCTTGATGGAGAACTGTGCCTCTGAGTTTGTGCAATTACTTTATGTTTTCTGAATAAACCCTAGAGAATCCCAGGCGAAATAAAATCCCAGGATTAGTAGAGTAGCCAGTGGGTCAGTTCATAATTTTTCTCATATTTTAAATATATCTGTCAGTAACTGATGGTTGTGTTTTAAAGTAGATACAGAATGGTCTTGTGCACACCTGAATTTCATGTTAGATTAGTGACACCAGTGTATCGCAGATTGAATGTACATTAGTGAACAATATGGTCTATGTTCTGGATTACTTTGGAGAATGGAAAATACTTTTTGCTTGGTTGAGAAATTTTTAAAACTGGAAAAGATTATGTTTATTTTAAAACCCTGCTACTTCGGATTTGAAAGAAACAAACTTGTAATATAGCCCAAATTTATTGTAATCTGTTTAGTTATTTGTATTAAATGAAGTGATTCAAAGGTGTTCATGTCTGCTGAAGTTTTAAAGAAAACAAAATCAAATTGCGGGAGATAATTGGTTAAATGCTTGGAGACAGTGTTGATTGAAATATTAAGCCCATTTTGGGAGTAATGTATTCCACCATTTCAGAGCAACTGTTTTCTTCACATCATTTTATTCATTTGATTTAATTCAATATCTGGTTAATTCAAGGCCAAAGAACTGATTGACAGTTGAAAAAATGGCATAATTAATTTTCCTGTTTTAATTTATGTGTAGAAGAGATGGAAGAGGAAACGACTTCTATGACTGCTGAAGGTCTCGGTGACCAGAAACAACTGGTTGTTTATTAATTATAGATTCCTTGTTTACTTCTTTAAAAGAAAAAATATTTTATATACTTTTTTCCTGAGTATTCAGTGTTCTTTACATGACGATCCACTTGCTCATTTGTTTTATGGATAACACCGAGTGATTTTTCCTTATCAGTATGAGAGAGAGACTGTGGTCCCTTCCAGGTCTTGCAAGAAATGTGCTCCACATGTGCTTCCATACTCCAGAGGACTCTCTTCGCATGGCATGGTTGTCATACCTGGCTGCCGTAGACTTAATTTTATTCATTTTTTTAGGTTCTTTTCTCCTTTTTTGCTTGACTTTTTCCGATACTTCAGCTCTCTGGGAATTTGCACCCTGCCTTGGAGTGGTGTGGCTCTTCTCTCAGTGCTTGTATGGAGTGGCGAGGTCTGTGTCAGCGCTGTGCCGTTCACATTGTCGGGTAGGTCATTTTCTGCAAGGGAAATGCATAGGTGTAGAGAGGTCCCCGTTCAGGCCGTGGTGGGCGTAGCAGGATCCGGGCATGGCTAGCTCTGATTCTCACCCTTCTCCAGAAAGGCCGGGAAGAGGGAGGGTTCCTCGTGGAATCCCCTTTGCTATTCCTGACCTCTCAGCAGCATTCATGCTATCTTTCTTCCTCTGGGCAGCTGTCGGGGTGCTGTAATGCATCATCAGCACAGCTTAGCCATAAACACCTTTTTCAGAGGATAAGGCACACTAGCTACTGGCGCTGTTTGCTGGTACCATGTACTCAAAGAAATATCTTCTGCTACCTTAATGACTTTCTCTTCTCTTTATAGCCTCTCTGTCAGCAAGCAGAGAAATTCTAGCTGTTCGAGCTCTTGCTGCAGACGAATACACTCATCACTTCACTGGAGGCAATGTGTGTCCTGTTATCCTGCCCATACCTTTAGGAAGACTCTTTGTGCTCCACCTCGATGTAGGCACTGGACCGCTGAAGCACAAATGCTAATGTTACCAGGGTTTGCTCCCAGGCTGGGAAAAGCCCAGATAAAACATGGAGCTGTCTCTCCATGAGCAGTAACTCATCTGTGGGAGAGAGTTCTTGATAACAAGATCCCTGACCAAGCCACTATATTAAGCTGGTTTGTAGGTCCACTTTTCCTATGATTTTCGGTGCTAATTCTCGCCCAGGAGAAGCATTGGAGAGCAACATTTTCCTTCGTAGAGGATAAAGCCTAGCTTTTCTTGACGTGCTTCACAGGACTGCATGCCCTTAGTAAGTCCTCTTGGAGGTATTCGCTGAGCAAAGTACCTGACTATGGGACATTCTTTGGCGTGTTGCATTGGTGATGATTTAATTCCTAGCCAATGTGACAAGTCTGTTGGCCACCTGTTTGCTCCAGCAGCATCTTCAACCTGCAGTGAAGCAGCCGGCCCGTTAACTCTGCCTTGTAGGTGGAACTCAAGGTTTTTGCTTCACCGTCATGCTCCTCATGTCTCTAGCAGCAAAGGCTACAGGAGATAGATGTGGACCATTACATGGACTCTGAAGAACAGAGATCAGCTATTGAACTTTGAGGGGGAAACAGGCTTATTAGTTGGCAGGTGCCATTCTTTGCATGGTCTCCAGACAGTATTAGGCACAGTCACCAGCCTCCTGGTGTAATATTTGGCTCCTATTCCTATGAAATGAAGCCAAGGTCACAGCTTTCATTGCTGTTTCCACCTTTATATCTTTATTACTGCAACACTCATAGAAAAAAAAAAAGCAGAATTTCCATTGCCACAATGTATTGGCCTCATCTGCTTCCACTTACTCCCATAACCCCGGCCGGCACCTCTGAGTGTCATCGTCCCTCCTCTCTTTGGTTATACCCCTGATCCTTTCCTCCTTTTGGCATTCAGCTAGCTCATTTCAGCAATGCTTGGTCTTCTGTCCTGCTGGCCACATCGATTTTGGAGGTTGTCAGTGAGAGCCAGCCAGTGTGGTTTGGCATGTTGATAGCTACTCGCTCACTCCAGCTCCCTTTGAAGAGAGAGGGTTGCTGGACTCGGGGGAGCCCCAGCCATCTCTTCTGGCTCAACGGGAAAAGACTCCACAGTGGTTATTCTCTGAAACCCAAACCAAAATGGAAATGGCAGGCAATCTGGGGCTTGAGGTGTCAGGTTTCCTTTATCTGAAAAATTCGCATTGTTGACTTTTGGCAACCGCACTCTGGCTTTTTACCAAGGGGATCTTTGCATAAGCCTCTGAATTTGCAAAATGCGTATTTTTGGATTGCCACTGGAGTGTTTCCTGGGCAGTTTTTATGTTCTGTGTAGTCAGTATAGGTCCATTAGTAATTCAGGATAATGCTTCCTGAGTTGTCAGCAGTAACCAGGGCTTTTAGAAATACTTTGCCCATGCTGATTGCTTTCTTTGGATATGGGACTGGGGAGGGGAAATGATGGATTAAGCTCAGGGAGGCTCAGAGCAGCAGTTCACCCCTTTCCATGGGCTTAGTATGGATGTAATATGCTCAGGCTCCAGTGAATCAGCCAGAGTCGCGGGCGATAAGAGTCCGGTTCCCGGCACTAACTGGGGCAGTGCTTGAATCCGCGTTGGCCAAAGCCTTGCTCCTTCAGAATGGGTTTGCTGCCTTTGAACACCTCCTGGCTCAGCGTGGGCTTGTGCTGTGGCAGGGGTTGGAGCCAGCCTGGCTCTCCCAGGCCACGCAACACCCGGAGGCTGTGTCATCCTCTGCGCCAGCCTTGGCCTCCGGCAATTCCAGTTGTGGGTTCCTCCTTTTCATTTTCCCAGGGCTCGCTCACTCAATAGATAAGTGTGATCTCAAGCAGAGTCATGCTCTGTAACATGGCAGCTCTCCCTGCATGCCTATGCAAGCACAGCCAATTCACCTCAACCATTGGGAGTGGAAGTCTCCTAGCTGGGGTGGGATGTCCTCTTTGAGAGCCCAGGGGCTTGCTGGAAAAAGAGGTTTGGATGACAGTGTGACAGAGTTCAGAGCCATCAAGAAAGCCTATCCAAATGGTTTGCTTCCTCAGAGCAGAGGAGTCGCTCCATCCCTGAATGCCAAGTGACTTTTTAATTTTTCTGTCTACCACATTAGACTTTCCAGAGGGTCCCTGAGATGGTTTTTCTTGCAGTGAAACACAGACGCATCTCTTTCTATTCGGAGATTATCCAGATAGATAACAGAATGTGTTGGAGCTTCCTACCCAATATGCAAAAGCAGATGTGCTTTTCTTGGTTGGAGCCAGCTCTTTCCAGCTTGAACTGTGTTTGTAGCTATCTGCTATCTGCAGAGCAGATATTCAGAGTTTTGTTGGTATTTGTTAGACACAATGAAGATACCGAAGCACCCAGAAATGGTGCTGTGTTTGGTAGAGCTGTGTTAAATCTCCGTTAGCCTCAAGGACCTCAGGGCTGATTTCCAGGTAATGATGGTGTCCTGCTTCAAGTCCCCCATGGTGTAGATGGTCACGGGGGCCTTCAAAACCAGAAAGAAGGGTATTGCAAGAACTGGATTTCTTTGAGATACTATGTGATACCTGTGCAGTCATCTGCCTCCCGTTTTCATTCCTCCTCATTAATTTTATTTTCTTTGTTTGTAGATTGAAGGGAAATAAGGGTTCCCAGGCAGGGTCAGGGGCACAAACAGTGATAAGGGAAACAAAAAGCCCCCGGTTCCAGCTGCTTGTGGCTCCCAATTTTAGAGTACCAGCAGGTATATGAGAGCCCAAAAGCTCCCGTTGCTGGTCAGTAGTCTTATTTAAGTTGGCACAATGTAACTGGAACAACATCCTGCAGCTTTCGAATATTTTTATTGTATTTCTGTTTCTGACCAAATGCAGTTCACAGGTATTCAGGTTCCAATTCTTACAGGTTTTTATGTTAGAAAATGGTAATCATCCCCCATTATTTTCTACTCAAAATGTATGTATTTTAAAATAAGTATAATCGCTTAAATATGTAGCCTTCCCATCTGAATGGCAAAAAGGCCAGTTACATTTGATATAAAAGTTACATTAAGTTGCAAATTAAAGTTGTTTTAGTGGTTACTGGTAAATGAGAACCTGGGCATCTTTCAGAAAATAGCTGATGCGGAAATGCAAAACAAAGGGGATTTAAAATTAATTATTTAAATTGGCATGTCCTATTACATTATTTAAACCAGAACATAAATCTGCCTAGCGTGGGTTTGTTGAATCAAACAGGGATCTCTCAATTGTGGATTTACCAGAATAAATTACAATTAAAAAAAATTATGATATCTGATTGAGATTGTAATATATAATATTTATCATTTCTACAAATATTTGATTTGATGGGAACCAAACTGGTGCTGCCATTGCCAAAAGCCGATTCTCATAATTTATTTTGTGGTCGTATAAATTTTCCTTTGCATGCTTCTTTAGTGGTATCCCAAATTGTAATTCTTTTTAATGGTCAACCTATCTTGGCTTGAATTTTCCCATGCCTGGGGTCCACAATGCTGATTTAGCAGAACAAAAACTTTGAAGATATTTCCTTTTCTCTGTTCTGTTTATTATATCCTTTGCTTCGCGTGTAGACTGAGCTCTGAAGCTTAGGTCAACAAGAAACCACCGTTGTGGTCAGGCTGGCTCATGGGAAGCGGCACTCAAATGGTTCCAGTTTGTTGTTCTCCTGGGTCCGAGATGATTCCCACAGGTCAGGCCAGCAACTTATGGCTTTTGAAATCAATGTGGATACCTCCCAAATAATGTGTCGTTTCAACAGTCTTTTTACCTGCATCTGCACACTGGTGGTGGTTACTCTAGGCTGGGTGAATGGTCCTTTAAGGAGAACTAGAGTGGGTTTAGTGCTTACTCGGACTGTTCGGGTTTGAGCTTTTCCAATGCAGACATCAACAACTTGTCAGCTATAAAGAGAACATGAAATAATATTTTGTGTTCTTTTTTTTTACTTTATAAAGTTAAGTAAGTGCTCCAAGAAAGTTTCTGTGTTTGTTTATTCACTTCCTTAAAACCTTGGAATCCAGACCTATAAATACAGGCTGACTTCATGTTTACAATTATGATCGCTCTCACTTGAATTGATTGATGCTACTTGTAAAAAAAAAAGTATTAAAATATGTTTAGATCTGTAGGAAAAGATTAATATTCTTGCTAAAATATGTTGCTTTTGTACATAAGGGAAAACCAGTGTGAAAGTATCAACCTCTCTCACTTTTCTAAAACTAGGAAGCCTGTTTGCCAGCTATTACAGAAGTAAAAGGAAAGACTTTGCAACCAGATTTAAGAGATGTAGCTTTTCACAAAGTTAGCAGCTATATTGCAAGCCTAATAGTAGTTAGGTATTGACCTTAAGTAGAGAGTCAGCATTTCTTACAAAGAATTGTGGCCTGATGCTTATAATTCTTTTTTTATTGAGCATTTTTAATGTAATTTCTGCATTGCAGATTTCTAGCTGGAGTTTTGCCCTAATTCTTTTTAAAAGATGACGTAGGCTTACGTCATGTGAGTTTTGTGGTTTAACCCCAGCCGGCAGCTAAGCACCACGCAGCTGCTCGCTCACTCCCCCCCCCTCCCCGGGATGGGGGAGAGAATCAGGAAAAAAAAACCTCATGAGTTGAGATAAAGACAGTTTAATAGGACAGAAAGGAATGAAAAACAATTTGTTTTTCCTTTCAATTCACGTACCCGTGCATCTAGGGTCGAGGTAGGTTTTCTGTCCCACTTCCTAATGTCCTCTCCGTGGTCACGCAGGTAAAAGCACAGGGTACCCCGTGGTGTATACCTTCTATATTCTCTCTCTTGATTTTGAGTGAGTTTGGCTAATCCATGTGAGTTTTCTTACGAAACGTAAACCACTTTTCAGATTTACCAAATTATCCCTGAATATCATCTGCAACTGAATTTAACCAATTTAGAAAACTTTTGCCTCCTTATTAAGAAATATCCTTTATTCAAACTTGAAAAAATAGATGAGGTAAGAGTTATGTTTCCAAGTCTGTGTTTACAAATCTAAATCTATGATTTGGTTTTTCTCAAATGTTCAGGGCGCAGAAAATTTACCAATTTAAGTTTATTATGTTGGAATATGATTCTATGGCTTTGAGTGACTCAGAATGGAATAAAACCTAACAGTTAAATATAAAACGTCATTTATTTATAAACCAGAAACGTGTCCAAATAAATTTGCATCTGTCAGATTTTTAAACTGTGACAATGCAGTTTTGATTTACATTTCTTTTTGCTGAACAAAATAGCTTAATTGCATTATATAGTATTAAAGAAAATATTTTATATAAAGCTAAGCCGGGTGCTTTTAGGCAAACATTTTTGCCTTGACATACATACAAAAATGTTTCCCACTTAAAGGAAAGCGGTTGAAGGAATTTGGATTGGGTAATTCAGGTTTGAACTGTTGAAAGCGAAGTTGCTTGCTTAGGCATCGATCCAGTCAAAACTCGTGCACATCTTTAACTTTCTGCAGTCTGTGTAGCCTGTGAGACCTCTACTGACACGGATAAAGTAACAAGCATGCAACATCTTTCCCAAATTGGATGTACATACCCTACCGTCACATGCACTTGAATTAAGCATGCGTTTAAGTGTACTTGCAAATAGAAGACCTGGGGCTCCTCAGAGATTACCTGATCGCACCAAAATGCCCAGCTGGCGGTCAAAAATGATATTTCCTTTCTCATCGATGCCTATGCTTGGGGAAAAAAAAAAGGGAACGTTTTGTTGCTTTTAATATGAGCTTCATTGGATTGGTTTGTCTCACTAGTGCAGTCGTGACGCAGTGTTGTGTTTTATCAGTGCCCACCCCCAGCAGAATTCTTTGCTTAAGAGGAGGCAGATTTTCACCTACTGAATAAGACTCTGGACTCGCATTGATGCTTCTCGGTGTTGTCTTGTGTGCTCTCCTGTGCAGGAGTGAATTTTATCCCCAGACTGCCTGGTGTAAGTTACAGCCGTCTTTCTACCCTCTGGAAGTTTGCATGTTCAGATGTGACTGTGCTGAATGATAGGATGTCTATTTTAGACTTCAGCCTGTATTTACAGTCAGGAGGGCAAGTCGCTGGAAGAACTTAGCTCCTTTTTGTTTTGAAAAAACTTTTAAATACTGGGTGAGTTTTAAAGATTTCTCTGCATGGTTTTCTTTTATAAAGCATGTTTTCCATAACCATGAACACTTGTTTTCTCTGAATCGATCTTAAAAATCTGTAGTGACAAATCATAAAAACCACTTGCTTGTTAGAAGGACTTTGTTCAGTCACGGAAGGATCAAATTGTCCTTTGATCCTAAAGAAAAAGATATTTATAAGCAAATGCACAAGGACTTGTTGATACTTTACCTATCTTACTCATTTGTGGAAATGCTGTTTAAACGTGACTGCTGTCTGTGTTTTTAGTGAATGTTTTCAGCAACAGAATCTCATGCTAAATATTTTATATGCATTTTTGACCTTTCAGTGGTGGGAACAGAGGTTGACAGGGACTAAGAAAAGGAAGCATCCTCTGGAAGTTTTGGGAGCTGGTGGTGACAGTCCCTTTCTGCGATGTTAAACTGGATGGGAGTCCTTGGAAAGCTATCAACTTCAGTCTTGTTTCCATATCAAGTAATAGCATGAAGTATGCTTAAACACATTGCGAACGTGTTAAAATAGGAACTGATTGATACAAAAACTGCTTCTGCGGATGCGTTAGTTGATTTTTTTTTAAAGTAAGTCGAGGGTGCTTTTTGTGTACTGGAGCATTAAACTTGCATCATGCTTGGCCTTGTGACAAGTCCTGTGCATGTAATTTAGAGCCATATAGGGATGTTCTTAGTCTTGAACCACTTGAATTAATACCACCTTTCATATCATGAGTGTAGTATTAGTAATTTAAAGTAGATAATTTGCAAGCCTTGTGGCCCGAGCACAAACTGGAAACGATAAGGACTATTGATGTGAACGATGTTAGTAGCTTTGGTTATAAATCAGGCTTAGTTTCTATGCAGTGCTGTGTTTAGTACCAATAGACTGGAATGCCAGATCTGGTATGAGTTTATATAGATAGGTGGGAAGCCTGACAGATCGGTTTTATATAAAGAACAACATACAGAAATTAGAGAGGTATGGAATAACCTCCTAGAAGCTCCTGTCTGGTAAGCATTTTAGACAGACTTTCCAGCCACGGGTAACTAGAAGTGAACCTGCCTGTCAGTAAAATTCAGTGCCACTGTCTATCATGAAACGTCTGCCGTTTTCAACACTGCAGGGGAAAATAAATCGTCCTCTCCTGTCTGTCTTGTCATAATGCAAAGTGGAGTAGTTGTAAGAGTTATCTTGAAAAATGCTACACTAGCTGCTGTCTTTTGATTTTTGCTCATACTTGGGCAACAACAAAACAGTTAAAACCAGGACCTCACAGAATCTCTGTCCTGTCTGGAGTAGGAGAAAGTTTTCAACTGCAGCATGGGGCAACTTCTGAGAGCAGAAGAGCTGCATACAGGATGACTTATATATGGTGTGAGCTGCATATGGGATGATTTATATACCTTTCGATGTTTCACAAGGGCAGTAGGTTCTTCCCTAATTTTCTGTGAAGAGAAGATTAAAGGACATTTATGGGGTCTCTGTTTGTTTCCTTTATGTCACACAGTTGGATTGCTGGTGGGTAATGTACTCTGATTTCTTCCCTAGACTTTGAACTTCGCCCCGAGCTTTTATTTAACTGTTCATCCCTGTTGTTAGATGTTTCTGCGTTCTCTTTAGCAGCAATTTGTTTGGCAAAAAAAATAACAACTGACAACTTTTTTTTTTTTCTTCAAATTTCCTATTATTTTTTCACTAAAAACTTGTCTAGGCTTAGAAGTGTACTGTGAATAGTTTCCAGAAGAGCTGTCTTAGTAAATGTATAAACATGTCCTAAAATCATCTCGTGGTTACCAGGAGATCCTGACTTTTTCCTGAGGATTCACTTGTCGTTCTGCATGAATCAAGGTGCTTCGTTACCTAAGTTTTGTTTTCATCTCTTCCTTAGGGAAGACATAGCACTTTGTGTTGACAGAGTTATAACAAGATGTTTAGCTAGCAACAAAATAAAGTCCGAGGGGGGTGTCTGGATCATCTGCCAGCGAGGCAGAGGGACGTGCTTAGCATTTCCAAAAATCAGATTTTTCTCACTGGGGTGTAAGTTCTGTAAGTTTCTAAGTCCACTTAAACAATTAAAAGCTTCAACTCAGACCTGCTAAGTATGATACTCTAATTATGGATCGTAAGAAAACTGTATTAGCTAAAAATCTTGCCTTAATGCAGAATTAGCTTCTTACGACTTGAAATTTCATCTCTACGCATTTCCCTTCACTCTAACAGCCATCAGAGATGCACGCTCCAGCTTCAGGTCCTGCAGCTCCCCAGTGCTAACACAGTTCCTCTGCCCTGCTAATGCCCAAGGGTGAGTTTGCAGCACGGCCACTGCAGTGCAGGCTGGGCTGGTTCAGGAAGAGTTATCCAAAGCGTAAACAGGAAAATGAAGTTTTCCACCCAGAGTCTGCTGCAGTAGCATAGCGCACCCAACTGCGGAGGCCTTGGCAGAGAGGCGGTTATCAGTCCCGCAGGTAAATGGGAGGATATCCTAGCATCTAGCAGGTCAGGTTGAATTGCATTTGGCATGCATAGAGGCGTGTTGATGAAATATAAATGAGCGCAGGAGAGAAACAGGCTAGTGACTTCCAGCTGTCATGCAGAGAGCAGAAGATCTGCCATTCCCTACTGTACGGCGTTTTTTCCAGTTTCTTTTTCGTCCCAGTAACAACATGAAATACCACAGGCTCTTGGGTTAGATTAGGTGATGAGGGGCATAGCTCAGCGTGTCTGAGCATGCCAGATGTATTTTGGGCTCTAGAAAGAAGCATGCTACAAGATTTAGTCTGTATTTAGTCACTGGCCTACTTTGCAGGATATTTTGCATTTCTGAAAACTTTCTCAGCAGAGATGTGCCCTTTTTTTTCTTTCTGTTTCTTTCTTTAAACATTTAATATCTCTGACAGTTATTTAAGGTTGAAAGTAGTAACACCCAGCCGTTCAAATGCTGCCTGCATGTTAATTTTTAACCATGTATTTATTCCCTTTCCTCTTTTCCTCTTGATTTTCATCTTGTTAAAGACAATGCTTGGCCATTGCTGTGCTCTGTGCAAATGCAGTGGACGTCAAGTCAAGCCTCTCCAGTTTTGGAGGAAGCTCTATTTTGAACTGTCACCTTGCATAAAATGACAGGAGTGGTGACTTCTTACTTAAGACATCCTTTTCTCCCAAGGCCCTATATCCCATTTCACAGGGAGGGAGAATATGTAGCTGCCTCTCCGAACCCTTTGCCAAGAGCCCCGCTGACAGACTTCGGGAGACTCTTTGGCCTTCACAAAGAGTTTTAGGAGCACACATACACACACTTGAAGTCTTAATTTCTTTGGGACCATCTGGAGTTCTTCAACCCCCCCTCCCAGGGAAGCTAATAAAGGCAACCTTGTGACTTAGTGGTTTATTTTGGAAGCTGCAGGAACTTGCTGTGGTTGGAGGAGCCACATTTGGCAAACATTGTCCCATGAACTCCGTTGCGGTGGGGGAATGTCACAATCCCCCTGCTCTTCCTTATCCCAGAAATTGGGTCACTGCAGTAAATTGGTAGGTTGGTTGATAAGTGGAGAAAAGACAGACCTCTCTTGGGAATAAGGGTGTGCTTTCATCTTGTGCGTCCCAACGAAACGGGTCTCATATAATCACAGCGTCTGTGGATGCCTGCATGGATCTCAGTCAGCTTTGCCGGTTTTCAGGAGAGGAAACTGGGGCACCGAGGCTAACTTGGCAAAGGTACTGTGTAAATCCATGCAGGATGAAGAATTTAATCATTAATCTCCAGGATCAAGGAAGGACCCTAGTCCAGCACTTCATCTCCTAGCAAAAATCTGATATACATAATAGAAATTTTTTAACAAATGAATTTAATGGAATTTTGTCTTCCTTCACAGGCAAACAAGTGCTAACTCTAATTGTTTCTTCCAAATATCATTAGCCTTTTCTGTCTCTGTCAAGTCCTTTTCCACTCAATGGGCTGAGTGCTCATGAATTATAAAAAGGCAACAAGTCTTCAAACATGAAAAATGCATTGGGGCTTCATTTTCTCATGTTATCTCATAGTATAAAAATCCTTCTACAAATGTTTTTAGCTGTTAAGACATTCTGAGATGTTATTTTAGAGTGTAAGGCATTCAAGGATTGATGTCTGCTCCATGTCTGGAAAAGACTGGAGCAACAGTTGTTCAGCCAGTTTGGAGCCTGGAGAAAGAAAGACGGACATCTTTTCTGCTGAATATGTATATTTAGAGAAAGCATCAGTCCTTGACATCAACTTAAGGGCTTTCTTGGAAACACTTACGTATAGATGTGGTATTTTCCTGTTGGTTGTTCTCAAGGATCCAGCATCTCAGGAATCTGTGCAATCTCTTTCAATTTTTAATTTTGCCATTGTTTCAGAGGTTTCAGAGACCCTTCCTCCTTGCTACTGCAGGACCTACATTGCATTGGGGTCATCGAAAGAAACTAAGCATGGTCTTGAAACTGTGGATGTGGGTATATTGTGTGAGACTGAAGCGACTGTGGGGAAACTGAGAGCGAGCAGGAGGTGGGCTCGGGGCTTTTCAGCTGATATCCCCTGATCTCTTGAAATGCTTCTTGAGACGTGTGGAGTTCGCTGACGGATATTTGCTGCTAAATGTTCATTTAACCCCTTGCCACCTCCAAAATGGCACTTTTCTGGAGCCAAACAGCATGGATAGGAATCCATGGGTGGCATGGGACGTCTTCATGGCAGCTGCTAGCAGAAGAGAAGCAGCCCTCAGAAGAGGCAGATGGTTCAGGCAAATTTACTTCTAGCTTTTGACCATCTTGACATCAATGTGGGCCTTATCACTCTGCTTAGCAGTCTTTTGGATGGTGAAGGTTTTATTTTTTAAAGTCCCTTTCTCTCTGTCCATTTTTTGGTTTGAAAGAGCTCACTCTTTTTTCAGATTAGACTGATTAAGAGCTAATTAAGATGTAATTCAAAAGGCAATCATAAAACTGAAACTATCAAAAGAAATACTAAAAGATATCTATAACAATATAATAACTGTTAGTAATTGGTAACCATCTATAGGAGAGAGCAGAGCGCTCAACTTTTTAGTTAAACTTTTTTCATAGTCTTCTCTAGATCTGTAGGGATACATGGGAATATTGCGATTATTATGCTGTTTCAGTGACTGAGAAGCTGTAAGAAAATTGTATTCTTACTGCATGGGATGTGACAACAGCAATAAATGAATATTAATGCTTTTCAGAGTATTTTCAGTGGTGTTTCCTAGACAGACATATAGATAAAATAATTTTTCAAAGGAGTACATCCCTGGCTGCAGCTGATAAAATGTTGAGAGCTCTGCTGAGGTCACTGGAGCTAGGTGATATACATCAGCTGGGAATCAGGCTGTATGGTATGGTCTATATATATTCTACATGTCTTATTCACTGGGTGCAAAGAGCCAAGAAGAATCCTCCTTCCAGAAAGAGGGCTTATCGCACTGCTCGGTAAATTCAACACAAACAAAACCCCTAACCTTTCTAAATCCTTTTAAATTGCTCAAAAGATTGTCTCGGTCAGTGATATTGCAAGAAACATATTGCATTGGAGGTGACCTAATTTTAACCTTTTCTGAATTGCTTTATGATTAGAACAGTCACATGCCGAGGTAGGACCCCATTAGTGGATTTAAATCATCTGTTTACTTGTGAAAACGCACATTGTTATGGGCTCTGCTGAGTACTCCCTTTTTTTTTTTTTTAATTTTCTTTTCTTTTTTTTTTATTTTTCTGTTGCAGGACAGAACATCGCAGTTGTACCAGTTTGGGAGCAAAATATGGAATGTGTTTCACTGCTGACCGAAAGCAGCCAAATGAACAGTATTCATAGTAGTTTGAAAATCAGCAGTTAGCAGTTTCTTCACATTCTAACACTACCCAGCACTTTCCAGAGAGAAGTCATTGTTTACAAGAAATCTGCTTTCCAAATCCGTTGCGGTGCCCTCCAGCCTTGACTATTAACTGTTTGCAAAGGGGAAGCTAATCTACGGTTTGGGGAAAGATGGCAATGGATGAGTGCCTGTGGATGGTCATTGTGGGTTTTATCATTGCTTTTATTTTAGCCTTTTCGGTTGGTGCAAATGATGTTGCCAATTCTTTCGGAACGGCTGTGGGCTCTGGTGTCGTTACTTTACGCCAGGCTTGCATTTTGGCTTCAGTTTTTGAAACCACTGGCTCAGTATTACTGGGAGCAAAAGTAGGAGAAACAATTCGGAAAGGTATCATTGATGTTAATCTGTACAACACCACTGTCCCACTGCTGATGGCAGGAGAAGTGAGTGCAATGGTTGGTAAGTAATACTTTCCTATTCCAAGTAACGTTCATTGTGTATGTGCCATCCTGTTTGTTGTGAATATTGTTAATTAAGTCTTCCCATCTTCTGGACTTGCATGTCTGGTTTTCTGTGAATGCAGGGGCCTGTATTCCTTTCTTAGTCTCCTATGTTTTTTAAATGCTTCTAATCATTTACATTTTTCAATGGTTCAGCCATTTAACTAATAGAAGAAAAAAATGTTTAACATAATGGATCATATATATGTATTCCTAGGGTACTGAAAAAATTATTTTGGAGATTTTTATGATGGTAAATGGAAAATATGTAAGCATAGCGTTTGTGAATGTACAGAAGATCCTACAGAAATAGCAGTTTGCAGTGAATACATATGAGAAGGAATTACCTAAATTGTTTTAAAAAGTTACAGAAAATCCAAACGTATTTGCTTAAACTGATTGTCTAGCTGAGTGACTGCAGTTAATCATACACTTCACCCTTGCCCATGGCAAAACTAAAGGAGCAGTAAAGATAGATGGTCACACATTTAAGGTCTTTTTAATTTTTCTGATTCAAACCAACAGCAGTTCAGCATACCTTAGAGTCTGCTCTGTGTGCTTTTGTTTGCATTTAAACTAATCTCCGTTTAGAACAAATAGCATATTCTGAGGTAAGTAACATTAAGCCATGGTATTTACTCTTTGTTTATATGCAAGAGGCTTTGTGAGCTTTTGGAGAGCTCCCTCAAGGATCAATAGCAAACCTGCTTTTAAAGGGCAGGAGACAGCAGGAAGGAGACCCTTTCTCTGTGGGAGAGGCAACCCAGGTAAGCGGCCAGCCTGCCCATCCCACCACCACTTCTTCAGTCTGGCGGGTCCGTGGCATCCCATGACAGGGCGATGTGATTTATACGAGCATCGCAGTGTCCTCTGTTTGAAAGGGATGCTCCACTCAAAGATTTTTGTCCTTAAACCTCCTTAAACCTAACCTAACTATTATTTCCACCTACCCCCTCTAACCTCCCCACAGTTTTCAGGCAGGACCTGCACGTGAAATAGGTGAATCTGTGCAGAGGTCTGCTACATGTGGTTATTTTCCCATTTCTTTGGGGAAATGGGAAAATTTTGCTTTTTTTTAATTTTAGTGGATCAAGATGGACATTGAGTGCCAATTTCTGGACTTGTCTGAGGTGGCTTTGTGTGCTTGAGAGCGGGGAGGTGGTTCCCTTGGACTTTCGCTGCTCCTGAGCCTCCTGAAGGTTGGCCACTTTCCCCTGCCCAAGGGGAAGAGGGGTTGGTTAGCGAGAAATCACTGCTGGGACTGCAGCTGCTTCCCCAAACAGTCCCTCTGGGAGGTTGCCAACTTCAGCCACATCAAATGCGCTTGGGCACCCCCCATCAGTTCCTCTTTCCCGATGTCTGGCAAGGTCAGCTGCAGATTTCTGGTCTTTCCCTCAAGCTGTAGGGTGGCTTCTTAGTACCACTCCACTTGCATCATGTAGCCTTCTGCCTCCTGAGATAGCTCCATCATTTCCCACGGGCGTGTGCCTGGGAGCAGCATACACCGTCTGAAACGTAAGTGACCTGCATCTTCTGACCTTCACATTCTTGATACTCACGGTCCCCGTTGAAGGAAGGGTCCTTTTCCTTTTCTGTATCTATTTCTGGCATGCTGATCCTGGCCGGGCAAAGTTTTAAGTCTCAGATGCCCCCTGCGGAGGCAACTGGCCAGAAGCTCAAAGAAAACAACTTATTTGCATGCATATTTACATAAGCCTGTGTGAACTTCATGACCAGTTGCATTCCCTTCCTCCAGTAAGGGCATTAAGAAGAAATTCCACATTTTAAATCTCAGAATTAATCACAGGTTACAAACTGCAGATTTCAATTTTTTTTTCCTCAAATCCATCTCCAGCTTTTCTCTGGATGTATGATTTTTTTTCTGTGTTTTCTCTGAGCCTTCCTGGATGTTTTCTTTTCCTCTTTCTGTTTTTGCTCTGCATTTCCCACCCTGTGCTCTCATGCCTCATGATCATGTTTTTGCGAATGGACTTAGCTTCTGAATTTCGATGAGGCTTAAATGAGTCAACAGTCTGGGAGAGACCAAAAGTCACTGTATCCTCTTTCCAGATGTTGGTGGAAGATCCTTTGATGCTTGCAGCAAACAGCAGATGGTGATTTTCAGGGCAACCTTCTCTCCTAAGAAAAAAGGAAGCAGGGAGCTATGGGATTAAAATTTTAAAATGTAACATTTTGTAATAACTTGTAACGTATTAAAATGTTGTTTGTTAGGCAGTTGGGAAGTTAGGGACTGTTGCTCTTGGGAGTAAATTCTAGTACTTCCCTAGCATTAACTAATTTTCAGGTTATTGTCAGGAATTGCCCGAGTGTTGTTCTAGTGGTCCTGGTGGGAGCTGAAGTCAGCAGCTGGTGCGACCGAGGAGATGCCATCGACAGAGAGGACATCCCAGCCAGGATTAGCAAAGCAAAGTACTAACCCAGTCTTGCAGGTGGTGTGGCACTCGATGGGGGCTCACGGCTGGCACACAGCATCGGAGCCTCAGGAGAATGGATGCGGTGTCTTCAGCAGCAGGGGAGCATGAAACGCACCCTGCGCCAAAAGCCAGCGCTGGCGACTCCTGGTCAGGGCAGTCCGCAGCCAACCCTCTTTCTTTAGGAGGTAGCAACCGGGAGGAAAGGGTGTGCGGCCACAGTGTCAGCAGGCATGAAGAGTCTGAATTTGGGACTCTGTGACAGGTCTCGTGAGCCTCCTGCTTCCTAGGTTAGTTTTGCAAAGATAAAAATTGGGAACATGCATTTTATGTTAAAGAGGAGTTAAAGCTTTGATGTAGGTAGTTAAAGCATTGCAAGCCCCAGAGGAAAGTCCTGCTCTGGCTTGATTTATATTTTCTTCTGTTCCTTAATGTGCTTCCTTAAACTTCTTTAGACCATGCATTGTCCTTCTCAGACCATCCATCAGTCCTCCACCACTTTTCCTCTTGCTCTCCTGTTTGTTTTCAAGGTGAAGTTGATTAAATAAGAAATAGTGCCATACTCCGTATATTTCCCCCCCCAACAAAAAACCCAGCCCTCGCTACACATTTGCAGTGCAGCTGTGGCTTGGTTGCATTTTCCGTATTTTTTAGACTGAGTATTTTGTAATTACATATCTATGGCTGGCTTATCTGTTTATTTGGCTCTTTACAGATGTTATCATCTGTTTTCTCTTCCACCTCACTTCCACTTGCTGGTCTCTAAGTTCATGTCCAAGGTTTCAAAGTGTATTTATTTTTATTTTAGTACAGGGGAAGAGAAGCCAAAAAAGTAAAGAGCAGGTGTTCCTTGTTTGATCTAGAATTTCCAATAGCAATAGGAGTACCAGTTGTTTTGGGATAGTACCCCAGGAGAGATCAGTTTTACAAACTGGTTGACTTCCAAACGTAGCCGCGTATGATGCCAGCAAATCACCATTTGCAGATGGCTGGGTTTCAAGACCTTCAAACTATCCTCTCCTGTTGGAATTGAGGATGGAGGCTGAGATTCTGAGTAACAGCATATGTTCAGCGACCTTGCTTTATCACCTGTGTCTGCTGCAGATCTGTTAGAGAGGTGACACGAGCCAGAAAATGCAGGATCTCTCATGGCAGTTTGATTGCTGCCATTGGGGCCTCTTAACACATGAAGATTTAGTCTTAAGGCCATGAAGTCTTAAGATGAAGAAGAGATCTTTCTAAGAATCCTTTAATATTAGGTGAGATCCACAGAAAGCTTGTGTCGCTGCCAAAATTATTTTGGTGTCCTGAGGTTAGCGCCACTGCAAGAGGAGCAGAGAACCTGGGTCCTTGCAATGTGAAAATGAGTCAGAGCATGGAGCTGCGTGCTCAAGGGCTTGGCGGCCAACTGTGGTCTGATCGAACTACTGAAACTTGGGACTGAAAACAAATACAAGGCATCCTCTCTGGTGCTTGGGGTCTTTTTTTTCTTTTTTCCCCTGCACTCTTGGCAAACATCCTTCCTTGGGACGTCTGTTGGGACACCAGACATCGAGTTTACTTTATAGACCATTAGCCACCATCCCTTAGTTAGGGGTTCTTATTTCCTTATGCCAAGGGTATCTTTGGCTACACCATGACTAAGATAAGCCTTTTCTGCAGTTCTGAATTTCTCCAGTGCCGCAATGAGCTGCAAATGAAGGCAGCGAGAGAGTCCTTATTCCCTCCTCAGTCCGTTTTTCCTACAGAGGACTCCGGACGGCTGCACGTCACTGAAAAGAGGCATAAAATCTCCCTGCTCCACGTTTTGAGCCTTTCTCTGGTAGCGTCTGAATTTAGGAGCATGGGTAGTTCATTAGTGAAATGGTGGATGCCTCCTCACACTGATCACCTGGAGGCTTCTAGGTCCGGCTCTAAGGAATGAGATTTTCTAAGCTTGATGCAGACTGGGAGCAGTTTGTGTATTTAATCAGGCAGCCTGTAAATACTGAAAGCCTTCAAAAAAAAAAAAGCAGAACTGTTGTGCACTGTAAAGAGCTGTTAGTAATAAAAAGTCATAAGTAAGATGCAGCATTCAAAGCTGCTATCAAACTGTCTTAGTATCTGCTTTTAGAGACAGAACAGGAACAAAACTCTCTTTAGGAGATCTCTGTTGTGCATGTGGAGTGTAGGCAGCGCTTGTAAAAGAATGCGGGTATGTGGCGAAGAATTTTCTGTGTGACGTTGTTACTGTTGTTGTTTATACCATATGGTTGGTTTTTTCCCTAGGTTCTGCTGTTTGGCAGCTGATTGCATCATTCTTGAAACTCCCGATATCGGGGACCCATTGCATTGTAGGTGCTACGATTGGATTTTCTCTGGTGGCAATTGGCACGCAGGGAGTCCAGTGGATGCAGCTTGTCAAGATTGGTAAGTGCCGTCTCCTTTTGTGCATGAGAGTATGTGAAATAGTGTGCACTGCCTGCAAAAAACATTCCCAGAAATCTGCTTTGTGCTGATAGCACTCCCTCCTTAAATTATTTTCCACCCCAGCCCCGTCATTCAGAAGATGCACTGATGCTGTGTTCATTAAGGGCTGCAGTGTGTCTCCAGTGGAGAAAGGGGTAAGATGCAAGTTGCACTTCCCCAGCTGTAAGCTGAGGAGACATGCGTGTCCCTCAGAGACGTGCTTCAAGGTGACATTCCTCCTCTTCTAATTCTTTTCACGGCAGCTCATACCACCTCGTTCTTGCTCTCAACAATGCTAGCCATCATGTGAATGCCCACAGTCATGTTTCTCCACCCACCAGCTTCAGGGAGGCGAAAGCTGGGCATACAGCACATGTTTAACTCACAGCCTCCCACTGCCAAGATCAGCACAGCCAAGCAGGGATGTGAAGGAGTTTTCATTATTGTTTTGGAAGCCTTGTAACCCGAGTCGCAGCCTAAACTGTATTAAAAGGATTTGATGCTGAATGCACGGAAATACAATTGAGCTTTAGAGAAGTTGGAGCGATGCGTATTTTTTTTAATTCTGTCAGAAGTAGAAGAGAGTTTGCAATGACAGCAGAATCAATGTTAACCATGCCACAAACAATAAATCACTCTGGACGAGATTTCCAGAGCACTGCCCTAATCCGGTTTTATTGAAATCAGTGGGAGTTTTGCCACCTACTTCAGTTAAATCAGTCCTGGACACTTGCAAATCTGGCCTGCAAAAAATGTACGTGCATTATTCATTACAGTTGATGCTTCTATGGCATTTTGGAAATTGAGACTTTTACCCTGCGAGCAGCATGGCATCCTGCTAGATGCAGTTTCTTTCCACTTGCTTGCAACATTCATGGTCATGGTGATTAGGAAATTACAGGGCTTTCTTGGTCCACTCTCCATCAAACGACAAGAAACTTTCCTGATGAATTTGATTGCTAAACTTGCAAAATTATCGGGAAATGCTTTGGCTGATGTTTCCAATAGTGCCTAGCATTACTTTGACCTTCATCAGTGTCAGTGGACATTGAGTTGCACCAGTTGTAAGTAAACGTACGGAACATTCATTCCAGTTGTACAAGAACTGTTTTAAATTTATTGCTCATTAACTACTTACTTAACTATTATGCAAGAATACTGTTTATTTCATGTTTAGTTCTTTCTTTTCTTCAACACAGTTGCCTCTTGGTTTATTTCCCCACTGTTATCTGGCTTGATGTCTGGAGTCCTCTTTGTGCTGATTAGATTCTTCATTTTAAACAAGGTAAAGAAATCTCACTATTATAATGAGTGTTTGATATGAAGGCTGTGTTCTAGCCTCCCATTTGAGTGCTGGCATTTCCAGAGTTGAAAGTTTGTGGCTTGCTTTTTGGACAGGAGACCAGTCATTTTTTTTATAGCCATTGGAACTGTACTTGCTCTTAGCAGTTCTGAAAGCTCAGAGTAAGTAATTTGACAAGTGTTTGAGGCTTAGAAGGTGCTATGTGATAATTAATATTGTATATTCTGTTTGATTAAAGGGTAACGCATTGAGATTGCTTCTGTATTAGTAGAAACTTGTTGGCATTGACTTAGCCTCATGATAGCCGTTCTGACTGTTATTTAAACAGAACAGTCCTCCCTTGGAGATACTCTAATTGGTATTTCATAGTTGTGAAATTTTAAGCTTTGGTTTTCTAGCACATCAGACATTAGAAGATGGGCATCTGCATATTTCCGAGATTCTCAAGAAACCTGAATCCGTGGGTTTTAGTGACCTCAGTCAAAAGTGGCAGCTTTGAGGTAACATCAGTCCATATATCTCCAGTGCAGAAGACAATTTGCCTGCCACCTAGCATGAACTGGAAACCAGAACACTTTTATCTGCTCTTTCTATTTCTCTCACACCATTCAACTTGCTAAAATGGGGAAGTGCAGCACATGACAATGACCTAAAATAAGGAATGCTATATTAGCAGTTATACAGGGAGCTTAAATAGATGAGGGATTCATTCTTTTGCTATAAATAACACCACCTGTAACCTCAGCTTCATCATTCTTTATTTCTGATGTAAATAAATGTCAGGGATAAAAGTAGATGATAAATTTGATCAGACTCAGCTTTGACTTTAAAATTATTCAAGTTGCATAAAGGACGAGGAAAAGTTCCTCTATTGCATTCAAAACCTAACAACTTAAGAAATTAGTCATCAAAATCACGTGAACTCTGGTATAAAAGCCACATATTTAAGCATTCAAGAGGCAGAAAAAGTTCAGGCTAAGGAAATTGTCTTCTGACTGCCATCTGTGCCATTCACAAAGTAGTAAAATCTGTAGAGCTTCTGGCATAAGCAGGTAGGGACTTGTGTTGTGTGCGTGCATAAAAAAAGAGCAGCTTTTTAGCTTGTGAGTCTGTGGCCTGGTGTAGGGGTTCATGCCCTTGTTGGGGGTGTCTCTGAATAGCAGCTGGCCTTGCGGATACAGCCCGTGCTGCATCACGCTTCGGGACCGGGGCATAGCACAGACCGGCCACAGCCTTCTCTCGGCTCCCTTTTATAGCTCATGGCAGCAAGAAACAAAACCACATTAGTCAGCCCTTAGCTTCGCCAGGCTCTTTGCAAACACGTGGAGCCCCTCAAAAGGCCCAAGCAGTCTCCTCACAAAGGCTTTTTCCATGGTTTGCACGGTACGTTTCCGCTGCGCTGTCAGCTGAGCCTTTCCTCGTGAGTGCCGAGGGCACGAGACCACGGCGGGCAGCAGGCACAGCGGTGTGCTAAACGTTGCACGCTCGCTTTATGTATGTTACCTATTTAATGTGGCCAGACACTTAATATTTCAGAGATTTCTGTTAGCTGGTGGAAAGTGCCAAGCTGTCTCAGTCAAAACTGAGAGGTTAGGAATAAGGTTTTGCGATGGACGCGTTGCACTGCTTGTAGCCCCGCCCCAAAAATATCAAAGCCCTGTCCTGCTCAGCACCCTTCAGTCGTGCCGAGTGAAAGGGACTCCTCATCTTGGAGACAAGATAGGTAAGAAAACACTCACAGAAAGAAACCTACCCCCAGGTCACCCAGCAGGTGTGCAGCCGACCTGAAAGTACAACCTGTCTCCCTGGTTCCCATTAACAGTGTCAAGCTTCCCCAGAATGCTGGTGCTTGCCAGGACCAGCGTTGTGGATTTGGATGTAACCAGACAGGTCACCATCCTTTCCTCACCATCCACCCAAAAGCTCCACCTGCCTGGCACTGACTCAGGAGCACGTGTTTTCCTCACGGCGGTTCACGCTGATATTAATCTGGTGGAAAATCTAGCTAATGTTTCCTTTTTTTTTCCGATTTCTATGCAGGAAGACCCTGTGCCCAATGGTCTCCGCGCACTTCCAGTGTTTTATGCTGCTACCATAGCTATTAACGTGTTTTCCATCATGTACACGGGGGCACCAGGTGAGTGAGCCGTCCGCAGCAGGAGGCACGGGAGGGAGGCTTCCCGCAGTGTATAATGATGCTCTGCCAGCGTGCTGTCAGGTAGCTGTCAACACCGCACGGTTATCTCCTACGTTAGGAGTTAACGAGGGCAAGAGTAAATCATACACCTCCCCACATGCTTCTATTTGTGCATGTGTTTTTGTGACTCCCTCCTGATCACTCCGGTTGGTGGGGAAGAACGCAGCGACCAAAAAAAGTCCCTCTTTAGAGGAAGGGGAAATATTGAGCTGCCAGCTTCGGTTTCGTAAATCTGAGCACGTGTTGAGCTCTCAAAGGTATTCCAGATATGTGCATCAAGGAGGGAAGCTTCAGAGCAGGCGGTAAGAGCAGGTAGGCTGTTTGCACTCAGTCTAATGCTATAGCTCCATTGAAATCAGCAGAGTCACTATTCTGGCAGATCTGGCACTATTAATTAAATTTACTCCTTTATTTCCCTTCGATGATAAGAAGCCCCAAGCCTGTTTCTTCATTGAATGCATCTTCTTTCTTGGGTGCTGTATTTGCATTGTAACTCAGTAGAAGGAAATGATACATGTCATTTTCAGGACTTTGTTTATTTTTTTGTATATTTGTGTATTTTATGTGTATTTATATGTTTGTGATTATAATTGTGTTTATATTTGAACTTATATTTATATTTTATATTTATGTTTGTATATTTATATTCGCACATTTTATGTTTATATATTTGCATTTATATGTTTCTATTTAACTTTACTTAAGCAGTGTACATTTAAACATGCACTTGCAGCAAAAGAGTTCACAAAAAAGATGTCCAATGCTCTCGACTACTTTATTGAAGACTCTGGTCATTAAATGTTATCTTTAGATTAGATTATTGCCCCAGAGCCATGAACGAACAGGCAATTGAAGAGAGACTCCTGAACATGCCCCTGAATTAAGAAAGCAGGCTTAGAAAGTGACCTTTTTTGAACAGAAATTTGTTTTCTCTAAAACCTGACGCACTAGATGTACCAGATAAATGCAGTCGGTAGACTCGACTTCATAGGATAGCGTTACTGAAATTAATAAAAAGCTTGAGAAGTTCCCAATTTGAGGGTAACATAACTCAACTATTCCTTTTTCTTAAGTCTAATTGGCTCCGTATCCAAGATGTTTCACAGTAAATCAGCTGCATAACCAACATTTCCTCATTAGTTGTACTGCAGAAGTAGGTCAGGCACTCTGCAGTGACTCATTAAGCAAAATAAATGAAATAAGAATCTTAATGTCCCTTCTGTTTCAGCTTAGCAGTCTCTAAAGTGCGTGAATAAAAAGGTGGGACTCCATTTTTGATACTCAGGAAATACATATTTACTCTCCAAGGCCTCTGTCCTGGCGACATTTACTCACAAGGATGAATTAATCACGTAGGTTTCAAGATAGACGTGCATATATGGGTTTGAAAGATCGGAGTCCAAGCTCTTTCTTCATTAAGGGTCTGATCATTTAATTGAACAAATGCAAGGAGCTCTGTTGGGGGGGATACTTACAGGAACACAAGTTATTGACATGATTGCGCATTGCAGGACTGAAACCTCAGCTCTCAAGTGCTACCTTAAGCTATTATCATAAGCAAATAATGGCTTAGATTAAGCTAAGCATCAGGCTTTATTGACCAGAGCAAAGGCCAGATAAATACTTACCCCAATGGGCAACATGGTTTAACATGCATTAGTGTATAAAATCACTGCAAACTTGGTTTAGCAGCCCTGATGTGGGAGTTTTACCCCTGACTTCTTTGGATATAAGGTCACAGTGGGATAACAGAGAATTGGAAGACTAAGCCTGCAAATGTTTTCATGTCAACTAGACCTTTAAATAGTGCACTAACTGATTTATATGTTAAAAATGATCGGCTCATTCATGTTGGTTTTGAATACATTGTGAACACAGGCTTTTCTGCAACAGACTGCTCTTCCACTGCCTGAGATAATTAAGTCATGTTAATTTACGGTTTGCTTGCGTTTTATTTCTTTGTTTTCACAGTACTGGGACTGCTACTGCCAATGTGGGCCATTGCTCTAATATCAGTTGGCGTATCCTTAGTATTTGCCATCTTAGTCTGGATTTTTGTGTGCCCCTGGATGAAGAGAAAAATAGAAAGTAAGTAGTGGCTTGATGAAATGCAAGTGATGTAAAATCGTGGAAAATTTCATTTCAGAGCTGGAAGTGCCCTCGAGAGGTCACCTAGTCCAGTCTCCACCCACAGGCAGGATGTGCTTTAACTATTCCTCATGTATTTGTGTAACCTGCTCTTAAAAACCTGCCGTGCTAGAAATTCAAAACCTTGTTAGGCAATCCATTGCAGTGCTCACTTCTTCTAGAGTCTAGCAGAAACAGGAAAATAAACCCTGGAATATAACCCGTTTTATATTTTATTAAGGAAATGTTAAAGAGGAAAAATCTGGCAGAATGATTATCTTTAAATGACTTCTTTAACTTTACAGTAAGTTGGGCTGATCACAGCTTTTAGCTTTACAGTGTTTTGCTTGTTTGCTTTGCAACTCTCAACAAATGCAGTGTTTGAAACACAGAGAAAAGTTTCAGATTTCATTAATAAATGAGCAGCTCAGTGTTTTACTTCAGTTACCTACTTCGGCGAATTTTGTAGGAAGAAACAAAGATGCTCTAGTATTTTCTCAGATGAATTTAGTAAATAAGTGTTAGAAATAAATAAAGAATGTGTATGAAACGGAGCCAGGTTATTGTATCCGTGTTGATCTATGCCGTTGATGCAAACAGTGGAAACATAAGCAGCAAGATGGATAGGCTGGGTTTAAAATTACAGTACTGTTATTTCCTTAGGCCAGTTAAAGAAAGATGCTGCACTGTCAAGGATATCAGATGAAAGTCTTGATAAAATTCAAGATGAAGAAACACCAGTCTTTAAAGAGCTTCCCGGTGCCAAAGCATCCGATGAGAGCACGATTCCCCTTACTGGCTCAGTAACAGAAGCTGCTGGGGCATCAGATACTATTGCAAATGGAAACCATCCACGTGTACCATACGGTAAGAAACTAAGACAACACAGAGGGTTTATCTTCTCCCTATTTCGACAGGGTTTCTTAACCGCAAGTAGGTCTTTGTTGTAAATGGTAAGTTAGTGTTTGGGATTTCCAGCTCTAATGCCTCTTCAGCACTTATTGGGAAAGATGCTCATTTACAAGTGACATTTTCTAGAGGGGATTAGATTACATTTTGTTTGGCTGTATTTCAATTTTAGAAACAGCTGAAAACAAAAACTACTTTCCTTTTTGCTTTACTTTGTATCCTTAATGGTGTTTCCATCCTTTTAAGCAGTGGAAAAATACAGAGAACACAAATTGCTGATGTATGAAGGTTAAATTCAGCATAAAGATGATTAGCATACTACCACAGGAGATGAAAAGATTTGGGCTTTAGTTGACAAACGTATGACCATTTGGAGCGTGTCCACTACAAAAATCTCACGCATTGTTTTCTGAACGTATATTTATAAGAAGTAGGCTTGGGTGCATAAAGCTCTTTTTGTTCTCCCATGTGGTGGGATTGAACCCCCCCCACTTAGCGGTCTGCTGACTTTGATATCACTTTGCTAACATCTACACAGCCCTGTAATTTGGTTAATAAATGCCTAATATATTCAACTGAGTCTTACAAAATCGAATAATTCATGATGTGAAGCCCTTTGAGTGTGTGCTTCCAGTTTAAAAATAGCTAAAACCAATTCTGAATGTTGCACAGTGGAGATCTGGAAAGTCAGGAAATGAAAAAGATAGTTTCTTCAGAAATATTGCCTTAGCTGTGACGTGTCCTACAGCATACGCTAATGTTAAATGTATACAGTAGGAATAACTATCATCATGTTCATAGAAATAAGATATACAAAATGTTGGAATAGCTGAGGAAATATTCTGCAGAACATGAACTTTTTTGCTTTCTGGTTTTTTTAGTTATTTTTAAAAGTTATGTAAATGTCTCTTAAACATAGGTAATTTTCAAAGGTGACGTCATGTTCAGTATGAAATTACAGTAAACCACCTTTCCTGAAATCCTTATTATGCCTATTCAACATAGACAAAACCTCAGAAAAAGTAGAGCTTATTTTACAGGAAAGGAATTTTATAGAAATTACTCTTTCAAAGAACCTGAGGATTTAACCTTCAAGTATCACCTTTGAATAGCCGATCCCAAGTGACTTGCTGCAGGTCATACAGTGTGTCTGGGGGAGACCCAACGCTGGAACAAAGCTCTTTTTGCACAGAAGATGAGAGAGTTTATTTTGCAGTGAATTGAATCTTGGCCTACTCACTGTGTATATTGCAAATTGATCTTCTTTGTCCTGTACTCTCGGATTGCTGCCATTTTATTGTCTCGCGAAGTGGGAGGGAGGGGGCTTCTATATTACATTTCGCAGAAATAAAAACTAAATCTCTGCCTTTTTAGGAAGGGCGTTTTCAATGACGCACACCTCGGTGAAATCACCTGTTTCCAATGGCACCTTCAGCTTCGATGGCCAGATGAGGAGCGACGGCCACGTTTATCACACTGTGCACAAGGACTCAGGTTTATACAAAGACTTGCTCCACAAAATACACCTGGACAGGGCCACCGATGAGAGGCCCGCTCAAGAAAACAACTACAAACTGTTACGACGCAACAACAGTTATACTTGTTACACAGCTGCTATTTGTGGCATGCCCGTGCATTCCTCCTTTAAGGCAGCGGATACATCAACTCCAGAGGACAGTGAGAAGTTAGTGGGAGACACTGTTTCCTACTCCAAGAAGCGAGTTCGCTATGACAGCTACTCCAGCTATTGCAATGCAGTGGCCGAGGCAGAGATCGAGGCAGAGGAAGGCGGGGTGGAAATGAAGTTGGCCTCTGAACTCGCAGATCCTAACCGGCCCCCAGTTGATCCCGTGGAAGAGGATAAGGAAGAGAAGGACACATCTCAGGTCCATCTACTTTTCCACTTCCTCCAGATCTTAACAGCCTGCTTTGGATCCTTTGCCCATGGAGGTAATGATGTCAGGTAAGAGGATGAGATCTCACAAAGCAGCAATTTTACACTTTAAGTTCTTGGAGCGAGGTTTGCCAGCTTGGCCAGTCGGAAAGCAGATTCATTTTTGCAGGCAGATGATCATCAGGGCTGTGTTTTGCAAAGCTTGTGACACTGATGTCCCCGGTGCTTTCCAGGAGGTGGGCTGCTCAGTCTATGGTTTATTTTCTTCTCAATGGTAACATCTTTTTTATTCGCTGCTAAATAATTGTGCAGTAATTAGTTTAAATCAGGTTTAATTTTGGCAAGCTTTGAGGCATTGAGACTCCCCCTGGCATGCCAACCATTGTAAAAGCAAACAGGACGGTCTCAGCCCTGCAGAGTTCGCAGCCTATTTTAACTGCAAGATCGGAGACCATCAGCAAATGAGATGTTTAGACTATTTTTGTCATTAGACGAATTTCATCTCTTGCCACATTGCAAAAAGAGGTGTGTGAAGAATGTCTTCATTTTGATTGCTGCAGCCCTTATAGACTTCCCTTTGCTGAATCTTTTGCTTGTAGTTTTCCAGGGGGTCTAGGACCGTGTGAGGCAGTGTATCACTAAATAGACCAGAAAATCTAACAAGCCTTAACATCAAAGTCCTACTGAAGTTCATAAACTGCACATACAACTTCTCCAGCTGCCACAGTTCTCTTACCAAAACAAAGGGAGCTACCCCGGAGCAGCCCTGGGCATGTTCCCGTGCCCCATGCGGAGAGGGGACATGGGCTATGGCTCACCTCCTAGCGCTCATTTAAGAAGCTTCCCATCTCCCGGCATAGTTCTGGTACGCAGGTAGGAGTTTTATCCAGAGCCGCTATCACCGCTGAGTTGCTCCTTGAGTTTGGAAGAAGCCAGTGAGTTCATCCTTCAGTCATTTGGCTTAAGTGTGTCTGTCCTTAAATCCCACGGCGTTAACATCATTTCCCAGGAATAAAGGAAAAGGATCATCCTCCAGGAATCTTTCTCTCATGTTCATATTGACTCAGGCAGCTGACAAAATCTCGAAGTTGGTCTCAGAAGTGTTTATCTGCACCTTTTTGCCTTCCGTCATCTGGTCAGAACCCTGCGAAATAGTGTCTCTTCACTCACTCATTTGCCGACCTCTTTCCCTTTGAAGGCTCGGCTCTGGTTTACACCAAGTACAAGACTTTTGACCGAAGGATGTAGGCTCAGGATGAAGCATTTTATACCTTCCTCATCTGCACTCACATTGCTCATCTGCTTATAACATTGCTTCATCTGCAGGGCCCTATTGCACCTCGCCGTCTTGGTGGCATGTGGCTGAAGGGCAGTTTGGGTGTTTTTGCTCTGTTCCTGGGAACATAGCATATTTTTCCTTTAGGATTTGGCTGGACTGCCTCTTCCCTAGACCTAGAGCAATCCATTTGGTATTTAGTAGGCGCTCTTTCCTGTATTGTGATAAGGTCCCCTGAGAAATCCACTCAGAAGCTGCTTGTGGAAGCAGTGGTCCTTATTTGGGTTGTAGCTGGGGCCGTACTGAGTCCCCTTCCCCCTGAAGTCTCGCTGTGTTAGCCGTGCCCTGACGGTGTCGGTTTCAGCATTTGCAGCAGGGCTTTGCAGCGTTCATAACTTTCATAGTCCTCCTTAGGCATCTGGGCAAACACTGTCCCACTCAGCAAGGAGAACGGTTATTGCTCCTCGCTCTTGTCAGCCACCCGATTTAACTCGCCGCTCTTCTTGAAAACACTTACAAACGTGTCTGTTCCCCTCCCTGTCCATCCAGCGTCCTGGGAATTCGGAATAGGGCTTTCTGAAGAGCCTTCTTGTCCTCGCTCTTGTTATTACTCCCTTCGTATCTGCAGGGAGCTGGCGCCGGGAAGGAGTCCACAGTCTCCTCTGGAAACCTCTGAATTGGAGGGCAGCGGTGCAACTTTCTTTCCTCTCGGATGGTCTCCGTTGATTAGGACCTCTGCTCTGAGCACATTGGGCAAGAGCAAAGACCCATGGAGGCTGGTACCCATGCTCTGCAAGTGGCCACCAGCAAGTGCCAAGGGGAACGTAAGAATAAGGACAAACACCACTGGTATTTCTTGTAATGTACCCTGGGAAATACCATTGCAGAAAGTTCACAGCCAACCCCAGTAGGTGCCCCTGCTCCTTTATTCCCTGTACGTGTTGTCTATACGTACTCCTCAAGGACTCACATGTTTATGCAAGCATCATTTGCCTTTTCTGTAGGAGGCAAGGGTAGTAGCGTTTGTTAGAAGTGATCTGTAAGGATGCCGTCAGTTCAGAAATCAAATTTGGTGTTGATAGGAGCTGGACAAGATGAAAGACAAGGTTTAGACTCTGTGCAGTATGCTTTGTTGCATCTTACAGCCTAAATCCCCAGATTTCTGCATTTGGACTGGCTTGTTGCCTTGGCAATATCCTTTCCTGAAAATTCATATTTTTTAGTGTTTTGCAGATCTCTACTTCTGTCAGTGATCCTACCAAATTTGCCAGCAAGCATGTGTTTTTATTAAATGCTGTTTATTCCAAAATCTCTTCTTAAGCTGAATTCGTGTAATTGCAAAACTAAAGAACAAGCTAGCTTTGTTCTGTCAAAGCTGGTAGAAATGCCAGAAGATGGTCATGGGTGTAGGATTGGATAGGAACCCATCCTTGCAATTGTACTGAGTGTCAGGTAAGCAATAAAAATTAAAGACGCCTTTGTATGCCAAAAAGGTTGAGTAGATAAAACACTCTGGGAATACAGATATCTATCCTGTGGATTATGTAGCAGAGACATTTTGCCAGTCTCTGTCTAGCAGAGCAGAAGACTTCTTACTGGGCTCTTGGCTCCTCCACATGTCACATAAAGATCTGCAGAGCTTGAAAGGCAGTGCGTTGTTTTAAAAATAATGCAGTAGAACCTAGCTAGTAGCATGGCTTTCTGTCCACATTTCTGTAAGGAAGCAAGCCTTGGCAATCCATCTTCCACTGAAGGCTGCTATCTTTCCATCTCCCTCCTTCATTCACATTCCTTCTGCTCATTTTAGGTGCTGCTGTCAAGCTGCTTCTCTATTTTTTTTCTCAGCCTTGAATCC
Source organism: Gymnogyps californianus (assembly GCF_018139145.2). Classification (NCBI taxonomy): domain Eukaryota; kingdom Metazoa; phylum Chordata; class Aves; order Accipitriformes; family Cathartidae; genus Gymnogyps; species Gymnogyps californianus. The sequence continues at coordinate 60,494,437 of NC_059474.1, read as the reverse complement.
TGTCGTTAAAATCCTGCTTTCCTCTGCATTTGGTTTTAAGCTCCTCACTCATATATTTAGGGCAGCACCTCTGTTTTCCACATCTTTTTCTTTGGACTTGTCTCCTACATTTTCCTTCCCCATCCTAGAACTCACTCTTGTCCCATGTTTTCTATTTATTTTCCATCAGGCTGTTTGCTGGTATTCCTTGAAGGGACAGGAGCACATAAGAGGAGCAAAGAGAGAAAAATTAAAAGCTAATATAAAAATTAAAAACTGCAGGTAGTTAAATGATTGACCTGTTTTAAAGCATATTTAAGCATGAGGCATATGGTACAGACTGAACCATGATGCAGCTCAGAAACACTTTATGGAGCAGAAGTGCCCCATATAGTTTGGATAGCACTATAGTGGGCAAAAAATCATATGGAGATCTCCCTTGTTTCATTGTCCAGGCTTTTCCCCTGGACCTGGAAGAGTTAAATCAGTATTTTGCCTTCGACTGCAGAACTAACTCGTAATAAGGATAGCTAGACCCCAGTTTCTTCCAAGATGATGCTTTTTAGCGTCCTAATGATACCAGCCATCTTTGCTGTAGGAGCTGATGTTTGTAGCAGTCAGGGCTCATGTTTAGGCTGACATCAGCAGGGATCCTGGCTGGGGCAGTTGTGTGTTGAAAGAAACTGGGAGTCATGGTAGCTCCTTATTTGGGTGACTGTTTTGTTCAGACCATCCCCTCCTGCCCCCCTGCCGCAGAGCTTATATGCGCTGTGTCAAGGATGCTGGAGCCCTTCCAGGGCTGGGACTAACTGAGCTGGGCCGAGAGCCTTGTGACACCATTGTGCACATGGGCTGAATGAAATCTAAAGAATTTAAAATCCCGACTAAATGTGTTGGGACAGAACCGCTGAAAAAAATGCTGTTGTTGAACTTAATTAGCGGCGCCAAGTGAGCAGGTCCCACTGGCTCAGCACCCGAGCACAAAGGAGCATGTCAGGTCATTGCAAGGGCAACGGGAGAATAAAAAGGACAGGATGGAAAAAAAGACCTGGGCCAGGAGCGTGACACAAGGAGAACTGCCAGCTTCCTAAATGCTTGTTCAGAGCCAGCTTTCCAGAGAGGCCAGGAGGCTGGGCTTTGTTGGCCGGCGGGGATTATATGCACCTATGGTTGAGTTGGACTGAGCTTATTTTCTGTAAATATAGGTTGGTTCAGCAGGAATCGTGATGATCCAGAGCTCAGTGCTGCAGCCGCAGCAGCCTACCTTTATAAATGCAGGTAGCGGGAGAGTCACTGAAGCTGTAGGGTTTAAGCTGCGTTTCAAGGTCTGGAAGCATGTCTGAATTAACTAGTCCCCGAAAACGAGGGCAGTTGGGCAGGCTGTTTTGGAACTGGCTAGAGAGGACTGCTAACCCCATAGCTATCTCCTGTGCTCAGCACAACAGTGGCTGTGGCTGCTTTGCTACTGGGTTGGAAATAAGAAAGCTATGAGCAGACGGTGCGTTGGCTCCGCAGCCCATCCAAGCAAACAGGAAGATGCTTTTGTTGACTCAAGCAACCTCTGGAGCTTGTTATTCCTTGAATTCTTGCAATCGAAGCAGGATGACCCACAGAAAGATGCTGTAGGTCGAAGTGAGATTTGCTGATTAAAATCTGTTTATGCTGTGAAAAAAGCCTGAGCTTTGTGCTCCTACACACCTGTCTGTGCATGTGTTTAGTCTTGTCTCGTACAGATTCCTTCTCCTATAAATGGGTACCCTCTTCTGTCCCTTCCTACCCCGCCTCTCTGCCTCAGGCCATCATTCCTGCTGTCACTGGAGAAAGCCCGGGGATGACAGAAGGAGCCGCATGCCCTGGCTTATGTGAGCAGGCATCTACCCTGGGCTCATGGATTGCAGCCATGGAGGAAGGTGGTTTATTATCATGATGGTGGCAGGAGCCGTGATGCTCCAGCTGAACAGGGTGACTGCAGACCGTGCCACCCGCCTGTGTCTGTGCGTGCCAAGGTGCAGGTGGTACCGAGGTTTAACTGGTACATGCTGTAGGGAGGAGAAACCTGCTTGCAGACGTTTCACAGTTGTGCGGGGGATCTCAGTTTTGCTGAGTTCCTGCTGCATAAATTGTTTGAATGTGGCTGCTCTAATTCAATTTCACGTGGAGGACTTCAGGACTACCCTTGCGTATTCATACTTAGATATTATAGGAGAAAGGAGTCATTCGTGTTAAGAGTCTGCAGGTAATGCCATATAGATTTATGGCACAAGCTTGCCAAAGAATGGCTCTCTTATTATCTGAATGATGTAGGCTACATCACTGAAGACGGATTTAAAACTATTTCAAAGCTATAGTAAAAATGTTTCGCATTTTTTATATATTTCTACACATTCTCTCCATGGTTTTAGGGAAACTGAACTGCTACCAGATAGGGAATTCACTGTTAAGCAAAGCAATGCAAGTGAAACTCGGAAATACCTGCTTGCCCAAAATACAGGGAGAGTAAACTTCTCCTTTCACCTCCCTACAGACTTCACTGGAGTTTTAGGTCAGAGCACACAAACAGCAGTGGGACTCACCTTTTCCCCTCTTCCTAAAGTAAATGCAATGAGATTAAAGAGGGAAGAGCCAGAACATTGCCAGTATCTCACTGCACACAGAGAGCTTAGTGAGATTCAGTCTCCTGGCTAAATAAGGAGTCTAAAGGAGCTATAATAAGGCTGGATTACAAAACGAGTATTTCTTATTTCCTCCCTGAGAGCTGCAGTCAAGATCACTTAGAATATTTAGGAAGCTAATCTGTCCATTACGATTACTGAGAGCAGCCGGAAATCTGATTTCTTCTCTTTTTAGTAGCAGTCTGTCCTGAAAGTGCAGCCCATGTCCCAAGTAGATACGAATCTTCACTTGTGTCCTTAATTGTGCAGGTACATGTCATCTTTGTTGCACCACGCAGGCAAGCCAGAGAAGAGCAGCAAGAAAGAGGGGGCTCCGGTGGGTGTGGGAATCCCTCCCCACCCTGCTGTGAGCAGGGCCCACGACCGGGCCTGCTGGGGGAAGGCTGATGCTGGTGGGTGAGAGGGAGGATGGACCCAACCAGCCAGGGTCCAGGGAGTTGGGGTTTCAGGGCTAGCATTTACAGTACGCAGCGATGAGCTGCAGGAAGAAATACGTAGCCTTCCTGACTCATTAACACACCCAGAGCTTGCACTTCACAGGTCACAGCTGTGACACACTATTATTGTGCTATAGTATACGCACTATTTCAAAACTGTCCGATTATTGGAACTAGGATAAAACTCTCTCAATAATCTGAGATCTCTGGAGATTAGGACATATTTTTTTCCTGTTGGTACATACAGGCGTATCTTTCTTGCACCCTTACTCAACTGGATGATGTCTCCAGACGTAACTGCAGCATATTCAGAAATATCATCCCACTTATCTTCCCAGTGGAAGGTTCATTTGTGAAATCCTGGTTTGGGAAATAGTCAAATGACTAGGGATTTTGTAATTATATTTGTAATATTGGAAGCCTAATATAGATTTCTCAGACGGCTATTTTGCTCGTCATTCAGTTTGAATCAGTGATAATGTACATGTCAAGCTTCTTTCACTCAACTAGAAAAGTGGCTAAAACACAATCTGCTTTTTCAGGCAGCAGAGAATCAAAGTGTGGTCATCAAGTGGTCTGTAGATTGTAGATTATAACACAAAGCTTATTCAGAGCCTAGCATTCAAATACAATTAGATTTTCTTTTTGAGCAACTCACTACTCCCCTCAAATAAGAAGTAGCGAGGTAACAGCAATGTTGCTAGTTCATAAAAAATTATGACAAGTTTGATGGGATTTGGCGATAGAGCATTCAGCTGATGGCATCCTTCCATTACTGAAAAAAACCCTTAATTTTTACAAAAAAGAAAAAAAAAAAAAAAGGTTGTAGTCCTTGTTCCTCCAGAGAAGGGCCTGGACTTGTGACCCAAAGGTACCTAAAAATCTCTGCTTGTGTGTGTGCATGGGAAACTGTAATTTCTAAGCCTGTCTCATGATAGCTGAATGTGTGTGGGGGGGTTGTCAGTAATACTATCTGTCTCACAGGGGAGAGGAGAAGCCAACTCTATTTATAGTTCAGATTCACTGTCAAATGCTATCTTTCACAACAGCTTTATAAATGGTGCAGGACAGTTTCTCAACTGGCACAAGCGAGCAGAAAAAGAGAAGTCATGCCAATTCACGTTAGTTGAGAGAGCTAGCGAAATCATCATGAGGGTCAGACAGCACTTCAGAAACACTCAGCAGCACTTCGCTGAACCGCCACGACACGCGTCTGCCAGTACGAGCGTTACTGTAGATGGCATTTAATCCTGTATCGCCCCTCTGGGGAAGGCAAACAGCCCCCATGCACCGCCCCTGCTGCAAAGTCCTGTGTCCTGCGAGTAACCGGGGCTGGCGGAGCCCAGCAGAGATGGTGAAAAATACTGGACATGGAGAATACACTTCATGACAGGTGGACTCAGGAGTTAGGCTTCTTATGCCTTAATGTTTTATCAATTCATCCTAAAATTAACTCGTAGGGGCCATCTTCTTGCGCTCAGTGGAAAAATGCATATTAGGTGTACAAAACTAAAGTAATACCACGACAGGAGTAGCTTATCTTGGCTTTTAAACCCAATAGCTAAATAATATGGTAACATCCTCAAAAGCACTTCAGTTACATAGGAACCTAATGGCAGTTTTACGTATAGATAGATGCAGATAGGGGTTCAGAGCCCCTGGGTGACCATCTCAGGCTTTTTTCTTCTCCCTCTAAACTACCACGAATAAGACTTGGAGCTCCAGCACAAAGGAGAGTTAGTTAAGGCAAGTAAAAGAGCTGCGTGGGAGAGTAAGAGAAAATCATGTCTTGAAAATAGACTTGTGAAATGAGTCTTGGCCAAATGCATGGAAGATTTGAGGTCTGCTTTTCTGCTAGTCATGTCTTGAGTCAAATGAGATAGAACCAGTGGAAATATTGTGAAAGCCACATCCCAGGCTAGCCAGCGTCCTCGTGGTTCATCTGCTTAGTCACTCAGCTGTAGGAGACATCTGTTAACCGCAGAAGGTCTCAAAGCAAAGTCTCTTATCTAACAAAGCCTTTTTTTTTGATGTGTTGTTTCTCTCTTACTCTCCTGTTGGGACTGGTTGTCTTCTACCGATGAACTCTTCCTAGTCCCAAGGATGGTTGATTGCACATGCTCATGGTAATGTCTTGAAGATGATGTATGCAGTACCAAGATCCTAGTCTTTGCAGTTCGTGAGTCAGATGCATTCATTGTGAGCTTTTGGCAGTTTTGTGGTGGGACAGGCCTAATGGCTTCTTCTAGAGCTGTTCTCCTTTGGCAGAGGAAGCGTTGATACCACAGGCCCCTGGGACTGGGCCTACGGGACAAATCCAGAAGCTGAAGGAGCCCTCTGAAGAGCTGTGAAGGTGGTAGATCGGAGCCACTGGCTGCACACCACTGCCGGTTTGCTGGCTGTTGGTAGCCACTTGCAGGTATTCAGGCTAGACGATGCCATTGTCCCCAGGAGCTGCAAGTTTAAGTCACATTGAACGTGATTTACAGGGAGAGGAGAAATGTCTCTCTGGTATAGATAACCAGTGGTGCAAATACCCACAAATGAAAATGCAGTTAATTACCTTTTTGCCTTTCCAAGCCTACATAGATCCAGTGCTCCTCTGCTTTCTTTTCCTAAAGGGAAGGCATCAGAAGTGCTGCCTCTGTGGGCATCGGTGTCATCTCTTCTGATCTGTTGGGCAGCATCAGCCACTTGGATCCTCCAAGGCTGAGCATAAGTCAGCAGAGTTTTGCCTTGCCTTCTGTTGCCACAAATAAGAAAATAACCTTTTCTTTGAGGATTAAGCTTAGTCGATTCACAGAGGTGTAGCATTTGCAAATAATTAAAACTGGATTTTGGTACAAAAGAGCATAGTTTGCTGCTGTAGTTTTTGAAGCCTTTTCTGTCTTCCCATTTACATTAGGACTGACAAATATCCATCCATAATCTCTTCAGAACAGTCAGGAATCAGTGCCTGGGCTTGCTCCAAATGTACCTGTTATTTTCAACAGGGAGGTTGTCCCCATGTCATACAGCACTATAAGAAGGGATGATCAGTTTTCCCTTTATTAATCTGATCAATGTTTTAGTTGCCTTTATCCATCCTTCTGCATCCATCAGCTGAAGGTACAGTGAATTACCTTTGTCTTTCTATGCACAATAAGGCATTTAAATGTGCAAGTAATTTAATCCACACCTGAAAACACTAGCAAAGAAGTTGCAGGTTGACTTAAAAATATTAGAAATGCTTTGATCAAGAATCTCTTCTTCCTTGAACGCAAAATAATTCTTGCATTTAGGCACTAAGGACTTTTCACATATCGTCCTTTCACTCGTGCAAAAACTCAACAAATCAAATGCATACTCAGGCACAGTATCAGACCAGAATTTTAAAGTATTTTTGCTAGTGGAAATCATTCTTTATTTAAAGTGTATTTAGTTCTTCATTGTACTACCCAGTGTCTTCAAACCCACTGGATTTTATTGTCCGTATTGGCTCACTAATTCATTTCCAGCATCTTTCTCAAAATCTGTAAGAATTATTCATTCCTTTTTATATCAAAGAGCATTTTTAAGTATTTTCGTTTGCCTCGCAGCTTGAATGTTGTTGTGTATTTTTACAAGGGAAAATTCCTTCCTAGTTACTTTGCTCCAGGACCGCTTCTCAGGGTTCAGAGCTCGATTTCTCAAGGACCAGAAGAAAGAAGGAGGGTCTTGTGTTGCTTAGATGCGCCGAGCTTTGCAATGCTGAGGACCCTCGTCTCGTGGCGATTAGTGCTCAGCCCCTAGCACCTCGTATCTGTTAAAGATGGGATTCAAGTAAATTATTAACTGTCGGTTACGGTGGCTTGGTTTGCACAACATTTGGCATTAAAACTGGCCCTTACTCCATCTGTGTGCTTTGGAGCGAGACCAGGAACTAAATTTAGCCAGCCCTGGCTGCAGGGCGAGCATAGCTGTCAGTCCTGCCTGCAGCACTCGCCACGACCCGCTCTCCTTATCGGTTTACAAAGAGGGGAGCTTCCTGTTGGTTTTCAGACTTTTTGAATGACGTTGGACAGGTTTGCTCTGCTCTTCTCATGATTATTTAGACATAAGTGCAGCGCTGCCTCGCTTCTTATGCTTTTTTGGTTGTGCATAAATGCTGCTCAGCAGGGCAAGCAGCTACTCAGTTTAGCAAAAGAGCTGCAAAAAAAAAAAGGGATGTCAAAGTTCTTATCTGCTTTTTAGTATTTAAGCTTCTAAAGTAACTGCATACCAACTTTCAGGTTTTTCTTGTAACTCTCATGTCTAGAAACTTGATGCTTTTTTAGAATAAACGGAGTCAGAAGTCTGACTCCAGGCACTGGAGGCTCCAGCCAACAGTATCGGGTGACCTGCATTAGGAGTGGGGACTTCAGTGTTGCTGACTTTCAGTGTTTTTCTAGATAGCAGCAGCAAGGTAGCAAAAAGGGCGTACGCCAGCTCTGTGTCACTAAGGAGTGCTCTCTGATCCAGTCTAACTAGCTCTACAATGCGTTTGAAGAGGACTAAGTCACCTTCCCAGCTGCATTCTGATCATATCTCCAAACGTTACAGGTTGTCAGACTAGATTATATTTGTATCTTCTTGTCTGCAATGGTAATTTTGTTCATTAATGTCCCTCTTGAGAAAAAGAGCTAATTTAATACTTGAATTTTAAAGATGCAGAGCTCTTGAATTGGTAAATTTGGAGATAATTTCAGCGCAGTACTGAAAATACTGGTTTTTGTCCCAGAACAGACATAATGAGGTATTACCGACTCTGACATTTCAGGAAAAAAATTGTAAAAGAGAAATTCCTTTCAGCATTCACTATAGTTATCAGTGATGAAGTGACAACTGAAAAAGCAACGTGATAAGAGTCCCCAGCCGCAGCCTTTCCAAGCGAGAAAGGGTGTTGCCTGTAAGGTCAAGTCAGAGCAGTGCTGCACGCACGATGAAGAAAAACCACGCAGAAAATAAGAGACGTCTTTCAAGGCAATTATCTGCATTTTTATAACTCGGGCAATGTTCTTCTATTTCTCCAGCAATGCAATCGGTCCCCTTGTCGCACTCTGGCTTATCTACGAGCAAGGTGGTGTAATGCAAGAAGCGTCGACTCCTGTCTGGCTGCTGTTTTATGGAGGTGTTGGGATCTGTGTGGGTCTCTGGGTCTGGGGTAGAAGAGTTATCCAGACCATGGGTAAAGACCTCACTCCAATCACACCATCAAGGTACGTGCACAGTTGTCATTACGGTTGTGTGAACTTTGTGCGTGAACCAATCTGAGAAATTGCTGCTCCAGTATTTTGTTTGTTATGCAGTTTGCTGGATTTGCTGTGCTTTGATTTTAAGGATAACCTGGCTTCAACTTCTCCGTCTTTCTAAAAAATGAAAGAAAAAAGAGGAAAAGGAGGGAAAGAAAGAATGAGAAAAAGAAAGAGAAAGAAAGAGAGAAAGGAAAAAAAGATAACCCTGTAAACTAATACTGAATGCGTTTGAGGCGTAGAGGTCTACGTGAACAGAGTCTTCTGCTGATGACCTAATTAACGTGGCAGAAGGTGCATTTGGAAATGGCAAGATTACAGTGGCTTTCCCAGTGCGCTTCAGACTATTAAAACCATATGTATTTATTACAGTAATTTTCATCCTTAATGCATACTCGACCTCTGCTGGTGCTTAACCAAATTACTAATTAGGCATGATTCACCGCAGCATAGAGTAGTAAATGTCCCTGACGCAATGAGCTGTGCAGCCGGGTTACTACAGGTGACTAGCCTGTGCCGTTTCCATTATTCAGCCCTTCCTTGTTCTCTTAACTTATTCCTATGACAAAAATCAGTTGAAGATAAAACAGTCGAAAGAAGAAACGGGTAAGACTTTGGCACGCTGCATGGTATCAGTCCAAGCTGATGCAAAGAGTGATTGTGAAGTGTTTTCTTATGCTTCCTGCAGTGGATTCACTATTGAGTTGGCTTCGGCGTTCACAGTTGTGGTAGCTTCCAATGTTGGACTTCCTGTCAGTACTACACACTGCAAGGTATGCCTTTGCCCAGTGACTGCAGTCAAGGCAGTCTGGACTATTCATCTTAAAATTGTGCCACTCGAGCCAGCGAATAATGGCATGGCGAGGGGAAAACAGCCGCTCACAGAGGACGGTTAGGCAGAGGCGCGTCAGCGCGTCTCAGTCGTGCCAGCAACATTGGAAAATAATCAGGCTTCCAAAAAATGCATTGGAGTTGTCACAGTAAAGTCACTGCAGTTGGGCACTGTGTGAACTCCATAGCGGCGGTTAAAGAAAAACAGCACTTACAAAAACGTGACCTCAATTTTAAAGCAAACAATTACAAGGAAGAACGTGGTTTCCTCCAACAGTGCCATTTGAACCTGGTTGGGTAGCATTTCTCCCTTGTTCAGAGGCTGCGCACCATTCACCATTTATACTTCACTTTCTTGATAAGTGCATGGCATGGGATTTCCTGCATATAACTCTTTTACTACAGGTTTTCCATCTGTCTTTTTTTTTTTATTTCTTCACAGTGGATTTTGCATTGAAGTAATGTGTGCGCTAACGGTACTTGTAGCCTCAAATGTGGGTATTCCAATAAGCTCCACCCATTGCAAGGTATTGGAGTTTGCAGTGATCACATCAGTAAATCACATCACTAGGACAAACCATAACAAGATACCAGAGATACCGATTGTTGCAGATTGCCTTCACTGTGCGATGCGTCGTGCAGACAGCAATCGCAAAATAACGAGGACCGCTTTTAAAGCTGGTACGGCTAAGCAAAGTCAGCGTTATAAGTAATTGCACAAAAGTCTGGAATGTCTTTCACCCTTACGTGATCATATTGAACTAATATAGACATATTAAAATAATGTAGACTCATAGTTTGTGTGATCTCAGTTACATGTATCTTAGAGCCACCTGTATGAAAAACACCACTACATCATTAAGCTAATATTTTAATGTCTCTCTTCTTTTAAACCAACTTGTCCTCACTTTTGTGCATTATAATGCAGAATCCGGCCCTTGTAATTAGTTCTTTGAACAAGGTTGTTGGCTCTTTTTAAAAAAAAAAAAAGACCAGTTTGAAGTATAGATATAGGCTGGGTAATGAGCAGAATTTAATTGTGTCATATGATACACTGTGTGAGAAGACATTTATGTTGCTTGTAGGCAACAAGGAGCATGTGGACATTTACATTGCTGGAAGAACATAATGGGAATTTGGAATTTTGTTCCCCAGGAAATTCCTGAGTCAAATATCCCGTCTTTCTTTCCTTTGCTTCCCCATGGACTCCCCAGCTCTTGGACACGCAGAGCTGTCTGTATCCCTCGCTCTCTGGCGGGGCGTGGGGAAGCCCCTCCAAAATCAGAGACCCTGGAGTGGCAAAGCCCCTCTGCTTTGGGACGTACCACCAAGCCCTACAAGAGCCAGATCCTGTAGGATTCACTACTGCACCCTGGGGACCTTGGAGCCCTTCCAGCTCTGGCTGGGGCTGCGGCAGGCAGGTTTTTCGGGGCTAACTGCTCCACGGCATGGCAGGCAGACTGGCAAGAAGCTGGGCATCCTTGCCTGTGACATTGACCTAGTTTCCAGTGAAAGAGTCAATGAAATCCACACATCCTGCAAAACGCCCCAAGTTGGTTCAATCGGCCTTTTTCTAGTGAAAACCATTTCTTCAGAAAGCCTTCCTCTATTGCAAAATCATTTCTTTCTTCTGCTGTAGAGCTCTTTGAGAAGCAGCCAAGACTGAGCTACTCTGAAAGGCTGTTCAGATTTCCTGGCGTTGGCCGAACTCTGGTTCCTCTGAATCAAGCAGGGAGGGGAAAAATAATAACAACATGATCCACTTCTAAAAATGCTAGCCTGAAACCACCTCCCTTTAAGCTGACTGGTATATCAAATGCGTGATGAAGAATTTGCCAGGGAGAATAATACAGCTTGATCATCCCAGTTGCATGCTTGAAGCACTTCTAGCCAACCGTCGTAAAAGAGAAAATACACTTTGGTGCAGACAAATAGACTGAATTTAAAAAGAAAATGTCTTGGAAGCCATAAGCTAATGAGAGGGCGGCATTAGGAGGTATTCATTGACTCAGTGCAGTTAAGAGCTTGGTCTTTTCTAACTGCAGAGCAAAATAATTCTTTTTAAAAAATACTTCCATAAAAGCAGTTAATGTGGTTAGTCTGTGTCTGCTCCCTGTAGTTTGCTGTATCTTATTAGATGGATCATTCTTAATGGGAAGATCCACTTCGCAATAGGATTAGACTGTTCCAGGATGTCACATTATTATAACTGACTCTGTGTTTCAGCAAAATGAGATCCTGAGTTGAAAGATCCTAAGTGAGCAACACAAGATAAAGCAAACACTTGTAACAGATGTATTCCTTGTTTTCTTCAAGGGCCCGATGAAGGAATAAAAGAACTATTATATATCATTTACTCCATGGGAAAATGTCTCTCTGAAAGTGCTGTCAGCCATTGAGACAGAAATGCCTTCTTAAAAATCAGCAGAAAAATTATTTCGCCCTAGAAATCAAAAAGAAAACGAGTTCGAGGTGAGCCTAGTCCTAGGCCTCTAGCATCAGGGAGTGGGAATTATTCTTTTCCCCAACATTTGCTCCACAGCAAAATAGCATTTGCTAAAGTGGGAGCCCTACCGAAGGGGTGTCAGTCAACTGAACGTGCAGCAACTAGATAAACCGATGGCAAAGAAGGAGCAGCGTGAAACACCTTAGGTGGAGGGAGACCTTTTTGAGGTGAAACAATAGACTATAATAAAAAATGGAGACCAAGTATGAAGGAAAGCTCTGAGCAGCAGTTTTCAGGTCTTGGAGCAGATGTGGTGGCAAACTGGAGATTGGTAGAAGGAAGAAAAGCACTAGCTTCTGAGAAAGATTCATCAAGCCTCTCAGATCAAGAGTTGCATTCGGTCCTAAATCAGAAGCTTTGGTCTACATGAGGTAGCCACCGCCCAATATGCCTGTCCTAAATCTACAGCTCAGCAGCTTTTCCACGCTCGGTGCCTGCTGAGAGCCTGAACTGCACCTTCGTCCTTGGCACGAGTCAAAGGAGAGAGGAAAGTCCCTCTGAAAGTCTCCAAGTCAAGAGGGCCTGAGGGAAAGACCTAACCTTTTGAGCCTCCAAAGGAATTTGTGAGTCTGAACATGGTAGCCACATTGCTCTGCCTGCACCCATTCAACCTCCCTTGGGATTTAGCACTGAAAAGCCGGTGTGGTGTGAATGCATACCTTGCCTTTCTGCTGCCCAGGTAGGCAAATGATCATATTGAATCTTACACATAGTGCCCGTTATTTATTCTAAGGTAGGAGATGTAGAAATAAACAGGCATTTCTCAGCTGTAACAGATTGAACGTGTTCACATACGGATAAAATTAGAGTGCAGGAGTTAAATGCTTTTTCTGTGCAAAAGTGACTTTGCTGAGGTCATACTGTCAGCTCCATTTTGCTGTTATGATTTGGGGGTTTTGAAAAATATTCTCTGTGTTGCTATGATGGAATTATCATGTTCTGTGTGTTACTATGATATGCCATTGCACAGGAACAAGAGAGCCAAAAGCATTTCTGTAACGCTTTAAGCAGAGCATACTGAAGGCAAACTGCACTGGTTTCAAACCAATCTCAAAGTAGATATCATCTGAAATTCTGCAGCCGGTGTAGTGTCCCTACACCCAAGTTTTAGCTACTCTCCTAACCTCTAGTCCATCAAAATCACTATTAATAAACTAAACTTTAATAATGTTGAAGACAGATTACCAATGCCATCATTGCTGATACCTTTTAAATTTCAGGAAGGACTCAGAGATTGTCGTACGTAGACTGCAGGCTCGCTCAATAAGCAGTGCTTCTTGTTGCAAGCATGACAGATGGATGCTAAGGATGTGCAAAATGTAAAGCAGAGCCTAGCAGCTGAGCTGCTGAAAAACCAGACGCTGTTTCTTCGGGTTAACGCTTTGATATAGTCAGAAGTGTGGGGTTTCTCTTAGCCGGGCACCTCCTAAATAGACTAACACCTCCTAAATACACTTACACCTCCTAAATACAGAATAGCATATTGTCCACTCAAGGGGTATTCAGATTAAATATTATCTAACAGATTTCCTTATTGGATCAAGCTTTAGACTGAGGCCTTTTCAGTCCTAGAATATCAAGTTTAGTTTTCCCTTGTTCCGTGATAGGCACTTTTGAGTGTCTTATTTCCTGACTCTTGTCAGGGTCTTCCACAAATAACTCTTTTCTCCAAAAAGGAATGTTAAGCAGTAGTTAGAAGTTAAATAGGTATTAACAAAAGATGCAGATTCGATATCCCTGTCCTATCTCTCCCTGCTTCCCTGTCCTCCCAGCATTTATCATTTTCCTGGCTCTGCACGTGGGGAGCAGCCCATCTTCTAATCTATAGGCAGGGACTGATACTCCCATTAAGAAAACAAGCAGGGAAGAGGAGGCAGGGATGGCTTTTCAGGGAACACCAGCCCAGCTGTGTCTTGGAGTTTCCTTTCCTTCAAAACAGGATATTCCTTCCACATTTCTTGCTGCTTTACCATGTGCTTTGAATAGACTTGCACTGATTTACACGTTTTTGTTAACAGCATGGAGGGCGCCACTTCCAGGGCAGAAAGAAAACACAGCGTTTCTGAAGTTTTTGCATCATTTTTCACCGGAAATGTTTTTCTCAATCCAGTTCTTTCTTAAAAAATAATATTCTGGGTTTATACCCGAGCTTATTAACTGAAAATACATTTGAAGGAAGAAAAGGTTGTAGCTTTGCCCATGCCACAGTGTGTTTTGTCTTCAAAAACACTGACCTACCTAGCTGCCCTGGTAGCAGTGCCTTCGAAGGATATTTTGGTGGTTTATCCATTCCCCACCTGAAGCCAGACCTCTTGATGTCCGTGCAGTTTGCATGCCCCATAGCATCAGGCTGATGTCTTTGTCCGCAAGGAGGATTTTAGCTCTGGATGCTTTGCTTGGCTGGCTGGTCTAGAAGGGCTGGTTTTCCTCAGAGGGCTTGGACTGATGAGTTTGATGTAGGGCAGCTGTACTGGGTCTAACCTTGTGCTGTCTGTCTGCCCCCTGCCAAGCTACCATCGCTGTTACAGGGTGGGCTCAGCTGCTTACACTGGCGTTAGTGTCCTGTTTATAGCCCGCAGCACTGAAATATATAGGTGCTGTTTGGAGTCAGCTCCGTGTGCCAGGCTATAAGCTGCAGAGGTTCAGTAGCTGCTGGGTGAACAGGCAGGACATCCCAAACCAGCAAGAGGACAGGCAGGTGTGGTGGGAACCATACTAGCTGTCCCGACCTGCCCCATGCCACACTCTCCGGCAGAGCCTTAAAAACAACTTTCCTGGTGTTTTCATGATTTAGACCGCAGTCTGGCCAGACTCAGTGGACGCTTGCCCTCTCCCCTACAGACTAAGTCAGGCGTTGGGTGGGTGGAGGGCTGCCTTGGTTGCACTCATGGCTGATCCGGAAGCTAGCAGGGCAGAGAAAAACCCACAAATGTATTTATTCTCCTTTGGCTGACCCCGAGACCCATGAAAAACAGGAGATCATTGAAAAATAAAGGTTAAAGCACTCTGGAAGCATCGCCCTCCTGCCACCCCACCAGAACACAGCCATCGTCAAGATCAGGGGCTCCTTTATCTCAGAGCATCGCTTGGTATCAGCTGACTGGCATTGGTGTGGCCGTGGGCATGTTACGGGCGCTTGGACCTACCCCTCATATCTTGTCTCCCTCTCTCTTCCCTGCGCTCCCAAGGTCGGCTCCGTGGTGGCCGTCGGCTGGATCCGCTCCAAGAAAGCCGTCGACTGGCGCCTTTTCCGCAACATCTTCCTGGCGTGGTTTGTGACTGTGCCGGTGGCCGGCTTGTTCAGCGCCGGGGTGATGGCGCTGCTGCTGTACGGGATCCTGCCTTACGTCTGAAGAGCCTCCTCCGCTGGGAAAAGGGGAAACGGCCAAGCTACTACCGAGGGGAGAAGCATTCCCATGAAAGAACCAGTCGGAGAGGATCCATCTTCCATATCTAACTTCTTATCTACTGTACATAACAATGTTGTCATACTGGTGACATGGTGATGTGGTGCCATTTCTTATATATTAAAGAAATATATATGCATATAGTAGGTAACAATACCTAAGTTATATTATCAGTGGGGTGAAAATAATTGCCTAGAATTTAATATTTAGTAAAATTTGTACATAGTGTATCATTTTGGTGGCAATTTTTTAATCTTTTGAAGAAGAGTATGGATTAGGAAATGTTTCTTGTCCATTTGATATAAGAAGCGAGGTACAGGACTGCATAACACATGAATTTTTTTAAAGCTATTAAGATACTGGAACAAAATAAAATGTGCAGAAGTGCTTTTCATAAAATAACTTTGTTCATATCATATTGATCTTTGTGTATCATAGCGTGATGGTTATGGCTGTGTAAATACTTACAAACAGTAACTTTTAAATGGTGCATTTCCCTTATATATTTTGGATAAGAAAGTTTAGGAAGTACCAAAGAAGCAGGGGAATAGCTTGCCGATATTATGCTGTTGTCTACATGTGTGGGTGTGTGTTGTGTTTTCCCACCTCTATTTCAACGTTGTTTTCACCAGGCTCCCACCAGCAAGGCTGGGATAGTACTGTTCATATCTTAATGTAACTTTAAAAAAAAAAAAAGCACACAAAAAAGTTAGTTCTTGTTACTTAGTAGGCAGACCACGGTTCTCTATGTTAACTGGTAGTAGACCAACTTCATTTTGTGGGTTGAATTTGAAGTATCTCACTGCTCACCTCCTACCTTTCCCCTTCAAGTCTCAGCTCCCGGTTGCCCTGCTGTCAATTCCAGTGGGAGAGCGGACCGTCAGTCTCCTGTTTTTCTCTCCATCCAGCCACAACCACACACTCTCAGCTACAGGAGCGGGACTGCGGGGTGCGTGGCACCCCCACGTACAGAAGCGAAGGGCAGCAGCGGGTAGGAAACGGGCTTAGCCCTGGTTTTGTGGTTGAAGGTATGGGCGCCCATGGGAGTGCTGACCCACGCAGGGGCTGGCGTGAGGAGCATGGTGAGGATGCGAGCAGATGCTGGGTCCCCCCCGGCACGTCCCATCCCACGCCGCAGCCCGCCAGCCTCCCGCCGTGCTGCCAACCATGAGGAGGGGACGGGAGCCTGGCCCTGCGTGGATGGAGGTTGCGTGGTAACCAGCATTTGGGATGAGATTTTTTCACGGCAGCTCAGGGGGAAATGGCTAGCTACATCCTCTGCACAGCTTTGGAAAGCACATTTGGGTGAAGGTTACTGTTTTGTGGGTGGGAGGCAAAGGGCAAGGGGTGCCTGGAGGAGGTTGGGATCTATTACTGTTTAAATGCTGCTAAAATTTTGATAAAACGTTCTTGGTACTCCATTGTGACTTTTCCATTGGTCATTCATACTAAATTTATAATAAAAAGATAAACAGCCCCTCTCACTGTTTGCCTCTTGGGTTTTTCGAGCGTTACTCAGCCGTGCCAGCCGTAATGGGAAGGCTCCATGGGCAGCTACAACCTACTCCTTGGCATCCGCTGCCTTTTGTTCTTTGTCCGCTGGGGTCGGCGGGGATGAAACCGCGCTCTGTGCGGCGCTGACAAAACCTCCCTTTTCTTCCTGCTGTCCTGGCAGCCCCAGCGCCCAGCCCTCGCTCTGCCCCGGGGCTTGGCTCACGGGCGTCTCCCCAGCGAGGTTTGGGAGCTTGGGGGCTGCTTTGGATGCGTTCACCGGGCACTCGCTGACTCCGACTGCCCCCCTAACCCTCCTTTCTGGGGCTCTGTAAGCATCTCCGGCACTGTGGCACTCAGTTTCCAACCCCTCTGAAACCCTAGAGCCGTGGTATAAATAGCGCTGGCAAACAGGTGGGACCGATGAGCAGCAGCAGAGTGACGAGAGCAGCCAGTAAATGCATGAAGACAATTTGGGACCCGTGGAAAGGGTGGAAGGACTCAACCTATCTTAGCACTTGCATAAACAAATGCCTGCCCAGTGGCCCAGCAGCTTGCCACCTTGTTTTACGTACAGAGACAAACCAGACTTCTCTTACTCCACTGGCAGGGACCCAGCTGCAGCCCTGCCAGACGCAGGCAGCATGCAAAGGGCTGTGCTGGCTCTGGGGGATATGTGATAATCCCCCAGCACACACAGCTGGGTGTCTGTCAATACACACATTTATGAATAAAACTGTTATGAGGGAAATGGCCAGCAAGGAAGCATCTCCAAAATATCCCCGCCCCAAATACAATAACCTTTAATCTGGAGCGAGATGGAAAACCCAAGTGACTTTCTCCACGCCACAGAGGTGTCCTTTGCCACCCCAGGGAAGCAGAATCGGTGCAGGGGAAGCACAGCTGGTGAAATGCCCTGCAAATATGGGCACAGTTAAAATGTCCTTCACTCAGGCAGCAATCAAAATAGGTACAGGTCTATTTTCAGAGCAAGAAACAGTGGGGTTTTTGCATTTTTGCAGCAGTGTGGGGGCTCAGTGGGGCCCGAGAGCCAAGCCTCGTTTAGCCAAGACCCATTTAGCAAGCAGATGCTGATGGACCTCGACAGAGACATGGGATGCTTTGCACCCCACAGGACTGCCCCATCCCCTGAACTCAGTGCTATGGCAGAGGTTTTCCCACCGCGGTTCACGGCCATCAGGGCTACAGCTCTGGGCCGGGCACAGGACTCCATGGTTGCCATCAGGCAGACCTTGCTGCGTGCTGGGGAGGAGCGCGTGTAGGCTGCTGGGGGCTGGCTGCTTACTGTTCACGAAAGGTGAGGGCAAGAAACAAGTCAGGAGGCAAGAGAGACAGAAGCCTGATGAAAATATTTATTACAAGTAATAACTCTTTTAACTGAGGAAATGCAGTCTGAATTTTGGAAACCAAAGTGTCTACTGTGGCTCATGGACCAGTGGTAAAATCCTTGACTGAAACCACCCTGAGAAGGAGAGCCAGCTGGCAGGGCATGAGGGTGTTAATAGACTCTAATTATGCTCATCAACTTCTCCTGGTGCCTCCAGCCTCCACCCCACTTGCTTGCCAGATTTCCTAGCTTGCCCTGGCACTTGCTTCATCCTTGCATGTTTGTCTGATGGTCACTGAGCTGTTGCTGGGATTTGTTATTGCCACCAACCCTGCTCTGCTTATGCTGCTGGGCAGTGTGCCCCACACTGGTGAAGGTGTTGTGGCATGGTAACTTGTGTGTCCTGGTTTGTCCTCCTCAACGGAGCAGCCCTGTTCTTCCAGCACCCTGCTGCTGGCCTCCTACCTCCAAGGCAAGTGCCCTGTGCACTAGTGACTGGTCAGACTGGCTGAGCACCCCTTGGGGCAGGGGGTCTGCCCATGCTACAGGTACTAAGACTTGTTCTGGTGTTGGTAACTTAATGCTCCTTGCAGGGCCTTGTGTGGTGTGAGAGCCCAGAAAATGCAGCTGGTGAATGCATGGGGCAGGGCAACACGAAGGCACAGGACCCTTAGTTTGTTTGCAGTAGAGAGACTTGGGTTGCTTTGTGAGAGCTCCTAGCCCAAACTTGGGGACCTGGGTGCCCCTGCACTGCAAGATGATGCTGAAAAAGACTTGGACAGATACATATTTTTGGAGAGCAGAAGACTGTTTGAATGAGGGTCTTGTGCAGTTTATGTGCTGCCACTTCTCTAGGGAAGGCAACTAATGAGAAAAGTTTGTTTGGGTTTTTTTTTTTTTTGAAAGGTTTAAGGATCTCTGGTTTTGTGTTCTTCCTTTTGTTCAGCTTGCTTTAGTGACACTAATGAGATGGCCTGATGGATCTGATGGAGCATTGATTCCATCTCCTGGTCGCCAAAAGAAAGTCTGAATTGGAGTAAGATTTTATTGCCACTGTGAAGCTTTGTAAGCCTCCTTCTTCTAAGCAGTAAAGCAGAACAGAAAGGAATTACAAAGAACAAATACATGAACTGTGCTTTTCCCAGGTGAAGGTGTATGAATAACTAAATATCACAGACTCAGCTTAATTTCTGATATCTTAGATCCTAGCAGAAAAATTGATTTCTGTTGCACTGAATTAAATTACATTTTCATACTGATTGACACAAGCAGGCTTTGCTTCTACTTGTCTTGCAAAAGTGACCATTATCTGACTTTCATTCTTGAAACTATGCTGCTGAACTTTTGCAGTGATGCTATTTTAGCACTGTATCGATGAACAAACACTTTGTCCAGGGGTAACATTGGTCTGAAAGATCTTATATGCATATTACATCACTTTTTCAACTAATGGCAGTTTTAAAAAGGGCATTATTTTTCCTAAGTGAAACAGTATTTTTAACTTGTACAAATATGCTGTGCTGTTACCAGCTTCCAGGTGCAGAACCTTTTTGTCTGAAGGGGTGAACACAAGTAACAAAAGCTTGTTTCCTTCCTTAACTGCAATCAGCTTTGAAAACAAAGTTGGTGCCTGGAAACCAAGGACAAACACATGTTTGAGTTGCACAGCTCCTTGCTTCTCCCCCAGCTGACACAAAACAGCCAACTTCAGGAAGATGAGCCTCAAATCACGACTTCTCATCTGATAAACCCCAAATTCAAGGATGTGACATCTGCTACTGCTTGGCAATGGTGCCACAGTGCAAGTATTTACTGTAGATCATTATTCATTGCTGTGCTTCAGAGGGAGGAAAAGGAGTGGTAGGTGTCCAGCTGATGGCCAGTCCTCTTCATTGCCGAGTTGCAGTCGGCTCCTGGATGGGATCTTCCTGCATAGCAGCGTGATGCATGGCAATTCCTTTGCTGTGAGTGGCTCATGCAGCTACAGAATTTGAGATGCTGCTAAAGAATAGGATCCTCGTTTCTGATCTCTCGCTGTAAGGACAGCTGGGGTTCTCAGCCTCTGAAAGCCAACTCCTCCAACAGTTCATATCCCTCCTCCAGCACAAGGGGAGAGGATGCTTGTACCTGCGGATGAAGTTGCCAGTGTCAGGGAAAGACAAGGAGGATGTAGTACACTGCTCTTAAGTGAACCAGGAAAATGGTCCTGACTAAGCAGAAAAGCACTAAAACATTTTTGGATGATACTAAAACGGCTTTCCTACTGTGAGAGAATTTATCACCTTTTTTGCTTGAGGGGAAAAAACATAGGACGGTTAATCTGAAAATGTTATCTTGCTATCTTGCTGTACTTTGTAATGGATGATCTTCTCTTGATCTTGTAAGACAATTTTGAGAATCCCCTTGATTCCTATGGAAAGCAGGCACTCCTGGAACTGCCCAAGGTTTCTGGTCTGAATAATTTTCTGCATGCCTGACTCCTTCCACTCATTCATGCTTCTCATGGATTCCTGGTGATCTCTGTAATGGAAATTGCATGTGGCATGTCTTTCACACTCATGGGCTTATCGAGGTAAAGCTGACAAGTTCTCTCTTGTCAGCCTCTGCCTCTGCATGACAACCTGTAGTAAGTCTTGGCTGCTTCCAGACAGATGATGACTTCTGCTTCCCACAAGACCAGAGATGCTTTGTTACACTGATAAAGTGCCTGTCACAGATTGCTGGGGTTAAGTGCTGCTCAAAATACACCAAAAGCAATGGGGAACTGGCCCAAGAAATGATGATGAAAGGGAGAAAGGAAACTTCAGGCTAGAGCCAAGCACTGTGAAGAGCTTGGTCACTTTATGGGGAGAACGGCACAAATTCAATTCGGTGGACAAGCTTTGGATGGTAGACAAAGGTAAATGCACCGAGTTTTCTTAGGTCACAGCCATGTGCTGTCTACCTGCTTTCCAAAGTTTTAGATAGTTTTTTCTAAGCACTGTGAACAATTTGGATACAGAAATCTGTGCCCAGAATCTTTGAGACAGCACTTCAAGAGCTACATTATGTAAAGATTGGCTAAAAACCTTTCTACTTACTTGGGTTATTGTTTCTAAGCACTGCAGAAAGAGGTTAAAAGGCTATATCAATTTGCAGGCTGTTCTCTTCCATAGAAACCTGTCCTTCTTATCCCATCTTTATCCCAAACAATATTCATTAAGGCAGAGTTCCCCTTCCTTTATGAAGGCTGAAGTAAATGCTCTTAGATATCATTTGAAGAAAATCTCCTGGATTCACTGAGTATTATGACAAAGACTTCTTGTTTGCTTCATTCTTTCATTTTGGGCAGTTTACATCAAATCAGTATAAAGATATCTCTGTTGTTACTGAAAATGACTCCAGTTCCCCTTCACACAGGAATGTACAGAGACAAAAAGTTCTACTTCAAGACTGAAGTTTGTAAGACCCATTAACAAATGCGAGATGTTTGCAGATGGTGTTGATAAAAACTGCAAGTACTGGGATAAGCAGAAAGGGTAGAAATAAATGAGATGGAAAGGACATACTAACAATACCAAAACAGCCTTCAAAGATCAAGAGGTGGCGGCGGAGACAGATGAATAATGGTGGAAGTACAAGCTGCTGATGCAAAACCAGAAGAGAAATGACGGCTACGGAGGTGACAGTGGCCCTTCCCTAAATTCACCAGCTTACATGGCCTCTGTTAGAGTAGATTCAACTTGCAATCTGTCGCTTTTATTCTCATGCCAACGTTAGATATAGGGCAGAGGTGGCCACTGACTCTTTGGATGGAGGCATAGGGAGGGTGGTCACAGAGCAGAGCGAGCAGTCTTTCTCCTGCCCTACACTATCCTCCAACCCACCAGGGCACTTGCTCTTATTCTGCTCAGCCAGTTTCAGAAGTAGTACTCAAGGACTAAATTTCCACTTAATTTAATTGAGAGAGGCTGTAGGGCTTTACTGCTATCATTGTTTAGCAGTTATTTTTCCTGAAGCTGCAATTATCACTGCCAATGCAATTCAGTGGGTAATGGAGGAAGTCAGGACAGTATATGATTCAAAACCTCTCAGGTGCTACCTCCCCATGCCACTGATTTGTGAGGCTCCCACTCTGCTCCTCCATTGTTCCAGGCAGAATAAAAAGCATAAGCTGTCCCCGGTTTAAACCCCTAGCCTATCTTTTACCCGTGCATTTGAAGGAGTAGGGAAGGAGTGTTGGGGGAGATGGGGAACCAATTCAAAAAGTTAAACAAGGGTAATTACAGAACAAAGGCAAGAGGTCTGCACTCACTAATTTAGCCCTGGCTGGAGCTGACGAAGTGTCAAAAAGTAAGGGACCAGACAGTTAAAGTCATGGGCAGGAAAGATTGTTAGCAACTGCATTGTGGACCAGGTAAAGTTGTTTTGTTTGGTTGGTTTTTTTTAAAAAGATTGTGGGATTTAGGCCTTGGTAAATCCAAGGGTCATCTGGCACTCAGTCATTTGTACTGAGATGCTTCCAGTTTTCCCCTTGAGGTTCTCATTCACAACTTGGATCCCAGCCCTTGAACAAATGATGCTCCTGTGACAGTAAGCCACCCTCTGAAGATTTCACCCCATTCCCTGAAACATTTTAACTTCAGATCCTGGTCGGTTAGTTACATTTGCCAATAAGATTCTGCATATAAAGAGCTAATAAATGTTTTAATACGTTCCTCATGGAGTCATAAAATCCAGCAGACCAGCAAGTTGTTTCTACCTGTGGCCTGTAACCATCTGCAGCATTCGCTGATGTATCTATAACCATCTAGAGGTAAGTGGCACATGTGATAACACTTCATACTCATTTATTAACCTCATATAGCCCGCTGGAGAATGTTCCTTTGATATGAAGTTGAATGATAATTTATTACTCAGAGGACATAAATTAACTTCCATTTACTGCCTAGCCGAACAGAAGGTATTGTTGTTTAGTTCCAGTAGCAATTCATTGCTGCTTTTGAACTGAAAGGACAAAAGAAAACCCTGAACCATGCATGAACACATGCAATGAACAAACCTGCTGCAAACCTTCTGATAGAGAAAGAAGAAAATACTGGCAAGGAAAATTTGGCACCCTTGGAAGAAAAGGCTCAGTAAGGCAAAGGCAAATTTCTTACCAAACCTACTGAAAGAATGAAAAAGTAATGAATTATAGAGACGCTATCCGGGATTAAAATTGCAAAATACAGGTCTTTCTTGGTGTAATTATTTTGTATGCCCTGCTTATTCCTACTCAATACTACAGTGTTAGATTCCTTTAATCAATTAAAGAGGTACATTCATGATGCAAAACAAATTAAGTGGAACAACTTGGGACAGGATTTGCTTGTTGATTTGTCCTGCCTTCAGCCTGCAGTGTGCTAATGCAAGTGTGCCATCAAGTGGTACAGCAAGAACGAACTTGGCCAAGAACTGATCCTCTAGCTTAAGCCTATTAAATACAGGAGACTTAGTGTCCCCTGAAATGCCACCTTTTTATCCGTAAATAACAAGTGACAGATACTGATATGCCACCATAACACTAGGTGGGAGAGCTCTATGGCTGGGGTCACTGGGCACATAACTACAGGACCAAATGTCTGTTAATTCAACAGGTTTTCAGGCTCTTGTAACAGGCTTATATAAAAACTTAACCTTTTAAAAGTCTGCCAAAGGCCCTAATTATCATACAGCGTGGTGTATGTCCCACATAACAGAACAAAGCAGCTCTTGAGCGACCCTTCTGAGGAACTGATGAGCAGCATGACTTGTTCAGTCAGGTGATGCTGGTTTCAGTGCAGCTCAATTCAGCCCAGAAGGGAAGCTGCCACTGTCACTGGGACCTGCTGGTAGTGCCTGGTTGGTGAAAGACCTGTATGCCAATGTGGGGACACCAGGAGATCCTACATTCTCCTCCTTGCATTGCTTCCAGCTGTGCTGGAGCTGATGATTTAGGCTCAGAGATGTCTGATTGGGGTCAGGGATACGAAAGGATTAATCTAGGCACATGAAGAATCCTTGTTGGGGATTTCTGAGGGACCTACGCCCCTTCCATCACCAAACTACCTCAGTATCTGAAACCTGAATGCATCAATCCCTATGTTACTATGAAGAAATGTTTTACTGCCTTCCCCCCCCCCCCCCCATCCAGGTAACTTGATTACATACAAGGGAAAGGTCATACTTCAAGAGCTGCTGAGGCACCCGTACTCAGTAAAATCACTAGAAGTTAACTGCCCCTAAATACCTTTACAAAGATGGTATTAGGAGATATGCCTCAGAGCATACAAGTACATACATTGTACAAACCCACTCTTTCCCTGGCCCTAGGTGTAGTGGATGGTAAGACCAAGAGCATCATAAAGTGGATCTGCTAGTGTTCAGACTAGCCTGGCATATATTCGCTTTTACTTCATGTGTGTGTATATATATATATCACTTATGAGTTACCACTGCATTTTCAATTCTGGTGGAGCTGAGCTGCAGATATTACCCTATGCAGATTTTTTCCCTGGATATTGCCTGATGCCAAACACATCTCAACACTGCCTGCTTCCTTTGATGAAAAAAGGTAATGCAATTGTGTTAGAGTGCAACTCTGTAAGACAAATAGTGTGTGGTTAGTGGGTAATCACAGCCGTGTTGAAGCAGACATTTGAAATAACAGAATAGGAAAATGTCAAGGAAAAAGAACAATATGAGCAATGACTGAAAGATTGTTGGGAGAGCATCAGTAATTTGTGGTTAGCAACACAGAGATGTTTGAATCAGGACCGCAGTCGTTTATTTCCTAAAAGCGAACAAAACAAACCTCCTTTCCAAAGCAGCTTGTTCTCACTGTCAAAAGCACTAGGAAACATCCAGCTTTCCTCTTTTTCACTACTTGTGAAGACTTACACTCAATACAGTTATCCATGGTCAGCTGAGCTGGGATATGTCTGTATTTGTGTTCTTACCCATAGCCAACCTCCCCTGGCAAAAAAGCCACAGGAGCGTAAAGGGGGGCCTCATTTATTCCTTGGGGAGTATCTGTAATGCTGGCATGCTGAAATATCCAGGTGTTGTATTCTCTTTATTATTGGTATTTACATGGAGCTGGAGATAGAGGAGATGATAGGAAAGCAGAGGAAGAGAGGAAATGGCAATACACTATATGTCAAATAGAGGGACATTGCTTCCAATAGTTAAATGGCTAGAGGAAAAATTAGGCTTTGCAAAGATTTTAAGTGACTGTGTTTGCATGCTATATAATTTGTAGTCCAGGAAAACTGGAAAAAGCCAAAGGGAGTTTCATTATTAGTATCATAAAACAAACAGGAAAACATAATGCATACTGGCAGACTTTCTAAACTACCAAGGAAGTGGAGTGACAGGGAAAAGTTCATCAGAAGACAATGGCAAAGAATGAAAGGTAATTTAGTAGGAGATGTGTACCCAATTACCTGGGCAAGTAAGGAAAGGAGAGAGGAACAGACTGATCACTAAAAATAAATGCACATCTGAAAGCATTCGTTATTAAAATTGCAGTTACTCTCTCCTCACTTCAAATGCTGTTGGAAAAGAAAACCTGCTGGTGGGTGAAGGTATGGCTAAGACATGGGAAGCTTGGAAAGCAACATGTGAAACATAGAGGCTGTGCTTTAAAGTGGTCAAAGAAAGTGAACATCAGAACTTCCCAGCCTCTTCCAAGATGCTGCCAGCCCCCCCGCCATGGTGAGCAGTCCTTCTGTCTTGTCGTGCTCGAGTGACTGCAATGCTGGTTCATTGAAAGGGCAATTTACCCTCTGCTCGTCAGCTCTTCTGTTGTAACACCCTGACTTTTTTCTTTCCTCTTTATAAAGCAAACCTTAAATGAGCTTTTCTGTTCCCCCCCAGTGTGGATAATGTGATGCACAGTCCTACACACCCAGATTGGCCCAGGCTATCGCTTTCTGTAAGAGTCGGTCTGAAGTTTGCTGCTAACAGATCTGTATCAAAGCTGAAGGCAGCGTTACAGGCTGCATCACATATGTACTCATGGTCTAGCTATATTTGCTACAAGCCCTATGCTAAGCCTGCACAAATGAATGAAAAGACTCCAATTCATAGAAAGCTACTTCCTAATAATGTATTATTAAACTGAGAAGCTTTCAAGCATCTCTGTTTATGTATATAAACCTTCCTCAGGGAAAGTGGGCCCAGAGTTCAGTGAGACTAACGGTCTTTGCGTAATAGGTTGAGCTACTGTGCAAAGGTTCAGAGGATCAGAGCTAATGGTGTTAGAAATCTCAATGGCAGAGAAGTGGTATCTCACAGCAGTAGGATGGAAATTGCCCACCTCTCTTCACTGTCTTAAAAATGACTTAGATGAGGTTTTAATTGAATTTACCTTCATCTTTTCATCTGCTCTTCGGTCTTCTTATTGCAACTTGTAAGGCTTCTCCAATTTCCAAATTGACCAGGTTTAGGGCTCAGAAACAGACAGCAAGTCCTGCGGTTTGGGAGGGGATTGAAAAACAGAGACTGAAGTCCTCTGTTTTGGGAGTTTGAAACCAGGCTCATTTGGGCAGTAAGGTCTTGAAAACAGAGCCTAAGTCCTGTGTTGCTGGGGTCAGAAACAGATGCTTAAAGTCATGTGTTTTTTGAGGGCTTGGAATTAGGCTCATTTGGCCAAGTTTAGGGCCCAGAAATTGAGACTAAATCCTGTGTTTTGGGGACACAGAAACAGAGACTAGAAGTGTTGCATTTTTGGGGCTTGAAACCAAGGTCATTTGGCCAATTTTGGGGCTTGGAAAACAGAGACAGAGTCCTGTGTTGTGGGGCTTGGAACCGGGCCCACGTTGCTGTTCCAGGGCTTGGCAGCAGAGGCCCAGCCCGGTGTGTCCGGGCTCAGCCCGAGAGCAGCGCGCCCCGCCCCGGGCTGTTCCCGGGCCGGGCAGGGTCTCCCTCCGGGGAGGCCCCGGGGGCAAAAGTGGCTTTGGGAGCCGAGACGCCCCCTCCCCTCCCCGGGCCGTTCCCCGGTCGGTGCTCACGGGCTCGGAACGCCGGTCCCAGCACCGCCGGACCCGAGCAGGCCGTGCCCGGGCAGACGGTGCCACCGGAGCCCCAGTGCCGCGGGCGGTTCCCAGCCTTTACTCAGCGTCTGCGCGGAGCCGCCGGCGCCGGTTCAGTGACACCGGCCCCGGCAGAGCCACGGCTGCCCCCGCTGCTCTCCGGCCCCGGTGGGGACCGCGCCCGGAGCCGCAGGGGCACCCCCGACCCCGCTCCGGCAGCAGCCGCGGGCAGCGCGGGAGTGTGGGGGAACGCGGGACTTCGTCCCCGGGGCCCCGGTCCCGCTCCCCGCCCAGGGCCTCGCCTCGGGCCGAGGCAGCTCCCGGCTCGGGCCCGGCCCGGGAGCGCAGCTCCTCCTGCCTGCGACGCCAGGACGGAGACGGCGCGGCCGGGCTCGGTGCTGCGGGCGATCGGGGGAGGCCGGCCCCGGCACTGTTCCGCGCAGAGGAGTCCTCCGGCCTCCCCCGCCCGGGGAGAGACGGACACCGGGGCCGGGACTCCCCCACTGGCACTGGCTGGGCTCCGCACAACCCCAGGAGAAGCCCCTGGGCCGGGGCTGCGGCCTCGCGTCCTGGACGACGGCTCCGCCCGGCGCCCCGGTACCGGCCCCGCCCGCCGGCGCTGCCAGCGCGGTTCTGGCGGCCTGAACGGGAGCGCCCGCGCGGGGCGGGGGAAGGCGGGGCGGAAGGCGGGGCGCGGCGCTAGGAGGGGCGGCGTGGCGCCTGCGCGGGGCGGGGCCGAGCAGATTTGAGCCCCGGCAGCCGCCGTCTCCCGCCTGTCGCTCATCCCCCGCCCCAGGTGGCGCCGCGCCCGGCTCCGCCGGCGGGGCCCAGGTGAGGCCCGGGGGGCTCGGCCCGGGGGAAGGGGCCGCGATCCGTCGGGCTGCGGCCGCGGGGGGATCTCGGGCCGGGGCGGCCGCGCTGCCGGTGGCTCCGCGGAGGAGCAGGCGGGGCGGGGCTCGGGGCGCCGGCGAATAAAGCCCGGAGGGCCGGAGACCGGCGCCTCCTGTCCTCGCCGGAGCGGGTCCCCCGGCCGGTTCCCAAACACCCCCGGGGCTCCCGAGGCCGTCCCCGGCACCACACGCGGGCTGGGGGGTTGGGGCTCAGCCGGGTGTTGGTGGGACTCGAGGCTCGGCTCCTGGGGCCGGTTCTGGGGCTCGGCAGCACAGACCGAGTCAGGCGTTTCCCAGGCTTGAAAACGGAGCCAATTCCTGCGTTTTTGGGGCTCGGAAACGGGCTCCTGGGGCGGGCTGGGGGGTTGGAGCAGAGACGGAGTCCTGCGTGTTTGGGCTCAGAAACGGAGGCCAAGCCGGCTCTTTCTGGGGCCAAACCCAGTGGCCAGGCTGGCCACTTATGCAGGCAGGTGGGAGGGCATTGTGGGCTGGGCAGGGTGCATTGGTCCCCGAAGCTTGGGAGGCCGGTGTGCACCAGGCTGAACTCAACGTCAAGGAAAAGGCACTTTTCACACCGTCTTTGTGTGTCCAGCTCTTTATTCAAGGTGCATACAACAGCTGGAATAGTCATTAACTCATTAGTCCATATTTAGACAATGTACAATTATGACAGTTCATATTCAAGTTATGACAGTGATTGATTTACGACCCTGTCAAAAGCCAAGATCATTTGAACAAGCACAAGCTGTAATGAGCTGGAGCAGAAATGAATGGGAGCTGGAACAACAGATGAACTGGAGCTGCAAATAAGCTGAAGTGAAAATGAAGCCGGAGAAGATGAAACCCAAATGGAGCCGAAAACATGCTGGAAGCAAGAACGAGCTGGAGCTGGACCTGAAACAAACCAGAGACAGAAACAAGTGAGCTGGAGCCGCAACAAACAGGAGCTGAAATGCGCTGGAGCCACAGATGAACTAGAGCTGAAACTAGCTGGAGCCGCAAACAAACTGGAGCCGTCTGTGAGCTGGACCTGAAATGAACGGGGCCAGAAATAAACAGTCTAAAGCTGCAGATGAGCTGGAGCTGGAGCTGTCCACAAGCTGGGGCAGAAACAAAACAAAACAAAATGGGGGCAGAAGCAACCGACCTGAAGCCGCAACTGAGCTGGAGCCCAAAGTCCCTGCAGCGTCTGTGGGCGGGCAGAGCCGGGCAGGGGCAGGCAGGGCTGTCCCCAGCCCTGTGCAGGGCAAGCAGGAGTCATCCTCGGTGGAGGCAGCCTGGCTTCTTCCTGGGGGCTCCACACCCACGCAGGTCTCACGGGTGGCTCCCAGCGTGGCTGGAGCTCCTCTGTGCCCCATCCGTCCGTCCCTGTGCAGGGAGAGACGTGGGACAGTCAGAGCTCCCTGTGGCATGGCACGGCCCAGCCCAAAGAGCCCCCGGAGCTGCTGCCCCTGCAGACCCTGCTGCCTCCAGGGCATGTGCAGCTCTTCCTGGCCCCTCACCAGCGCTTTTGGCAGCGGCTCCCTGGGGCTGTGCACCCACAACAGGAGGGGAAGGAGAAACGGGGACGGGACACCAGAAACCTCCCATTTCTCCCTGGGAGAGTGGGTGAGAGCCAGGGTCTGGCTGAAAACCTGCCCGCCCTGTGCAGCAGCAGTGGCAGCACAGACTGATGACCAGCAGCCCTGGGGCTGGGAGCAGGGCTGGACCCTGACGGTGCATGCTCCCACCTCCCTGAGCGCCCCTCGCAGCCGCGGCCCTGCCAGAAGTGCGGCACCGACCTGCCTGACCCCAGCTCAGGGTGCGCTGTGGGGATGGGAGCTGCGGGGCCACCCCTGCGCCCACAAACAGCCTCCGGCCACTGGGGGAACCTGCCCGGGCGGGCACAGGCCCTGGCCCTGTGGTCCTGAGCTCCCAAGGCATGCGCACCGGCACCCATGGTGACCCACCAGTGCTGCCCTTCTGGCACCGGGACCCCTCCTTTCCCCCAGGGGCCCTGCAGGGAGCCCTGCTGGGGGATGGCAACTGCCCTCCCCCTCCCTCAACCTCGGGGCAAAGCCGCAGTGCCCTGAGCACACAAACGCTTCCTGAGCTCTGGCCAGGCCCAGCTCCCTTGCGCCCAGAGCCCCTGGGGCATGGCAGCACCCAGCACCCTGCTCCCACGGCTGGGGGCAGGATCCCTGCCCACCCTTCTGTCCCCAGGGACCCTGCAGAGACCCAGCCCCTCCTGTGGCACCAGAGATCCCTGGGGCCCTGCCGGCACAGGTGGTCCCACCATGCAGGTCTGCTCTGCTGCCATCTCAGGGTTACCAGGCGTGTCTCCTGCTGGCATCCCCCCAGTGCTCGCTGCACTGGGGCCATGCTCCTCGCCCAGGTGTCGGGATGAGCCTTCCCCACGCTTCAGCACAGCTACGCAGCCTCGCCTGTGCCGCCAACACCTCCCGAGGGACCGACAGCACCAGGACGGCTGTTGGTTCCCATGTCCGGCCAGGCTGGCTTCACCGTGTCACTGACAGGGCTGCAGGAGCCAGTGTGCGGATCCCTGGAGCGGCCTCTGCTCCCACCGCAGCATGTTTGGAGCTGAAAAAGAAGGTTTTCAGTAAAAGCAGGGCTTCATGCAGGGCCCAGGGGCCCCACCATGGCAGTGCCCAATGCTGCTGGCTCTGGCCCTCAGGCATCGCCTGCGAGGGTGATGCCGGGCAGGGCTGAAGGGCTGATCCCCAGTGGAAACCAGTTCGCCCCAGTGGCAGCTCCCACACTCACCAGTTTGAGCTCTGCCCAGCTCCAGCAGAGCCAGCACCAGGCCGGAGGGGTTTGTCCTGCCGGCAGCCGCTCCAGAAAAGAGCTGGGGAGAAGAAACCAGCTGGGAGGAGGGAGCCCAGTGGCAAGAGGAAGCACTGGCTGCCCTGCAAGACCCCCCTGAACCCTGCCAGGTCCTCATTTCCCCCAGGGCACGCGTCCCCCTGGCACAAATATTTATTTTCTCTGCATCTGATAATGTTTCATATATGTCTTATGTAGACAGGAGAGGAAAAAGACAGGAGGCAACGTTTTAGTGATGGCCCCAAAATATCCAAGAGTGTTATTAAACTGTTAACAAGAGCCACTGTTAGGTGAGGAGCTTAGCTGGACAATTTACTGAGATGTGGTACTTCAGGGACTCCCATGCGCTGCTAGGAATCCTTGTTTTTGTTTGGGGGGGGGGGGGGAATCCTTGGGCATATTGGTGTCAGACTAATGGCGTCATGGGGCTCTGCGCTTTTTCTTTTGATCCTTCACCTGCAGGTTGGATCAGAATCATAAAGATTGGTGGTTAAGCGCTGATGCTTGACCTGTGGGTCACTGCCATAAGTGCTTTATCACTGAAAGGTGGCGGCTTCAAACAATAGGTTGCCTCCTTTCCAGAAGCAGTGATTTACCAGGGGACAGATCACAGGGCAGCAGAGTCCCCTGGAAGAGTGTAATCCAGAAAAACCCGCAACCCTTATGAAACTGGGGCTAGGACAAATATCTTGTTCTTTATGCCTAGGATTTTTATGAATAACTGTAAATGAGTTAAAGCTTTTCCAATGGAGCAAGAATTACTTGTTATAACACCTTTTCCAGCTAGTAAATAGCAAACACTAAGAAAATAATAAGTATTCTGTTGTTAGAAATGGCTTGGCAACGTGTCCCAGTTCAAAACAGCCATAGAAATGCAAATTTGAGCGTGTGTTTGATTCTGTCATATCTGATTCACTCTGAAGACAAAAAAAAAAAATCCTCACAGCCATACTCAGTACGTTATCTCTTGTAGCATTCATTGAGTGTTAGTGGGGATGGCAGATCTGATTAGATTCACAAAGACAGTGTCAATTAGTTTCACATTTATACGAACATACAGTCAAATTAGGTGAAGTCCTCAAGCCCTGGAAAGCTATCTATGCTATTTCCATCACAGCATCTGGACTCCCCTGAAAAGATAACACAGCACAGCTCACAGTGCTGCAGCCACAGTTGTGATGATGACTTTTTAACAAAGCACTAAGCTATGACAAATGGACCCCTGCTGTATTTCATCAGGTAGTAAAGATGACCTGTTTCTTCAGTCTACTGTGGCAGACTTCTTTTTACTTCATATCACACCCTCCGGCACCATTTCTTCATTTATTTCAGTCAAATCCAACTGGCTGATACTTTGAAGGTTTATAGCTTTACTTAATAGCAGATCTTGAAATTCAAGCTTGTTTTTTTGAACAAGAACTGTATCTTTGAATGAGGCTCCCATGCACAAGATAATGATTTTTCCATTAGTGCACTAAAACTCTTGAATATCATTTCTAGGTATTCCCACTGGAAGATCTGGAACAGCCAGCTGCACAGGATGTAACTGCTGTTGGATGCTAGCGTCCTCCTTTCTGCAGAGCTCCCGACATC
Organism: Gymnogyps californianus; assembly: GCF_018139145.2. NCBI lineage: Eukaryota > Metazoa > Chordata > Aves > Accipitriformes > Cathartidae > Gymnogyps > Gymnogyps californianus. The sequence goes on along the minus strand of NC_059474.1, from coordinate 60,462,176 downwards.
CTGCCAGCAGCTGCCCAGGCAGACAGAGTTCAGGCTGTGCATGCCCAGCGGGTTCAGCAGCTGAGCCGGTGTTTTCTAGTGGGATAGTTGAGGAACACTGATGCCAGTGGAAACATTTATTCTTCTCACTGGAACTGAGACCAGTAATTTGTTACTGAGCTGAGTTCAGACTGGTTACCTACATTTTCACAGGTTCTGAAATGAGCTCCTGAAGCGTGGGCCTGCAGCAAAAGTGCGAGTGGGAAACTAACATGGTAAAGTAGTAGACTGGGACTCCGGAGGGCGATGATCAGTTCCCAGCTCTCCCGTAGACGACTGATCTCAGACAAGTCTCAGCTCCCGACTATGATCACTCCATGTCTCCCCAAGAAAAATACTGTTTTCAACCCTCTGCCTTTTTTCATTTCCTTAGATATGAGCCTTTAGAAACAGATACGACTTCTTACAACAGGATTTTGCAGGTACTAATGGAAAGTAAATAACAGACACTGCCTCCTTGAACAGCCTTTGTGGTAGTGGACTCAGCCACATGGGAGATCACTGATCACCCTGCAATAACATTGCCTATGTGGACATAGTATCACATATCTAATAAGTAAGTTATCTGGAAGTGAATTTCTTAAATTACATCTTTTCAGTGTGTTCTCTTCAGCCACGAAGAAGGTACATACATGTTTTTAAAGAGAGCACGCATACATGTTTTAACCACACCTACCAACAAGCTTGGAGTACAGGTCTGCATTGCTGTTGTATGTTTTCCAGAGAACTCTGTGTTCTGAAGAGCACGTCACAGAGATTGAAAACTTTTATATGCAAGTTGAAGCAGCATAAACTTGCTGGTCTCAGAATGTCATCCCACTTAGCTTTGAGATTCCCTTAAATGACCTATTTTATATATGCCCCTCTTCCACCTTTACAAAAGGGGAGATGAAGTCAAGCCTTTCTCCTTCAACAAAGGTAAGGAGGAATTAATCAAAGTTATATGATACACTTACCCAAAGTTCTAGTCTTTGGGCTACCCCTCCTTTAAAGCTGAATTCAGACTCCATGTTTTCCTAAGCCTGTATTTTTTGGCTCACTGGATGATGAAGTACATCAAATAATGCCACCTGTGACGGTTGCTTTGTGGATTACAGATTTACTGACTAGGAACTGGGTTTGAGTCATTTAGTCCAACTGCAGAAGCCTTACGATAAGCCCCGAGGTGATAGCAGTTGTGGTTTTCCTGGTGACTTGGATTAGATCTGAACTGTTAGCTAGAGCTGAAAAGGTTTCCCTTGTGCCATGGCTCTCGCAAAAGGCTGCTTCTGCCCAGGCATCTGTGTGCTGCTGAACTGCACGTGGAAGGGGAGGAAGGTGCTGTAACTGTTGAGCAATTTCTGTTAAACTGAAAAGGGAAGTGTTGCTCACATCGTTGGGCACGAGGTTATCAGCTTTTATGGTCATAAGTAATTGAATGTCCAACCCAGGACGCTGGGGGCACATTGCTACAATATACAGTTTATTGAGCAAACCAAAAGCAAGCAAGCAGAATTTAGCAATAACTTCAGAGCCTAATCATCTAACTCCTTTCTTTCTTCCACTGCAATGATGCTAACACAGATCGTATCAGCTTGGTTGTTCAATAGAAAATAATATCACTCCTGCCTCCAAGCCAGAGAAATCAGGTATTTGCAAACAGAGAACAGTATTAAGCAAATTATAAGCTGTGTTATCTCAGAAATTAATCTTTCAGTTAAACCAGCCAAAGTCAGAGCAAAGCTGAGGTTAGATAATCTCTTTGCGTGACACACAGTACTGCAACGTGTTGACAACGAGGACAGGGGAAATGAGCAAAAAGGCAATCTCTGCAGACTACTTAACGTGGCTCCCCTGCGCTGATGTCTCTGGAAGAGTGCAAGTGAAACTCAGCTCAGCTTTCAGCTGCAGCTGTACCAGAGAACTGGAAGAAATGTGCTTCAGAGTCAGAGTCGAGTCTTCCCCTCTTGCAGGCAACCATCCTATAGCATCTCTTTTGGAAACAATGAAGCTTTATCCTAAAAGCTGTTTCCAGTTCTTGTCGTCACTGATGCTACTGCTTCAGAATCTTACTCAAATGAGGGTTTGCAATTTTTCCTAATATCTAGACTGAAGTTACTAACCGTTTTTACCTAATTACCCTTCAGCCAACATCACCCTTTCACTTAGTTTTCCCCTCTATGCTTTGCCCTATGACTTATTTTACCTTTACAAACAAGCCAGCTTCCATAAGATTTTCATTTTCATGAAATCTCCTCTGTACCAGATTGAGTTTGTTATTTTTATATATATATATTAAAAAAAAGATTATCAAAATTCAGTGCAATGCTATGACTTGTTACATGTATTTAAAAGACACGTAGATGTGGCACTTAGGGACATGGTTTAGTGGTGGACTTGGCAGTGCTAGGTTAATGGTTGGACTCTATCTTAAAGGTCTTTTCCAACCTAAACAATTCTATGTCTATAGTAAAAATATATTGTCCAAAACATCCTAGGATTATATTTTCTGACAGCCACATCTTATTCTTGGCTCCTGTTTATCCTGTGTTCAGCTAAAAGTCCAGCTATCCTTTGTCACTTTCAACAGATGAGCTTAGAGTGCATTGTTATGAATTCAGAACTATATGATCTTGCACATAATTCTATGAAATTTACTCCCCCTCCCCCCCTTTTTTTTAACTCCAGGCCTTAACTCCGAGGCATTCTTGCATAATCCTTCCTATTGCTTCTGTAAGTTTATTACATGCCTAATTCTCATGCTACCATCACTACTGCAAATATAAACAAGATAGGTTTACAGACCCCACTGTGAAGAATTCTGTAAAACTTCTTCCAGTCTGACAGCTTTTCTTCATTTCCCTTGTCTCAGTTTGAGTTGTTATACTTTTCTTCCCATATTGTATAAATCTTTTACTGATTTACAGGTAGGCTAGAACTGCCACATTTCTCCTGGCTATGAAATCAGTTATGAAAAATATATGGCTCTAAGAAATAAATTCACATTATATTTTATCTAGTTTTGTGAATAAGGATAAGTTTTCTATTATGGAAATAACACAAAGAGCACATGCGTGGGAAGTCTCAAGTAAGCAATTTTAGAAAAGCACAGTAGCTTCCTGCTAACTCTAAGGAGCCTGGGCTTCAGGCGATCAGTTCAACAATTTCACTGTTCAAAAGGCAAAATAGGAAACGCACGGAAAAGATACAAATGTGCTAAACTTCCTGGAAAAGCCAAATACAGGAAAAGGCTTAAAGCTATTTTTATTTTGTTTCTTAAAGGAGAAGACTCACATACGAAAGTATCAAAGCCCCATTATGGCCACACCAGGCTCAAAAAAGCTGAGCTTGCTGAAGATAAGCTGAAAAGTAAGCCATGAGGCACATAAATAACTTAAATTCCTTTTTTGACACTCTGCATCCAGCACAAGTTAATGCTACTGCAGAGCTTGGTTCCCGCTTTGCACTTGCCACAAACAAGCAGGAAGCCCCTCTGAAGAACAGAAACAGCTTTTCTGAGACCAAGCAGGAACGTGCTTTAGCATGTTAAGAGTCCAAAAGTATTCAAAAAATGCTCTGAAGTAGTTAATTTTTGGAGAAAATAGTGATTGAACTGATGCAGAGAGGTGCTATAAAAGACTTCTTTCAGTACTAGGACAGATTTACAGTTTGGCTCACACACGTCCAAGCTGTACATTGCTGAGAAGAGCTGGAGATCTTTTGAGAGACCATACACAACACAGCTTACATACACAAACCAAATAAAAGCTCAATTTAGTTACACAACCAATAGCTCTTCAGGCCACCCAGAACTCAGTAGTCAGTCTGGTCCTATTTTAAGTCATCTATGGCTGATTTTGTTCTGAACTAACAAATAACATGCTTGTATGAGTTGTACCTGTTGGCTTTCTGATGTCGCTGCCTTTCATTGCTGAACACCCCTCTTTGTGATCCTTAAAGCCATCGGATAATTCATTCCCATCTTCACATGAGCTTTTGTTTTGTATCTGCAAGACACTTTTCAAGAACAGTTCTGTGTGACTATGATAAAGAGAGAAGTGCACAACCCCATACTTACAGCTGGGCTGGGGACCAGAATGGGAGCCAGGGAAATGCCAGGCACAGCTCAAGGAAGGAGGCGGCCCCTTCCCAGATGCGTAAGATGAAGGACCTATGCTTCAAGAAATAAGATCCTACATAAATGAAGATATTGCTTGCAGTATCTTTTTAAAAATCCTTTGTGAAGGCATTTCAAACTGGGTTTTGTAGTGCCAACCTTCTAAATAATACAGTAGTTTCCATTCATGTGTATATTACTACTAGCAGAAGATGAAGCAGACACTCCTAAAAGAAACAAATCCAAGGTTTAATAAGTTTTTTGCCTGTGACAGCTCATCGTCCAGACGGGAAGGTAACAGATATTACACATCTGTGAACTGCAGTGCTAGAATGGTTTTGCAAATTTTTGCTGTTAATAAAATCATTGAAGCAGGAAGAAATGAACAAAGATAATCATCCCAATGTATGGCACTGTTAACTTAAATTTTTCAGTGGAGTGCTTCAGTGCTTTTTACAGTAATAATGGCATGGACTCTTGTGCCTGTGTACGTCTTCAATACAGTAAGCTCCATTTCTCCTCCTCAAGATAAAATGCTTTTCAGAGTTCAGCAACAAAACCATGTGGATTCAGAAACACACAGAAGACACCCACACGCATTCAGCTGGCATCACGTGCTAGCTGCTGAAACACAGCCACCACTAGGAAACAGGCCGTAGCACAGCTCTTTAGGCAACTGTAAGACATATGGAAACCCCAGGATGTCCTGGGAGGTGGAATGAGAGGTGTTATTTAAAGACTCACTGTGGTTTCATTTTACGAAAGAATAGTTCAAATGCTGCTGCTTTATTTGAGAAAGAAACTATTCTATGTATTCCTTATAAAAAGCCCCAAAGGAGAAAGGCAGAAGCCTACACTTAGTTTGTTCTTAATGTTCACAGTCTGTTCTATTTTCATCCATGCAACTACGCACTTGGCAAAGGATTCCTCCTAAACCATCAGTCAGAAATCCAGGCAAAGGCTTTACAATCCCGTAAAGAGCCAAAATTATCCTTGCCCAGGCACCGGCACAGAGACAGAGGAGAGGCAGCGTGTGACTCCCCTGTTTAATGTCACTGGAGATGCAGGTGTCTTCTGTCACGAAACACATCAGCCTTCGAAACGGTGCCCTCATGAAACAGCCCTGACAGGCTTTTTCCTATAGTGCAGAAAAGCCAGGACGCAGGTTTGCTTCAAACCCGCCACGGTGTAAGCCTCACTGGAAACGCACCTTGGATCCCAGGCTGACACAGAGATGACACAAGGACATTTTTCTGGGCAGGACTAGAAAGGGCAGGACCGCTGCCCTCTATCCCCCGTCAACAGCAGCATCTAACGAGCTTTCAGCAGGAGTGACAATGGGATTGAATAAAAACAGCGCAAAAATGTCAAGATGGAAAATGTCATAGCTCAACGCTACTCAGGAGATAAAAATTAACTCTAATGTTCATTGAATACAAACATGAAAAAAAACCATCAGGCATGTAGCAAATAAATTATTAACAGTGCTGAAAGTGGAGGGAATGAAAGATTTCACTACTTCAGTGTTATACAGGAAACTCCAAAAAACCTTTGCTTCTTATCAGATCCCATGAGAGTTAAACATCTTAATTCTGGCACACTGCTTCTTGACTTTGTGTGACAGGGAAGGTTATTGCAGGCTGAAAACCTCCTTTGAATCTTCACAGTGATTTTGCAGAGCGGCGGTTCTGGATGGATTCTTAAAAGAGAATAAGGAGACAAGACCAGTTAGAGCGGGACCAAGAGCTGTGCCGGGGGGTGGAATATGCTCCTTCCATTACAATTTGAATTTGGCCCTGGGGACTTTGTCCAAAAGCAGTACAATCATTGGGCACGCAGGACAAATTCTTCCTTTAGGGAATCTTACAGTGGGGGTTATTTAGGACGCAGCAGCAGGCCCAGATAAGCTCTGTCAGAACCCTGCTTTTAAATGTTACTCATCAAAACAAATAAAAAGAAACAACATATATAATGATGCAGAAGCAGAGCTGATTCCGAATTAAATTGTTTCTGACTTTCCCCAGGAGATCTCTGAAGCACTTAGGAAGGAAAAAGCGGCCTGCACTGCCACTACACTGGAAGCGAGTGCTTCTATCTGGGAACAGCTACGCTTTTTTTCCTCTAATGTCTGTATTACAAAGGGATTTGGAGGGGAAAAAATAAAGGTGGCAATCAGGAAGCTTTCAGAAAAGATGGGAGAAGGGTAGCGTCAAAAAGGATCTGTGCTACCAGTCTCAAAATTTAAGTGGAGGATTTAAGAATGCATTGAATTTTGGGGTTTTTTTTTAGTAACAAAGGAAGAACAGAGCATTAATGGCAGAGCAGAGTTACTCATGAAGACATGAATTCTTTTTACGGTGTCTTTAGCTTATTTTCTAGAGTTTCTTGCAAAACACTGTCATTACAACACATGGCTTAGACTCCTGGGAAACTGCAGCGTAGCCACCACTGCACAAGTAAATCCTATTAATCTCAAGCCTTAACTATACTTTAAAACCTACCTACTTCTTAGCACAGAAATCCCCCCAGCTGGTAAAGCCCAGCTGACAAGACAGGCAGGTCTCAACAATGACAAAACCCATGCCGAGTGCAGGGTCAAAACACTGAGTTGTCCAACAGTCCCATCTCCACTGAGGTACATGCATAGCAAGGAACAGACTCTCCTCAAAACACATGTTTAAAAAACCAAAAAGCTAGGCTAATGCATTAGAACAAGAAAAAATAGAGACTGTGAAGGAAAGCTAAAAAATACAGCAATTTGTATATACCTGTTGAAGACCTTGGGATAAGAATTTGTTAACTAAGAGCCAAGTTAACTCTGTTGCTAACAGAGCTCAGCCAAATACTTTCTTATCTCTCTAATCACAGATGGAATGAAGAAACTAGGAATCAAAATGAAAAAAATTTTTATTCAAACACTTGCATGCCTTTGGTTCTCTTATCTGCTAAGCATCAAAAATGGGCAATAGACTCGACACTTAAATTTTTTTTCCTCTCTGCAACAGGAAGATTCACAGAGAGAGTTACTGAAGCCAGCTTAAAGGCATGGAAATGTTTGTTCTCTCAGGAAAATGGCATCATCACGCTTTCCCTAATCTTACTAGGATGAGGACATGGCCGCAGTATGCCAGAGTGTATTTCCACTCTTAACAAGAAGGGAAGGACAGTTATGTGGGTGCCCAGCTGTGTGGAGATAGGCAGAGTCTGTTCAGCAGCAGAAAGTCCCAAGCTCAGAGGACTGAAATGCCCGAGGAAATTAGGTACTTGGCTAATGTCAGCTCTCACTAAGCGCCTAACAAGATGCTTGAATACAGAAAGTGACAGCAAAGGAAATGCTGGAGACCTGCTTTACAGCTTTGTGACACCAGCCAGGTAGCACTAAAGACACGCCAGTCTCTCCCTGTGACCTGCCATCCTGTATGCACGGGCTATCTTCAGCCCTGCTGCTAACAGCTATTGACAGAGGAGCAGCTTTCAAGAATTTTGGACTGATATTAACAGCTTTTAGAAAGAACATGAATGAAAGAATGTTTTAAAAGGATAACCAGGTAAAATGTTCAAGATAAGGAATTAACAAGCCAAAGCACTTAAGAACTCAAATCTCATTCAAGTCAAGAAGAGACTTCTCAACGTCTGGTACTTTACAGAACAGGATTTTGGTTGCCAAAGGATTTTCCTTACCAAATAATTCATCTCCTTGCTACAGACTTCTTGTACCTGGGAAGTTATGTTCCAGCTAGCTTAAGGAAGATCGCTACGTTAGAAAACAGATAATTTATTTGTGAATTAGGACAGAAAAATGGTCACTTTCCACCACCCATTCTGGACAGCATGCAAACCCATGTCTCTTGTACCTTCGTCACCCACACATCAGTTAGCAGCTTTTTCCTCTACAAGGAAGCCCTCAACAGTTTGCCAGTGACTAATTTGGCTCCCTTCTCACATATATTAATTAAACCTTCATCCAAATGAGGACTGGAAGATGAGCCCTTTTCCCTTGTAATGCTTTAAAATGCAATTAACAGTAAATGGTATGTCTAAAATATGCCTAGACAGACACAGACGAGTTCCAGAAGCAGAAACATTTGCTGCAAGCAACATTCATTCTGGACACAAGGTGATGCACCAGGGCAAGCCAAGAAACAATTGGGCTTAATTAACTTACATTTAATGACCATAAAACCTAGACACTGTACTCCATAACAGCGCTGTCTCGAACACTGTCCGATGAAATCCCTTGGACTGTGGTATAACAGTCCTTCCCCTTTCATGCCACTTGGCCTCCTGCTATTTCAGTGATGCCTGGTGCTGGGCAAGATGTTTTCCCCGGCATGCTGGTAGCCTGCTGTACCCTGGGAAGGAGCCGGTTCACCTGAGGCTGCACCAAGAGCAGCTCCTGTCATCAGAAGGTCTTCATGCAGTCACACCCCTCCTGCCACTTGGGGGTGGAGGGGGGAGTTGTTTTCAATAAATTCTTTGGGAAAAAGCATGTATTATCTCAGCTGCTTCACTTCTGTATTAATTGGAAAATCTATATAGGCTGGGGCTGATATAAAGACTTCTGACAAGTGCGCACAAGACACAAGAATATTATCTGGATAGTACAAGACTAAAATTTGAGAAGACCACAAGCTTGTACACAAGTTAAAAACACTATCGTAAGCCCAGTTCCCCTTTCCCATTCTCATCCCCTTTTGGTTCCTCTGTGTAAAACAGAGCTGATGAAAGCTTGGTTTCTTCAGAGTGAGTGCAGAAGGAATATTGATGATTTTATATGCATTTGGAGACATTCTCAGAAGAAACTGAGGTGTTGGCAGGAGCTAAGGGAAGTTAGCAGTCTACCTGCCTGTATGAGCTTGAAACAACCCTAAGCCACATGCTGCTTGACCCATCTATTCTCAAAATCCTGGTGCCAATCTACGAACAGCTCTTTACCCTACTGTCCTGGTTTCGGCTGGGAAAGAGTTAATTTTCTTCTTAGTAGCTGGTACAGTGCTGTGTTTTGGATTTAGTGTGAGAATAATGTTAATAACACACTGATGTTTTAGTTGTTGCTAAATAGCGCTTATCTTAAGTCAAGGATTTTTCAGTTTCCCATGCTCTGCCAGGTGTACAAGCAGGTGTACAAGAAGCTGGGAGGGAGCCTAGCCAGGGCAGCTGACCCGAACTAGCCAAAGGGCTATTCCATACCATGGAACGTCATGCTCAGTGTATAAACTGGGGGGAGTTGGCTGGGAGGGGCGGATTGCTTCTCAGGCATCAGTGAGTGGGTGGTGAGCAATTGCATTGTGCGTCACTTGTATTTTCTTGGGTTTTATTCCTCTCTCTTTTGTTATATTTTTTTCATTACAATTATTATTATATTTTTATTATTATTAGTTAGTATTATATTTTATTTTACTTTAGTTATTAAACTGTTCTTAACCCATGAGTTTTACTTTTTTTCCCGATCCTCCTCCCCATCCCACTGGGAGGGGGGAGGGGGGAGCGGCTGCGTGGTGCTTAGTTGCTGGCTGGGGTTAAACCACCACACCTACATGTTTGCAACACTAGAGAAGGCAACGCTACAGACTGAAAGGAGGAAAGCAAAAAGGGGATGAAGCTGTCAGTTCTGGCAGAGGCGAGAGGCTAAGAAATAAACTTCCAAAACCTAGAGTAAAGCCCAGGATGGAAAGAATCAAACAGAGTCAAAGCCAGGTTGTTCTTGAATTCACATGCACCCTATAAAAGGCCTGACCAAGGTACTTTATCGGAAATAAAACCTGAAGGCTTGAATTTATTCAAGCAGTAAGCCTTACTTATTTTGTGCACAACCACCAATATGAGCTTGAAGGACCAAAATTCAACTTTGCTACTTTTAGAAAACCTATACTGCTTAACTCACTGTGCATCCTGAGCAACACAGATACATTTAAGTGTCTGTTGGATCTGCCAGAATGAACACCCTTCTGACCTGCAGAAAAAAAAGAATGAACAGTTTGAAGTGGATTTGTTTTGAACCATATGCTGTTCTATGCATATTTAAAAAAAAAAAAAAAAAAAAGAAAACCCCCAAACCTTCCTGTGGCACAGCAATTGTCACTTTAAAGGATTTTTCACACCCCTGACCACATCTGGTTCCTTCAGAGGCTGCTCTGGATGCAAAACAGAATGCTGTAAAATAAAAGCTACTTTACACCATAATGTTGCCATTATTTGTTAACATCTAGCTCTACTACTCTTTGGTTTTAATTCAGTGTAACTTGCTGCATGCTCAACCATAGAGACCTGATGCAGTTTATTCAGCTCTCGTACTGCAGTTGTTTCTCCACTAGCTGCAAGTTAACTGATTTCAGTGGATATCTGAATGCTGCCCCATTTCATCTGGGCCTACCACGAAATTTTGAAAGGAGTCAAGTAACCTTGAGCAAAGCACGCCAAAGAATTCACAGTTCTCATTGATGGCAATACTTTTTATTAGAAAGAATAACAAAGTGTTTTCCATGGGATTCATTTAATACAGAGTTTTTAAGAAATATGATTTTTTCCTTTTTATATGGACAGTTTCGATGTGATGATTTTTCAGTGCAAACAGGGTTCTCCAAGATTCTCCTACATAGAGTTTCTTCTCTGTACACAGTAGTTCAAACATTTATCCATTTGGCAGGTGTGAAACAGTACTGAAGAGTCCATCCTTTAAAAAACAGAGGTTATGTAAAAAGCTTTCAACATGTTACACTGACCAACAGGAATTACATCATTTGTTGTTTAACACAGATTTAAGGGACATAATTCCTTCATACAGTCCTACACACAGACGCATAAAGGTGCTTTCAGTTCTATCAAGAATAATAATCATATATACCAATATAAATAACATTATCAATTTTTACTACATAGACAACAGCGAAATTGTCTTTTTTTTTTTTTTTTAAATTAACCTCCTGCTTTTTAGCTAGGGACATCCTTTGAACGCTTGGTGCTTCCTCTGCCTTGGAACTACATCTGGATGGAAGGAAGAACACAATGCAAGGACTGTTCACCCATTCCTCCCCTCACTTTTGGCACACGTTTACGATCAGATTTCTTTTGACACATATATGCATCATTTCACTGCATTCCATTTTCCACTCTATGTCTGATTCCATCCCAGTCCCCTTTTTTCCTTAACTCCTCTTTCCTTTCCTGCAAAGGACAGGGAGATACTATAGCAATAGCACAAATTAGGACAGATGATTCGGTGCAAATTCTTATATACAATGGAACGTATGAAACTAAACAGGCGAGGGGTATCTTACATACAATACATTTTTCTTTTTTCATTTTCAGTCAACCTAACTCCATTAGGAGGGCTATTTTTTCAGGTTTTTAAAAATGAAAAACTTCTATGAAGGATAAGACGTAGTAAGTTACCCTTAAGAGAAACCATATAAAACATTCACTGTACACAGTCTTAGTCCAAAAGCTATCCTTCCCAGAGTACCTGTATACGAACATGAACATTGAAAGAACAACTGAAATGACTTCATGAGTGAAACAGTCATAGTTATGCACATACTAAAAGGTTACATGCATATAAACAATGTCCTCACTGAGCTTGTCAGTCACACCCTTGGTTCACTGTTCCCCATTCCTTATGTACAGAGCAAAATCACCACTTCAAGGAAATACTACATGCCATCTCACAGCACAGTGTCTTTACACAAGAGCACTACTGCAACAAGGATATCACAGAGACACTTTTTCCTACAGGACAAAAGGAATTGGATAAGATCCTCTAAACAGTAACTTGATTGTGGGAAGAAAGGAAGGATTTTTTTTTTTTTTTTAATGACAAGATGCTTTTGTAGTACAGTACAGCCCTTATACAGGAGAAGAATACACATAAACCCACCATTATATCTATACAAATATGCAAATGTGTAAACAGATGTTCTGCTTTCTAAGGGACTTGAAACAAAAACAAAGTTTACCCCTAGGCACTTGTGAGTACAGAGCTCCTGCCTCTGAGTTCAGCCTGCACTTGCTGTTTGCTTTGGGACTTCCAGCTGTGAATAACAAACCCCTGTGTCCAGGATCACCTTCTGTTGTCAAATGTTTCCCTGCCACCAGTGTACCTATTTAACTAGGTGCCAATCAACACGGGTTGCCATCTAAACACACAGCTGGGCCTCAGCCCCACTCCCCTGCAGTCCTGCCGGTTCAGCAGAGCCTCTTGGATCCACAGTCAAGGTCATCTGAAGATCTGGAGAGAAGACCTGGCTCCTCAGAAGGTAACTACGCATTCATTAGAAAAAGCACAGAGACATGTCTACAGATGGCATTTAGGCACATAAAGACTTTAAAGGAGCTGGGCCTTCATGTTGACTGCCCTAAAAAACAATTATTTCACTAACAGGAAAGTCTGTAAGGACTGGGGCCAAGGGTCCTGGAAATAGAGTCCAGCAACCAACATGATCCATGGAGGCATAAAATTGGCCTTGAGAATCCAGTTGCAGGACTGGGACCATAGAGAAGCTCCCCTTAATTTCAAAAGTCTCTGGATAAGACAGCATTTTCAACTAATCTATTGTTGATCCCTGCTAATATAAAAATGTTTAGGAAAAAAGTCACTGCAAAAGGTTAAGTAGTTTTCTGTAAATCTCACATAATCTATTACATTTCTTTAAGTATAATTTCACTCTACCATAGATGAAGTCAATTTTGCAATTAAGTTTCTTACCAAAAGTAATGTACAGCAAATATTAAATTGGTAGCGTATTTAGTAAAGATTCTGTCTCATTTTACTGTTTTTCTTTAAATGAGCACATTCAACTTGGAAATATTCAATACACCCCTGGTGTGGCTCCTGGGGAGCCAGAGTGAATTTCGCACCTACTCTTGAATGTATATATCCTATTCTCTGATCTATGTTGCCCATGACATGCACCTATAGATAGGCATTTTTGTTGCCTAGCGTGGAAATGAATCAGTTAAGACTACGAAACAAAATGACCACCTGATTTCAACTACATTCTTGCCTTGCATGAGGAAACAGGTCTGATTTGCTTATGTGCGCAAAGCTTCTAGCTTGTGTTGGGTTCCCACTGCAGCAAATTAGGGAAGCATTAAGAGATCTGGTCTGATACCTATGCGGTTGTTCAGACACTTCACACATGACCCAGAGGAAGCAGACAATATTCTAGCATTGCCGTCTGGAATGGCAACTCTCCAACACTGCAGTTGTAACTACCTACAAAGTCCATGAATTATCCAAATATTTATCTTCAGAAGGAGGGCTGGGGGAAAGAGCAAGTATTAAAAAAAAAAAAGAAAGAAAAATAGCAGCAGGAGCCGAGTACATTTCCAAAAACAAGGCAGAGCTACGTTAGACCATTTGGCCAATATAGGACTGCGATTCCTCCTAAACAACAGCTGAAGCCTTGTGTGAAGTCACTAATATTAGCATAAAAGCATTTTGCTGGCATAGCTTGTTTCCTGGGGGAAAGCTTGCTATAAACTATACTAACCAAAGATGCTTTTGTGTCGGGAAGTTGTATTCACCTTATGAATGTTTGTCATTGTAGGTTTGTTAGCAAACCTCCCTTGTGCAGATTTAGTTTTTCAGCAAAAAACTAGCAAATTATGCAGATTCAAGGAACAAACAGCACATGAGCCCCTCCCCCCACCCCCCAACAGTGAAACAGGACACTCACATCAAGTGTCCTCTTAAAACCAGACAGGAAATTTTCACTATACAAAGCAAGAACATTGGACACCATTATATTACAAACATCTCTTTTTTTGCCCTTCAAAGATGTAGTAGGGCACTGCTGACTTTGCTTAAAATGCATAGTTTTAGTCCCCCTCACCCCAAACGCTGGAAGTTCAGCAAAATGCAATTCGAAGCATTGCAGCTTTTGATATGCCACCCATAAACACATATATCCACTGACATAGTGACAGTGTTGAAATACATAATTCGAACAGCTTCTATAAAATTTTACTGTTGTACATAAATAATGACAAGGCACAGAACAGCAACCAGTCCAAGAGCTTGTAGGCCAAGAAACCAGAGCATAACCCAGAAGAATATAATTATTACAGGTTCTACTATCCGTTCTCCAAAGTACATCCTTGTGAAGCCTATTCTGATAAGGCTTTTGTTTAGTTCGCCAAAGAGAGTCCCCATCTTCTTATAGTCATCTATTACAGGTTCTGCAGTGTGGTTTCTTTGTTCTTGCTGGACCTGCGGACAGAAGACAAAATTAGGAAATATGCTGTACAACCAGTTCTTATTACTGTGATGCTGAACAAGTCTCAGCTGTTTCTATTTGAATGTGTGAAGTAAGATATACATGCAATAATGCTACTCCTTAAATCGAGAAACTGAAAATGTTACGTAGCTTGTGACTTCAGTACGTTAAGAATGACACTCACTTGTCCAAACTTGGGATATCTGAAGTGATACTACAAACATATGACACAGCCTGTCTCCCCTCCAGATGCCACTCTAGAGGGGTAAAGCTCTTCTGTAGGTCATACATCTTACCTGTCTGTGCAACGTGGATGTCAGGGCAATCAAAATGGAATTAGATGTCTGTAATTTCAGGGAGGGGATCTGACTGAAGTAGATTTGTTATAAATTATTTCCAGAATATCTTCAGAACCACAAGAACGATACAAAACTATTAAGCATGAACTATAAAGTATTTCACACCAAAGCACAGGGAACTGAAGGGCTACTACCACCACTGAAAGAGGGGCACTGGATTCGACCAGGAAGGCAGCGAACATCCATCCCAACATTGGCGTAGAAAGTCGTGAAATTCAGGCAAAGGAAGACAGACCCAAGGACTCCACAGATGCAAAGTGGTGGTACAAAGAGGCAAAGGGGAGGGGAAACAAGTTCTGCACTTTTCCCAAAAAGAAAAATGAGGGGGCAAATGTATAGGAAGGCAGAAGCACATCTTTAGATGAAGATGCCACGTTTAAATATCACTGCAGAAAACATGCAACTGTTTCAACATGTAAATTGTAACTAGATTAGAGCTTGAAATCCCTCTCTCCTTCCCCAGTGTCCAGAGATCCTTTGCACAAAACCTTATTGCCTGGTGTTTGGGTATGACAGGGCGAACATGCTTTCAAGATGATGAACATGACTTTTCTAATCCTTCCATTAGGCAGCAATGAAAACACATGCTGCAGGTACTCATCGATATTTCAGTCAACTAATCAATAGGTCCAACAAATTGCCTGCAAACTCTATGTGCAATTAGTCTACTCCTGGATTCAAAGCAAACATGTCTTTAGTTCTGTCTTCAAGGATGAAAGTCATTCTCTGTCCCTGGTTACACGGCATGGTCTCGGTGGAGAAACAGAAATTCGGTCCCACAGCAGTGCCAGTCTCTCCATTAGAGAGCAAGTAATAAAGTGAATTCCCATTCCCACAGAAAAACATCCAGCAAAGACCGAAGGAAGCTAATATTTTTTTTTCTAGGCCAGGCTGTAGGCCACGATGCAGGACCTTCTGACTGAATGAAGGTTGGGTAAAGCACCACAGCTGCTACTGAAAAAAAAAAACAAACCACAAACCCAACAAAACCCCTACAGTCCCTCAGCTGTGTGTGCTTTGGTATTTTTTTATTTGCTTATTCATAAAGATTTTGGTTTAAGCTTCAGTACTGAATCCCAGAAAGGGAGGGGTTCAGGAAGCCTAAATAGTAACAAATATTGTGTTCAATTTTTCTGCAGTTCTGCAGAAGAGCCTGAACATGGAGAACTGCAGTATTGGAGGTTACATACTGACAGCCACCGCCTTGTCTCTTTTCAGCCCGCTTCTCAGGCCCAGGTCGTTTGCTCCCCCTCACTGGATATGGAAACCCCAGTTTTCAGCATTGTGGCTTTAACTGTGCTTTACTTAATTCAAATAAATGTTGACTCCTCATTAATTCCAGTGTTTCAAGATTAGTCCTGTCAAGAAAGGCAGAGCCTCTTGTGAGCGCCTGCAGACTCGGCAGGGCAGGTGACTTGCCACCCCGGGAACACAATGTTATTACAGGAACTCTCATCCCTCTATTCCCAAAGAGCACAGGGAGACAAACAAACTATTAGCCTAAGTGGTATACTGATCACAACAATCAGGGAAAAGAGAAAGGATGTGCTGGGAAGGGAAAATATATTTATTTGCTTCCTGCATGCAGAGACCACAGGGAGCATGTGCCTACGGGATGATGGTGGAGGGGATCAGAGCAGAGCTTGCATCAAGCGGCGCAGAAACCACTTCTGAGAGAAACAACATGTACAGGAGAAATCACTAAATTTTCTAGCAAAGTAGCTTAGGCTTTGAGCCAGTGGCCAGTGCAACCAGGAGGGGGAAAACAAATGGATCACTTCTTTGCCTCTGGATTATTAATGGTACTCAGCAACGTCCCGGAAGCCTTCGCACAGAGCAAGCAGAGTGCAGCACTGGCAAGGAGGCCGCCAGCAGGCACATGTCCACCAGCTCCGTCTCACTGGGCCAGCTAAGCACAGTTAACTGTACGCGTCCGCACTGACGCCATCTCTCCTGGTATGAGGCAGCTGTAAGACATGGGATTTCCCTAGCAGCCCCATTCTGCTTTGATAAGCTAGCAGCAAGATGTTGCACACAGTCTCTTAAGCAGGGTACAGAGTAAATTCTACCTTACTTAGGCTGTCCAGGTTTTTTTTGGTTGTTTTTTTTTTTTTTTTAAGCAAGACTTTATCTCACCCTCTCCTTCTCAAACAAGGGTAGATTAATGAATTCCTAAAGCGATTCCGCAAAGCAAGCTTCTAGGCCCAGAGACCGACAAGTGTGTGTTTAATTACAAAACAAGTGTCAAGTTATTTTTCGAAATATTTTCAAAGGCTTACAAAACCTTTCATGGAAATTCTCAAGATTTCAAAGTCTGCTTCAGTTAATTCAGGCTGAGTATGTCTTGCTTCAGGCAACTCGGCAAAAAACCAAGTGAAGCTGAAAACAGATGATCAGCTGTAAAACACAGATGGCATATTTTTCTTTACTATTACATAATATTTCACATGCTGGACAAATACATTTTTTCAGAGGTGTAGCTAAAATAGAACCATTAGGGCAAACACCAATAATGTTACAATACTCCAAATTGCTAAAAAATATTAAATAAGCTTTAACATTGCAGCTAGAAGTTCTCTCACTAATTTTCAGGGCGATAGTAGAACAGCATACAGTCCTGCATGTGTGCCAGTAGCTCTCAAACCATATCCTTAGAACCAAATACTTCTTTTTTTTTTTTCCCCAAAAGCACTTTTCTAAACATTTTTAGAAATTGGCTGTCTTCAGCAAGCATACCGTTCCCAGCTGACTCTTAATTTCCTTAGGACTATTTTCATACTAAATCTTGCTGAATCAGCCTGAAGCTAGACAGACAGTACCGTAACATAAAAACGCAGAAAGAGAAATGTACCCATTCTGAGCTGTGCCACCCCCCCCCCCCCCCCCAAAACAGAGCTTCCTCATTTAAAAGCAAAAGAAGTTTCTGTTTCAAAGTTGCTAGTTTTAAAAATCAACAACCCAGCCTTGGCTTCATAACTTTTAAGAAATTGTTGTGTATCAAGAGGGAGCAGAGGGAATTTCTTTACCTGCACTAGCCCAAGAGAAAGCATGCTTTCAAGGCCTTCGCAGCAGCTCTTCTCCTCATAGCTAACACGTGCTATGCAGGGCGCACTCCCAGACTTCATTTGCCACAATGCAGGAAGGAACGTAAGAGAGGCCTACTTCACCTGCAGTAATTTCTTTGCCTTTCCTCACTCTTTGAAAGACAGGAGCGATGAAGAAATTCAGAGGGGCTGGGGGAGCAGAAGTGCAGCCAGAGATCTAGATGGATATAGACGGATGCATGCCCAAAATATCTCCTGAAAAGAGAGGAACAGCAGTACTGTCTCCCCAACTTCTCTCCCCTCCTTCCTCCAACTGACTGAAAGACACTCACCAAATACAAACATATGCGATCATTCCTGAAGGAGAAAGGAGAATGGGGCTTTCCTGTGTGAATGAAGCTAAAAAAGAATGTATTAGAAATGCTGATTGCATTTGTTTCCTAACCTAAAGTTTCTTATCAAATTGCTGTAATTAATTACTCCTTACTGTAATTTAAATTAATTTTAAATCTAAGTGATTTTATTTTATACATACTGGGATCATCAACGCCCTTAAAGCAAATGACACTAGCAGATTCCTTTATACAAATGTACAACCACTGTGTATGACTTCATTGCCTCAATTTCCTTTTAATTTTATATTCCTTAAATGCTTTCATATAGTGTAATAATTTTTTTTCATTTAAAAAATATTTCATAGAATCATAGAATAGTTCAGGTGGGAAGGGACCTTTAAAGGTCATCTAGTCCAACCCCCCTGCAATGAGCAGGGACATCTTCAACTAGATCAGATTGCTCAGAGCCCTGTCCAACCTGACCTTGAATGTTTCCAGGGATGGGGCATCTACCACCTCTCTGAGCAACCTGTCCCAGTGTTTCACCACCCTCATTGTAAAAAATTTCTTCTTTATCTCTAGCCTAAATCTATCCTCTTTTAGTTTAAAACCATTACCCCTTGTCCTATTGCAACAGGCCCTGCTAAAAAAATCTGTCCCCATCTTTCTTATAAGCCCCCTTTAAGTATTGACAGGCCGCAATAAGGTCTCCCTGGAGCCTTCTCTTCTCCAGGCTGAACAACCCCAACTCTCTCAGCCTTTCCTCACAGGAGAGGTGCTCCAGCCCTCTGATCATTTCTGTGGCCCTCCTCCGGACCCACTCCAACAGGTCCATGTCTTTCTTGTACTGAGGACACCAGAGCTGGACACAGCACTCCATTTCATATTTGGTTTCTATTTTTTGCTTTAAATTATTTAAAATTAAAAATAGAGTTATCATATGGAACACAAGGGGAACTATTTGATCTGTCCCATTCCTCAGCACACATGCACAAAGTTCTTCATAAGCAGTACCTGAAGGTTCCCATCAAGCACCCAGCTTTCTGTTGTCTTTTCAGATGTTTGGTGTTTTAAAATTTCCCTCCCTATTCAAAATAGCATATTTTCATCAGCAAAGCTGTTCTCTGCTGTCTCCCACTGTTTACTGGCAGAAAGTCAGAACTTGAAGATCCAAACTCTGAAAAACTTTACTATGGAAACTCTGTAACCAAATTTACCCAGCTGTTATGGCCAAACGGCTTAGGGGCTTGGATGCTTTAAGAAGAACCATGAGGTGCCCTCTCAGATACAGGATGTCATAAAAGGACCTTTTTTCAGAATGAAAGTCTCCGAGGAGGTTGCAGAGGAGATACTAAGTGCAAGTTCTGTCCACTTCCAGCACAGCTGGTGCTCCTACATCCCTGAAGTGCTTCTGAAAAAAATCTCCCGTGTAATTGAATGTTTTCCTGGACTAGCTTTGAAACAACAGAGAAGGTAAAGTCAACTCAGCCTACTGAACCCAACAAACATCCGGCTGTGGCTTTACCAGTTATGTTCGTCATCAACGTAACACACAAAATTACGTGTGTTCTGACCACTAACTACCCTTGCTTATGGCAAACTTCCACCACATTCACTCAAACTCCTGCTGCCTAAATTCAGGAAAGCACATGGTAAGTCACGAGCAGAGGCCACTCCATACCAGTCTGACAGCAGGAACTTTTTCTTGCTTACTCCCTTCCCATCAAGGGTGTTTTGACCATGAAGAGAAACATGAGATCCCATCAGAACATAACCCGCCAAAGAAACCATCTTTGCAATAATTCAAATGCTACTCACTAGGAGAGAAGGATAAAGTTAGCACTGAACTTTTCACAATCATTTAAGGCTGATCCCTGCCTGCACCTCCTAAGTATAACGTAGCCACTTCAAGGTCTTTTCCCCTCAAATTGCTGGGAGCACACAGTTCCTGCCCCCGACCATTTGCAGATCATACCGAATAACTTTGCCAAGCCCTTGGAGGATGCGGAACACAAATGGATCCAAAGGGGACACGAACCTACCCCACACACTTGGGAAGCTATTTTCCTGTGGCTAATCAAAGAAAGCATGGAAGCACAGATTTAGCATTTCTTTTTTCTGCTATCTGCAATGCTAGCTCACTGAAGGACAGTATCAATGATGTCCTCACACAAAGACCAGATGTCCTTACACAGCGCTGCCAACAAGCTCTGCCTGGAAGTCCCTGCAGCTTCTCTTAGGGACGTGGCCGCTGCTGCATCACTTTCCTCGGCAAGCAATGGAGCCCAGCGCCCTCGCTCAGGCCACCCCACACTTGCTGGACGTGGCGGATTTGCTGGTCATGCACAGATCACACATAACAAACCACTGCAACATCTGCGTGCAGGTGAATCTCTGTGTGCTCTGGGCTGCCACCCCCACCAGAACAACTTGGGCCTCCCAGGGCTCATCCCTGGAAAGAAGAAAGTGGTCTGAAAGGAGCGTCCCAAGCAGCTCCGGCAGCTGCAGCTGGTGCCTCCTGCCAGCCTCCTGGAAGAAAAATAGCCCTGCTTCATCACACACCCCTCTGCCGCAAGGCTAGCGTGATGGGTGAGTTGCTACAGGGCCACCAGGAAAGGCAGCAGTGGGCTGGATGAATTGCCTGGGAGGACCACAAACTGAACGGCTCTAAAGCGCCTGCAACGATTCTCAGTCCTGTAAGCTCACCACTGCACTAGGCGTGAGGAGAACAGGTGTAGTTACAGTCTTGCCTTCCAGGCGCTTCATCTGCTGAAGCAGCAGCTTGGTCCAGAGTTTTCCACACTTAGCCTAAGGATCTTGAGATGGATCGTTTGGTTTGGGATTTTTTTGCGCGTGTGGAAAAAATATCCTAAGTAACTGACTCGAGTGAAATAATTGGATGAAGTTCAACAGCCTTCGTTCTGTGAGAGGAGGGAGTGGACGAACATAAGGAACCTGCTCCACCTAAAGATTCAGGATGTTTTGTTAAAAAAAAAAAAAAAAAAAAAATCCATTCAACTACTCTGAAGGTACAAGATCCTTCAAAACACACCAAATAACACCCTTCTTCCTATTTTTCATGACTACTGAATTGCAGAAGCCGCAACAGTCTTCTGTTGCTCAGACAACTTGAAAAATTCCCACCCCGCACTCAACTTGACAACAGCACCAGGCCAAGTACAAGTCTATCAGTTTCTGCTTTCTTGCATCAACTGCCCGAAAGGGCATTACACAAATGTGAACTCCAGCAATGGAGGAGAAAAGTCCAGTGGACTGGGAAAATAAGTGCTCTCCATGTAAAAGCTTGTGATTTTACAGTCAAAAAAATGCTGCTGGGCAAAGAAGGCAAAGAAAGAGGGGAGTAGGAAAAAGGTATCCACAAAGTTCATCTCCAACACAGAAAAGCAGCAGCGTCTCCAAATTGTTTGTAACGTGCCTCAGATCACAATCAGTCACATTTACAGTTATAAAATAAAGAAAGAGAGATGGCATATTTAAGAGAATTATTTCCACATTAGACAGAAAAGAAACCCCTATTGAGTTTAGTAGCAAACACGTGTTTAATGACATCTAAATGAGATGTTAAAAAAAGGCGTAATAAAGAAACGCAGGGATATCATGTTTACACATCCACCTGCACATTTCCCTTTTTGTCAAGTAAAAAGTTTCCTCTGCAGTATTTAACTGCTCACTATCTATTTTACTCCAGTCATGGTTATTTTTACTCCAGGGAACAGGTGGTGTGTCTGATAGCTGAAGCTCATAGACACTTAAATGTCAGAAAAGCCACTGAGATATGACTTTAGGAACACGCTTACTTACTGAAAAATACTCCTATATTTTTGAAAGCTGGAACATTAACATTCAGAAGAGAGAGTCTCACAAAGTCATCTCTTTTTAGAGGATGCAAACTAAAACTGAAAATACCTCAAGCTCAATCTTACAGAAAAATATGAGAAGAAAGTGAGCAGGTGACAGAGACCAGGATGGAAGAAACCACAAGTTCCCTCCCCTCCAAAATAAAAGCCCAACTTCTGTTGGGTGCAGACAGGGACACGTACCAGCCAACACACAGCTACAGATATTTGATAGTTAGGTAGCCAACAATGCAAGTCCCAGAGGAATGAATTACCCGATCTTGCCGGTACTCAGCCATCTGACTGCCCAGCGTATTGCCACGGACAGGCTTTGGAGATTTGCGGCGAACGGCAAGTTCCCGGGTCGTGGCCTCCTCTTCCTCCAAACCACAGCCTCGTCCCATTGAGGACACCAGCACAAAACCCTGCGATGCACGGGTCGGCTGGGCGCAGGCTTTCTGCCTCCTCCTCCTCCACATATGCAAACTAGACAGTTTCGTTACTAGTAACACCTGGCATGTGACCAAGATTTCATCCTGCTTTCTCATACTTAAAAGGATTTCTTATGTTTAATTAAAAGAAAGTGAAATTTACCCAAGAAGGGCAAATAATTTTATTGGAAACGTTTCTGATTTTCTTCCTCTTCTACTATAGCAGGAAGAGAACGGTATCCCTTCGCATCCTTTGCTAGCATGAAACTAACGACTAGTATTTGACCTTGTAAATGTAAGCATTAAAAAGATCTTGATACTCAACCAGCAGACTATTATGACAACAAAATTAATTTCAACTGTCTGGAGAAAAAAAAAAAAGAACAGGTTCATTTCTCTAGGCTAATTTTAATCCGATATTTAAATATGAAAAGATTAATAGATTAGGAAATGAGAAAAAAATCATACCTCACTTCCAGATGAAAAACAAGACAGAGAAAAACTAAGTTTAACTCGTTCCTCTGGGGAAAAAAAGCAAATACAAGAAAACTAGAAAAATTCTTAATACCAAAAGTACTTTACAACAGCTACCAATAAGAGTGACATACTTAGAGACAGTTTAAATAAAAAATTGCAAAACAAAGGTTGGGTTAACATTCATTTCACAGCAAGAATCTAGACACCATTTATAAAATAGAAACAAGATGTTTCTATAGAAACAAGCAACAACATAAGAAAAGCAACTGCACCAGATTCCCTTTCGTCAGCTTTTATAGCAACTCAAGTTTAGGATCAACAGTTGCTGGAACAAACTTAGAAATACAGGAGTGGTTTTGTGCTAAGGAGATGAAAAGGCTTTTCCAGATACTGAACTTGTGTGTGTGCAGAGCAGAGAAGGCTTCAAGAGCAACGGAGGCTTCCCTTGATAAACTGTGTTTCAGTCCCGTAATTTCAGGAGTAAATTTCCTGACTAATACGGCGCCAGATGAGAAAGTGTCACAGACAAGAACCCAGCACGGGAGGGTCTGAGGGAGAGGAACCTGCCTGCCCCCATGTTAAGATCTGCTGCCTCTCTCCCCCATTTTAGGCTGCTGTTTACGCTCTTCCTTATGCTTCTACTACTGTCCCTGTAAGTTGATCCCATCCATGCTGCAATTTTACATAGAGACTAGACCAAAAGCAGTTTCTAATCCTTCTCTTCCTTACACCTGCAACACTTAATTTCCATAGGATTTTGTTTATCAAGGTTCCCCCACTAAAACTGGTAAGCTTGATCCAGCAAAAGGCTTGCAATCTGCCATATGTGCAGCGTGGTATCAATGCACTGGCTTGCTGAAAAGCAACAGCTGTTAGTTTTGCCTTTTAAGGAGAAGACATTCCTATTCGCTTCTATCTCCAGAATACTTTTTTCTTCAAGAAAATGGTATCTTCACATTATTCAAGCAGAGCATGCTATCCTGTCTATTGTAGGTGCTACAGGTACGTCTGAAAGGGTTTTTTTTGTTTTTCTTCAAATGCTGTCAAGCCTCAGAAAACCCACTATTGCTTTTTAGAAAGTTATTATCACATATTATTTTGTAGCTATGAACCTCTGCAGCAGAGTTAAATTATTTGTAGAGCCAGAACACATCTGTGATTAAGCCCTCCCTGTAAGGTATTACTATTTTTGGTTCGGAAACAAATCCCAACACCTGCAAGTAGGAGAAACCTACAATTTTCTGATTATCTCAGTGTGGAATAAATTAGAAATATGTTTCTAGCCTTAGGCACCACAGTTCCCACACATACAAGTTTACTTTAAAACATTCTTGGCCTCTACTGACTTATGACTGAAACGATACCGTTCCAGGCAACACAGCACACATCCACCCTACAGTCCAATGAACAATGAAACATTTACATGAGGGATACCACAAGGCTGTTGATATTATCCTCTAGTTTTGTTTCTGCTCATTCTTTCCATGCTGGGGAAATACTAGTGATATTGGAAACTTATTCAAAAAGTTCAGGACCTGAAGACACCCATACCTCTTCAACATAATTCTCAATGGGAAACACCAAAAACCTTTAGTAATAGCTCCTCTAAATATGGGTTCAGACCCATCTATTAGAAGATAAAGTACTCCACTTATAGAGATAAAACTCTGTTCAAAATAATAATAAAGCATCCCAAAGGGTTACAAACACAGGTTAATGAAAAGGTGATTGTCTAAGCTAATTTATCTATTTGTGAATACATGTATCGCATATTAAATCTGCATTTAGACATTTTCCAGGATAAGCATTGGTTTTAGCTTAGCCGTCGGACAGCACTTTGGATTCTTTGTATCCTAAACCAGTGTGAGGTAGAGATCCTGGCCTCACTGCAGCAACTGGGAATTTTGCCATTGCCTTCAAGTTAGGTTACGAGAGACTAAAACCCATTACTGCCCAGACAGACAAAGTTCAGTACAGAAGAGAGCCACAGTGCCCCGGCTTTCAGGAACTCTGTCTGCTGTAACACAGCTTCGCTTCAAAGTCCCTATGGATGGACCAGGTGTTGTGTCTCCTGCTAACACCACATCACGCCCTACGGCAATGCAGGACTTTTGCCTTACCTTTTATTATTACACACTCACATGCATTTCACCTTTCTATTCTTATTTCGTGGTTTAATTTATAGGTGTTGATGAGATTAGACTGTAGTAATGTGAAAAAGGCTAACCTATTTTAGAAAGTGGGTTAAGGAAGGAGATTAGAGGTCCTTAACTCTAGCGATGTTGAAAATACAGGACAACTTGTGCATCTGACTAATAACTATCAACAGTTAGGAAAAAATTGTGAACTCGCAGGGTGAAGCAGCAACCTACTCCCACAGCTTCAGGAGCAGCTGAATCTTTCGGTGCCTTCACATACCACTTGTGAACACCAGCAATGCAATACAGGAGAGGTGGAAGAAACTACCCAGGTTCTGCAGCGCCTCGAAGACTAAAGTAAGCGTAATTATTCTTGTCTTTGCATGCAAACCTACAAAGGATACGAATCACATTGTCATCCAGTTCAGCTTTTAAACCTAATCACTGAAGTAGGTAATTCTACAGTCTATTGCAATAATGAATTCCAAAAGCTATATATAACATTTAGTAACACATCCTTCTATTCTTTTAAAAACGTACCTGTCAGTAATTTCATTAAGCATGTCCTTGCTGACATAGTAATAAGCTTCAATAGAAAATTAAAGCCAGAGGGTTTGGCGTTAAATAAATAGATTTATTTCCTACAGAGTACTCTCTTTTAAAAAAATACTAAGGGGTGTATATGTTATTATTTAGGTCCTGCTTGTCAGGAAGGTATTCTTTTAGCATTATGTTACTAGGTATGATCTCACACAAACTGAGTTTATTTTGGACAAAACGGGGAAAAAACAAATCACACCCAGGTGACCAGCCCCAGATCCTCACCTAAAAAAACCTCTCAAAAAAGGCCAAAGGATTTGCTCTCACGCAGGCTTTACTTTACACCAGCTGAGAGAAGTAAGAATTTACACCATCGTCAAAGCAGATTTTGACCCATTTCTTTTGCAGCACACGTAACACCAAGGTGGCGCACACATTTATACTTCAGGAGAGAACATGAAACAGGAAAACACAGGCTGAGGACCAGCGATTGCGTTAACAGTGCAAACACCCTCAGCAAACACAGTCGACAACACTAGGCCTCCACGAGGGACTCCAGGTAAGGACCCAGCCTGGAAACAGGATTCCTGCCCGCTGGAATGGCAGGGCTCCGCAACAGCCCCTCCATGAGAGCAGAGAGGGCCGGGGGAACTGATTATTTGGAGAGAAATCTGGACACGTTCATGAAAGCAAAAAAGTGACAGCACGTGACTAGGCTTGATGATCCAGGAGCCCCTCCAAATCGAGCTACGTGTCTGTGCTTCTCTTGAACAAGAGAACCTGGGACTTTGTGTCAAAGTTTGCAGCAAGTATGTGTACCGCCAACTCCTCACCTAGCTTTAGTCTTCCCTATAGGTAAAAATAAAATACTACTATTTATTTATCAAATTATGATTATATTTATGGTTACTTTATACTATATTCACATTCTCTATGTATATTAAAAGTCAACTGATATTCCTTATTTCCAAATCTAGTTTATTATTTGTCCAGCTGCTGGCACCTCAGTATGCAGAAAAAATACTCCACACCATGACAACAAAACATTTCCAGCAAACAGGAAGGATTTTCTCTTTCTTCCTCATGGCCTATTTAAAATTTCTGCCTTGCTATCCTAATGTTATGCCCCAACTTGTCAGAAAGGGCCACAGTCACTGCCTGTGCCTGGGAAAAGTGGGAAGAGAGTTTCTCAGCCAAGTGTGCCTGTGGCCACCCAAGCGGTGCCTTTACCAACTTGATTTTAAAATGTGTTTAGGCAACATTGGAAAGCAGTTCTTCAGCCTGCACCATCCCCTGGAACCACACCACCATGCTAGTCACTAAGGGAGAAGCAGTGGTGACCTGCAGGGAGCTCCCTCCTTAGTGAGGAGTTACAACCA
Source organism: Gymnogyps californianus (assembly GCF_018139145.2). Taxonomy (NCBI): domain Eukaryota; kingdom Metazoa; phylum Chordata; class Aves; order Accipitriformes; family Cathartidae; genus Gymnogyps; species Gymnogyps californianus. Next base: position 60,435,267 of record NC_059474.1, on the reverse strand, counting down.
GTTTGACAGCAGTAACGTGCAAGACGATCTGATGCAACTTTTTAACCTCTCTTTTCAGGGGAGACAGCAGCCAGAACCAGCGAATATTTCTGACTCTCCTCCTGCGATATCCTGCAGAAGGGCTCGTGAACACAGAGAGGAACCGCTGCGCCTCTCAGTGCATTCAGCCTTACCCTACATTCAGGTGTGTGCCCTGCTCTGCCCCATTTTTCTAGAGAAAGGGCCACGGAAGATGCACTGACTTACGTAAATGGTCACCGAGCGAATTCTCAAGTACCAGCGTCTTTCAGAAGTGGCCTGCTTCTAGCTGTAATATCAGGTAAGTACTACCACTTTCAAATATTAAGCTCTTCTAGCTATGAAAGGGCTCACTTACAGTTGAGTGCAGTCACGACCATCTTATAAGAATTTTCAACAAATTCAACAAAACTGTCTGGAAATTACTTTGGGAGGTACTCCAGCAGCTCTGTTTGCCCCTCTGCAATTATCAGTGCTAGCGCATTTCTCTCTTAACCACTCAAGGCATTCAGAGCAGATCATTACATTTAAGTATTGAATATGAAGAAGGTTATGGGTTTTTTTTGTTTAAATGAAACATCAGTAAAGGTGCATTAAGAACACTGCCTTTGTCTAAGCACCCGGACAATGCTGTCTGCAAAACAAAGAGTGCGTGTAAAGCCATTTTACAATTAACAACAGGGAAACGTACACAGCTCCTTTCACTTCCTAAGCGAAAAGCCCACTTCCATCCGCCATGCCATAAAAATGCATACCCTGAAGAAAGGACGCAAGTCAAGAAATGAGTTGACGTTTTTCTCCAGTTACAATGCATTCAATTTCATAAGCAATAAAGCGATTGAAAGCTTAAGATACTGAAGTGAACAAGCGCAGGTCTTCAAAGGAAAGACCGCGAGCTGAACTACTGGGGAATTCCGGGGACGGCAACAGCACCCCGATTATCTCCAGCGAGATGTTCACACGTGGATGCTGTGCCGGCACCACCCTTGGACACCCGCTCCCATCCTCTTCCACGCGGACTAAGCGCCTGCGAGGGAAGAACGAGAGCCAGGCGGGTACACCGGGGGCGGGGGGGGAATACTCCAGCATCACGCGGGGGCAGCCCCACGCAGCTCGGCTGGCTTGCATAAGCCCCGCCGCAACGGAGCGCTACCCGGGAGCGGCTCACACCACCGCCGGGCTGTAACGGCAATGCCACGGAAGATGAAGCAAAAGGCATTTATGGTTTTCTCTTGCTTGACGGCGGGGGCAGCCCCGGGCCGGGGGGGGGCGCCGGGGGGGGGGGGGGGGCGTCCGCCCCCCCCCTCCCCGGCGTCCCCCCCCCCGGCCCCGGGGCTGCCCCGAAACCGCGGCCCGCCCTCCCAGACCCCTCACCCGCTGACACCCACCTGCTCCTCCGGGCGCTGCCGGTGCCGGGCGGACACCGCCCCCGCTTCCCGCTCGCATTCCCGGAGCGGCGGCGGCGGCGGCGGCAGCAGCTCCGCCGCCGAGCCCATAGCTCCTCCGGGCCGAGCGTAGCCACGCTCTCCGCCGCCGCTACCGCCTGGCGGGGCGGGACCGTCACGGGGTCCAGGGGGAGCGGCGGGAGGGCGCGCGCCGCCGCCGGGGAGCGAGGAGGCGGCCCCTGGCACCGGCCCCGCGGCGGGGATGCGGGGGCCCGAGGAAGGGAGCCGCCTGCTGCTGCGTCCCGCCTCAAGGGAGAGCCGCCGAGGGCCTTGAGAACTGGCTGGAGAACCGCTTGCTGCTAATTAAAGCAAAAAAAAAAAAAACAAAACCAAAACGAAACCCCAACAACCCGATTTCCCAAGCTTTTATTAAAACCAGGAAATGCCAGGTGTTAATAAAGCGTTAATTTTAGCACCACTCCTTGTTGGTGTGTTACTGAGGAGGAATGCCTGACCGGCAGCCTCTTGGCTGTATGAGATGTGGTATTTGCTGTTCTTCCCCAGAGAAAGAGAAAACACTGGCCTTGCTCTTCTGAAGCTGTCTGAATCTGGTCCTCTCTTCTTTAAAACGAGCTAACACAAACGAGGAAGAAGGAAATGCAACAGCAAACCCAGCGTCCAGCAAAGCTGGGGGGTGGTGGGGTGGTTGTGGTGTATGGAGGACGGAAAGGTTAATGAAGACATGCCACCACGCAGGGGTGCGCCTGGCTCCCGCTCCCCGTGGTGGAGAGAGGCCTCGCTTCTGCCAGCCCTGCACGCGTTATCAGTGCTGTCCGCCCCGGTACAGCACAGCGAGGAGCGGGCCTGAAAGCGCTGCTGGATTTCAGCGTGTGGCATTCCCAAGCTGTGGTGGGACCACTGGCGGCACCTTTGTGCATCTTTTCTCCTCATCCAGAAGCCCGTTCGTGCATTAATTGTGGCAGGTCGGCTCGGCTCAGTTTTGTTTCCACAGGCAATTACTGGAGGTGCTAACAGGTTGCATCACAGTAGGATTCTGTGGAAATCAGACATTCAGATGAATTTTATATGGCTATCTGGTGGTTGGGTGTGCGTCCCACTGTTATTTGAAGGGAATTCTACCTGCTTTTTGCTTTTCCTGTTGTTATTGTTGGGCAACAAACAGCAATAGCTGTAGCAAACCTAAAACATCACAAAGAAACACTCAGTGTATTGTGGTATAGTCACATCTTCAGGCTACAAGCAAGTATTCTTCAAAAATGCGGAACGATACACAAGCCACACCAATTGTCAGGGCCCTCGGTTTGGCTGCAGGGGCCGAGGGCCAGGGCAGGGACAGCTGGGACGGGGCACTTGTCGAAGGGGCCACTGCTCTGCCCGCCTTGCTGCACTTGGCTGCAGCTCCTCTTCCTGATGGAGCAGCTGGCCCTGGCTGCTCCCCGAGGTGCAGGGTGGCCAAAAGCAGTTTGCCCCAATGACTTGACTAATTGTTTGCCCAGAGTTCTGGTCCATGACCCATTTGTTAGTAGAGTTTCTCAGGAACGGGGACAGCCTTGGAGGAATATCAAGCTGTTGAAACAGTGCCCATAAACCACTGCAATCCTGCTGGCATGGGGAAATACTGGACACCAGGAAAAATCCTATGGACTTCGCCACCAAGGGCCATTGTGATACATTTCTGCGCACGATGTGACTGCTCAGCAGCAGCTCTGTAAAACATCCCCGAGGTTCTCTGCTCCTTGGGTGGTTTGTGAAGAAATGAAGTGTCACACATAGTACTGACATTCAGTAAACTCTCTCTGGAAAAAAGATCTTGAAGAAGGCATTGATTAGGTGTCCCTTTCAGTGAGCTTTTTAGTACACTTAAATCTATAAACCTTTGCTGGTTTGTGGATCACAAAAATGTGTGTATTTTTTTTTAGGAAAAGTTGATGCCGAGGCCACCGTTGTTCTTTACAGCACAGCCTCCGATCCCTGCTGCCTCTTGGGGACCAGCGACTGTTGTGCCAGGAGTACTATAACGTGTGCTGGCTGGCTTGGTACTACAGTTTCCTCCTCACCTATCTGCAGTCCTGCTGATTTGATGTTGATCTCCTCATAGAGGAAGATTCTTCCATAGCTTCTGCAGTGAAGGAAAGCTCGTCGTATTTCAAAAAAAGCCACACTCCTCCCTACTGCAGCTGTCAGCCTTTCACTCCCTCGTCACACCCTGAGCACAGCCAGATGCTCAATGCACAGGAACTGCCTCCGGCTCCCTGGGACTCTCCGTGTGGGGAAGCACCTCGGGGGTGGGGGAAGCACCTCTGGGGGCAATAGTCCCAGAGTCCAGGGGAAGAACAGGGACTCAGAAGCCCTCACTGAGATTTCTTAGGATGCAGTCACCATCACAGCCCGTGCAACTTCAGTAACCTCAAAGAAACCCGTTCCCCTTCATAGCAAACACTCATAGTAAAGGCACACAATCACATCACAATCTCTAGCTCTTCTTGTAATCAGCTTTCTGAGGCTTCTTGTGCTCTGAGCACTGGTGTCTGGGTCTGTGAATGTAGCTGAGCTGCTGCAAAACTGCTCTGAGCGACTGACGGTTCGACTTTGTCGTACTGAAATCAAGATTCTTTCCAAATATTCACAAGCGTGTGGTAGCTTCATAAGGATCTAATCACAAGAATAAGCTGAAGGATCTATGTCACCAAAAGAGATCCCCACAATTTAGCCACTTTCCTTTCAAGATCATTGAGTGAAGTTTCCCACCCTCCAAGCCCTCTGGACATGGCTGACCTTCTGCTGATGGTGCCTTCTCCCAGTATCAGTAATCTCAGAAAATGCCGGGTAAATCCCCGCATGACTTAATGATAGGCAAAAAGCCACGTGCCAAAAGAAATTGCAGAGATGCAAGTTAAAGGGCAGATTCTGCAAAATAATTGTTTCGCACGGGGCAACTTGTGGTTGATTTGTAATACATGTGCAGACAAAATGTCTCCCAAGGGGTAAAGAGAGGTCCTCTTGCATGACTCTGTCATTTGTGGGCTGCTAAGGAAAGTGAGAACTTCACAATAAAAATCTGTAATTAAAGGGTTTTCTGGAAAAACAGGTGCTTGCAGTAGGAGGAAGACTGAATGCTGCAGCTTTGCTCAGAGCTAGGACAGGCTGAGCGCACTGACCTTTCTGAAACACTGCTCTAGACTGCAAAACATAGAAACAGCTGGAGTGAGTGAGACTAAAACTCCCTCTAGATGGGTATCTGCTCTCTAACCGTAGCCAATAGGTGCCGGGGAAAGAGTAACAGATGCTGCAGCAATACTTCTGGAGAGTATTCTTCTGGCTTCCAGTAATCTGAGCTTCAAAGACTTCCTGAGCCCAGGCGCCAAGCTGGATAGTGAGGGCAGTATTTCAGTGGTGGGATCAAAGGTGGCCGAGGGAAGGCACACTACCACGGGGATCACATGTGGCCAAGTCATACAGAGTGCTTCTATTGGTCGTTGCCCAGGGGAATGTATCCTTTTCATCCTGCACTTTTTTTTCCACGTCCCTGGCATTCGCTGGTGCCTCCTGAGACTGCTGTCATGGCTGGGGCAGTGAGCCCCCTCTTCAGGGACGTCAGCTGCTCCTGCCCTCCGGACTTCCCATCCCAGCTACCTGCCTGAGGGCATGAAGGCAAAGATGAAGCCTGCCAGAGTGCAGGCTGTGGTTTGATGATACGATAAAACCAGTTTTAGGCATTTAATTCCAGATTGAAAAGGCCATAGCCATGTAACACAGAGACACCTTGCTGGTTCAAACAGGTTCAAAATTTTTGATTGGTTGGCACTGTGTATACAAGTCTTACGCCAGAGCAGGTACTGTGTGTCCTCTCTCTCAGCTGGCAGACAGCTGGCATGAACACCTACCACCTGCCTAAAATTAGACATCAGCCGATTCAACAGATACGTGACTGTGTGCCTGCATCTGCTCCAGACCAAGTTGGGCCTTTGGGGTTATTCTCAACACAAAACTTACCCTTGTGGGGACTCAGAAAGGACAGGGACAAGATACAATGGATGAGCAGAGTTCTCACCTGCTTGCTACCTGCCATTTCCTATCAGTGGCAACTCAGCTAACTTCCTCTCATAAGTATGTGGTTAAGGACTTCTGAGAAAAAAAAAAAAGACACTTTTTTTTCCCCTCTTTATATGCATCTAACAGATGTAACTGACTTCAATATGAGATTCACTCAGATTGCTGAGTGCAGTTTAATCCCGAATCTTTCCAAACTCCAGAGTTCATCTAAATATTAAAAGGCTTGGAAAAAACAGAGGTTCTTTAAACCTCTGGTAATGGAAACTTTTGTCATAACGGGGAAGAGGTCAGTGTGGTTTTGTACAGTATAATGGATTTACTGATGAATGGAACATTTCAAACTCTCTGATGGGTTTTATCTACTTTATATTCCAGATGTTAATATAAGTAAATTCTCTAAACTCTCAGACAATTTGTCCAGTATGACCATGTAGCTTATGGTGGTCATTGGAGCTCTTACATGGATTTTTGAAGTAAAGCTGTTAAATTCTGTAATTTCCTTAGATCCTTCAAGCATATTAAGAAATATAAGAAATGGCTTTTCCAACACTGGCTACAAAGTGAACTAGGAGAAATTGGAATTCAAAACATGAAAATATATTAGAGTATACTGAATAAAAATGAAATGAAACAATTAATTTGGTTCCTTTTTCTTCCATGTATAATGACAAAAGGACATTAAAGATCAGTCCCCATTAGCAATCCCTATTCTCCAATAGTTGATATATATCATGCAATCTCATTTAAGGGCCAAAGAAAAATATACATGGGCTTATATATATGGGCTCAGAAAGAGAGAAACAAAACAGTAATGGAGAAGTTCTATTACAAAGGTCACCTGGAGCACTCCCAGGCATTGGAGGGTAGTTTTCTGCAGTACTTTTTCTAAGGCATTCGCCAGTCTAATTTTTTTTTTTAATGTCTCAAGTGAATTCTGCCATTTCCCTTGGATATTATTTCACAGCATAAAAAAATCTGATAAAAGGCTCCCCCCAGGCTATCAAGTCTAAATTTTTCCCTTTTTTATTTAATTCTATTATTAGGTTAGGTTATCATCCTTGATGAAAGCCTGATTTTCTGCACAGCCTGCTTGCATGATCAATATTTACCTCTAACCCTATTAGGATTAGTAGGTTTGCAAAACAGAACCTTAATTTTGCTTACTTCAATCGCTCTGATCTTTCTTAATTTATGACCTTTCTTCTTGACTACCATTTGAGAAGAGAGTTTGGATTTTTTTTCTTGCCATGAGCCTTTTATAAGCATTTACTCCACTGCAGTATAAGCTCAAAGCAGGCAAAAAAATGCTTTGAAAATGTATAGACAGTCCAAATTCACAGCAGTGTATTTATTTATTTGTTTATTACTGCAGAACACTGGAAGCATGGGTCCAATTTGCTGGTTGCTGCCATTCACAAAGCTCTTGTGCTTCCAGCAGTTCTCCGCAGTAATATAGCCTTTTCTTTTTGCATTCCTCTTTGCTGTGTTCAACAGCAATAATATTGTTCTCTCCGTTCATCTGTAAGTTGAAATAAGTCTAACAGGCTACTAATAAGATGCTTCGTCTTTACAGTGCAAACCCATTTGTGTGCCATACCAGTTTCACAAGTCCCACCCTGTCTCTCCCTTCTTCATCCACCCTGATGGCCCATCGCCCTCCCACAGCTGTTCCTGCAGACTGCATAGGGGTCCGTGCTGTGGGCCTGGAGAGAAATATATTGGCCAAGTATTATAAAGGGCTTGCAATCATTCCTAGCCTAGTCCCATGAACAGTTTTGTTGCCACTAAACCAGGATGCTGCTTTGAGTCACAGGAACAGAAAACAAATGGCTTGAGGCATGAGAAAGAGAAGGGAGAAGAGAAACTCTTTAATAAGGCACTGGTGCTGAACACTTCACATCATGGATCCATGACCTCATCTCCAATGTTTAATCATGCTTCCTCTCCTCCACCGAGAATGTCTTTGTGGTTACATGAAAAAAATGCCCTTTTTTTTTTCATTTTGAGTTCAATGATATTTAGGCTATGGGCACTTTAACAAGTATGGGCTTGTAATGTAAAATTTGTTAGGCTAAAATAAACCCCAAGCTTTCCTTAATGTTGCACCTTGTGCTGTCATTTGTCCAAGTGCAAGTAAGGACAGGCCAGAATAGTAGGGTACTGTATGGGGGGTTTGTGTGTGTGTGTTAAATCTCATGTGGACAAATGAATTACAGTTTTAAGTGATTCTGAGTATATAAAACTTAACTACAGAAAGAACAAAGGGGATGCTAGATATGTGGCAGAAGAAAAGGTCTTTTTGTTAAAATGGGGAAAGATTACATTAATTCCTGATTAAAATCCTGAGCATCCAGGCAAGCAAAAGGGATTGCGATAACCCAATATCCTCAAAGAAATAGCAGTGAATTTATATAAGCATGAGGTAGAGAGGATATAATGAGGAGGAATGGCCTTACTCAAAGTACTTAATTGAGAACGCTTCTTGGCACCCCAGAGTGGGCAGATGAACGGACATTGGGAGAAAGACTGACAAAAACCCCACACAATTCATGTTTTGTTTTTAGCCTGGCTGGGCCTTTTTTTTTTGCCTGCAGTAGAGGCAGTATTTTATTTTCTGACAATAGCAGTCTGTGAGAAAGCTCCGTGTGTGTGTGCATGTGTGTAAGACTCAAGCTAGGCCTGAGGAGTCAGGGCTATGCTTGGTGATGACTTCAGTTTACATGGCCTCAGTTTCATTTTCTGTAATTAATTTAACATAACTGCAAATCTGATAAAGTTCATCCAAGTGAATTATTAAAAACTCAGAAAGGCCTAAGCGATATGCTTTAAACTTTTTCTTTTTTTTTTTTTTTTTTAAAGCCTAGTTATTTGAAGCTCTCACATACTCTTGTGCTTCAGGGAAGGGAGTAATAAATTAAGATCTTTATCTTGCACTAATTTAAAGTTTTCTATAAAATCATGTGAATAATTCTTAATGGATAATTTATCTGATGAATTTTACCACTCTTCTTTGCTAATTGTCCCCAGGCAGAGCAAGTTTTCCTCAAATGTGTTTGTTATTAAAAATTATTTGTTAAGTCTTTCCTTTATTTAAAGTTCTGGGTCTGCAGCTCATCCATGAATAAATCTCTGTGAATATCTGACAGTCATCTCGTGAGACAGGAAGGTAGAGCAGGATATGTTTTCCTGACTGGGATCTCTTGTTTACTGAGTGCCAGTGTCCTCAGGTGGGGACCCAGTCGGAGTGCTCCGGGGGTCTCTTCTGGCTCGTGTGCCCACATTTCCTTCCCAGAGGAATCAGATGTGGAGAGGAAAAAGGTGAAGTGATAAAAAACTCACTTGTCAGCCTGAGGATGTACCTGGGAAGTGATCTGCATCCCAGTTGCACCATTGACTATTTTGATAAAATCTCCATTATGAAAGGTACAGACTGTGAATTCATTGGCTGTTTCTGGGGTATATGCCAAAATAGCTGCCTAACACTTGCCTTGCTTAACACTGCAGTATCCTTGGAAAGAGGATGCAAGAGTCAAGAACATAGTCAAAGAGTGTTTAGACACCTAAGGGTGCAGATAATGCCACACCGGGATTTTTAAAAGTGGCCTGAGATGTTTGTGAAAATCCCAGGGAACACCTAGTTGTACCTTTGGGCATGTAAATAACCTTTGAATCTGGTTAAAAGTAATATGAGCCATCGTCCTTCGAAATTTTCCTGCTGTTTCTTCAAGCCCTAGCTATCTACATTTTAGTATGACTGAACCAGGCACTTCCTAAGGGCCAAATTATAACACTTAGTTCTTGGACAAGAAGAAATGATTACAGATCAAGTCTTTAATCATTTAAACTACAGAGAGCACTAAAATCTCAGAATTCTCTACTGGATTGAACAAACAATACAAAGCAATGCAGCAGAGACCTGTTGTGACGACAGGCTATACTTTAACTAAATGGCAAGACTTAATTAACACTGCCCCAGCCTGGGTTCAGAGTAAACTAAAGCCTACTATATGATTAACTCCTCTGTGCTTTAGTAAGAGAAAGGGAGATTGCAAACGGAAGCATCTGGCGCCTTTCAGAACTTAATTAAAGAAATGCAAAGAAGCTACTATTGCTACTACAATTTCTCCTTAGGGCAACAAAAGACAAATATAGTAAGTGGGAAAGGAGAAACTCAGAAATATGAAGGAAACCTCCCCGAAAAAATCCCAAATAATTGAGTTTTTCATGGCTGTCAAGCCTTCTGTTCCTCATCTCCTGAGCAAATTAGCTTAAATATTATCTAGTAAGATACTGAGAATACTGAATGAGTTCTGCTCTGAAATGACTATTTTTTTTTAACTGTGTTTTTCCTTCCACATCAGTGTTGGAGAGCTAGTATAAAATATTATTATGAACTTACATTAGAGAAACAGCTATTAAATCTTTAAAGCCACTCAGGGATCGTGATTCGGCTTCAGTGGAGGTTGTACTTGGACACAATGAAAAGACTTACCATGCCTAGATGACTTATCGTCTAATTATGGAGAGCTGGTGTAGTTCGTAAAAAAACTAACTGAAGCCTTTTAGCTTTTAAAATACCCCAGGATTTTTTGCCTTTTCAGATTTTGTACTTCATATTCAGGGGAGAAATCCAAACAGAATGGAGCAAATTTATCGCCGCCAAAGAATTGTAAGTCTGCTCCAATGCTGCATGTCTGTTTTTCTTGTTAAGAAAAGGAAAGAAAATTACTAATTCCAAGGAGAAAAACAATGGAAAAGGAAGTAACTGAAAAGCTTTTCTAGAAGCTAAGTTTCATGTTCTTGTTTGTGTCCTCACTCCTCCCTTTTTAATTACTAAAACTACATCGGTCTTTAACTCTAAAAGATATCTGAACATGATAGTACTGGAGTAAAACGATTTTATTTATTTTTAATGGGGTTTCCACCCCAGCAATCCTGGAACATTCATAGTAAGACAGCTTATTCCAGTCCAATCTCATGGAGACCAGCCCGTCAGACCAGCTTTGCTGATCTAACAGATGCTAAAATAGCCATTCAATTTAGACAAACTTAGGGCAGTGATTTTAAGAGACAGACGCTCATTAAATTAAGACACCTAGTCAAGAAGGAGGCAAGCTGTTGAACCCAGGCCTGTTGTTAATCCAAAGTTTTGTTTAAACTGTGTGATGACCTTCTTGGACACATTTAGCAGCCTGTAGCCTTTCCTTCTAAGTGTGGTTCCAGTGTGACCCGAAAGCCAGCTGCCAGGAAGAAATGTGCTGCTCATGCTCAACATGACTAGAGCAATAGGAATCAGAGGAGTAGTAGGCAACAGCACCGTATTTTGAGGCTTGAAGGAAACGTGATTGCATGATTGTTAGAGAGGAGAACTGACACTAAAAGCTACAGATATGATGCAAGGCTAATGTGAAATTACAGTGCCTTTGACACTGCAACTGATTATTCGAAAAGTGCTACTTTACCTGCAATACTACACATGGAACCTCAACCTGACTTCACTCGCTATAGAAATTCCCAGTCAGTTTTGTCACTGTCATGTAAGCAAGCAAAAGAATAAGGAGAACTTGTGTTGCTCCAAAGCAGCAAAGCCTGACTGTGCAAAGCAAAGAAATCCTTTATTTTGGAAGTATTTTTATAAGGAGAAAACGTCAGAAATTTTAAGAAACGGTTATGCTGAAATGTTCCTAAATATATTATCCAGTAAAGCTTCTGATTTTTACATTTGGAAAGGCAAGTGCTGTGAAATTAAACTAAACCTCATTTAAATTCAAATTACTTGCTCAATTCAATGCCTTTCCTACTTCTTCATTTTGAATTTCTTATCAAGTTATATGATCCTTAGCTTTTCTATTAGAATTCCCTGTCCTTCCTATCTGATTGGCTTTTTTCTCTTGATGTCAGCTGAGAGATTTTGTAACTTGATGAATTTTATAGAGAGGCACTTCCGCAAACCACAGTATGAAATTAGGAGGTTGCATGCTAAAAAGCTGCACTGAACTTTGACTATGGTTTTCATTGTTTTATGCAATTGTTTAGTAATGGCTATGGTATACGTGTGATTCTACGGAACACCACTCATCCTTTAAAATAGCAATCAAATAGTGCATATCACTATAAGAAACCCTTTACTGATCAAAGCAGCCAAAAATATAGACATTATGAGACTTGCTGGTGTATTGAGTTCACAAATGCGCAATACTGACACACCTCTAGTCTTGTAAAAAGTGTGTGTAAGCTTAAACTTTGCTTTTAGTCCTTGCCTTCGTGTGGAGAATGTGAAAAAGTACATTGTCATTTGCAGCTCCAGGATTGAAGGTGGAACCAAGTGTTCACCAGTCTCTTTCTTTCCGTTGAAGTGAGATCTGGAAGGGAATATATGTGCCTGGAACAATATGTCAAGGAAATTGGTCTATGACTCCTTAGTAGTGTTGTTCCTCTGAGATCCTGGGTCAAGAGTCTGGCACTGGGTGGCATTAGGAGGAGTCCCAAAACTTTAAGGGGACTGCCTGCTTCTCATCAACTTAAAATGCTGTTTCTGTATGTCCATGTCTTAGCCTCATCCTTTCTCTCTTTTGTCACCTATCCTTCCTTTCTCAGTAGGAGCACATTCTCATCCCTGCCCTTTTTTTCTCTTTCCTCTTTGGAGATAGAATCATAAAACTCTCAAACATTTAATTTCTTTTTCATGGCTCAGAGATTTGTTTGGTGTTCTGCAGTTAAGCAGACCCCTGTCCAGGGACCAGGTTCTTTAACATATCAGAAGTACAGGCTGAAAAATGAAAAAAAGGTTACTGTCCTAATTTTGATCACCATGGCAACAATGATAAAGTATAGTCTTATTCTCAGTTTTAGAGTACCATTCCTGTAGTACTTTTTGGAGTGAATTTGTAAAGGTAAGAAATTTTCGCCTTTGATTCCTTTTGTAAAGCATTCCAATATTAATCCTGGGTTGAGGGAGAACTAGGAGTAGGGCGGAACTAGCAGGATTGGAGGTATGAAGGGAGGTGGAGATCACAGCAAAGAGAAGGTTAGAAATTGTTCCTTTGCAGACAGGTTTTACATCAGAAGATGTTCCTCTGAGGTGTATAATAAAGATCCGTGCAGAGGCCCTCAAACACTTTCAGCGTGGCTGGATAATTAGAATAATACAACTACATCTTGAGGATCTAAGGCATAGCAGATAGAGCAAATTTTGAGAGAAGTAGCCTATCTCTGTAGGCAAGACCCGAGTGTCAGTTTTTATTTCAGTCTTTGTTTTTAACAACTCAGCTAAAAGTCATCATGAGAACACTAGCAAAGTGTTTCACATCAGAAATAGCAACAGCATGATTCCAGGATGCTGTTATGTTTCTGGGAATTGCTTGTTACCTGAGCTGCTTATTTCTACAACTGTAAACTATTTGGACCTGTCATTTCCAGTTCAGTGTCTGCTTCCAGTGACAGTACAGGGTCAGGCAGATTCCTACCGCACAGAGTAGATTAGCACACAATTGCACTTTGTGGAAAAGCTGATTTAAGCAAATGCCCTGGAAACAGTTCTCCTTAACAGAAACAAATTGGTCATAGTAAATGGGACTTCTATGCCAGTTTTGTGCATTGACAAGATGAAGCCTTTTATTGTTTCTAAGAAAGAGAACTAGATACCTTAGATACGGTTTTCTTGTAGGTGCTCTTACAATCATTACTTGTCCACTCGAAGCCTTTTTCCAGCTCACTTACAAGGTATTGGTATTAAAACCTGCTTTTTCAGCAGAACAACACTAGCCAGGGTTCAGGAAACATTCCATAATTGTACATGTGTTGCACTAAGGAGGCAGAAACTTTCATTATTTTAACAAGAAGTAATGTATACAGAGGTGCTTTCAGCAGCCTCCGAGAAGCCTGGAAAGTAAATGGAGTAGCAAACACAAATGGTTCTAAATCACCCTTGACGCAAATGAACAGAAATATAAGGCCAAAAGGTGGACTGGCTAGTTGGGAAATGAAACCTCTTCTCCAATTCCATGTCATCAATACAATATTCCCTAATCACCAGCTGAGACAGTGTCAGAAACCTGTCCTAGCACAAAGGCCTTGGCAGATCTTCTCTGTGATCTCACTGTGTTGGTTCTGGGAAAGCCATTACTGTCAGAGAGCTGCTACGGAAAGAGAAGAAGGGATTGAAAGGGTCTAGAGGTAAGGCCTGAAGTTGCCTTTCCGGGAGTGTATTGGTTGGGGGTACTGGGGTGCACTGGCTGCTGCCACATGAGGTGGATCTGTTCCACTGGGGAAACAGTTTCAGCTTCCATCGGTATATTGCACATCGCCTACACCTTACATTCCTACATTTACCTAAACATACTCGTACATAATCATGCAAACTGTGCAGAATAGAATAAAATATTTTTAAACAATATTAAACTACAGGTTTTGCACAGATGACTGGTAAAGGGACAGTTTCCAAACTCAAACTGTGCTGCTCCCACCAGAGATAATTTTTTTCTTCATTTACACTGTACAAATGTCTTTACACTATACTAATGCCTGCAGCCTAACTTCCAGCTGGTATGGTGGAAAAGGAATGTCAGACAATGCGTGTGTTGGACTAAAACGGCATCAAAATAAAGGTTTATGAGTTCCATACTAGGATGTTTTCCATCAGGGCAGGAAGCTCTTGCAGAATGAATTGTACTGCCTGTTTGGTGTATTCATCGTCCAAAATTCTGAGTTTGTGCCACTCAGTGACTGTCCCCTTTTCCATTTCCCTTCTCTGTTGCATTAGATACAAATCACTCACCATCACTTATATAGCTCTTCTAACAGATCAGAGAGAAGAAAAATAGTCTGTCCTGCACACTGCAAATAGATTTTTTTTCCCTAATGCTTCCACCCAATTGAGGCCAAGTCACTTTTCTTTTAAGTCAATGACAGAAATCCCATTCCCTTCATTAAGATCAAAATCCCCTCCCCAGAAGAGATCTGGGTAGATTACATCTGCAGAAACACACAGATCCTTGCTCAGTAATACTTCACACCTCGTATAATCATAACCTAAAGTTTGTTTTGCCTTCAGGTGATTTTTTGAACATAGAAGCCTGATAATGAAGTGCCGCCTGGTGGACAAAATGACTTTTTTTTTTTCTGTTCCACACCTAACTTTGCATACTAAAATTTCTCCTTCCAGCAAGACCTGAGCTACAGAAGCCTCTAGGGAAGAGACTTAAATCAATTAATTTTAAATTTCTCTATCTATATCTAGCTCTACATATAGATACGTTGGTTTTAAAAAAAATTTTGAAGTAGTCAAGGTGCACATCTATTGCTCCTTGCTACTGTTACAAAGAATGCTGACAGTTGTAGTAGGAGCAGCTTCTGTGGCAGGCATGCAAAATGCCAAGAATAAAAAGTCATGTAGAGTGAGTAGCTGGAAACTCCTCTTCCTGAGGAGGAATCCTTTCCTTCAACTAGCTGTTGTCACTGTCAGCTGCAGAAGTAGTTTTTACTGCTAGTGTTTCCCTCTAAGCTTCTGCAAGAGGATTTTTTGCTAAGTTGTATATTGCTGCTAGGATCCATGGCATGGGGTTTGCAGGAAATGGGAAAACCTGGAACTCCTGAATGATTTACACTTCAAGCTCAATACACTCATGGGCTTGATTTCGTGAACTTGGCATACAGGAACTACAGCAATCAATGGGAAATAGACGCCTGAGGGCTTACTGTATCTGGATCTGTTACACTGAGCAAGATAAACTCTATTCACCACCAAGCCCATGAATGTTTGGGCCACAAGAGCTTTATAGGAAGGTGCAAGAAACTCCTCACTGGACATTTATAATGCAATCTACCCCAAGAATGTTTCTTTCTAACAATGACGACTGCTAGATATCCCAGACATGATGGCTGAAGTCCTTCTCTACAGCCCATTTTTAAAGTAATTCTATCTCAAACTGTAACTACGTTAAAATGGAGATCCTGTTGACATTAAGACTGCACTCAATCACTAGTAGTTCTCAACACGAATATTAGTGTCCTTCAACGTGGAAATTTCTCTGGTCTTCACTATATTTGGCAACACTCTTACTGTGTGGACATATACATAATATGGTTTCTAAAAATGAATGAAAATAATATTATAACATACATTACTATATATCTGTATCCATATATGAAACGTGAAGTTGTACAGCAACTCATTTAGATTTTAGCCACTAGGCGGTAGTATAAGATTAAGTCATGTAAAAATAACCAGTAGTTTTGTATTCATTTTGTGGCAAACTTCAAAACACATGCTCGCTCCGTAAGAAATTTTGTAAAACATTTTCATGCTTCTTTATCAAATCAGCAAGACACTTGGAACAAAAGTACGTCTCACAAGACTCCACAGTGGGTTAAATGCATTATTTGAAGCTGATTAACCACAAGGACAAAGGGTACATAGAACCCCCCATCTTTTTCCCTCACCTTATGTGTTTGGGATTAGTAAGGTTCAAAAAATGCAGTTTAGCCATTGTGGAATTTTATTTCGATTAAAGAACTACAGTATGATCAGCCTCTTCACACTGTGCCATCAGTCTTACACTGGAGCTGAACTAGATGAACTAACTATAGGATAAGTTCCTCTTTTCACAGAATCACAGAATAGCTGCGGTTGGAAGACACCTCTGGAGGTCATCTAGTCCATGCCCCCTGCTCAAGCAGGGCCACTTGGAGCAATTTGCCCAGGACCATATCCAGCTGGGTTTTGAATATCTCTAAGGATGGAGACTCCACAACCTCTCTGGGCAACCTGTGCCAGTGTTTGACTGCCCTCAGAGTAAAAAAGGTTTTTCTTGTGTTCAGATTTCATGTTTTTTAATCTGTGTCCATTGCCTCTTGTTCTGTCAGTGAGCACGCCTGAAAAGAGCCTGGCTCCCTCTTCTTTATTCCCTCCTATCAGGTGTTTATACACATTGATAACCCCCCCCTCAGTCTCTTAATTTCATTTTTGCTAGTGTTTCAGATGAATATGGAAATTTCAATTTGGGTCTAATATGACAAATAAATTGTATAGGGTTAGAAACATAAAAAAGAAGATTATATGACTTCAGGATACAATACTGAATGTGTTTTGGGAAGCTCCCAGCTGTAATAGAGTAAGTCAGCCTGGTTCACTTCCTTTGCTGTGTTTGACTTTGCCATGCTCATGTGACAATGTGATTGATTGCCTTCATTGACTGCTAAAAAGGTTATGCCAAAGTGAATTTGGGTAACAAAAAGGTTAGGTGTGCAGCATTTTGGCTCTTTTTCATGCAAATGAAACAATCAGATCTTTCTGCAGTACCACCTGGGAGTCCTGAATTCATGTTTTTTTGAGATCCTCATCTAATGTTCTTTCGTTATACCAGGTATGTATAATTCCTCCTAAAATACCTGGGGCTATTGTTTATTGTAGCACTGTACTGCAGTATCTCTCTTGGATTTATTTTTTATTGATGGGGGAATGCAGGGAGATCACCAGGAAGAAAGCCTTTTTTAGATTTTCATAATTTAAGAATATTTTCTCTGGTGGGAAGGGGAATACAGTACATTATTAGGAAGACTAAAAACTTTTCCCCAATTTGTACTTATTTTGCTAAGAAAAGACTAACCTTCCTTTGCAGCATGTTTTTCAAAAGTTTTGTGTTTGGTTTTTTTTTTTTTTTAATGGTTGCCAACATCCTTATCAATGTGCATTTTGTAGAGTGCTGCGTGGATTCAGAGTATTGTAAAATGAATTTTAAACCACGACTGGACATAAGCCATAAAGTCCAAAGTGAAACAGTAAGGTGTTTTAATCTGAGAGTTTGTTTTAGCCCGTTACACAGAGAGGAGCCAAAAGCTACATGAGACTGTGGGCTCACCCTTTTTGAAGAATAAATTCTATAAATGTTCTCATTTGACTGGAGTTCTGCCCCTTAAATACGAACAAATTCATGAAAGTTCATGCTCTTTAATTCTGAAGTCTATATATTGGTATGCATAACCAAGCGAGCATGGAAAGTGTAATTATACTCCAACTAAAACTACCTCAGTCTAACAAAACCTTTCCCACAGATACTTATTTTTCCTAGCTTATTTTCGACCTAAATTTGAACCATACTTGATGAATGTTTGCAAGACCAACCAGGGTTCTGTCCATTTTTATTTTAGCACAATATTTTTGAATTGTGGGACCTGATCCCTCAAAGAAAATGGAAAGACTCCCAGCACCTCTAATAGTGCAGGATGAGATCATACAGGCTAATATGGAAAAGTCTTTTTTCCATCTCCTTTCATCCGTTTTAAGTCTGATGCAAGTCATGAATCCTCAAGACCCATTTCCTTTTTCTTTTCTATTATTTTTGGAGGAGCTTCATCCCATCTACTCCTCTCTCTGTTGAACCGTAACATGAAGATAGATATTGCAGTAAGTACTGTGGGGGAGTCTCAAAAACAAAAAAAGCTGTCCTTTGCTTTTCTGTTTTTCTCATGAAGAAATTTCAATTAGCATAGGTCATGGTGTGAACAACACATATGTGATGTTGCAGTTCCCTTTGCCGTGTGATAGTATAGCTATTTCCTGGTTTTGTAGGTATTGATATATTACATAAGAAGGCTTGAGGTTCTTTCCATAAAATAGTAATATTAAACCCTTGCATCTTAATATATTACCTTGAAAACTCAAAGAGTCAATAGTTATTTTAGGAGGCTATCCAAAGGTTAACCAGATAAATTTAAAATTATGGTCATAAATAATCCAAACAATGACCAGCCGTAGAAACAGATGGTGCTTCTGGAAGGGCCCAAACCATTTCCACCCTTAATTCAATGTAAACCTCCTGTTTGGAGCTCTGCAGTTGAGGTCTTTCGTGCCTGCCTTTAAATGCATTGTTTCTTCAAAGGTGAGATTTGTGACACAATGTGTGAAGCTTCTTTAACCAGAAACAATGCTAAGCCGCTGCACGCATGATTGACAGAAGAATTTGGATAGTTCTCCTGAAATCAGAGAGACTGTTTATGCAACTACAGTTACACAAATTGCAACCAAAAATAACCAACCCAGTCAGCCTTAGTTTCTACTGCTGTTTGCTTACCATTTGTAGCACCGATCAGTACCTGTTAATGGCATTGAATTGTCTTAGTTTAACTTATTAGATTACTCTATGAGTGAAAAAATACATTTTGATACCTACTTTTGATCTTTCCCTAGTTTTGTTCCAGTACAGCTTCATTTACTTTGGTTACTGGATCTGTCAGAAGCAGGTGTTTGGTGCTTGAAAGATACCAAGTTACTGAGGTGAATGCTCTGGAACAGTCACGGGAGTGAAATGACTTAACACAACTCTGCAGGGGTTGGTTTCTTAGCATGCAGGTTACCTGAATGAGGATGAACCCAATAAAGGAGCATGTAGATCAGGCAGTGGTGGTGTCCTCCAGCAGACCTACTTCCAGTTATAGGGCTTTTTTTTTTGCCAGTTCCTGTCAAAAAAAAGTGGGTGTAGGCTTAATGCTAGGATGTGTTCACTGGGCAAGTTCTTGCCAAAAGCCCTCTTTATGGAACAAAAAAATCATTACATCATAATAATTTTAAAGAATTATGTGAAATAAGTGCAGGATATGCTCACTCCATGTAATTTATTAGTTCCTGTGCTTCATCAATCTTTCAGTCTCTTCTGCAACAGCTTATTTTTTACTTCCATGGTACAGAGGTCTGCCATTCCAGAAAGAGGTAAAGTTATCCAAAGTGGGAAAAACTGTCTGGGAATTTATGAACTAGATACATGGAGACATAAAAAATCATAAAAAGATTAAATCCAAAGAAGTGGTGCAATAATTACAACTCTGGGACAGCATAAGGTAGGAATTAAAAGCACTTCCCCCTCTTTTAAAAATATATTGGAATAAAAATTTAAGAGTCAGTTGCATAAACTTACTCTTACTCTAAAGTGGTTTATTAGGGTTGTCTTTGATCTCACTGAAGAGCCAGGAATCAGCTGTATTTATTTATTTGATTGGCTTGTACCCATTCAGGTTATTTATAACCATTGATAAAATATATAAGTCAGTGGATGGAGATATTTCATACAGAATAATGCCTAATGAGTCACTGAAAAGGAGGGAAAAATCTTTTTTGTACCCACTTATAGAGTCAAGGTAACATAGCAACATTTGCAGCTCCAAAGACTAGATGATGTTTAATTCATGTAGCTATGGAGTTTCAGGACCATCTCTTGAATAAGTTAAAAGTAAATACCTTTCAGGACAAAGAAGTTAATATGTTTTACAGAACATGGGCAGAGGGAGGAACAGAGAAAGAGAGAGAGAAAGAAAGCATATGTGAAGGGAATAAATCTGTCTAGACCCCTGGAGTACTCCAGAGGAGATAAGTTTTAAAAGCTCGCATAAGAACAGCTTCCAAATATTTGTGTAAAAGGCCTCTGTCACTAAGGCATCTGAACTTTAAAACAATACTAAATAAATAAACCTTCACAATATTTTAAAAGAGGAGGAACTGAGCTACAGGGACACTAAAAGCCTGATTCCCTTTCCCCTTCAAGTAGGCTTATACCATTACAGAGCCATGGATGTGAGAGAAAACACTACATGTTCACAGCAAGGAGAGTGGGAGATGCGAGCAGCCCCCAGCTCGTGCCTGGCCCTAGTTCTCTTGGGGGGCAGCTGAGAGTGCCAGAAATGGGACCCAGCGTCGTGTACATGGAAGCTAGTGTGGCCCTCAAAGCCTGAGTTGCCGAGCAACGTTTCTCTGTTATCCCACACATATCAGCTTCTATTGGCCAAGTATTATCCATCGCTGTTGCAGTTCTTGCCACTTCTATCACTGTTCATTATTATCTTTTTATGAGTTAGTGATGCAGAATTGCATTCCAGCATACAGCATGAAATACTTGTTCCTTTGAAGCAACACCTCTAGATGAAAACTGGACCGATCTGGTGGCTGTGTGGACAATGAGTTCCTCTGCGAATTGAATGAGGTGGATTTTCTCTACAAGAATTATTAACTCCCAAACGCTTCAGGGCAAAATGCGATTACTGTGTCTTACTGCACATCTCAGAGCTCAACGAGGCATTTGGTGTTCAGAGGATGAGTAATTTCTGTTACAGGAGTGACTTTGCTGAGGGCTCTCTAAATTGATGCGAGCTTTCCTAGGCAGTTGGTATGCTATTACTAGGTTCGCTTTAGAGCCTTGCACAGTAGTGCCTTATCTCGAGTTGTGCTCCTGTGCTCTACTGTAATATAAATATTTCCTAACCATATAGTGGTAAGTCAGAATGATTCAGAGCATTGGCGGCATCCTGAGGCAGGCCCAGGCACTTCAGCATTTTCTCTGTATCGTGGGAGCTGGTCCTGAGAGAGGACATGGCCTGGTTTGCCTGAGTTGCCTTCAAAGAGACTGTTAATTCTCCTGTGCTTTGGGCTTCTCTTGTTCCTGATGGTTACTCAGCACAGTTGATCCAGAGAAGTGAATTTTAGTTACTGATGTTTGTTTCCTTTTGCAAGGTTACTTATACAAGACAAGTCTCATGTCTCTATTATGTATAGACAAGTTTATACATAAATTTAAATGCATATATGTATTTATAGAAATATGTAAATGTACATATGTAGAAATATAGATATATATCTGTTTCTCCAATGGCCAAAGGAAAAGGAGAAGGAATAGGAAGAAGAAATAATGGAAGAAGCACAAAAATGTCAAGTTTTTTGAAAGATCAGTTTCTGGTTTACTGAAGGTCAACTTCATCTTGATGACAGTGAAGACTTTGCAGTAGCAGGAAACATCAGGCTTTTGTTTCATTGAATGAGTTTAAAGATTTTAAATAGCACATTTTCCTAGATAATCTTCCAACACGGAGGTAAGCCTGACAAACAGGCCAGTAAGAAGAGTGTTAGCATTTCTGTGCAGGAAGAGAACTGTGTTCTACTTTCAACCTTATCTTTCCACTAGCCACTCTCTAAGCAGAAACAGCTTAGAGAGTTTTCAGTATCAGCACATCACTCCTGCATCTCCCTAGCTGTTAGTATTACTGACAATATTTAATTGCTACTGCTACTTCCACACAAGATGTGAAAATGACTGTTCTTTTCATTAAAATGGAAAAAAATTGAACAAAGACCAAGCAGGGACAGTTTCTGCCAAGTAGGATAGCTTAAAATATGTTAAGCAGACTTGTTTGCAAAAAAATATTCCACCTTTAATCCCGAACTAGTTTCAGTGATGTTTTTCACAAACAGTTGTGCCAGCATTCTCACGAACAATCTTCTGTGTCAATCCTATTTTCTGACAAATGATGACCATAGGACTATCTCAAAGGTATTTTGAGTTCTTCTCCTGCTTATAAATATTTCTATCACCTAAACAATGACTGCACAATACGATAGGGGTGTGAAGTTAGCATGAGCATTTACAGATGCAAACAGTCCAGCTATCTCATAATTATCTTTGGTTAAAAAAATAAAAAGAAAGATTCAGTTGAAAATTAGACCAGAAAAGAATTTTCTTCTAGTGTAGCTTCATTAATTCAATGGAATTACATTGAAATTAATAAGTTCAGCCCAATCATCATAAAGTTAGAACAGAAATCACACTTCCCACACTTCTGCCGGTGTCAGAGTTACAGCTGAAACAATTACTGCATGAGATGATTTTTAACTTCCATGAAAGCTGTGCTTACTGATTCAGCACTACGTTGTAAGTTTACAAATCCAGTGTCAGAAATCAATGGCATAATGTTCTTATGGTAATCTAGGGAAAAGCCTTTTCTAAACCTAATGTACATTGTATTTATTCCTAAAATCTCATCAGCTAATCCCTTAGAAATAAACTGTTGTGCTATAAATGTCATGTATTTTCCTGTCTGTGTTTTCAATTCAAATGAATGTTTCCTTTTCTGAATTCTCCCACAGTATCTTTTACCTCTCTGGAGCCAAAGAAAAAGCGTTAATCTTCCAGGAAGGTGGAAGACTCCCATGCAGAGTTCATAATGAAAAGTATGTATGCATGTATTACACACCTTCAGCTGGGTACACATTGTGCACAGGTCACGTAAGTTGTTGTCAACAGACTTATGCTGGGGAGCCAGTCTGCTATAAAAGTCCAGTTGTATGATGTACAAAAGCAACCCTAAACCATACCATAATACAAAATGAATTTGGCAAAGATTCTATTTGTATAGTTCAATGGAGTTTGGATTTGTTTATACAAGATTTGACAGAAACCCCCAATTAAAAAATAGATGTATCTTCTTCATTGCACTGTTCCTGAGAAGAGAATGGGCAAGCATTAACTCCAGTATCATTTTAATCCAAATCACTAACAATATCTTTTATATATGTGCATAAGCTTTCTATTGCAAACACTTGCCACTTATTTTTTGTGCTGAAGATTGCTGCCATCTATTACCACAAGGGACCTATTTTTTCCCTAGTGCAACTACATCTCAGTCACCTGTTTATTTCATGGATGAGTCTGGGACAAATAAAATTGCTCAAGGCAGACAAGGAACAGGTTTACAGATGGCTACACTTCCACAAAAATGATCTGAAGGTATCTTGAAAAATATATATGTGCACACACACACACAGAGTCATGCAAACCTTTTCATTTTTGAACTCTGCAAGGAAACTCCCAGCAATCCTCAAGGATGACGCCATTTGCACACCTTGCCTTTCAATGCCCAAGCATTAACCAGCCCTCTGGCTGGCCTTTTGGTAGTGCAAGCGCTCACCCTAGCTGTTAAGCTACTGTGGCTCTCAGGAAGGCAGGACATGTCAGATGATTTTTCCATCAAGGCTGGTATTTTTCACTTGCAAGTAGTAAATATTCAATGTCCCAGAGAAAAGTGGAAAATCCCATCGGACTAATATGGTGTAGAAATAGAAGAACATACCAGACTGATGTTGAAATTTGACTACTTTTCTAAACATGCTAAACTCTTTAATGACATGCAGTTGGATTGGTCAATTCTTTTGAAAATTTAGTTATACAGCTTAGCCAATGGACTCCCCATGAGAACAATCTCACTGAGATTTTCTCAAAAATGGCGAAGATTCCCTTTGTCACCTATCAACTGCAGAAACAAATTCAGATTCTAAAACTTTATTCTTTGATTAATGGGCATTCAAATCCAGAATTTTGGTTTGGGCACATCTCTAAACAGAAAAGTTATTCAAACAACTAGCACCCCGCTGGAGAGTCATCAGTGCAATAACTGTGTTGAGTAATGGTGCTTCACAGCGCTGCTTCATTGTCCACCATCAGCTGTGAGAGCGTGCCTTTAAATATGACTTTGCATCGCTGATATACAACCCTACAGAAACCAATGGGAATTGAAGATTTAGTGCAAGAAATCTTATTCTTCATTGTATGACAGTAAAAGGGCGCTCGGCTCTAATAATTTTCCTAATGGCTTGACTTGCCAGTTGTAGTGCGTTACAAAACTAAACTACCCAGAGAGTGATTGCCAAAATTAACAAACTATGAGATCACTCACTTTTGAAACAGAGAATTGAAACTCCATTTGCAGTAGAAGTTCAGACAATTAAAATGTGCATTCCAGGTAGGACCACAACATTAGCATCACTTCTTTGTGCTAGCTTAGAAGCCTATCTTTTAAAATAAATTATGTATCCATCAGAGGAGTCAGTTCTGAACCTTGTTCCATTTTTAAATTCCTATCAGGCAGCTCAGAAGCCTCAATGCTCTCATTTCAGATTTGGCCAAAAATAATGAAAATACAACAGATAAAATAAAGCTTAGTGGTATATTTGAGTATAAAATGGCCTCATATAAAATGAGGTCAGCTTGGCTTATGTTATACTCAGAGCATAAGTGAACACGCTGAACTTTTTTAGTTGTTCTTTTTGCATGCTGTTCTTTATATAGTATGAAAGGCATTTATGATATATATTGTCATTTCAAGTATTCTTGCCAAGCAGTTTCTTAGTCTTTTCATAAATTTAAAGGAACTCTATAACAGTTCAGCACATTTAATAAACATACTTTATATGGAAATAACTTTTTGGATAGTAGCAAGATACAGTTTATCTTAGAAAGTTCTGCTTTAGCTTTGCAAAAGCAAGCTAATCATAATCTGATTTAAGACCTTATGCTAATGATAACTTAAATGCAAATGCAAGCATAAATTGTCTGCACTGATAGTCCCTTACTGCACTTTAAAGACTGCAGATAAATCTGGAATGTGCTCAGAGACAATGTTTTAGTGAGAACTGAGAAAGAGTAAAAAAAAATCTAAGTTTGTAACAGTGATGGGCTAAAAGTATACTATGCTGCCATGGGACACAGAATATAAGATGATTCAGACAAAGCAGTGAAATATGGCATGCAGTGCAGCAGGGGAAAAAGAAGTACACTCACTTCACTTCTCAGCTTGCAACAGATCTCTTGTACACTCTTTGGTGAAAAGAAATGTGTCTATTTGCCACAGAATTTCATGGAAATTAAATTCACCCTGTTTGCAGTGGTTGAGATAGCTCAGCTATAATGCAAGAAGGCGTGACAGAGAGAGCAGCAGTGGTAAGGTCTCACATCATGCTGGCTGTCTTCTCATCAAAGCCCCGTGCGGCAATGCTTGTGCAGGGAATGATTTCCCGGCATTGCTGCTCCCACAGCAAGATTGAAGCTCTCACCCTGTGACTGCTGTGACCCTGGAGCTGCCTCCTTACAGGATGCTTTCTGAAGGGGATCATTCACAAAATGGGACAGAAGCTATGAAACATCAGCAGAAGGAACAAAGCTGCATATTCCAGACTGACTGTTGGTAAGAAAGGATCAGAGAAGATGGAAACAACAAAGACTTGTATCTCTCCTCCTCTTTATCAATAAATGCAGTCGTTACTTATTATTTACATGACGGGCCAAAGTATACGGGGCATTGTACGCTGGATGTGCCTCATTCTTATGTCTTCTTTTAATCTGCTGCAGTTTATTTTGAAGTGTCATGCTCAAGTATTACTGTATGTTTTGCCTCCTGCCTCGTTGCATTTCCAAGGCTTGATTAAGCAGGTTATAATCCTTGAGAAGATGTCTACTCAAGGCTTATTGAATGTCACAATATCTTGCTTTCTTATGTACTCATGCAATGCTTGCAGATTTCTAATATTTATTTTCTAACCCCCAGCAAAAAGTATTAAGTGCTTTTTCTGGATCAGACTTCCTCTCACCCCTTCTCTCCCAGACCTTTTGTGAAAATCTCTTTACAAGAGGCTACTGGGCATTCATCCAGGCTTAGCTACACTTCTTTGTGAACTTGATAAAAAGGAAGTGAGGGCTTTACAGTATGCACCACTGCAAAACATTCTGCTTGTGATTTTGATACACCTTAATTAATCAACACTCTTGGTTAGAAATCAAGCAAAATCTAACAGTTACTCAGAATATACCACTTCCATAGGGATTTGTATCCTACTGCTTCAAGTAGGAAATTGCCTTGCTCAATTTTTACAAAGACCTCCCACCAGATGTCCCCCTTTCCCCACCAAAGTGATGACAAAAGACTATTTAACTGGCAATTTAAACCCCTCTGTAGTAATTCAGTTCTTCATTACACTATATATCCTGTAAAATTAGTTACCATACTTGCACTTTGACACAAACAGTAGCTGCTTTTATGCATGATGTAGTAATAGCCTCAGCCTGTAGGAAGAGTACATGATCTCAAAGTGCGCTTTACGTTTAGAGAGCTTGAGCCAGGCAGAGCAGGTACCTCCTGGCCTATCTCACAGCGCAGGGGAAACGATGGGATATTTCAGGTGCCTGTTTTCCAGCACTGGCAATTACATACAAACTGACTGGGACTGATTTTAGTCATATATTTTTAGGGAAGTGAAAGAAAGACGAAGGGTACATTTAAATCTTTTGGCCTACTCATCAGGAAGTTTTGATTTCTGCAGAGAAAAGTGCAAAAAGTGGGCTGAGCTTATGCATCTTTACATAGTTTTAAAAAGCTGAATAAGAAATAAGAAATGAAATCTCAGGGGCAGAACTTTGAAGTATCTTTGATACTTCACAGGAGTACTACTTGGAATATTTATTCTGATTCGTCATTGTCATTTGTTAGGATGCTAGTTAATGAAAGGGCATGTTTAGCATTTACTGTACCACTGAATATGACAAACTAGTTGCTATTCCCACTTATCCCTTTGCTAGCATAAAGTGGGCTTTCTGATCTTAAAAAAAATGCTTTCTGACTATTAAGGAAGCAATGCAGAAATGGGAGAATATAGACTGAGGACACAGAGGTGTAAAGTTTGACTTAAAGCCAAAATACTTCAGAAAGTCTTCAAGAAGTAATAACGTGCCACTGAAATGGGCATTGCTGTGAGGGGAGAATTTTTGAAGTGCCCTTTTGTTAACATGCTTGCTGGCACATATGTCACTAGCCATGATGGTGCACAAATGAGCCTGAAAAATTTTGGTTGCACTTCTCAGCCAGATTTAATTTCATCCATGGCTGCAACAATCAGAATGACTCTTTCAGATATAGCCATCTTTCTTTCTCTGCATACACCTGTTTCCACTCATTCTGACAGTTTAGTACTTAATGTGGAAAGGGCAGCAGGGCCTGACCATAAGATCATGCTTACATTCCACAGAGTCCGAGACGAACAGGAGAAATGAGTTCATGACACCTATTTCATAACGCACACAGAATAATGGGATATTTCTGGTGCTTGAGTTCTAGACATTGGCAATTAAATGTGAACTCTCATAAGAAGAAGTGCGCTTATTTGATATCTCGCCAACTAAACTGTGAGGCAAGATGCAGTGGATTTATTCTTCTGGCACTGCTAGTCACAATGTGAGCCAAACCCAGAACCTCAGTATCACATGGGGTAAATTGGTTTAAGGGAGTTGAGAGCCCATGATGAACCTAGCCAGTTTTTAGACATGGTTGGGAATAGAATAGTATATGCAAGCCACAGATGGTGGATTAACCCATTTTTCCTATTTTCCTATAAGCTGGAACTTCTGTGTTCCAGGTGGGATCAGCACTGTAAGTACACCCCCCTCACCCCCCCAAAAAAACCCAAACAAAAAAAAACCCCAAAAAACCAAACCCCCAAAATCTAGGAGCATGAAGACAGTGAAGTATCTTTACTTTCTCTGTATCCCAGCTGCTTATGTATATAGCAGAATTAAGGATATTTCTTTCATCCCACCTTTTCTCACATTTACACTGTCCTCGTACATCCCTTAACACAGAGGAGGTCTCCATCTGATAAACACACTGGATGGTTCAAGTAATAGTAATAACAAACAGTGGGGACAGCTTGACTGACATAATCTGTTTACAGACTCAAGGTGTAAGGAGCAATCTTGCAGGGTGCTTATCTGCCAAATCAATGGCCAACAGTACTGGGCATAGATAGTATTTTACAGGCTTAACCTTGTAGTTCCCTTCTCACTTTCTTCATACAGAATTCTGTTGTGTAAAAGCTGACTAAACTCAAAAGGCTACATGAGGAATAAAAAGGTGAAATTTGGTTAATAAAAGGATTTACTTCAGCTATTAAAAATAAATAAATTCCCAAACCGCCACTGCAATTGAAATGGACATTTCAAATATTCTAAGATACACAACTACTCAGTTGTAGCTCTAATGATTACAATATGAGCTTATGATTTGTATAAAAAGTGGCATAATTACTGTGAATATCCTACTGGATTTTGCAATAAGGAAAGAAGGAATTTTCATGCTTTCTAGGTTAAGGATAAACATAATTGATTTATGATTAACATGAAGGTCTACGCTTATCTTCCAAATATATTGTATTTCACAGAGAAATGAGGATAAAGGCATTTTTCTCATTTCTATTGAACTGTTTCAATAGAGGCCAGAGCAGCTAGGAGCAATCCTGGTGAGAGCTCCTACTAGATGAAGACTTGACATCGTTCATGCTAGATCCAAGTCCATCTGTTGTATGGCAGGAGAAAGATGAATGGGAGGTCAAAAGTCTAAAGAATAACATGAACAAGGTTTTTAAAGGACATATTTATAAAGTAACACAATTAGGAGAAAACAGGTCCACATCTTCCTGTCAGTTCACTACAAATGAATTAAGCAGCACTGATCACTAGGCATTTCTTGGGAACTAATGGGAGTCAGAGGTTAATAGTCCAAGCTTGTGCCCAGATCACCAGTTCTTGCCAACTTCGCATGCCACTGAAGTGCCCCAGACTGAGGCTCTAATTGTAGTTTAGGTTAAAAAAAAAAGGGTGCAAATATATACTAAATTTGGGAAAGCTGTATCAATCATGGGGCAATAGGTATTCCTAAAGGGATGTAGGTCTGATCCTGAGAAACATCAAGATCCACTAATTCCCATCAATCCCTCTGGAACTCTGTTCCTCAGCAGCTGACAGAGGCTGTGGCACATCTCACTGAATCACACTCTTAATTTCATGACTTTGGTAGTCCAATTCAGATAATAACACAGAAGATGACTACATCTTCAGGCATTTCAGGCATCCTCAGCCACTCTGAATACAGCAATCAAATCACAGCAGTGGGTCAAATTTGACACTCTGCACTCATCTCCAGAAACTTGTGTTACACACAACCCTCTCCAAAAAGGTCTCTTGCAAGGCCACGCAAAATCAGACTGCTTGAGAAAAAGTAAGGAAAAAGTTCCAGAGACCTGGTGAGTGCTGGAAAAGGCATGTCCCCTCATTAAATCCGGTGGCTTACATTTTAAACATCTCTCTGGAGTACTGAATAATTTTGCAGCATCCTGCCTTGTTCAGCAGCAAGGATGACTCCTTGCAGGTGTAAGATGGATGAAAAAATGTGTGAATCCACTGTTAGGGAAGGATAAATGTGATTCTGACCATCCCATGTGACAGGATGAAAAAAGCAACTAGTTGTCATCTCTGTGTACATCTGATCCCTTACTCTCTCCAAAGGTTAGACATGTCATCTGCGGCAGGATAGCCACTCCATGTCTGTATGGCTGGCTGGAGTGCCAGTCAGCTACAGAGCTCTCTGGCATTAACAATTTGTGGTCAGGAGTGTCCAAATTCCAAACACTAGTTTAACCCTGACTAAACTGCCAGTCTTACTTTCACTGGCATTGATGACAGCACTGGCTACGGCTCATTTCTTTAAGACTTCCTCTGAAGCTTCCCTGCTCCCCCACTATCCCGGGATGATTCCCCGGCAGTGTATAGAAACCAGCAATTTCACGAGGTTGTTTTAAACACTAGTCCTTATATCTAAAATCTTTCTCCTGTTAGCTTTGCTAAAACACATGGCACTCAAGTTGTGGGTGCTTTCTAAATTGCTGTCAATGGACTCTGCACTTAAAAGGCAAATGTAAAAAGAACAAACCGAACACATATATCATATACCTTTTAGGGCTGAGACATTAAAAAGCAGAAGCCTAATCTTTGGAATTTTTCAGTATAAATAACTGAGCCTGTTTATTCAACTCCTGAAAATATCTTCCACACTCTTACATGAAATCTTCTCTAGCTAGTGCTTTGAGGAAAAAAACTTCTCAACTTTCCACACTATCATTTTCACTGTTTTCAATTTATCAAAAGCTAATGTAGCCTATTCAGAAAAGTTATTCCAGTGTATTGCTCTGTTTTAAAACACAAGGAGAAATACAAGACACAGTGAGAGGACATTCTGCTTTCTTGAAAACTTAATTCTTTGATACAATTCATCTTGTCCATAGTTGTTGCTTTTATTAAGAATGACCTTCCTGACTTTCTCCAGTTTGACATTAAAAAATCAAGATGGTAGCCACAAAACACCACAGAGATAGTGGCAGCCTCGTCTGTCCCTTATCTCCAGAAGAATTGAAATTATGGCCACTGAATAAGGGTAAAAAAACATATGTAATGCACTTTACTGAACATTGATCTCTGCATATTTTTTTAGATGTCACTAGACAAATGCTTGCACAGTGTTTTAAGAGTGCAGAGTATGGTTTGAAAAGTTGATAGTATTTATTAAGTGCTAAGACCTTGTCTAAGCCAGTATACAATGAAACGGAGAAACTCTTTCTTTAGAAGAGTTGTGCATGTATTTAATTTTAAGAGCAGAGCAGACACACTAAAATGTATGTGATTGTTTAAACATTTCTAGTTAATGATGTTGCCCTACAGAATAACAGGAAAGGAGATATTATAAAGTGCAAGCTACAGCCAGTCAACTGCGTGTACCTGCAGTTTACAGCCTCTCTCTATTGATTAATAAGATACATAGGCCTTAACCTACATTCTTACGTAAGCCAAGCTCCATGGCATTTTGCTTGAATATACACCGCAAGGCTGCATCCCAAACACAGAGAACACTTGTCCTTGGGCATTGCTCCTCCTACTGCAAGTGGGCCTTGCTGACCATCAGTGGTATAACTCAGCCAGGTAGAGCTGAGCCTGTCTGTGCTTGCAGAAAAATTCCAAAATGCTTCTGAAGACAAACCTCATTTTTCTTTGACTTTGCAGATGTCAGGGAATTTTCTGAGCAAAGGAGATGTGTCCCTTCAGTTGGCGACTCAATACAAGGGATATGACCATAGCTTCTCCAAACACAGTAACAGCCAACCTCAATGAGCATGGAGAGAGCCAAGGGAGCTGGCTTTTGTGAACGCCTCTCACATCACATAGCCAAGTGTGAAGAATGACAGATAGTTGTACTCCCAGATGAAGTGAGCTTCACGCAACTGCCAGTGAAGATACTTTCATGTAATTTCTGAAGTATTGAATATTTCATTATGGAGTATGCACTCATTAGTAAAACTTGGAAGAAGGAGACTAAAAACTCTTAAAACATAAAAATGGAATTGGTTAGATTTGGGTTTCCCTTCTGCTTTCATGGTTAATGTAAGCTAAACAGTAATGTTATGGTTTTCAGCTTAATAAATGCATTGACATGCAAAGTCTGTATAAGATGAATGTGTTACACATTCTCATATGCAGCAGGGTGAATATTCTTTAAAGCTGCTGGTACATAGTCTATAATTTTGCTCTGGGAAAGAAGATGTGAAGTAGCAAGGGAAATAAGGGATGACTTTGGGCTTGTAATAATCCTGTAAATTCTAACACCAGTGCGTGTTATGCTTTTCTTTTCTACTCATACTCCTGAAAAAATTCTTTGCTATTTAAAATATTGTGCCATGGTTTAGCATGAATGATAGATTTATTACTCATTGCTCATTTTGGGTTTTTTTTGGATGAAATTCTAATTCTTCCCTTATTATTAGAAAGTGTGGCCAGGAATCTGAGGAAGGACTGGTGCCCAGGAAGTGAATTAGAATTAGGATTCTGTGCCTATGACTTCTTTCCTCTTCTATCTAT
This sequence comes from Gymnogyps californianus, assembly GCF_018139145.2. NCBI lineage: Eukaryota > Metazoa > Chordata > Aves > Accipitriformes > Cathartidae > Gymnogyps > Gymnogyps californianus. The sequence continues at coordinate 60,403,469 of NC_059474.1, read as the reverse complement.
GCCTTTAGGGAAATCTCTACTTTACTTTCCCTACGCATAAAAGCCTACATATCCACAAATTTTAATTAGATGGAGTACAACACCTTCAGGATTGTAAGTGCCAAGCATTATTATAATCTATGACCTTCAGCTAATGAAGGAGTGCCCTGCTTTCACATAAAGCAAGTCAGATATTAGATCCTGATACTGTTTGAGTGCTCTGTCCTTCTGACACAAGCTGTGCATGACCTAGTATGTTGGTAAATCCTTGCTTACACACATACGCAACACCGCTGAAGTTTGTCAAGGTACAGCGTTTGGTGCAAGTCAAGGGTGTGCATGTTGTAATGTTTATATTCAGCTTATGCAAAATCAAAGCCTTTTACAAGAAGCCCTGTGACAGATCTCAAAGTAAAGGAGTATGATAACCTCTAATTTAACATATCTCAAATTACAAGATCAAATGCAGATTCGGACATGTTGGAAGAGAAGTTCTGCACTGCTGATGATAGCTGAAAGAACTTAAATAATGTGCTCTGATATGGCCTAGGGACCTCTTGCAATTTCCATGGAAAGTAACTAATTTTTCTTTATTTCTATCACTTTTTCAAAGTTAAAAGTTTTTTTTTCCTTCTCCCCTAAAGCTCATAATTTGGTAAAGAAGCGGTCAGAAACAGTTAAATCAGTGTATAAATCCCTATGAGAAAGAGTCCATCACACGTTTTGCATATCTGAGGGGTTCAAGGACAGTGGGCAGGAATCTGATCTGTGTTACAATAATTTAAAACCAGACCAATTTCAGTGAACTCACTGGCGTTCCTCCAGATGTCAGTTAGAATAACAGAGAGCAGAGTGTGGCTCAGGAAGTGAAAAATAAAACAGAAGACCTGTGTCTTTCACCATTGATGCTGTAACTTGTGACAGAAACCTTCTCTGAAGCAGCGATGTGCTGGTGTTCCAACCATGCTGAATTCATTTACTTTGGCAGTTTCTTGATTGTTCCACTGTCTATTTATTTGAAATGGAAACCAAGTCATGTTGCCTGCTCCTTCTCCCGGCATATGATTACACAATACATCTTCCATTTTTTGCAATCAATCACTCCAAGTGCTATTTTCCCATTGTGTACTACAGTACCTGGCTTTTGGAGAGGTTTCCATTTGAACATGAGCGTAAAGGAAAAACTTAAAAATAAGAGAAAGTGTCTATGTCTTTGCAATGTGTGAAGAATGTCTAGGTTGTTCCATGCATTTACTCGGTCATTTAATGACAGCTGATTTGCAACATATGCTTCTCAGACATTCAGTGTGCTTCTCAATTTTGGGTGTCAGAGCCAGAGATTTTAGTGTCAGATAAGCAAACCTTGTTTTTCAGAAACAGTCAAGACCTGTCATTATTATAGACATCTCCTAGTTGGCTAGGCACAACCCCTGTAATTTGGCTGTTCAATATCAGAGACAGATGAACCAAATGTTTAGTATTCTCTGGATTCTATTCAAAATGTTCTGCAGTCAAGTAAAGTAAAATCTAAAATAAGGTAGATAAGAGACAAGTCACATCTAATGAATTATAGGCAACACTTGTTAAAATGCATTTCAAATGGAAAGGAAATGCATTAGAAGAATGTTTCGATTTTTAAAAAGGTAATTTAATCTAATTAAAATATTTTTTCTCTCTTCTAAGTTCAGAGCTCCCACATATTGGTTGATAGAGCATCCTTAGACAAGCTATTTTATGTTTATTGTACAGATGCAGAAACTGAGGTATGTAGATTAAAAAAAATGCCCAAGATCAACCAGCGGGCCAGTGGAAGAGCAAGGAATAAAGTTTAAAAGACAGGAATAAAACTGAATAAAGGCCACATCTGAAACCAAAAAAGGTCTCAGATAGTGAAACTATGTGTTGCAGGTGGCCACTGGCTTCGTCCAAATGCTGACGAAGTTCCCTTCCCCGTTGAGGCACAGATATGTCTGCCAACATCTAAGGAAGGGCACAGATTCTGCCAGCAATTGATTTACCTTGGGCTAGTGCTTCATCCGTCTATACAAAAGCTGCAGTAAAGCTACCTAATTGATCAACTAATCACTCAGGAAAAGCGCTTCTGTCACCAAGAGTCTGTCTTTCTCAAAGGGTTGGGATTTCCTCTCTTATTCCACTAAATCTCTGTCTCCTAGATGGCTGGTGTTTCTCCCCACTGGCCATGCTGACCTTTTGGTCCTTTCATGACACAATATCTGCCAGTGTCCCTTCCCTGTCGCCTTGTGCCTCTTTGTTGTCTGAACTCCTACCACTGACTCAAGCCACTGTTACTGTCTCCTCTTTCTTGACCTGTTTCATTCAGTAACATAGAGACTGACCCTATGCCCAGCGCCAGTACCTCCACTCATAGATAGAAAACTGATGCTTTAAGGGAGGAGCACTGCCTGATTTCAAAGCTCTTGGAGACTGCCATTATATGGAGGCACTGTTCAATGCCTCAGACAGGGGCGATGGAGGCTTCTTGCATCATTCACCTCTGCATACAGTGGCCACAACCTGGTCTCTGGCTGCAGAGTCATCAAACCTTTGTAAGTGTTGCAATCAGAAATTACTGAAGAGCTAATTTTTCTAAAGCTGGGCCCACATCCAACAGCTCTCTTCTTTGACAGTTACAATTGCAGGGATTGCACATGCACACATATTCTAACCGTGGGCGTAAAAGGCACCTCAGACAGAACAAGTGAGATCATTTTTCTGGAGGAGACTACAAATCCTACAGACTTGAATGGAGCAACCTGGCAGACACATGACACATGCACAGGGCTCATCAGGCTTAGAAGAAAAGATTTGCAGTTTTGTTGCCTGACTTCCTGAAAATGAAGGGACAGAGCCTGGGCAAATGTAACTCGGGACAGTGTTGTTGCAATGGTGAGAGCTACATTATCACGCTTCCCAGAGGAGCTACTTTTATGTTTTCACTGCAGTGTTAAACCAGGTGAGCAAGTCAAATGAATAAAATGAGAACTTTAAAAGGAAAACCAACCAACCAAGAGGAGGAATTATTTTAAAATGTGTTTGTGGTTAATCCCTTCTATTCTATTTTCAGGGAAGACTGCCATAGCTGCAGGGTATGTACATCTCAACCCACTGACGTGCTTAACTGGAAGTGAAAAAGCAAGGGGTGAAACCTCCACTGAACTGGCATCTAAATTACACCTTATTAAACAGAAAGGTGACATGCAGAGCATATGAGTTGGGACTTGCTTTTTTCAGCATCTGAACATTCATTTGTAAAACTGGTTCTCTCGTTATTGTGTCAAAATGAGAGATTCCCAGCAGGGTGGTTGACAGGTTAGACAAAGAGTCCTGTTCAGTAATAAAATAGTTATGCAGGTGTTCTCCGGTTTTCCCTCCAGCATTTGCACAGAGCATATGAACTGTGCTTGCGCCTGATACACTCTTGCCCTATCTAGAACTTGATAATTATTGCTATGGAAGTTGAGAAGAAGAGATGTTTGGACTAGCACTAGAATATGTGAAAGAAAATAAGAGGGTCAATAATACTTTGCTTCTCAGGAAGGCTAGTAACATGTTCACCGTATCCATTTGTTGCAGTAAATGCTGGTAATGTTTTCTGCATTAAGCACTGACTTCACAGATTCAGTCTATCAGAAAGATCATAATTTTTCTTGATAAACATATGACCATCACGTGCCATAGGTACAGGCCAGAAGTAAACTAGGGATGGCATGGAGGCAAGTGCAGACCATCCACAGCCAAAGCTGTTCCCTTCTTTTATGTCCTCCTCCTACTTGATAAGTGTTGCTTGTATTCTTATTTTCTTTCACATAATTATAAGCCACACCTAGTGCAGACAAGAATTTGGCTTACTTAAGGTATATTGCAGTTAAAGTTGCAGGCTCCCTCACATGGACTTTGGAAATAACCATTTCTTGGGATAAGCATTCAGCTGAAGAAGTTCTAAAAAAACAGTCTGAAGTTCCCTGATGTGTGGGTTTCATCAGTTCTTGGGTTCTTTGAGAGTACTGTGCACTGTTACAGCAAATTATTCAAAGCCATTCTCTTCTCAAAACAATGTAGAAGAGGAATGACTTGACTGACATGGATGGAGCTATCCAGGAGCAAAACAGGCATACAAGAAGTGGACCAGTTGCTGTGACATGGAACAACTTACATTTAAAAGAAACCTCAACTTGAACAAACTGCTGAACAAGGCCCTGAGTAACTTGAGCTAGTCTGTTCTGCTTTGAATAGTGGATTCGACGAGGTGACTCTAGAGGTCCCTGCTACCTAAATTATTCTATAATTCTGTGAAAACTATGCTATTTGTTAGAGACAGAAGATGCTGTTGCTGTTCACTAATACAATACAAAGCTGCATCTGTTAGCATCCTGCTTCACAGACACCTTTGGAACTGTTACCAAGTTACTAAATACAATTAGATTTTTTTTTGATCAGTAATATCTTGTGCTTATTAGCTGTTTATTCAGTAAACAATAGCTTCTCAGTCCAGTTAGTCTGCACATATATGCAGCCAAAGCACTAGGACTTTCCAGCAAGAAAATCCCTTATGAAGTGTTCCCCATATTGGTGTCTAGCATAGTGTGGTGCAGCCCAAGTACGAGTTCACACTCTGTGGTTATTTGGAAGGCAACTGTGAAACAGTCAATCAGTAAAGATGGAAAGTGCATTATTTATCAAATCATTGGTGTGATCTCATAGAAGCACTTTGGGGAAGGGAGAAGCTTCCTATCCTCCTCTGCTTTCATCCAAACGCTTCTTTTTAGATATTATCAAATAGTTCATTCCTTTCTCCTCACCTTGTTGATGACTATACATCTCTTACAGACTTAGGATGATTCCTCCTTTCCTCTGTCTCACTCTCTCTTATCCCCAGCTCTCCAGTGGCCCTAAAATTTAGCCATTAATACTCAGCCAAGCAAGGCATACAAACACTACCAAGACCATTGCAAAACCAGCCAGAGCAAATAATCACAAGGTAGTAACCAGGAATTAAAAATTGCAAGCTTTTTAGCTTCTGCAGTGGTCTGTCCTCATCAGTCTAGGATATGGGAAAAAGCCTGGCCACATGACTTTGGTTCAGACCTGCAGTACAGACCATAGCCACAGAAAGTAAAGCAATTCACTGGGAAGACCTCTGTCTTTGTATCTCATATGTTTTGAATGTCATTGCTTTTGGTATTTGTCACTCTGCTGAAGATGCAGTTCTGTAAAAAGGGAATGCCTACTGACACACCAAGAGGATAGGTAGCCTACCAGTAATACAGTACATACCAAAAGGCAACTTTATAACTATGTGACATTCTTCTGAGAAACGTTGAATATGATGTTTTTGCAAGCACTCTTAGATTATGACACTACCCAATGCTCTTTCTTACCCGATACCATTCCCTAATAGAGATGGCTACAACCAAATGATATATCATTTCTGTCTGAAAAAAAATTTGGTGTTTGTTGTGCAAAAACTACCAGTAATGGGACAGACATTCTCACATACAATTTGAAATGGAAAAGGGAAGAAATTGCTCATTCTTGCTTTCAAAACCTATATTTATATTGCATTTATATTTGCAACCCTATCAGCTCAGGTAGCAAGAAACATAACTCTCCCTGAATATCTGCAGGGGAATACTTATCTGTATTTGACGATCACAGGACTGGGAATGCCAACACTTACTTTCTCAAATGCCAAGAACCTTTAACTGTCAGCAAAGCAAATAAAATAAATCATACACGTGTGCTGGAGGACTGGTATGTAAGGGAGAAATGGATATAGTGATTATAGTTCACACTGGAAACAATGGTAAATCCAGATGCATGACTAACAGAATTTGTGAAAACATTTTAAAGGTAATCTATGTTACACTTCTCCTCCAGCGTACAAGGCCAGCTAGCCAAGAGGAAAAAGGGGGACTCAATACACAATGTAGAAGAGACAGGAAAGTATCTTGATATAATGCTGGAGAACTTTTGATGCTCCATCTAACCGAAGTAAAGCCAGACCTGCATCTGAGCTAACTGGCAAAGATTGGGAACTACATAACCAGCAGCTGGGAGAAGACCAACATGTATTGACAATTCCAGGAGAATGAAGACATTTGTTAGGCATTAATGGGATTGCTGTAATTTAACAGACAGTAATAAAAGTTCAGACAGAAGGTACGAATGCCCAGGGGGAGGAGCAGCTGATCAAGTATTACAGTGTAGTAGCCACCAATATGTCTTGTGCATGTCCACATCACAGTGTACAAAGGACAAGCTGCAATAATTTAACACAAATAAGCCCAAATTCATTTAAAGAGTTTAATGAATTCCTAGACAGTCACAAAGCAAAAAGGTATGAAAGTAAATGGTGATGGATGCAAGAATAATCTAAGACAGAAACAGAATGGTAAATTTTCCATAAATAAATGGCAAGATACCAAGCAATGGGATGTATCAAGGATTTAATTTGATGAATTTAGTAAGGATTTACTTTCCTTTTCTGTGAACACAAAGAGTCATAGAGCCACTGATACTGCTTAGATGCCCAATTAAACATCAGGCTAGAAAACATAATCATACAGACATCTGGTGAGAAATTTTTAAGTACTCAGTAATGGTTTAAACCCTGTGTAACCATTGCTGATCTTTGACTAAAACAAAACAAGCCAGCTCTGAAGACTTTTAAACTGGCATCAATCACACCCACAATTACTGCAAAACTCCCCACAACCCTCCTCCATAAAATTGTTGTTACAAAATTAGAGACTAGTTACGACCAAGCTGAAAAATCAGAACCTAGTTATATATTTTCATAACTTTCACCTATAAAAATCTACAATTATTCCATGTACCCATTCACTGCTGTTACTCATTTTGAATATTTAAATTGCTCCCCAAAATAACAGTTGCCTGAAGATACATAACAGCATCACTGACAAGACACTCTATACCTTTTTCAAGGACATTTATTGCATATTTTAGGAATTAAATGCTTCCCTGTTTCTAAATATTTTTTTCCACATTGGGCTATAACACAAAACTCTATATGGTCATAAACTATAGCTTTGATGTAAAATTAATTCGTTCATAAAATTCAGGTATGGTTTATTATTGGAGCTGAAGTGTCTCCCTAAAGGAAAATTAATATATTAAATATTTTTCCATAGAATAGTCTCCATAAACTAGAATTGTTTGAAATAAGCCTGATCCTAAGGAGATGTGAAGGAGGTGCTATTTTTAACATGAGAAGCAAATCCTAGCTTCCAGTGTTTGACTTCCTAAATCCCTTTTAAGTTTCTCATTGAGTTTCAGATTGGTCTGTTTACTAGATCTTTTTCTCTAGTAAACCTGTATTTTATATATTTGGTGTGTTTGTGACATGCCTTTCTGATCTTTCTTAATTCCAGTCCAAACCAGTGAGGCATTCTGGCAACCTGAAAATGAATTTAAATGATCCTTGCCTTCATTTATATGAGTGTTGTAAATAAATATTTATGCCTTGATAAAACAAGGCACCTAACTACGTGCATAATTCAGTCACATCCCTATTTCCTGAAATATAAACTCTCAATGACATGGAAATGATCTGGGGCTGTTTTCCCATGCCGCTTTTACCTGTTTCTTTTGTTACTTTGACATTTATGCACGTACTGGAAAATATTCACGAAAAAGTTCAACACGTGGACTTCACGGGGTGATCCACAGAGTGACAGCATAGTGCTGCTATGGACACCTTGAGGAGACAAGTCTAGTGCATTTGCACAGCTCTAAACAGCAGTGATGGGAGATTATTGCAGATAATTGCGCATCTCCCCAGACTGGGGAGTAGCAACCAAGCCCTGGGCCTGAGTTTAGCTGCGTACACAAGTACTTGAGTTTCTTTCTGCTGGTTGACTATTGTCAATGTTGAGTTACAAGCCCATTTCCTCTCTGCAGTATCAGATCGTGGATTTCCTTTTATGTTTGTGCTGCTTTGCTAGGGAGCACCTGTCTGTGCTGCTTTCCTCATTTCCTTTGAAATGAGACTAATAGATAGCAGCCTGCCTCTGAGGTGCACGGCGGGACGTTCCTCTTTGTACAATGCTTAGATCTTGTAAAAGCCTGATTTAATGCCGTCAGACCCAGCAGAACCCATTCCCGTGAACATTTGTAGCGTCTTGGAACATATGACGGAAAAAGTCTTGTTCTCAGCCCCACCAGTGCTATTGTCAAACTTTTCAACTTCTCTGCTTACAGTAGCGCAACAGCTCTGCATTTAGATCCACTAGTTAAGAGCAGGAAACGAGTATTTGTTTGTTGTCTGAGCCTCCACTGTTTCTATTTCCAAAACTCACAGGACAGTGTGATCTGGCCAAATGTTTCTTTAAGAAAAATCTAGTACCCCAGGATTCCAAAATTTAACAAAAATATGACAATTTTCATTGCGATAAAGTGCTCAGATCTCCAACAGTAGTTTAGTCATACCCAGTTTTTGTTACCTTCCGACACAGATGCATTAAGAGGTCTGTATCTGATCTAATACAATATTTGGAGAATATGATATGCTGGCAAAGAAGCAATTTTCTGCTAAGATTGATGCCAGACTATCAAATATTTAGATTATTCATCATTTTAGAAGTATACAACAGTACATATGCATCTGATGTCAGAACTAAAGCATAAGTTATGCAAAGCACAATAGCTTTGAAAATATATTGCTTACTATTAAGAAAAGGAATAACCCTACACAATCTCAGAGACCTTTTTTCTACAAACCTGAAAAAAAATTCTGGACAAATTGCCAAGTTTACAAATATGCACACACATTCCACATATGGATATGCTTTAGTAATCATCTTTACAAACCTTTTAGGCTACACATGGCTCTAATAAATAACCCATTCACAAACAATATATTATCATCTAAAAAAAAGGAAAAACCCCAAACCCTTTTCATATACAGCCCAACAGTTCCAGCCTTCACTTTCAACCCCCAGCTTCATGATCAATCATTACGTCAGTGTTCATTTTTCATGGTTTGGTGTTGAACAATAAATGGAAAAGAAAATGACTGAAATAATTAATATTGTCTCTGACAATGAGCAAAGCTCAAGAAAGAGCTCGTGAGCGACAGCTGAGGACAGTCTGCCCTCTGTAAGTTGAAAATGTAATGAAATCTGAACTTTCTTTCTCTTTTCTTTTTGAACAAAGTTCACATGGGCCAAACTGCATGATGGGAAGGCTCACATGTCAGTCCCTTTGTGTAAATAGTAAACAGCTGCAGTTAAATGTTTTACCCCTTGAAGGACAATACTTATTAGCTCAAGGTTAAGAGCCTTGCAGAAGGTCAGCCTAGCTACCGCAGAGCAGTGAAATATCATCCTTCGGCTATCTGCTGACACACAGTCAAGGGCTGAGTTATGCGATACGGGCAACGCAAGCTTCATTGCTCAGAAGACGACAAAAAGTTGTGTTCCCCAACTCCCAAATTATTGGGGCAGTAACTGCTGCTGATTGGTAAGACTCTTTCTCAGCCTTGATCCCATGAGTTTTCTTCACTGGTAACTGGATTCAGTTACCTCTATCACAAATGTATGCTTCTTGTGTACGTGAGAGCCAGACAAAGACCTTTTGTCTATGATGTGGCCTGTTTTGTGCAGGGATGGATGCAAGCCAGGACGAGCAGCAGAAGAATCCGGGAGAACATACGACCAAGTGGCTCAAGTTGTTCTCTCCCTGTGTGTGAGATCCTGCGTGTGAATCCATACACAGGCAGGCCTCATAACAGGGAAAGAGAGTAGTGCTAACGGCAGCTGGGTAGTTATGCCTTTCTGGATGTTTTATTTGAAACTGGGGTGCTCTTATGGGAAGGACTGACAAAGCCTTTCTGTACTGTGGATGTGGAGCTGAAGGAAGAGACACCTGTCAGTGCGGTGCTGGGATGCAGGGAGGTGAGGGCCATAGGAGAGCAAGTGCTGAGGACCAGTTGTCTGAGCTGGGAGGTAACGGCATGATCTTGACTGTGCTGTCTGCATTTCCCCCAGTGTGGTGATGCAGGTGGTGGGGAGAGAGAGGTGACACACTCCCCGACCTTTCTCCATTTAAATCTGTGCCTGATATATCTAGCCGAAGTGCAATATATCATATTCGTTCATGGCCGGTGTTAATACTCCTTCTTCTACTAAATCGCACATTAAAATAATAGGGGGGCATAATCTTGCTGATTTTTTTTCTCATTGTTATTAATTTTTCTTACATTTAATGAGGATTCTGACTTCTTAGATTTGTCAGAGTTAACAAGAATATGCACTTTTTCCTTGTCGTGTAGGACTCAAACTTCTCGTCTTAGTCTAAACATGCCCAATTTTTGTTTTCTTCTACTACCAACATGTTAGACATCCAGCCTATCCCAAGATACGGAAGATGTATTTACCTTGGCAAAGAAACCATTTTGAGCCTGACTGATGCCAGACCCTAGGCAGTACTGATTATTTCTCTTTTTGGTGGTATGCAAAAGTCTTTCATCAAAATTAAGGCCCAGGGCATTCAAATCCTGATATATTTTAGCTGAATGTGACCATGGTTATGTTTCTGCCACACTGAGCAGCTTTTGTCACAAAAATAAAATGTTTTGTGTGGCTCTATTTTCAGTCTGTATCATCGTTGTTTATCTAGTGCCTAACAACAGAGTATACCTGTCTATGAAACTCAGTATGCTTAAGGGTACAGAGACCATTTTGGCTTTCTGCAGGTTGTTGCAAAATATTCCATTACTCATTTCATGTACAAATGCTGCTTGTTTGATTGATTAAATATATCTCTGAATGTGGAAGGGAGGTACATAATAAAAACAATAAATTAATAAAATGCTAAAAAAAAAAATCTCCACCAGAAGTCTTCCTATCTCAGATCTGATTGCACAACGCCATTTCCCAGGCAAAAGAGAAAGTAAAAAGGTGTCTTGAGCTGCCAACAGGTTTCAGTTCCCTTGGACTAACACCATCCTGATGCCTCTCCTCGAAGAACATCTTGGGTTTAGACTGGGGTCCTGAGCACTGCAGCTGATCTCATCTTTCTCCAACAAAAAGAAGCAGTGTCTAATCCAGACCAACTTCTAGAGAGTGAATCAATGCACAAAGATGAGTTTTTGTTAATGGGTGAGTAGTACCGACCCCTTGTGTAAGTTTGACAGGGATGATAAAGGACCTCCCCTATTGCCAGCAGTTACAGCAGGTTCTCCTTTTCCTCCACAAAAAGAGGTTTTAAGGGTCTGGTCTCAAGTTCTGATTTTCGTAAGTGGCATTACAATAACTGTAGATAGTCTCCTGTTACTGGTCCCGTGAGAAATAACCCCAGCAAACCCAGCAGCACTGAGCACTGTAGCACTTAACTGGAGTACAGCTAGAAGGAAACTGGGCCCTCTGCCTGTTGTTTGCAGTGCATGAGCTCACTACAGTTTGGAGACACAGAATAACACGCTCCCTGCAGCTAACAGCACCGAGCAGGTGGGCAGCCACATGTCGCGCTAGCCTGCATTTCCAAGTGACCTTCACTAGCAGCCCCGTGCATGACATATTGCATTAATCCTTTCTGGAGGTCACAAAATCATGGCTAAGTGTGCTGCGGTACAGATCCAAGAGAAACAGTTGCAAATGCCTAGCCAGATGCAGACGGAAAAATGTGCTTTTCATGTAGCCTGTTCAGAAGACTGAATAATTTATTAGTGCATCACATGCTATTTTTCAAAACTATGCCACTTTGAAGGAAACCATATATTTTAAATTATAAGCAGGTCCTACTAACAAAGTGGATCACAAATGCCAAAGCAGACAAACCATCGTGTGTCTGCCAATTCCACGTCAAGTGACTTTGATTACATCGTTGCCAACGGATAGCTTAGAGAGAAACAGCACATCACAGTAATGAAACAATTACTGCTGCTCAGTTCAAACATAACTTGGTGCGCTCAAACCTCGATATAAAGGCCTGGAGGTAACCCTTCCTGGAGTGCCCCCAGTACCTCCACCCAGCCTCTCAGTAACAGACTATCAAAGGCTGCATAGTGGATTAATTCCAGTGGCTTTTCTGGAGCTGAGCGAGGCTGACAAATGAAATACAGTTTGCCTGTCTCAGTGTGGGTATTGTTTTCTGCACTGTAATGCAGCACAGGTGATGCAGGCCAGGAAGGAGACGCGCTGGCAGAAGTGTGATAAGGAAACTCATGAAGGAAACCGTGCCACAGAAAGTTGGGGAGAGGAGGCGAGGCGAAGGGCCCCCTGGCCCCTGAGGGTACTGCTGGGCCCTGGCATTCCCCCAAGACTCACAGCATATCTCTAGGTACCATATGGTTTGAGGATGAACTTCCTGTGCTTCTAAGGGGTGGAAGAGAAGGAGGAAGCGTCTACGTATGGGGAGAATAATTGCTTCCCTCTTCCGCTTCTTCTCCCCCTGTGCCCCGAGCATCAACTTTACACCACCATAAGAACGAAGTGCGGTCTGATCTGCCAGGAGGCATTTGTAGATAAAACCTTGACTGAAATGCATAGGAGAGCAGAGAATACAAAGAAGACAGGACAGCACCCTAAAAGCACATGGTGTATCTCAAAACAGCAACAGCCTTACTGGCGTTTCATGGTAAAATGGACAGTGAGTTCAGAGGGCCTCAGATCATCAGAATCAGTTTTATTCTGTTTTCAAGAAGGATCTGTCCTATGTTTGCACCACGCTCGTTTTGTAGTTGTGCAGGTGTCTGTGCTTTTGTGGCCGTACATGCAGTGACAGAAGATTTGTTACTATCCGCAGCCCAGCCTGCCTTATCATATAGCTTTTATTGCACAGAACCACGTCAGAAAATCTGACAGTCCTCACCAAAAATTATTCCAGTACATGATAAGCATCATTTGCGATTGGAGCAGGATGAGAAAAATGGAGCCAATTTTGTTGTGATGTATCACATTTCACAGAAAGTAAGGATCTGTGTTATTTCTGTTAAGTTAGTTAGAATTCAATTAACTTTTCAGTAGTGAGGATAGGGCACTAAGTCAAAAAAAAAGAAAAAAGAAAGGAAAGATGAAAGGGCTTGAAGTCTGCAAAAGCACTGGTCTATGGAAACTCCACCTAGAGGCAGATTTTCACACACATCTGCCAAAAAAAGCAGCACAATGTAGGCTCAGTTGTGGCAGCGGCACAAAGTGGTAACAAAGACACTGAGTACATGCGCAGGTTGATACATTGCTCCCTATCCTCATTATACCTGTAGTCTCCAGATTACATATGCGACTCCAGACAATATTTTTTCATTAGCAATCTGGATATGGTTACACAGAGAGCTTTAGCCACGTGCTAATGAAAAACAAAGAAACCCTGCTGGTGGTCAAAAGTAAACTGGTTCTCAGGAAATTAGAAATTATATGCAGTAGTGTCTGTGTCACATGCTTGTCTAACTTCTCCAAAGAAACTTCTTATTGACAAGCACAGGTGTAGTTCTCTCTTGTGTGCTCATTTTTTTTGATACCAGGGCCAGAGTCATACTCAGAAGGTTGTTATTAGTCTCTAGCTTGGGCTGAACTGGCAGGATCTGGCCCTTATTCTAGGACAAATGTCCCTATTTGAAGTGATGAACATTCATCCCTTTATTTCTGTAGGTAACCTGAAATGTGGAATGACAATTTTAAAATCCTGTCTCAATGAATACATTCAATCAAATTACCTTAAACTTAAAACTAATAGAATTATCCTTATCAAATAGTATCTCATAAAAAAAGGTTATATCATTTTGCATATTTTGATACAGAATTAGCAATTCAATCTCGAAGTTTGAACTCATCTTTTCACAAAAGCTGCAGTAGGATAGCTCAGCTATTTTGGTGTGCTTGCAATGTCACTGGAGGTGATCTTTCTGGGTCAGATTTTTAGAGCTGTTCAAATGCTTAATTTCCAATGAAATCAACCTTTACAAAGCTGGCCCACTTTTTTCCAAATTAAAGTGGGGGGAAAAAAAAAGAAAGAAAAAAAAAGAAGCTTATTTGAGAAGTGTTTAAATGACAAATGAAACATGGTAATGCAGACTATAGATCTCTTCCTCTTCTCTTTGACTGCTCTACTTCAGCATTCTACCTTAGATGACAACCTTAGCCTTTGGGCTGCTCCCCTCTTTCCTCTGAGCAGGACTATCTGCTCAAGCTTTCACCAGTGTTTTGGGTTGCACTCACACCATTTGCCTACCTCTCCAGTTAAAAAGTTGGTTTTGGCATTTACATTAGCAAAGGTGTGACTGCATGTATGCTGTGTGGCATACTTAAATATACATGTCCCAATTAGTCTTTTGCTTTGCTTTTATGTTAATGTAAGTCAGAGGATTTCTTTGAAGTCCCACGAGAGTCAGTCAAGCGTAAGAGGAGTTAAGCTCTTCATCCATACCTGGCACAAAACAGGTTTTGTATTAGACCAGGGAGAACAGACTCATAGGAAAGACAGTGCAGTAAATCCATAATGAATTTTCAGTTTTAGTTTTGATTTTCCTTTTTTTGCCTTCTTTCAGCTCCTCTAAGACACATACCAAGTCCCTTCCATTGATATCTGTGGAAATTATTGCAGAAATCAAAGTAAATCTATGGCCCACAAGGACAACTGTCATCTGAAGGGCATTTTCCAGCATATCCCAATTAACAGATCTGTGAACTGAACAGTTCTCCAAACTTTATTATGTCAAGCTGATGAAAGGAAATCCCTCTTCCTACTTGATTTTCTAAATATTTCCATGCAAAGCATTTTACAGAAAGGAAGCATTTCTAAGCTAGATGCACATAAACTTTTAGGCACAAGGAATTAAAATATTAATACTGTTACATCTGTATAAAATACCGCTGATTTTTATATTGATCTCCTATCTTTTTTCCTTCCTCCTCCCTTTCTTTGTCCTCCTGTTTTCCTGATTATATGGGAGACTGAACATAAAGGATTTTTATAGAATCATCGGATATGTTACAGATTCACTGTATTATTGGCAAAAGCCATATTGAAAAGGACTTTGAAAAATAACTCCTTTCCAGTAGATTTAGCTTTCCAAATTCCAAATGTTCACATCTCTATTTACTGTTACTTTAAATAGCTTCATTTCTGTGGATGGCTGATGAGCTTCCCAGATGGAATATAAAACTTTATGTAGCTCTTGAGGTGCTCCTTTTGCTCTTTATGAAGAATAAAGGAAGAAAAGTAACTTTCAACTGGTAGGATTTTATGAAAAGTAACTGTTCAGAAAATGGAAATATTTTCAGACAAACTGACCAGCTGAAGATTTTTGGCTGTAAAATATTTGGTTTGCTTTGATGGAATTTTTTAATTAAAGATCAGACTATTTTTGTGCACAAAGAAAAGTAGCAGCATGACAGTACCTGACGGATTAAATGAGTGCATATTATGCTCCGTTGTTTCACTGCTTTTTCTTAAATCACTTAAAGCACTGCTGCTGCATGCCTAAGAGTTGTGAGCAACATGCTCTGCCCTTGCAAACATATTACTTTGATTCTTAAACTGCAAGGAAAAAAAAAAGTAATGTTTCTCCTCTATTCCAGCAGCTTTTGACTGAAGAGCTAGAAAAATAATTTGTCATTGCAGCTTTGGCTACAACCCAAGCATTGAAGTCAATGGAAACACTCGCAGAAGTCCAGCCTGTGATTCCACCCCCCATTATAAGGGCCCTCCTTTTACAAATTGGGTTTTGGGGTAGATTTTCTTTGGAGATTTCTAAAGATTTTGTGAAATTCTTGAACAAATTTAAAAGTGAGAAGTGAAGAACTGCATCAAGGTGGAGTGTTTGTCTTTTAGTTCAGATAGAGCAACTAAGTCAGAAAGATGTCATCTGGCTAAAAGCTGTGTTTAAGTGTCGTGGTTAAAGGGCTTGCTCCAAAGACCACTGAAATAAAAAAAACCCAACCTCTTAGTGTCTTTAGTGCAGTTTGGAGCAGGACCCAAGCATGAGGAAAAAATACTAGAGTTGCAGACTAATCTTCTGTTCACGTTTGGGGTTAAACTCTGCTCCATATGAGACTGCTAAGGTCCATAATAAATAGAGGCTACCACAGATATGGGAAAGCAAGGGAGATTAGGGGGACTCATTTTTATTTCATTTGTTCATAGCACAGTCTGCAAGACAACAACAGAAAGGGGAAACAACTTTGTATTTATTATTATGGCTGAGCTGCATGTAATAAATTATGGAAGAAAAAAAGACTGAGGGATAATTGACTGAAAAAACAAATGTCAGTTAAAGTAAACACAGCAGTTTCCACTGAACCTATTTGTAAAAATGTCAAAGGAGTTGAGTTGTTTTCCTTCACAATATTTGTGCTGGTATAAAGGGACTGTGGTTTAATTAAATTTCCCCACAGAGACTAGGTATTCCACTAGATGTCACTTTGAGACTTTGCTAAGATGAAGGACAGCATCCTGATGAACGGATGCAGCATCCCCCACTGCAAAGAGGATGGGCTGAGAGCTGTCTTGCAGCAGGAGCCCCTAGTCAGGAATGTAATACTGGGGTATATTAAGCACAATGGGGCTGATAACAGATACATAACCACCTGCCAGGAGAAGAACTGCCATCTAGAAATGTGTACTAGCAAAGATTATCCAGCCAGTAGAAACTTTTTGCACTGCTCTCAAGGGAAGGAGTGAGGAGACCACTGTCTTTGCCAACAATCCACCCTGTCCTCCCTGCAGTGACACAGTGGGAACGGAGTCAGGCTTCGTAGGAAGGGGGATGGCTCTTGGGCAGCTCCTCTGTGCTTCCATGGGCAATTTGATGGATCCAAGCAAAGTGCTGATCCAGCAACTGCCCCAAACATCTCATGCCTCAGCAACAGGAACAAGGTACTGGCCCTGATGTGGACATTTCTTCCCAGAGCACCTTACAGGCAATACGAAGCAAATTAAAACCATCTTCAAAAAAGGGATATAGATAACTGAACCTTGTTCTGGAACTGCCCTGTTCTTTTGGCAATCAACCGTCATTTAGTACACCAAACAAAGGATGTCAAGGTTTCTCTAAGTGTCATATGCTGAATATTGAATAACAATAGGGAAAGTAAAATATAGCATGCTTTTTCTTTTAAAGGCAGGTGAAAAGTGAATGACATGTCTCTGTTCCCAGTAAGGCAATAAAAGAGTCATCACAGTGGCAGAACCCTGCCTTTTTAGCCCAGTCTAAAGAGGCTTAATATTAATCAAAAAAGGGAGAGCAAACCAAAACAAAACCCAGTTCATACCCTCTAACAATGCTGGCACACAGATGTGTCTGCGTGGAGCAAGACCTTGTGTTTGCACCTACACTCAGCTGTGATAATCACACAGAATAGGCCGCTGGGACACAAAAATCCAGGAAATGTTAAAAAAAAAAAAAGAAAAAGGCAAAAAGCACAAAGAAATATGTCTGCGCATTAAATACGCTCTACCACATCTACTGCCAAGTGTGCCTGTCCAAAGCTCCAGCAAGCTGCATACTGTTTGTGTTGTCAACAAGCAGCAGCTTTTGTACCTATGCACGTTTGTTTACTAAATATATGAAAACAATGGAGCTCAATTAAAAGTAGATTAGCCACACATGTACCAAAGGAATGTGTACTTAACTGACTATGGTGAATCTGGCTCCAATTCAATCCCCTGGAGAGGCTGCTCTGGCATGTCTGCTGAGGCCTTATTGGTATCCCATCTAGGCACAGCGGTGGTTATGGCTCCTCTAGAATATATTAAATGGATCATATAATAACCATTGGGCAGATGTTGCAATAGCAGAAGTTTGCTGCAAACGCGCAGATGGGGCGGCAGATTATCCTGGGAAGGGAACCATGAGTTGATGGGTTCATTTCCATTATTGCTTGGCAACGCACCACATGCGTCACCAGACAGGCTGGAAAACCCCTTTCAAGGAACCAAAATGAAAGCTTACACAGGGAGATGATTTATAAAGGAATACTGTCAACTGTGCAAGCCTATGGAGAGAATGTCCGAGGGAGTTTCTACTTCTGACTTTATTAATGAGTAGAAAAGAGAGTGCAAGCAAGCAAAACAGCAGGCTATGAAAGTATATCTGAAAAATTACAGAATTAAATACATCTCCTGCCAAAGACTTCAGGTCCTCAGTAACTCTGAGTCCTTCTAAGCAATAATCTGAATTAGAGCTGTGTGCAACCCAGTCCCTTTGATCTAAGCAATTCCTTCAGTCAGAATATTCTACATTAAAGATTTTCAAATAAACCCAAGCTTTATGCTGACTTGGGTCAAAATCTTTACATAGTTACTTATGGAAGTCCAATTTAGGACTAGCAACTACTGGTTTGAGAGAGCCAAAAGCCAATTCAGTGATGATTTTTTTCAGATTCTCTTGCGAAGGGCTCAGAAGAGTTATATCCCACTTTCTTTTTTTACAAATTCAAATATATGGAAGAATCTTCAGATGATTTTAGAAGTATTTTATTCACCAAACCCACAACTTTTATTACTTAGAAATATATGATTAGGACAATAATTT
Organism: Gymnogyps californianus; assembly: GCF_018139145.2. Taxonomy (NCBI): domain Eukaryota; kingdom Metazoa; phylum Chordata; class Aves; order Accipitriformes; family Cathartidae; genus Gymnogyps; species Gymnogyps californianus. The sequence goes on along the minus strand of NC_059474.1, from coordinate 60,384,979 downwards.
CAGCAAGACATTGATAGAAAAATTACAGAAACTGTAGATGAATTAGATAATCATCTCACAAAAAGTTTTTGCCTTTCTTTTAAAAAAAGAAAGATTTCTTGAGGAGCTGACTTCATATGTGAAAAGGTTTTGTCAGCCATAATTAATTGCTTTGTTGTTTCTGCTGATGAGCACAGCTTCCTAACTGATCATGAGGCCACAGATTTGTGTGGCACTGCAGAAGTATTTCTGGTATGTGACAGCTGGTTTGCTGGGGAACCCATCCCATTTTTTGACAATAATATTACAACACATATCTGCAATGCTATATTTGAAGCACTCTACAAAGAATTAACTAACCAGTTTAGCAACCCTACCACAATGGCTTTTATTTGTCCACCCAACTAAAGCAGATGAGTCAAGGAGAGGCTAGGGGATACTCCCCAAAAGAACAATTCAGTGGTAGTTAGATGTATAATCAGAAACTCATACTACTGGTATCCTTTTCTAATGACTAAAATGAATTCTCTTTTCTTATTGAGGTAACTTAACTAAACTCGAACATTTTAACTTAACTCCAATAGACTCCAATAATTATCCAATATTTGTTCTAATAAAAGCTAATATAATTCTGCCATTACCTTTGGTAAAAGTCCCGTAGGCTCTACAGAGAAAGAAATAAAAGTTTTTTGAAACAAAACAAAACAAACCCCACCTTTCAAAGAAATGCTCAGTTATCCCATCAATGTAGTTACAGAAATACTTTCATCCTCTAAAATTCAATAGCTTTGGTTAGCATTTCTGTAATACAGCAAGAAAATGATGTGGAGGAAATCCAGGCCCCATTTAAGTCAATGGAAATTTACAGGCTTCAGTGCAGCCAGGATTTTACCATACTAGGTTTTGGAATAACATCTCTAGGCATGTATTAAATTTGCATACAGATTGTTGGGTCCACATCCTGTACCTTCTCTAGTACTTCCGTATAAACACTCAGTTTCCTTGGCTTTTGGCACAAAAAGTAGATACAGTATCTTGGGGTGTGGTGTGTGTGGGAAATATAGCACATTTGTTTAGTAAGCTATACAAATATGTTCCTATTTTCAGATTAGAAATAGCCCCATTAATTTGCTAGGACTGGCTATGTATGTATAGAGATGGTGAAATTAGAACCTTTATGAAATGAAGTAAAATGTTTGTGTATTACCGTTTTTAGAGAAGCAATGCCTGTATCTTTTGTGTTATCTTTTGTGTTCTCAGTTACTGAAGAGTTTGATCAAACTTCACTGGAATCTAAAGGTAAAGGACTGGACCCTAAATCAGATCTGGACTTTTCTGAAATAGTTAAAAATGTCAACAAACAACTTGCACTTATTTCTCTGAAGTATTTCTGTAGCAATGATGCTTTCAACTCAGTTTATTCCATTACATAGATATTCTGTACAAAATTCAAGATTCCATACTACGTTTTTGCACGCAGCTTCTTTCTATCACCATATCAAAATAATAATATAAAAAATAGCATTCCTTTTCATACAGCGGGAGATAAAGTGGATGAGCTGAATGCACTTTTACAAGTCTGCTTTTCCCCCTTTCTCTTCCTCTTCCCATCAAGGGCTGCACATTATTCCAGTGTTCAGCTGAATAAATGTACAACTGTGAATAAATTTACACTCACATGGATTCCCTCCATATTACTCAGAATAAAGGCCTAAGACAACTCTACCCCCTTTAAACCTACAGCTAATTAGGTCTTTGCTACCTCTAGTATCTTCTGCAGCATAAATATATCTTTGGGCACAGAGAGATGAAGGGTTAAAATAAAAAAACCACTTACTTCAGGTAAACCCAGTGGGATTATGACCAGTTCAGAAAAACATCAAATACTCTGAAGTTCTTAGATAGCTAATTTTCAAATGGATAGGAAAGAGACACCAAAAACTTGCCTTAAGTACAAAAGCTCTGGTCAAATTATGTTGCTGTCAAATTTGGTCAAAGTTGGTCAAATTTACTCAAGGAGTATACTTTTAAGGTGTATATATTAGCAGAGTTACAGCTACTTGTCAAATAAATTTTTGGATGAATGCTTGCTGTATTTGTTGTAATACATTATTAACAAGCATTTGGAAAACTTTGCTGATAGTTTTTAGGTCTAAATCTTACAACTGAACAAGAAAAAACGCCAAACTTTTAACCAAGTAAGAAAATGACACCTACTTATATGTTCTAAAAGGACTAGTGATAGATTTATTGAAAAGATTTTTATCTAACTTATATCTGATTGGTGGAGAAAATGACAACTTACACAAAAGGACCTTTCATGTATACCTACACACACACACAGAAGCAGATCACATACATCTATTTAATACGGAAACATGCATATGGTACTTCAGAGTAACAGTGATCTGATCAGCAGGATTAATAGAAAATAATTATGAAGACAAAGGACTGTATTTTAAAATGCCAAACATACTGATATTTGGCAGACTACTATATTCAGTTTAGCTTTTAATTCTAGAAATGATCATATTATCCACTACCAAATATCCTGTTACGTAAACAGAGACCCCTTCTGGAGACTCTAGAGGCAAACTATATTCCAATGTGTCTTCAAATTAAAAAAATCAATTATTTCAAACATATTGCAGAAAAAAAAAAAAAATCTATTCCCAGATCAATTTCACTGGTTTATTCAGGCACTGCCACTGGGAAGAAAAACACCCATCGGACAATAGAATTACACTCTCCTCAGTATCCAAGGAACACCTCATTTACACTCCTGCCAGCATATGAAATTACATCTTTCATTCTCACACTGAATGATAGTCAAAAGGCCATTCTGCAGGCCTGATTTTGGGAGATGTACCCTCTCCAAGATTTTTAGATATTTCATCTCCTGCATGTTAACATTTTCTCAGTGCTGCCTCTCCCACTTAATTAATTTTTCTTTAGCCACACACACATTTTAAAAATTGATTTGACTTGAGCACTTTGGGGTCTATCTGCTGACAGAAAGACATTCTAGTGGTTGCAATGCAGTTTCAGTCTAATTTAGATATAGGTAAATGTACTCTTGTCATACATCTACTCTGCCATTGACCTACCAGGATTCATTTGTTAGATGCTTGGTTCAATCCCAATGATTTTCTTTCAACTTAATGTATGTGAAAAGTGGTTATATGAGACCATTACATTGGTTTAAGTGATAAAAATTGGTGTAAGTGATAAAATGCTAACAGGTCTTTGAAAGCTTGTGGTAGACACAATTGTTGCCTTTTTCTTTTTTAGCACAGGGAATGATGCCTGAAGATGGAGCTGTTTACAAACTTCTGTAGGACAAAAGGGAACATACCTATCTGCAACAAAAACTTCACTGAAACAAGCACTGTAGTTACTTTTATTATGCATAAATAGATCTGCTGGTTTCCTAAACACTATAATAAACTTATAAAGCAGGGATATACCATACATGTATTTTTTCCACAAGTACTTATAAAATGTTTCATTCCAGAAATGAAGAAATGAAACATTAAATGAATGTTAACTGACAAGAGGCTTGTATTTTTACCAATATTTATGTATGATTTCTAATAGTGCTTGAAGTCTCCAATCTGAGTTCTTTATTTTTTCATATTTTATGCCTATGTGTGGTCATATTGATTAGATTTTGTCATCATGTCATATTCATAGCTGACCTCTTTCCATTAATCATGCCAGAAAAGCTGTTATGCCCAGCTACAGATGTCAATCTTTTCTTGCCTTCTGCAAATCCAAGTTTATCCCCATGAGGGAGAATTTTCAAAGCTGGTTGAATGTAGCCAGAAAGCAGTATGCTTGTATAGGATTTCTTTTTTCAGCATGGCCACTGGTGCAACACCTACACTCTTTTTTGGTGGACTTTCATAATCCTTCAGTGTGCAAAAATGATTCACATGCTGAAGTTAAGCAGTGCATAAATATGGAAGAATCAGGGCCTAAGTAATCATAAAAGCTGTCCAAGTACACATATAAACATGTTATATGCATATTCAACATATATAGTCTCTACTATGGTTTACAGTATCTGCAAGAGCACACATATCTCCCTAGAAACTTGAAAAAGGGTTTGCCCGCGTCCCTGTGTTTGCTTCACTGACAGCCGTTATTATGACCTTAGCTTTTCTTGTGGCTCTCACCTTCCTTCCGACAAAACGTGCAATGTAAGCACTGCCTGAAGGTGCTCAATCCATTACTTACTTTAAATGGATTATCTGCCTGGATTATCTACCTAGCTGACGTACAATTACTATTTTTTGTTGTGCTGTTGGACAAAGTTTTGGCTTTGTAATAAACTGTACTATTCTCAAGCATACATACACACACAATCACATGCTGCCTTTTTCTTTCAGTTGCACCAGTTTAATTAAGAGATTTTAATCAAGCTCCAGTGCTGTCATAAAACAAATTAATCTTACCCACCTTTCTGAATATAAGCAAGCTGTCAGCTAATTTTTTATCTAACTTTTTAAAGAGCACTGCATAAATAATTCAAAATACCATCTACACCTTGTCTAATTACCAGACTTAAATCCTGGAGCTTCATCAAGTCTCAAAACAAAAACAAAAGCAGAAACAATACTCAGGGTGTACTTTACTCTTTAGGGTAACTAGCATCAAACATACCTACAAATACTTTTTATTTTGGACTACAGCCCTATCTTTTGTACACAGAGCCAAGAAAGCCCAGCAGTCATTACTAATATTTGGAATAGTCAGTGAATATCAAAGGTTAATTTGGTCAAAGGATTGTCGGCATTCACAAAGAAAATTCTGAATTCAGATCCATGCAAGACCACATAGACTAAGTTTATTAAAGGTTTCATATTGTACCCTGGCCCTTTCTGGGCCAAAGTCCTTCATAAAAAATCTGGCAGCAGTTCCCTACTCTCATTTAATTTGTCAGTACCAAGATGTATAACAACAATAGAGACACTGTAGTACAGCAACAGGAATGACTGCTGGATAAAACACAATTAACTGCTTAGGGTCTATTGAGAGAAGACAGACAATACCGAAATCAGAGAACTGGTACCACATGCTACAGCAGCACTGAGCAGCAGCCTCCTTGTTTTCCATGGTGTCTCCATTTTGCGCATAGAGCTAAGGTCGAATCATGCAGTGCACACTGTGGGAATCCATTCTTAAAGACAATGAAGATACAGAACACAGCAGCAAGATCTATGTCTGAAAGGAAATGTTTCACTTCATCTTCCTCCCTGTCATACCCAATGTTCTCAGGGAAGTTTACAAGCCTTAGCTTTACCTTTGGGTGGAGGCAATGAGATCATTTCTCTGCATGTTTTAATATGTTTTGCTGATTTTTGCTCTTGTCTTCTCACCACTGAGATAGTTTGCTCTGATTCATTCAGTTAATGCGTGAATCAGTGGTTATTTGGATTTATTGAAGAGAGAACATCAGCAATCTATTGTGGCTCTTTCTTTTTGGCTTGTTCTTTTTTTTCTTTCTTTTTTTTTTTTTTTTACATTTTCTTATTTCAAAATAGTCCTGAAAAATCTCGTTTGCTCCATTATCATGTTTTTTGTAATTCTACAAAACCTCTTCAGTCACTGGTATGTTGAGGTTTGACTAACTATTGTCCTTGGGAGATTATAGGTGGTGAGAGAAAAAAGAGAAAAGGAAGAAATGGCTGCTCATAGCATACCAGAAATCTGAGTAATTGAAAATATCTCCATAGATTTCCTTGGTCATATGTTCAACAGAACTGTAAGATTTTCTGGTAATTATAAAGAGAAAACAAATGCTATTGTACTCAGAATCTCTGACCAACTGTTTATCTTGACTGCATGTGCTTTCCCTTCTCTGCCTTTGTGAATATTTATCAGATAAACAATAAGATAAACAATTTGTGCAACACTCTCAGCTACTGACGGCTTGCTTGGGTGTAATTGATTGCAAGTTGAACTGTGTGTTATGAGCTAAAGGTGAGCCTCCTAATAGGGTCAAGGTCAATGGCATTACCGTAGGCAAAGATTGTTGTTAGTTGAATGAACCACTAAAGAAAACGGTGTGGTGTCATCCAACATCACTGATAAACCTGTATGCAGACTTATGATATATAATAACCACTGGTAACTTTTCTACTTTGCTTCTTCTTTTTTGTTAAAGCAAGCAATAGGTAGTTTCAGTGGGCTCACGATATGCATTAGAATGCACTAAAACCAAAAGATCAACTGAAAATTTCATCTGGAGTTTTTAAAATTGATGCCATATTGTACAGACTTCCTCTTTGCGAACTTTATGTTGCAATTCACACATAGAAGTCTCTAACAAAAATATCTTTGGAAAAATATTTGGATCCATAGTTCAAAACCAAGACCCAATATCTGACATGATTCAGTTCTATTAGTAGGAAAGACCTCAGACAAAATGAGGATTGAATTACCTAGCCAATTATGCTATATTTTAATTTATTGCTCAGAGGTTCCCCAGGTATATGGCAACTGTCAATGCTATTGCTGGATTTCATCTGAAGAAAAATGTAGCTCCAGGCTTACAAAACTGCCTCCTTACCTGCCCTGTATGTAGAAGCATATCTGTTGTTACACCTCTAGGGAGATTTTTACTTGCTGGAAAACAGGCTATTTGGCATTTGTTTTACAGTATCAGAAAAAAAGAGGTTTTTATGCTACAATGATCAATTTTAAATTTAAAACTTTTACTTAACCTTAACTAGAAACAAATACTGAGGCTCTAGGTATGAATGAAAAGCAAGCCAGATGTGGACATCAGTTTGTTGCTAATTTTTCAGAAAATACTTAGTTTAATGAAAGTTCTTTAATCAGAATCCCATTAGACAATTATTCTAGACTATTTACTCTCTGATGGACAATGTCTCTCCCATATCCAATGCTGAAACCTCATCATGCTTTATATTTTTCAGCATTCACTGAAGAAAAAAGTCATGCCTTTTCAAAGTTTAAATGTATAGAAGAAAAAACACTTTGATGGGCATTATGCATTTAATTACAACTGGAAACTTTAAAAATTTGTAAAGTAAAATTTTTGTCTAGCAGAGAAATTACAAGTGACATTCTCATATGCATTATATTAGTTCTCACTGTTTTGTTATTAATAGTTGGGTCAAACGAATGCATGTATAATCGATTTCATCAAGCGCTTTGACACTAGAGAAAAAATTCAGGAAATAGTATTTTTGAAGAGTCTTTATAAGGTAAAAGAAGAATATTTGCAGAAAAAATGAAAGCAATCTTAACAATAAAGCAAGCTATGCCCTGCATAGCAATATACTGCATTCAAGAAAAAAAGTATTTTGCCAAAGCTGGTAGTAGGTGAATTTCTTTTGTCAAATTAAACCTGCTTTACTGGTAAGGAAAGGCTGAAAAGCTGAGTGATTTCTGGAGAGGCAAGTCTAGATTTCTCTTGACCAAAAGCCTTCCTTAAACTTATAAAGTTCCTGCTCCCATTTTGTCAGTCCCTTTTTGTGGTGGTGTCTGCGGTCAAGCTGAGAACTGACTTCGGGAATCCTGAGTCACAAGCCAATGCCCAAGCAATTAGCTATCATTCCTATCTTTTACTCCTGAAAACCTTAGGAACAATTTTGATATGCATGTGTGAAAGCTTCCAAGGGCAGACATTCCAGTGCAAAACCCAATCCCCTGTACGCCACAAAAACCTATCCCTCCCTGTGTGCTCCTCAGCAACTGCTGCAGTTGTTTTCCATGTGTCTATCCAAAACTTGTTCTAAACACATTTAGGTAGAGTTGTTTGAACTTGCAATGTATTAAAATGTATATCCATATATCATTACAGAGGATCAGAGAGAGGAAGGCTATGACAGAGAAAATTAGTTAAATTCAAATAAATCTTCATCAGTTGCAAAGACTTGCTGAGTTCTGGACTAGTGTATGATGTTTCCATGTACCACCGTCAAAAGTAAATGCAATATTGTATACTTCTTTCTGGCCTATGAAGTACTACAGTATGTTGAGTAAAATGTGTCATTCTTTAAACGCAATGCAGTTAGTATGATCCATGAAAAAGTCTACTCTCAGTAGAATTAAATTTTGTATTTTGAAAGACAGATATAATTGGCACTTGCCAGAATATAGTTGGAAGTCAAAATTATTTCAGCTACTTTGGGACCAAGTCTACCTTTTTTTTCCTTTCCCAGTTGAGTGCTGTGCTAGAGAAAGAGGCATTTTCTCACAGTGTACTCTCACTGTGCCAATACTCAGAAGTCCCAGGCAGAGCATCAGTACTTGCTTGTCTCTCTCTTATGCCTTTCCAGAGCTCTTTTTCCGTCCATAGATTCAATCAGCCACTTCTGTACTTCCAGGTAGACTCCTTCCCTTATCTTCGTAATGGCCTTTCATAGACTCTCTTACCATTTACTTCCCTGCGTTGATAATTGGACTAGCTCTTTTCTGATTCTCCATGCACATCTGGGACTAGCTGAGAATATCGCATATAGCATTGAATATTGATGCAATAGCCCCTCTCTTCCCCTCCAGCTCTCACCCAAATCCATTGAAGCTGTCTGGTGCAGTCACACATCCACTACAGAGCTTCTGACAGACTTATCATGAAGCCATTGTAGACATCATAGAGTCATCAAGGTTTTTTTTTTCCCTTCCATCACATTTGCATCCAGTTGCTAGACAGCATAGGCTAAGTGACAGGGCAATTCTCTTCAGCATGGCTAAGTCTTCATCAAACATTTTGCTGACAGTCATATCTGACAAGTCATTTCTGCACTTCCAGCCAACATCAATGTCATTGGCAAAACAATCTCCACAGACATGCTCAGGAAAAGACAGTAGCAAGGCTTCGTGCTAGCTGGGTTCAGGCATCCTGCCCTCGCCTTCTGCAGCCTTCATCATCCTAAGCAAGGCTAAGTCAGCAAGCCAATCTAATGTCCTCTTTGGTCTCAGCTCTCTCAGCCAGCCCAGCTAGCACCGTAGCCACATCTTTCTGATTTCTTTTACCTTTCTGTAAAAACATCCCACCAAACCCAAAGTAGCTTCTTCATATAACTCATTTCAGCTTTTACCTGCTCCCAGATATGTGTCTGCTCAAAGAAATGTTTCCCAGTCAGTGACTAGCTCTCTTCTTGATATCTTCAATACTCTTTCATATTTGTCTGTGCTCAGGTCCAGCAAGGGCCACCTTCTTTACAACACAAAAAACAAAAGCCCTGGGGCATGGGCATGGAGTTGAACGACATTCAATAGAAAGCAATAAAGAAAGAAGCAGATTTTGCTTGCACTTTCACACTGAGAGGTTGGTACTAGGTCCATGGTTGTGTCATACCAGAAAACTCCAGTGATCAAATCTTTAGAGGAACACACAGGCTTGTCATCCTTTTTGCTGTGAAGATGACAATAAGCCTTAAAATCCCAATAATACAGGAATGAAAGAGTCTTTCCACTGTGGGCTTGGTCTTGACCACTGGCTATCAAAACCTAATGACAGGAGTTTCAGCTATGCTGCTTTGGAGAGCTGCCTCACCACTTATTGTTATTGTGCTGGTCCTGCTCTTTAAATTTATAACTTATCTGCATTGGGAAATAAAATATTCTATTGAGTTATTACTACATGCCTTGTGTATGAAATGTATATGGCCATTTCTCTCCACACTATAATTATTTGTTACTTCACAGGAGTTTGTGTTGTTTCATAAAGACTAAAACTGAAAAGTTATACTGCTTGTCAAAAGTTTGTTGATATGAACAATTATATATTTCATTTAAGACCTTATGAATATAGGATTACTACATTCATTGTTTCTTTCTGTTCCCCTAGTGATAATACAAATATATACTGTGAAAAGTTGGGTTTCACATTAGCATGGGTGAATCTTATCCTGGAACAACAGCTAACTTGCATATTTAGGGTAGAAGGTTTACTTTTAAAAAGGTGATTAAGATGAGTGATTAAAATCAGACTTAGCTTTCAAGAAAAAATTGCACCCTTTTGTCTGATTTCTTAAAAGCAATCACAACTTCTCTTAGGGTAAAAGAAGTTGTTATTTTATACCTCCTTTATTTTATACAGATACACCCATGAAGCTGCAAGATCAATTTCTCCAATTTAAAAATGCCAACTGCCCACACACTATTCATTTACCTACCTTGTAATTATTCAACATCAGAGTCTTTAATTGCATGCGTATGTATTTCTTTTTCAGTGTTATTCCCAATATTAACAACAAGGGATAGGAGTCAAACTAGTGGAACCTTACAAGAGCTTTTAAATGCCATCTCTTTACACAAGTCCACACAAAAATACACATTTTGAAAGAATATTAGTTGCAAAATAAAACGATCAAAATGATTACTTACGGCATTTATTCGCGTTTATACGAATTATGCTTCAGTCCTTACCTGCATGGTCACATACATATTTTCAACAGCCGTACTTTGTTCACAGCAGGTTTGGAAGGACACAGCTTATTTCTGTTTTTACTCTTGTGTGATGGGAGCACCTTGTGATCCACTGAACATCAGCCAAAAATCATAGTGAATGTTCTGAACGTATATTCAGACTCACAATGCAACTGGGAAGGATGCCTATTTATATACATTGCATACTAGATGCTCCTGTCAAAGCTTAGAAGCACTTCGTAAGGACAGCAATTTTGAGAAGATCTCTACATATCCTCTGACCTTACATTGTCTTAATTTTAAATTCTGGAAAAAGAAAAGAGTACAACACGTATGCTCTGAATCTCAGCTACATTCCATGCGCAATATCCACACTGTCAAATGGAGATTCAAATGTTACTGACATAAATACTTATTCCTGTGTTTTTACATGATAGCAAACGTAAGACGAAGAGTTTGTCCCAAACCGGGATCAGACAGACATTTCCTAGCCAACATCTCAGTGACATGCTGAAGAAAGGCAGATACAGTCAAAAGTACAGCAGGTACAAACAGGAAGTAACTTTATATTTGTGAAGCATCTGTGCAACTGAGCAGCTATTTTGATACAGATACAGGGAGCTGTCTTGGCATCATTTTTAGTATTCTCACTAGATATGTGCATTGGACAAAATTTCAGGCTCTGGGAAAAGGTAGCGACAGAAAAAAATCGAGGACAGAATTAAGGTGTTTTTTTTTTAAAGTAACAGCCTTTTTTTCCTTTAATAACAGTAGCAGGATTTGTCCTATTATTCGTATAGCAGTGTGTTTTCATACAGGAAGCCTCACAAGCAGTAGATACATAGACAGAAAAAGAAGACTGACTCCCTGCCAACAGCGTTACACAGCGAAAAGGCCCTTTACCTTCAATACTCACTCTAAGCTTTACCACAGTAAAAGCTAGAGGAGAACACAGGAAAATGGCAGAACATCGATAATAAATTAATGTAACGAGTATACCTTTTCCATTAAGGTTTTTCTCTAACCTTTCATTAGACCTAGCTCAGATTTTCAAGTTTGATTTCTGTTACAGTGGGTAGCTTTTCCTCTACTTCCTATGTCTGGCATAGCAGCTATTCAAGATTGGGGCAAAAAAATGATAGTGATCACAGGCAGTCACATACATCTGTGGTTCAGACTTGGGAGGGCAAAGTTTAAATTTATCAAGAATACCACTCCTAGATGTCTGATCTCCAGACATTTGTTTTTCAGCAAACAGGACTTCTGTGATCAAGCCACACCTTTTGGAATAACCACAAACTTGTCACAGCAAGGCGGGAGGGGGCAGATCTAATCTTACGCACTCATAGCTTTGACGATAAGGTAGTTGTTAGGAAATCAGACTTAGCAACACAATGTGAACGTTATTGTATTAATTTCCAGAATGTAAAAAAGTTATAATGAATTATCTGCCATTCTGAATAGTGAATATTGATTGTTTACAGAAAGCACGTACAGATGTCAAAAGGGACTTTTCTACTGTTGAGACAGGAAAGAAAGATTGCCATAGGAATAGCCTGGAGGCAAAGAAGAAACTTTTGAGGTGCAACCACCATAAAACCTACTAAAAATGCTATAACAATGTTCCAGGCTGCATGGAAAGAGCAGCAATAACTAAACATTTTAATTTGCTGAAGAGTAAAGAAATTAAAACTTGTCCTAGTGAAAAAGGACAACTCTCTAATATGAAAGCGTTGCTGCTTTGCATATCAGAATTTTGGGGGCCGAGCTGATGACCCTTGAGAATATGCCCCTTTCTTTGGCTAAAGAGTGGCAAGCTAAAGAACAGCGAGCGGAAATCCCATTCCCTAGTAAGAACTGAGCATGTCACTGCTAGATCCTTGATTCACGGCCCAGTTAAACACTCCATCCCTATGTTCTGCTAGCATGGCCCTCATGATTTATCAGTGAAAATCAATGATTTATCGGTGTATCTCTCCCACAGTATTCTTTCCACAGATGGTCAACTGTGAAATAAAAGATGTACTGCAGAGACAATGCTTCTCTACGAAAAGAATTAATTCCAAACACTGACATGGTTAATTCAAATCAGGCATGTTAAAAACCCAAACAAACTGAAAAATACCTCCTTTGTGAATAAACAAAAATAGCAAGAATTTTTGTCAAGTTACTATGATTAAACCTTAAACATGTAAAAAATAAAAATACAGGGAAAGTTTCACTTCCAAATTCTGTTCTGTTCAGGTTTTTCTTCCATTCCTATTTACATAGTTTTTGAGCATGTTTTGTATCTGAAATGAAGCTCTCATTGACCTTAAAGGAACCCTAGAATATTTCCTACAGTGTCCAGAATCAGGCCACAATTTGCTTACTGTGTTATTTCTGCTTCTCAAGTCCAGACAAATATGTTTTTGATCCATTTTCCCAAGACCTTTTTTTTCAGGAGATGTGGATATTCTAAACTCTATGCCTATTTTCTGCCATCTGAGCCATCTGCTTATGGCAGAAGAGAGAAGATGAGAAGGAAAGCCCAATATTAGAGGTGAAAGAGATTAAAATGCAAATAAATGAGTATGTTTTAAGACTGCCATGGTAGTTTGTATTTGACAAAAAGGCAGCATGGCAGGTTTTCCCCTGTTACTGTGACAGGTCACTATTTCTAATCTCAGGGTCATGTCCAAGTTCTCTCTTTCATAATTGCTTGGCCTGACATCTATTTTGACCTTTTTTCATTCTGGCCTCCCTGAATGAGGGAAGTCACAGAACCATAAAGAGGCAGAAGTTCCATAAAACGCCACAGTGATTATGAAATGGGACTACTACCCCTCTGGCCTTTGGTATAAATGTATATATAATGTGCCATGATATTTTAACCCTTGAAAGTTGCTAAAGTACACATATTTGCCCTGTTTTGGTACAATTTGAGAGCTACTTTTACAATGCCTGCAGGGTTATTTGTTCACGATGTACTATGATACATGTGCTTAATAGATTCTCCCTATTTTTTAGCAAGGAATGATTAATGACTAATTAGCCATATTTGCTAAGAATTGATAGTAATTACAATTAATATCATTTTATACAATTATTCCCTCTGCTATTCTGAACAGTCCCAATATCTGTCTTGTGGGACAAAAATCTGCCCATTTTGTTTGATTCTATTTTCTATTTAGAAACATTAGATTAAGGTCTACAGATTTCTGTGAAACATCTATGAAGCTGGAAGCTGTAGAAATATTGCACTGACCAAAATGCACAGAGAACAATTGAATCTCAGCTAGGACAGTTATGATGCATAAGCTCTCCTTGATTACCAGCTACACAGTGCTGGCTAGCTTCTTATTCACACTGTATTGTGATAAAACTCGTAGTCAAATATCAAGTTGATGACAAGTGACTGAAAAGCAACTGTCAATAGTCCTTTGGAAAGGAATCTCTACAAAATTAGTACTTAACAAAATATTTTCACATATATCTATGCAGTAATTTGAAGATTACATTTAAATAAGTGTATTATTTTATTATCTTACCAAAGGAACCCTTGGTAAGTCATTGATTACTACTGGTAATAGTTATTGGAAAATATAAAGACATCTAAAGCACAAATATTTCACTCATTACAGAGCTACCTGAATCCTGGAAACTCCCTTTTCTGCTATGTGTTTTGTTATTAATACTATTCTCTTTTAAGATGACCTGGGCTAGGGATGCAGCTATACAGCTCAGAACTAAAATCTGCTTAAGTATTAGTACAGGACCGGGTGTGTGCCAGGCATCCTTTGCTCCATTCAGTGATACAGGATTTTGTAATGCCAGAAAGGGCCAAGGGTTTGATCAACTAGGTACTACAGAGCAGGAGGAGGATGTGCTTTCTCCATTAGAGGGGAGAGCACAAATTCAGGGCAGGGTCGTGATTATCTGGTGACTGAGAATATGGTGAAGGGCTGTTCACATGCCAGGGCTGGCAATAAAGTAGATGCTAGGGTGTGACCATGACACTGTCATTGGGAAGGGAGCCCCAAGGGAAACTGAGGCGATGCAGTAGGGTTTTCAAGGAGGAAATCAGCATATCCTCTCACCTAGCTGAGCACAGAGGAAGGCTTTTCAGCACCGCCTCTTTTGTGCAGCTTCTCATAGTGCAGACATGTAGGGTTGAGCAAGACGAATTTGAGCATTACAGAAGTAGCTCAGCACTTGAAGAACCCTCTGTCTTCAATTTAGAGATGTGTTTAGCTTCTCAGGGCTTTATCTATAGCCTATTTTGTCCTGATATTATTGTCTCTCATCCCTCCTTTGCGCTCTCTCTCTCTCTCATTACTGTCATATACTAGTAGTAAATAGCATTACTGTAATCTGGAAGATAATTTCATATCATAGACAACTTCAAATACAGCAAAACCAACGGTGAATTAAATGTTTTACAATAGTAGAGTCACCCAGGAAATGTGTGCTAAGTCTGAAGTTGTCCAGCAGGCAAATAGTATCCTTCTTAATAAATATAGTGCATAATCAATCACCCTAAATGAAAAATTAAGAGTATTATCTGCTCAAAACCCCCTCCTACCAGTATGGTCTTTCTCAGACCAAGAACAGAACTTCTTGGGAGGTGTAACTGCTGAAATGAAGTCTGCAAGATCTGCAAGCACATCAGATGCTGACACAACATAAACTGATGTAGTTCTCTTATAAACAAGGCACCCTTGATGTTTTGCAGCCAGGAAGAGCCTTGCCCCAAATCTGGTAATATCCTTGACTGCCTGTATAGCAAAACCTACCTCTCTGTGCTGGGAGCCAACATAGTAAGTGACACCTTGGTTCTTGGAGTATATGTAAAAATACCTTACTTTTTTCTTTTAATCTTATTAGTAAACAAATAAATAGTCAAAGGTTTGTAATTTTTTTGCCTAGTTCTCAGCTTTACTCTGTGGAAGAGTTCACTGTCCTAATGCCATACTAGTGTAGTCACTACACTGCACAGATCATTATGCAAAACCCATTGCATGTATCATTTCATTAGCTTTTAGTAAGGCTGCATGTGGAAGCCAAATGATTTTTTTCCTTAATCAAAGGTACTTATGGGATATGTTAGTACAATGATCTATAGATTATGCATGTAGTGCTGTTTAATGTTCTAGCCATATTTTCCACTCAGGAGAATTTGGAAAGGATCACATAAGGAGAACTGGAAATACCTGATTTTTAAAGAATATGACCCCAAAACATCAGCAAAATAGGGGAGCAAGATCTTGAAAAATTAGTTGGCTTGCCTTGGAACTATAGCATAGAAATATAACTGCATAGTTCCATATAATTGTAGTTAATTCATATGATATTCTCTAAGGTAAAATAGAACTCGGAATGGGAATAAAACATTTTAAAAGGTGAGATACTAAGCATCTAAGCTGTATTTCACTGAAAAATCTTGCTTTCCCAAGAGGTCAAACTTAAATCTCCAAATTAGTTCAATGATAACAGAATAATTCTAATGTTACAATTTTAGTTACATTTTATCAGATATATCTTTTTCTTTTGTTCAAGTCATGTAATTAAGCACCATTAGGTACATTTTTGAGATTTAAGTCATCCTTAAGTTAATATTGAAAATAAGATTAATTGCTTTTCATGATTAAAATGTCAGACCCTAGCAAGCTCTGGGAATAGACCTCCTGAAAAGACATTGCTCCTCTGTGAGGTCATAAGAAACAATGTAAGGACGTTAGTGGAGTTTCCCTGCAAACATACCAGGACTTTAAGATTACAAGGCATACCCACTATTTTTATAGACTATACAATACTTTTCACAGTGCAGCTGCATCCTGAAAATTACTTGCAAATAGTCCTTGCTTGCATAAATATCTCCGCTGGATTCTCTAGTACAAAGATGCAGTAGTCCTTACTCAGGCGACAAACCTCACTGATCCACGCAAGTGGTATTTTGCTAGGGTGAGACCATAGACTTTGAAAAAAAAAAAGAGTAACATATGTTTGAAAGATGAGTAGGTTTCAGTACAAAGAATTCAAATCTAACCTAACTTTGCAGGGCAGAAATAAGCACAGCTGGTTTTACACTCCGTATCTCTGGTTAATGTTTAAAACAAATGAGTGCTGAAAACAAGAAGAAAAAGTAATTCAGAGAGCCTCTTAGAACTCTGTCAATGCGAACTCTATTCTTGCTTTCTTTCTCCTCTTCCCAATCCATATATTAAAAAAGGAATTTCAGATCTGTCTGGCATGTCATTCAGTGACAGGTTTTATAACATTTGGCGAGGGCAAAAACCAGATGCCAAAAAGGCTGGTTTAAGCAATTTTTTATTCTTGATAGGCATTCTTTGATTAGAAGTAGCAATCCCTGAAGAAGATGGACAGGAAAAATTCCTGATTTAGTCTTCATTGCAATGTTAGCTTTGGTGATTAGCTCTAGATGTTGGGCAGCAGGTTCACCAGTGTAGATGTGGAGATGGCTGTATAAAGCTGTTATGTACGTACTGCCTTCCACTGGGACTCAGAGCAACCCTGGTGGGGAACTATAGCTTTTGTGGGGTAGACTCCAGCTTTAGTTCAGCAGTATAGTGAGGCTCTATATTATTTTTTTCAGAGGACTGTGGGAGAACTTGTTGGCTTCTGTGGAGCACAAAAGGAACTGTGGGAAAGTGGTGGAGGACTTTCATCAGACAAAAGGATTAGCCTGTTTCTCTGTGGTAAAGCAGGTGGCTGCCAGCTGAAGTATGCGCAGCATTTGTACTCTTAATTTTTATTGCATCTAGCCAGCTAGCTAACTCAAGTGGGAACACCAGAATATTTATGTGAATTAAGAGCTTGCATCTCAACTCTCCACTTAAGACTGATGAACATCCAGGAGAATGAACACTTATATGATCTATCATCTGTACCGTTCCTAAAATGGAAGTACTTGTACTCTGGGGGATCATATTGATACACTTCATTGCAAGCAAGTAATCCTGGATGAAAAAAAGTCAGGTGAAAGACAGGATATTTCAGCAAGCAACTAAGAGAAAGAAGCATTTCTTAATCAATGAGGTGTTTACTTTTAATGGAAGAAAACAATGCCTAACACTGGATTCATATTAAAATGACAAGTAATTTCAGTGAGATCTGTCCATAAACAGTAGGAGTTCATGCTTTTATTGACATAGGTAGCCCCAACTCTAACCCCTGTAAATGTCACAGGGAGAAGATAATTGAGCTCATCAGGATCTAAGTCTTCATGCATTCTCACTCTGCAGGTCTTTAAAAGCCTACTGTGCCAACTCACTCACCAGGAAGTATTTACACAAATTTTATATGCCAAGGAAGTTGAGGTGCTGTCTTGACACAAAAGCTTCCATAGCAGTGAAAAATCTCCACAACTTTACTTCAGCCCTCCTGTAGCCGTACAATATGGTATACAGTGTTTACTTACCCTGTGTGTTCCAGGGGCCATAGGATAGACGATACCCACTTTACAACAAAGTCATATTAGTCTTAGTGTCACTGTTCAGTGAATAGCTCTAGGCATTATTTACTAAATGTTATTCTTGATCTGTTATGTATTCTGAATGATTCATTTCCTCATAGTCCTACCCATACAGTATCCAGCTGTATCACAAATATTGACCTGTCATTGCAAAGGGAGGTGAATGGGGGGTAACAATATTCATTCACGTGCTTATCCAGTTATCCAGACTGACAGGCACTGACTGTTGATTTCACAGCGTACTTCAATTGTTTTCTCTCTATTATAGTCATGCCTGGCTTGGACTTCAGATGCACTTGTGCATGCTCACTATTTTTACTAATTAAACCTCAAGCTCCTCTGCTGGTTTTCAAGAAAGTGAATGAAAAAGTAGAAAAACCTACTTTTAAAATGG
This sequence comes from Gymnogyps californianus, assembly GCF_018139145.2. Classification (NCBI taxonomy): domain Eukaryota; kingdom Metazoa; phylum Chordata; class Aves; order Accipitriformes; family Cathartidae; genus Gymnogyps; species Gymnogyps californianus. The sequence continues at coordinate 60,366,725 of NC_059474.1, read as the reverse complement.
CTTTCCTATTACATTGCCTCAGGAGAATTCTATGGAAGATGCAAAAATAAAGGTCATTTGTCCAAGGAAGCATTTCCCTATAATAATTAGGTTAACATTCCTTTCTCTTCTTGCTAGTCTATGCTTCAGTTACTGCACATTTTTTAATTCCTAAAACAAAAGAACCAAAGGTTCATTCAAAGCCGCCTTTATTCTCCCTCCTCATTTCTTCCTTCTCTGAGGTCATTTCATATTTTCAATGGACCAACAAAACCAAGTCCCTCTTTCCCTACTCTCTAGTTGTCTAGCTGCCTTTTCTGTCAATGCTTCTGTGGCTTGTCACAGAGATGGAACTTAGATCCTCTGTCCAGACCCAATTCTAGACCAGGGTAACAAACATTAGAGTGGGTTGGGAGGCTCATTTTGCTGACATTTGCAGAAACCAGAAGAATGGTGAAATACTGGAATCTGGGGCTCCATTCTGGTCCATGGACAATGTTCTTTGTTGGGTACAAACCATCCTCTGTACATATAATTTCGCTGCATTTAGTCTCCTGGGTCCTTTCTGCTTCAGCCTCTCTCATTCTGTTCTTTCCCAATCTTCAATCCTTAGTCCAGTTTTATCTTTCCTTCACCTTTGGCTAGTCACTGTCTCAGTTCTTCCAGAAGGTCTACTCAAATAGCTGAATTTGGTCTGCATTTATATAATGAATAAATTTTGCATGGACTGCTCCTGACATACAATGCTCCCTGCAATGCCAAGGGAAACCCTGCATTTCATACCATTCTCTTCATCTCTCAGAAACCAATCACCACGTGCTAAACTCTGTGCTTGTCCTGGTTTTGGGTGGGATAGCGTTAATTTTCTTCCTAGTAGCTGGTATAGTGCTGTGTTTTGGATTTAGTGTGAGAATACTGTTGATAACAAAGGCTGAGTGCCGTGATAGGGGATGTGATATACACACTCAATGCCATTCTTTTTGGCCCAGGTGTCTATGAGATTGTTTCGGAAATGAGTCTCGTTATCTGACTCAATTCAGACAGAGAGTTAATTCAGAGAATTAACTCTATCCCAGCCGAAACCAGGACAGTGCTGACCTGGAAAAAATGGAGATAGCATACACCTTCCAGCTAAATGATCTTGGACAAAACCACCTGAATGGCCTTGTTCTCTGATTCTCATACTAATCCCAGTCATTTACACTGATAGTCTCTCTAGGAACTCAGTGCCTCACTCTCTTTCAAACTCCCATTTACTTGCTCCCAAATCCACTCTTTCTCTCCTTGCTTAGCCAGTCCCAGTTCTCCTTTTGTTGGTTCCTACTCCCAGTATTCACTTATCCACTCTTTCTGGCCTGTTCTCTGCATCTCTTCACTCAGTTCTCCTCCCACAGGTCCTTACCACTTGTCTCTCTCCTTTTCCCTTGTTTCTTTTGCCCCTCCTTCCTTTCCAATTCCTTTCACCCTCTTCCAGTGGTTCCCTGTCTTTGTTTGTAGCTCAATCATTCACATCCTACTTCATTGCTCCCTCTCCTGTCTCCATGCTCACCTATTCTTCCACAGCGGCTGGCTCCCTGTCTCCTACCAGCTCCCAGGCTCCTTCTCAAACTCTCCTGTTCCAGCGTCTCCCTAGCCTGTTACCCCTTTCCAACAAGTCCTTGCTTTCACCAGAGTCTGGTTAAAATCACTTGTCCTAGGTTTCTCTTCTCCCCGCAGCCTCAGCAGAAAACCAGTCTAATATGCATCCCTCTGACTCAGATAGGTATTCGACCACAGTGCTTCAGAAGTGAGAGCTGCTGAGACCATAGGGATGACAGACTACTGCTTAGCTCTCCCACATGAGCTTTCCTCCGTCTGACGCAGATCCTGCAGCAAAAGCCTCAGTGTCCCAGACCCACACCTTCTCAAGCACGCTGCCAGCCTGGCACCTGCGTTGTCCAGACACAGGAAGGGGCTGAGAGGGGACAGAATATGCTCAGCTGGTTAATATCAATGACACATTTTTTCAAAACCTTGATCAAGAATGGGGAGATTTTCCTGGGGAAAAGCTCATCTCTAACACAAAAATCATTCTCCTGCTAAGTGTCATGTTCCATGCCAGCAATATAGAAGATGTTCTTGTGCTTAAAACAAATAGCCTAATTTTAGTTTCTTTTTGAGTCCTCATAATCAGAAACAGGCTAATCATTTAGACTAAAAATAAAAAAGGAAAAAAGAAATATTCAGATTGTGGCAGACACTTCCACTCAAAAGGTTAAAGTTTTGAAAAGTTAAAAACATGTGAAAATAGGTCTTATAATAAGAAATTGCAAGCAGCCCATGCTACCATAACAGAACCAAACATCCTCCCTACGTATTAAAAAGGTTTTTTTCAAAAGGGAAGTTGAGGGATTGGAGAACCTGCCCTGAGGAGAAAACCCATGCTGTTCAGGTAGTCCCCCACCATTTTCTCTGTCCCATGGAGTTTGCCCTCCCAGGGGAACGGCTTTGAATTTCTTGTGCTGACTGGAGGGAGCCCAGGAAGACATGAGAAGCACCGAGCCTATGGAGTCACAGAACCTCTCCCACATGTTCTTGCATAGGTCATAAAATATATGCAGGACTGCAGTCCTCTATTCAGATAAACTCAGCAGTTGCCTCACATCTTTTGGGAGCATCACTTACCGCAAAAGGCCCCAGGATAACGTGGGGTCATGGCTGTCTACTTATCTTCAACATGGCCTTAAGATACAAATATTTTGTAATAAAAACCAGCTGGAATCAGCTATAAATAATAAGATCCAGCAAAAGCTGTCTATACTCTCATGCATTGGTATTCTGATAATGTTGAAGTAAACGAGATATCTACAATTGCCATAAGTGGACTATAACTCCAGGTAGTCAACTTCCACTTACAGTGAAACTATGAAAGAAAAAGAACTAGATGATAAGGAAGTCTACTGTGCTCCTGACAGGTACTATAGCTGAGATACCATCGTTATGGACAGTCTGGCTCATTTGAAGTCAGTTTCTTTTATTTACAGATGTCATGCATCAAAATGAGAAAGAAGTGGTTTTGCCACTGGCTTTTGTTGAAATTTTCTTCTTTGAGAAAAACATAACTAACCACCTCAAGGTACATTTCCCTTCATCTTTCTATCCATACAGAACTCTCTGCAGCCAGAATGTGTCATTATTTTTATGACCATTTTGCTTAATTTAAGAGGTGATGAACTATTAGGAATATTTTCAAAAAGTATCATAAAACTAGTATTGTCAGTGCCATGATGTTGCATGCTAAATTTTAACATGATGCCAGTGATTGCAGAAACATCTGAAACACAAGTAAAGAGGTGATCTGGGACCTGCAATCAACTGTAAATTTGTACTGACAGCACTCAGCCATAATCTCACAGGTCACACTGTAGAGATTCCTAAATGGGACAGAAATTGTGGTACCTAAGCTCTGTCTCTGTTAACAGCTGAACAAAAAAGCCATGATCCTAATGCTTCTAAAATGCTTTTAAAAGCAGATGTTGCATAGGAGATAAAGAGAAATTTAGCCCTTATTACTGTGGTATAGTCCATTTTCTTGATTTTTCTGACAGCATACTATAATAATTAAAGATGTAAAATAACTCATTTTGTTAAAAGTTATCCTCTCTACCTCTCTGAAATAGTTGGATCTTCATCTCTTTTCTGTATCTTATGTATTAATTTACTCATTCATTTATATCAGTGTAGATTACTGCAAGCATAGCCATACAATAAGACCATTTTTACAGGGCAGAATTTTACACCCTTTTTTTCATGGGCCACTGTAGAATTAGCTCTGCAGGTATGCCAGGCTGAAACTGCACATCTGTGAGCCCAGAAGTAAGACCTTTGAAACCAGGTATCTGAATTAGGAATCCAAAGCACAACTGAAGAAGAAATGAACTTAAATGCAGGCACTTAAATCACTTGGACATTTCTGAAAATTTATGCAAAATCTCTCTTTTAAAAGAGTATAATCTAAGAAGCATGTTTATGAGCGAAGGATTCCTATGTTAACATCTAAAATAAATGAGCATTATCTCACATAAATGTACAACCAGTCACTATGAATCTCTGCGAGAATACCATGCAATGGAAAGTTTTTTCTTTTTTCATTTTCTTCTTTCCCCACTCAAAACCAAATAAAAAACCCCATTCACTTAAGAAGCGATTGTCTGCAGACCTTTGAAGCCAAGGAGGGTGACAGCAAGGGCAAGAGGCTTATTTCAAGGGTCACATTTCATTTGCATAAGCAAGTAACCATAGGGCACTGTGGAATGTCTGTAAATGGATTTCATTACAGAAATTCAGCTTAAAGGGACTATAAATAATCCTCTGACAAACATTGTATATTGCTTCAAGTTCTTCTGTAATAAAAATATTTTAGTAACACAACAATCCGTGAAAGCAGGAAATGAAACAGGAGGAGCTGCACATCTTCCCCTTTTCTCTCTCAGGGCAACATTATATTGTAATATGTTTTAGAGGAAAAAACGTGATATTCATATTATTTTAGCAAAGTAATCCTACAAAAACAAGGTTATATAATTCCATATGGCTGAGACAGGGTGGCTAAACAAATACCCAGATCTTTACTAGCTCTTCTCCCCTGGAGATCATCTGTCCAGCAGGACAGGTGTGCAGGCTGCATGGTATTCTGCCCAAAGGAACATCTCCAAATATATTCGAGTGTGTAAATCTTCTTGGATGAGTTTCAGTGGAGAAGCCATTTAAAGTACACATTTCAATGGGCTGACCTTTTTTGACCATATGAAGAAACAATGACCGTCTAAAGCCCCAGTTCAGCCAAAGCATTTAAGCAACTCACTAATTTGGTGCACACACAACTCCTGTTTACTTCAGTAGGACTTAGCTATATGGTCAAAAGCTTTCCTAAATGGGGAGGGATGTACTCATATACTTGAGTTAGTGCATATTTAATGCTTTGATGCATTAGTCCCCAGCACCGTAGGGTGCTCAAAGCCAGATGCAGCTAGCTGGACAGCAGACCACTCATCAAATTTCACTTTATGCACTGAACTTCTGTGAGGGCCAGAAGGTCACTGGATCTTTTGCGGTTTTCCTATGTGTAGAAATACATCCACTGCAGGATCCGCTTAAAGAGAGTTGGCTTGCCATCTTCAGAGAGGAGTTTGGGTACCCCCTTGGGGTACTAGCAAGGAACAGCCCTATTCTGAAGGGCATGGAAGCTCTCCTCTGCACTGGCAGTCACCTCTGTGGGAGAGTTTTGGCAGTGCCAGTCTAGTAGAAAAGGTCTCACCAAGTAGTCTGTCTCTATCATTTCTAATAGTATACTTGTAAAGAAAAGAAAAATGTAGAGATACTTCTGCAAAAGGAAGGAAAAAGTGGGCCTTTAAAGCAGTAATTTAATTTCCGTTTATGTTAGTTTTTGTTTCATCTTGTTTACCTTTCTAATAACTACAGTTATTCTCACACTGGCATTACTGTTTTCTCTGGAATAGATGTGCTCACAGTGAAAAATCCAATTGAATCAGAGCATGTAACGAGAAAATGTAATCCATTGTTATTAAAAAAGACAGCTTACCTTTATCTGGGTGTTAAATAGTACAAATCCACGAGAGTCAGTGAATGTTTTGAAGTAAAAATGAAGGGCATTATGAAGGCTGAAGTGGATTTGTCACTGAATTATATGTATTACCTCAGAAATGGCCTAATATATGGTCGGGGAAACTATGTATTTAGTGGTGGGAGAAGAGAAAATAAGTCTATCTGCTTGTTTTCCACATTTCCAGAGACACTGAATGACATTCTAAATATCAGGCTATTTTGTGGAAAATCGTGAGATGGAAAGAAAGGTTGTCCCTGAACAGAAATCACAGTTGTTTCATTGTTTATACCTGAATGCTGCCTCTGACTATCTGTGTATCAGGAAATGTGATCCAACTTGCTGTATGTGAAGCTAGGCAGCACGGTCACAGGTACCAGCACAGAACGGCAAGTTCAGCAAGGCAGTCCCTGTCTCCAGCTCTCCAGACAACTTGGTCAAATCACTTAACCCTCTTCTGCTGTCTCCACCATTAAGGACATAGTACGAGTTACTTATCTTTATGACACACTTCAGGAACTACACACCACAAGAAAGCCACAGGGATGCTACATGATTGTAGTACTTTGTGCATTTGTCATTATGAAACAACAGTTGCTGTTGACAGTGGAATAGATTTACTGCACCTCTGAAAATAAAAATCTAGCATACTTCATTCCTAGGCTGAGGTTGTTTGCACTAGAAGAGTGTGAAGCACTTGTTACAAACTCTGAAAAGAAAGCAAAATGGCTTTACTGGAAGATTTATTTAGAGAGGGCTTAAGTTACAAGGCTTGAATGCTTGTGATGCAGGTGGGTGCTCTGGGATAGGGTTTTGCTTCAGTTCACAGTTGATGCAAAACTGGAGCTGGACTTCAGGTGGATTCAGGCAGTGTTTGTGAACTTTGCTGGTTTTGAATGAGATAGGAGAAAAGTCCTTGGATTGATTCTGTGTCCAATTTTCAGAAATGTTTTCTTACTTGATCTACAAATTCAAAGCAAAATCTTGCAATCAAGCAAATCTGCCAAATGTTCAGTCACATGAAATATATGTAAGCATGACAAAACACTTGTGCGAATCCATGGTCCTTCTAATGCCACACACATGCAATGAACGGCTGCCAGAAAGGACTGCTGAATAAAGCCCAAACTTAGCCTTGTCTCCTTCCTCACAAATTGAATGTCTTCCTTCATTCAATCCCTGATTGTGCCTTTTGTTTCAAGCTGGGAAGTTTTTTCAGAGGAAGTGATTTAGGAAGCTTGGGGCAAGATCCTAAACTATTACATCTCCACATTTGTTGGCAAAGTAGTGGTAAACTTGCCATGATGCCTGTGAAGCCCTGTTGTCTAGGTTCAAAACCAGCTCTTTGTTAGCTCACAGTTTACATAATATTTTTTTCCTGGTGTCCTCAAACAATGTAGCCTCACTCAAAATATTTGATGGATGTAGAGAAATATGTATGTGTTGTTTAGTTTTTCTACATATTAAGGATTATACTCCATGGTCACACAAGGAAAGACTGCTTACTCCTAATCTAAATTGCTCAGTACCTGGGCTGACTGGCAAGGGATGAATTTATAGAAATACAACATTCAAAGAAAACAGGTTGTGTGGTTCTGTAGTTATCCACTCAAACACTAGAAACAGCTCTAATAACTTCAAGAGTGAATGACATTTAGGTCTCCTAGATCAAGAAAGAGCAACATAACACTGAATTTTGCTTAGGATGGGGAAGAAGCATATGCTCTGGACTGAGTGGGAAAAGTTCTCTCTACTGGAGAAAACCTCATTTCTCATCCTCAGGATCTTTAATTCTAAATTCTTTTCCTCTCAAACTATTGTTTTTCTGCTAATATATTTTCTCTGTTCCTGGTAGAAATCAATATAGGATAAAGATCCATAGAAATTTCTTCAATATAAGACAATTTTGGAACGTAGAAATGGTTTCATATTGACAAGAATGAACATTAATTAAAAGAGTAAAATTTCTATTGCAGCTTATATATTCTACAATTCATTTCTATAATTGATCTAGAAAAAAGGTACTCCTAGTAGTGTGTCCTGGTTTCAGCTAGGACAGAGTTAATTTTCTTCCTAGTAGCTGGTATAGTGCTGTGTTTTGGATTTAGTAGGAAAACAATGTTGATAACACACTGATGTTTTTAGTTGTTGCTAAGTAGTGTTTATACTAAGTCAAGGATTTTTCAGCTTCTCATGCCCAGCCAGCAAGAAGGCTGGAGGGGCACAAGAAGCTGGGAGGGGACACAGCCAGGACAGCTGACCCAAACTGGCCAAAGGGATATTCCATACCATATGACATCATGCCCAGTATATAAACTGGGGGAGCTGGCTGGGAGGGGCAGATCACGGCTCGGGAACTGACTGGGCATCGGTCAACGAGTGGTGAGCAATTGCATTGTGCACCACTTGCTTTGTATAGTTTAATTCTTTTAGTATTACTATTGTCATATTATTATTATCATTATCATTGTTTTTCATTCCTTTCTGTCCTATTAAACTGTCTTTATGTCAACTCACGAGGTTTTTTTCTGATTCTCTCCCCCATCCCAGGGGTGGGGGGGAAGTCAGCAAGCGGCTGCGTGGTGCTTAGTTGCCGGCTGGGGTTAAACCATGGCATAGTTACAAGATTCCCCCAAGTCTTTTGGTTTTTTACAGATGATTCTAAAATTTTTGATGATTTAACCAGGGAAGAGAATGACAAAATCTCTTTTCTGCGTGCCCAGTGTCAAACACACTAAATGAACTTTCAGATAATCTGGAGTAGAGCTTTCTCAATAGAGAATAGATGGCTGTAGCCAACTAGGAGGCACAACAGGTGCCAATATTTGGGTGGTAAAGTATCCCTTTGACCTCTAAAACAAGGTACATCATTGTATCCTGTGTGCATTATGACGGTACAGAAGGAAAAAGTATGCACATGACTCAAAATTAAGTGAGAGAATCATCTCACAGAAAGGCAAGATAATGAACATAACCGTGACAGATTGGTAGTCCTGGATCTTTTTAAGATCTTCTCAGGATAGGAACATCTGTGTTGCCAAACGGCAACTGGGACGCTTGGCCTTGTTGGACCTGGCGCTGCATTTGACACACCATGATATGCCATTTAGTCTCCCTCTTTCAAGAGCTATTTTCATTTGGTTACTGTTGTCTGTGAATTAGAAGGGGAAAGTGTACGTGGCACATGCATCTGGAAGGGGAATGGAGTAAATAAAATTAGTTCTGAAGGGGGATGGCAACAGTAAAGCTGGGGCTCTCTGACTTAGAGAACAGGAAAAATTGAGAAGGGGTGGGGAGATAATGCGATCAAAGAAATGGTTTTGTTAAAACACGATCAGCTCATGGACCATTTAGAAAAACAGGCAAATAGTGGTCAATTGTTCGCAATGAATTATTCACCCTGTTCTATTGGAACACCATGATCCCAGAATGCTAAATTAGGAGTTAATAAGGATGCAATCTCTCACTCCTCTTGTTTGGCATTGCCACTGACCTTATTATTAGAGAAGCTGTATATGGATACAACACAGAAATAGCAAAGCTTAAGCAGTAGGCTGAAATGTTTAGGTTTTACCTGGCAACATACCTCCTATAAGTAACAATCATCAGACAAACAATGATCAAAAAACTCTGTAATATTTAAAGAAAGATGGGGTTTATCATTAATTATGAACAAAACAAATTCAACAAAGTTAGCAATTCCTCTCCCAGCCATTTGGTAGAAATATCACTACACTGGAGATGAGTAAATCCATTTACATTCTTAGTAATGAGAATTTCCCTAGAAAGTCTAAGGGAATAACTAGAAAAATATGTAATGAATCTGCAAGGTAAAAATCATCAGAGTTCAACAACTATTTAATCTCAGAAATAATCCAGGAGAAAGATAGGATTATCTCATATAGAAATAAAAATAAAACGTCTGCCATGGCAGTCTTTGGCTGGCTAAGCAGACCTTTCATTGGGCAGGGTGCACAATGGGGAAACTAGTGGGACTTAATGCACAGGATCTGCAAAGCACAGGCCCAGGACACACAGGCTGGCAGAGCATTATTCATGCCCTAAGCAGTGCTGGATTGTCTCAGAAGTATCCAGCACCAGATACTAGGAGTCCCTCAATACTATTCCTTCATGTAACTTTGGTAGAAACTACACAAGGTATGTACACAAGGTACACAAGATGATGCTTTTCAGGATTGACAGGCTCTCCTGCCTAAACTGAACTCTTCTGTATTCTAAAGCCTGTGCTTCTTATTTTAAAGGCCTTAGTCCTAAATATCACTGTTTTTCTAGAAGCTGCAAAAAGCCTGAATTTGGATTTTTAGGAATACAGCAGTATTCCTTGTATTTCTCTAAGAAACATTACCATTAATTGCCAGAAGGTACTCCTGTTTTTGCAGCCTCATCTTCAAAGGTGACGTAGACTCCCATCCACATTTTGACTTAGTCTAAGAAAAATGAACACATTTCTATTTGTGTATTTACTGAGTATTCTTTAGAGGGATAAGGTTTGCCTGTATAAATCCCAATCAGCTTAAAGATTTGATGTCTTTTCAGACAGGCGTATCACTGCAGTTTTACCTGAGTAAAGTTTTTCACTTTAATAGGATCTACAAGCATGCAGCTGAAGCAAACCAGGCTTAATGTCAAGATGTCATTGCTTACCTCTGCTAGTTGGGCTCTGAAGTAAAGAAATGCTTTTAATTCTGGTCCTCAAAAATAAAACAGTAACCTTTCAGTCAATTTGTTTCTTTTCTCATTTCCAAGCACTCAAAAGCTCTTTGGGAAAGGTGTCGCACAAAAAAATCTTTTCAGAGGGGAAAGAAATGTGCTCCAAAGAAACATGTGAGACCTCTGCATGTAAACATATTTGTGCAAACAGGAAATGGCAACCCAGAAGGTATACAGCAGTCAGTCTCCCAGTCTCCACTATGACACATCTTGCCCAAATCTCACTTTCCCTAAATTGTACTCTCATGTCAAGCCAGCTCTCAGAGAAGAAAGGGGCAAGGTTGCTCACCTCTGCTAATCTTCAGTTCTCATGGCTGGGCTGTTCTGCCAGATTCTGTTTGGATAACTGGCTTCAGCTACTGATTCAGCAGAGGGCTTGCTCTGTTGTGAGAGTATAGTTACATGCTCCCGAATACTACTGGATTTGGAAAGCAAATAAGCTTTACCCTTTTCTGCTGTCTGCTTGCCCATGTGTCTTTGTGGAGTCAGGTTTTCTGCTTTACAATCAGTCTCCTGCTGGGTTCTGTAATTGTGCTTCCAGATAAAATAATCTGGAGTGAATAATAGCTTGGAAAGAGTTCTTAATCTTCATTTTAGTGTTGTATCTCAAGACCACTTTTTCCTTTTCAGCTCCTGTGATCAGGGCAAATTTCCCAACATTAGCTCAGATGTTGTTCCACCAGCATATATATAGCATACATGAGCAGCAATCATCATTACTAATGATCACCTATAATGCCTTAATTATAAGCAGAAGCTCAATTTCTTATTTGAGGGAGTAACAGGTAAAAAATATGCTAATTAGAACTAGTTTTTCCTTGTGTCTTCAATGGATGGAAAAGGATTTTATGTAATCAGATCCTTGGCGTACACACTGAACAGCAGCTATTCACAGCAACTTAGATGCTGGACCCAAGAGTACCATTTTTTCTCTCTGTGTTTGAGCATTCTACAGTTGCTTAAATGTAATAAGTTAACATTGCATTCATTTAGCCGTCCAGCAATTCTAAGAGTATTTTTGTATTATCTGTTCCAAGGAAAGTCACACTATGTTCTTAAACCAGTAATTAAATCCATTAGTCAACGTAATTTTCTCTTCAATAGCCTTCTCTTAATAGACTTCTTTTACCTATCTACTATACTCCAGAATAATAATAATAAAAAAGTAAAAGACTAGCAGGAAAATATGCAATTCAACATTAGAAAAAACACAGTGTACAATTTTCTGTCACTGGAATTTGCTATGCTTACACTACTTCATGCAAAAGGAGAAGCATAAAGACAAATATATGAAGACATCTGCCTACTTGGATTACTTTTATTGCAATTTAATTATCAATTAACAACAGTTTAAAAAGCTTGTATTAGCTATTGACCTTGATCTTTTGTCTCTGCATACTGTTAAGGAAGTCAGAATACAAACCTCATAACACTGCAGTTATCAATTTTATGATAAGGGTATATATAATGCATTCTTTCTATCTGTTATGCATGAACTTGTTCCATGTAAGATTTTCCATGTAAGCATATCTACTGGGGAGACATCCATTAAAGGACTCATAGGTAGTAAATTAAACCTGACTTCAAAGCAAACCCTTCCTCAGACAAATTAGGCTACAGAGATAGAAAAGGGCAGGAGCAATCATTAATCTACTGAAGGCCACCTTCTGAAATGTACTGTTGTTTCTAAGTTCAATGACCATTTCAAGATTAATTGTTCATAATTTTACAATGTGTCTTTATAAATTATGCACTATTAGGTGACAAAATACTGCATACTGGAATCAGTTCTCCTTTATTCTACTTATCCTAGCAAGTCAATTGCTTTAATTCAAAATAGATACAGGGTTGCTCTGAACTCCTGAAGTTTAGAAGTTAATTTGAATGAAATATTTTTCATAGTGAGGTCCACAAAGTTGAGTCTCCTGTGAGATGTTGCTTGGGTGTAAATGAATTACTTTATAAATTTACTAGGACTGCTTGTCTCATCATTTGCACCATCACTTAGAGTGCTATGAAGGGGGGAAGAGCACAATAATTCTGATTGTATACTAGTCCATAGCAGAAGATGAAGAACTGGCATAACGTTTTGAAGAGTGTCTTTGTCCAACCTCCAAAATTCTGTTTCATGCTGAAGAAAATATGACTGATAGAATTATGTGAAAGATGAAGTCTTGGGTTTATTGGCTGAGAAATTATTAGCTTATGTTAAACAGTAATTTCTTCCCAAACAGTTTAATAAAACAAAGTATAACTCATCTACAATAAACTTTTTTTTAAATTTTAGTGTATTTCAGCTTCAAACCTTTCAAAGGATTTTCTCTTTTTTTTCCTTTTCTTTTTTTCTAAATGTAGGTCAGTTTTTAAAACAAAACCTTGCTGTTACAGGACATATAAATCTAAAGATTTCATAAAAATATAATCCTGGAGAAAACTGAGAGATCATTTGTTTATGTATGATGCAGAAAGAGAAGACATTTGGCAAAAAATCCACATCTCCCCATAAGCCTGGGAAGGATCATCTGTGAAGGGGCACTGAAGTGTCAGGCACACCGCCACCCAAAACATGCGAGTTGTGTGTTAAAAAATGGTTACTCACCCATGAATGCCTAATGTGGGATCTGATGTCATGATCACCTTCACTTCCCAGATTGATAAGTGCCTGGGGAAACTTCAGTTATGTCAGCTGATCGGGAAAGGCGATATGGGAAAAAACCACCACAGAAACAGAAAAGATGAGAACCAGCACTGTAAGGTGTCCTTCCTCCCATCTTTATTTGTAAAATGAGTCAGGTACATGATGGGACCATGTGGCCTATGGAACAGTTTTTATATTTTTAGAAATATAAAATTATGTATATAATATATATGTTTTATATTATTCAAATATATATTATACAGAATATATTTTAATACATATTTCACATTTGTGAATTCTGGTTGCTCAGCAGGATATTAGTTTTGTACACATTTTGGCAAAGCTTTGCTATTTCAGAATTTATTTCTAAATTAAGTGACTTCTACTGCCTGTATGTAGCTCGGGCAAAAGGAGTGAACTGAAAGCAACAACAAACAGACCCTCACTGCTGAATATTTTATTGTTAATTTATAAGAGATGTTATTTGCAGAAACACAGCCTGCCTGATGATTCATTGAGTGAAAAACAAGAATGATATCTAAGTCTCCACTGATTTTAGGATTTCACAGTGTTCACAGGTGGGATGGCAGAATGATGCTCATTTGGACAGCAGAGCATGTTGCAACCATTCTCCTTCCCACCAAAGTTTATATTATAAAAACAAAGCTAAAAGCTTGAGGCAGTACCAATGCTGGCATATTTGTTTAGCTGATCCAAAGATGACAATGTAATATTTAAAAAACCTACCTCAGCCTATAATATTTGAAACAAAAGGGACTGCAGCTTCCCTTTGCTCTCCTAAGTCATGTCAGTGAAAATATAAACAGCCCTAAAAAAACTCCTGTGAATTAAATACTTAGCATAAGAATAAGTGATTTCCTAACCTTAACTTAAGTGAGTTTAAGTTATTTAAACAGCTACTTTAAAAAATGAAACTTTAACACTTTTCTAGAGATAATTAAGGTATCAGCAAACTCTACATACCTAACTGCCCATACAAAATTTATTGAAATCTTTGATGTAAACTTTATTGATAGCACCCTGAATCTTTTCCTTTCACCTCCCTTAAAACCTGAGTTGCACTAAACTTAGCATGAAAGATGGAGAGACAGAAGAACGTAATGAAAATATATCTCTTCCCAGGCTCGTGAATGTTGGTGAACACTTTAAAGCCAGTATCGTGTGTGTCTATGTGTGTTGGGGTCCTTCTGCTTGCCTTGGCCTGGCGAAATATTTTCCATAAACAGCTTTTCGTTCATAAGTAGAAGCTGGATAAGTAAAATTATTAGAAAAATTAGAAGGAAGATGCACAGGGTGTGCTACTGACAAAGATAGGAAAGAAAATCCTGTCTCCCAGTGCCCTTTTCAATGGAACCCCCAGTTTCCCCCTCATTCCCATATATCAGGCAATTTTTTTAAAACTAAACATTTTAGGTAAATTACAAAAGTACTCACCGTAGATTAATTTGTACTTCTGGTACGTCCCTAAGCCCTTGATGGCCTACCAAGTGCTTCCTTTTCAATTCCATTTGGTATTTTGAGTGTGCTGTATTTATTGACAAAAAACCCCCTTCAGAGATAGGCAGTTCTATAAAACTTGCCACACATCTGTTGGATTTTTGTTTATGTATTGAAATGTAATTGGGCAACTGGAGAAAAGTGGATTTGTGAGGTGTTATTTTCCTAAAGATTACATTTAATAATGTTGGTGTACCCTCCATAATTTATTTGATTAATAATATTTGATCTAAACCCAAATTATGACTTCCCACATATATGACATAACTAATGAACTGTGAAAGGAAAGCTGTTCAGATGGTCACCAATAACCAATGCTTAGTTAATCCTTTAAATAAACCGGAGCTCACAATGTGTCCCTTTGAAGTCATAAATAATGTATATTTTTCTTTTGACTTTTAATAAGCCAGTGGAGTTCATCTCACAGTCTCCAAACACATATATTTTATTATGGGCCTCTGCAGTTTACTTTAATTAGTGTGTCTGAGTGCTTTGGGAGACTTAGCCCTACTGAAAACAAACAGAGTCTTACCATCTATAAAACATTAGCTCCCTTTGGTTTATCCTGATACAGCCGAGGCTCAGTGAGAAACACATGGTGTAAGTAAACACTCATAATTGCATTAGAATTCCCGGGAGCATTGGTAATTCAAACCCTGTTTCATGATATTGTTAGAGCAGTTAGAGCAGGTTTACCAATCTCCTCATCTTCTGGGATTTCATGAAATTCCATTTGGAGAGAACTTTAAATGACAAATCTAATAGAAACAGCAACAGACAAAACAAGCCACAGAGGCTCTGAAAAGGAAGCACACTGCTAAAACACCCCTTGGTGTAAGTGTGTTTTGTCATGTCTCTGAAATTTCTCATTCTTCTAAGCTCCTTGCTGATGTGTTAATTTTTATGTAGGGTGGGTATGCCTGTGTCTTCTTCCACTGTCCCCTGCAGAACTTTTGGTCCAATCTGTCAAACAACTTGATATTCCCATTTCTCAACTAATTTTCCCAGAAAATGACGCAGTCAGCTCCAAAATGAAACATAAACCAAAATGAATACTATGGTTTTAGTAGTGTATTGAATATAACAGGTACATTTCTTAAGAAAGGAAGAAATCATTGTTGAAGGCTTTCCACTGTAAGGAGGATTTAAGCAACTGAAAATCCTTCACATGCCTATAATTTGCAATTTCTTTTTCCAAAAGAAACAAAGCGTCCCTATGAAACAGACTGAATAAAAATAGAAGCAGACTGGTTTGACTCTAGAAAAAAACACAGCTATTAGACTTAAACCAAATATTATTCAAATTAATGTTGGTAACCAAATTTCACTCTACTTAGGCCCTTATCCCAAGCCCCACATGTACTATCTCTGCATCTTCTGGAGTTGTACTGCAATAATTTTAAAGAATAAAATGTTGACTTCTTTTATGTTCTTTCCATAATGTTGTTGTAAACATGGTGTGATTGCTTAAACAGCAGGATTATGAATTCAGTATAAAATGAATCGCATTGGGTCTTACTGTTTGCCTGAAAAATATATTTTAAAGGTACAGAGCTCCAGTATTTCTATGACAAACTTTCCAAACTACAGATGTCTCCTCTGAACAAAGATTTTTCAGCAACATATGACTTAATAGCTTTACAAAAGAGCAGAAACTGTTATATAAAAAAAAAAAATCACAGAAAAAAAAAATTCACCTAATTTTCAAAAGCAGTTCAATGTCAGGGATGTATATCTTTACATAAAGTATTCTGTCTTGGTGGGGCCAAATTGCAAGGCCTACCACTAACAAGTACTACCTGTAATTTTTCTTGTAGTCTTGCTACTCATGAAATACAGAAATATTTATTTCATTAAAGTGCTAAATAGTTCTGGCAAATAAAATGAAAAGACATTTCATTCTGCTGTCTGACCCTTGAATCATTTGTACCTTTGTACTTGTACAAGCTGGTCCTTCTGTATTTACTGGCATTTTTTTTAGCATTGGCTTTGTTGGCCATTATGTTTCTTTGATTTGCACCTTCTGTTTTTGCTCCTATGAAACTCCCCTCTTAAACCTGTTAAGACATTTCAAAATCTAATAATTTTCCTTACAGGATGTTTATAAATCCATGCCATTGTTTTATATTATAATGATCAGTGCAAATAGAACACTATCAATAAAACCCAAGCTATATCCATTGAAGGCCTGAACTCAGAGAGAGCTGAAGGTGAGTGGCTGGAGCTAGGCTTCCCACACTGTCCCAGTGGGAGAAAGGATGAGTTGGGACTCTGGGGTTACCTGCAAAACACAGCGATGAGCTCTGCTGGGCCAGTCTTGCTGGCACCCCATGCTGCCACAGCAGCCCTGGCTTCCCCTCCTGTGCTGTGGAGCCCCAGAGCTGTTGCAGAGGTTATAAGTTGAAGGTGTGAATTCACGGGTCATTTTCCCTTTAGAAATGCTAAGCCACTTGATAGTTGTAGCCTACATATGCACAGCACAAGTTTGGAAGATTTACAACTGTATTTTAATGGTGACATTTTGCTCACCCTGCTACCCTGTCAGCAAGGAAACGTGTACAAATGGGTCTTTCAACCATGTTTCTGCCTCTGGAAAATCAGAGTTGAAAATCATCAGCTCTACCACCACAGTATACTGTTGGTCTGAACAACAGTCTTTGCTGTGGAGAATTGGGTCATCTGGCCCAAAATCCACACCAATTTCATGTATGAATTGTGCTAAGTGACTATGGCTGGATGAATTCAGCTTGTTCTTAAACACCAATTAAACTTACATAAATATACAACCTCTGATGCTGAGACTCTAGCAAAGCTGCAGTACTAATAAGCTTTGCTGAAGCTATAATTCTAAACCCCTCTGCATGGAATATTTCTTCTTTATTATATTCATCTACAGAAGTTATGCTGAAATTAAAAAAGGACAAACCAAACCCCAGTTTGTCAAAACACACCGTATTTATAATATTAAATAATTGAAGCTATAAGTAAATATATACAGTGTCGATAAAATTGAATTATCAGGCAAAGCATAATTGGGGTTTATTTAAACTGTGATTGACTCCATTCATCTGTTATTCTAGTGGATATATAAAGATAAATTATTTTCTCGGAAATTGAGACACAACGTTTTTTTTTTAAAAGATATTTTTCTTATCAGGTTTTCATTAGACAAGGCAGCCTGCTTTATATGTTTGTACAATTTAAGTAGGCTCTTGGTCTGTTTGTTAATACATCAAGTTTATTTAAAACTCCTGAAGGAAGTTATTAATCTGTCAAAACTTTAAAGATTTGAAGCTGATAAATAAATGAACAATGCTAAATAATTCTTTGTGTTGTCTACAAAAACACAAAACAAGTCTTACTGTTCTTCTCTAGAAGGTGAAGCCTGGATTGCTTTGAAATTACTCAATATTTGCCTACGCTACACAGCTGCCAAAGCCTGCACTGGCTGATAAGTACATCCACTGGCTTAAACAAGGTGCCTTTCTGACTAGAAAGGTTGGTCCGGAATCAAAATATGCTTTAATCCAATTTTCAATTTCATATCACAAGAGGTGCTATGGAATGATTGCCATTTGCAAAAGAAAAAGACAAGCACAATTAAAAGCTGAATCTCTAATCCCTCTGCCTATGGCTTAGAACCGGAGCCAAAAGAAATATTGCCTTAACAGGTACATTTTGCCTGAGGGGAAGCACACCCTCGACCACCTAGCTGGTGAAATGAAGAGATAATAAGGTGTTCGAGTGTATCAATGGCCAACAAATTGTGTGTTGGCTCCTGACAGAAAAGCCTAGAATTAGTGGGTGGCAAATGTGAGCTCTGTTTTCTGACAGTGGCTGTTTCAGCATGGTGGCAAATCAAACAGCGTTATTTTTCAGGCCTTGCCTCTAGCAGCCAAGTGACATACCAGCCCGTGAGAAAATCTGTGTGTAACTGACGTTTGTCTAAAGAGACGTTTGAAAGTGGTTGAAGGGCAACATGAACTGCTAACCACCAATTAGACTAATTAATAGTAAGGGTGGATGACAGCTATTGCAACAACACTTGCATTGTATCTCACTACCTGAAAGAAATCTGGCTATTAATAATTTTAATCTGTGAAGACTGAATCTATTACTTTAATACTTGGGAAGAGTGGGCTTAAAAATATTTTCTCCAATTTACTGAGGAGCTCCCCTGTTCCTGCAAACATTTTGCTCACCAGCTCTAACTCAGACATGGGAGGTGAAATATTTTACTTCCTTTTAGCACAAAGAATTTTTTCTTGGATCTGGTTTGTCTACAAGATAAAACTGCAAATATTTCTATTTGTCTAGATTAACAGACAAACCATTATATCTTGTTTTATCAGGGTGCAATTTTACATTTTTCATGTAATCTCCAGTAGAAACAGAGTGTGAATAATATTCTGTGACCAGGCTTTGGTGCAGACTTCAGAACGCTTTCTCATGGCAAGTAACTGTGAGCATTATCAGGCCTTCTCCTAGACACTACAGCGTGGATCTCTCATGACTAGACAGTGCCACTATCAAGTCAGGAATAGATAATTGTACGAAATGGTATCACATAGAGATGGTATTGCCAACTTCCTCAGGTTTCTCTTGCAACATCTGTCATTTTTTAGAGCCCTATCTCAACACGAGAGAACCTTAGCTCTCACTTTAAAATGTAAGTTACTACCCTCTGGCTTCAGGACAAAAGTTTGAAAATGCAAACCTGAAAGGTTCATAAATTATCTTGGTCACTCATTACAGAACTCCTAATGCTATCTGGATATACACAATTCAGGTACAAAATGTAGTAAGTATCGCACAACTTTAAAAAAAACCACACTGCAAATTTTTTATATGACAGATTGTTTCTTTCCTCTCTCAAAGTGTCTGTAAATAGACTGCCAGTTTTTTAAGCTTCCTTTATTTTATGATGATTACTAATGCTGTGCATAAGCCTCAGGTTGTAATAAATGGTCAACTACCATTATTCCAAGCTGAGGTACTGAACAGGCCTGTACATGATCAGTTGTGGTTGCTCTCATTTCACAACGCAATTTCCCCCTCTGATTCAATAGTCATAACTCTGACACAGAAACTGTGAAAATGGTTTACTTGCCCAGGAAGAGGCATAGAGCACCTCAGGCAGCATGAGAGAATTCATTCTTATGTTGCCTTTCTCCCTTTTGGGACTGTACTGGCCTTGGCCCTTACACCTGCTCTATGAGATTTACTAACTTACTGAAGAGTTAAAGTAACATTTTCTCTCAAAAATTCTTAAGAAATAACAGTTAAAGCCCAGTGTTATAAATATTCACTGTATAATAGAGCATTCTTCACCAAAATTGTTCTGTGGAATTAGTCAGCAGTGAGACTCAGGAATGTGTTATCATACTCAGCCTAGATTGTGCATTTTCTGGGGTAGCAAGAACTCTGTTATTTGACTTCAAAGCCATATTTTGCCATTGTATAAATAAATACTGCGGGACTTCAGGGTCAAATGAGTATGTTCTCTGCACATAACACAGAAAACAAAGCTCACTCAATTCAATTGTGGTTCATCTGTGCTCGCTAGTGTCTAAGTCACAAACTTACAGGATGAGTGCAGTTCACAGAATCTTTGAATCCCTTCCAAATCAAACAATCCAGGCAACTGTAAAATATTCCCTTTTTTCTGATGATGCACATTACATAGGCTACATTTTGATAGGACCCTATTAAACAAATAGAAAGGAGTGAATTAAAGCAGAATCCATTCTCTTTCTCTCCATCTGATAAAAGACAACTGTTCATATCACGCTTTCCAGTTTAAGGAAAACATCTGTTCAAACTAATGTCTCCCATGCCAGTTCAAACTAGCTTAAGATTTTCTTGAATTCAATCATATTTCATTCACATGTTTGTAAACAGGCATCTTTCCTGAATGTTCACTGCTGTATTTTACTGTATGTTCATACTTACATATAAATTCACTTTTTTGCACATGCTGTCTGAAATAGAGGTTTCCTCTCGATTATATCTACATACATCTACAATTTCTTAAACATGCAAAAAGCCATAACTCTATTAAACTGACAAACTAAATTTATCCTGTGCTTATTGAATTGGCTTATTAGACATAACCATAACACATTTCTAGATAAGAAGGGGCATTGGCTTGGCCTGGTTAAAGGAGTGGTATTTTTCAGTTATTTTAACCTGACAATGCTTTCAGGCCAGAATAATGTGACAGTTCTCTCAAAATGAAGGCTTCCAAATGGTATGTAGGCAGTACACAACTCCTTTCCCAAGTTAAGATTTTATTGATTCAGACAACAGACACTAGAAGATATGCTCCAGTGTATATCCAGAAAGACTGCTTCCGAAACTTAGGAAAATGGCTTAGGCTTTATCAACAACAAATGTAAATTAATAGCATACTTTATGATTCTGGACAAATAACAGCACAATTAAAATCCATGGGAATCTTATCACTCATTTCTCTGGGATTGGAATGTGAATTTCCCTCTCAGAATGAAACCATCCCCAAATCCTGGGGCATTCATACCCAGGCAGAAGGTCTTGCAGTGATTTGCAAACATGAATATAGCCTCTGAAGTCTTTCACTTCAGAAGTTTTTTCACATTTTACAGATGGGAGTACGTAGGGAAGTTAAAGGCCTAATGCAGAATAGCATTTTGATGCTGAAAGTAGGTGTTAAGTGAAAGTTAAGTAAATAGGATCAAAATCTTTGTGAGCTGCTGGTTAATTGGCACAGCTTACTTTTAACCTGTAATTTCTGAAAGGATTGAGGCAGCAGGCCCTTTTGTAGAAGGCATTCCAACAGAGTGCAGCATTACCTATTTCTTAACAGAAATAGGTTTAATAAGCAGACCCCTTGTCCAGTTTGCAGACACTCTTGGATCAATTCCCATCACTGTCTGAAGGGATTCAGTTCTATTGGTGAGAGACTCAACCCTCCCATCTCTCTAGGGAGGGCTGCTCCCTGCTCAGTGTATCAGTGTCTCCAGGCCCTGCTCGGGGCACCATCCATGTCTGGTGGCATAATCCAGGGTTCTGGATTCTGCTTTTGCAGCCAAACACTTAAGCACACGAAACTGTGCTTAAGCCTTGCCTTAAGGTTTCATAGCCAGCCAGTGATGAGGCAAGAACTAGAGCCCACATTTCCTGGTAAACAAAACTGTTTTCTAATGTTTTGATCTCTAAAAGCCTTCTTGCTTGTTCTGTGCTCTAAGCGCTAGGCTTCAGCGCCTGCTGTCATCACACCCCAGAAATCCACATGGAATTATTCTAGAGACTTCAGCAAGCTGAACTACTACATACAGTAATCATTATGACTTTTCTGTCAGACACTTGGTTGTGTCATACTGGAGTTGGTATAACAAAATGTAGAGTATTCGATAGCATTTATAACTTGAAATGGGAAAATTCATCTGCTTCCTTTTATTTGAACAGTCAGGAATCTTGATAGAGCTCATGTAACAAGTTGAACACTATAAAGATGAAATTCACAGCTAACTGGGGATACACTCCCGCTACGTAAATTGTAGTGAAAGCAGACCTGTATCTACATGAATGGTTACACTGGGTTTCTTGTATGTTGTTTCTGATCCAGTAGGAAGCTACATGTTAGGTTTTTTGTTACTAATTTACTATAACATTAAGTCTTCTATAGGTTGCTGGCAGAATTTCAAATGCTCAAGGTTTTCCATGTTATAGCCTGTACCTTGCAATAATGAACTGACTTGTAATTTTGAAGACAAATACACTCCACCAGAGAGAGGGAGTGGGAATGTGTCCTGTGCCTGGAGTTTGTGGAAACTATTTCACAACCACTTTTTTTTTTTTTTTTTTTGAGAGTGGCATGGTGTAAAAATACCTCAGGATATGCTGTGTATCTCCCATTTTTTTTCTGATTTACAACAGCGATAAGCACAGCATTCCTGGAATATTAGCAGAAATATTCAAATAATTACTTGGGTGATAAAACGGATGATTTTATCCTTTGTTCACTGTGGATATCACTGTCATAAGACTGCTAAGGCTTTGAGGTCATTCACTGTGGCAAAGAAAAGAAGACAGAGGTAAACAATGGAACGAAAAAGGAAGTGGCATGTCCAATGCAAATAGGTAACTGTGAGACTTAGGACATTAATGAACAAACTGCTGAATTTTTATGAGTTTAAGAAGTAAACATCCTCAGCAATCTGCTGTATTTCCATAGCTCAGGCAGCAAAAGGGAGAGTGCTCAGCTCACTCTGGTCTTTCAGCTCAGACTGTCAAGGAAAATGGCTTTTGGCTGGAGGGCTGGAATTTGGGCTGAGGTGCTGCAGCTCAGCTGGTGTTCCTGGGCTGGAGGTTGCCACAGAGAGGTGAAAAATGGGGCAGGAACAGAAACCATGGCTACAATATTTGCCAAAGTTCACCTCTCATTCCTCAGAACACCAAGTAAACCAACAAATAATATAAGAAATCACTGGTGCTGTAACTAGTGGTTTTTGTATTCAAATATGGGGAAAGTGGATTATACCGTCACTTAAAGGCAAGTAGAAGGGGGATGAAATATTTCTTTCTGCTCTCCACGAGGCAATAAAGGAATCACAGTAATTCCAAAAAGCCTGTCTCTTCCAGCCCTTTCCAAAATGCTTAATATTTCTTAAGGCTTGCCCTTATGAATAAAATCAGGGGTGATTCTAGGTAATCCTAGTTTGGTATAGCTCATTTTTCCCTTCAGTCTATCAGCCTATACACTACAGCCATCTAGAGCCTTCTAGACAGAACAGAAATTACATCTCAGCAGGTGTCCTCAGGGTACGGGAATGGAGCGGAGTCTGACTGATTTAGGGAGTTGAGTGAAAAATAATACTATGGAAGGCATAGCAGCAAAGATCAGAGTAGACTCATCCCTGAATTTGACTGCTTTGTATTTGAGTGAGAATGGCTGACAGAAATTATAATTCAAGTTACTCTACTGAAGTATCAAAAGCAGCCCTGACAGCTAGATGTCAATGATGTTCATGTGATTTTTCTAATTCACATTCACAGGTATTTTGAACTTGTGCTACACTTCAGTCCCTGTTGGGATGCCAGTAAAGGCAGGCAGAACATAGAAATGACCACAGAAAGAGAGCAGTTATGTTTTAAAAGTGATACCAGCATTTCTAGGAAGACTTTTCCTCTCCTTTTGCTGAGTTCCATGCCTAGGAGAAGCTATCTATTCCCAAAGCTAAGAGAAATACATCATGTGAATTCCAAACATTTTGTTTTGGAAATTCATGAAAGATTCAGTCTGAAGTGTTTTATTTAAATTCATGTAGATTAGAGATGGATTTTTTTCGCTATTTGCTTTGAGGAAGCAGTAATTTCTTCATTAAGATAAAAAAATTCTAGTATTAAAAACCTTCAGTTGAAAGAAAAGAGGAAACATTTAGTAAGAAGAAAGCTTTAAACCCTTTGAGATTTCATGCACTCTTCAGTAAGATGAAAGTAACTTTTTTAAGTCTTAGGCTCACGTAGAAACATTTTGAGGTGTGCTGTTACCACATCTCATCAGCTTTTTGCACTCCAGAGCCATTTCAAATCTTATTGTGGTATGTTTGGCAATACACTTAAAAGATTACCACTTAATCTAGTTAAGTAAGTTTGACTTCAAGCAAGTGTCTATCTGTCCATCCAGCTGCTTATTACTTTTTGTTTCTTTGGAAAAGAAAGGAAATGAACATCATTGAGGAAAAAATGGGACAACAAAGTCTGATCTTATTCAGTTTTTCTTGCAGCTGTGAATTTTACTAGACAGACTTTTTAGTAGATGGATTATTGCTATTAATTCCAGTGGGAGCAAGGCTGTTTCCGGAATGCCTCATTTTCTATGGTTGACTTTATTTTAAATGAAAAATGTTTCTGGCTTTGAAGAACCGAAGTGAAAGAAAGTTTTGCCCTCAAGTTCAAAGGCTGCCTAATGGAATCTGACATGCCACATTTCCAGTTACTGTGGGGATGAAGAGAGGAGGTAGAGAGGCACTTTAAGAAGGTGACAGGCACCTATAGGTATAGCAGTCATCTTTATGTGACAGAGGAGTAGCTATCCCACTGCACAGCAGTCTTCTCTCTTGCCATTCAGAATGTAACTCTACCTAGTCCTGATCTCAAATATGCTATCAGTTACTGTAGCCCATACAAGTTTGAAGTCCACGGATAATTACACAGACATTCTAGACTTGTACCCAGAAACCGCAGCCAGCTAGGGTCTGAACTCCAGATCCTCCAGTTTCTTATGTAGTTTGCTAGGTATCTCACACTTTTCATTTCGCAGCATTGAACTTGCAGAGACAGAGCTCTAATGAAAGACAGAAAGTTAATAGGAGAATAAAGAGAGTGGCAAAATGTACTAGAGAATGGAAGTAAGGTTTTACGGACTGCCTTAACTCTAGCATTTCTTAAATTTTCACCTTACATTCTTCTGTAAAGTCATTAATTCCCTAGGTTTTTGAAGCGAAAAGGATAAGTAAAACCTGAAAAGATGACACTGGTCTGTATGGTAGGAATAGAAACAGCCACTAAAAATTCTACTGGTTAGCTCTGAAGACACAGCACTAGCACACTTTCTGTTGCTCACAGAAGGGTAGATTGAAAGTCCACCAAATGTGATGGGAATATTTCTACTGACTCTAAAGGGCTTTAGAGCTCATTCTGTAAACACTGAAATTTTAGCGTTCATACTTCATAACACAAAGTAGTGGGAAATAACTTTCAAATATCTTTTTTTTTTTTAAATTTAAAATTTGTGGCACAGGCCTAGGGTACTTAAAATCTTTATAACTTACAATGGATTTCAGCAGAATACCAACTGAGGTAATAGAACCTCATTGCTGCCTTATCTTCAGTTTTCACACTTTGAGATACCAGACTTATTAAAAAAACCCAAACAAAACAGTTGCAAACATTTTTTGTAACTACAAAAAGCGTATGTTAACTCTTTTGTTAAACAAAAGCAACAGTGAGTTGAGAGTTCTGTTTGCTTACTTTTAAATCAGGAGATCTTAAATTGCTTTGCACAGGACAGTAATATTTCATAGTTGGGGAAACAGGCAAAGTGACTGGAAACTCATTCAGTAAGCTCAAAAGTGGGAATAGAATTCATGTTTATTAGATCCCTTCCTGCAGCTCTGACCACTAGACATTGCTACTGTCTAGTTCATATTGAGGAAAAGCTTAGCCATATTAGCTCAGAATTAAAAATGCAGTTTCTGCAGGGGGGAGGAACCAGGCCTTGGAAGTTTGACAATGCAAGAAATGGAAAAGGACTTTTAGAATGGAAATTCTTATGCTACTGCTACTCATTCTTTCAATATACACAAAGGTATATCTTGAAATAATTAAAGACAATTAAGTTGTTATACTGCTATTTTAAACACTAAGATTTCATTTGCATTAATAATTACCTGCATGTATGTACATGGTGTAATCCCTGCAAAACTTAGTAATTGTGCTTGGTTTAGACAGCAATGATAGTAAAACATTGCCTGAAGGAAAGATATTGAATTTGAAATTATTTTACTTAAGCAGAATATCAATTTTGATTTGTTTCTAGCCAGCTTCACTATTTTCATACTAGATTTTGTGCATTTTCTTCATTGTGGAAGGTATAGCTAACTTTGCTGCAACAGCAACATACTAGTAAACAAGTCTTTTATGTTTATATTTCCACCTTCTGTTGCAGTCTGGGGCTTATTTTTGTCTCCCATGTAATGCGAGAGACCCATTCAAAACCACATTCTCTTCTATGTCCTTTCCCTAAAGAAAACCTGATAAAGTTGCCATCAACTGCCTTTTAACTCTCCATCCTTTTCCACTACCTGTGATAGAAATCTGTGGTGATGTTCAACTTGGTGCATTTTCTGCCATAAAATCCCACCTAGTAGTAAAGAAAATGGAAGAAATAAGAGGGAAGTCAAAACAGAGCGATAACATGAAATGGACGACTTGTATTAGCAAAGCAATGACCCTAAAATATCTTCTCTCATCTATATGCTAAACATTCGGATTGCTCTTTCAGTTAACAAATTCTTGGAGGCTTCTCACTGTAAAAATAAGCACCACAAATGCAGCCAAGCTAGTCCATTTAAATAAGCATGGAAATGAGACTATTTCGCCAGGTAGACAAATATTGTAAATATTTATACTTGTAAGAATAATAACGACAAAACCCTACAGAAACCAACTACAGAGAGACATCTCATGCATGCACGCATACATGTGTTTTCACCTGTGATCTACAGTGGATGTTAATAGCAAGAATGCATTGAATCTTAATTGTTACTACTATCCTTATTCCAGATCTCAAATAATAAAGGACACCTGAATCACCTACTCATTATATCAGTTTGTAGGAGAGCTCTGCAGGCTAAAATTGGTACCTTCCTAGAAACAGATTATATTGATAATACTGAAAATATTGAATTAAAGATATTCTTAACAAATGTTCCTCTGATGCATTCTAAGAGGACTTCAGAGTCCTATCTTTTGACCCTACATAGAGCTCTAGAAAACAGCTATCATATAACTCCTCAGTTACACTAGCTGAAACTTCACAGACCTCAATGAGAGGGTTTTGCCCTATTGTACACCCTATCAAACAGGAATGAAGCCCATAGAGGTAAGTCAGTCAAGGGACTTTTGCCTTTAGAGTTGCAGGCAGAGTTGGGCTTTTTTTTTTTTTTCCCCTTGAGAGCTGGGTTTGGCTGAAGAGATGAGAATTTTTAAGAGAACTTGCTCACTTAAAATAACACATCCTGCTAACTTAAGTTCTTATACAAAAAATCAGATGGGCTTTGGCAGTAAGTTCAGACAGTCTGTGTTGTACTGAAGAGCACATCCTGTTCTCCACACTAAGATAGCTGACATGTCTGGACTCATATCTTAAAAGCTACTGTATTAATGTCAGGAGAATGTAGGACACTTTCCTACTTTTTGTAGGAGATGGAAATGAGAGAAAATAATCGATCTTTTCTGGTATATACTATGTGTGACCGAAGTCTGGAAAATAGCTGGATAGATCTTGTAGTTATAAATAATGAAATGAAACAATCTGATCTTTTTTATTATTAAACAATATATCCATCAATTTTCACTATCCTGATGCTGAACTTCATCGAAGAGAAAGCTAAGACATTACAAAAACAACAGGAAGAATCGTATGGAAAAGAAACTTAAAGAAGAAATATGTGAAAAGTCAGTATGACAGCACTAAAATCATAAAATGATAAGGGAAAATAGAAATTTAAAAGAACTGACAATTACACTGATGCTGTTTCAGTATGTGATACTCATATGGAAGATTGAAAGAACAGATGGCAGTGAGAATGAATCCAACAGCCATTCAATATACACTTATTTGTGCCTCTAGAGACTATTGTTAATTTTTTCCTTATCCCCTAGCACTGAGAAGGCTTGGGATAGGGGTAATCTGTTACTGCTCTAGCAATGTTATTGTCTTCTCTGTCATCTGAGTAGAGCTATCAATACTAGAGACAGGGCTAAACTGTCTGATTAAGATCATGATCTGGATTTCAAATGTTCAACACTTGAACTATGGTTGGGAGGGGGATTTTTCTATTCAGTGATGTATGGATTATCTATGGATAGAGAGATGCATGGGCAAACTGTGGAACTTGAATCTGGGTTTGGACTAAGAACACTGTAGTGTTTGGGGAGTAAATAGCTGGTGTACACTTGCAGTTTGGTTCAGACTCCTCTACTCAATAAGGATATATATGGAGGTACAACATGCAACAATGTAAAACAGTTCATAAACTACATATCTTGATTATTTTTTAAAATTAGAGAAATGTAGTTACAACATGAAGAAGGGACACAGGAATCCTAGTGCAATAGCTGTGCTTCTCAAGAAATGGATTATACAAATCATAAATACTCTCCCAGGCATCTACTGGTCAATACATGGCATATGACAGCCTCAAGTGATGGGGGACATCTGGTCTGAAATGTTTGGGTTTTAACAAGTGGAATTAATTCAAGTTAAAAAAAAATCATTTTTATTACTTATAGATACACTTTTATGCCATGTTAAGCAACAATCCTATCCCTCCTCCTCCCCCCCCCCCCCCAAAAAAAAAACCTCAAAGAAAACAAAAAGAACCCCTTGGGTATGAGATGAAGCTACTGCAATGAAAGTATGTGCTGGCCTTCCCAGTCTGTAAACATATGATAGAGATTTCTCACTGTTATCTAGAACTAGCTGGAAGCTGATTCACAGGAATGGTGAAATAAAAGCAAGATGGCAGTGAAAGGTAATGCAGGCATCTGTTACAGATATTTCAGCTACTTATACCACTACTGACTGATTCTTCATGAAGGGTTGATTGCTCCCATTTCCAGTGGCTTAGGAAGATGTCAACCTCTTTTTTAAAAGACCTGTACTTTTGTTAGCCAACATTAAAAAAATACAAGTAAGACCTGCTAATAGTGAGCCAACTTGCCATATCTGGAAAATATTTCCTTCTCGGTGCAGCTGAGAACAGATGAGTGACACTCAAGGGCCAAAATAATATTTTCAGGATAACAATTAAGTTGGGAGCCCTGTGTGAGCTACAGTTTATCATGTACCTGTCCTGCACTCTCCTGATGGAGCTGTGCTTCTAGGTCCTTATTTCAGTTAGCACCAGCATCATTGACCTGCACCTGCTAAAAAGAGGGCAAGGAAGTGGGGAGATGAATTGCCTTAGTTCCTGTGAAGACCACGAGAGGTCACTCCAGCTATCTAGACCACAATTTCTCACAGCGTTTCAAAGGATTTGCTAGAAAAGTGCCTCCTCCTCTCTAAGCTTGGGAAAATTACCTTTTCCAAACAAACAAATGGTTTCCATCACCCAAATGCATTTCAAAGGTTATTTACAATTGATTCATAAAATAAAGAAGCTTAAGGAAGAGTTTGTATGGTTTAAATATTTTACTGATCCAAAAAAACAAATGAAGGACTGTACAAATATGAAATACTTGGATTTGAATTCTAACACACACAGACACACAAAAGCGACATCATGTCTTCAGACTTGAAGAACTGAAGGTCTCCCTTCCTACCTCTCTTGCTCCCTCCTCCCCTTCACTGCTTTGCGCACCCTTGATACAGCGCTTTTCTGTTCCCTTTGTTGTGCCAAGCAGGATAAGAGATGGTGGCTGTATGAGCAGGCTCTAGTGATTTGCAACATCTAGAAGTTTTTCCCAACAGGAAGTCAACAGACAATGTTTCAAGTTTTATATCTTTGAGGTGCCCGAACAGTACAAAGCCAACAAATCCTTATAAGACTCACCCCTCTAAAAGCAAACAAGCAAGCAAATAAATTACATTCTAAACAAATCCCAAAGCTATACTACTGTTCAAAATCACATCTAGGGATGCCTAGAGCTCAATTTTTTCTTAACTTTGATTTGTTGAAGCAGCACTTTGACCACTTACCAGTTATACTGTGAATTTGCTACCTTGAAAAGATAGCAAAGTTAAAGTCCTGGGCTCCTAGGCCTCTGTTTATTCTGAGAAGCCTACTGTACACACAGCCAATGCACCACAAAGCTTACTTAGAAAAACTTTAACTCCGTCCTACTGCCAGTTAGTCTTTTAGCCCTGTAGCTTTCCTTGATACTGTCATCACATCTACCTGACATGATGGTAAGCTTTGCAATGCAATCAGTTGTTTGCTTAGACTGAGATTTCTGGTCAGCAAATAGTATGGTAATGTAACAACATAGCTTCATAGAGCTTCAGACCAAGAGGCATGACATTGACCTCTGGTTACCTACACAGCAAAATTTTTCTAATTTCTGATTGAGCAGACCATCAGATCTATTTGATAATACACGCAGGCCTGAAAGAAAGATTTCACATGAAGAATTCATCACAGTTTCAGGTAAGCTATTGAAAAAGTGAAATCCTTAGTTAAAAAGCACACATTACTCAGAAGTTGGCCATGGACCTGGGTGTGAGACTCTCAAATCCACCTCCAAATCTTGGTTTAGTCCTCTGTGTAAGCCACTGCAATTCTTCAGTCAGCATGATCTACCTGATAATCATACCATACCTGCTGTACACCTACAGTTCTCCAAGCAAACCTGATACTAATTTTGCATTTTGTCAAATCAAAATGAAGCAAAATATTTATTTTGTGAGAGAAAATGCCTCCAAAAAAGCACAATGCAAAGAACAAGATAATGAGTTTGTACCTTAGCCGTGAGATTCACATAAAAATGGATTCCTAGTGCTTATGAAAACAACCAGAACATGAGTTCTGTTGTCAGGCCTACTTCTATGTAATATACTTTGTAGTTTGGAAGAAAAATAGCTTAATTCTAACTGCAATCATATAGAGTCATCCATGAATAAACACCTCGTAGAAAGGCAGCTTTATGATGTGTTTTCTGCGGGTAGGATTGTTCTCACTCTCCAGTGTAACACCAACTGTGGCAACTAATGCACACCCTGAGTTACTGGCGAACAAAAGACAACATGAAAATCTGCTGAAGTTTTATTTGATAGAAATGTTTCATTTGATAATCCAAAATTTACCACTGCTGTATGATGGCAACCAGATTCTGGTAATGGAGTTTGGATTTTTCAGTGAAATTGATAAGTAGAACTTCTTTTAAGTGATACTTTTAAGCCATTTTTTCTTTGCAATTAGCTCTAATGCTTGAAGAACATTTAGTACTGTAAAATGAAACGAATGAATGTGGACTTTACTGAAGACTAAAACTCCCTGTATCATATGAACTCTATATATCAAAAAGACAGCTGATGAATAACTCTGATATAGTGCATATGGTAGAAATGGCAACCACTCAACCCTCCAGCACTGGGTGAACCTCAGAACATTTGAAAGTTTTGTTTTGATCACCTTCCAGAAAACAAAATTATTATCTCAACATAGCCCAACCTCTTCGAGTCTATAAATCAAATGTGTTGTGAACAGGTTTTCTTGCAACACTTTTGACACTTCCTGGTTTCAGACAAGTTGAAAATGCCATGAGAAGAGTCTTAGAACTGGTATGTCCTAATTTTTATTTTATTGGAAATTACTCATTTACCAACACGCTAGAGTTCACCATATTCATCTCATGTTGTTCAGGGATGCAAGGAATGCAAACAGGCTTTGACTGCTGACATTTCATTTGGCTTGTGGGATTAAAATCATGTGCAGTTTAGAATTTTTGTTTTCAGAGAAGCTCAAAATTCTGTACTGTATTATGGAAACTTCAAAAAAAATTGCCAAGAGAAGTTGCCAATCACACCTAGCTTTGCTGCAAAAATTGACCATATTTTTTGCTCATAAGCAGTCAAGTTTTATCTTCAGTCTGGTCTAAAACCTTACGCGCTGGCATTTGCCATACCTGCTAGACTGTATTACTGGGAGACATAACTATCAGACCTGTCACTTCTTCCTCCCCACCCTCCTCATCCTGTTTTCCTAGAAGTACTGTAGTTTGTCACTCTCAAACTAAAATGGCTAAATTTTACCTTATTCCTTCCTTAAGTTCCACAGGCTGCTCACCCACATGCTATCTTCTGCTCCAGAGAGAAAGGAACCACTTTTCCCTTTGCATTCATGTCCAGGATCTGGAGAGCTTGTGTGAATGCAAGGGAAATTGTCATGTCTATGTCAGATGAGTTTCAATAAGCTACACGTCTTCAGGTGTTTAATTTCTTTTCCAAACATTGACCAGATATAGCCCTTATTAACCGAAGTATGTATGGCTGAGTATTGATGAGGACAAGGTGTCTCACAGAGACAGGATAACCTACTTTGTTGAAAAAGCACCAACTTAGTGTGGGTATTATGGGCAAAGATGACTTGCAGTTGCTACTAGTGTCTTTTCAAAAATACTGCTGGGCTGAGCACATATAGGAAAATCTGTAAGAGTTTTACTTTCACTAAGCCTAAAGAATGACTGCAAGATTTTATTCTCCTACAGCAGTGGATCTGCCTCTTCTGTGAATACTCTTCAAAGGCAATGATCAGTCGTAGTCTGTATTTCAGAAGATGTATAAATAGTCCTGGAAAAATCTTGTGCTAATTTTGCTGTTTCCTTAGAAGGTCAAGTTCAGGCATCTCTAAACTTTGCAGCTCACATCTTAATCGAATGGTAAAATTTAAGCTTCTCAAGGCGTGCACAGCTGTAATCCAGCCTCTAGTTTCTAGGGACCAAAGGTCAGCACATTAATCTATTTGGGATAATTCATAGAACCTCTTTGGAGAAAAGAAAAACATTAACATAAAAATAGGCCATGTTTCCTGAAAATGAATCAGAACATTTTATGATATAAAACAGTATCCCAATGATGACCCAAACCAATTATTTTAGTATGTTCAGGCTTGGACTTACTCTACTCTGTTTCGCCCTAGGTATTGCAGCTCTATTGTTAAAAGATTTTTTCGGAATAAGTAGTTTTGCTCTGATTATGAAATCAATTACTTTGAAAAGTAGGAAAAAAACCCCAAGAAATGTTTCTGAACAGCTGTGATATGAAAATAATCAAACCATCTCCCACAGCATCATAAACAGCAACAAAACCTTTAATAACAATAAAAATGTGTGTGAAAATTTGTTGTTCCTACCATATTTGAAAATGACTGACATTAGTTTGCAGGGAGTGCAAGAGGTTTTTAACAAATGCTTTTTGAAGTGGGTGTTAGTAAAGCATTACAGAACTTTGCAGAACCCAGCCTCAAATGTCTAGAAGTTGAAGCTGACATAATTTATATCATTTACATCAAAGATAGATTATTCTTAGACAGTATTTTCATCTAGCTCCACTTCCTCACTGAGGTTTAATTATTTCTGTTTTGTTTTAAATACTGCTTCTTGCTATTTTTGCATAACAATAGATGGAGGTAACTGCTCTAATGTACAGTGATCAAATTTCCAGTTTACAAAACAAGAGCTGCCCAGCAATGACAAAAAAAGAAAAGTAGAGAAATAATCTATATGACAATATGAGAGTGGGAAGGGGTTTTAATTTTCAGATGGTGGAGGTTTGCTCGTGGCAGTTCTTGGCTACCACACGTACATTTCGTATACTAACAGAGACATGGAACTGATTTAGATGTGAAGCTCGTTAAGCTTGGGCTTACTGTCAAATTAATTCATTTATTGCTCATAATGTTAATTCCACTGATGTAAAGAGCACAATTGAGAGCAAGAGCAAAAGATGAAGCATGTGCATGTGCTTGCATGTGTGTATTTATATCTGTTTATGTGCGTTAAGGAGACTTCTTAACCTGTCCAGGTTTGTCTTCTCAGCTGGTGAAAGGCATGTGATAGCTGTCACACATACTATCCCCCAAAAAAGATTATAAATGGCCCAACTGACATCTTCTCCTCTCTCCTTCTTCCCACAAATTCTCCAAAAACTCCAAAATCCAAATCTGGGTGAGACACATGACCTGGATTGACACAGGCACAACTAAACAGGCATGTGGCAGGAAGCCTAAAATACTTTGGAGGTTTTGTGGGTGAATATTCCCGTCTGACTTAAGAATTGCGTAAAAAAAGTAACTTTGTTTTTAAACCATGAATCATTGTGATTCTGGTGATGAGAATAAACCCATTGCAAAGAGCTGATGACCTAGAGAAGATATTTTCCATAAAGCTAAATAAAAGAAGTATGATTAGCACATTTCTAAATCAAAGAACAAAGCTGGTGAGGAACCATAGAAGTCCTGAGGAACATCAAGTTGTATGCAGGGCAGCCAGTGCCATGTAAGAATATGCTCTTTGCATCCATCATAAATTTTCTGGAAATGTTCCACAAGCATGAAAGAACTGCAGTAGTTGTTCAGGGACTTGGTTAGCATGGATCCATTGTCTCCAAGGTGCTTGGCTGTGCTGTGTTTTTACTGCTACAGAGAAGGACTGCTGAGAAGGCATATTCCAGAAGAGATTCCTTCTGCTGTGCAGTACCTTTCACAGGGGATCCACTAAGTCAATGAGAATTTTGCATGGCACAGCATCGTTAAATATCCAAGGACTAATTCAGTTGCCTCACTATGAACTTGGTACAACTATGAAGAGAAATGAATAGTGAAGATGACAGAATGATCTTTTCTGAATCCCTGTGCTGTCATGCAACATGGATAAATAATGAGAAATAAGTTCTTGGTAAATGCTAAGTTTGGCTCCTGAGAGCTTAGACATAATTGTAATATGATATTCAAAGAGTGCAGTGCTCAGTCAATTAGATGAATAGCCTGTTTTTGCTCGTCCTTGTCCAATAAATTTGAGAACAAATGACATTAAAGAAACCCAATTATTTCTGCAAACTAGGTACTGGAACCTGGCAGATGACTGAGGGATATTAAATGATCCTTCATAAACATGCTAGTTTGGAAGGGGGAGCTGTTTGATTGCAATGCAGTGTTAAACAAGGCAAGAAATGCTTCATGTAGCTACAGAGTTAATCCAAACCCTTGTTTTGTTGCCTTTTCTCTGCTGAAAAGCTCAGCTACTTATTAGCCCTAAATCAGACTTGCCAAAATGCAGAAACCTGTTGGTCTTTTCTGCCTAGCACTACGTGCTATAGAGAATTCCTGTTCTGCTACCCTAAAGATAGCACACAAATAAGCTTTAACTAATAACGTTTGATCAATACACTTATATGAGCATGATCTCCTCCAAACTGCCAGCTGCCCTAAGGCCACAAAGGGCAAGACAATATAAAAAACCAAAATTGACTTGTGCTAATTCCATATTAATTAAGCTTCTCTTGACCTGTCTTGTGTATTCTTAAGGAGACAATGGAAGATCTTTGCATGCAGACCAGCAAACATGCTCTTTTGGGATAATTTCAATAATCTCACTATATCAGGAAGATTCATGCCCTGAATTCATGCCCTTAATCAAGTTGCAGCATGTTAGGCCAATCTAGAGAGGGTGAATAAAGCTATTATTCATTTCTGCACGAAAGCCAATATTACAGCTTAGCACAAGGCAAAGGGTACAAATTTATATGTGCTCGATGACAAGCCTTTTTTTCCTCCACTGTACTGAATATAGGATCCCTGTTTCTTTACATTCTATCATAACTTTTTAGGTTTGAAATATTTTCCCTGGTTATTCACACATATACTATCGTAATAAATGTAAACCGAGAATCCAGCTATCAATAGGCCAATCTCTTAAAGGTTTGTTTATGGCTGAGGTAAACACATCAGCAAATATAAGGCTGTCAGCTTGTATGTTGCCCAAACACCATCAGCTCATGCCTCTACCTGAGGTAAGGCAGTTGCCTCTTATAGTGATTGATTTGGGCCATTAGCTCCAAATCAAAGTCGGTTTCAGTTCATCCATCTTTCTAGAACCTCAGCAAAAATGTTATTTGAAAATAAACACTGGCTCTTTGTCTCTTTAGTCAAAAGAGCAGAAGGGAACTGATCGACATGTCACTAACTACATCTCCATTTCTGCTGCCACTGCAGCAGCCTCCTGGAAGCCGTGCTGCTGAATGGAGGTATTTTGTCGACTTACAGTCCTGAAGTGCAGGTTTGGAGGAGGAGAGATTGTACTTCTTTCCAGTAGCACTGAAAAATTGTTTCTTATAAAGTCAAGTCTGCTGAATGTAGAAAGCAGACTTTGATACTTAATCCCTCAGTCCAGCCGACCAACATTTGACTCAAGATCAGGAAGTGGAGGGAAAAGGCGTTTTTAAACCACTTTTGCAAACCCTGGAGTATCAAAGCAATAACTGCCAACAAAATAAAGCACCTGGGGGACAGCTCTGATCTACAGCAACGTGACCCTGATCCTGCTTTGGGTGCTGAACACATAGGGATTCACAGGACACTGTAACCATGGTACTACCTAGACTTGATCTACAACAGAAATCAAAGTGACCTGGAATAGAAGTGACTCTGCATCCCTTGAGGATTGCTCTAACAAAGGATAGGTTTACAAATGGCTGGTTAAAATGGGGTTAGCCACTGGAAGCTGTCCAAGGGCCTTGCCTGAACACAATCAATTCAGAGCAGCATCTCTGTCTGCCAAATCTGTGTTTGTAATGATAGGCCTGCAGTATCAAGTGTTTGCAGGTGCTTGAGTCAAGGATTAATTCTGGGGACGAGATTTAACATTTGTTAATTACTGAAGTTCTGTCTGCCATACGCTAGGCAAGCTGAGTGCCAGGGTAGGTCCAAGCCCCAGCTTGATGGATGCAGAAGCTCACCAACTTCTCACTGCAGAGTTGTGTCATGTGCTGAGTTGAGGTCTCTCTCTAAAAGGACTGCTAGTTACATGTTTTGTGATGTTTCAAACATTCTTCTTTTTGCTCAATTTTCATTTTAATTTAGAAAATGATCTTTTTAAAAAGGTACTCTGCTGCTGCAAGCACCTGCAGCTCAGCTCTGAGGGTTTTTTTTTTTTGTTTATAGCTGTTCACATTATGTTTTCACAAGTTTGACTAAAAGACTCCTCTCGAAAAACGTATGAACCAATATTGGAGTTGGGTATTCGAGTGTGGGGGATTACCCCACAGCCCTTTCTTCTCTAATATCTCCTTAATGCTGATTCTCCATAACCTGCCTCTCTTTGACTGCCCTCCCCCAGCTCTGATCTGACTGGAGGCAGAGGGGCCTCTGAGACAGTGTGGGTTATCTGAGGACTCCTTCTCCAGAGCCTTACTGCTAAGAGAGGGCAGTTTATGTTTGTGGAAGTACAGTAATTATTTAAAAGAAATCATTTTTGATGGGGCCTTGTTACCATAGGGTCTTTTTCCCTTTGCAGGTCTTCATCAAGAACAATGGCAAATTTCCAGCTTTTTTTTTGGCTGGGAATGGGCATACTCTTAAATCCAAACAAGCTAATTATTAGTAACTTCTGACATAAGGAGCTAAATAAATGTGATGGGGAAGCCACCAAAGCTTGGGCTTAGCTTCACTGCTAGGCTCAGGCGTCAGAAAAAGAGAAAAGTTTTTTTTGTACACTTTGTTGGATAAATACATGTTGTGAACTGCAGTCAATATTTTTCTTTAGCATTTTAGGAGCTGATAATTGTTAACAGGAAGCCTTACAGGGGAAGCTTCAATCCTCTGGCTCATCCTTCTGGGCTACTGATTGGCTTGTCTCGGTAGGAAGACGTGGAGAGACCTCCTCCTGCCTTCTGTTGAGAAAAAAGAGGATTTAGTACAAATTGAGAAGTCGCCTCATATAGAGTGTCAAAAGTGACCTCATTGTAGCTGGTGCAGCCAGCTGAAGTCTGCTGGATCCTGCCATGCTTTTGCTGGGTCAGATTCCTCGCCTTTTGTTATTTGAGCTTCCTTCTGAGAGCCTGGGCTGCCTAAAGGGGTAACACGACATTCCCTTTCTTTGCCCTTTAATCCAATCAGAGGGGCCTTGCTTTCTCACAGAGGGCTGGGATACACACTAAGGTTAGCTGAGCAGCTGTGAAAGTGAGGTGAAGATTAAGACTTTGACTCTGATCATACATTTCAATATGAATGAAGCCAATAAAAGGGAGATTATCTTTCTTGCTACTTTTCAAATTTCTTATCCATGAGGCAGCACTGTTTACACAAAGCTTGATGCAGTTGACATGTCTTTGCCCTATCAGGTGCAGAAACGTTTGGTCCTCATCTTAAAAATATATTTCGGGAGAGTAGGAAGGAAGGGAGAAGGAGAAAAAAGTGAGGGAGAGAAAGTCAGTTTGGGATGGTAGCAGATGGGAGCATGTCAAGTAAGAAATGCAAAAGTACTCTTCTGGTAGCAGTCTGGCACTTCAAAGCAAAATGAAGAGGCATTTCAAAGAGGATACACATTATTATTTGATTAAGATTCAGCTTCCTGGATGAAATGTGCATACAATTATTAGCATGATGATAGGAGGTTTCATAAGAGAAGTTAATATCTCTGTTATTGGTTCTTATTAGCAGTGGGTTCAGCCTCCTACCCTATGTATGAACTTCCACTCTTTTTTTCGATTTGCCTATATGGATGTCCAAAACTAGCTGTATCCCTTCAGTTTTGAATACAAATCAGTATCACATGGGAGGTCTATCCCCAGATTTTTGGGTAGAGAAGTTGTACTCAGACAATACTTACACAGTACCTTCTTTGCATCTCTTACTGATAGCTTTCTGCCTTCCTGCCCTCTTAGGATTAAGTTCTTATGGTGAAGGTGGTGAAACACTGGAACAGGTTACCCAAAGAGGTGGTAGATGCCCCATCCCTGGAAACTTTCAAGGTCAGGTTGGACAGGGCTCTGAGCAACCTGACCTAGTTGAAGGTGTCCCTGCTCATTGCAGGGGAGTTGGACTAGATGACCTTTAAAGGTCCCTTCCCACCCAAACTATTCTATGATGCTATGAAGACTCAACATGCACTCAAATATAGGAGTTCACCTCTCGCCTTATTTCCTCACACTTTTACCAACAGTTGTGACACTCAGGCTTTTTAAACCTCCTGATTTTATATTCAGTGTCTTTAGAGACAGGCCTGCTAATATTCCTCAAATTTCTCTTCTTCAGTCCTGCTGAAGACCAGGAGGAAGACTTACTGCCTATATAAAACAGGCAGATTCTACATGACTTTCTGTGGGGGCCATGAATAGCCTGTCTTTGAAGCTTGCCAGGGACTTTTCACTGTTTTTCACTCAGCTAAACTGAGATATTTCCAATCAGATCACAGAAAGAACTTTAGGAATTCAAAGCCTGGACATAGCACTGCATTTTGCCACAGTTCAGCTTGCAAATTATGTTGCAAAAACGTAATTCTTAAAAACTTCAGCATCAAGTGGTGTCAAACCCTGTTCCCAGTTAAAACAAATTTCTGAGGAATTCAATGGAAAAGCTTTTGTAAATCCAAACTTGAGGCCAAAAGCAGAGACAATCCAGCTCCTACAGGTTTTACTTCCCCCCCCCCAAGCCTTTGTAGAAAATGATGAGGTGTGTGGGACACAACATAGAAGTTCCCATTCTGAATCAGAGCAGCAGTCCATTCTGCCCAGAGCCTTACCCTCAGCAGTGGTCAATACCAGCTCTTTCTAAGGAAGGACAAACTGGTGGTCACAGATAAGCCTCTGCCGTAGAAAATTGCCCCATACCCTCTGCAAGTAGGTTAACTATGTCTAAATTCTTGCTTTCTCTCTTTTTTCCCTTTGTCTTTTAAAAACCTTTACTATTGTAGACATAAGTATTTTTTAATGCAAATAATTATTCACTTTCTTTCACAACCCTTCTGCCTTGTGGAAAGGAATTTCATAGGTTAATTATAGTCTTGAATTAGGAAAAAAAAAAAGCTTTACTGGCTCTAAATTTGCTGCCTTCTGATTCTAGGGAAGCTCCTTTACTCTGATATCATGAAAGAAAGGACTGGAAAAGTTTCTTGTATCTACAGTGATCACTGTTTTCAACACCCTTAACATACTTTCTCCTCCTGTCTAAAAAGCAAGAATACAAATTTAAGCAGCCCAAATCTTCTCTGTTCCTGTGTAGGAGTCAGTGCAACTCCATGAAATACAGACTTTGTAATGTTTTCTATGACTGAAGAATGAGACACTTGGTATTTAAAACATAGCTAATTTTGGATTGCTACCATATCAGAGGTTATCAACAAAATAATACCTTCTCCTAAACAGTTTCATTTAATCTGTTTCTAGACATATTGCTTTCTCCAGCCAAAAGCCAGAACAGGTTTGAAAAAAGAGTTTAAACCACCTCAATGAGACCTTAGGTATCTCCATCAGAGCTCTCTGAATGCAGTGTAAAGAGATATCACAAGCAGTAAGTATGAAATATAAGCTGAAAAACACTGAGCAAATTTGTTTATTCTTAAACTGGTCCTTTACTCTTTCTGTTATTCTTTCCTTGGCAGGGAGCTTTCTTTGCTTAGAGCAGTAAATATGTTTAAATACTTTCAATAGACCTGCTATATCGTTTAGTTTCTATCTTAACTCACATTTATGGGAAAAATTGAACAATCTGTGGGTTCTTTTCCCCTCCTATCTGCAGATTTCCTAGTGACTCTACACTCCCAGTGGGACCATTCTGATTAAGAAAGATGAACTCAGTGCCTAGTGGACAGGTACTCATTTAACTAGGGCAGCCATTCAGCAGGTATCATCTGAAGCTCTGGTTAGCTAAGAACTGATGAGGATGCAAATACTACATTATCCTTTCATACAAAGAGAAAGTCCATTTAGCCAACATCTTTACTATTCTCACAATTTAAAGTCTTGCAGTAATGAATATAAATCACACTTATTCCTGTGTAAATGAGAAATGCTTATGACTCTGTGTAAATATAAGTTAGGTTATTTTTAATGCTAATATAGAAGCTGTATTTATCAGGTTTACCTTTTAACATTTTTTAAAAAAAGCAAATTATATTTGTAGTTGCATAAGGGAGCCGAGATGTGATGTCTCTTGGAGAAATGGAAGCAGAGAAGAATCACAGTAGAAAAGTCACTAAATTAAATCGACATGTTTTCTTTTTTTTTTTCCAAAATAAATAATGTATTTTGAAAAACATCTACAAAATGACTCTATTAAGGCCTGCCTTTTTATCATGCTATCTGCATGAAAGCATGTTTGTGTGATTATGCAGTTCAGATTCACAATTTCTGGCTTGAAACTGTGGTAATTTTGTATCTTGATGTGATTATCACTTATTATCATTTAGACATGCTTTTCTCAGGTTTTTCTGTGTTTTGCTTTTGTTCCTTAAAATCAGATGTTGCAAGCTTTAAGACTGGTGCCATAGCTGGGCAGATTTTAGATGAGTGAAAGAGGCCCCTGGAGTCTGATGGAGATCACTTAAGGCTTGTGTTTCTGAGATTCCTCACTGGATCTGGACTTGTCTTGTCTCTGGCTTGGAGTTCTTTGGATTCTCTGAAATACTGGTATTTTATACGTCTACTAAGTGAACTGCATTTAAACTCACTGGTTTCTATGCCAGCCTTCAGTAACCAAGAGGTGTTTGAAAAAAAGAAGTTGAATGGGCATCTACTTCTTGGGCATTGTGCTGGGAAACAGGAAATGTGTTTTTAAAAATCTGATTTTATAAAACCTGGGAATCCCAAATGGAAAGAATTAAAATGTGAAGCCTACTGGGGGCTGGACAGAACAAGAGGAATACTAAAGGAATTTGTTTTCTTAGCATAGCATTATGTCAACTCAGAGGGAAAAAAAAAAAAATCACTCAGCTGCTTGACTTAAAATAGCTGGATGTGAAACCACTGGTGCCATCCACTACTTGATCCCACTGACAGATTTACTGCTTGCTGCAGAGCTGCTGCTGCTGCATGATGGAAATGGCAGGTGCACTCTGCTACAAAAGAGGATTTCTGTCTCGAACTTCATCTCCATGCACATGTGTGACTAAGAGCAGCTAGAGGTCACAGGGGGACAGCTCAGTGTTTATAGTGACTTATGAAGAAATGTTGCTATTTTCTTTAATCTTCCCAGGGACAATCTCCTTGCTATCCCATGGTTGTATCCCAGGGCAGGGAGACTGACCAATTCAGTGCCAGCTGAAATACACTAAAAAGTAGAAAGTGGCAATAATTATTGGACAAATAAACGATATGCATTGTGTATTATTTACCAAAGAAAAACATCTCTCAGGTCTAAGGAAGATTGGGATTATAAACCTATTAAAATAGCATACAGAAAAATCCACTGGAAAAACTCTGAAATGCATTAAGTGGGGTCAAGTCATAGCCCAAGCTCTAGATAACCCCAAAGGCTTGTGAGTACTAAAAATCTGAACCTGGATTTAAGCGGTGATATTAAATGAACATACCTCTTCATTACCATGTAGGCAGCTACTGTATCTCAGTATGTATCTCACAAACTACTCAGAGTTCAGTCCTTCTACTTGTTCTGAAATGTTTGACTTGGCTATGAGTCTTTTGCAACTGAGTTTCCACTTGTACCAATCCAAAAATCTCTTGCCCTCATCCTGGTTTGACTTTATATCCAGTTTGTAATTTCACTGAAGTAGAAAGACTATATTTGGAGTGAATTAGGTTGAGATTGCTCCATTTTACTTTTATATCAAAATAAACCCCCAACTCTCAAAATTCTTCACTCAAGGTCTTTTGAGGTCAGACTGAAGTCTTACATATAAATTTTAGAACTATATCCGGGTTTCAAATGCCCAACATTTGAAATACATGTGCAGAGTGCACTGGACTGGTTGGGTGAGTGGAATTGGCTTTATTTCTATTTGTATCTGCCCCAGATTTCTTCAAAGACTGGTGAACATAATTTCAATGAATTCTTGAGGCCAGTTTTGTAG
Source organism: Gymnogyps californianus (assembly GCF_018139145.2). Taxonomy (NCBI): domain Eukaryota; kingdom Metazoa; phylum Chordata; class Aves; order Accipitriformes; family Cathartidae; genus Gymnogyps; species Gymnogyps californianus. Next base: position 60,323,970 of record NC_059474.1, on the reverse strand, counting down.
TATAAAGATTCACTGGGACCAGATTCCAATCACCAATTACCTTATTTTTTGGTAAGCACAATATAACACCATTCTGACAGAAAATTATAATGACATTTGCATACAAATCCCACTGTGCAGTGTCGGCAATCTTTCAAAGGATACAGCAATTCCAGGATATTATAATCAAGCCATTGATTATAATCAATGTCCTCTCATTACATCAGCCAGCATCTCTTGCACAAAAGGGGGAAACCAGAGGTATCTTCAGAGTCAAAACCTAAGGACGAACCTTATCTTACAGTATCTTATAGCAGTGTTATTTTACAATTTTCAGTGAAGTTCCTTCTATAAGTAAATTCAGAATGACACCTCTAGGTTTTCATTTTGTCAGGATTTTGTCATTACCCTTTCTGATTTAACATACAAGCTACCGGTGGCTTGTGTATGTTTTCGATACCCACATAGTGTTCTGTTATCAGGAGGACAAGGACACGTGTATTTGTATTGCTCGTTTGTTTGTCTCCTCACTGTCCTTCCAAACACCTGCCGCTGCAGAGAAAAGGCTGTGAGCAGCATGCGCGTGGCTTAAACAGGTACTCACGGGCTGCTGAAAGAGGGTCAGCAGGCACATTTGGTGTGCTGTGTACTCACAGCATTACCTCCGTTTGGCATTGCCCTCTATAACTGGTCATCGCTTCTTTCATGAAACTCTGTCCTCCGTTTATTATTGCTTTTTATATGAGATGGTTATCTTTGCTCTGTGCTGCGGACTGCGCGGTACCATTCCAGAGCGGTGAGCAGAAGTCAGCTGCCCAAATGGCTTAGGCTTGCCATGTGGCTTCATTGCTCTCTATCAGTGGATAACTGTACTGAGGAATGACTGCCCACAGCGCTCCCCTTTCCTGGGATGAGGGAAACATGCAGCTGACTTAAAACACGCAGTCCTGTCACGACTGGCAATACTGGGAAAAAAGTGACTGCCTTTGAGACGCTAAGCTATAAAACAGAGTGGCAGGTGGAGCCACTGAACTGGCCCCATTTTTGACAGCACATTACCTGTTTTCCCCATTTCTGTAGGCTAGGGAAAGAGGAGGGGAGCTGCTTTCATTCACATAAACACTTCTTTAGGAGTTACCAACAAAAAAATGTCTACACAAGTCTACACAAAAAGTTTGACGTTTCCCATTACACCATTGCCAAACTATGGGAAGAGAAGAAATTAAGACAAATAGGGCAACTGCTTGCTTAAAAGGAGTTGCAGTTAAGATGCAATCATCAAGAAGGTCACTTAGATATTCTCCACCCATCCTCTGGTATTATTTATTCCCAGAAAAGACAAAAAAAGCAGATTTCATGAATAGAACAAATGCCAGAAATTAGAATATAGCTTACTGTTTCTCTGGGATATTTTTGCTATAAAACAGAGACAAATACTTTTCGCACCTTTCCCCTTAAAAATGCATCTATTCATACCACACATCTTTCTGCCATGTGCCAAACCTTTCCTTTCCATCTGCAGCTGCCTAAGGAGGATCTCATGGAACTGGACTGTAATCTTTCTGTTAGTAGTTCCACAGCAATTTCCATGCAATACATTGAGAGTGTTGATAATTTTCAGCCTGTTTTGAGTTCTAAGTCTCCATTAAAAAATGATGCTAGGTTTAGAATAATCAGACATTTCCAAGTCTGATCGTGATAACTACAAATGTTTTGCAAATGATGTGTGGTATCTGCTCAAGGAGAAAGGCAGCTCTGCTCAGCTAAGCAACAGATTCTTGAAAAACGATCAAGATATTAATAGGCAAATTCTAAACTTTTTATAGCCAAAGGAAGGCAGGAGTTGTCTTTCAAACCTAATTTCAGAGAACTTCAGAGTCTCAAACTGGGTTTTTGCTATATTACAAATTAACAACTACTGACTCAACACAGAGGAAAGCCCCAGAGAGGTGCACATTCTCACTGATCACTCTGTACTGGTAATTTCAAACCCTATCTGTAGAGCTTATAAGCCACCAAGGCCTGTGCACACTCTTACAGTTATGAATAAGCCATGAAAAATAGGCTGAATTTTAAAAGAAAGTAGTAAAGAATCAGTGTGTACCAGTGGGAAAATCCTTCTGCTGAAGAGCTCTCCATCAAGAACAGTCTCTGCATGTTGACCACTCTTACCTCCGAGGCAGGTCAAGGCTGAACTACCCACTGGTTCAAGATGCCTATAGACATGAGCTATCAGGATGTTATTATTCTACTGCCATATCTGCTCACATACCTCTGATCTCATGCAGTTACAAATAATGAAAATAGACTAATAGATTTTAAGCCCAGAGGTGACCATTATGGTAATTTTAGCTTGACCTTGCATTCTAGTAAGGGTCACAGGATATTGCACAGTTTTGTGCCCAAAAAATGGCATTTGAACTGCAGCATATCTTGCATAAAGATGGTCAACCTTGCTTGATAATATATGCTTTTCTTAACTAGGTGAAAAATTGAAACAGGAACTGAGCAGTGAAAAAAGCTACCAAAGCCTGCTACCAGAATCTGTTGGGAATATATGGAAGGGTGAATACTGAGAGCAGAAGCTAGAATGACAACAGAAAAATGGATCTGAGCAGGATCTTAGAAGCTAACCTACAGAAGCATTTCCTCTCGGATGCTAGAGTAATGCTATCTTAAAACAGTGTTGGATTCAGTGAATGAATGACAGAATTCCTGCTAACATTAATAGTTGAGGCCACCTTTTTTACACCATGAAGCAAGCATAGGGACTGATATATTAGGAGGATAACAAAGGATTTTTTTTTTGTTCTCAGGGCAGAGTTAAGGATAAAGATCATGATTACGGCACACAGGTAATCTCACATGCTTCACAGCCACAATAATTGCTCATGTAGACTTGATTTAGCAGAAGATGTAACAATATGTATTAAAGTTGATAAAATGTGCTTTGAATCCTTTACTGAATGACTTTCACCGACCTCTCTTCTTCAGGGAAAATGTATTCATTTGTGGACAGTTTTCTGTCTGCAATTAGGAAGGTTTAACATGGAAGCTTTTGCAAGAGTGCACTTGAAAAGTAAGGGTTCACTAATGCACTGAAGACAGAGTCTACTCATATGAGTAATATTGAGCACACATATGCTGGATCTTGATCCAGGAACATGAAATCTTGTACTATGCTTAAGACTATTGGATTTTTACTTTCTTTCTCCTTAGGTTTTGTAATAGTCACTAATTCACACTGGTTAATATTCAAGATACAATTTTGGAGAAAAGAGAAAATCACTAAGTGCAAATAATCTTACCTGATAAAAAAAAAAATCCTATTCCAAGAGCACTAGATATCACAGAAAGTTGTAAGATGCTAGTAAACAGGAAATAAAAAGAAGGATGTGGATAGCCAGAGAAAATTCAAGTCTCATAGGACCAATATATAAACATAATGAAGTGCTGGCGGCAATTTGGCATTTCTTTAGCTTTGGGGAATAGAAGGTCAGGGGTCTAACTGTGCTGCAGAGAGGAAAAGGTCTGCAATGTGGGGATGTGGTACAAACTGTCTTAAGAGTCGGAGCTAGGGAATTAGTAAAAAAAGAAAGAGAACCAAACAGTTAAACAACAAGGTAATGAAGGACAGTGTTGTTTATGCAGGGCTGAGGCAAACAGACAGCCATTTCAATACACATCAAATGTACAAGATATGGAAATGTGAATATACTGTCAGGGAAAGATGTCATTTTGAAAGAATGACAGCTCTGAGGTCAGTGATGTGCGACTGGTTTAGGCAGAATCCTACACTGAGATTAAGGTGGGTATGCATTCTTAGGTATGCAATCCTTATGGTCAGCTCCAAAAAACCCACTATTTGCTATTAGCATTAGGAATCTGCCTTGAGTCTTCTTTTATTTCTGAAGATCTGCATTACCCAGTTCTTTGCTGATTTTCTGAGACACTTGCCTTGATTTTCTTCCTTCTGTAAACACAGTCGTGTTCTGCAGCTTCTATATCCAAACCCATTTCCTTCAAAGCACAACACTGTTTCATGTGGTAGCATACTTCTCATAAAAGGTTCTTAAGAATATACAACCATACATTGGCCTGGAGCAAAGCTTAAGTGAAAGCATACATAAATTTAGAGATGGGAATGGAGCGGAGCAGAAAAGTACCTTACCAATCTATGCCAAGAACACAGAAATGCAGTCTTCATAATACAATTATTGCTGTTATTTACTGATCAATGGTACTATGTGTGTACTGGAGATAAATGTATAAGGAGAGAAAAAACCAGAGAGAGATGCTTTTGGACACTTATGCAGGACGGTTGCTTCTCCAGAGAGCTTCTTTTGTTAAGAATGTTGCTCAAGAATTGCTCAAGTTGGTTGAAAATGGCTGGTCTCACCTTGATCTGGCCCTGTTGAAAGTTACCTGTGCTGCAGATTGCAGTAACTGGAAAACTGCCGTCTTTACCTTCACTTTCGCCAGTGGCTCTGCCCAGAGGTTGAAAAAACAGTCTCAGCATTTGTTGGTTTATCCTTGACATTTCAAGAAAAGAATAATCATTCTTAAACCTTTCTAAAGAGGGAGTATTAGAGCTGGAAGAAGCATCTTTGTTAACTTGGAGATTTTCCTCTGGCCAGTCCAAACCCACAGGCCCCTTTCCCAGAGAGATCTGATTTAATTCTTTTAGATTGGGAATAACAAAAATACAGTTAATGTCAAGAACAGAAGTCTTCCTTTCTTTTTTTTTTTAATAGGTGCATCAAACTTGATAGATGGCAGAAGTCAGAATAAGTTTCTAAAATATGTAACTAGAATTCATGCTTTTTATAAGCTTGATCCTGTTCCCAACTAAAAATCAAGAGGAGTTTTGCTGCTGACCTCTGCAAGAGGAGAGCAGGGCCTTCAAATTGCATAGTAAAATATTCTTTATTCCTTTCTGTTTTAATGTCTATATAGATGTAGGCTAGAGTAGGATGAAAGTGTCAGTTTTTACGTTTAAGGATTTGTGCTTTATGAGCCTTAATATGTTAATGCTTCCTCTGGGGCTATTCTGGATGAGTGCATTGCACAGGTGGCCCACTGCAATTTATAGACACAATAATTGAACAAGAGAAATAAGAGATAAGAGTGTTTTCAGCACATGGGATGCAGCTGGTTCAACTACTTTAGCAGGAGGCATAACTTTTGTATGACAGAGTCCCTTTCTAAAACATAGGAAAGAGGACTTTTTCATGGACGCCCATGTGCTGCTTTTTGCACTTACTGGCTTGCTTCACATACCAGAGCACGCTCTGAGAGTCACTTTGTCATGCCTTTAAATGAGCAATTTAGTCTACTATAATTTATACCGCTAAGGAACTCTTTAAAAACAAACATCTGTTAAACCAGGAGTTGACTTGAGAAATCCGTAACTACCATGAACTGAACAGTCCCATACCAAGGAGCATTAAACTTAGCAAAATGATGACATAATGCAAAAAGCAAAACAACTGACTATTACAGTTACAATTAAATAAAACTAAGCTCAAATGAACATTTTCATTGCTCTCCTATCAGCTGTTTATATGGTTAACCTGGACTTTTAATGTTGCAAACTGAATGTCTTGACATATGAAAGAAGTTTTTCTTGACGAAATTGGAAGATGCTGTTCATCTACAGCCATTTGTCTTTCTGAAATGTAAAATTATGAATAAACAAACTACTACTACTGTTACAGACAGAACCTGCTAGGAAAAATTCTAAACTAAGGAAGGATACAGAGTGCAATTATAGGAAGTATTTAGGTTTCTGCTTTTTTTAAGGAAAACACTAATTATATCTCAATCTTTCTGTGGATTTAAAAAAGGAAAAAAAGTGATTTTATTCTATTAAACAGTAACAGTTAAAAGATGAAAATCAAGTCTTGATTACCTCATAGCATGTGATCTGATACCACAAGATTTGTGTTGTCTTTCAGTCAGGGTTTGAGGATGGAGGCAAGCATCTTTTAGCATTTCTGTGATGCAAGTATTTTTAAAATTTATTAATTCATCTTACATGAAGGTATGCTGCCTTCAACAAATATTCCAGCAATTAGTGTCCTTTCTTGTATCTTTATGTGCATCAGATACAATTTCTGGTTGGGATTTTTTGGAAAATAGACACTTAATTACCATAACTCAGTGCTTACTCACAAAAGCTGTTCTTATTTAAAAAGTTAATTAAATGCTATAGTTAGCCAATTAGTTCCATTTTATTCACCGCTTCTTCCTCTTAAAAAGTAAATAATTCATTGCTTAATACCCAGAAATTTTGTCTCTTTGCATGTCCTGCAACAGTACAATTTTTAAGTCCTCCCTGATTAAATCCAAGTTTATGCTACTGCAATATGTAACATGGCTAATTTCTGATATACTAGACATTTTGCCTTGAGGATGAAATTGGGGTGGGTGGGGTGTTTTGTTGGTTTTTTTTTTTAAGCATTCTGCTTTAAATTCTCACACTTTTCATGTAAAGAAAAGGCAGAAGTACTGGCAAACAATAAGTATTCTAATCTAGAATTCACATTAATGGGGAAAACACACAGATTGGAGACATTGCTCAGCACATGCGGGATGATGCCAACTGTTTAGACAGTTGTAAACGACCATCAGTGTAACCATGTTCTTACCCCATCTGGAACTTAGTGCCAAGTTTCACAATCCTAATTTTGGCCAATTTTAATTATTATAATAACCGCATGAGGTATAATTTCTTCTGTTTGACCACGATTTACATAAAGACAGAGGAACAGGGACCCTATGATCTGTTTTTGGCATTAAGGAAGTACTTATGTGCATGCCTAAAAATTATCATTAAAATACATATTCATCGCACAGTCTTCACAAACCTCACTTACATCAACAAAAAGAATTCTGCACACCAAAGTCATCACAATACTGACAGAGGTGGACAATTTACATACCCTCCACCCCTCATCCCTTCACCACAGTATAACAATAAAACTTCCCCACAATTATTTAAAACAGATTTAAAACATAGGAAAGGGTACTGAAGTCCATATGCTTAAACATCTTACTGAACTGGGACTACAGACAACGAACTGAGTTTAGATAGAAAAAAGTACACATAATTTCAAAGCAAACTTTTTTTTAATAAATAAGAAGAATTTGCAACAGGCATATCACAGATTTCTACAACGATGTGTATTTATAATTTTGTCAGAAGGATTCCTGCATTATTCCATTTACCCCTCAATAGCAATCTTTCCATCTTCTCATTGTCAGAAGGGCAATAGAGAGAAAATTATATTCCTAGATAATACTCTGATAATCTACAGAGCTCCATTTCATACTATCAGGATTTCAATTTTGTGACTTTGTATTTAATAAAGAAAAACAAATTATGCTTGAAGTAAATGCTCAGTTGGAATGATGTATAATCTTCCAGGGGCCTCCACAAATGTGATGGAGACTTGCTAAAGGTCTGCTATTAAAACAGGAAGTTCAGCACCACAGAAATGCCCAAGAAAGGCAGGGAGATGTCACAGTGGTAGCAAGATTACTGGTGTTCTATACATTTCCAAATAATTTAATTATCTTTGAGACCATAATTTGACAGAGTACTCAAGCAGATGTCTGCTATTAAGCTCACAACATAAATGACACCTGCTTTGGCATGTTGCCGTCTATACAAGCTTCACTGGGCAGAACATCCTTGTCAGTTACAGGTATAACTTAAACAATCACAAGTTTCCAGTCTGTCTCATGTTTTTTTATACACTGTTCTCATTTCACAGGAACAGGTCTTCGCTGCACTAGGCCAACTGGGCAGTAAATGCTCTGACTATCCTTGGCAGTTGCCTTCGCAACCATCACCATAACTTAATTTTCAGCAGCTCCAAGCATCTACCTTTTCTAACCAGAAGTAAAAGCCAGCCTATTTCTGCATCTCAGGCCACATCAGGTGGAAGAAGAAAACATCTGCTTCTTCATTTATTGTTAATTACTCACTTCAATTTTAATTAGGTGCTTTAGATGAAGGCTGAAAATTTTACACTTTGTAGTTTTACTGCTAGGCTGCAGGAGTAGGGACTACACTGAGACTTACTTTAACTCGTATCATGCTTAAAAACAGAAAATTTAATTTCTGTTATGTATTTATTATAATCATCACTAAAACCACCTTCACCAGAAATAGCGATGACATAATTACGATGTCATATATCTGAGTGTATCTGAGTTTCTTTGAGTTCTGTACTCAGCCATAAACTTAGGCCAATGCATGCCTCTAAGGTCTAAGAGTTCTTCTAATTCTAAAAATAGATTCTTCACATTTTCCCCTGTATTGCAGCAAACTTACAATCCAGCTAAATGCTGTTTATAGAAGAGAGATGAAGAAAAGAAATTGCTCCATCTCCATGCATTCTTCTTGCTTGGCCAGAAAGCAAACAATTCTGCTTTGCTCATTGATTACCAAAATAGTTTCTTGATGACTTGTTAATTTGATAGGTCAAGCAATTTATTAGGTGTTTCCTGTGTTTCCAGCTACAGTCTGCATTGCAAGGAAACAAGTAGTGTCTGTGGCATGGAAGACGAGTCTGAATCTGATGAGAGCCATGTGTACCAAACTCCCATTTTTCATAAGTGCTGTCATTTTACAGATGTATGACCCTCTTCTCCTGGTTACAGAGGAGGGGGGGCTGGGGGAAGATAATGTACAGGGTTCAGCAGAGAAACCCTTATAGGCAGAAACACAAATCATGTCATGCAAACCAGAACAGGCTACAGGAACATCACATCTCTTTGCAGAAGACAATAACAGATAGGACAGAGAAAGATGGAGTCTAAGATGATTAGGAAAACAGGAATGGTTAATGGATAACAGCAACGTGGCGCCAAGCAGTTCATTCCATGTCATAAAGATATGAGGCAACACAAACAGAGAGCAGGTAAAAGGTCTTTGAAATTCATCCAATCAATGCAGATGCAGATTTGTGTTCCCAGTATATTTGACAGAGAATAATACAGACTGTGGAAAAATTAATGTATTTCAAATTAAGTCTTTTGTTTTCTTAGCATCTCTTATTCTCAGTGTGCAGTTCATCACCTCCAATTTGAAATTACTTTTTCGGGTTTGTTATTTTTTTTTTAAACAGCTCTTCTCTGCAAATTCTAAGCATTTTCTTTTGCCTTCAAATCCAGGGTTAACATGTATCTTAGGATCGTCATTTCTCTTTTACATCAGACCAGTGAGCTTGAGAAACAGTCCGAAACACATGGGAGTAATTCCACCCCACTCCTCACCTCCTGTGGAGGTCCCTACTGTACTACTATTGCTGCAGAATTTGACTGGCTCCCATTGCACAGTGAAGGCATAGAGGGATCAGTGCTGCTAAAGCCCCTGACCAAGAAGGTACTCAAAACTCTATTGCATACATGTATGGGGCAAATTGAGATATTATACTTCCTCTGAAGATTTAGAGTTAGTAGGGAAGACAGACTAATCTCTAATTCTACTCTGCTTCATTTAAGGCACCTATTTTTATTTTCTGTTTCAGTAGAAAATTACTCACAAACCCTCAAATTTTGATCGGCAATTTGTGGCACTCCAGTTTTTTGCAGTACTCAGCACGCGTCACGAAGTACTAATCCTGGAAGAGCATTGAGAAGTTAATTTGTGGTGATATAACTATTCAGACATCAAGGGTTCAGCATGTTTATACATGAAAAGTGCTTGGGACCAGGCTATGGCTGACTTAGCTTGGGTGTTCGAAGTGAAAAAAAATTCCCTGAAGTCCTCACTGTTCAGAAGCTTGGATCCCTGGCATGCACAAATTCGCAAGTACATTGTGGATCTTGTACAACCATCAGGTTCTCAGCAGAAAGCAACAAGAAATGAAGAGAGGGCATGACAGTATCTTTTTAATCAATCAGAATTTGTCTGAGAATCCAGGTAAAGAGCTCCTGCTCTTTCTTTTCACATAAACGCTCCTTGTAAGAAAGGCAGTAGTGTGTAGTCGCTGTAAAGTGACCATCAGTAAGTGGACATAAGTAACTGAAACCTACTAGTATTTGATAACTCTTCAAATCTAAATGACAGAAAATACAGGAACACAGCCAACAGGCACTTCAGTAATTTGCTTGTTTTTCACTAAATCATTTACTTTGGTTGCAAGTGTTTATCCTTACTCAGGCAAAGATTTCATTGACTTCAGTGGAAATTCTGACAGTACAAGGAATGCAGAATTTTTTTCCTCCTGTAAACAGAGGTTCTCTGGAATTGCAGCCTGCACATAATAAACCTCTGAAACAATTCAGACCCATCATTCTAATTCACTGTGAACAGAGCTTCAGTATATCTCAGTTAACAATAAACATAGGCTCTCCTCCCAGTCCTATTGAAATCTATGGCAAAACTCCCAGTGATTTCAATAGGAGCTGTAGCAGACCCTGGGGCTTTCAAAGACCAGACGTGCGACGGTTTAGCGTTCTGCCTACTCTAACTACAGGTCAAACCTTTGGTTTTGTAAAATACAAAAGAGAAAAAGAATGCATTTTCTGCCTGGTTGATGGAAAAAAATGTAAACAAGCACTAACAGGCATTTATAATAAAAAGTGCTATATGGAGAGCATGAACCTCATATCACTCAAAATCAATTTTATATACTCATCCTATAATAAAATTCAGTCAATATAATGCTTTCCCACAGGTTCCAAATCACTAAATGCCAGTTAAGTAGCATCATTTGCCCCAATCAATTACATATAAAAGCTAAATAGATCAAAATAAGTTACATCTTACCTATTATAAAATAAAGAATGTTAATTATTGCAGAGTTAAGACTAGAATTAAACAGAAAATGATGTGGTTTGCTAGATAACAAAGTTAGGAAAACATAAAACTAAATCTCTGTATGCCATGATTACATCACATTTGATAACACTGTCCAAGATGCTGTTGTTTATTCTTTAGATAAATGTCCTAATCAATAGATACATGAAGACAAAATAAGAGTAATTAAGAGAGGTGTATTTGCCTCTCTATTGGTACGTATCTGTTGAAAGCAAATAGAATTCTCATCAGCAAAAACTACTTTGAGTCTAATTTGCAGTTTTTCTTTTGATTTATAGCTTTTAGAAACATCATGTCAGGGATATGGCAAATATTCAAGCATTTGCTTAGCTAAAAGATAAAGGGCTATAAAGCCAGCTGAGATATGACACAGAAAACAAGGTTTAGCATAGTATACTCAAAACTGTAGGTCACCTTTCTTCAAGACCAGAAAGAAGTAACATGTCCCCCATTGCACAAGGGTTTATGGAGAAAGAGTCTCTTAAATACCTGTTTCTTCACATAATTTTTTTGTCATTGACAGCAGATAGAGCAAATTCTAAAAGCTAACACCTTTATGCCATTAATCCATTAAAAAAAAAAGTATTAATAAAGGCTTATAAGGGAAGTTTTCACACATGAATCAGCATCAAGCTTTCATTGTGCTAGGACCTATACAAATACATAGGCTTGCTGTGAACTGGCAATACAGAAACAACCAAATGCTTTTGATTCTCAGGGCATTTTTAAACATACTTCCCCAGGCAGCAATACCACTCCAGGTCAGTTTACCCCTACCTCTAACACTTGCTGCAACTGTCTGATGAATCTGCTATAATCCGGATTAGTAAAATTATCTAGGTTTAGAAAAACCAAAACACTCCCAACTAAATCTTCCTCTCCCTTCATCTCACCTCAAAAAGCCCAAGGATTTAAAACATAATCAGGATCGTTTCAGTGGCCTGCTATATAGCCTGGCTCTCCAGACAGTCACCTCAGCACAGCTGAGGAGGGCACAAACTGTGATGCGGGATTATGAAGCTAGAGTAAAGAAGGACAGAGAACTTTTCAGAGTGGCTTTGCCACTATTAGACCCATGAAAATAAACTACAACCTAAGTCTGCTTTTTTACTTTGACAAACTACATACTAAGCAGAAATAAGCATGCAAAGAAAAGCTCAGCTCTGCTTAAGTCAGGGAGTTACTCATCACTTCAGTGAGGATTTCACCTTTTACATCTAACAGAATTTGTCTTTTTCAGTGCAGGCAGCCGAGGGTGATGGTATGAGTATTTTCTATCAGCTATGAGTGCAAGGCTTTCCCTGCCCCTAAAGAAAACAGCTTCTGAAGATCAGACCCAAACATTCGTTTTCTGTTCAGTATTCCTGGAATGCTCTCCTGCTTCCTTGGACTTCTTAACTATTTGGACCTCACAGTACCCTATTTGTAAAGTGGGTGTTAAAATATCTATCTCACATGGCTTCGATGACAATTAATATTTATGCTGAACTTTGGGAGACTAGAATGAAAGTGAGTACAGTATAAATGCCTGGTTTTGTTCCTACTGTTCACAAAAGCCTTTACAAAGCTAATACTTTGCATTAGGGATCTTTCTGACAGACAAGGAATGAAACTAGTGAATGGAACTACTGGTGTTACATCAAAAGAGACCCTCTATTCACCCCATTTCCCTTATTTATTTTTTGGCATTATCTTTTTCCTTCCTATCTTTCCAAGGCCCAAGGCATCAAAATTTACATTTTCTTTGCATTCTATCCTTAAGAAGGAAAGGAGGGAGGGAGTAGGAGGGAGATAAAAGGAACAAACAGCTCTAGATATCAAGCAGTGTAACCAATTCCTTAGTCTGTGCTTTTGAATATTTTATAATTTATAAACTGGAAACACATTATGCTTTCATTTTCAAACAGCAGCTGAAGTCACATGCCTGTTCTAAACCTTCTAAGGGATAAGGAAACTGATGGAGATAAAAAAATATTCACTTGTTATTTTCAGATGATCCTGGTGGTGTTCCAAATTTCTATGGCAGGTGGTTTGGAAGGGATTTGGGAGGTGGTGGAGAAAGGATGAAAGACATTTGGAAGGATGCTTAAGAACTGTTTTCAATCATGTGAAAATGGGTCCAGATTCTCCCCTTAATCACTAGAATAACACCATTACCTGTTGCTTTTTAAAGGCTTTATAGTTTTAATGGTGGTATTAAGCACAATAGCTGCTGTCAGGTATGCAAAATCATAAGACAGATTTTCTGCATTTCTTCAAAATTGCCATTTTGTGAAGTCCTACTGTGCTTAAGGGCCACATCTTTAATTCATTTGTGACAAGAGAGTGTGACCTGACTTTCCTTAATGTTCTGTAGTGCTCAAGGTACGCTTTGTACTATAGTCAAAAATTCATGGCATTTAGTGAAGAAAGACTGCAAAGGAAACGATACACCACTGAAAGCAGGCCAATAACACATCCATCTGAATGAGAAATTCAGCCCTATATTAAGAGGGCCAGTGCCTACTAAGATGATAAGCCCCTCTATCTGTGAGCACACCAGAACAGAAGCACTAAGCATGGCTTTACATGCAAGATGTGAAATAGTTCTGTCCCAACTTTCAGCCAGAGCGGCAGCGTAAGAGACAGGCAGTACAGGGATACTGTACAACTTCAGCCCTTGAATTCTACAACGATAAGGCAGACTCCCAGGATTAACAGCCCTGTCAAGGGTAACCCTCTGAAGTGCTTATTTGTTTAGAAGAACCACCTCATTCATCATTAAGGAGTGATAGAAATGGAAGCCCTCTGACACAATATCTGAAGTCTACCTGGATGTATGTTTTCTTGTTACCATAGAAAGCAGGAGATAAAAACTTGCTATCTGGTTTTGAAAACAGTACTAAAATGAAATACATTACTTGTGTTTATAATGTCTGGTTTCTAAGATGTTTATTTTATTGCTTTTCATAGAAATATTGCAAGCCAACTTGAAAGTATGTACTTTCCATGATGAGCAGAAGTATACCTATAGGAACACAATCTTAAGTACAGCAATACAATTTAATCTTAAATTAACCCCCCCTTTAAGAGAGACAGTTTTTATTTTTACTTTCTCTGAACTTTAAATAGATGTTTCTGATAATGAGTGACGACACTTGTCTGGTAAAATCACAAAATTGATTTTTTGTTAAGCTTCATTTACATAAAAGGTGAATTCAACTAAAAATTTGTAATATGAAAACCCTGAACTACTCATCTAAAGATTTTTACTACATGGAGATATTCCATGAATGATCCTATACTGCAAAATCAGAACCTGTTTCTTTAGTGGCTTGGATTCCTCAAATCTGGGGCTTTATTCACAGCCCATCTTTCCTCTATATCTTACTTAAAATTATGGTGGGGAGAAAGAGTCCAATAAACAACATATTTTAAGAGCTGTCAATGACTTGTAAATACTTTTCTTGGAGGCCAGAAGACTAAAATGAGCATGGTAAGGAGCATGAAGAGACTGAAGAATATAAAACACTACAAGAAGGGCTGGGAAGCAATCCCTCACTCCGTTGGTGGTCTTGTAGATATTGAACCTAATTGGATGTTAGGAATTAAAGATATCTTGTTCTGTCATTTTGACAATGTGTGTAGTGAAGCAAACTAGGGAAGCTCTTGTTTTACCGATATATACTCCATTAAAATACATATATAACTTTTCAAATTCAGAAAAACTGTCATTTACTGTAAGGGCAAGCACAAGATTTCAGTAGAGTTGTGGTAGGAAATGGTAATTTTGTTTTGTTATCAGTCCCATGTTTCATAGCCTATTACCCTCTGCTAAATGCATTGGGAAAAGAAAAAAAACCCAATCCAAACAAACAAAAAACCTTGTATGCAGTGTTTCATTAATTTTCTCCTTTTTTTTTTTTTTCTGCTGAACAAACATGTATAGGGAAAACTATTTTAAATGGCTGTGCGGGGTATGAGCACACTCCTAACCCATGTGGGAGCAGTCTGGCAATGGAGAATTTCACTTATTTCAGTAAGAGGAAAGAATTATGCAGAATCACTGTCTTCAACAAAGTAATGGTGTGACTAGAAATACTGAATCCTGTCAATAATTTGGCATCAGAGTTGATGCTGGCACTGTTTTTAAAATTAATAAGTGGTATATGTTGTGTATGACATGGTGTCAGTCACTGTACGTTTGAAATCATCATAGATTTCTGCTATGTTTCTGATTTTGTGGTTTTTTTTAAACACCTGATTACCCCTGACTATTCAAGAACTGCTCCCTTAGAAAGTGCTAATTAAGATACTGAAGAGTCTCATCTAATATTTATACTTCTGGTGTTGCACTAGATCATTTTGCAATGCATGAACAGCGTCATGAAGAAGGAATTAGAAGCAGTATAGCTTTGAGCCTCAGATAATCCTTCACTGATTAGTGAGATTCGCATCATCACCTATTCTGAATGCACTCCTCTCAGGATGTTGATAAAGCCCTTCAGTATCACAATATGGACTTCCAAGCACAGCTACGGCTTTTCTACCCAATCAAAGTGAAACCCTCAGTTCACCTGGTTAAGCTAGCTAATCCTAAATCGGCTTTTAGATTGTCACTTAACAACTCTGAGGCACTCCAGAAGGATCCTGCACAAATCCTGTGGTAAATGAGGCCTAGTCTGAGTGAAAATGAACAAACAAAAAGCTTTAAAAATGGACAGCAAATTCTTTATCTAAGACATATTTTCATTTCTTTATAGTGAGAATTAAGATGTCAGGAGTTGGACAGTTCTGTTAAATTGGTCTTCAAATGATGATGTATGCCTGCTTAGATTTCAAAGGATGACATATGACTACATATTAAACTGCAAACTAATGCAAATAATGTGCAGAGGGTTTGGTGTTTTGTAATTTTTGAATATATGGATGACTAATAATACAAAATTATGGATTTTAATAAAGAATTTGAAAAGTTTCAGTAGTTTGTACATATTTGTTGGCTTTAAAAATGTCTGAACAATCCGAATTTATTGATGAACTCCCCAACAGTACGTCACCATCTTCTGATGAAAATTTTAGCAAAAGTTACACTCCTATGTTAATGGCTGTACCTTGCAGAAAACTGTATGCTGTCATCTAATCCCTAGGGCTACACACTACACAAACAGTTTTGAAAACCCTTCTTGCTTTCAGAAGAAAATCATGTCCATTGTAGGCAGGGACCAGCTGTAGGCTGGCAGCAGTATGGCTGTAGCTGCTGATTGGCAAGCAGAATGCAAGATAATTCTTGCATCTGTTACTAGAGATGGACAATAGGTGCTGCCCAAGTAGGTTTGCACTCAGGCTTCTAAATTTCATAGGCTGTACTGTAAAATTATTTGATTGAATACACCACGATTTGAAATCTCATACTGGAATTTGTAGTAAGGTAATAATACAGCAAATATACTTTGAAATTACCTTAGAATTAAGTGATAGCTGGAAATTGAACTTGTAACACAGAATTACTCAAGTTTTAAAAATCTTCCTTTGGCAGTGAAATGGGGGAGCAAGATTCCCAGCACTACCTGGCAAGCGAAGGCACTCACAGCAAAAGCTATGAGTGGCAGAGAATAAAGGTCTTGCCATCTGAAGCAGATCACTCAAGTACCAATGCCAGATTAAATAGAAAAAACACACAGAGATCTAAGTTTATTATCTTTCATACTGAATTGTTTAGAAATAATAAATAGAATACACAAACCCTATACCATGGTAGTTTATTTTGTCTTGTGGGAAGTTTTAACAGTTTCTGGGATTAAACGGCTTTCCCCTTCTGTGAAGGGTCTGATGTAAACTCTTGTACTGAGGCTTAAAGTCTTAAGGTTGTTAGAAGTTTCCATCAGTCAGTCTGTATGTCAATGGATAAAAAGTTGGTTGCTGATCTGACCTGTTCATTGCTCTCTGGAAAGAAGCCATCAAACTACAGACACATTCGGCAATGCTGGAGGAGGAGGGGGGAATGGGAGAATGGGGTTATTCAGTGAGAAAAGTGAGTTCCTCTATGCATTAATGCTGGGACATGGAGACACAGCCTTAGAAAACTCCAAGCCAATTTTGCACATGCGTATGCTCATTTCGTAATTGAAGCCTCCACTTCATAAAATCCTAAGAATTACATACATTTGCCTGTTTAACAGAGGAGAAAAAAATGGGCTACTTTTTATTTCTGAGACAGATTAAAACAGCCTTTGTTGTTTAACATGCTAGCGCCATGATTTTGCTGAACAAAGTATGCTTGCAGAGTTACACATTAGTTCACTGCAGAACAGACTAGCAAAACGTCTAAGAAAACTGCAGTAGATAAAAATCACTGTTAAGTTAGAGTTATCTAATATCCATTCACACGGATGAGAATAATAGTTTCAGTACTTTTCAAATTTATTTTGAAATATTTTTTAAATCAATCTGCTAGAATTTCTGAAAGCTGCAAAAACCTCTCACTTAAATCCAGCATATTATTTTTTTCTCTGTTAACATGCTATGAATTTATTACCACTGATGCAGTAACCATCTTTTACGCTGAGATTGCTTTTCTAATTGCTTAAAATAATCATTTTAGCTGCTTTTAGTTGCTTTTTCAGAAGCAGCAAACTGTCTGATTTGCGGGTATCATATTGAAATGTCTTTAATGAGATTCAGCATTTTCTACCACCTGACAAACTTAAGTTGTGCTTTTGCTTCTCACTGTTTAGATCCAGATGTATCTATCTCTTAATTTATACTTGCAAATATTAGAACAATCCAGGACCAAATCCTGAAACACAATATTTAAGCAACATCCTTTTTTTCCCGCAATGGGATTCTTGCCTCAAAAAGAAGTGAGTAGGAAGGGACTGGCAGTTTGTCTGCATTTTGGCAAAATAGGTTTCCTGCCTCTAGTGATTCCCTTAATTCAGTTGTCAGCAGGGAGTATCTGTAGCAATGATTTAACCTATAAATTGAAGAGAAATCTTATTCTGAAGCATGAGAAACAGTGGCTATTACAGGCCAGACTCTGAGATTAGGTTTTACTGCCCAGACATTAAGTTAAAGTATGTGTAGGTAGTTTAATGATCCACAGAACACAGGCTGTTCTTTGCATACCAGTCCTGCTCTGCAAATTTACAGGAACCTGAAAGCACTGCTAATTTACATGTTTTAAAATATCAGGACCATATTTAGAGGAAGCTGAAAGCACTTCTAATTTACATATTTAATAATATGGTGACCATATCTGGAAAATACTAAAACAAAAAAATAATGGTATATGTTCTGAAAAAAAGGCAGTTTAGCTTAATTAAGGGAAAAAATGCAGCAGACTCTAGAGGTGTTTTCACTGTGGCCATATACCTTGAGGGATGTATTATAGGCCTAACTTAGGCCTTACTGTATTAATAGGCCTAACAAAGGTTTAATGAATGGGATCCAGCTCACCTAACTTAAGATGTCCACACTGGAGATCGGAGTCCCAGCAGACTACCTATCTCCTCTGAATAATCTGTAAAGAGTTATAGACAATTTTCACGTGTTATTAATCTGATGTATTTCAACCGCTATTTCAGACTGAGATGGCCTGCGCTGCACTTTCCTCTAACCATACAGACTGCCAGCAGCAACCAGTTGAGATGTAGATACCTGAATATGGTCAGATGAGTCCTACTGTGTGAATGCAATATTTGCCTTCCAGACTAGAATGGACAGTAAGTCCAAAGAGAAATAAGTTGTTTGTTGAGGCTTGTGAAAGTACCCTTCATATTGTATAGGAAGCTATAGTAGCTTCCATAGCTATACTATATGGTCTGCTTTGTAGGCTATGGAAATCATAGCTCATCCACTTCCAAGTAAAGTTTTACTACAAGTGAGAGACTAATGCATGTGTTTTTGAAAATGGCATTTAGAGATCAGCTATACCTATCTGGCATACAGCAGGCATGTCACATGCCAGAAGTTGATGATGAAGGTACTCAGGTCAGGGGTGCGTCTTGTCGCACCCTGTTTGTAGTTGACCAAAACAAGCTAATAAAAGTTAACTAGGTTAATTTTTATAGCTCTTTCTATTAGCCAAATGCAGAGTTTATCATTCAGGAGAAAGGTAGTATCATGATAGATGGAAACCAAACATTAAGCACAGACAGCACAAACACAAGCCAAGCATAGGTCACTGGACAATCAAATCAGGCAACAACAATGGTTTAGGAGTGACTGGGGGCATAGTTCAACACACAGGACAAACCCATTGGTTTGCAGAAAGTAGAATATTCTTTTGAATTTTACTGATTAATCTTTTTTTCAGAAGGAAGAGTGGAGGAGTCTTTTGAAACCTGTCAACAATTCATTCCTCTTGTCACATTTCCTACAGAGAGGTGGAGAACTCCTATCACAAACCTTTGTGGTAGGTCACTCTGTGATAATCAGTATCTGATGGGGTGGAATAATCATGTTACACAATGGTGTGGGTTATAAAACTCCCAAAGAATCTAGTACAGACAGGTCAATATACAAAGAAGAACAAAACAGCTGAAAAACTAGGCCCAAACCATGTCACTGAAAATGGTTATAAAACAAGGCATGCTTATGTCTAATTAAAGATAGATGTTCTTGGCCTTGATTTCTTGGAAGATTTCCCTATATGTCAGTATTGAACCAAGCACTTTGGAATAGCGTTAGGAATTTATATCCTGGGGATGCCATCTTTCAGACAAAATAAAATCAATGTCCCAACCAGTCAGGATTTTTTACTGCTTGTTCCAAAATGAAGTGTCTTTATCTTCAGTCTTCAACAGATTCCAGATCCTGTCATAACTCAGTTCCCACTGCAGTTTCACTTAGATCTGCAAATCTATGTTACGATCCAGTTACATTGTGTATGAAAAAGGGATTACAAGCTACCACTGCTCTTGCGGCACCGCATCGCTGTTTAGTAACAGTGAATTTGCATGGAGTTGTATTTTGTAATACATTCACAAAGAAAGGCACTGTAGTGCACAGTATGGCTACTAGAAGTATATTCCTGTAAAATGACCATTTACAAACCATTGCTAAAAGGATCTTGTGATTTCTTTCATCTGTTTTTAAATGTTTTATATTTATGAACAGACCAAGTTTATGTGACCTGGACTAGCATGGTTTCTTCAATGGAAAAAAAAGGAAGAATATTACCATTGTAATATACTAGTGAATGAAAATAAAACCCCAACAGGATCAGAATCTAGGACTGCTAATGTAAGAGGCAACCACATTTACTATGTCTAAACAGACACTTGCAGGAATAAACTGAATGTATTGTCCTTCAACTTGAAAAGAAAGGAAGAGGAGGGAAGAGCTTACCATTATATTCAGCAAGCTGTTCTGGAACAGGTAAAAGAGAGAAAACTTACTGATGTTGATGCCAGCTATATCAGACGCATTTGACAGTTGCACGTTGTCTAGTTTATATGTGTGTTTGTGCATGCCTATATCTGTTTATTGGCACTGCATATGTTCCAGTTATTTCAAGCAAAAGGTCACTTAAACGTCAAAGATATGACCAGTGAGCATGGCAGAAAATAAATTATGGGGTTTTTTAATACTGCCTATGGTTATCTAAACCAGAATGCACTGTTAATTTATTTCCAAGCTCCTAATTCATGAAAAACTTCAATTAAATCAGATTTAGTCCTGAATTTGTACTGAATCTAGAGCCATCTCCAGTCTATCAACAGTACAGAGATGTTAGAAATAAGACTTTTCAAGCTGGTGAGTTTTAACATAAACTGGATTCCAGGTGATACTGGCTTGTCTGGAAAGCTGTTTTAAAATATGTTTGAAAACATGGTAAGACAAAAACTCACTGGATAATGAAGCTGCAGTTTACTAAATCTGTGGCAAATTTTCCACTGACTTTTTGTGATACCAATTTTTCTTCCTGTAATTGAATGAATCTTAGGTATTCAAAATCTGTGCAACTTTGGTCTCCTTGTATTTGCATTAAAAAGAAAATGTATTTGTAGCATATATTGTGCAGTTTTCAGCTAAATAGACTTTTCAGTAAAATATAGCTGCACATGCATGTTAACAGACACTGCTTCTTTTTTGTCTCTCAAGCCCGCCTGGAATTGCAGTCTCCCTTGAACAATTCTACCACATGCAACTAGGACTGGCTCACAGACCCAAATCTAATTTTATGTCCAGCTCCTTCCCTCCTGCTTCAGCATGCTTCTCATCTTGGACCCTAATAAAAATGCTAGTAGTGGAAAACACAGGGAATTTTCACCCTGAAGTAATAAACCTAATTCTAACCATTCTAATAACATGCTAAGAGACACAAATTAACAAAGAACCCAACAAACAAGCCCAAAAAAACCCCAAACCAAAACAAAAAAGCACAATTCTTAGGATGGGCTTCTAATCCTAGAAGAACCTGCATTTCATGGCCAAATTTATCAGTTAAATCAGAACCCCCAAACTCCCAATTAAATCCATGGTTTGGGAATCTTACTACAGGTGCTGGATTTGTTGTTTTTGAGAACTCAAATTATAATTCTGAATCTTGCTACTTCAGTAATTGCAACATGAGCTTGCGCTGGGATGTTTTATAATCATCCTTTTCCCAACAATCTCATTACTATGTTCAGCGATTCTTGGAAAAAGGAAAAAGTCCAGACACATAAAACCAAAAATTAAGAGGACGACAAAAGATCCCACGTGATTTTTCAAAATCTTATAAATAATTTCAGGTTTGACTTACTTCAAACCCATTCTTAATCCTTCTTAACTATTTTGTTCATCTCTGTTTTTTCTAAGATACCATCCTCTCTAGTCGTAATAAACAAGTGACCATACTGAACTGAAGAACTGTGAGAAGAAGATCTGGCAAAGTAAATAAATAACCCTAAATAAGAGCAAAAATATCCCCCTGCAGGAATGCAGAATTCTATTTGCATCACTGGCATTCTGGAAGGCTGAAGTGTTTTATAGGCAGTACCATATGCTAGAGAATAGAAGACATTCATGGGCATTTTTATGAAAGCAGGGAATTTGCCTCTGGGAAGTTTTCATGTGTTTGTAGAAACTCACAAGCTTCCCATCATTTTCAGGCATCTGTGATTTTCTTTCTTTTTTTTTGGTAACATATGGAACTGTCACTTCAAAACATGCCCTTGCATCAGTATGAAATGTATATTTCATTTCTCTAATGCTGTATGGCAGCCAGAGAGAAAATATATTTAAAACCATACTGTATTTGTTGTGTAGTTAAAGGGATAGCTTGAGCTTCCTGTATTGCAACTTCAAACTTGAAGCCTCCTCATCAATGAAATAAAAATGGCTGGTAAGCACTGCTTTTGGGCTGCAACAGTTACCATGTCTGGTGCTTAAAACCCAGCTAACATCATAACTGAAAGAACAAAGGAACAGTAAGTTTAACCTATCTAGGCTTTTGGATACAAAAGTCAGTATCAAAAGTCCAGGAAGAAGTGCAGAGAAAAAAAGAATCTGTTCTGTGATTTCAGAATATTTTATGGTGTATGGCAGAACTAGCCTTCCTTTGACTCCATCGTGTTGTGTATAGCTTATACTTGAGCAATTCACAATAAAATCATACTGCAGAAAAGGTTTGGATATGAAATATGAAGGATGAAAATGTTTCCAGGTGGAAAATATTACCGATGCCAATATGCATTACAACCGCTAGGAAAATATCCCCTTTATCAACTAATATTTAAAAACAGTATTGCTTTGTAAAATGATTTTCTTTGAGTTCATTGCAGAGCTCTGAAGATCTCTACGTTTTTAGTTTGCATAAAAAGTATGAGAAACATCTTTCCCTCAATCTCAGCAAATTCCTAAGTCACAGAGAACCTGCTAGAATTATATATGTTATAAATATACATAAAATACGGGAATGATTATTAGTACATCTTCAAAGTGCCTCCAGCCCCTTCACAGTTTTCAGATGAAAATATAAACTCATCCACCCTGTAAGCACACTTCTCAGCAAACATGCATATTCTTGGACAACATTAGGGTTCTCCCATACTTCTTTTCCACTTGCAGGACACCGCTTAGGGAGAAGCAGCTAAGCTATCCTAAAGTCTCAGACTGCAAATGTTATTTGGGTACTTCAGAGGACAGACACAGAAGTTGCCCTATTTTCCTTCTCACATGCTGCCTACCTACATCATTACTGAGACAACATACAGTTCACCATTAACAACGCACCATGTTAAAGAAAACTGGTCATCAAAAATAGACCCCAGAGAGAACTTGCCAACTCATTGCATTGTTTTACACACCAACACTGAAACATACTTGTCTACATGAAACAAAAAAATTACACCTATTTTTACTGTGCTTATTCATTTGAACATTTCAAACTGGAACTCCGAATCACTCATGGTTAACTCTATACAAATAATTTCAGTGAAATAAATGGGCATAACAAGGTTGAGCATGTGTAGCATTATTTGCAGGCTCTTCTAAGTCACTAGTTCATAATGAGTCATCTTCATTATACCCAGAGAAATGCTATTGCTAGCAGAGTTTTGAAAGTACCTGCAAGAATTCATTTTTGCCATTCAGGCTTAACATGCATAGCTCAGTCTTTGAACACACTGGGATGTTTATATAGCTGCACACATAATATACTGAGACAAGGTAAATCCCCACTTTTCTTTCTTGTCTTTCAGGTATTTTCAGTGGTTTCTTTGTGTTTGTCATTCTATTTGAATTTTGCAATCCTAATTCTCAAAACCAGCTGAAGAGTAAACAGAGAGGCTTTGTGATGTGAAAAAAAGAGGCAGATGAACAATAAATAGCAAATAATGCAAGCTTCTTTTGCATTTCTTCCTTTAAACAAAATAAACTTAAAGTAAAAGCTTTTCTCAGAAAAAAAGGAAATGCTAAGGAAAAAATGTGCAACACAAAATAGTTTTAACTGGCTAAGAAGAGGCATTTGGTCTCTTTGATACATACTCAAAACCCTTTGTCAGGATTTTCTCAGTGGTTTTTTGCTCAATGTCTGTGGGAATTACCTGACTATTTTCAGTCAACAGCTGCTGGAAAGGCTTCCCGATGGCTCCCATCTCTGACACTGCAGTCCATTCTGTGGACTCTTGTCCAGCTTCTCCTGGGGCTCCCTGGAAATAAAAATCATATCACTAAGTAAACCGTGCACTTTCTTTCTGTTTCTCTCTAGATGGCAGCATTTGCCTTAAGGAATTCCCTCTAGATGAACATTTCTCATACAGGAGTAACAATAAGGGCTGAAGAAAAATACTGTCAGGGACCGGAAATTCTTTGCCATTTGTTTTGGTTTGATTTTCATACTTTTCACTGGTTCTTTTGCTGGGTTTTTTTGGGGGGAGCATGCATAACTCTTTACATCGATAACTGAAGTTGTTTTAGCACAAATAGTTAAAAGCTAAATACCACAGTGCAATTGTGTGTATGAAATCAAAATACAGTGGGAGTTCAATTAACAGAATAACAACATGCACAGAGTAAGCAAAATATATTAAATTGACATGAATTAAAATTGAGTTGAAAACTTCCCCCCAAATTCCAAACACATCTGAGACAATGTTTAAAGCCTAAAAACAGTTGGGCTAGCCTTGCTTTCAATTTCTGAACTCTGTATATTTGGTATAATTCAATATACTGAAAAATCCTGTTCTTGCACATTCCTGGTTTTCATACAGACCCTGGAAGAAGCAGATTTATAAAAGACTTATTTCTAAGGACGAACACAGCTTCACGTTTGAAAATCTAATTTTGAATAATTTGGTATTTGCCATTTGCTAAACCCCTGATCTCCTACTCCATACATTTAGGGGAAGATCTCAGTCCAGTTGCATAGCCTCATTGATTTACAGGGACTAAACAGAGATGTCCGACTGCAGGCAAGGCGACTCAATTAAGAGACATAATCTACATTGTCGGGGTGCCTTAAACACAGCATAACCAGCCGGTCAAAAGAGGTGATTATCCTGCTGTGTTCAGTGTTGGTGTGGCCTCACCTTGAGTACTGTGTGCAGTTCTGGGCCCCACAATTTAAGAAGGGTGTGAAGGTACTCAAATGCATCCAGAGGAGGGCAACAAAGCTTGTCAAAGGGCTGGAAGGAATGTCCTATGAGGAGTGGCTACGGACTCTGGGTTTGTCTAGTTTGGAGAAAAGGAGGCTGAGGGGCGACCTCATTGCTCTCTACAGCTTCCTGAGGAGGGGAAGTGAAGAGGGAGGTGCTGATCTCTTCTCCCTGGGATCCAGTGGTAGGACACATGGGAATGGCTCAAAGCTGCCCCAGGGGAGGTTTAGACTGGACTTTAGGAAGCATTTCTTTACTGAGAGAGTGGTCAAACACTGGAACAGGCTTCCTAGAGAGGTGCTTGATGCCCCAAGCCTGTCAGTGTTTAAGAGGCATTTGGACAATGCTCTTAATAACATGGTTTAACTTTTGGTCAGCCCTGAATTGGTTGGACCAGATGATCATTGTAGGTCCCTTCCAACTGAAAATATTCTATTCTATTGTCAGGTAGACTACCATATTTGTTCTTATTATGTTCCCTTCTCTCACATATTCCTGGTGTTGGCTTATCAGTAGAAATAGCTATACATTTTGATAGTCCTTACTGTAGTCTTAGCCATCCTTTTAGTAATTCATGACTAGACCCTTCTACAAAATAGTTACACTGAAAACTGCTTAATTTTTTATTTGTGAGAGTATGAGCATGTGATATCTCTAGCCTGCATTAAATGAAAGAAATGAAAATTACCTAAAATGGGAAAAATCTAATTTATGATTAATGCATTTTTTTCAAATAAATGCTATTCATAAAAAAAAAGACACATATATTATTAGGTGTATGCAACATACAGTCTTGTTGGCTTTCAAGCAGATCATAGCTGCATTATACATCCCTGTAGTAAATTTGTCCATCTGTAGCCTTCTCTGAAAGGATACACTGCACTTGTAATTAATCTGCATTTTTAGTGCATCACCACATGTACTCACAGTAGGAAAAGAACGCTATCAGTTGTGGTAATTTTTTAGTAGACATATATAACTCATTCCCTATTTACTGCCTTCCATGTACAGTCACTGCAACAATGTTTCCAGATTTTTTTTTTCCTAACTTGTCCATCAGCCAGACCTTCACTGCCAGCTCTATCTATACTCTGAATCTCATACAAACTAGAGATTTTTTTTTTAAATTAGCCCCATCTTCATTTTTCTCATGCTTCCTCTCCTCCTCCCCCCAGTTTGCATTTGTCTCTTAGTCCCCTACAACTTCTTGACTATTAGTGTTTGACCTGGGCTGGCAAGCTGAGCTCAGGGATCCTTGGCTGTCACAGCCATGGCATTCCCCTGGACAAGGGCCTGCTTAAGTTCTGCATGCCAGTCTCAACAGGAATACACGTCTTAAAAGGCTAAAATGTAAGAGGAGATGTTGGCATTTCACTACTTGTTATTAACAATTGAGAAAAAGAAGAATATATTAAAATAAAAAAACCCCTAAATATACAGTACAAATGGGTCAAGTGTTAACTCACCTAGCAAAAAATTTTAAAGTAAAAGCATAAAAATTTAGTGCTGCAGCAGTTTGATCCAGCCTCCCTATTTTATCTGCTTACCTCAGCCTCATCTGATGAATGCCTAGCCATTCAAGAATTTATTCTCCTCTCTCAGAGGAAACTTCTGTAATTATTTTTAAAAATAGTGTTGTGGAGACTTGGTGGCCAAATGCCTATTGATCATGTGGAAAGATACATTCTTCTTCTGACTTCAAAGACCACAGTGCTGTCCAAGGAACTAAAATTGGCAGCCAGAATACCAGGGGAGAAATAGATAGGAGTAAGGACAGAAAGATTGTGTCTTAGAGTGAGGAAAAGAAACAATCATCTTCAAACTCTTCACGTAAATTACAGCAAAGGTACAAAGCTACTGCAAAGTGCCAGACTTGTTGGAATAACTTTTGAAGATAATAAGAATTATTTGAATAAATGGGTTATAAATCTACTTGACAAAACTATCTATAAAGTTACAAAAGCAGCAGTTCTTTCTTAGGTTGATGGGAACAGAGAGGTCATGTTTAATTTAATAATCAAGCAATCCATGGACATTAAAACAAATGGCATACTCCAGATACATTTTCAAAGAGGGCGGAAAAAGTCATCATATTGAAATCAGATGCCATGTGCATCACACATCATTTCTTCCTTTACTGTACTCCTGCCCTGTCCTGTTTTTTCCAGCTTTAGAAAGCTGTTTCTGTTTCTTCTCCCTCAGTTGATATGATCCAGTTAAATCCAAGCTTTGGAGACACTTGCATGAAACATCAGTGATTACTTGATTTCTCAGCATATAAATCTAACTACAAAACTTACTACGTAGGACTCTGTTATGAGGTAACTTTTCCTATGTAACATTTTTGTCTCAGCTGCTATCTGCCCTGAGACCTGCATTAACATAATACTGTCAAAGCTGATCTCCATATAACGTATTAAGCAATTGTTTTCCCAGAACAACCTGATAAAGCAACAAAAGGATTATACAGGGCCTTTAAGCTTTTCAGTAAGCAGCTTCAATGTAAGTTCAACTCCAAGCAGCTTTTAGCTTCTAAAAATCAAGGCCACAAATAGCTTCTGTTAGATATGACCTACTTAGAGAGGAAGCTCTCTCTTTAGCTTGCCACTCTGCCAGCTTTCCCAAACCCTTCTCTGCTTCTCAGGACTTTGTCCGACACTTGTACATCAAGCAACCACTCAATTCCTAGTCCTCCTTTTCTCCAACTCACCTGACCCCTGCAGCACAGATGATCTGCAGGAGCGAGCAGAAGGTGTCTGTGCATCTGAGCACAGGGAGCAAACAGACCATGAGGGCAGGCAGCAGTGGCAGTAAGTGGCAGGCAGCCTTCCTGATTCTTAGTTAGTGGCTGAATTAATCAGGACAGGTCATATGATAAAAGAAGTTAATCAGACTAAGCACTGTCTCATTCCACACCTGCCCAGTTTTGTCTGTGCTACCACCACTTCTCACAGCATGGGAGGCAGAGTTGTGCGCTTGCCTTAACTATATTCTACTGTTGCATTTCATTCTGTCCATACTAAGCAAATGTCCTGATTTGCAGGTTTTGGCATGCCTCAGCTTTTGCCTGGTAAACTTCCTCAATCTGAGCTGAGAGTAATACTAGATTCTCTCACATTCATCTCCTAAGTTCATGCCACCAAAAGGGAACCCCAAAAGCCGAAGGGAGGACAGAAGCTGCACAGGTTCTGCCTGCTTCTGTGGGCATGGCCACCCATCGGGAGAACTGCAGCACAAGTACCTGCACAAAACCCCATCAAACCTGGAGTCCTCTCTTCAGATGTTTAATTGCTGCAACTCTACCCTGGTATATTAGTAGGCAGTCAGAAAAGACCTTCAGCAGAAACTCTGATAAAGGCTTTACATATTAGTGAGGTTATTTCACTGCATACACTGTTTGTGTGCTTATACCTTGCTTGCTTGCTAAGGAGAAGGTTGCAATGTGGCATTTTGAACAGCTATTACCTATTACTGGATGTAAATATTGGTACAAAACTTTGGGGCCTCATTTCCAATTTGGCATCAGTTTACTATATAGCATCAAAGGGGCTATATACTATATCTGCAGGAGGACAAATCTGAACAAGGTACTAGATTTTAATGTCTGTGAATTGTGTGGTTCTGTTAACTAGAAAATAACCAATATAAACACAAATTCTGAAACCAGAAAGAATATTAGCCAAACTGGTTCACGTATACAATGCTGGTTATATTACTAAGCTATGAATTTCCTGATCTGCTTCACATGTAAGAAACTCTTTTTCAAAGTCATTACAATCAGTTAGCAGTATCCATATCTTGCTTTACTGAATTGAATTTTTCAAAAAACTAAAAAGGGTGTTTTGCACGGCTTCATAATTTTGCTTGCCAATTCTTCCAAGAGCTCTAATTACCCACATTTATTGCAACTTTGTGAGAACTTTTATTACATAAATATACAATTACTTGTTCAACACTATGCTTATAATTTACTGATATGCAAAACAAATGGTCTGTGTATGCAGCTGAATAATATATGCATATACATACAGAGAAAAGCATAAAGGAAAAAGTCCATGTAATATTTTTGCTCTTACACGGTTCAAATCAAAGTGCTTCAGAATAACCATCTATCCCCTGGAATGTTTGATACTGCACTAAAGCTGAAGACAGAGAACAGAGTTTGCAAAGCAGCTGCCTAATGAGCGATCTTAAAATCCGCATTTGTTTGTGCAACTTGATACACAGGATTGCAGTTAACAGACAAGGCTCTGCATCACAGGCAGATGCGAGTTTAACACTCTGTGATCTTTACCAGATGCTCTGAACTGGCTCTGGTCTTGGCCCTATGACAGTTTTGCCTATCCACTTTCAGATGTCACCAGCCTCCACGAGCAATTAAGGTATTGTCTGTCCTTGCAAATGTATGGTTTTTACATACTGTTTAGATGACCGACCTTGACAGATCAAGAACTGATCCCACACCATTGTATTCCCACTGGCTGAAATGGAACCGGTGTGAACAGGTATATGTGAGATGGTTATTTGGCTCTCAGGTTAAAATATATTAAATGCATATATTTTTTCATTTTGTCTAATTTTCTAGTTCAGGTCTTTTAAAACAATTACACTATGTAAAACTAAAAGAAAATTATATCAAATATTTGTCTTTTTTTTAAAAAAAGAATAATATGGAAAAAAAAATTCCTTAGCCTTAAGAGAGTGCAAACTCAGATCTGGGTTGTTTTCTGTTTGATACTTTTACCAGTAACAAATACTTCTGACTTCTACTGTACATATCTATTAAAGTACTTATACCACCACACTTTTATATGTTCCTTAAGGCCAAAAGAGGTTTTCTTCTTCCCCCCTCCCTACTTTTCACTTAATGAAATAGAAAAAGTTAAATGAATACACCAAGTAATTCTTGATTGTTATACAAAAAAGTTGTTGCTTTTCAGCAGCCCTCTTCCTTCTCCTCTAAAAAAATGCTTTTAATACAGGGAACTTAGTATGGCAAAAATTGGAATGTATGATTACACAAAAACATGAGCTTACTAGTAACTGTAGTGATCAAGTGATACTGAAATCACAGAAGCATAATAAGAATTTAGACAGATAAACAGTAATGTCCCATATCTTTCATGGAGACTTGATTACAGAGTACAAATATTAAGAAGGCAGAAGAGTCTGTTTATAAGACCCCGAAGTTTTTAAACAAATCTTGGGATTGTCTAGTATATGCCATAATAATTTCCATATTCTGAATCTCTTGAGTTTTTTAAAACTGCATTTTGATAGCTTGATCCAAGAGTTATTCACAGTAAATTGAGAACCCTGAAGCTTTGCAAAAGACTATAGCAGCACTTCTGCCAGTAAAAATATAAGAACAAAGTACAGACCCCACTTGGCTCAATATATCTTCCCCCCCCTTTCTTTTCTAAAGTGCTCCTTGCTCATCTTTGCCCTGGGACATTATGCAGCAGACTGATCGCTGAAGTTCACATGCTTTTTATCCATTAATAGCCTATGCCAGAAATACTTCAGCTCTTCCTGGAGCTAAGACACTAAGGTTGCCAAGAAAACGGCCTGGCTGCCTGTGTGCTCCCAATCCACCAGGTGGCTTACTAGCTCGCCTGAAGGCAGCATCTGCACGTCCCTCTGCAATGACGTTGACCTTGCACGGTGGCCTCTCATCTCTGGCAAGATAGGTTCTCGTCTCCACCGCATAGCGTTTCAGTATGGGTCCGGATGGGTCATCCTGCTTCTGAAAGAGTTCCCATGTACGCTATGGTATGGTTTTGCATAGCAGTCAGAAGAACCAATAAAACCGTAAAACAATATACCACCACCACCACCACCCATTTGTTATACGAAGGCTGTTGTTTACTGATAATGTTAAAGGAGAGGCCCGATACTCCATAAGGGAAGACAACTCCAATCCCTTTACCCATAAATATTAAGATAAACCGTCCTGCATTGTCCATATCCCAGCAGTCCCTTGGGCTTTGTGGGCAACAGAAGGATTGACATGCTCCTTGTTGCCTACCACAAGCAAGTGATCCAGGAGGTCGTTTTGGCAACTTGAACTCTTTGCCCTGATGTGGTTCTAGAGGTCTCCCTGACAAATAATCACTCCCCATGAGCCACAGTGGCTTCAATCAATTGAGAAGAATGAGTTACTCTAGTAGTGAAAATGTACAGAAATTAATGGTAAACTGAAACCTCCTTCTATGAGTCATGGTCCGTTCAACTGAGTTCCTATTTTAAGTTTCAGGGTTTTCATTAAAATATAAATGAATTTTACCGTTTCTTAGGCCATGCTCTTCTGGTGATCACATACCAGGCTGCCCAAGTAACAAATTCCTTCAGGGGAGTTCTGAAGGAGCACAAAGTGCAGATGGACATCTGAAGAGTGTGATTTGCTGGAGAAGGTCAGGAAAGCTTATGCTGACTTTAAACCTCCAAGTTAGTGGTCTCTTATAGTCCACCAGTGTGGAAAAATTGAGCTTTTAAAAAGATAAGTTGTTGGTCTTTTCCCACATAGAGCTGGTGACAGTGGGCTATATTCCAGCGTAGTTGTCCAGAAGATGAGGGTGTACTTCTAACTATGAGGCATTAAATAGTTCAACAGAGAAGCTCTCTGAGCTCTCTCTGCTCCCTTTGCCCTTTTCTGCGCTGGTCTTCATTCTCTTTTGTTTATCCCTTTCCTTGCATCCACATTTCTCTGCTACATGGTCTAGCAGGGGATTGCAGACTTTTGGGTGCACTGAGACACTCTACAGCAAATGCCTGTTCACAAGGGGAAAATTCACCCTTGCCTTTTACTCAAATTGATGGGAAATTGTTTTCATGATATATATTCTAAACTAGGCCTCTATAGGCATGGAAATTATTAAAACCCACTCTAGCAAGAGCATTATTACAGAATGTAAAAGCTGTTGCTGCATCCTTTGACCATTCTTCCTAGGTAAAAAAGGGGAAAATATTGTGCCCATGTCTCAACAATTTCTGGATAGGTTTGAAATGCAAAAGAAGGAAACATAACAAAAGACTGCGTCACTTCATAAAAACATGATGGAGGATGAAAACCTGGGTTCTTATTTTCACATCCATGTCAGGCAGGAATGTTTTACTACTTTTCCGGTCTTACTATATCTTCAGCATGTAGCTGTGAAGTTTGAGAGAGGCCTGTACAGCATAAGCTATACAAAGTCTGTGATATGAATTGAATTTTTAAGCCAAAGATAAGATGGTGCCTGAGCAAGAAAATTGGATTTATACTAGGAGAGGGGTGAAATTAAGGTGAGAAAGGGCCAATGGAGTACAACAGCTCAGGGAGTAACCAAAAAAGACTATTTTTTCCATTATATTTACAAAAGTCAAGGCAGTTTGCTGCAAGTGACTGAATACTTTCAGGCCAGTAGTTTTCTTGTACTGGGTCATACAACTTCTTAAAAAACTTCTATTGCTATTTAATGTTTCTATTAAGACACTGCCTTAAGGAGAAGGGGGCTTCACTGTGCTGGACATTGCACAAACAGAGAAAATATACAAACCTTTTCCCGACAGTTTTACAAAGTAAAAAAATTTTCTTGATTTAGGGCCAAATTCTGCACCCACTTACATTCACATAAGCCCACCGCTTTGCGGATGGAGGATACAATAGAACTAGTCACCTTGCATTTACAGTTTGAGATAATAATTAACAAACACATGAAGCAACATTGTATCTAGCATCACTAAAATTAATGATATGAGCATGGCAGCAAAAGGGTGTGCCCATTAAGTAACAATCACTTTTGTGATTTTCCCACATCATGCCCTCATAATGGAAAAGGCCAAATTTAAGGAAGGGAACCAGTAGAGGAGTTAACTCAGACTAACCATCGGGATGCAAAGTTGTAAAGTCAGGGGTTCTGGCTGGTGATTGCCCATGCTGGGAACTGCCCACAGAAAGCTGTAGCTCTTGTCTAGGCAACATGCCACATCTCATCTCCATCTGCAGTCAGCCTGGTTCACTAATGTAGAAGTAACCTCTAAAGTACATCCTGGTGTTTTAGGCCTCTTTCAATAAATCTCAGGAAAACAACTCAGGAGGGGAAGTCTTTTCCACTACGTTGGACTTCTGATAAATGGATGTGACCCAAACCTAAATTGCTTAAATTAGTGTCTTTAAATGGCCCCTTCATGGTTTCTCAGCAGTAGGTAAAATGGAGATTTGTATTTCTCTCAACATCAACTATAGAGCAAAACAGTAAACTATAGCTAGTCTGTGACAGCTGGTTACTGAAAGAAGCTGACTATACACTGTGAAGTGTGGATGAATCTTACCTCCCATCAAAGTCAGCAGGAACTCAGGGAGACTGAACAAACCCATAAATCAGATTCAATTATTTTTGAGGTAGTATGTGCTGCTTTGATTCTCTATTGTGAACAAGAACAACTCTGTTATCTTGCCTCTTTTCAATATCTGCCTGTTTCAGCAGGTAGGAGGCGAGATGGAGTACCGCTAGCCCCATTTTAGCAGTAAGACACTCCAAGCAAAGTATTTCTGGGGCGTTTTTAGATGCCTTGGATCTATCGCTGCCCATGAAGTGCGATAATCCCTGAGAAATGTCTGAAGTCACTCACTGCTGTTCTGAAATGGGATATGGCATATACAGTAGGAAAGTGTAGAAAAAAGGAAGAGAGAGTAAGAGAATGAGAGGGAATTTGCCACATTCTGCCAAGTTTCCATGAAGAACACAGTGATCACATGCTAAATCTTGCAATGGCTGTCAACTGTAATGCTGTCAAGTAGTCCGCCGCTGCTTGTAGAGCCAGAGATGAGACTGGTTTAGAACGTTTTAGGTACTTCCACTATATCCTATTAAGTGAGAATATCTCCACTTTTTCTCTTTATTACCATAAACTGCTGGAAAGAGAACCTCTGCTTTATGTATAAATGGGTAAATGCTTGACAGTCTGCAAAAACACTGCTTCTGGGATATCATCATTGTGGGAGTACCAACAGACAGGGTGAGGTGGCTGGTAAATATAGAAATGACCGGCATTAAACATCCATTGTCCTATCTAGATACTGGTTGCTGTTCTGGTAACAAAGGATCTTCAGTCAGATACATTTCATGCTCTTTAGAAGATCTGCTGCCAAATATACAATTTATGTGTATACTAGACCAGACATTTCGTTTCAGATCAATACTGATTATTTAATCTAATAGAACATATGGATTTCACATTCTATGCTTTCAATTTTGTGCCTCAAAGTATCTGTGGGCACAACAGTTGGCAATTTGGCCTCACCTTGATTATTAGAGAGCTTTTAAAACCAGGCAGACATCTTTGGTTACCCAATTACACTGTCATAATATTAATAGAATAGTTGCACAGAGACGCTTATAGACTGGCAATGAAATAGAAAAGAATAATAAACCTATTCTTGTTACTATCTTGTTGCATTTTAATCTGATAGTAGGCATGCCAAAATCATAAAACATTTCCACCAACACCAGATTAGTAATGAAAATATTTCACATTCAATTCCCAAGGTAGATGTGGCTATAGGTGGCTTTACAGACATCTAAATCAAATCAAATGCAGTTTCTTTCTACTTCAAAAATTCAGCCTCTGAATTTTAGATTTACAGTCTTTAATAACTCTAAGATCCAACGCACATAAAACTAAGTGTATTTCACCCTAGAACGCCATGTTGAAATTACTGTAAATGCTAATTAAAGAAGGCTATGCCCACTTCTTTATTCCTGTATATAATAAGAATGTTTATTTCATTTTTCTCTTTGGAAGTAGTATTCATCAATGTAAATAAAACTGTATATAGCAACAGTTTGTGAATACATTGCCAATTGCAGAGTAGAGATAGTTAACATGTACACTTTCAGCATATATCTTCCAAGAATAAACTATCATGACATAATGGCTACTGCATTTATGACTGCTTTTTGTTTGTGTGTGTGACTGAAAGTGAATTTTTCTTGTTGTTGGACCTCAACATACAATTAGTGATATGTTTCTATTTTATATATATGAAAAAAATATAAAATTATGCTTTTTCATGTGTGTGCATATGCACATATCTATCTATTAATCTATAACTATCCTCCCTCTAAAGCCAGACAGGTATATGAAGGTGAAGGATGATCTGGATAAAACTTAGCACTGAGCATTACACAATATGTGTTCTATTATCACTGTATCACAGACACCATCTTATCTTCCAGTCTGTGTTTGCTGACTATATCTGTTGCCATTTTGAACTTTTCTTATAGCTACTGTTTCTCTTTATACAGTTTATCTATAACATGTTAAATTCCTTCATCTTACTAATCAATTTAGAATGGTTTACTAGTACCCTCAGTTAAGTCTCATTTCTTCCCTTTGCTTTTGACCTTCCCAGTATGTATTATTCCTAGTATTATTAAATGGAATTGAGAAACAAGCCAAAAACAGTGTTGGGAAAAAAAATTTAACTTTATGAAAACCATTCTCAGTCACTACAGAAGAGATTCATGCAGGAAAGCTTACTTATAATCAACATGAACATTCTAAAAATGTAACATTACTTGGAAAATAAATGATTTTCTCCAAGAAAAAAGAGCCCTCTCCACACCCCTGCCCCCAAATACAAGTCTGACAGAAAGATTCTCTTATTAGTATGTAATATATTGTCTCAGAGCTTTATGGCTATATGGACTTGATTTTTAGCAGCTCAGTGCACCTACAACTGATAGATTTCCAATGGAACAGTGCATGTTTAACACTTTTTAAAAGATAAGTTCCTCCTAGAAAATTTTCGCTTAGCAAAACATAACTTGTGAATTGTCCATTATCCTTCTCTGCTCCTCCCTTAACTTGTGAAACAGAATTATATTTCATTTGCTTGGGCAACTGCAAGCTGATGAAAGTCAACACCTGCTGTTGACAGACAAGTTGGTATTAGCTACATGACAAAATCTCTTTGGGGAGTGGAAGAAAATAATGATTGAGAAAAGATGAAGGAGAGGAAGGAGAGCAAAGTCAAAGAAAGAAGAAGAAATAGTGCAAGAGGAAAAAAAAGAAATAGTGCAAGAACTTCCTCTCCTTCCTGTCCTCTTCCCTATTGAAAGAAACATGTATTTTTGTTAAAATTTCAGAGATAAAGTCTTTTTCACTTTTCTCATTAGGATACAGGAACCAGATAATTCAAAGTAAACAAAATCATGTATAGCTATAGATTGCAAATATATTGCAAATTCTAGACAGGGACAGCTAACTTTTTCAGTAGTACTTTTCCAGTTAGAATATGTGTTTTTATTACAACCTTTAAATTTTTCATACAGTGATATATCCCATATAACCTATATGTACTACAAGGTATATAACACTATAAGAACATACAGTATTTTTTACATATATATAATATTATGCCATGTCAATATGTTTCACATATAATATTAGGACATTATTGACACAAAACTACTTGAGTGTTTCTATTCAAGGAAAATTTTG
Organism: Gymnogyps californianus; assembly: GCF_018139145.2. NCBI lineage: Eukaryota > Metazoa > Chordata > Aves > Accipitriformes > Cathartidae > Gymnogyps > Gymnogyps californianus. The sequence goes on along the minus strand of NC_059474.1, from coordinate 60,287,607 downwards.
ACATTTCTGCTTTCCCTGAAGATTGGTATACATTTTTACATTTGCATGCTCAGCAGAAATGAAACTGCTTTTCCAACCAGTGAAAAGCACTTCAATTTTTGACAAAAGACTTTCTCTTCTTTCGTAGAATGGGGCGGCCAACCTGTAGCCCTCAAGCCACATCTTGCTTGCAAGCAATTCAGTTGTAACATTTGTGCTGACACAAGAACGTATCATCAGCAAAGAGCGGCAGTAGAATAGACAATTTGCCACTGGGAGGAGGAAATGAGCCAGCAGACACTATCATCACTGGGTCAGGCTGGGGCTCAGCCAAAGTCCCAAGTGTGGCACATGTGAAATGGGCTGTGGGGCACCCATCACCATTTGCCACACTCCTAGAGGGCGTACTCAGTCAAATACGGCTCAGCCACATAAAGATTTGGTATGTGGCTTGTAAGGTCAGACAGGCTAATCATCTTTGTTTTGCAAGGTTAATGCAGTACCTGTAAAGCTAGAAAGGTTTGTAAGGAAATGTCACTTCCCTGTTAGTAGTTGCACAACAGAAGTCTGATTTAGATTACAGATAATAACCAGCAGCGTGTACCCCAGCATGTCCAGCCCTGTGAAAGGGCAAACATTTCAAACCACACATTGCCTTGATATTTGAATCATGCTCTGGTCAATGAACAGCACATACACCTTCCAAGAATAAGTGATTCTTGAAATAAACATCTTTGAGTGGGGTTCCCTCTGAAATTTCAAATCAAGTGCACCCTGTTCCCAAATCAGAGGCTAATTCTCTTGCCATGGACTCCTCTGATGGCAATAAATTAGGAAGGAAAATAAAGATATTAGGGATTTGCCACAGAACAAGGCTCACTTAAGTGGCATAGCATTAGCAAGACATCTCTATACTTAAAAGTCAGCTCAGAGTAGGGCCAGGGAATGATTGTATTTAAAGAACCTGTTTAGCTAATGCTTGGCCACAAAACAACCTTCCAAGTAAGAAACAAAACCAAAAGGCAGAACTGTAATTAATCTGTGTTAGTTTACGTCAGAGATTGGAAAAATTTCCTCATCATTTTGGAATCAGGGAAGAGGGGCTGTAAAGGTGGAATGCAGTCCTGTGTATCAGCTCAGCTCTGGTACAGCATGCACAAATTAATGGCAGAAGATACCCTTTTCCCCTCCAAGTCAGATTTCTGTTGTCAATCCCATCTCATTTCGTTCATGAAATGGGCACCAGACTAGAATCAAGCTCAGTCTTTGGATTTGCACCAACTCCAGCAGATGCTGTAAATTTGCACAGAAACTGTCTAAAACTTGGATTGTGTTCAGGTTCTGTGGTATCCTTACAAATCTATCCAGATTCACCAACTCATGTTTGCAGAACTCAACTCATTTTCATGTCCTGTCTTAGTAGTATCTACATCATAAGCCTCACAACAGCATGATGCCCTACTGATGATCAATTTAGGAACATCTTTTTCCCAGGAAACATCTCTTTTCTGATTGAGAGACCGTTTCTCCCATGCGGCCACAGGACCAGGTGGTCTGCTTCACTTTGTTCTCTGACCTTTGGGATTTTATCATTTATTTTGGAATGAGACTTTGATAAATTATTATTCACTATTGTAATTGAACATGTTTCAGTAGCGCTACAGGCTAGCGTTGTAGCAAAGTAAATGTAGATGGTAGAAAAATCCATTTCGAAAGAACTAAAAGTACGGGTACCTCAAAATCACCAAAACTTATAGTAAGAACAAACAAGTAAATAAGTTATTGTTAAGCTGTAGTCAGACTCTTCTGATGTGGCATTTTAGAGTAAGAAAAATGTTAGGACTTTATGACCACCGGCAATTCCCAGACACATGAATGCAGTCTGTGTGTGTGCATGTACCATCACATGATTTTGAGGCCAAATATAGGACAGATGAGACATATGGTCACAATATTCTTCTTTTATTAATAGGTTGAGACTATCTAACTTTCAAAGGCCTGAATTAAGAAGACTGTCCATCATTCTCCAATTCCCATCAGTTCCTTTTAACAGTAGAGAGGAAAGGCACTACACTTTGATGTGGTAGGCTGCAAAACAGCAGTCAGCCCCACCTGCCTCATATAGAGCACTTCACCAAATACTGTCCACTATCAAAACAGTATGTTAAGTCACCCAGCTTTATTCTACCTGCAGTTCCTCTGGGTTATAAACACAGGTTTTTCATTTTGGTGCTACAAATAAAATGTAAACATAGCTCAACCAAGGAATTAAGCTCAGGTTTTCACTTTCTATTATCAGAGGAGAAAATAATTAACATCTGCCATAGAAAGCTATCTAAAGATACTGTGGATTTAAAATGGAAAGAAAAGGAATGGCAAAAGGAAAGAAAAAGAGAAGGCATTTGCTTTAATCGTTAAGCATTAGGTAAGGCTATGTATAAGTAGACCCAATTATTTCTCTTTTGGTATCATACAGCCAAATTCATAAAGCAATAATTCTAAACATAAATCTACTTCCAGACATTGCATTAATATCCATCCCTAAGAGATAGGTAGATCCCTATACAAGGAACAACCATGGTGCTTCTGATTGGCCATAGAACCTCTGTTACACAAATTTAAAAAAAAAAAAAGTAAATAATTTATTAACTGTTGTGGAAAATAGGATCACAGGGAAACAAGAAAAAGGAAACAAGTAAAGATTAAACTGGCAGTAAAACCTTCCAGTGAAATTCCTGGAAAGCAGTTCCAGCTGAGTACTGAGTAGAAACAGTGTAAAGTCCCAAGAAGCCAAACAGTAAGTAATATTGCAGAATAGTTCAATAATCTTCAGAGATACTTTTGCCAAAAATAATCAGGATATTTGATCTCAGCTTGACTGGAACATGCAGCTAAGAAAAAATTACCCCGTTTGCTGCAGGAATTGTAGTACTATGTCTCACCAATAAGAATAACAACAACTTCCACTCAGATAATCCCCTTTAACTGAGGTTTTAAACAATGTTGTATCAATTAGGGGGACACCTAGCTTTTTAAACATGAGTAAACAAATTCTCTCTTTCAAAATCAGATGTCTATACTTTACCACTAACTTACACAGTATGATTAATTGTAACTAGTACGAGTCTACCAGAGTTGTGTGGTTTTCTTTCACGGTTGCATACAATGGATCAACGCATTTTCCCAACTATATTTCACTTCTAAAATGTCTTAAATACTGAAGCGAGAGATAATCCCACAAGAAAGATATTCAATTCTGAATGCTGGTTGTAGAACTTTCTATCGAGACATTTTTGACAGTTATAAAACAAACACTTTTATGTAGAGAGAGAGGGGGACACTACAATGACTCAGAGAGATATACTTTAATGACAGATTGACCAAAAAAAGGAATATTTTTAATTGTTTTTTGAACTTTGGTTTGTGAAAAAAGGTTAGTTATTTTGCTTTTTCATCTTAGCTCAGGGAAAAAAAAAAAAACCATAACACCAGCATTACCTAAGGAATGAAATTTCAGCTTTCAGCCAGTCCTAGTAGGAAGTTTAGTTACACATTTCTTATTCCTAAATCCCAGTCCTGATGGCTTGCCCCAAGCTCACTTTGAACTTGAACTACATTTTTTCCCCTCCTTTCTCTTCCACTTCAATTCCTTCTTTGCCTCTGTCACAGATCTAACTTTGGGTAAGTGTTTCTGGATCCCTCATTCCTTTTCTAAGGATAGTTAAAATAAAACATGGTACTTTGAGTAACTGGTATTTCATAATATAAATTGATAAACAAGCTACCATAAAATAAGAGGAGGTGTGAACTTGCAGAGAATTTTTATTTTGTTGTAACATTTGTACACACACTTATTTGGTAGTAAATGGCAAGTAATTTTCTAAACTTTACTAGCTAACTTTCTAACAGGAACCTTTTTTCTGCCTGAGTGCTCAGGAGGGCATATTTTACCACCTGTAATATCATTTATGGAGGTGACTGACAGATATGGAAATAATCTTTGAGAGACTATTTCTTTACCCTCAGAAGTTTAAGACCTGGATTAAACCATGATGGTGGGACTGAGATGCTCACTTACGATTTATATACGCTTTACTCACTTGATATATATGAATGTTAATACCTGTAGGAAATATTCTGATAACTATGACTGCATTTCTCTTTGGTTTAGGGGCTTACGCCTATATAAAGGCATATGGATGTGGTTTTATGGAGTTCTATGTCCTACAATTTTCTATTCACTGTGAGCAGAGATTATAAAAAAATTAGGACTTTGGCACTTTGACAAAACTGGGCTATGAGGCCATTAACATGTTTTGTATTTACAAAGAGAAAAATTTGTCAGTAAATATATAAGCTTCTCTTTTTAATGACTACATTTTTTGCAGAGCTAATGGAAAGAGAACTTTGTTACATTTTTTCCCTTTTATATTTTCCCTGTCACATATTTTTGCTTTTTAGCAAAAGAGTTTGAGTTCCCATGTTAACGTTTACATTTGTAATGCTCTCCATTCTCCTTTGTAATTTCTCCATTTCTGTTATTTCAGGAACAGTGCAAAAGGCAAGAGGCTACAAGCACAGCACTTTCGAAGCGGCCTATGTTCGAGGATGTAATGTCTGAATTTAGGATGAATGAATTTCATATTAGGAAAAATTTCTTCATCAAAAGGGTTGTCAAGCATTGGAACAGGCTGCCCTAGAAGTGATTGAGTCACCATTCCTGGAGGTATTTAAAAGACGTGTAGATGTGGTGCTTAGGGACACGGTTTAGTGGTGGACTTGGCAGTGCTAGGTTTACGGTTGGACTTGATGATCTTAAAGGTCTTTTCCAACCTAAACGATTCTATGAATAATGGAGGTTGTTCTCTTCAGGCAGTGAATAGGGTGCTGCTGTGCTTGAACATCATGCCTTGCAGTGGGAGTCTCCAAGAAGTCTTTGAAGACCTAAATTTAAGTTTCCTGAGTACTGTCATGCAGGAAACTGATTAACTGACAGCATGGCTTGGGGCTTTTGGATTGTTCACATCCTTTGCTTTGCAAGCAATCACTGAAATACAATCTTTCCATTAGGGACGTGAAGGCTTTACAAAAGAAAAAAACTTTCAAAAGTTTCAGGACCGGTCATACAGTAATTGCTTCTTTTGAAGGGGATGAGTTCTATTTGTACTTACATAGCAGAATCCTTATGCTTCTGGGTTTTCTCTAGAGCTGTTGGTAAAGCATTTGTTAAAGATGTGGGAACCTGAATTTGCTTTTCCTTCTTCCCAAAGGGGTTTGAATCCCTATCATCAGGACACTGCTGTAATGAGCATGCAATATTTTATTAGAGGTTTTATTCCCCTTCCATTACAGATAGAATCCCTTGTATCAAAGGCTGAAAATCACTCCAGTCTGGTGATAATGACACATGTCAAAAAGTTATTTGGTGGAGTGGGAATTTTCATCATGTATATTTCATCAGGATGCAGTATCAGCTGCAGAGCATTAGAAATACTTGCTGCTATTATCCCTTAGTGCTTATTCCACAGTAACTAAGGAACAGCCCAAGAAGTGGATTCAAATTGGAATAACTTCCATCTCCGCATCCAGAAATGGTGGCAATCTAGTCCTCAAAAAGAGCAGCAAAAGAAAACAAAAGCAAAGCAAAGCAAACCTGAGAACCCTGGAACCTAGAAATTTAACACAGTAGTATGTTACTTATGTCTTATTTGCTACTCTTTGAAGAAAACTCTGTTTGTACTCCTGGTAGAAGGGGCAGGAAGAATATAAGGCATGAAAAACCTACTTAATTTCTAAATAAAGTAGGAGAGAAGAAGTAATGGCAAGACCTTCTCTCTATCATTAGCTTCCACCGTTGCAGAATGAGAATCAGATTTAAAACAGGATGCAAGTTTCTATGGAGTTGTGGGAGAGAGCTGAAGGAGTCTGACAAATAAGGGATTACAGATGAAGGTAGAGATCAGTGAAGGAGTCAAGGATTTCTGAAAAAGTTCTAAGAAATTCGGTTTCTTTCTGTTTTAAGATCTTTTGCCTCCGTCCTTTGAGATTCATCTGTTCTTTTTCCCCCAGCCTTTCTTTTGACACTTTCATTTCATTCTTCTCCTTTCTACCTTATAAACCTCAAGAGACTCCATTCCCTCCCACCCCCCAACCTGACCTAGTGAGTTACCTGACCTGATATTTGCCCTGATCTTAAAGTGTGATGTGACTGATGAGGTGTACTTCTCTGACCTGTCACCTTCTCTGGTAGCCTACTTCATTCACATCCTAACACTTGGGGTCTCCCTGTGGTTCCCAAGAACTAACTAGATCTGAAGACAGTAGCCTGCGCAGAGGAGATTGCCAGCCTCTCTGATACATGGGGAAGGATTTCAGCAAGACAGAGGGTTAAAGAGGACTACTGGAAGTCACAGAGAGGCAGGAAAGTATTTATCCAAGCTTTAATGAATCCAGAAATAGTTTGCATTCTGTTCAGTACAATGAAGATTGGATTAGCTTTTAAAAAAATTATTTCATCCATGTCAAACAAAAAGAACCATAAAAAAAATAGTATGAGGGTAAGAATATAGCCTGAGTGAGTTGGAAAGAAAATAATGGCACATAGAAAAGGGTAAGCTTGCAAAGGTTTGGATAAATTTGTATGTTTAAGATAAGCATCCTGTTTGGGGAGCCCTTTCTGAATTAGACCTTTCAACCTTTTCAAGTTTTGGCTGTCGCAAATATTTACCTCACCATGAAGCGTGCAGAAGAAGAGAGAAAGAGAGGGAGAAAGAGGCTGATTTATGAATCTGAATTCTTCGAAGGACAAATTAATTGCACTGTGGCACTTCTCTATAAACTAATATTGACTTAAAGGACAGCAGGAAGAGATCAAGACAATGAGTCCTTGTAGCACTTCCATGTCACAGAAGCCCATTAACCAAATGTGTACCAAAGCAATAAATTTGTTTGGAAAATATAAATGTACATCCCATAGGTGAGTGCAGTAATAAGCATTTGACAAGGTTCTATCCTTTACAAATACCCACAGGAAAAAGGCTTTTGAGATTATCCTTTTTTTTTTTTTCCTAATTTTCCCTCTCCTTATCTTTCTAAATACTTGGTTTGGACTCCTTTTAACTTCAGACAGCTTTAGAAAAATCCCATTCATAAAATTGTATACATCTCCTTTACACAGAGTGCTGTGTACCAGGCTATTTGTATTAGAGTATAACTGAGTGCAGTCTCCCTAGAAGTCTCATAACAAGATGGGTGTTCTGCTTAGGGCCACCTCCAAGAATAAAACTTTATATACAATGCTCATTTCTCACCAGAAATGTAGGAAAATAATGACTTACAAATTGATCAAAGTCTCTGCTCTCTGATGACAATAATACTGAAATATTTTAGGAGGAAATACAAATAATATAAACCTGTAAGTCTTCAAACCGCTCTCTGATTTATTAACTAAAGCAATGACTTCTCAGCACCATAATTTAGAAATCACCTCGTCACCTCAGGGTCTTAGCATTTTTGCTGCACGGTCTTTTGCATTTAAAAAAATGACTTTAACCTGTAATAAGCTCTTACATCTCCAAATGAGCTCATTAGTTTGTTTTTTTTTAAAAAAAACACTGTGAAAGTGAAACCTGGTGTGATTATGTGAACTGACCTTGCATAGTCCGCGTTTGAGTGTATCTGCAAAAATTTATATGATTAGAATGGTCAGTAACACTTCCTGGAGCCATTAAACACGTACATATCTGCTAATGCATTTATTTGACAGCTTTCAGTGAGCTCACTAGAAATGCTCTGCAGACCTTTTCCTCACAGTTAAAAAGAAAAGAAATTGTGATAATAGGATATTGCAAGAAGATTTTAAAAAGGAGGCTAAATTCTTAGAGAAATAAATACTGTGGGGAGTTCAGTTATGATGGAACTAAATATCTTTTATATCTAACCATTTAATCAAAAGGATAAAAATTTAGAAGATACTTACAAAAATGATACGGTTACATAACTTAAACTTGGATGTGTCAGCCACCATAAAACACCACTAAGTAAATAAATGCTGTTTGTGGGTTATACCCTCTGTGAACGCAGAAGAGAGAGAGCTGGTTCCAGAAGCTCTTCTTCCTGTCCACCACAAATCCTGTTCCCACTTATATGCCTTACCATGTGACCAGAACTAATCATAGGTCCTCTGCTTTGAGAATGAGGAGGACATAAGGACTGTTCTCACTAAAACCCGTTAGGGAAGATGCAACTAGGATGCAGGCAGTGCCAAAATGGCCTGAAACACTTTGTGCACCCCAGCGCAGAGTCATCTCCTGCGGAATAGTGTTGCCTGTGCCCTTGTAGCTCTGCAAACAAATGCTACAATGTAGAGCATGAGATGAATATGCCTCTTACAAATTGTTCTCAGAAAAAATAAAATGGCAAAGGAGATGAACTTCAGTCTAGAAAAGGTGATAATAACAGGAAAAAGAAAGGTGAGGAAAGGGAAGGGGGATGGGGGGAGGAGGGGGAAACAGCAACAGACTCCTGATGCTCATGACATATCTACTAGTAATATCAAACATTCCTGAAATTAATAATAGGTGATTTCTACGCTATATGCCATTTTTGTTGCTATCCCACTAGCTATTTGTCAATTCAAAGTCTTCTGCTTCATCATTTGTGCCTATTTATCTCATTACTATTTCCATCATCATTAATATATCTGGCAGATTTTTGCCAACCAGAAGTTATTCTCCTAAGGTGCTTAAGTATAATTTCCAGGAGTCCTGAATGTCCATATGCTTTCATAGAAATTAATTTTAAATCCACTTAAAAGTCCACTTAAGTCCACTTCAAAATTTTTGTTAACCAAGTAAATATTTGTGATTGCTCCCATTAAAAGGCAGGTACGATCATTTTATGTCTGTACTGTGCCTGTGTAACTGAGTCCAACCTGGCTGGCAGTTGTCACCTCCATACATAAATGCTTAATAAAACAATAACTACTCTAAACTGATGAATAAAAATTAATACATTTCATGTATAAGTAGAAATGTGTGTCAGAGAGAGAGAGACTGACTGTTAATTTCAAGTTATTCCACAATGTACAAACTCTATGAAGCATACTGGAAACAGAAAATTAGATCAGGCTTTGTATAATCCCTAGAATCCTTTGAATTATGTTAATAAACTCACTTCTATAAATCCCCTTATGAATCTGATGGAGAAAATACATTTTTGGCATGCCTAGCAGTCATGTGTAGGTGCACATTTTGTACAGGACACACCACTTGGGGTATTCTTAGAATCAGAGTGGTACTGGTTTGACCCTCCTGTCCATCAGCTCCCTCGATAGTACAGGAAGCACCATGCTATAGGCCACTGTGAGTGAGGCAATGCATATTTTCTGCTGGAATTATTCCCGTTCAAAAATAGAGTCAAAATGTGAGTATGGACTGTAATGCAGTGACTGGGCCAGAGTGGGACCCAAACACTGAAGATATCACATAATCACTGCCAACATTTTGCAAGTAACGGATGGGTTGTACTCTATTTCTTTTTAAAAAGAAATGACTCATGTACCTACCTCCAAGAGAGGCTTTCAGTGACAATGGCAATGTGACCTCTGGGACTAAGCCCCTCTCTACCTGGAAGGTTATAAAATGTATTATTCTTCATAGCTTTTTGAGATGAGTGGAGTAGGCTGCTCACCATTCAGAAGCTGGCTATTTTACAGCTTTCTGAGGTACCCAGCCTCCATGTATTGTACAAGGAAAGCCTACAGATTGCACTCTGGTAAAGCTAACTTGTAGCAGTGCTTACGTCTGTTTCTGCACTTAGCCCTGAGTAAGGGACTTCACTCCATAATCACAAGCTTTGCTCTCTGAGAATCAAACAACAATTCAACTGGCAGTGAAGCAAAATGGAAGTCTGATTTGCCTCCCTTATCATTATACACTCTCCCCTCCTCCCTGATTTTAGTAAAGAGACTACTGAATAGGTCTGGCATAAGTAAAAGACAAGGGTTGTCTAACTCTTGTCCAAGAAAAATGCTTTATAGTGAATCAACCATGTAGCTCATTAAAACAATTGGGTCAGAAGACATTGAACTAATGTATAATCCATGAATTTTTAAGCTACCTTGAGACTTTCTCCTCCATGTAATTGCAAAACAGCACAGTATTGCTAGTGCTAAACGCAGGGGAGATTGTATCTTAACATTTCAATATGTTGATTAACGTCACTGTAAAGATACACTAACAAACTGCAGAATCATTTTACCTCCAGTTTTTTGCTAACTTAGCACATCAACAAACCAATACTTGTAGACAAACACATGCTATTTTGTGATGAAATGTTCTTAGACATTGTCTGCTAAATCCCTATAATTAGCATGGCCCTGGTGAATGTCACTGGGTATTTGATGAAACAGGGCATGAACTCTGCAGCAACACCCAGGGGGGTCGGTAATGCTATCCAGAATGACTCTTGGAATTTTTAACTACTAGATAGGTTCTCCTTATCTAGGAAACTCAGGGGAGAAAGGCATTTGTCCGGTCTAATGACCCCTGTTAGCAGATTTATGCCACCTCCCTCTATACAAACTGTCTTCTCTCTCCTCCTTTTGGATATTTAATTGGAGAGTAACTATATTGAATAGTATTCTTTTAGAAGGGATATGGCATGAAAATGGTAAAGAAAGAAACCAGCCAAGTTCTTTTTTCCGTTCTGCTTATGCCATTGTTCTTACTCTTCAAAACACCACAAGAGCAACAAGTTTTGCAGGTAACAAAAAGAAAAATAAAAGCCAGCATGATTGCAGCAGGTAATTTCAAGGGTCCTAGGAGAACTAAAATTTCTTATTAAAAGACAACCTGCCCTAGGGAGAAAAATACTTTCTTTCACTACTATCAAGAACAGTTTTCCTTGGCTGTAGAAATACACCCACAAAACAGAAAGGTGCTTTCCTCTGTGCTGGGAAACAGTTTTTAGAATGGTAAATATTCTAAAAAGCGTACAAAGTTCCTTTTCCCTATAGTTCCTAGTTGTCTGCTGGTTACTAAAATTTACCTGAGATTGAGAGACTGAGTCAAAACCCTGCTGCAAAACAGGCCCAGTAGCTGTAGTCCAAACCAGGGTTCTTATGCCTCAGATGAGTGCTCTAGCAGGTATAGTGTTAGCTGTTGAGACAGTCTGATTTTGAGAGAAACTCCAATGCAGACATGAGAAACTCTCCTGATAAAATTTCCATTTTGCCTGGCATATTTCTCTCAACAGTTTTTTTCTGCCATTCTGCATTTTGTAGCCTTAAGGATTTAATGGTAGTATCAATCTTGCTTTAGAAAACATCATGCATCTTCTGCATTTCAAATGCTGATAATTCTTACATGAAGAATTATCTTGGAACGCTATGAAATTATTTCAAAATAAATTTCAGAAGTTTAATATTAATGGCATTTTTTCCCTAAAAAAAAAAAATCTATGATAGATTTAATTTTGCAAAGCTGTACAATTTTTGAAAATCCATCTCTCTCATACTACAAGGGATCAGTTTTGTTTCAGCTGGGCTTGTGGGTGGATTGAATAAGAAATTCAATTTGGTCTTTTCCTAATTTTATGTCCTAAACAGTGCACGATATCAAAATGATGGAATGAGCTGTAGCTAAGGTTAGGGGACAGGGGGGAGGCTGTCTATTGTATTAAGGACTAACTCCTTGATTAAATGTAGACTCAAAACAAATAACCTCTGTGCGCGTGTTAACTAGCCTAATTAATCTTCATGTTAGATTAACTTGATAAAATGTTGACCTAATTTGGGATTAAAAGATTACAAGTAACATTTTCAGCTGAAAGCTGTAACATGCCTCATGTCAACACAGTAATGACAGAATTAACCCTGCAAGCCCTCTCAAACCTGTGCACTGGATGTCACTGCTTAAGTAGAGTTTGGATGACCTGTAAATGCAGGAGGCTGCAATATATAAAAAAAGCTAATATTGAAACACTGGTCTCTCACTCAGAGTCTCACAGGCCTGCATATACTGAGAAATATCACAAAGCTAAGGGAGGAAGTAGAGATGCATCACCCACGCACTCTTACAACTTTTAAAGTTCTACAAACTAAATATACACTATGTGTTTGTGTTTAGAGGTAGAAATTGGAAGGTTGGAAGGGAGCACATTATGAATTCGGTATCATTAAGAGGATAATAAAGATGAAAATGTCTTTGAGAAATCTGGGAGACGCAAGACTTAGATGCAGGAAAATTCAAAACCAGAAAAGCGCTGCCAATTGTAGCCCAGAGGAGCCTGGTGGCACTGATCTGTGTGTGAACAATGGAGATCTCTTTCCCGTAACATGTTTGGATGTGATATTTTATGCTTGTATTCCAAAGGGTTTTTTTCTGAGTCTAGTCAAAAAAATTTGTGAACTTGTGAAAAGTATTTTGGTGATCACTCTTTTCTTTTGAAAAAATGTGGGGAAAGAAGAGAGACAGAAACTCTCTCACCTCTGTAAGAAGTGATTCTTCTAGCTCATGCTATTTTTGTCTCTTAACAATGTCATATCTGCTCTTTTCATAGATAAAAATGTGCTATCTCTCACTTACCACCTTGCAAAGCACTGGAGTCTCAAAGATGAGCTAGGCTCTTTTCAGCTCACAGCATCGTTAAGGTTGTGGTTCTTCCCACAAACGGGACTCAGAACCTGTGCCGCCATCACGTACACACAAAATACTCTTCCACTTCCGCTATGGCTCTCTGCACTAATTTTGAGACTACAAAATTCTGAGGTGGCTATTGAGAGAGTGAGTGTCTCTGGCTTTTGCTTAGGGTGGTCAGACTAAAAATAAAATTTTAAAAAAAAAAGGAGCACAAGGTTGTGGCATTACATACTGAAAACTCATATCTCATATTAGGCCATGGAACCTAATAGAGATAGCACGAGAGGGGACACTTCCCTCTGCGCTGCTTCACGTGAGAGTGTACAGCTCTTGTCTGCTCACATAGGCTCTTCTCTCATGCACTTCTACCAAAGCCCTGGGAATGCATCAGCTCTTGCTGAAGTAGTGCAAGTGTAACCAGCTGGTAAAAGTCAATATCCCTAACAATAATCCAGGACAAAACAGCATCCAGAACTCAGTCCTTGAAATACCAGGACAGAGCCTGCATTGCCAGACAAACCAGAATATTTGATCACCCTATTTATTATATGCACATTGAGATAAAAAAAGCCTTTGCATGCAACCTGCAACAGAGCAGAGTAAACTATAGTTCTAGTGCTGAAATAAGTTCTTATGCCTAAGAACTACCTAAAGGAACATACTAGAAGTCAGCAGGAGACTGAGTTAAAGACAGTGTGAACCGAACGCTGGGAGAGGTCTTTCTTTTGAGGCGAGGTTTGGAACCAACAATGTAATGTAAACCTCACAGAATCAAGGATGATACACTGCAGAATAAAATATGATATACAATTAATCAACTAAGGGAAAGCTTAGGTTTTTTGCTTACTCTTTGCATCACAACTTGTTAAAGCAGTGTTAACAATACTGAAGTCATATTCTTTCAGTAGCTTGGAAGGTTTTTTTAGTGCGCATACCTAACAAATGCTTTCATATAAGTCATGCAGACTTTTATTCCCCTAGAACAGGAGGATATATGCTATAGTTTTATGGATTTATTTCCATTAAAACTGTATGCCCCTTGATAATTTACTACTTCATTTATTTCTATGTGTTATTGTCTAACTTTTCCTATATGAAAAAGGGAACAGGATATTAAAGTTTTCCTAAAGTTGCTATTACTAATGTCACAAAGAGGAGCATTCTGAAGTTTTTTATTGTACTCTGTCACTTCCCATAAATTCATGACAAAGAAATCAATGACTAATCCAAGTTTGGTCAGACAACTTGGCCCAAAGTGGACAGGCTTAAAAGCTGAATAACAGAATTAAAAGCATTTCTCTTGTTTTTATTCCCATGGAATAATGATTTGCAGCCATAGCAAACTGTGATGTGATTCCCATCAGTTCTGAAAAGTTACGCAAGCCTGGAATAGACCTGTCTTCAGGAAGGACAAACTATAGCAACATGCAGCTCCTGCTGGCCATTACTTAGGTACTATTCTTTCCTGGGAGAGCTTAGGAGACTGATTAATTTAAAAGATACTGCAAAATGCTGTGCTAATAGAATGGATGGCTTTTCTCTGTAGACTGATATTGAAGTCTTGACCATCATTCACCATTAGATATTGCTCTATATTACTGTGAGCGGCTGTTAATTAAATTCCTCACATAAGTTATACTGCATCTATGCCTGTATCTTTCTGCAGTTTTCTTTGACCTTTAGCCCCAATTATTGTGTACATTTGCTGAGTTTTCACTCTAGATCAGCAATAAATGAAATAACCGCTTGACAACTACAGATTATGGAAATGTTTATGAGCTATTTTTGAAACATGCAGGATGAAAAATGTCCTAGGCATATTCTCTAGTTCAAATATTTAAGTTTGTGAATATGGCTAGTGTGAATGTCCACAGAAACAGATTAATAAAGAAGTGAATTATCTTAGTTCTTTTGTATATAAACAAAGTTGATGATATACATTATTTAAAAATCTGAACCTGTAATACTTATCTCTGTGGAAAAGGATGTAAGAAATTCAAGAAAATAAATGTTCCTTATTGCGGACAATTGGTTACAAAAATCAAAATATATCTGTAGCGAACTATTTAATTTTTGTTTGCCTTTTAAACATATCCTTTGCTACTCTAGCATGCTCCTGCAGATACTTTTACCTTTAAGGTGACACAAACAAAATTGCATTGCTCTCCCAATTTAATTGCCTGGTCATTTCAAAATAGTTGAAAAAACACTTGTACAAGACTTCTTGATGAATAGCCATAACTAGAACAAAGATTTATAATGCCACTAAAATTTTAATCTGGATTGAAATTTTAGAGATGGTAGTGCAATATGACTGCTTTTGAAAAGCTTGATTAGTTATAAGCACTGACAACTATGTGCAATTAAGTCATTGAACTTTCATGCAGAAAAAAAATACTAAAGCATAATTTTCAGTCTCTACAACCTCTATGAAATACTGTTACTATTTTCAAGGGGAAAGAGAAGCCCAGAGAGATTACATGGCTTTTACAAGACTTCTATCCATTCAGTGCAAAACAAGAATAAAATGTACCAATAACAGTGTTTCCAGGACCAAATCTAGCCACCCTGAGTCAGACAAGCAATGAAGCGCATGCTTAATATTACAAGAATATTTAATGTTTTTAAATTTGACATGCAACATGGCCCAAATTAATCCAGACTGAATTCTACTCTGTGCTGTTGTTTCCTATTAAGGAAGAAGTTCTAAAGATCTAGAGAGTCAGCCAACAGCATATACGAGGTGCAGGGACTCAGTCAGGATGAGTTTGGGCATGAACGTTTTACTCTATAGGAGATATTTTTACTACTTGCTTACTCACAGTCCCAGCCAGCCAACTAATGCTTCTAAAAGATTATATGGAAGATAAATGTCCTGAGATTATTTTATGAATAAGCTGATGTACATATGCACACACACTTATGTAGCATCTAGTATTAAAACAGCGATACTGCGTTACATCATCCACTCTGCTATTTTAAATTGAGAGGATAAGACTGCTGCAGGGGAGCAGCTGTACAGAAGTTCCTTCTTTCCCCTTCCCTCAGCCAAGAGATAGTCTCCAGAAATTTCCTACAAAGGCCTTATTATGATCCCCAAAACATTCCTCTATTTTTCCCTTATTAAACAAGGCTGCTACCAGCCAATTGTAAATTAGCGTTTAACTTGCACAAAACAATTTTATAGATTGTAATCAGAACAGTAACAACTGCCTATGAAAATGACACTTTATAACTCAATAGAGATGACTTGGTGTCTTAAGAACATTACTTTTAGCCAAAGCTGAGTTAATAACTAAAAGCAAATTCTACACTGGTAAGTAAAAGTTGGCTACAGCAATCCCTAATACTTTTCTACTTACTTTTCAAGAATAGCTGAGTAAACAAAGTAGCTAGGCAAGACTGCTTTCAGATAGAACGCATTTTAGGGAATAAAACTGGAAATGTTAGCACAAAATCTTTCTTATATCACTGATTAGGAGACAGAAACTTAACATACATTTCATATGCTCACTGAAAATGAACCCAACTCACCTCAAATTTTATATACCAAATAGCCACAAAATCTGCGTACAGATGTAAATAGACCAACATTAATTCATAGGCAATGTTTATTGTACTCTTCCAAAACCAAATGCATTGATTCTACATTTGGATAATTCATAAGCAGAAAAAAAACCATTAAAATCTGTCATTTAAAAGTTTTCCTGCAAATTATTTAGCTGTACTGTTACAACTCTAGTCCTAAAACATTTATGAATTGTTTTACTCTGCTAACACCTCAGCAACAACATAATCCAAACAGCTGTAGCTGATTAATCATTTTTTCTTGTATTAAGGATGCCATAAAATGGTTTTGGCATTTTAGTAAAAATAAAGAAACTGTGCAAAAACTGAACAAATCTGGTATAAACCTGACTAACAGAGATCAAGTCCACAATACATTTTACAGTCTTTCCCTGACTTTATTTGGTCCTTAAGTAGAGTTTATTTGCCAGCTTACATTTAGTGTGTTCCTTTTTTTATTATAAAAGAGTAATTGTAGAAACGTCTCCTTCCCCCTGCCTGCCGCTCTGCCCTCCCCCCCTCCCCCAGTAACCTTCTGAAAATCAAATCTGACTGAAGTTCATGAGCAGGAACTATTCTTCTGTAGCCAAATAAGTCACTGTTAACAAACTAAGTGACATTTGCAAGGACTAACCCTACTTCAATGAAAAATGATGCGATTCTTTCTGGGGGAAAAAAAAAAAAGTTGTTTGGTTGGTTGGTTTTTTAAATGTTTTTCCTCTCTTGTAAAACATTAAGTACTTGAGCAGTAAAATAATGAAATAAAAAGATGAAGAAAAACAGGGAATCAACTGTGTTAGTAATATCGGTAATGCAATTTCTTTAATGGAAAGAATAATAGAATGTTGCTTCCAATATTTTGAAGTAAATGTTGATCACACAAAGGAAACTATAGACTAGGAAAAGTGTGTAAATCATATTCAACTTTATCTTTCACCACAAAAAGACAGAGAAAACACATCACCCCTCCCCGCCCCCAATATTCCACATTAAGCAGTTCCAGGTGTTACGATTTCTAGGTATTTTTCCCTTTGGTTTGTACTGTACTATTGCAATTTTATATTTATCTTGCCATCTGTCACAAGAAAGAACAGATATAGAACAGTGGCAAAATCATGTTAAAAAGACTGTCTTGGGATAACAAAGAGAAAAGTTAATGGACATGGATTTACAAATTATTAATGATTTTTCTTGTCATTTCTTGAAAAATGAAAGCTATGCACGCTGTCTCTTTCCCCAAACAGATTGCATTTTATTCCTCTGCAGTTTGTCCGTCAGGCTTCACTCTGACAACATAATCCAAAACTAATCCAGAGCATTCAGTTTTCCTTGTTGGCTCTCATGCACACTGCTTAGACAAATCCTGCTACCTGTCAGCCCTCCTGTGTGTGCCAAACAGGCTGCCAGGTTAACCCCTGGGGAAGCCGAGAGACCTGCTGACTTAACCCCTGCTTCCCTTCAAATAATCCACTGTAAATACATAGGACGTTAACAGGCTAACTGTTCTAATCAGGGCTGGATCCCTTAAAATCTGTTTCATACACAACCCTTAAGAACTAGGGATCTAAGCATCACTGCTGGAAGAGGAAAGGATTGCTTCCAATAATACAAGCACTAAATAAGCAGATGGATAGAACACACATTTAGGTTTTAATCCCCTAAAGGAGTTTGAGAAAATACACACGTCACTTCAATTGCCCACCTCATTGCTTATAAATTTTTCCCTAATTGTCAGGACAAGATCAGAAATAATTTAGTACAATGAAAGAAAGTCTAATTTAGTTACAATTCAGGTTCTCAATGGCAAACTTTCTACCCATTGCTTTTGTCCACTTTCATAAAAATTAGTTTCATAAAAATTAACTTTTCAGTGCTCTAGGGTTTCTGTTTGTTCCTTTGCATTTTGTAGAGATCCACACTGAATGTAATATAAGTCACTAGTTAAAACAGATTTTCATAAACAACACACTTTACAAATAATAACATTTTAAATTACTTTCTAAAGACATATAATTATTTCCCAGCAGCACTTAAGACAATTCATTTCTAATGCTTTAAGCCTGAAATAGAGAAAAATCTGAGTTACAAATCTTTTCAAAATACTCACTCTGTACTCAAAAACCCAAAATAAACCAACGCCTTCTCCTCATTGGAATTCAAGGCACATCACTCTATCTGCTGCTGCAGCATCAACAATCCACAGCAGAAAATAACTTG
This sequence comes from Gymnogyps californianus, assembly GCF_018139145.2. Lineage (NCBI taxonomy): Eukaryota > Metazoa > Chordata > Aves > Accipitriformes > Cathartidae > Gymnogyps > Gymnogyps californianus. The sequence continues at coordinate 60,269,203 of NC_059474.1, read as the reverse complement.
CGTAAGCACGGCATACCGAGGAACACTTAAAAGCCACGCTAAGCTTAGCCACATGAGAAATGTAATAAAACATCGCACAGCTCATTTAATGTTTGGAAGGCATGATGTCCAGGTTAACATCTGAAGTGGGGGAAGGTAGAGTACGCCATGGGGAGGGCTCCCGAACTCTGCCACAAACAAAACTGGGAAGGTCCATTGTGCCTTCTGATAAGAACATTTATTTTACCTCAATTAAATTTCAGGCATTCTCTTGAGAGGAAGAAGGGAAAATTGTTCTTCCCTCCCACACACACACATTCATATTTATGCTTTACATATACATGCAAAGCACACACCTCAGTCTCAGGACTCCTGGGAAATGTTTAAATGGTTTTATTCATTCTTAGAAGTGTTGTGCTTGTGGCAGCTAATAAAGAGATCTTATAAATGCTACAGATTCCAGAGATGTTTAAAATATTCTTGCTGCTTTTAAATGCAGTGCTAGTTTTAAAATCCCACTCTTTCTAGATGTATTACTCATTCTAACACTGTTCCTATTTTTTATATACGGTGTTAATCCTTAATAAGCTTTTAAATTTGCCCTCATTGCTAATTTTAGATCCCCACAAGTCCTTACCTAAACAATACAGAAACAAATATTTGGCAAAAATATTGGTTACTTCTAAAATAAACTGATCTGAAAAACAACTAAAGGAAATGTTTTTTTCATTATCTATGTTCTTTTTTTCCCAGCTCATCTCAAAACAACAGTTATTTTGTTGACAGAAAAGTTCATTAAGGTCTCAGACAGTAGTTTGTCTTTGGGGAGCTGACAACTTTTGTTAGGGAGAAGGCAGTAGTTTAAAAGATAAATCTTATCTCTCTGTCAGATAATTTTTCTCAAAATCAGAACTTCTTTTCATTTTCTTCCCTATAAAGGCATTTTTTTCAAGTAATTTATTCAGTATTAGTTAAAACAAAGTTGGAAAGGTAAAATTGCAAAGGATTTTGGAAAAATCAGCCTACATCCAACAATCCTTCTTAATTTTGTTTTTATAAAATCCTGACTCTCCGCAAGTCCGTAACAAAACTCCCATTGACTTTCATAGGATCAAGATTTTACTCAGTGTCTAGAAGGCATGAATCCTCCTGGGCAATTAATTGATACACAACGAAGTTGTGCGTATGAAAGCACGTGCTTGTGCTTAGCCTTTCGTCTGCATAAATTACAGGTAACATACTGATGCAAAAGAAATGCCACACACTTCCATAACAAATTTCAGTGTTATACCCATAGGATCTCCTCTAAGATATTGCTTCTTCCTCAAAATACTTTTAATAAATTTACATTTTGCAAATGTTCTTAGGCTCCATTAAATGCCCACAGCACCAGAATTTTTAGAGACTATCAGACAGCTAGTTTGTTAATCAAAATATAGTGCCACAGGAGTTACACTAGAACTTACAGAGCTGCCGCTCAAGAATTCTATTCATGATTGCCAAATAGCATTCAGTCTTCAGGGATACTAAGCAAATTTATTTAAAAATAACCATACCTCAGTTACCTAGGAAATGCCTGCTTTTAAGCTGAAACACCTCTTTGCTTTTGTACTTACTGTTTTGAACTAGGTTCATAATGGCAAGCAATGTTTGAAAAAGGTCTCTTAGAAAGCTACTAAGTTTATGCTATGGAGAAGTTCAATAGGCACAACTTAAAGGTCTGCCATTATGCTCAGAAATGGAGTTTTAGCATGTTTGATGATCCAAATATATACGGTTCAGTGGTCAACATTACAATTGTTTAAAATGCAGTGACTAATCTGTAACTTACCAATATATTACAAACCAACGTTGACAATGCCAGGGTCTTTGTTGATAATTTTTCCTTTATATAACACCAGCTGGAAGATGTTTCCCTATTATTGATCATGCCACTTATCAGCTATTCACAACATATTTCTTTGTACTTGGTACAAAATCTAAACAGTGTGGACTTGGTTCATTAACCTTTTGATATTGGGCAAAAGGGGGAGTAAGGCAGGGAGAGGAGAAGCACTAAAAGTAATTTCATTGTTATTTGGATTTTCATTTTGGTCAAGACATCTGAAGGGGAAAAGGACACAAACTTTATAGGAACGAAAGAGCACTTAGAACCTGGTCTGAAATCTATAGAAGCAAAAGGAAGGCCTTCTGCTGATTTAATTTTCACTGGTTCAAGTACTGAGCAAAAGGTAAGTTTCAAAAGTTTAAAAATAAACAACCCCCCTATCTTACAGTGGTTTCCCTGAGGACAGATTGGAAGTGGAGCTCTACAAGGAGTTAGCAGGAAAATCTTACTGTAGAAAACAGAGACAGAATGTGTCTTGCAGTCTGAAAGTCAGAAGAGAAATTCTGCAACAAACCTCAGTACAGGTTTTCAGAAAACATGAATTAAGTAACAGTTTAGAATATTTAAAAAGCTCTACATAAAAAATCACAGATTCAGTCTGCAGTATATTTTTAATATAATTTATCAAGTGCAGAGTCAGACTAAAATTTAGTTTAAAGTGTACTTGTCCGATGAAATATTCGCATGAATGTCTGAATCTGGTAGGGTTCTACTTATAAATACATATACACCAGCAAGTAAACTGATAAGAAAAGGAAGTTAAGGTTGCAGAGCCAAGCATAACACTAACACTTTTGACTTCAAGCTCTTTACACCTAGGAGGCAGCTCATAATGATCTGATCCCCTACAATCTTTCTGTCATTCCTCATCTCCCGCTTAGCCATACCCTGTCCCCTTGGGGAGCCGTACCTTGGGCTCTTCATCCCAGTATGAACCAGTGCTCAGACCTGTCTTTTCTTCCTGGAACTTCTAGTGTTTTTGCAAGAGAGGAAAACCAGTGATTTATATTAAACATTTTTGTGTGTGGAGAATCTGTATTGCAGAAAAGTCACAGTTACAATAAAATGGAAAATTGACACATCTGACTCTTGTAATCTTTAATCTGAAGCCTGAAGTATTTCTACCTCTCAGTGCCATCGCAGGATGCATAGGAGTTGTAGTTCAGCTGCCTCATGTCCCTACATCCTCTTTATGTGGAGTAGACCATCTACATCAGCCAATAACACTCATGACACAGGTGCAGCCTTACATCTCCTTACCATGGCTGCCCCATGACCAGCTTGAAGCAGAAGAGCGTGAGTCTACCTGCACCCATTCACACACAGTCTTTGAAGCACTTCTATTTTATGTCTAGCTCTCCTCCCTTCCCATCTGTTACAAGCTGCTAGGGTAATACAAGAAGCAATAGTTTTCAAGGTTTAGCTGAAATATTTCATTCTCTAGCTTTTATAACATTTTAACCATTTTTTTTCCCTGGCAGCTCTGTCAGCGTAAGTTAAATAGCCAGGACAATCTTGGCTTATAACTACAAGACACTCCAGAATTAAGGTCTGTAATAGCGGTCATTTTGGCTTGTCAGAATTAAGTCTGATATTTAGGTCTCTGTATACTAATAATTCAGCCTATTCTGGCAAACTCCTCAAACACCTCTGTCTCATCAAAGATACAGTAGGAATAGATACAGGTTTCTCAGTTACTATGCCAAGGTAGATTTACTAGTCACTGTCGAAAAGACAGGGATACACTCTCCTTGTTCGCTTTTCTTTTATTACTTCATACCTGCATGGGATTTAAGAATCAGCAGGGCCCGCTCCCTCTGACACACTGCAGCACAATCCAGTACATGAGCATAAAAATGTGGGAAACTGCTCCAAAACCAAATCATCTTCCAGACCATCAATAGCTAACATCACTGTTACTCGCCCCAAGCCGCCTCCTGCCTTCTCCACTACAAACTTTTTCATTGTTTCCTCCTTTTTGACTGTGGTACAAGGTATAATCATACATATTATAAGATCAGTCTTAATGGCAGGTAAACAAATTTACTGCATCAAGCATTTATTGTTTTGTTCTCTAATCTAAATAATAATACCTGGCTGCAACTTTTTCCATTAACAGGATTTACATAAATAATATACGCAGAGCAAGTTAGCATCCTAGTCTGAGGTTACTCACAATTTAAGAAAAACATCAGTACTTTTATCAACTCCCCCAGCACATATACTAGCCATGATCTTTACTAGCCATGGTCTTTAAACTTATTCTGATCATGTTTTCACTGACTGCAGTGAAAGTAAACTACATCGATACATCATGAGAACCAGAGATGGCACTTACTAAGCAAATAAGGATTTATTTTATTTAAATTAGATTAATACATTAGTTTACATTTTATGTATACCCAAACCCATTTATTTTTGTTTTATTGTGCTACTATGAAATTATATCACAGATCTATACATGTTCTTGGAAATATGACTCTTCACATTTTTTAAGCAACTTAATTCTAATTACTTACAAACCAATGACAAATATTTTCCTGGTATTGCAATATACCACATATATTTTATTGTATTGCTTTGCAAATATGGCATGAATATTTAAAACACAGAAAAACTAAAGTGTATTTCTACCCATAAAGGATGAACGGTCTATCTACCACGCTGTCATCATGCAGTGCCCTGAAAAATCATGGCCAGGCTACTTCCCATGCTTGGTTCAAGTCCCCTCCTGAAAATACGGTTTTAGCTTTGTTTCCTGCTATTTCCTACAGTTTCATCTAGATTCTACAATGAAGGAAGGAGCAGGAAACAAAATTAAATCTTAATGTGACCTTCAAGACAGTAACATGCCTAAGGAAGCAAGTGTGTGTTCTTTCTTTTGTCTACTTGCTCTCTCCTTCCATGGGCTCTTTTTCTCTTTTTCTTGTAAAGAAGATAATAAACCTTAAAAAAAAAAAATAGTGCTGAAAGACAGTACTGATTATCATCATTTCTGTAAGCTCCTCTGGAAGTCAAAGGAGACCAGAGTGCGAAAAAAGTCACATTGGCTTTAAAACAGTAAACCCAGCCACAATAGCTGCTGCTGCAAGTGCTCTTTGTTGTGTCTTTCTATTCTGAAGCGTCCTTTGCATCCTTTCTGGCAATCTCACCATTGATGACATAAAGTGTCTCTTGTCACAACTTGTTCCCTCCAAAATTGGAAAGCAATTCCACTCTACAATGACATGTGGACAATGTCTGGCAACCCATCTTTCTGCTCAAAGCAATATCAATTCTCATGCCCTTCACCCTTTTGCCTCAGTTTGCCCTGGCCATTCATGGAGGTTGCCTGGCAGCTGTAGGAATCCAAGTGTCAAATTCTGGAATGAAGTTTTCCAGGACTGGAAAATCAGTGTTAATGTTGACCTATGGATTTGGCTAATTAAAGCAATATATATTAGATATTAATATCACTGGCAGTTCCCAGTTAGTCAGCTCTCTAGACACTAGTTAGATGTTTAGAATTCCACTATATGCCATCAGTAGAAAACATTCTTAGCTAGTTTGCAAAGCTTCATTAAAGAAATGAGAAATACTATCAGCATCTTAAGCTGCAGTCTGTTCCTGTTTTATTTTATATGGAAAAACTGTATGTTCCCTGGTTCACAATAGACTTACTCTAGCTTAACTCATAAAAGCTAAAATTGCCCTTTTCTGTCTGAAAAAGCCAATCAAAAGATTACTATGAACTAATATTCCCATTGCACTTTCCCTTGAACTCTTCTAGGTGCTTACTGCTGCAGTTCAGTTTCCATTTTATGTTCTGCAATCTCATGGGAATAGATAGCTTAAGAATCTTTTGGACTAAAGGCACTGGCACATTCAAATTTTTCTCTCAATTAAAAAAAAAAAGTTGCTTCTCTTACATTGGTCTAGTATATTGGACTGTTAATTTTTTGCATTTTTGAGAGCAAAAAGTAAATTGTTCAGAATACAAGTATTTTTACAGGGAGATTTCTGACGAGTAGTTTTATGCAAGGGAAAAAGAAGAGGAAAGGGAACCACCCATTTTAATATGCAGAATAGCCCAATCACACTAGTGACAACAAACCTGAAAGTGTTTTAAGGGTGTAAGAATCCACAGAGAGAATCTGCAATAACAAATGGAAATGGAATAGATAAAAACACAGAGTAAAATGTTGCATCATGTCACATTTGCTGTAACACTGTAACTTCTCAGCTGAGTTCTTAGAGCTACACCAGTGCAAGGAGAAAACAGTCGACTCTTCTGCAGTGGTGATTACTATGACACACGCATATAGATTGCGTATAAAACCCAATCCAGAAGGCCAAATTCAAAGTTAACCAACTATGAACCTGGGCCATTTATTTTATGGGCTGCTACAAAATCTGTTTGGCATTCATGCTCTCTGTAAATGTCAAGGTAGCTATCAAGCGCAGTCTCCATTTTCACAGTAGCAATGTTTCCATATTCTTTTGGCAAGCATTGTGCAGGCAAAGCGTCACAGTAGCAGGTCTGAACTAGATGTGTTGTATTGTATTTGTGTACATCAGAAGTGAAACTTAATTTGTCTTTACATCAAGGGCCAAATGTTTTAAAGATTTTAAATTAAAACTGCATAGTGCTTGCCATGCACTACTCAAAGTAGTAACCACTTCACTTCTTGCTGTATGCTCTGATTGGTGTTCATGTGGATTACATTTTAATATTAGGCTGGAAGCTTAATTATAAAGGATTATTAGCAGATCATGAGAGTATTGCAGTGAGACGGGGTCATGCAGAGTAGAATATTAAGAGCTGTCTAATCTGTGACCTCTTTCTCCGTATCATTTTGGAATCATTGTGCAAATAGAGCCACTCACAACACTGTTCAAGGCATTTTTTTTTTTTCCTGCCTTCCTCTCAGCAGGCTATTGCTGAATCTCCTGAAGCAATTTGATTGTTTTGCTGGAAAACTTTTTGGCACAGGGACCACGTATTTCCTTCATGCTTTTGCATCTTGCTAAACATACCTTTGGAGTCAGACAGATAATGACATGCTTTGTACGTGGAAGTCCTGTGGCAGTAAAAGCACTTTAGAGGATAGGAGATAACACGTGTGAGGGACATTTGGAGTCAAGATAAATTATGTGTGTACAGAAAGCCTATCTGAAAATAGGTCGTAATAAAATTACAGTAGAGTGTAGGACTAGTAAAGGCAGTTAAGCTTTACTTTGGTTGATAGGAGTGATCAGAATACAAGCAACATTATTTTTCTGTAAAGGGATGCAGTGCGGTCTTAAAATAGCATTTATGTTGGCTTTTGTCACATTAACTGTGGGAACTCTGGTGGAAATACATTTAGGTACTTGAAGACCATAAGTTCAGAGATAAGCTTGGCCGATACCGTGAACAGCTTGCCTGAGAGGTAAATTGCATGCAGAAACTAAACATGACAGCCAAAGATAAAACACTTATTATGATTAATACCAGAAGATGTAACAGGCTTTACTTACTGCAGCCCCAGGAAACCTCACTTTTACCAGATAATGTTTACAACTCCAATTGCACTCACAGGGCAACCACATGCTTTCTTAGTAGATGGGCTCTTATCTGTGAAACTTCTCACCCATATGAATTTTAACTTCTGCATTATTCATGTGAATGTTTTAGGAGATTTACAAGTCTGTAAGATTTTATGCACCTATTAAAAACCTAAAACAGCCTGATAGCAAGACAAATTTTTAAGAATGCTGCGGATGAGGAAGGTGACAGTCTTCTTGTGAGAGGCTTATACTATGAAGATTGCTAAATGAACATTAGCTTATGTAGAAGGTGGCAAGTAAGGTTCGCTCTGATGTGTATATTGTCTCTTGCAAATATCTGCACAAATGACCATACTGCATTCCTCATCTCCTATACCTACAAATGATAAAGTACAATTCCATGTAAAAATGCAGTAAAAAATTAAAAAATATCAGAATAAAATCTTTCCAACTTAATTTTAGCATCTATTTTAGTTCCCTCTAAGTTATCCTAAATTAGATTTTTAGTCCCATTTCTGAAATTTATTTTGCTTCAGTAAACAAGTCCTCTTTGAAAGAAATTAATGCCAATTCTTTCAGCTCAGCAGAAAAACCAAATTCTTTCACTTTAAATTTTGTTCCATAACCAGAAAATAATCAGTATCTATACTAGAGGACTAAGATTTCGATATAAACCAGTAGAACCTCCTGAGAGGGTTTTCTTCAAATTTTTTTTAAATGTAGCAGATAAAAAGAGAATTTTTATATTTTTTTCTTTTTATACAGGATGAGTAAGATTAACACTCAACATATAAAACAGTATAAAGCAATATAAAAGCAACAGACAACACATATGGATCATTAGTGGAGAAAAATAATTCCCATAATATTTGAAGTATTTTGATGTACTAGACCTATTCTACAACACTAATTCTGAGTAGCAATTACAAAAAAAGGTTTAGTTTCCTGAAGGTTATAGATTGGACCAGAATGGTATTCTGATAATGAGAAAATTAGTTAAAGAAATTAATGAGAGGATTCTTGAACTTTTTAATGGCTTTTTTTACAGAATTATTTACCATCAAAACCATAGTGTACCTAAACATAAGCCAGGGAGAAGATCTTACACTCTTCTCAGATATACACACACACATAGACAAACAGAGGATGTGTAGTTGAAGGAGGAAGTGCCAAGGAACAGATGCCCTCCTAAAAATGCTCCCAGAGCCAGGAATCTGCCCTCCCTCAGCCAGGAAGACAGGCTGACAGTGGTGACGAGACATCAGCAAACTCAAGGAGAGCAGCTACAGCCCTTTCTGTGTGGCAAATGGAAGCAGAAAGCAAATTGATAAGAATGATTCTGTCACTCTGGGACTGCTCTCGATCAACATAACCAGTGCTTGAAAAACCATGAGCAGCTGAATGATTGGAGGCTGGAGACGTCACCCCTCCACCCCTTCATCCCTTCAGCCCCCTCTGACCCCACACTGTCTGCGGGCCATCCTGCAAGTGGGGCTTGCCTGCGACCTAGGTCAGACAGGACTGATGTCCCCATGTCACTCCCAGGCCCTTGAGAGCATCAAGGGGGCTGTTTTAGCTGATTTTAGTACAGGAAAGCTGTGTGTAAACCAACATCTTTCCTACCAGTCTCCAACAGTCTGTATGAAACACTGAAGAGTCTAGCAATAGCTGATTTTTTTAAAAGGCAATAAAAAGGAAATCAATCTCAGCTTGACCTAAAATAAATCTTTTATTTTAATTTGTTGAGGAAAAAAAGTAAAATTTCTTTGATTCAACAATAACAAGAGAACTATTTCTCCTTGTTTTCTTCTGTTTGGGATTGTCAATGTTAACCTTTTTTTCAGAAAGCTAAAGCACCATAAACAATGATATAATTTTAAAACCAAAATCCAGAAGCACAGTCACACAGTTATCTCTTTAGTAGTCTTTCCCAGATTGAACAGGCCAAAACTCCCCAACAAATGCAACCCAAATTTATTCTGGTTTTAATTCTACAGACCTATCTCCTGTGAGACCTCACAAGGTTCTCTCTCTCATTTTTATTTTCTGGTCAGTGAAATACTCCACGAAACAAAAATTAACTCAGTTCCAATATTGGTCTCTTATGACATTATGCACATAGCAGCAATGGAGAAAAATCTCATGAGACAAACTCCAAAATTTTTTTCTAAATAAAAAGGTTTTTTTTCTCCCTCCCTTTAGGAATATGTCAATTTGGCAAAACACCCTTGTGCTCCATATGTTTGTGCACTAGTTTCAAAAACATTTTCAGTGAGGAGGGTTTCTTAGCATGATGCTAAACTTCTGGTCAAAATGGGCCATAAGATCCACCAGCTAGACAGCGGCATAACAGCTAAGGCATTAACCTGGTATTTGAGAGCTCAGCCTCAAACTCCAGCTCTGTACATCTAATCTAGCAACCTGAGCCTCATTCCCTGCTTTCTCCTGAATTTTGTTCCTTGCAAGGAGCAAAATTTCTTGGAATTCAATCAGAATGTGTCAGATTCTTCATAAAACAAAATGCTGTAAAGTTTATACAAACCATTTCTCTCCAAATAGAAACAACATAGTATATAATTTCCTGGCAATAACTAAACTCCAAGACATTTTTTTCTTAATTAAATTAGGCATTAAATCATTGCAGCAGATTTATTTTCCTGTTTGTGTTTTTTATTAATTAAATCTGCACCATCTGCCTCTGTTTATCTGTTTCACAATCCTTTCATCTAGCATTGTATGTTTATATTTTAAATGCATATTAGCTTTCATGATGGATTTCCTAACTGCAGAATGGTAGCTGCAAAGACAATTGTCATAAAAGGATACCCAAATGCTACAAAATAGCAGTGCAGAAAGCACCACAGCACACAAAAATAAGGGACAAAATCATATAACAGAACAGGTAATCAAAATAATGTTTCATTAAAGAGAAGACATTTAAACACAGCAGCATAACAATTAAAGACCACCTCTTCTACATGAGCAGGGATGTGGGATTAATTTAGATATACTCACATTAATAATTCAGAATCTAAACAGAAGAGAAGGCATTTCAGATCTGTGAATCTAACAGATAAAGCACACTTCTTTTTACTAAAATAAGCAGATTTCTCCCCAAATGGATATTAAATGGTTATGTATCCTGTAGTAGCATGTAAGTTACAAAAAAAGCATGGGTGTATCTCATACTTACTCATGGACTTGAGCTGACTCTCATCATCTGCTATCAATTTAGTGTTTATTTCTAGTTTTTTTTTCTCTGTGAACAAAAATCTTTAAAAATTTTCTCTTGAAATTGCATATTGCATCTCTAAGTACATGAATAATTTTACAGAGTACTTAAGACCAGACTAATTTATCCTATTGAATTTCAGGTGATACCATTCTCCCCAAATGACTGAAGTCAAGAATTGTTTGCCACAATTAATGGAGACAGTCTTGTAATGTGCTTTCAGTATGAAAAAATACAAAGTATAACAACTTTTAATGCTGAATGGCTGAATAATAAAACTTTCTGTTCTGATTTATGTCACAGACTGAGATAAATTATGAACTTTTACACAGTCTTAAACTATGATAAGAGATACTGGAGTTCAGCAGAAGTTATCTACTGCAAAACCATTTCTAGCAAAATTTTTGGTTTTGTGTGGTAACCAATTTTCAATGAAGTTACATAGGTATATGAGACTCATGTGAACAGTTTAGATTATTGTGATCTGATGCAACACAATAAAGAAACAGTCCCCGTGATCCTCTAGGGGATACAAGTGATTTCTAGAGGTATAGGTCGTAGATTTAATGGTAATAGATAAAGAAAAGGCTGAGATTGTAGGGGAATAGTTTCTCAATCAGTACTGATGGACAGAAGGTATACAAAACAAACCACATCCTTTCTTTCCTCTTTTTATACAAGTCTGTGAAATTAACTTTTCATTCAGTTTAGTCTAGAGGAGACTAAGGCATTTTAGTGCTTTTTTTAAGATCTGGAAAGATAATTTTTTATCTTTCAGCTGAAATGTAGAAGCCCCCTTAAAAAACAAGTGAACCGAAACCTCTCATCAAAATAACAAAAGCAGAAGCTTTAATGGAAAACTCACATGCAGCACAGTTCATGTTTTCATTGAACAGCTCCAAGATATCACAAAATATTAATGAGTACGTGTTTGGAGGTGATAAGAACTGTAAGCACACATAACAGTAAAATTACCTACAAGTAACATTAACTTATCAGTCCTGTCCCACCCTTTCTCTAACAGTCCTCTCCAGGCCATTTACAACTACAAACTCAAGTTTCTTAGCTACAGGTGATTGTTATTAATAATAGACAGAGACACACAGAATGAGCTTCTAGAGAGGCATTATCTGTTTTTCTGTAATACCATTTTGGAGGAAAATTCCACTGAGTAAAGGCCATCCAATGGGCAATGATCAGTCTGAGCAGTTCTCACATCACTGCACATTACCGGTAAAAGAATGACCTTGGTACGTAACAAATCCATGTCTCCACACTGACTTGGAGAAAGAGGAAAGTTTAAGGATTGTGCTTTGGCTCCTTATCAAGTTTAAATCTTTACCAGACAAGATTCCAGTGGAAATCCAAATCCGCAGGTTCTGAAGGATCAGCATTTCTTCTAAATTACTCTCAGACAGCTTGAGACAGGTCTAATTTCACTAAACAAGTGCAAGTCATCCTTTCAGTGTGCTGTTTCCATGTGTCCTGAGCTGTGATGTACATACCACAGCCATTCTCACACCCCCCGTCAAAGCGTCCCACAGGTGCAGCTACGGCCCTGTTGTTCAGCAAGTTAGCCAACCAAATTCCTTCCTCCCCCAGTGCAAGGATCTTGTGCTCCTCTTGGCACACGGGAAGTTTGAATGCATACTTTTCATTAGCTCGATTCAGCAGTCCATGCTGAACTGTCTTATCCTAAGTATAAAGAAAAGCCAAACCTTCATACATCCAAGCTCTCCACCACTAGCCTAACAACATCTTAAGCTCAGTTCATGTCCCCCTGGGTAAATATACATGCAGGTTTTGTTTCTGCCTACCAGATGTATTCTTTCTTAAATGTGGAATCATTCTAACTTAGGGTCTAATTCTGTAAAAACTTACCACTCTGCCTTCTAGGCCTTGAAAGACTTTTTTTATTTCTTTTCATCATAAGCACCATAAGCCTGTCATCAGCTTTTTGAAAAATTGGGCTTGTTGAGTAACCAGAAATTATTATCAAATCTTAAAAGGACAGTCCTGAAACTGTATTTTTTTTAATCTACTTGCAAAATCTGACATTATATCAAGATTTCTGATTTTGTAAGTTAAGAATCAGTTCTTTCTTCTTCAGTTGTAGTTAAGACATCCCACTGATTTCATTAGAGATCTGTGGAAGAATATAGGACAGTAATATTAGCTTGCACAATACACTATTCTTCTGCTAAAAATCTTGATTATTCCTTGACTTTGGATGCCTACCATAATCTGCATTTTTATCATAAGCATGAATAAACTGATACAAAACCTATACCTCAAAAACTCTCCAGATTTGAGGCCAGCAAAACCTGAATCTAGCTCTGGATAAGATATTTTGAGACTTGAGTAGGGATTAATAATACAAAGAAAACAGATGTAATACTTAAGTAATTGGTTCTCAGCTGTGCATGGGATGAATATCTGTATTCACCATTTCAGCTTCAGCTTAAATGTATAAACCAGAAAAACAAACATGAAAATGCTAATAATCCTATCATTTCGATTTACAGACCTCCAGGCCCCAGCTGGTGACAGAGGAACTCGGTAGCCCTTAAACAGCATGTGGTTCTACTTCCTCTCCTAGAAATGACACCTCCCAACATGGTTTTGAGCTAAGCTAAAGTGTTCATTCAGCATGGCAAATGGGCAGAATCAGACTCTCATTGACCTCAGTGAGAGATTAGAAAGCCAAAAGAATCTTATTAATCCCAGTAAGCAAGCATAAATTAGACCTACTGCACATACACCCCGAAATTAGCATACGAACACATGGGGATGCAAATCATTGAACACAGTAGGTGGAGACTGGGTTCACTGCAAATCAGCTTTCTGTACAAATACAGGGCCCAGCACCTCCAGGACTCTGGAGACAATCCTGCTCGGAAACCTGCAGGTTTAAGATCTGGAATTCAGAACTCCCACACAAGTGCACAGGGGATGCACAGTAGCTGCAGCGTGTCTGACATAGCACTTGTGCACTGAAAATCGATCGTGGAGGACTTCAGGGCCTCATTGCAGGGCACTATGGCCCCCTGTCTCAAAGGAGAACTGCTTCCAAGACGAGTAGGTATTTCTAAATTATTTCTAGGATTATTAAAGCATGCTCTCCATACCAGATGTGAGCTCTGCAGTGGCAGCTGAACTCTGCAAGTCTACTGGAGTGCATTAGAAGAGTGGGAAGCTCTATGACCACAGGAGGAATGTGGGGCTTGCCCATTTCTGCTCAATTTCAAACAGCACTTCTGTGAGTGTTTAGGAGACAGAGACATTTAGTTGCACATTTCTCTCCCTCCTCCCTTCACCCTCCCCCTCATCTTTATTATAGTAAAGTGTTTCATGCATTCGCCACAAAATTTCCTTTAACAAAATTCTTCCTGCTGCCTCAGAACCACTCACAACCTGGCACTTGGGGAAAATTTTAGGCCGTTTTACCATATGCATCATGTCTAAAAATAAATCTATGAGCTTTCTGACTACAAAGATAAAAAGGTCATCCTTCCTCTGCATAGCCTTTTGTTCATATTTGAAAAAGAGCTACTGTGAAATACTACTGTGTTAAGTCTGTTGTAAAAATGCCTGTAAATGTAAAAGATCAGCTGATTCAGACATGCCAACTAATTTCATCTTACCATATTTTTACTCAGCTTTCTGGCAACAGAATTTCTTATAATGCAATCAAAATCTGAGCTAAATAAGCAATATTGCTTTTAATGAGGTGATGCACGCTCTTTCTCATTCCTAAGTGTCACGCTGTTTTTCACGATGAATTTCTTAAGGTGGAAGAATTTATTTCTGGGCATAGCTTTTTTACTTCACATATTTACATATCTACCAAAATACCGTATATGTGAGTGATAACAGTATCTTTGTATAGACTTGTCATTTTTGCTGATTTTACTCTGGGAGTCTGGCTAGCTTCACAAAGTATCCAGATAAGGAAAATTGCTTATGTCTTATGAACGGAGTATCTCACAGAAACAAGTCCTGCCAATGGCTTTTGTGTATTTGTGCCAGTAAATTGTACAATACTTTGAATTTATTATTTAAATTTGAATACGCTATTGAAAAAAAATCCAGTCAATAGAGAATACAAACAAATTATCAAGTTTCAGTTTGGACTGAATAAAATGAGTTAATTCTTATTTGTGCTAGCTGATGTATCAAATTTATAGAAGCAGCCTGACTTTTTTCTGGACAAGCTAATCAAGCATGTAAACAAAGATTAAGATTCTTCTGGATGTTAAAAAAGCAGTGCATCATGCGGTACTTTAGAAATGACTTAGGAAGGTTGCTCCTTTTAATTCCTTTCAAAACCAAGCATTTCTAAATAAAAGCTACATGGGCTCTTGGATGAATTACAGCCTTTGTCAAACATTGCACTGCCAGGTCACAGCCCCCCATGAATCAAACAGGTTTGGTGAAACCTGTAAACTAGTATTTCACTCTCATCAGAAAAACAGACTGGTATGGGATGGAGGTTTATAATTAGGACACTGCTTTTTGGCGACAATACACAGCCAGTCTAAATGACCTGTGCTTTGAAGGTGGAAACTGTGAACGACAACAGTAATGACAAAGAGTACTATAAAAGGACTAACAACCAGTTGAATGAAATCCTACCAGGAGTCTGATTCCCCACTGCTTTGCACCATTTCTCCTAGTCACAGACATTCCTACAAAGCCAGTATGAAATGCTATCAAATTAGACCGATTTTTACACTGATTTTACACTGACCTCTCATACTAAAGGATGGACAAGCAGTTCAGATTTAGATTTAAATTTGTTTTGGCCTTTCTCATATTTGAGTGATATATATATCATTATATAGATACACAGTTTATAGATAGAAGAATGCTATATATAGATATACAAGATTTAAATATATAGGTTTAAATATGTATTTATCTACACGCACATATATTCCCCTTCTTTATTGCTGAAAACTGAAGCTTTAACAAATCTTTTTTATACAAACAAATGAAGAGCAACTTGAGTAACTGGCTTTAGTCTGTATCTACTGGATAATTTCCGTATGTTTGCTTCCAGTTTTAAGCCATGCTTGCATATTATTACCACTGACAGTAAAGCACACATTTGTAGGTAATGCTCTAATCTCACAGTCAACTCCAATAATCTTGCACTATGACAGGCTTTTGAATTAAATTGTTTTACAGTCGATATGTACCTGAAATACAATAGTTGTCTATGCATGGCAAAAATTATAGCAGCATAATTTAGGCAGAGTAAAAGGAAAAAGGTAATTAGTCAATAGTATGCAAAACTTTGCTAGACGCTCCCACTATTTCACAGGCAAAAATATATTTTTGCTGCAAAGAGCCTATGCTCTTAGCCTTTGTCTCCATGGGGAACTCATTCTACAGGAATTCAGTGCGACTTTCCCATGTTGTCAATAATACATACACATTTCCTGTGTGAGCGGCTCTCTGCAGCACTATTTACTCTGTTTTGAAAGTGGGATAGGCCCTCCTACCTGGAACTAATCTTATTATTATGTGTTCATGTGGGGAAGCTAACATACCATAACTGATAGTCCATACATTCACAGTTTACTTAACTATATAGTAACTTCCCTATGTAGAGAAAGCGTAAAACCGTGGAAGAAGACATAGAAAAGATACAGGCTGAAGATTTGAATTCAATTCCTATTTTTCTATACTAACCTATAGGCTTCAACCCCTTTAGCCCCTTTTAACTTTTGTGCTTTTTACACAATCTCCATGCTCTTTGTTAGCAAGCAGTGTATCTTTTTATTAACTGAATAAATTATAAGACTCCAGTCCAGGAGAGCATTTGTCATCATTGCTATGTTCTGCAAAGGCTTTTGCAAGTAACTGAGTCCACATTAATAGACCTATGGACTTGCATAAATACATCCAGATGCATAATGTGTTCTTATGATCTAGTCCTTTATATTATAATCTAATTTATGATCTAGTCCGTTACATTATAAAAACCTCTCTCACTGAAGTTGGTTAAATAATGAACAGAAAATACCTGTGAATAATGGGGCAGGTTCATTCTGTCCTTTGTTCAAGGACCATGTTACCTATTTGTAAGCAGATGACTAGTGGTTATTTACAGTATCCAGAAAGCTCTCTAATCATTAATCTCAAGGAACATGCATAATCAAAGAGTGGTAGGGCGTAATGCAGTATTGTTAACTAATGCACAGCAGAAACACTACATAGACCTCTAGGAATCATTCTTATACCATCATCCAAGCTCTTTGATTAATACTGTTGAGAGCATTAAGGCTAGTTTGTGACTGATTCACAGGTGGAAGACAAAAGCACAACAGAAACACTTAGCAGGTTTCAATACCCTGCCTCCACACCGCATAGAAGTGGACACCAAATCACAGAATGGCTGAGGCCAGAATGAAAGGCACTTCTGGAGGTCTGTAGTCCAATCCCCCAGCCCAAAGCAGGCTCAGCCAGAGCAGATGGCTCAGGGCCTACCTCCCCCAAATCAAGTGTTGTTTGTTTTTGGTTTTGGTTTTTTTTCTTCTTTTCTTTTTCCCCTCTCAGCATTTTGAGTTCTTTTGATTTCCCTTCTCTTGTTATGAAGTTTTAAACTATGTTCTGGTGGAGAACGGAAATCACATTTGAACCGTAGGAGAAGCTCGCTAAAAAAGCCCTGGAAACTAAGATTCTCACTTTTTCACATTTAGAATGTCAAGCATTAGGTAAATAAAAAGATATTATGAGACTTGCAATATAATAATGAAAAATGGCCTTACAATACAGTTCAAATAGATGGAAATTTGCGTATATTCAGTGGTCTAAATTATGTGACTAAAGCCAGTCTTTCAAGTGTTATGGTTCATATTATGTCTCATTGGACTCAGGAGACTGAGAAAAAGTATTACCTTTCACCATGCAATTTCACACTGAATTTCAGAGGAAAAGCTGCAGTTACAAACTGGGTGGCATGAATTCAATAAAAAGATTCAGTGGACACTATGAGGGTTTGGGGATAACTATTCTTGTACTGCAAAGCTCCACCAACATCTCCCACTTATAATAACACATTTAATTTCCTTATGTTTCACAACCAGGTAATCTTTATTGGACCAGCAGGTTTTGTTTGAACATATGAGAACTTGCTCAGAAAGAATCCTTAGAGATACGCTCACTCAGAGACCTTCAAGAAAGAAAAAAAAGACAAAATGAGGTTCAAGATTTAACTGGATTTAGAAGAGGGCATTTGTCCATAGCCCAATGTAACGGTCTTAGTTCAAATTAGAATAATAATTGAAATGACACCATGAGTACCATGTCATTGCTTTAGCATATAAAATTCTGGCAGTAAACCAAAGTCATTCAAAATGGGGACAGTACCATTAAGTACTTGGCCGGTGGTGAAAAGATCCAGCGTCGTTTAACTAAATAAATTTAATTTGTTTTATATAAAAATAATGCTTATAAGATCTTTAAGATGACCAAACCCATTTTCTCATCTGTACAAAATCTTTCCTTCAGCCCTAAATTGACTTCCTACCTCCCAATATGGCAAGGCTTTGGACAAACACACAGACAGATAAGAGACAAGCAAAGACCCAGTCCATGAAACTGTATTACGAGAAGAACCCCGCTCACATCAGAGTAACAACTTGCATAACATAGGTAAGTGCTTGCAAGCACATATGCAGATACCAGATGTGAGGATGCCACCCCACAGTCACCACCATGGCTGGGCTAAGTGGAGCTCATTTAAGCACAGCTCATCTTGCACCTCTGTTTGTCATGAACTGGAGCTGAATTCATGATGTGCTACCCAGCATATGGCTACAATGAAGTCTTTTCCCTGCTTGCCCCCAAAGGACCCAGGGCATGTTTGCCAATGCAAAGTTGGTTGCAGGAAGAGCTTTCTAAGATGAGGGGAGAATGGGCTATCTCTCCCCGCTCCCCAACTCTTCAAGGCTCCAATAACTGCTTTAACTTGTGCAGAGGGTCAGATGGACACAGGGTAACCTCATGAACTGAAAAAAACAAGCCACCTTCAATGAGTCCTCACATCTGTGTGGAATGACTTCAGCCTCAAATGAAGGTATGTGGGGGCAGAAAGGCAAAAGAGAGCTTGCCAATGAGAATAAACACTATGAAAACAGAGTCGCTTTCTTTATTTTTCTTCCTTCCCTGATTAATATAATCAGATAATTATATTAATACCAATAGCTCAAAATAAAAAGAAAGTACAACATTTTTCAAGAAAGCTGAATGAAACTATTTGGCATTTCTTATTTATTGATAACGAATAATCTTGATAGTTGCTGATATAAAGCAGCAGTCCAGGACTGACATTAACCAGCACAGTCTGTGATGTCAATGTTATAAATCATACATGGGAGTCTTGTGTTATGCAACATCCCACAAACTGGAGCACTAGCCATTTTTTAAAGTAATAAAGTTAAAGGGTAAGTAGGTTACTTATCGCGTTACAGCACTCAGACTTCAGCTAGTACAACACTTAAAAATATACAGATGGACACTGGAGTCTCTAAATCAATTTGTAATTTCTGAATTGGAATTATAGACCAAAGCCTAAAAAGCCATGTAGTCCTGAAGGAGACTTTGAAAAGTAAAACAGAAGAGGTATCATCACATAATTATATTTGGGAGGAAGAAATGCTGTAAAATGTTGTAACAGGATTCCAAAGCTAAAACTGCAGCATGAAGATTACCTGTTTTAGAGCTAGAAAGGTTAATCATATTTCTAGAGGAACTATAGGAAACCAACACCTAAATGGCTATAGCATACTTAAACATATGTTCCACTTCACCAGATTCAAAGTTGGTTTAGTTTACTGCTTTTACTGATATGAGAAATTCAGAGTTTAATTGAATCTACTGAAAAATCTGAAAAAAACCAACAAAAAAATCCCCAAACAAACCACCTTTTCCTCTCATGCAGGGTTTCACATATTCAGCAATTCCCTCCATTTAAAAAGTAAGAGGTCACTTTAAGTTCCCAGGCTGCTCAGGGGTAGGAACAAGTAAAAAGTAACTACCTTCATTTTCCTGTACAGGAAGGGTGAGTAAAAGAGGAAGGTGAGCTAGGAAGTTCCCTTTCAACTGAGAGAAGACACAAGCCAAAGTAAATCAGCTTTGATCCCTTTCCTCCTCAGTATCTTCTTTACTGAGAGATGATGAGAAGAAGGAAGAATGTGGCTACCGGGGGATTTGGCAAAAGATGCTCCAATCTGGTGGCATGAGCAAGAGTTAAAAAAACCTACAACTTCCTATCAGCCATTCCTTACTTCAGTTTCATATAAAATTTAATGTTGGCAATAAATCTAAAGCTGGCACACAGCAAATGCTCAGTCTCTCCCCAAATTGGTTTTACTATATGCACGGAAGCCAGGATTCCTATGCCTTCATCATGTACGGGCACTTGCATGTGCAGAAAGCATATGCATAATACTAGCAAATCAAAATGACACATCTGTGTCGTGTCAGGGCCTATCTTTGAAAATAGGTCAAATGGAGATCTGGCAGAAGGGGGAGGTGGTATGTAGAGGAGCTACATACTACAAGGATGTCATCTGAGATTGTCTTTTATAAGCCAACAAACTTGTAGACAACCCTTGCAGCAGAGGCTCACAGTAATTGCTAAATTTATATTATAGTATTAATGAGGGACTATAACAATGAAATAAAAAGTGAATTTCCCCCTGAAAGCAGAAATCTTGCCAAGTTCCCCAGAAGCTTCTTGCATTTCTTTTCTTGCTTAGGCTATTCTTTTTTTTTTTTCCTGACTGAAGTTCTTGTGTGACCTCATGAAATCCTATCCCTTCACATGCTGACAGAATGATGATTATAGAGCTATTCTTAGCCTTATGACATATCTAATGACTGGTTTAGCTAATATTGCTTTTCAAATCATACAGATCCATTCCTCTAGGGCTATTGTGTTGTAAACCTGTTGCTACAAGTTTTGAAATATCTTGCAAATATTTGCTTTCCTTTTATGTTCAATAGTCTAATACGCTGTTAATAATTTACAACTAAGGAATATCTAAAAAAATGGCCTCTAAAAAAAGCATCTACTGACATCTTGAATGACGATGGGGTGATGTTGAGGTTTTCATTTTGGGAGCTACCAAGTGCAATATTCATTTTTGTGGCAGGGAAACAAGTATGACCGCTCTCTTGGGAAGTGTTCACAGGACCAGGTCCTTATTTTACCAGGTTGTGTTCTTTAAGGATGCACTGAGCTGGCTGGAAGAGAGTTTGCAGATGTACTCCACCAATTAAGAACAATCCTACAAAGGTCGGCTGCATAGCCTGCAATGCTCACGTACTTCTTGGAGCTTCAGTGGAATTACAGTGAAGCTCGTTACTTCCCTTCTCAGAATTGCATGTTGCTGTTATTTCATTACCTTAAACAATCCATCATTTCAGGGTATAACTAGAAATTTCCAGCATATCCCTTCTCAAAATATGCCTTTTAAGCCAAAGGCTTTTCTTTAGAAAGTCCTTATTATAGATAGTGCCTTTGATACCTATGTTATTTTGTGAAATTCAGTAGTATAGGCCCTACTTTAAGTCCTCCACACTACATCCAAATATAAAAACTCTTGGGATTTTTCAGTGACTCCAACTGATAAAGGTGAGATTTATTTCAGCAATTGCTTGCTCTCTTTAGACGTAGCAGTTTCACAGTTTTTTCCTCTGCTAGCACCTCTGTACTGGGTTTTTTCAAAACAAGACTTCTTCCTACCTGCTCTGGAAGTTCCAGCCAGGGACTGTAAGCAGGAAATTGGTGTTCAGTTCTCTTTCCAATCCTCTGTGCTCCATGCACATGTACACTCTTTTATCCTTTCCTTATCTCTCTCTCAGCTTTGGCTCATAATCCCCACTTCAGGCCACTTCCCCAAGTCTCTCAGGAAAACATGCTATTGCAAGTCTGACTTCATTCCTGCCTTTTTCCTCTGTAGCAAAAGGCTTCTACTTGACAATCCTTTCCATCATGCCAGTACGGAGCCAAATATTCCTGTTTTCCACTTGGTTCTCTAATGAAAACCTGTGTTTTGCATTTGATGTAGTTACAGTAATTTTTGCTGTAAGACCCTTAAGCTTTATTATTTTACTTAACTAGTAATGTCACCTTTCTTTAACACTTAATAGACTTGAGTATTTCAGATAATTTCTCATGAGTCCTCTAGCTGTTCTGCTCCCTCCATGCAACTATTCTACATCTACCACAGTTTAACCTCTGACACGTACAACTGGAGAGTGCATAGTGAGTTCTTGCAGCAACAACAAAAAAACCCACAAAAACCCAATGGTAGTAACAGAGAAACTCGGGGCGGGGGGGGGGGGGAAGGTATGTAGGTTTAGATATCTGTTGTAGTCCCATTTTACTCCAAAATTATTTTATATACATAGAGACACTACACACTTACAGTATAATTTAATGGAATCACAAAAGACCTAGTCTGTAGATGCTTGTCATACTACAGGAAAGTGGAGACAAAGTTACAATCTTTTCTGAGATAACTGCAACCATCTACAACTGTCACTATCATCATATAGGCCATTAATATTATGCACAGATCATCTTCTGGACAGTCATAGCCCATCTGCTCTGCCTGTCAAAATATTCTTTTTGTTTACAGCTTTTTCAGCCCCAAATCAGATTACCGCAGAAGCATTCTGCAGAACACAGAGAAAACCTTTTCTCATCAAACACCGCTCTTCAATATTAAAGTCCAAAATGGGATGACATTAGGTTGCACCTTTACCTCTATCAGATGGTCCAGATTGCCAGGAGTATCTGTGACTGCCAGCCAGTGTTCTGGAGAAATTTGTGAACCTGGGGTCTCTGCACCACAGGTATCATTCATGCAGCTATCTCCTTTGGTTGTCTTTCCAACAACTAACAAAATCCAATGACTTGTTTTACATGGCATGGTATCCTTAGACACTCAAGTCCTGTAAATTCAAACCTGTGAACCAGATCAACTTGGAACCAGATCAATATCACAGCTGACAGTCTTGCACAGCCCATAGAAAGCCTTGTAAAAGCACACTGCAATGTAAGAAGTAAAAAATGTCATTTTGAAGGGTACGATTAAACACGTGCATTAAGGAAAGACACACACGTAGGCACGCTTAAAAACTTAAGATACTTATGAATCTCCATATATACTTCCTAGATGGTTAACTCTCAGATCTGAAAGGCAACAATACTCCTCACGAAATTCAAGATGTACATTCAGAGGGAAATCCTCATTCTTCATACAAAATGTTTTTATTCCAGTATGTATATGAGGCAATATAACTGTATTCTCTAGCCATCAGATGAAGTGAAGCAAAGCTGTGCCATTGGCTATGATCCATGTTTCCCACGAGATAAACAGCACTTTGATATGTATAAAACCTGGCTGCTTAAGACTTTAGGTTAAGACTTTTCTACATCTATTTGGGTGTAAAGGTATAAACAACTGTTCACAGTATTTATACTATATAAACTGAAAATGCAAAGGAATATTTTTCACTGATAAGCAACTCAATTTCACATATCTTTTTTGTGTTACTTGGTTTTATTGTAAACTTTATAGAAAATATAGAACAGACTGTCTGCACAGAATCATTTGCTCTGAAAAGCTTCTACAAAATAGTGCACTAAATTGTTTTTGTGGTGCAGTAGCATAGCAGTAAGATTGTAAACTCAAGGATACAGAAAAATTCACCAAGATACATGAGAAATTCAATTATTGACAAGAGAAGGAAAATCAGATAAGTAAAACTGGTTTTGTCTCAGGTATACCAACCAATCCAGTGTGTATCATATGAGGTTATGCTTATTGGCAATATTTCCAATAGGTAGGAGACTACAGAGGACAAATTTGGGAACACAGCGGACTTCTCAGTTGCTATTGAGGGTTTCAGCTTTTATTAAAAAGAAATACTTTCAGCTATTATGTCTATGGAGAAAAACTGCTTACTCAGAGCCTCATAAAACAATACTATGTATGTCAATGAGTGCTAACCTAGAGTGAAACCATAATGACATGATTTTAAAAGCTGAGTTCCTAACCATTTACTTGTAACAAAAGCTTGTAACAAAAGAACATCACATTACGCAAATTGTCCCTGAGTGGAGCAGAGGCATAACAATGCTAGTTAAGAATGTATGTTTTAAGACTCCTGCCCTTTAAAAACGTGGGAGAGGTGCAGGTGTAGAAGTCATGTTTTTCTGAATCAGTATTTACTTTTCTAAGCTGTGGGAGACATCAAGCTAAGGCATTTTACAAAGGAAAATGCAGCATCAGTACTCATTTCAGTTAAAATCTTTTGTTGTTAAAGCATACATCTGTGCAGACTTCAGCACCTGAATGAAATCTGAGGGCAGTATCCCATCCTACTGATGAGATATAAGAATAGCAGTGGTGGTTCAAGATTTCCCAGTATTCACTTCTGTTTTCCTGCTGTTTATTCACAGTATGTGTGTAGAACACAGTCCCAATCGTGTTACAATCTGTATAAATGAAACACAGGAGCAGCGGCCCCTACCCTGAAGTCTTGTAGACCAGATATAGAAGAAAGGAAAAAAAGCAGGAGAGTAAACAGAAGCAGAGGTGACTGCTGACCTCCTCCAGGTTAACCATTTAGGTGTGATGACAGAGAAAGAAACGGAGCTGCCACCAAGCCTTCAAAGGAGCAGTTGTACGGCCACATTTCTATTCTGAAGTGATCATCTGTGTCATATCCTCCACACCGGGCAGCACTGGTTTTCCCTGTAACCTATTCAGCACATTGGCAGCAAAACAGCCGACAGACCTTCCCGAAATAAACACAGCTCTGTCAGAAGCTTTCTTTTGGAAGCCATTCACGCTGGACATTAGGATGAGCAGTTGCTTCCTTACAGTGTCTCTTTCAGGCAGGTTCTCAAAATCTAGCTTAGGCCCTTCGTATCCCAAGGGATTCAACAAATTGAAGTTTTCTTCTCTACAGGTGGCACAGGAATTTATCAACTCATCCCCTTCACTTGTGACAGGCAGGCACAAAGAACTTGAGTCTGTTTTCTGGTCTGCCCTGGTCAATGGATGTATCTGCTACTTTATTCATCTGTATTTTGTATGTAATCCTTACACACCTCATGGGAATTGAAACAGACCTGTTCAACCACACTTGGTGGAAAAGTTCTGTGACTGAAGGTAGTAATGAGTCATGACATTTGGGAAAGGAAGAACCACCTCCCAACAACATGAGTTAAACTTAGACCAGCCAGTCCTATGATATAAATATACAGTTTTTTAGGATTGCTTTGAAGAATTGTCCAGGTAGAAGTGACAGTAACAAGAGGGTGTAAGGGAAAATCAGTTTAAATTGTCAAGGATGCAAAAAAGTCCATGAGTTGAACAAAGACGCCTGTATGAAAAAAGGTTAAACACAGATCATCATTTGTCTAGTGATTATTATTAGCATAGTGCTTCCTGCAAGAAAGTATACCTAGCTGGAGTTGTAAAAGCAGCAGTAGATAAAGCAGAGTGCTCACAACTTAGCAACAGCTTTGAAAGTATTGTCAATAAAGCTACAGTTTGAAATAGGGCCAAGTGATAGTACGTGATAATACTGCGCAATTGAAGCAGCACTTCAGTATCTAATCTTGGGATTAGAGCAGATCTGGAGGTTCACACTATTGAAACCATGTCAAGGCTGAATTTATAGCTCTCCTTGGCAGATATAAATAACAGCTACAGATTATTAGAGGCAAACTTTGATATACTTCACCGGAAAAATGCGTATCTTAAAACCATGGAAACTTTCTTTTTCATCCAAAAAAAGAAAAAGAAATTTCTCAGCTGCAGTAGATGCTGAGGCATCTGTTTTCCACTATCGCTGTGTTTATGTGAATGTTTCTAAGGATCCAGCTCCTTGATATTATGGTCTTTGATAAGTTCAGTTGAGCAAAAGACCTGGCTACAAACCAGCCTTTTACCACACACAAGGACTTCATATGCATGAGACAATCATCACATTCTCCCCTGTGGACATGCAGATATTGTAACAGTTGAAGTGAAATATTTAGCATAGACAAATAAATTCTGAAGTCACACAATTCCTTAGTGGTAAGAGTATTTAATTTTTATTTTTTCTTTAGTTTGTTTAAAAAAAAATTTTGTTGCGTACACACACACACACACATATATATATAAACATCAAAAAGAGGAAGGACCCGAAGAGAGGATTAGTTTGGAAGCCAGAAAAGTGAAATAGAAAAAGTAAAGGAGGAAAAAAAAGCTTGGAAAAAAATGGGGAAATGCCATATTGGAAAGTGATCTTTTAAATACTGTTTTTCAAGCTGTGCTTAGAAGCTGTCCAGGATACAGCCAAATAAGATTATATCCGTTGTACCAACCCTCCCTGTCATACTTGGCTAATATCATGCGTGTGATACTCCAAGTGTAGCTACTGTTTGTTTTTCAACAGCTACATGAACCATATGTTTGGCAGAAATTGTTTATAGATTTTTGTTTCTTTTATTTCCATATTTGCATGGAAATTTCAAAGTGAAAATTATTGCCATAAAACATGGTTCCTTTTTTTAGCCTGACTGACAGATGCATCTGCTTGAGCAAGAACAAAACTCAACTCTATTAAACCAGTAATCCTTCCATATGACATTGTCACACAGCACAGATGTCCTTTCATAGGATTTCTGTCAAGGGGATGGCTTGCTATTCCACACTGACAGGTAGGGCTGGGGATGATCAGCAAAGAGATCAGAGATTACTTAAAATGCCTTTCATCAAATTTAAACCAACCTTTATGCAATTCACCGTGGAGCAAAATTAATTATTGCCCTGCAGTAATTGCTTCCATTTATACACACCTAAATGCTACCAAACTTCGGGAATGTGAGAGCTTCCTAACTGAACACAGAGCACCTGCCATTAACTCTTGAATGTCTCAAGACTGGGGACTTCAAAGCAGTGATTTAAACTTCCTTGAAGATTTTTCCATGTTTTCCCCAATCCCTGTCTTGTTGGAGCCAGAGTAGCTAGGATGCCTTCCTCAAGATGGAAAGATATGCAAAATAGTCACAAAACATTTTAGTATTTTTAAATCATTCCTAATATAGTTTTCCTATGCTGAATATACAAAATACATGGTGTTATGATCTAAGGCAAAGGTTTTACTGGCTTGCACTTGCCTTATATAATTCACTTGCAGCTTCACCACCCACAAATATTATGCTGTCATTGAAAATCCATACTGAATACAGTATGCATTGCTGCTTCTCTATGGACAATACAACTTTGACATTATAGTCTAGAAGCCATAATAATGCATGCACCAGATATGCAGGCAAACAACACTGCAGAACAAGGAAATGCCTCATTTGGGTTTGCTTCCTTGGTGCTCTTGAACCAAAACTGACCATAGCAAAGTAGAAGTACTTTTTTTTACCAGTCCAATATGTGTGCTTTCTCAAAGCATGAGCTCCCTCGCACAATTTTTCTCTTCTTTAAGAAGCTCCTTAAACAAAGAACAGCACATTTCCTTATTCTAAATGAGAAAATCTCCAGGCTAATCGAGCAACAATCAGACTTTTGCTTCTTTGTCCTTTGGTATAAGAGAAGAAAGCTTCCAAAAAGACACATTTCTTTCATTTGCAAGAAATTATATCCAGGTTTAAAGCTTTTCTCCAGCCCACTACTGTTTGCTTTCTTTGGAGGAAAGTTACAGCAGTGCCAGGTCCTAGGAAGAACTTCGACATCTGTTGGCAATCTTGCAAACCGAATTTAGAGTCCCTTAGATTCAATATTGGGATATTTATTAAGAGCAAGTCTTGCCTGAAGCTCTTTATGGGAGTTTATGTTAAGCCACTGGCACTCTCTTCTAGGGTGTGTTTCCTGTTGTTTATCCCCGGTGATGTCTAGAGCAATGCTAATCCACTTCCTGGGGCATCCCACTGAGATACAAGTCACATTATTAACAGCTAGTAGTTTTGATCATGATTTCCAACAGGACCATGCAATTTGGTTCTTGAAATCTCCTGCATAGTTTTTCATTTAGACAAATCACTGCTGGCTGGAAGGAAAAAGTAAAACCAAAATGGGAGAAAAATATAATTTTCTATAGATAACATTTTTGTACATGACCTGTATTCCCATAACTTTCAGCAGGACTGTGCAAAGTGTAAGCTAGAATAGATTTTTTTTTCCCCCTTTTTATACTTTGTAAACAAGGTATGCTGTACAGGTAATCTATTATACATCTTAAAATATGGAAGTGACCCTATCAAGGCTCTTGTAACAGTGATTTGTGATCAAATTCCCAGCTAGTATGAAACTATGTCTATTGAAATCAATATTAGAATATAAAAATCCATAGTGTCACACCAATTTCTACAACTTGGGTATCTATCCTATGGCCTTCACTACTAGCTTTTCAGTCTTTATGTAGATTCAAGCCCTGTATGTGCATATATATGTATCAAAGGCATTTATGAAGAGGAAGCAGCATGCTTATACATTCAGGCTTTCAGGTTTAATCACCACCTCTTACTATACTGGGGGATCGTGAAACTTCCTGGGCATACCAGGAAGCTGGGCACAAGATGCCATTTCTGCCTCTGCAGCTGACTGACTTCATGTTTCTCAGCTTTTGAGACCTCCCCTTTACATACTGAACAAGACTCAGAAGATACTTCTCTGCTTCAGGGATTTGAAACTACACAGAACATCCTGGCTCTCCCAGTTTAGGGAGCATGTAGGGAGCAAAAGCATCAGTCAAGTTCACAGCCTTCTGTTCTCTCTTTGCTTTAGAAAGAAATAACTGCAGCCTTTGTTATGAACCTTATTTTCTCACTCTTTTGCCACACTAGTCAGGCTAGGGGTGAAGTCTTATACTTCCATGGTGCCATTCCCTCACTGCAGAATAACCAATTGGAATGAGGGGGAGGAAGGGGGGGGGGGGGGGGGGGGAAGACGAGTTTGTAGGTAATACCATTCAAAAAACAACCTGAAACCTCCACTGTGTAGCTCTTTACTCAATGTCTCTTCACTTATATACTCTGATCACCGTTTCAGTGATCAATGAAGTTGATCAGTGAAGCCAGCTGTTGTATCAGATACAAAATAGAAAAGGAAAGGTGCAACTCATATTTAATGACATCAGACTCTGCAAACACAGGTATCCATGGGCATTGCTCATTTCATATGCTCAAGTTCATGCACACACAGCCAAAACCCCAAACTCCCAAAAGTAAGTGCTTACATGGGGTCTTGCTGCCACCAGAGGCTCTCTGTCTGCATGAGATCAGACTCCAGCTGGGCATGCCATGGCATACTATTCAGTGGAGCTACACAAGCTCATAGCAGCAAGTTTCTGTTTCCGCAGGCAAGAAGAGAGTACACCAAATCTCGTGTCCTTATATCAGTCATCCTTGGCTCTAAACCATTGGGTCCCACCATTCTTGTTGCCTTTGCTCAAGAAAGTTTTGTGCTCCTTTCCCCTTTCAAAAGCATTTCTTTATGTGCTTTCAGATTAAAGAGTACACTTCTAAAAATGGAAGTACCATTATATGAAATCAAGAGGGTAAGGCTACAAGTAGAGTAAGTCAGTGCAGTAATGTTTCATTATACAGCTATGACAGTTTAAAAGGGTTACTTTGCCGTAGCAATCACAGCAAAAGGGATTGAATTCTCCTTTAAAATGGCAGCTCTGCCACAGCTGCCACAGTGAAACAAATTAATTTAAGCTTCCCTTAAAGGTCCACATGCAGAAGTACATACGAGTCCCCTACCAAGAGAAAGGCAGAAATGAGGGCTGAAAAAGGAAATTTCAGATTCATGCTAATTTTTTTTCTCATTAAGTTTCTTCTTTTTTTTTTCTTCCAGTAAACAATTTGTGATTGCAATTGGGACAAGCTTCCTGTTGGCCTTGGGGATATTTAAGTTTGTGACTCAAGCGTAGTAGATCCCAGTTTGTCTAGTACTAAGGTTCATAAACATTCTTAACCATTCTGCAACACCTTAATTTTTCAAAGGTTGTGACGAGCTTGGTGAAAGGCAAGTTTAAAAAACAAAACCAAAACCCAACAAAAAAACCCCAACACATTCCTGCTAGGCTCAGACAGTGGATGCACTCTCAGGTGACCCCTTGACATTTTCCAGTCATTGCAGAAAGGGCTGTCCCCTCTCTGGAAATAATCTAAACATTGATCCTCCTAACTGTCAGAAAAGAACGAGAGATTAGGAAAAAAAAGTCTATAGACTTTTTCTGATCAACAACCTTCTCTTAAAACTGCCAATGTATAGCTGAACAAAGGTTTGCTTTAACTGGTAACAAACAAGTATTTGTGCAGGGTTACATCCCACAACAGCAGAAATAGACTGTGGCTATGACATGGTTATAGGAAAGAGTCTACAGAAGTGGTAGCACTGTGAAAGTCAGATTGCCTTGTTAGGTGTTTCCTTTACCAAAGTGAGATCAACATTTATCCTCCAAGTGGATTGGAAAAGGTTATCACTTTGACATCAAATTTAGCATAAATACCTGGCAGCACAGGATCTAAAGGAAACAAAAGTACAAGTATAGCAATGAGTATAGGCAGAGATAAGCAAACAACTCTGGTGTTGAAGACAGCAATTGCAACAAGGCACTTGTACTCAGGGAAGCCTGAATTCAGAAAAAAGCTGACCTAGAACAGTACAACATATTCTAAAACTTTGGAACAGAAAAGAACATAAAGTACAGGAAGGATTGAAGTGGGATTAGCTTTATGTTAACAATTATACTGGTGTCTAAGCTCTTAGCAGAGAATGATATTGGGTTCATAAAAGTGCGAAAGCTAACAAAAGAACTGGGAGTACTCCTACTTTGTTTTTGTTGTTCCCTCCTCCCTACACCCCCAGGATAGATCATCGAGCAGGGCTAATGCTCATGCCTGACATCAACTTCATTATTCAATCCCCCATTCAAGAGCAGCATGGATTGTATCTCAAAGGGATCTAGAAAGGAGAAACAACATCTTAAAAATATGTTCATTCAATAATTTGTAGAAACCTCTCTCAAAAAATTTTAAGGGTAGAACACACATCTGTCAAATTTAGGTCAAGCTTCTATATGTGAAGCTTGAAGTACTCCTGGTAAACCTAACAAATATCAGGGAAATTTATGTGGAACTTTTAGTACAACTGTGGGGGTAAGATTTAAAAAAAAAAAAAAAATAAGAGAGAATTTACATTATGGCTAGGTATTCTGTTTTATTTTAAATAGGAGGTTGTATACAGATGGAAGAAACGTCACTTGCAGTTTCTCAGAGACAGGAGGCGGCAATCATGTAGTACAACAGAGAATCAAGTCTAGCCAGGTACTGCTAGACTTTTCTAGGTTAATGTGATGTTATTAAGCAGTGAATGTTTTTCAGTTTATAGGGAACAGTGGAACTTCTGAGCCTCTGCCCTTGTAGAAAATCTTTAATTTGTTAACGTGGGAAGAGATTCACCCCATTGAACATTTATCATTTGACTGGTCCTTACGATTGTTAATATTTCCATCATTGACCTCAGAGAAAAACACTTGTGGGTCAAAAAGAGTTTGCATTACAGGTGAGGGGAAATGAACAATACAATAGAGTACAAAAAAGTATAATAAAGTACTGCCAGATCTCTCTACTCTAGAATGAAATGAGGAAAGGAAGGGGAAAGAAACATCAAATCAGCTCTTTTACCACTAACAGGATATTTGTTGCATGCAGCAACAAAACATTGGATATATAGGTAGGATCAGAGTTTCTTGCCCTGAGAAATCCATAAGTGGTTAAAAGTTACACTTTTCTAGTTTAGCTCTTTACACTTGTTTTTTTTACTGTGAAATACCAGGCAGGTGAAGGGCCCTACAGCTAACATTGGTTTTGTGCTTTTTAAAAAAAAAAAAAAATCTTATAAATAAAAAGGAACCTCATTCATAATATAGCCTGAACCGCAGATTTTAATGGTGCCAAAGCCCAAAAATAGGGGATATTTACTTCTAAAGAAAACAGAAAATAGTAATGAACATTGGATGCCAATAGATGTTAGGAAAGAAAATCCATAGTTGCCAGCAAATAGTTGGGTCAGCAAACAAAAAAGAAAAAAGGGAAGACAGAGACATCCATACCTTCTGTCAAATCAAAGAGGTTGGAAAAAATACTGTTTGTTAAAACACAGGCTGTAAATGAGGAATAATCAAACGCTAAAGATGAATCATGTTTTACTTCACACCTGACACTGTATGACACTATACCTTTTTTTTCTTGTAGTTAGAGAGATTTTAAGAAGAGGTGTCACTTGAAAGTTGAAGTGTTATCAGTCTGTCTGGGAAACATCTGTTTGAAGGAATTGCGCTGCCTCTAAATTTTTGTCTGTTGCTGTCATCAGTTGAAGTGCCGTATCTCATCTCTAAGAATTACAAGCCAGTAGAATTATTGAAGCTAGCGTGAAAGGAAGATGGGAAAATGTCCACTGTGCAATCCATCATTTGCCTTTTTTGGAAATGTTTAGATGTGAAGACTTACTATCTTGTACAGGGGAGTACTGCTGAAAATATCAGTGTATGTGCTAAATCTTGGAAAAGGGAAAAGCGTGGGGGATCAAATGTCTCCAAGACATAGAGTTGGGCACAATGACCTTTCACTGTGAAACTGCAGTTTAAATCTAGTTCACTTAAAGTACTAAAGATGATTATGTTTTGAAGACTTTTCTACAGCTCACTTGGATACCAATTCTGCCACCTACCTCTAGCTTACCAGCACCTCAGCTGGCTATATCTCACAACAATCCTGGTACAGAGGAAGGAACAGCGGGAAACCTCCACTGCAGGGAAGAGGTAACATTTGCAAGTCAGTGTGAGAAAACTCAGAAATTGCATAATATCAGCTTCATAAATAATCTGATACTTCTGAAGACCTGTATGTCCTCTGAGAAATGCCAAATTCCCTGTTTATATACATCCAGTGGATTCCCAGATCTTTATTTCAGGACTCCTAACATATTTCCACTGGCTGTTTGAGCACTTTTATGCATTTCACATGTATAGCTCGCTGTAAACCAACTACTTATCTGAACACTTTTTTGGAGACCACTTAAAAATAGCCTCAGAAGAGTTATGAATCACTGATTAAAAGGACAACCAATTAACTTTAAAACTCAGAATTTACCTACGGTAAGCTCCATGGAAAGTTAGCATTTCCCAAGCATGAGAATAGCATTCTGCAGGTACCACCTATTCCAAGACCAGAGAAAATCGGGCACATTCATTTATGCCCCCATAGCACTTCACATTTTCAAAGTCTTCTGCAAACATTAACTAATTAATCCTCATCTACTCTTGCCAAATACACTATTGTATTAAGAATTGACCTAATGTAACCTTAAATGTTAAACAAAGCAACAGTCTACAGAAATGATAAAGAAAAACTACTCAACCAGGGAGCAGGGAGGTGTCCAACTCATTGTTTGTTTCACAAACATTTAATCATTTTCAAGATATTAGCCAAATTGATCACTGGTTGGTGTGCTAGGGCACTGCAGTTATACCAGAGGTGAGGCTGGCTCACTAAATAGCATTTATCATCTATGAGGAACTCTGCAGCATGCTGTTTCTGCAAAGATGAATTTGATTTAGTGACAACGGTCTCTTTGTTAGTGTTTACAGGTTTAAAGGCTTATAGAGCCCTTTAGATTTCAAAACAACAGAAGATCCTGGAGGATTTTATTTTAACTCCTGTTTATTTCCTAAAACATGAATTAATACAATTTTTGGATATGAAATATGCAGTGCTAAGTACTCTAGTGCTAAAGTAGCATAATCTGAAAAGTGAGGTTTAACAATGGAAACACTATGATTAATCTTTGTGTGTCTCGTTCAAATTGCCTTTGAGGAGCAGAACAAGAATCATCTCTGATCTTTAAAAGCAAGACATTCTCTTGCACTCTGCAGCGTACTAATTTTACGAATACCATATTTTACTGAAGGTTGATGAAGCAAAATGTATAGGCACAACTCAAAGATTATGAAAAGATTACTATGAAGTACAAACCTCAGTTTAAGAGAATGAACACTATAATTTTTTACCTTGCTGAATAACAATTATTAAAAATGCCTCAGGAGATACAGACAACTAAAATACAACCACATAGCTGCAAATTCAATATACATAGTAATTTAGAAATGCTTCATTTACTGTCAATGTGTTAAAAATATGACAAAAGAAATTACACAAACGCATCTTTATTTTCTTTCCTGTAGAGTTTTCCTATGTTTTGAATTTAATGGTACAAAGAGAAATTAGGCTATATCCTGTCAATATTTCAAGGCTTCTGTATTCCTATATCACCAAATTCATGAGCTGGTCCAACAATTAGCAATATCGGTTTAAGTTCCAGAGAGATTATTTTGCAAGTTTCTCTATAGCATGTTATCGGGGGGGAAAAAAATCCTATAAATACGTTGTAAAATTGTTCAAAAATAGCAAGTCAAAAGATATCACTGCCTCGTCCTGAACATTTAGGAACATTTATGGTTTTCTGGAAAGTTAAACACTACATATTATACCTAAATCACTGCTTCAGCAATTTTTCTAGAGTTATAGTTAAAGTCTTTGGGTTGGTTTTTTTTTTTTTTTTTTAATATTATAGTATGGCTTAGGAGGGTAACAATCAACACTGCACCCTCTACACCTTTTGTGTTGTGTGTGCACCATTGTATCAACATGACATACAGAAGCTCCTCCTGAGTAGCAACATGCCTCTGTTTTCCAACATAATAGATAAATCAGTAATAAAAATTAAAATAACAACTACAGCAAATACTGCAACTGGTACAGTTCAATAAATAAGAGAACAGTATGATCTGATAACAGTATTGTTGATATGAGGGCAAGGCCTTTATGACAGTATAGGAGTACAACATGAATGAGCTGGCTGAACTTACACAGGCTGATGCTATTAATAGAAATCATTCAGTGATTTTTGCAACAGTAGTGTAATGGGATCAATGGTTCCAGATTATAACTTCAGAAAAATATTATCGATCTTGGTTATCAACTTCCACCCAGTTTGTTTAATGCTACTGCTTATAAATAATAACTTTGTCTGTAGAGAAAATAAGGCCGATATTCTGACAGACAGAATTTCCCTTTCGTTTTCTAGACATTTCTCAAAAGATCTTTTTAGGCTCAGAAACTACACAGACCAGGACTGACACAGCATGTGAGACACTCCTCTTAAAAAGTAGCTCCAACCCTAAGTCATGCTGATCTTTACTGGTTCAGCCACAGAAAGACCTCCCTCACTTGCTCAAGTTTCTCAGTGTGTTTTGGTTTGCTGCGGATGCCTCCCCTTCTATGTAAAAATTCTTTTCTTTGAAGAGGCTTGCTCCCTGCAAAATCTATAGAAGGAGCACTAATAAAACATAAGTCACAGACAGAAAGCCTGAGTGGTCATCTTCCCTTAAATAAGGGCATGCATGTTATGCATACTTGAGACAGATGTCCTGTTTGTGCACATCTGGATTTGTGTTGAGAATTACTTCTGCCTGCTTCTAACTGTGGACAAGACCAAAGCTACAAAACAAGAGGTGCACAAACTCTGTGTTCCTGACCCATCTGCATGTACTCACTACATCTTCACTATGAGTAATTAGCATTATTTATGAGTAATTAGTGTTATTTATTAGTTACTGTTAAATGTGGTAGGGGCCTAAAACCTGGAGCAAATATAGAGGTATAATCTCAATTCAAAATAACAGAACAGTGTGGAACAAATAGGTGGGGAAACAAAGTCAAAGGTAACAATAATCTGTTAGCTGTTTTATATTGTTATATAAGAAGAACTGTTATAAGATCCTCAAGTTCCTCATATTGTCTCACCTCCCCTCTTCCCCACTCCTTATTTACCCAGTCCTCAAATGTGAAGGTTTTAAATATACCAAAGGGTCACTGACATCCCAGCATAACTGGGATCATGAAGGAAAGCAGTGAGATAGCTGTAAAAGGATGTAGTGCACTGAAGCTAGTGGAGACAAGATAGAGAAAGCTAATCAAGAAAGAAGATCAGGTTAAAGAAATAGATAGCAGGTACTGAAATAAAAGCAACAAGAAGAGAGTGCTAGGATGTGGAGGAAGTGAGGGAATATAATCAGCAGACAGGAAAGATGTCTGGAATTTTTCTTTTGCATTATTATTTTAAATATCAACCTAAAAAGACGTTGTGCAGTTGCTCATGTGTTTGTAATTCATTGTCTGCTACTTGTGTTTTAACATGAGGGGTCAGGAATCAGTCTCCTGCACTTCCTTCATGACCCTGTCTGCATCCTTGGGCACATCACTTTGCATGCCTTCATTTCCTTATAAGAGATTCATTACAACAGCAATATGCAGCGTTTGCACTTAGGACTATTAATTCATATTTCAGAACTAATAACTACTGAACATGCACCCAGCATGTTCGAGGTTAATTCAATGTGAAGTGCTTATTTAGCATCTCAGCTGAACTCTGTCAAGAAACAAGGGGAAAAGGCTCACTGCACAAACCAGGAAGCTGGGGACAGGTCTGTTTGTGCAGGGATGCCTCTGCTTTCTTCCAATTCAGAAGGAGCGTGTGTCACTACTTTTTCACAAGGCCATCCTCAGGAAAAAAAAAAAAAAAAAAAGCACTCTGCATATGTGGTAAAGATGATAGTATTCTAAAATTTCTCTAAGTCTTCTTCATTATTCCAGTGTGCACAGACCCATGATAAACACTGAACATGCAGACGCATTTCCAAATAGATAATTATCCCCCTAAAAAGATGAGTAAACTCAGGGTTTTTTACAACCAATTACATACTATTCTACTGCCACTGCACAATGTCTCATCACGTACCACCAAAATATTAGAACTGTCCCACTATATAATCAATAAGCTGAGTGAACCATCTTCTCCAATATGCATTTTGTAAATTGCTACTAATACTTTACGTCAATGCTCATTCGTGCTGTGCATAATCCCCCACCTCCCAGAATTTTAAATGTTAAGAAGGACACAAAATTTAGAACACAATTCTAGATACCTTCACACTAGAGGCTGTATTGCAGGGGACACCCACCTCATAACGACCCAGGAAAACACTGGATGATGAAACAGGCATCAAGAAAATGCAGTTTTCATAATACATATGACAGATATACAAGTCCATCCATGACTGACAGATTTTGTTCTATAAATCCACTATGGGTGGCAGTGGGTGAAAATCAATAGCTGACTAACGCACATCTTGGAGTGGCTTACTGCATTATAGACCACTGTATTTGGTCTAGGTGGCAGTGTCTTACTAGTAGGGGTGTGTATGGGTGGCCTCTGTGAGAAGAGACTGAGGATGCCCCATGCTGGACACAGCCATTTCCAGACAGCTCCAACGGACCCACTGCAGGGCACAGCTGAGCCCCTCTGCCTAGTGGCACCTCTGGGAAAACGTATTTAAGAAAGGGCAAAATACTGCACAGCAGAGCGAGTGACACAACCCTGCAGACACCAAGGTTAGTGAAGGAGGAGGGTGAGGAGGTGCTCCAGGTGCTGGAGCACAGATTCTGCCGCAGCCTGTGTAGAAGACCATGGTGAAGCAGTTATTTCCCTGCAGCCTGTGGAGAGGACCACACCAGAGCAGATAATCAACACTGCATCTCATGGAGGACCCCACTCCAGAGCAGGTGGGTATTTCATGAAGGAACAGCCACCTGTGAAGAGGACCAACACTGGTACAGAGAGAAAGCGTAAGGAGGAGGGAGCAGCAGAGAGGATCTATTATGGACTGACAGCAGCCCTCATTCCCCATCCCCCTGTGCTGCTGGGCAGGGGAAGGTAGAGGAGTCAGGAATGGAGGAGTGAAGTTGAGCCTGGGAAGAAGAAGGGAGAGTGTGTGTGTTGGGGGAAGGTGGTTTAGTTTGTCTTTACTTCTCACCATCCAACTCTATTTTTAATTGGCAATAAATGAAATTAATCTTCTCCAAGCTGAGTCTGTTTTGCCTATGACAGTTATTGGCAGGTGACTGCACTGCCTTTATCTCGATCCACAAGCTTTTTTCATCTTATTTTCTCCCTTTGTCCTGTTGAGTCAGAGGATCGACAGAGTGGCTGAGTGGGTGGCTGACAGCTGGCCAAGTTCAACTCACCACACTTACTATTGCATTTCTGTGGTGATTTGAAGATGTGTACAAATAGCCCATGTATGAGGCACACTGGGATGGATTCTTACTACATTACAAAAAAGGAGAAAAAAGGGGAGACAGTTTGGGACCATTTCTGGGATTGCTGAAACCAAGCAATACAGAACAGTGCAAAAGATGGTCTGAAAGAACAACTTGCTTTTTGTTTTCATATCAGAAAATTTCACAAAATGAGGAAAAGATACCTTTGATATGTATTAGAACAAAGATGAACCATTATGCAACTACTAAAAGCTTGATCATCAGTAGATCCATGGAACCCTCAACATCTACGCCAATTAAACAAAGAGAGAACACAAAATAAATATAACTGAGAACAGTCTTTCAGCTCCTAATTATGATGTTGTATACAGAATCAATAAGACTATCAAAGATTGGGTCATCACATCATCAGCCACCCACCATACCAGGAAAGCAAGGCAAATAATCATATTTACATTTGACACAGTTGTTGCCTTTCCCATCTACCCTGCTTCAATACATTTATTTCTTGCCTTCTGATCAACCTTCTGTTCTCAAATGCCTTCTCTTTCTGAAAAGCATCACAATTCCCTTCTAAAACATCAGTGAAAATTAAGTGTAGAAAATCAGATATCTCTGTGGCATATTAGTTCAGTTCTGTCAGCAAGATGTGTTTCAGATATCCAGAGTTGAAAGGTGACAGAAAAAACTCTGGCCCTATCCTAGACTGGAGTGGAGAAGGAATGGGAGCTCTTTAAAGTGGGTTCAACTCTTGAAAGTCAAAAGTCAGCAAAAGCCTTCCCCAGCATACTGTGGATGTGAAGTGACTTAGGTGATTGGAGTAAAATCACAGAGATTTCTCCCACCTCTTCTTATATGGATTCCCTCCTCCTCTTTCTTAATAGTTCCTTAAATCCTCTTCACCGGCACTGCAGCAGAACTAGCTGGATTTGTGGCTGAGGAACCACGAGTGCAGGAGCACCTCTAGGGCTCAGATGCTGTGGGGAGCTCCCCTGGTGAAAAGCCCCACATCAGGAAGCACCACCTGTCAGTCCAGGACTACTCCTGCTCTGTGCTGAGGGCTCAGACGTTAGAGGCACAATTCACACATTCTCTATCACCTGAGGCCATGTTGTACAAAACAGACTTTAAAACCTTTTGTCAACCTGCTGCATTATGTCAGATGGGCTCTGAAAATATCAGAAAAAATTCTAGGCATGGCAAATAAAAAAAAAGCTATCTGAATTTTTGGAGGAGTGGAAGAAAGGTATAGTGTGGCCCAGCTTTTCTAAAGGTGACAAAATTACATTGCATAGTTAGTGTACAGTCAAATGTCCTGCTAATACTAAAAGACTGAGCTGGAACTTAATGCAGGATGGGAAAGGATGCATCTGGCCTTCAGGACTGGGCTAATTTGACAGTTATATTTAAATGTGTGTAAAGCATTTGAGACCTGTTTTTAAGAGTGTGTTCATGATAGAAAGGTGTGTGTGGAAAGGAGGACTTAAAAGTCCATCCATCACAAGTTTTAGGCCATAATCTAAAGTAAAAAATGGCTAGCTGACAGTTGGGTATGAAGCATTGTAGAGATGCTCCTTTCCCAAACTGGAATGTCTTGTATTGGTTTAATGCAATCTTTTCCCCAAGTACTTTGGGCTTACCACATTTTCTGTAGTTTGAGAAATTTTGCAAAACACATTTTGGACTACTTAAACTAAAACAATTAAAAAACTCCAGCCCTGAAATTAAATCTTCAAACCCTTAAATTAAAACTTCATATGTGCCTAGTCTCTGTTTTCCTACTCTCTTAACAGATCATTTTAAATCTGAAGCAACTACACTGCATCCCTTTGGTGATATTCTCTAAAGCAATGTTCTTTTTCTGTCCTCTTCTCCAACCCTCAAAAAAAAGAAATTATATACATACACACATATGTATATAAACATATATCTCAATAAGCATTTATAGCTGTGACAAATTTATTCTTACTGTCAATTTAATACATCTGTTTTCCATTTGAATTTGATATACAGCCTGGTGTTTTCTATTAGATCATATAAACAAGTGTTTGATTTAAAACAGGATTTTTTTTTTTCACTGAGATTGAGAGCAGCAATAAACATCACTTTTTCTGGGAATACAAACGAGGTGGCCAAATGAGGTGGCCATTCCATTAAATATAATTATTAAAATAAGAAAAAAAATCATTAAAGAATAGAAAAAACTTGACCACAGGCTTGTTTTGTCTACTGATTTTCTGGAAAGAAATTGTTCTTGCATGACTGACTTCTCCAATGGATTACACCAAAATGAGACATACTTCATTTTTCCAAGTGTGCGTGCTTGGAAAGACCAGTCAGTCTGCTGTCATTAGCAGTACTGGTGTGAAGCCCAAAGCAAGGGCTAGGTAGGCACTTCATCACTTTATAGAATGAAGTTCCCTTTCTGTTCTAGATGTTTTAATCACTTCTAAGAAAGACAGAAAAAAAAAAAAAAGGCACTCCTTTCCCTAAGCACGTATTTTTGTTTTTGTAAAAGAGGACAACTGCAAGTCTGCAGATGTAGTTTGGAAACTTTAAAACCTTAAAGGATTTGAGTGAGAGCATGTCATCTGATAGTGGGGGCTTAGGGCCATAATCAGACTTTAATGGGAAAAAACCACCCTCAAAGGAGTAGTATATTCTTAAAAGGGAATAAGCTCGACTCACAGAGGGGTATTTCATCGTCAGCATACCTTTAGAAAAAGGCAAAGCAAATGTAGATTGAGAGAGCGATAAGGTCTCCCCTCAGCCTCCTTTTCTCCAGATTAGACAACCCCAGTTCCCTCAGCTGCCCCTCATAAGACTTGTGCTCTAGACCCTTCACCAGCTTTGTTGCTCTCCTTTGGACACGCTCCAGCACCTCAATGTCTTTCCTGTAGTGAGGAGCCCAAAACGGAACACAGTCTTTGAGGTGCGGCCTCACCAGTGCCGAGTACAGGGGGACAATCGCTTCCCTAGTCCTGCTGGCCACACTAGTTCTGATACAAGCCACGATGCTATTGGCCTTCTTGGCCACCTGGGCACACTGCCGGCTTGTATTCAGCTGGCTGTCGACCAACACCCCCAGGTCCTTTTCCGCTGGGCAGCTTTCCAGCCACTCTTCCCCAAGCCTGTAGTGTTGCATGGAGTTGTTGTGACCCAAGTGCAGGACCTGGCACTTAGCCTTGTTGAACGTCATACAATTGGCCTCGGCCCATCAATCCAGCCTGTCTAGATCCCTCCATAGAGCCTTTCTACCCTCAAGCAGATCAACGCTCCCGCCCAGCTTGGTGTCGTCTGCAAACTTACTGAGGGTGCACTCAATCTCCTCGACCAGATCATTCATAAAGAAATTAAACAGAACTTGCCCCAATACTGAGCCCTGGGGAACACCACTTGTGACTGGCCGCCAACTGGATTTAACTTCATTCACCACCACTCTTTGGGCCCGGCCATCTACCCAGTTTTTTACCCAGTGAAGAGTACGCCCCTCCAAGCCATGAGCAGCCACTTTCTCCAGGAGAATGCCATGGGAAATGGTGTCAAAGGCTTTACTAAAGTCCAGGTCAACAACATCCACAGCCTTTCCCTCATCCACTAAGCGAGTCAGCTTGTCACAGAAGGAGATCAGGTTAGTCAAGCAGGACCTGCCTTTCATAAATCCATGCTGACTGGGCCTGATCGCTTGGTTGTCCCGTATGTACTGTGTGATAGCACTCAAGATGATGTGCTCCATAACCTTCCCCAGCACCAGGTCAGACTGACAGGCCTGTAGTTCCCCAGATCCTCCTTCTGGCTCTTCTTGTAGATGGGCGTCACATTTGCTAACCTCTCTTGCTAATCAGGCTCTAAACAATTAAACTGAGCTTCACGTACATTCAACCCAGATAGTGAATCATTGGGATATATATGGTGGTGGAATTAAACTGAGATTCAGCCTGTTAGGATGAATGCTTTGACACTACCTGTGTCAGGACTAAATCTGCTGAGCTGCAGTGATTTACAAAAGCACTACTGCTGATGGTAGACCATCTATGATACATAGGGGGAAAGAACACGGGGGGAAAAAGGAAATAGAGAATAAAAATATAGAGACAAGTAAAATATGGATAAGCTAGAACAATAGTGAAATTCACAAGGAGAAAAGATTATCCACCTGTCTTTTAGTATATCCTAGTTTAATATCAGTATCTGAAGAAATGTAGCTTCCATTAGAGTATCTGGTAAGAAATAAAGGCACAAATGAGGTTTACACCTGGAATTCTTATTTTTTTCTTAATATTCAAAAGAATATACAAAGGAATAATCATAAAATTAGAATAAAATAAATTTATAGGAACTTGCAAAGTCACTTAGCTGAGCTTGTCCTAGCGAGTGGCGAATGAGTTAGAATAAAATCTTGAATCATCTTTGCCACTGCGTCTAGATATAGAATAGTGAGGTTTATACGAGTCTACAAAGCATCTTTGAAAGGACTAAGCAGTTTTTGTTCACACAAGAAATGACCAGAAACAACATGTACACTGATCCCGTCTGCACTGGAGCAGGCATCAGGACAGATCTTTTGCAATCAAAATGAAGCAGAAGGGCTATGAGAATTGCACAGAGCTTACTGACCTCAGCTCTCTGCCTGTCAATCTGCTCCTTGGCACTGGGGCCCAAGTAACCATTTGCAGAGAGAGGCTGAGAAAAGTTCTCATCAATTCTTAGATCCAGGAGAAAAAATACAAGAGCTTACAAACCCTGGTATGTATTTTACAGTGCTCCCAAAGCGTATATGAATAGCATTTTCTTCTAGTGAAAAACTCAAACAAGATAAAAATGGGTATAATGCAAAATGAACCTCTACACCCTCTACTGTTTTCTTTTGGTTTTTTTTTTTAAAGCTTCATCTTTTCACACCAAAGATTCAGACTAGTTTATTTCGTGATGCAGCAGATAAGATGTGGAAATCAAGATTTTCACTCAATACATCACACTGGACTTTCAGTCACAGGTGTAGTACTGCAAAGGTTTCAGCTTAAATGATTAAGTATTATTTTTTTTTTTAGGAGTAGTTTAGCTTGATAAAGTTAATCTCAGTCACCTCAATAAACTATAATCAGTATTTTCATTAAACTGAATGTTTTCCATAGTAAAGCTAAACTAGTAAAAAAAACCCAGTAAATGGGATTTTTGTTTCTAGGAAAAGGTAGTACAGCATATGAAATATACCCAAACCAAATAGCAGTACTTCGGAATATCCTTTGGGGTTTCATTTGGGAGTGCCAAAACATTTTTACACGCTCTGCTAGGACAAAAATACCTTTTCAGAATTGTGCTGGTTTTGAGTCCCATCAAACCAGCTCATGGGGCTATATTTTGCCTTGCCTTCCCCTGCAAGAGTCTG
Organism: Gymnogyps californianus; assembly: GCF_018139145.2. Taxonomy (NCBI): domain Eukaryota; kingdom Metazoa; phylum Chordata; class Aves; order Accipitriformes; family Cathartidae; genus Gymnogyps; species Gymnogyps californianus. The sequence continues at coordinate 60,225,963 of NC_059474.1, read as the reverse complement.
CCCAGTACCATTACATGAGACAAATCCAAGGAAATAGGCTTGGTTTTCAATTTTGTTGTTTCTGGGATTGGGACAGAGGTGGAGAAAAGATGGGTAAGTATGAATTAGAACAGCCTTACCTGGATTTCTTGTGCCACACTATGATCAGAATTGTTGCTCCAAGAGTTCCTCTGATTTATCACTTATTTCCTGAAACCTATAGAGCTGATGGGTATTGAGACAGTCATGCTTTTATTTGGACTCTTTTATATCTCATCTGCCATCCATTGTAGCAGAGAAATGGACCCTGATAGGGTGGATGCAGAAAAAATGAAGATTGCATGGATTCAAGCAAAGACCATTTGCCCTGCTGAATCATCACTATCAGTGATATTACAGGATAGAAAAGCAGGCTGAGTGCCAAAATTGCTGAACCCTTAAGACCAACAGTTAGAAAAAAAAAAAAAAATACTGGTTTACTTATGAGCTTGGTATTTTGACTGTGGAACATACTGGGAGAGAAACATGGACCTCCACACACTCATTCTTCATAGAGGAAAACACATTAAGGGTACTCACATTTTCCCTGGCTACAATGTTTGAAAAACCTTGCAGCATGCAGCATAGAACAAAAGTATTTCCCATATTCCCAGTGCATATGTGTCAGATATATCAATACAAGTAATTGTTTTGTTATCCTCAAGGGATAACTACAAATACATATACATTATACATAATTTATAAACATAATAATACAAAGATAGCAAGACAAGACATGGAATGATACACATACTTCTAGCAAATCAGTAGCTAGAAGAATTCATTTCCACGTTACCCTTGATCTAGGATGTTGGCATTTTGTGCACTTATTCTTTATGGTCAGATGAGACAAATGTGCAAACTGTAAAGCTTCCAGTTAAGGAAATGAAGGTCATACAACATTATGGGTTGTATTTATCGAGCCATCATCAAGACATTCTCTATACGGCAGGCAATTAGAAAAATGTTAATTTTAACATCGGAGATGTTTTATGGCACATTGTGCATTGCGTTGCACCGTTCTGTCATCAAATAGCAAAGAAATGTTAGCACCAAAACACTAAGACTTTCATGCATTTTGAGTACAGCAATTTCTCATTGTTTAAGGAGGAATGACAAATAGTAAATATTTTTTCAACTGAGAGTTAGTATAACCTGTCCAATACTATTTAAATTGTGGTAGAAAATCTTGCATCCCACATTTTTTTAGCATCAAAAAAATAAATTAGAAGTTTTAGGAAATCTAAAAAGGAAAAATCTCACTTATTAAGGTGATGATATATTAAGTTCATATGTTTCTCTTGCAAACCTGCATAACTGATATTTTGAAGTCTGAATGTGCCTTATGAAAAGCTATGCTGAAATAGACAAGTTTTGTAAGTAACCTTCTGAACAGATGCATCTGTTTGCAGGAGATCTTCATATACACATACACATTTTGTGATAAATTAGAAGCATGTTACAAGGAAGTTCTTAGAATGAATGAATTACTGATGGGTGCTACATTCACACAGAAATTGAATTGGGTATTACAAACAAATGGCACCAAGAAATAAAGGGCATTCAGCACCATGAAGTGCATCTAGAGCATAGTCGAAATTTACCAAACAAAAAGTAATTAACTGTAAGGAAATACACTTCTGAAAACAAACATGGTTTACTTCTTTCTTATGAAAGATGAAAATGTATTAGATGCATTCCTGAGCTTTTTTTCTTAGTCTCCTCAGTGCTTCCAAAGACAGAAGTGAGTTGATTGACAAAGCTGCAGAAATTACACCAGATGGTTGAGACGTTTCTTTCAGGACTTGTGACTTATTTAATATTTCTACTAATAAGTCTGCAACTGTTGCGTAAATTAACTTAATATTTAATCCTACTCATAAATCTGGTCTGCACAAAAGGTACTTTTTTTTTTACTCACTCCAGGTATAAAAAGCCTACCCTACTTGAGTGAAAAGAATATGCATTTATTTCTTTCTCTTCTAACTAGTCCTGCAGCTCTGCCATGGAGGCTGGATTTTATTTCTGCTTGTTCATCAGGAACAGAATTGGCCACCAGGGATCTGTTAAACACATGAACAGTTCCACTGGCTTCAGTGGGACTACTCATATCCCAAAAGCTAAGCACATGCACAAATCCCTATCATCTTACACTTGTGCAAAACCAACACAAGATCTCTGTGTGGGTTTGCTCCCAGCTGATGATGCTTTCAATGAAGGAGGAAAGCATGGTTAACTAGGTTGGGTGAAAATTCAGCATGGCTGTAGCATATCTGAGACCTGAACTAGAACTGGATAATATACTATTATACAGAATACAGAAACCTACTTATTTAGATCTCTACAGGACACATCACTGTGTGGTGTAGGGATACACAGAGACTGATTGCTTCATTACACGGTAGAGTTGAGAGTTACGCTGCTTTGACCTGCCAGGTGCCTATACAGCACAGCAACAACTTCAGATAGTTTAATTCCAAAACCTGCTGAAGGTACAAGTCCTTGCATTAAATAGGACTCCAAAATGGACCATCAGCTTCAGTTTGGGAATCAGCTCTCAATGCATCATTCAGGCAACAATTTATAGCATCCCTTAATTTGTATTATTCAATGAAAAGTACAAATTATGAGATACAAAGATGAGATACAAAGATTAACGAGTACACAAAAGAGTAACAAGAAACAACAGCAGGAACAGGATAGAAATAAATCTCCCACCAATAATAACACAAAAGAGAAATAAAAGACAGATTTCAAGACTGGCTCACTCAGACAGACCACAGTGAAATAGCAGTAAAGGCAGTGTGCTAGTAACCTCTGATCCTGGCAAATCCCATGCTCACGCAGCAATGAAAATTGTTAAATGGAAAGATGTAGCAACGCTTGTGGAGCTTGGTGGAGGAATGCACCTGCCTGCAGGGAACAGCCTGGAGGTTGATCCACACAGACATAGTCCTCTGCATTAATAACAAGCTCACCTGTACACACAAAACATTCTCCTATGTTTCTGTCCAAACAGGTACTAAACACAGATACAAGTGTAGGATTCACCTCATACTCTGATCCTAACTCTTTCATGGCCTTTGAGACCCCCATGTTTTTCACTCTGATCAACAGGGAGGCAATAAGGATGGCTGAGTGCATACGATTTTTCATTATCATTATATATTCTTTAGGAGAAGCAGTAGTTTTCCCATCTTAGCAAATTTTTCATACTTTAATAATTTCCCCTACAGCAAGATGAAGTCAAGTCCTTTCAAATATTTTAGGAGGGGGAAAGAATAAAGACCAAACTAATAGTCCAGTGGTATGTGTTGGCACATTCGGATTTTGTTTCTCTTATAGACAAATCTCTCTAGGTAACTTGATATTCTGAGGTGTCTAACTCTGACCAGAAGGCCTATTATGAACCATCTCAAAATAAATAAATTCAGATGAGAGTATACAGATTGATTCATTCTGCAATAGAAAAGCTTTGTCAACAAATAATTGACCAGCTACAACTAAAGTGTACTGTAGTCTCTTGAACAGCACACTATATTTTTCTATGAACTAGAATTAAAAAATTAAGGCTTTTCCAGCACATCTTTAAAGACTGAAACTTTGGGATATTTTGGTTCCAGATCTGCTTCTCAGGTTTGCATTAGTACTGTCTGTCATGTTCAATCAGAAGCTTACAAAAATCCTCCAAAAGTGAAGTAAACAGCATATTTGGGTTTAAACTGCTTGTGAGAATACAGTGCAACATAACATTGGTGGAAAATATTCAATGATTCTGCAAATGATGCTGACAGAAGACAGATGCCTAGAAGGCAGGATTCTATGTACTAATATACATAGGGTAAATATTTTCTTAGCACATTATACATATGTGTGTGTGTGCACATGATAAATGCTTACTTAGTATACCACACATTCAAATCTAATTAGAAGACCAATTAAGCAAACAGCCTAGTGATCCACAAGAGCATTTTGCAGGTAACATCGAGCCCCAAACCGCGATCACTGTTGGGTGTCCCTGCCGACTGTCAGCAGCAGCACCTGCCCGCCCCGAAACTTCTGTTGTACAGGGAAGGGAGCGTTTTGGGGACGGCCACTCCCGTAGGTGCCTTCAGCAACTGCTGCTTTACGCGAAAGGCTCAAAAGAGGGCGGCAAAGATTTGTCACCCTGTGCAAGCACTTGCTCCGTTTTCTTTAAGCCCAACGATTTAAGCCATGCAGGGGCTCCCTCTGCTGTTCTTTTTGTTTTCGGAACTATAAAAGGGAAAAAAAAAACCCATTCCGTTGCCATTTACCTTTTGCGGAGGAGGAGGAGGGGAGAGGCGCTTTTGACGTGCTTCCAGTATATCACAAATTCTCTTTTCTGCTCCTCTGTGCCAACTCAGTCTGTTGGCCTCAATATTAGATCTCTGAATATGAGATAATTATTTGAGACAAAGATATGATATTTATATACAAGTATTTACGTAGCAGATGTCCTCTTTGGACAGTGAAAAAAAGAAATAAAATAACTTGGCTATACTAAAAGAGCTGAAAAGGAGATCTTCAGCAAAAATAGCAGTTAGCTGATATGCTACATGAGCTGGTGGTTTCAAATCATGTCTTATTCTTACAGGTTTTACCAGGGATGACACTTGGGCAGCTTGATGCAGGAAAGTTTTTTTTAAAGTTTTTACAATCAATGCTAATTGTGAAACCTCTCTGGGTGGTCACTTCACACCTCCACATCTTGCACAGTACAAATAAGCCACACCTCACATTGAAAGAACATAACAAATAAACTCTCCTCTACTTTTTAGTGATGGAAAAAACAACACCACCACAGCAGCATTCCCCACCCCCCAAAATAACCAAAGCTTTCTCCTTATTTCTGTTTAAAGGTGTTTAGGCAACCATCTAAAGCAGCCTTCTAAAACTTTTTGTCTTTCCTTGCTATTTTTATTCTTGAAGTTTCAGATAAATTGGGTGGGAAACATTTGCATGCAAAACATCAGTCTAGAATCTTTATAAATCTTTAGTCCATATAGGGAATTATCTAAAGTTAACGTCAAAGACTTCTCTACATTCATTATAAGCAGATACGAAACACCGTAGAAAACCAGTGTTTACATAAAGAGAGGGTCAGGACTTCCTTTTTTCACTTAAGTAGCTGGATAGAAAAGTTTAAGGTCTTTGTAATTTCAACAAATTTCTTTCACTGGCCGCTATGCAAAATGAAGCAAAAGAAAAAGGAAAAAAAAGGGAGAAATACATTCTATCCATTTTCAACACACCTTCAAGCAGGTGAAAACTTATCCTTGAACTTCTACCTTAAGCAAAAAGTATTAATTTCCCCTTTAAGCATAAAGCCTTTCCAAAAGCCACAGTAGAAAAAAAAATTTGCTGTGCTGTCACTGGAAACTATGGTTTATAGAAAGTTTGACTTTGTTTCATAAAAATCACCTGCTTTTTAAAACCCAAAAGAAAAGGACAACACCATCAGCATCTACTTTGACAAGAATATTCCTAAATGCCTCAACAGGGTGATTTAATTTTCCATCTGTGTGCTGGATTTGTTTTGCATAAAGATCTGGACACATACAAGAATGTGTGTGTTTTCTTTTTCTGCCATACTACTAAGAAAGTAACTCAGGATCACACAGCAGTCTTTTGCTGCAACTAATCCCTCCGGATTCGGCCTTGCTTTTCAGGCTGCACTTCCTGTCTGAACCCGCCCTATGCGCTCTGAAAGGAGAATGAAAAAACCCAAAAAATTCATCGAAGAACCATTTTAAAAAAATACCAAAACATTTGCTATGCAGGTTAAACTTCAAAGAATCTTTAAAAAAAACAAAACAAAACAACAAAAAACCAAACAACAGTGCAGAATCCTAGTTAGTCCTTGGCTTCATCATACAGTGTAAGGGTCTTTTCTAGGATCAGGTTTGAGCCCTTAATAGTGGGAAACCCCAACCTCTTTACAGCATTGGGAAGAAACTGAAGGGTTTGTATCATCAGAGCTAAAACAACTTCACTGAAGCAAGGCTGGGGGGTTGATTATTTTTCCTTATGAGCAAGAGTTGATTTAGAAATCCATAAAATAAACCAAAAAACTATTTTTTGTTTCTCAGTTAAAATCATCAGAAAGTTATTTCAAAAATATGATTCTTCACAGTATCTATTTAAATACAGAAGTAGTGACTAACAGATTTGAGTACCACATTTAGTAAGAACACACTTAATTAAGAACAGACCAAAATCTAGGACCAGACTGACCATCTCTTACGCACAGTGGAGAACTTCATGTTTGCAAATTTCAACTAAGTCAGAGGACTCATCATGTGTACAGATGGGCAGCAGTGTAAGGAAGGATGTGTGAACCTATACCTCTATCTTGTCCCCTATTTTAACTTCATACTATTATCAGTGACAAATGCAAAGTCTTCAAAGTGTTCAGCAGACTATTACCTCTATAGGCCACATGCCGTGTCTAGGTAAGTAGGCCTTACATAGAAGTGATCAAATGAATGTCACTTTGTGAGCACTCCTGCATAGCACCCTCTTATGATGGAGAGGCAGCAGATCTCTCTCTTCCTCTGAATTTATGATCTACTCATGCACACCGATCTGGCAACCCTTGCCACAACATGGCTAACTTCCCACCCCCAATAAAAGCAATACAGAAAGCACCACAGTGCCTCAAAAGTCATTAACGCCCATGGGATGTCAATGTAAGCTTTTATAACAGAATCCCTATTACTATCCTGCTCTTCTCTCCCACTACAGAAAGAGAACATGACAGTAGGGCATTGACCAGACCATACATTTCCACACACAACTGGTAATAAGTTGTACACGCTCCTTTTATATTAATATATGGTGTGTCAACAATAAAGGTTGGTTTTTTTTGTTTGTTTTGGGATTTGTTTGTTTCGTTTGGGGGGGGGGGGTGGTGTTTTGGTTTTTTAAATAGTATGCCAAGACACGCTTCTGCTTCCTAAATGGGGCATTTGAAGCCTGGAACATTCTATTTAGCAATCATGGCAGTACAGTTCTTCATTATTCTTTGGAAAAAGCAGACATAAATTTTCTTGACCTTTGTTGGTTTTCATGATAAGAAGGAAAACAGTTATTCTTGCCTTGTTCTGAAGTTTTTTAAGCTTACACAAGTGTTTATAAATAGAATGGCTTCAATTTTGATTACATTTTCTTAAGAACAAGGAACATGTAATATTGCTGCAGGTAATGCAAGAAGGTAGCAGAAAAAACAGGCTGGTAAATATGAGAAAATCTGATCAGCATTCCTTCCTCACAACACGGGAAACACCTATTGCCCATACCACTTTTTATCATGGACACTGAAGCAGGATTGGAAGAAGAATGCTTAACCAGACTATTTAACCCTCACTGACAGAGCAACCCAGAAAGTTCCCACTCTGTCACTACCTATGCCCTCCAAACCATCTCCCTTCCATGGCATGAAATACAACTAGATATTTCTTTCCTTCCCAGTGATTTACTGTCTTGTAGATAAACTTAATCCTCCCCACTGTCTCCCACATCCTTTTTTGCAAAAACTTGGACCCACTACAAACCGAAGTCATGCAGGAAAGACTTACTAAAAGGAATATAGATTTGCTATTATAAGGGAAGGTAACAGCTCTACTGCCCCTTACCTTGTCTTCAGAGGGGTAGAAGTTCACTAGACATTGCATCAGCAGGTATTTCTCTAAATGTTTCTTGTAGTTTTAAGATTAAAGTACTCCTTAGCAAAACAGCTAATGATAATAGCAAAAGAGTACGATGCAAAAGTATTGTCATGTTGCATAGTATTCATAAATGTGTATTTTATACCAGTATCTCTTATACAAGGGGAGTATGAAACAAGTACAATTTTTGCTTCACCTTTAAAGCTAATGAGACTTCTCAATTTTGCGGAAGTCTTTCTGTCTGATGAAAAAGAAATGGGATATTTCCTGCAATCACCAAAGGACTGAGGTCTGGCAGAGAGGCTCATTTTGCTTGCATCATCTTACAGTAACAGTCCACCAAGGTATATGCTGGCCAGCACAGCATCTGGAAACTCTGCAGCTGAACTTGAAAGCCAGAGCGTATTGTGGCAAAATATTACAAAGCTATTTACAGTGACACTAAGAAAATAAAGATCAGAGCATAGTTTTGGCACAAAAGAAAATTCAACCCTCAACTTTCTTCATGTTTGTCAATATTAGCTTTATCTAGTCTAGTATAATTATTCACTTAACAAGACTTTTATTTATTCATTTTAAGAAAGATGAGAATGGCCTTAAGTATTTAATTACTACAGCAGACTAAAGAGAAAAAAAAAGTTCCTTAAATCACATCTTAAAAAAACCAACCCAATAAAAAAACAACCCACAAAACTCTTTCAAATGTGCTCTTAAACTGTCCCAGAACTTTTTTACTGATATTTTATCCTTTCTCTGGAAATTCTCCTTCTGTTTCTCTGAAATATGTACAATACAAATTCTAGACAGAAATTTAATAAGCAGGTAATACATACTTACACAAATGTATACACATGTTCAGTACTAGATACATATATATATTCTGTACCATGGGAAGCGCACATTCCATGTACTTGCTGTATAGTTGGATAGATAAGCAACTAGTTGAGACGAGAGTACTGAAGAGGAAAATTATGTCTTGAAATCTGGGTAATTACATTTAGACTCTGAAAGACCCACTGAAGGTGGAATCATCTGCTTTACTAAGTAAACTCCTGGAATAAACACTGGATGTACAGTATTAGTCTGTAAACTAGCAAATCATTGCAATGTAGGACACTGTGTGGATTACAAATGTGCATTAAATTACATATTGTTACAGAGTTTTTCCCCCCCTTAGGATACACTCAACACTTTCCTCCTTCCTGTCTGACAATATGTTGCCATGCTATAAAAGCCCTAATGCCCATTTCAACGATTAGCTGTACATCAGCATTACTACTTCAAATCCACAAGTTTCACATCAAGCATTAAATGGGATGAATATTGATCTGCTAAAGAGGATTTATTTATTTCTAGCTCTATCCAAAGATCAACTACTAGCAGCTTTTGGTGGATCTGTTGAGCTCTCACAGCACAAAGCTACTGCATACATGACACCGGACTTGACATTTCAGTTCTGGAAGAAAACCAAACAGTAAATTCACTGCAATAATCCTAGATAAATGAGATGATCACTGGAAAAGCTGAGATAGTTAAGTGGTCTATCAGAAAAGTCCAAAGGATGATATTGAACTGTTGCTACATAGTAACCTCTCTCATGACAACATGGCAAAAGATCACCATATCAGATGCCAATATCTTTGCCTTAAAAAAAAAAAGCACCATGTATTCAGATTATCTTGGAACACTTCACAATTATGTTCTGAGCTGAAAACTATACACTCAATATAAGTATAATCAGACACATATCAATATCACAATATTTACCCATTCATTCCTTTTTTGTCCTGTTCAGTCAATAACACACCAATAACTGTATAATACATTCAAGAAATACAGATATATATTTCAATCCTCACAGCGCAGCTAGCAGGTTTCTCGTAATGTTAGAGCTCTCCTCGAAATGTTCTTTTTAGTATATTTTGATAGGGATCATTTTCTACTCTTTGGCACTGATAAAGTAGAAAAACATATAAATGAGTTGATGAGGATTGCAAGCAGATTAGAGACGAACTGGTGCGTTGCTTTGCCTTTTATATTCAAATGGCAAGGGCACAAGAGAATGCTATGTTTTCACTAACTTGGACAAGGAGCATTTGAAATGCCAATGTAAGAAGCCATTAAATTTTTGCTGTGTCACTCACACAGGAAACTGAAAAAGTCAGTCAAAACATTGCCTCAGTGCTATGATTTCATCAAGCCATATCATTCCAGTAGCTAATAACGTCGTCCTAGTCATCTGCTAAATGTTTCATTTTTATTTATCTGATTTCTCTTCACCCATTTTCTGTCATGAGAGGGTATTAATTTACAGAACACATGGAAAAGAAACAGAAACAGTGACATACAATGGGGATATTTGCTACCATTAAACATTGCCTCATTTTTGGCTTCTTATAAGACCACAGTTCTCAAAAAAAAACCCACAAAAAAACCCATCAGAAAAAAACCTATGCAGCATGTTATCAAGAACAGATCTGAAAGCTGAAAACCAATGCTTTGTTTTGGTTACTTGAACTCTGTGAATTTCTAAATGTCCTTGCCACAGGTAGCACTCAGTTTAATTAGGTTTTTGTCTGTAGAACAGTGTCTGCTTTGCCAAGGATCGAGGACTTTGGGCTAGTTCCAAGTGCCAATGAGAGAGAAACAAAATGTGTTTCAACATTAGCCCTGCATTTAGACAAATTCAAATAATCTCACTTTTTTTTTAATATCTTCCATTTCATCTGTGTATAAAATAAACCATGCTTCTGAAGACAGTGCTGGTGATATATGTTCAAATGTATTCATATGTAGAAGCTTGTATTATTTATAAAATGTCCTAAATAAAACAACTCAAAACAAGTCTGAAAAGATAATGTGAAATCTTTTCTGGGTGATCTCTGTCTGGTTAAATATCTTTAATGGGACACCACCGCAGAGCCCCCCCCCCAAGTTTTCTCTTCCAACAGACTGTTTCATTCTTTTGTGAAAAAAGAACAAAAAAAATGAAACAATATAACCGTACGTAAATAGTGACGGGAGAGTCAGTTATACATTGCCTGAAGCTTTCAGGCTATCCGTAGCTGGAACACATGAAAAGATACTAAATTCATATCCTGAGAAGCAAGAATCATTTTCCTGTCTTTCATACTCTCATAACAAGGCTCTCTATAAACTGCCTTCTAGGAACAGTGTCTAAATTTGCAATATAATTTGGTAAAAAGTTAAGTCAAGTCACTAATTCTTTCCATTTTTTCCACTACTAAATAAATTAAAAATAATGGAATGTAATATAAGGAAAACTTATATAAAAGGATAACATCTATAAACATTTCTGTAGTTTGTTGGGAGTATCTTTCACAAGGAAACAAAATCAGAAATATTTGCTTAACTCTGGTTTAGTACATAATGCTTTTATCTAACAATAACTCCTTTCTTCAGAAACACTTCATAACACGTCAGTCCGAAACAGATTGCAATGCTTGTGGTTTAAATATAACAGCAAAATTTCAGACACGGTGAAACCCTGTATTCTACCTTTTATCCTCCCCACGTCCTTTTGACATCCCTATGGTCATTTCTGCCTCTGCAACTTGCTGTATTATTTTATTAAAAAAGGCATAACCTCTTTCTTCTTCCTGCCCTTCCCCCCACCCTTTGCACAAAATTCCCAAACTGTTGAAAAATGGTCACTTTTTTTTATTATTTTATAGTGAGTTTAAAATCAACCTTTTTTTTTTTTTTCCTCTCTTTAGATTTATTTAGTCATCTTTAGGGCACATCTAATCTGCATGTAGAAAATGAAAAGCAAAGATGCCATAAAGCAATACTCAGTGTTGAAATAGAGACACTGGTCATCACTGGAGTGATCACAGAGAAGGGTACGACCAAAGGCCAAACTCTCCTGCAGAGCTTCCACCAAGGACTGTGAGAAAGAACAGCAGTAAGCAATGCATAACAGCATAACTTCTTCAGCCAGCAGCATCTTTCAAATGTGCCGTATTATAATTTAAATCACAGATACTTTTGCAAGCCATATTTCCACACAAAAGAACATTTTACCGCCTATTTCATGCATTCACATGTTTCTCTTTTGGTACAAAACATGGATTTATCTAATTTTATATGTTTATTAGGAACTTTGAAAAAATCAGTCCATCCCATCTCCCCACCCCCAAGTACTCAGGTTTTTAGGAATGATCATAACCCAAACAGGACTATATGATGCACTCCATGTAATACATGCACCACGTGAAATACAGATGAGGATTTTTTTTTAGGTATTGTTTTACAAGTCACAAATTCTAACACTACTTAACAAAACTCCTAGCCGCATAAAAAGATGCAATAAACCTCTCTAACAGTAGCTGATTTGTATGCAACATTGACCATAAGGGTAACTCTTCAGTAAACCTGAATCTCATATATGATGCATAGCAGTTAATAAATCATAGTAAAATCAGGTGGCTTAGAGCCAACAATACCCAACTAGTAATGGAAAGGGGGGAAAGATTTATAGAGAGACAGACTCTGTCTGGATTTTGCTTTTAAGAGGCTCACACAGCACAGTGGGAAGATCTTGCTGCGGTTTCCAAGTGGACACATCTGTGTCATGCTGACTCACTTCATCCTTCCCCCAGCATTGCCCCTCACTTACCCCAGTGATGCCTCTTTTCTCCAAAATCTTCGTCTTTGACCTTCCACTGATTTCTTGTCTATCTGCTCCCCAGCATGCGAGCTAGAGAGAGGAGAGATCAAGATGAGATCAGAGTATTGTTCCTGAAATTTCACAAAAACATCCCACACTAGATGTCAAACTTAAAGAGGAATACTTTAAAAAAGCCTCTTGAAACTGGTTTCTCAACCCTCAAAAAGCCATGCTACAAAGTATTCAAAGTGTCACATATTTCCCAGCTTCAAAATCTGATTGTACAAAAGGAAAACAATGTACTTCAGTGTTTATGATGGGAAGAATGTTTTTTTGCTTTAAATATCAAGGGCAAAACTCTTCTCTCTGTTCCCATTGGAGATCCAGGAGAGCAGGATATTAGAGAAGATTGCTGCTGCATGGATCTGAGAATTTTTCTTTTTTTTAAAGCCTGTGCATGATGATCAGAGGCCCTTAGCCAGACAAAAGTGTTAGCGCAAGATGAAGATGCAGCACCTCGAAGTTAAGCACACTTGCAGCTTCATCAATAGATAGTGTGATGTTAATTACATATGTGTAAAACCTAGCATGATGTACTGATTTCTTGAGTTAAGAATCACATTCAGAAGTTATACTAAACTAACGCTGAAGTTATTTAGTTTTCACAGTTACCTTCACGTATATTGTTCACTTTGACTACGGGGAAAACATTTCTCTTTTTGGTTTGGTTATATTAAGTTTATGGTTGTCACTGCTGGGAGCATCCTGGTTCAGCATTTGGCTTGGGAAAACTGCAAAGTTTCTAAATCGAATTAAAACTAAATTCCACTTCCCTGCCCTAAAAAGCAAATCACAAAATGTATCTGTCTACGCCAGGTTTTCTAAACCTCTTTTTGTTATTAAAAATATCGGTGTCAGATTGATACTACTCGACAAAAAGCTTTAAAAATCAAAAGCACCCTACAATATGAAAATCCAACACACAAATAAACCAAGACCACGCTACCAAAATAAAAAAAAAAATATAATTAACAGAACCTTGAGGCTTTGCCCCTTGCATAGAGGACGAGCCTTTACCGGGTACTTCCCGCAAGCCCTGTGACGAGAGACCACTCCTCGCCAACACAGCCCTTGAGCAAGCCCTTCCCGTGACGGAGCCCCGCTTTTGCAGCACAGCTGAGGATGGAAATGCCGGTTTCCCCGGTGGCAAGTCATTCGGCGGAGACGTTTGTGCTGGCAGGCGGCGGAGGGACCCGGGCGACCATTGGCACCCGGGTGGCCGTCAGGGCCGCCCGCGCGGGGCAAAGCCGCCTCAGAGCCCGCCGCGCCCCCCTCGGGGTGTATCTATGGACGGTCGTGCACCGGCAGGGAGGGCCGCGCCGTGCCCAAAATACTCCCCCCCGCCCCGCTCGCTCCGAGGTTTGGCGGCGATTTGCTCCCGTCGCCTCCAGAGCGGCGGTGCCCGCGGGGGCGCAGCCCCGTCCGTGGCACTAGATGGCAGCACCCGCTTGCGGAATGCCGGAAAATGGCGCCCGCCGCGGGCAGGGCCGGGCCGGGCCGGCCTGAGGGGAGCGGGCGGCCGCCGCCCCAGCCGCGGAAACGCCGACTCCTGCCACAAGCCCTGGGCTTCAGAAACGAGCTTTAAACTTCATCTCCAGCGCAGAAGGCCCGGCTGGGCGTTTAGGGCCATACGCGGTTGTAACAACACCCTCAAGTACGCATGGGGGTACACAAAGAAAATAATTAAATAATAATTAAGGAAAAAAAAAAAAACAAAAAAAAAAACCAAACCCCAAACATCGTGACACTCAGACTAGAAACAGAATGACCGCAGCAAAATTGACGGAAATAATGTGAAGTCAAATATTTATCTTCTTCTGAAATGGTGAAGTATAGCCCACTGCTGGGGAAGAGGATGGGGTTTTTTCCATTGACCTCAGTAGCAGTAGGATTGAGTTCAAAGAGGTGGAGTAATACATTTTTCACAGTGTTGCTCTTGTGCTATCTTGTTTTTTACAAACCAATTTTTTTTTCTTTACATGACAAATTACTTATTTGCAACTTATTTGCAGTGTCAAATGGCAGCAATAAGAAGTCCTTCAAAATGATGGCTAAAAGCCAGTCTCAATAGTATTTATTTAGGGATAATGATAAGAAAATGAGAGGTCTTAACATGTAATTCAAGTTTGTTCACTTTTTGTATGTAGTTTGGTTTAGTCCATTTTGCAGATTTTTGATGACATAGAGCAACACTACTAGTACAAATAGTTACAGGTTCACAGAGCTTTCCATCTCTGCAGTGCTTTAAAAAGATATTAAGTTAATTCATGCAAAATAACCTGTGTGTAAAACTGTCTTGCAAACAAATGGGCAAGCCTTACAATTTGTGAGCTACCACGTAAGAAAGGGGCTCTCAGCTGCTGCCACCCTGTCCTTCCAGAGGCACAGCAGGGGCCTGCCCTAAGCACCAATCGAGCCTGTTACCCCACAGCAGCTCTCCCAACACACCACCCCCTGCAAAACCAGCTACAGGCAGAATCCACTCATTTTTACTCCTTTGCCTCAGAGTATTGCCCACCCAGAGGACAGTCACGGGAATCCTATCTTGTGCAGGTATAACTCATGCAGGTGCTGTTAGAAGGACAAGCGAGAAGGCGACCACCCAGAAAGCAGAACCCATGCACTGCCACTGCGAGGAAAGCATCGCTGGAAGGCGCTGCGATTTCCAGTCCTCCCTACTTCATCAAACTGGGAACAACGAGGCCCAAAGGATGTACAAGCACAGTGTATGCTGATGAATGAAAGCACGCACTTCTTACGTGCACAACTGCCGACAAACAATCATAGCAAAGGTTTTTCATGGATCGAGGCAAGCATCGGATTATGGTTTTCTGGCAAGAAATGTAAACCTACTAACTATACTCCACATTGTCTTTACAAATAGCCAAGAAAGTGTTATTCCAGAATTCATAGACTTGGTAGTATTGTGCAAGGAACAGTCTGCTGGCAGACTCTGAGGATGTACAGTCTGTACAGTGTCTCGGTCTGTGGTTTGACTCTACAGCTCTTAGCCAGAATATTCCACTGTCAATCAATCCTAAACAGAAAAAGATACTGCTCTGGCTATTAAATAAAAACAAGAATACATATGAACTAAGAAGATCAGATTAAATGGATTGCAAAAAGTATAAAAACCCCCAGGTCAATCAAGTAATAAATTATTGGAGAAAAAGTGTAAATAATAAACATCTTTTCTCTCAACAAGATCCCCAAAACTAGAACAGAAAAGAGCAAAAATCCTAAATATCTTTTGACCAAAATTCCAGTAAAAAATTATTATTTCGGTGGGCAGGAGGGGGAAAGAAAAAAAAAATCAGCTAACACCCTCCTTTTGCCCTGCTGCCTCAGCTGCTTCTGCAAGAGTTATGTGCTCCACATTCAAGAAGAGCGCTAATGACACTACATGGGTGCAGCCTGTCTGAAATGCATTTAATTGCTGTTTAATCCCCATTTATCACTAATGGATGAGACTCACAGAGGAAGTGGGGGCCCCTAAAATCTGTATTGTTTGCTTCGAATATTTTTTTAAGTCCTTGATAGGCCATGTGTAGAGTGTCAAGCAGATATAAAAGATGCAACTGGAAAATAGTACATTAAGCTTTTGTATTAACTCCCATTTGGTAATGGTTTGTAATATGTGCTTTTTGAAATACTGGTAAAACTCGACAAAAGATGATGTAAGATTAAATAAAGAAGGTCAGAAGTTTGGGAAGAAGCACTGAACAGTAGCAGAGGAGCACAGCAGCTGTTACACAGCGCACAGCAACACCACAGTATAGTTTATGACAGGAAGTGAAGAAAATTCCCCAATCCACCTGAAGCTACAGTGGGAATTATGTAGACAAAATATAGTTATTAAAACTGGAATGTAACCAAGACTTCAGGGGCTAATAACCCTTTTCTTGCAAGAGATAGCAAAAAAATCCCCAAGCATCTTCATTGACCACAAACTGCAAGACCACAGCTTTACATCTCAATTGAAAGACATGGCTTTTTCCATGATAAATTGTCACAAGAACGTGATCTTTCTGGGATGTGATTTCCTGGCCAACAGTCTCCATTTCCTTCCATAAACTGCAACGAGAGTTAGTGATTTTGGGATTAAAAAAAATACATTTTTTTTTAATATATATACATATCTTTTTTACATATATACACACACATATATATGCGTATAAAAGAATCCTCTTTAAAACTATTGCCAATGTTTAAAAAAAAATATGGGCCAGTCTTGATGAACTTTGACAGTTTGATGAACATTTGACAGTCACAATGTGAATATATTTACTATTTATTGTGTCCATTAAATTTCTTCATGCTAAAATTTTATTATTTCTTGCCTAGAAATTGACTTAATTTTACAGGCCAAATATTCACTTCGATGAGGAATTAAAGCACTTGACAGAAAAATTAAACTACACAGAGCACGTAGTGTGTTACATGTCTGCATCTATAAAAAACATACATGTCATGCACAAATATCTAGGTATATAAATGCGCAGATTCTGAAAGTACCTGTGCATTAGGACCATAAATACTCCCGGAAATGGAACACACACATTTACGCAGGTGTATTTGTTTATACAAGTATGACTACAGTCCATAAATATGGATAAGCCTTGTGTGTATTATACACTGAAGGTTCTTTAGTGTGGTATAAAAGACTCTTTTATGATGAAATTTGAGATGCATGTGTTTCAAGGAAAACTATGTAGAAGAAAGCTATCTAGCTCATCCCAGGGTTGAGCAGATAATGAGTGCTATTCCAATTTATCAGACCCATTGTATGCACTATATGTGCTAGAGAAAAATAATTTTTTGCAGAGGTTTATTTAAAAAGCAAACAAACTTCTTGTATTTTGCAGCATTCAAAGGTATGCATCTCTTGCACAGACATAAAGCAGCTGTAAACCAGTATCGATTGCCATTCTGTCTTGCCACATAAAGAAGGAACATACAAGAGGCATTCTCATGGTAGGAACGCAGTCGTCTTTAAAAATGACAGCTCCACTGGATGCATGCTGGTATCAACAAAATTAGGTAGCTTAGAAACGTCAGTCAAATTGTACCCATAGTTAGGCCTGCTAAAGCAGCAGGAAGAATTTATTTTTCCTTTCTTTAAATGTAGCATGGTGAATGCTGAGTATGTTGGAAAAAAATTACTTAGAATGCAAAATCGAGCATTTGAAAGTAAGAAAATGTCATGTTTAGAACTGCCAATCAGTTCTACTGATCTTTTATATATATGTAAACTACTATATAGTCTTTAATTACATGAGAATATTAATTTTCCTTGCCTTATCCAGTGCTTTGAGTGAGAGCACCTCCCAATGCAATTAAGGCTGGACGAACAGATGCAATGTTCAAGCGTTTAACCTTGCAACCAAAATGACTTTCTTTTATCCTCAAGGAGAATTTTTGTTTAAGATGCATGTTCAGTAAGTATATAAATATTGGGACTACTTCACTGTATCTTCCCTCCTCATAAATTCCTTGCCTTAAATTATTCTTTTGAAGATCACACTAAGTCCACAGTCCGGAGTATAATTTGGAGGTACACATAACGGAGCTGCTGCAGCCTGTATCAAACTCCAGTATCCCCAGTTCTTGTCCACGTCAGATCTGCCAGGTACACACCAGCGCACACACGCTCTGCCTTCACGCCGCGGGCTGGCCAGGCACGAGCCAGGTTCTACCCGGAGTTATGTGACCACATTAGCTTGTGCTACCACCACCCCACCTCCTGGAGTTACTTCAAGCACAGGGCTACGTTAGATACAGCTTTGAGTCTGGAGGTGGCTTGTAGCTTAAAGCACTGGCTGAGGGAGCTCACGCTTACACCATCCACACTGCTCATCTCAACATGACAACTGCTACCAGAAGGTGCAATTACAGGCTTGTCTACACACACACAAGAGAGTGTTCGCCCAAAGGATTATGTGTGAGAATTTGCCCTCTAGGTACAATTACTGAATTTGCCCCCCAAACTGCAATATCAGGTGCATGCTTGAATTCTGGGCTTTATGAGCATGGCTACATGCTCAGAGTTTTGAAAGTTTACCCATTATGCTAGGTGCTTAGGGTAGCATTACTCACCATCCTTATGTCCAAACTCTGCTAATGCTTTTTTTGTTGTTTTTGTTTTAAGATAATAATTCTTTTGAAGTCTGCAGAAAAGAGGCATAAATAGCTAGGGTTCAGTTTCATTCCCCAAATTATTTGTAGTTAAAGTCAGTTGGAAATTTAGCAGGCATTATTTGTAACTATGAATTGGGAACATAAACATTTACATGACCTTGGCATTCATACCACAATTATCTATAAATTCTGACTCGACTCATGATTATTTATGGTCTTTGTGAAGTGCAAGCATATAGAGGCTTTCATAAGGCTAACCAGAAAACCATCCACAGGTTAAAATTGCCTTAAGCAACATTTGCAATACGAAAGGTCTGATACTCTGATCCTAAGGACAGCTACTCCCAAAATAATCTGATGGAAATACATAGGAGAGCCGACTCAAAGATTATTCACACAAGGATGCATTTTGAGATCAGGCCCTAGTTGGTAATTTATTGCTTTGGATTGCAAAGCACAAAGTATTAGATTCCTTTGTTAGCATTGAGCTTCATAGCCTTTGTAATCCTTCGTTATTTGTCCTATTTTGTATTTTATTTTTAATTCTTTGCTTCTGCTGTTCTCCCCCTCCCCATACCAGTCATTCCTGTTTTCTTTACCTTTACATTTTTACATACCTCAACCAGAGTTAGGATGTTTATAGATGGCAAGTACAAGGGTGAGGGGATGAGCCCACACAAGCAGCAACCTGTTGGTTCAACCAGCAAGCAAGCAAACGGTTAGCAGATTTGGACTGCTCATCACAGAGCAGGGGCCGGGACGAGATGACAGCAACAGCCTGCTTGAAAGCAGGTTGGGACCATTACTGGTAATTATAGTTAATCAGCAACAATTGTCTTGACCAAGATACAGATCAACATTGAGCACTAACCTAACAGGACCTAATGAGTGTAATGGAGGATGAAGAAAGCCTGATTAAACTTGCAAGGCACTGAATGACCTGAGCAGATGAGGTATTGTAATTCCCAGCCCCTCTCTCTCTCCCCTTCTGCCTCCAGTCCCCAGTGCCGACGGCAACGAGTCTTGCGGCTACGTGGCAATACAGACTGTATCGCAATATGCTCTCAATAGTGGTTAACGGGTCAGAAACACGAGAAATGGAATTAAACCTTGCTCTCAGATATGAGTGGATATAGTTATATGCATTTTTTTTAAAGCAACTGCCGACTGATTTTATGCTATATAGCGATTGTCCTTAAAACTAATCAATAATGTTGTTTAGCAGTCTAAGGCTATTACAATACCCAGAGCATTTTTTAAAAAGCATTTTGCAGAGGTAATGAATATCTAAGCATTTAAACATAACTGGAAAAGGGTACATGCTTTTCTGTATTCTTATTGGTATTGCTCTTTCCATTAGAGTCTAAATTGATCAGAAGTTTTTCTTTTTGCCCATGAAACTTCTGTGTGAGAACAATTTTAATCCTTAAGATCCTTGTTAAGAGTATAGAATTCTCATAAAACACTGATTACAAGATACGTGTCATTTTTGCAGGTAATTAATTCTATGTAAATTTTCATCTGAAAAGTTTCTGATTCAAAATAAAAATCTGAGAAAAATAAATGTAAGAAACACGTATTTTGGCCTTTATAGCAAAAAATATATTGATGCAATAACTGCAAATTTTGCAAATTTTAAATTTAAAAAGGTACAGCTTTTCTCACAGTATACACTATACAGCAAGTATAGCCTTACAGGAAAAACATGCTATAAAATGATTTTATCTATTGACTCTTCAGGGTTAAGAAAGTGAATGTGAAAAAGAATTAATTACAGTTCTCTAGACTTTCCCAAAACGTAAGTACAGACATATAGAGTATTTACTGAAACACAGCCCTGTCAATACCCCTTGTACTTGAAAGGAAGAGTAATTTGGTCAAAAGTAGAAGAAAACTTGGGCTTTTGGTGTGACACAAGCCATCAAAACATCTAAAAGCCAGCAGCATTTGTTTCACCTGTATTTTGTCAGGCCATAGTGACACTTGTTTCTCAGTCTAACTCTATTCTCACATATGGTTCACACCGCATATATTCCTTACAGGAATTCTGTAGCCAGTTTTAGCAGGAGTGAATAGCTGGAAGCAGGTCCTTATTTAGCAGAGGATCTCTGCTGAGTCCCAGTTTGTGGCTGGTTTGGTTTTTTTGTCTGATATTGATACAATTTTTACTGAGCTTCTAAATGTACACAAGCCAAAAGGACATCATTATTACTGACATAAATACTATTACCAGTTCTGCACTAAGTGTATAGCCTGGTGCAGCCTAGCCTTTCCCTGCTATGCCTCTTCCTCAGTCACTAACCTCCCGTTTCCCTATCTAAATCCTGCCCAGTCTCTTAGCCAGCTATCTAGCTCTGCTTGGCCATTGGCTTTAGTAAGGCAGGAAAGAGAGTTACGGAGTCAGGACACACTACCTCTCTCCTGTCCTCTACCCCAGCAAAATGCCAGAACAAAGTAAAAGGGATATGTTCCCATTGGTCATCTTGTTCAAAGTGTGGATTGTACTGTGGTGGCAGATCTCAAACAGCTGGGGAAAAAGGGGGAGAGAAAGAAAAAATGAGAAGAACAACTCCCTGTTAGACCCCAAAGCCCATCCTGCAGTTACTGCCTTGTGTTATTAGTCCTATTGAATAAACTATAAACCCCACAAAACCAGGAAGTAGTGCTATATCTTACCTTCTGAATAAAACAAGCCAGGTTATTTCTCCCAGCATTGCGCTGTGCTGGAGCTTCAACTACAAAACAAGTCTGCCGGAGAAATTCTTCCCATCAAAGGGGGAGGACCGATTACGAAAAGACAGACACATACAAGCCTATGACCGCTCTCCTCTGCGTGATACACTCAAGTCCAACTCTCCTGTTACCCGAACGGTTCAGTAGTATCAGGGTCATAACATAATTTTTGTGCCAATATACTGGTTTGTATACTGTGAGGATAGGGCATATCACAACTATTATTCATATGAGCCACGGTGCTCCTTTAGGGCCTCTTCTCTAGGAAAGGCACTGCAAAAAAGCACAGATACACTCAGATTTTTCTGGTGATACACCATGCTGAAATCAGTGAAGGGTAAGAAAAAGCAGCTCCAGGGAGGAAAGGAGTTTGCCATGAGGCAGCCAAAAAGCTCGATTTCAACACCAGTTCAGGCCAGCTGTGCACCTAATCTACACTTGCCTTTTGGGCAGACCGGAAGAACCGTGCTAGAGGCTGGGCAATCTTTAGGCAAAGTTCAGGACAAAAAAAATTCTATTCTTTTAAGATTTGGGGTGAAAGAGGAACAACAGGATGAGGTTTATTTTTTTCACCTAAGCATCTCTTTCTGCAAGAAATATGGGACAGAAAAAGCTAGTGGCTGCTATATCCTAACCCTAAAAAATAGGACCTGTAACCAACACAGAGAGACAATACAGATTACTTGAGCAGTTTGGAGAACCTCTAAAACTACTCAAGATTATTGTGAGGTGCTCCAAAATATTGGTAATACGTGTTAGGGGTACCTTGAAACCCACTATGCAGATAAGGCATCCCATGGTGGTTAGCTTTATTTCATGAATTTAAAAAAAACCAAAACAACAAAACATTAATGATCTAGGTAACATCAGTCTTTTACACTTTCTTACAAAAGCAAGAAAAGTAACTTAAGTGTGCCTACATTCAGTCCAAAAGTTCATGACTGAGTACAGGATTTTTTCTAGAAATGTATTTCATCTTAAATATGAAGAAAGTAAAAGATGGAGAATTGACGTCTTTGTTAATGCTGAGGTTGCCCCCCACCCAGTTGGTCATTCTCACTCAAATCTTTGTAGTTCATTTTTAACTAGAAGGACATTGTTTCTTTTCATGCTTCTCTACTAGATTGAAAGCCCTTTTACTATCCAGCCCTCTTCTCCCTGTAAAGACATTTAATGTTGTAATTCAATGACATCTGTGTTCCTTTCGATAAACTAGAGCTCCTTAATTCCCTCACCGCGGCACATTTTCTCCCTTTGTCCTTAATTCATTTTTCTGTCCTCTTTGCCCTCTCCAATTTTTCAACACCATTTTAAATGTGCTGACACCAGAACAGACGAGACTACACCAGTATCACTTAGCGTCTAGAGACTGCTAAATACTTAACCAAAAACTAGAGATGTCCTAGTCCTTGCCCCCGACTTTTTTTTATACAAAATTTAAACATTTTAAGAGTATGATTTAGAGACACGAAGCTTTTGCACAAGAAATTTTTAATGAAGAAGAGACAATCCAGTGCCACTGAGTCTTCAGTTGTCTGTGAATGGAGCTAACATGTGACATTGGTCATGCTCAATAAGAAAAAACTGTTTTTGAAGATACAAGAGAATTTACCCAAGATGTAGCTCATAAGTCAAACACATTTTTAATGATTTAAAGAAGCCAATTTACTATCATCAACATATTGCCAAACATTGCACGACTGCGATTCCTGTCTCTGGGCAGAACATATTATGCTCCCTGAGGTCCACAGAAGTGAAGAGTTCTCCCTGATCTTGTGGATTCTGTGCATCTCACTAGTATGGCCATCATTCTTTCGTGTGCTTAAATCAGAGGTGGGTCTGAAGCAAATACAAAAGTTTTGGATACTATGTAAGCAAGTCTGAAGAAAACCTAAGCTCTTACAAGGGTTACTATAAGGCCTTATTCCCAGGCATTGACAGGATGGAAGCAGTATCAGTCACGTTTTCTATTAAATGTTCCAACAGCTTTAACATCTTTTTCATTCTGGAATTAATTATTCTCAATGCCACCTTGATTGAAATTGTACCAGCACAAGATTATTTCAGTACAATTACCCCTGACTCTCATCATGTGAAAGAATATAAATGTTCATAGGACTGAATTAGTTTACCTACACCAGTTTAACATGACACACAACTGCTTGGTGAATTGCTTGAAACAGTAGAGTTTCTCCTCAATATATAGCATGTTTACAGAATTGGGGATGCATTATTTGAACTTCCACTTTCTTCCAAATCATCTAGTATAGGCTAAAGCGAGAGTAGGACATACCTAGTAGATCTTATTTCAGTTGCTAAGTAAATTAATTCATGAATCTTGGTATTTGCTTATGTGCAGTTTATTCCCAGTCTAGGTTTTCAGTTTATGCTCTTCTGTTTGTGGAGAAAAAAATAGAAAGGGGTGGTGTCTTTGTACTGTTTATCAAATATGCCTGTCTTGAACTTCAGTGTCTCTTTTTATCCAATTCCTACTAGAATTATATGTTCTCTGAATAACCAAGAGATTGTCACTTCTACTTAAAGGAATTTGATTAAATTAACTACAAACCATATTTGATCATATCCAAACACAATCCACACTTGTAAAGGTAACAGCATTTGTCAGATTTTGCTTGACTAATACATATGTTTTTATGAACAAGATCCTTGCAGTTTTAGTGAATTCTACAAAAAACAAAACAAACCCAAAATCAAACCAAAACCAACCAACTAACCAACAAACCAGAGGCCCAGTCATGTGAAGAGTAAATGGAACAGAAAAGGAAAAGCTAAAAACGTAACCACAGAAACATCGCTGACTTCAAGTTCCAAGAGAAATGGGATCAAAATATGAGCACTTATGGGCTGGTGAATAAGAAAGGCACCTGCTTTATTCATATTTCTTGGCTTGCCATTTAAAGGACCAAAAGAATGCAAATACCCACTTAATATTTTTTTTCTTCAGATTTTCCTTTTAAATGCAATATCTCAGAATCTGGCTTTTAAAAAGTAATTGACAATCAAAGTCTGTAGGCTCTGCTTACGTAAATATTAATGTAACAGTCCTCAATTCACTGCATCTGGAAATGATGAAATCAGTTGGCTTTTAACCTTGATAGCAAATCATTATATGATGGTGTTTTTGTAGGAATACATTCAAATTTCATTTCTGTTTTGTCCTTCCACAATGAATGTTTCACTGCACAGAAGGAATAACTGATACGCTGCATATTTAGCATAGCCAAGATGCTCAAGGTCAATTGCAACAATGGCTTCCAAACGGGAGAGCGCAGGATAGGCTATCATTAATTTTGACTACAGGTGAACCTCAAACATGAACTTTCAAAAATAGGGATTATTCAGATTGGATAAGAATCCAAGTCCTGGTCAAACCTCTTTTAGCCTGAAGACTCATGCAGACATCATGCTTCAGATGGATTCCTGTAGGATCCCAGTTACTTTGGGCTTCAGGGACCAAAAATACCATGCCAGTTGCCTTTTCCCCCAAAAAGTACAGGAGAAGTCAGAGATGGAGACCATAATTTTCTGTAATTTGACATAAGAAATCATGGAATAATAGAATCATTTAGGTTAGAAAAAACCTTTAAGATCATCAAGTCCAACTGTAAACCTAACACTGCCAAGTCCACCACTAAACCATGCACCTAAGCACCACATCTACACGTCTTCTAAATACCTCCATGGATGGTCACTCAACCACTTCCCCAGGCAGCCTGTTGCAATGCTTGACAACCCTTTCGGTGATGAAATTTTTCCTAATATCCAATCTAAACCTCCCCTGGTGCAATTTGAGGCCGTTTCCTTTTGTCCTATCACTTGTTACTTGGGAAAAGAGACCGACACCCACCTCGCTACAACCTCCTTTCAGGTAGCTGGAGAGAGCGATAAGGTCTCCCCTCAGCCTCCTTTTCTCCAGATTAGACAACCCCAGTTCCCTCAGCTGCTCCTCACAGGACTTGTGCTCTAGACCCTTCACCAGCTTTGTTGCTCTCCTTTGGACACGCTCCAGCACCTCAATGTCTTTCCTGTAGTGAGGAGCCCAAAACTGAACACAGTATTCGAGGTGCGGCCTCACCAGTGCCGAGTACAGGGGGACAATCACTTCCCTAGTCCTGCTGGCCACACTAGTTCTGATACAAGCCATGATTCTATTGGCCTTCTTGGCCACCTGGGCACACTGCCGGCTTATATTCAGCTGGCTGTCGACCAATACCCCCAGGTCCTTTTCCGACGGGCAGCTTTCCAGTCACTCTTCCCCAAGCCTGTAGTGTTGCATGGAGTTGTTGTGACCCAAGTGCAGGACCTGGCACTTAGCCTTGTTGAATCTCATACAATTGGCCTCAGCCCTTCAATACAGCCTGTCCAGATCCCAATGGAAATCATAGTAGGGAGAAAAATAAAAATACAAATGGAAACCTCTTCCTAGCTAACACTAACAAAAACTGTCCAAGAGAAAGTTTGCCTTGTTTCCTGGCATTATAACAGAAGTGCAAGGTGTGGGGTGGCTGGAAACACAGAGCACAGGTTATGAAGAATTGACCTATCATTGAAGTAACAACCTCTGCTCCTTCTTTACATTCAGAGATGAATGTTTTGCCAATCAGGCAAAAAGCATGCCATACTGCAAGATTTAAACTTAAAGCTTTGTCCTGATAAACTTATCACTTCTGGATTTGGAAAAAATATATCATAGAATCATAGAATAGTTTGGGTGGGAAGGGACCTTTAAAGGTCATCTAGCCCAACTCCCCTGCAATGAGCAGGGACATCTTCAACTAGATCACGTTGCTCAGAGCCCTGTCCAGCCTGACCTTGAATGTTTCCAGGGATGGGGCATCTACCACCTCTCTGGGCAACCTGTCCCAGTGTTTCACCACCCTCATTGTAAAAAATGTCTTCCTTATATCTAGTCTGAATCTACCCTCTTTTAGTTTAAAACTATTACCCCTTGTCCTATCACAACACGCCCTGCTAAAAAGTCTGTCCCCATCTTTCTTATAAGCCCCCTTTAAGCTGAAAGGCTGCAACAATGTCTCCCCAGAGCCTTCTCTTCTCCAGGCTGAACAACCCCAACTCTCTCAGCCTGTCTTCACAGGAGAGGTGTTCCAGCCCTCTGATCATTTTTGTGGCCCTCCTTTGGACTCACTCCAACAGGTCCATGCCTTTCCTGTGCTGGGTGCCCCAGAGCTGGACGCAGTACTCCAGGTGGGGTCTCACCAGAGCACAGTAGAGGAGCGGAATCATCTCCCTTGTCCTGCCGGCCACGCTTCTTTTGATGCAGCCCAGGATATGGTATTACGATATCTCATTACCAGAGCCAGATTTACCTTCCCAGGAAGTCAAATGCTGCAATTTTTATGTGCGCATTTCTAAGTTTAGTCCCTGAGAACAGACTTCAAAATATGAACTGATACAAACCAAGGAGAAAAGGATTTTTTCAGTTCCTCTGCCCCAGACAGCTGTAGTCTAAATGTTTGTAGATGAGGCATAACATTTGAAGCCCTTCACCTCCACCCACGTTTCTTATTTGAAAGTAACTGATTCTGAATGTGCCCCAAAGCATCTCCTTATTTTAAGCTTCCCACTGCCACAAACCAGGCTGATGTAAAAGGAGTGAATTGGTTTTGCTTGGAAGTAATGTGCTTCTCTGTCCTGCCCCAGAGTTAAAAGGCTAGGCCTTCGTCTTTACAGCCTTCCTGAGCCTGAAACGCAACTGCTGCTCCCAAGTCCCATAACCTTCTCAGGCTCATTTCACATCAATGCTGGGACACATGCTAGGACTGGGAATGGTGTATAATCTTTCCCCCCACAAACATATACATGCATCCCAGCAAAAACAGCAGGACAAAGGAGTACAGTCTGACCCCGCACCATGTCCTGCAGTGCCAGGACGCGAATCACCCCATCACGCTACAGGCCCATTTTGCAAATGCATCCTCAGCTCACATCAGCTTCTTGGAGAGGAAATGTAAGAAACCAAGGATTTCCTATCACCACCATTGCCAGAAGGAACATATCACACTGATGAAAAGAAAAGCCCTTTGAAGATATCTTTTGCTGTAATTTTGCCAGCACCTTGATTATCCCAAAATTAGTCTGAGAAAAATAATACCCTTTCAGTTTAAATGGAAATTACTTTTAAACTGGCTGTGACCAGGGACAATACTGGACAGTTGCTACTCGTTCTTCAAATGAACTTACACAGGAACTACTGGAGTCTGCTTTCTTCCTTTGGTGAAAATAGTACCAGCAAGCAGAGCTGTGACAAGGACTTGTGTGAGATAGGAAGATACCGTTTGAAAGCAAACTCTTGCATACGTACAAGAATTTTTGCCCTAAACTTCAGTGGCAGTGATTCATTTTAAACAAGGTAAATATAAACTGGTGCATAGAAACGTCATCTTATTCAGTTCATAAGTCTTACAGTGATTATAAATTCCAGTTTAGACTGGGAGGCGGGGAGAATCTATTTAGTTAGGTCATTTACTCCATGTTTATAAAAACATTTTGTTATTCCAAGGCTGAAGAATTCTCACTGGTATTAACTATACATAGATATAGATTAAGTAGGCTATATTAATTTTGGTTTTAAGCAAACAGATTTTTGGTCACCACTTTTCTTTTGTAAATGGAAACCATCTGTTGGATTTTTTTTTTTTCAGGTGCTAGAAAAATGTCTCTTACTAGTTGCTTTTTCTCACACTTGTGTTAAAGAAAATCTGATGCATTTTATTTATGGCTAAACAATACCAATGTTTCCTAAAGATAATTTTATGGATATACTTTTGTTTTAGAAGTTCCTGACAAAGAGTCAATTGGAAATATCTGAATCC
Source organism: Gymnogyps californianus (assembly GCF_018139145.2). Classification (NCBI taxonomy): domain Eukaryota; kingdom Metazoa; phylum Chordata; class Aves; order Accipitriformes; family Cathartidae; genus Gymnogyps; species Gymnogyps californianus. The sequence goes on along the minus strand of NC_059474.1, from coordinate 60,197,842 downwards.
ATTATAGTGTGTTCATACTTGTCTAATACCCTATTAATTCAGAAATAACTAACTCTAATCCCCAGAAAGGGAGAGTGCTGAATCTTCTTTTGTTTTACCTGAACTCTCCTTACAATTATAAAGGCATACCTACTGCCTCAAAGAGATTTGGATTGCCATCTGCCAGTACTGTGATGCCTAGTAATCAACTTACTACCTGTCACAGCCAGCCTTGGATTCTTCCTGGAAACATTAAATATTTTGGTGTTATTGCATCCACCTATCCCCCCTGCCATATAAATCACCCTACATTCTCTCTAACCTACTTTGGGATGCTGTGCAGTACACTATACATCAGATTTTAGCTTAGTACATGGGCTGTGTGTATATAATTTTTCAGCTGCTTCAGTTGGTTCGTGTAGAGGTAGACTGGTTCCAGTTGCCAACGTTCACATCTGAAATGAAGAATATTCTTGGTCTTGCTCTACTTTGTTTGTTCTGTCTGGTACATTCTGCCTGAGAGTGCTGTTACAACTACATTTTACAGGGTCCTCTCCTAGCAAAGTTTCCGTTGATATATATTATATGGCCATTTATGTAGACCCAACTGTGTTATTTCCATTTTATTGCAAGGACATAAAAGCTGGAAATCTACCAAAAGTACAGAAAGGAGCCTAAGAGCCTTTGAAAGTAAATGCCTTAGGGAAATACTGGGTATTAAATGAAGTCGATTTATAGCTGTTGCCAAAATTTGTCAAAGCTTAAGCACTCCTTAAATCCAAAGTTATCTAGAAGAGAAGGTAGAAATACTTAGGTTAGCAATACCAGCCATATCACTGTTAGATATACCGGTTGGTCATTGCCAGCATACATGCTGGCATGATGAATGAAATAGTCCCAGCCAGAATGCCCCCCTCCACCCCAGCCCCAAACAGTTCTTACAGGGGAAGAACTAATGGAAAGTAGAAACATGGAGGTTGCACAAACAGAAAGCATTTGTAATATAGCACAGAATAAGATCTGTTGGCCTAGGAAGGGTTCAGATTTGTAATAGAGTTTGTAATATCAGAACCAACAGCAGCGTTAGACATGTAGGAAGAGGAGAACATGCAAAACTAGTCTTCATTCCCCAAGTAGTTTTTCTTATCCATCCCAATAAGTTCTGTCTCTATTTGTCCCTAGGGCTTGGCTAAGTTACAGTGATAGAACAGGTACCAGCAGCTGACCTGTAGTAACAAGTCATGTGTAAACTTCTGTCCACCTCAACTGCAAGATAACATGGTTTAGCTTTTAGTAATTCATGGATCTTGCAGTCACAGCAGGGTTAGAGCAACTGGACGGAGAGCTGCCCACAGTAGAGTAGCATAGTTGATGTGTTAGAACACGCGAAGCCATTACAACCGAATTGTGCCTCAGACCCCCAGTCTGCACATCAGCTATTTGGGGGGGGGGGGGGGGCGGGAAGCGCCTCTGCTGTTAATCACTAAATTGCTTCCTCCCACATTTTTAAATGGGGAGCCACTTCTTTGGTTCTTACTCCTCACAGTCATTATTACCTTCCTTTTTCCTTAGCCAGCTCCTCTTTCATTTGTACTGTTTGGAGATTGCCTTCCACAGACATACCCTTTGAAGACTTCAGTTGCCCATTTAAGGAGAGGAATGAACTCTTGCTCCTGTTAAGGATTTCATTCACTGGTAGGCATTGATGTTCTGTCCTTCTGAAAGCACTCTCTACATGTCTCAAGCCTCTGGGCAATGCTTTAATGCACATAAATTAAGAAAAACAAATGATAGAGATTGGCATCACATAGGCCAAATTAATAAAACCGAGCCTAATGACTTCAAGTTGGAGGCGATCTCAGCACCTAAGTTCTCAGAATAAGAGAGTTTTCTCACAGGTTAGAAGACTAATAGTGTTTGGGAAATTATCTGTCTTTTTAGAGAGCTTGGTTTAGCTTCCATTCTGTGTTATGCAATGCTCCAGTTCATGCTACACACTATATGTTTGGGACAGAGTCAGCGGCAGAGTTGGAACTTGCTGGTAATTGAAAACAGGTTCTGAAGCAATGATTATCACTCAGTAAAACTACAGTACTCCACGTGCTGCACAGAGTCAGCCAGTAACCCTAGCCATTTTCTTTTCATCTGAGAGAACAGAACAATGCATTTGAATTTTTTTTGGCAGTTGAGCAGTAAATGCACTGTGAACTTAATTTTCAAACTGTGTTGATATCTGCTGGATTTACTAATCATCGAATATCAACTCTGCACTAAAACGAGACACATGGTTACAAGTTCCAAGACAGTAAGTCAAAAGACTATTATGCATTATGCAACTGTAAGCTAGCTAAAAATCTTCTATCTACTTTGGCCTAGTGTCAAGTTTCAGAGGTGTGATTCACCATTTCTGAGAAAGATGTTTCAGTCTGAATTTTGCAAAGCATCTCCGCAAGTTCCTCAAAACGGTTCAAATTCCTATCCAAATTCACTGACACATTTTCACTTAAACACTCCTGAGGATCGCCTTTAAGCATAATTCATATCTTGAGCTTAAAGCAAGAGAAACCACAGTTTCTTTCTTGGATTTGGAAGAAAGCTGCAGCTGAAATTTTTCGGTAAGACATTTAGGAATTTGCACAGCCTGTATTGTGAGAACCAAGTCAAGACACCCTCCAAAGATCCAGTTTCCCCTTCCAGTACAGAAGTACAATTCAGGGAAGATAACCCAAAAGTTACCGCAATGGATGTCTGGAGACTGGGCTACTGGATATTTCCTCTCTCACCTTGAGCAACTCTCATAAAGCAGAGCTCTGCTCCCACCTCTGTAAAAACAGTGTTGCAGGATCCCAGTGTACTGTCTCTGTTCCTTTCCAGTTTTAGGTGCTCGCCTACCCAGTAGAAAATGTCCTTTTCCCTGTCAGCTCTGCAGATTCCCTGAATGTTTGCCATTCCTTTTTATTGCTACTACTAGTCGGTATTTCAAAGGCTGAACAAGGCCATAGTTAACCCCCTTATAGTGTTATTGACACCCATCGCTGGCACGGACAGATGGAAATGAGAACACTGTTGCATGGATGATACAGAAAGTCTGAACTCCCTTTCAAATCGCTGCCTTAGCTTTGCAGGGTGAGCAGGATTAAAGGGTAGTAAGAATTGATTTTCTCACAGAAGTTAGGTATAGCTATCTACGCAGCGATCAGGTTTCTGGAGCAAGAGAACATAATTTGCAGAATGACTTGATTTTTCAGGCCAGGACTGCACCTGATATATATCTGTGCCTTGTTTGTCTTTGTCTAGTGAACAAAGAGGGTGGCAGCTGAAAGTTGGAAGCTTGATGTGTGAGACACTTTCACAGGCAACTATTAAAGTGATCTTTTGGTATGTGACTTGAACTTTACAACATAATAATTTCATTGGGGGGGAGGTTTTCACACTAGTGACCCTAAAATTCTGCCAACGTGAATGTAAACTTCATTTCATATTAGTGCAATTTATAAAACAGTCAGTTTTATAGTCACTTGACAACCAAAGTTCTTCCTTAAATATTAGCATCATACAACCAGCTGCACTGAACGCATTTAAAATAACAGCTTTTCAGTCACATTTAGTAGTTTAGCAAACATGCAGTATGTTATATTACTAGCTTTTGACCTTCTTAAAACACTTTAGAGTGTCTATTCTGAATTTTAGGTGTCTTTAAAGCCCTCTTTTAGGTGGTGTTCTACTATTGATGAAATGCAAATTGTCTTTTTCAGGCTTTCCATTAGTCTGTAGCTTTCTCTGCTTTTAGTCATAAGTCATCAGTTTTGCTGGAGTGAGGTTAAAGGCAAATGCAAAAGTTTGCAAAACTGGATCCTCTTGTAAACTTTTGTTAGCTGTTCTGAATCTTGTGATGTTAGAGCTAAGACAATGTATGCAACCTCTCAGCTCTCACTGGTTTTATTTAGTTATTTTTCTAGCTACAAAGCCAGACAATTGTCAATGGCTTCTGTTGCAGAGACTTGGCAACCTGAGATCTAGAGAGTTTAATGAAACATGGAAAAAAGTAGTTTCAGACTTTAAAGATGGCCCAGATGCTTTGCATGATTTTACAGTCAACTTTTTCCTATTTTTAAATTTTTCAAATTTTTCCTTTGTATGGTCTTTTTCACAGAAAAAAGAGAGAGAAGTTGGAAGTGAAATTATTTGGGGAAAGAAAGAGTTTTAAATAAGCAAAGTTAATGATCTAAAAAATAAATCCACATTCTCTTGGCTGCAAAAACCTCTTTAAAAACCTCTGATGTTATTGAAACACTAATGGATAAAAAAGTTTCACAGAAAAGTATAATTTTTTCATCTTTGACGGTAGCTATGCAAGTTGAGTAAGACTGGGCATGCACCTGTTTCCACAATTTACACTGACAGAAGGCAGCGGAAGAGTTAATAATTTCTTCCTTTTTCTGCGCCTTGGAAAACAGGGAAACAACAGGACCCTGGAGAGATTACAAACTAGATCCCAGGATTTAACAATCTTGAAAAGTTCCAGCCCTGAAGCGCTGCAGCTCCCCAGGCTCTGAAAAAGAACTACATTTGATGGCTCCTTGGCCACAGGGACAGACCCGGGACGATGACGTGCAAAGAAGGTGCAGTTTACCACATAAAATACACACACACTCTAGTGAAAATAGTTCACTGAGAACAGGTCAGTCCAAGCTGAAGCCTCATTTGAGCTGGTTTAGATGCACATCACTTGAATGCACATGAGATTTTACACTTCCCTGCTGCATTAGCATAGTACTGTGCGTCCTATAAAACATCGGCATTTGTGGGATAACCAGTCAATGAAATAGAGAGTATTATAACTTCCATTCGGTTTCATGGAAAGAACATAACTTCTTTTTTTTTTTTCCCTGGCAGAAACTAAAGTTACAAAAGCAGGCATAAGAGCAAGTGTATCACTTCAAGTTGCAGATATATTAATACTTTCAAGGGATAATCACGATGCTATTGGAAGAACTGTCAGGTTTATTTTTCCTTCTGGTGTCAGTACAGGGTTTTAAGTAAGGACAGCTTTGATTATGCTTTATTAAGCACTTATTTCACTAAGGAATTGGATTGAGGAAGTTAATAATTTAGATTCAAACGATAGCTCTACCACAGACATCCTATGTGCTCCTGCGCAAATCACTTAACCTTTCTATGCCCTGGTTCCCAATTTGTAAAATAATAACAACAACACATTGTTATCCAACACTTTATACATCTTATGTGCTTACATTGTAAGTTTTGTGGAGAAAGACTCTCTGTATTTGTATGGTGCCTGGCACAATGGGGCCCGGATAATCTATTGGGTACTCCAGGTATCATCATCATGCAAATAGGTTTATGCATATAAATTCTTAAAGGCTCTGTCAACTTACAATTCCTAGACTACTGCCTCAAACACAAGTTCTGGGTAAGTCATATCTCCCTTTTGACAGTCTCGCAAATCCTTGTGATATGCATTATTCACGTTAGCACCATTTCTGATGCACCCAGTTCTCTTGGGAAACACCTCTGAATGTCATATTTACAGACTTGCACTAAAGTATATTGAAATAGGTATCAAGCCCAGGGAGCTAAATGCTGCAGTGGGTTAATGCATTAACCTTTCACATCTGGAGACCTGAGGTGAAACCCTGGTTCTCCTGAAGTCCACACCAAAGTCTCACTGATGTCAGCAGGGCCAGGAACTGACGGTGGGGGTTCAAGCACTGCTCCAGTCATGAGTAAAAAATTCTGCAGCACCAGCCATGTCTCCAGTGAGCATCTACCCACTTTGCACTGGGCTACCAAAGGGTCTGTGACACAACAGTGATTTGACATGGCAGCATGGTCCCAAGAGCTGGAATAGCAGAGAGGGCTTGCCATTGTGACCTAAGGTGCTGCAGAAGTGTTTTGAGAAGCCTCTTGCTTGTCTTTTAGCAGTACTTTCAGGCTTTATGCTCCTGCCTTTGCACAGATGTCATCCCATACGCATATATGCCATTATCCTTTCCACCACTCCCAAATGTAAGTGTGATGACTGCCTGAATTAGAAAAGATTTTTCACTACAGAGAGCAAAGAAACATATTCCATACTATCATTACCTTTGAGGTATTCGATCAAGAACTTTAAAACAAATTTAACGTGAACAGCAGAATTTAAACCTGTCATACATTTAGCTTAGAAAATAGTGTGCATCACGCGTCTAACTCCAAAGCTTGAAATAGTCTTTAGAGAACATTAGAAAAAACACTCAAGATCTTTTGCATTTAAAAGTAAATCATGACACCAATCTGTCCAAGACTGAGAACATGCATCAATAATAACGTACTTTCCTTCTGTGACCACTCAGTATGATTTCCATACCAATTTCTGAGACAGACCTATTTCAAGAAAAGGTACTCTAAGAAACATGAAGCTCAGGACATCACTTTCAGGAGAAAGTAATCTCTTCAATACCTTTCCTGACACTGCAGATATTCATTGACCCAGACAACGTATTTCTTCCTTGTACATGGATAAGGTTAAGTCCAGCATGGTATGAAATGATCCCTCTGTTCTCTATAAATTTTAGGAAGAAAACTTAAGTAGATTTGGGATGTTTCTCTGGGAATCTTAAAGTCTAAAAGAATTATTGCAAATATAAGGTTAAAAAATGTATATTTATTCATAAACAGGAATATAAATCTGTTTTGCAAAGTGTTTTGCAGAATGTTGTTTTGAACAGTTGTTATTTTAGTTATTTGAACAATAACTATTATTGAAAATTGCTTTCTGTCCCACACTCACAGTTAGTATTAAATTTCTGGCATTTTAAGCTGACAGCAAACTGACATATATCACTGGGGCATTCATCACAAAGGATTCTGTTAGTGTATGTTCTCTAACCATCAATATGCCAAAGGCTTTGACAAAGACTATTTGATGTGTACTAGACATGAATCATCCTTCCTGCAACCCTTCTGCCAAGTGTCAACGAGGGTAATGAGCACACAGTTCATTAGCAGCTCCTTACTTTCATATGAATGAAAAAGTGTGACTTAAAACCCCATCCAGAGCTGTATTCAACACTTCTGGTTCTGAAAGGAGAAAAATAAATAAAAAATTTACAAACCCCATTGATCTGTGAAGTTCTTGTTCTGTCACAAACACAACCTTTACAAATTATAGTTACAGCACGTGTTTTGTACAATTAAGGAGTACAGAAAACTGAATAACTTGGGTCACTTGTTTGCACTTCTGAAGAGTATGTAAACTATTGCTGCCATAGAAGTTTCTTTAGGTTTTTCTTTTATCCATAAATGCAGCTAGCACATATGTAGATACACCTACAAGAAACATGTATTTTGTACTCCATCTTCCCTTTGAAAGGGGCAAAAAAGTTTCCATTCCTACAAGGCCAGGACTCAGTTCATGGTTCAGTGATTTATTTTAACCATGCTGTATTCTGTGATAGAGTAAGCATGGATAGGAATTAAATATTGGCATATGTTAGCTTTCAGGCATGAAACAGAGGAACAGGAGTTATGGGTAACAATGAAATGCAAACCAAGTACAGAAGTGCTGGCATCAGCCACACAAGGGCAATGATGGCATCTACAGTCAGGTACGTCAGTTGTAATACCCAAAGGAAGCTGCTTAACAGTCATTATTAATTGCGCCCAGATACAGTTTCTGAAGCTGCACAGACCTGTTTCTCACTTCAAAATTAATCAGGACATTATTATTCCTGCTTTAAAAAAAAGTGGTATACCCAGGTACTCAGCAGAGTTTTTTAACCCCAGGGAATGTCTGTTGAGAGGAATATTAAAAATTTGCAACCTCATGTATCATCTACTCCAGCCAAGGAGGCGGTGCCTGTCCATTTTGATAGTCATACAATTTCTTGTATTCATTTTGAGGGCAGCATAATTCGTTGTGGTAGAATCACAGGACCTACCAGCAGAAGGAGGATGCTAGGCAAAACTGAACATCAACTTAACTGTATAAGGTTGGTTTTTTTGACTGAACTCCCCCTACCCAGATTTAAATGATTCAAAATCTGAAGCTTTCACCACTTTCCTTGGGAAAGTGTATCGCACCCTGATGGAAGTGACATCAATTATCTAAATATGTCATGGGACGTTAGAATATTTGGGGAAAAAACAAAGAACCACAAAAACCACAGAGGTTTTTGTGTAACCAAGTACTTAAACTCTACAAAAGAGAAGCTGCACAGATTGTTTGCAGACTTTGAGTCCCAGAGGTATAACTTGGCTCATGTAAAAAAACACATATAGCATGTTAGTAAACTGATTTCTCCTCTTTGTTTAAATTCATGCCCTTGTTATATGCCATTGAATTACATTAACAGTTCCTGTTTTTCATTGAAGCTTGCATGTCCGCTGCCATATCTGTGACACTACAGCTAGTATGTCAGGCATTGTGAAAATAACTCCCCTAGTGACATAAAGTATGTATAAGACGACATCTGTCAAATGGTTCACAAACCCAGTGTGTTATGTTTACATAACTTCATTTTGGGCATCTAACCCACTTTTATTCATATAGCATGTTTAAGATGAAAGTAGCATTAGTATTATACTCCTATGTACTTTGTACTCAGACTGCTTTGTTCTAGGTGACGGTTCATCCTCACTATGAACACAAGAGCCGGTAGGAGGAACTATAGTTTCTTGGATCTGGAGAGATAATTTTGAAAGAACTCTGTTACTTGAAAATCTCCCTGTTCAGCTGATGAATCACGTCTTAAAACTGTTGGCACTAAGCACTGTTACCACTTTAGCTAGAGCCGTCTGCTGATATGCATCACACACATGTATATATATATATACACATACACACCCATAAAGGAAACTAAAAGAAATGAAGTATTTAGCAAAGGCAATGTGAATTCATACTTTAACATTTTAAGTCAAGAAAAAAACCTTCACAGACTGATTACCGGAGTGCTTATTTTGAAGAAAACTCCTGAATTTGCCAGTCTTTTTTTGATAGCTTTGACTCAGCCAGACTTGGAAGTGAACTGCTGGCCCAAGATGGAAATGGAGACATTGCTGAACATACTGGACTAGCAATTAAAACAGACTGGGACACTAAACTTACACATGGACTTTACTGACCTCATATGAGATGATTTTTACAGTCAAACACATTCAGATTTTCAGGAGTTTCACACAACATTGGAGAGGATGTAATTTCCACATCTGCTGATACAGGGGGTAAGGTCTGGGCTTCAAGCTAAATTATTCACTGCTATCTTGATATATCATATAGAGATTAAAAAAAAAAAAATGTAGAGAAGCAGCATGGAAACCCTCTGTAAAAGTCAAGTTTCTTTCCATATCATATCCTGTACTACGTCAGGATATGTTCCTTTTAACATGGTGGAATAAAATTTTAACTGGTCTGTCAAGGGCTGCTGGTAGAAGCCTGTGCCCTTGAGGGAAGTTGCCCCAGCTCCTGGTTGGGTTACAGCAGGGGGAGCAGGCCTATCTCTGAATGGAGAATCAAGCTTCCCCAAGGTTTCTACTGTTTACTGAACTCACCCTCCCCCAGCACTTCCTACCACAGACCGCAAGGAGTTTTCAAGCCCGCATGGCAGGGTGCCCTTTACTGAGCCACTAGCAACACTTCAGGTCCCTCCAGGAAGGTGGCCTGCAGAGGCAGGGGAAGAAATCAGGTCCCCATTGTGGGGACACCCAACACACAGGCACCGATGTGCTAACAGCAGCCAGGGCTAAGCTCCCACATGGCAATGGCAAAGTTCTTCTATCGAGTGGAAATGCACCACAGGACCTCCGATGCCAGAGTGTTAATACCTAATTACCATAAAACAAAGTAAATGTTCTAATGTCGACAGCAATTAGTTGTTCAGAACTGATAACAGCAGACTCCTTTCAGCCATTTAAATCCCAGCTGTTGAACATTATAGACCAACCACTGCAATATGATTAATATTTATGATAGAGACAAACTTTTCCAAAAGGTTATATCTCCAACAGAATCTGAACATTTCAAACATTTTTCTTTCTGAATGCTGAAAGAAAGCATCAATGATGAAGGGTCTGGTCCTGCTGCCACTGAAGTCAATAGCCAAAACTCTCCTACATTTCAACAGAGGGAGGACATGAGGCTCTCTGACTAAGCAGAAGAAAAACCAAAAACAAATAACAGCTGGTAGAAATCAGGCTAACATAATGATCTTTATACCTGACAGTCAAAAAGGTCATTCGGTCCTTTTTTATTTTATATACAAAATTAGCCAACTAAATTTAAAATCATGAACTTTTGAACTTTAGAGAAATAAGTTGCCATTTTCGGCTATATATTTTTAAAAAAGAATTTAAAAACATTTTATGTGGACTTATTCTTTTCAGTGTCCCAATATTAATCCAGGTTGGTGGTGTCAAAGCAAGTACATCCGTACAAAAGGAAAATTTGTTTGTGCACCAAACAAGAATCATTGGCATTTCTCAGTTTAACTACCCCTACTATGTGTTTTTTATGATTCAGACCCTGCTTTTCTGCATACTGGATAACTGGCTGGCTGAACATAAGGGGCTAAAAATTTAACAGTGATTTGTTGCTCAGCCTGTTGATTAGTATTTGGCTATATGAAGGTGGGTAAGACTAACAAAATAATAATTCTCTTTTTGACAGAAGAGTCTGTGTAAATCTTAACGTCGATGGGGAGAAACCTTAGAAATGTGGAAAGAAATTATGTAACAGATTAATAGCAAAGCAAGCTGGAAGACTATGGAGCCCAAAATTCCTGGCAGAAATTGAGACATCTCCTCAGATCTCTGGTATTCTACAGATCCACCCCTTCAATGGAAATAACTTCACAAAATTTTGCCCCATCTTGTTGGGAACTATTACATTAAGGTCAGGAAACAAAGGGGCAAGGATGACTCCAACAACAGGCATGGATTTTGGATTGTGGTGCTGTACCGTTTGCAGCTGCAAGAAAGGGTTCAGCACTTAAGGGGGTCTTACTGCTAGTTCTTGGCTTTTAATTTTGTACTTGCATTGGTTGGTTGATTACTTGTTCTGAAAAACAATGGTGGTGGTGGGTGTATGCATGTCACCTTACTTTGAAAGTTTTTGAAAGGTAACAGAAGCCAGTGTAGATTTATTTTTCTGTTCAGTTTACTATATTTCATTAATTCCTCAGTCCTACAGCTATACGCTTACCAAAGTTCTCACAGGTTTTGAAATAGCTGCTTTAGTTTACTGTGTTTTTGTTTAAGCACACAAAACTAAACAATTTGGCAAGTATAGTGTGCTAACAGTTTTTGCTAAGTTCAGGTACAAGAGCACGTCTATCAATTACACATTTCTGCAGACCAGAGAATGAATTACATTCTCCCATAACCAGGTTTAGTGATATCATTTAGATACACTGCTTGCACTATAGAAGGAAGCACTGATTCCTTTCTGGAATCGTTCATTTATGCTCCAATTTAATTGTAATAATTGCTCAGGGAACATCATCATCCTCATCCTTCAAGGTTGCACTCATGTCTGCACATGTAGGTGCACAAAGATGGATTTTCTTCTACATAAGACATGCTAGCAGAATGAGACCAGAAAAAAAACCCAACCCTATCATTCTGGAAATGAATATTCTTTTAATGAGCACAATATAAACTGTCCAGAAGAACAACCAGTTAACTTGTGCTAGGCTATGTAATAACAACCCAATTTTAAAACAGCCTTTCCATGCAGCACAAAACACATGTATATGCTATGTATTAATTGTAACTCATGCCACATTACAAAAATGTGGATAGCTAAAATTCTGAGGTTTTGTTTACATCATTTACATGCCTTTAGAACCACATAACAGTTAAAACCTATTTCCTGAAAGTTACTAGATATACAGCTATATTATCTATGAAGTACGAAATGAAAGAAAAAATCATGTAACCTTAAATTAAATAGATCTCCTTGTTGATGTGAAGCCAGACAAAAAGGTCTATTATTTTTAGACAACAGTACTTGTGTTTAACTTTATTTCAACTGGAGAATAGAGTCATGGTACCGTACCTGAACCTTTCCCTGGAAAAACTTTATGTGATAGCATTATTCCTTTGAAAAGGGGTTAATGCTTACAAGCAGCTTTTGATTCACATTGAATAACAGTAGAGTAGCTAAAAGCAAAACAAGGCTTTTGCTGGTTTCACCCCACAGGTCTCACTCTGCTTCCAGAGTCCCAATAGCATCTGTACAGAAGAGATCTATCGCTCACACACTGGGCAGCTCTGCAGCCCAACAGTCCTGGGTAATGTTCAGGTGAGCACATCATTCTAGCATAGCACCTTAATGAAAGGCACATTTATATTGAAGATATTACTTGAGGATGTTACTGGATTGCAAGCTAATCAAAACACTTCAAACAGATTGAGAAATGTTAAAAAACAAGGAAGAAACCCAATTTTTTTCCTTATCATTGGCAGGACATGTAGGTGTAGAGCTGTTGCTCACTGTGTTAGCTGCATGCCCAACCACTTAGAAGTGTCCTATTTGTGAGCTTAGACACACCATGCCTTCAGAAGGGTAAGAGTGACACATCCTTTTCACGTATGACGAGAGGAAGCCTGTGCTTGTGTCACACTCAGATGTCACCCGTTGCTGAGAGGGTTGCTGTGAAACATCTTTGAGCAGGAAGCACCTTCCTGACAAATGCGTGGGTAAAGGAAATAACACATTGCACCAAGGAGCAATTCAGCAGCAGGAGCTGTATCAGATTTACCAGCATTGGGCGCAGTGCAGCTGGGGCTGAACTCCAGGCCCCTGCAAAGCTGCTCCTCTGCCTGCCCGTGGGGTTGCCCGAGCAGCTCCCACCAGCCCTGCTCCCACGTACGCCCACGCTCGCAGTGGCAATGCCAACCAACGGCTCTGTGAAACTCTGTGGCTGCTTGTTGGGTTCGTTTTGCCGGAACAATCTTCTAAAGTCCCTCCAGTTCTGCATCCAAGTTTGTAAAACAAGACACAGTGAAGTGATTGAGTGTCCAAGAAGTTCAGGGAATGGAAATCAGATACCAAAAAACAATTAAGTCCATTTCTTAACATAGGAAAATGCTGATCCCTCCCTTTTTCTTTTATTTTTTTAAAGTTCAATTCTAAAAACAAAATGTTCAAAGTGCTTTATTTAAATTAGAATCCCATAACAATCTCTCTGAATATTTTCAAAACATGTTTCTTACTAACATACTGGAAATACACCTCAGAATGGAACAGATTTCAAATACTACAGCCACAGTTGGTCATGGAAGAAGTTAAATAGCCTTGATTCAGGTTTGTGGATGAGTGCTCTCCTCCAAATTTTCTCCAAAGAAACTGAGAAATGAGGAGTTGTGGAAAAAAAAAAAAAACTTTTCAGCTACACACCCTTCTCCCCTTTCCTTTTCTCTGTATATCTCAATTGAACAATATATCACATGGTTGCAATAGCTTTCATTACAATAGCTCACCTCGCTTTCAAATGAAATATCATTATTCTTGTTTAATAGATACAGAAACTAAGTCAAGGACTCATCTGAAAACAGAAAGGCCAAGCACAGGATGAAACCTACACAAAAAGCCTGACAAACATTTATTGAGTTAAATCAAGAGACTTTTTTTTCTGAGCTGGAATTAACATCACCAAAATTTATATACTTAATATAGAGTGAAAACTTACAAAACTCTTTTGAACAAAAGAATAGAAATTCATCAAGAAACAAAGGACAGATTCATTCAGCCTTCTCACCCAGTAGGATCAGTTTTGGCTTAATATTTTTTATTAACTAGGAGCTAAATATTTTCTATGTATTTCTGCCAGTATGTCCTACTTCATAACAACTTTATGACTGGGGATAAAGCAGATATATTGTGTACAAAATTATTATTTACATCCCCACATAAGATGGTTGCCCATGCAATCAGTAGATAATCTTCCTGTAAAGGCATGTTTTCCATAAACAGGAAAACAGTTTAAGGTCCTAATGAACACTTCACATTTCTAAAATATCATAGTCCATCTCCTGATCCATACAGAAAACATGAAAAGAAATATTATCAAAATTACGCATTACCAGTAGTAGATTATATTCAAGCCAGTGTATTTACAATCAAGTATACTCTAAACTAACATAGTTTATCCAATACAATTAGAAGAACACCTCTAATGTTTTATTACCTATTGATTTCCTCAAATTTGACAAAAAATGTTTACAGATATAGATGCATATACTACATGTCTATGTCTAATCCTCAGAATGAACTTTAATTCATAGAGATATGCATCATTACAGGAAAGCAGAAGCATTGTGTTGGTGACAAGTCTACTTCACTGTCCTATGATGCGATTTGAAAGAGTTACCTAAAATGGGAAATGTAGCACTTTTGCCCCAGCATCATGACTGCCATGTTCTTGATTTATACAAACGTGACATTCTCAAATGCTCTCCCCTCCATAAAGCCATCCATGGCCAGCTGGGTGATGTTAACTAAGAACTAATCATAAACATCTGCTTAGTGTGCATAAATGTTGCTTTTATTCCAGATTTTCCTAAAAGAAAATATACTGTCAAGCTACATATACATATTTTAGTCATCCTTCTTTTTTTAAGTTTTTTTCTTTCTTTTTAACCACACAAATCCATTAATATACTTCGATCTATAGAGGCACATATTATTTGATCTGACACAAAGACTAACAAGCATGCTATGTCTGAGTTTTGGTTTCCCTTTTCTAGCACTTAAAGAGGTCAAATCCCTTGTATCAATCTGTCCGGGTTGACACCACCTTTTTTATTGCTGCCAGTCCTCCCATGGCGTTGCAGTCTGTGGGAGGAACAGTTGACCCACTGCCTGCACCCCACGCACGCTTCTCAGCTCCACTGAAAGTGCTCAGATGTTTTAAAGAAAGTACTCAATAATTTTTGAAACCCAGCTTAGAAGTGAAATCTGATGTAACACACTACATCAGATACGAATTCCTGATTTCTTCATCTTAATGTATTATACTTTCCTATTGAGGACTAGACCAGGTTCAGCCTTGGGCTGCTGTAAATCCTGCAGCTTTACAGCAGCCACATCCCCAGCTGCATCAGCCCAGCCATGAACACATAGAAGAGACCATACAGGCATAACTCCTATGGGATTTGACTCGTTTAACCTTTCATGCCTCTAATTTATGGAGAAGGAAGGGCAACTTGTTTCATCTAAATATGTGTCCTAAGTGCAACGAACTACCTTCTGGAGGCATGTCACCCTATAGGAAAGGTGCAGTAGTACCCTAAATGTGACTAGGGCTCCCTAATACCCAGAGATGGGCTGATTGAAGTCCACAGTGCAGTTCAGAGGTAGCTGCAGTGGTGACAGTGTCGAAGGTGGGCTTTTCCAAAATTGATTCATCAACTATTTCTATGCCTCCAAAATTCACATTGACAAGTTTTTATTAAATTTTTACCCTTTGAGAAGCTGGAAATTTTTCTCCTTTGCAACCAAAGTAAGTATGTGAAAGTGAAACCTAAACCTTCCCAACCCTATTGACCATTCCTGTCACAAAACATGAAAATGTAGTAAAGAGTGAGAAACATCTTCAGGAAGACCCCTTCCAAGCAGCTATCACATCAGCTGTGCTGCAATTTCCTAACACAGGGTGTTACACAGTATCTTGTACTATTTGTTTAGAAATTAAAAAACATTTTTATTAACTGTTTTGCTGATCTACAAACCCAAGCTGCATTCACATTATCATCAAAGACCAGGCTGGAGAGAGAAAGACTGAGGGAAATGTGATAATATGTTATTTGCTAAAATTTCACCAAGGTAAACTCTAACTTAGCCATTATTTTAGAGCAGGTATGGTCTACTAAACCTCTTTCACCACATCTCGTTTCTGAAGGTGAACCTTCTGTGTTCTGCTGTCAGAGCAAAAGTGTCCTTCATCTTTCCACAAGAAGTGCCCAGGAAGAAATACAGTCTCTGACAGTGAAGGAAAACTTGGTGAGACTGGAGGGAAAATGCATTTCATGCAGCTGAGTGGTAGGTTGATAGTTTGGAGCGTGATTAGAGGACCCACAGCTGCTTCTCCAGCCTCTGCTGCTTTTTTGTTTGTTCTTTAAAACTCTTCTTCACTCAGACCTTGTCACCTTGCTTAAGATCAGTAATTAATACTGATACTGTTTCACACAGGTTTCATGCAATGCACGTGAGGAAGAGACTGGCCCTTTTCTACGTGTGTCTGCCTCGCCTCTGTAGGCAGAGTAGCAGCAGTGTGACAGACTGGGTGTCCCTGGCAGCCCACTGCTTGCTCTCACAGTGACACCTCCTAACACTGCCTTTCTGCTTAGGAAAGGGGAGTTTCTGCTTCATCCTCCTGACAGTGGTTAGCTTAGCCCCCTGAAACATGGCTATGGGCTGGTCATACACAAGTGTCATTCTTACATGTAAAGAAAGAATAATTATTAATTTATATTATGTCTAAATCTTTCCTGATGCAGAAGATTATTTTCATATACTAGCACATTGCACTGAATGCAAAAATTTTGCTGGGGGGAAAGGATATAAAATACCACTATAGGACTTCAGGGCTAGTCAGTATTCTGAATTCAGTAAAGTCTGTTTCTGCCTATTGATGGCACACAATAAAAACTCAAACCAAAGAGCTATCATGGATATATTGCAGGCTTTGCCAGCTTTAGGTTTGGGACTTCAGAAGGAAGCTTGCTTACAGTACAAAAAGGCAGCAAATCTGCTACTCCTTTGAAATTTGATATCATCAACTTCCTTTAAAGAGCATAAACCACAATTTTAAAAGCAAGTGTTCCATCTGAATGATTTAGAAAACATATCCAACAAGCTTGCTAAAAATCACTCTGTTGAGGGGAATTTTATATATGTAACAGAACATTTCTGATGCATTGGATATTTTCTGAATGCCCATTTCTAGTAGAAAATAAAAAAAAACCCACAAAACCAACAACTTTCAAAGAGGACATCAAGGGCCAAATACCGATCCCCTGAAAGCACAGCAATTCTCCCACAGATATCAACAGGACTAGAATTTGGCCCTATACGAAACATATTTCACACTTCCAACAGCTCGGGAACATTATCTATATTCAGTGAGACAGCGCTGTGAATACACTTCAGTACCACAGTTTGCATGAAATCATCAGCCAAAATTAACTAACAAGACTGTGAAAGAAAGTGAACATGTGTCCAGCTGCTTACTCTTTCCATTTGAACTTTACTTGGTGCATTCTCTTCAGTCAAATCAATTAATCAAGCACTGTAATTTGAACTGCAGGAAAATGTATGGTGAGAATTTATACACGGGGTGCCTGCTATCAGAAAGGGCCATTCACGAAATGAGTCTTGCTGAACCCATCTCTGTGTAATTCTTAGAAACCAGGGTGTGCGATGATGATTGAGTAAACATCTGTGACTCAGTGTCTAAAGCATGGTTATGACAGCCTCTGGGAGAAGTGTTACTAACTGCACTGCCATAAGTATTTTCCTGGCCAAAAGATCACATGCAGAGTCAAACACCATGGGAAAAATTAATGATCCTCCATGCTTCCGCGGCTTTTCCTTTGCAGTCCTAGCCCACTGGGGTTTGTACATGTAATTGTTACAATTTTGTTTACCTGTGGTTTTAAAAGCTCACATTAGGCAGCTCGAGTCCAGCAGTACGTTAGAGCTGCAGAAGCAGAGCACAGAACACATCCAGGTTTCACAGTGTTTATAGGAGGCACAGGGGTTTGTCACCATGCCAATAACATCTCCTCGCTCCTGACACAGGCTCCGCATCACTTCAGGGTAAAGCAAACTCTGTATCCTTCTCTAGAGACCGATTACCAGGTGAAGACAGTCAAATCACATATTGTCTTAATCACTCCCGCCCTTTTGCCCTGGCATATGATCTACTGCCACGGGTGTTTACAGGATAGTCTGGGGCTCGCTCTGCTGCCAACAACTCCGCAGGTATGGCTGTGCTGCAAACTAGTACAAGGAAAAAAACTCCCATTTCAAAAGTATCCATAGCAGACACCTGCGTAGTCTCTGTTCAGCTTGTACCACTGAGGAGATGAGGATCTGCTCTATGCTTCTGATCCACACACAAGCAAAAGGGAAAAAACCACATCATTTAATAAATGGTAAGGCTAACATTAGATACTACAGGTAAGGACACTTAAGGATTCAGAAAGACTAAGTTTTTAAATGAATGAAAGTGCATCTCAAGATAAATATGTAATGAGAATGCCTATGCACAATCTGTAATTTGATTTTCAAAATCATAACATGTTTTAATAAAAGGCCATGGTAGGAGTATTTTCTCCTACTAGATGCTACACATGCAGGTCAGCATGCTATATACAGTAACACTGAAAAAACTGTCTGCGGCTTTGCACAAGTCACACATGGCAATGACAGTCTCTGCAGTGTTGTCATACAAGCAGCAGTGAATCTCAAGATTGCTTACAGCTATACTGCTGTAAGTGTGACTTGTCAAGCACTGTGCTAATAAACAGAAGTAAAGTCAGCTCAGTCTTGCCCTTTGCGAAGAACAAGGTGCCACGTTCTTGCCAATGCTTTCAGGAAACTCTGCTGTTGCTATTTCGCACAGCAGAGCTAAGCCTGCTTCTCTGTGGTTGGCGATGAACAACACAACATAAAATCTGCAACCCCAGAAATAATTACCTGAAGTAACTAAGCAGCAGGAAGCATGAAATCCATATATTTGCAGTCATTACAGTTACTCTTATTTGTCAGCTGAAGAAAGTCAATTTAGATTAAAATACTGTATGGAAAAAAGTAGGCTATTTTAGATATTAGATCAATCCAACTGTTCCATAACATGCAGGACTGGCAAAGCCTGGTTTCCTACAAATTTGTGCTCTACATCTTTAGTGATCCCCAGACTTAGCTTTGTCCCCTAACACCTCTTCCCTTTCAAAAGCTGTAGCTGTTGAGCGGGCAAGTGACATGCATATTGTGGCTGGACAGGTGTGGAAATATAATGCTAATTTTGCATTTCATTCCCTTCATTGTTCCTCACAGATTAATAAAGCTTATGCAAGCATCATCTCCGAGATCTTCAGCTCTTTGTCAGCTTGGGTCAAAATGGGCTGGTGCGTGCAAAAGTGTGGGTGTGGGGTGGAAACAAAGGGAACAGGCAAGGACATGCAAGTGCCACTCTTCTAAAGAAAAAGGTCTCTTAAAAAGCAAAAAAAGAATGAAAACCTTGACAATGGGGCACACTGTATTAGTACATAGGACTAACATGTGAACTCAGCCTTCTGTAAGTTATACAAGAAAGTAGCATGATGGTCTTGTTGTGATCTTTCTTGGATATTTGCCTGTAACATAACTATCCCATACAGTTTGGCATGTGTTTCATGCCAGTCTTTATACAGGAGAGTGACACAGAACAAGCTTCCCTGGCAGGATGGGCCGGGGGGGAAACCTCAACAAAAGTGCAGTGCCCAAAAGCACTTGCTCCCTGCTCTTTCTTGCAGGCAGAAACTTGCACAATTTATGAAAAGGTGAGACAACTGTGCTCCTTTTTAGGCTGTCACTTGCGCATTTGTATTAAGACTGCCCTTATACTGTGGGAAAAAAAGCATTATCTGAATAACCACGTAAGAGGCCAGATTCACTAGTATGCTGCAACTGGCTTGCTGCAACTCTTTGCAGCGCTCAGATGACGCAAAGCAGCTGCAAGCCTGACTTACTTGGAGTGTTAAAGCTGAGTTTATGACCAGTCTGCATTACCATAGCTAAGCTGCTGGAGCTTACCAGTGAATCTTTCTCTGTTTTCCTTTTGAACTTGTGCCCAATTGTTTCTTGATTTATTATCATTGTCCAGTACAAACAGTCCTTCTCCCTTTTCTATATCTGATTTTTAAGAATTCAGACACTTTCTTCCCCCTCTCTCTCTGTTTTTCAGACAGCTCTTATTCACTTACCTTGGGAAACAACTCCTTTTTTCCTAAATCAGTTGGACTTTATCATTATTAAACTTAGTCCTTTTTATGTAAGCTGCCAGTAACTCAGTACCAGTGTATTACAGAGGTGAAGATGAAGTAAAAATAACAAGACTAAATATACCTAACTTTTCATTCATTAGTCAAGGCTGTAGCAGCATATTGCAACTCTAGTGTGTAAGACTACTCATGATCTAAAAAAAAAAATAGTTGATTGAACAGGATTAATTCTCAAAACTTGGGGGGGCAGTATTCATGTTCATGTAAGTGACAAAAGTTTTTTCATTTTTAGATGATCAAAGTGAAGGCATCCTATATTTTAGTACATAACAATATTCTAATATGTACTGGTACATATATTCTGGTGTTTACTAGAGTACCAGGAATCCTCTCAGCAGCTATTAGAAAGCTAACAGGACCTATGGGGTTTTATTTGAGAATCTCTTAAGGTATATTTTTGGTTTTTTTTTTTTTATTTAAACAAACTATTTTTGTTTCCTTAAGTCATGGATTAAAAGGACCTGTTTCTTCTTATGAAGTTTCAAGTTGTGTAGGAATCCTGTATCTACTGGCCATACATAAGCACAGGAGAGTGGATGGTTAATTAGCTTTGCTCCAGCTTTGAATAGCCAATATTTAAACTGTCTCTAACATGAATAAGATGATCGCCATGAGGATCATTAGCAGCACACCACAACAGAAAGCTTTCAGCATTCCTGTTGACCTAATTCTTCATTTTTCATGGACTGTCATCAAAAACCACAGTGAACGCAGAATGACTAAGCATTGCCATTTCCACCGATTGCTTTCTCACTTTAGTACAGTTTATTCTCTTTGCTTTGCTCTGTGCTCAAAGGGGAGAAGAGACCTTAATTCTTTTGAGAGAAACCAGATCAACAGCATGAAGCCTTCATTTATAGGCCATGAAGGTGGCAGCAGAGCAAGCTATCCCAAACTGTTGCTCCAAAATGCATTGGGCTTCTCCTACAAGGAAATGCTTCTGGAGTTGAAAGGTTACTTCAGATTTCCCTAGCTGATATTCAGCCTGTGACATGCACTCCTGGCACCCTGAAAGCAACTGGTATTTTGCTGTTGACCAGAAGAGCCCAGGGTTTTGCCACTAACTCTGCCGTACCTGTCAAAGTCACCCTAGAGTGACAAATGACTTTAAAATAGATTAAGTTCTCCACTTCTTGCATCAGGCTGAGGTTAAGAGTTTCTCTGTGAAAACTAATTGTCACTAGCGAACTGACCTGAGTAACCTCCTGAAAAGATGAAAGTTGTTTTTCCTTTTTTTTTATTTACATACTGAAACCAGTTAACAAAGGTAGCTAATACTGTTAGAGGTACACATTAGAGAAAAAGCTAGTATTTAAGGAGGAAGATTAAGAAAGGGCAAACTCATATGGTCACTCAATTTTTTTTTTCCATGGGCTATACTACACTCTCATCTAATATAAGCTCTCACTTCTTGCCTTTGTTTTTCCTCACTCATTTACAAAGGAGAATAATTAATTGTCCTTTCTTTCTGTATGCAGCTTTTTACACCTTTACAGCCTCTTTGGCAATATTTTCTTCTTCCTCTAAGTCCTGACATATAACAGTCTTTTAGAAAGTCCAAAAATCAAACTCTTCTGTTTGTTACAAAGATGTTTGAAAAAATCAAGCAACTTGTGACAGCTGAACAACTCCGTTTTGCTCAAAAATGGTAACCCATCCCTCTCACTTAGTACAGACTCACTAGATTTTTCTAGTGTATAACAGATCACAGATGCTACCTAAATAAGTTGTATACACAGATAACACTTTACATAAAGCATTGCCATTGTTAGCGAAAGGCTTACGGATAAGTAAGTAGTTAGGATTGTAACTTCAACTCTGTTGTGGGAAGAGCACATACACACACCTGACTTCATATCAGCAACTTTTATTTGCTGCTAAAACCCAAGTCTACAGCATTTGGCTCACCATTCATTGCTAATGTCAAACCGGAATGAAATAAAATTAGCAGTTACCTGTACCATACACTGAGATTAACTGTGAATAGTATTATAATGAAATTATTTCAAATACTAATATCAGCAGAAAGGGCTGCCTCAGTACAGTGTTCTTCCTTTCTGTTCTTGTCAGTATTACCAACTATGTAACATGCATTTGTACATAAACAGACATCAAGCACATTTTCCATCCATGGGTTTACATAATTATGCACATGAGATAATGACAAAAGCCTCAGTAAAAAATAAACTCAGACAATTTCTTGAGAGCCTGAGCATGGAAGCCTTACTGGTAAAGCACAAATTGCTAATGCTGTGCTAAAGAAATACTGGAAATATTTAAGGCAGTAGCAGCTATACCTGGTAGTGTTCCTTCGCGTGTGTACCAGCCATCTGCAGAAGCTGTTTTCTGTTTTACAGACTTCTTTCTGCTCTACTCAGTTCTGGCATGTCAGAGAGATAAGGTGCAGGCCTGTTCTGTCTACCAAAACCAGTTAACTGTTAAAATTTTATGCATTAAAAAAGGAAAAAAAGGCTTTCATGGCAGTCTACCTAGTCAAGAAGTTTTATTGATACTATTTTAATTCCTTAAAAACACGCATGAACTTATGAGAGTGCCTTGCCCAAACTGATAGAAACATGACTTTCAAGATACAGTTAGCACCTTATTTGATTATTGAAAGACCCCTGGATACACGTGCATGATTTCACTTTGTTTTTTTCCTCAGTACTCCATTTTTGAGTGTTTTGTCATGATCTTGCTTCCCTAGCAAGGTTAGATGCTGTTGAAGCCTGTTACTCCTCACAGCTTGCAATTCATTGGCACATTCCGTTCCAGTGATACTATTTTGGAACAGCCCCTTTATCTGCTTGTTTAATCCACATGTATCTTCCCACCTTACTAGCCTTCCCCCAAAAAAGCAAGCAGTGCAAACTGAAAGAATCAGTGATGTGAATTTACATATTTTGGTAGCATCAGAAGCAGAAGTGCCACATGTGCAAAGTAACATCATCTTCCTCCCTAGCATCAATCTGAAAAACTTGGCACATTTTTCTGGTGTCCTGTGTTGCAAAATCTACTTGAGCAGCCTGCAAGGGGAAAATATACTATAAGGGAAAAAATAAGCAAAGATTGCACTGAAAATGACATGTGAGGCTCTGCTGAAACCAGCTGATAATATAACTTCAAAAAAAGGCAGTGGGTAGGTTAGACTCAACCTCTAAAGAGTTTAATAAGTTGCCTAGCCCCATTTCTGCTGTTGCTTACACTGGTGTATATGGGGGAATCAACGCTTTGAACACCGTGGAGCTAAATCCAGATTTATACCTTGTGTAACAGAGAGCAGAATGCAACACACCAAATATGTGGAAAGGAAAGGATATTGCCTTTCTTATCCAATATTATTTCAAAGTTTATGCTCGTGACTCCACAGAAGTCCATTAAAAACCTCTAAAAATCACAGTCCTTGCTTTAGGACTGCAATAGTTGACTTCAGTTATGTTGTAAATAAAGAGCCTTCAACAGTAAATCTCTTCATAATCAATGGCTTTGGTATATGCCCAAACAAAACCTCCCGACACCTACTTTTGTTCAACTGTAATTTTTCCAACACATCCCTTCCCCCACTCCACACTTTTGGCTGGTGATAACGTAGCAGTCGCACTACGTGCCTTATCACACAGCCAGTCATCTCCTCCAAACCCCAGCAGTAGTCTCAGCATTACAAATGCTTCACTCATCTTTCACTAAAGTCAGCGAGCCTGCTGCAGCTTTCAAAATTAAACAAGATGGTAGGTACTGGTAAAATTACCATGTACAAAGACTAAATTCAGGGAGAAACTTCTCAGTCATGAGTGCATAAAGCATCCATACTTTGCATCAAATGTTACCAAGAGCATCTTTTCTGGACTACACACTCTGACCTTCTGAGAAGGCTAAGGAGGTCCTTTGAAATTGGGCTGAAGAGTGCATGAAAAGTTAGCAGATCAGATTTTTTCCTTGGAATTTCAACACAGGAAAGGGTATTTTTGAGACCAGCACCACAAACAAGAGATCTCAGTGATGTAAGGTGCCAGGTAAACATCAACATTTTCTGTGCACTGCTTTTTTCCCCTTACTGGAATTCCTAGTTAATATTTCCAAAACATTTCTTCCTTGTAACAAGCACCCAGCTGAGACATGGATATTTACATGGGCAGGAATTTTGAATTAAAATGATTCTATGAGACCAATAGTTTTGTATAGATGTGCAAATACTATTATGAACATAAATCCATGATTAAAAATTTATTTCAGGGACTTGATTATTTTCTGATATCATCATGTGTTTGGCAGTAAACAGGGAATCACGGCAAAGCCAATGACCTCAAACAGTTGAAAGTGTAAGTGTCGGACGAGCAAACAGCTGTTATCATAAATACAAGTTAAAATTTTTATGATATAGTTACATGTAAGAAGAAACAGCCACTGCTTCAAAGGACCAAAACCAACCTAAATAAGACCACACAAAAATTGGGGAAAATATTATGTTTATGTATAACTTGCTTTTATCATATATATATCCGCTAAAAACCTAGTTAGGTAGCACTAACATTTACAACAGTAAAATTTAAGAATTCAGTCTCATTTTAAATGTAGATGCACATAGCTGTAGGTGGTCAATCTGTGTTTGCTCACAAGGATTTTGTGCCTTCATCACTTCCGTGGATGTCTAAGGCATCTGTATGTTGACGATTATCTGCAGGTAATTAACATGATCCCAAAGTTTTGAGGACCCAGAAGTGAACAAGCCAGTCTTCCTTGTGGTTTGCTTTGTCATGATTTTTACTTGAAAATTTAAGTTTGTGATGCATCGGTAAATGTCTTTTTAAGGGATTTTTGTTAACATGCAATATTAACACCTGCTATTAAAAAGGAAAGAACTACGAAGGACATACCTACCTATTGCTTTATGGTTCCTTTATAACAGAAGCCTGGTTTATCTCTGCACAACTTTGATACCCTGTTTGTAATTACAGGGACATCTCTGTGGGATTCATATAACAATACCAAAAAACCAAGCATCTGATAAACATCAGTTATGCCATTATTTGGCTCATTTGGACTACTGAACAGTCCCACCTTTTGTTAAAGTTATCGATAACATTTATTTTTACTAAGCTTTTTTTTTTGGGGGGGGGGGTGTCAGATTTTGGCTAGTTTGATGAGCAATTCTGGCAATATTGTCACCTGCATTACAACAAAAAGGACTTTAACCTGAAGAAATTGGCAGAGCCCAACACTATAACAAAACTTTGCACTATAAGCACAACCCCTTGCTGCTCTGAGGGTATATCTAACCCTCCCTAGGGTTTCCCAGGTTTCAAAGGGATGAGGCATATGGGGAGGCGCATGAATGGGGAGGAAGGAAATGGTACCTTGGCTCCTGTGGTTTTTGGCCCAGGAGATGTGACGCATACTGGTTAGTGAAAAAAATTACTGTTCATTTCTAGTTTGTTTGTTTGGTTTTTTTTACAGATGGTAAAACCTTGTTTTCAGTAGTTTTACTCTCCCTCTCCCCACCCAAAACATTGGGTGTGTGATTTAAACAGCTGGGGAAACTTTTTGCCTATTATTCATAACAAATAGGTCAGCTCAGCTGCCAAAATATTTGTTTCCTTGAAAGGAATTCATGTACAAAAATATTATACCACAGTGTGGATCCGAGGATGGTGAGGAAAATGACAACAAAGATCACTGAAAACGACATTGAAATAGGGAAACCTATAATTATGAATCACAAATAGCACACACCAAATCATCCTCCACATGATTTGCAAGGTGTTTAGGCAATATAGCTAGAGATAGAAAGGCATGTAGGAAAGGTATATAGGAAGTCAAAGCTGCATTTCACTTAAATTGCCTTCTGCACAGTGATGTGAATGACCACAACTGCTTCAGTAGTCCAGTGCCATTCCCTATTAGGCATTAAGGATAGAAGGATAAAAAAAGTGTACACTATACAGTAGTTTTTCCCTGTTTCCCCTCTTCACACTTGACAAGAAAATTCTGCTTTTAGATGGATGTTTCTGAGCATCAGAGATCTGGTTTAAATGCTGTCTTGAGAACCTTATTGCAACGTGACCCAATTTTGTTAGGTATGATTTCGCTCATTTTTGTGATCTACTGTCCTACCTTTAAAAAAAACCAAAACAAACCAAAACCAAAAAACCCAACACAATGGGATTTTCAGTTTTGTCTCCAACTATAATTTCTATGGTACAAGTTAGATATGTTTCATGTAATACTGCATAAAGTTTTCCACAGTGACATATACATTCAATGAGTTAAAAGCAGCTTCTGTGGTGCAGTAGAAGCCCTGCCTGAAACACAGGCAAACCACCTGAAACATGAAAAAGCTCAAAGAGTAATAAAAAGTTCCATTAAGATCAACTAATAATACACTGAGGTATTGAGTAATACATCAAGTCATAAGAAGAATAAACATAGATTAGGCATAGTCTTTAAGCCTAATGACATCATGCCTCAAATTATAACGCAGATATACAAACACCAGAGCTCAATCACGGGCTACTTTATCATTGCTTAAACTGTAATAAACAAAATATTCCTTGTGTGGAGCAAGGCAGGCAGCAGGGATTCCATGCACAGCCTTTCAGACGTCTCAACAAAAAAGTTTTATTCTACACAAGCCAGCATACTAGGGTTTTTTTGTTGTTATGAAATACCTCTTTTCATTTACCTTTTCTAAATATTTATTGATGTAGAGGACTTGAGCCACATGACAACTCAAGAAGTGGAATATTGGCAATAATCACATATTATGCTTTATTCCCCAAATAGGAACCCACATAGTTTTCAGTGTTAGATAAGGAATGCCACTGATATTAAAATAATTGTGTGTATTCAAAGTATTTCCTTTCCACGCACTATTAAATCTTTTGGCCATCCGTGAAGCCATTACAGAGCAATGTACAGCTGATTCAAGGGAGGGATCAAGCAGTTCTGCCCTTGATGTCACATCAAGGACTCTTACCTAATAGTTTCCACAACAATGTTCACATGGGAAAAGTGTTTTTCCCTTTACAAAGTCGGCAAGGCACCAATGAGCTCACATAACAGAAACATTGCTATAGGCCAAATTGATGAAAAAAAGCCATGATACATATATGAGAGGAGGAGAGGCCACTACTGCCCTTTCAGCTGTGCAAATTCAGTGTTAAAGACTGAACGTGGGCCAGTGCAAGCTCCTACACGAGTTAAACTGACCTAATAGATAGGACTGGCTGAGTAGTAAAACCTAAACGTTAAAAAAAAAGTAGCAGAAGGCAAGTATTTCCAGTTAACAGCTATTTCTTTTCAGGGCTGTCATCTGAACTCTAGGAACTCACAGAGAGATTTAGGCACAAATGCAGTGAGTAACATTATATATATATTTTGTGCAACAGCTAAGGGATGTTTCCTCATCTATCAGCTTCCATGCTAATTTGAAACATTTACAGTGTCAGCCCAGATGAGCTCTGGGGAAAGCATGCTTTCAGCCATTGCAAATTGGCTCCGAAGAGTCAGTCTTTCACATTAACTCCATTTGAAGTCCGTCTCCACGCAGCTTCTCAGTTTTGGGGAGCACCAGGAGTCAGCCACTGCAAGCAGCCTGCTTTGCCAGGCAGGGAAATTTATACTTTATTCCGTTTTACTTCCATGAACTTTCAAAGAGGGAGATCCCTGCAAGCATCTCTAAAACTGTGCCACGGTTTTCCTTCCAATCCTCCCCTTTGCCTTAATGACAATAAAAAAAAGCTTAAGCCAGACTACCCATGGATGGAGTCCACTTTATTTTACTGACCCATGCTATCTTCTAGCTGACTGCCCATCCTTTCTTTGTACTAATGGAGGAAGGGGCTGCCTTATCCTGCTGGCAATGAACTTTTAAGAAACCCCCAAAACAACAAATGAAGCCCAGAAGGCTTAGCAGTTTGGTTTCATAGATGGAAACTGGGAGCAGTATACAAGTTACTTTATATTTCCTTGTAGGTATTACACATGAACACATGTGACCTCCTGGTTACTTAGTGGTATGGGACTGCTCCTGTCTCACCACAGGGAAACAACAAACGAGAGAAGTGAAATAGTTTGCTGATTGGGTCGCTGAAAGATGTCTCCCTCGAACAGAGCGCCCTGAATGTTTTAAACTTTCTCCTCTGAACTTAAACAGTTTAAAACAACCCCAGGATGTGAAGAATGAACTAGATGCCACAGATATTAGCCATGTTGCATAGGACGCTGTGGCTAAAGACAATAGGAGTCAAAAAAAAAAAAGACTAAAACATGAGTTTTTAGACACATGTGAGAACTGTGCTTCAAACAGAAGTGCTATTGCAGCTTTGCTACCCAGGCAGCTGCATGTCTTCCAGTAATTAAATGTTAATACAGTATTTATGACAGAAATGGAATTAAAGAAAACCAAACTTTATCCATTCTCCAACAAGCAGCTGATTCTAGACACTTGAGTCCTGGGTTCGACTTTGGAAAGATACCTGTGTAAGTATAGCAAATATAGCATTTTTGGAGTGATACACAGATACAAATAGGGATAATTATAGGGAGAAGTTTTCCCTAGAAGTGCCAGAACAATATTTTGGGCAGTTTGACAGCATTTTGACCACAAACTGGTAAGCATGGCTTTTGATTACTTTAATAATAAACACACTCAGCATATTCAAATTGCCTTAACGAACACAAGAAGATCATCTCCGCTTCTCCAGAAAAAAATACAGAAAACTTATGGCTTTTAAATAAATGGTCTCAATTTGAATATTGAGGAAAAAACAGTAACTCCTGCTATAAGTTTTGTAAAACATATGCAGTTTTTATTGATATTAGAAAAATATTTTTCTAGAGTTATAGAGCATTTTTGGCTCCTGTGCGCGCCCACATACCAAAAGACTATAAAGTACTGCTGCTGCTTCTCCAGCTCTGCTGTACACTAGTTCAGGAATGTCATTTGAAAAGACCATCTCTTGGTGACTGCAGTTTATTAGCATTGATAATTTTTAAGTCTGCTTTAAAAGCCAGGTCCCACTTAACACATGCTCTTCTGTGTTTGATTGTCAATTATCTTCACTTTTTGTTGTTTCTTAGCCCAGAGTTAACTATGACATTAACCTATGTGCAATAATTGGCCAACACCTCACAAATGGATCATCAGATTTTTTGCAAGAGTTCATCATCTCCAGCTAAATATATATAAAGTAAATTAAGACACCCAGGAATGTGTCTAGGCACTGACCTGAGATGCTGTTCTGCTGCAATTGCTGCGATGGCCCTGGCACACATTCGGCTTGCACCAAGATACTCTTCCCCTGTGCAGTTCCCAGATGTGAGTGGAGGGTTAACACACACACTTTTTGCTTCCAAAGGACTGTGGTCAACCCATCGCACTTGAAGCCCTTAGATTAACCTTTTTTCTATGACTGCCAAATCAGTGTATGAACATTTTCATAACTTCAGCACCCAATGCATCCTGTAACACTAAGTTTCATGATTTAATCATAAACCATGATTTACCATGGGTAAAAAACCCCCACTCCCAGTAGCTGTTTTAAACTTGCTGCTTAGTGATTTTGTAAGTAGTACACTCCAGTTCATGCATTACAAGCAGTAATACTGCTTTTTATCCAATCTTCCTCACAATCCATGGTTGTCCTGGCTTCTGTGAACATCTTTCCCAATTTGTCTCTTTTAAATTGAAAGATGCAAATCAGCTAAGCCTCTTCAGAGATTGTTCTGCACCTCTCATCATTTAGTCTCATTCTTCATTTGTTTTCTTTCCCATCCCATGAAAGTATTTCCCTTTGGTCTCATGACAAGTTAACTTCCTTCAGTGTTTTGTAGGTTTTTTGGTTTTGTTTTGGTTCCCCCCCACCCCCTCCAGTGACTGTTTGAGAAGGCTCCCTCCCACCCTTCAGTAACTAGAACAGTGCCTAAATTACTAGGACCTGTAAACTTGCCCCAACTCAGGCCTGGATGCAGGTGATCACCAAGTCACACATCCCTGCCTTGGCAAGATTGGTGTTTGTTTGCAATTGCTTTATGTGAAAGGAAACCCAAGTGTTGGGGCTGGAGAGGTGTGATGGTGGTCTCCAGCCTGGACAACCAGGAAATACACCTGCCAGTTACAGCCTGTAGCAGCCACTGTCACCAACAGTTTCCAAAAAACTCCTGGGAAGTAGTAGTTCGTTGTTTCCCTCCTCTGCAGGAGCAATGCTGACTACTATTGTATCACATGCAAAGGTGATCACTATTTTCCTTATTATAACTGTACTGGATTTTCTGACTGCTAGAGTCACACTTAAACACCTGCCACCCCCGAGGTGAGGCCTGAACCCTTTCCTGAAGGCTCAGGCTGTGCTCACCACCTTCCCCTCCCCTGCTCACGAGGCCAGCCTGAAGCCAGAATCGATAACCACAGTTCACAGCGTAACAAGTTTGTGCAGAATCCCTTTAAACTCTGGGTAAGTGCTGTCTGGTCCTGCTGATTTGTAGCACCCATTTTACAGATTTGGTCCAAAATCTCTTTGTGGCACTTTGACTTGAGGTGGTACAGCTGGTGTGTTCCCCATGACACAAAGCTTCGAGGTCAGAGCATCACAAAGCACCTCCAGAGCAAGTCCTACCCATAGACAGATCATCACCTTGTCTTTCCAGTCTTAAACGCTCTTTTTACTCTTCAATTATTCACCAGGCTTACAGATTGTTCTGCAGATTTTTGTGTCATTGGGCTTGAAGTAATTTATTATTAGTAATATTCAGTCGGCAAGTTCTTTAGGCTTGACCTACTTACCCACAGGCTAGCATTTTAATTTTATAGTTAAGGCTCCTCTGTATTTTTCTTTTTTGGACATCCCTTCTACAGTTTAAGGAGTATCTTTTCACCTGTAATAAATTCCTGTGAGGATAGTGCTATTACTGTTCCTAGTTATCCTGCATTAAAATACAACAATATGACTTATTTTCTGATTGATACCATGGCTTATACTGTTGAGCAGAAGCTGCACCACAAAAAGGTCTGTAGAATCAAAGCATAGATCACTGATGAGGATTGATGCAGATATTAATGTGTCTGCAGCTTCTAAATAGGACAAAATACGCTTCTATATGGACCAAGCCTCTTTAAAAGTATATAGTTTATTTTTTTGGATGAAAAGCGGCCTAATTATTGACCTTCCTGCCTTGACAGAACAAGACAATGCATTTTTCTAAGTTTAACTGTAAAAGCTCAATGATGTGTAAAATGAGCCTTGAGTAAGATTATTAGATGCTATCAGCTTTTCAAAGCGGGTGTGTGACAAGATCTGATAATGCGTTGAGGATCAATGCATCTGTCCTTCTTGCATCTCTGCTCTCCTGGAGAGAAAGCAACTGTCAGACCTGGTGAAGAGAT
The DNA here is from genome assembly GCF_018139145.2 of Gymnogyps californianus. Taxonomy (NCBI): domain Eukaryota; kingdom Metazoa; phylum Chordata; class Aves; order Accipitriformes; family Cathartidae; genus Gymnogyps; species Gymnogyps californianus. Next base: position 60,166,434 of record NC_059474.1, on the reverse strand, counting down.
CACAGTTGCTGAGCAACAGTAACAACACAAATATGCGCCTGGCATTGGCTTGGCAGCAGAAAAAAAAAAATCTGTTGAAATGATAACCACTGATAGAAAAGAAGCCACATCACACAAACTGTGTTAACACTGAAATAGTAGTTACACTTTCCATTAGAAATCCTGCTATAGATAAAATAGGCACATAGTAAAATGTATTCAAAGAACAGATATTACTAGTATGGAAAACATGAAATAAAGTGTTGTGAGAGTAAATGAGGAGAGATTAATCTGAGTTCTGTGAAGTTATCCACAGAAATTACTACATAATATAGAAGTTAGAACATGACCTAGCAGAATGCCACAGAAAAAGTCTTCTATTAAGTTTACTGGATGTTTTAAATAACCCATAAAAAGATTATAATTTGTATTGGATTATATACAGCTTTTTCCTAAAGGATCAGTTGCCACTTTGAGTTAAGCACACTAGACTTAATTTAATCAAGCCACAGGAGCTTGAAACCCTCTGGACTAATAACTAATTCACATTATTTGTCATCTTTATTTCGGGCAATTGCTTGCCATTTTGTAATTTGTGAATTGCAGGCTGATGGACATGAGCCTCCTGGAGCTTTCCTCAGTGTTGCTTAAGAAATTCAAAGAGCAGGACTCATTGGCCAAATCTCCATATGCAAACCAAACACGTGAAAATTAAATGATCTAATGTAACAAAGGAGCAAAATGAAATTATTTCTTCCAGTATTCTTTGTTTGTCTATCCTTAACCACTGTCTTTGAGAAGTGTAAATTAGAAGTTGAAATGATTTATTTCAAAAATTAAAATCAAGCACACGGCTACTTTTTCATTTCTTTGTGTACTTTCACTTCCTGCTTTCTTTCCTTCCCCTTGAAAGAGCTATTTCAACAAGAACAAGTAAATGTCTATAATTGCAAAAGAAAATGTTAATATAACATTTACACAGTTCAACAGCTTCAAAGCTGTTTCACTGAATGAATACGCCTAAAAAAAAGACTTAGAGGGCAAAAACCCACCAAATTGAGACTTCAGTGGGAAATTTTGCAGTGAAACCTTAAATGCAGAAACAAAAAAGAAAGGGGAAAAAAAAAAGTAAATCAAAGTCTCATCTTCTACCTAATTCAAACCATTTAGGAGCTCTGTGCCTAAGCCAAGGATTACCAGTGATACCATCTCCTTCAGTATGCTGTGCCTAAAGAAAGCATCCCTCTTATTAAAAAGAGAAAAAAGTTTAAAGCCAAATAATTCAGGCTTGCATAAATCTTTAATAGGAGCTACCCTCCCAGGATTGGCTGCACTTTCTTTTCTCTGCCCAAGGGAAACACAATATGTCTTAGAAAAGAATAATAGTAACTTCATCTTGTGTGTTATATGATATCTTCCAGTAATCCAGAGGATTTTGCCTTTGTCTGTCATAAACAAAAGGCCACCCATACATAATGTGTCCAGGCTTTTTCAGACTCCTCACCTTAGCAGGTGACACTCAGGAGATGGACGGGGAATACTTAGCCCGCCAGTCGCTGCAGGCAACTTTACTCTCATGGCAATTTAGAAATGGGAAAAAAAAAGACCTAAGGAAAAAAGGACAGATTCTCCCCTTGTAAGAACAAAGCATTGTTTGCACCCTGCAGTTGTCCCAATTTTCCAGAGATCTATTTAAAAGTTATCCTACTGGGCCAAAAACATGTGTTTTCATGCTGTTTTGTGTTGAGTTTTGGGTTGGTTTTTTTTGTTTGTTTCTACCAATAAAGTTCCCTCTTAAAAATCTCACTCTACAAATTACATATACAAACTAGAAAATAAAAGAACAATTTGGACAGAAATTTAAGACTTCAAGACTGGCACTTAGCAGTTAAGTAGTTATATTTGAAATCAATAGCAACAAATAATAAACCCCTATTCTCCTACCAAAGAAAATACTCAAGGCACTAAACAAACATCTGTAGCAGTTCAATCATGAAAATGGTAAGAAATACTGTGAAATCTAAGAAAGCATCAGTGTCCAAAACAAGCAGAAAAATAAGGGGGGAGGGAGGAGCTATAGCTTTTGAAAGGGTGGGGTGGCAGCAGGAGGAGTGGAGCAGCCCCTAGCCTCACCACCCAGCAGCACCCACAGCTGGAGCTCAGCCAGGACCCCACACACCACAGACAGGCTTTGCAAACCTGAGGCTTTCTAGCCAAAAAACCAAAATGTTCCTTTGGAAATAGGGGGTTTAAATAGCGCTGGGGCAGACCTGGTCTGATGACAGAGCTGCAATGGCAAGTGGGGGCACTGGTTTCTGCGACAGACAGGACCTGCTAGGGATGGATGCTATCGGACCAGCCTCCAGGCTGCAGAGGCACATGTGGCCAGATTATAGCATAGAAGAGTCCCTGAGAATTTTTTAAAATCAATTTGTGTACATATGCTAAATAGTAATTGGTGTGAAATGAGGCTTCATGGGTCTTTTGTTGACTAGCATTGAATGACCTGTTAAATTTTCAGTGACGGGGCACTGGCTATCAGATAGCAACTACGGAAATTGGGGCCCATCACCCTCAGCAGCTTACATGGCAAGTGCAAACGGGCATTAATTGGAATAGTCTTTCAGGCTGACGACAAGATAAAGCTTTAGCACAAGTAGTACTTGTAGCCCGTGACAATAAATCATTTTGCTCTTTAACTGGGGGTGGATGGGTTCTGTCTTGTTTGACAAAACCATAAAGAAAAGTGATGCTATACTGTAATCTCCAAAGGCTAAAGCATGAGCTAAGTTATTAAAAGCTTCTAGTATTTCCAGGCAAAAATGAGTATCAGAGTTCAGTTTTGTTTGGTTAGTAAATACTAACAATGCCACTAAAAACACAGAACTAACAAACTTGGATTGGACTAAGTATATTATTTCACACATTGCTCAGAACTGTATTTAAACACATACTCTCCCTACAGCGCACAGAGATTTCTTTGGGATACTGCATCTGTTGTAAACACACACATATCAAGCAAATGTCTCTCAGCATAGCTAATTGGAACATAAAAATCACAAGTATTTAGCACGCCAAAATACTCTATGCTGCTGGAAGGATGCTTGTAAAAGCATCACCGCCCTATAGTGATAGGCAGTGAGAGTACAGTCAAATCTATCATGCTGCCTCCCACCACTACCATTATTTTCCCCATACTCTGCTCCTACCCTTGCACTACAGCCTCTCCCAAACACACTGCTTTTGCCTATACTCAGACTCCTGCACTTAAAGTATTTGGCACATCCCGAGCTGCAGCTGGCGGAGGGAACGCAGTGAAGCAATGGTATGTGTGCAAATGCGGTTACAGAGCTGACTTTGTTCCATGGCAGTCCTCGAGCTTTAATCTAATCAAATTTGTGCCAGCAGCCTTACTGGGCAAATATGTTGCTTAGTGAGTACTATGAAACAGGCTCCCAGAGCTGACCTTTACATCAGCTGTAAGATGGGTCTCCTAGGAGCCAGTTTTGTATTGTTGCATGCAGGGGCTTTATGCTTCAGCACTCTAAGATTGCAGGAGCATAAATAGGGCCATAATGGCTACCTGTCTATGAGTATACACACCTAGATGTGTGACTCACAGCCATCAGCCTCCTTCTCTGGCTGGCTGTGATGCATCGCATTAGGTTTATAGTACATTATACTCATATTAGCCACCAGGAACTCCATCTATCCACACTAAAATATTGCGCTTCTCAGTCTCGTGTTGAGAAATATTTACTTTTGAAAAAGAAATTACACATGTAAATTAATTTGTCATCCATAATGCTTGGAATATCAAGCTTTGCATGGTTGGGGTTAATTCCACTAAAGAATTGAAGTATCACAATACCAAGTGTGACCTGTAACTAACTAGTTAACTCTCAGGTTCTGTGTCCTCAAGCAGAGCCCATAACTTGAGGCAAGCCTGCAGGCTGCCCAAACAGCCCCCTGAGCTTTAGCCTATGCCATGGACTGCTTCTTCAAATATTGGGCTGTTTTTAATATTGGGCATAAAGTGTATGCATCGGACTGTGCTGGTTGCTACTTGCAGGGAACCAAGTACATCTCTGTATCAAAGGCACAGATTTAGTTCTACTAGATCAGCAGAAAACATTTTTAGGACTTACCTCCCACCCTTTTCCAACTCTCCTCTTTTTCCTCCCCCAAGTGACATGATGTGGCACTGCTTTGGGTCAGAGGAACCCACTCATTGTGCACCAAATAGAAGCATGCAAGTCCTGTCATTGGCTTCAGACAAGTCAAGAAAGTGAGCAGTCGCCAAACCACCTCCCCTTGGTGATTACACAGCTCAGCATGTCTCTCCAACTCAGCTGAGCACTATATCAGAGAGCATAATTTCATCAGAAAGCAGAACTTTTTCAGAAAAAAACCAAAAACCTTACCACTTGAACAGAAAGAAAAATCGAAGCAAATAACCTGGAGTTTTCTGTACTAGCACGTTACTAACCCAAGTCTGCCAGAAATCTTCCACTTGCCCAGCCCTCTGATCTGCTCTTCTGCGTTGCCCAAGTCCATGCCCTGATAATCCAACCCAATGTAACCAAAGACTGACACTGCCTTGTGAGGCAGACCTGCTGCCCTGTTTGTTATGTGCTGTTTGGCAGCTAACTCTTCACCTAAGACACACACTATTGCTTTTGTTCCCGGATCGATTGACTGAACCTTTTATAAACAGGAGTACGGAACTCAAGATTGTCTTGCAAAGGTTCATGGCGTGAACCCTTGCATACATCCAGGGATATGCCACTCCACACGGACTTTCTTGCAAACAAAAACACTCACATAAATGCTTACAGAAAATGTTACTGAGGAGAGTTCATCACTTGCTATTTTTCTGCACTATTTATCTTGTTCTTGTATCAACTCCCATTTGTCACATGAAACCTAGGAGGCACTGCAAGCTTTTCAAGGCCAACATGCACAGTGCTGGTTACATGACAGGACGGGACACCCAGCAGACATTATCAGAATAGGAGAATATCAGAACACATGATTTTTCTTGTTGTTTTAAAACTATTGTTGTACACTATCAAGAAAGCAGCTATATTTTAATCATATATAAAATAGAACACTAGGGGATCAAACAGAAAAAGGTTGTTTATAATGCTTACTGTTCCCCATCTTTTTTCTTTTTTCCCCTCCCCATTAATTCCTAAGTTTCATTGATGGCTTCCCATGGATTTCAGGGATCAGTTCAGTCAGTCCAGCCTGGCCACGTTCCAAGGTGCAGGCTGTGAACGCCTTCATGAGGCAGCTGGGGTTTTCCTTATCTTGATCTAGTTTACCTAGCAGTCACACTAGAAGCAAAATAAGGATGATAGAGCCCTTCCATCTGAGGCAGCATTACTACCCTGTTATAAATACCCTCATCCTCTTCTGGTGCTGTGTTCTGAGGTTCAGCTCTCTCGAAGCTATGCCACAAGGGCAGCTACCTCCTTGGGAAGTTATTTTAGTAGGGTCTGTTTTCCTTCTCCTGGCTTTGGAAGAAGTTACAGTAAGGGACCGTAGTATGTGACTGCATCCTTTATCTTCATCAAAGGTATCATTTTTATGGAACTTATTGTTCAAAACCTTGTTGTTTTGTTTCATCTCAGAATCTTCACACACCTCCAGTTCCTCAGCAAGTTTACCATCACTTGCACATCACACAACCCTATGACTTCCAGGTAAAGGCCTTTCTCCACTGCAAGGACCGATTCCTTTATGCAGCTTAGCTGCATCCATGGACATTATTCAGGATTTACCATATTACTGTAACCAACATTTATTCTTTTGATATTTTTTAACACCTTAGAATTTCCTGTTTTGCTAACATTGAACAAAATCCCAAGACAGAAGTTGGCCATTCTAGTTAAAGCCACATCCCCAGCAGGAGCTCTGAATCAGTCAGTATTTTATTTACTCAGTAAGAGAAACTGTTTAGTGTAAGAAGAAACTAATTTCTTTTACCCATTTGCAAAGTCATAGCTCTAAAACTCGTGGTAATCCATGCCCAGTCAAATCCCTTAAACAATAAAAATTAAGCCATTCATTTTGAAACCACGTCGATGTAACACACCTATTAGATATTGTTAAACACTTTGGTTTATCACTTAATTGTGAAGAAAGTTCTGTTCAGCATGAATCATTTTATGTAACTAAGTCCCACTTCCCATTATGCACTTGGCATTTCTCAAAATTTCAGCACTCAAGCCTGTCCTTGCACATTTTTTCAGTTCTCTTTCAGTCAACAGTATTAGAAGTTCCTTTACTCCACCCAGGGGTAGATCCCAGCCCAGAAGAATATTCTCACTGCTGTAAAACCTAAGTTTTAAATTTCTTTGCCAACACTTTTTCTTTTGGTGCTAATATTACTATTTCTAGCACTCCACTGGCTTTGATGTAGCTGGGCACAATTACTCTATAAAAACCTTTAAAAGCTTTCCTTAATTACATATTGCTACCCCACCCAACATACACATTCCTATAAAGGAATTGTCTGAGAAACTGGTATTATCTTCACCCTCTTTGTAACAGCACCTGAAGATAGCCATCACCAATGAGCTGTGAATACATTGCTCTGTATTGCCTTTTCTTTTTTTCATAGAATCATAGAATGGTTTGGGTTGGAAGGGACCTTAAAGGTCATCCAGTTCCAACCCCCCCTGCCATGGGCAGGGACACCTTCCACTAGACCAGGTTGCTCAAAGCCCCATCCAACCTGGCCTTCAACACTTCCAGGGAGGGGGCATTCACAGCCTCTCTGGGCAACCTCTTCCAGTGCCTCACCACCTTCACAGTGAAGAACTTCTTCCTTACATCTAAATCTACCCTCTTTCAGTTTAAAGCCATTACCCCTTGGCCTATCACTACACGCCCTTGTAAAAAGTCCCTCTCCAGCTTTCTTGTAGGCCCCCTTTAGGTACTGGAAGGCTGCTAGAAGGTCTCCCTGGAGCCTTCTCTTCTCCAGGCTGAACAACCCCAACTCTCTCAGCCTGTCTTCACAGGAGAGGTGCTCCAGCCCTCTGATCATCTTCATGGCCCTCCTCTAGACTCGCTCCAACAGGTTCCATGTCCTTCTTATGTTGGCGGCCCCAGAGCTGAACACCGTACCCTCCAGGTGGGGTCTCACCAGAGCAGAATAGAGCAGGAGAACCACCTCCCTGACCTGCTGGTCATGCTTCTTTTGATGCAGCCCAGGATACAGTTGGCTTTCTGGGCTGCAAACACACATTGCTGGGTCATGTTGAGCTTCTTGTCAACCAACACCCCCAAGTCCTTCTCCGCAGGGCTGCTCTCAATCCACATTTCTTTCCTGAGGACTGGCTTTTGTTGAGTTTGCTGTGCACATAGCTCTGCTATGCCTGCTGCACACCTGATTTGGAGGTGACCTGCCAGTTTTGCGATAGCTTGGGTTTGCCAGCAGGCTTGCAATGCCCAGCAACAATTATTTCCCTGATGACTCAGCTGTAATTATATGATCTCTCTAGCCTGGTAGAATCTAGTTTTTGGTGGAGATTAATCCTGGATCTTTCAACAGAAAGAACAGACTACTGCTGTGATTAGGATCCTATGACACTTTTAGTTAGGCCATCAAACTTTTGATACCTTAGGGGATGAAAATTTTTTCATCCTAGCTGAAACCAAAATACTACATCTTTTACTGTTTTATATACTTGATATTAAAGAAAAAAATCTAATTCTTCACATTTCTCTAACCATTTCATCTTTCTACCTCTTCCACTTAACTATAAAATTAAGTGCTTCATAACAAGGACTTGTACTACTTTGAATGCCTTTTAACTCCCTCTCCCTTACCAGATGCAAACACACAGACAGGGGACACAGCAATAGTGGGGATACCAGCAGAAGACCTGCTGTTTTGGGTCCAGGGAAGCTATTTAGCTGTTGATTTCTCACACTATTTTTGTATGCTTTTCCTGCCCTCTGTATCCTTTTGTAATTGGCGTCTTAAGGACCTGCAGATACCCATTTTGTTCAACATCCACATTATAAAACATTGCAGTATTGTGCGTGGGCTGACATGAAACAGGCTAACTTGTTTCAGAGCTTTTTAAAAGTACAGTCCCCCACTAAAACCTTTAGTTGCTGTTCTGAACGTAGTGCAAAACCAGGAGTGGTGTGTAAAGCACCAGCAGTGTTTGCCTTGGATGAAAGAGCTAATGCTGCAGTATTTTCCCTTGTAAAGTATTTTTCAGCATACTTTTTTCCTATCTATGAATCTTCCATAAATCATTGCCATGATTCATTATACACCTATTAGTTATTTATAACAATATATTCACAGATTAACATGAACAGTTTTGGGCTATGAAATATTCAAAACATTTAATGAGTTGTATGGCAAAAGGAATAAGAGTGCGATTGTTTGTTCCATAATTGAAATTTAAATGGGGAAATTACAGGTCTGAGAGCAAGTCAGGCTCAAAATTTTATGTTTTGGGAATCATTTCAACAGATACTTTTGCACCCCAGACAGACTCAAACAAGCCATATGCTCAGAAACTAGTGCCTGCATTAAGAAGCTGCATTTTTCAGACTTTCATACCATTTTGTTGTGCTGCGTGCCTCCAAGGTTTTCTAATATTTAATAAGAATGCTAAAAAATTGTTCTCCTGCACTGTAAGCACCCAGGAGGACATTCAACATGGGCTGCTACAGGAGCTACCATGCACAGCTAGAAACAGAGTTACAAGTGGAGCAGCCCAAACCACAGAGGGGACCTACAATAGCAAGAAGCACACACTGGAGAAGGTGACACCAATCCTGCAGCAGAACCAGAATAATAGCTGGGTACAAGCACTTTGCCAGAAGAAACCCACCCCACAGCAGAGGCAGTGTTTGGGGTAGGCTGCAGGGAAGCACTACTGGAAGGGGTAGCATTTGCTAAAGCAAAAGCCAAGGAGAAACACTGTGGCTAGGCCAGAAGCCACCCTCCCTCCTGAGGGACAGCCCAGACCAAGTGCAAGGAGACCAGGATAAAGGTCTCACCGCAGCTTCCACCATCCTCTAGCAGCAAGACCCCAAAGCCACTCACCAGCAGCTGCAGCCCTCCTGGCTGGGTCAGGCACATCTGCACAGACATCACACCATCCAAGGCCTGACATGTCGACCTAGGGCTCAGTTAATTCCTTTTTACATTGCTTCCCCCTTTGCAGAGGATTTCTTGTGAGCACCTTCAAGCCTTAAATTCCCCCACTGGGGTATTTGCCAGGGGAGCACTCTCTCCAGCCACCCCAAAGCAGCAGAAACAACTTCTAAAAGCTATCCACCACCTCTCCCTCCCCCACAGGGCAGCTGCCCTAAATACAACAAGCAGCAGGTGCCATCAGGGAGACGGATTGCACAAACCAGCCCCCCTTTACCTGCTCCTTAAAAGACTTCAGGTGCTAATAAGCCTTATGCTCTTAATGAATTGCAATCCCTACCAGCTTGTGCTATTTTGGGTTAGGCTAGTGCTACTCAGCCCAAAGCAAAGGGAAGACACAATGGTGCTGCAGCAGCAGTTGGGAGGATCCTGACTGGCTGGAAAATTTTCCCTTTGCTTAGGGCAGGAGAAAGCTGCTCCAGCTTTTTTTTTGGCAGGGTTTTTTCCTGCTTTCATATAGTTCACATACCTTTGTGCTAAGCCAGTGCTGTCGTTCTTGATGTGGTCAGCCCAGAGGCACATCAGCACAATGGTGATGCTCCCATACTCTCCCATGTAGGCTTATCAAGGGAAAAAGCCCATTTCCAGAGTGTGCTTCCTCTGCAGCCCATCTTCACTTTCAGCTTGCCACAAGAACCCAGCTGGAAAAAAATCTAGCCTCAATACCAGGACAAGGGAAAAGCATGTTTAGAAATGAACCTCTGAGGTGCAAACTGGTTGGGTCATCTACATAGCCAACATGTGCTTCTCCAAACGGTACTTTTCATCTCTTACCTTCAGCGTTATCCCCGAAAGGATACACATACGGTACAACCGTAACACCGCTACAGCCTGGCCTCGACTGACAGATTACAGTGCAGCCAGACAAGCAGCAGGCATCACTTCAGCTACCTAGTTTTACATTGCCAAATGCAGTAGTAACACTGGGACCTCAAAGGCATCAGATCAGACTCTGGTCATAGCAGGTATATGCTGATGCGTCCGCACTGACTTCAGGTGGAATTACTCCACCCTTTATATTGTATTGTCGTGGAGGAGACAGGAATCGACACCACTGATGCCACCCTTTTACAGCGTCATATTTATTAAGGTTGACAGTAAATAGGGAATTCTGACCTATTGACTTCAGGAACTGGTTTTCCTGGGGCTAGTCAGATCTAGCTGTAGGAAAACCATCATTCTCCCTTTTGTCTCTTTTTAGGTAAATGGTCAAACTTTACTATGGTCACCCTTAAACATGCATCATGAAGGATTTCCACAGAGCTCATTGTAGTCCTCATGGCAGGCACGGGAACCACATCCCCCTCCAAAACTCCTCAGCAGCTTTTGTCAGGAGCAGCTAGGGATCGTCCATCTGTCATTAAAGTGTTAATTCGATTCATTAACATAGAAAATATTCACCATTTCCCACTTTGGAGGAGATGGGCTGTGCCGTCCTTTTAATAGAACTCTGCTGGAAATCAAACACAATTTTTATTCAGGGGAATGATTACTGTGTCTTGTTTAATTCTTGCCTAACAAATGTCAGCACTAATGTATTACAGATTATTCAGTCAATTTGATGGTTCCAGGTGAAAGAAAGGAACACAAATCTCTTCTTTTAGTGTAAGAAGGGTCAGCTGGATGACTTCCACTGCAGGAGCCGAGATGAGGCTTGACATGAATCAATCAAGCAGGCTCAATTTTACAGTTATAGTGCCTAATGCCTAAACATGAGCGTATGGGTGGAAATTAGCACCCGATTATGAGCATACATGATCTTCCCTTGGAAGACAATAATATTGGCATTAAGCTTCTCAAGAGGGAAGATGCTGCTGGTTTTTAATATGTCTTAAATTATGTCAGGAAAAACACTGGAACATCACACAAAAGCCACAGTCAGTGTATATTGCTATCTCATAGAGCTGGAGATCTTTACAACAATATTGACACAGGAGCAGGCAAGCAAATGTCAGCCAATATAACATATGAAATACTTAACGTAACCAATTTTCAGCTGTCAATCAGCAGGGAATAATGACTGATGCAAGGAATCAATACACCACAATTGAATTCCAGCTCACAAACTTGTTTCGTTCTGCGCTATAAAAGACTGTCAAATGTCACACCCCAAGAGATGCAACAGGATTCCAAAGATTTATTTATTTCAAGCTCTGAAGTCTATTAGCAATAGTGCTTCTTGTGCTATTGGAAAAAGAGCTTTGATGACATTAAATTTTCAGAAATGACAACTCATTGCATCGGGAGCCAATTAATTATACCATTTTATATCATATTTCAGCAATCTTCCACCATTTTACTAATCAGTAATTACACATAATTATATTTAAACAAATTATTGTGACTTTAAAGCTGCAAATATTTGATTGTATTGTACAGTGTATTAACTGAATATTTTTAAACAAGTTGTTTTGTACTTTTGATAAAAATAATATAAAAAGAAAGCTCACCCTATCCTTGGCTCCATTTCATTCAGATAGCTTAAATGTTTAAATTAGAAGATACTTCTCTCTCAGCTGAATGAATAAGATTTACTATAGAAGTGTAGAGAGCTGTGTATTACCCTGTATATTATCCTGCACTTTTTTTTTCTTTTTTATTTAATAAAGGCATTGGAAAAAATATTCATTTTCATACTCCTCAGTACTGTAGTCTGATGAAAGGCAATGGAGATATCAACAGGAAAGAATGAGAGAATGCAAAGGTGAGGCCTGCAACAGTCATAATATCCAAAGAGTATATATTGTCTATATAAAAACACGTGGAATATACCCATCATTTAAAGAGCAAAATGAAACCCATAGGAGGCTGATTGTAAAGTATCTGAAACATAAAAATACATTTGTTCCATAACATAATCTGGTTTTGGTAATAGAAGACCCATTCACTACTTCATTCCTGACTTCTACCTATTGTACCTTTCCATTTTTCCCTTCCTGCAGTCCTTCCTTATAAAAGGAAAATGGGATGGCGATAGCCCCTGCCTCTCTGGTTACCTCCTTGGCTCTGTGCAAGACTGGATATTCATCTGCATTTGGACAGTGGAATCGGGCCCACAGTAATTATAAGACTATTAAAATTAGCATATTTTCTTTACCTGAGGCTGAGAGTTAATTAAAATCTGACAGTACAATGTATACAGAAGAGAAACACTACTGTATTTTCTTTCCAATACATGGATATATAGTAATTCATTTAAGACAGAGAAGCTCATGCTGCTGAATGTGCTTATTAAAAACAGCAAGGAAGGTCAGGGGCAGTGCTTGCTGTATCCTTCATTTGTTCTTCACTGAAAATGATATAACTGAACTGCAAAAGTTGAGATTGAAAAGCCGCTAGCGTGTTGTCTAATTTCAGCCACAGAAGCTGCTGTGCACTCCATGACTTTATGAGGGAATAAGATTACAGGTCACAAGAGCTTCTTTATTTCCCACCTGTAGCTTCTAACAACATTTTATTAAGGATTTTCCCATCTTCTCTCTCTGACCTACAGGGGACAAAATTCTAACAGCTGTTACAGGACCTGTACCGAAGCAGCATTAACACAGATTAGCAGTTGTGGAAAGTAGTATCATTTTATTAGGACTATATTTATGACTGCTAACTAATATTTTTACAGTGCTTGTAAGTTAAACACAACATATCATTATGTAAACAGGAAAAAAGGCATTTAATACAGTTAAACACTTAATGCATCATGCTTGTTTTGTCTAAAATCACACTAAGCTGCCATTTGAAGGTTTAGTACTCATTTACAAAACAAACACTTGGGTAGCCCATGTGCTCATATATATTGCTGTTGTTTGTATTGCATATGGAGGTTATCGATTTCTTATTAATCAAGTAGAGTCTATGTGCACTAATGCACCCAAGTAGGGGTAGAACTTCTGCCAAATGTTAAGTCACATTAATACATGTCCAGTGCTCAGCCTTTCCTTTACCACTTCAGTGCAGTTTTGTTTCCATAAGGACTGTAAGGTTAGGACCTTGCTAGTTTATTGCAGAAACAATCATCTTTGTTATCAAGGTTGCTTGTTATGCAAGTTTTTTTTATTCACACAGATGCAACAGAGAGAGGAAGAGAGAAAAAGGAAGAGGGAGAACAAGGAGAAGGAGGAGGAGGAGGAGGAGAGAGGAAGGAAGAACAAAAAAGAATAGCTGTACTATGATGTTATAAATTTCTGAAATTATTCTCCACAAATTATCCAAAAGGAGCCTATTTTTCTATCTCCCTGTCTTCCAGGAAGCACAAAGTAGATGTCAAGTGTATCTACAATGAAGCTTTTCAGCAACTTCTCTGTGTGCATTCATGGTGGAAAACCCAAGCAGCTTTCTAAAAGTTTATATTAGTCATCTTGAAGGCTGGGATAGATTCTTTTTTGACATCATCCTTCTAAGTGTAGCTGCTAGGCTAATCAAGTTGTATTATTATTGCACTAGAGAGTTAGGAAACTCAAGGACATACAGAGTAATATCAGAAGCATGACCAAGATGCTACATATGCCTTGCGACATTCAACTGTCCTGTTTTACCCTCCCCAGAGACCCATTTTAGCTGATAGGAAAATAAAATGTTGTTAGTTTTCACATTATTGAGACTGATAAAGGACTGGGAGGGAAAGTAGATGTGTGCAAACAGGGTTGCAAGTCTGCTGCACAGTATGGGGAGAGTTTTTAGGATGCCACAATAATCACAGCTGAGTTCAGATTTTCAGGTCTTATCTGGGTACCTGAGTAGGACAGACAGGTTTCAAAAAATTTGACACCTACTGTAATGAGACATTTTGAAAATCCACCCATGAATAAATGCCATATGATAGGAGTTGCTCAGTACTTCTGAAAATCTGGCTGTGTGTGTAATTGTTCTGAGTCTTTCAGTAGTCTGAGGGATACGGACAGATATGACCCATAACAAAACCACAATACAATAAAATAATTACACATTACTTTAAAGTGTCTGATAAGAAGTGATTTGTCCTCAGACACCAGTTCAGCTCATTGCTCTCTGAACTGCCCCAGAGCAGAGATGCCAAACTTTTGAAAGATATTTCTCAACAAGAGCATCTGGATGCTGGCAGGCGCTGCAGCCAGTTGTTCTCGATCCTTTGGATGGGCTTCCCCACATCTGTCAGTCGTCAGACTACTACTGATAGACTGTCTGGGCTGGACGCGCCTTTTACTTACAGCCCGTCACCTGTATTTTTGATCTCTAATCCCCTTGAAAGTAAATTCAGGACCAAATTCTTGATTACAGGACATTGGCAGAAGCAAAAAGAGGTCTATTTTGTTGTTCTAATACTCATCTTTCATCCCAAATTCACATCATTATTTTGAACCTTTTATCTGTTTAAATAAAGGCGCCCAATCTCCGCTGTGGAGTGGAAATAGGATTCCTTTGACATGACTGCTGGGAATCTTTCCTGCATTTTCCTCTAGATCTTTCTGGGAGCACCGTAGAAATGCCTACAGCATTCTTCAGTCTGTCAGCAACAGGGGTTGGTTGGCATCAGCAGAAAACAGCAGAAACATCCTTCCCCCAGCGGGAGGTGGGAAGCAGGCAATAGCACAGGCATCATCGGAGAGGAGGAGGGAGCGCCTCATCCTGCTTTAAGTAGAACCGACAAATGGTGAACCAGCATGGTTTGTCCCCAAATCCTGTCTTATGAAACCCCGACTCGGTCTATGACTGCTGTAGGAAGCTCAGACTGGCTTAGGTCAAGTTCCCGAAGTCTGAGGTACGTATCGGAGCCTGGCTGCAGCTTCTGACCCGCTGGACAAATGCCAGCATGGGTCTCCCAGGCTGCCCGAGGTTTGTTTTCAGCACTTGCTTTCTGGGGTTTTGTCATGGCTGTTGCTGCTGCTGCTATTGTGATATTTTGGTGGGATGCAAAGTATTCCCTTTGCTGCTAAAGCTGGTCTTGTTGCTGTAGGTGTGATTTATGGGTACTACGGAAATACACAGTAACATATTACTGTCCTGAAAATTCAGATCTAACATAGCTTCTGATATTTTTGGCCAGATGAAACTGTACCTAATCTACCAGAAATCCTTGCCACCAGACCCCTTCTTGCTCTGAAGTCATTAAACCACTTCAAATATGTTGAAGTAGAAAAGTCTCTTGCAAAACATAAGCAAACTGCTCATGCTGCTATATAATGATCTTCTGTAACATCTGATTTTGCATTAAGAGGCTGTTTTGACTAAGCGAAGTAACATAATACAAGCCAAGGTGTCTGTCCATAATTTTAGGCTTTAATAAACTTCATTGATTTTGTGGGCTAAGTCGAACTCTTATTCCTATTTATTTTGTAAGTAAGTCATTAAGTATTGCTGGCTGTATGTGCGGGGTGGAGAGGATAGGAGAAGTGCAAGAAATAAGAACAGGACTTCAGCTTCTTAACTACATTTATTTAAGAAGAAACTTGTTTTATATATCTCTAATAAAAAATTATATGTCTAAGGTTAGAAATTAAGACTGCTGTTCTATGTTCTCATGCTAAAAAATCCCCGACACAATTACAGCAGCAAAGTATGTGAGGTCAGCATATTAGCACAGATACTTATTTTTGTAAACTACTAATTATTTCTGTGGATTTGGGTCAAAGCTTGAAGATTACCTTGGGCCTAATTTAATGTCTTTTACACAAAGATACCTCCCAATGAAGTCATTGTGTAAACAGCATAGGATTAAGCCAATACGCTATCCTGTAACTAATTAGCCATTCCTCTACATATTTTTTCAGTATAGATATATTTTTTAAAGTACACGCTTGAAAAAAACAGGGCTTCACAGGCTGATGTGTGCAAATGAAGAACATTTTTTCTGAGAACTGCTGAAGGGCTTGCTTCTGTGGTTTTCACTTTTTGCTTGGTGTCAGAGGTTTCTACAGCATTATCTTTTAGTTGAAAGAAAACTGTAACAGTAGTTAAAAATAAAAATTCCCTGCAAGAAGGTGTATTTTTGTAGCTTTGAGTAATAAAAGACACACAGTAGTAGTTCCAGAGGAACCACCAAAGAATTGCACCATCAATGACAAATAAAGATCATTCAGTGGCAAAATATAATCATATCCAAAAAATCAGCTAGTGCAGCCAATCCTTTCACCAGAGCTTCAGACATTATAGTCATAAACAATTTGTAAGCCCAGTCATTCATTTTAAGCATTCAGAAAATAATCCCAATGGTCTTCCTGTTGTGTATTTTGCGTTGGCACTTTTGGTATAGGCTTTTACATCCTTAAAGGATCACCAGCTTGTTAAAAGGCCCAGCTATTTTATAATGTGGAATACCCAGTAAAACCATCTTAATCTACCACACTGTGTGGAAACCATTCCATTCTTCTGGATGACTGTATCTCCTAATATAGGTGGATAGCAAATAATCATCTCTTCTACAGGAACTGAATCAACCAGGGGGAAATTCTCTGAGCTACAGGCCCTTTTGTGCAATGTTTTTTTGCATGATATGAAAATACACACAGTACTTCTAAACATGCTTATCTTTTAATTATAAAAATAGAAAACAATTACTTTAAGTCCTATAGAGCAAGAGTTATCCAAATAATTATACAACATATTATACTGTGTGCAAACCCAACACATTATACACAGGTATGTTTGCACCCATGACAAAAAGATAACATAACAATGTCATTCTCCTACCTTGGTTTAACAACATACATACTTATGTTGTAAGTCAATTCCTGGCTTCATTCATGTTCTTAGGCTACCTGTGAAAATCGCTTGAAGAGTTCAAGTGAAATATTAGCATTTTCCAATGGGCTTAGAAGATGCATATGCAGCTTTAACAATCATAGTTTATGCTCTCTCCACTTAACTTGTCTTAGCCTATACACTGATAACCCTCTTTTGTAATACTGGTGGGTACAATAATATATCCAGATTTATCCTATGGGATCCAGTCACTAAAGCTGGGGAAAGAACAATGACCATCTACTCAGTGCTGGGAGACGGGCTCTCCAGACTAAAGGAACTAAAACCAGAGAAAATTTTCCTTGCCAGACCTGCCTATTCCCAACTATCCCTCCCAGCTCTCTTTCAGCCAGCCCAAGCCAGTGGAGACCATTTGTCTTTCATTGCCCTGTTTAGTGACTGAGAAAACAAAGCCAAGACGAAGGCAGTAGTAGCTTATTGCTGGCTTATTCCATCTTATGGTGGGAATAATTCATCTGCTGGCTGAGCAGGAGGTTTCTGCAAACTGTAAAGCTCCATGTACATGAAACCTGACCTGTGGGCATAAACCACTTAAGTTCCCCAAGTCATCCTCCAGTGATAAAGAGTAAGTAAATACGGCATTTGCTGTTCTCTCCAGCAGCATAATTTTTTACAACAGCACATGCCCTCTTTCGTAAAGCCAAAACCACATGCATGTACTCCATTTTATGGACCCAATAAACAGCAAAGCAGACTCCTTTAAACAATACCAAGAGCTAAAGATCACTTTCCATTTTATCAGTGTCAAATACTGAAGTTACCTAAGCAGACAATCTCTAACTCTATGGAGATTCTGGACTTAACTGACACAATGAAATAAGTATGTTTGCACAGTGCTTGGTTTCAGATATGATGCTATGTCCAGGACACTGTCAGGATCACGGCAGGGAGACTTTTCAGAGTAGAACAGACATCTCTCTTTCCTGTGAAAGAAAACCTAAGAAAAAATAACAAATTATATTGAATCCTGAGTTTGTTTCACTAGGAATAATTACTACTGTCCTGATCCTCCCTAAGTATTGTCTTATTATTGATAGGGGAAAAAAACACATGAGAATGATGAAGCTCCATTTTTGTTTTGTTTTGTCAGTAGGCAGGAAAAAAGTCCCTGAAAGCTTAAGAAATTACACTGTCTGTGATTCAGATGAAAAGAGAGGGTGTTTTCAAGGTCTGGTTAAACCACCACCCTGAAAAACTGGTTCTGATGATCCCATTGTTGCGATTGCACATCCAGTGAAAAAGCAGACTTGTTGCTGCTCTCTGGCTATCATCATCCTCTTCTCCCTCTCCTCCCACACTAGCCTCACTCTTCACTGGCAGAGAGACACCATTAGCTGAAAGAGAGCATCAGAGAAGGTTGACCAATTCTCATACATATAAAAAGCTTCTTTTCTTCAGTCTGGTTCTCATCTATCAAATCGTCATTTTTATGTGTTGGCCCTGGCCCTGAGTCATGGACCTCCAGGCTGTGTAATGAGGCCATGAAGTCTATGGTATTAGGCTTTTTAATTAAATATCTAATTCCAGCTTTTGCCCTTCTTAAAATACATGAAATTAGGGAGAAAAAAAATAAATAGCTTTTTGTCTTCTCTACTTGCTTTCATAAACATACAGGACATGCAACCTGGGACTTTCAGGTAAGCTTTCAAGCCTCTGCCTAAAGTTTTCAGATGTGACTCACTTATAGGTGTATTCTGTTCATTGTACCTTTTCTTATTGTTCTGATTGCTTTTAAACAAGTTTATACTAAATAGAAACTGCTCTTTAATACTTGTTAAAACCAGTCCATATCTACTAAAAAAGAAATCACAATTTTCATGGCATTCCATAACACACATTAGTCATGCAAAGATAATAAAATATCCAAATAGTTTTCTGATAATTGGCATTGATCAGGTATTTATTTATCCAATTTAAGAACAGAATAGGTTTTCATTCCTTAATTTTAAAATTATTCACCTCAAAGCTATGAAAAATACTTTTCTTGGATCAGATATTGTATTTGCTTTCAGATTATTATTTAGAGTCTAAGCCTTAAAACCATGTAAGATTTCTCTCATCTAATAAAGGTCTCTTACATTTTTGTTTATACACCATGCATTGACTCATAACCACTAACTAAACTTCTTTTTTTTTCCTTCTCCTTTTGGCTCAAGATTTTCTGGGCAATTTTGCCTTTCCGTTTTTATTGCACTTCCATGACATGCTTAACATTCAACAGTAGGCTTTCTGCGGCTAATCTTTTTTTAAAGGCTGTCTGCTTGGCTCTTTAAAAACAGGTATGGACATGACACCTACTCTGGCACATCAGCTCTCTGATAACCTACTTGCAGGTTATCAGAGCCCCTACAGCAGAAACTGTGGCTGCGTCTCCCAGTCACTCACATATTGTATTAATATGTAGGAATACCTACTTTTCCCAACACCCATTTAAAGCCAAGGAGCCTTTTTAACAGTAGCAAAGCTCTCTGCAAATCATTGCTTAAAAGGCTTTTTCAGGTGTAAAAGAAACATGTCTCACCAGCAATTCACATTCTTCGAGCATCTCACTGCTGCGTCATGGTGGGACCGTGCCTGCTGGTGCCTAGCAGCAAGCACTCCTGGGAGGCAGGGAGGACCACTGAAAGCCACGTGGCTATTATTAGGGGGAAGAAAAACTACTAGGACCTGGTTTGGCAAAGCTTCTTGAAAGGCATGATGATTTGATTTTAAAGCACTTTATTGAGATTTAAACTTTGATAGCATTCAGAGTTGCATACAAAGTATCAGTATAAGTATGTTAACATTTTTATAACGTGCAAACATTTATACTGAGAGACAGAGAAAAGCACAGGATAACTGTAATAACACAAGACAGAACAGACACTAGCATGTGTGGTAGCCTGGCTTTGCACCTACGAGTTCTGCAGTTTATTCACATAAAAGAAAATCAAGCTTTTCTAGATCAGTTCTTGCTATTGCAAAAAAACAAAAAACAAAAAACAAAAACCCAAAAAAACCCAAAGACAAAAAGAATAAAGAAAAAAGAAAAAAAATGAAAGAGAAAGGACCAGTACACAAACATTCAGGTGCAAAGCATGCTAGATGAGAAAAATAAAGCTTCATACTCTTTATAGTCTGTGTATCAAACATTTACCTTAGCTATCCAGTGCAAAAATATGACAATTTGCACTAATTAAATGCAAAGAGGGCTCATAACAAAGAGTACACAAAAATACCTAAAGGGCAAATCTCCTGTCTTCCTCAGAATAATTAGTAGCTTTCCCCTAAATGTGTGTTTGTAGCTGTCTAGGATTAAAAGAAAATACATGGGTAACAAGGGGCAAAAGAACAGTACGTTCCCTGTGGAAAAGGATGGGTAATACAGTGTAAAACTAATGGCAGTCGCTGTTATCTGATACAGTCACTTCACAGGTTTTTTCTTCATCTCTGTTGGAATTATATGGCATTTACCTACACCAGGAGCACTCCTGCCCCACTGTTTCCAGAAATAGCTATCTCAATAAGACATTTCTGTTTTAACCCATTTTCCTTTTCCAGCTGTTTCCCCAAGGCTAAGGAGATAATATCATCAGCCAATATGTCATGACTGGTTTTTAATTTGCACAGAGGTACAGGCAGGTAACGGGCAGTCTGCCAGTAGGGCTGTACATCCAATCCTGTCGGAAAAGATAGTGTGAAAATACTTGTATTTAAACAAGGAAATGCAAATCAATGCGTCGGCAGAAGACACCCAAAATTTCGAGGGCCCACAGAGCAGCAGAAAACAGCGAGCCTGACTCCTGGGTTGTATGCGAGGCAGAGCAGTGTGGGACCAACCCTGGCCTCCCTGGACATGGCCGGGTGTTCAGGCAGACGTACTAGTGACTATGCTTGTATGTAAAGGCACTTACATGTTTACATAGCACCTTGGCTGAATTTCGGATATTTTGATTCAAGAATTGTGGCATGTGGAGCATTGTCCGACTGAGCCGTGTGTATACATCCCGTTTATGCCTCAGAGGAGGTATCTGTGGATGGAATTTTAAATTTGGTTTATAATCTATAATTTTGCTATGCCAAAACAACGTGTTTGAACAGCAAATCACATTCAAATAGTATTAGAAGGCATATGTTTCAATATACATATTTATAAAATATTTTGTATTTCTTTTCATTTTAAGCCTCAAGTCTGGAAGCTTTCTACCTTTAAAAGTGCTTTCTTTCATTATTCTCTGTAATGGCCTTCATTAATGTATTCCCATTAAAATAGTGAATGCTTCAGTAATAACTTCCTTATAATTTCTGATTGTAAGGTTAAATTAATACTTTAAAGCCTTAAGTTCTATGCTTTTATCCTTCCCAAGCACCAAAACTTGAGTTATAATTGCAGATTAAATGTGAAGAAATGATTAGCTGATCACAGAAAATGAAATAAAATCCACTAGCTAACTTGAAAAATTTTTTTACAATGCTCATTCCCTTCACCAGGCATCTTATTTTTATTTTTGAAGTTTACTTTGAAGGAGAAAATAGATACTATGCTGTCTTCAGAGTAAATAATTTCCACTGTACCTGCAAATTGTTAACTAAAAGTGTTTTCATTTTACTTTGTCTGGAACATGCTTTTACAGGAATATACTACAAGTCTTTATGCAAATACTAAACCTCAGCAGCTGACACCTGATTTAGTGCTTAGAAGCACAGAGGACAGGAAGGACCAAGATCTAGGTAACTCAAGCCATCCCCTGGAAGACTTGTAGAGGAACGTACTTTGTTTTCTTCTTTGAGATGTAGAAAAATATGCATTTTGCATGGAATGCAGTTGTCTCACGGAAAGCCTGATTAATTGGCCTTTATGCAGATGAAGCTCATGGAGGAAACCACCCCCAGCCTGTGCCAGCCAGCGCAGTGCCTTTCCCACCATTTGTGCTTCCACGGGCTCTCTGCTGGGCGCCCCTTGGCTCCTTCCCATCCTCATCACCCTGGGAGCAGGACCGGGTGCCGGCTCCTTCACCTTTATGTTCAGTGATGAATAAAACCCCTAAAATGAACTTAGCCAGTTATTTCCCAGCAAAGAGATTATGGCTCGATTAAATCAGAAGTTGTGTGCCAAAATTCCCAAACAGGAGAAAAAGAAAAGAAAAAAGGTGGTTGAGCCTTCAAAATAGTACTTGGTATCACACATAAGTTAAGTGTCTCTTCAGACCCATTGTAGGGACTCTGTGTCGAGGGTCTGGCCTCTAGCATAGGTTCTATGGGGAATATTCCCAGCATGAAGCTGAGAAGGGCTAAAAATTACAGTTCATGAAATTCATGTAATTAATTAACTTTTGCCTTCACAGTATTTTTTAGTTTTCCTCTTTTAAATGATTTCATGTCAGCATTTCATAGGACCCAGAGCACTTTTTTTTCTTCTCTGTCTCACTTTTTGGAAAGCATTCCTCTCCTTCCTTTTGCCTTCATATTGTGTTATTTCTGACCTCTTGCTCATCTTTTATTACTCTCCGGTTCCTAGCTCTATTATTCAAGCTGATATTGCAGCTGTGATTTCTATTTTTTCTTTGCCCTTTTTGGCTTTGCCAGGCATTTCATTAGCAGACTCATGGGGAGCATTTATACTGTCTCTCTGCCATGACAGAGTTCAGTGGGATTTACTAAAACTGATTCCTTGGCTATATCTGCTTCCAGTTATGATTAGAAACCTCTTTCCACTGAAGCGCATCGAGGAGATCAAATTCAAATCTGGTGAAAGCACGCACAAGCACAGGGAGGCACAGAAGCTGTCAGCAGACATGCAGCTTCTTAGACCACATCTCGACTTGGACTATGGCACATCAGTAAAAGTCTCCCCCAAACAACTACATTTTAAGTCCAAACACCGTTCCTGAAAGCCATCCTGCAGGAGCAAACTCATGTACTCTACAGAATAACTTGCGATATCAGAGCTCAGATATTGCAATCCAGCAGCGGAGTGCCACAATCAGCTGAAATAACTCATGGATGGGTTTTTATTTAGAGCTTTTCAGGTTAATATATTTATTTTTCCAAAGGAAAGCTAAACACAGAGACTTTTCTTTGCTGCAGAAAGGCACGGTAGCTAAGATATTGGTGCATTCATCCCTTTTTTTGCCTTGTGCCACATAGGTTCCTGGTTCAGTTGTCCCCTCTTGCAGCTCCCCTGCTCCCACGTACCTCCATAACTTTCCTTCTGCCCTTTTTTTTCTTCTCCCCCACCCCCTTTGTTGCCTTTTAAGCTTACTGAAAATAATGAACTCCTGTGGCCTTCAACCTTTCTAATGTCTCTGCTTATTTCTGTAAGTTAGTTTTGGCTGTTAGGTTATGTTATAATGTTCCAGCACAGATATTCTTTTTGTGATGACAGTAAATAAGATACACACAGACTTTTCTGTTTATTTTTTCAGCTGTTCATTTATAGTAAATTTTAATAAAAACTGTGAAACAATTTTGTTCCGTGGGGGAGGCTTGACACAAAAGTAGAACAATAACGTGCCAAAAATGCGTTGTTATGATCTTTCAGATGGGTACTGTCACTAGGAGGGGTCTGCACTTCAGTCAGTATGAACATGATAAAGTATGAACAGTACAGCTGCAAACTCCCTTTGGATAATGCTGCAAAACATATGGAAAACGTTTCCTGACTTATGAAAAATAATATTGGTGCAGAATACAGTAAAGGGACTGGGTCAAAAGGGTGCATAAAGCGTTAGCGCAAACCTTAAGTGCAATCTTGTAGTCATAAATTCCCTACTAATGAAATGTATATGTAATTCTTACAGCCCCTCCGTGTTTGAAAAATCTATAGTGTTAATAAAGTGACATAGTTAGAAATCTATACGGGACCTTATTTATTCATTATTTATTTTAAGAGATGGCCCTGAATCTAAACATTCCCTTTGGGAAAGTTTGGATTGTGATTTAGGTTCAAATCCATACTTTTCTGGCCAGGGACCCATTCTTAATTCTGCTTGGTTTGCACGCCTGTGCACTGCCTTGTTAAATCCATCTTGCCCAAAGCTGGACATTATGCTGGCAACCCCGCAAGTCCCCCTCGGGGCCACCAGCCAAGCCCCTTCTCCCTGTGGAGCAAGGGCTGGAGCCATGGCATCCCTGGCTAGAGCTGCTTGCGTGCCCAGAAGAGGTCCCAGTCTTCCCCACCTGCCTTTGAAAAGGTTTTGCTCCCCCAGGGTAGCACTGGGAAGGGCTAAGGGGATCCCCTCACGATGCCGGGTACCCTCGCTCCCTCTGCCAGGAGAAGCTCTGATGGGGGGAAAGCCCTCCCTCCGCCTCAGGCTTAGATGGGATTTGGCAGGAGGTCAGCTCCCCCCACCCCAGCCTCTGCTGGCTCCATCCAACAGAGGGGTCTGGGCTTTTGATCCTCTCCAAAAGGGTCAAGCGGAACCAAAACAAAAAGCGGATAAAGCCACCTCGCTGATACGGAGGAGCACGCAAGTGCCTGGGCTAGAGGGGACAACTCCCAGATAAAAAATGAAAACAGAAGTTGCTAGCAGGAGTTAAGCAGCAGGAGCCCGATCCCACGCTTGATAAGCGCAGCTGATTTAACAAATCTCCTGCGTGGTTGCAGCAGTCCCCACCTGCGCTACTGCTGGCAGGATCCGGCCCCATGACACTTGCCAGCAAAATGGTGAGCAAAGAAGTCAGTGTGAGGCACGGCAGGAAATACCTCTGAAGTAAAAAAACCTCATTTCAGGCCTCGGAAGGACTAACCCTTTTTAATGATTATGATTGAGTATCTCTTACTTGGGGTAAGAGCCACGACGTGCGGGATGTAAGCGCTTCTCTGTACTCTAAATTGACTCTGTCACCTTTCTGTGGTTTTTACTTGTTTTATAATCACTCACTTGATCCTACCAAAAATAAACTAGCACGATCAATGAAATAGGTAGACCGTGGGAGCAATGAATATCCACATGATTAAGGGTTTTCAGGCTTAGGTCCTAAATAACCATAATTGCCACTTTATTATCTACAGAGTTAGAGAACAGAGAAAGGTGAAGAAAGAAGTTGTTACCGGGAATTTACGATAAAAAGCCTGTCCTCACACAGGAGCAACTATACTCACTCTTTCAGATAGCAATAATTAAATTCCAATAATTGAATTAAAGCAATAAAATGTTGTAGGGTAAATAGTAGAAACAAATACTCTTCATACTAAATTTCCACAGCACAAAGACTCATCAAAAAGGTCAATTTTTGCCCAGAGAGCCTGGTCTCTGGTACAAATGCTGGAGCAGGAGGGACCCCTCCAAACAGACAACTGAAACATCCAGTATTAGACTTCTGCTCTGGATTATCCTCTGTGAACAGCAGAGAGATACCAGGAAGAATATGTTATTGAGGCTAAATTTTTGTCTTACACCTGTGGCGGGATGCTGTTAGGGTCCTGATCTGCAGTTGCACAGGTAAGAGATGATGTGGGATAGTGCATTATATAGCTGATGTGCAGTCAAAAAATAGTCGGTGCTAGAGTGGCCACTTCAAGCTGCTTACACTTTCCTGCTGTTACTGATAGGCACGTTCTTCCTAGTCTTATTCCCATTTATCAAATTTATCATAACTGCCCTGTGGGAGTGGGGAAAAGACGTATGGCAAAGGAAGAAAGGGAGATTGGATATTATCCTCTCAGTCACTTTTTTCAGGGTGATGAGTGGCAAAAGAAAACAAAATGCATTTTCCCTTAAAGGAAAAAAGAATATTTTGCCCTTTTCATAATTCAATGTGTTAGAAACACTCCTTCTTTACAGCTTTATTAACATACACATGGCCCTTAACGAAGAAATTTTTTTTCTGAAACTGAAAAAATGAAGCAATGGTAGGTTTTAAGATAAATTATTAGCAAAATTAACCAAAGCTCCAGGAAGGCTCATAGCAAGAGAATGATGAAATGAAGTCAAGTGAGATAATTAGCCTAAAGTAGGGTAAGAAACACCACTCACTCTGCTTATTTAGTTGCCTATTAAGCTGTTTGGCTGCCTTGTCTTTTTTATCAGGTGAGCTTCACATGAATTTCTTATTTCACATGCTCTGATGCAGAAACCAGAAGCACCTACCCAGCTATGCCAGCTGTGGGGAGAGCTCAGCCGGCACAGCTCTGGGACAGAAAGTGGCACCCTGCCCAAGGCGCAGGGTGCCAGGACCCCTCACCTTCCTCCAGAGTGGTCACTACTCAGTAGCAATTGAATGACCAGTTAGTCGAATGGTTCACAAGCCCATGACAGGAAAAGAAAGACAAATGCTCAGAGAGTGAGATGCTAAACGAAAATTTTGTGAATGAATTCAGCCAACATGCCAAGGACAGGCTCAGAATAATTCCCTACTGCTAACAGACATGGAGGCAAAAACGGTAGATTCATTAACATTTTCATTAATATTTGCACGATCCTTGCAGAGAAAAATGCAGCAGAAGAACACATCAGAAAATCATGTAGTTTTTGCAAGTGACTACGGCCATATAAATGCACCCTGTGACACACTAAGGGCTATCGACCATCACGAAAGGGAAGGGTCCCTTGAGTACCGGCTGGTGAAGAAATGAAGCAGCGTGTGTGCATGGAATATGGTCGTTCTTATCCACCTAGCAGCTGTTTGCCTGTTTTCAACACTGACGGCGCACGTGCTGGATGTAATGACAGCCTGCTCGGTGATACCTGTGCTCCAGAATATTTGGAGAAGGACCAGCTGCTCGCTACAGCACCCAAGTCCTTCGGAGCCAGCTCACTTCTGTTACGAATCTGACTCTCTCTGGAAGTTATTTGATCTGATTGGCATGCAGGTGCAAGGAGGCCACAATGGCAATTGTTTAGCCATTACTAGGAAACTTTAGGAATCCTAGAAAACCTTACAGAAGACCAGGTATGTTAAGATACTAGTACGAAGAAGAAATTGCCTTTGTTTCAGCAGAGAAACAAGTGGGGAAGAGAATCTTTGTCACTTAAGGGTGGGTTTATGAACATCTTATGTTCATAAACCAGGATGCTGAAATCCTGTGCCATATTGCTATGAGAAATAAATATGGCATCGTGTGTTAATTTCTGGAGCTAAGAGCTCCAGATCACATAGGAGGCCCAGACCTTAGACCTGTCAAAATATGAGATAAGGAAGTAAAGAGATGGTGCATGGATACTCTCTTTGCCGTCTCTGTTGGACCACACTAAAATCTGAACGCAACTAAAAAGCCAATGTAAAAGCAGCGCCTATTCACTAATCGGTTTCCACATACTACTGTCCAGACTTGCGAAAACCAGGAATATATGAAGCATTAGGCATGCCGCTATGTTGGCATGTTCTCTGCAAGACCTGTGGAGTCTTTGCTGGGGGACAGGCGAGGGACAATAGTAGGGAAGCTGATTTTACCCCATGCCTCAGGACCAGAGCACTGATAACCCTAAGAAGGAAATTTCAGCAACAGAGCTGCAGGCAAAGCGTTGTCCACATGATGTCTCCTCAGAAGCTGAGGTACTCCCTGCAGTCTAGGGCTAGCTGGGCATAGACAAGACTCTGTGGCCTGTAACATGTTGCCTCACTTTTTTTTCCCTGGAGTTATTTCCAGTCATTTATTTCCCCAGATGGCGATTTCACGATTAACATGGAATATATTAATTAGCTCCTTGTGGTCTGTAGTTCAATTAAGGAAATACAGAAAACCAGAGGCAGCAGCTGCTAGAAGTCAAGCTCCTTTTTCTTAATATGAAAAGAGCAGCCTGGCTTTTACCGGGGCAGTAGCGCTGTCTCCTACAGTTACAGCACGCTCGGGGAGCACCAGAGTTCAAAAGCATTCTGCAAGGTCCTGGTGTTCGGGCAAGGATATTTGAGTCCTTGACTCCAGTCCTTATCCTTTTACAGGACCAAGGATTTCAAATGTAAGCTTCAAATAGCAATTAAAAATAGCAACTAAAAGCATTCTTTAGGTATTTCATGTTGTCCTTGTTCTTTGTCTGTTATACACCTGCCATGGAAAATGTTGGATATGAAAAGTGCAGCAAGTTTTGACAAATGATTTCTTGTTTAATTAGAGGTATGTATGGTTGACATACAATACAAGATGGAAGCCAACAGATTGCTCATGGGACATCATCAGAGTGCCTATAACAGGGCCGAGCTTGTAGCTCTTTGTTTTACATGTTCGTGTCTGAGAGCTCTCAGACTAAAGATCTCAGAAAAATAGTTCAATTTCAAATATAGATGCACGTTCCTCTTTCACAAAGGCACATCTGTCCTCACTGTGCTGAATCATGAGGTATTTCTTTTCTATTTCAAAAAACCAACAGCTTAGGACAAAATTCAGTTTTAAAGCTGTATAGTAGAGGCTGGATGTATTTCTTTTTCACAGCAAAATGTTATTATAATTGATATATAACTTATACCTGCATTTGCACAGTGGAGTTCAGCCCCACTCTTTTTGTACATATATAGATTATACATATATACACACACATTATATACATATATTTTTATATCTATAAAATGATGATTTTCTGGTCCATACACTCTTCAAAAAGCAATATGGGGAGGGACGCTGGTCTCTTAGTGCTTCTGCATTATGATCTACTGACCCTGAAAATAGGGTCAGAAGGAGGTCTCACTGCTAACTGGAAAACTAATCAATATAATTCCACCAAAGGGCTGGTACACACCAAGTAATATAGTCCCCTCCCCCTCAGCAGAAGTCTGTGCCTCATTGTAGAGAATATAAACATCACATTTTGATACTCGGGGAAAAGAAAAAATATCAACCAAACACAAACGTTTATGCTTTGTGAGGCTGGGGATATCACCAAGCCATATCACGGTTCTCAAATTTTAATTCCGAGCAGTTTGATTGGTTATGTTTTACGGTTTGGGCTTCATTCCTTAGTAAGAAATGTAGAATTGTGCCTTGTTTTCTTCTACAGTTAAAAATAACAACCGATGATGAAAAAATTATTTTCTTCCTCTGTCCCTTCCCTCCCCCCTCCCACCCCCCCCAATATTACAGTTACACAATGAGAAAAACAAGCCGGTCTTATGCTACTCTAAGAGTCGTACTCACAGTAATGGAGGGTAGCCCTGTGCAGCCTGGAGGGATGCCATCATACACCAGGGCTGCATTTGATTCTGATCAGGTACTTTTACTGAGAAAGAGAGCAAGACAAAGGGTAAAAGGTCACTGGTGACTAATTTTCTGAAAACCAGCAGCTTGTGTAAGTAATAGAACATTTATTGTATTTCTCTGTCATCCCAGCAATGAGCTAGAAAATCCATAAGAATTCCCAGCACTAGCCTTTATTAAAGTATAGCCCTGGATTAGTTTAATGTCCAATTTAAAGTCAGTGCCTGCACCTACTTTACTTACTTTTCTTAAAGAGAGCTATTTACCCCCAGTTACTTCCCAATTTAAGTTACCAAGAATATTTTTTCCCTTAATAAAAAGTCAGGTTTCATTTATTTTATACATATATACACGTGTGTGTGTCTGTTGAGGAAAGAGCACTTGAGTGCTGCATGCCTACCTTAGAGTTATTTTCCCCACACTGAAATATTAAAGCATAATCAGAGCAGGACAAATATTGCGAAATCCAAGCACAGCCTTCCAAAAAGCAACAGCACTGGAGTCACAAACTCCCTTTACAATGTTTGCACCCCTTCCTTTTGCTCTGTGTAAACATTCATATGGTTTCAAAATATTATTTCTCTGAAAGCATGTTCATAGAGCTCAACTCTGTCGTGGACGAGACAGAAACTGTTAACCTGAGTTCCTCAGGTCCGTACCCAAGCCACAGGTCTAAGGCTAATCAGCTTGAAAAGAAGGCAAAAACGCCCCTTCTCCAACGGGAAGCTGCCAAGCGCTTGTGATCATTATGCTCCTTGTCCGTAATGATTTGACTGGAGATCCCGAGTGGCTTGGTAGTGCTGGAGATGGCAATCAGTGTTTTCAGTCAATATACTTGACAGCTATAAACACTGTTATTGGACCTTCAGTGAGATCCTTGATACACGTTAACCCCACAAAATGTAATTACCCTCTAGACTAGACTAGAACAACGAAATATAAACAGTTTTGTGTTGAGTGAGCGCTCACCTCTTCCAGAGGGTTTTATTAGGCAAATTGTCTTTTGCTGGCTCAGATTTTGCTACATCTATGCCTAGATGAGCTTCCTGGTGGATCACCTGAATCATACATACCCTCCAGAGCGTGCTGTCGCAGCGTGCTGTCCTAGCATGCCTCCACGTGAATTACACCTGAGCAGATGCTACATTATCTGTACTGGCCACCAAAGTCCTTCAGAAACAAGCCCACATCCCTCTTGTGCCTGGAACAGTGACTGCTCTGTGAGCAATCCTGAGCTGCTTGGTAAAAGCCACTGCACTGTGGAAAGCTTCCACCATCTGAAACCCACCACGAGTCTGGAAATGCCTCTCCTCCCGCTAACACGCCTGCGAGGCCACCTCTGTGAGCAGAGTCTCTGCACAGTGCTAAGAGTGCCAGCCTCCTCCTTGCATGTCGTCTTGTGCTTTTCTCTGCCAATGTCCAGTGTACCTTTTCATCGTGAGAACAGGGCAGATGGAAAGAGCTCTCAGGAGAGAGTGAGTCTGCCACAGTAGGCAGTCTTTCACATCGAGCATTTCCAGCCTCTCCCCTCTTCCTCTTCAGTGGTTTTCATCCTGACAGGCATCATCAGAGCGATCAGTACTGGAGAAGACACGTTCCTCTTTACTACACCTGCTGTCAGTTTTGATTTGCTCATGTGCTCAGGAACATTGGAGAGAAAGGGAAGGCAAGAGCCTGCCTGAGTTCTACCAGCTTTCCAGCCTGCACTCCCACTTTAGGCGTTGGCAGCTTTCTTCATTCATTGGCAAGCATTGTTTTTTGGTCTTTTCTGCTCTGCAGGGGCCAGTCTACAGCAGATTTCCTACACCCGATTGCACTTCCCACTACTGCCTGAGTTGCCAAAGATCACAGGGTATATTCTACTGGGGGAATAAAAAAGACAAATAGAACAAAATTTTCTTCAGATAATTTAAATTCCTGGTCTAAATTCCCTGCCATGTCCAGCTTATAATTCATGCTTATGACATCACATCCAGGAATCATAGCAGGAAAAGACAAGTGTTTAACATGAAAGTTTTCCTGTATGGCCAAAGTTAATTAGACAGGATTCATGTTTTACATTTATTTCTATAACTAATGTACACTTTCAAGCATATCTGAAACAGTATATTGTAAATTCACAGATTCTGGATTTAATGAATGATTTTTTTTTTCAGGCAGCAAGCCTATGAAATACTATTTAATGAAATTATTTGTGCTCCCATACAAGCCAGTTACTTGGTGGATGTACAATTACACATGCTTTAAATCAACATGGATGATACTATTAAAAATCAAATTCACAGCTCTTTAACTCCTGCTTTTTGCCATTTAGGTATTTATAGGAGAAAAAAAATATGGTTGAAGCTTGTAGTTAGAGCTAAAAAAAGTACAAGAGGTATAATATACAGATAGGCAGATGACGGTTTCAGTATAGTCAACATGATGGTGACAATACTCCTGTGCCCTAGAGTGGTTTTCAAGTAAACAAAAGATGCAGAAACAGCAGAAGTTTGTAAAGTAAGGTAAGTTGTCCATTTTCAGAAGTGCTGCCACACAGAAACCTTTTTGATTTTCACCAGAGGAAATCCCGTCAGAGAACACTCAATAAAAGAGACAACCTGTTCACCTAACACCAACAGAAGCCGATTGTTTGTTTGGGGCAAAACTAAGGAAAACTGAAACTGCCAACATGGTGACTTCAGAAAGGAGGAAATGCCTAACAAGAAAATTTTGTTCCGGTCTGTGTCTGATATCGTATACAGATCACACAATACAATTGCTTTGCATTTAATTTTGATCATGAAAACTTCCAGTTCAAGAGAGAGCAAAGTGCAGTAGTTACTCTCCCGTCCTGCCCCTTTCAAATCTCTGCTCTTCAGAGAGTGGGCAAGGCGGAGAATATGTCCAGGTGCTAAATGGAAGTAAAATTTACTGAGGCAGGAACCCCAGGAGACATTACCAGCTGGTTGCAATTACCAAGGTTCAAAACCTGAGTTAAGGAAGTAAGATAGTAGATGGAACTGAGCAGGAGGCAACAATAAACTAATATGGTTTTGAAAGGAGACAGAAAACTAAGTAGAAATGGGGCTATTCAAGTACTGGATATAATCTGGGGCATATTAAGTGGAAGAAATAAATCAAGCAATAGCTTTGAGCACATGGTATAGAGCTGTGTTTTCCTTTATAATTTGTGAAATGAGAGCAATTTTTGACAGAGTTTTTAAGAATCAGCTGGACACATATTGGAGATGAAGAGGTAAATCTGCAAACCCACACCCCTGAAAATCTGGAAAGCCTGACAGAAGTACTCTTACAACAGCATAAGGCCTGAGTTTAAGCAGCCTCAGGCCAATACAGTGCGTCCAGAGATTACTAAAGCATTAGGTATGACAGTTCCAGTTAAATGTTAACTAGAAGTAAACAGTACTTTTTCATGGAAAATGCATTGGTGAAAAATGACAAATAATGTTAAAAATAATTAAAAAGAGAGAGGAAAATACTGTATGCAAAAAGATCACATTTTAAACATGACAGAGAGTTTGAATGGTGTATGGAGCAGCAGTTAAGTATATATGAAATCAGAGGGAAAAAAGAAAAATGCAATTAATGCTAACGAGAATACATCCTTTAAGTACAATATAGCACTGTGATGGACTATGGCTCTAGTCATGGAGCCTGTTCTTCATGTTTATGCCTCCAGCCATGCAAAGCAACTCCCAAGAAAGAGGTCTTAAACAATAAAACTGAAGTCCCGAGCCTGCTAAACGTAAGCAGCAAAATATCCAGTGATGTCATGGGATGCAGGGAGACTGGAAAAAAGGTGCATTTTTCAGTGGAATCATTTTGTGTTAGAAAGTGTCAAAACCTTCTTTAATCATGTAAAGACAGTTCTTGATTAAATTTTTGGTCAAAGCATCTAGAAAGAACAGCTAATAATCCAACAGTTGGGGCATATGTATGAATTGTGGGAAGGTATTAACCCCGATTTCTCTCTACTGGAGATGAACTTTGGATAAATAATTATTTGACTAGAAAAAGATAGACTAATATAATCTAGTGATTTGGGCACTTATCTGGAATGGGACAAAGGCAGAAACTTGATCCCATATCCCATACAACACATAGATCTCCAATGAGCACTCTAGCCACTAAATTATTGATTTTACTGAATTAACCTGCACATATGGAATTAACCTTACACATATATTCATTCGCTGTCTCAAGCCCCTGCCATCATACTCACAAACAGGATATTTTTTAAAGTTCCCAGTTTTGTTCTGAGAAAAAAAAAATCTAGCCAATTTGTTTCACAACACCATAAAAAGTTGTAAATAAAAGTACAAACATTACAGGAATAGCCAGGAGTTATTATGCATGGATTTTTTCTCAAGTATTTTAGAAGCAAAAGGTCACCAAGAAGATCATGAGGCCCCTTATGGCTGATGACAAGACTAATTTGTTGACAGAAGATTTAGCATTACTCAAGAATTATATGAATTCTTTTTATCAATGGGAAGAATGGCTGATAGATACCAGAAACAGATTTATTTCCCTAAGGAGGAAGAAAAAATACTAAAGGAAATCAATATCAGATCAGAACAGGTGATTGAGAAATTTGAATGTTCTCATTGCAGGAAAAAAAGAAGTTTCCTATGGCATTTTTTTTCTCAAAAAGACTACGATTGTGGTCTTAGCATTCTTATAATATGAAAAATGGAGAATCAAGACTAAAGAAATTTGGAAAGATTCAAACTAATTGGTTTACATCAGGAACGTCTCCACATAAATGGTATTTCAAAACAGGGATGGGAGATTACATTTTTCACTTTTTTATCCACTTCATCCTGTTTTAAAGAAAACAAACCAGGATGTGAAGGTGGGAGATTTTCACAGCAAAGGAGCTCTTGGGCTGGGACTGTGATCTATCAAGAACCAGACATTGTCAGCTGAGGAAGAAGTAGGCACAGTCCTTGCCGGTGAGCAAGTTGGAGGCAGCGGTAGTCTCGTCCTCAGAGCTGATTTGTGGTTTTTGCTGTTCATTTGGAAATCAAGCTCCTACGTCATTCTCATAAGTATTTTCTTGCTTGAGTTCCTTCCCCTTCCCTCCAACAATCTCCCTCAAAGTAATCACAGGCTTTGTGTACACAGAGCAGAGAGGAGGCAGATATTATTGCAGAAAACACAGGAGAAAAATAAGCTCCTTCTTAAATAAACTTCTTCTGAAGCAACCACTAAGATTAAGGGTACTAGTCCTCCAAAAAGTGGAGCATGATTGATAGTCTCTGGTTACAGCATGATGGTTCTGCCTGAAACAGAACGAAACTTTCCAAAACCACCACTGTTTAACATGCCTCTTCTTATGAATATTCAATATAAGATAACTTGATCACAAGTTTTGAGCACTCCCATCACATAATGACTTCTCAGAGCTCAGTACTGCTGAAACCTGAGAGATGGCCGTCAGGAACTGAGGCCTTTAAAGACAAATACCAGGTTTTGACATGTTTTTTGACATGTGAGCTGTCCTCACAGCATAGTCTAGCAAATATCCACAGACTTCAGTAAAGAAGCACTTCAGCACTTGGGCTGTCCCTGGACTGCAAACAACCCCCTCATGATGGCGTTGCTCCAGTTACCTGAACTGAGGGATCAGCTGGAGCATAACGTGGCTCTCTTCCTGTCAGCCTATTCACCCGTGTTTCCTTCCCATGGAAACAGGGGAGGGAAAGGCATCTGAGCCTTGTCCAAACAGGGAGATGGAGGCTGGTCAGGGGGCACATCTGGAATGGGATGGCCCTCAGAGGTCCCAGGGTACGGCCAGACTGTGTCAAAGAG
The DNA here is from genome assembly GCF_018139145.2 of Gymnogyps californianus. Classification (NCBI taxonomy): domain Eukaryota; kingdom Metazoa; phylum Chordata; class Aves; order Accipitriformes; family Cathartidae; genus Gymnogyps; species Gymnogyps californianus. The sequence goes on along the minus strand of NC_059474.1, from coordinate 60,131,605 downwards.
GAAATGTCAGAGCACATCGATCAGACAAAGTGCACTTTTGTTTCCCGACGCATGCTGCTTTGTAGATTTATAACTTCACAAACAATCCTAATAAAAACAGGAATTATTTCCGCACTAAGCTGCTCCTCAGCATGAATAAGAAAACGGGAATGAAGCTGAGTTACCTAATACCAGCTGGTGTTTCTTCAAGCATTTGGGGAAAACTGAAGAAGAAATATGTAAGCTTCAAGTACAACTATAATAATCTATGGTCTCATTGTAATGAGCTGTCGCAGAAAGATGGAGAGTATCAAGTAGTGGGTAGTAGTTCTTCAAGTGTTTCAAATAAATTTAGCTATATTGAGCACTAAGCCCTACCTTAAGATCAAGAAAATGAACTAAGGAGTAATAATTGCAAATAGTATAGAAATAGTAATTCACTGAGAGATTAATATATAGTCTATAAAGGTGCAATTTACCATTTGAAATTTTTGCAGGGAGACAGCAGAAGAGATGATGGAGGCTTCAGTAGGGCTACAATGAGGTTACAAAATACTATTGACTTTTTCAATTTGAACTCAGAAGAGTTTAAATGCAGAGAGTGGCACCAAGCCTACTGAATCAGAGATACTTCTGAGCCAAAGGCGCAAGCCTGGGTGTTTAAAGGCAGTTGTGCTTCCCAGGCTGCAAAGGAGATGGTCTCAGGGGAGCCACTCTTCCACCGTAACATAAATGGTCTTTCCAAGCTGGGAAAATTATTCAAGGGAGCAGACGAGGCCTCACAACCCTGTCACCAGGCCTACCTATCACACACATATATATATAATCAAGTATGTACTGCTACTTAAAAAGAAACTTTCCTCTGACTCCAGCTGTTCCTACTAATTTGAGATTGCATGTTTCTCTGTACTTTTCATGCAGTAACTAAATGACAGTCACACATGCAAATCCTGGATAAAGCTGCCTTTCACATCACACTTATTTGTTAACAATCACTGCTGTGAGATTTTCCGTAGCTCATGATTCATCTCTTCTCAGTGGCAAGCCGATGTCCTACTGAATCAAAGGTGATTCTAGACCATGTGAATAATTTTAGTCTTCAGCTTTTTTGACTGTAGAGGTTTTTGAAGGTCACAAGAAAATGACCACCACTTGCTCATTCTTATCTAGTTCAGACTTTCTTCAAACTCAGTAATGGTTAATATGCAACTACTCAAGCTTTCCTTAAAAATAAAAAAAAAAAAGATGAAAAATGAAACTTCTTCTGGGAAAATCCTGCCTGTGAAAAAAAAGTCAAACATTTAAGAGTACCCGAAGATTTGAGGGTAGCCTAAATGAGAGTGTCAGAGTACAGCAGATGCTGCAATTACTGCTGGGTCTGTTACAATTCCCTATTAAACATTAAGTTACCTCTGGACAACGGGGCACCTTACCCCATGAGAGCTTTCCGCTATGCACAAAGAAAGTCTGCAAGCCCATGCAATGAAAAGGAAGGCCTCTCTTCTTCTCTTCTTTTGGAAGTCTCTAGTATTTTGATAATATCCTTCCCGTAAAGACTCACTAGCTGACTGAAAGTACCTAATCCTTGCAGAGGATCCAAAGATGACAGGAGAAGGATGCTTCTCCTTTTTTAATCCATGGAAAACTAAGAATAACCTGGCTCTCGGATGTCGTGATGAACACAGATGAACTTCCTGATTTGTGTTGGGAGGACTCCTTATCCCCTATGCTAGTAAACACCAAAATGAGGCAAGAGTGCCAAGACAGGAAACAGGCTTAAAATCTATTGTGTCTTGTTTCATTTGTTTTAAGAGCAATGCAGTTTATAGCTTAAAATAAAGTTACTCCATCGTAACCCCATCTTGTACTTTGCTCCCCACCTTCTTATGTTCATGAACAACATTAATGGCTAAGAGTCACTTCTGACATGCAAGTCTGCTACAGTTTTGATGCTAACCCACAATGTCATATTGACTGAAACTGGCAATGGAAGTTCTTGAGCCAATGGCCATGTCAAATTTTCCAACCAGAAAGCCATTAATAGCACTATAATCTGTATTTCTGCTCGTTGGCAACACTGCATTTACCTTGTGTCCTGTTGGAGCTCAGCTTCAAGTTTCAGATTTGCAAAAAATCATCACTGAAGTGTCATCTAGGAATCTGGTGATGGTGCTTCATATGAGTGGATCATGCCTCACTCTAGTCATCTCTTAGAACACTTTCTTTATTTTCTGTTCTTAATATACCAAACATTTCGATGCTGTCAGTATTCCTATCACAAAATGACCTTAATGCTATAATGCCAACATCTTGTCTCATGTGACACCTCCTTGCTTGGCTTTCACAGGTGGGAGCAGTAGCACACTAAAAGATAACTAGCAATCAGCACTGATACACCAGAGACATGAAACTGGACGTGGGGAGGGAGCTCTGAGAGCTGCCAACAGCAGGAGGGGACCCATGTCCATCCCTCCCTTAGATACGTGACTGCAGCTGCATTCGCCAGTGGGCATTATGGTGTTCTGGGTCTCACTTCTAAAAGCCAGCATATATCTATGGTTAATAAAAAAAATGGAAAAAAAAAGCTTAAGCATGAGGACAGTTATCTATTTAATAGGCTTACCAGGACTATAACTCATATCTGGTTTTGCTTCTGGAGTTTTGTTTTGAATCTGACCTTTAGTATGACTGAATAAAAACCTTTGTGTTCTTTTACTGCTAAGCTGAGTTGGCCACGTACCTCGGGGAAGTCGAGGAACCGCAAGCACAGAGTGCAGACACTCCTGACAGCCCTTTCCAGCAGGACACCTTTAGAGTGTCCAGGCATTGGAGAGTGTTTACCAAAGACCTGTGAAGGGCCCATTTGAGGTACAGAGTACTGCCAGCTGCTGAGCCTGGGGAAGAGTCCCCTCAGCAGAAATGGGTTTTCCCCTCAACAAAGACACAGCTGAAAGACGCTTTCACGCAAACACAGCCGTTCCTTGTAAGCAGCTCAAATCCAATAATGTCATCTTTCACCTTCGACACATTGTCCAGTCACTTGTCCGAAGTGATGAGTGGGGCTGTGGATAAAATACACCCAGTTGTCTCCACTTTCTGGCACCACCAGAAAAGACACAGGATCGCTTTTGTTGGTTAATTCCTTTTGGTGACACTCATTTCTTCAAAGCTGTTAAAAGCTTCTAACTCAGCTGTTAGCATCGTGTACAGCTACATTTTGTGGTAGGAGAGCTTTCTAGTTTTCAATGTCCCACACATACCTTTGGGAAATAACTGTAAAGAAGGTATTTACTAGGTATGGGTCTCATAACAGCTTTCAGAAAACGTAGCACTGAATTCACGCCTTACTATGCATTGCCATGTTCAGACTAAGGAGCCAAAGAGGCTCCTTATAACAGAAAGGCTGGCAGGCTTTTAGGGCAACTGTTTTCCTTTCTCTGCCTCTCACTCCCTTTCTGTAAGATGAGGATCACGCTGCTGTCCCGCTTTGTAAGACTTTTTGAGAGAAAAAAGTCTCAGGGGCAAAGGGGGAGGAGGTACATTTTCATTTTAAGCGACCCGCTATGAAATAAGTGCAGTGCTGGAGCAAGCAGGGGAAGGAGCTGGGTTTTTTATCCCTCCTTCCACTCCTCGCTGCTGCCAACTGAAACAAAAACAAGAAAAGGGGGAAGGCTAATGCTGAGAAAGAGTTGGCGCACACTCAGTTTTGGAAAGCACCCACTCCTTTCCTCTTCAGCATCAAGCCCCCTGGATAAACCCTCCTGGCTAGGTGTAAACAAGGCACCCTGTGGAAACCCAGGGTGCGGTTCTGGTTCAGGGTATGCTGCCACCCCGCACGAGGCACCGGGAGTCGAGTGCTTTGCATGAAGGCTGGCTCCTGTGACATGAAAGCAAACACCTGCTATTCATATGCCTGACGTCAAACATTGACTCCTCAGCCCTTCTGCCACCCAAGAAACAGATGAATCCAGAAACCTCTCTTTCCTACATGCAAATAGAACAGTGGTGTAAAACAGGGGGTGCAAAAAGTCATCTGAAGACTGAAGACCTGCCTTGCCCTTACCGCATTTTTTAGGAGACGGAGCACAGATTGCCTGCTCATGTCCTGCCTTACTGGCAGTATTTTTCACAGCACAGAAAACTATGCAGCACTGTGAAGGGCTGTTTTATTTAATCGTTCTTCATCTTAATGCTCTGGTTACTTTTTGTTGGTGGTGGGTTTTTGGTTGTATGTGCTCAGCACTGCTGAACATGTAATTCCCCCTACACAGTAAGAGACATAGGTAGCAGCACTCTTGCTATCAGTCCCCGGGGCTTGGCAAGAGGGTTTTGTTAACAGGGGCACCTTATCCTACCCACCATGGGAGCACCGGAGAAACTGCCAGTCCCGAATCCTGTCAGCAGGTTTGCTGAAGAGGGGGAGCATGCAAACAGCACTGTGCAGGTGACTTATTTTACTGGGTGGCACAAGCAATGTGCACTACAACTTACTTTGTGTTTGTTCTTGCCACAGTCTGCAGGCGTCACGCCCGCCTCCTGCTCCCTAGGAGCTCGTTCAGTGCAGTGTTTTGACTACTTTAAATAACATGCACACTAGGGACAGGGAGAAAACTACAGCCAGTGGGAGCGGCAGGCAGCTGGGATGGAGAGCCCCCATCACCTTCTGGAGGTAAGAAAGTCACAATGAAATATTTCATAACCCTAGGTATCTTCTGAATTTGGTTCAGTCCCTGCGGGAGGGGAAGATTCAGGGGGTTCACCTTTGAAAGCAAATGTTTATCCCTGATTGCAATGCATAAATTACTTGATGGGTCTAAAACCCTGAAGGGTGCATCTCAGAGTCATGTAATGCTTCCATGGGCTTCTCACATTTACAATAGCTGATAGATGTGTAAAATCCCAAGTAGCCAGAAACTCCCTCATGAATCCAAATGTGCAGATGCTGCAAAGCAAAAATTATCTCTGCTAATGTTACCATTAACTTATACTCAGAATGTTCCCCTGCAGATTTATCTTTTTTCCGTTTTTTTTTTCCTTACTGGCTCCCACATGTTTGTGGAGGTTACACCTACTTTTAATTAATTCGGGCTGGTTTTGATAACTCTTCTAACATGAATGCGGAGGATGTGAAGTGCCACGCTTTCTGAAAAGCTGAAGCATATCAGTGGATTCTTAATCCAAAGGCCCTGAAAGAGAAAAATAAAACCAAAATTGAAGTGGTCTGTGAGGCTGATACAAAGGAATCGCCTGGTCTAAATTTTGTTATTTCCTTCAGCAAAAATATTTGAAATCTAAATGAATATTTATGCAGAATTACAGTTTGAATAAACTACTCTGAAATAATGAAAATGCTATTCCACTACTTCAGTCAGCAAAGCATAAGCGGCAAAGCTGAACTTCTTCCATTACAACAGAGAGACCTGTTTCTTGTTGGTCACATTCCGGTTGATCAAGTTCAGTGAGATAAACACATGCTAATGTGTTGGCAGCTACAAACACAGACCTATGAAGCTCTTTCCGTGATTATTAAGAAAAAGAGGAACGCGCTCAGAAATCCTGCAAGAACAACATTACAGCCCAACCATTCTGAAATGTGCCCTTTTGGTGGACCAGTCCCTGGGTAACGAGGGGCATTTCAAAACGACATTTTAACTGCGGTTCCTGGGTAGCTGCTGCTCGAGCCCGTCATTCGCGTCGCCGAGTCTTCCCCCTTACACCTCCGTGCAGCCCTGCTCCCCGGCACAGGGGCAGCCCGGTGAACTCCTGGCCACGGGAGCCAAGTCCATCACTGGGGGACTCTCCTGAAGGTCTGTTTTCACAGCATGGAACCCATTTCACACCACCCTGCTCCTTCAGGTTTCCTCCCCCTGGGCCTAAGTAACACTACTGTGGCACTGGCTTCAATAAGTAACTTTTTATTGTGTCTAATCATGTGCAAATGTGTTAAAATTGGTAGTTTTTAGCAAACAGTTATGGAACATATTACCGTAAGGCATTTGTTCATGGCGTGACAATGATTGGCCCCATGCCACTTAAATGTTTTATTTAATAATGTGGGAATTTCAGTGTGTTTTCCTTTCATTATTTTTAACTTGAAAACAGAAACAGAAAGCCCCTTCTTTAAAGTTAAAACTTTACCGCCTAGAGTCTGTCAAAAGCAATATAAGCATCTGGATTTTAAAAAGGGAGCTTTTGCAGGATGTTAATTTAATATACTGGCATATTTCATGCATACTTTTTATATTTTGTATGCTTGAAGCTATCTCCACAGTGACCACCCAGAAACAACAGACTTTTCAAAATTCAAAACTTACGAGCAAAAGATGATGTTCATGTAACGTTGTGCATTTCAGGTAATATCTGCCAATCTTGGAAACCAAATGCTATGCATAACACTTCAGCTGTTCCCTGCAATCCATTTATATAAGCCATCAGGTAAAATAAAAAGGGTTTACATTACAAACAATCTAACCTTTAGCTCCCAGAGGGTTACACTTCCAAAACAATTCCACTTTTAATAAGGTATGCTATGAATAGAAACATTTTCAATCTTACATTGGTAAGAACTTTGCAAGGTAACATCTCAAGCCCACACTTTTTTGGCCAAGATGCCACATTGCATTCTATGTCATGTGAGAGGAATTAGTAACCAAGTATGGGTTGCTATTCTAAATTGGGAACTTCATCAGAATGAAGAAAAACACGCATATGTCTTCCCCTAGTTTCCTGAAAAACTTCTGCTGAGATCTTTTGCAGCAGCCCCTCAACTGGAAGAAAGAGCTCTCTATCACTTAATGCTGTGAGTACTGATTGCTGGCTGGCTTATGCATTTCAGGAACAAACACATTTCTTTAGAAACATAGTCTAAAAATACAATGTGTTCAATATGAAGCAGTTCTGTTTGTGCAAGTGATTTGCTCATACATTTCCATAAATCAAGTTCAGAAGCAAAAAGGAAAAAAACAACAGATTTTATTTTCAGCTGAACTCTTTCATTTCAGAACTTGATCCTTTTTCTTCCTTGTTTCTTTTTTTCTTTTTTTTGTCTTTTTTTTTTACAATTTGCCTGTCTGCAACTATTCTGTGGGCTTTCTTTGTGTAACTGTGTTGAAGCTCCCATTTCATACAATCAGTATGGCAAACTGTTCTCCTGTTGACTGCCCTGTAAGAGGCAGTTGGAGAGAAAAGCGAGAATATGTTGACAAATAAATGCTTCTAAGAATGGCCTGCCCTGACTTTTAAGGTGAATTTGAGTAATAAATACACAAGACAGCCCCAACACCCAAATTACAAGAATAGAACAGAAGGAAAACAAAACGGAAGAAAAAAAGGGATATTTAGCAGATACAGACAGACCTAGAGTGAAATATGCAGGGTTACATTTCATGCTTCATCACTGACATAGACAGAATTTTTTGTTAGTTAATCTTCTTTTGAACCCTACTGTAATGGTCTTACGGTAGTTATCCAAGCATTCAGCGTCTCTTGTTTAGTACATCACATTTTATTTTATTTTTTCCTACCATCATCCTAACCATTGTCCTCAAAAAAGGACAAACTGTAATGCAAAAACCCTACTCTTGGAAGAGCAGTGGGAAAAGCAGCATTAGGAAGAAAGACCTGGGGCTGCTGCCTATACTACAGGTTTACCAGCCCTTTTACCTGACAACTAGAAGGTATGCCAGCTCCACCACAACAGTTTCTAGGGTGAAATAAAATCATTTTCAAGGGTCTTTCAGTTTCAGCCATGGAAGCATTAGCTGGAGAAACTGGGAGTATTTTGGAAAGTGGAGAATCAGGAAGTGGAAGGTTACTTGATTTTTACATTTTTGTTTTATGTTTTAAACCCAATTTGAACTCAGGCACTGAGATTCATCCCACTTGAAATAACACAGTTGAAATAATTGCACTTACTCGGAGCCGCTACAGGCGCTGATGGCCACAATTTAAACGACCTAATGACTGTGGTGGGCAGATTACCAGGGGGAGGACTAGTCACTGCTTATGCCAGAGTGGCTCTTTGACCTTTTGTGGAGCACCTGAACAGCCTTGGATATTTCCTACTCAATCAGCCAGTAACAGAGGACAAATAGAATAATTTTAAATTAATTACAATCACCATCAGTACATTCATGTATCTGAACAAATTAGAGAAAAAGAACTCCCTGCACTTACTTCAACTTTTTAAAGAGTTGATTGTGGTACCCTAAAGAAAATTATTTAACTTATATATTGTTTTAAAAAAACAGTTATGTTATAAAGTAAATATTGGCAGCACAATGCTATAGCAGAGGCATCCAGACTCTCTCTAAGCAAAGGCTGCATTAACAAGCTGCCAGGAGCCCAACAGCTGCATCTAATTTTCATAAAAGGGAGCAGATTGCTTCAGCTGCCCCCCGTAGGAAGGTGAGGCCCAGGGTGCATCCGAGCAGGCACAACTGCTGCCGCCCCAGCCATCCCACGCACAAGATGGAGCTACCTCACGCCATGTCCCACAGTCTAGCGAGCCTCTCTCGCATGGAGCGGTAATTGGGCATTTTCCTCCTCCCATCTCACTAGCTTGGGAGTGAGGCTGTGACAGAAATAAGGGCACTTAGCCGCTTCCTAATCCACCCATACTCCATGGATACAATAGGATAGGATGGAAAATAATTATTGACTAATGGAACCCTTTTTTTATGCACTCAGAGAAGAACGACTTCCCTAGATGTTAATAGGTCTGCTAGATATCAGTTTCAAAAGCCCACGCAGCTCAGGCTGCTCAAGAGGGCAAAAGTTTAGGCAAGCGGAACCGCAGTGCACATCTTTCAGAGGATTTATTTTTCACCCAAGTCTACAAAATATTATTTATGATTCCATGACCGCTACCAGTTGCTGATGATGTCACACTTGGCTTTTTACATCTTTTCTGCCACCTAAATTCCAACTCCAAGAAATCCTACACTGCAGTGAAAGGCAGGAAGATGTCAAAAAGCATGTGCTATGACTTATCACGCCCCAAACATGCTGAGAACACAGACACTATGTAATGCCTGATAGAGTGCTTTCGCATCGGGACATCAACAGCTTTTCCTTTGTCAGTAGTGCTAAATGAATTGGAAGATTGCTGTGCTACAGCTTCTCAGTCAGGAGAGCTGTCAGCAGCTTTGCGATGGCCATCTGGGGAAAACAAACGCTTGGCCCAAAGCAAGATGACGTAACAGGCGGGGAGCACTGGCAGGGACATGGTGGATTATATTAAAAACCTATCTTATTTGTTAGCTAGCTGTGGATGACAGCATTGGAGCGCACAATAAAATGCTTTTATGATGCTCTGTAAATCCCTTGGGTTCACCACACTTGTGTACATCTTGAGCTCATCTATTGGCCAGGAATTAAACAGAAGTCAGTTATGTTTCATTCAAGATTAAAAATTGTTATTTATGTGTAACTCAAATAATAGCTGCTGCATAGTGCAAAGTCTGTCAGCTATATTTTGCATTTTTTTGGCACACACCTTTTCAACTCGTTTTCCTTGTGCATTTGTTTGTTAAGAAATCATACATGCTTTCCTTGCTGTGCTGTGGAAAACTAATGCTGTAAGGTAATGTGCAATATGTATTATGTTTGTTATACACAGAAAAAGAGAAAACCCGTCACAGCAATGACAAATGCCAAAACTCAAGTATCTGCTACCCCAGTTTTATAAAGAACAGAACATTCTTTGTGCTTCAGTTCATGACTATTTCACAAGCATGCAAAGGTTATTCAGTTGCATGTCTTTTGCTTACACTGTTAGATCTTGGCCGACCCATAGCGGCAGAGTGGGTGAGATTTGGATCCCACTTGGTGGCTAAAGCAGAATGACTGTGTTTAGTTCAGTGGAATTTCTCCTGATTTACATCAGGTTAATGGAGATCAGAAGCTGGCAAAAAAAAACCCCAGATTTCTTTTTGGCCATATCTACAGCACAATGGCAAAACAATATTGATGAGGGTGCAGTGAATCAGCAGACGAAAGAGACTACATCCCTGTTTTAACATGACACTGAGAAGTTTGCTTGGTTGTGGCCCAATCAGAGCCCCTCCAAACTCAAAAACCAACATGCGGAGATGCAAAAGGCAAAGGAGGCAAAACCACAATCCTACTTGTATCTTCATTATTTAAAGAACACTCAGAAATGGACAAGCAATACAGAGAATATTTACTACATTTGATGTTAGCCCACTCTCTGGGATGCGATAGTCTGTGCTGAAGAACCTCAGCTAATAGGCTTTCATCCTAGCAGTTTACAGTACATGTGCCACTTCAGTAATAAAATCGTGTAAGCTGAAACGTAGCCAGAGAGGAGAGGTACAGAAATCCAGTGTGGGATTTATTTAGAAGAAGATGTTTGCCATTGAAATCTGCATTAACAATCAAGCTTACATTCACTCAGAAAAAGACGAAGAAAAGTACCTTGAATGGATTTCAGAGGATCACCTCTGTCAACCAGGACTTCAGCAGAGACCCAGATTTAATTTACAGTTTTCTCAATGGAAAGGTGAACAGTAAGGCATGTTCTGAAAATTAAATTTCAATGATTAAAGACATTATTTATTACACATGAGCTTGCTCCTGGGCAATTACTGAACTTAATTTTGTTTCTTTGTACATTTCAGTGTGATTCACTGAAAAATCTTCTGAAAAAAACACATTTGCGTAGCTCTGTTTGCTTGGTCTGTTTGTTCGCAGTTACCATAGTTTTCAAACACCTTCCTTTAAGGAATGGCAAAATCCAGGTAATAATTAGGAGCCATAAATTCACCAAAAAATTGTGGATGTGTGAATTGTGTAAAAAAAAAACAAACCCAAAGCAAGTTGCAAAAGAAGCAGCTCTGTACCCTAGCTTCCAGCAGAAACCTGATTTTAAGAGATTACGTATCAGGACCAGACCATGTACTTCTGTGCAAATTCCTGAAATCAACAGTTTGGGGGTTTGTTGGGGTTTTTTTTGTAATGGGAAGGGAAAATAAAGGTTAGTTGCAATACGACGGGACAGAGATGTTGCATGTAGCTGAAACATCCAAGGTCTCAGAGAAAAACTGAAAGACACCATCTCCACTGCTTGCAGAGCAGGCAAACAGCAACAGGAAGAATTATGTCTCTATCCCAACCTCAAATTAGCTTCCATAAAAAAAAAAAAAGGAACCAAACAAAATCAAACACAGACACCACATGCTGCTTCTCAAACAATATTAAAAAGACTGAAAATATTTCATTGCAAAAATTCTGCCATTCTTTAGATACTCAGTTAAATTATTGAAAGGACCATCTGAAGCTATGTATAGATATAATTTCAACTGTGTTCTCTATCCAGAAATTAATCAGGAAAAAAAAGGAAACCTTGCCTTTTAACATGAAAACTTCAAGTAGTGCTTGATAAACGGACTTACAGGTTCCCATTTGAATGTTCAAATGGTAAGTGATAGCTATAAAAGGCATGGAAGCATCTCCATTTGTATGTGGGTTGCCGTATAGTGATAAAGGGAAGAAGTGAGAGCTGCAAAATTTTGCTCTCTCAGCGTAGTATTTCACAACTTTCATATAGCTGCATAAAGTAAACACTTAAAAGAAACAGTACAAAAGTCATAGTTGAAAAGGCAGAAAGATTTTTTAAAAGTATGTGTTTTGTGATTGCTCATATGTTACTTAAAACGTTCCCATAGCTCTCAGTAGTAAATAATTCCTTTCTCCCTGCAAAGCAGGCATTTTTCCTCTGATTTCAGAGAAGGCAGGAGAGTTTAACACTCTGGTCTGGGACCCAGGTTAGCAGGGTTCTGCTACCGGTTCTAAGCTGTGACATTAAACCAGTTATTTCTTCCTCTCCCTTTACGGGCCCATTCTTTTCCCTTTGCTTGTAACTTCTTGACCATTTATGGTGCTTTGTTCATCCATTGAACAGCTGTCAGTTTGCCTGCATTCCTTCTCTCCTGTCATTGGGATGGTTCGAGGTTTTCTTCCTAATCGCACCTAATTGGCTGTTTAAAATGCATAATCCTCTTTAGAAGATTACTGTAGCAGAGGCTTTCAGGAAACGCGTGCTCTTGTGTTATCGAAGGTCTTCGGCATAAACGGCTTGTGGCTTTCTACCCGATCCCCTCTGCCACATCATTAGAGACGTTTGGAAGAATGCAAAAGCAGCTTCCAAAAGTCTTCTACGGCATTGCGTTTCCTCCGGGAAACAGCAGCAGCTGAAGGGGGAAGCATAGGTTTGGACTGATGCTTTGGAGGAGGTGATGTAATATAACAACAAACTGGATTAATTAACAGGCATTTTAAATTAATGAACTGCGTTCTAAGCAGTTCACAGTGTGTGTAGTTTAAATAATTTTATCAAAAATAGAAATAAAATCAATATTTACAAGAAACTACACACCTACCATCAGTGGTTTTTCCTACCCAAAGACTGAAATATATGATACTACAATCTACTGAAGTCCTTAATCAATCAAGAGGAAAAGAAAAGGTGAGGAGAAAAGAGAGAAAGAGAATTACAGAAGAATTAAGATTCCTAACCTGCTAAAGATCCAATAGCCACTGTTGGAAAGGGGATATCTTCTATAATAACCACATTCATTATGCATTGCTAGTAAAATCCTGACAGGTTTATCAAGTCATTATACAGAAACCCTACCACCAGTGCATGCTCACATACCAAAAGCCCACAATCTAAAATTACATGTTTGGGCATTCATTGGATAAGAATATTTCAGGAGGGAAGATAGGTGAAAAAAAGAGAAGAGATAAAAAGAAAGAATCTGCTAATAACATGAGAGGAGTCAGGCATATCTGCAGTTCTTGACAACTACATTATTTCCACCATCATTATCTTGACGTTACCCTGTAAGCCCCCTGAAAATACCTTGGAAAAAGGATACCTCAGAATCCACTGATCTTATGAAACTATGAGTTTTAATTGCCCACACCAACGTCCTCCTCTGCACTTTCTCTCTTTACAAAAGATCCTAACAGACTTGAAGTGCCCAGGACAGAAATAGGGCAGTAGTATGGAACACAGCAACTTTAAACACAAATAGGTTAAAAAATTCACCAAAATACTGCAAGTTTTCGAACTGACTTGTGAGGAGCTGGGTGTTCCGATAGACCAGAAACAATATGGATGGAAAGTAAGGTGGTTTTTTTGGAGGAAAGGTTATGATGACACTTAAAAGTGACATCTGGTTTACCCAAGAATAAGTGCCAATAAATACCTTAAGATGGAGAATTGACCATAGGCCTCCGCAATCACGCTGGAGACGTGTGAAATTTATCGTAGGCCTCCCTGTTATTTACCTCACTAGAAGAAGCACAGTGCTAAAAAGCAAGAACAAACAAACAAACAAACAAACCCACCAGTTCGGGAGGCAGTCAAACAAACTGAAGCAGGAGATGAAGGCGGCGAGACCTCGTTCAGCATCACGACACAGTCAGCATGGTAGACACAGTGGTCCCAGTTCACAGCTCACATATCCGACTTTATGTGGCCAAGTCAATGGAGACCTGGGAACATTAGCTCCTGCCTTTCAATGCTTATTTATTTGATTTACACCAGAAGAGCAGAGAACAAAGGCAAAGCAAATTAGGGCTTGTGCAGAGTTTATTAATAAAGTGTGGATGGACGCCATTTCCAGGTCACAGAATTCAACCTAGGTAGGTCTGTAATTAATTTCCTTGCTGAATTTGCCCAAAGTCTTCCTTGGCATTGTGCTCACCAGCAGCAGCCCCCACTGCAGCTACAAGTCAGGAATTGCACAGGTATGTTCTAAAAATGAAGTCCTAATGGAGAATTTGAATAAACTGACCTGAAACAGAGTCACGAATGCCTCTCTCAGGGAGTTTCTAAGCAGTGTCAGAACCAGGGAACATTCTTTTTCATGCTGGCTCTGTTACAAGCAAAAAAAAAGGTATAGTACAGTCAAAAAAAAGGACAAGATATCATCTTTAATCTTTGCACTACAAAAGATTAGAAACATAAAAAACTCCAAATGCCCAGGTTTGCTTAGAGACCTGAGAAGCGAAGCAAAGGGTATCAGAAACTTAAAAATTTACACAGAGGGATTTGAGCAATGAAAGCACCAGAGGCAGGCATGATCGAAGCAGATTGAAGACAAAATGGGGCTGAACCCACACCACAATCTCAGGGCACCGGGTAAGGTCTTTCTATGAGATGCCAGGCTTTAACGCAAAAGCAGCAGCTGCAAATTGAGATATCAGACTTGTCACTCAAAAACTTCCAACTTTTCTATGTTTCAAAAAAAGTTTAAATTTTCATTGAAGCATGTCTGTTTTTTCTAGAGTTAGAACTAATCAATAGTTTATCAAGATGCTGTTCACTCATTTTGTCTACGCTATATGAACCCAAGAGCCAGAGAGCTCTTGAAACAGTCTATCCTTAAAGCAGTTCCCTAAAGAAATCTGGACATGTGGAAAAGAAATTAAAATCCTCCTAAGTTTTTTAAAAAACAAAGCACTTGCTGCATGCTAGGACAGAGATTTTTGACTGGATTGACCAGGGAAAAATGATCCACAAAGAGGGTTTAGACATTGAGCCTTGATAGATGGTCACAATAACTCTAATAAAGCAGCTGTTGTTGGCACTACCAAAGTTTACATATCAATTTATGACAGTGTGATGTTTCAGTATAGTATTGCTTAGTAGCAATTAGTTTTATTTGGAGTGATTAGGTGTTCAGTTACTTACAGAGGCCCATGGTGTTAGGAACCATTCAGAGTTTGTTTACAAATTTCTGCTTTGAAAAGTCTTCGAGTATTACAGATACTTCCTGCAAACCAAAATCCAGAGAAAAAAATGATGGAAGCAATGCTTGCAATAAAAAATGTCAGGCAGCCTAGAATGAATGAGATAAGACCAAGTTATCTAAAAACAAATTATCTAAATGTCAGTGCTGCTACCCACTTACCGGAGAGGAATTGGTTTCAGCCAGAGCTGCAGCGTTGGTGCAGCTCCACCCAAAGAACATTTCTGGGGCGTCTGCAGAGAGCAGGTCAGCAACAGG
Source organism: Gymnogyps californianus (assembly GCF_018139145.2). Lineage (NCBI taxonomy): Eukaryota > Metazoa > Chordata > Aves > Accipitriformes > Cathartidae > Gymnogyps > Gymnogyps californianus. The sequence continues at coordinate 60,116,588 of NC_059474.1, read as the reverse complement.
TAGACAAACATAAGGTCACCCCTCTTTTCCTATGCACAGACTCCCTCCATCCTGACATCCTGATCTGTTGGGAGAAAAATCATGCACCCTTCCAGATGAGGCTCTGTTTGCGCAGACAGACCAAAGCTCTGTACTTGCAGGGACTGCATGGATACAACGGAGTCTGTGCTAGCACAGTGGACCCTGACCGCCGCTCCAGGTCGGATCCCAGCCAAAACCCCCCTGGCACAACAGCAACAGCATTACAGTAATGATGCCTGTTGTACAAGAGGGTTGCGCATTTTCCTGTGGAGAACTCTAAATCTTATATACAACCTGGTTCCCCAAGACAGAGGGTGTTTTAATTGTCCCATTAATAAAACCTTAAATATCAATTGTTCAGATGCCAATGATGTTAAAAGAAATGTAAATATGAACTGTCAAAATTTTAATATCCCAGAGACCGTAAGATACTTCACTGGTTATACATACGCATTTTGATGGAACTGCACCCGCTTCTGGAGCGGAGGCCCTTCCCTTAGTTAAACAAGGTATGAATTAATAAGATTAACATGGTGCTACTCTAGTAATATTTGCCCTTGTATACCACTCATGGATAGTATACAGCATGTGATATACTCCAGTCCTCTGCATGTTAATTCCAGGTCACAGTTTAATTAGTCCATGCATAATATATTTGAGTGATCTCTATTTGTGATGTGATTGCTTTTGTGTTGGGGGTTTAATTCAAGAATCATTTCCTGTATCTCTATTCTGTGCAGAGGAAGACCATGCTGGTCTTAGCAAAGGCACAGCAGCCTTTGGAAATCCTTTGCCAGCGATGGGGTGAGATGAGAAGCAGCAGTACCACGATCTTCCACATTAAACTCCCATCTCCCCAAAGCACTCTCTTAAGAGTCTCAGCCAGCCTGCGTTGCGTGCCTACGCATAGATACTGATCCCTAGTGATTTTAGCTATTTCTTTTCCAGCATATAAACCCAAAATTGTTTCCAACACAAATGTTCATCTTTGGACCACAGCTGAAGAGTGGCTGATTACTTTCCTCTGAAAGTTAGACCTTGTGTGTTACATGGAAAATTGTAAGCACTGACGCTGAAGCTTTCAAATGTTTTATAGAGAATATTTTCAAGAAGCAATCCTGTGAGGTCCTCTGAAGGAGTTACAAAAAGCTCACAAATGTAAAAACAGTATTTTACTGGTCTCCCTTCTTTCATTTGTATCTTTTGTCTTGTATAGAGACGTGGTCTCCTGACTCTGTAGTAATTAGGATTAAGATTTTAAATTATTCAAATTACTATTATTTGGGTTTAAAAATAAAAAGTTGCTTATAGTAAAAAAATGAATTAATCACTCATAAACAGAAATGTAATACTGAAGTTTGCATCAATGTTTCTAATAATTAAGGAATTACTGACTAAATTAAAGTCATATAAGCAATATACATTAAGTATAGTCAAAGATACAAAGTAGCACAAAACCAAAAATCTAAAGAGTTTGAGAGCATGATATCAAAAAGAGAAGTATATCCATATAATTATTCAACACCAAACATTAATTCAATGAGTAAAAGCACTAAGACTTTAAAGTAATTTGGCTAGCACACACAAATCACTTTGCTACAGTAATCACATGCTCAGACTAATTGCACACCTGATTCTAAAATAAACCTCACAGCTTAAAACATTAAGCAGAGGGTTAAGACACTGATACTGAGGGTGATAAGATACAATTATGTGTTCATTGTGTTTTAGATAGGGTTGTTTTAAACGTCAACGCTAGCTTGGTCTGCAGCAATCCAAGAGTCAGACTGCGTATGTTCATTGGACATACACTTTTTTTTTTCTGATAATACTACAATTTGCATACACAACATACTGACAGGGTAGCAGGGGAAGAAAGAAACAAAACAATTAATTGGTGTCATTTATACATACCTTAGGCTCATTTCATTTCTTTAATATCAATTTAAGTTAGTGCCCACTACTTTTCTACATTTCTGTGGTCACTAGTGACATTTCTTTCTTGGACAATATTGTCCTTTACACAACCTGTGCCGTGAGAAGGTCTGCAGAAAAAAACAAGCCATCTAGATTTCTGAAGATGTCCTGTCCCTCCTTACGGTAATAAGTTGCCTCTGAGGATACACTTTAAATCACGTATGTCCAGTTAGAAACCATATCTTTGCTTTGCTGTTTTCAGATTCTTCTGTACCATCTTTGTTCCAAATGAGTGCCACCTGTTTCCAATAGTGAAATACCTTATTAGTCAATTGCTATAAATTAACCTTCAGCAACCACACACTGCCTTACAAAAGGATTATGAATGTAGATCAGATCACAGTCCATCACAGGGAGGCAATTAGGTGTATACATAATCAAAGTCCATTACACCATATACTGTGTGTAAATTACCACAGCAGGGCAGCATCAGTGTTTTTGCTATATCTGAAAAACCCTTGGTGCATACTAATACTTGTTGGAGCTTCTCATGCGATGAAGGGACCTAGCAGTAGTTAGCAGTCTGACTAAGACCTATGGTATTAGAATTTAACTGAAATTTATTCTCCTGTCTTGCATCTACATCTTATATCAGGACACATTATGCATTTCTTGTGCCCAAAGAGAAGTATTCTTCCCCACAAATGAACAAAACCCCAATCTATTAATGAAGATTATTTACATTAACATAAAGAATTATGAACCTGAGATCACAGAAGGAGTTATTTCACTACAGAAATTAATCCTACGTTGTATTACGTACTATGCATGAAGAATTCTTAGGTTTCTCCTTAATTCCCATGTTTTCTTGGTATTCAGATGTCACATTTTCTTTCTGTTCTTGGGTCTGGCAGATCAACAAATATGACTGAGTTTGTGGTCCATCCTAATTCCAGTGCCATGATGAACCTCCAGCAGCAGTGGTGTCACAGCTGACAATTAGAAACATAACAACTTTCTGTTGAGAACTGGCAAGGGATGCACTCAGCGATCCGACACTCCTTCATTTCTAAAATGCTGCCTCGGCTCTTAAGCTGCATGATCCCTGTTAACACCAATACAGATTGGGAAGCTGAACTCAGATGTAACGATTGCAAGCTCTTAGAGATCATAGCCCTGTTACTAGACACCAAACTGAATGGACTGCAGAAACAAGTGACAGCAAAAATGTTATTAACTGTTCCCAGTAGTCACTGCTTTGAGATACAGATTCACCCCAAACTTCCTTCTCTCTCTGGTCCTTTGTGATAAAACAACATGCATGAGAAAAATCATCCTTTCTCTCCAGCTGCAGATTTTTGTGTCTACCATTGTCTTTTCTTGCTCTGTTTCGCTCCTGACATTCCCATGTTTCCCCAACTATCTGTAGTGTTGGCTGGTCTAAAGAAAACTGAAAATCAAATGCTGTCCCCTAAAGAGTAATTTTAAAGTAACAGGCTTTCTGTATTAATGAACTTGCGGTTTAAAAGCTAACCCAGACTCATGGAAGCCAGGGACAAAGGCCACTGAAGCCAATGGGGCCTAGATCTGTCCTACATTCAAGAAGCCTTCTGTGTTTTGAGGCAATACCAGCTGCTTAGATAAGAGTTGTTCTTTCACAGAGCCATGACCTGGGGACATGTCTTAGAGGAACCTCTCTCCAGGACTCGCTGTTACTGTTTGGGCATCTTAGAGTGGGAACGTGTCTATGTTCTCACATGTGTTATCGTCTCTTCATCTTCAAAAGCAAAATCAAACTGCATCATTGCACTTAATCCTGGCAGACTTAAGGCTAATACGTTTTTCCATCCCACCACGCACTTGTGGCTTCCGCAGTCATAACGTATGTGTAAGTATGCAAGTGTATGGAGACAAATGAACCACATTATCACACCAACCGCACTGACCTAACCCCAGATGAACACAAGCCAGCAAGAGGAAAAAGCCAGCAAGAGGAAAAGAACACTGTATTTCTTAGGAAAACGCTGTTTCTTAAGGATCAGTTCCATTTTATCAAGACATTTTTGTTTCTGATGGAAGAAGCAAAAATGAAATTAGAGGAAAAGGCCTAACATATGAATGTCATTTGTACGGTTAAGCAGAGATAATATAGTGTTCCGTATTTAATCCTACTCCTCCCTGTCTTTCTGGTATAGCGCAAATGAGAAATTGAAACTTTGGTAAAGCAACAAGCTTCACTAAGTTGTAGCACTGTTTAATTAATAGTAGAGTTCTAAGTTGCATCATCGTCTGCTCTCTCTTCCTATGAGGTTTGTAATGTGTGTCCCTAACAGGAGCCGAAGAAATAAGGTTAAAGAAATGCAGTGACAACTCAGACTGTGAATTTGGCTTGTACTTTCAAACCACTCAGTATAGGGGAAAAAGAAAGTATTTTCCACACTTTCTGTTGGTTTGCAGCTTTATTCTTTCCTCAGTCCCAACACATAAAAAAAACATTTCTGAAATCCTCTGCCTCCAGTTCCTGATCCCATGCTTTGCCTCATGCGGTTCCTGTTCCCTCTGCTTCCTCTACGTCACGACTAAGCCAGCCTCTCACTGCCTCTTTCCTCCCAAAACCATTTCACCCTGGGGCCCTCCCTCCCTGTCCTGATCCTTCCCATGAGTGGCTGAATGGAGGGTGGCACTTGAAAGCATCCCGACATGTTACGTCCCGGTTGCACAGTGCTTTCTCATGATGAGAACATGAGCTGAACATACCTGTGGCAGTCAATGTGCTGCACAGGTGCATAACTGGAAGCAGAACTGTGGGTTTGGGGAACTCAACGTACGTTATAGAGGCTACTGTTTAACAGAGGTGGTTCCCACACCCCAGCTGATGTCCCTGTGACCCATGACAATGCCCTCCAAGAACCAGCACAGCGATGTCCTTGCTGCTGCTGCTGCTGAAGTCAAAGACAAAATTCCCACCTGTTTCGGGGGTGCCAGTTCAAGGCTGGGAATCCAGTGTCTACTTAATTAGACTCCCATTTGCCAGCTGCCTAAACTGGTTTTCCAGACCTGCATTCCCGATTTACACCACTGTAAATGAAGGAAAGCTATGTACTCACTTAGCCATGCTTAGCCACTTGGTTGAAAGCTATCCATAGTAGACCTACAAAAATAGATGACTAATACTGAAGGATTTGATGTATGTAAAACCAATTCAAATGTCAGGAAGTGTCATATATGCAATGTACACACAACTAGGCTTCAGCCTGCAAAGAAACTGGGCAGAAAATAACATTTCTCCCAAAGTCCCAGCATGTGATGCACTTCCCATTGTCTTCACATGTGAGTACTTTGGTGTTTACATCCCAAAGGACAACAGAACGTATACAGGAGCCTGTACAATAATCCTGCTAAAAGCGCTGAAGAGAAATCTTGCAGATCATGCAATGCTCTAGCGTATCGTTCAGCCATACAGAAATACATTATATCTTTATTCCAGCATTAAAGCTGCTAACTTACTTTGGACATAACCCTTTCTATAACCTGTCCCCATGAAATTATTTCACTGCTACCTTGCTCAGAGCATTCATCTCTCTATAACCCATAATTATTTCAATATGCTCCCTTTTGCCCTTTTATTTCCACTAAGACAGCTATAATTACGAAGCCATTTCTTGTCCTAGACATCCTTGCATCACTGAGAGCAGTAGACCTCCATCAGGCTATGTTGTTAATCTTACCCATAATGACAGAACTTGTAATATTCTGCAATCAAATCCATTTTACAGCTTGTTTTACAGCTCCAGGGTTAGTTGTAAGAGTGACAGCTCCTGTGAGATGAGATTAATACAACTTTTGCAAAACATGTAGAGCATTTGTTCTGATAAGGTTTTCTGGTAGTTTTAATGTCCTCCACTACTTGATTTTTTTTTTTTTAATAACTACAGTATTCCACACAGCGGTGCAAAAAATGTTAGTTTTCATACTGACGCCTGAAAAAAAATGCTTCCCTGCACTCTCTTTTTGCCTTTTCTTGTCTTTTTTTTTTTTAACTATTCAGAGACTTAAAAAGTCATTATGAAGGTTTCAGTTTTAATTCTTCTTAAATCTAGTCTACAAGAAGAGATGCCTCTTATAGATTTCCTGACATTTTAATGACCTGGACTTTTAAAAATGTTTTTTCTTTATTAGCTATGCTGGAAAGAAAACCAACATCAGCACTGCTTCTAAGGGAGAAACAAAAAAAAAAAACCACCTAAATGGGGATTGGACATAAGGAATTTTGTAAGTCTGAATTTAATATGCTTGTTTTCAGTGGCAGGCAGCTTTAGGAACCAATTATACATAACTTAAGTACATTGAAATTGCTGCTGTGACTTACATTTATGGGGTGTGATACGAATAAAAGACCAGCCTGGATTTTGAGCAGACGCGTTCTAGGCAGCGGATCTGAATCTCTTTGAACTTTGGGGGAATTAGATGCGGGCTGACATTTGTGGCTTTGGTTCATCTCCACAAGGTTTCACAAAACCAGAATATCAAACCCAATTTCCTCAGAAATTGGAGTTGCTCTGATCTACCTCTGAGCTTCATGGAGGCAGTAAGCGAGTAAGGTTCAACAAGTGGTTTGCTGAAGTTCATTGAAGGATTTGAAAATTAGAAAACTCCATCCCAAATGTAAAAAAAAATGTTTATGGTTACACAAGCAAGAAAGTCTGTGGTTTATACAGGGCAGAGTGCATGCAAGCATTACAAGCAGGTGTGAGAAAGCTCATTTTAGAGATCATGTACTTTCTTTTTACCAAAATCCTTCTGTGAGATTTTTTGTGTATCATAATCTGAATTAACAGGATCCAGACACTATTAGCTTTACTGGAACTTTTCGTAGCTGTTGTGTTTGAAAACATCAGTGGTAGTGCACTGATGCAAGCAATCCTTTTGACTCTGTTTCCTAGGACTTAGGCTTAATCAGCATAATAATATCATCGGACTGGCTATTATTCATCCCAAGAAAATCCTATTGATTTCACTGGGGTAGTATTAGACTTTGAACATTTACAGATGCTGGATTATACTCCTGGCAGCTTCTTATGGATCTCTCCCATCCTCCTCTGGTTTCCACCCTCCACAGAGTTTTCCTCAGTAGACCAATGTCCTCTATAAGAGTTTCACACAGAAGTCTTCACCCTACCCATTAGAGCCCAGGGGTCCTTTGGGATGGGAGTCAGGCCAAAAGGCAATCAAAGGTCGTTCTAACATCTATTAGCTGACATTGTGCCTTGTTATGTTGAGGAGTCAATTAGCTGTCAGATATGCAATTAAATCAACGTATGTTGTGTCTCATTAAATCAGATATGAAGCAAAGAATGATTTTTTTAATTTTTTTTTTTTTTAAAGACAAAGATTATCCTGGTCTCAAAAACACCTGAGCAGCTTCCATGCATAAAGTTTATCCTGGAGCTATTTGGGATAAGATTGCCAAAATGTTATGTGTCCTTTGACTCATTGATTTCAATGAGAGCTGAGTGGCTGAATCTTTATGTACTGCTTAGAAATTTGGGATCATGGGAAACGCATGTCTCAAATCCATGAAAGCATAGTATTGCATGTATTTTAATTGCTCCATTAGCACTTATTCATCAAGACAATGCCGAAACACAGGAGTAAAAAAGGTAATCCCTCACAGGAGTGATGGACAATTCCTTGTACGGCTGCAGCAAAAGCAGATCACAGAAACAGTCAAAGCTATTCAACTGTCAGCACATTTGACCAATGGCTGCCAAGATGGACACTGATACAGGAATGAAACATTTATGAAATTCAGAATTTTCACAAATTTCACAGGATCCAATTCAGAGGATCCTCAAGATCTCACTTTAACAAAATATCTGAAGTCTCACTGAACACCATACCATACTTCCTGAATACCATTTATTTGAAACAGTTTGTGTTTCCAGTGACTTCAGGCTCCAGCAGATGTAAGACCTATTCAAGAAGCAGGTATCAAGAAACTGGGAATACCATCAGAGGAATGTGGAAGGAAGACAATACAATAAATTATAATTTAATGTAAAAATAAGAAGAAAAATAGTATTGAAAAGATAATCTGCACTATTCTTCCCTCTTTATTTTAATTATTAAAAAAAAAAAAAGAGAGCAAGAGGGGGAAGACACTTAGAAGTCTCTCTTGCCTGCTAGTTACTTCTAGTAGTTTCTGTATATAGCCTTAACAAGCCCCAGCTGACTGATAAGGACTGAAAACAAATAACAGAGCTACAGCAAGTAATTAAAAATGGCTAACTGGGCTTGTTTGGCCACTTCTTTGTTGTGGATGTCTGGTTTTAAACTTTTTCACTACTTTGGTTGTAAAAACACATATTCTAGAGCCAGGAAATCTGCCAGGGTGACTGACAGGGTCCAACTAGTCAAAGAGGTCTCCATGTGCCTGTAAGTTTTTCAAGACTTATTTTAACCCATATCTATTTCAGTATTGAGTTATCTGCAATTGGCTGTTAATGAAAATCTGCTATAAAAGGCAACTTTTCAGGAAGCGAACATAAACCAAAGACTTGGATCTGGCAGTGAGCTACAGCTCAAGGAGTGCGGCAACGCGACGTACGAGCACCACATCCCTCCGGTGGGAGGGAACCAGCCTCCCCAAACCCCCCTCTCCCTCCCACATTGCTTCAGGGGCAACGCAAAAACACCCTGACCCTTACCCTCAGAAGGTTGTAAGGTTGTCGTCTAGTCCTCAAGGATTAATTCAGACTAATTTAGCTCCTGCTGTGCTCAGAGGGGCTCATGGTTGTTCCTGATGCACTGTCTTAATGCCATGAAATAGCATTTACCTCACCTGTACCTTGCAGCTCCTCAGCGGTTCCAGGGGAGTTGCAGCACTGGGATGCAAGTCCCTGTTGCTGTGCCGGATTGCTGGCTTCCCACCAGAGGATATCCAACAGGCACTCAGGTTTGTCTCATCCAATGGAAGAGGCAGAAATGCCACTTTTGGAGGCTTTTTGCTTTTCTTACAGGAATCCTCAGTCTGACAGTCACATTAAGAGAGCTGTAAATACATGATATAATAATCTGGCATTTCTGCGGGTAACTCAAGTCTCACTAGTATTACAATAGACTTTGTTATCTGCTGGTGGTTACTGCAAGTGCCATGTAAAACAGTGCTCAGGCAGGTCACTCAGATCATTGCTTTTTTTCCATTTTGGGCTTTAGTCACCCTATCTAGCAAAATGTTTTGTGACAGGCTCCTCGGCAAGCAAAATTTACCAGTTTGTGGTAAATCTGTGGAGAATTGCATCTAGGATAAACACAGCACTTTGGTGAGCTTTTAACAGGAAGGGCTAAAACAAATATCTGGATCATCTGCAAGAGGTTACCAACACCAGAGCTTTCCATCTGAAGCCCGCAGCTTTCTAGCGTGCCCAGTGCATGTGGTCACAGGTGTTTCCTGGGATCCCTGTTTTGAGGAGCAAGGCAGGAGGTTTGTAGATCTTGGAGTGAACACAGCAAAATAAGAAAAATGGGTGGTATTATTTCAAACTATTGGTGCACTGGTTTGCTAGGTACTGCGCCGATAATCTCATGCAGCTGAAATGGTGCCTTCCCAGGCAGAGGCGTGGACTGTGAAGTGGTTCAAGGGTAGGGTATTAGCTAAGGGACTGGGAAAACATGGTGATACACAAGTGCTCCCAAATCCCAGGTGCAACTCAGATTGATTTTTTTATTTTAAATAATAAACATAGTTAACTTTTAAAATTGGAGGACTCTGGTTCCCACTGTTGTTGGAGGTAGACATTGGAACTGGAATTTCATAAAAGACAATTACAGAAATTACAGGACAAAACTCTCCCTCCCAAACTAAATTGGACTGGTATGATTTAAAAAAATTTAATCTTGCATTTCCTCTCTTGCTTGTGAACAGTGGAAGCTGCTTTTGCCCCTCCAGCCCAAATGCGCAGCTGCCCATTTACACTGGGGTTGGCTGAGGCTCAGAGAAGGGTTAAATCTGTGTGAAACCCCTCAGCATCCCCCCTCAGATCCTTTCCAAACATGTTTCACTTCTGTATATTTCTAGTCATACTAAAATCAAACAGCTCTTTAGCTCCATTAGAAAGACAAATTCAGTGGGAAACCCAGCTCAGTTTTAAGACTGGGGATTTAGATAGATTCACATCAGACATTCAGCTGAGCTTAATTCAACTTAGAATGCATGTAATTTGGCCATCATATTTCTTCTTTTTATCTCATGCTTATATGATGTCAAGAAAAATTTGCAAGACACATAGGCAGACTCTAATGATGTGTTCCTCGGTCTGTGGTCTCTGCTAGTATGAAATCTCTCACAAGCTATTACTCTGTTCAGCCCATACAAGAGCTTCTTGTGTACCATTGGTAAGTCTCTACATTGTTTCCAACCTTGTACGACTTGGGTTTCTAAATTTGTCTTAGTAAACTATGCAGTTGTCTCCATCTGTCCTCAGAGTAATCTTCAGATTACGAGTGAAATGAAAAATCAGGAAACAAACTGTCCCTCATTTGCTAAAACACCTTTCACTGCTAAGATTGTAACTTTTAATTAGGCAAGAAATAAATATATGAGAGTTGGGCAGACTATAAAACTGTAATTACCTTTTAAAATTACTGCTAACAAGCAAATTAGCCACAGCACGGAATAGCAGCAGATCAATAGCAACAGTAAAACTAAAAAGATTGTGCTGATCGCGTATTGTCTGTGGATGCAAACTGTAAAAGAGGTCCCCGCAGGCCTCGCAACAATAACCTACAAAAGAATGAGACACAAAGGGTATCGAGCTCAAAGATGCTTCAATTTCCCTAGGTGGTGAGTGCTCGTCTATCAAACCACCTATTAGTCACAAACTCATACAACCAAGAACTCTCAGGCCTCTTGAGGTCTCCTGTCATCTTGAAAGAGGTAATACCAATGAGAGGCACTAGTTCCTCTTGAAGCATGTTCAGTTTATTGTTTTTCAATGGCTCAGGCAATTTACGATGGTGATGCTGCCAACACATATAAATAAGTTTGCACATCCGCTCTTCAGCAAAGGTCTGGAGGCTCACTGCAAATTAGTTAACTCACAGAATTAAAACAATAAGCATTTAAAATCACAAGATTTTGCCACAGGACAAAAAAAATCCGTCTTTTCTTCACCTGATTTAAAAGTTATTGGCTGTCGTGTCATAGTACTGGTGCATTTATAAATGTTTTGTATGGTTGTATATTTCATAAAAATAGTTATAACTTTGCTGCATCTAACTTTGCCACAACACACTTTCAGTTCTTTCTGAAAACACTGAATGATACAGCTATGTTTTATAAAAATGTCAATTTTTCAATACTGAAAACTATCAAGGTTTGCATTTGAAAAGTGAAAAATGTTGCTTTGAGATGCCTGAAAGTAGGATTTCCTTTTTTCTTTTACTCACTATGCACTGTACCCCAAATAGTGCAAACAGAGAAATAATCTCACTGAAAATACCTGTGTAGATATCCAATGCAGTTTATATCTTTTGAAGAGCTATGTTTGTATGCTTGCATATGTATATAATTTAGGCTTTATACAAACCGTAACAATAGGTTTATTTTTAAATAAGTACACATAACACAAAATACCCTCTGTCAATATGTTTGCTTATCAGCAAAGTAATAAATAGGCTTAGGAAATCTTTCAGATAGGATATTAACTGCAATTAACAGTGCATTAGTTATATGGTTTACTGTCAGAAACTGCACATACAGCACCATCATTTTAGGGGTAAAGATGTGTTGTATGGCAATGCTTCACAGTCTTCCTATTATGTACCCATTGTGTCTGTGAATGTTGAAAGGAAGGAATAAGGTTGATATTCATGATGATAAATAATGGCTGTTCTACTATTCTAATTATTCATTTACAGCTATTCTGCTTATTATTATGCTATTAATTAGTCAGAATATGTTTTAAGTGGCTGTTCTATCAGTTGTCTTTCCTTGTACAATTTACAGCAACAGAAATCAATGTGTCTTCAATACAAAGCCCAGTCAGCATTCAAAAACCTCCTTTTAATTACCTTGAGTTGTATGTTGCATTCCAGAATGCCAGAAATACTAAAAGCTTTCAAGTTCACCAGATACATTCAAACAAAGATGATTCACTGTAAATAGCTTTTAGACAATTCATTACTCCAGTATTTGAACCCATGCACTAAATGGGAATCCTGTAGAAAAAAAAACAGTGCATGGTCATATATTTAAAGATATTACTTTTCTAGTGGCACAATACGAAAATTTAATTCTGCCACTTGCTACATTTTGAGCACTTTGCAAACAAAACAGAGCATACATATATTTGCATGTTTTCTGTGTTTTATAACCACTGAGGAAGCACAGTACGGTACGGTAGCTGGAGGAAAGAGACAGTAATTTTTAGAAGACACATACCCCATAGAAAGCTGCCCACCTGGACACAGCAAGAAATTACTTCAGTTGACTGATCCCATCTTTTACTCTGGATAGGGCTCGTACCCTGTGCAGAACTGATGTGGACAAAATGGGGCTGTTCCTGATGGGACTAACTCTACCCCCCCTGCTGCCAGTCAGGGTGGTGGTGGAGCAGCATCCCCAGCAAGAGATGCTGCAGGACCAGCTAACGCAGCAGGCAGGCCGTGGAGTCAAACTGCACTGGGGGGACTGCCCAAGCATTCACAGACCCCGTGGACTGGAGGAGAGCCCTTAAAGCCTGGTCAGGCATCCCAGAGTCTGTTAAAATTCACAGTGAGTGGAGAGGTGGATGAACTAAAAGAGCACAAATGTCCTGTGGATATGAAAAATGCTGACTAGGTCTCAGTCAGTGGGGCAAATAATAATTGTGAATCAGAGGCTGGTATTGCCTCCACCGCATTATTCAAGGTATGCTTCATTTCATTTTTAATATAAATATCTATGTTACACTGTGTGCCTGTGGTTTCATATTCCCAAGAGTGAGACTGGGGAAGAAATACCTGTAAAGGTGACTACAGGGCTTAAATTTTAAGTCCCTAAAGCCTGGGAGCTTTAGGTATGGGCTTGAGCCATATGTTTTATTTATTTTAGGAAGGGTCCCCTAGACATATTATTGAATCAGCCTTGGTTACTGTTATTGATATCTGACATAAGGTTATACTTAATCACTAACATTTAGTACCACCGCTATGAGGAATCTGAAAAATCCAGTCTGACCAGCCAATCTACCATTATGGGAAATCCTTTCCAGACCCCAACAGGCAACTGCATAAATAAAGCACACAGCAAAATATCAAACCAATGAATAAGCTGTCATATAAACAAACCAAACAAGCTAGTAAAAACCACACTAGCATGTAAAGTAGGAGAACAGAGATCTATGCCATCAGAATGAGACATACGAACCAGGACAGCAAATGCACTTTCTTGCAAGGGATCAGGCGATGGAGGGGCAGGCAGAACAGCTGAATTGGAGGCTCTGACTCCCTCTCTGTAGCCACACACTAGAAGCAATAAGCAGTACCTTTTTAAAAACAGCAAAGGAGCAAATATATGTTTGTAGTGTAGGACTTGGAAATGCGTGGGAGAACAGACAACCCCCCTTTCTTGCCTATAAAAGTTTGGTGGAGGGGGTTTTTGACTATTTCTGTGTTGGACCTGTGCATGACCATTCAGCAAGCAGGGTTTTGTCTTTATGAAATTAATCTGAGTGCAGATTTCAAAAGCTGGCAAATGCTTCCATGGATCTGTAAATACTGAACCTATACCTTCCAGTGCAGTGAGGGAGATTTTATGGAAAACCCTCACCCTTCATAGCCAGCTGAATACTACACTTTACTTTTTCATCCCTTCAGGAGAGACAATCACACTCTTTATAAAGAGGAAGAGAACTGAACAGGTAAGTGACCAGTTCAGCCAGTACTACAACTCTCCACCACTTGTGACAATTAAACTCTGTCTATGTTATACTAGGTTCATATTTTCAAATTTTAAGAAGCCAAGGAATTTTACATTGCTGGAGAACAACTTATCCTCATCTTAGGTCAGAACTTGAAAGAGAATAATCTGACATAATTAAGTCACTAAGAGTCAGAAGTGTGAAGTCAAGTCCACACTGTTTACACCAGCAAAGTACTTAGCCCAGTAAGCTTAGCCCAGCCCTGTATGTACTCACTCCTACCACACAGGTTCCAAATTAGCCCTTTTCCAATATCTGTATTAAATACCATTTATTTCTCTTCCAGCTTCAATGTTGCTGAATCTGCATTCCAGCTGAGACTCAAAAGACATTATATCCATTTTAGCCTTTCTGAGAATATGAGAGAAGTAGAAATCATGCAGATCATGTACACCACAGTTACATTAAAAAAAAATTAACAGACTAGTAACAGATGCTTTAATCACAGTGTTGCATATAGTAACTATCCCCTTTTCCCACAAGCTAAGTCTGTAATTACTACGTATTTGCATGGGGGACTCATATCTTAGACATGTGGCTGTGATGACAGTTTTTTGTCTTATTTTTCACGATTGGTATTGCAACATTTTTATTTTTAAAGTAGAAACAAGAATCCACACAATGTCTAAAAAAACACACACTGAAGTATTTTCTAAGAAATTAGTGGGCAAATCTGTCAATGGAAAGTTATTGTGTGCCACTGACTGTGGTTTTAAAAATAAAACCATCTATGAGATTTGTGATATTGCTCATGTGTACTCTACTCTTCCTCCAAAAGGAAGCTAGCTAACTCTTTTTAAGAATAAGTTTCACAAGAGTATTTTTTTTCTTCTCACACAGAAACATGTTTGGTTTGGGAATAAAAAATGAGTTACTTGACCTGTTGTGATGGATCAGGTGTCTGAGTCACTACACCACGCTCATTTCAATTGAAATCAAGTCTCTGCAAAAAGGGGAAAATATCTGTTTAAATGCATGATGCTCCTGAATGATGACCTCCATGCCTTATTTTCAGCAGGAGGCAGTGGCAAGAGCTGCATAGCACCGCAGAAAGCCAGAGAATGAAGGTTGTCTCTTTGTAGTTCTGCCATCAAGTTTTATGCTCTTCTTCACTATTCATCTCTAATCCAAATTCCCAAATGCCCATCTGATTGCCAAATGATAGTTAGGAGCCTAAATAAGCTCCAAAAGTACCTTCTGAGCATTTCATTTTCATCATTCCCTCATGTAAAATTCCTAGACTCAGTTCAAGACCAGTATGTGGAAAGACGTGGTGAAAACAGGTTGATGAAATGAGTTGTTGATGAGTCAATTATGGAGGAGTTCATGAGGAAACGGACAGTGGTTGCACGGATAGGAAATGAAAAGGGAAAGATGTGGGGAGGATGCCAAATGTTGAGAAAATAATAACCTCTTGGGGCATTTAATTGTTTTGCTTTGGTATTATTTTTTCTGTTTCAACACTGGGATAAAATAGGGGAGACAGTGCTCTACCCTTGTCAGGACCAGTTCCTGTGGCTTATGGTAGGTTACAACCACCTACCTCTATGTGACCTCTTTGACATTCCCAGTTGGAAGCCATAGGATATTACAATCACAGAGATAACTAAGTTTGATTGAAACTGGTTAGCATAGGTCCCTGCAGTATGGACCTTAGCCACCTGAAACAGCAAGGAGTTTGGTGTCGCCTGTTCATACAATTTGGCTGCTTATCAATGTATGAATATCCTTGAAGAGTCATAAACAAGGTCAGGTAAGTGGTTTTCTACGTGTATTGTGGAACCTGTGTATTGCAGCTGTCAACATTTCCCAGCAGCAAGATGTCACCAATTGTTCAGCTTTTGACTCAGTTGATCCTGAGCAATTCTTCTGCCCTTCTAGTTTTTGTGGCTCCTCTGCACCTCATTCTTCTTTTATCTCTTCATTTTTTCCTTTGGTTGTCCTCTTTGGCAGGAGCTTTCTCATCCCTTTCTCAGCTTTCTGTGGAAAGCTTAGTTAAAGCTATCCTTGAATCTCCTTTTCTCTTTGTTTTACACCTTATCACTGGCTGATCTTATCCTTCCATTTTGAAAAAATGCGTGTAATTTCTCGAGGCTGTTGGCACACACATCTACCTTTCTGCTTCAGAGCTGCCAGCCAAATTGAAGTTTAACTTTGTTGTTCTGATATTGTCTCTGATATGACAAGCCATCATCTCAATATGGCTAAAATAAAGATCCCCCTTTCTATTTTTTCAGTCATGCCCCACCTCTTAGCTTTGAGCAGGGTGTTTTTTCCTAGATATCTCTTCTTTACATTCAAGTCTTGTGCCTGCTTTCTAGAACACGTAGTTAGGATGGAGACTTCCCCATTTGCCTGTACAATGAAACTTGGGTATCGACCATATCCTTAGACAAAGCAAATGCAAGTTTGACCAACAAATATCTGCCCAGATGAGTATTGCTGCTAAGATCATTTTCCTAGCTCATTGCTTTGCCAGTGGCTGCTTTCTGTGTGCATTCACCTTCTCTGCAGGGTCAGACATAAGCCATTTGTCTTTGCTTTCAGAGCTCTTCTCCATCACCCATGTCCATTCATTATCAAATGATTGACTTCTGCCTTGGGTCTTCAGTCTGCTCCCAGCTCCAGCCTCTCTCATATTGCTGTTAGGCATAGAAATACATATCTTCATACTTTCTACCATGCTGCACATAGAGTTACCCATAAATACCTGTGAAATTACTTAAAGCTCTCCTTGACAGCAATTACTTTGGGGGTATGCTCTACCACTGCACAAGGTGCTGATCGTTGTTTCCCAGTGCTCCCTCCTCTGTCTACATCCGCCCGTTTTCTCTCTTCTGGTACCTGGGTATTGGAAATGCTTGACTGCAGGGACTTGTCTTTCGTTCTCTAGTGGTACAGCAAGTAGTCAAACAGGTTCCTGGCGCATGACTGGTCTCTGATTCATGATGGTAGTAAAAAGAAACAACAATAACAATAAGAAACAATAATAATAACAGGAACAACAATAACCAAAGAACCTAAGAAGGCTCTAGGTATTTAATACTAAACACACTTCGTTGCAGTTTTCTGGAACACGACACGAAAAAACACTAGCAGTGGCAAGGAAGTGGGGGTGGGGGGAGAAACAAAACCAAGTTAAATAAAAATCGTGTCTTAAGATGATATTTTATACTTTCTTTTTAAACTAATTCTGGTCACTAAAAAAAAAAAACCAAAACCCTCACAATCCAAACAAACAAGCAAGAGCTAAAAGCAGGGAGGAAAAGAAACAGTCATAGGAAATGAGAGGGAGAAATGCAGATGACACACAGCATGTCAGACAGAAATAATAATACAAAGCCAGGAAATTGTTGTCCCCTAGTGATGACTTTGGCCCACAGTCATGCATAGGACTCCTTACTTCACCTTCCAGTATCGTTTGGATTGTTAACTGTAATGCATACTATAGTGTTAGTTTTTATGTTTATATTTACTCATTTTTATATGAATTCCGCTTGCAGAGCTTAAGGAAAACACATCTTTCTGCAATTACTTCTTTAAGGTGGATACTGTCTCGGTGCAGAACTAGCTCACTTTTATTGCCTTTCACCCCCTCGTCTCTGACATCAACGGGAAATAACCATCTGTGTAACTACCCAAATACATCTGTGACAAAAAATCTATGCGGGAAAATAATATTACACTCCTGACCAACATCCCCTTAAGCAAGGAAGTCCGGTGACGTGGACGTCTCTCTGTCCCTCCTCTCTGCGCCCAGACAAAAGGGTCAGAGACAGATGAGAACCTGGCTTTGAATGCTTGACTTGCATGAGGCTGCTTTGGCTTTGCTGGCACCTTTGGCTCTGGTGCTTACCTTGCAGCTTGCCATGTCCCTTGTATCTGTCTCTCAGAGCAGATGCTAAGAGATTTTTCATTACAAAGACTTGTGGAATTTGTACTCATTTTTGAATGCATGAATTTTGAAGTTTGGGGGTCTGTTCTTCTGTTGATTTTGTATACTTGGCTATTATAAAAAAAGCTAGGAAAAGATGAAAATAATAAATAAAAAAAAGTCAGGCTGACTAACAGATTTCTGGAATAATGTATAGCCTTTAGGTTTAAAACTGGAATGTTTCACAGTAGCATTAATATGACAAACAAAAGCAAACCCAAACAATTCAAAGGACATTAATAGTTGATGTACAAACACACATTTAAGAAACAGCAGGAATTTTGGACTAAATAAAAGCAGAAGTAAGGAGAGACAGCTGGGAGAGGGGAACAAGAAGGCTTGAAACTTTGTGCCAACAAATGATAAAGTACAGTTTTTACAAGCCTACTTTCTTTATTCTCTATTCAAATAAAAAAAGCATTTTGCTACTGTCAGTAACGTTTGTGCACTGACTAAAGCTAAAAACACACCGGCTGTGTCAAGTTTAGCTTTTTATTCAGCACAGCTTGTATAAAATATATGCAAAAAAACCCCAGTGCATTGTGCTCAAACTTAAGATTCTTTTTAAAAAAATGTAAGATGCTGACCTTGCAACCTTTCTGCACATGAGTAGTCACTTCAGGTCAATAATAGCCATCCAGGTATTTCAAAGCACTGCACAAACATTCATTTGTCAACGGGAAAATTTAGGCATGTAAAGACAAGTCCAGCAAATAAGGATTTACAGGATCAGGTCCTAATTTTTACCTGTCATATTTAAACTGATTTAAAACTAAATACCTTCAAAAGCCTTAGGTAAAATACAGTACATATACTTACGAGTTAAACAGGCTGTAGAAAGCACGGAAGATAAACCTAAGAAGGCAAGAACAGTAGTGTTCAGTGCCTGTTTATAAGCTTTGGGTTCAGCATACATATGTTTTACAACTGCCAAACCTTTTCCAGCTTTCTCTTGCTCCAAAATACACTTTAAAAGAAAACACTGACATAGCTGTAGGTGTACAAGTACATGTGTGTGTATTATACATAAAAAAAAGAATATTTCTGTACAGGGTGGCGAAATTGATATAATTTCATTGAAATCACAAGCCATGGATTAGAATTTAGTTACATCATTAGGTAAAACATAAAAGGTTCAGAAAAACACATTTTAAACATAGTTTTTCTGGCCACAGGCAATAATGACAGTCTTTCTTAGAGCACCTCTGTACTAAGGAAAGTATATTTCTTTCTTTAGGTTTTCTTGTGCCAACAGTTTTTGACAGAAGTTGAAATCAATGATTTGCTCTGCCTAAAAAATCGATGGCTTTTGTATTACATACTACAGAGGGGTCCAAGACACACACATGGAGCTGCATCTAAAAGAGTCATCACAGTAGTCCAGAACAATTCCATGATTTTATTTCCATGAATTACACCCCTCCTTTGTTGCGGTTCCCAATAGTCCAGATCTCTACGGAAAACCATTCCTCTTTTGCAATGGAGTAACACACACAAAGAAACCTTTTCCTGGTCGAACTATGTGCATTTGTAAGCTTTTAGTGCAAGCACCATGAATCTTGGGTGCTTTGGCTGGAGCACTAGAAAAGGTAACTTTGTACTAGTGAAAAAAAATCCCTCCGCGAGCCAGAGGCTGAAGCAGCATGCGTTATGGAGCCAAGCTGGCAAACGAACAACTGGAGATGGATCTTATGCGGGGCTGTCAATGCAGTAATGAGGAGAACATTCCAACAGTAAATTAAATCATATTGAAGCTGTATTGCAAATGCCATTTTAAAAGCATTGAAGAATGGAAAAACAATCACTATTGGTGCAAGATGGTAAGCAGCACCAATAATGACAAGCATTTCACAAAAAATTGGGTCTATTATTAACACAAGATTTTCTTACACTTGCACTCTAAATCAACACTGGCAGCTGAACATGAGCAATATTAGCATAAGTTTTGTCCCAGTTAGTAAACAGAAGCGGTACAGATCAAAACAAATTTCTCATGTTGGGAATGAATGCCGCTCGTCAAAAAGCATCATGATGAGCAGCTACAGGGAGACAGGCCTACAATAATCAATCATCAATCAGTCATAGAAAGTGCTTATTCTGCCACTATACAAGGATCTTCATTACTATATGTGCACTGTTCTCAAGAGAGACGAGATAAAGGTTTCTTTCAATGATTAAAGCAATAGTTTCCATGCAGTAGAATGCAGTTAATTCTAGGAAAATACAAAACAAAACAAACCCAAAACAGGAGAAAAATACCAAACGACATAGATTGAAGCAGTAGTATTAGTGAAGGATCCCTATTCTTCTATTTTTTACTTTATTTAAAAAATGCAAAATTATAACTTTTCTAGTTTAGGAAAGGGGAAAGGATATTATAATCCACAGCAAAATATTCTTGAAGAATGTAGAACTTAATATTCCCTTTCAAAATGACAGGGAATACTGCACTGGTCCAAATTTTGACAGTGGATACTGACCCAGTGAAATGTGTTCCCTTTCAGAGTAAGCAGAGGGCTATTTTAAGCTTCATGGAAAAAAATATTGAATTGTATTAGAAGGTTGATAATAATATTAGTTTAAGGTAAAAGTTAAGTATCTAAATAAAATGTTTACAATCCTCAGTATAAATGCAAAATCAGAGTGCAAAAATGGTTTGAATCTGCAGAAGTTTTTTATATTATAATTCATAACTCTTGAGATCTGCAGATAAAAATATTAAATCCCCCGGAAAAGCGGGGTGGAAGGAGAAAAATGTTTCTGCTGTTTATTTTTGAAACATAGGCATTTTCTTTCCCTTAAGTGAGCCTACAACCACCCTGGCACCTATTCTGCACCACAAAATAACAACTGGATGCTCATGCTTGGAAATCTGGGTGAGGGAAGCAATTTAAAATTTATTTTCATAGTGGAAAATAGGTTTTGCCAAAATAGTTTCAGTTTATGAAAGGAGAGAACAGCTGTATTTGGTTTATAATAAATCTTTCACAAATCAGTAAAAGCAAATAGACAGCACAACTGTAACCCATAAAAGTGGAAAATATTAAACAACAGACAGTGAAGTTGTTAAACTTTCCCACAGATGCTGTTGGTAAAAAGACTCTGCAGAATACATACATGAAATGTGCATGAAAAGCGAACCTGAAGGCAAGGGGCATCAGAATGAGGCAGAATTACTTGTTAGAGGAATATCCTATTAAGGTGGCTATTCTGGGTACGGAGGAAGGTGTCTCCAGCAGTTTCCTACTCCCATTACTGAATGTTAGTGCAGAATAATTACTTGCTTGCCAAAAATGAGAGGACGTTGACCCTGCAGACTTATTGAATTCGTACTGCTTGCCTCCAGGCCATGTTGGGGGTTATTCAATTTTGCCTGAGGAGGACAATCTATTATGAGAGATGAGTCGAGAAGACATCTTCCCTGATTGCCCACCAAAACCATTATCGCAGTGTGGAGGGGGCATGAGCAGCGAGTGGATGGACAAGGCAGCGCTGATCCCGATTACCGTGGGACCAGATACAATTTGCATTACGAGCAGCAGTGGAGCTCAGGGCAATCAGCCGGGGATGGGGCCGCCGGCCGCGCGAGCACCGCGCAGCTAATTGCTTGTGCTTGGCCTGGCAACCTTCACCCTTGCAAGGAGGAGGCTGATTGGCTTGATCTGCAACTGGATGAATATTTTTACATTGACAAAAACCCACAAGTTATCCCCAAAGGGAAAACCAAATGTTTAAGGTGCAGTACATTTTTACACCTCTGACACTGCCTCTTGTTACAGCATAATTGTTTGACGTTGACGTTTTTCAGCCACTTAATGAGACAGAGTCAAGTCACAGCTTCATTTAAAATGAACAGACTAACAAAACCAGCAAAAATGTTTCCGTGGAGTTAAAAAACAACAACGCCCCCCCAGAGGATTCATTTTTGTTGAAAGATAAATATGTGATCCTTTGCAACGAGCTTGCCCCAACATCAATGGGAATCTTTCCAGTGGCTTTTAATCACTTTAAATTAGGCCCCCTTTTTCAAATGAAGGTCCTGTTCTTACAAGCTTTTTACAGGTTCCTCAGTTTGAAAGGAGCAGTGCTGTATTACATACCTGAACACAGTTGCTTAATTTATGGAACTAATTGGACATGTAAAATAAATCAATGTTTTCCAGTTCTCAAAGGATACGCTCTTCCCAACTTTGCCTGGTGCTAGAGAAATTGATCTGAAACCTGACTCAAAGCAAAATGAAACCACTGGAAATGCTATGTGGCTCATTTAAATGTGTTGGGTTTTATCTGAACCACATTAAACTCTTTGCTTGTGAGAAAACAGAAACGTAGTGCAGGAATTCATGTGAAAACATAGATATCAGCATGGAAAAATGCAATTGTTTCCTCAGTTCTGTTACTAGAAAAGTGTGGAATCATCCTCCTGGCCTTGCACCCCATTTTCCAATATTTTCGGTAGTCTGGAAGCGTAAAAGTGTGATGGGAAGCTGTTATCTCAACAAAAGAATTTAACAAATCCTAACATCCAAGAAAGCCTGAAATATCTTTGTCTCGGTTTGAAAGTTAGTTAAAACCTATGCCTAGTAAGCTTACAAAATTAAAGTCAAATATGCATCCTAGTAAACATTAAAAAACCCACTTTGCATTGTTTTGCTGTCCATGTTAGCATAAATTATCACCTTTAAAAAAAGAACAGAAAATTCTGATATTATCCATGGATCACCAAAACCAAGAGCAAGGCACAGTGGGTATAAACATAAATTTATTCTGCCATGGTGACCGGTGTGTCACTAGTCCATGGGGACGGTTTGATGGGTAGAGTATGTAAGGATCTACAAGTTACCAAACTGCTTCCTCTTGAAACACATCTTGGATTACAGTGAGGGCAAACAAAGGAAGATGAAGACATTGTGTCAATCTTGTTTGTAGTGAATAAGAGCAGCCCATATTTAAGGGCTTGGTTTAAGACCTCTAGGTGTATTCAGACTGATAAAGTCAGTCCTTTCCTCATGAAAACTCAATCCCATAATTAACTGCTCTCCTTAAAAAAAAAAAAAAATCAAACTGTTCATAGTAACTTTTTCCATTCACATATTCCTTTCATGAAGAAGAACAGTAATCATCAGAGTAACAATGAGGTGCATAAACACAGATATTGAGTGTCACTTGGGCTACCTGGGACGTCCCTTTTGTCCAGTTGTTGCAGAAGGGCTCAGATCTCCCATCTGTTCTCGGTCATCTGTACCAGCCTCACATAGATCTCTCCAGTTGGGCTATCTAGAATGATGCAAGGTAGCTCTGTTCAGGCACTTGATTCACATCATACAGAACTATTATAAAGCATTATATAATATTAAGCAATTCAAGCATAAAGCATTCAAACCTTGCTTTGAAGAAAGTTTTCTTAATTTTCTCCCTGGCTTTTCTGGAGGGAGCATTCCAGTAACATCAGACAGCTTTAAAGCACTGGGACAACTTCTGCCTGAAGTGAACCAAGGGACCTCTGGCCAAGATCCTCCTTGTCACATTTTCTGTGTGTCCCAAAGCGCAGTATATCCCACACATTGTATGATGAAAAGTTCTTGAGCAACATATTACTGTAATGAGATAACGATAATAATAACATTTTGTATTCTCAATTGGTGTTTATTCAGTTGAAAGTTAATTCCCAAGTTACATGCATGAAAGAGCTGTATTAAAGAAGACTACATTTTAATATTTACTAACTTCTTAGTGCCTGACTTGGCAACCACCATAACATTTTTGCAACCATAGGGGTTTTTGAAGGCTTTGTGCTCTTTGAGCCGGATTGGGGAAAGCTCTGGATGGATTTCCTTTGTTTTACTTTCAGGCATGCTAATGAAAGAAATTGCTCTGTGGAGCCTCATACGGACATCCAAAGGCTTCCTCAGCCAGGCTGAGCTTCGAGGTACCTTGTCCACACCAGGAAGAAATGTACAGATAAGGGCAGGGGATAGACTTGACTCTTTTTCCCCAAATCTTGTGTAGAAAGGAAAGAAGCAATCGGCTGGCTATTGCATTTCGCAAATAATTGCTGACAGCAGTGGAACGGGGAGAGCAGGGGAGAGCAGCACAAAAAGGTGACTTTCCTGCCATCCTGGTCTTCCTTGTTCAGCCTCTTTTGGTCTGCTGGGAGCGCAGGACGTGCAACCTGAGGAGAGGCACAGTGCTAAAATGGCTCTGTGTTTTGCCAGTGTAAAGATTACCTTCCTAACATATTTAGCACAATCTGCTAGTGTTAAATAGTAAAGCCCAACTATTTTGTGTAGTCTCTACACAAACGCCATCTACCCACCCTTTCCACGGAGACCATACCAGTTCACATCTCACGATCATGTTGGCATCACTCTGATCTTTACAGATACCTGAAGATTATTCTCCAGATGAAATACATTTTTAATGATTCATTCTCCATCGCAAACCTGCCCCACCCTAGAGAGAGATCAAAATGCTTCAGCTAAATCTTGTTTTAGTTCTGTTAGAAAATATGACTACTGGCCTTCCAAACTGCTTCTAAGGAAAGATATTTAAATGCAGCTTTTCTTGCAAAAATGCTAACAGATAGGTACTATAGCAGAACCACAGCATTTCTGTGGCCCCAGTGGCTTCACTGCAGATGCAAGTATTTTTCAGGTGATATTTACAGCCCATGGTCCCTGGGGAATGCGCTCTAGCACAAGATGGATCTGCACAACAAAAGAAAAACTGCAGGATGATCATGTACCTTCCAAAGGGCTGTTTACCAGCAATATATGGCTATTTATGGCCAGAAAGACAAAACTTTAATGAATCAGGAAGAAGTGTTCCCATTTGTTAAATCCCTGATATGGATATTTTAGAAGTAGGTGCACCAGATGATAGATTTCTCTTCTTCTCCTGGCATTTTTTGCTTTCTTTCCTACCAGGTGATGAGCCTTACTAATATCCCCAGCACTAGGTTTCTAAAAATTAGTATTTTGTAATATTACCTCTACGAGAGAGTCAGATTAACCAGAAATGACAGGACAGAAAACATAGACACATTGCTCAACTCTGCCCTTTACTCACAATTCGCTCATGAAATCATCAACAATTTTGCATGACTAAAGGCAGGAAGATTTGGCTGAGGAGGTGACGACGCTGAGCTCCATCCCACACTGTGAACAGACACCCAGTCCTCCACATTCTGCTGTGGCAGAAAATGGCTCTTTTAGCATTTTACATAAAATAAAGTTACTCCTCTGAGGAGATTGGCTGTTTATTTTCGAAAGCAACCTTCCTCCTACCACTGGAAGCGCCTGGAACTCAGTCAGCACCTCATCTGGAAGGATTGACTTGAGACATTGATTCTTGAGGTGCTGGATTAAGGCAGCAGGAGCGAGGCAGATTGATCCCATTTGTAGATTTGTCTCAGCTTTTACGCTATAGAAACCATTTTTACATTTTTCAACTCCTTTTTTCTGTCTAGCTTTTAAGAGAGAAAATGCTTTTCCCTGAGGTCATTTTAGACTCGCAGACAGTGTCTGTGGCCATTTCAAGGAGCTGATCAACTTAAAATAGAGTAGAATTTGATAATTCAGTGAATTCACTAATTGCATCCAATGCTTCAGTTTTATTTGTGGTTTCATATTAAATAAGGATTTTGTCTAAATGTATTTGGAAAGCAAGCTTTTTAGACCATCAACATATTCTACTAAGTAAATTACTGTTTAGACACTCTTTTGTGTAAGAAGGTTGCGTGTCTAATGCAGTGCAACAAGTCCAAAAAAGCTGTTAAATTTTGCTATAGAAATAATTAGCATGTCTTACTCTTTAAAAAATGTTAAAGCTCTAAAACCAAAACTTTTCTCCCAGACTCCAAGTTATACAGAGACCTTTTTGTACCAATCCACAAGAGCAAGCTACCAGAAACTCAATGGGCCCTGTAAATGAAAAATGCATGGGAGAAGTGATGAGCAGCGCAGGACCAACAAAACATGCTTCTTCACTTTCTCTGCTAGGGAGAATTTGGCTAAAATAAAAGAGAGGTTTGCTTCCCAGCAATCCTGGAGTGCCAGTGCAATCCTTGGGAGTCATCGTCAGCCATACATTCAAGTAAAGCATAAACATGTTAAACCTGCCTCTGTAATGAATAAGGTCCTCTGGCACTGCATATGTTACTTCTGGTCATGGACCGTAATTCTGAGCTCAGCAGTGTTCACATATATACCTCCATTTGGGACAGCAGCAGTAAAAACTTAAAGGTCTCTGGTTTCCATATGATATTTTCTGGCATAGATGGATTTTGCTCTGCATTGGAGGATTAGGATTAGAGTACAGACATAATAAAACTTCATGGCTTCTTTCCCAACCTAGGTTCTTCTTATTAGAATCACATGGGGACATAAACTGATCATAAAAATAGTAAATCTGTTATTATTTCAGTTATATTTATTATTCGTACATGGGATATATTGTGAGAAAAATAAATTCTAAACATGTATCAGCAAGGTGATATTAATAAATAAATCACCCACACTAAGTTTCCTAGACATGAGAATTGCTTAAGTAAATAACAAACTTAACAAATCAGCTTTTGACTGGCTTGCACTATTCCATACAGCACATCAAAACCTGGCACGTAAGGTGAAGGCATTTCTACGACCGTGCTGTCAAGATTTGTATGCATAAAAGGTGGGAGCACATGTAGCTAGAAAAGAAGGCCATCAAACTGGCAGATGAAGAGAACCCCAATGAGAACTAAATCTAGGTAGGTGAATGAGTGAAGGAAAGACCCCAGCTTATAACATCAAGAAGAATATTATCTCCTAGGTTTAGACCTAGCCTAGGTGAGAGGACCTAGAGAAAAGCTGCTCAAAGCTGGGTGGAGTGAATAGACCTGACTGACAGGCTGCTATAGGCAAGTGAGGCTGACCTGACTTGCCTATAGCAACTGAAACAGGAGGCACTGGCAAGAAGAAATAGAAGTCATTGTAAATCTTTGAACCAGAGGTGATGACAAAACATGTGAGAGAAAATGGCAAAGAAACTGGCCAAGGTACTAGCTTGAGAAGAAAACAGATCCAGGGTAATGATGGAGAGGTGGCAGTTTGCTTCAATAAAGTTGTCACTCAAAAGGCAGAAATAAAGACAAGAATAAGGTCCTCTGAGTGCGAATATGCACTTCTGGCCTGACTGCAACCACAAATATTGTAATAGAAAAATCAGCTCAGCAGCCGTGATTCGAAACAGAATAACCAGCTTCTGTACAACAGGGAGCGAACCTTTTGAGCTCTTTTCCTCTCCTTAATTGGTTTCTTTGACAGTGTTTTCCCTCTGCCCATAGCAATTCTCTGATGTTTTCTCCCAGAAGTTTTCTCTGGGTTCTTGCAACACTACTGAAACACATAAAGTAAGAGTGTCGAGCCAAATCATATCTCAGAACTAGCTGTCCAGCCTCGGTTCCCCAAGGAAGTATTAATTTCAAGCACATGGCTCAACAGGTTAGCACCTTGCATTCAGATAACCGCAACTCAGTGGATTTCTGGAGGATGTAATTGACTTTTCTTGCTTAGAGATGTGGGAGGAAATAAAAATGTCACTTTGTGTTGTTTACAAGACAAAAACCGCAGACCTCCTTCTGTGGATTCCCACGCAATGCATCTGAAGGTGCAAAATAACCCAGTGACACGGTGAGCTGTACACACCGAGAGCTGTGTTTAGGCTTTCCATGTTGTGATCAAGTCTGAAACGAGTGGCACGACTTTCAGTGGCCTTTAGTTATTGGACAGCCATAGATGAACTTGCAAGAACAAACACTAGTCTTAGGATGAAAAGAGACCTTCGATAACTCTTCCTAGGGAGTGTGAACTGTGCACAGAAAAGGGTGCTCCGAGTGGTGAGCAGAAATAAGAAGGGAGGCCAAGTATTTTAAAATGTGTTTTAAACCAGGACCTAGCAGGGCAGTGGCCCACAGCCTAAATGTCAATGGTGGGAAAATGTGATATGGCAGGTGCGTCAGCTCTGTTATCTGTGTCACTCGCAGATGCTGCAACACATGCAGGCTGCTACTTTCCAAAATAAGTGTGCACAGATCAGGGCAGGGGTGCACCGTCCAGCCTTGCAAATGCTGTGCCCTACGTCCTCTCCCATGCCTGACACCTCTCAGAGTCAGGAAAGGAGCTCACCTCCCTTTTCTGCTACCGGCAGGTCTCGGGGGTCCATGCTGCATGCTGGGTTGCAGCCCCACTGCGGCCTCTGCATCAGCCCCAGCCCGACCTCGGGAGCCGGGAGCGGAGCAAAGCTCCTCCCAGCACTGCCTCTGCTGGAGCAGCCGCTGCAGCCAGGGTCAGCTCCTAATTCATGTTCTTCTCCCAGGGCCTAACACACTTTCCATTTCAAAATCTATTTGCTACAAGCTTTCAACGTTTTGCTACCGTATGGACACTCAGTACATTTGCCATATCTTACTATAAGTTTTGAATGGAGTTGCATTATTCTAAAGCATTATTTTCTGTGTTGTTTCTTTCACCTTTGTCAAGAAGCTGTACAAATTCTCACCTCACTGTTGGAAACATTCTTTCGTTCAGGCTGACCATTCTTCAAAGGACCTTTTAAAGAAAAGAAAAAAAAATTCAAAAATTCTGTATTGTGATCTAGCAGCTATTTTCCTTTTTAATATGGGAGCACCAGCACCACTTGCTCAGTTGTTTTTGCCTAATGTTCATTTAAGCATATGTGTGAGAAAGCTGGCGTACAAAACATTAGGCTAACATTTGGCGTCTGGAACAGTGTTGCAGAAATTAATAGCTCCAGCTTGCAGATAACATTCATATTGACCACTGACCTATTGAACTGTTATATTTAGAAAGATCATTTAAAGGAAAATCTCATAGGCTATTGAATTTGAAGCTGTTCCAGCTACTCTGCGAGGCTTTTTTTTCCTTCCTTTTCTCTCCCCTGCAGTGGAATTCTCCAAGGCAAATGGAGTAAAATATTTTGCTGGAGGGGATACTTTACTTTCAAGATTTATTCCTTTGCACCACAAATATATCAAGGAAAAAAAAAATCAAAGACAATAGCAAAAATGTTGAAAGAATCAGAAAGTTTATTTTCAATCTCAGTATGAGAGGTTGACAGTTAAGCAGCGATTGTTTGTTTTATCTTGTGAGGGGGGTTAATTTTTATGTTAGGCAGCTACAATCAAACTGAAATAACTCACATTATTTTATTTTAATATTAGTTGTTTCTCCTTTGATGCCATGTCAAGGGAAGAACTGTCCTTCCTACTTATCTCAGACATCTGCTGCAGAGGAATTGTCTGTTAATTATCTTGACAGATACAACCTGCAAGCTTGTTTTGATGAGCTGTGATCTATACGATGTAAAATATATCAAAGCATTATGTGTACAAGCCTATTTAGCATGCTAGCAGCATGTATTTATAGATGCTTGCTCTCTACTTTTCTGCCACGAATAGTTTGTATGTTGAGCTAACACTTGTCATCGTATTTGCAATATGATGGTCAGACCACCGTGCGCACACCCTATTACCATCTGCCTTTCTCTGAGGGTAGAAATATGTATTAGACTATTTAATAGTCTGTAAAATCCAAACCTGAGGGAATGTTTTGCTGGTCATTTAACCTTGTGCATTCTCCTCCTCTTTATTCTCTTCTTAAAGCATCGTGCATGACTTTTCTGCCCTTATCAAGTGTTGATGTTGAAAACAAAAAAATACATTTTATTATTAAAGAGATTCTTGCCAGGAGGTAAAAGAAAGATGTGCTCCTATGAGATTTGCTTACATATTCTGCGAATTGTAGATAGTATAGCTTTACATTTATTGAAATTGTCTTTTCCCCCGAGTTCTAAGAAAATGTGCCTAAAGCTATTATCGCATCTATCGACTCTGTGGGATTTAACGGACGTGGCTCCTGCTCCCAAGTGGTTGGAAAATGACCTCTATGAAGCAAAGTTCAAGCAGAGTGAAAGCTCTGAGACTGAGATTAGAGACCTGTCAGTTGCCTGGTAGGATAAAAGTGTAAAATTATATGTAACACTCAGTTCAGTCACATCAAACAGCTCAGAAATGTTTACTGAATGAACTACACAGTCGCTAATTACACTTTCCCCTTAAGTATTCACGTTATCATGGGCAACAAATACCTAGAGAATCTGGAAAGGGAAAGCTTCTAATAAGTATGCAACAATTACAGCAGGCATGGTTTTGCACCTTAATTTTCTTACAGTGATTATTTATAGTGAAGAGGCAAATTTGGCCTGTCATCGCATACAGTATCTCTGTATCTCTGTTTCAGGTCTTCTGAGAAAAAGATATGATAAATTTTAAATCAAAATATAGCAACAGGAGCATATCTACTAACACTAAAATAAACACAGCCTTCATCACAAGATGGTACAAAACATTGCCTTAACCTAGTGACCTTTACTGACCAGGCTGTTCAGTATGGCCATATATATAATGTCTAATGATTACAGCAGCAATTAAAAACCTGATGAATCAAAGTGTGTTGAAATTGCTCTTCCACTTCTTTCTGGAGGAAGTGCATTAACCTTGTGTACTGTGGATTTTTTTCATTCTTGCAACTTCCCTATGTTAAAAATTGCCTTTCTCTTGATATTCACTAATTCCAGATTTTGTAACATAATACAGAAGACTATTAATGAAAGGTACTCTTTCCACAAGCAAGGACCCTGCTCTACACTTTAACTATTGCCCACAAAAACCTCTGACCATGGACATGATCCAGAAAGCAAAAGCAAGATGCAGGGGGCCCAGGGACTTCTGAGATGAGCTTTGTAGGGCAGTTGTGGTAGGCTGACATGAGACACTTCAGGCGAGAAGGGAAGACAAGGCTATGGGAGGCTCTGCTGCTGGTGTCCATGTGCTAGAACACATGCTCAACCCCATCCGCTTTCAAGCCATTGGAAGCCCATTGAGGCAACAAGGTCATTAATAAACCCACAGAGAGAGAAACCCGGGATGATCCATTTCCACGGGCACACAGGCAATGAAGCACTCAAGCATGCGGCCGTACAGAAAGAGAGGTAACTGCTCAACCTGCTGCCATTTGCACACCATAGGTGACCAAATTATGGTTCCTGTTGCGTTTTTTCCTTCTTTCTTTCTTTCTTTGAAAATGCATTTTATGGAATGGGAGTCTCTTTTTTTCTTCTCAGTAATTTTTTTGAGTCATACTATACTCTAGTCAGGAAAGGAAGAATTTGTTTGATAGAATAACTACAGCAGATGAAAAATCGATATAACAACATCATCACAATAAAACTCACAGTTATACTAAACTGCTGAGCCAGTCTGGAAGAAACTACTGTTTTACCATCTGAATATTTCTACTGTCTACTCAAAGTATAGTTTAGTTAAACTGGTTTACATTAGCAAGTTTAGACAACAAATTATTTCACAGAAAGATATTTGCTGTAACAGTTATCATTGAACAAATGTAGCTTTATCTCTGTCTCTGAATTTAATATATACCTTTGATTTTTTTATTCTTGTAATTTTTCTCAGATAAAAATTAGCTTTTTCCTGATCTTTGTTAATTCCAAATTCTGTAACATCATAAAAAAGCCTAATTAATAAATGCAGAACCTTAATCTTCTACAATATATTCAATAACCTGCTAGTAAAAAAAATATGATTTTTTTTCTCTCCACTTTTATATGATCTCTAAAACATGTGCTTAATTAAAATTGATCTTTCTTACTTGAAATCTTTACAGAGTGACTTAGAGAAACATGGCCTCAAACACAGTTATTTGAATTTACATTAGCAGAAGATCTAACCAATAATATGTAATTGCTGTTACATACTGTCATTTACACTTAATGCTACTGTCTCAAGCATTTTAATCACGATAAAGCATACGTTGTTTCCAGCTGATTTTTCCAGACTACTTGATTAAACCCCAAAAGTCTGTAAAACATTGTACCTGGCACGATGATCGGCATGCAGGACAGGTTAGTTGAAGTTTTAAAGGGGGAGGGTTTTTTGCTCGATATGGATGTTCTGGAGCGGTGGGAGTCTGGTGCCGAGTTCTGGGGTCCAGTTCACAGTTACAGTCACAAGGGGCACATCCCACAGTATTTTCCCTGTTAGCTGAATTAGCCACACCATGAACTCCGAAGAATTAACCCAAGACGGCAGCGGCGGGGGTGTGATATTCTGCTTTTTAAGGCTGCATGTTTTAAGGCTCTGTAACCATCCTTGAGAAATCTAGTGTAACCAGAAAAACACATTAAAAAAAATAAAAACTTCCCTTTTAATTTCTACCTGTGTCTGACTCTAAATAGGCAGAGCCTCATTGATTCATTACCTTCCCTAATCTCTTCTGAAATGCCTATTTTATGCTTGGCCAATTACCAAACTTTACAAATTTCTCCATTTCATTGACAGACGTGTTAGTTCTATCAAGAAAGTCCAGAAATGGATGCCAGAGAAATTAAACATGTATTGCAGCCAAAACAGGTTAAGGACACAAGGACACGTTCCAAGACATCCGAAGTAGCTCAGACAAATTTGCTTATGCGGAAAAAAAATTGTAAATATGTGGAAAGAAAAGGAGTACCTCTTCCACAGTGCTTTGCCAGAAGGAAAAATCCCACAGCACTGCCATTCTCCAAATTTTTACCTTCACTGTCTCCGGGTATTTTGAAAGTAGATGCCTCAAAGACAGTCTGACATGAGAAATGCAGCTCAAGTGACTTAGCAGAGATCCCAAGGAGCAGAGACAAATCCACACTCTGGACTAGTTGATGTATGAAAAATACCTCAATTCTCTCTCACGTGCAGTTTGTTAACAAATGGTGGAATTTTAACATTAAAGCCAATCAAATTTTGGGTGAGGAGTGGGATCAAGATAGAATGGACAATTGGTTTACTAAAAAGGTTTGGAAATCATGATGAAATAAAGCACTTTTTAAAAATTGTGCACATATTCCATAGCCAGAATTCAAAATCCGTAAGGAAATAAGCCCTTTTGGAGGAGGTGATTTCCTTCAAACTCTGCCCTTCATGGACAAGTTGCAGAGCTACCCCTGCACAGAATCGACACAATCCTGAATTGCTTCATAGCTCTCCTATTCTTGATTGCAAAGAAAACAAACCCCTCCCCATACTCTATTATTTGGAAATTAATACCCAAGTCTTCCTCTCCACTCTCCCTGTTTTCTCCCTTCCCAATATTCAGAGGGTATTAGCCATAGTAGTGAAGAACGGCTTCTGAGACTCCTGCTAATCGCAGGGTGATCGCAAGTGAGGGAGATGGCGAGGGAGTTCCGCAGAGACGGATCCCTGAGTAGGTGCTGACAAGAAGTTCTTGTTTGGTGCACATTTTCTGTGGCAGGGATGCTAGCGTATCAGACAACATGACCTGAGGTAGACATAGTCTGGAACTGGATCCCGAAAAACCAGGTCTAGTTTTTGTTTCTGGGAACTTTTCCTATTTGACAATTTGTGCCAGTGACAGTTATGAGAAAGACATTTTCAATCAAAAAAAAAAAAAAAAGTGGAAGGTCAATCTAAAAGATAGAAAGAGTTTTCAGATATTTTAAACTTTTCCTTCATTTGTTTTTTATAGAAATGATTTTCAAAAAATAAAGACGTGATGGATATGCCCTGGGCTTGACTTCCTGTGGGCTAGGAATGGGATAAATTATGTCTTTGCACTGTAAAAGGTGATCTTTCCTCTCTACCAGTGCTATTAGCATCTGCAGGTCTATATCCACAGGGAACAATTAATTTTTTCCCTAACAAGTTTGCTCATTAGAGTATCTGACTACCACTTTTTTTCTTTCCAATAGCTGGTGCCCTCTTTTTGTAGCAGATGTTGAAACTGAAAATAAGTTCCTTAAACATACGCTATTACGGTTGGAGAAAGTCAAGTGTGGCCTGCCTCCTGTTTGTGCTGGAACCAGTGCGAAACACAGGCTCTCTCTCTGGTACTCAGTGGGAAGTTGTAACTGGCTAATTGATGACCTGAGAAAGGACAGGTTGAATCTTCAACAAATATTTCCTTTATATGAAACATGAATTATACACTGAAGTCAAATATAACATGATGAAAACAGAAACAGATAAAAGCCCATTCCCTTCACAGATGCTCAGTCTTAACTCTCCCCTCCTGGTAGCACCATGTCCCCTCACCTGCAATGCTCTGTTGGCCCAGACAGGGCCTTGATGTGCAAAGAAAACAGCAATTTGCAATGCCCATTCCTGCCTCCTCCATCTCATTTTTTTTCCTTGAAAAAATCATATCTGATCTTCTTTCCCCATTTTAAAAATAATTTGTGAAATATTATTTTTCTTTGAAATTCACCTTTAATAATTCCCATCCTTTCACTCTTCCCGCACCCAGTACCTCTGGATGGCCAGGTGGATTGCTTGCACCATCAGAAGAGAGGGCACAGCAATCTCACTGCTTCCCTCATCGTGGTCAGTTTGAGACAGTCCTCCAGGCAATTTAACAATGGCTTCCCCCCGCCACAATAAACCACTTTATAGCACTCTTGTCCGATTCAAATTGACCTGCAGGGCACATTTCAGTAGCAGTGTAATTCACTTTCTCCCTTCCCTTGAGCTGAAAATGGTATGGCATTAGTTGCCATATAATGTGACGTCTATGTCTTGTTTCTCCTATTATCTAGACTAAGTAAATCATAACAACAGCAATATAGTTGTGCGTTGATTTAAATGAAGAAATATGGTTTGATGTTAAAATAATTCCTCTAATTTATATAGAGCAAAGCCTCACACAACGTATTATGTCAATGACATCCCAAATCAAGATGTGCAATCTTGAGAAATTGTTTGATTAACTTCTGTCTTGTAAAACATCTTCTCGTGGCAAGTACTTAAGCCTGTAAAAGCTGCCAAGTTCAAGCCAGTGTGGCTCATGCTATAAGTCTTTCTGCAGTCCTTTGGGCCACTCCGTAACAAGAGCTACCATTTTGCTGTCACTGTCACTTCGCATATCCAGTCTCTAAAGCTCTGTTTGTTGTTTCATTCTGTTCTATGTCTCCCTTAGGAACTTCTTCATTTTAATATAAATAGAGCGCTTCATCATGCAGTGCCAAAGACTCATGGAAGGTACAACTCTCAATATTACTGAAAACAATGCATACAGATGAATTTGGCAGCAGATCACAAACAAAGGGCCTTAATGAAAAGGGACAAACTTCCTAACCCAAAGGTATGGAAGGGGAGAGTTTGAAAATAATAAAGGAAAGGGGAAGTGAACACCTCCCTCTGCTAACCATTCGTTCTGTTGTTATTCACAAACATCACCGGAAGCAGATAATTATGGCCTTTTGCCATACGTCACGAATACATCATACAGTATGCATATTTTTAAAGTTCATTTTTAATGGGATTTTTCTTTTAACATGGAAATTAATTTTCCTTCTGAATTGGGATGATTTTTTTAAAATCCCATAATATTTCTAAGCAAAAAATTTATCTTTGTTTTAGAAAACGACATTTTAGAAAAAAGTTCATTTTGGAAATTTTAACAGTTGTTTTTTAATGTTGTTTAAAACTTTGCATACTTTTCAATTTTGCTTTTTTGTATCTGCCCATTTATATGATATGATCAAGAATATGATAATAAAATATGACATCATAATATTAAAATAGGAAAATTAGGATACGATAGGATAGGATAATAGGATTAAGGATGCCCAGGCAGAAGCATGAACCTTGATGTGTTATGTGTTGAGAAAACACAAACTAAAAAGGCAGTTTCTAACACTTTCATAGTAACAGCAAATAATAATAATAATAATAATAATAATAATAATAATAATAATAATAATGTGCTACAACCACTGCATGTCATTATATGACATGATAGCTGTGATATATTACATTCTGGTCACCTAATACTTAGTACCAGGATAACTTTTTATATTTTTTTGGAAGAAAGCGTCCCCTATAAAAGTGACAGTTGAGACGTTTCAGAAGAGATGAATGAAATCAGGGGTTTAGTTCTGCAAATTTTACCTCTCACGTGTTGGTGTATAAACCCAGTACCACTGACAGGTTAGATCTCATCCCATTCTGTACAAAGTAACATGAGGGGATCAAATAAAATTTGGGGTTTGCCCTAGCAATAGTTTCTAATGACTTAATTACATTTAAACCATCTTGTCCACAGCCCTTTGGCTTTAGCCTCTTACTTGGACAATATAACTGTTTCTATTATATTCATATGGAAATGCTTTTGGGATCATATCAGCTCATGCTTGCATATTTAATGTGGTTGTTCCAGTTTAATAGTTTACTGCATGACAGTTCTTAGCATTTCTGTTTTCTTTTGTGCCCTCTGCAGTGAATACACAGGTTATCTCATATATTTACTACACTTTTTCAAATACTACATGTGCAGGAACATCCCAGCCATTTGGAAATTGCTAATATCCAGTTACAAATTCACAAGTGGCAAATATGCAACCGTGAAATTCAGTAGTTACAAAGCAGAACATTTGTACATTGTAAATTCCTGTACATTTCTTAAGTTGCATGATGGGGAGCAGCAGGTGACATTATCCAGTTTTATGTGCACTTTACCTTTCTCTAACACCCCTCTCGCTCCCCTCCCTTGTACCAACGCTGCTGAAGTATAGAGTTTCATTCATTCACTTTAATGCTAAAACCCATCATGCTCAAAAAAAACATTTCAGAGAATTGAATAGGAGCAAAGCTAATGCAGACTTTTATCTGGATGGGTATATTTGTATGGTTATGTATGTGCTCACGTATGTAGATGAGAGCAAGCACAGAGGGAGGATGGAGGTCACATTACAGTATTTAATGGACGTATGGCATTTACCCTTTCTGCCATCTACCCTCTCTCCTCCTCACCACAGAATACAAGCACCTCAAAGGTATTAGCGTATCTAAACTCATGACACTTCTGTGAGGCAAAGGACTGTTATTATCCCTTTTTTAGAAACCAAAAATTCAGCCTGGAGCCATCTGGTCAGGCCAGCGTCTCCCACTTTGCTGCCCAGCAGCAGAGCTCTGGGCCTGCAGGTTTTGTTTTTGCAGCCTTTTGTGCTAAACAGGAAAGTTTAGCAAAACTTTCAAACCAAACAACACTAAGGTTAGGGCAACTCAATTCACTGGTAGTGGTGCTGAGTGGAGGTTTTAATGTCCCGGCTCCATCCCCTGCCCCCGTGAGCGCTTGAGTTACTTTACGTTGAGGAGTGCAACGCGGATGCCCTCCCTCCTACGAACCTCCCCTAAGACCGAGGCTGCAGGATTGTGATCTCTCCCTCTCTTTTGGCCAAGAAAACTGCACACAGAAGGCTCAGGCCAGGCCCAGGCCTCCTGAGCCTCAAGCACAGCGCATGGGCGACAGAGCCCCCATACCCTGGCACCTCCCTCCCAGGGAACACATCTCCAGCAGTGGTGTTTCTGTTCCTGCAGAACATGGCAGGTGGCAAACATCCTGTGGAAATCTGTGGAGTAGGACAAGCCGAAATGAAATTTATTTTTATGCACCATGGAAGTGCTCCTAGACGCGTGTAAGGGCTTTTACTATAGAAGTAACTCATCTGGTATATTAGCCCTATGTTCTTTTTACTGTAGCTGCAAATTCCAGCTTTTAAAAAAAAACCCAAACAAATTACTTAAATGTCAGAGAAGAGGCATCATAGCGGTGTGTATCAGGTAAATGCCAAGTCTTGCAAAACAGACTTGCACAGAAAGGAAGAATGAGGCTACTATCTAATGCCTTTTTATACATTTTTAACATAATGATCTGCTCCCAAGTTATATTTATAAAGCTGTGTAGTCTATATACTAGTCACATCTCAAACAACTACCATAGAAAATACTTGCTTGATATCTGTAAGAGGCCCTTTCACTGGGCCAATAAAACATAGAGCTATGTGATTATTATTTTCAAATATACAATATTCTACTTCATAAGTAGCCCAGTGTATCTTCAGCCACACCACTCAGAGTAAAATGCTAGTTGGGGAATAAAGGAGGATAGAGTCTACCTCATAATTATAAAAGATAGAGGGACATAAGCAAAGGTTGATATTTAATTATCTTATACCATAATTGATACCTTCTGATGAGGCAGAGCAGTGGAACCAAGCATATTTAGTCAGAAGGCAAGCAGACTAGTAGAAATCCTTAAATAACAGTGGTCAAATTCTGTTGTCACATTGCAAATTAATTGGTGGCAGAACTTAGTTTCAGTTGTCTGAAAAAAGTCCTTTCTTACTACGTTTTTGCTGTATAAATAATATATGGTATTTTTGTGAGGAAATAGTTGTGTAACTCATATATTCACTCTGTGCTTGGAAGTTTTTGCCTCACCTGTGTCAAAACATCATAATCTTACAGCTGCTAATTGCAGCAGAGTGGCGCCTTGAGTTATTTTTGTGGTCAGCATGAGATGGCATGTGACATTATATGTTATAGTAACCCTCAATGAGGCCTTTCTGTCGTAAAGATTTTAATGCAGAAAGAGAAGGGGGTGGAATCTCCCAACATCACTTTAATCTGTAAGTACATTTTTCTTGATCATTATGTGAAATTAAGGTGATTTGGTTATTTGTCAGATTTACTACTTTAATACTAACGCATGGTGGTGTAACACATTAACTAGCTAATACTTTTAAGGCAGTTCGTCAAAATAAGTGCATATTAGTTCAGTTCTGACTATGCTGGGCTTTTGCCCCAGCAGAAAATGAGCAAATAAAAGCAAGAATTTAACATGATGAGTCATACCAATCATATTAAAAACTTACCTTTTAGGGAACACATTAGGTGATATGCCACAGCCCATATTTAGGAACCCTCTGATTGACATTGGCAAGAATTTTGCTGTGTAGGAGCCATGTAGGGACTCCAGATTTTGGCTTGCTCTGTCTTTAAAATGCCAATAGATCAGATGTGTTCTGAGAACCACGAACAACTGAATTTTTTAAAAAAGTATTTTTTAATCTCTACCAGTTTCGTAACAGCCTACGAATAGGCGTATGCTCTTTAAGCCGAGAACGTATATCAGGTTTCCTGGAAACCATCCCACTAGGGCATGACTATAGCTCCAATATAAGCAGTGAAGCACTTAAAAGGGGGCTAATTAGCTATTTGCTGTACTTGACAGATAAAAGATGTATGCAAGCACAGAGAAAAGACTGCAAATATAGATATCCCTGATTATGTTATTGTCCAACATTTTAATTAATTTCTTAGACCATCTTTGTGTAATGTAAAAAGGTTTTAAAAGATGTAATAGTAACAAGGTTGTGGTGTTTCTTTAACTAATCACCATCACTGCAGGGTGCTGGAAATTTTAAAGCACGTTTTATATGCTCAGTTCATTGAAGAATTACTTTTACTTCTACTGGCCTTAATTTTTTCTTTATTTGCAGAGCAGCAGTGAGAAAGGTGTCATTTGATTCAACTAGTGTGCTGCCCAGAAGCCAGGGCGGATGCCATTTTGGCATGTAAATCGTCTACAGAGGAGACAGACTGGCTGGTAACTACAAATAGGGGCAGATGATAAAACCTTTGGGCTCCGTCTGCAACTCTACAACTCATTCACTGGGTGAGGAAGTAACACAGCTTCTCTGAGAATTGTTTTAGCTACCCATAAAATTGGGAAACCATATTTATCTGTCACTTGTGAGCATTCTGTGGCTTTACGCCCCACCATCCCCCACGTTTTCTGAAAGCCTCAAAAGAAATTTCCTCACAATATATTTTTGCTTCTAATTTTAGCCAAAACCAAAGTTGTGTACAATGTGAGGCTAGCCAAGCAAATAAATACATTAACCAAACCTTCTGAAACAAAAACATTTTGGACCAGGGTTTAGATTCTAGCAGGAATTAGGGCTCCTTCCTGGTTTACTGATACGGTTTCACAAGTTCACAACGATATGCATTCACCTTGGCTATAAATCATTTTGGTGTGTTTCCATCAATGTCACAGGATGGAAGGATTTGGCCCATGCCACATCAAAATAATGAGGTATGCGGGTAAGGAGATAGGTACCAACAGAGTAAATAGCAGTACAGAAACCAGCAGCCTTTTAAGCTTTGTTAATAGCGAGGGGCCAGGTACATTAAAGTAGCAGACAATTTGTTTGATAAGCAATTGATATTTGACAGGCCAGTGACAGCCTTGT
Organism: Gymnogyps californianus; assembly: GCF_018139145.2. NCBI lineage: Eukaryota > Metazoa > Chordata > Aves > Accipitriformes > Cathartidae > Gymnogyps > Gymnogyps californianus. The sequence continues at coordinate 60,076,589 of NC_059474.1, read as the reverse complement.
TGTCAGGAGATCACTGCTCCAGTCTCAGTATGTGACTTTAAAAACTTCACTAGGGGAAAAATTACAGTCAGGCAAGCAGCAGCAAGGCATAGCCTAAGGCGCTATCTGCCAATAACTAAGTCCTAGGGAAAACTGATTTGTGGCTTCTGATCACATGAACCTATAGCCTTCACTATTGACTAATTGTGGTTCATCTGGATGTAGATCTATCTTGGCTAACAAGAAAGCACTAGAGGTCTTCATTTAGCCATTGAGCTGAGTCTCTGGAGACATGTGTGCAGCTGTCTTTACCTTCTTACCAATCAACACATCAAAAGCTGCAGAATATATTTCCACTTTCAGAAATGCAAACTGCAAGTGAGATAAAGTTGCCAAACTAGACTTGAAAAAGAGTGAATGATTATGACTCTACTCCAAATACAAAAGATAAATCATTTATGAACGTGCAGAACTTTGCTATCCATATAAATTTAGAACAGATACAATGGAGTCAATTTATCAGCTGGACAGCCGCATCATTTTAATGTAACTGTAAAGGATTAAAACAATTTTAGGTGCTTTTTCTTCCTACAAAGCAGCAAACCAGGGAGAACACAAGCATACCAGATGAATGCACATTCCCTTGCACAAAACAACCATTGAACGATGCTGTTTTGATTTGTTTTATTTCTGTGAAAATAGTATAGTTAAAAATAATCTACTTGGTGTCATGAAAATCAGCTGCTAATTACTATGCAAAGCATCCTACCTAGTCCAAACATTATGCTAAAATTGGGGGAAAAAAAATTATCAAACACTATTATGGAAGTATTTGAAGCTAAAGCTACAGAAAAGACAGGGTCAGCAATTTTGACTTAAATCACCTTCTTGGCTTCTGCTCAGGTTAAAAATTCTTTCAACTAAAGGCAGTATGGGCAAGTCGCAGAACACCACCACTGAAGGAGCTGAGCTCCCTCATACTCCATCAATGCTATCAGAGTTTAAAAGTCCACAGCAATTTTAGGGCTCAATTGTAGTTTGACTTAAAGTCCAGATTTAGGTCACGTTGGACTTAATAGGCAAACATTTTGCTTCAGTCTCAAATGAACAAGAGTTTTGTGATGTCCATTAATCAAGGCAGGACCAGCCAGTGCTGGATCTGACTCTCAGTCTCATAATATGAGGCATACCCAAACCACCATTGCTTTTTCTTGTTTGTACTGTCTCGGTAAGTCAGGAGAAAAGTTTTTCTTGTGAGATTTCTGTTTCCTCCCGGTCCAGAAGAATGAAAGTACAGAGAGGCACAGAGTCCTTGCAAGATTTCAGTATCTCTGTGTGTCAGCTTGGCTGCAGAAGGGAAATGGCAGATATTTTTGCCATTTAACGTTCTGTCCAGTTAAATTGGTGTTTGCAGCCTGGCAAAGAAGAGCAAATTGAGCACATCAAATTAAAAGCAATGTAAAGTTCCCCTTAGAATGTCAATCCTGAAGCTAACTTTTTGCGTTTTTAGTTATATTAATGGATACCCGTTTCTGGATTGCCTGACTTGACTTACATCAAAAAGGAAACTAAAACTGGCTGAGCAGTCTCGGTCTAGGAATTATTAGAAATTTAGAGGGAGAGATTTAAAATTTAAAACCTGTTCTTCAGGGGAGATTGTTCTATGTAAGTAAAGCAGAAGAGGCTTGTGAGGGTGTTTTCAAAGTTCTTAGGGTTTAACAATAAATTTCTGCATCTATCGAGGTGTATCTATTGCTGCTTATTATTATTACTACCAATTTTGATCTAACACACAGATGCGCTTTTTTTTTTTAAAGTAATATATATATATCTCACATTTCTTTTTGTTGGACTTCCACTGTGAAGCTTTTGCCCAATAGACTTATGATAAACAACAAAAGTTCTTACAGGCAGGGCAAGCAGTTTAGCCTGTTCCCAAAGGTGCCACATCCTTCTTGTTACAAGACCTTCTTTTCACATTGCTTATAATTTTGCAAAATTAACTCCCAAGGATAACATTTTCCACACTGATATAGTTACCCTGGAAAATATCTCAAGATCTTGCCTCTTGTCTTTGAAATACAGGAATGCCTCTATACTCAAAGCAGGGTTGGCTTGTTACCACTTACTCAAAAACGCCTTCAGTTGGCCAAATTGTAAAACTTTGTGAGGAAAAATAAAAAATAAAGAAAATCACACTTCAGTACAGTCTCAGTAAAAATAGCTTCCACTTTTAAGAGTTTTTTCAAAGTGAAAACTCTGAAGATTTCACCTTACTGAACTCACTCTGACCCCCACAAAAGACAGAATGGACACAAACCAGGGCAAGGGTGACCTGGGAGTGTTTCTCGAATTTTCTCTTAAAGGGCTGCTCCTCTCCAGGGCTGCTGCCAGGTACTGTAGCTAGGAGCAAGGCATCACCAGCATTTCTCGTGCTCCTGGTTACTGCTCCCTGTGCAGGTGGGGAGAAGCTGCTGGAGCTGGAAACCAATGCAATGGAAAACTACAAGGAGGGAAACGTGGGGGTAGCGAAAAGGAGCCCGGTGGGCATGCAAGCAGAGAGAAGAGAGAAAAATTGTGATGAGTATTTTATAGAGAATGGGGTAGGGGGAGGATAGATGAGATTTAATGAGAAATTTTGAGCTAATTTTTTTTTATTAGGAAACACTAGTTTACCAAACTTGTAACTTTCCTGCAGAAATTAGTTTTCCTATTACATTTCATTCAGGAAAGGGTTCTTACCTCCCGAATGGAAATTTTGGAAGGAGAAAAATGCTGGGAGGAGAGAAGCGAAGGGGAAGAGAAAACTTATCCCAGAATAGCTCAGTGCTTCAAATGTTTGCCTAAGCACTATGAGACTCCCCTCAAGAACCTAATGCAGACCTGGACTTGAACCTCAGCCTTCCACTTTCCACAGAAATATCCTAATAGCCAGTGCATTGGTTGCTCCAGGGAGAGTCTTTTTTTCAAATGCTTCTACAAAACAAACTACTCGTCAATTAGAAAATGCCAACATGCAAAATCCCTTACTCCAGTTCCCCACTCCTCCACCCCCCACGCCTTATAATTCAGCTTTTAACAATACAAACGTGCCTTGTTTTCTCAAATCTCCCTCTCCTCATTCAATGTGCAGGACCAAGCTGCTCTGGAGATGGATCCAAGCTTTGAAGGCAACAGCTGTACTACCCTTGCTTCATCCATCACAAAAGTTACCAAGTCTGTGGAAAATGAAGCTGACCACCACAGAATATGACAAGAGGTGAGCTCATCTCGTCATCAGAGCAGTTCACACTCGAGAATTAGCTTCTTCAGAAATACGTATCTCTAAAACAAAACCTTTCACAGATGCACACTAACTAGGCATTTCTACCTAAGCACCTGAACACAAGCTGAAGGTGCTGATCTGCAGAATATACCACTCCTGGGTATGCTTTGTGTATTTTAAGTACATACCATATATTCTGAAGAAAAAGAAAAGAGTAAAACAAGTTCTGGATGAGGAGGCACAGGACTTCTTTAACCCTGAAATGTCAAACCTAAATAAAAGGTTGTTTCCATAAGAAGCAGGAGCTGATGATGGAACTGCTTGCTTACAAAGAAGTACACACAAAACAAGGATACAAGTTATTGTGTTTTCTCCTCTTAACCCCTCTCAAGTTTCTTGGTAATTGTTTTGCAGACTGGATAGCTGCTTTGTGAACAAATTGCCTTTCTTCCCGTTTGGAATTTGAACTCTCCGACTTTCTGGAAGAAACACCCTGAATCACTCTGATATTCTGTAGCAATTTAAAAGCAACTGAAGGAAATACTTGGCACATCATAACATTTGCAATATGCCTCATTTCTGAAAATATCTAAGAATAGAAGCCAGACTCTTGAGACAGAGTCTGTGCAAAGTGCTTTTTTTTTTTTTTTTTACTACCTCTGCAGCAATTTGAGAATTGGTTGGGTAAAATGACCTTTTCTACTCCTAAGAGTTGCACATTTTTAAATTACTAGGGCAATAATTTCCATAATGAAGACATAAATCTATACATATAATATAAACCAAAATAATTATTTTTTAAATCTATTTGCAGAACTCTCAAACTCCAGAGACATAAAACCCACATAAGGAACATGAGTAAACTAAAAAGTAAAGCCCAGCTAATTTCACCATGCTAGAAAGGAGATTGCACAGTTTTGATAAAACCTTAGATTTCATCAAGGGAGAGTCTTCAGAATTAAAAGATGCAGCAGCAGGCTGGCACATACCAATGCCAGCCCTTAGGAGGATAGGTATGATGAGGACTGGTGAGCCTTTGAAAATGGGATGCAGCTCTTTAGCTCTAGCAGGTCAGATCTCCTCCACCTTTTCCCAAAGACTGTTTAGGAGGCTGAAGGCATCTGTAAATTGCCTCCACCAGGGATACAGCAGCCACACACCTCCTCGGTGGACACAGTTTATGCTTAGCTAATGAGTACAGCTGCGGTTAGGAACGGCAGCTTGGCGTTCAAACCCATTTCTCCTGAACTCATGCTATCCTTTTGCAGGAAGCCAAGTCAGCAAGGCCTAAAGTGCTTCAGGACTTCGCCTTTTACATGCTGAGGAAGACACAGGATCAGGATTTGATACCAGGCTCCACTTGCCGTAACTAGGGCATATGAAGTTTCACACGCACAAGCGTGTTCCCAATAACTCTTTCTCTTTCTTTTCTTTTGCTATCCCAAGAACACAGCTAAACAACTCCCCCCATAGATATTACTTTTTTTTTGCATTAATAATAAGGTAACGTCAACATTTTCAGCACAGCAGATGAACCATAATGTGAGAATGATTACTCTAATATGTGCCATGATTGATAAAACCTGAAGGCATTACCTCATGCATTGTTTCTAGAAAATGAGTGAGCCCTACCTATCGTCACCCCAAACAAAAGCCTATTAAGTGGGATTGGCCCAAAGCTCTGTGGTAGGACACGTCCCTCACTCCTGTGTGGTCAGAGGAACCGGAGGCCACTGGTCCACACGCCTTCATCTGCGTAACACACTGCCACCATTTCTCAGCCAGCCTCATGAAATCCAGAGCCTTGAGAAGAAAAAATTGGTCCAAAGCACAGAAACTTTATTCGACCACTACTGCTAACATTCTAATGCTGTTTAGAATACATCAGATGATTTAATGAGGCCACTACTAAATGTTGCAACCAAAGAGATTAATTTGAGGATTGGTACAAGTGTCCTCAAAATCACACTCAGCATGTGTGTATCACCTACCTCATTTTTATGTGCTTCTCTCCTTTTTCTTAACTCTGTTTACCAAGAAACATTTCATTCCCCCACAGGTACAGTTTTCCAATTATTTTCTGCCTTGCGGATTAAGCACTATATAATAACAAAAAAGACACCACCTTGTTTGGTGAAGGAGACCTGTCTTACACTTTGCTAACATTATAGCCAGATTTCACGGTCATGGGAAAACAAAACACCCCGAATGGAGCAGTTATTAATTCAATAAATCCAGCTGCTCTCAGTGCTCTGGGCAAAAGGCAAAGTTAAAAGCAGCTGCTCATTGACGACATGTGCGACCTGACCAGGGGAAGGTAGCTGTTTTAGCACATCATCCACCACTTTGAAGGCTGACTGCACTCAATTTCTTAGACAATCTACACACCATTTTCAGTTCTGTACCTCCATAATTTATCACAACAATACCTCAAGCATACAGATGGGGGGGGGGAATGAAAGCAATTTACAGTATCAAGATGAAAGAAGCTGGACGGCTCAAGAAGACCTACTATGTAAATCATATCCACAACTTAAAGGAATGTCACCATAATATTCTGGAATTAATTTTTCCAGCATTCCTATATAGGTCACACAAAGGTAAATGTAGCTTCCTCCTCCCCCTACCACTATATCTGGAGTTGTTTATCAATATGTTAAAGAGGAAATTGATTCTACCTCCCCTTTTCTACATGGACAATAAGAACCTTATGTATAAAAACTTCTGATAAAAATAACAGCAATCAGTAAAAAATTAGTGTGCGATCTGTCTGTATGTCTTCCTTTCAGCTTTTTGGGCACATACTTGAAAACTTACTCTTCATGATACTCAAGATTAAGAAAGGAAAATAATCTTTTCCCTCCAACAGGCTAGATCACACACAGTGTATCCCAGACATATCTCACCAATCCTGGCTAACTTCAAAAATGCAAAAGTTATGTGCCGCCTTCATAACATTTCTAACAAATTAAATATGAGATTTTATTTAAAACCATTATTTTAAACTTGATTTCAAACACAGATCTATATTTTTAGACAGTTTTCTAAATTATAATTGGTAAACATGTCTGATTAATCAAAGGTGTGTTCTCCAATGGGAAAATATTGGTTTTCCTTTATAAGACTGTGCAGATGATACAACTTTGCTTTTTTATTGATGATCTTTTGCACACAAGTTTATTTTTTCTGTGTTCAGCAGGTGCACTATGTATCCCAAGGAGAGACAAAAGTGTGTGTGCAAACCTCTTTGCACAGTTTTCCCTCTTCTCTCAATTATCAATGACATATTTACCTAAGAAACCTCTGAATTTAACTACATTTATTGTGTGCTTCTCAGCGCTTGAGCTGCAATCTGCCTCTCAGTCTCTCTTTCCCCCAGGATTTACTTTTAAAGGTACAAGCATTGTAACAGTTTCAAACAGCTGCTATGGAAAAAAATCATCATGAATGTTTCCTTCTTCCTCCTCAATTGTGGATTTAAATCTCAAAATACACTGAGGCTGAGTTGCAAGAAGCAGTTGCAGTTACAGGATTAACTCCAGACACCTCCTGCTCCAGCAGGCTCGAAGTTGGGGCTTATACCAGTGGAAAGGTGATACAAGAGATATTCGTCTCTTGTATCTCCTCTTTCACACTGGTGGGTCCTGACATTTTGGGTCAAGCAAACTTTTAATGAATGGGAAAACTATTTGAAGTTATATTTAAGTATTTCTAAATATATTCCATGTTTTTCTCTCCTTCCAAGGAATGTATTTTTAGACTTCAGGCAGCCAGTTTTCAAGACAAGAGGCTTTTGAAAAGAACACAAACTAAGACTGTGTTTCAGCAGAACATGTAGTACATTTGTAATGTGTGGTTTCACGTAGGAAAGGTAACTCATTCCCATAAAAAGGAAACGGGGGATAACATATTAGCTCTTGGATGGATAATCCTCATACCTCAAACCACGCTTCACCCCAAGTCGTTAGATAACCTTGTGCGTGCACAACAGTCATATCCCCACTGAATGGCTAAACGTTGTATTTCTAATACCATCCTTCACGGAGGCACATGTGTAGACCCCATCGCTCCCTACCTGATGTACTTCGGACACAGGCTATTCAATTTAACATTACCATTACCTCACCATTCATTTAACAAAGAAGTATATAAAACTGCTCTTGCAATACTATGACTCCTTGCTGAAATCACCCACGCCCAGTTTGACTCCACCCTACCACAGAAACTGACTTAAAATTACAATTTGATTTTTTTTCTCATCTAGTTCTAACATGTCACTTTGAATCTTCAGATTTTTTTAAAATTTTCCCAGGGCAGATTCCCTCTGCGAGACCCTGATAATCTTGCCAATAGTTAACTCTTAGCCATCGGGCCACACATAACAATACCATTGTATTTTGCAGGCTGATCATCACATCCTGTTTCACTGAGGCTCCACTGGGATACACAGTGAGTGAATCGCCAAATTTATGGCTCACAATGTCACAAGTATTTGCCACCTTGCCTGGCTAAACGATGTTGGCCAGAGAGTGCAAATTGAACAGGGAGTATTTCACAGTTCTTGTCAAAACATTAAAAACTGTTCAGACAACATTTCTGGCTTTCTAAAAATCCCAGACAGTCCAATGTGCCTCTTTGGTCTTTACAACCATGCAAGTGTAAAGGGTTTTAAAAGGTCTTCTGTTAAAAAGCAGCTGATAACAACTTACAATACTGAAAAATAGTATGGTATCTACTGGATCTCCACACTAAATAGTAAAGATCCTTCCATACAGTCAGTCCTATACTAGAAGTGACTGAGTCAATACCATTATTCATACAGAAGTGGCCTAATTGGTATGAATAAGGATGGAATTGTGCCTCAGTATTCAGCTTCCAAATGTGCCTCAGTGTTAGCATTTTACTAATAAAAACACTATAATTTAACCAAAGTTTTGGAAATGGACATATTTTCTTGCTATACATAATAAACCATTAATTTAAAAATTATTATCTTCTCCCTTGCTTTTACATAGAGAAATACAGAAAATAAATTCTCACCTGATTATTTCTCATAGGGCTATATTATAGTCTTAGTTTGAACCTGCAGTGGGCTGGGGAATGGTTTCAGTCCCTTTCTTTACAACAGAAGGTTACACTTCATGGTCCATCACCTGCGCTAGGTCCGGGTAGACTGACTGGGTGAATCAGTGTACCTAGGGCACAGGGAGAAGGAAAGGGAGGAGCTGGCAGAGCTGCCATCACCGGGAGTCCAAAGAGCAGCAGGTCAAGACTGATTCACATGTTAGATTTACAGGACCTGCACTAAATTTGCACCCTGTCTGTTCAGGTGTGAAGGACATCCGGCAACACTTGGACAGTCATCTCTGAAGAAGGGAGGAGCTGGCTGTATATATACAATGAATCTGATCAATACCAAGTCCAACACTGCTCAGGGGCTTGAAATTTGCTCTGTATTAGCAATGCGTACATCTGCAGGGTTTCCAGACCATGCAGAAATGCTGACTTTGCCCCTGGCATTTCAGCTAGATGAAGTTATCTTGCTCAAGCAGGTAGCAACAAACACATCGTTGTTTTCTGCAAGGCACATGGCACCTCTTGTATTGTACCACGTCACCTTACCTGCCTGAGTGCTAAGGGGACTGTAAAGCTGCTCAAGTCAGATGTTTTAACGTGACAAAGTTTGTGATAAGGGGAAAGGCAATCAAGGGTGGAGAGAGGAGAAATAAGTGCTCGCGGCAGTCACTGGAGTAGGACTCGAAGGTTTATAGCACTGGACCCAGAACTTCTGTCAAAGAGCTGAAGCCAAAAAAAAGTTGGTACCACACTCCACCTAATTTTGCATCGCTCACTGAAGTGGCGTGAATCTGTTTCTCCCTGTTGCAAATCAACAAAGATTGAAAAGGAAGAAAAGAAGGAGTTTGGGGTTGCAAGGTGGCTCCTCAGGCCACCAGGGTGCTGAGACAGCGTGAGCTTTCCTTGTAGTGCTGCGGCAGCTGGGAGAGAATGATGGCCACTGCCCCCAGCTCCTGGTCAAGCCTAGGCAGAGGGGATGAGGGGCATCCCACAAGCTCTCCTAGGAGGCTGGTTCACCACTGTCCCAGCTTTTTTAACTTCTATACCTGCAAAGCAGAAAGCCAGAAAATGTGCGCACAGCGTAACTCTTGTACCGCACTCTCCTTTACGAGCTCTTCTGCTGCAATAACGTTCAGAAGGGAGGGAAATACATTCCTTTCTACTTAGTTTGTTTTCCCATGTGGTGATTGTAACCACTCATTTTCCATGTTCTTGGGCTTGGGCTTTTTTCTGCTTTCACTATCCTGTATATTTTGGATATTCCCTGTCTCGATCTGGAAAGAATAGCAGAAAAGTCTTTGCTGCTTGGAAACTTCTCAAGTTCTTACTATGCGATTCACAGCAAAGATGTATATAATTTGTATTACAATTATTGCCAAATAATCACACCATGAATGTTGTATTCCTGCTGTCTTAGGATAGCTGTCAAAACTTAAAGAAGGGAAAACAACTTAACAATGAACAGAAAAAGAAATCCACAGTCATTTGTGCACCTTAAGGACTAACTGTTGGAGAAAAACTCCAGTTGCAGTCAATTTTGTAACATAAAAGTTTCCCATGCAAGTTCAGAAGAGAGAGCTTCTGCTCAGGTAATTTTATAAAATTAGTAACCAGTGCTCCATGTCTGTAATCTGGAATCCAGTTGTAGGACAAACGCACCTCATTATCACAGCAACATGTATTTTTATTTCTAATTACTCCTCCTCTTAAAAATACAATCAAATGGCTGAAAGTCAGCTTTGCTTTTGTTCTTCTGTATTGTATCAGCCATTGTAGTACAAGTGGAAGGAAGCTGTGACACTCATGCAGTCTCACTTTCAAGGGATGGGTCCTTCTAGGGATGAGTAAAGAAAAACACAGCTGCATTTGATGGCATATGTGGTACTAACATGAAAAATAATCTGCTTTTTCTACAGCTGACTGAATGCTGTGTGGGATCCTGAGCAGATATAGATTAGTGTATATATTTGTACTTTATAATTACTGACAAATAACTCCCACTAGCTCATGATAGCTGACGGGCAGTGTCACAGTAAATGACAAGGCTTGACTCCTCTATAACCATCAGTTTAAATTTGGTGTTTTTTCCTGTGTAAGTTTTAAAAAAAAATTTCCAAGTGTTTAAATTATGTTTAATCTGATATATTGAATGTCCCTGAAGACTTACTCTATAATAGCTTTCTTTAGAATGATACACTAACTCATTCCCCCCCACACACAATTTTTCCTTTTCTTTTAAATAACAAATTTCTTTAAAAAATAAAATAGAGCGTGAGACAGAAAGCTTATATTTTAGGGAAGAACAGTGCGAGGGGCCGGGGAGGCCACATAATTGGGTGTGATGTGTCAGTTTCTCTAGTGACTGGAGGGACTATTCTGTCATCACTTCCACAGCGCGTAAGCGAGAGGGCTGCACAAATCCCCGCGTCTCCCGTGACTTAACCAAACACTGGAGTCTCCTCTAAACGAAAGTTAGTCAGGAGGTGTGCAGGTGGTTTATACATTAGCGAAGGAAGCAAGAGGGCGGGCATGTAATAGAAAGGCAAAGGATGAGATAGTGTGACATGAAAAGAAGAGGGGCTTGCCAAAACCAGCATGTTCATACTGGTTTTGCTAAGCAAATTGTACTTCTAAAAATAAAATAATTAAAAATAAAAAACCCCACAACAATCTAAAGCTACCCTAGCTAAAGGTAGATACAGCTTACTTTACAGCTTTGGGCTACTCCGTAAACACAGCTCTTTCATTATTTCTCTAGTTGCTTTCTCTTCCCTAAAGGGAAAACAGAAAAATCTAACAACGCATCACACTTCACCTACCTTCTGAGCAGGCAGATAAACACAGTAGGTAGTTAAGAGACACTGCAGCTGTAGTCCTTTCTACCTAAACCTTCCTAAGAGTTGTCCTATCAGTCACAATAGGAAGGATTCATCCCCCCTACCTTAGGTGGTAGAAATAAAGAGCTTCAGATTGGAGCTGGTCATCTCTTTATTCAAAGGAAATAAATAAGCAGATCTACAGGATGGTTCATCTGACGAATTTTAGATATCGGTCTTAAAAGAAGAAATGAACCCTAAAAGTGCCATTTTCTTTCCACAGATTACAAAAGCGTATATACTTATAGTTCAGATGCGGACACCTATATATACAGTGCATATAGTCTCACCATATGACGATGACTCAATGGCTTCTTGGATGAGAGAATGAAGCATCAGCATTCAAAGAAGCAAATAAAGAAACCTCTAGGTTTGTTTATTTCTGTTTTAACAAATTCACACTTATACCATGCACAGTTCTGTAGAAGAAAAGGATCATATACCGTACTTTGGTTTTGCTATACTCCTCCTCTGCAATTCCACTGCACTCAGTTAAACAGGAGTCCTCACTGTAAGCCATGGTCATGATCCTTCCCCTTTCTGGTTCTGGAGCCCTAAAGTTCTGAGAAATGAAAAAAATCCCAAAATTAAATTAAGTTCACTGCATGCCTACTGGAACTCAATTACATAGATTTTCTCATATAAATATTTTTTCTTTGTCTTTGGAAACTGTCCCACATCAGAAGGAGTGCTATTAATTAATATAATCCCAACTTTATTTCAGGCACACAAGATGTGTTCCAACCTGTATCAAATCATGGATCAGAAACGCTTTTTTGCCAATTTCCCATGTACCTAGACAACTTCTGATTTGGATAGTAAACTGGACACACACTAAGAGTTTATACTTGGGCCCTGTGAGTAAATCAACAAAGCAAATCTCCCCTATGTTATGCTTCACTACTTTGTTTTACCAGTGAAGTTGGCACTGCAGAAGTTCACCCATACAGCGCAAGCTGTTTCAGAGCCCTTGCAGCTGAAACAAGAATTCTGCTTACTAGTGCCTAATGCTGCCATGATTTATATATACACACATGCAGTAAATCCCTCAGGTTTCCAGAACAGAGAAAATCAGGGATGTACTATCATCTTTGCGGTGCCTAACTTGTGATATAAACTTCTACTCTGTGGACCGACACTATTTTTCACAGGGATCTAGGAACAGGATTTCAGGGCACCATCTGCTTGTCTGAGTCCCATCCCTTGCACACAAAGGCAACCACACAATAAAAGAGCCCAGAAGGATTTACAGATTATGAGGTCTATGCAACACTGTAACATGTAACAAACCAAGACCCAGTAAAAAGGAAGAAAGAAAAAAGCAATAGAAAGCCATAGAAAGAAAATAGAAATGTATCATTAATATTTTAGATCTTTGAAATAAGACGAAATGTGTAAAAGGAAACAGTAGAGTGTGTGTACATTGTGGGTCACATCTCAGACCTGTTTCAGGGAAGAGTAATCTCCATTGTTTGAAAACCTTTCATGTTAAGGCTGAGAGAAAAAAGCATACCCAAGAGATTATCCGAAAAATCGGACTCCTAATAAATTTACCATATGTAAATTATTTCAGATACTATTAGAAATGACCTGAAATAGCACCTGAAGCTCTGAACTAAAGCTATCCTGAATGGTCTGATTTGAAACAAGCAGATTATTTTGGTTTACAGTCTTTTTTTTTTTTGTGCATGTTTTTACTATTGGGACGGGAATCAGGGATGCAAAACACCAAAAGGAAAAACTTTTGCAGTAATAATCCTTTGATCAGAATGAGGAAGCATGAGAAAACTTAGAAGAAAGCTTGTTCTCAGGAGAGGAACTCCATCTTCGTTGGAGCAAACAGCATCCAGACACCAAAGCTAAAGCAGGTACATGAGAAATACCATAATGAGCACAGCCTTGTATCTTGCAGTATTTGAAAGGCTTGCATTTGAAGAGCATGCAAAAACAGAAACAGATTTTCTTTCTACTCTCTCTACATTATATATTAGATTATTATTGCCATACGTGAGACCTGTGGAATTTGGAAAAGAGCTTTCTTTATGGGCATGACAATGGATAGGATGAACTCCAGAAATACTATGCCGTAGGGTACATGTTCTGGGACAGGTGTCCCAACCAAAGAAAATTTCTTATTTGACTTTGCTAGTCTGAAATGTACATTAATCACCTGACAGGGTCACTGCAGAGATCATAGGATTTATTAGTTCAAACATCAAACATTTATTAGTTCAAACATTTCACATACAATAGGGCAGAAAATTATTAGCTTCATATTATATAAATGACTGTAAGTGTCCTATTTGGCTTGTGAGTCTGCAGCCACAATGGAATTGAGAAGTAAAAAAAACCCTAACAGCAATAATGCCTTAAAACACATCACATGTGGGAGATTTTCCATTTTTTGGGGAAAGAAAACGCCAAATGTAGAGAACACAATCAAATCCTTTGTTTTAAATGCCATAATTACTGGTTTCACTACAAAGTGCCCCTAACAGAATTTCTTTTATAACCAGAAGCATTTATTCACTTAGCAATTTTTTACTCGCAAATTCTACAAAATAGTGATTTCTTTTCATTTCTGTGTTTAACAGGACAGAAGTCTGCTTGACTCTCCTTCATTCATTGTCATCTTGTGCTTAACAGCAAAACTCTCTGTGTGAAGGGACTGTGAAGAAGACAGAAGCTGTAATTCATCAGTATTAATACAAAACAATGAAACAGAAGGGAACTATATGAAATTTTTTAACCGAAACTACAGAACCTGGCTGGTTGTGTTTCCTTTCACAAAATTTCTATTTTATATAGATGTTTATATCTATAAAATGTAGTTACCATTTAGAGCAGAAAAGGTTTTATCTTTAGTACTTTTAGAAGCTTATACTCCATTTTTAATATATATATATATATGTACTTATCTACTAATGTTTATGTTGTTACCCCTCTTGTTTAGACTAGGGATTTCCAGTTTCCATAGAGCTAATGCAGGAAATATTTTTTAAAAAAACATGCTGGAATAACAACTTTTGATAGATATACTTTTCTAAAAACCTATCCCAGTAATGAGAATTTACTGATCAATCTTGCGAGGCTGAGTCCAAGTAACACAGGAGTGAAGAAATAGCAATCAAAACACAAGTTAAATAAATACTTTGATATTACTCTTAGTTTCTTAACCAAGGTTACTGAATTGCATATAAAGGAGATACTGATGATAGACAGCTTCAGGGAGAACTCAGCACTATTCAACATCCTTAACGAGACAAGGATTTCCAATTTTGAGGAATGAAATTCCCACGTATTTTATTATTCTTGCTGAAGCAGCAGCCAAACAAAATGGCAGCCGAGCTGACATACTGCCCACAACTCAAACCAAATGTAACGTCTGATCCTCCAACTTAGAAGCCTTCCCATATCTTCACAAAGATCTGGGGCAGAAGTAAAAGTTTATCTGAGCAAGATGAGTACTGACTGCAAAGCAAAGCTGCATGCAGGTTGACCAACCTTTTTAATTAAATGTGTCTGTGCACTCAGTTAGAGCAAAAGTAGAAATGGATCTCTGGGCCAGGTAAACTGACTGGAAATACCTTAATTTAAAAAAAAAAAATTATGGGGTCCTTGCCAACAGTTTTTAAGGTAATCTGTTGCAGAATATAAGGCCATATCATTGAAAAAAAGAAGAGTTTGAAATAGGAAAACAGACTTTAAAAGAAACCCAGCTTTCACAATGGAGGACAGTTGTCAGTGGGTTCCCATGGGAATCTGCGCAGTTCAACTGCCTTATAAATGACCTTGAAGAAGAATAAATTTTGAGATTACAAAGATGCTTGACACCACAAAAATTAATCATTTGATTGTAGAAAGATTTCATGATGATGAGATTGGGAAAAAAAATTTACTGTCAATGAATATGAAGTAAAATATAGACAGGAAAGGCAATCCCAATTGTAATAATTATATAATGATGGATACTAAAGTCAAGTTTCAGGAAAGCAACTGTGGACACACTGTGGACAGTAAGCACCAGCTCAATGTGTGGCAAAAGAAAAAAACAGCAAACAATGTTCAGAATTGTTATGTAAATAATAGAGCACAAACAAAAAAAAATTATTATGCTAGTGTAAGTCATTAGTATAGCAGCCACTTCTTGAATACTGGATGCTGTTCTGACCTCCATAAAAATATAGCAGAGCTTCAAAAGATACAAAGAAGTGTACCCAAGATGACCAAGAATGAACAAAGATACATGAGCCACTCTGTAGATGGAGAAATTAATTAGACTGGGATCCTTCAACACGGTAAAAAGAGGCAGGTGAGAGAATTTTTTCCCTGTTTATGTTCTCAAGTAAAAATTTCCACTGTGTCTCACAACAGAAGAACTAGGGAATATCAAATTAAATTGTTAGGCAGTCCATTTAAAATAAGCACTTTACCAGGAAATTTTTTTTCAAATAATTCATAATTAAATTCGTTGTTTAAACTAACTCATAGCTACATCATGTCACAAGTGTAAATAGCATTAAAAGGCAACTGGGCAAACTTATTGAAGAGAGGACTATTATGGGCACTAAAATGTAATAATATGGTAAAGCCTATAAAAAGAAATCTCTAAAACTGAGATCATTAGAAGATGGAAAATATTCTCTACTGGACATGTTCTTGTACTCTTTCCCTAATCTACCAGCCACTGTCAGAAGTAAGCTAATGGACAAAACATACTTCTAGTGTGATTCAACACAGCCACTCTTATGTTCTTATACCAAAACACCAAGGAAATGAGATCATTTTTGTCTAGTGGGATGGAAGAAGAACTAAGTAGTAGAAAAGACTGACAAAAACACTTATATTTGCTAGAAATAAATAAATTTTATGCATTTCCACCATTTTTATTTAAAATACTTCAGTTTAATGCAAGTTAAGAAACTTGCATTGCATTCAATGCAAATTCCATGAATGTTCAATTCACTTTGAACTAGTCTTAAACACAAGTAAAATTCCTCTTTCTCTGAAACTGAAAATCTTTGTTGAGTTACAAGAATAGATTAACTGTGACTAATCTGTACTGGTTTCATGGTTGTCCTTAGGTACCTACTTCTTTCTTAATTGTCCATGGTCAGTAAATTACTGTACTGTCTCAGAACAAGAGAAATTCTAGCATTTATTTCTGTATTATTTTATAATACTTCATAAAAATCTGAAACACTAATGTAGCTGGTTGATGCATGTTGAACATGCAAGTAAGTACGTAAGATTTAAAGTCATTACAAGAATTGTTTTATTCTTGAACTACCTTTTCTGGTACACTAATGGCAGTTACAGAAGATCATAATTTTAGCTTAAAAACCC
This sequence comes from Gymnogyps californianus, assembly GCF_018139145.2. Taxonomy (NCBI): domain Eukaryota; kingdom Metazoa; phylum Chordata; class Aves; order Accipitriformes; family Cathartidae; genus Gymnogyps; species Gymnogyps californianus. The sequence goes on along the minus strand of NC_059474.1, from coordinate 60,060,047 downwards.
ACTAATCCTGGAAAATTAGAGAAATCAGCCAAGGCTTTTTCCATTGACGTATGGCTTCCAGACCTCGGAGCGGCTGAACATGGAAGCAATCTGTCCACCCTGTAGCAATATTCAGCCTGGTTCATCATAAACTCTTTTCCTATTCCCTGAGCTTCCTGGGATCATCACTACTCAAAAAGACTGACAGAGTTTGGTCATCATTCAACACTGAAGCTGCTTTAAAGTGATAAATGTCGCAATTTTACCAGTTAGTTCAGTTTCCTCTGAGTAAAAGCTTCTATCTTCTGTGACTATTTGCAATTTGATGTTTAAATTATTTCATTACTTCTCCATTACTTCTCTTTTGATAGGTCTGGTTACAGTATCTCTTTTTTTTTTTTAATCCCTACTACATAAGCAATTTCAAGCTACTTAAAGAACTCAAAGTTATAGATATTGGTACAAAGTTGACTGTGGCCTTTGACACTACAAATACTCTCACAGGACTTTCTCTTTTTCTCCAAAACACTTAATGTGCTACTATTTCTTTTTTTATTTCACTGACCTTTTGATTTTCTAAAACTTTCAAAGTTTTTACTACTCTTACTATTTTCTTTTTTACAGGGAGCACCATTATTGTTTACTTTCCTCGTGTATCAATACTAACATTTCCGCGATATTCCATGGCTGAGACAGTCAACTGTCTACCATTCTACCCATGTAAAATGCAGAAGGGGCCAAGAGTGCTCAACTATAAGCTCTATAATTTCATTTTCATTCTAACTCATCTTTTCCACTAAGGAAAACTGCACCCCCCACTTCTTTCCAAATGATGCCTTCTCTGCGGCTTCAACCCTGAAGAGACCTTTTGCCTTATTAACCATTTTTGTGTGTTAATATTTTCAGAGTCAGGATGTGCATGACCAATTCTACCCTTTAGTTCTTATTGCCCCTTATACTAAGGGAATTTCTCCTACTTTCCTCTTTTCTTTCTCTAATGTGAGAATCACTATGTTCCATGAGACCAGTGGTCCCTTCAGTATCAATCACAAAAAGCCTTTGCTGAAAGGTGTGGGGAAACCATGCTATACGCCCTTGTAATGAGCTATCAAGTAGGGAAGTTTGTTCCTCCCTTACTTTAATTAAAGGTTGACTTATATTCTGAAGCTTGAAGACTTAAATCCCTGCCCTAAAATCTTTTCTGACGTAAGTCTGGAAATTTTTATTAGTGACATACATTTCCATGAAACATTATTTTAAAGGCAGAGACTCTAGGATGCAGGAGAACACAACAGTTATATGCACACGAATCCATAGCATATAATGTGGCATTAGAAATAACGTAACACTTTCGTGTGATGCTCTAAATGAATAATTTTCATGTTAGAAACAAGACTTGAGAATGTTATGCCTCTTGCAGAATTTACTTTTAACACATCAACAAACATAAACATTACCTAAAGCCCCTTTCAAGTAAAAGTAATGCAATTCTAACAATAGTTAAAAAAAGAAGTTAGTGAGTTAAGTGTAGAAAGGTTTAAAAACAGGAATGAGTCTTACTGAGACATACTTTATTAAAAATACAGAAATGAACTTTAAAGAATTTTAATTATTCACAGAGAAGATTCTAGCTCAAGTATGTATTAAAGTACTTTCCTCTTATTAGCTTTTGCATTCCATTAATTACTTTCTTAACTATTTCCTCACCTTAGCCATGCATCAAGAAAGGCTGCTTCCAGTTTTCCACTAAGGATGAACGAGATCTGCACAAATATATCCCTGCAGAATAAATGCATGTAATTTATTACAAAAATTGAATAGGAGGGGAAAAATGCCTTTACCTTATTTTCCATTTGGCCTGAAACAACGATACAGACTGGACCATGCAATTAAATTATCTGCTGAGACCAAACATTTCCTGTACCATTTTTCAAGAAATGACCTGTCTTTCACCCTCTTCTCTTCCTCTTTCAGCACTGTTATTCCCAATAAGCAACCACTGGCATTCAAGAGTCTGTATTTACGAAGAATTACCACACATACTGTCATCTGAGCTGTCACTATTATGTCCGTATCTATAAACCGGGAAAAGTCTGAAGCATCAAGCACTTTCTGCATGTATCTGCTTGTAGTATGTGCGAATACATGCATATCCCCTTTTTAATGCTACTTTTCCTGCATTCTAAGTGGATTTGTTTTGATTTAGTCTTGTTCACTTACAATGGATTTCTGAAAACTGCAACCTCACAGAAAACCACAGCTGCAAACGTTATCCTTACATAGACATATATTGTTACGTATTTTTTTATAATTAGTAACTATACAAAATAATAGAGAATAGAAAATAGAGAAAGTAAATAGTCTGTCTCTTTTACACTTTCGATTGCTTGATTTTTGTAATTGTGTACCTATACCATTGTACAGTATGACTGCCTGTAGACACACTGAACATTTCAAACAAGGAACACAAAGAAATATGTTTAACAGCACAGAGAAGTAATCATCGAGCAAATCACTCCGTGTAACAGTTACCATCTATTTTCCATGAAGCACAGGGTAAAGCATGTTAATGTAAAGTACAGATATTGCAACGCGGTGTAATATTACACTGTGCAGCGAGAGCCCAGCAGTCTGCCTCTGAGCTGCAGCAGTCTGAAACCGTGCACAAGTGCTTACAGCTGCAGTGACATGGTGCTAAGCATGTTTTAAGACTAGTCCCAGTCGAGCGGCATCTTATCCAACCAGAAACAATCCCACAATCCAGCTCTTTTTAAGTGATCATCCTTGTATCATAACAGATTAAGGTTGCAGCTACTTTGGATTATGGTTAATCTAACCTTTATCCATTCACATCTTCACCTGAAACTTACAAGGACCAAGAGTCAATTGCCAGGGCATAATTCACAATGACACTGATCTCTCCTTCCTCACTCTAATTATCTGGATTAAGAATAACACTTTTGAGTAATTATTTTCACATTGGATAAACATTAAGCTTTCCTGGATTTATCTGAGCTTTTTCTTAACATGAAATAGATCCGAGCAGGCTTATAAGAACATAACTGACAGCGGTGACAGCTTAATCAAGGAAACCCTAAACAACTAAAACAATAGGAAATGTTTGTTTCACATTGTTTTGAATAATCAAGAACCAGAGGCTTGATAACCTACTGGCAAACTATCTACTCAAAGACCAAAGAAAAAGCAATATCCAGGCAGATCAATTACAGTGACTTGTACTGTCTTAATAAAGATGCAAAATTTTCTCTGATGCAGTACCAGCTCAGAAGCAAACAGGAGTTTACCAGTTGCAGAAAATGTACAAGCCCACAAATCTGCTGATTTACGGGACCGGTATTACAGAGAGGAGAAAGAACAAACCATATTGCCAGTTTGCTAAAGTTATAATTAAAATGAATCAGATACCAGCTGTATCACTTCTGATGACAATTTCTGAAGAAACTGCATTGTCCATCTCAGGCTACACAGACTCCCCAAAATTGCTATCACAAGCAGGCTAGAAAAATCTTCCAACCTTGTCTTTGAAACTACCTAAGATCATATACAATTACACACTAAAATCACATCACAGAACCCAATTACACTTTGGCTTTGCAGATCCACAGATAACCTCTTAAAGAGCAAACTCCCTTACTGTGTCGACCCCTGACCTCGAGCTCTTTTTCCAATCTTCGGCAGCACCACATGTTTCTTTCCCAGAGTGAGCCAGAACTTGGAGCCGCAAGGTTTCGGAGGGGTAGCAAGTGCTCCAGCTATCATAACTTTAAGGTTAAGGGAGCACACTGCTAATATCTCATTCACAAACTTTAATGCATTCCTTATACTACTATTTAATTTAGTTTGAACATTATTTATGAAGGAGTTTTCAGTAAGTATTTTTCCATTTGTTGGAGGCTTTTAATAATTTATAAGTAATAATTTTATTTGGCTCTTAAAAGGCTTTAAAATGTTATGCATCAATTGAATACTTTAACAGGCACTGGAAGCTGAATCACAAACAAAGAAACGTATTTACATCTTAATTTTAGGAATTATTTTAGAAATTGATCAAATAAGGGGCACAGAAGATTTTGTTTAATAACTTGACTTCCCTGAGGCTCCACAATAGCAATCGCACCACTGGGACTTTCTCTTCCTACACTTAGCAATAATAAATAGTAAAACTAGGCTTTCATACTTGTTTATGGTTTCTATGATTTCTTCATCATGTCAAGAGGAGAACAGGAGCTACAGCAGAACATTATGAGTTGGTTCCCAAAAAACAGAGGACAAACCACCACAATTCTGGGCACTTAACTGTAGCTGGGACAACACAATAAAAGTGATACCAGGTGCAACATCTTTCTCTAAGCATATGCAAACCCTTGTTTACTTGGAACTATATGCTGTATGTGTATGTATAGTTCTCTTAACAAGAGATATGAGCAACACCCATAAACTGGAGAATACTGACATATACTCACCTGCAAGTTACTGACAACTTACCTTGATGACAGGCAAGGGCTCTTACACTTCAGATAACTTACCGCTCCCAGCAATATATATATATTGAGACTGTCTGTATTTCTCTGATATTTTAAGCCCTCATAATCAAAAACATTGGCATTCATCTCAGGTGTTCAATATGCCCTTTACTTGCTGAGCATAAATCACCTGAAAAACTGTTCTTCCTCGCTATTGTGACTTCTCCTGCAATGATTTCTCCAGGCAACATTTCCTACTATGCTAACTTAAAGAAATGATGGAGGAATTGTGTAGGTTGGCCAGCTCCTTTTCTTTCCAACAAGACACAGTTTATTGCTTACTGATTGACATATTGCCATGAGAGGCCATTTGGCACTGTAGCCATAAGGCCTTAAATCTCCCTTTTTTTTCCTTGAATTCAGGGTCTCTCAAGTGTTCGCTCAGCTGCTTTTACTGGATACCAAAAACTGTCTCCTCGTGCGCTTTGTAATACTTCTTAAGGGAGCAGAAGGGACCCAAAGACTTTGAAATGATCCAAGAACTGAGAGACATGGAGATACCTCCTGGTGTGATCATGGCACTACTTTCCAAACTATAGTGTGCAAAATCTTCGTAATTGAAAATATTGAAACCTGTCACAGAACGGTTGAGGTTGGAAGGGATCTCTGGAGGTCGTCTTGTCCAACCAAGCAGACATGGTACAGATAACTTGTGGGTGGATTGACTACACATTTTTACTTGGAAAACATCCTGATTGCAGCAATTATCCTGTATCCTGATTGCAGCATCCTGTATCTTTTTATTTAAGACCTATACAAAATAGTCCACCTCTTAGGAATCCAAGGTCTCCAGCAATGGGTATTAACTTCTACCCAGCTCCTAGATCTTTACTTTAAGCAACACCTCAACCATCCTGTATGAATGCTGACTTTGAAATCTTTTGCTTTGATACCTTTTTTTCTTCTAATCAGTGTTATTACATTATCAGGCAGATATGTTCCTCATCCTTCCATTTACATTACCGTAAGATCACCCAGAAGCATTCACTGACTAAGAGGAATACATTCACCAGTAACTATGCTTCTTAAATTTGCTCTTAACATGAAGAAATATGCAAATATGCTGGAAAGCAAGCATAGACTTTAAAATAATCTTGAAAATTGGGGAAACGCTCTAAAAATTAGTTAGGCAAAATGTAAGGTAGATACAAATAACTGACTGCACAAATAGAGAATGAGAAATAACTGGTTAAGGGGCGCTTCTTTGATGTGGGCCAATTTCAGAAAGCACAAAGACAACAAGAAGACTCATTATCAATGTAAAAACCCAAGAAATTCAGGAAAATCTGAAAGAATTTTGGCTGGGAAGAGAGCTGGATTACTGGTCTTCAAATAGCTGAAGAAATTATTCTACTCCGAGTCTTTGGTGGATAGGTAAAGAGCTAGGTGGCTAAAATTAGTTTAATAGATTAGATATTGGAAAATGTAAGGATAGTGAAAGACTGCAGTAGACTGTTTGAAGGAGTAAAGCATCTCCCTCACCAGGGATCACGGAGAATAGATTAGACAAAAGTCTGTCAAGAGCAATGCCGTTATAGCTGACTCTTCTGGCTGCCAACCCCAACTGGCAGCTAAGCACCATGCAGCCACGTGCTCACTCCCTCCTGGTGGGATGGGGGAGAGAATCAGAAGAGTAAAAGTGAGAAAACTCATGGGTTGAGATAAAGACAGTTTAATAAGTAAAGCAAAAGCCACGCATGCAAGCAACGAAAAACAAGGAATTCATTCATCACTTCCCATTGGCAGGCAGGCGTTCAGCCATCTCCAGGAAAGCAGGGCTCCATCATGCGTAACGGTTACTTGGGAAGACAAATGCCATAAGTCCGAACACCCCCCCTTTCCTTCTTTTTCCCCTACCTTTACATGCTGAGTATGATGTCATACGGTATGGAATATCCCTTTGGTAAGTTGGGGTCAGCTGTTCTAGCTGTGTCCCCTCCCAACTTCTTGTGCTCCTCCAGCCTTCTTGCTGGCAGGGCGGTATGAGGAGCAGAAAAGGCCTTGACTCTGTGTAAGCACTGCTCAGCAATGACAAAAACATCCCTGTGTTATCAACACTGTTTCCAGCACAAATCCAAAACATAGCCCCATCCTAGCTACTATGAAGAAAATCAACTCTACCCCAGCCAAAATCAGCACACTACCTCAAAACTTTCCCAGTGTAGAGCAATCTTTTTCACTTAATTAATATAAAAGTCTCTGTTTTCTGCAAGATAAAAATTATTTTCTCCTGCCCCTTCTTTCACACTGATTTTCCACTAGAAAAATGAAGAATTCTCTGACCACTTCCCATCGAGACAGGTATTAGGAAACTAAGAGGAACTAAGCTAGAAGGGATGAACAGTACTGCCAACAGTACCTTCATGATTTCCAGAGGAAGCTTTTTAAATTTTACAAGTACAAAGGATGTGCTTCTATTGTCAATGGAAAGAGTGCACTTTGATTTTTAACTATTCCTTGGTGTAAGTTAGGAATAAATTTATGATCAGATGCACGGATCCATTCAGCAACTCTTGAAAATATCAGTGCTGAATTCTGATAGCAATCCCCACTGAAAGAGATAGAAAGGCTGAGTGGATGCATTTTTTTATTCCTTGGACAGGCTTAGCACTTCTCTGTATTATTATTCTCCAATTTCAGTGGTACAAAAGTTTCTAGCAAGGAAGTAGCCTGAAGATGGAGCCTGACAGCACTCCAGAACATATTATGTTAACTGACAAAAGGAAACATTTTTCTATACTCACGAGGAAGCTGGGCAAACTGATTCAGATGTTAAGAAGAAGTGTGCTCAACTTAAACATTCTTTGATGATCATATCTGCCTTTAGGGAACCCTTGAAAATGTTGCTACTAGGTTTCCAGTGCAGGAAATTGACAAGACCTGAGAGGATGGAGGCATGGGGCCATTCCCAGTTCAATCACCACCGTCCCCACTCTGTCCAAGTGCTTCAGAGAGTGGTTTTATTGAGGGAACCAGGTAGGAGCTTTATGAGCAAGACTTGCGGGGGGTGGGGGGTGGGGGCTGGAAGGGGGGGGGGGGGGTGTTGCCTGATACAGAAGACAAACGCCCAGAAATTCTTGCTTTTAGCTTGGAAGGAGGCATGTCCCACAACACGGGCACTGGAAACTAAATTGCTGACAAAGAAAATATTTCTTTCTTCAAATTCAATGGCAGAAGATATGCTAGCATGCACCAACATCTCATTTCTTTCATGTAAGTAGAAGGTAATATATCACTCTCTCTAAAAAGGCCACATAACTTTGGATGAAAAGAAATAAAGACAATCCTCAGAAGAAAACCTTAAAAAGCCATTCCTGGAGACTATTTCTTGAGGACAGACACAACCTGGCAGCTTAATGTCTCAGGTACTAAAAATAATACTTCCTGCTAGAGAAAACGATGTAGCACTATTCTCAGAGGGGTAAGAAAAGATTTGATTATAAGAAGCAGCGATCAATTCTATTTCTGTGAGAACAATGCATATTCAAGTCCCCATCTGCAGACAACTTCTGGAAGAGAGTTTTATTGTATTTCTGACCTCTTGATAAAAGACATTAGATTCTTTTTTATTTAGGGAAAACTAAGCCTTTCTTGACACTCTGAGGGAGGATGAATAAGAAGACAGGAGAAAGTTGTTTCTTTTTCTCTGAGGAATGGTGTTATTGTAACACATCCCACCCTGATACAACATTGACTTTAGAAATAATGACAAATAATCATCCCTGTAAGATACCATCATTATTTTTATAGCATTAACCCTTAGTGGAAATATATGTCCTTTTGGGCGAGGCATAGTCAAGACACATTCTGAGTAGTCCACAATTTCAGAAGTAGATGCAGGCAAAGGGGACTGGATTAGCAGGAACCAGGATGGAAGAAAGTTTCTCATCAGAGTAGCAGCAAAGCTGGTGAAGGGATCCAAACCCAATCCTGTGCAGGTTGTAGTTGCATTTGAGCCATTGGTACTGGCACTGTCATATTTCTGAGAAGCACTGAACATACTTATCCCTGATCAGAACTACCACCAGAAATATTTTCTATTAAAGCTACTGGTTTTAATATATTAATGTATATAGGCAAGCTAGGTAACATTCTTTTTCAATTAAAATACCATATACAGCATCTATAAGAGGGATAAATTCCACTTGTATTTAGAACTGACAGTTGCTTATTCTTTCACATCATCAGCAAGTCACCCACAGGTGCAGAGAGCTCTGACTTTCCAGCCAAAAGGATTTCAGATGCTAGATTTAAAATGACATATGATAATCCAGAAATGAAAATTAAGTGTCAGGTACTCCTTCATATAAAAAGAAACACCTATCACTAAGGGGAAGACAGCATTGCTGGAGGGGGGTTTTTTGTTTCATTTTGTTTCAAGCCTGCTATTCAACTGCTATTTCAGTTAGTAACCCAAGTGACACTCAGCAAGTCTATAAACATAAGGTTCACCTTTCAAATCTAACCCAACATCCCTGAAGTTTAACATACGCTTCGAAACAAGCTGACTTCAGAAACATTTTGTTTCTTATACACACTTTCTTATGCACGCCTTTTGCAAAACATTTCTTGCTGCTCTTTCCAAGCCTTCTGCTTCGGGCTGCCATTGGTTTATTATACCAACATGACCTTGTCTTTCTCAGACTCTACCTCAGGAAGTTGTAAAACCATGATCTTGTTTCAGTTATTAGGAATTCCAAATTGAAAATTAATCATCTTGGACTTTTAAGAAGTTGCAGCTATCATGAAAATAAATTTGAAATCAACCTTTTTTCATGTCCATCCGCCATCTTTATAAAAGTCAAAACCATATGTGCTTCCTCTTTGAAGTCTGGTTTTGCCCCCTAATGATAGCCTTCACATTCCACAATATTGTTCTGCTAGCTATAGCCTTCCTTCAGCCAATGGGGGGAAAAAAGAAAGAAAAAAAAAAGAAAAAAAAATCAACAGCAGCATGACAAATGCTTGTGCAGATGTCTGATGCTGATGTAACAAATGGCTACAGTCTATGAAGTTACAAGTACAAAATAATGTCAACAAGTTGCAATGATAAAACAGCCCATGAAATATTTCAATATATGTTCAACATTCAGGGCAATTTCTGGTTTGAATTACTGATCAATTTTTTATTGGGTTGAAATGATTCTTCTTACAGAGGAGCCATTGTTTATGGGTTGTTTTTTTCAAATTTCTGTCACAGCCTTCACATTGGTAATTCTGATTAATGTGCTCCGATTCCCTTATTTTCTCAAGGCTTCGCATTTTGTTAGGAAAATGAAAGCATTCGTACCACTTTACAATCCAAGCTCTAGGCTGGGCAGAATGAAGTTGTCACTGCTGCAACACTTGCGGTAACTCACCTTGCAGGTCTTCAGAAAGCATCAAAAGTGCACAGGTTTGCTGCTCTGCTAATGCCCATTTGTGAAAAGCACAAAATGCAGAGTTAGATCATGTAGAACATAGGATGGTTTTGGTCTCAGCAAAGACTTTAACCCAATTATAAGTTTCCTATTTTTCGGTAATAAAAATTAAAGTTCCTTGGGTTTTCTTTTTAATGTTTAAAGCATATGAGCAGGCAAATCAAATTACTAGTTGCTTTCGTTTGTCATTCACAAACTGCCAAGCTGAGCATAGAAATTTAGCATGCCTATGTCCTTCATTATAATCTAGTCATTCAGACATGCAAACAGGAGGAAAAGTTAAAAAAAAAAATCAAAAAATGAATAAGATAGAAGCACAAAGGCTTGATCCTGTGGCTGGATACAAAATCAGGCACACATGAAAGAACTGTACATCCACTTTTAATTGGGAAAACACATTTTGTCTCACATGCAAATTTTAAACTGGTTTAGTTAAACCTATGCAAGGTCTATGCAACACCGCAGCTGATTTAAACCACACAGAATTTACTTTGTTTTTAACTGACAGGCTTGCACCTCTCTAAACCAAGTCTACTAAAGTGACTTGATTATGTTCAACAAAATAGGTGCATGCTGGTTTGCAGACAAGGCACATTAAGAGATTTTTATGATGTTAAACTAAAGCTTTTGCATGCTGCCATGTTCTGTGAAGCTTGTAACTTGTAAGTTTTACCCCAATAGTGGCATAGATGGTCTGGATGAATCTGGGGGGCAACTAACCAGAATGGCAAAACAAGAAAACAGTGGAGAGGTTCCTTTCGAACAAATGAAAACAGTGGTCAGCAGATGCTGAGCTCCAGTATGATTCCTGTCCCCCCACCCCCAGTCCCACCCATTAAACTTTTCTAATTAATAAAAATAATAAGAATAAAAAGTTACATTAGATAAGAATAGAAGCCTAATGGCTTTTGAAGTTTAATTCAGACCTTGAGATAATCCTAGACAACCATTTTACACATGAAAGAAGGCTCCCCACTCTTCTAATGAAGGTTTAGAAAAGACAATGTTGGTTTTTGTAGTTCCCAGTGGCTGCATACTATGTCAGCCTATACAGACAGTATTTTCCTTACAGTCTGGAAATCACAAAGGAAGGAGGTCAATTTTGACAATATCCTCCTTCAAAACCTGTATTCATAGGGTATCTGTGCTCACTGTATTCCTGTGAAGGTCCATTTGCTCTCTTAACTGATACCTATTTAGAAAGGAAAAAAAAAAAGAAAACCAACTAAAAATCCCTGCTTTTGCACCGCACCTCCCCAGTTCTGCACTTTGTTTGCCAAAAGGGAACGAGCACATGGCTGGTGCATGTCAGAGGCTGGCTTTGTCTGGTATTCAGTCACATCACAAACAGCAGGGTCATTTTATCTCATAACGGGGAAAAAAAAGAAAAAAAAGCAGACTGGGAAAATCCAGTTCCAAACGTCAAAAGAACAAACTGCAGGCCTAAGACATACCTGTTTTGTCCAAGTAGAACAGATACCAAAAATAGCTGTTGACCAACAGCATTCACCTTGCAGGACCGATTTTCACTGTTCTTCAAGTTGAAATTCTAAAAGAGTTTCTCAGTGAGGGTACAGACTTGTTTCCAAGTGTCACATGTGAAGATGAGTCAATGCATTTCAATTCATAACAACATGCTTTTCTTAGTCACCTTTTATTTGTCCACTACACATAGCCCAAACACCCTAAATCAAAATCTACTGCTTTCGATGAAAGTATAGGGCACTAGTCATAAGCAAAATCTCAACTGGAAATAAGACATTATTGAACAAATTGTGTGTCACGACTTTTAGAAAAAGCCTTTCATTATTCTATTTTGTGTAAACCATGAAAAACATGAAACAAACACTCAAAAAAACCCCATAAACAGGTTAAACACTTCTCTACTATGCCAACTTTCCTGGCCAACACATTAGCAATAAGCAAAGATACAGCTGGCTTGGGGTTTGGTTAGGTGGGAGGTATGTTTCTACTGCTTCAGCAGGGGACAGTAACCTCATGATGGCACCAGTAATGTCATACATAAGGGCTCCCAGCTAATTCATCCAAGGGTTTCATTATGGGGAGAAATGAGCCAAAAGCTTCTTCTGAGTCACAGAGGTAGGAAAAATAAAGCCACTGTGGATATTTGTGCAAGCAAAGACAGAGAAGACTGCACATCATTTCCTAATTCTCTGCACTGCCATGGGAGCAGCAGCCACTGCCTAGCTTTTGAGCTAGGCAAGCAGGATTGTATTTGCATGATGCATATGCATGATGTCGTGGCTCTTGGGGGGCTGGAAAGAAAGCTTTAGAATTTGGCACCACTGGAATGAACTGTATTTTAGCTGGAGAGTAAACCAGAGTATTTCTCAAACAAGGAGAGGTGCAGCCAGGACTTGTTCTCATTTTTATCACAACTGTAAAAACTTCCAGATTGCTGACAAATTGCTTGAAGGAGCCTCAGCCATTACTAGTGAATAAGGCCTTCCCAACTGCTGTCTGAGTATCTCAGAGCCTTATCCAAGTCCTCCTAGCCGTAAATCTCACAATGAGGTGCAGCGGCCAAAAGAACTAATACGATCCTTGAATGCATAAGCAGGGAAATAGTATATAGCATGTAGGAGCAATGAACTGGTATTACCCTCTGCATATAGCATTAGTGAGACCATAAGTAGTATACTGGGAGCTCCCCAAAAGAATTTGGCAAACTGGTGATAGCTCAGATGAGAGCCACAAAGTGATTCAATGTCTTGAAAATATTGTCTTATAATGAGAGACTAAAGAAACTCAACCCATTTATTTCATCACAGACAAATCCAAGTGGTGACTGACCACAGACTACAGGTCACAACATAAGGAAGACATTTGTGATAGCAGGGAGCTCTGCAATCTAGCTGGGGGGGAGACAAAATGACATCTTGTGGAGAGAAGCTGGTATTAGAAACACTGATTTCAACAAGGGTTATTGACTGTTGGAGCATTCCACCAAAGATGTAGGGGATTCACCATCGTGTAACATTTTTAGACCAAGTCAGTCCCCTTTCTACCATTCAAACAGAAAAAAACCCAGGGTCTCAGCAATGCATATTCAGTGCGGTTCTCTGGCTTGCGTAATGTCGTTCAGGATAGATGATCATAATGGACTTCTCTGACACTAAAAATAAATGAGCCTATATGTGAGCTATAGGCTCGATGATCACAGAACACTAAAACCACCATGTTAGGATCTCCCCATTTGTCACCATTCAATAGAAGGCTGTGATTTAAACATTTCTAGAATGTTTTCCCCAGCAGCTTTACAAATAGGATATTCAGAGATGTGTCTGTAACTTCTCTTTCTCCTGCTAGTACCACTTAGAAACTCCTGTCCTTTTTTTCTTCCTCAGATCTAGATCCAAATATTCAGCCATTTTACCATGACTCTCAGAGAGCAATTCATCGAAACCATCCAGGCAAAAAACTCCTTCCCAACAGAATTTTTTCTCTTGAGATCACTCTTCTTGCATAGAAGCTGGAAGGCTGAATTTTAGGGGAATGGGACAAGAGCTACATGCCAGCAGAATCACAGATTAGAAGTGTGCTTTAAGAAACAAAGATCTATTTTAAAACCAAAACACAAAGGGAATAGTTTACCTTTCCAAGGGAGCTTGCTAATTTCAATTACACATTCATTAATATTAATAAATATCGGTACACCATGATAAGTAAATGCAGTGTTTTATAGACATTGCTATAAAATATTCTTCATCCTCAAAAGCTTATTATTGCAGGATCAAGACCTGCACCCATGTATGGGAGTATTTATATAATCATATATTAGACAACACAATAAAACCCCAATAGAAACAGAAAGATAAGAAATATGACAACAATCAGTAACATGAAAAAGATCCTTGGGAGACAGGAAAGTTTACTGAAAAAGGTGTGCTGAAAACTCTGTTTCCTAGGAATCATTCAAAATAGCTTTCAATATGCCACTCCTCCCATTGAGAACTCAATAATCCAACATGATGTGCTCTTTATGTTAGGAAAAAAATGGGTACATTGGGAAAGTTTGCAAGTGCTCAGAGAAAAAAAAAAAGAAAGAAAAAAAAGCCAGTGGTAACTTCAGAAACTGTGAAAGGCAGTTCTGGAAGAGACAGACAAGTGGTCAAAGATGCTGAAGAAACACACACTAATTACATGGTTCTCACCACCACATGTGATATCACTCACCCAGACCAGCACAAGCTCTCTGAAACAAAAATCAGCACATTTTCCAAGGGGCTTCAAGAAAACTTAGTAAATCCAGCTTCTGCCTTTTTTGATGATTTATGTTAATACACTGCAGTAATTTTTTCTCTGTACAGTCTATGGAACAACTGAAATTTAAATGAATGTTTCCCATAGAATATCCAGCATATCAAAATGGCAACAAATTAATTTCACAAGATGTTTCAGATTTAATGGAGACCTTTGCTTTTATTAGAAAGCCCAATTTTCATATCCTGAGCTGGAACCCTTATTCATGATCATATTTAGAACATGCTGACAGTAACGCACTGTGGTATGACAACATGAGTATGCTCCTTAGGACAGGTTTGCTGACTTCCAAAGTTTAGTGCAGAAGCTTGCTGCTTTGTTTTACTCAATATTATTTCCTTTGTTTTAAAGGTGAAAGCCAACTTTAAATTTTAAATTGCTTTGCTTCAAATGTCTGATGAATTACAGAAGTTGTACATATGTATATATTACATATGTTTATTGCATAACTACTGTAAAATCATTTTGCCTTATAAAATAATACAATTACAGGCTGGAAATCTGCCACATTTGGCTAGTTCTACATTTCTCAAACCTAATCCCAGACAGCATTTTTCCCCAAAGGTGCATAAATGATATGTGAACCTCCCAAAGGACAATCCTGGAAGAGAAGTGTGCAAGAACCCCTCCCAGAAAGAAAAAGAAATGGGAAGAGTGATGCATTTCAGAGACGCACATTGCACATGTAGCAGAGGGAAAAAAAGATGCTTTGCCACTGCCACCTTTGTCCAGTGAGAAACGTAAAGTAAATTAAATGCAGCTGGATCCACTCTTTGCTGTCAATTGACTTGGTTCTCTGCCCAGCTCCCTTAATACATTGCCATTGCAAGGGTTTGTTTGGGAGCTGCAATCGTAAATCACGCCATGAAGCTGCTTCCTCTCTTCTCACACGCACCTGCGTAGGAAATGTGCCAAGGGGCAGAATTAGGCATGCTATCAGGACTATAGACAATACAGCAACCCCAGAAGCAGCCTGGGATGGGCTGCCGTAATTTAAAGCAGCCAGGGACTTTTTTGACCTGCAGAGCAGCTGAGAATCTAGAGGATGTGAAGATGGCACAAGTTTTCTAGAGGCAGACCCAGGAGACCCCAGCACAGGCAGCTGCTGGAGGCCCCAACTGTGCACGGATAGTGCCGGCAGGAGCCTTCGAACGGCAGGATCAGGGTCGGGGTACAGACGTGCCGGTGAATGGCACAGAACAGACCGAGCTGCATTTGCAAAAGCCATGGGGAGCTACGGGGAGTTGCCACACCTGCCTTCGGGGTCTGGCTTGGATGTGTCACTCCCCCACAAGTACCTGGGCCTTGTTTCCATTCGAGTCCCTGAGGCCACACGTGATAGATGATTCCAGTTCTGCTGATTCCCCAATGAGGATTAAACACAACAGAGAGACAAACATAATTTTTTTTTTTTAATCCTAGCTTTGATGGCTTTGCCTGAGCCTCCTCCCCCGGGATTCCTGTTTTGAGAAACATTGCTCTAGATAACAATTTAGCTGTTTTAAATAATGCCATTTATAATGCAGGCGGATGGTCTGTTCGTCATATGCAGTAACACATTACATCCATTACCCTAAATCCACCGTGATTTCAGCCCCAGAATGAATTTGCAATGTTCATTTGTCTCCTACCTCATTGGCTGTATAATAAATGTATAGTATCTGTCACACTATCTCAAAAAGTCTGTTTTATCTGTGAAGTGTTTGACAAAGCACATGTTACAAATGACTATTCATAATGAGTTATATACAGATCTATTGTATATACTGTTATAGAAATATAGTGTAGCTGGGAACTGACAGACAGTATTCAGCCATCACAGTATTACAAGAGAGAAAGAGAGCACGGGAGTCAAGACCCCTCTTATTCCTCCTTCTCCCCAACAGCTGCCATCATCCTTGCTGCTTACAGACTGTGACAAATAGGTTTGGATACTTTGCCTAAGGGAAAAAAAAAAGCAAACCTACATCAGGAGAGGCACTGTAATCCACAGGAGTTAGGAGGAAACTGGAAACAAGAAACCACCAAATTTTACCGACAGAGAAGAGTAAATCATGGATTTGTGTTAGCAGGTACCTTCTGCCTCCACATTTCCATCTATGAAATGGAGATTCTCTCAAACAGGTACGATGGGGGTTCATTAATATTCACCCAGGACTTCCCACCTTCAGGATGCTTCTGCAGTGTAAAGCTAATCATTAAAAACCATTAGTCTAACCATCCCTGGCGGTCCACCACGTCTTAGTAAGTTCTGCTTCCATTTAGTTACTTCTGACTTTAAGCTCCCTTTCTGGAAAAAGTATCAGTTATGAAAAGGAGGGCAGTATGATCTGATTCTTAGATTTCCACCCTCCCCCCAAAGATCAGGGTTCAGTTCAAATCAAGCAAATGTGAAGTATAACTTTAAAGACTAGACAAGATCCACCAGATGATTATTTGTCTTAAGGTTCACTGCGTGGTATGCAGCACAATAAAACAAACTGGGTTAACTCCCTGTGTTAACATACTTAGATACACAAACAAACTCCCATTTATAACACATATTTTACCCTCCTAAAGACTTCCAAGGGGTGCTAACAATCCAAAAATCAAAATTCTCCAGGTTGGATCCTTGGCTATTAAGGGCAAAGCTCTCTTTGGCTCCAGCTATAATATCAGAATCTATTGCAAACATAGATGTTGAATTATAAAATAACTTCCAGTTCAGATTCCTATGGAATCATCATTAGTAGATCTGCCTAAATTAAAAGATAGCACATATTTCCATTAATTCTTCCAAAATAGCTTGTAACATGCAAAAAAGAAGGTACGCATGTTCATAATCTCTTATGGACTTAATATCCATGCTATAGTTTTCATCTTAATTTTACATTTCCTCTTTGACTGCTCAGCACCATTTAAACCAACTTCAGAGACAGATGTTACTGCTGTCCCAGTGAATACATGCCTACCAATCCTGCATTTTATCTAAGGTTAGTCCATTGAAATACTTGACTTTTCTTTGCTTCGAAAGTCTGACAAAAATCACTGCTCAAGGTGATGTGGCTGTACAAACATATTTAGCTGAGGTTTAAGCTGTCACTGAGATGGCATAAGGCTTCATCCCGTATAACACACAGAACTTATGACATAAATATGGCCTCAGGGGTTTCTTTCATGATTCAACAAGTCTCCTTTTGGTAACAGCAGAAAATGTAAACAGGTATTATAGTTCTGGAGGGGCTGGCCTGGCATTTCCTTTCTGCTTCTTGCCATGTGGCCACACCTCAACATGCTGAGCACAAGTCAACAAAGTCCAACAAAGCCAACTTGTAAATGCTCTGGAGAAACTGTAAACAATACCATTGTCTTTAGAAAGCATTCAGAGAAAAAAGAGAAAAAGCAGTTGACACTTGACACATGGACTAAGCTCAACAAAGTGTTGTGAAGATTATTCTTTCCTGCTTTTATAATCCGCTAACTTCTTGTTGTTAGTTTTTAATCCATTATCATGCCCAGACTGTTTCTTTGTTACCTCTAGCCAGGCTTTGGGAAAAGTAAAAATCTCATCTTCACACGTTTGTACACCTTTCCACAAACTTCTAAGCCAAATGGCATAAATAGCACAGCATGTTTCCTCTTTGGAGTTTGGACTTTTTGTGTCCTTTGGACAAATAATTACTCCTAAAGAAAGTAAACAAGAAATGTGTTAGAGTGGGTTAATTTAGCTGATGGAATAGGGCAACTGAGTCCTTGTAAAACAGACTTGAAACAAGAACTCCAAACTACTCTTAGACGTCTCTTGAAGGAATTTAGTATGGATACGTAGAGTATTACTTACGTAGTACTGGACATTGTCATTACACATATTAAAGCCTGTAAAACGGTAACAGAGATAGAGTAAAGAACATAAATGAGTCTGCTATTGAGCCCCAAATGCTGATTATGTAAAAATTTTAACAAGTAGAAAGAAAAACAACAATAAAAAAAATCCCCAAGCATGTGACAACTTCTAGAAATTTATATGGTTTACTGAGCAAACATACCTTAGAAAAAAAATACGACATGTTAAGTCAAAACAGTTAAAAGGCATTGCCTGGTCCACTTGCTTCATTATCACAGTAAAGATGTTCTGCTCTGCCTCAGCCAAGGAAATCATTTTAGCATGTGTGTCTGCCTGTCTCCAGTGAGGGCAGCACTTAGGTATGTGCTGAAATTAAATATTTCGTGAAGCATCACATCAGTGAGGTTTAACTGTGTAATTACAGTTTGACAAATGTTTCCATGCTGTCCTGAACTAGGACTTCTTCTTACTGTTAGTACTATATAAAATGAGAACGGATTATTGGTACTTATATTAAAAGAACTGGGGCATCTACACTTTGAAAAGGATAGTTAAAAAAAGATGAGGAAGAGACGAAAGTAAAAGTAGTATTTGCAAAATGGAGTATATCACCCTACTCTGAAAGACTCTCTGCAGCTTAATTTATTGAGAATGTTGACAGTATGACTTCACTGGAAACTGTAAGCATGCACATGGAAGAAAACACCTGAAAACATAGGTCTCTCCAGCTGACAATAGCCAAGGGAGAATCTAAAGCGTGAAAGCAGCTTTTGGGCTTAGCCTGAAAATAATAAGGCACATTATTTTAAGTAAGAGTATTTGATCAATGGAACAAAATACTTAGAACCACGACAGTTTTCCAAAAATCTAAATATTTGGCAAATGTGTATAAGATGACTAGCTGATCATGTCCCCTTTTGGACTAACTATGTAAGAATGATTTTTTTAGAAAATAATTTAAAAAATCTGTTTGATTTATCTAGCAGCTCTAGGAATAAGTTTGATTTTGCTGCTAGCACTAGATGGTCATCAGAAACAAAGTGCTAACTATTTGGGTATCAATTGCCAAAATTCCAGCAACTGAGTTATTTTAAAATTATTTAAGAGAATCAAGCATCTCAAAATCAGCACTGTTCTTTCCACAACAGGAATCAAAAAAACTTTTCCCTTTTTATCAGCTTAACAGAAATACAATACTACTGCTAGCATAGTTCTATTTCTGGAGATATGCTGTAGCTCAAAATGTCAAAAGAATATTATTCTTGATACTTTGACAGCAGCACAGCACTGCATATATAGGTTCTGACTTCCACTTTGGGGTGGAACTATCTGAGAAGCAAAGGTTTATTCAACATAGAGATGGCAAAATATGGCATGGTGTAAGTTAAGTATGATTTCTGCAACACTTTTTAAATAGGCTTTAACATGAAATGAGAAGAAGATTTTCTTTTGAGCCATCACCTTTATGTTTAATTATTTGTGGGCTTTTTCCTGTCATTGTCAACGTATTTGTATTGCACAGAGAGACTTGGTAAGAGAGCCCTCCCATGGCTAACGCAAACCCTGCAAATTCCTTTGGTAGCAGCCAAACACCAGATAGCTTAATGGATAAAACTCCCCCTCCAAATTTCAAAACAAGGCTAAACTGCGTGCATCTAATGCAAGTTGTCGTGTAGCTATGGAAGGGAGCACAACTTGGACTGTGGTGAATACAGGTATGTCCACAGATATCTCCAAGCAGCCTCTACCACCAGCAGCCACAATCAGTGGCATGTTTTTTCACATTGCAGGTTTTTATAACCCCTGCACCTTCTAATAGCAACCCATTCAGACATGTTTTCAGCCTGTCTGAGAAAGCAGTTTCGAATCTGAAAGTGTATGTTAAAATTGTAATCACACAAATATATTCATTTCTGCTGCTAACTAAATAAAAAATGTATGCCAAATCTGCCATCTGATGTGCAAACTAAATAGAGGAAAAAAAAGAACAAATCAGCTATATATTTAGTTTAAAGGTACATTTCTTGTTTTAGAGTCAGCTTATGAAACTCTTACATATATTGCTGAACTCATGGAAATAGATTCAAAGCCTTCATAGACCTTACTCAAAGGAGCGCTCACATACACATTGTGAAGGAAAGATGGGATGACTTTGTTATCTTCTTATTCATAATTCTCTCGCAGTTCATAGATTTTCAGGATGGGTGCATGAGGTGGCCTGAGCTGGGAAGACTCAGCATCCCTCTTTCAAACATCCCAGAGATGATGGGGGATGGGATCTGCTGACTCAGGATTGCATAGGGTCTCCCATGGATTTTCTGACATACTACCATTCGGTACAGGAGGGAAAAAGGGGTTGGGTTTTGGTCAGCTAAAGCTAAGCAGTTATTCTGTTTAGGTATTCTGGACTTTTTTCCTCCCCAGGAACAGGAAAGACTATTTGGCAACTATTCAGCCAGTTAGCTGAAGCCAAAATATTAGCAGCGATTCAACTGTTTTTATTCCATAGTTTTCCTAACTAGTTGACATGGGAAAGGAGAAGCAGCAGATGAAAACCAAGGGATGATATCACTCTTGGATCAATCTCAAGAGCAAGGTTTTACAGTATGATAAAGCAAACACATTACTGGATAAACATCTGACCGCAAGTAATTCTTAATGGTCATTGTTAAACCAGCAGGGAAGGATCAACGATTAAAAAAATAATAATAAAGCAATGGTTAGAAACACACACACACACACACAAAAAAAAAAGGCCAAGAAAACAAAACAACACAAAAAGAACCAATACAGATGGACACCAGTGATCCATATATACTGGGAAGTCTAATGAAATGAAAAATTTGTAGAATGGGATAATGGCTAATATTAATTCTCACAGAGACTTAGAGACTTGCAGTTGACAAATCAAGAGTGCTTCTTTTCTGAAAGGAAAGAATGCTACTGAGCTGCATTAGTATCAGCATCCTGCTTTAAAAAAAAAAAATCACAACCCCGAATTCAAAGTACCATCCCGTCTTCGATTAAGCTATAAACAGAGATCTAGATTCAAAGACCTGTATTTTTAGAAGAAGGAAAGGGGACAAACCCAGTAATTTTTGGTAAAGAAATGAGGGATTTAAAAAGAGCCTCTGGTCTAAGTATCTAAAGAGTAAAGCAGTAACAGTGTCATAACACGATATGGAAAATTCTGATGGAATACTTGATAATTGTAAGAACAAACTATCCAAAAGTACAGTTTTGGGGAATTATGAGCTTTTGGTGATTTTTCAGGCCAGGCTAAACACCCATCTGTTACGGAGTGCTTAGGGATAATGAAGTTAATTCTGCCATAATCCCAGGAAATGGACTACAAAATCTGTCAGGCACCTTTCACACTGAATGCTTCTATGAAATACTTCACACTTTATTTACATGGCAGGAAAAAAAAAAAATATCTTGGGAGCCCTCAGTATTCTCAATAGGAAGTAATACAAGTGCAGACCACAGATAATATTGGTTGTTGTTCATCAAAACTAAGTAGTTTGTTTTATTGTCCCCATGTGACGTTTCTTTGGGTAGAAAAAGGGACAATTACAAGTAGATTAGGAAAGTGAGCGAATTGAATGAAGTACTATAAGTAGCACTCAGAAGGCAGGCCAATAATTTTGGCATCAATATAGAGCATGTAACATTAAGCGGCAAATGACCAAGCATTCTCTGCAGTCAGACTTTGATGTTGGAAGGTGGGTGGGCCCCCAAGTCATCTCATGTTGCCTCATTGCATTTCCTTTAGAGCATTCCCCATCCTTAGCACATCCTATTCCCCGAACCAAGGGCTACTTCTTCCCTGGGCTCTGCTTAGTGGGGTTTTGACATCCTTTCTCCTAATTTTAACTCTCTCCCTCCCCCCACTGAAATGTTTTCCCCCATTTTATTTTATTTGAAGGATGGGGACCATCCTGCCAGGTGGATATTCCCCAAGTCTCTCAACTCTACTCAAATGGTCTCTTATCAGGGTGCCCCTGAGCAGCAAGAGCTCATAACTCATTTGAATGGGAAACAGTTGGGGGCTCGCCACACTTCATCCTACAAGACTGTTGACACTGTTAGCAGCTGTTAGTGTCGCTCTCGTTTTTAACAACTGGGAGCATATCAAAATGTTACACGCACATTCAGCA
This sequence comes from Gymnogyps californianus, assembly GCF_018139145.2. Classification (NCBI taxonomy): domain Eukaryota; kingdom Metazoa; phylum Chordata; class Aves; order Accipitriformes; family Cathartidae; genus Gymnogyps; species Gymnogyps californianus. Next base: position 60,037,837 of record NC_059474.1, on the reverse strand, counting down.
GTGTAGTCGCTCTTCTTTCAGTTTAATGGAAATTAAGCACACACATCAAGGGGAAAATACACTCCACAGTTGCTAAGTATTTTATACATTCATTTTCTAAACTTACTTGCTATGGGGAAAAAAGGAATTCAAGTTTAAGGCACTCCAGGAAAAATAATGTTCCCCCCAAGCCAATTAATACCAGTAATGACATCATTTAACTATGCAAAACTTTATTACACAGTGGGGCAATTAAAATCGCTGTACCACACTCTTAATTTAGGGAAACACAAAACCTTACAGCAATTTCTTGGTAATCTAGACAAAATGAGATCGGCAAGGTCCATCCAGTTCCCAACAGACAACTGTCCACATTGCAAAACTGTGAAAACTTTGCTGGCAGACTCATTTGGGAGGCCAAGAGTGGAATAGCCGTGGACTCTAAACACATGACCATACACAAATGGAGGAAGGTGGAGATACCAGATTGCTACTTTCCATAAGATACAGCTTCTTGTCCTGAAAAGGAAGCGAGAGCTTCAATGCTAGATTAAACTAGCATTTTTATGACACATTCACATAAGCACACATCACTTGAAAATAAAAGTACATGGGACATCACCTACTATACATGTACTTTATTTCATATCAGGTGCTAGCAGCTACACCTTGTATATCTTGACTGCAGTTTTTGTTCCACATTTTGAAAATAAAGATACAACTCTTCATTTCTGAAATCTTGGGTACCAGCAAGCAGTAAGGATAAGTTGTAGCAGTTGTGTCATTATTTCACTGTTTACAGTTACTTACATGCTAGTGACAGGGAAAATGGTTTCATCAATGGATCACCCAGGCTCTGGGGTGACTCTCAGCTCTGGAGTATTTAGATACTGTGATTTAAGATGTCACCACTGGCAGCTGTCACCCACCTCTAAACTTAGCAGCAGCAGGAATAATCTTGTGCCAGACCTTCAGCCGCTGCAATTCACAGCCTGACATATTTCTTAAACCACCTTCGTCGCTTAGTCAATGCATCTGTGTCCCAGACTTGCCCACCTGCCTGTGAATTGCAGCAGCTGAAGATCTGGAGTCCATTTACTCTTGCTGCCCCTGCAAAGGAGGCAGTAGCCTTTGGTTCAGGAGTGGACAGACAGCTTCTGGTGACAGCAGCCCAACGTGTCGCCACTAGGACTACCATGCTGTAGCTACCACTGCCGCATGGTCCTTAGGACGCAGTCAGCACGCAGTCACATGTGCTGTAACCAGTCAGTCTGATAGTGTTCCAGGAGCAACTCTCCCCATAGTGCTAGCACAACTAACAAATTCTCTTTTGGGACAGAATGTATCACAAACATTATTCTAAACCATGAGCTCTGTCTAATCGGTCCCTTTCAATAGATCTCAACACTCTCATTCATTTGCAATGCTTAAAAAGTTGGATCTCAATAAAATAATTTACCATGCAACAGTGGGTGATGTATAAAATAACGGGGAAAGCTGAGATTGGCTATAAAATATGTACTCTGACAGCTTGCAAGAATTGTTTCTGATTACACACATGCGGGCATACACACTCAGCCAAAAAATTTTCTTTCATATCCCAAAGAAATGAAACCAAGTAAGCACATTGTGTTCCTTTCTTCTGCAAACAATTCTTCTTCCTTCATCCCCTGCTCTCTGCTCCTCCTTTTCCAGCTTTTTTTTTTTGAAATTAAAAGAACAGAAAAGAAAAATAAGAAGAGTGGTTAAGCTCTATTAGCCCTGAATTACTTAGCTACTACTGCTTTAAGATGGTAAAAAAAAAAAAAAACTAGAAAAGAAAATTATTTTGGGAAGACCTTCCAATCCTCAGACTACATCTAATGAGAAGTCAGAATGTATTTCCACGTAAATTTTTAAATATGGACAGAAATTTGTTCAAATTCTCATATAGGAATAGTAAATGCTTTAACAAAAATTTTTGAAAACAAAATTGTTTGGATTCAAAATGCTTCGCTGGTTCTCCATGCTTCTGCAGGTTGTGACATGATGAACCACAGTTATTTGTAATGAAAGGATGTGTTACCTCTGTGGGACCCTGTCTACCAGTTCTGTCACAGACTATGTTGAAGCTGCCTGTCTTCTTAGATGTTCATTTCAAAGAGAGGAAAAAAACACAGCAACAATACTGCAAGGAAAGGATTATTTTCTTTAGGAACTGAAATGTTTACAGTTCACAGAATCCACATGGAAACTGGGAAGATGCTGCCCGAAGGACAGCTCAGCGAAATTATTGTCCTTCTTTAAAATTATTTAAATGACTTATTAAAACACTCTTGACTGGTTTTCCTCATCCGCCTCTACAGACTGTGAATTTTCAGCAACTTTAAACAACAAGCAAATATCTGAGCCGAGTCAAAACATGAGCTTTGCAGCATTTCAGCCTCAGCTTAAAGCGTGGACTTTCCACCAACTGCTAAGAAGGAACTGTATTGCCCTACCTACCAGCTCTTGTAGAGGCGAGATGTGCAAGGGAATATCTTAGTTTCACAGAATGAGATTTACCAGCCACAGTCCTAGTAAAGACAACATAATCCAATCTGAAATAAGCACACGACTACCCAAATTTCTTTCACAAAGGCTCAAGCCAGATTTAATGTAACAGGAAACACACGGTTCTTCACTATTTTTGATAGACACAGAACTTACTGCTGTTGTTGGACTAGATACTAGATGACAGCAGCTGCATGGAAGCTGAAGCATATCTTGATAAACACCTAGACTAGTCCAACAGACTGCACTTCAACCACAAAGCAGCACCTCTCAAATGCCTTGCTTTTTACTTACTACAATACATTGCAACTCAGTTTCTGCACAGTGGCTGCATATCTTCATAACACCATAACAGAAAGCACTTTAAACCAAAGCAAACAGCCTGGTACTACACTCAGCCACCTAACAAAAGATGAGTTAGCAATTGCTCTGGTTTTGGTTAGCTGCACAGCTCCTACACTGTTCTTTTTTCCCTAGAGAAGGGAACACTGCAGCATGGCGAGAAATACCATCCCAGAGCTCTCCTCTCCTAATCATGACCTCAAGCTTGTTTCCACACCATCCCTTCGTGCGTGCTGCCACCTCTCGCTGTGAAGGCTATGGCTTCCCATCAGGTCTAGTTAAGTGGAGTGTTTCCCAGGAAGAAGGCACAAAACCAATAAAGCAATTAGTGACCAATTAAATTAATTAACACTGTTTACCTACAGGAGAAAGGCAAGCCTTAAACCATTAGCAGCAAGTTTATTTTTAAGAGTAAAAAAGCCTTTTGAAAACACCTTCTGAGTGACAATGTTTGTTTATTGACAGCCAGCCACATATTACATTTTTCCATCCTCTCCTAACTCATTTCAGATGTTGGGAGAGCAATTGGTCATTCAAAACAGAATAAGCTTGATTCAGACAAGGGAACCATTTTTCACAGTAGCAATGGTTTAGTCCTGTGATCTTTTGCACTGATTGTGAGCTGATTTTAGGTAATGATTACACCTGCAGGCCTGCTGAGAGTTATGAATTATCAGCACCTGAGCAAGAGCAGACTATTAACCATTCTGTTCGGCTCCCCAAATAGAATATGAGAAAAATATTTTGACAAGCCTTTAGAAAGTGTCTTGTCAGAGCACTACAAGTTTGCATACATTTTGTTATATCCTGGTGTTAGCTTGGCACTACTGGGGAAAAATTCCCCTTCACAGAACAGAAACCGGAGACAAATATAAACTGCACCTATCTCATGTATGTAACTGTATATTCACATGCGCACATTTCTGATCCCTTGCCCTTAGGGTGGGTGAGGACAGAACAGACCAGGTCTCATTAAGACCATTCTGTCTCAGCTCTGCACATAAAAAACACAAAAAGCAGAAGTGTGTGGCTCTTGCAGTGGGGAAACTGTATGGATTTTTGCTGTATGTACATGAAACAGATAAACATCAAATGCATTTCATGCAGACCACCAAACATCAGACTTTTAGTTACGAGATTCAATTCAGTATTCCTTGGGTTAATTAGAAAAGTTGTTAATATTTACTCTCTTCAAGAATTTCCTTTTGTATTCTACATTGAATTTAAATTGTAGGATCTAATAACACGTCTTTATGCCTCTGTTACAAACCCTTCTTTTCTTTCCTAGTGTATTAAAATGTTATCTTCTAGAAGCTCTTCCCTCTGGGTTCACTGCCCTTCAAGTGATTCTCTTAAATACATCGAGCATGACTAAAGGACCCCCAGACTTGAAAAGTCCGCACAACAGATACTTCTTTCAAAATATGATCAGCAAATTCTCTCATATAACAATGAAGCCAACTGAACACGGACATTATTTTGCTGTGTAGTCAGAGTATTATGGAATATGTGGGACAAATCTGATCTCTGCCTCACCATGCCAGTCCAATGGCATATATATTGTGCTCATGACTTTAAAGAAGCATAAGACAGAAATTTGATTTCATGTCCGTATATCTGTATACATAGATGATTTGCCCACAGTTGATAAATGATACCAGAATTAAGGACTCAGTTTCTCCTCTGTACCTCTATCTTGCTTTGATGCCAGTTTGTTTAAACTCTTTACAAAAATAGGATAACAGTGAAAACTGTTTTTGATAACTGCTGATCTGATTTCACTGTATAAGTGCATAAGATCTATCAGATGGCCATGTTAAGGGAAAAAAAAAACCAGATACTTAGACTTCAGTTTTAGAGATGAAGCAGATTGAAGCAGTTCTTCTGAAAGTCAGAGAACTAGTATAAAAATTTCTCAGCCCAAGAATGAAGACCACATTACCAGTATGCTTTTAGGGGAAGTGGACCACATAAATGATTACCCTATCTCTAATGTAACTGTTTTGACTAATTTTGATGAGACTGAACCTTTTTTCTTTCTTGGCTTTTCAACCTGGAAGATATTTTGAGCCATATTTATTTTTGCTTTCAAATAAATTCTTAACTCTCACTATATTGATGGAAAAATTAATAGGAATTTTCATAAGTTTTTAAAATAGCTGAAACGTTGAACTTACAACTTTGAAATGATAAATTAAGTATTTCGTAAAGAACAATTCATAGCCTTTTCCTATCATCCCTAGGAATTTAAGGATATTAAATTAATTAAAAGAGGTTTCCCTATTTTACTTCAGGAATATATAGATGTAACGAAAAACTTATTTTAAAATATCAAATATGTGAAACTTGCAGAACAAAGTATCATACTCAGCCTTTTTTTAGATAGGTATTCCTAGAATATCCATACGTTAAAATAGCATGCAAAAAATCCTGGAAATTAGTTTTTTAAATATTTTGAATAAAGAAGCATTTTACACAATGAGGATAAAAAGACAGCAGCCATGGGTCTTAATGTATTTTAGTTTCTGTACAGTAAGGAATGATTTGAAAATGACTTGGTTTTCCTTGTTGAGATCAAAATGAGCTATAGACTGAAGTTTTGTCTTAAACTTTTGTGAATTCACACAGAGAAGCTGCTACTGTTCTTCTTTAACCAGAGTTGTAAAAGAGAGTGGTATAACAGGATCTAAACTGTGAGGATGTGTACAGGCACTGCCAGACCTCCAGCCAAATCTTTCCCACCTGAAATTGCTAACTGGAACGAAGTTTTGAACCCTTCTTCAAACACATCAAATTCTGTTCATAGGAGCAGTACAGCATAGTCCTTGTCCACCTCAACTGACCTCAACAACTTGGTAGCATGGAAATGTGCACAGACGGTATACACGTTAAACAGGGGTCCTGTGAGTTGAGACCCAAGCTCAATTCATTGCTCTTTCACAGGCCCTATCCACCATCTTTCAAGCAGTTTCAAACCTCAGTTTCTCCAGCTACCCAGTAGGAAGAATTATACTTCCCTGCAGGGATGGATGCTGTGATGATAAATACACTACAGATGCTCATCTACAACAGAAATGGCACCACGAGGACAGAGAGTTGTGTGGTTTGGCAGCCTTAGGCTTGGACTAGGGCAAGAACTTCTCATGGTCTGCCCCTACAGCTGACACTGGAGCTTCCTCTACCCTGCTAAGCCCTGTGGACTCTGAGGTGCATCAGGGAGAACATAGTCTTCCCCTGTTTTGAGGACAGGGCATGAAAGGCTGGGAGATCAAGTTCTGCTAGAGACAGAGCAGGCCCTACTACACTATGCCAGCCAGGGGTATTTGGGACATTCAGCATTCTTTCTATGACGCGAGTGTTACCAAAAGCCAACCAGGGGCAGGGGTAGAATAATAATAAAAAAATTCTTGTCTGATATATGTTCTCTTCTGTTAGTTGCCTGAGTTGTCCTTCATTGGTTGGGCTACAAGAAGTTTTCTACATGGTCAATGAGCTTGACCAAGAAGGGCCAAAATTCAGGGTTTTTTAAATCCACTGACTTCATTCAAGTGATTGTTTACACTAAAATTATTTTTGACCCAACAGCTTGAATGGTTCTCATCTATTATTCTCATTCAGTCTTCCACTGAGCTCAGTGTATCAGTGACCATCAGTGTTTCATGTAGATTTTGATCTCCAACATTTATTTCAGTAATGCTCTTGGTCTAATATCCTGACTTTCTTTGGTAATAGGGAACAAGAGACAACAAGCTCTTAGAAGAATGCTATGTATATCCTAGGATTATAATTACTCCATTTGCGATATTAAAGAGATTCCAGCCCCTGAAGATCATGGATACCTGCCGCATCTGTGTGGGCACATCAGAACTAGCTTTACACCAATCCTGGTCTATAGCCATGCAAAAACAGAGCTCAGCATGAGTTAACTGTGTGGCTGCTCAAGCAGTTTTGTGAATATACTAGAAAATTTACCTTTTGTATACAAAGGACTCAAGCATCATCACCTTACAAGGGAAATACAAGAACAACAGTAGTGCTTTCTTACCTCTAACATTTAAAACCATTTTGAGGGACCACCACCACCCACAAATAGTAAGTTACTCTTTGAAATCTAAGATTTTAAAGGAATGGATATTCTTATTGAGTTATTTCATTTCATCTGTAAGTTTGGAGCTGACCACAGTGAAATTGGTAGGAAAAACACTCTTTGAAGAAACAGATATAAAATAGGGAGAAAACCATAGTATCAGAAGAGTTTGGGTTTGACCTGCTGTTTCAGAAGTCCAGGTGAGTTTCATCACTAAGGTCAATGAAAATAACATCAGACCAGAATCTTTCTGAAAAACAAGCCTGCAAAGGAGAAATTCAGTACCCTGTTCACATGAAGTTTGTGTGCACAAGTTTCAGTTAGTCAAACTGAATTTTAATAATAAATAGCAGTGGTATTTTTCGTCAGTGTTTCCTCCTGCATCATAACTACATCTCTACAAATATTTCACCAGAAAGTATGGGACCTATTAACTTTTTTTTTTCCCCAGTGTGGCATTTGAGTAAGTCTTAGAAAGCCCCCAAAAGGGCATAATTCCAGCACTTAGTATTGCTAGAGCAATGCAGTAGAAACCTTAATCAGGGCTCTTACTCAGATTGAAATATATCCCGATTAAGCGACCATCCCATTTAAGAAAAGTTTTCCTGAACCGTCACTTAATGTAAACCAAATGTCCTCTGCAACTCCTTCCTCCTACTGAAGCATTTTGACCCTTAGCCACCACATTAACACCTCTAATTGTAACTGACAGGGCAATTTCCTGGTTGCCATTGTGCGAGACAAGCAGCGAACACTAGCCACAAGCAATTTATGACCTTTGACTGTCATATTAACGCTTTTAATTGTAACTGACAGGGCAGTTAGGCCAAAAAGTGTCCCGGCAAAGCAGTTCAGGCAGTTGTGAATGTCCTGCTAAAGCAAAGGAAGGAACATCCAGTCATTAAGGTGAGGGGACTGCTATGGAGAAAGAAGGGGCAATACCTGAGGTTGGATGATCATCAAACCCCCTGTAATCATCACTATTTTTTTGCTTCAATTTGCCATCACATTCTCTGCTAAAACCAGAACTACTTTTACTGAATGCGTGGAATTTAGCTTTAACTTTTGAAGCAAATTTCCCAAAACATTTGAATGAAAAATATTTTCAGGATTCCCCCCCAATGACATGATTTTTAACTTCAACAAATTTCATGTTCTTTGATGAAAAAGACAGTTCCTCAGCATTTCATGTTTGAAAACATAAACATTTTCACATTGTTTAACAAAAACAATTATCTAGAGTCTTAGAAAGTATGTAAAGTTAATGCACCTCTGGACAACAGCCACTGAAGCATTCTATAACATGAGACTAAATAAGCAAAAGATTATCTCAAGTGGGAGAGGGGAGTGCTGCAGGTGACTCTCATATTCACTTTTGGTAAGCTGGCCTCTAGAGGGTGAAATATCGTACTCGCAAACATTTGAGCAGGTCTGATATCACTCAGCAGCAGGTAAGGGCACTAGTCAGATGCTAGAAAGATTCTCCCTTATTTGTATTTTAGTCCTACATGCATAAATGCTGATCATTAAATTTAAGAATTTGGACATATTTGTTTGTTCTGACCTATGGATGGGTCATATTCAGCTAAGGTAAACCTACTGGATACTTCCTTATTACAATCTATCAATCCTTTTTCCTTCTAAGGAAGAAATAAAGCACTGCTGTTAACTTGAAATCTAAACAAAGCCTGTAAGAATATTATAGAAGCTATTTTCAGTCTTATGTATCATGTCAAATCAGCCAAACAACTTTTGTTGATTTCCAAGCACTTTCTAGTCATCCAAGATTCCCCTTCCCGCTGTGTCTCTCAAGAGAAAAGGGAGAAATTCACATTAAAGCTAGAAAAACTGAATAGCCAAAGCGTAACCAAATGCAGAAAGTCAGAAAACTGAGCAGTTGAAAGAGATTCTAGTCCAAGCGTGCATTTCCATGAATGTGTCTTTTGGCAGCAAAGCTATCTTAAACCCTACATTCATCATCTTGTTCACAGAGCAGCCCTACAAACAGTATGTCAGCTTAACTGAGAATGAAATTACACATTATAGACAACATAACACCTTGCAGACACCAGTACAGGAAGATCTTCCTTCCCTTCTTACTTTCAACTGCTGTTCCTCCTCCAGGCTTGACCTGACCCTTCACATGCGCCAGCAGGAGCACGTCTCTGCTGAGCCAATTCAGCTCACTACCCCCTGCAAAAACACACAGACACTTTTTGGTGGGATTATTTTCCTACCAGCTTAGTGAGTTGAATCAGCTCAAGTTCCCCTGAGAGCGGGAGGGCTGCATGGCCATCAGAGGGGAGACGGGGGAAGGAGGGATACAAGCTCTCCCTTTTGGAGACACTGCAACAGATTTAGGGTTAGCCAAGCTCAAAGAATAATGTGCAACTTCATCCTGAAAGGCAGTTACAGAGAGAGCATTTCCAAGAAAACACATACATAGCACTGCATCCTCAGTTAGGGTAAGTTTCATTGTTATTGTTATAAGATTTTATATGTTATCTTAACATTAACATAAATGTCATTAAGTATTTTCTATTGTTATTTTTAAAGTACCCAAGTAACAAAGGGGCCTATGTCTTATTTTTAGAAATGCCTTACAATGATCTTCACAGCAACATACAATCCTTCAGTCACCCCTTCTAATGGGTCTTCAGTGCCCTTGAACATGTTTACCTGCTCAGAAGTGATCATAAATGAGAAGTGGATTTGTGCTCTTTCAAATCTCTTGACATAAAAAGAGACACAGACTGTCTCCTGCAGACCCTCAACTTAATGTTGCTTCCTAAATATCAGTTCATGGTTTAAGATACACTGTTATATTTTAAAAACCATTTAGACTACATAGCTTCGTTAATACAATTGAATAAGGCAGAAGAACTTGTAGTAACATAACATCACAACAGAGAAAAGATATTTATTAAGGCAGCTTCTTCTTGACATTATCAGTTTGATCTGATTCTGGCTGTTGACATTCAGGTGCTTCCACTTTGCAATGCACTCTCATTTAAGGGTAAATGGGATGTTGGCACATGAGCCTTGAGCTCAGTCTAGCTTTAAGCAGCAAAGTTTTGCACTGGTGCAGCTTCTCAGCAGTGGTTAGAATTGGGGAAAAGAAAAAATTCACATCTCCTCCAGCTTACACACTGATAAAGCCAGAGCTCTCAGCCACGTAGCATGAAAATTAGCGACAGACTATGTAGGGAAGACCAAAACTGGGTATTTTTATAATCAAAATTACAAGCAGAAAAGAATTTGAGGGGAGGATAACCACAAATACTCACCTGTTACTGGAGCCTTTGCTGTGATCAGAGAAAGCAAATAACAAGGAAGCCCCCATAGTTGATAACATTTTCTAAAAAATATTTATCAGTAAATCTAATATGCCCCTACCTACCTTGCTGTAGATGGTTTCAGCTGAGTTCCCTCTTGATCCAGATACGACTTTCTAAAAACAACATTAAAAAAATAATCCCCCACTATGTCTTTCCATCAATAGCAAAACAGACGATCAAATTAGAAAAAAGTCAGAAAGACTTATAAAGCAAATTGAGGTGAAAAGTACTATTCCTCACCTTTCTCTGTCCTTTCTCATTAGCCAAAATCTTCTGCTTTGCTGCTTGTATTTAGACACGTACATCTGTAAATAGGCTCCTAATTCTCTGATTGCTAGATGAGTGTGTGATAGTAATTTAATTAAGAATTTAATAGCACCTTTGGAAAAAAAAAAATGATGGTCTTAGGAACCTAAACCTGGTTCAAGTCCCTAATGTCAGGCAAGACTTCTTTCTGTCTTTGCGTTATTGCTTGAGAGAACATAAACAAACTATTACACACAACTGTTTGACAAGGACATACTCTAAATTGCTACCTGCTTAATAAGCCTCTATGGAGATCCTAAGCTGTTTCAGATGAGAGTAGATGTTTGATCAGATGCATGAAGGTTATTTTAAGTAAGCACGCAACTATCTTGTCTGGTCTTTCAACAGCTAGATACTTCTACAAAGATCCATGGGAATAGAGGGAATTCTACTTTAGTAGACTTTGCAAAGGTCCTGGAGGACTTGCTAAGAATGCTAAATAAACAAGGTCTCTCATTCCACCCAGCCACAAAGAGCTAACAAGCCCCCGCGGCCCCCTCCCTGTCCTCCAGCAAGCTATACCTCCCACCGGCAGCCCACACTCATCAATACACAGGAGCCCCAGATATCACACACCAGACCCTGCTGTGATGAGCAAACACCAATCAACAGCCCCATTAGCCTCCAGAGGACAGTATAGTTTGTTTACAGTAAATATTAGAGCACTGCCAGTGGAGGGCTGCACAGGAAATGCTGGGGAGGCTTTTCCCCCTTCTGTTTCAGGCCCATTTGGAAGTTTGGGGTTTGCGTGCAGAGGAACACTGGGTATTGTTTTCTTCTCTTTAAAAAAGAAAACAAAACTAATGAAAATGCAATCATTAAAAATTAACAGCAATTTAGGTTTTATTTTGTTAAAGAGCCTTCAATCAAAATGACTACATTTTCAAAAGCAAGTAACTTATGATGAACAATATATAGCATTTAACATGGGATTATCAAGGGAGAGTGCTAACCTTCATTAACTAACCATTACCTAGCTTTATTCAGATTCTTGGTATTGTTCTCCAGCCCTTCAACACTTTGCTGTAACATGTACTAAGTGCACTGGAATCACCAAGTTTTGCTTCCAGAACTGGCAGACAGTGGAAGGGATTTGAGCGAATGCTACAGCTTACAGAAAAGAGTGAGACGTTGGGAGAGGTTTAGGGAGAAGATCCAAGAAAGTTTGAAATTCACCCTGTGTGTTGTTACCAGCTTACTGGCGCATCAGGGTGACTGCTCCTCTCCAAGACACCAAGGAGGAAAGATTGCTTCCTCCTCCACATATGCTTTGCATACAGCCTAGTGACTCTGCTCTGTTTGGAGACTGGATTCGCTTCTGACCCTTTGTTAACAAAGACAATATAATTCATTATTCATACATATCTGTAGTCGGAAGACGTGCACTGCAAGTATCTGATCTCGTTCTTTGCTCAAGCAACACGTGACTCGGACATCGTTCTGAATGTTGCTTTTTTCCTTGTAAGCAAGGATTGAATCGAAAGGAAAGTCTTAGTAGCCTGGTAGAAATTAACTTGAGCTTGAGCTCATGGGGAGAATTTAGTTTCTTATCTTGTGGGGCTGAGGCGAGCTGTAAAACGGTAGTTGAAGGATGACTACTAAAGCAATCTCTAGAGTGGCTAAGTACATGGGAAAAGGTAAGGGGAAGCAATTAGTTAGGGCAATGGAAATGAAGCTGTACATTTTGTTAGTCATTTTTCAGAACAAAAAACCAGCAAATAATTTGTGCAAGATGCCCATCACATGTCGTATTTATCTTACTAATATGTTGACAAAATTCTTCCTAGCATCACTCAATGAAGTTTCTATGCAGGACATGCATCAGTTTCTTCTGAAATCCCTAAAAGCTCTGAATCAACTGCCAGGCATGTTTGTAACACTTCAGATGAGCCCCTTTCATCACCTCAAAAGAATGCTTTATTTCCAAAAAGGGGTGGGGGGGGAAGTCTGTTATTACAGTTAACCGAACAACAAATTACGTGTCAACAACTATGTGACCACCACATTCAGATGTCAGAAAATAACTGAGCAAAAGCATTCACATTTCAAAACTAATTTTCAAGATGTTTCAAAATTCTGGTATATATTTCTGTCTATAACCCCTGGCTGCTTGACACTTTTCCAAGTAACATTTGTAATGAATTCAAAACCCTGTGTGTTTGAGTACACCAGCAGAAGCAGTTTTAAGACAGTGATACAATGATAAATGGACAAATGTTACATGATAAAATGTTTATAGAAACTGGATTGAAAGAGCTTCGTGGTGGTTACACCTCTTCATCCACCCTTCCATTAACTTAATTAAGCTAACCCGTAGGCTTACAAGCCTGGGGGACTTAGAGAACTTGATCTGAAAAGAAAAATAAAGGGTTTAATCACCAGGCCAGGTTTTCCAAGTTGTCATGGCTCTAGTGTTTATACCCTGCACACTTATATAAACCCAAACTTCCATTACTTGCCTGAGAGTCTCAGATCAATATTATAGATAAAGGTAAAGCTTAAGGTAAACGATTACCCTGTAAGATGATGGGAATAGTAATTTTAGTGAACATCAAACACATTAGGATACAGTAAGCTTGCACAGACATAATAAATTCATCAGCTATTTCTGCTGATTGATTTGTATTCCAGTTTAATTAGCCATGAAAGAGTCAATTTTTTTCTGAAACCTTCCCTCCTCCCCTTTTTTGTTACAGATCACTGACACAAAGGATAATCCCCAGCTGTCAAGTTAAGGAAATTTAAAAGGTAGGTTCTAAAAAAATCGTTACCAGTCATGAATTCATTTTCATATAGACCAGTTATACTTATTTCCCAATGACTTTGGTTGGAAAATCACATCTAAAAACAAACTGATACCCTTAAAACATTGTTTTAAAATTGGCTTTAAAATACTTTGCAAGCAGAGTAGCTTGATGTAAGTGGAGATAATGACATGTAGAAAGGCAGAGGTGCTGTGGAGTGGCAGAAACCCTATAAACTTGCTGTTGCTTAACTTTCAGCAAACTAACACAAAATGAGCACTGCAGATGTGTATGGCATAAGAAAGGACAAAAGCATTTGTCCTAAAGAGGACACATTGTTCCTGAAAAATAAATAAATAAACAAACCAGTGCCACAAATGCGTTCGGAAAATTCACAAAGAGTATCCATGTTTGTTTTAACTTGCCAGTACAAAAGAAGAGGCACGGAACAATAGTGAGGTCCAGCTGTTGTTTTTCTTGAAGAAGTCCCAGCTCCCCGTGCAGAGAAACTACACTTGAGATGAGCTGGCTGAGACAAATGTTCTGTCTACACTTTAAATGGCAGCTGGTTATTAAATGACTCCCAATAGGATGAACACTTGCTATTGACAATAAGGTAATATAAGGACCATGCAGAGCAATCAGGATGGGAATGTGAATGAAAAATCTTTAATCTGAAATTACAGCTGTCAGGGTTATATTATAAAACATGAAAGTTGCATCTGCACTTAGAATTAATGTGTCCCAAAAGCCAAGTTTCTCATAAAGTGCATCTTGCAGATACATCTTTTATAAATAGACTACTGGTCTTCCATAAATCAAACCGAACTGTAGCCTATACTAAGGAATTAAAAGGGTCATCTCTTCTGGGGTTGGTATTTGTTGAACAGTATTTGGGAAAAATGAACATTGATTTACAAAGTCCAACAGACACTGGTAGTAGTATTACTTTCTAACAATATTCACTGACTCCAATGTGTCAAACAAATGACTTCAGTTCTTTTATTACCAGCCTCAACGTGTAAAAGCATCTTTTTCAAAATAAGAAAGCATTTTCAAAAGAGCCACTATTTAACAATCTGAGTAAACAGGGTGTTGAAAAAACAAATATAGTACTTTTTATTTGCACATAGTTCAGATAAATGGGGTAAGCTCCATGCACGGGCATGCTAAGCCTGGTTTGATGGAACCAGTTTAAGATCAGATATATGGCAAAATTAGTTACCTGCTCTATTCCATGACCTCATAGCTCACGAGGATCACTTCAGTTCGTTTCCCATGAAAGGGCAGAGCCATTTCTGTAGGCTGAATCTTTGCATACATTTTGTGACAGCTCATCTTATGATCCAGAGTGAGTCATATTTATGTATTTGGTGATACCTGTGTTTTGATTGTTTCAATAAGCCGATATTAAAAGGTCCCCAAAGTCAAATTACCAGTCAGAAATTCTTTAATGATTTGTGAGAAAAAAAACCACCTTTGATACTAGTCCAGTGTATACAGTAACAGGTGATGGAAATTAGCTGGGAAGATTGGCTACAGGTAACAAAAGCTTTAAAACAATAACCATAATGATGCATATTATGAAAAAGATGTATGCCCACTCCTACAGTCTTCATACAGACAAATTTTCAAATGAAACTCTGTAACAAATATGGGCCTAAAAGTAGAATTCCAGTGCACCTATATTCTCTCCCTCTTAATTAGGGTTTGGGCAATGGTTTGGTGGAGAATGAGAGATCACGAGCTTCCTAGTCCCTCTGTTCTCGTTAACCAAGTCCTCTGCACTCCTGAGGAAGCTAAGGGGCTCAAGTCTAAACATTTGACTCAACTTCCACCTAAAAGCCAATTTATTACCATTTCAGTCCTTCCTGCCTTCTTGCGCCCCACCCAAAGTGTTGTCAAGATGCAAGAGCTAAATCCTCTTCAATGAATCTGCTTCTTCTCCTGGAAGGAGCCAGCATACTGCATGCCAGCGTTAACAGACCACTGGGTAATTGAGATTAAAAAAAAAAAATTAAAATAAAAAAGACCATTTCATTGACAACAAATTACAAATCACCAATAAAAATTAAGATCAGCTATATGTGCCATGAAGGGATTATACCAAAGCAATGAATTAATTAACTTTACATAAACGATTCTTTGTACTCAGATATAAAGTATACGTTATTTTCCCTCAATAGGAATACAGTGGATACTTTCAGATTGACTGATGGACTTTTAGAACGTAATTGCAGAAATCAGTTGCCTGATTGCAAACCAAGAGATCCACCATTTCTGTGATATCATAATACCAAAAATCAGGTTCTGTAAGCCTGAAGGTGATGATTAACAGAAAGAAATAATTAAAACATTTTAGAATAGCAAATTAAAAGTTACTTGTGTCTTCCCTGCAGCCTAATTAATGAGAGTAGGCATATCATCCTGAAATTAACTCTGAATTCAATTAAGAGCTTTTTTCCTCTCCACCTTACTGCATTCAGAAGGTTACTTATATGTTTTCTGGCGTTATCCAGAAATCCCAAACCTTTAGGATGTGGTAAATGAAATTCTGAAAAAGAACTCTGAAGAAACAGGCAACAGAAGGCTCCAAAGTTACATTTTTCAGAAGTTAATTTGCTCATACATTTTCAAAGCTACAATATTTTCTCTTCACATTCCAAATTATTTTATAGTGTCTCTCAGCTTTGTTAAACTTATCACATTTCATCCTTGAAGTGTCTCAGACCAGGGTGTTGAGTTCCCTCTAGGTATCAGCTGAAAAGGATATTAGCATCTGTGCTGCAGGCACATATAATAATTTTCATTTGTCAAACATTTCTCTGATAACTCTCCCTAAGAGTTATCAAATACAAGAGTAACTCAGCCTAGAATAATGTGGAACAACATCTGTGAATCTAACTTTGAAGGAAGAAATCATATTTGATAAAGAAATTAAGTTGCCTTAAAAACACAAGGAAACGATTTCAGGCTTATGATAGAGATTGACAGAGATCAATGAAGAAAGACAAAAATATTTTTAAGGGTTACAACCAAACAAATGAAGATATTAAGTTATTAAAGTCAGTAAATTAACACAGTCCTCCTAAAAACAGGTACAAAAAAACTCCATATAATTTCACTGTTCAGTCAGTTCCCTATGAAAAGTGGCTGAGGAAACCAACAAAGATACTAATTCATTATCAGATCTCTGGGTATGAATTTATTCAAGGCCAGGCAGCCCTGAGCATCCTTCCTATTTACAGTGAACAAAAAAACCACACAAACAAAACAAAAAATCCACACAAACAAAACAAAAAATCGACAAAATTGAAGATGAAAAGCAGAGGAGGCACACATGCATTTCAGTTTTGTTACTTGGCCCATTTATTTGTCTTATCTATCTGGGAGGTCTTGTCTTTTAAAGATTTTAAGCTCTTCAGAGCGGAGGCCATCATTAGCTTATATGTTTGCTCAGTGTCTAGCATAGGAGAGTAAGATTAGCTGACAGCTCTAGGCCACAAATACAATTAGGATTTAAATAAAGAGTCAGTTTGGGTTTGTAACCAGACTCATGTGAAAGGACACTGCAGTAGTGATGCCTCTATAACAGACAGGGGAGCAAAGACAGAGTCTTTCATGCTTCTGGAATAGCTTAAGAATGATTTGCAACAGCAAAGAGAAAAAATTGTAACAGAAAAAGCCTTAAGACAGCTAAAAGAAACAAACAAACAAACCTGAAGCTCTGTGAATGAATACAATTTTTTCACCTAGCTAGTTCCTTTCGTTCACAAGCACAGCCGTATTCAGCATGGTCAGCAAATCCATGAACCAGTTAAATAAAAAAGGTAGCACTGCTTTCTTGAGAGGAGCATCAGCTCTGTCTGAAAATTAAAAATCTTATACATATGGAAAAAAACAACCCCAAACAACCAAAACCTCCAGGGTGTAGCTTCCTGTATCTCCATTAAAGCAGAATGAATATCTCAGGTTATGGTGTCCAGCCTTGCATCTCACATGCCCTTTCTGAGATGGTCTGTGAATGCTGCTTTGGGCCATCAGGTCATGTTTTCAAGGCTTCATGCTGTTGCTCCTTTTAGACGGTGATAAAGCTTTGTTCTACCAACATTCTAAGCACTGGATTTATCTTCCAAGAACTTTGAAGCACAAAGAGAAAGGCATGTAACTGTAATTTGTAAATCTCTCGACAGTAGGATGTGTAACTGAGCACTTCCAACCAGAAGAAGTGGTCCCACACGCATTTAAGATGTCAAGCAAACCTTACTAAGTACTCAGCGATACTTGAATATTCCCTATTCCACTTGAAGCAAAACTGCAGACAATTTGTTTGCTCTCTGTAACAAATGCTACCGCACAGTTGAAATATCAAAGTGCTCTTTGTATCTGAGGCGTAGCTTCTTTGGACACCATGTTTCCGACTCAAACACGTGGCTATGTTTTTTTCTTAATCGGAAAATGAGGGCCAGAAGTCCCACAGTGGGAAATGTGCCAGACAAATAAATTACACAGCAAATGCAAACAAGCTCTTCCCTGTCTACACCTAAAGGCTGGCTGTTGTCTATTAGTAGTTGTTCCAGCCAATCTCTGACTTGAGGAAGAGAAAAGGAACAGAAAAGAGGCAGGAGCAAGGGCTGATGGCCCAGAGATGAGCATGGCATTGTACAACTCATTGAATGAAAAATCCAAACAATTTCTAAAATGAATTAGTTTGATAAAATGAAATTCCTTGTGAACTGAGAGGTGCATCCTCAAAGTGAGATCTGGCTCTGAAGTAAAGTGTATGGATACAACAGAATAGATTTTGCCACGATAAGTTTGGACTTTGAAGATGATCCTCCAGCCAGAGAAAACATTATTCCCTGCCTTATTAATGTTATCCCTTTTGTCCAGGAAAATAAGTCTGCCTTTAAGTAATATTGCACAATTCTGGCAAGAAGTACTTCCTAAAAGAACAGATTTTCAGCTTTAACGAGCTTCTGTTATTCTTCAAGGTGAACATTTTTGAAACAACTTTTCCAACTTTTCCTTAGTCTTAGACTAAATAAGTCAAAAGCTAAAACTTTTAGCACACCTGGCAAATCTGCAGCTCCTAAATCTGACTGCCTGCCCCTGGCATCTTCTCTGTCTTCTTTGACCACACTGCAACCAGAAACAGAGGCTGCAGCTGGCTCTGGTGCAAAGGCATTGCCCAGCGCCTGCCAGCTCCGGGGCTGCTCGACACCTCCAGAGAATGCCAGCCAGGCAATTTTTTTTCTTTAAAATCAGATTCCCAGAGTGTTCGGTAAGGGGCTCCCTGGCTCTGAGCACTGTCATGGAAAAAAGGAAAGCAGTTGTCGCACTCACAGACAACAAGCCCTGACGGCTGGCGTAGCAGGACCCCAGTAGATACGCTTTAGAAAAGGAAGCAGGGCTCCATTTTCCACCTCTTGCCTCTCCCACTGTTCAAGAGGCACTCACATGGAAGCGCAGGAAGAAGAGCTGCCAGGGCAGAGCAGGAGAGGGAAGATGCCACCATAGTTTTGCTTCAAATATTTCAAAAATGACTTCTCTGAGGAAAGGGTTCTGGCTCGGATCGATATTTATAAATAAAGTTCTGCAGCCCTGCCTGGCGCACTAACTGTATTTTCCACACTGGCATATATTGCATTTGGAAAGTAATTATTCTGGATATCTTTTTCCGAGAAAATTATGCCAAAAATCTTAAATACATTCAATGTCATCTTACTGTGAACCAAGTTAATCCTATGAAGTTATTGTTATTGTTTCAATTATATGAAACAAACTACTGTATGGGACTAAATTACCAAGAAAATCAATTACAATCTAATCAATACGATCAAATTTGTATTACAATTCATACTTTAAATCACGAAATGTTCTCACATGAGCTTCAGCTTATTTTGTAAGAAGGGTTGACATGGCATTTTGTCTTGTATTTGAAAGCTATCTTTTCCTATTAATTTGCTTTGAACAAACAAGCAAAAGACGAAGAAAATCAAAAGGAAGTTCTTGTTCAGGTTTCTCCCACACATCTTCAGCTGTGTGCACAAGCAGTTAAAACATGCAAATGCAGTTTGGAGGAAATTCGACATCTCTATTATAGATGAAAGGTAAACAAAAGCAGATGAAGGATTAGTGCAATTCCAAATTTAAGATATTGCTCTCAGTGACTTATAATAAAGTGGTGTTGCATACGGTGGCATGTTTTAGATGACATTTCAATTGTACAAGCAATTTGCATTCTATCTGACATTAAATAACGTTCTCATTATTATGAATTCTGGCAGCATCCCCGTCTCCACAGCATAAAGATATGAACTACGAGGCACATCTTAATGAAGGGAGTAAGTTTTCCTGTCAATCTGAAATGTGAGACAAGGCTGTACCTGGGCTAAACCTCCAGTAACATTATTGCGAGTTGCCCACTTCTGACATAGTACAAATCTTCAGCTAAAGCATTCTTCTTATTAAATAAAGATCTATAACTGAACACATGTATCTGTAATATCACTACAATCCAAAGAAAATTAAAAGACAGATTATGTCCAGGATATTACATGCACCACCACAGAGCACTGCGAGAATCTGGTATGATCCTGTTGCTAAGATACCTGGCTAATGCCACGGAAACAAGCCCTTCGTACTAATCTAGCACAATCCATGCATGCTTCCACATATTTTGGCAGGGGAAAGTAGGAGTCCACTGACAATGGCTTGGGATATTGCTAGCCAGCGCTCCTGAATTTATACATTTTTTTTATCTCTTGCTGGTAAGCTTCAGCAATCTGAGCGAAATAAGAAATGTAACACTCTGTTAATGGCATTTGGTTGCTTTATGCCATTTAAAACAAGTAAGATTACTTTTTATCCTCCTGCATAGTCAATAAAAGTTACTTAAAAAGGTAATTATTTAAGTGCTTTTGGTTGCAAAATTGCGGTGCTCCCAAAAATGACTGCCCTTAATCTTTGTGATTTATACTGTAATATGCACATAAATGACTAACTGCATTTGCTGTCTCTATTGCTGTCTTCAAGGAGACTCTAATATAAGTTTTCTTGCGTGCATACTGAATAAGCAATCAGAAGAATAAAGTGGAATTATTTTAACACAAATAACTCACAGGTCTGTACTATTTAAAACTGCTTTTCAGCTCTAAGCCCGCCAGTAGCTCTTTGCCCAATAGCCTAAAAAAAGAGTGAGGAAAAAGGAAGGGGGGGGGGGGTAGGAAGGAAAAAAAAAAAGATAAGACTAGTCATTCCATGATGTGTGTAAAAATCTTACATGAAAGAAAACTGCTTCATCAAAGAGCCTGGCTAGACTGCAAACTTATGGTCAAGCAATGTAAGTGTTACACCTATCCTTTTTAAATATGAGAGAGACATGTGTCTTCACTGATGAAAAAGTACACTAATAAAATGTTCCTACTGTAAATCCAACAAGAATTAAAAAAAAGAGAATGTAAATGCACTGCCTGTCGTTTTTGCAACGCGATCTCTCCTAAGCATCAGTGACAGTAGCTCTGTTGAGCTCAAGTTATGATAACAATAACTTTTGCAGATGTTCGTAGCTGTCAAGTATTATTCACTAAAATGTCAGAAGATGTGATAAAAAGTAAAAACAGAAGAATTCCTCTGTAGTAATCAGTTGAAGTCAGGAAGGCAGAGGTCACACATTAATCTCTAACTATAAAACACTGAGCTGTAGAGGAATAATGGAAACATTATATTAAAACAAGCAAGCAATTGTGCATGTGTGTGCATGCCTACATGTACATGAATAAGTGAAAGAAAGATGCTTATATTTCCACACTACATTTGCTTCCATTTCATTCATATTACAGACCCAATGTATTTTTTTCTAAAAGGAACACATGCATCTCAGATAGCAGCACCTAGAAATTGTGTTATTTTTATTCACCTTTATAAAATTTTAATTTTGTTTTAGGTGGTTTTTTTAATCGTTTTCCACTCCATGGACTCCCAAGGTCATTTTGCAAGCTTTCTCTGGCAAGGGACCTTATGGATTCCCAGCATCATTTACAGGGTTATGACGATTGCATGTCACGCCATACTCTTTATTACTGTTGGAAACAAACATTACTGTCATTGATATAGGCCATATAAGATGCAAAAACCAATGTATGGACAAATGTCCATTCCTTTATTCAGAATGCCTTATATCTTTTGAAGTCCTCTGGGACTTTGTTGTAGTAAAACTATTTCTGAATAACTACCTTAGGGCAGCATACAAGGGTAACTGTATTATAAAACAGGAGATTGTTCATGACAAAGAAGAAATAAATCAATAACAGGTGCAAGTATCTCAGAAACTGTTACTTCAACATAAATTGTCCCTGTAAGAAGGACAGAAAAATGTTTTTACAAACCTTTTACTTTTTTCAATTCTCACTGGAATCCAAGTCAGAAGAGAAAATGGCTGTTTGCTTAGAATAAAGTGTCTGAGCTATCTATGTGAACCTGACTGTAATGGCAAAGGATGGTGCGGATCAATATCCATCTTCTTCATTCCTGAAGTAATAACTTTCAATAGGAAAATCTATTTACTTTTACTTACCTTTATTTTATTTCATTTTGCTTTAAAGAAGTCCATTCCAGAGGGAGGGTTTAGATTGCAAACAGCAGTTAACAAACTGATGATTTAACTAAGGACTATAGGCCAGCAGACATGTTACCATTCCCTGTAGCCATTGGTTAGGGTTAAGAAGAAACACACTTACTTGGAAAATTTATTTATTATATAAACAATGAGTATTACAAGCCATTTAAAGCATACAACCTCCCTACGTATAGCGCATATTGGAAAGGTCAATCAGAACCAAAGGGTAATTTGTCTAATCCTTATTTACAACGTGCCCAGAACTGGCCAAGCCTCTCTCCTGCAGAAGCGAACGCTCCCAGGAATGACACGGCCCCAGACAGCTCCCTTTCTAGCCCTGCGCCTGCAGCAGCCTACCCGACCTCAGGCACTGACATAGCTTTTTCCTAGGAGCTGCTGGCCACCAAAGTCAGCTCATTTCATTACACAAGAGAGAGTCTGCCACATGCTACTGGCCAGCATGAAATAATTTTTCCCCCCTCAAAATGCAGGGGGGGATCCCACGGCTCCTCTGGACAAACTTCTCAGGTCCACATATTTTCAAAAAAGGCAAATGAAACAAATGAAACAGGAAGAGAGGGAGAGAAAGACAAAGCAAACTTGTGTGTTTTCCACTTACATGAACTCACTTTCAGCAAATTTGCATTCTCAAGATAAATCATATGGCTGATGTGACCTTTAATGTTGTAGTGTTCATATCAATCAAAACAGTATATTTATTTACTTTTCTCCCTACCTTCCAACTGATTGTCAGAAATAAAACAAAACTTTATGGCAGCACTTCTGGCATCACCTGATATTTTCTATTATTAGGGGGGTTTATTTTAATTACGCACTAAAATGGTGTATCAGATAGCACGGCGTCTTTCTAGTAAATACTGTTTTCAAGCTTCATTATCTAGAGCACAGTGAAAAGCTTACTCATTTTAAATTCAGTTGAGAAGCTGAAGCTCATTAGAAATTTAAAATATTTAAAAGTACATTTGTGTTTTCTGCAGTCACTGCTTTCCCTCCCTACTGCTGAAATCACCTAAACCAAAATTAAATCAAGACTGCAATTTACCCCTTGCTTAATATTTACAAGCAACCATCTGTCTTGCCATAATACAAATTTTTGTGACTGTGGTAGCAACAGCATCCCTCACTATTCACAGCCATATCAATATTGAAGTCCAAATAAAAGAGACTGCAAGAGAGACTGAAAAAACAACACTTTATTCACACTGCGAATTTTATTAATAATAATTGCTAATTAATCTTAACTGAAGAAGCAGTGCAAAACCCCATGTCTGAATTCCAGGTTCTTACATAAATCTCAGAGCACTCAGAGTGTGTATTTGTAACTAAGAAAGAGATCACCAGCATTAAAACCCTGCTTATATCAACTGCAGGATGGGAAATAAATTAGAGACTCTACTCTCTTTAGAATTTGAGGGGAAACATATACTAATATAGATGTAACCTGGTGAGACAACTAATTGCAAAGTAAAATTTGGAGAATACTAAGGATAAGCAAGATTTCATTGTCACTAATGTCTGCATATTTATTGGAAAGCAGATTGTGTGAGCATGTGTGCGATGAATAAATGAACCCTTAATTGTGCAATTTTCCATGTAGATTATACAAGTAGAGTCTCCATTTTTAGGTCTTTATTTTCTCTGTTATCAGGATAACAGAAAAAAAAAAAAAAGAAATACAACCACATACAGAAGTATTACTGTATATATCGCTGGAACACAGAAGACAACTATTGAAGCTCAACAGAAGCCCCAATAAATCTGAAGAAAAGCCATTGACAATTTTATAAAAAATAAAAAATAGTTTCAGTTGTTAAAAGGCACCCAGGGATTAGAAAAAATATTCAGGGTCTTAAAGGTTTTAGAAGGTTGGTGGGTTTGGGTCTTGAAGACAGTAATTTTTATTCATTGGTTTTTACCTGCAACAAATTTTGTTATGAAATTTCATCCACCATTTTATTTCTCTTAATATTAAGCTGAAACTCAAAATAATTGAAACAAGGTAAAGGCATCAGGAATTAATTAAGGTTATTGCACGAAAATTCACAATATGTAATCAATGTTTCTGAGCTTAAGTAGCCCAGGTACAGGATTAGTGCTGCTGTACAGAAGGAGCTGTGTTACAGTAAAACACAGATGAAATACCTACTAGCGTAAGTAGTAAGTTAGAGGCTTTAGACATAATTATGCTATATATAATTTAAAGCTCAACTTCAAAGCAAGTAAGTGCTATTAATTATCCTCTGCCCAACACAGCTCTTAAAATGTCAAATTAAGAAAGACTATTGGTAATTGTATAAGTTATGGCAGACTAGCTCCCTCCAGCAGTGACAGGAGACAGCAGGAAAAAGAAAGCAAGATATACCTTTCCTCTCTGATATTTACAGCTACTTGTTCTTCATGCAGATCAAGAAAGTAATAACGTTTGCACTGAATTTCCTCAGCCCTCTTTCAGGGACTGATCCTGAAAGTAATCCCTCCTGTTAATAACAGCTGCTAGATCAGGCTTTTATTTGGGAATTTACCAAATGCTGCTGACCTGACTTTTCGGGGCCACATTACGTGCGGGACATTCATACCTGCGTGCATGGGAAGCAGAGCGGGCGCCAGCGGCGTCTGCAGCAGAAGGGGGCAGGTGCAGGCAGGCAGCGTGCCCTCCTGCTCCCGACACGTGGCCGAACTGTACTCCCAGCTCTGCCACCGATGCCGAGGTAAGGGATATTTAATTTGCTCCTGTGCCTGAGTTTCTTAACTTCCTGACTCGGTTTCTCCTTCTGCAGGCGGGCAGAGCAGGAGGCACCGCGGGAAAAGCACTTTTTGACTTCACCGCACACCTCCCTTTCCCCGCAGCTCAAAAGCTTTACTGCGGTCTTTTTGCGCAGTGAGAGTTTGGCCAGAGCTCGGTGCCCCGTGTAAAGGGCTAAATATTATAGGCAAATATAAACATGTGGGTTAATGTGCACAGGAAGATTTACTTCTATAAGCATTTGCCTAGAACAGAAATACTTGCATATAATTAAATTTCAAAGGACAGAGGAAAAAAATAAGAAAGCTTGAAATTGTGTGTTTAACCTGTGCATTTTTTTCGCCTCTGAGGCCTGTGTTCAAATTTGGGTTGCATGCAAAGTGAAAAGGTTTAGAGGAGCTCTCAAGCTTTCACTGTACACATATTTATACATATAAAACCAGCACCAAGTTTGTAACCTCAAGTTGTGTGGAAAACATTGTCAGGACAGAGGAAATAATGTGCTGGGCAGGGAAGGTTATGCAATACCTGCCTGAAATACGCACTATATTCATCCTGGCTCTTGGCCAGTGCTCACTCATAACCTCCATAATTCACCAAAATTATATATTAAAAGCACGTAATGAATGTTGAGTTATTTTCAGTTGAGTTGCAGAGTTAATAGACGGTTGTCATCATGCCAGATTACTGGTATGGAGTAATTATATTAAAGAGCTAGCAGATCCTTATCCAAGAATGAATCTTTTAAGACAAGGTTTCAGAGTAAAGCTGAGATGTACAGTAACTTGTGGATATCCTTCCAATTCAGATCAATCAGGTCTTTCATGCATTAATATTCCAGGAGGCACTTCTTCAAGAATACTGTCCTGGGAAATAAGATCATTTGATGTAACTTTTGTTTGATTTCAGGGGGAGCCCGGTACCTAAAGATCTTTAAGAATCTGGCCCTTAGGCACTTTTGAAATTGAGAATTAGACGTTCCAATGTTGGATTAATGCCTAAATACCTTTAAAAGTGTGGGCTTTGGAAAATCCCTTTGGGTGCCTATCAGCACCTGTAGGCATCTGGATACCTTTAAAAATGGCCCCAAAAGCCGCTTCAATAGCTCACCCGCTGCAAGAGGGACTGACACCCCTTTTCGTTCTTCCGTGTTCCCACAGGTGACTTCTTTCCACCTCAATGGCTGCTGCAGGTGTTTGGACTGAGCACAGTGATAAACCCTCCCGCACACGCAGTCGGATGGGAAGCTGCCTCCGAGGCATGAGGAAGGGGCGAAGCAGTGATTCTCAAACGCCACAGGCTGCACAGCCAAACGGGCGCGGGGCAGCGCACAGGTTACTAGTTCCTTGGCCTTTAATAATGGCAGGCAAGGTAAAAGGA
Source organism: Gymnogyps californianus (assembly GCF_018139145.2). Lineage (NCBI taxonomy): Eukaryota > Metazoa > Chordata > Aves > Accipitriformes > Cathartidae > Gymnogyps > Gymnogyps californianus. The sequence continues at coordinate 60,011,745 of NC_059474.1, read as the reverse complement.
GAGGGAGGAAATGTCTCTCAAAATCATAGCTCTTCCCCAGGCTTCCCTTTGCCATGGCACAGCTCCAGTTTTTGACCTTACAAGTAAAGGTGCCTGCAGAGCACAGCTCCACCAAAGTGCAGCGTTCAAGCATTACCCACACCCAGCATGGCTACGCTGCAGTCTTTGCTTAGAAAGAGCATCTTACCAAAGCAATCATGAATCCTCACTTGCAATTACGAGCCTTTTTAAGGGAAAACCAGTGATGCAGAAGATCACAGTCAGCGAAGTCAGAAGCAGTCAGGGAATGGCACCTAAACAGCTTCTCAGCACCCTCATAATTCAGTTAATTGCTACCTGCGAGAGCTCCTGCAAACAAAATCCAAGCAGCAGCCTCTGAGGATCAAGAGTAAAGATGTCATAGAAGAGCATGTGCATATGTATAAAGGGTTGCAGGGTCTGGCCCTGTAAACAGGGCAGTCCGCTGCATTTCTTGTGTGGTTGCCATTTGTGTCATACTGCCTAGCTATACGGAGTCAGCATTGTCACGTGCAGCTCAGTCACCTCTGACTGAAGCTTTGTCCAGCCCTAAAAGTGAATATTCATTATCAGTTTCCACTACTTTAACTTTGATAAACATTTCTGATGTAGATATTGACAGCTAGCAAAGAAAACACACGTGAGGATTTTAATACCTGACCAGGTCATAGAAATTGCCAAATGACCACAACCGTCCTCTGATCCCAGACCTAGCACTCCTTATCGCACATGAAAACAGAGGCTGGATGTATTTGCGTAGTAGTCTGGTTTAGGTGTATTTTCAAAATCTCTAAGTCCAATGTGAATCCCTTAGACTTCCTCATCCTGCTTTCTGCATTCGTAACTCTTTAGCATTACGTCTGCTGAAAATTTTGGAAGAACAATGAGTTGAGCAAGTGATGAAGAGAAAGTGAATGGTACAAGGGCTGTTACACCACCCTGCCCTTCTCACATAAAGGAGCTCTGAACATGTTGTCAGACACAGCACTTTATTCGAAGGGGTTTCACACATGCATTTTTAATCAGGATTATATTTCACACACATCTATCATCGCTCGCAAGTGCGGCGGGCTAGTCCTCCTTGAAAACATATCAGCTCTCTGTGTTTGCCATCAACTATTTTTTTCTTCGTATAAATCTACTGTTTGGTGACCCACTAGACCATATTTGATGTATTAGAAAAAAAAACCTGCTTAGGATCAACATTGAAAATGGCCGTACAACTCCCTTAATACAGCACATTTTCTGAGATCATCTTTATTGCCACACAAATAGTCTTAGTAACCAGCCTTAAATTATTCCCTAAAATAAAAATATGACGGGTTATCCTACATGCAATCATGTCAGAACTAGTTTGTAAGCTATATGGTTTTACTGAGCCTACCAATTTTGTACTGTACCTTTTTTATTCACTCCCATGACTATTCCCTACATGGAACAGACAAGATGCAAAATGCTTGCTCTCTGGTACTAGGAAACACAGAAGGAATCCCCAGGTACCTGATGGCAATGAACCTGAAGCCAGTGGGGAGCAAATATATAAACACATGCAAATGCTTAAATCCTTCCTGCTCTGTTTAAGGAGGAGAGAATTTACCTGAATCCTTTAAGAAAAGATGTTTGCCCATGACAGAAATCCTTAAATTTCAAGTAGATGAACCAGGACCTGAAGAGTAGCAAATGACTGTAATATTTACATTTGGGGTTTTCCAGAGTTAGTTCCTTGGACAAAAATTCTGCCATTCTTTGGTAACAGCCCAAAACAATAAACACTCACTACTGAGAGCGTCAGCATGCTCAAACTTCTTCTGTAGACTAATGTACTTATTTCTATTTTAAAGTATTCATGACTAATCCCTGTTATGAAAACTGTAAAAATTACAGGCGAAGCTGACAATACAAAATTTGAAAAAAAAAAAAGCTACTGCAGTCACTCTCACTTATTGTCCACTCAGTGGGGGGAAAAGGTTAAAACAATAATCTCAAATTCCTCATGAAAAAGGAATATAGTAAGCATAAAATTGATGGAGTTCTACAGAAATGAAGTGGGATTTTGTACAAATTAGTCCAAAAAAAGTAGTAGCATTTACTGTGTAATCATATACTTTCTATAGGCTCCCCACCTCCTCACAACTATCATATGGCATGCAGCGAGGGTATAATTTTTTTCCTAAAAGATGATCCCAAACTCCCATAGAATATAATAACTTTTCAAAGAAATCTCTTCTGGGAAGAATACCATTTATTTTATCATACAAAGTGGACCTATAAAGATTTTTTAAGATTTCTGTTGACACTTTTTATTTTTATTTCTTTATGCTAGCATTTCCCCTTTCACCAATATAGTATTTTTAGCAAAAGGGGCTTTTTAATTTCTTGAATAGATTCCTTTTTTCATTTGCTTTCATTTTTATTGCAAAACCGCGATAACATCCTGTAAAAGACGCTTTAAGCATTAAAGTGCTGCACTACTAGGGCCTGGCATACTTCAGACTAATAAAACTTGTATCTTAAAATAGATGCAACCTAGAGAGGATGTCATGGAAGAGTTTCAACGAAAACATCACTTCACCATGTAAAAATGCGCTGCAGCAAAGCCCTTTTAAAAAAACTCCCTCGGCTGGGAACTACTGTATATCGACATATGCCCTGAAAAATACATACCAACACCAATTGCACAGGGGCATTGTTCACATGAAGTAACTATATCTATATGTTGTCAAGCAACTGGTCATAAAAGCACTGAATAAAAAGGCATTTGAAATATGAGATGACTGAAAATACCACAGCTGATTTTTTTATATTCTCTGACAGTTGAGAACAAAAAGACTTTCAGACAAAGAATTTAGACTCTATACCATGGTGTTTGACTTCCAAAAGGTAACGTAAAATATTGCCAAACGCCTGACAGAACAAAAAATGCACTGTAAAATAAATGCTTTTTAACAGCGTAAAGACAGCGCTTTTGGAGTGAACCTCTTGTTCCGGTGGAGTCACAGGATTTTTAATTACACTGTATCTTATCATCAACTTAATCACAACATCCTTATGAAACTCTCTGGAATCACATACCACTAGCAGGAAAAAGCAGTAATAATATTTTTCCAGCATTATCTCTGTTTCTAACAGACAAATAAGTAACTTCAAAATGGCAGAGTTTTACACATATCGAATACTACATAAAGACAGGTCTTTCTGAGTACTTACACTTGTAACACATAGATTAAAATCTCTTCAGAACTTCCCTGAATTCTGCTATTATATTTAGCATCATTAATCATAAGTGCCTCTACAAATTTTCTTCTTCAATAATTTGAAACTCCATTTAGACACCTCTGGTCTAGACTTTCCTTCTAGGAGGTCGAAGCCCAGGAAGGAAAGGTTCTCACTCTTTCTCTGTATTGTTTGAACAGCAGTAACTTAACGGTTATTAAGGCAGACACCCAAATCGTCTCCCATCCTCTGCAAGGGAGAAGGGGTGATGGTCAGGGTGGGACCCTGAGGCTCTCTGGGTATGGGAAGCCCCCAGAGGAGGGCTGTCAGCCTGTGCCTTGTGCCAGCTTGTATAGGGTAAGTCTTGTTGTGAGCAACAGCTCAGGCAAGGACAGTGGGATGGGAGGCTGTGGAAGGAGATGGGAGAAAAGAGCCCGCGCTTTTCTTTCAGAAATGGTGGTGGGAGGGAGACTGGGAAAGTTTACAGTACTTACCCGGGTACTTTAGCACTGGGAGGAAATTGCCTGTGTAGATCTTCAGTGCTCAGCAATACGATTCCTAATGGGTTTCAGATTTAAGGCAAAGGGAATAAATTTGGCTGGCAGCTCTGCCCAGGAAAGTTCTAGCCGGAAGGAAACATGAAGCAGAATATTCTTTCATCAGAAATGCAACTTCTTTCCAAACTATCATGGTCTTTTCCACTGGCCTTATCAAACAGGAACTCAAAGTATTTTAAGGGCAGGGGAGGGAGAGGAATAGTTTTGCTCTAGCTGTACCACGCTTACTTCTCCAGAGACCAGGCAAAGGGCATTGCAGCATGTGGCACAGGCTGTACGTAGGACTGCATCCTGCCACAGGTTAGCTGCCACACAAAGTCCTGGCTCAGGCTTTTAAAGTTCTAGAACATTTGCTGTTTCAAGCTCTCCTTAACATCACTCTCCTTGCTCTGCAGTCATTGTACTGAAAGTTGACTGGCTAGCAGCACTGGAGTGGATAATAAACACTTTTTTTCTTTCTTTCTTTTTTTTTTTTTTTCTTAGTTAAACAAAAACAAAACCAGATCTTACCTAACTGTTTCCAAATCCACTCAAAGATTTTTTGGGGGGTATGAAGTCAAGAGAAGAATGGAAGATCTATTGATAAAATAGATATTAGGTCAAAAACTTACAGCTGCCAGCAGTGACAGATGTGCAAAATGCAGAAGGAACTTAATACAGCCTCCTGTTTAAAAAGGGATACTGTTAAAAAATAATAAGGAATTGTCATATTTCACATGGAGTTGATGTGTCCCGAATAGTAAGGAAAGCTTAAAAGATTCTTGAAGATAATAAGCAGGAAGGAGATTGTTCAATGCTGTTACAAAACAATAACAAAATATGACATGGAATTCCTCCTCTCTGAGGAGGAAGCACCTACTCCAGCAAGAACTTGGTGCTATTCAGAGCGAGCAGGGAAAAGGGGCACTCAGCAGGAGCAGGAAGAGTCCCTGCGTGTCGAGGAGAGCAAGGTGAGTAAAATGAAGAGAAATAACTGACACTGAAAGGAAACTGCAGCAACAGTCAACCTGGATGAGTGAAGACCATAAGGGAGATCCATCAGCAACATAAATGGTGGTCACTTCATGTGGCATGCGACAGCTTGGAGCAAACCAATTAATTCGGTTTTCTTCAGTCTCCACTGGGAGAAGTGGATAAGGCTTAGGAAAGGCTTCTTTACAAGATGGTCTGGTTTGATTTGAGCTGTTGCTCGTGATCAGAATTACCAAGAAAACATAACAAACACATTAGGCTGTCTAGTCACAACTGTCCAATGGACAAAAGACTGGGATGTAGGGATTACCATCTTTCTTCTCCCGCTCCCCTCCCACCCAGATTCCTTTTGACCCCATGTCTCTCCCAGGCCTTGGAGTTTAAACTAATGATGAAGTGGTTTGTCAGTATAGAAACTACCAAGTCGAAATGCCTGCTGAGACTGGAAGAAGGCCTTATTCTGCTGAGGAAAATGAAAATTCAGTCATGGATAAAGTGTGGAGCCAAGTTTTCCCTTCCGTTTTCCTAGAAAGCACATGACTGTCTAAGACTTTTCCTTTTGTGCCTCTAAGCTTCATTTCAAGTCCTCTCCTTTTGTACAAGGCTGTCTCTTGTATTTGAGACGGGACGTTCTTGAAGAAAAAAAGAGGTGAAAATATCCATCAGTCTTGGATGAACTGAACTAATTAAATGAAAAAAAAAAAAAAAAAAGACAGAATTCCTGCAGCATTTTTTTTTTGTTGTACAATCAGTCCAGAACCATATCCACTCACCCTCAGCAGGGCATTTAAAAGAACAAGAGTGTTTCAGCAAACACATCGATGGCCTTTATCTCCACCATTTAATTTTTCAGTTAGACTAGTGTCTCGAGAAGAACAGCACAGCTTGTTAAAAATGCTGCATTTTTTCATCACTATTGAACCTCAACACTCCTGAGAGAGACCATGAGATCTGTGCCTGCAGCTGTTAGTTCTCCAGTGGTGAGCTGCTTCTTGGTAGCCAAAAAACACAGATGATGAGCTCCAGGTGTGAATACTATGGTTTACTGATGGAGTTATTTTTTTATTATCTTACCCTGTATCTCCACTGATAATGACACATGGGAACTGAGGTATAACAAGACAAAAAGAAACAAGAAGAGACAGTTATATTATTGTAAATAATATATTTTTAAGCCAAGAAAATCCAAAATGTGTGACTAAACCTAAAACTGTATCTACAATCCTGAACAAGAGACATTAAGATTCTAAAAATTCAGCACTTACCAGGTGTCAGTGAGGAAATAGAAACTTGAGATGTGCAGCATTTTGGAAAATAAGAATGTTATAATGTGATTAACAACTGTATTACACACATGAAGGAGCAAGTTAAGGTTCCTGAGCATAGTCATTACTGCAGCACTGAAGTGATTCTGTGACCCTACCATATTTTTGTTATAGAATTTCTATGGTATTTTTTGAGGGGAAAAAAGGGATAGGTAAATATAACTCCTCTATATTCAACTAGTTGTCATACAGAGGTACAACATTGCACATCATCTGCTGCCAACAAGATATTTTCCTGCTCCGTTCACATCTGTATTATATGAAGCTCCACCTCTGCTGGAACCACAAAACCACCTCTGAGCTCTTCTCTGTCTCACAGACAGACGAACACAGACACGTACCCCTAGTAGAAAGACCTCGGCACATTCCCAGCTAGCCTAAATCTACTAGCCTAGTGCCACTTTAAAAATCAGTCAAATAATTTTCTTTCCTAGTGGTAAAAAGTAACTTATAAAATTACTTTGAAAACTCTTTATAAGAAAAAATAAATCATTCTTATTGAGGAAATAGTATCTCCAGGCATCACACAAATTTCAGAGAAAAGAAAAATATGCTGTTGAAATTGATCTTTACAATGGAAAGAACTGTATTAACATTTGAGATGAAATCCCGACCCTGTTGAAGCTTATAGGGGTTTTGTCATTGATTTCAGCAGTATGTGGAATTCATCCTGTGTACAGCTTTGTTCTGCACTTAGAATAATAGTGAAATATGATCACATAATATGAATGATTAATTACAGTCAACACAGAGTACCACGATGCACACCCATATGCATATTACTTATGGACACATCTCAACAGGTTTGGAGGATGGGTTCTGAGAAATGCCGAGAGAGCAAATGATTATGAGAATACTTCTGAATTGTCATTGTAAAAACGGAGCTAGTTTCTTTCATTAGAACAGATTATAAGATTTCCTGATACCAATTTAATCAGGAATACCAGAACAATAATTATAGCCCAGCTCATCATAATCATACCTTGCTGTTATCACTGACAATAAAGAATATATAGTATTCTAGCTCAGTGTATTAGTTACTCCTACAAGTAGGCTTCATTCACACTTGAATTTACTTCTGCTCACGTTCCTTTGCTTTGACTTTGATTCTCCCACCAGCTCATACTAAATAGCTCTCATGGAGAGACCAGGGAAGACGGAACAAGTATGTGGAAGAGAAATCCACTAGGAAGTGTTAGATAGACAATCTGTAACAAGTTCTGGATATCTCCTAAAATGATCAGAGACCAAGATGACATTAGACCAAAGTGTTATTATAGACACTAGTTCTGTTCTTGCTTTTTCCTTGGCACACACATCAGAGACAGACCACAAGGCAAGGTAGATACTCTTGTTCTTGGGGCAGTATGGTCATTCTTGTTATCCGCTGCTACTGGGCCAGTCCGTTTTGCTGAGGAGTCGGACCCACATCATCACTATGGTCATTACAGTCTCTAACGGAGGTTGCTTATTACCAGCTCTGTCTCTTCACTGATCTGAACAATAGTTTTTTATACCAGTACTCAAAAGATAACTGTCTGCTCCCAACCCTCTCAAGATCCCAACTGAAAAAAATTAAATGACTGCTTATGCCAATAATTTACTAATTTTAAGACGGGGAAAGGTCACAGATCTAAAAGCCATTAGTTTTCTGTTCATATTTAGTATTTACAGCTTTTTACATATATATATATATATTTGAATTTTTGCATCTGGATCTTAGCTTTTGTCTGAGGAAGTACAGAAATGAAAAAGAGCAAAGTTCTGGAAAGACTATGTGGTGTCCCATTGCAGTGAACATGCATCTATTTGCAAAAGTTATCAAATTCAGGAAAGCTTTTTTAAGTAGACGGCCTTTGTTATTCTGAAAATTTCTGTCTCTCCATTATAATGCAAAAAGATTTTAAAAATCCAATGTATTTGAAGATCCATTGAGCTGCAATGAGCATAACAATTTAATACTTGATAGCTTTTGAAATCCTTCCAGAGGATTAATGGAGAACATAAAGTATTCTAATAGTCCTGGTAGGAAGCAACCTCTAATGGTTATATAAGAAGATCTGAATTCACAAGGCAACGCCATGTAGACCTCTCTTACTTCAGTATAATGCTACCTATACTACATCTTCTGATGTTCAGAAAACTGCTCTCAAGGCATCTTCTGTTGCTCATACCATTGCACCTCCTGGTAAGTTAAGTGAGGTGCAATATACCATACTCATTGCCAAAACAACAGTAATAAAACTAACCTAACCAGGAAAATATAACAGTAAATCAATTGCTGTTGCATAAGGAAGAAAAGACCAAGTTGATTTGTGTCAGATTTTTAAGGTATGGCTAACAAAATTTTTACTCTGTCGTAACCCTCTTCTTACCCCATAAAGGTACTTTTCTCTAAAAATACTTCATAACTTTAATAAGGGAAAAATATAATACAACTCACCTCTGGGATCATTTATTAACTTCCCTTCAATTCATTTGCTTCCTTATACCTATACTCCAAATCCCTAACCACATTTTTTTAAAAAATGTTTTTATTTAAAACAAGTACCACGTTTCTAATCCAGACACTACAATTTGTATGGTTTACTCAGAGATTTAAGTAACAAATTTCAAAGTTTGGGCCACAAAAAGAAACAGAAGAGGAGTAAGATCCATTTGCTACAAGAATGGAAACACACAGCCTGTCAATATTGTTATGTGCTACCACTAGAAATACACACCTTGCTGAGTCGCACTTTCCCACTTCATAGCAGTAATGACTGACCTCAAAGGAACCACTTGATTTACATCAGGGATTTTGTGTTTTAAGACTTGCTTCTCTTAGCTCTACAAAGATGATGTATAAACTGACATTCAATTAATTTTGCCAAGTGCTACTATTTGTTAATTGCCAAATAGATACTTTAAATTCATTGCTGATAAGATTTCCAGTTAGGAGAAAAAAAAAAACCACCACCACCAACGATTCCCTATTTCCTAGTGTTCTACCTCAGATATTTGTCTTGGATCTATACGTTACCTAACTATGTCTCTTCCCACTTACTGTTACATAATATACACAAGAAAGGACATGGGAGACCAGAATTTTATATTTCTGAACCGAAGCACCCCAAATTTACAAAAGAAATGTTTGAGTGCCCCACAGGCCTTGCAGTGAATGACAGGCAATCATCAAGGCTGCCATTTGCAGCTCTGAAATATTTTGCTCATCTTTATATTTGAGGTCCCCATGCTTTAGTTTTATACCAATACAAACATGTAAGGTTCTTGATGCAAGCTATGAAGAAGAATTTCTTCCACAGAGTAGTATCTGACAAGACCATCGTACAGTGTCTCTGACACCAACCACCACAAGACCAAACACAAGTACTGAGTTATCCTTTCCCTGCTTTACTCTTCCAAATTCAGGCAATCCACAGCCTGTTGGTCTTCAAGTCCAAGAATAAATTGTTGCTGGTTCACTTCATCTGACTCACTCTCCCATCTGAATTCATAAAATAGGTAGCAACAGTCATCCAACATTACTGTGTACTTAGTTTGCAGGAAACCTCTCCCTCTAGATGTGTTTCTTCCTCACAATATACCAATGAACAGATATTCCAGTAAGAAACATGAGTGGTTTCTACACAAATTGTGCCTTGGTACCTTCTGAAGTTGAGAACCAAGTTCTTCTGTCTGCCTGCACAGGGACAGTCATGTTTCTGTTATCATCCTGAGTTAGGCTTAGTTTTCAGCCACTTGGGGAAAAAAAAAAAAATGCACAAGGTTTTGTTTTGTTGGGTTTTTTTATTAAACTAAGCTTCAAGAAGTTTTCACTTTGTTGCTAACAAGTGCCTATTTTAATCAAGACCCAGACAAAGCAGCCAGCAAATGCATTTATTATTAAAACAAACTTCTTTAAAAATTCAAATCTTGGCTTATTAAAAAAATATAATAAAGACTTTTATGTAGTTTAGTATGCAAGAGTTAGATTGCTTGACCTCTCTTTTAATGACTTAATTAGCTGTACTAAAGCCCAGCTGGGCCTCTGCTGACAACATAGCTAGATATTTCAATCAGGCAGTGTTACGGAGAATAAGTAATAAATGCTACCTTGTCGCCATACAGTCCCAAACCAGAGTGCATGCTGGTAATGCTAAATTTGATCAGTATGCCTCATATTTCAATTAGTCGTGGTCTGAATCACTAAAACTGTGTAATGTGTATGAATTCCTGATATCAGATACAGAGCTACAGGCTCCCACAGTTAGAACCCATTGAGTTTGCTTTTATTAGCAGCCAATTAATGGCCAAAATCTGCATTGCTTTTAAAATTTATAACCTCTATTCCAGCTGCATCCATGGCTCCTAGTATACTGTATACAATCAGATCCATATCACTGTCGCAAGTCAAACAGCTGCAAACTGTATTCTGTCTGCAGAACTGAAAAATCCTTCTATACAGAAGCTTTTTTTTAACCTCTTAGAAGTTCTTTTCAAAGCCCAGCAGCACTAGTCACTTTGCGACAATGAGCGATTTAATACAGAAAGAAAGAAATCTACACCAAGGTAACCTCTTGGGATGTGCTAGGTTTTCAAACGAATGAAACCCTATCACTTTGGCACAGCACAAGGGCAAGCAAAGCCACTTCTCCTGACCAAGGCTAAGAAAATATAAACATATAAAACCCGACCCTCATTGAAAATTAACCCATTGAAGTCTAGAGAGTCATTAAAAGATCCTGCCAATGCAGAGATTAATATTTTAAACTAACTTTCACAAATTAGTAACACTGGAAATTGTAATATGGAGCCTAGTGATCCTTAAGAGATTACTGCAGAGAAAGAGGCTCATGCCTGCTTCCCCCCAAATGGTTTAATGAGTACTTGAAGATTTCTAGACATTATTTTTAGGAACAAGTCTCTATTTCTGTTACATGATACGGCAGGAAATTTTGATGTGATCCGATTCAGACATAAAGCATAGTAGCTTTATGTACTGGTAATGTCATGTCATAAAGCCGTATGATAAAGGCATATTTGACATCTGAAATTATGCTATTATTTTTAAAAAGTAATTTACCATATGTAAAAATGTGCAGGCCTAGAACATTTTTGGACATCTGATCTTCCAGTGTTATCTGAGACAAACACTGGATGTTTCTGTTCTTTCCCCTCTCTAAGCCACTGACCAAGAAAAGAGGGGAGAAGGAAAACAACTAAAACAAGAAAAGAAAGAAAAAGGCTGTATTATTTAAAATTCAGCAATGTGATAGTGAACAACAGACAAAAAGTATTCACCTGTTTATGTGCTTCATTTTTATACATGGGAGTGTGAAAAAGCACTTCTCCAACAGTAATACATGGCAATAAAAATGTTGTGCTTGGATAATACAAACTGCTGTCATGGCTATTTAAAAGACAATAAAATCCTATTTTACAAAATTCAACCACTAATAACCAGCATTCTTTCTAACTGCTTAAATACTGCAGTAAGACTCCTAATGCCACTGTGAAATCATAAGCTAGTACTTCAAAGGTGTTCTATCTGTTACAAATTTAATCTTCACTGGTATGTCACAACTCATTTCATCCCAGAAGCTTTGAGATGCAGCATAGCGGCATTTTTGTTGTCCTAGGCAACCCGAACCAAACTGTTAAATACCTGTCTGATGCCCCCAAAACGATCACAATAATATTGCTTACAGGATTTACAATAACGGCTATCTTGAAAAATGACAATTATTCTGCTCCACCTAGTTAAGAAAAGAATCAACTTGTTTGATACTTACCAACATGGATGAAATATGTTGGAAAGGTTTTATGCTTCTAATGAGATTAAAAAAATATTTCTTATGGAATACAGTAATCACACAGCAGGATTTTTATTCTGTATCATACTCGGCTCCTGCCGAAGCTGGGAGAGATGAGCAGAATGTATGCGATAATCAAAGGCATCATATATGTGTAAAACTGGTGCAAAAAGGGCAAGAGTCACACCTGGGCATAACGTGGGATCATTCTCCCTACATTACATACATTATTACGCATAAGCACATGTGTGAGAAACATTCCTAGACAGGCACCTTTTTGTTTTTCCCCTGAGAATGCCTAACTCATATTTTCGGATTATTAATTTGGAATTATAGTAGCAAAACAGACTAATAAAATTATGCAAATAAATTAAATTAGGATTTACGTCATTAGCTTAATCATCTCCCCCGTATGCTCATACTACAGCTTCTGAAAATCTGGACAAAATAGGTTGTTGGAAGACTTTAAAGAAGCTGTTTTACCTAAAATAGGATGAGACACGACACAGACATCTCCCAAAATATGCGGATCCTCTTCGTGTTGTGCACACACACACACGAAGAAGGACCTCCCTAAGAGAGGTGGATTTTACTTAGAAATGAACTGTTTACTTCAAACCTCAAAGATAGGTGCTACTTACTGAAATGGATAATTCTCAAAAAAAAAAAAAAAAAAAAAAAAAAAAAAGCCACCCAAACAACCCCCAAAAAAACACCAAACCAAACCCCCCACACACACACGGAAGCACAGGACTCTACCAAGTTTAGGTAGGATAAATATATGTGTTTGAGACTACTTAGCTGTAACCAACAGGGATCCCTTTGACTTTTGAATTTTTACACATATTTCAGATAAAATCAGGGAGGAAAAAAATCCAGCACTCAAGAACATCAAGTGGATTTATGACTCTCTCTGGAGGACTCTGGGCCCTTACAAACATATGAATGGATTATGCTGATTTTATACATATTTAATCATCGTAATCCGTATGTTTTGATATATAATCTGCAACCTGTATTACAAGTGGAAAAATTTTATCTACATTATAACACCTCTGTGTTATACACAACAAAATATTTCATTTAGTAAATAAGTTAATACAATAAAATTAAGGTAGAAAAAAATTTTACTTAACATTTTACAATTACTTTACTGTTTCAGAATTCCAGAGACAGAAGGAACAAAAAATTAGACTGAAAATTGCTTTTATGTTTATATATTGATGAAAGTAAAATGACATTGCTGATTGCTTGCATTTTTATTGTCTTTGTTTGAAGTACTATATACATATTTAATAAAAACCCACACTGATTTCTTTGTTTCTATATCTAAACCTTTGAAATATGTTTCATTACATAGTTGATGTATGATGTATGATGACATACAGTCAAGATTATCTACATGTTTGGACCCTACTTATTCTCCAGAAGACTTCTCCTGTACAAGGAATAATCGATTGCTGTTTTTCTACTCGTCTGTGTACAGCAAGTGAACTTCTAAAAAGCTCATTACAGGTTGCACAATAATACACATGGCAGCTACAAAAACCAAACCAAAAAAAACCCCCAACCAAAACAAAAGACTGAAATAAAGGGCCACACATAAGAATAAATATAGGTAAAACCTAGCAGAATGAGCCAAAAGACACAAATGTGAAGTCAAAATACAGATGCGCTAAAGGTACTTCTGAAAACCTAAAAGCAGAGTGCCAAATACGCTCTGCTGCCTTATCGTGCAAAGGGATTTGAGAGTGAGGAATCGCCACACACTTTCTCCTGGGCAATGCAAAAAAACTTTTATAAACATATTATTGGAAAATCACTTTGATGACTAAAAATGGAGGAGGAGAAGGGAATGCCCACATAAAATATCTATGATTTAAGTATAACCTGATGGGCAGTAGGTAGTATGCACATTCATTAGGGATGTCCGTGTGCAACTCACTCCTGGCTTGACTTTGTTCTGCCATTCATGAATTATGCAGTCATCTCTAACACAGGCAAATGAGAGTGAATTATGCTGCCCACTATCACATATTATCTCTCTGGATACACACACTTTAACACTCAGCTTTAAGCATGTTTACATGTTGTCGCGATCATCCCTGAACACAAACCTACTCTGGGATTTTCATTCTCATGTATGTTGTGCGTACACACACAAATGAGCTCACATACATGTAAACAAACAAATCACATACACAGATGTTTGTAAATAAGAGAGACACAAAAATATAATGGAATGAGGAATTTCCTTGAAGATTTGTAAATCTGGAAGAACAGTCCAGTTTAAGTGCTATCCATAAAAAGGTAACGGCAACTCCTTTAATACAGAACAGTTCCTGGTCAGCTTTGTGACCATTAAACCTTTTTTCCTGCCACGAAAGATTAAAACCTTACTGATATTTTTTCTGCGTCCTTTTGCATTTTTAGCAGCACCTAGTCTTTCCTAGCACAGCCCTAACGCTGCCATGGAGTATTTTATTATGCATGTTGTTATATCTGCTCTTACAAGGCTGATTCTATTATCATTTTGCAAGTGACTTTTTAATTACTGTTACATCTAAGATGAGATTTGGAATTTAAAAACATGCACACATGGGGTTAGGTTGGTCTTTGATTATTAAAACCTTAAGGTTCATAGACTACAAGGGTCAGATGGGACCACAGTGATCCTCTGAGGACTGCAGGGCTGGAATCCGCAGTCGTTGCTCAGAGAGAGATCCCGTGGAGTCAGGGTACAATCCTCCTCGGGCAGTTGGGCAAGGCCCCCACATCCTGGGAAGGAACTTAAAAATGGAAATTTCTCAATCTGCATATTTTCTGATAGGTCTTGTCCATTAAAATGCAATTCTAGTATGCATTATGGATAATTACTTTTTATTTGCCATACAATAGGGATTCTTGGTGTTTAAATTATCCCCAGAATGTACAGAATTGTGCTTTTTGAAGTAATCCTTTGTAATAAAACAGAATGCATTTTGTCAGATAGCTGGGTTTTTATCTGTGCTGTAATAAAGGTGCTTAAAAATGTAGCCTCAGGCAACTAAAGCAGGATTTCACTTCTTGAGGAAAACCAAAGTAAAATAAAAATTTTCCCACACTGCACAATCTAGTCATTAATTTTACTGTAGGCAGCCAGACATGCATGCCAATGTTTTCACTGAGTAAATGTGTGGTTTAACCGTTATATTCTCTACAACTAAAGATAACTCCTACTAAATATTTGATTTTTAATTTCAGGTTTTTTATATCAGATTGAAATATAGTATCATTTCATACCTCTTAAACCTATTATGATGAAGCTAGTATACAGTGATAAATATTTTCCTTAATTTTGACAGACATGCAGTCAAATATATATAAATTCACATTACACTTTTTACCATTTATGCATGCTTAAGGAAACAGAAAACACTTCTTACAGCAGTTTGGTTTTTTTTTTTTTAAAGAAAATATGTGTTTTACATGCTAGAAAGTAAAACAGAAACCATGTTCAAAATCCTGTATTTTTCCTCTAAGGAGTAATTATCAGAACATATGTGTGTATTTTGAATGACCAACTGAGGAATAATAAAGTACTTAGTAACAAATAGTGCAGCTTATGCAAACACTTGCTTAAATGCATACATAAACACATAGATCTAACAGTCTCCTAACCTCCATTACATTTAGACATTTGTTATGAAACAGAAATTTTTCTGCAGATCTCTTGCTTGGTATATGCTCTCTGACACCCAAAGCCCTCCAACTGAAAAACCAGAAACAAGCAGAAATTCTAACTCTACAGAAATAGCAAAAGTAGGAATCAATTTAACAACAAAGTGAAAGGATTTGATAACTCCCTGGTATGCTATACATGAAAAATTTTCTCTCAGCTGAGGTCAGGAAAATATCAAATTAACAGCAGTAAGCATATAGTACAGATGCAATGTGTTTATCATTGATGTATACACATTTGATAGATGTATACTGTCTCCATATAAATATTTCCTAAGCACCAAATATCTCATATTGAGAATAGTTTCAGATAAACGCAACATCCCATTATTATCCAGCACTTTCACTTACATCATAAATGAGGTGTGACCAGCAGAAGGCAGTGTTACAATAAATATATATGCAACTGCTCATTTACAAGCCGGTTTGATATTGAGATTTAGAGTTTTCCTAACTTTTCACAATACAACTACTGTTTTCCCTAGGCACTTAATACCAAAACCATCTTCTCAATGTAAGTAAGCTTACAGAAGTACTTAAAATACTTTGGAAAACATTTCTTTTGTACTGCATTGCTTTTACTTTAAAAGTTAACCTCCTTAACTTTTATAACATTGCATCTTTAGCTTTTTAAGTTCATCAGAGAATTGTGTTCACACTTACCATTTCAACACAGCATTATGCTGAGCTGTCCCCCCATGAAACAGGACTCACACACTGTTGAGAAGATGGGCATTGCCTCCACAGCAGTTTAGCTTACATAATTCAGTCCAAAAAAAAACTTCTAACATCATTTCTTATTAACCTTTAGTGGTTTGATCATCATCTGGTAGAACAGTATCTGGTATACTCTTAGTGGAACTACTGTAGGTATAATAGAACATACCTTTAATTAAATCTCCATCAAAAGTTTAAGTAATAATGTCGTTTAGTATGTGTTAGTATACAAAATCTGTTGGATACCTCTCCAAGTTTACAAAATCCGTGTTAAAGGAACCAGTATTGCAAAAAAAATGTTACAGCATATGTTTGGATTTTTGTATTTCAAAGTCCTGACTACTTTATCTGAATTACAGATTTAGAGCTTTGTTATGTGTGATAGTTATGATAATATGATCACTAAAGGCACAGAGACAGGGAGACTCAAATCCCTTTGAAAATCCCTTTCTCCATTTCCTACAGCTGCTGCTGGAGTTTAATATCTGATAGAATGATGAAAAAGAACAGGCCGAACTCCAGTTTTAATAAAAATTTTAACAGGTCTACATATAGTTATGAAAAATGTTATTTGCAATGCCAATCTTTAATAAAATTTTCTTAAACCAAAGAAAATTCCCTATGGGGAATCTGTTATGAATGTGTTTTTCGTATGTACTATTTAAGGCTGTTTAAAGGTTATGAAAGTGACTGGTAAAATAAGTTCTATCACAGCACAACAAAATCCTATGTGCGGTCTCGCTTTTGCATTTAATCAAATAGGTAAGCAAGTCCTTCAATTTCTCATGTTTGCTCTAAAACAAATATTTTCAGTTTGCATTAAAACTTTTCTCTGAGTGAACAGCAATAATTCTTAGCATGTACATTAGCTGCAAAGAGAGGTCAGCTTGGCTCAAATTTGCCTCGCTGCCGAGAACGTATCAGTTTTGAATACTCTTTTCAGCCAGAACCCTTGCAACTCACACGCTTCCTAACACAATATTCTCTGCCATAGTCAGTTTGGTGCATGCTTTAATAATATTTGACTATTTACATTTAGACAAAGCTAAAGTTAAAATACTTGCAGAATATCACTTCCAAACTTTGCGACCTGTGTGATCACTATGTGTCTTCAATAAGTGCACAGTAAAATGTTCTAACCATACTATACCCTTGTTTCTTGCAGTAATACTGTTGAACATAAATTCCAACTTGTCATTTATGCCTTTAATTGAAATAAGAATTTTTCTGGACAATAGTTTAAATGCACTGGAAATCGAGTTATTCTTCCATAAAGCATCTATACAGCATTAAAACCGACACATTCCCTCTACCAAATATATTAACTACTAGCAACAAATAATACCGCAATCCTTTCAAACATGAGTCCTACCATCATCACTAATGTGCATATTTAAGGCAACTGTATAGGTGCCTATATTTGCTATACCAACTTTCTGTTCCTAAATCTTTTATTTTCTCCCCCAAAACCTCATTTGCATCTTGATGATCATCTTAGAATATAATATTAGAGCATGACGTGTGTACGATATTGACTTCCTTAAACAGATGGTAATTTGTGCAAAATAATTTCTTTTACAAACACATGTCAGTCATCATACATGTACGGAAGACAGAATGTGCATCCTGCATAAAGAGATGATCTTTTATTTCTAACTAGACTAACCGAAGCAAGGAGGGGGGGGGGAATCACAAAAACACACTCATGAAGTTCAGCCTCCCCCACCTTAAAAATCTAACTACAGAACTTCGTTCACAGAAGTTGGTCTGTGCTCATCTGTCTATGAGAGCACATGTTTTTTTACAGATTGATGTGAAATGACTGGAGCCAACTTTGAACTTTCTGGAATATTTTAAAGCTTTATCTAATCAACGAAAACTGAGAATGTCCAAGTTATAGAGATATAGTCAAAAATTCCACTACTATAAATATGACTAGCAAATTCAAAGAATAAACTGTTATTACCATAATTAAATAATGTTATTTAAAATAATCTACCATTTTTGTTTTATGTATTATCAACCTCTTTATTTTAAGGTTTTGATGAGGTTCGTATTTCCTGTGACATTAAGCAGGGGATTTGGAAAATTTTGGAGGAATCAAGGTAACAAGAATGTATAGAAGAATAATTTATTGCTGTGACCATTTTGTTCTCTGATTTCTGTTTTGGGATTATAGTGGATTATCTCTGTCTAAAACCTATTTTTCATATCCCTGTGGAAATTAATTGACAAGTTCACAAACAGGAAAGCAAAATGAAGAGATCTAATCAATATTGAAATTCAAATGTTTATGCTATGATATCTTTGAACATAAATTTTATAAAATATTAGCTGCCTCCTTCAAACATAAAGCCTCCAGATGAAATTTAAACTAGCAATAGAAAAACTTCAAAAGGACATTTGAAATAACTAGTTTGAAACAAAAATATTTTATTAAAATGAAGCAAATCTCAGAAAATTTTCAGTACCTATAGAGGTTACATTTGCCAATGCTTTACTTCTGATGTCACTTTTTAAAAACTCTAATTATCATTCTTAAGAAAGCTGTTCTTTTCAAAGAGAGGAGCCGCAATGCCATAAAAAATTTCTAAAGTATTTAGACTTTTTATGCCCTTACCAGGAAAAAAAATCAGACAAACTTATATCAAATTTGATAAACACTAAAACAACAATTTTATTAATAAAACAATTATTATTGGAGATAATTTTTCAAATTAAAATAAAAATAATAGTTTCATTCAAATCCTGTTTATTCATATTTCATCATTAAGAATTAACAATAAAAACATTAATATATAAGAATCACTTAAACACACTCTAAAAAGCCCTTTTTTCTGGAAAATATAAGGGATCATCACTTTTCAAATAATTTTGCAAACAAATTAAAAGCATTATTACATTTAGGTGGCTTTGGTTTACCTTTTAACCTTCAGAAAAAAACATTTGTGAGCTCAAGTGTTTTTGTTCTCAAAAGTGTTTTAGTATATTTTTGAATCTGTCTATGTTACTGCATTAAAATCCACTAATAAAGAAAAGAGGAACCCTGTGATCAGGCTTCTAAATGAGTATACAATCTCCATTATATTAAAATGTGTTTCCTGACTCTCATATTGAGATTACTTTAAGTGAATAAAGAAGATATATGAAACACCTTTTTAAAAAAGTATTTAATATAAGATTTAGTCGCTGATTTTTTAGTCATAATTATCTCACCATTTTTTTTAAATAATTTAGAATTCGTTTTAGGTTTCTACAAAACCCACTTTTTGATCAGCCATTCATCTTCCTGAGAATGTATTAAAATACTGGGTTTTGAATCGATTAGTCTGCACATGATGAAAAAATAGATATTTCTTCCTATTTCTTTGTAGGAGTTCATTAGTATAATTTTTCCTCCCCTGTTTCTGGAGATTAATAACCTTAGGATCTTGTGGAAAGCTTTGGTAACAATCTGATAATCCACAATTGTCCCTCTTATTACTAGGAAACTGGATTTAGGAATGCAAAAATTACTTCCAATTTCTTGTTCCCAAACTGCATGTATTAAAAAGTTTCCATGGCAACTACAAAGCATAATACCAGTCCCCAAGTAATTCTCCAATAATAGCCAAAAAAAGCATCTGTGATATTTAAATGCTTAATACTTTAACACAACTTTCTTAAACAGTAGGATGAATTACTCGCTTCTCAGACATTGATATTTTAAGTTCAGGTAGCTCTGTGAAGCAAAAGCCTAGTTTGCATCCGAACATAGACACCATATCATCCATTTTGTGGACTCTAATAAATGGCATAAGCTAACAAGTATGCTTTTTAAAAGGCAATGAAAAAAAAATTGAGCTGCTTCTATGGAATTGTCCCTTTTGCTTCTATTAGAGAACTAACCGTCTTGGTTGTTATCTTTGCACAGCTATGAACATGGCTTTTCTTGACTTCAGGCTATCTATGACCAAGCTCTACCACACTGCTCTGTTTTAGGAAATGATTTTTTTTTTTTTCACTCCTAATAAGAAAAAGATCACTTGCTTTTATTGCCTTCTATATTATCTGCCCTATAAAGAACACATAGAGAGAAATATTGCCTTTTCTTGATTTTGCTTATCTTTAAGAGCTCAGAAACATGAAATGCTGATTATTTCTAATGAAAAGATCAACTCTACGCCGCATATGACCATTTATAAATAAAATTTGGGGGGATTTCATCCAAATGCAACAGAAGACAGGAAACAAAAAGAGACAGGGAATAATAATGTTATCGTGTCTTTTTTGGTCCAGTGACATGGTTTAATGTTTACAGATTTTATATATGTATATTTTTTAAAATCTAAAAACAAAATTAAAATTACTAGTTTTTCTAGATGGGTCCTGATTCACCTTCACTGCAGTCAGTAGAAATCTTTTCAGCAACTTCAGAGATTTTTGGTAGAGTCTGTGTTACTCTGCAAACTCACCAGCTTATTTTTCTCATGGTATTTGAATCCACAGGACTGCATTTGTGATTCAACATGTGGAACAAAACCACATGTTTTAACAGTAAAGTCTGCAGGACAGCCCTGCAAACATTTAAATGTATCACCAACTTTACCCTTGTAAGCAATCCCATATCATTTCTTATGTTTGCCTGGGTTTATTTGCATGAGTAAAGCTACTCATTCATTTAAACATTCGCAGAACTAGGTACCAGGAATGTGTAGTTTACTTCATGTAGCTACATATATATGTGGCAATTTCACAGGTCATTGCAGTATATATAATTTTGCAATGGTCCATAGAGTTTACGGTCCCTTTGAAAACTAATGCCGTGATCTTGTGAGCACTTACTTGTGTCCATAATCGCACTCATGTGAGTACTACTGGACTGTTCTCAAGAATAAAGTTACTGAAATGCGTAAGTGTTTGTAGGTTCAGGACCTAAAATTGTTAATACCATAAAAGTCCTGTACAAGTGCTGTGTTAAGGTGCTATCCTGAAAACATTTACTCCTGAGTATACAACAGCTGTGCTTATTTCTGAGGCTAACCCCTTTGAAATCAAGAGTAGTAAGCAGTAAACTCACCACTAAATATTTAAATGACTGTACTCTGAAATGTGTTCCCTCGTCCATTCAGACAGGGAGACCAGAGGAAGGTTACAGTACGAAGAACTTAGTCTCTCATGTTTCCTCAGATGATGGAAACCAGTCTGAAGCCACAGATTATCCTGAAAAAAATGACCTAGCAGCGTCCAAGATTTAGCTCTATCAAAAGAAAAAAGTTACAAACTATTAAAAAAGCAACATCCCCCAGCCCCTCATCTTATTGAAGAAATAATCCTCTAACAGACCTCGTCCTGAACAGGGCACTAAGTTCCAAGCCACTCGTACAACTGCTCATAATGACCAGTTTCTTGGGGATTATTAATTAAGAAAAACATTTTTACAGAAGTGTCATATAAAAACCCAAGACTCAGACAGGTAATACACGTTAAAATTGCACTTGGAAAAGGGTAATGAAAATCCGTGAGTTTTATGCTCTTCCTTACCTACCACAGTAACTACTAAAACAGCCTACAAGCACAGCTGCCTTTGCAGCACAGCGGTGGCCGCGGTGCCCTGGGCAGCCATACCCCTCCCTGGCACCAGCACGCCACCTCTCTCAGCTTCCCCCGGAGTTCAGCAGCTACGTCTCCACCGCTTCCACAATTTGCAAACCCCGTCTGAGGATGCTGTCTCAGAATAATGGCCGTGCGAATAACAGCGCCTGGTGGGACACGCTGTTGGACCTAGTGGAATACTTCTGTTTTACACCCTTTACCAAAGCAGACATTTCTGTTTATTTGCACTGTTTGGTTCTCATTGTGGGTTTTATTTTGGCTCAGAGATCAAATGCAAGCCTGCAGAGCTAGGGAGTGCAGACCAGAATTAAAACAAGATGCCCGCGCAGTACTTGCCCGTGACACAGTTCACCTTACTAAATATTTTATCAAGATATGTATTAAGAAACTGAAAACAAGAGTACTTCTTTCCGTGTTGTTTTATAGCATCTAGTTTTGTAAGTTTTTGTTTTATTATGTGTATGAGCTTATAAAAAGTTTAAACACGTCCATAGTAGCTGCACCAGCGCTACAAGGACAGGCTTCTGCGATACTAAAATTCTGAAATTATGTGCCAGCCGGTAGCAGGCTTCATGTTGCACAGGACCAGACAGACACCCACTGTATTTGTACCCATGATACCAGTGAGAAATTCTGTGTAGAATCAACATTACTATCCAGTCGAAGTCCTTAAACTCAGATTTGTGCAGTCTTTCAGTTTTGAAAACTGAATTTCAAAATATATAAAAATACATAAAATACATATTTTTATATATTTTTATTTTTCTCATATATATCTATACACACATACACGCACACTTCTAACACATCCTGAATATTTTGGAATTGAAAAAACAGTATTCTACCTTTAAAGAAAGATATGGTAATAATGTTATTAGCATATCATAAGTAAGAAAATTAACACTGCTCCAGACCTATAAACATTTTTCTTTATAAGAAGCAGCAGAGTCTGAAGTTTATCAAAAATGCATCAGTGTAAATCTAAACAGAACAATCCTTACGACATCTTTGTGCTTCATGTAGTTGCATTTCACATTCTCCATCAAGTTATTTTTTCCTTAGTGCTAGTTTGGATTGCTAAATAACACAGCATTGGTTCTCATCTTTAAGTAGTTTAGAGATCCTTTAAGTTTTACTAGCGTCTGAATGAAAATTACCCTACTAAAACAGGACCTACAAAAAGCTTTGAATCTTCAGCAAAGGCACAGAAACATGCACTATGTAAGAAAGGTTTTGTATGCCTATGCAATTTCATGACTGTGTCATTATTGACTATATTTTATTTGAATATAGATATATTTTACCCATAAAACCTATCTTTAGCTGGTATTGGTGCTATGGATGTTACTTTGTACACATGTGTATGACTTGTGCTTTATCTGTCAAAATTTTTCCTTTCCTTCATTTGGCACTGAGTAAAACAGAAACATGTCCATGAGTGCAGGACATTTTTGAAGAATGATTTCTTAAAAAATGGTCTGTTTTCCAAATGGATAGAAGATGGCACCAAATACTAAAGAGTCTCTTTTGCATATTTCAGTTAAAATTAAGAGGTTCAATTAATATCGTCTGTTATTTCTTGAAAGGTAAAATTTCAAAACTATCCTGAAGCACTTCAAAACATGCCTTTTTTTATAGTCTCACAGATTTAACACTGACAATTTTGCTATTCACTTGAGCTTCTTCATACACAGGCACAGATTACGTTAGTACCAGGATTTTTGTTTTTAAGCACCAAGTCATTTTCCTCTGAAGGTACTACGCTACTATTATGCATTTCAGATCATAGCAGCGATAACTTCGGCACAGGAGTTCTGAAGCTTTCTACAAAACCCCAGTAGAGGGGCATGGCAATGGAGGCCTATCGGTATCACTGTTAAGGAAGTCATTTGATAGTAGATACATGAACACAGTTCTTTTTATAGATACAGGTGGGGTTGGTTTTGTTTTGGTTTTATTTGTTTGGTACTTAATTATAAATGCAATGGAAATAAGGCTCCAGTTGAGACCTGAGCTTTTTATTTCCATATGAATGCAAGTGGGACCAGAGAATGTAAGATTTCTCCCAGTTCTCATCTTCAAGTGCATGGATCTACAACTAATAATACATTGGAAATACTGGCTACTCCGCTTCACATAGGTGATCAGACAGCAGCGGTTAGAGGATGCCCAGACTGACACAGCTTTGCAGTCCACCATACTAGAGGCACATTACTACATTACAATATTTAAGGATAACTTTCACAGTATATGGTACGGCACAGCCAACGTCACAACATTAGAGCCCACCAAAGGGTCCATCGCAAGACCCACATCTCTAGCCTTCACAGACCCTCCCACAGACTGACAGCGGAAAAGCATTTCAGGTACAGAGCCAGTCCCTTCCACAGCCTCTCTCCAGCAAGCCTTTCTTTCTATTTCTTTTCCCCAGGGAAATCTGGAGCCATACAGGGATCCTCTTTGGACCTTTAAATCTCTCCATTACTTGGAGTCTCACAACATAAGCTGTGCTGTGTTACTCTCATTGTTGCAGGTGAAATTACCCTCTTTTTTTTTTTTTTTAAACCATAAAAAAAGAGAGATGCACAACTCTATTTACTTTCACCCAGTCTGTACCTTGGAAGAGAAGCTTGGTTCTATGAAGCCACCCCAGGGACCACTGCTGCACCACAGAAGCCACGGGCTCCAGACCGTGCTGTGCATGGGTTCCCCCCAGCTGCTACGCCTGCACCCGTGGGAGCAGCTGCCCTGGTAAGTTGCTTGGACTTCATAAGCAGCAGCTTGGCAAGTGGCCAAGTATGATATATTGATATTATTAACTAACTGCTATACTTTAAAGAATAAGCAGGCATAAAGTAACAAGGATTTAAAGCGCTAGTAAAGACTGACTTAAAGAAGGATTTGCGCATTCAGCAGCAGACCTTTTTTTACGATTATATCAGTCCAAAAACTGCATGTTCCTTCTCTACAAACTTTGTTTATAGTCCAAGACCATCAAAGCAACAACTTTGTTGTTACAATAGTAACAACTCCAATTAATACTGCTTTTTTCTCAAGTGCTAAAGTCCTACAGAAAAACATCTACCTCTAAGGCCCAGGTTAAACTCTAATAATTTTAATGTCCATTTAAAACATCTGTAACCGAGAACAGAAAATAGCATTTTTTTCCATATAGTTAGTGTATGCATTTGCATGAGAATATTGTTCCATGAACAACACCCTGAGGGAGAACTTCATTAAGATACATATAACAGTGATTTTCTTTAATTTTTTTTTTTTTTTTTTTTTTTAATCCAGAGGGGTAAGGAGGAAGGGAATCAAATCACCAAAACAGGAATCTCAATTTCTTACTTAAAGATTCGGACGGGGGGGAAACCCACTTTATTTTCACATCTCACTTCTATGCTTTTTTTATCCTGCTCCCCGCTTCTTTCTTTTTCTGAAATAAGCCTCTTTTCATTGACAAGTCAAAACATTCCTGTTCAAAGCTCAGTTGTGGGTCTTAGAGAAGATTTTGCATCTGAACAGCAGTTCATTCCACTCCATTTTGTAAAGGGAGTATCCCACACTTTACAGACTATGAGTCACTGTGCCATTGCAGCTGTGACTCTGAGACCAGATTTTTTTTTTTTTACTGTATAGGCAAAAAACATTGTTTCTTTGGACCATGTGCTAGTCTTTATTTATTGGTATAATCTAAGTATTTCCAGAACATCCCATCTGCTGCTCAGGAGTTTGGAGAGAGGGCCCTTTCTCATATATGTTCCCCCTTCCCTCTTCTCCCCACACACCCTTCTAAACCTCCCCACTATTAGGACTGACATACGTGGACATTTCTGCTAGATAAAAGGAATCTTGAAGACACTTGTCATGCCAGGACCATTTTCCCTCCTCTGGGATCAGCAGCCCCGCTGAACATTTCAGGTCCATTTCTAGACTCTTAACCCTTTATTAGCACTGAATGAAATCACAGCTAAGAAAATTGGAAATGGCATGTGCTGTGATTTTGATTATAAATGAAACCATTTTAAACAAAAGAGACAACACAAGGACATAAGTATCTTCAAAGTACTGACCAAGTCTTTCTGTTTAAGACTTTCCACATGATGTTCAGAGCCCCAGCTCATACAATACCAGAAGTTATTCAACTTTCTAAGAAAGGATGGAATATTTCACATAAAGCATGAAGAAAAAAAAATTGGCTAAAGAGGCACAAGCATACAAATGTTTGAAATCAGCGGTACACCTTGGTCTGTCCCAAAAGAACTGCCAGTTAGGCCTTATATTGGATGGGTTGGTTTTTTGTTTTTTGGGTTGTGTTTTTTTTTGTGTTTTTTTTTTTTTTTTTTACAAACTAGATTATTATACATCTTGGACGCTTGGAAGGGCCACTTACTGCTATAGTCATGGCAGACACAACTGCTAGTCCTCCCCTCTGCAAAGAGGAACTCTAGGAGTTATTTTTACATAATTTGCCACAAAGTTTCCAAAATATCTTTCAAATGCCTAGGTTCTGGCTTTAGTCTAAAGTTGGTCTTTGAAATCAAGATTGACAATTAAGTTACAGAAGGACTTACGTACCTCTTAAAGAAAAAGAGAAGACAAAAATGCTAATATGCAGTAATGTGAAATCAGATTAGCTACACGCGGGTGCATCATCTCAGATAAACAAAAAACCCCTAAAGCTACAAACAACAGAAGAGTTAAAAATCAACACCTCCCGTATTCTTATTTTGTTCCATAAGATCTTTTGGACTTTTTGCAGTGAAACAAGTAATAAAAAATCAATATATCAACAATCAGAAAAACTGTAATATAAATTATGGTTTATTGTAATAGACAACTAAATTGCAATGTAAATTAACGTATATTACAATTTAATTTATTTTTAAAAAAATCAACCAGAATAAAAAGATTTAGGATACAGCCAAGTATTTTAACAATTTCTTCTGCTGCAATTCTAATACCAGAGTTTTTAGAATATGATTAAAAATAATTGTACATCCCAATTCTACTATTCCACTTACCCATTTCATTTATTATAAACTTCAGATTAATTTTGGTGGGCTTTTGTTTTGTTTGGGGTTTTGTTTGGTTTGGTTTTTTTAAGCGATGAATGAATGAGAAGAGGAAATTATTCTCAACTACAGACTATCATATATCAAATACTACAGTAACATTAATTTTGGAATTCTCATTTCAGAAGACTCACAGACTGAGCTAAGAAAGATCCAAGAGTTATAGAAATATTTCTCTCTATATGACAGAGCCAGATTTCTTGCACTGACGTTAAAAATCAACCTCTGCTCAAAGTCTATGCAGCAATGTAAATCACACCAAAATCCTACTTTGGACTTTACAAGATGTACAGCTCCTTTGCTAGACCTTTGCAAGTCACACGAATATCCCACAGGTCTGCTGGGTCAGCACAAGATTATCCATGTCATTTAAATCCTGCATTACGGCAGCTGGAGCTGAAGGGCACAGGCAAAGCTGCCATCCAGGGAGGCTCGCCGCGAGCACAGACAGGGGTCTGGGTGCAGCCTCGCTGCTGAGGGTGAAGTAGGAAAGGCTAGACAACAGGACATGTGTACATGGATCCACTAGATATATTATTCTTGTATACTCTGACTCATTTAATTCGATGGCTCTGTATGAAGCTGAGTTATGTCAACAAGAACCTAACTAGTTTAAATGTCTTTTATTCACACAGATTCTGATCCAAAGTTATTTTTAACGTTGAGAAACCCCCCAATACAAATAAATTGTGTATTTAATTTCTTTTCAAATAACCTTTCCACAAACTGGAACATTTTCTATATATTTGCTGCAATAATTCAACTGTTTTTCCATGTAATATCACATGCTCTTACATTAATATTTTGAAATTAAAATACTTGAAATGCTACAATGACAGCATATACCAAAGGAAAGGCTGATGTTGTGGGAGCACAACTTAGATTTTTACCACTTAAATCTGAAAAGAATCAGCATCTTACCGTATCAGCCAGCAGTACCCTAGTCACACCCACTTGACCGCTTGGCATAGCTTAGTCCCACACCAGTGGTCCATTTAAGCTATAAAAGCGCACAATGTAGAAATTAAGGAGCCTGTCAAAAGGTATGTTTCCAAATGAAAAGGCTTAACATGAACCTTCTGAATCAATATTTAACTATCTAAAATAAAACTGCCCACATTTCCAGGAAGTTATTTGCAGAAGTGCTGAGCACTACTGAGACCCTTCTATGGGAGCCACAGGAATTCAGCACCTTTGAAAAAAATCAGGATGATCTTAATTAGGTCTGGGACATAAATTTAAGACCCTAAGATTTCTGATTATGAAAACACGTAATTTTCATAAGATACACCTAGAAATGCAGGGGGGGTGGGGGGTGGGAGCGTGGGTGAGGGGACAGAGAAGGTGACAAAGGAAAGGAAAAAACCCACCCCAATCCCCAATGGAATCATAGATTCATTTAGAGAAATTAAGTGCAATATAGATTACAACATGCTAATTGGAATCTATTTTTTTGTTAGAGATAAATGATCTCATTTACCAATTGCGTAGTTCTATACTGCTTTTTCATTAAGGTTATTACATTGCTTTTTATAAATAAGTGGAAAGAAAAAAAGTATGAACCACTGCCTACAATTACAAAAAGCCTGAAAATCATGTTACCATTTTCTAATGTTTTTTTCTTTAAGTCATACAACGTATCTTTGCAGAACTAAGTGAAGTATCAAACTAGAGATTAATGTCGATAGACTTGGAAATACATACTGTTGTAATAAAATGAAGACATAGATTCTTCCCTCCAAGCTAATTTGAATAGTTTTCACTCTCTTTAGTGGAGCATGTTGCTTTTAATTGCACAGAGAACATGCCTGGCTGGTAGTCTATATCCAAGAGCACAATTTCACTTGACCTTCAAAAGATAATATCAGAATTAATTTCTAATAACGTTGGGTATTCTTCTCTGAGCTAGAGTGATGTAAAAATATTTCCTCTTCAAGCTAGAATTTTATTCATTCTTAGATTATTCCTCATGAAAAGAAAACTGATAAGCTAGACTGTTTTCTTTTTCCTCCTTAATCTCTCCTTCTCCCACGTCTCATTTTTCCTTTGTTCTTTGTCTATCTTCCTCATATTCTCCCTTCCAACTGCTAGGACAAGGCTGTCTAGTCAAATATTCTCAGCCCTGCTATTACACATCATATATGTACCATTTTATTTACAAGATTTTTATGAACTTTGCCTTTCCTAACTGAATGTATGAAGAAATATTTTCCTAGCTTCTAAGAAATAGTTTGAAACTGTCTGCATTGACAGAATCAGTACTCAGGTTCTGAAACAACAGACTCACCATCCTTAAAGATTGTTGCAGTTTTGCCTTTGTTCTCTAATCCCCCACCCCCCCCCAACATATGTACTGTAAAAGCAGACCATTTTGCAAAGGTCTGACCTTAATAAAAACGTTTCCATGTTTGTCATATTTTTCTTAGTAGGATCTTTCATTTACACAACCTGCAAAAGTGAATTTGCTTTTAAACGAAGAACTAAATCTTGTTGTTCTTTTTACAAATAGTTCAATCAACTTTTGCCTGGATAAGAAAAGAAGTTTTTGACCAAGTCATATATAATTCCCACCCCCCGATTACTTTGTGACGCTCTAGTAAGCTGCTTTTTTTTTTGGTATAAATTAATCAACCCATGCCCCACACATAACAATGACAACTACAACTGCCTTTAATACCATTTTTGAAAGTAAAATCCTCAATGAATCAAAGAATGGTTCATATGTACAAGTACATAGCATTTCTAAAGCAACAAAAAGGAAACATGTTAATTGCAACTTCCTCTATCACCAAAATCAGTCTCACTTACCTGTCTACTTATTATAAACAATCAAGAAGTACCAGCAGCAAAAGGAATAGCCCAACAAATAAAACACAGGAAGAAAGTGTCATTTCTAATTTTAAAATAAGCTAAACAATATTAAAAAGTACCACAGAGGTGCCAAGGAACTAATAGTTGCAGAGATTAGGAAGGGTATTCTCAAAGTCAAAATACAACCTTGGAGGAGCAAAGGCAGAAGACAACAGCTTGCATTCACAATCAAACTAAGTTTCTTACTTTGTAATTTCT
This sequence comes from Gymnogyps californianus, assembly GCF_018139145.2. Lineage (NCBI taxonomy): Eukaryota > Metazoa > Chordata > Aves > Accipitriformes > Cathartidae > Gymnogyps > Gymnogyps californianus. The sequence continues at coordinate 59,981,686 of NC_059474.1, read as the reverse complement.
ATGAGATAGACATGAAAATGTCTTAAGAATTGAACAAAGTCAATACCATATGATTTAAATGAGCATATCTCAAAGCATATCTTTTAATAAACATTTATTATGTGCTTAGAAAGTGTTTACATACAAACTTTGATGTATACTTTCTCTGTATCTCTGCATCCGTACATGAAAATTAACTGTTGACTTTGAGACCACAAGAATTTTATTGACATGAATTACATTATTCTGTACAATGCAAAAGCTTAGATTGAAACTAGCTTTCATAACAAAATTGTTTTTTTGAAACTCCAAGAAAAAAAAGTATATTTTTTCAAGTAATTATGGTTGAACATTCTGTTAAAAGAACCCTATGTTTATAAGCTCACTGATTGTGTGTTGTGGCATTTCTTCCATTAAATTCACTAGATTTCCTAAACAAACCACAATATTTCACATTCCTTCTATAAGCATATGACAGCTAGTGCCTTAGAAGCTTTATCCTTGATTTTGACTAGTGGAGGCCCAAACATACCCAATTTTGTAATTACTAAATGACTACTCTTTATGTTGTTATAGAACAAAAGTTTTACAATCATTTTATAAGGAATAGAACTGTAAATCAAGTGTACCATTTTCAGAACTAGTGTAGGACTCCAAATTATTTTTCAAAACTTCATTTATACTGAATAAACATTTTGGAAGTGCTTCAAATTTCTATTCACAATTCTTGCTGAGGATTTTGAAGGGTTGTATTTTATTTTCTTTATTTAATGCAAATATCATCAAAAGTAAGCAGGAAAGGAAAATAAGCTTCCATTCCTGGACCTCGATGGCCTTCATAACTTTGAAGTTCTATGCAAGAGAGTCAGATTCTGAAAATCTAACTGCTACAAAGCTTGCCACTCTCTTGGCTCCGCAAGTCTTGTGTCTTCTTCCTCTCCTTGACCTTCAACCTGACTATATTTTACACTGTTCCTCACCTGTCAAGCTTCTTTCTTCTTCATCATTGTTTTTTATTCAACCTCTCCTAGGCTTGCAAAACTATTCCCTCTTCTATGTTTTTGACTATACTCACCTGTAGGTGGTACCCCAAAACACTTCTTCCTACATGTTACTGGACCAGGCAATATTCAACAATGTGCATCGTTTTTGGGAAAGCTTATATATCTAGTCTGCCATAGGTGTGATTTTGGTATAACTCCTTAGAGATTAGTGGAACCAGTGAAATGGCAAGGAAAAATAAATAAATAAATAAACCCCCCCCCCCCCACATTTTGACCTCTTTGGACACATTTTGATTTTCAGAAAAGCTTTCTCTTTTACTGTTTTGTCTGATTAACTTGTGAGTTACACTTCTCACTTTAAGGACAGAATATGCAAAGACTTGGCTTCATTCACTGCTGGTCAAAAGTCACCCATCAAAATATTGAAGTATGCAGTTAAAATAGGCACTCATTTCAAGTGAGTATTTTGCATTCAGTTTGACAGAATTCCCAAAGTCTCCAAAGCTTTTGTTGCTTTATCTGCTATATATAGCAAATCTGCTAGAGTCATGGTACAGCGACATATATAATAAATAGCCCATACATATTACAGTAGATAAGCAATTTGATTTCCTTTTGGATCTGTATTAGAAAGATAGTGATATGTTGTAGACCAACATTAACTACTTGGTGCTATATTCCAAATACATACACAAACTAGCTAAAACTGTAATATTTGAGAGGCCCCACCAAACTGCACCCAATTATCCACGTGATCTATTAAAATCATATATACGCACAATTAAAAGTAAAATCATCAGATCCAGAGCTGCTGGTGTCCCCGTTGTACAGACTCAAAACACCGGGTGGTCAGCTTTTGAGAGACTTCACACTGTGACTCCAAGCATGTGGTTCTGCATGATATGAGATAGGATTGGTCATTTTTACATTGTTAAGTCAAGTCACAGGAGACTTAGAGACTGTCATGGTTTAACCCCAGACGGCAACTAAGCACCACGCAGCCGCTCGCTCACTGCCCCCCCACCCCTGGGACGGGGGAGAGAATCAGGGAAAAAAAAAACCTCGTGAGTTGAGATAAAGACCGTTTAATAGGACAGAAAGGAATGAAAAACAATGATAATGATAATAATAATATGCCAATAGTAATACTAAAAGAATTAAACTATACAAAGCAAGCGGTGCACAATGCAATTGCTCACCACTCATTGACCGATGCCCAGTTAGTTCCCGAGCCACGATCCGCCCCTCCCAGCCAGCTCCCCCAGTTTATATACTGGGCATGATGTCATATGGTATGGAATAGCTCTTTGGCCAGTTTGGGTCAGCTGTCCTGGTGGTGTCCCCTCCCAGCTTCTTGTGCCCCTCCAGCCTTCTTGCTGGCTGGGCATGAGAAGCTGAAAAATCCTTGACTTAGTATAAACACTACTTAGCAACAACTAGAAACATCAGTGTGTTATCAACATTATTTTCCTACTAAATCCAAAACATGACACTATACCAGCCACTAGGAAGAAAATTAACTCTGTCCTAGCTGAAACCAGGACAGAGTCAAAAAAGTCACTATTTAGAGATTAGCTGTACCCCTTTTTTTTTTTAAAAGGCAACTAATGACTTGTACATAAATGTATTTTTTACAAGTTATAACTTGCAAAATAATAATGCCAATAAATTACAGAAGAGAATATTTCAATTAATGTTTAGTTATGTAAACCCCGTTGCATTTTGTACAAATGAAAGTTCAAAGCAGATTTCCATGAAATTTCATGTAAACATTTCCATAATTTAATTCAAACCTATTTCATGCTAGAGATATTTTACTTCTCCATGAAATTTGGCAGCATGGCTGTTTACCATGAGGGAACGTACAAAGGTGCGAAAAAACATCTTTTATTATCATAATACAGAGAAATATCAGCCTTCAAGTAAGAAGGCATCTAACTTTTGGCTTGCTTTCTCCTTTACACTGTGAAAACAAATGCTAAAACAATTCCTCTGCATGCACACATTATTAGCTGGACTAGGTAGTAGGAAGCAATGGAAGGAGTGGGAAAGAGGTGCAGCATTGCAGCTTTACACGTAGCTGAGCTGACATAATGGCTTGTTGCCCCTTGTTTTCCTTGTCTTTGTTTCCAACCCCCCAGTTTCACACCCTCCTTTGCAATGAGTGTGGCACTGACTCCAGGAATCAATTCAACTCAGCAGCCAAGCAGAAAACTGTATGATTGGTTTTGGCCAGGTTATTTTTCTACCGGGTCGGTGATTTCAAGTGGCTTGAGCGAGTACCAGGGCTGAGGCAGAAAAACAAAAAACAAACCCAAACAAAAAAAAACCAAGAGAGCGTGACCACAGGGAGAGATGGTAAGAAGCTGACAGGGAATGAAGACCTTTCAAAAACAAGCAAGCAGTTCAACATGCTCACCTCATGATATGGAGCTGAGCCTTGGGCTGCCTGATACCATGATAAAAGAAGGTACAGAGGAAAGAGTAGCAGGCCGTGACTGGAGACTTTAGATGCCAAACTTCTCCCAAAATTGCTATACCTGTTTGTGCTGTGGAATGAGGTCAAACACCATTTGTGATGTTCACAAGGTTTGGAGCAATGGAGGTTCCTCTCCAACAGTCTCCAAACACAAAGTCTTTCCCAAGGTGATACTCAACTCCCTGGAGGTGAGCAAGGCTATCACCACTCAAACAAGTGTGTAGAGACACCCCTAGATCTGGTTTGGTGACCTGAACATAACTGCTGGAGGACCTAAGGACTGCAAGAGAAAGCAGATGCAAAGTGCCAGCTCAAGCACCCAGGCTCCCAGGAACATGCAGATGCTCTTGGGAGAATGAAGAAGGGACTGAAGTGTCCCAGTAGATCACATCGCCTCGTTTGAGTGATCCCCATTGCCACGGATCACCCTCACTACTGAGCAACCATATCCTAAGGCTGGATGCTTCTCTGAATTGAGCCCTCTGTCGGAAAAGATTTTGTTACCTGAGAGTCATGACTTTTTGGCTTATTGCCATAATGAAGTCCCTGCTCAGGCTGTCTTTGGTACTAGTCAGTTGCTACAGCTCAGGGAAAAAAAAGATACAGTACATTTTAAACATCTTTCAAAAATATCTCTATTAAATTTTCCAGAGTTCAAACTACAAAACAAATAAAGAGAACGTATACATTTAGATTAATAAAATTAGTAGGTTTTTTCTTGTTATAATTACCTCTTTTATTACAAAGGGGAGGAAAACCAGACTTCTACATCTGTTTTCCCATCATATAATAAGTACACAAAATAATTACCATCTTCCCAAATGTGTCAGTTCCAACTGAGAATTTCTGAGATTGGAGTGGAGAGGTCTTCTTTAGAGGCAAGCATAACTAGATCCAAAACTAATTGATACTTTTTTGCTAAAAGATGTCATAGATATTATTCCAGATTCCTTCAGGGAAACTGCTAGGTTTCCGTTCATCTTTACAAGTATATGTAATAATAACAACAGCTATTATTGTGTTAGTGTACTTGTTTATGCTGCACAAGGGCAAACAGGACTAAATTACAGCAACCCGTTTCTGAAAGCTATTGAGTGCCTTCCTCTCCCATCAATATAAATGAAAGACGATTACACACAACTAATCAATGGTGAATTCCAGCTATTCTCATGAAACACTGAAAAACTTTATAAAGGAAACAAGACCAAAAATCTCTGTAAGAAATAGTTGTGGTGATGCATCAGCCCATGCCATGTTTTCTACACTACGCTAGGGATGCAAACATGCACTTTGGCAGGAAGAAGCGAATTGCTTACTGTGTGCATTCTGCTATCTATTTTTGCCCAGCAATGGCAGGGCACCCAGCCCTGCAGGACTCGGGTCATGTCATCTCCCGAGTGCTTCTTGGGGCAGGACTTGTCAGAATAGATGAGTCTGCTGTTCTTATTGAAAATAACTTTCAACACTAGACTCCCAATGGCAATTCAAAGACCTGCTTCCACTTTGCTTCTCTCCTTAAACTCCTTAAAACTCCTACCCAGGTGTATTGTACCTAACATCTGCAGTCTTACAGGTCAGACCCTCTAAGCTTTACAAATCCAGAACAGGGTGGCAGCAAGGTTTCCAAGATGCACAAAAGATAGGCTCTCTTCCCGATCCTACATCCCTAAAGATTATGAAGCATCAATAAAACATACTTACAAGTAAAGTTGTTTGGCTCTTAAAAGTACTGGATCAGGATAGAACAGTGAAAAAATGCACACTTCATTGCCTAACCTCAAAACCTGACAGCAGCTGCTGAGGTCTTCCTTGCAAGCTCTGAGCAACTGACATTGCTCTACGTGCTCTGTCACACCAAATTACCTGATTTACACCAGACAGCTTATGGAAAGACTGCTTTACATTAGACAATTTCAAAGTTACTACCTAAACTGTAATAAAGTCGGTGCAAAGAGAACAAGCACTCTCCCTCCGTTACAGGGGAGGGAAGGGAAGGGAAGGGAAGGCAGTGCTGGATGGAATGGGAGCTGAGTTCCCAGCCTCCTCCTGTGCCCAGCAGGTATGTGATAACCACAGGACCTGCAGTATCTCCGGGGGAAACTGTAACTCCTGGAAATCAGGCACAACTCCAAGTGAGTATGTCCCGCATACCTGGGGACAAGGAAGTCAGTCTTCAAGAAACTGGTAAGAATTGGCATGCTATTGTAGTGTAAGGGTAGTGGTTATTATCTATATTGAAATACAGAATCATTCAGGATTTAAATGAGATTCAGAAGTGAAGGAAAATGTCTCATTAGGTCAATGACCTCTGTAAACAGCCATTTAAAAATCCCCATTGAAAAAAAAAGAAAATTAACATTACTTAAAACACTTTTCATTAACTAGAACATCACTTTGCCTAGTTAAGGAAAAGCATGTGAGCCACTATGAACACAGGCACTGACAGTGAAATGCGATAGCTACAGCAAGTACCACGGCTCTGGGTGTCCTTTTTTTAATTCAAATTAAAGCAATGAAATCATAAAAGTAAAAAATACTTTGTTCGAAGTCCTCATCTGCACACGTCAAGCACACTTTGTTAAAATATTTACAGGGAAGTCTGAAATTTGAAGCTACTTTAAATTTTTAAGCTTTTGTTCAAACATGTATCACATACTTAACTCTGAAAGAAATGCAAAGGCTCAGTGAGGCTTCATGATAAGAACTGAGCACAAAATAATGAGCAATTAAGCCCATTAACGTTAAAATACAGGACACGTCATTCAATATCAACTGCCCAGAACTTGCATCCTTGTTGTGCACATAGCCCCAGTCACCAGCTGGGCACTGCTGCACTGGAAGTGGACTGCATGCTTGCAAATTTTACACCAGGAAGAAAAGCATCCTAAGCATAAGCACTAATGACAACTGCATTTGATGGTCCTCCTCCTGTGCCACTGTCTGATGTCACCACTTCCTTAGTTGAAAACACATCTCTAAAGATGAATCACTAATGTAATTAACTTAACCTTGCTAGCTTTTTTTTTTGTACTTCATAGATAGATTGGTTGCCATTTACAATTCTATATAATTGTTTGACAAAATAGAACCCAGATGAAAGCCAGGATGGAGAATTATGTCCATGAGTAAAAAGTAGCAGCAAAGTCTAGAAGTAAAGCATAGCTCCTTGTTCAAATCTACCGTTACACTCTCTGACTCCTCTTTTATCTTGAGCGCTTCCCAGAATAGGCATCCTGAAATTCTAGTCTCACCCAGAATATAATAAAAATTATCTGCCATGAGGATATAAGACTCAAAGCCATATTACTCAACCAGTTGCCAAATAATATCAGTTTCAGGAAGGATCCATCTTTCCTGGAAAGTTCTGTTATTCAAAGCACAGGCTACCACTTCCACTGATACTTTGGCATCAAAACTCTCATCAAGTTCAATGAAAGCTAATATCTTTGACAGTAGCACAAAGCAAATTTCTTGCCAAAACACTCATTAAAAGTATGTTTTGTTGAACAGGCAGGAGGAACATTCCCAGTGAGCAATTTATTCAGTAAAGAATGTCACTTTCACGTTATTTTCCTCAATGTGACAACACACAAGAATTTATTTGGAACCAGCTGTAATTATCACATATTTATTCTCCATTTTCACTGTCATTTTAGTCTGTCACCTGTTCAAAAACATTTGCTGTTTACTTGCTGCACGTGGTACTATTTCTGCTTCCTACCTGGATGACCAGGTCTATGGTTGTGAAAGCTGCTTCTAGCCATAAAAAACCTCAAAACTGTGAATATCCAGAGGTATCAACATATTATGGGAGAAGTAAACATTTTACAAAAGAACCACATGACAACCATTGCTATGCATGAATATCCTCATGAATATCTGTGGGTTTTATGATATTTGCTTTCTGTAAACACCTTCTGAAACAAAATCTCATTAAAAAAAAAACTTTTAAAGTGCTTTTTTTTTTTTTATAAAGGGAAGAAGGGAATAGAAAAAATATCAGCTTTGATCATTTTGGTGCATTTAATCACTTCTGATATGCTGTTGTTGCATTAATTCCTCTCCTGGTATGACTTTGTATTGTATTATTCTCCTTCACCTAAGGGCTTTAACTTATTTGTCACTTTTGTTGCAACTGCAATTCAACTAAAAGGCATTGCAAAAAGACAGGTTATTAGCCAACAAAAAAGTTTATAGCAGAAATCAACCTCCTTTAATGAATAATTTAGGCTAAATTACTATCATTTAATAAAAATTATTTGTTTAGTAAACTAAGCAAAGAAAGTGACAGAAAAAAAATTAAGGATATAAGTTGTAGCAAATATCTGCCGTGAGCAGCTTCTTAGAACAGCCAGTCAGGTTATGTGGAAATTGTGGATATTGCCAAAAGGAGTAAGTATTTAGGTTTGACAGGAAAAAGGGGTAGGTGGGGTGGGTTTGGTTTGTTTTGGGTTTTTCTCCCCTCTTTACATCTGCCAGGAGAGACTTCTTAAGACTCTAAATTGTCTGCAATTAAACATAACATAAAACCAGATTTTGTTACTGCTCCGTGGAAAGAAGCCGAAATTCCCAGAGAGGCTGTAAGTTTTCAGCAGCCTCATTTGAGAGTGGAGAAATAGTCATAACCATTTCTCTGACAGGTTGGGTGAGGGCTGCCAAACCCCTGAAGGAAAAGCATTTTGTTTATATCAGCCCCCACTCAGCACATGGAAAATACAGCTGCGGAGCTGGTTCTCCTGGTCCTCCAGTTTCATGCCCTTGTGGACAAAAAAGACCAATTTAAATCTGTGGAGCCACTACCGTGACACATGGCGGCTTAATGAAGCAGTTATAATAGATTTCGTGACGTGTGGAGCAAAAAAAAACGCCAAAACAAAACAGGAGGAAAAGGGCTGGGCCACTAGCAAGGGGAGATGGGAGACTCAGAAACTGGCGAGCCCTTTGAAAAACTTCCTTCCCCTCACTTCATAAAAACGCCATCTGAAATCCAGCTTTTGAGTACGACACCAAGAAAGTATAAAAATAAATATATATACATTCGGTTAATTAGGCTGCTCTTGGGAAAAATGGCTCAAACCTGTCGCTCCCGTGGCTGGCCCCCCTGCACCCTCCGCACGAGGGCCGCTCTGCATTGGCAATTATATTTTCCACAGAAGCGATTTCTCGCCGTGCGTTTGAAGTGTGGCGAGGGGACCCGATTTTGGCAACCGTGGCTGTGGTAGAGAGGAGGAGCCACCCGAGGAGAGGGCCTGTGTGGCCTGGCCTGGTGGCTGCGATGCCACCACCACCCCTTCGGCCCCAAGCATCAAGCCCCAACAAGGAGCACATTCAGCCCATGGCTCCCTCCACAGGCAGCCAGTGGGCTGGGGCATGTGGCCAGGAGCATTTAACCTCTTCCCAAAGCCCAGGCTGCTGCTTGTGAGTGGCCCTCTGGCAGCCATGTTGTGTCGGCCTGACAGGGCCTTCCTGCTGCAGGCCTGCTCTGCCTGCAGGCCGAGGTGGCAGACAGCCCCACAGCTCCCCCTGGAGTGGCGTCCCCTGGTCCCCCTTGGATCACACTACCTCAGCCCCACCACGGCGCTGGGGGACAGGAGCTGGGCAGCTGCCTGTGCCCCCCAAAAATCAAGACACCCCCAAGTCATTCCCCTTCAGGGAAGCTCTCCCTGAACAGCAAAACTTTCCAACATGGTGGCAGGGAGGGGAGGGGGGGAGTACTTCAATACTCAATACCTACTAAAGCCATGGCGTCCCGCGGGAGAACTATTAAAAAAAAAAAAATATCAAATGAACCCGTTTAACCAATCCTCCAGCTCACAGGCCACCAGTTACAGCATTTTTTTTTTTTTTTGCAAACTAAAAATAACTGTTTTGATCTGCTCTGAGCATTTGTTCCACATCCTCAGTTTTTCACTACCGCTGACCTGCCCTGGAGCCAGGCAGCCCTGAAGGAAACAGCTGCAATGCTGTCATTCCTACAAGCAGTTTTACTTGTGCTTACCGCTGGTCTGATACCTCACCTGGACATGAATACTCACATCAGCAGGACAGGACAGATCTAACTCTCACTCTGTCCCCTCACCGTGCTCTGCTTCACCTGACAGCAAGGAGAAGGAGAATGGGAAGGAAACCAACATCTGCCATGTCATCACATAAAACTTCTCCATTAATTGCAGAAATTGCCATTCTTCCTCACTCAAAATACAAGCACAATTATTTTTTTCAGAAGGGTTATCCTCTCCTCACCTCGCCATCACTTTGTTACCCTGTCAGCACACGTGTCACCTCTTTAGTAGCAGGGAGCTTGTAACGGGAATGAGAGTACAGCCAGCAAGGAAACACCAGGGGAAGGAGCATGCCTGTCCCCGGGGCTTATCCTGAGCCTCCAGCTACCCACCAGGAACCAGGTTCCTTCACATGGGCTGTTGCTGCTGCGCCTTTGGCAGGTGAAATACGTCACTGCTACACCGAATGCAAGGCTCCTGTGTACAGTGCAAAGGGCAGGTAGCTTTCAGAGCAATCATTACCATTGCTGGTGTAATTTCTTATAATCTGATTGGGATAACATGGGCTTAATTTTAAAAAAACACCTTAGAAATGTCTGTTACCCTCCTATTTGCAAAGAGAGTCAACCAAAAGATAAACCTGAAACTCCGGCGTATGTGGTCATCAGCCCTTTGGTGCATGGGGTAAAGCATGTCATATGAAGGGACTTGCTTCCAGCATACATGTCTGCCTAGCAGTTGCCACAGGAATTCGCACACATCTGAGACTGATCAGAAAAAAATTCAGTCTGAGTTTATAAACCCTAATAATCTCTGAACTGATTTAATATCTTTAGTAGTAGGCTTTCCTGTATAGCTTTTACCTTTTGGAGGTCAGGTTTTAGTTCTTAGGAGGTCAGAACTGTTCCACACATGAAGCTACAGTCACTCACAATTTCATTGTTTTATTTCAATTCTAGATTTACTCCCCCGGCTTTTACTAGCAGACAGATGAGGTTGTGAGCGTGATGTGCCACAGCTTCCATCCTACCGTCTCGGCACCTATACATCAGAATGTCATCGCCCTTGGTGCTGCTACATACGCCTCCTATTTGTAAGCCTTGTGGGTGGCAATAGGAACTTTTCGCTGAAGGTTTCATCCCACACAGAATATTCATCTCCCTGCCAATGTCCAGAGTGTGATTTGGTAACTGCTTCCTTTACCCAGTAATATTTGGCACTGAGTACAGAGAATTTTTTTTTTCTTTTAACTAAGCTTGATAATATTTATTCAAGCATAGGTATTTGGTTGCGGCTCTCTCTAGCACTTCATTTTAATTGCTCAGACCTATCCGAATCTAAAATATCTTCTCCATGGCTATGAGGGCACGTATCAAACTTTCTAGCACTGCCACTTTAGCAATGCCACTGTCTTTTTATCTTCCACAGATGCAGTGATTTTTTGACTTACTCTCCAAGACAGATGCTTTACAGACTAAATCATTTTTCTCTGTTTCCAAGCCTAGGATATCTGGAAGCATCCCAGGCTTTCAAAAACATCTCTGTTTTCTTTCAGAAGTTTCAGAAGCAAAGCTATAGTGTATTGTGTACTTTGAATATGGTTTCATTTAATTTATGAGGCTACTGTACAAATCAGTTGCTGCAGATCTAATGACTTCTCTGTGCTACTACCTGAAATCTCCAGCTATGTAAAATTTCCATTTACATTCTGGATGCCATTTGCTTATCTCTGAGGCATTATTTTGTTCATGCCACTGTATCACGTCAAGTGAGTTGTTTTCCTGCTGGGTTTTTCTTCTCTTGCATAAAGCTAACAAAGTCTTCTTTGGGGATTCCCTGCTACCCAGTTTACTTTTGGATTGTGAATTGTTGCTTCGCTCTTATAGCCCAAGTGACAAAGAACAACTTATTTTTGCTGTTTCCCATTGCCTTAATGCTTTATGGCTGCAAAATCATTCTCTCTGAGCAACTTGATTTCTTGTATCCCGTTACATTTTTCCTCCACTAGTTTCATTATAATGATTTTTTCTCCAAGCTTTTCAGGAGCCATTTGAAAAATTTTCCACAGAGGCTGCTCTGGTTCCATTCTTCATTTACACGAGTAGGTTCATTAACTTTGCACATCTTAACAGCACTTAGTAAAGTTAACATACACTTTTTTACCCTTCTCCTTTGAGATCTTGCATCTTTTGTCCTTTTATCCCCCTAAGGTACGACAAATTAATTCCTCATTTAAAGATCATCATGCAGGTCTGCCAAACTGCATAACAGAGCAAACTTCTGAACTGTTTCTGCAGTTTCTTCATTACACTTGAATAAGATATGTCTTTCCACGGCCAGCCTCCTTAATCACTGACTTTACATATCCTCAAAAGTTGACTCCTTTTGACCTCATATTCAGGGGAAGAAGGAATCACCCAAACAGGGTAAAAACTGACCTTCAATACATCCTCGCCCCAGCAAGCACTCTTCAGGAAGAGAATTCCACACAGTACCATGTATCCCCCAGCTCATAGACCCTCTCCCCACCACAGCCCTGGGACTTACGGAAAACTTGGAGACAAAGAGCCATCCGTGTCCTCTTCAAGACCAGCACAGGAGGCTGGGGGCAGAGGGGAGACTGATCCACAGAGGAACTAAAAATTCCTGAGAACACTCTGTCCCTTGTAAAGTCACTTACAGATTTCATTTCTTGCTGCAAAATTAGCTGCAAGTTTTCTCAAGTTTCATCACATTTGTCACAATTGGCAGCTGATCCCTGGCCACCTCCAGCACCCAAAGCTTGTCTTTACTTTTACGCTACTTTTTGCCTTCACAATTCGGAGAGCTTGGAAGACCTCTGAAAGTGTACGGTACCAACGCAGCAATCAAAAAAATGTGTATCTTAATATACAGGAGCATGCGGCGCAGCTCATAATAGGTGAGTTGTTTAATTATGATGTTCACTGAGGGTGGGTGTATCTTTTTTCTCTCTCAGGCAGTTGGAGTAGATGATCATTGCATGTCCCTTCTGACTGAAATATTTTATTCTATTTTCATCATTTCACTCAGAGCTACACACAGCTGTCCATTAGCAACTGATATTGTGTACATGCCAGACAGAAAACACCTATTGTTAGTCACTTTTCAATAGAAAGCAAGAATGGTGTGTTGCCTTAAAGGGATGGGGGGAGTTTTATGAGCTCTGCATTTCTGTATATGCTCCCTTGATTTTGCTGTCTGATCTTTTGAACAAACCCAACGTGTGGAAAACTTGAATGGCCACAACAGACACCGTGTATAATTTTCGTGGTCTCTCCAGCTGTCCCTTCATCCTTCACAGCAATGAAACTAGTGAAGGTGGCAAAACACCACAGCATAGGAAGAAGATCATGCAGTAGGTGGTACACATAGTATATGTGTAACAGAATGGTGCCTTATAAAAGAAAGAGCTCTTTAGTGCTTAGCAAAGCTCTAGGATTATATTGACAGTCACACGAGGTGACTAACTATAAAATACGTTATTAGTTCTGGGTTTAGGAAGACAGTGCCACTTGGTTTATTCTGGTCTTTTTACTTGCCTTTGAGGCATAACACCTCTTACCTTGAGGAGGGAGATCCTTAAGGACTAAGGGTGGGTGATTAGATAAAGGAAACTCATCAGTTTACAACCATCTATTCCTCCAACATTTTCTCCTTCAGGCCACAACATTCCTTCACAGCATTTCTTCCCTCACCTTCACCTTGTCCCCCGATAACTAATTTTTTATCTTAGGCTTTAAAACAATCAGATGCCCTGTGTGTCTTACCCAAAAACCAAACTCTGCTGAAAGTATCATGAGTACAACTGCTTTCTCAGGGAGAATTCTTTACAGAATAACCTTTCTAATCTTACCTCGGCACCAGAAGACAACTGGAACACACAACTGAGGAAGAGAGAGAAAAGTCAAGTGGCATGACTGCCTTCCAGCTCTCTTATACCACTAATACATTGCAAGTGAAGAAACTAACCATTATTCACTAACCATGGGTCTCCAAAAGGAACTGATTTCCTAAGCAAACAAAGGCAAAATTCAGTCTCTACATTCGCAATTAACCAAAAATTCAGGAGATTTTACTTATTTTCTAGTTCACTTTTTCTCACATGACTTTGATCACTCAAAATTGCTGTGAGGTCTGAAGAGGTCTTCATTTCAACTGAGCAAAGTCTTGGAGACTAAGCTTTGCACTCTCAGGGCAGAGTAAACATATCAACAGTCCTGGTCCACTTGCACAATGTGCAGTGTTTTTGCCTTGGCTGAAAATATTTTTTCAAGATTTCTTTTCAAGAAAATCTGTAAAGTTATGGGTTTTTCATATCCTGTAAAGAAGTGGCTCTCTAAACTGCAGTAATTTACTAGGCTTGGCAACACAAGTAGGAAAGCATCTTGAACACAAGGAGATTAGGCGTTATAAATATTTTCTGCTCGTCTCCGCCTCATACATTAGCTTTTCTCTAAAAGGGTCTTCACTCAACACAAAAGCACGTGCACCGTCAGCAAGTTCAGTACCTCAGAGAAAACAATGCATTAAAATACAGTTTGGAATAACTGATTTTATGTTCCACTATAATGCATTTTCAGAATGTGAAAAATCTTTAAAAAGCTAGGGCAAGTTTGCCTTTGGTCACATAAGCTTCCACACAAACTTCAGTAACCAAGCTTATTGCTTGACTCATTGCTGTGAAGGAGCCCTCGCCCCATGGCAGGGCACAGCAGTCTTGGTTTCTCTCTTGGTTTTCTACTTAACCTGCAGAGAGCAGATTTAACACCACTTTCTCTCTCTGTCAGAGTAGCACTTACAGAGTTCTCAAAACTTAAAGACAGAGTCCCTCAAAGGCATGCCTCAATTTCCGCACTCCCCACCCAAAATGCCCTTATGTCCAGGTCTCAGCCAGCTTGCTGGCTCCTCCACACAAGGAAGACCTGCTCGTCACACTCCAAAACACGCTCCAAATTCCTCTCAAGAGATGCTCCTCCCAACTCCCTTGCAGGCTCTAGCAAACCGATTCCCAAGAAGGGCTGCTACAGGGTCCTGTGTCCATCCTGGATCCCAACAAGCTTCTCCACCCATCACCTACATCATCTCCCCCCCCCACTCAGCAAAAACTGCTCCCAGCCTCATCTCCTCACCCACCCATTTTTGAAGGGGCCACCTCTAAGCACACATTGTGCTTTCTTTGGACTCACTGGCTGTTAGAGAGAAAGAGCTTGCACTCATAGTGATAATGAAATGGGCCATGAGGACTATTTTACGCATCTGGTCATAGCAAGCTTTTTAGTCTTTGCAAAGCAGAGAAAATAGTGGAATTTTAAAATATTAAACTAAGGGGAGAGCTATTTCTCTCTACACTTAGAGTAAAATCATCAATATGTCATACATGACTGTCCCATTGGACTGCTTTAGGCTGTTTCTGAAGTCTAGCAAACTTTACACAGACATAGCAGCGTGCAAAACCACTGCAGGATTGGGCCAAGGCCTGCCTGCAAGTTTCCTTCAGAACAGGGCTACAATTCTAGAATTAAGCCTTCCGAACCAAAGCCAAACAGATATTCGAAAATAAAATAAAAAAAACCCCAACATAAAAATGCTATTTTTTCTTAACACTAAAATAATCTCCAATAAGCTCAGGCAAGTATCTTGATAATGTTTGCAAACTAGAGTTCAATATTATCTGGAGATTCAAACATAGGGTTTGAATTCAGAAAAACATTTTGCTACACCTGACGTGGTCACACGCATCTCAGCAAACTCATTGTCATTGTTTTTATCAGATACAATATTAAGACAGCCACAGTCACTGTTACAACTGAAATGGATAAGGAGAGAAATGCCATTTAAAAGAAAACTAAGCCAAGGCATTTTTCTGCAGTAAGACCAAGCATTGTCATAACACGCAATTCACAAAGGCTTGCCTTCTCCTGGTTGAGAACTGACTTCAGAAAAGCATTAGGTTCAAAAAAGGTTTGTGCATTCCCTTGACCCTCCATGGAAACAGAGAAGGCAGTCCCCTAGGAAAAGCCTGATTTTTGTATACTTTTTCCCTATGCCTATTCATGGCCTACCCCTGCCCAGGGCACACCTCATGTTGCACTTGGCCAGGTGCACTGCAACCTCTGTGCACAACATGGAGAAGACCCTGAAAGTGCCAGCAAGAGGCCTAGGTGAAGGTACCCAGCTGGTGAAAGCATTCAGGAAAATCTGAAAACAGTGATGTTTAGCAGTGACCCACATCCATGCCTCTCAGGCATTATTGTGACTTTTACTTGGACAAAAGGAAAACGTTGCAAATAGTCTGGCTGGAAGAAACCCTCAGGAAAACCCTTCGGCTTCTCATCTGCCAAAAAAAGCACCCGCACAGCTCTGTGGCCCCCAGGGGAGATGGGGCTGAACCCCTCACTCGTGGCTTCAAGCAGGAGATATTCCTTGGTCCAGTTCACAGCATTTACTCTCAGGCTCACCTCTAACACCCACCTAAGACAAAAATCTCAATGTTCAGTGTTTCCACACCAAGTCTCTGTCCCTGGAAAGAGTCACAACAGAGCACTACATCTTTGCTGCACCCCATTCCCCATTGAGGGCTCCAGGGCAAGGTTCAAGCCCTCCTATGGAGTATTCATATACGAGGCAAAAAGTTTTCCTGGCCCATTTCAGTTTCTAGTCAGCGGTTCTCTGAAGGAAAGGGAAGGCTGTTAAAGTCTGCGTCGGCTGTGAAGCTCAAGCCACGCTGTGTGTGCATACACACACACAGACAGGGGAACATATGTGGTAGCTGCAGGATTTTAAAAGTGATTTTCTCATGCTTTTACATGATGTCCACTTAAATCTGAGTGCTGGTCTTAGATTCACTCTAAACACTGGTACATATGTCACTTGCATGCCAATTTTTTTTTTTAATAAATTATGAGTGAAAGAGTAAAGGCTTTTCAGTGAGTAATAAAAAGAACACATTTTTTCATTTATGCAGGTGCAACTTGTTTCTGTTTAACAGGACACTGCGTTGAAGTAAAAGCATGAAATGTCACATCAGCAAAGTCTTCAACACTTTTCAGTCGTGACTTAAGATTACTACTAAAAGGTAAACTTGGCTTTACCACTATGTCAAAAAAAAAAAAAAGAAAAAGGACAAAACCTTTAAAACTTTCATTTCCTTAAAACAAAGGGAAAATATTTTTAAGCAAGCAACATTTAAACATTTAATCAGATGCCATTTTCAATAATATAATCATATGCAGAAGCTTCCAGGCCTGGCAGTTATTTGGACAGCTGTCAATCAAAATGTCTCACAGCTACCCTACCGTGTCAGCCATCAGCTAACCCACACTTTCCCAGGGACGTCTTAGCGTGGCATCTTTGTTCTGTTTTCAGATAAACAGATCCAATTTCTCAACAAACAGACTGCTACAGTCCTTTTGATAACAATGTAATAATTCAAAACAAATGATTCTAGGCTTTGATGATAGCACTTTTATGGGTCATGAAGAAATCCTCCCACCAACATCTGTTTGATTTTATCTACTTGAACTTTATCCTCCAGTTGAAGATTTATAAGCTGAAATCATCCCAGCCTATTAAAGTCAGACTAATGTTAAAGCACTAACACAGAGAATGAAAGTGCATTTTGCAGTCATCCACCTTTTGAAATCCTGCCGTGAAGAAAAGATATCAAAAGTTTGAGAGATGTATGTTTAAATATGCTGGAAGTCTGCATTCTGCTCAGAGCCCTGGCTGACTGAGAGATTAAGGAATCTAACTGTTGCCCTACAGTGGGGGCAAGTTATTTACAGAACCATTATTTAGAAAGACAACATGAAAAATACAGATGTTGTTTACATTGAAAGACTGTTTTCTTAGCAAAAACCACTATGGGTGATGGAAATTCACTCCAGATTTGTCTCCCTCTCCTCTCTCTTAATTTCCGCATACACTGTAAATAAAAAGCATGACAGCAGACTTAGAGTCACTTGTTACTTATTAACTAGATGGCAAAATTTAGTCAGGATGTTTTTAAATTTAAAAAAAAAAAAAAAAAAAAAAGGCAACACTTTTCTTGAAAAGTCTGGTAAAACATGCCAAGAGAAAGAGTATCACATACTTGCTACCTGAAAACACTTTTCTATGAAAGCCAGCAAAAAGAGAAAACTTTCGGCATTGTCCCAGTTGTAGAACTTTTCCAAGAAAAAATGACTCTTTCTGCAAGTGCTGACACTTCTACAAACTGCTGCAATTTAGCAGTTGTTTTCTGCAATATTCCTTTGGAATAGACTTGCTCAGTGTACTCCAGATGAGACTTTTTTTTAACCTAAGAACACAGTGCCAATTAAAATATGTAGTATATCGTAGAGCACAAATACACATTAAAACTTTGCACTAATAACAAGAATATGCATCTCAGCTATTTGCAAGAGGAAAAAACTGTACTGCTATACCTCATGTAACACCACTTGGAAGAGAAATATAAACACATTAGTATTTGGAGGTGTGTGCCTCAAGAAGCTTAACCTTGTGTCTTTTAAATATATTTACATATTTACACACCCCTACACGACTGTCAGACCCTCTTTGTATGAAACAACTCAAACTTACTTTACACATGTTAAAACTATTTTACTACAGTAGGAAGAGATGACCCTGTAGATTAGAGGATGCCCTTATCACTGCTAACGTATACAGTACAACTGGAAATTGCACTAGCTCGGTCCTAAATAAACCACTTGGCAAGACCACTTCTCCACCAGTCTGAAGCAGCGAGACGCGCATGCACACTGAACTGCGTTTCGTGCAAAGAAAAAGAAAATCTGCTTAAATAGTAAGTGCTGAGAAGCTCCAACACCAAAGTTTACTGAGCCATAGTGAGAACAGTGAGGAAAAAGGCGGAACAGCATCAAAAAGGAGGCAAATGGCGTCCCTGTGAGAAGCCAAGCATGCCCCAGGAGAGGCTGCTTCACCTCCTGCCGTCAGCATGTCCCAGGTGGGGACCTCAGCCACGCGCTCGGGGTGGGTCTCAAGCCGAGCTCGCTGCAACGGGGTTTGATTTCTCAGACACCTCTCATCCTGGCCCCTTCCTCTTCCCCCGGTACCGAGAGGGGCAGAGAAGCTGCTGCTGCTGGCGGGGAGATGCACGTCACATCCTTCCCACCCAAGGGAGCTGCTCCCTGATGCTGCTGGAGTAAGCAGTGGAGAGGTGACGGTCTGCCTGCTCCAGGGATTTCTCCAGGCAGTTATTTTTGTGAACCGGGAGACATTTCCTTTCTGAACAGACAACAGTTCGAGTTTTGCTTTGGGGATTTTGGGGGGGGGGGGGGGGGGAAGGTGGGGGAAGGGGGTAAGGAGGCAGCAGAGGGGTTGTTCTTTTTCTAACAGGAAGAACAGCTCAGACAGGCATGCTTAAAGCTCAGTGGCAACATAAAGGAGCATAACAAGAAGAAGAGGGAGACTGAAAAGCCTGCATACCTTCCCTTTGACTCTATCTGTTGTATGACATTTACCAGATGAGTATATGTAAAGTACTCTGTAATTAAGTTCATCTGATCATAATAACTTTAAGGAAACTTCAAAAACTATGTCAAAACTCAGAAGCCAGAATAATTTGTATTTATTCTAAGTAGATGAGCATGTTGCTCAAGCGTAAATTACACTTTTGTTTAGCATGAATTAAGCCAAATGATTTGGTAGGGTTGTGGAATTGCATTTCAGATGTGACCTACCCTATGTTTTACTAACCGTGTGGAGACCCTCCCCGTTTCCAACGTGCAGCGTGTGCCCATCTCCCTGGCCTGCCCTCGCCTGTGCCTGCTCCTGCAGCGCCAGCCGGACCCACAGCCTGACAGAAGAAGAAATTCAAAAGAAGTTGAAAGCCCTGCAGGTCGTAACGACAGGTGAAAATACCAAACTGCATTTGAACTTGGGCTCTCCTCAGGCATTTCATAGCTCCTGTCTCAGGCAGGAATCAAATTCTGCAAATACTTCATTGCCACAGCTTTGTCATATCGTACGTGTACGCTATGGCTGCTGCACTGCTAATGAGAAACCTGCCCCCGCCCTGTATTCAGGGTGGAAGAAAAAGAAGTTTATCAGGGAGAATAAATTTAGACACCAGTGTCTCTCAGCAGTATGTCCAAAAATAACAAACTATAAAAGCTGTACACTAATCTCACCAGAGAGAGAACTAAAATTAAAAAAAAAAAAAAAAAAAGGAATGAAAGTATCCATCAACACATGTGCAGGATTGAAATTCCTCCTTTTGAGATCTCTAAATCAAGTTGTGCATGTGTGTTTCCCTCTTCTTTTTTTTTTTAAACCTGTATAGTTGGGGACTTATTGTTAAACATCAAAATTTCAAAAAATCCTCAAGAAGCGCTGTTGTAGAACAACAGCTACAGCCTGCACCCCACACACAAAGCAGGATTCGTCGTGTTTAGCCAACTAGTCTGAATGAAACACTCGTGGAAAAAGCAGATCTACGCATCTCCATTTTCTCCCTTCATGGAACAGATTTTCTGAATAAATACCACGTGTTACCTAAAAAGCAACATAATCAGAGTTTAACGCTGCAATAGGTTTGTAGCAACTTAGCTGCCTTTTGCTGTGTTTTTGGCAAATGGAAGAGTCAAAGAAACAAGGGTGCACAGGTTGCCCGTAAAGCAGCAGGCGCACGTGTGGGACAGCAGTGGCAGCACCACCAGCCATACCCCAGTGGAGCCAAGCACTCCTCTTTGCGAATGCTGTCTCCCCTTGACCAACTTGACATGCAAACGCCTCTGTCTCTCACTTTCCTGGATCCGTAAAATAGAGACAGTGCTGCTTTCCCATCTCAACAGACCACCCCGAGATCTGCAGATTAATTGTTCTTTATTAAAGGGGAGATGCTGCTAGTATGCAGTGTGGAAGATGCATAAATGCTTTATTTATTTTTATATTTTGTATTTTAAATACAGCATGCCTTGAGAAGCACAGTTTGCCAGTAAGCATAAAAATACCATTAAGATGTTCAAATTGTCATATCCAAAATCTGAAACTGAATCTATCATCAGCTGTGATAGCAATATGTTTTCTGCCAAGTTGCCACGGGTAACAGAAATGCATGATGACAGCAATAAATAACTTTAATGACTGCTGATAATATCATGAAAAGAGCTCTGTGATACACTGACATCATTTAGAGGTTTACTAGCCATTATTAAGTGTTGTATCATGCCTCAGCTTGTCAGCTAATCATAGCAAATCGCTTGTGTATACACATATTTTTATCCATCTGCATATATATGTAAAACTAAATATTATAAACTACACACTACATAGTTTGTTCAACTTATTTTCACTTAAGCTAACTTAAGATAGAAGGATGCCAATTACACACTGGTAGATGTACCTTTGGATTCTGTACAAACACAATGCCTTTTCAAACAAAACTGATTTCTCTACTATCCTCACAACCTCTGTCTAATCAAGTGATGGTGTGATCTAGCACCACACACCGGAGCCTATTTATCACATGTATTTGTTATTTTTTAATCCCTTTTTATTTGGCCCTCCTGGAAGGTTGCAATATCACCATCCCTACAAATAAGCCTTGCTGGGAACACCGGGAATAGGATGACAAGTTATTTTCCCAAATACCTGCAGTTAGAAGAGCTTCATAATGAAATTTCCTTCAAATTAAACAATTCAGAGGTTGGCTGACCTCACTATTACCTTTTCAGTTAGAAAATACTGAATGTTTTACATTATATCTTGATGTCTTCCTCCCCACCCCCACAGGACTACTGCTACTACAAAAAAAGCAAAATTTAGACTAATATTGCTAATGCAACATAGCCCTAAAACATCAACGTTACCAAAACAAGTTTAGACATTACATATTCTTCTCATACATGTCTTCATTTCCTTAAGGAATAAAATACTTTTGCATTGGTTATATTAAAACATCCCTTAAAGAGGGGAAAGATCACTATTTGCAGACATGACATTCTCATATTTGTGGTCCACATTAAAGTAAACATGTTCCTAAATAGTAAAAATAAGAGTTTAAAACCCTGTTTTAAATCTTGTACAGCTGTCAGAAATAGAAATATGATGAGATCCCTTTAAGAAGTGACATTTAGCAATACCTATCAACATTGAAGGACTTTGGGAAGATGACATAAACTCTTGCAGATGCACAACAGATCAGGCACTTACATCTGCCTCCTCAACTCATGTCACCCTTTTCCATCCACCATACGATATGTACATCAATGTGATTACGCCAAGCTGGGTTATACGTCATAAAGTACATTTGCCTGTCAAAAAGGTACAGATACTTTTCTTTCTTCTCCTTAACCAACCATTCCATGTGGGTTACATATCCCACAGCATTTAGATATAAGCAAGGGGTTTATTTTCTAGCAACTTCCAGTTCTGAAGTGTCACTGTGATCAAGATTTATATGTTACAGGCATACTTCAAGCTATGATTATTAATTGTATTTAAGAGACAAGATTTGTCACCTGCACAAACTTAGGAAGAAAATTTAATGCAATTAATAACCATTCATGAGCCTAACCTGAATGTGGAGGTACACCATGCTGCATTCACTTTTACTCTTTTCTTTTTTTAACCCTTTAAGTGGCCTGCAGAAACATGGCATAGAAATGTTAACAAAGGTGTAGAAATAGACATTTTTTACATTGTACTATATGCAAGTTGCTGCACTCATATAGCAAAAATCGAATGCCGGAAAAAAATCCAGGTTTAGTTCCCAACAAATCCCAAAGATGACATGGTTTATGACAGGGTGGTCAGTGGTCCTAAGGAAAGTTAAAAAAAAAAGAAAAAGAAAGAAAAGAAAAAAAATCATTACGGCTAATTATGTTGTCCCAATAACAAGTGTCTATTAAAAGAAGCTGAGCCTCCATGCTGTTTCTGATAAAGCTTCTAGTACATGACGAAAGGATTTACAGCTACCAAGATTATGAGGTGGCGGGAGTCAGATCCATTTCTGCACCTCTTCTCAAGGGTCATTTAATGTGGAGGAATTAAAGCTTGTAGGGCCTCGTTTGGCACTTCCCAGGCTGAGGAGCTCCAATCGAATTCAATGAAAACTGAGTTCATTAATAGGCAACACCCCTGCTAAGAAATCTGAATGAGGCTGGTCATGTAAAGCCCATTTTGTAGCCACGAGACTTTCTTTTCCCTCAGATTAAAGTGTTTGTGGAGTCATAAGATGCTTCCAATTCTCAAACGAGACCATAACCTCCTAAGTGCCATCTCTGCCCTCCTTGCTTCAAAGGGCTCTGAATTCATGCGAGCAGCAGCACACAGAAATTGGTTAGCGTTGGCAAACAGCGTGACAACTGCAACACAAACCCAAGAGGGGAAAATAAACAACCCTTCAGTCATCCCAATCATTGGAGCCATGTGGGCATTTAACATGCTGTGGGTTCCTTGGGCCTTGGAGAACATAAATTAGCGCAATAAGTGATACAATTAATTAATTTCAACAGTCAGATATAAACACAAGTAACGTATCCAGGAATAAATCAGGCAGTCGTTAACAAAGAAACGCTGTTGCTTCGGGCTACCCTGAATTCCCAGGCTTTCCTTGGACCCACTCACAAAACGAAGTCACTTTCCAGACAGAAACTGTAAACATACAGGGATGAAATTTCCTCTCAGATTCCTTTTTATTCAATGTACCTGCTTCCCAGGGCTACCTTGCACCTCTCCCCAGAGATCTCCTGTTTCCAAGACCAGATGGAATAATTTTCTCCCTGTCCGGCTTCATGCAACGTCTCCCAACTCTAGATTCTGCTCAAGCAAGGAAAGGATTTGCCTATCTAAACACTTGACCCTGAGCGTCTGCAATTTCAGGCATCTAATCTCCCTTCTAAAGACTGAATGAGGTCCCTTCCAAAATCTATTGCAATAATTTGGGATCAGTGACTGAAGCAGTCTGTGCCATATAACCCATGCCAGGTGATTCCATCAGGAGTACAAAAAGTTCCAAATTTACTAACACATAAAGAAAAAAATACCCATAAATAATCTGTAAATCATATCATTTTGATAGCTACTATCTACAGCCTCGTTATCTAAAACAACACATTTTAAGACCAGTTATCTCCAATATGCATATCTGCCCCGCAGATAAAAATTTGCTCTGCTTAGCAGTAGAGTGCTCGGCCCAGCTTACAAAGGGTGAAAAAAAATTACAAAACCAACAAAATCACATTATTATTGCTATTTTAAAATCATTATGAGTGTGAACAGACAAATGTAGGGCAGAAACCCATTTTGAAAAATGAATGAATTCAAGACACTGCTTTGGAAATGGATTACTCTCCTGCCAATTTTATGTCAAAGTCATAATATTTTGGGTAAAAGCCCAAAACATTAGGAAAGTGACTTATCAAAGCTTGGACTTTAACCATCTGGTTTCCTTTGTTTGAAAACTTAGAGCTTTGGTAAAAACAGGATTGTGAACGATCAGTGTGGATTTTACACCATTTTAAGACAAGCAGATATAATTAAAAGAATCCATTTGTGCTCAGCTCTGAAGGGACTTCCTTAAAATTACATCATTTTCCTTTCCTGTCAGGTGTGTTAACAGGCCAGACAATGGGGTAAAGCAAAGTGTAAAAAGGTGTTGGAAGGAAGAGTTCTCAGATGCTGCAGTGCAGAAAACATACATATATTTTAAATACTTAGATCAGCCCATTACAGAAAATCCTGCTCCCTAGCCTTCCTGCAAACTCAATCGATAAGGAGACCAGAGAGTGGTACACCCATAAAATGTCAAAGCACTAAAATCTATTGCAAATTGACCCAAATAAAGTGGTCTGGAGTTTTGTATCTAGTTAAATCAAAATCCCTGAGAGACCCCAATCTCCTCTTTGGATATAAGGGCAGAGAATTACAGCGCTCTGCCATTTCTTTCCACCCCGTTGCACCAGTGGGAAGGTGGCAGCCGGTGGCTGCCCTGCCCGAGGCTGGGGACGATGGTGGGGCACGGAGGGTCTGCATGAGCTCCTCTGCTTCACGCTCGGAGCCATAAGGGGCAAGGTGGGCTGGGCCCACACACGAGCAGTTGTCTTCCACATAACACCCATTTCAGAGGCCTTTGTGCAGAAACTACAAGGGGCTTTTCGGGAGCCTCCCTCGGGTGCACACAACATACGAAGAGGTGAAAATAACCCGTGCAGCTTCCCACCACGTGGGAGGAAAGCTGCACGCTGCTGGACCCTGAAAAGTAGTCAGGAGGCTTTCTCGGGGAGACGGCCAGTGGGGTTACCTGAGGATGGTGCGTACATAAGCTTTCTACCACACTGGTACAGATTCCAGACCTAAATATAGGTCCGGGCTGTTACCAGCTTAGTTCAGTAACCTGAACCCCAAGGGACAGCTCCTATGGCCAGCACCCTTCCCGCTACTCGCTGGCATGTGTGTAACAGCTACTTATACAGGCCCTGTTGCTGGGGACTCCCAGCCCAGCACCCTCCTGACGGCTGGTGACGCTCTCACAACACCTTCCCTGCAGCCACCGTGCAGGCGGCGAGCTGGAGGAGAGGTTGCCTTGCCCAGTGGCTTGTCCGCTCAGGGACATGCCTCACTCAGCTGGTACATTGCAGAGCAGTCTGTACATTGCTGCTTGAACCTCAACCTGTTCCTCTGCTAGGGAGGAGACAGAATCACAAACCCCTGATCCACGTCACCCTGGACACAGCAGTCTCCTATTCACATCTCCACACCTCAAAAATTGCTCTGAAATTTGCTATAGAAAACCCAAATTTCGCACGAATCTTCTCAGTGAAAACTGGATTCTCACTGTTAGGTAGGGGACAGAAATCCAGTGAAGAATTAAAGCTGTCGAGAACAAGACAGTGCACAGCAAAGATTTCTCCTTCAGTTTCAAGGAGAGATTCCCAAAGCATGAACATGCCTCACTTATTTTGGGAATGCTTCACTAGGTGGGGGTGAGGTGTTGGCCGTCATTATGTCTTCTCTCCCCTGTCTCCTCAGCACAGACCCTGCTCTCTTTTTATAGCAAAAGCTCATATATTTGTGATGCAGATAAAACAGTCAAGCTAGGACTAAAAATTAGGAAATGAACCTGGAAAAAAACCACAGATGACTGGGGAAAATAAGTATACAAGAGAATAAAGAAGAGGGAGGAAATTAAAGCATGAGAGCACAGTGGAAGGCAATCAAGCAGCTCCAGACACTAATGTGCCATAAGCAGAGGACTGAAGACAACTCTGATCTTTAGTAAGTAGACAGGCTCCAGGACAGCCCAACTTTTGAAATGCTCCGTAATAAGACTATTCAAGAGTTTGATGAAGACCAAGCTGAGCTCTTCCACATTCACTGTATGCAACTCTGCATCCTTTGCTTTTCTGAATCTTGACATCTTGGGTGATGGCAGTCTGGAGTATTAACTGGTCCTCATCCAGGAGTTCTCCCAGTTCTGTTGCAAAACATCCCCTCGCCTAATACATGGTTTCCTCAGATACTCCCTGCCATGAGCTAGTTTCCCCAGCTATCAAACACCCCTCTGCAAAAACAAAGCAACACAAGAAAACCACCACTCTCCAAAATACCACCAAGGCTCTCTGGGATGAGCTGATTTTTAAAGCGTCACTAAAATACTACACAAAACTGAGGTAAAGATGCACCATCTCTCCTCTCTCTTCTACGGTCCCCTTTCCAGGCTACTCACTTGAGCTCATTACCTCAATTCCAGAGGATAACAGCTATGGTTGTTGGAAATTGTATTCGGTTTGACAAGAAACAGAGGGAACAACAAAACTGTCTGCTGATAATAACATTCAAATACTTCAGCACCATAGACTTGTTTATCCATATTGAGTAACATATTTGCAATCATAAAAATGCATTACAATGTTTCACCAAATTAACAAGACTACATTTGTCCATTTTCTATAGCAATCAGTAATGCAGATAAAGAGAGATGAGAAAGGTAAGAAAAGCAATGTGGTGAATTGAATTTTTCTATGTATTTTATCTTTTAAAAAGGAAAAGAAACCTTTATACCATAGGTCTCAATATCTTTGACGAATTACTCCCAGTACTGCCTTAGGAAGGATACCAGAGAAGTATATTATTCTGCATAGGTGAACTGCTTCTCTGCACATTTTCCTTAAGATTCTGGAGCTCTTGGATTATGTTTTGTAAATCAGTTAGCTTCCTAGCCAGAGATTAAGGTAAATTCTGCTAAGGACTAAAAGTTGACTTAGAGCATTAAGAAGGATTAATGTTTAGCTGTGGTGAAGCTGAAGTACTAGGTTAGCGTGTTTACGCAGTGCTGTAGATCACAATTAATCCAAAATTAGTATAAAAGATCAACAGCAACTGCTCTTGCATGCCAGCTTGGCTTAGTCCTAAAATCAAGACTTACTTTGGGGGCAATCTGTGTGCAAAGTTGCCGTGCGTCTGCCCTAATAGGTTTAAAGCTTTCAGAGGAATCCATGCATTTTAAATGTTTAGCTTCTTTGCCCTCTGCTTTGAGAAAATAAATGTAGAAGTCAGTACTCAAGATGCTTCTGCTTTCTATCTGTGTCACAGATCTGTCAGAATAGATTGGTGCTAGCAATGAACAAAAGCAAATACAATTTCCTGTCTTACAAAGAAAAGGTGCCTAAAATATGTACTTTCGTTCATCATCAAGGATTAATAAAAATAACAAGGATTTTCTGGCAGAAAATATTCATGCTGTATAACAAAAAAGATAGTAAAAGTATACATAGATGTCCAGATATGTTCATATATATAGGCACAGGCATATATAATTTTGAAAAATACATCTGTCTGTTCTGTAACTATAGGAAGTGTATCTATAGTAATATACTTAAAGATACTGGAAGATTATTTTAAATTACATCTAACAACATAGTTTAAGAGAGCTAGGTGGGGGGACGTTTCCTCTGTACTTCAAAGTCAGTTTAAAAGATGATTTCTAGCTCTCTCCAAAACCAGCAACATCTCTGTGGTCTTCAAAAGAGGAGCCATGCAGCAGCATGCTGAGCGTAACCCAGCTCAGACTCTTGGTGCATCCTGGCTCGAGCCTAGCACAAGGTTGACCCATCCCAGCCCTGTGCCCTGACAGATCTGCCCTGCTTAGCCTCCGGAAAGGAGAGCTGGGAGGGGAGCCCGTGGCTCCAGCACAGGGGACTACCACACCTTTGGGGCCATTCAGAAGAGAACAACGTATGCTATCGGGAGCTTAAAGGCAACACACGTAAGGAGGCAGACTGCGTTTGGAGGCAACCATCATTGGACATGATGGTCCTACAGTTATGGAGCCAGCATGTCCATCTGCAGGGCATTAATTGCCCTTAAAGCAGAAAGCGGGTGCCAAATTAAGAGATTTAACTAAGCTGCAATATGTGAAATTAAATAGGTGAAAGTTAAAACAAGCCCGTTGTCTAGAACAGAAGCCCTGCTCCATGGGTTGGATTATAAAAGCCTTGAGTTTTTGTTGGTAGGGGCCCACTGTGGGTGTTTGGGGTCTTTTTGTGGTTTATTTATTCTTTTTGGACAGAGCCTTTTCACCCTTGTCCAGAAATACCTGTTTTTACTTACAGTGTTGCATTACTTTAGTACGTTAGTACAATCGGTACTAATTCCAAAGCTCATTGCTGAACGTGGGTACTAGTTAATGATCTTTTCAGCTTTATTTCTATACTAATGCAAAACCAGAAATGGCCATTCTGAGCATCTATTTCATTACATTAAAATACATTGAAACCAAAGGAAAAAGAACAGTGCAGTGTTGTATCAGGAAAGACATCCCATACTCATCCCAAGAACACAGAAGCTGCTCATGTCAAACCAAATGAGTTGAGAAATTTAAATCGAGTTGCTCTGTGCATTTCACAGCTGCAACAAACATTCTTGATGGGGTGTGCCCAGCAGTGAGGGCTATTTGCAGAGCTGTTTGCTAAGCAATTTTTTCAGTTATCAAGTCCTAGACTTACAACACAATTCATTGCTTCCAGTGGCAACAGCATACTAAGAGATGGTAACATCAGTGCCTATGCCTAGCTAACCGCATTCAAGCTGTGATGGTGATGACATTTGTGAAACTTGATTAAACTTTTCCTTAATCCCATTCTTTATTTTAGAAACACACACGCAAGCAATTTCAGATCCAAGTCTTAAAAGAAACTCTAAGCTGATGCGATGTGGCCTCTTGCAAGAAACTTGAAAATTCCCTTCCTGAGGCCTGTCTCCAAGAGACACACAGGGCTTCCTGTTTATGCGACCATTCATGCCCACAAGCTACGTTTAAAAAAAGAAAGGAGAAAAAAAAAAAAAAGAGAGGGATGCAAGCATAACCCAGGCACATTCACTAAAAATTCAGACCAGCTCACTATGGGCTTGTGCTGGATTCTTCTCTTTGATTCTCACAGAGTTTTCTTTACTAGAAAGAAATACCCATCCTCTGCCCCTGAGGAGGATTTGACCCACCACACTAACTCAGGCCTTCTCCAGCTTTTCTCTTGTGCACTTGTGGAGAGGTCCTGCTGGCTGATTTTCATGCAATGACCCTGCTGTTCTGCTCTACCCTCAGCCTTAAATGAACAGGAGAAACTGCCAAAATACTCTTGCACATCAAACACGCAGGTTAAGAAGAACAACTTCAGGATTCATTTTTGTACCAGGAAAGCTCAGCTCAGATACATCGTCTGGTTTTTAAAGAGGTCCCACTTTACCCGATTTTACAGCTAGGTGAGTGAGGCAAGCAGAGGTCGGGACACTTGCCTAAGGTCACACAGAGCTAACAGCTGAGCCGGGTTTGGAGTACCCCACATCCCCCTGAATCACATGCCTTTTCGCTGTGAACAACACTACATGCTTATGGTGTCCTCAGTTGCAGTAGCTACAAGTTTCCCGAGCAAAGGTAGGTTACTTCAACAGGCCTGCAAAGCCTTGTAAAGCTCTTATAAACAGAGGCCACAAGCAAAATAAATCTGGTGTACGAGTTGCTTTTCAGGAAGTAATGCTGTCTTTGCCAAAGGTGCTTCCTTAGACAAAATGAGGCAGATGTGCACACATTTATCAGTTCCGCTCTGTATGGTCCTAAGGCCTCCAAGCACCGAGCTCAGATTTTCAGCACCTGCTGGACTAAGTGAAAGAAAACACACCTGAAATGAAGTGGACCCATCTAGATATTAATTAGCCTGCATCTTTGGAGAGCACATTTTTCTTGGTAATAAAAGACAGCCCTCATCTGAAAATATTAGGTCTTCATTTCAAATGTTTTTCACTTGTTTTGTTTTACTGTAGGAGAGTTACACATCCTGATTAAGAGACAACTACTGTTTTGTGGTTGAAAAAGTAAACATGCTTTTCTACAGATCAAAGCCATAGCAGCAGAACACACAGTGGAGCACACCAGCTCAAAAAGAAAGGGTTACTAACCTCTGCTTTCAAGTATGAATGATTGATATGCAAATATGGTTTATGGTAATGCTCGTGAATGTCTGCTTTTCTGGCAGCTCAGTGCTCCTGCATGCATTACGCTTACAGATCAGGGCTGTGTGAGCAGGCTTCAGGGGCACATGTGCACATTCAGAGATGCAGTTTGCTATGGAAGTCTTCCAGAAAGCCAATTGCTGCTTTGCACCATTAAACTAAACATATATTTTAAACTCCTCAGAATCAACAGAAGCAAATAGTATATCAAATGCCTTTGGTCCTATGCAGCAAGGGTACTGCCAAACCCCAAGCATTCAGGATAAATCATGAGTGGGAACCTCAGATCATGAAAGAGACCTTTAAAGAAATCACAAGGTAGGAGCAAAACTTGGTCTCTTTTACAGTAACTTTTGAAAGCCAGCTTTTGAAAAGATTAACTCATATTTTAACCTTTTTTTCTGAAACACTAAGCTCTAGCACATGCTTTTTTACACAATGAAAGCTGTGACTCAACCCTTGCCACTTGCCTCCAAGAGCTGGGCTTTTACTGAAAACACACACGAAACGGCTCAAATTTTCGATAAGACCGTGAACTAGCAGCAGAGAAGTTATACGAGCAACTATCCACAGCACACTCTTCTGCAGCCTGCAATAAAACCTTCTCTCCAGTTAGTCAAAACACGTTAAGAAACTCCAGTTCTCCCAACAAGCAAGCACGCAAACACTATCCTTAATTTCCGAAGAATTTACCTCCTCCAGTAAGTGCTCTGCAATGCAGCAGAGCGAACTCGACTGTTTCCCATTAGGCAACTGTGTGCCACAGCTTTCCTGCACACACACTCGCAGCCGTAACTTACCACCAGCATTTCTGCACACGCAATTTCAGCAGCAACAGCAGGGGAAAAAAGCAATCAAGCCATGAAACCTTAAAACCGGTTACAGTACCTGCAAGCTCCAAGGCAGCGCTCGCAGTGGAGGTTTCCTCGAGGCAGAGAGCCCTGCAGCCCAACACCCTGCTCTCCGTGGCCCAGCTGTGGACCTGGCCCCAATATCTAGATTTAAAGAGACAGAGGAATGAAACTAAAACCCACCAGCTTTTATCCAGGTTGTTGTAGAACAAACCGCCTTTTTTTTTTTTTTTTAAATGGACTATCTTTAAATAGAATCCGCCAATAAAGTATCACATTTGTGCACCTTGGTCTCTCCTTAACCAACTGCAAGACAACAAAAAAGTAGCGAATCACAAGTATATATCACAAGTCCTAATGACTTGAACATGTGTTTGGAGCAAATGTAAATATTCCACTCTCTGAATGAGCAAAGCTCTTAAGCGTAGGCTTAATTTTATCTCTCCTCAATAAATCATTTTTAAGCATGTACCTAAATATAAGCCCTCATTTTACTTCCATTAATACTAATAGGACTTAAACATGTGCTTAAAATTAAACATGTACTTACGTGCTTCGCTGAACCTGGCCAGGAGACACCATGATTGTGTGAGTGATAAAATCTCTAAGACAGATTGCTTATTGGACCTTGTAGACGTTGTGTACAGTACAGTGAGACAAGTAAAATCAGAGCATCTGAGCCATTTGGGGTGGATAGACCCATGGCAGGAGGAGATTATACCTTCTACTTTTTCTACTGCAACTAAGACACATACAGATGCCGTACAGTGAGGCTACACAAAAACATAGCAGATTTGCCAAGGCCAGGCAAATAGATGTTTCTGCAGCCGTCTCTAGTTGAGGCTGATGCATGTGCAGGGGAAGCAGCTCCGGGAAGTTCGCTGCTGGTGCTCGGCTTCCGCTGATATTTTGCCTGCTGCTCCTTAAAGTCAGGCCAGGGAGAGTCTGACTCGTCGTGGAAGCTGGAGCCTGCCCACAACTCCCCTTTCTGCTATCCCTGTCACTGCCCACATCTGCCTGGCCCCTGCCCTCACTGGGAGAGAGCCCACGGGGGACTGGGAAGTCCCAGGGGAAACCAGACTGCCCAGTAGTCCCAGTGACCTCTGTGGGAAGAGGCCAGGGGCTGCCCTGTGCTGGACACAGCCGGTTCCAGTGCAGAGGGGAGATGTCTTTGTGTCTCACTGGCCAACTCTGTATTCAACTGTATTTTAACTGGCAATAAATTAATTTTATTTTCCTCACATCAAGTCTGTTTTGCACATGACGGTAATTGCTAAGTTACCTCCCTGTCTTAACTCATGAGCTTTTCCATCTTATTTTCTACCCCGTCCTGTTGAGAAAGGGGACTGGGAGCGTGGCTGGGTGGGCATCTGGCAGCCAGCCAAGGTCAACTTACCACAGAGCCTGGGATCCCAAAGTGTCAAGCTGGTCCACTTTGGTCAGAATCATCTTTTTTTCTTTAAGTGAGATGAAAGGAGTAGTTCATACATACATAAACATATATGTACACACGTAGCCTATACAATGTACGTATTGCATTAATGTCAAAGAGCACAATAAAATGCCTTCTATTGTATTCATTGTTACATCTTTCAGGACTATAAGATGACTTTTTATGAATGAAAATACTCCCTCATTTTGCAAATTATTTCTTTTATTTACAAAATACAGATTATCAAAGAACCACAAAGACAAAACTGGGAACTAAAAACACATGAATTAAAAAAACCCAGCAAAATTACTAGTTATATGTTAACCTCAGACCTTCTTCCCCACAAAGATTATTTTTAAGCTAATTTTAGAAGCTGCTCATTTCACAGAGAGGCAGAGATATGGCCAACACTGTACTATGCTATACTCAAAGGTGTAACTGCCACTGTGATATACATATGCACATCCAGCCTAGTTCTCCTGTAATGCATCTATGTTAACACACAGATGTATGGGATTATGAGATTACTGAGATGAGGTGCTTTAGCAGAAGACCAATTTGGCAGCCCTAATTGCACGAAGAGAGATACTAAATCAAAGGATTTGGTATTTTCCAAATATGTATTTTGAGTGAGTCTCATTATCATGGACTCACTCATACAAGTTATTCCATGTCTGTGGATCCCAGCACTCAGTTCAGCCTCACAGATGTGGTGAGCAGTGAAAAACATCCTAGAAAATACCTGCTTACAGTTATAATCCTCTGCATTGCTTGCTAATTTTATCAGTCCATCAGAGAGAGCCAGAGCAGCAATAAGAGATACCGAGCTGTTCTCCTGCACTCTGCAGCACAAACCTCATGTGCTGCTGGAGTGGCTGGTGGGTTGCCTAAATGCAGCATGGTGGGCCTATGTCACCACTCGACACACACATCTGCTATTTAACAGGTTCACCTCAAATTTACAACTGTTTCATATTTAATGTTCGGCATGTGCAAATTTGCAGGTCAGGTTCTGTATTTCTGTATTTATACATTTACAAGCACACCATAATAAGATTAGGCAGTCAGTCTTTAAAGAACCTTGAAAATCTCACAATGAAAATATAAGTGGACAGTATGAATTTTTGTTACCAACCTCTTACTGGCAGACAAATTAAATGCAGTTACATCATTGCTTTTTTAAGTGGTTGATTTAAATACAATATAGCATTCTTCTGAAGGTCTACTCTTTTCTGCTAAAGTACAATATAAGTAAAATATTTTAGCATAATAGATATGAATTTTAATTTAAATTTCATAAGAAAGACGTAGGACTTTCATTTTTTATATTACTAAAACAAGAATATCAATAACTCCATCACCTCAGAATTGGTTTCTCAGAAAGAAAGAAGAAAACTAGCCTAAGGGTTGTCTTTAAACAGCCTAAGGGTTGTATAGAGCACAGATTTCCTTGGCAATGCTGTTAAAATACATCTTTGGCAAGAGGTCGGAGCAGCAGACAGCACAGGGGCCAAACCAGGGCACAGATGCCCTTGGAGCAGCCGAGCAGCTCAGTGGCCTTGAGCACCTTTTGGGAATCACTGGTGGGAAAAAACTCCGATGTCCCCCCGAGACACAGAAGTGGCAGGAGTCAGGAGCTCGTACCTCACACCTGAGACAAGATAGCACTGATTCAAGAGGGAAGATGCTGTCAATAATCTTGGGAAGCAGTGACTCCTGGCCACCACTAGGTTTCAATGGATGGGCTTCAGCATCTGACTTGTGAAAGAAGAAATGCAGCGTGGCAGCATCCTCATTTGCACAATGAATTATTATATCACAGATTTTCTAGTTAATAAAAAAATGTAAACTAAATGAAACCAGAGGAAAAAAACAAGGCAGTACATCTGTTCCAAGGCAGATTCTTTCCTCCCAGGGAGAAGGCCAAACTAAAAGGTTAATAACAGAATTACTATGGGTCTCCAGTGGGTGGGTTTTTAAAAAAGATGGGAGGCTTTGAGCCTTTGGCTCAGCTGCTCACTCAGAGCTAGAAACACATAACACAACTCTTTCGCCCCCCTTGCTCTAAACCATAGGCAACTCAGACTGAGAGCAGAAGGAAGTGGGCACTGGATGCTCTTCTATATAGGGGACCTCAGGCAAAGAAACCCTGTGTCCAGACAAAGGGCCCCCAGTGCTAGAAGAAAAACACAGTGACAGCCACAGGCTGCCCAGCCTGACCACCCGAAATCCGGCCCCTCTTTCTCATGTTCATCCTTGCCTCCAGACCTCAGGTCCATAGCACTTTCCCAGCTGACAACACAGCATAAAGAGTATCTAAATGGAAGTGCTTAAAAAATCCTCCTACCCCCCAGCTTTCCTGGGGCTAGCTTATTTCCAATTCCAGTTTTGGTCGATCTCTTTTGCATACTCAGATCCTCAAAACCATAGGTGAATTTCATGAGGTTGAGCAACAGAGGCCGTATGTGGCAAAACGCTTCCTGTCTGTACTGATCCAAAAGGTATTTGTCACCAACAAGCAGGGAAAATGTTTTCAGCCTTTTCCTATTCCAAAAACCGTACCTCTAAGTGCCCTTTGCAGCGTAAGTGCTTCTGTTTGAATCCATGGGGTTCAAGGCACCAGCCTGCCTTGAGAACAAGCCAAACAAAAGATCTAGCACTTCTCAAAACAATCTAGAAAAATTGTTTTTCCAGTCTAAAAAGTGCTTCTGCATATTTTTTGAGTACATGGTTTGTCTCAGTGTATTTCCTGCTGAATAACCTGTGATTTTGCCAGCAATTTAAAATGTGTAAAATGCTTGACTTTCCTGTTGACATAACTCACAGGCTAACGCAGAGGAAAACGGCCTCAGTCCACAAGTTATTTGGCATCTGAAACTTGCATTGATTTTTGACATGCGCAGTTTTTCCTAATGGAGGCAAAGATTCAGCCTGCTGTTGTGCCATCAATCTCTTATTATACATTTACCTCAGTACTTCGGCATTTTCATTTTAGCGCCAAAATGCAAATTTGCTAAAGATCTTCACCATATTAGTGACCATTTAACTATGTTTACCAGTGACAGTCTTCCAGGATCAGGGAAGCCAACAGATCTCAAATTAGGACTATAAAAATGAGATCATACCACACATTAATTTACTGCATACGGCTGCTCTGCAAAGTTTGCCATGAAGCATTTTGGGGGATTTCAGTGCCAAATCATCTCTGTAAAATTGTATTGCTGTGTTTATCAAGTCTGCTTTCACATGTATTTGCTCAATTTTACAAATAAAATAACTCTAAGAGGAGGTTCTTCCTAAAGCTGGTTCATCCCTGGCTTTTAAGATTTGGCCTCCTTCATCATGGTGAAAAGAGGTTGTGCAATGAGGAGAAATATGTCAGAGAAGGCTGCCAGAGAAAAGCCATCAGTCATATCACATCTGAAAAAAGCTATGCATAAATCACAGGTGCCCTAGGGTAGCTTGAACTCTTCTAAAATGAATCACTAGTATCTTCTCTTGTACCACAATTAGCAACATGGAGAGAAAAACTTTCACTAAAAATCTGAAGTGTACAGTATTGTATACAGTATTCATTCAAGAAAATAAGTGATTTTGTAAAGAAATCAGTAAGCAGATATATACCACTCCAAAGCAGCATATGACCATAGTAACACTCAGTAACCTAATGAAACAGAAAAATCATATTAATTCAAAGCTTGTATTAGATGCCAAATTGAGGTGCATGTGTGGATGTTAGGAGATGCATAAGAGCACCTGTGTGCTGCTTTGGCCATGAGGTGCTTAAATCAGAAGGCACCAAGAGTGACAAGAGAAATACCTGGTCCAGAATTGTGAGTCTGATTTTTGGGGCTTCTTTGCAGATCAGAAAAGAAATCTCTAATCCAAGAAGCCTATATTTTAGGGAAGTCCAGGTCACCATGAAAGCTTCACTGTGCCGGTCTTTCTCTCTTTTCTAAGAAAAGGATGGTTTAATTCTAAACTACAGACAGACATCAGTGAGAATTGTATATGAATCTGTGTCAAGGTCATTTCTGTAACATACAAGGCTAGATTGTGTGCATTGATTTAAAAAAAAAAAAAAAAAAAAAAAAACCAAGACTTTCTACTCTTCCTCTTCTATCTCATAGCTACACTCCAGGGAAGTTTTTCTAATAACTTGTTGCTGAAAAACTACTCAATAAAAAGGGCTTTGTGGAAAGCTTTTTTCCATTCTTAAAATACTTCTCTTTGAAAAGAATAAAAATATTGTTTTAATAGACATGTATTGTATTAAATTAGTTGTTTTGGTAAACAGAGATGTGAAAAATTTACAGCAGGATAATTAAATATTCTAATTTCGGCATGGGGTTGGTTTTAATATGTGATTTGATTATTAGTAGCTTATGAAATTCTTACAGGGAAAAGAACCTGAAAGCAGCTACACAAAAGCTTGCACTTTCATCATATGTTTAATTTGGGAAATTTCAGGAAGATTTTTCTCAATAGTATTTCAATAAAATTATGCTTTTCTCACAGCAGACTGTCATGTGTGCATCCTGTTCATCTGTCAGGGCATTTGTATGAAAACATTTTAAGACAACATTTTTTAGACAGTAGAATTGAAAAATTGGTTGCAGTCTTTAGCAAATATTGCATTAAAATTCCTTCAATTATGTCCTTATCAGCTTAAAAAGAACCAAAGAAAACTGGTATGAAAACAAGGAGACATTGTGTTATGAATGAAGGCTGGTAAACTGACTCCTTTTCAGACAAAGCTGAAAAACATCACTTTAGTTGTGGCAAGCAGCACAACAGAACCTGCTCTAATCATATACAGATGATGGGAATTTGTCTAATGTTTTATGGTGAATCGTTGATGAGGCCTGCAGAAGGAAAATTTGTAGAAATAAAATCACCTTGACAGTAAAGCACTAGGGTCAAAAAGCAAAGTAAAGTCAGTGTTCTTAGCTTTAATAAAAACAGTATGATCTGTCATCAACACAGCATTTTTACACTCTTGGACAATGCACTCTGAGAGCTCCTGCTGGGTTTCATTTGATTTTCACCAAAACCAACAAAGGACAGCTTATGGCTGGTAATTCATTATGACAGCAGAGAAGTTATAAAAATACACGTTTAGATCCCTGTAAATAAACAGCCCACACTCCAATTTTCAACACAAAAACTGTTAGCCAGGCTAGGTAAAACACACTAATAAGCTATAAAGTAGATCTGTTGGCTTGGGGTTTTTTTTGTTTGATCTGTTTGTTTTGGTTTTGTTTTTTTTTTAACTATGAACCTGAAAGTACAGACTTTTTAAATTTATTATTGTAGTTTCTCAAAGTTAATCTGCCTTCTGTGCTACAAGGGTGTTCAAGGCACATTTGGGGGAAAAGGCTTGGCAAAGTGTAAAGAGGTATTGTTAAATACCTGAAGGGATTGTACATATATTGCATCACTGTCTAAATACTGACTGGGCAAGATCATAAGGCAAAACAAACAGCAGAGTAATTGAAAACATCTATGAACTAGATGATCACAAAAGCAGGGTGATAGGCAAAAGGATATACAATTCACTCTTCAATGCCTGATTTTACACTGGTGTTAGTCCAGTAAGAATGAAAAACAGGTAGGAAAAGAAGAGAGAGGAGAAAGTAAAAAGGGGAAAAGAAAAACAAAAAGAGCATTTGAATTTCAGTCTTCATGGGCAACAGGGACATTTCAGAGAAACTAACTCTAATTTCCAACAGCCACTCTGGGAAATCTGGACAAAACCAACCTTAAAATATGTACCTTTACTTAAACATTTCTACTTTTAAAGCTGCAATCACTGACAAAATTCTGAAAAGATAACATATAAAGTTCACTTTAAGTGTAGTTTTTACGGAAAAAAAATTATAAGTACCTGCACGGATTCCTGTGAGCACGCTGTTTCCAAATCAGTGCTGATACATACATCATGCTATGCGTACAAACAGATAGACGAGGAGACTGGCATAAAGCATTTGCAGAAGTATGACCTCTGGCCAGCTGATCCACACCAGCAGGAATCCTTATCGTAGACACAGCACTACCGACCAAGTGCAATTTGACTGGTGTATCTGGTTCAGTTGGCGGTTGGGATATAGAGAAATAGAGAGCACCATTTTGCCAGAAAAGCCCCCACACAGACACCCCTATTGCTTAATTAGTGTGATATAACCCATGTTACTGCCCCAGTGAAGGGTAAGCAAGCCCAGACTTAGAAAAAAAACCAAAACAAAACAAATCAAAACCAAAAACTTTAAAAAACAACTACATTATCACAGGGTGAGGTCTTTTATAAGGACTTGTGCTGTACTTGGGTACCTGCTTTGGGACTCCTCAGTGTAACATGGGTAGTAGAGGTGGTTTGGCACATGCACACATACATGTATACTGAGACTTGACAATTACCAGCTTTCAGAGGCAATTAACAATTCCTTGTGTTCTCATTTCTGTGTTGCCATCCAAGCCTGATTGATGTGTTCTCTGAAATCAGGTAATTTCTAAAGGTTACTCTGATCAGATATCCAAAGGCGCCTAGATATTGGGCACTACTGAAATGCTGTATGACTGATATGACCCTCAATGCTGTAAGAACCAGCCCTTATATAATCTTTGCTTTATTTATCTTCACAACTTTTCTATAAGTTTGAGAAGAATCATCAGTACCTTTCCAAGAGGGAGGAAAGGGCTCCGACCAGCCAGCCGTGGTGCGAGGAGCCCCTGTGCACACTGCTGCCAGCAGCTCTGCCTCCTCCTGCCTGAGATTTGAGGGAAAGATTGTGTTGCCCTTGCAGCTTGGGTAGAGCCTGCTTGTGCCAGAGCACACCAAGCATCCCTGCTCAGCTGAAGCCCCGGGGCTTTTCTAATCCCACCCAAGCATAGCCTGTACTACTGAGTTTGTCTGTGAGAGCGCATTTCTGGATAGGTGCAAACACTTGGGCAATTTAAGGTTACCCACCATGTTGCGAGGAGGGTCTGTAAGCATGCAGGGCTCAGCAGCTGCTGTGCAGGGGTTGCAGAGGCACAAGGCTTGACTCAAGCGCTCAAATTCCAAGTCCCACTTTAGATATTGCAGTTCTTTTCTCCTGAGATATTTTGGTTCCTACGTCACTTAGGTTCTGCAATGCTGACCTGAGCAGTATCTAAATGCACTTAAATATCTATGATGGAGCAAAAAGGTGAAACAATTTCCTGAGTCCCAGCTGGCACTTTACCAGCCCTTCCCTTCATGAAAGCCCGCGTGTAGCACCTACATGATATGGATCTTACCCATATTTTTCAAATTCATTCTCTATAATGAAACAGCAAAAACCTAAGGTAATACAGACATTAAAAAGAAGATTTAGCTTCACTGGGAAAAAAATAGAGAAAAGACAAATCTCTTAAGGGGGGGGTGGGGTGAATAGGGAAAAGGTGCAAAACTAATTGAACTAATTGACCTCATTATACAAATTATACTTGTCTTCCAAGACAGAAATTCTTCCTCATCAGGTTCCCATCATTTACATAGGAACTTCCATTCTGCACTCATGCATTTGGAGAAGCAAAATTAATGGTGGAGTTTTTTCCCAAAATGCACTGAAGGCAGGCAAGTGTGACCTCTATTAGAAGCATCCTGTGCAGCAGTCCTGATTCGTCCACTTGTGGTTGGTTCTAGTTTTTTGTTCTCTGCTTCTGAGCATGGAGCAAAGCTCTTTTACACTCACCCAAATTTCTGTCCGAGCTTCAGCTCCCTCCCTGGTTTCTGGAAATTTAATTTGCAACTGCACACATGCTTATTTTAAACATCTGAAGCATCACAGCTTTCACAAATGGCAACAAGCAAAAGTCAAAATTGTACATTTTCTGGCATAATTCCCATTTCCGTAAGTGTCCATCCAATCTTCTCCTCCCCAACCAATAAGCAAAAAAAGTATTCATCGAATACCAAGACAGCAGAAGAGAAACCTTGAATGCAGGCTACAGCAGCCCCATCACTTCTAATTTCACATTTTGTTGTCCCATCTCAGGCATATGCTTAGCACAAATCTGTACCAAACTTGAAGACAACTGCACGAAAGACAGTTTACATTATTTTTCCTCCTCTTAGGCCTCATCATCCTTGAAAGTCTGGCTTTAATGGGACTTCTGCCTACATAACAACAGCAGAAATGGGCCCTTGTGGAACAGCAAAACAACAGCTCAGCTTGTTTCAGATCTGTGATATTTTATTGAGCTGGCGAAGATTTCATGTGCAAGGGTAGCCCCGAGAACTAAAATAACACTTAGTAATAGCCTGGCCCAATGGAAACCAGTGGGAGCCTTGCCACCGACTTAAACAGAGCCAGAATCTCACTCACTACTTATATATGTAGGAGCAAAAGATGAGGGAAAAGATCTTAAATAAATCATCTCCCAAATAGCAATGATTGCTTTTCTTTCAGTCCTCCTGGAAGGAAAAATGATTATGCTTTTTAGCTGTCAGAACAAAACGCCAGGGTAATTCATAAGGTATTACATTAACACATATAAAACAAAATGAAAAGCAGCTCCAGAGTATGACCTTTCACTCCAGCAAAAGCTGGAGCAAGTGTATTGCAGGCCAAATTAATACCCATTCTACTAGGCAAATAAATTCAAAACAGGGAGTCAGTCAGACTCTCCTCAGTGTGTGGGGAAACAAGAGTTTCAGCTCAAAGATGACATCAGTTCTGAATAAGACTCGGAGCAGGAATTCAAAATATCAACATATAACACTGATATTTTTAAATCTTTTAAAAAACACAACAAAACAAAACAAAACAAAAAATGGTATCCCAGTGATGTCAAAAAGGCAAGAGGGATTTTAAAAATGTATCTTGTATCACTGCAGTATGGTCTGCAATTTTGGAATCAAGTCCAGGATTTTATTTTCAGCTCCCTGGATCTTGGTCTCATGTTATCTTCAGGCAGCAAGGCTAGAAATCCAACTTGCATATCTGCACTTGTGCACACATAGTTAAAAAAGAGGTCTTTAACTGAGAGACGTGGTCTGGTAAATGGAATGGCAATTACAATAAATAATTGTGATATGCTCCATAAAAAAATCTAGTCAAATCCGTGATAATTAAAACAAAATCCCCCAAAACCTTAAGAGTAAAATAAATTGGGCTTATGTAAAAATGTAGTGAGAGAGTTTTTTAATTCTTAACTGAACAAATGGTGCAGAAAGTATCAATGTTTTAAGTACAGTATACTGTATAATGCCATACAAACAGAGGAAGTATATTTACTATAAAGGAGACAGTCTGCTATAGCTCTTCAAAAGCAGATATTTAAAGTTTACTTTCACATGGGTTTTCACTTTTTGACCTGCTCTTGACCTGGGTAATACTTGCAGACCAGTGAGTTTAAGAAGGCCTGGGATCTATTAAAAGAGTAGTAGCTTGACTTTTACTGACTAGCACGCTGATGCTTTAAAGTAAATGTTATGGTTTGTCACAGGAACCAATTTGGTTACCGTTTGTTCTTCCTGCCCCTGCCTGCTGATATTTTTTCAAGTGTTTTTCATTCTTTAAATTCTATAAAGAAATCTGCATGCTGTTATTTTAAACTTCTGTATCTTTCTTTTGAGTAGTTCATATTTAAGCACTGGGCAGTATACCCAAAGTTTAACCCAAGTGCCATTTGGTAGGACTTGAACTCAAAGTGCACTACCATTATGTTCTTCATTTCTGGCCATTCAGTTATCATGGCAAGAGGTCCTATTTACCTGACTTTTAAAGGCATAGATGGCTATAATTCTTCTCCCCCTAAATTAATCAGAAGAGAAGCAGTATGCTGTGTATGCAAGTACTTTATAGGGAGAAAATATTAGCTTCATCACCTGTTTAAATTTGCACTTCAGTCATTATTGGCTTATTTGTTAACATCACTATTTCCTGTTACACTTTTCAAGCTTTATGCAATATGTAGGATTTTGTTAGATATGTCAAAACAGTGAGAAACTTTGAAGAGTTTGACTGGACAGAAGCCAGACCCATCCTCCTAATTTTACAAGGTACAATCTTATTATACCTATCTTTAATTAGTTGGCTTAAAAATAGTTCTATTTCATGTAATAAGACAGAAAAGGTGCACAATTTTTTTTTCCCCCTTGAAATTACAAGACCTTAAAAACCTCGGGTCCGTAGAGAAAGGCCACAGTAAATCCCCAGTTAGCAACATGCTTGAGAGGTCCTGCATTTTGGGGGTAGGAGAGGTACATACGAAAACAGAGGAATGAATCAGCCCTCAGCAGACATTAGTGGATACTTGACATATACGTAGGAGAGACTGAAGCACAACTTGGGTTGAGCCCTATCCTTTCCTATAAAGCATTAGGTTCAAAGGCGTAGGAGTTGTGTAAATCCTCTAACGTGTATTTTTTCAATGTCTCTTTTTTATTTGCCTCAAAACAAAGGGCTTGTGTACCAGCAATGACTTATGTCCCAAAATGATATCAACTGTGTAAGTTTATGTTCACAAAACTAATCACCTGCGTTCTCCCAGCTCAATGCAGAAGGGGATGGAGCACAGCTGGGAAGCTGCCTCTCTTGCTATGGCAGGTTTATTGGCCTGATTCTTCCATGAATTATGTCTGATATTATATAAAGGGGATTTTCTGTGGACCATTCTCCAATATTGCAGAGTCTGTCAAACAAAAGAAATCTCTAGGTTTTTAAAGTTATCTGTATTACACCTTTAAATAGCAAGAAATCCAAACTTGAGAGGGTTCGTCTGAGGCAGAGCTGTTGACTGACTAGAAGAGTTAAAAAATTCAGTTAAGAAAACATTAGCAACTCTGAACTGGATTGATGAAAATATCCAGTCACAGCCTGCAAACCCTTCAGAAATGAGATGAGGTGCGGTGCAAACAAACATGAAGGAATTAAGCTGCTAAGCAAAAAGATGCAAATGTTTCTTATTTCTCCTAATCATTTTTCTTGCTTATGCAAGTTCTGAAACTGTCATGCTTGTGGCCAGAATTTTTAAGATCTTGTCTCCATTTCTAAGGTATAAGCTGAAGACGGCTCCTTTGCCTCTTTTGGCAATTTGTCCTTCATAGATTAGATCTACAGAAAAACAATAAAGGCAAATTTCAAATCCCCAAAACCATCTTCTGACATGAACTGCTTTTGGAGGTGCTACCATTAAAACAGACTTTAGTTTGAGTAACAACTATCAAAAGGCAATTAATCCAAAGTGCAGTTTAGGTGAATAATTTAAGGAGGATTTTCCCATATCAGTTCTCTTACCTTTATTAACAGTAAGAAGTACCTTACCTTCACATGGTAGCAGCATGCAGATCTGTACTTAAAAAGTGCTACAAGTTACTGCCACAGTAACTTTACTGTGCCATGGAAAACTTACCGAACCTGCAGCCAGGCTAAGAAGTATCCCACTATATAAATCACCTGGTCTTGGTTTTGTTCAAGTAAAATGCTTAATAAGAATGCGACTAACTGAGGTAGACACAGTGATACTTCAAAGAAATCCCACCCTATCCCATTCTGTCTTTTCTGGGATGTAAGATGATATCACTGCCTTTGGTATCCTATTTAAGTATGATTAAGGAGTGAAACTAGGCTACACTTCTGCAAAGGATTTCCTATTGCACTGAATGAGATTATTTACTTGCACAAGCAAAAGTTCAGTTACTTCAGACAATGCAAAACCACATTAGATTTGGTTGGCTACTAAAAGAAAATGCAAAACAAGGAAAAGAAGAAAAAAGAAAAACCCAAAGAACCCAAAAAATCCAAACCCCTCCAATGTTTCCTATTGAAGAGTAAACAATATCTGGAATATTTACATCTTCTCTTCAGCTTCATAGTTTAACATTGCAAATGGTTGATTCAGGTTGGTGGTTTGCAAAAATCACTGTACAAAGAACAATCATTTCTTTAAGTTTAAATTTTTTTTTAATTGTTCATTCTTTTTTTTTCTTTTTAGTAAAAAAACGAAGAGGAAAATGGTTTACCAGAATTTTCAGTTTTCCAAGCTGCAGAATCATTACCTTTCAACTGCTCAATCTATAGCTAAGAAACCAACCAAATTGCTACCATTCATAGCTCTTGCAGGCTGCTGTAATCACCAAAAGAAAGCTATCTTGAACGCGATGAAAAATAATTTATGTGAACAACAACCTCCAAGATTTTAGAAACATAATTAGTGAGGAGAGGTTAAAAAGATCAGCATTGTACTAGCAATAAGAAATTTTAAAAGTATAGGCATCTTTCATTACTAGAATAAGCATAAAACTGGTGGCTTACTGATGGTTACCCCATCCCCATGTATTCCCCAGTGTAATGGTGATTGTACATGTAAAAAGATCAATGATAGATAAATGGAGTCTCAGGGAATTACCAGCATGTCCATTGGTTTCTGGGATTTACTCGGACACCAAGGTTCAAACTCAAAGCTTAAAACCATTAAAAGAGTGATCAATTTGTTAACAAGAGATCAGATGGGATTTTGCAGTTGTGAGGACAGAATACTAGAAAGACAGCATTTTATTTTCAATAAATCAACACACTAACTGGAAAAG
This sequence comes from Gymnogyps californianus, assembly GCF_018139145.2. Taxonomy (NCBI): domain Eukaryota; kingdom Metazoa; phylum Chordata; class Aves; order Accipitriformes; family Cathartidae; genus Gymnogyps; species Gymnogyps californianus. The sequence goes on along the minus strand of NC_059474.1, from coordinate 59,936,890 downwards.
GGAGTGAATTTGTACAGCTGAAGCAGAGAAGATGGACAAAAAAGTCATAACGTTTAATTCATTTAAATTATTTCATCAACAAAAGCAAGTGGGTGTTTTTCCTAATGAAATTAGAGAGTGTTGGAGAGGGCAGGATAGGCTCAGCTGGGATATTTAAAAATATTAAATTAACACAAGTCACAACATTTGAGTTTGAATCCAAATGTATATTCCAGCTTTTGAGACTTCAGTGATATTAACATCTGAGGTTTGAGTTCAGGTACTATAAGGCTAGAAATCAGTCATAATCTGCAGATCCAATAGTAAATTGCTCTCGTTCTACAACAGGGTAAGTAAGCCAATGCAGGAAAGTTAACAATTTACCCAAACTTTAACCCAAACTAAAGGCAGGTAGGAATCCTGGAGAGCTTGAGTACATTTCACTGCTGCTTTCCATCTTGATCTGGAATTAAAAGTGAACAAAGCAAGTTGGATCCCAAAAATATTTGCAGCTAGGACTGAAAGCACAGAGTTCATTTTTTTTAAACGCTTGCAATCTAACAAAAAAGCTTTTATCCCAGAACAGGCAGCTCAGCTGTGTAGATCAGAAAGCCTCTTTCCCTGGCTCTGTGGAAAGCAATGAGAAATTTGCCCCTTATTTCAGAGTAACCAAACTTCAGTCCAAAGCTCTGATGTGGGAAACGTAGGTAAACTCTTTGGTATCAGGTTATAGACTGCATGGCAGGACTGAGAAGTGCCAAAGTATCAAAAACAAAAACCTTTCATTCACGAGGGTTTGAAGAAATTTTTTAAACAGCAGAAATGCTTAGCTCGCATTTCCTAGCCTTCTCCTCAAGTCAGTTTAGCCCCCCTTTTTCTATTTTCTGACTGGACATTTTTACCACATTCAAAACTCCAGAAAAAAAACAGTGCTAAAGCCCAAGGTATGGGATTCATTCAAGTGTTTTTCAACATACAAAACTGCATTATCCAAGACCTTCTCTATATGAAGACCTTCTCTTGTCTGCTCAAGAGAAGACAAAGCCTCAAAGGGAGTGCTACAGCAAGGCTGCCTAATAACTGGGCCGGATCCCACAAGCAACCTCATTTAGAGGGGATGCATGGGGAAGAATGACGACCAGGAAATTAAAGCAAAAGAACCACCCACCACCATTTAAAATGAACCCAGAAAACGGGAAATTTAAAGGATCTGAAAATAAAATGGGCTTCCTGGATCAAAGCATTGTAAAGGGGATACAGAATCTTTAACCTTTAGGTAGCCAGTTCAAAATCCAGCTGAGGTCAGGAGGGACGAAAGGTTATCATCCTCCAATGACTTTCACAAACTTAATTAAAGACTCCATCAAACTTTTTATGTCCAAGTGCATAACCCTAGTTTCCACTGGAGACAATAGCAAAACTCATATTGACTCAGAACGGAGCCAGCCTTATACGCCTGTATCCATAAATAGGCATCATGTCAATGACCGGAGATAAGGTTATTAAAAAAAAAAAAAAAAAAAAAAAAAAGCTGAATACACTCCAGATGTAAAGAGATGTTGGATCTAGACATGCATTTCACAATTTTAGCTGCAACTTAATGAACAGTCTTGCTGGGAAGGTGAAGAAAAAACAAGCAACAAGCCAAAAGGAAGTAGGGCCCAAACTACTTTAATGCAAAGAATTAGACTGTCCACAGAAGGACGAGCACCACCGAGAGGACAAGAGAAAAAAAAAAAAACTTGGATTGATAGGCATAAAGCTGTATTGAATCTCCAGGGGTGAGCACTTTTTCCCCCCTTTCACAAAACAACCAGGTCTTGATCTATGGTATCACAGGCACAAGCAAAACCACTTGTCATATCAACATGGTTTTCAGTTTTAAATCATGTTTCAGCTTGCAAATGCAAGTCTAAGAGGGAAATGCCATGACAGTGTATTGATTCAGTAAGAAATAGAGAGAGAACACTGAGCCTTGGGTGAGCCATAACTCTTTGAGAGAGATATTTGTGTTCATTTACACATTTTTGACACAAATACACAAAACCTGCAACATAGATTAGAAGTCCACGGCTCATATGGCTGACAAAGATTTTGCACCTAAACTCATTATACTGTAAAGGCTGCATTATGCCAAGGGATCTTGATGAACAGATTTCTGCAGCCTCCTAGGATGCCACTACTTACCACTCGGGTTTTCTCTTATTGTAAGAAACTGCATGAGCTAAACTTGAAAGAGGCAAAACCTAGGAGGAAGAACCCATGGATATGATGTATCGCAGAGAAAACTGAGGAAGCTGGGAACCAAGACCCCTCTTGAAAAATCCTATCTTTCAGTGCATTACTATATTTGCATTTGCTGCCGGAGCTGCTTGAAAGCCTCCTCTAAGCAGCGCCACAGCAAAGATGAACGGGTAGAAAAAGAATGGGGATAAGAATTGAAAACTTGGCTTTTAAAAAGTGTAACATTTCAGCCTCCCACCCAGCTAAAGGTCCTCCCACACATCATGGGAAACTACACCTCTCTTCCTCTCTAGTTTCCCTGTGTCATTAAACGACAAATGGCATACTTCAAAATTCCTGTCACTGACACAAATTGAAGTAAAGAGATTCTTAAAGGCTCACAAGAGTAAGAGCTGGCACACAGACTTGTTACATTTCCTCAATAATTTCATGTAGTGCAAGCATTTTCTTGAATAAGAACTTGAGTGTTCAAGATAAAACTAAGTCCTTTACTGGCTTAGGCTCAGGATTTATCCTTTACAGGAAATCTGGACATCTTAGAATTTGCTCCAAATTGAAAGGAAAACACATTTAAAATCAGTTTCCAGCAACTTAGAAGTTAAAAAAAAAAAAAAAAATCTGGGTTTCTTCCTACATTTTCATTTTGAAACCTGAGGTTATAACATCAAAATGCTGAAATTAAAAACCTGAGCTTTCAATTTTAATAACCATGGTTACAGATTTGTCTGTTTGGTGTTTTTTCCCAGAAAAATTCTAAGGGGATGAGCACATATTTTTTGTTGGAAAACAACTCTTTATTAAACAGCATACATCAATGGAAAAACATTCCACCAAACAATTGCACCAATCTACCCCAACCAGCTGTTCTTTCACAGACAGGGAAAAAAAAAAACCCGCACTGAAAGACCAGCTTTGTTGCTAGAAACCTTGAGAATATGAAAATGTAAACTAAAATATCTTTTTAATTATTTATTGATGTTAGAAACCAAAGTATGTGTTGTCATTTATACGCTGAACTGTTTACAGTACTTGTCTTTCCTGAGCATCTGAAGACCTCTTGAGAAACCAATGGGTGAAAACCAGAAAACAGGACTTCATTCCCAGCATTCCTTTAAGTTTGCTGCTGGAGATAACACAGACCTATTTGTGCAAAATCTCACTAATTTTCAATAGTTTCCTATGGAAATTACAGCTCATAGTGACATGAGACATCTGACGTGAGATCTGCATCATACCGTGGGCTTTGGAAATGGCCACGGTAGCTAAAGGACGTCTGGGTTGAATCCATTCAAGATTTATTGCATCTGCAGAACCTATAAGTAGCTTGGGATGCCGCTTGCCCCACGCAGCCCAGTAACCGATACTCCAGCAGTCAATGAATGGAAGAAGAAACAGAAATTCCTCAGATAAGACCCTACCACTTCTCTATCTGGAGAACCCCTGAAGCTTCCTGCCTCCGTCTCCCCTCGCCTTAAACACAGAGGGTAACAGCAACTGCTCCAAAGGCTTCAAACACATAAATTAGTACCAGAAAAAATAAAGCACTGTAGAGACAAAAAGCTGCACACCTTTTCCAGTGCAAAGGAGTTCTGAACGGTCACTGCGATTTGGTAGCTCTTCATAGATAAGTCTCTCTTCTGTTGTCTTTCTGACCAGTCTCAGTCAGGTCATTTATCAAATGAATTGCTTTAAAGACAGGCATTCTTAGGCAATCTGTTCCCTCTCCGTATTTCCCATTACAGTCATTGAAAGTTATGTATGCAGATGAAAATGATAACAGACCTTTTGTGCTCTCAGAATATTCCTTTTTTAAACAAACACTGAAAACTCCAACAGCAAACGTGGCTGAGTCCAGTCCAATCTGACAGTACTCCGAGTAAGAAAATATAATGGAAATATTAGTGTCAAGCAAGTGATTCCAGTCCATTGTTTACCCAGAAAGTTTCAGTGCTGATTAAACAGTCAGCTTAAGGTCCGGAAACCCATTCAGCAATTGTACCTGCGGTACCAACTGAAGACAAACACTGCCATCATAGCCAAGTCCTGCAAATAGTCCCCACCTTCCTTCTTTCTGCTGTTGAGAGATAAAAATTAATTTGACACCAGCAAGTGCGAATAACTGCTGAACTTACCCAACATGCAATTCACACCAAACTACCTGAAAAAAGTTAAGAAGTAGAAATATTCTTATGCAAGACTGCAAAAGATGTAAATAATCTATTCAAGTGAAACATAGCCAGCGTTTGGGCTTTTGGCAAGTACTGTCCTACCCTCAAGCCCGCAAGCATCATTGCGAAAGGGAGCAGACGCAATACTTGCCACTAGGTCTGGCACCCAGCTGGTTTGTCCTCAGGTGTTGCAAACCATCACTTTGTCATTGGGGGCACCCTACTCCTTGACAGGACAGTCGAAGCCGCCTTTCCCCTTGGGACTGACATCGCCCTCCCTTACCAAGGGTAAGGCGTACATCTCCATTGCACAGCCGATGGAGCAGCCCCCTGCACTCCCCTTGGTCCCTTAGTACAAGATGGAGCAATTGAGGGCTTGTGGCTTTCAAGGTGGATTATAAAAGCTCTGAGTAAAGGAAGCCACATAAACAACAAGAGTTTCCCTCTGCTTTCCCTGCTTTTTATGGCTTGTTACTCCTTACAAACAAGGAAACAGCCAAGTGCTGAAGTCTTTGAAGAGGATAATTGCCAATCACGTTGGCTGACCACCTCTGCTGTAGGACTCACTTATGGACGTGACTAAAACAAGACAGATCTAAAATTACCTTAACATGTTTCTCTGTTACAACACTGCCTTGCTCAGAAATAAAATACAAAAAGGGACACTAGGCATCATTATATTATGACTAGCAAAATGTTCAAGCATTATATTACTAAATACAAGTAGATGAAAACATGCATTCCCTCAGAAGCTAAAGCATTTGACAAGATATATACATTTAAACAAAAGATTCATCTGAAGGTATAAAAGAATATGTGCTTTTTTGTTTCATTCCAAAAGCATCCAAATATTTTTTTCAGCAACATCAAAATGAAACAATGTGACAGAGGAAAAAAAAAATTAATTTACTGATTTCATTCACAAGTTTGGGAAATTGGTACTTCTCAGCACACTTCTGCACTTAGCCTATATTTTGTTAGGTTCTTGTGTACTTTGTAATGCACTACAGTGACAGGATCTGGCCCTCGATAGTATTTTAAGCTTCCAATTGATGTCCAGTGATATCAGTGGAAGGACTTCCATTGACTTCAGTGACCCTTGAGATAGTATGGGGATATCCATATGTATGAATATATAGGTAAAATAAACCTTTAAAAAATTTGCACACTGCTAGAAAGAATTACGTGGGCTTCTGAGGACACAAATAATCTGCTATGAAGTGGACTTATCAGTGCTATTCTATAATTGTTGTAATTAAATAGCTGGAAGTAAAGGTTACCTGGTAAAAAAAAAAAAAATCCGTGATCATTTTTCAAAAAGAAGTTCTAGAGGTTCTCTAGAAATTCATAAGTAAGCTAAAAGATTCACCTGATTGGAAAAAAAAAAAAAAATCAACATTCTGATGCGTTCATGGTGTTTTTCCCTACGTTGCATGCACTTGAATTCATTACGGTTCCTGTGTGAACACAATTTTTTTATTGGCAATTCCCCTTTTCAATTATCAAATTTATACCACCATTCAGAAAGACATCAAACAATCAGATCACTGTGGGCTCTCTCCTCTCTCCCCGTGACTGATAAATCCCCTTACGTGATACTTTTCAGACACTGAACAACTCAGTCATCTTGGTATATTTATATCAGCTTTGATGATGTGATCAAGATGCTGACAGCTTGCTTGTGTTAAACGGACTTCAGTTTCAGCCTCAGCTCAGCTTTGAGTCTGCTGGTGTAGACTCTGTTCTGCTCCAAACCTTCAAGAAAACTGCAGATGCCATTTAAATATTAACAAACCTTCAGTGAGAAGTGTCAGTATCATCTCATTTATATTTACTTTCTTCATCACATGTGTTTCGGTGTCCTTTTCCTGCTGTGCCACTAAGTTCTACACAGAAAGTTCAATCTGCCCTGCAAGGCAGCTCCTACTATTTTTTTCTCTTGGTCATTTTATTCCACCTATTTCATCCTCTGTGACATGCACGTTAGTTCATACCTCTAGAGCAGGATTTTCCTTGTTAGTCATATACAAGGTATCCAGCAGAGTTAAAAATGAGTGCTTTTGGGGGAATTTCTAACCTTACAATATTCCTTATAAACACTTGGGATACAATTCTAAAATATATTCCCTTAAATTTTTTCACACAGGACCAGACATGTCGCAGGGGCATTCTGAAATATTTATAAGTTATTCCAAAGAGATAAAAAAAGAAAAAAGCTGAAACCATCCCAAATGTTCCCATGCATGTTTGAGTCTACTCAAAATTCTTAAGATTCTCCCAGAAAACAGTGTTCTACCAACACAGGGTCACGGTCTTTGGCCTCTGCATTGCCCCAAGCATATTTACCATTATTATAAGACCTGTCATTCATCTCTTTAGATCTCTGACAGAAAAAAATTGTTTAGCTATTTTATCTATTTAGACAACAACTTGATGCAGAAACAAGCACTCCCAAGCCTGTGTGTCAGCCACAGAACATCTGTGCTTTTGTGCCGGTGATTTTGTGACATTTTTAATACACAAAGAAAAACTTCGTGCAACTGTTTCAGCAAAGATGTTTTAAATGCATCGTACAAATATAGTGAATGCGACATCTTAAATGTCCCTGGTGCAAGAGGAAATCTGTGCACAGCATGTAACAAGACAATATATCCATTGTACACACAATTTTTCAATATTCCCAGTTTACCAGAGAATCAGAAGTTGCACAAGAAATGATTTTTTTAGAGGCAGTAACTGTTTCAGTTTTGTGTGTGGTGTTTAATATTTTAAGGCAATGATCTTTTTTGGGTCTTCTAAGCACTCCTGCAATATAAATAACTGATACACTGATACAGTACATGTAAAATACCAGTCACGTCCAAGGCCAGACTCTCTTTCTCCAGATATACATCAACTAGTTCGGTCACTTGGCTGGATGCTCAGTTTCCCTAGTGAAGATGAGTGCACTGAGAACACGGATTCAGTGCTCCAACTTTAAGGCTATGCTGCATGTGTTGAAAATCCAGTATGTGTGAGAGATACAGAATGAAGGATAATAGTAACGTACAGGAACCCTAGCTATGTTTTTCAAAGTAAATTGAATTACTTTAGTCTCAAAGCCCATACATAATTCTTATCATTTGCATATATTCTTACAAGTATAAAGAACTGTGCATGCAAGTCTATAAGTGAGCTTCTTAATTCAAAGCCATTAGCCTTTTATTTCTCCTGGACTTTTAGTCCTGAGGCCATAAGCCTGCCACGAGCTCTAACAACATAAAGCTGACTTGTGAACCTATGAGTTGTTCCCTGGGTCAGTCAAAGCCAAAACCCTTTTCCTGAAGGATGAAACAAAGGACACAGACAGAAAGCATGGAGACACCCTTTTTGTCCCCCACTTTATCATCACCAAGACAGCTCTGCCCACACTTCAAGATAGGAAAATTACCAACTCCTTCAACCTTTCTTTTCTGAACCCGTCCACTGGATCCTGGCACCAGCCTACTCAGAGCAGCAAAGTACAGGGAGGTTATTCCAAGGTTGGGACAGAAATTATGTTCACTTACTATTTTACCTGGAAGTAACCTCATGCCCACTAGGACAGGCTGAACCAATCTCTGGGATTTAGTCACGGACAATAACAGGAGATTGCACGTGGTGGCTCCTTATCCCAAATCCAGCTGCAGAACTTCCATCAGCTTCTTCCCACAGCCACCTTTAAGTGCTGCAAAACCACCTTCAGAGCAGCAGAAATGACGCTTGGTAACTCTGCAATCAGTTGACCAAACAAAACCACGTCTGCCATGCAAGTCCGTGCACTCGCACACCTCTGCTTGGCATTTAGGTATTTGTGCAGCAGAAAGATGAATGAGGAGAGGAGGTCTACAGTTTTGGTTTGTTATTTTTTGAAGGCTTGAGAGGGTAAGGAGCCATCAGCTACAGGATTATGGGGCCCTAAGAAAAGGTGGGAAAGAGAAGGAAGTTGTTATAGTTCTAGCAGGGAGAATAGGTATCAGATACAATTTAAAAACATAAAAGCAAGATGGATCACAAAAAGAAAACTTTCAAGTGTTAAAGGACTAAAACAGATGATGCAATCTTCATCAGAAGTCAAAATGTGAGGAGGAAATCAGGCAAAGTTAGGGAACAGCAACAAGTCTACAACAGAAAATTAACACATATCACAGATTCAGTGAAAAATGAGAAATAAAGAGAAGCAAAACCTGAAATCTGAAAGCAAAAAATTTTTAAAAGAAAAGAAGATACAAATAAAATGGTCTTCCAAACTAATCCTCTGCCATTTTCTCAGTATTTGTAAATTATGTGAGTTAGACTGTGACACTTCAAGGCATACACAAGACTAATTTTCATCCCATACATTCTTCTTAAGCAAATTACCCATTTCTTCTCAAAAGATTTTAAGAGAGCATCATTTTTGTTGATCTGATCTATTGCTATAATTCTTAAAGGGTGTGTGTAAATCACTGCATGCGTACTGATCCATAAATAATGGGAAAGAGGGATCGGCTCACCTCCTGTGAGCAAGCAGAGCCACATTAATGCAACAGAGAGAAGGAGGACATGCCATTGCATCTCAGCTAAACTCTTATGCAATAGCTGGGATGATGCAAGATCAGGCTTGAAAGTGGGAGCCGGGCTTCCTAGTCCCCGTCCTGAGAGATGCAGAGCATTGCAGAGGTATCTGGTGAATCTCCAGGGATAAGGTTCAAGCCTTGTCACTACAAATCACCCTCTGCCAAGCAATTTGTGCGGCAGCTTATAACAGCAGTTAAACAAAGGAGTCATGGGGCCATCCTCCGGACTGAGGGCAAGGCAGTTGCTACTGGGGAGAGGAGACTGGGAGATAAAAGCAAAGCAAACATGCCAAAGTTAATAGGGCAGAAAAGGCTCAACCTCCCTCCAATCCTGGCTGCGTGGCAGGAAAAGACAGAGCGTAGGCTATGAACAGATAAATACGTGAGGGCATCGGCACGAACCAGTCACGCTGACATCCATCATCTTGCTTCAGTGTTCGCCCAAACAGGTGGGTTTTTCAGCCGCTCTCTGGAGGCACGATGCTTGCATTCATGCCCTCGGACTCTGTGCGGGACCAACTTTCTACAGACTTAATAGAGCAACTGTGAATTGATTTACACAGGGAAAGTTAAATTTATAGCAGAAATGGAAAGTATTTATCACAGGTCAGATCACTTTCTGCTATTATGATGTAATCACCGTCAGTATTATGCAAGAAGAGATTTTTGTCTTAAGGTCTTTAAAATGAAATCTTAGAGGCCACTGAAAATCATGGAAAGAATTAGAAATGTGATGTTTTGGAGAATGTTAGTCTGTTGCTCCTGGGATATTCCCTAATCGCTCTGGGTATTTTCCAAAGTGCAGAATACAGTTTCAGAGCACTTCAGACAGGTTTTCCAAAGTTTGGTAACTCAGAATCAAGTTGCGATTCCAAAAAAGAAAGGATGTGCCTGAGGTGCTTTCACTGTAGTAAACAAAAATACTCAAACTTTATATACCGCTCTGGGTGCATTGCCTGTCTTTTTGCTCTTTTCCTAAAAGACTGTGTACAGAGAAGTGTCTTATTCCTGGCAAACAGACAGTTCTTCCAAAAAAATTTCATAGTACATCCTATGACTCACCAGGCATACTTGGATGAAGCCAAGTGTCCACGTATGTAGAATGGCATTTTGCAAAGTATGTGAAGATTAAGACAACTTAACTGGACCCACGTTAATAAAGACTATGACCTACAGACCTTACAGACCAACCCAAATGAATCCTTGAAAGAAAGGCCCAGCATCCTGGGTGGGCTGGTGTAGCCTGTACTGTACCCGCAGCACATCACTGTGCTGTCAGGCACCCAACCAGATTTAAAGCTCTCTCAGTGACGCCTCTGATTGCAGCTCAGACATACTCTGTATCAATATAGGAAATAAACACCATAACACTCCCTAGACCATCTGTATAGACCTATAGAGACACGTGAGAACCCAGCGGGCACTGGATGGACCTCCAGGAGCTGCAGAGTTCTTGGTTTCCACCAGCCCAGCAGCAAGGGTACTGTAGGCAGCACAAAGAGACAAGTGGAGGAAAGACGCATCGGGGTGGTGGGCTGAGTTGTATTAATTCGTACAGATACTCCACAAAGGTGCAGTTGGTGCATATCAGTAGGTGCTGCATCTCCATGTTCCTCCCAAAGCAAGGCTACATCCATAACTGTAGGCAAGAGTTTTTCTGTGATCACTGGGTATCAGGTTGGAGGAGGAGGAGCTCAGGGCCTGAGAGTAAAAAGGTATTGTTTTTACCCCTTGATCTTTCAGGATTTACTTGTGTGTGAAAAGCAGAGATCACTCTAAGCCTGATGGAGTGAAAGAAGCTTGGGGCTTAAGGAAGTGGTTCACATTATCAAGAAGTTATGAACAAAATGTGGGGGTTCCTGGTCTCAGCAACAGGTATACACTATCAATGGTATTTTAACTAAATAGTGGACTGAGATGGAATGAGGTCGATAACAAAGGAGTTGCAAAGTATTCTCCTACCCTTCACCTGAATATAAATAGCTGAAACTAGGGGGTTTGGAGTCTGGGGGGTTTTCCCCCTGAAAATGGGAGGCAATGGGAAAGGTAGCCTTCCTTGCTTGCCAGGAGGATTTAGCAAGTTTGGTTACTGCAGACTTCATCAGCATGGCACAGTTAAGGTCGCTAATTTTCTTCAGGACAAGGGAAACTTCTGGGTACATTTCTTAAAGCTTTTAAGAACTGAGTCAGGGATACAATTTCAAAGTCATTAATAAGAAACGTCAGAAATTTTGGCAGTCTTGTAGACCTTGATCCAATAAATTAGACAACTGCAATGAGCATTCCTCTTTTCCATTGTTGTTTTTAATAATGGTTTAAAATAAGGATGAGAAATTGAAATACCAGAACAAAAATTCTAACCTTGTTCCAAAATTTTACATTAAATCTTTCACTTTTTTATATTAATATTGAATTGTTCAGATCCTATTATCATCTTGATTCAACCACTTCATGTCTACTTATATGAAAAAATTACAAGGCATATAAATATTACATACTCAATTGGCTAAACTGTGATGCATATGAGATGTTGAACAGGAGATAAAATATTTCAAAAGTGTCAAAAAGAAACATTTTCCATCAAATTTTGTCACAAAGGACAAGTTCTGATAGATATTTAGATTTGAGCAGCTGTTTTTTAGACAGACAATATACTGTCAAGTTCTAGTAGTTATTGCAGTACCATAGTACTGGAAATACTGTTTTTTCAAAAGTCAAGTCAAAAAGATGATACAAGCTTAGCAAGAAAATGTGTTTTTACACATTTTGCTTTTGCTGTTACATATCGTGTCATAAACCCGGCATGTTCTGATAAACACAGTCAATAAAATAGTAAAGTCACTTATTTAAATTATGCATTAAAAATACAATGGATACTTAAAAGGAGCAAAAACTGAAAGTATGACATGAAGTTTTAGCCAAAGTAACCCTTTTCCTCAAGGAACAAGGGTCCACAAATGGATTATATTACAGAGATATTTTTGAGCCTCACTTTGGTTATAAACGATTCAAAAAAATTTTTGTGGGTCCAGTAATTCTTGTGATCCACACTACCATCACTCAACATTGCTCCAAATTCCTGTCTAAATTGCTTAATACTAAACCAGAAGCGCTATCCAAAAACCACTAGTGAACTGTGTCGTTCCGGGGATGGATTTGATACCATTCGAGGAAACCCAGGGAACCTTTAAGGTTAGGATAACACCCTTCTCAACAAGAAGCGTTATTTTCAATTATTTACCTTAACACCGCTGTGATACAGAGACAAAACCTATAATATTAATCATTGGGATTCCACATACAATATTCATCATTTGCAAAATTTTACACTGATTCTGTAAGCACGTGACAAAAGCAATCACGTATGAGTGTGTTATTTTCTAAGGCTGCTCGCCCCCACCTTTGACTTGTCTTGTCTATGAGGCACAGGCATAGCCTTTTTGATAGCAACAGGAAACTGCAAGAGGCTGTTACATGACATAGGAAAAAAGACTCAGAAACTGAAAATAATCTTTGAGTGTGTGCATTAAAGTCTAAAGGCCAGTCTCTGAGTACATGAGTATGCAATTAACATTGACTTCAGCTGATGCTGTAAGTGAGACATGAAGAGACAATTTAACCCCACAGTACTAGGACTTCTCTGCAGGTAAACTGGTGTAGAAGAGACTTTCAAAGCAAAATCTGGCTTTCATCCTCTACAACTGAAGCTATTGATTTTAACAGAACTAAAACGTCAGGCCCCAGCATGTGAAGTGTTGTTTGCAAAGATTTCACTCAGTATTGCACTTAAGAAGGGCCTTACAGGATAAAAAGCAAAAAAGAAAAATTCCTTCATAGAACAAACAAACATGCCCAATTCTTTTTCTGCACTGAAACATAAAGTTTTTATCCTAATTTAATTAACGTGTTACCTTGGGGCAACAGAGCAGTTCAGAAAAAGGTAGAAGGAAATTAAAAGGGCAACAGAGCAATCTTACTGAATATTTCTCTAAAGGAAAAACATTAACGGACTCTGACAAAAGTTTATCCTTTAAGGAGAGATAAAAGAATTCATTCAAGCTGGCTAAATATTTTTTTATTTCATTACGATAACTAAAAATGAGGCAAAATCTGAAGACAATCAGTCATTTTACTACATGGAGAATGGTTTACCCGCAAAGTTAAAAAAAAATATATATGGATGCTTTTATATTTGCTACGTAGAGGCTCTTTCTAGGAGAGAGAGGAAGATACGTTTTCATCCGGATGCACATGAGCTGTATTTTCTTTTCTGGCCTAACTTCAGGGTTTTGCTTTGTATCTCATGACACAGCACTGCTGAGCCTGCATTGCTCATTTCCTGCTGTGGAAACCTAGTGCTGATACTGCCCAGCACCCTTGTTTCTGGGCAGTCTCACACTCAGACCAGGACTTTGAATCCCCAGGCGTGGAAGTGTCCTGACCCAGGGATTAGCTTGGGGCCATCACGAAGAGATGAAATATAGACGTGGACAGCTTCTCAGAGCCCATCAGTAGCATTAATCTGTTTGTCTGCTATTTATCCTCACTTGGGTTGACCAACAAAACATCAAGACAAAGCAAACATGGATCTGCTGTTGTTACTCATCCAGCACCAGTTGCTACTGCCCTGTTCCCGCTGCACCTAAATCTAGGATATTTGGCTTAACTAGCAGCATGGGCTATAACGAAAAGCAGATGTAGACGCTGCCACCTTTTGGTGATAGCCAATTGGGTTATTACACATTCCCCAAACACTGATGTTGCACCTGTCTCCTGACGAGCCCAGGAGGCAGGCAGAGCTTGTCTTCTAGGAACTGCTTTAAAAATACAGGTATTTTTAAATTACCGTTTTTCTAAAGCCATCTTGCTGTGGCAGGAGCTGCTGCAGTGCTTTAGACTTCTTTCTGACAAGCAAAGAGAATGGCTGCAGCACAAGCCCACCCCAACAGCTTGTTTCAAGGTCTTGGCATGAAGGGAAATGAAATTCTTTACTCCCTAGCCCTCTGCTCATTAGTAGCAACTTCTAAGAACAACCTTGGTGTGTTTTTTTCCTACAAGTTTGCCCAAGGTATCCCAAGAGGAAAGGGCAGAGATACTCCTTAGGTAGCAGAAAGCTGTTGGGGAGGAACGTTTCCACCTTTGTGAACTGGAAGGACCCCTGCCATCCACATCCATCCTGGGCACGAGGGCCAGGCAGGGCAGCAGAGCTCGCAGGAAGCAGCTTTCAGCATGCACAGCCTGGCCAGGGGGAGGTCTGCAGCAAGCCACGCTAGGCTGCCAGCATCTCCACTCGGGGCCCCCCAGTACTCCAGCATTTCAGAAGGCAGTGCTCCGCCAGGCGCCTCGCTCGTGCTTGCTACACCTGGGATGCTGTGGCTGGGGGAACATCAGTACCTGAGCCACCCACGGGGCCTCATACAGTGCCTCCTGCACAGCACTGGAGCTCAGCGCTTGGAAGACTGACGGAGAAAGGGAGGAGGGAGGGAAAGGGGGAAGGTGGCACGCCAGCACTTGGAGCGGCAACATGCTAGCTAAGAGGCCATCCATTTTCCTGGGGGGTATCCGGTGTCCTGCTGTCAACAGCACGCAACAAAAAGGAGCGTGCTGCTCCTTTCCAGGGCACCAGCAAAGCGCCCTCTGCCACACGTGCCCTCGAGGCCCCAACAGGTAATTCAACCCTTGCTGAGCATGTCCCTGGAGCAGGGATTGCCCCGTGCTCCTCTCTGCCTGGCCTGTGGCAGGCTGGGGCACACCTCTCCTCCCTCTCTGGGATTTCCCTGCCCGGACATCAGCGGATGCAGTTCTGGGTAGGTCGAGAGGAGCTGCCGTTTAGCCACCACAGCCAGGCAAACAAAAAAAATCAAACTCCCAAAGTTTCACTAAAAGCTAAAATTGACCTGAAAAATTAAACCAAGCAGGTCATTCTCTCCAGGCAAAAAATCCAGGCAGCTTTCTGAAAGCATCTTGCTTATACACAGCATTTATTTACCAATTTTCTTCCTTGATATGCCACAACAGGAAGAACCCGAAGTAAGCCCTCGTTTACCACAAGAGGAAATAATCTGAATAATGGCGAAACACACAAATAGAGGGTGTCCCAGCCAGGTTACCACGCTGTTAGCGCAATACCTCTTGCTGTCACAACACATCACCCTTTGCTCCCTGACTGCTAATACTTTGTCTCAGTTTTTGAGCTCTCTTTGCTAACAAACAACCCTGTCCGAAGGCTTTGAACTTAATCATTACATTTGTAAGTGGTGATAGACTTTGTCACCACTACCCTGACTATCCAGCAACAACCTTGTTGAACATTAAGCTGTATTACTGCAAACATTCAAAAAGTTCAGAAACAGGGGAACAGTTAAGGATTTTTGAATTTTGATCCCTGCATGCCATAAGGATGATGACTGATTAATACTACAAGAAGTAACCTTATGGAGGACCGAGATCCAGTTTTCTTTTGAAGACACACAGTCACATTTTTTGCGCAACTGGGTGATAAGAAACACAAAAGTTCCCACAGATCAATCCAAATGTGGCCCATGGGCAAATAAACAAAACTGATATCATTTAGTGAGGGTTTACATTTATTAAAGTCAGCTCTCACACAATACAACTTTTCCTCTCTCAAGAGCTTTACATTTGGGCTACAGCTAAAGATTTTCATTACTTTTAAGTGGAAAATTGATTTATTTGGACAATAGAGTTTAAATTCCACTTTGAAAAATAGGTTTTTGAGGCTTTAACTACAATTTCTCAACCATGTTTAATTGTACTTTTTTTAGACATCGTATTTCTTCATGATCCTGGTGAATTAATTATACTGAAAGGACATCTAGTTCTAATGCTTAGTTTAAAATAAAGTTGAGGCTGCCATTTGTAAACAGATACATTTAAGAGCTAATACTCCTAGGTATAATAGGTAAGTTATGTTTCACTCAAACAATGAAATACGTTTAAACATGTATTTTGTTAACATATTAGAGGTGTCTCTTGACTTTCTGAGCTCGAAGTCTAACATGAATCCCACACACAACAATGTACAGATGATTTTTGTATGTTTTACAAGTTCTTATGCATCCATGACGTGCTACCACACAGGAGTACACGCACCTTTCCAATCCATGCTTCTCTGAACAGTGGTCGTTTGCAATCTACTAAAGGAAAATAGGCAGTCGGGGGATTTAAGCAGTAAAAGCCTTCATCTTTCCTCAGTCTCTATCCACACTTTTTCCACCCTTCACACTCTCAGACCACGCACAGGACAGTTTAATGTTACCCAAGAATGAGTGCCAGCATACCAAAGAATTGGGCATCTGTGTAGCATCTGGAAATATGGTTGTGGCAAAAATGAGTAGCAACTCCCTGCAAACTGCCTTAGCACAGGGATTACAATCATTACTTAACTCATACAAAAAGGCATTTTAAGTGCTTTCTAACAACAAAAAAAATCCCTCAAACCAAAAAAACCCAAACCTCCTGTTTTGCTAACCATCAGGAGCAGCTGGAACCACAGCAATGGAAACCAGACAAGCGGTGCTTCCATGGCATGCCACCATCAGAAGCAAAGACATAAGGGGCTGGAAAACTGCACAAGACAGCTATACCACCTGCCGGGCTGGGTACGGCGCAGGGCTCATCTCCGTCAGCAGCAGGTGCCAATCTAACCTGCTAACACCAGCCCAGTTATACTTAGATATTGATTCATGACATTCATCTCATACAAAGACAGCTGAACTTTACTTCCACTCTGGTCTTTTTTTTCCCCCTTGACCGTATCTTACCTGCCTGTCTGTGTTGACATACTAGATCATACAGTCTAGCCACCTCTTGCACCGCATCCCTTTTGTCAAATTGGTCCGAATCTCACTGGTTATAAAGGTTTACTCATGAGGCTGTGACCACACAATAACATGACAAGCTGACTTCTGAAGCCACAGCAAGACAGGGCCCCTGGAATGGAGAAGCCGGGACTCCTTCCCAGTGAGCGAGCTGGCCAGCTCTGTCATGTGCTGCTATAACTCCTGTGTCTCACCAGTGCTTTGGTTTCCCTTAGCAAATTTTGTGGTGGAAACTTAACACTGGCAAAGCTTCACTGCTAGTAGCAGTGGAATTAATTTTATGGTACGAACTGATACTAAGTTTAATTACATTGTGTACATATAGCACTCACTCACATCACCACCACACTGACTACTCCTCCTTTGGACTGATAATCTGACCACATAAGTGAATGCCCTCCAGAACCTGAAGAAGTCCAGATTTTGAGCTTTGGGGTCTCTCTCCTTTCTGACAGGAGAGACACCTTTCTCCTCCTGCGGGCAGGCAGGGAAGACTCTGCAAGGTTCACACCCCAGGTTCTTCCAGGAACAACCTCCCGCATGTGGGAAAGACATGGAAATTGTTCTTTGAAGACTTTGCTATATTCCTGCTGCATCAAATCCTCTGGTGATGGGAAGTGGCATAAGGCTACTGACATTGAAGGTTTACCCCTGCCAGGCTTATTGCTTTTGTAAGAAGGTTTTTCCGGGTATGGCTCCAGCTGCAATAAGCTGATACACAGATATTGGCCAATATCCTCTCAAAAACAGAGTGGCTACTGTAACATCATGTTAACTCAGCCCTTTTTGTAACTTGCTCCCTTAGAAAATACTGACCTGAATTTAAACATACTGTGTTTTAGCATAAAAAAGTTACATCTCATAAAAGAATATCTGACTTTATAAACCTACTCAAAGCCTTTTACTGAAGAGGGAATTCTTGGTTTCTGTGAAATTGATAGATTTAATGAATATATTCCTGTTATAATATGACATCTCATTTTTCTCTCTCATAAATACTTGTCAGGTTTATGATTTTTCACTCATTGGCCAGGAATTGTGTTGCACAAGCTCAGATTGTGGGTGTTCATACCAAGTTTAATTTCACTCACAAGTAGAGTTGACAAAAGATCACAGCCACTAAGCCCTGGAATTACCCTAGATATTGCCCTCTGTGCTCTGCAAATGAAATCCTACTGAAGACCCTTTGGAAAAGAAGAACATGATGGTTAACACTCAGAAATCCATTTTGCACAGGGCAGCGTCAGTACACAGAGCAGCACTGAATGACAGGCAGATCTGCCAGTTCCTGGATGAGAAAAAAGTCAGATGCTCAGCATTGCACTCTCACCGTCTGTCCGTCTCAGGCCATTCCTCTCCCACTTTCTCTTGCTCCTCTCTCATGCCCTTGATTGACTACTAGGTCAGATAAGAAATTAAGACCAGTGAAATCAGAACCAGATCGCACCTGTCCCCGGCGCAGCCAGAAGAGAACTGAAATAAAGCACTTACGAAACTGCTGTGATCATAACCTTCAAAACGCTGAACTCCCCCAGCTGTCTGCTCTCAGGGACCAGGGCACTACAATGCGGAGCTGGGCAAGAAGGCCCAGCAAGCTATTTCTAATGAAATGCTGTCACTTTGGGAAAGGCTAAAGCAGTCTGCAGAGTGAAGATCTGTTTTTAGCAACAAAGCTTCTGAAAATAGACATGACACTACTATTTAGTTCATCAGGTTACGACTCGGTAATAGAGGGATCGCTTTACTGCTGGTTAATTTGATGCTGTAAGGGGGAAAGATACTGCTGTTATGAACGGAGGACTACTTATCTATAGCAGCAATTGTCATGGCAAGTGTTTATTCTAGCAGAACATGTTTTTCTTGTAAGTCATGGAGAATACTTCAATCTAAGGATTCAGCAACATGAGTTGCATTGCAGGTCCTGTTCCCTAAATGCACATATATATATATACACACATATATAAAACCACACAGTTCCATACACTTAACACTACAGTCGTCCTTTTGTTAGCAGTACATTTCAGGAACAGCCTGGTTTAACTGATGCAGACACAGCAGTAATCGGACAACTCCTCCAGCTGAAGTGCAGGTAACTGAACCGTACCAGATGACTGACCAAAGAGATCCCGGCACTAGAAAAAGCAGCAAGGCTGCTCCAGGGAAAGCACAACCAGACCATGACAGTCTTCAAACCCAAAGAGATGCAGGAGAATAGCATTCTCTCTGCATCCCAGGGCAGGAAGCCGGCTCCCAACCCCATCCTCCGACCCCATAACAGAGATAGAAGAGGGGAGGGGGACGCCAGACTGTACAAGCAAGGAGGCAAACATCCCGCTTCAAGACCCTGTTCACGTACCCCAGCAAGGGGCCCATGGGCCCTCCAAAATAGATGATGTAAATCCCTCTGGCCAACTCTGTTAAACAATATAAATCTGCACTTGGAAATGAAAGAAAGCAAATCCTGAAAGTATGGGTCAAAACCGGGAGCACCTGAAAGATGCTTATTGTTCCCCACCATCCAGAAACCTGGAAATATAAATGCAATTCAAGAAAGTGGAAAGGGCACTTGTAGAAGTTAACTTCATATGAGTAGATACAGCTGGAAACAGTATTTTTGTATTTCGAAGAAGTATGAAAGCACCGGCCATCTGTAGCATGTGGTATAGCGCACACACACACACATATATATAGCACACACAGACAGAAGTGTTATGTATTGTAGAAAAGAAGAATTATCCCAACACAAATGATGTCACATAAGGACATATTGTAAATAGACATGGCTGGGATTTCCCTGGTGATGACCAAAATAAATGAGTTGCTAAAATACATGAAAAATAAAAAGTGAAGCTCCAAAATATAGGCAATGTTGATGCAGAAGTATATCTTTGAAAATGCTTACAAATAGCCTTCCCTGCTGAAAAATAAATCTTCCTGCAGATGCCTCTACTGTAGGTACCATAAATTAATATTCCTTTTGTGAGTGCAGATACTCCTACTTTATCAATTTCTGACTCTTGTCTTTCTATACTCAGCACAGGCTTCATTCAAAGCTCACCTCATTCAAAATTTGACATGAGACAATTCGATCTTTTGTTGGTCATAATTTGCTTCTCCTTCAAAGGATTTAAGAGCCTGACTTGAATCATACTGATTTAGCACTCATTGGGGTGGTATCAAAATTAGGCTCTCTGTAAGCATGCAAATTCAGAGTGCTTGAGGAAAAATATCTTCAATTATTAATTAGCGCACAAAGAAAGAACAACCAACGTATTGCTTTTTATAGGACACACAAGCTGCATCATGCAAGTGTTCTGCATTACAACAGCATGTTGAGGAAAGAAGACAGCTGAGACATCTTCAGGCCGAAACCCCACAGTTTTAAATACAGGTTTACAGCTCTTGCAGTGGGCTCAAGGCTGCTAAATTAGATCTCCAGCTCTACTCAGTGCAAGCAGAGAACAGCATCTCAGAAGGAAAAAAAAAAGAAAAAAAAAAAAATCATTTCAGTCCCATCTGTCTAGCATCAGGAAATTGTGGATGGAGTAGCAAACACAGCAGGGGATATCCTGGGCTGAGGTGTCTTTTATGAAGGCAGCTCATGATCCAAAGACCAAAATGTTTTCTGCAGTATAACTACACTTGCTTTTGAAAAACTGGCAGGGATCAACTTCTTTCTTTGAAAGGAGGTTGTGCAAGCCAAGGTGGCAGAAATCCCCTTTGTAAAAACCCTAATAAACCAAGCACTAACATAGAAACAAACTCATACTACAAAAAAAGAACATGGAAAAGAGAATGTCTTCCATATAGTACTCTAGATTTCCCAAATTCAAATTCCTTTCATAAGCCCAAATATCTCCAGCTTCAGAAGAAAATGAAGTTATGAAATACTCCCCCCAGTTGGAGAGAAATGTCAGATGTGCAACAAATGCTACACTTCAAAGCAAGAACATGATGCAAACTAGTCTGTTCTGAAAGAAAAAAAAAACCTGAATAAAAGTGACATTTCATTAGGTAGCAGTCTGTTTATGGTTTGTCTGGTTTACAACCATAACATAACCCCTTTGCTTATTAAGTTGTCAGAGGAACACAGATTAGCACATAGATTAACAAGGAAAACATATACTACCTTTCTAAAAGAATTACCCATTTCAATTAACCACTGAAGTGTGAATGAAGTCACAGGGCATCTGCAAAGAATTTTCACGTACTCATTTTTGGCTGCATGTGCAGTTACACATATTAACATACACATTTGAAGATCACCACTGATTTGACTCTTCTGCTGAGTAAAAAGTACTAAATGATGTGTTAGGATGCAAATAAAACAAAGTACTTTCTGAGTTTCCACAGAGAACAACAGGGGATCATCAATGGAACAAGTGAAAATACCTGCATAGGTATGAAAAAGTAGAACAGAATTGCACAGTTAGATCTGGCTCAGGTATTTAGTGCTGCTACTCAAAGCTTTTTAGTGGAAATTAAGAGACAGATGTATGTACAGGTAGTTCCACAGCAGATCATTTGTTCGTGCTTATAGGCAATGGTTATGATACTCTATTTATACAGATTCTTCACTAGCCTAGACTGTGTATTATACCACTGTATCAATATACATTACACTGTTAAACACTTCCATTAGAAAGCCATGGTTAAGGAGAAAGAGCATGATACTGTGATGCCTCAGCCCCAATGCAAAAACCTAGTTCAGGATCGAGCAAGATACTGTATCTCAGACTAAAATCAGGATGACACGTCACTAATCCACTGCAATTTGCTATTCTCTAGGTTTGTAAGGCACTCTGTAAATGCGAAGTATTTTAAACAAATTTGTGGCTACTTAGTACTTCGCAAACAGGTTCTTGAAACCTCCTCTTGCAACGTATGTCCCTGGCACGTAAACTACAGACAACATCCAGCTGTTAACTGCATAAACCTCTGGCACAAGGCTAAGCGCTTCATATCCAACCCAGCAGAGGACGGGGTGTGTGCAAGCATCGCAGCCAGCGGGGACGCTGAAGCAGGCTGTTCACCACCCTCTGGGAAAAGACCTGGAGGAAGAACCTACAGAACAAAGGAACTTAGTTATAATTTATGTTTCTTTTCAGTCTAGAGCAAGAATGAGAAGGAAAGTGAGAAGAAATATTGGGTACACTTGTAATATTAAGGGGAGCACACTACAACTCAGGTCACCCACTCCATAATACGCTCTCCATCCTTATCTGTGTGTGAGGATGCTTTAGGAAAAACTAAATAGTGTAAACAGTTTTTTATTTCACACTGAGATTTCAGTGAGAACAGCAGCAGCAGGGAAGGTTGATGGATGCAGGTAAGACTGTATTTTAAGTTTTGGCTCTGGACAATAGAAATAAAATGCACGTAAGTCAAATTATAAGAAATTGTGTGCACTATGAGATCAGCTGTTATTTCAATGTTCATCAGTGATGGGACAGTATCACTTAACATGAAATAAGCTAGAGTATTCAGAAGCCCTAAAACTCTGAGGCTTGTCTTCAGGTTAGGAATACATTGCAGATTCTCTGCCATTTAAAAAAAAATATGGACTTAAAAACAAAAGACTACTTAATTGTTTATGGGTAATGCACGACTACATCTGGAAAAGTGAATTCAATTTTACAAGGCAATAGCATAGAGCAACACCTGCAAAGGGGCTCAATTTGAATAAGGTCATTCGGACTAAATAATGAAGTCATTCGGACAAAACTGAGTAAAATACAGGCCAAAAAGTTTTAACGTGACCAGCTTTGCGCACCATGCGATTTACCCGCCTTTGACTATTCCTACAGGACAAAACCTAACATATGCTTAAGTCTTTGTAGGACTGCGGCTGAAACCAGCTCTGTAGTAGTTTCTTCTCTAGCTTCACCAGACATAAGCTATGACCATAAAATTCATATGAAAGAAAGTATTTCTTATTACTCTAGTTGTGTACAGAGCTGCATGTTTCTTTGAATCTGTCAAGTGATTTTTTTAAACATCTCCATAACCTGAGTGCCATACTGTTAACCATGAGATCTGTTTTGAATTTGAAATAAGAAAAGGTGGGGGGAGGGAATAGGACAGGAGGGAGAGATAAATCCTGTAATTTTTTTTATATTTTACAAATTTTATTACTTCAGTCAAAAAATGTGACTGAAGCCATAAAATGTTACTGTTGCTCAGTCTAATGGTATGTGTTTGAAATACAACCCATTTGCTCTTCATTCACTTCATCAGAGTTTTGGCAACCGCTAAAGGCTTCAAGTATGTGTGTAGAATATTCCTTATGCTATCATATCCATATTATTTCTCCACTTACCATTTCTTAATGAGCTATTTTTAACAGTTGCCCACTTATCAATTTTCTATTTATGGCTATGTGCCTTCTTCTGCCTAAAAACATTTAATGAGATTTGTTTATGAAACCTGTTTGCAATGCTTTGAATGCTGGCAGCAGCTACAAGAGGGAGATCAGAGACCATAGGTGCAGCTCTTCTTCCAAATCCCCATCCTGACTACAGACTAGTGGTCACTGCCAACTCACATGAAATATGGTCAACTATGCAATCCCAGCAATTATGCAGATGACAGGACACAGCTTGAGTTTATATCATGACATTGCTCCATTGACCCTCTCTCTGGCGTTAGGGACACCACCTCCAGGAATCATGGAAAGCAATGGGGACGCTGAGGAGGTAATATACTCCAAGTTCAGTTGGGTATTTGGGGAGCTCCAAAAGGCAATGTGGCAAGCTGATACTTAGCTACCTTGTTTATCCCTTGTTCTGGCTCCCTCATATTTATCTAGCTGTTTATGGACACCTAAAAGCTCCAAAAGCTGTTTTCTTTGGCTCTGAACTACAGTCTATAAAATACTGCTCAGTAAGGGGATCATGTTTGTGTCCTTTAATACCTAGCCAGGTGCTCTTCAGAGTTGGCAGCAGTACCTTTACTGATAGCTTTGACTGCATTTTATGTCTTTTCCTTTACTATTACAACGCAGACTGCTGTTCAGCTATTGCTCCCTCTAAATCATGCATGATTTTGGCTTGTGGTAAAAGTAATTCAAAGACTATGTCCCCCAAAAAGTATACCATACCTGCTAAAAGCAAATGAACAAAAAACAGGGAGTACAGAAATTCCCATGTAATTAAAATGAGTTTGGGGTTTTTTCCTAACTTCTTAGTTACTTAAAGGGTGAGAATTATGTTTTGCCAAAGCTTGAAAAACTCCTTTTCTAAAACCAGCAGAACAAGATCAGTACAGGTAACACTGCAGAGTGGTCCTACAAGAATACATTTGGGCACAACAATCAGTATTGCATTGCAATCTTTCTGGCACATTTTGATTCGTAGGGCACCATTACTGTAAAGGGCCAATTACTGATTTTGATATATTTTCCTTAGAAGAATGACAATAAGACCAAGACATAGCAATTTCCCAAAGCAACCCCCCCCCCCCCCCCCTCAGAACAACAGGGGATGAATCTCTGCCACAAAAGTTCTGCGAAGGATGGGGATTTTAATTCTGGCTAATTTCAGTAATTTTTTAACATTAAATTTCCTGCTCACTGACAAAGTTCAGTGCAGTTCACAGCTCCCCTCCCTGCCCAATTCCATCTTACGAAACTGCACATTTTGATTAGATTGGGTTATGGTGAATGAGTTACTGAAATTTTCTTGTGTACTTCTTGTTTCCCCTACTGCTTCATACAAACAGCTCAGTGAATATCTGTGATATGTGACAGCTGTCAAGAAGGGCCATGTTCCTGGAATGCAGCACAGAATGCCATCCACAGCACAAGGATCATCTCTTCACATAGCCAGGAAGGGTACACAGACCTTGGCTCAGTTCAGACACAAGAGCTGACACAACAGGTTATCTATTCGCCAGAGTCACCTAGGAAAACTTGCATACTATGACAAGGTCTCAGGAGGTCACTCATCCCGTTTCAGAGAAGCATAATAGGACATCAGTGCCTAGGAACCACTGTAAAGGCATTTTAAATAATTTCCAACAACCTTAGAAGGTGGCATTGAATAGGCTTTTCCAAGACTTGCCTGTTTTTTCTGCAAAGTTTGGCATAAAGCAAATATGTAGCAGTGGTGAGCAACTGAATTATTGACGAATAAAAAGTGAGTAAATTCACAAGGGTGGTGTCTCAGGCCAAACATAGAGATAAAATAAGCTCTGTTACTGTCCAAGCACAGTAGAAAATTAGAAACTCTTCCATTTACCTTCCAGTACAGTGACATGCAGCTTTTATTCCCCTGAACAAAAGCATCTCATTTCACATAACTAGCATGGCATTCGGAAGGCACCTCTTGTGACACCAAGTAAAATGTCTGATGTGGCACATTTACATAAATGACAACTTATGTTCAAGAAAAAAATTACAAACCTCATAGGAAATGTGGAAATAACTGATTTCCCCAAAATGTTCACAGTATCTCTTTCCCATAAAATAACCTGTTCCACAAATGGTTCTGAATTGAAAAACATAATTTATAAGGAATGCTCTAATTTACTGATCATCTCCTTCAAAGTTAAGCATTTTTCTGTATTCCACCAGCACAAAGCAAAACATGGATCACTAAAACCAGTACTTTGGGGAAAGATCGCATTGCATGAGAAGACCAGAATGTTATGCATGTTTGCAGCTATATGGAGGTAGATAAAAATGGCAAAATAGGTAATTTCCATGACATGTATACATGGGCACTATCCTTTGTTGACCTTGGCAACATTTCAAAGGGAAGCTTTCAAGGATTAACTGTTCAATCAATCAGATTTTATGACATATGCCAACTGGCTCCACAAATGTACTTGCAATCAAATTGCAGGAATAACAATAAAAAAGATGGAATTTGTTGTTAGCTCTTGTGCCAGAATGCACACAGAAAAGTTGCACACTTTGGCAGGAACAACCTCCGCATTTTAGAAACTCCTCACCTGCTTCAGTCTGTAGCAAGCGTAGACTGTGAAGAGCTCTTGCATAGGTGTTTGGAGGTATGTTCATATATGAAAGTGCCGTTCTGCACCTCACTCTGAGCACACTGAACCAGAGCTAATGAGAACTGACCCCTTTGCAGCCAGAGAACAAAATCCTTCCCAAGTGCATATCTATCCCCAATGCTCCCTTCAAGACCCAGGAAAAGACTACATACGTGAAAAAATGGAGGCAGAAAGAAGATGCAGTCTGAAAGCAACCTTGTGCACAAAACAGGGTCTGTCTTATTCCTAGAATAATAAAATTGCATCAATGAGGCCTAGTCAGGGCTGTATGCCCCTGGAGATTGTCGTCGTACACACAGTCATGCTATAAAAAGACAGTACTGCCCCCAAAGAGCTTAAAACTGAAAGATAGTAGCAAACAGCTACAGAGAAGCCAACAACACCCCCAAACCAGTTCCCAAATAATGACAGTTATCAGACAGATGGAAATACAAGATAAAAGAACATGATCTTCTACTAGCTCTTCTTTTAGCAAGTTTTAGCAGGAGGAGAGGAAGAAATCGACTATCAATTCTGCTCTACAATATTTCCTCAGTAAGAACAGAGCCTGTCATGACTCAACAAGGTGTGCTTTATTTCACACATATAAGCGATGCAATTGATTCCAGGTGAAGTTAGCTTACTTCAGGTTAAGCAAATGCCTAAGTGCTTTGTTGAGTGAAGGCCAAAACCCACATATTTCATTGCAAAACATTTGAGTAGGATCAGAACAAACAATGATAGTCTTCTCATGCTCAGAGTATCCCACAGAAAGTCTCACTGAACCCAGTTACCCAGTGGTAACAGCTATTTGGTATCACACTTCAGCTATTTCTAATGCTCTTTCTGTAAAAATAAGAGCAGCTAACAGAGAGCTAGCTTACTTAAGGGGGGGGAGGTATTGGAGGAGAAGGGAAAAAAAAAAAAAAGGTAAGGGAATGGCTGGGATGCTCTGGCCCCAGACAGTTCTCCCTGTCTCAGCCTTCTAGGTCATGAGCCAGCTCAGAGTATGAGCCTGAAAAAATCTTCCTACCTTTCTACTTGAGTCATACCAGGATATGGAGTTAATCTACCATATATAAAAAATATATCGAATACCCTTGTAATAGATACTATTAATATATGCAAATTATCCAATTTATTTTTCTTTAAAATATTAATAATCTTCATTTTAGCACTTTGTATCAAATATCTTGATGAAAATAGATTAGCCAAACTTGATATCTCTGATTTGCTTCCCATTCTAGTGAGGCTGCAATCGTAGCCAACAAGGCCAAGAATCTGGGTAGAAAACTATTTGACATGAGCAGCAAGTAATCATTCACAGCCCATAACTTGTCCTGGATGACAGCTGTGAAGTCACCTTGGACTGCAAAATGACAGGTTTAGTTTAACAGCTTTGCCCCCATATTTGTGAAAAAAAGTCTTGAGGACCCTCCTACAGCCTCTACAGCTATAGCTTTCCCACAGTTTTCTGTGGGGTTTTCCAGAGGTCTGAGTAGAGAAAGTCAGGGTCCTTTGAACAATGCAGCACCCTCTCTGTAGCACAGAGGAGGAGATTATTAGTACAGTCAAACCTTGGGAACCAAAAGAAACTTTTTCACTGTTACCTGTATATTTTTATGTCTACAGTTGATATATTCACATTGATTAAAGTCATTGCAAACCCAAAAGGAAGAGATGAAGAACTATATATGATTATAGTACATAAGGAATTCTTAAGCTGAAGGTTTGAAGTGTGAGTTTGTGTTGTTAATAGATGGAAGTGAAGAACCGTAGAATAAATCAGTCTGGAAGGGGCCTCTGAAGGTCATCTGGTCCAGCCCCTCACTCCAGACATGGCCAGTGAGATAGAATTCATGAAAAGGGAAAAGAAATTCAAATATGCACTCATGCTACAACCCTTTGATATCCAGGATTAAATGAGAAATTTACCTCTTTCTCACAGAGTAAATAAACTAACACTCCAGATTTCTTCTTACTAGAGCAATTTTTCATTTATGCTTTACCAGACATTGCATGGACAAGCAGCAGCAATATAGTCTTTGCCCCAAACTGCTTACAGTTTGGACTTAGGTAAAACTTAGGTGAAGTAGTTGAAAAGCTCTGAAGCAGACTTGATTTCTTTTTAAGAGAGAGCGATTAAGAGAGCCAGAATCAGAGTTCAAATATACATACACATGTACATGAGGAATAAAGCACTTTTCCTCACCTCAGTATATTTTCCAGCAAAATATCTTCCAGTGAAAATAGCGACCTATTGTTGAGTGATTTGTTCAAAAACAGTTCTGCATAACTGTATTAAAAAAATTAATGGGATAAGTTCATTCCTCTTGTAATTCCACTTACTTCCCAGTCTCTACAGTCCAGACACTTGGGGAGGGGGAGAAGAAGAAAAGAGGGGAGAGAAATTTAAGAATATTTCAAGCATACTCTTTGGCAAAAACTCTAGATCAAACTGATAAGCCTGCAGACTGCTGTGCATTCTCCATCACAGTCTTTAAAAAGTGAAACAACCATACAGTACTTCCAAAAATAATATTCAGAGAATAAGACTCAAGATAACAACCCAATTTTATAAGAGTCCTGATAGTTTAATCAAAAATGAAAACTGCTGCCTTGTCTTCTCACTATGCTTTTCTTGTCACCTTACCAGGTCTAAAGCCTCTGTTACTAGAGAGTAAAAATTTTAAAATTCTCACTATTATACAAGACAAAACAGTATTTCTTGACATGGGAGAGTAGCTCTCCTCAGATATTCACTAGTGCAGAACACTGCAGCAATATGAGCTGTAATTCAGCTGAGAATTTCCCTACTAGGATAAGTAATCCTTTTCTCTAGGAACACAGACACCTTCTCCTGTGGACTTCCCTTGGTTTCCCCAACACATCCTCTTACACATACACCCAGCCTTCTGCTTCACCTCCACTACCAGCGCTCAAATGTTGCCAAAGCAATCATTTCACTCAATCATCATTAGGTTTTCCCTTATATACATGAAGAAAAGGAGGCACAAAAACATGAAGGTTAGTCAAATTAACATGCTGTGAGCAAGGAAGAAATAAAACTTACTTCCTGACCCCAGGCTTTCTTGACGTTTCCTTCTATGATGGTTTTTGCCCTGAAGTTCTTTTGGAAAGAGAATAAACTGAAGAATATTAAAGCATGGTAGTTCAGAAAAGGAAGGAAAGGAGGAAAAAGGCTTGTACCTAAGCCAACAATCCAGTCAGAGCTTGGGTTAAAGCCTAAGAGGTCTGCGTCTCAGCAGCCCTGCGGTTTTGAGGAAGAGCTATAACACCCACTTGCAAAGTGTACCTGATCTGGCTCTGCCAAGATGCCCATGCACAATGACAGCCACTCTCCAGTGCTCCATTTACTCCAGTGTAAGAGTAGGGGATCTGAAGGCTTTGGCAGAGCAGGTGGAATACATAGGTGCCAAAATGATATCCCTTGATGGAGCTTTGCTTAGTTCACTTTGTTAAAAAAAAATCTTATGAATCATATTTTAAACACATTAAAATGACATTAAGCTTGCAAAGTCAAGCATTCAAAGATGCGGGAAAACACCAGAGTTAAGGTTTTCTGTGCAAATTAAATTAGTCTCATAAGACATAGGCATTACAAAGCTTATCTCTATTCTAAGGTGCAGTCTTTCATTACTTTATCATTTACTTCTCCTCTCTCCTCCCCCCCAAGTAAGATCAAATGCTGTCTGCCAAATTTCCAGTGGAAAAGCACAGACTGTAAGATTGTTTGTGGGTTTTTTTTTTTCCAGTGAAGCAAGATGCAGGACATTTTCCCTTTGTAATGTGAACAAAACAATGTCATTTTCTGTCAGCTCATTCTGAGAAGTACACTGATTTAAGCTTGGCTGAAATCCCCCCCCTCCCCACCTCTCCTGAACGAAGACACCCATCTGGAAAATCTCAGTCTAAACTATTTAAGCTTTGGCAGAGTTAACACAGACAGTTAAAAACATGACCTTCTGACTGAAAGCGTTAAGCAACCTTAAGCATAGGTAGCGTTAGCAGCCCTGTCCATCACACATAAACACAAACAGAAGAACGAGATCGTAATATTCTGAAGTTTTTACAGAGTGGGAAGGAGATCCACTGTCAGAGCTGTGTGAGGAATATGTCTAATGCCTCTTCCAGCCAATGCAATGGCATCCTTCAGTAGCAGGATTAACAATAGATATTTGCACATTTTCCTACAACTGCTCTGCCAAAGCAACTTGGCCCTGGCCTTCCAAACCTTCTGTCATACCCTCAATTACACTACCCCAGCTCTGGGAAGAAGTAAAATATTCCTTTCCTCAATATATGCTGAGGAAAAGGTTTATAGCAGAGTTTTTCTTCTGCCTACATATGTGGTTTTCATTCCCATTGGAAGACTAGCTTTGGCAGAAGTTCAGTGTCCCAGAGAGCCTCCTCTTCTCTCTTCTTTGCATCCATTTACTATTTAGCTGGCTGTTATTCCACATCAGGTGCTGCTTTGCACTAGAACATACAACTACAGTAGTCATTCCTCCTCTGATCAATAAAAGGAGATTCCTTCTATGCATTCATAAACCACGCTCAGCTAGTTCAGTCACAAGGTACTGAACCAGTTGCAAGAACCACCAGGGAAATGCACTGTCTCTGTCTTATGCAGCATATGTAATTAATAGTCCCTTCTGCCCTCCAGAATTATGAACCTCAGAACCTCACTAATAAATCATCCAGAAACTTGTTCTTAGGTTAGTGTTATTCCATTAAGACATGTATAATATTACCAATACTAATAGGTGGTTTGGTTTTGGTGTTGGGTTTTCGTTTGATTTTATTTGTTTGTTTGTTTTAAGGGAGGGAGCACTGTTACTTTAAAAGAATTGCAGCCAGGTGAATGGTAGGAATGTGAAGGTAATGTTCACTGATCATCAAAACAGGATGCACACACAACATTTATGTGAAGCAACACCATGGGGAAAAGCCATGTTCTTCCTCCCTCCCACTCTCCCTCTGCAGAACAGGTTCAAACCAGCTGAAATTGGCTGTCACGCATTTGCTCCCCTCAGCTGGGGTACCCCAAAAGCTGCTCTGCACTGCCACTGCACACAGGAAGGACCACCAGCGGCTGCTAGAGCTCCGCACGGGTGGCACCCGCACACACAGCTCAGCAGCTGCAGGAGCACTGAGGAGCTGCTCGTCTAGCACTGCTTGCCCACTTCCTTGCACTGGAAAGGAGCTGAGTAAATTCAGCAGTGAGTAATTTTAAACTTAAAGCTCACCAGTCTGCATTGCTGGTGTTTCCCAGGCTGTGAAGCACATCTCCCCCATCCTGCTCTAAAATCTGCGTAATTTATAATCATCCCCCACTTCAACATTATGAACAAAGCAAGCAGGTTGATCTAGCTTGGGGACAGCTTTACAAACAAAAGTTCATTTCAAACCACCTCTTGCTTTGGGGCGCTCCCTCCATTTCCATCAGGATGGTTCAAGTTCATGGCCTAGATGATCTTCTTGACTGCCTGGCTTCTGGGTCTGCGAGCCACATCACCTGCCTCGGGACATCAGCAGAGGCCCATGAAATCACCCCCTGCCAGGATCAACACCCCCGAGCAGCCTCTGTGCTGTTTCATGTAACCACTTCTAGGCGGCCACAAGGTCATTTGGTTGAAGAGGGAAATATTTGGTTTGTGTTAGCTAAAATTAGTCAGCGGGTGCAAGGTATTCCTTTACTTTGCTGCTAGAAGCTTGAGAGTAGCTGGATGTTCTGAATGGAAAAATCATTAATATAATGAGCAAATATCTTCCTTTCAAAAGTGCCATGTCCTCCACGTGGCACAATGTTCACAGTTGTCCTAGATAGAGTAGGGTTTTAAACACAGCAGGAAGAAGACTGCGGTTTTGGACTTTTTTTTTTTTTTTTAATTTAATATATTTTAACAAGTTACTGCATTAGGTTTTGTAACTATTGTCCAGCTAAAAGCTAACTGGGAAAGGACCTCTTAGAAAGAAAACATTAATGATCAACAATTAATGTATTCTGCATTTATCTTTTTCTATCAGAAAAAGGCCAACTTTTTTTTTCTTCCCCAACGTTTACTCATTATTTTTACTTCCTTGAAGTAAGCAATTATATAATAAACTGTATGCAGAAGTGAGGGAAAGAAATTTACTTCCCATATAACAGAAATAAGTAGCAAACATTTATTTTCTTTGTGGTATGATGATGTCACTTACTTTGCCATCTGCAGCCAGCTTAAAATCAGGGTTTCCATAGAATAACATGTCATCTCACAGCCCATGCAGACCTTTCCTACACAGGACACCACACAGGCTGTTGTGCTGGAGAGTTGCTCTCCAGGCATGTGTGCTCACAAGTCCCTGAGCCGGCTTAGGCCGCAGCAGCTTTTCTCCCACTGGCCTCCTGATAGAAAGCCTTTGCCTGCAAAACATGCTAGAGGGGCTCTCGGCAAAATGGGACTAGTACCCTTATACTCGTGTATATTTGATTATGTGTTGATATAAGCATACCTTTTCACAGATCTTCAACCCTATGTGTTCCCTAGATGTATGATTAAGGACACAGACCAGTCCATTGCAAGCAAAATTCGACATTTAAAAAAATAACTCCTTGTTATTTTACCCATCACAAAACCAGAACATAGATAGGCAGCCAAGCTTCTGTTCCTGCAGCCCTCCTTCTCTTTGAATTGTACTTTCTCTCCCTTTTGTGCGGCCAGTTTCCCTCATTCTCAGTGAGTCCTAATCCGTTCACTTTCCTGCTCAGCTGGCTGGGAACATACAGCGAATTCACACCTATTTCTGTGTGTTCTCTTTGGAGATTTCCTATTCTTCCTTCAGACACAGCTGATTTCCTCAGAGTTCAGTTCCAAGGTGGCCCCATTCAAATGGGAGACACGAAGGGTAAACAACAATTTACAGGAGATATTTAACCCTATTCTGCCAAATATCAAGGGATTACACTGATGATACTGCAGCATCGTAGTTGTCAGTGGGGACTGATACAAGCATGTGGACAGATCCCCTACATTATAACAGACTCAGGACAGATTTTGCACATGGGAAATGAGGGATGCTTTTGTTTTCACTTACTAAACATGAAATACAACATTCAGCCCATCTGTAACATGAGAGTTAGTTCATTTCTCCATGAATTTCATTATTCTCTCTTAGAGGTATATTATTTCAATAATTCTGCCCAGGATAATCCAGTACTTGGGATTAGCAGTACTGAACCTTTGAGAGCTAGAAAACCACTTTATTATGAAGCCAAGTGATGAAGAAATACAAAAAAACCACAGCTTGACAGACTGACATTTGTACTCTGATACATTAGTACACAATGTTGGTTTTGACATAACTTGAAGTCTTGGTGTAACTATGCAACATCAGAAATTAATTACTTCCTATTTCTATTCATTCCCCCTTCACTTCAGAAACTGTTTCATTAAACAGATAGATGCCTGACTTTTCTCTAATTCACCAAACCACACTGACTTAAACAATAACAAAACCAAATCAAATCAAGTCAATCTACTACCTATTATTCAATCCCTTTCAGGAATTTGCATGATCTAAAGCATATCACAAATATCCCAAGCAGCAAGAGCTGTGGGGGAAAAAACTGCATCCCTCAATCTTTCAATGTAAACAGAGTATTGTGCCTCAAAGTAAAGGTTGCTGCAACATTGACACGATTTCAGCATTACCTCAGTAGCACCAGTTTTTACAGCCTGGAAAAATCAAGCCCTGGCACATCAGTCGACCTTTCTCAGCCAAGTTGCCTCCCCAGCTTTCCTCTTCGCATAAATCTCAACCCTCAAAATACAAAAGTTAAAGGTGCAGTCTTCCTTACAGAAACAACCCAGAATTTGGCAAGACTTGGAAAGCCTTAAATGGTTAACGCCACATCTGCTTCCATTCGTTGGCATTTTTTAATTCTAATTGAAAAAATAAAAAGCTGTAAACTGGATGACAAACATGGACACCAACTATTAATGTTTCTGTTCGTTTGCCACGTAAAACAAGAATTCCAGTTTACTACTTTATTTTTAGATATTGCTTGCTCATTTGTATCCTCATCTGTGGGTTTTGAACTTGAAAAAATTACACTGCAGATTGCGTTTACACTTTGCAGCTGCTCTAGGTATAACATTTTAATGTCATTTCAAAGGATAGGTTGTATTCATCTTTACATTCTACCAGCGGATGTGCAAAAAGCAGAAGAGTAGTGAATTTTTTAATTTATTTCTTTAGAAAGGAGAAACCTGTTGGGATCTTTCTCTGTGTCAGAGAAGTTTTTGCTTAGGAAAAAAATAAAACAGATGATAACAACTATAAAAGGGGGGATGGAGCGATGATAGAGAAGTGTTGAAGTGCAGCTGCTGCTCTCATCATCTTTGAGGTTGCTGGAGGGAGCTGTAATGGACAGGCAACTTGACATATGCTCTTAAACGCCAGCCTGCAGAAACACGAACCAGTGGGTTCTTGTTTTACATGTGTGGGGAGGTGAACTTGCCTTTGCAAGTTTGGCAAAACTGATGTTAAAATATTGTACATACTGGGGAAGAACAACTCCAGCAGTGCAGATTCCCCAAGAATAAACAATGGTGTGAGTGACCACGAGCCTTCATTTTCCACTCTGGGAAGGTATTAAGGGTCCAAAATTAACCAAATCACTGAAAAGTATAATAGAAATCCACATCTGGATGCTGAAGGGAAATAAATTGAAGTGAGAGCAAAGTGACAATTTTTTTCAACAGAGCTGGTGGTCAACCAATGGCACAGTTATCTCTTGGCGTCTTCCCACACAGACTAGATAACTTCTTTTTAAACTAAAGTAGGCAACCTGAAAAAGTATGGAGCTCAATACACATACAGTGAAGGCACAAAATATAATGACCTATAACAGCTAGGAGCTCAAGGAACCTTATTTAAATAGTCTTTTCTCAGCCTCCGAGTCTTTGAATAACCTCATCAAGTTCAAAGAACAAAGAAAAAGTTAGGGACAGCTGCTCCTCTACAAAACTATAACAGTGCAGTGTATTTCTCTTTTTACTTAAGTGATTTTATCCACAGAACATAAATAGGTCTTGTCCATAGCATCTAGCCATAAACCCAACTCCTTGGAGCATAGAAGCAAGAAGATTTACTAAAAACTGAGAAGTAACATCCACACCAAAAGAAACACAGGCTAGTCATCTTCTCTTTAAGAATTTTTTTTATTATTTATGGCCTAGTTTTATTATAGAAACATTCTGCAGATTTTTTCTGTGTCAGAATATTTATAAATGTTGTATATTCTCAAACTATAGGTGCATGGTATCAATAAATTATGCAGTGAATGTAACCTTTGTCTTCTAGCCCATGTTTGCAAATGACTTTCTAGCATTTCACTGAACAGGTGAGAAACACACAGACACGCAAGTAACGCGGCAATCGGACACTCCAGTCTAGACTACAGCAGAGACTCAAACAAATGAAAGAAGCTATTGTAGCTAGTTAAAATAATCCATTGAAGATAACTATTATTTTAAAATAATATTTTTAAACATTTTAAACATTTTATCTGAGAACACATCTCATTTCAGCTGCAGGCAGGTTTTGGTCCAGAAGCTGGATTCTACACTCACAAAGCAAATAAATGAGCTAACAGAACAAATAATAAAATGCACCTAATTGAATACTTCATTTTGAAACCAAATAAAATCATCTTAATCATGCAGATATCTGTGATCAGATCTACTTCGGCGACTTCTGAGTCTAGGCTTTTTTTGTTAAATACCAGCAGTCAGCCACACACAGCTCATCACATAATAAAAAAAAAAAAAAAAGTAGAATCTAATCACAAAGCAAACACTCTGCTGTAGTATCTCTGTAGAACAAAATAATACTGAAGGGCCACAGCCTCCTTTCAAAACATGTATGAAATTGCCGTTGACATCTGCTGGGACTCAGCGTGCAGCAAAAGAGCAGGATGTGGCCTCAAGAAGCAAACTGCTTCAGAGTGGTTCACAAACAGCATACCAGCTTAGCGGCGAATCCTGCACCTCTTGCTCATACAGAACCCCCACAGGTCGGCAGGATAATTTAGTCTGGAAAAGGACTCCAGGAGTCAGATTTTTATGCTATTAAAAGTGAGATTAAAACAGACGCAGATTTAGACTTTCATTTATTTAGATTCATTTTATTCATTTAGATTATGAAAAGTGCTTTCCTTAAACAAAATCTGTTAAATGTTATAGTATTGAACTATGTCCCCTTTTCCTTGTACTTCGTACTTACTAAATGCTGAGTAATATGAACCTAACCATATCCTTTCCCTTAAAGCTAAAAAAATCTGGATATTCTCTCTATCAGCAAATAAAGATAAGAGTAGCATGCTGAAAATGCCAATTTTACTGCATATTTCAAGAGGTGATAACACACTTTTCATGGCAAATTCTTTTCTCTATCCAAAAATCAATAACTTAACCATGCTCTTTTTCTTGAAAAAAGCTGGAATTTTCTGAAAATATCAATTACAAAGCCATCTCTGTATTATTACAAATTTATGACATCTCAAGAGCAAAAATAAGTTGTAATTATGGCATAGTGGGAAATGAGTAAATAGCCAACTATTTGTGGTGGGAAAGCTTTCAGGAAAAATAAACTTAAGCAAGGACACATGAAAATGCTGAAAACTAATTGAAGAATGTGAAACGAGAGTGCTTTTGTACCTATGCAAAGGTTCATATTCAGCCAAGAATTCACGGGAAGGGATGGAGCCTACAGTGACTGAATACATGACATTTACAAATAAAAGCAGCTGGCTATGAGTCTCTTAAAACTAATCAATTTTCCAATACATTTTATTATGGTTGTCAAAAATCCAATGATGCAGGTTAGTAGGATGTAGCTATTAAAAAAAAAAAACCAAACCCCCATGGTAGCTGCATAATCTTTGCTTATTTGAAAGTCTGACAGTTTCCCTTGATTAAAGGGATACTTCATTATGAGTATTAAGTGTTGCTTTATGAGTTATGTAAAGTTTATGATTTTTCATTTCTGCTTTAGAATCTTAACCACATTGTCTCACTTATGCATAATCCATCAACCCAGGTGACAAATAGTCTTCTATATTTACACACTAGGAATATACAAGGAGCATACTGTATTAGCAGCTGAAAATACAAACGCTACTGTCAATCAAACTGGCTGGCATAGGACCATATTTCTTGTCACCAAGAGGCTTAAAGCAAAGAATCTGTGCCTAATTCTCTTAAACCTTACAGGTCAAAAGGTTTTAAAATTATTTTTGACACCATTTCTTTGCTTTGTCAACAGGCCTGAGTACTTTTTAACATGTAAAGGATATCAAAAAGCTGCTCATCGGAACAGTCTGGCATTAGCAATTTATGGGTTTAAAGTCTGGAGTGCACAGTAATTCCACTGGTATAACAGCATGCCGTTCTGGAATGAGAAGATGGAGATGTGGCTGTAGGACTGTAACTTTTATTAATGCAAAACCTCCAAACCAATCACCCGCACTCCGGGTAACCAGCACTTGCTGAGTCAAAGCCACCTCACAGCCTAAAGCTGCACTGCAGCGCAAAACACCCTGCTATCATGCACAAGCTGTTACGCAGCCACTTTCCTTCCCAGTGGTTTTATGCCTGTTTCAAGGTCTTGCTTCCCCCACACACCCCCAAACACACATACAGGGTCTCTAAATTGGCAGCAGTGATGTCCTTCTCATTTGTTGAACTATTCTGCACATAGATGACAACAACCACCCTTGACAAACCGGGGCTTTTTAAAATTTTCAGGAGCCCAGCTCTTTGAGCCATTCTTACTACAGATGCTGTTTTGCAGCAGGACCAAAGTCCCAGCTGAAGCTTTGGTCCCATCCTGACAGGCCAGCAGAAGGAAACGTGGTTCCTTCCCAGCGGAGTTCGCAGTCCAGAAATTCTGAAAATAGTGAATGACTGAAAAACAATCCCCCTACGCAAACTGCTGGCTGCAGCTCTCGGGGACTGTAGCCAGCATCTTCCACTCTCTGCCCAGTGCTTTCAAGACACAGTCCCTGTGATCTGGCGAGGAGTGGAGACACGCCATGCAGCAGGCAGTGCAGCACTTCTCACAGAGCCAAGAGCTCACAGTGGCAGGGCGCTGACCTGCCGCCTAGAAATTACTACACAAATCTCTTCCCAGTTTGTCCAATAGAGCAAGCCCGGTGCATCCTCCCAGCAGAGTGGAAAGCTTCCCAGCTGAGAACAAGGACAGCAGACTGGGCTGGGAGATGCTGTAAGCGATGAAAAAACTTACATGGTGAAGAGAAATAAGGTGAAAGTTGAATAACAATGGGGGGAGCTTGGACTTGGTGAAGGGAATACAGATTTGAAGAAGAGGGAAAAAAGACAATAGAATAATGTGGGGGAAAAAAAGACAAGATCTCAAACA
The DNA here is from genome assembly GCF_018139145.2 of Gymnogyps californianus. Classification (NCBI taxonomy): domain Eukaryota; kingdom Metazoa; phylum Chordata; class Aves; order Accipitriformes; family Cathartidae; genus Gymnogyps; species Gymnogyps californianus. The sequence goes on along the minus strand of NC_059474.1, from coordinate 59,898,637 downwards.
GGGAGAGGACGGGAAGGATTGAGGGGACAGAATAAGAAAAAAGGGAAATACACTGTATTTACACTGAAGAGATCATCAGAACTAGGGTCCAGTGCCCCAGCATTACATTCAGACACCAGAATAAAAACAAGCACTGAAGGAAGCTTAGAAATTCTGGAGTAGGCATGCCCGTTTGCATTGCCCAGAGGTACTTATAGAATCATAAGATCATTTAGGTTGAAAAAGACCCTTAAGAACATTGAGTCCAACCGTAAACCTAACACTGCCAAGTCCACCACTAAACCATGTACCTCAGTGCCACATCTACATGTCTTTTAAATACTTCCAGGGATGGTGACTCAACCACTTCCCTGGGCAGCTTGTTCCAGTGCTTGACAACCCCTTCACTAAAGAAATTTTTCCTAATATCCAATCTAAACCTCCCCTGGTGCCACTTGAGGCCGTTTCCTCTTGTCCTATCACTTGTTACTTGGGAAAAGAGACCGACACCCACCTCGCTACAACCTCCTTTCAGGTAGCTGGAGAGAGCGATAAGGTCTCCCCTCAGCCTCCTTTTCTCCAGATTAGACAACCCCAGTTCCCTCAGCTGCTTCTCACCGGACTTGTGCTCTAGCCCTTCACCAGCTTTGTTGCTCTCCTTTGGACACGCTCCGGCACCTCAATGTCTTTCTTGTAGTGAGGGGCCCAAAACTGAACACAGTATTCGAGGTGCAGCCTCATCGATGCCGAGTACAGGGGGAAGATCACTTCCCTAGTCCCGCTGGCCACACTATTTCTGATATAAGCCAGGATGCTATTGGCCTTCTTGGTACTTCCCAAGACTTGTTATGAGGGCTCCCTCTCTCTTTTTCAGGGAACAGGGATTTGAGATCCTGTAATGAAGGGCATTACAAAACTATGAACGCTATATGAAAACCAGCTTCTTGCACAGGAACAGAGCTGATGCCTTGGCGCTAGTGAAATCGATGGTGCTTTGAATGTGGTAAAGGAGGTGGTGATGATGAGAACAGGTGCTGGTGTCCCCACACTTTTGCTTTACTGCAGAGCTGTCATTGCCAAAGACTACATTCTCCCCCTGTTTCTAAAAGACTGCGCAACATTAACCTACACTTGTCCCCAGGCTTTCCCAAACGTTAAACTTAAATATAATTATTATTAATAATAACAATAATAATACGCAGCCTGGAAGACCCTGGTCTTGCTGGAGTGGGTACCTCCACATTCTTCCCCACCCTTACAAGAGTTAATTCTCCTGTCTGCCAAACTGCTTAGTTCAGACACTGGAGCAGAGGGAAGAGGAGGAGAAAAGAGGGGGAGGGTAGCCAAGACGACAACTCTGTGCAACCCCCAGAAGTGCTCTGGGGCTGTATTTTGGCCCACAACCCAATGCTAGTGAGTACCACTGGCTTCAACTATATTGAAAATAACCTTATGATAATATTTCATCTATTTTCCTCCCTACGCTGTATGTGTGAACTGAGTCTGGTTTTTATTTTGGTTAAGGGCAAGGACACTGCATTCAACAACCCAAACCAAAACTCCTGATTAAAACAGTGTATTTCATCACAACATATGCACAGGGACATAAATATCTAAATAGACATGGATTTGATAAAACTTGTCATGAACCAAAGCAAAAGAGAGACAATGAGCTGCAGAACACTATTGCACATAAGGATCACAGCTCAGCCTTCCTTAACTTTACCCTGCTTGGGCCTTGTGTCAGGAGAACAGATTACTTAGGGCTGTTAGACCTCCCTTCCTTTGCTCCACTGTTTTACTATGTCAGCTTGCTGTGCTGAAATTCAGAAAGCAGCACAGCCACGAGCTTCTCAGATCTCACCGTAGACAAAGAGATGGACACAAACCTCACCCCTAGGTCTGACCTTTGTAAGGGTTCCAACCTGTCTGTCAGGATAGGGTAAGTGATAGATAACAGCCCATCTTAAGGGGTGGGAAGAAGAGAGGGAGTAAAATACATCTTCCATAGTGGGAAGCAGGAGAGATGAAAGGCAGAGATAGAGGATTCCCATCAAGAAGTGAGGTGAAAAAGATACACATATCTTGGAAGCAGAGACTGCAAAGTTCATGAAAAGCAGGAGAAACAGAGACCCTCAGTGAGAACAGAAACAGTCCAGAAGAAGAAAGACAGCAGCTGTATTATGAACCCATTCCAACTTCAACAAAAGGAAGTATAGGAATTTCTACTGTTACTGGAGCACCAAAAAAATTTCAGATGTTTACAAGGTAACTAAAACGTCACTCTTGGTGGTGGATTACAAAATGTAGTTCAACTCAACTTCTGAGCAATTTGAAGGTTTTCCTCTTCTTCCCTCTAACATTTGTTTTCTTTACCATCTTTCTCTTCCTATCTCCAGATCAATTAATTTTTCCTTTTTCTATAAAATTAAAGCTCGAGTTATAGTAAAAGAATTATCTCCCTTTCACTGAAACTGCAAATGCCTTTTCAACCCTTCTCTCTCTCTTCCACCTTTAACAACTCTTGTGAGTTCCAGTGTGCTCCTTTCATCCTTATTAGGTGACATTACAGAGGGTTCTGCTTTAGTGTAATGAAAGTGTAAGCTTTTCTGCTGATTTATAGCTGAATAATACATATATTGCTTACAATACTACAGTTTTATATGCGACATAGACCTGCTTTTGGTTCCTGAGATCTCTCTTCAAAAAGTGAAGCAGAGCACATTTTCTATATTGAAGGAAAGGGTAACACAAATCAGTAGAAGGACCATTAAGAAGCAACTGAGGATTACTTTGCTGTACATACATAAGAGAGCAGTCAGGTTTAGAGCTGAGAGAAAATTCAGGGAATTTCCAAGAAACTGGGAATCAGAAGAGCATTGGTCATGTGATGCCCTAGTTCAGCTTTTGAGTTCCTTCCTTTTGTGGATGTGTCTTGCAATTGAATACATCACACTCAGTTGCTGACTTTATCTGGTGCCTTCCAGGTTTTCCCTACCAAGATTTCTCTTGGTACGGAGCTCTGACTGCTTTCAACTTCTTCATTTAAAAGAGTTGGAGCGTAAGGTGCAAAATTATTTGGAAATGTTTCCCTTTGTTAAGAAAGGTACCAAGAAGTCTTACCTGCAAGAAAAACAAGTTACAAATTGGCAACATCAGGTTTCAGTAATAATCCCTTTTCCATTCTCTAACTAATTCTGTCTAAATCTCAGGCCCTTTGTTTGTCTGAGTTTGAGATGTTTCAAATATAGATCATGCAGAAGAAACTCCCAAACACAGAAGATCTGAAGGTAGCATGCAATACAGCAAGGCTGTCAGACTTGTTAAGACAGATTCAACATTGATTCAGCAGTGTATACTTTGAGGGGGGCCCAAGAGCAGGCTTTCATCCAAACCTATTGAATTCTGGTTCAATTTGACATTTAGGCTGAGGTTTGGACATGTTCTTATTTTTTTGGGAGTGATTCATCCAAAACTTTATCCAGGAAAAAATGTGGGATTAAATTAATCCTAGATGTTAGTATTTAAAAAGGAAAAACCATGTTTAATATGATCTGAATGGCAGTAGAAACCTGAAGCCACAGAAAAATGATACATATATGGGAACAATAGCATAAATTACTAAGATCAGTGCATCTTAAATACCAAAACGTATCCAGAAACAGTCTCCAGGAGAGGGATCCTATATTGCACAGAATTGGCTGAAGTAACTCAAATCTTGCCAGCACCAGGACAAAGCAGGAGTAAGAGGTGCTTCACCAGGCATGTACCAAATAAACCCCACTAATCCAGCTGGGTACTCCATAACAGCTGCTTTTGGTTGCACACGCAGTACAGGCAGGCATGGAGACTCAATTCCCATTTACTCATCTACACCCAGCCCCCAGTAACCCACACAGCAAAAAAATTGCTGCACTTTCTTGCCAAGATCCAAGACTCTGGGATTTTAATCTGGGAGGGAGGGAAGAGAAACAAAGTGAAGCCTGCAGCTGGTTTGAGTCTCGGGTGGGAAAAAAATTGAGAAGCCATAAACTATTCTATTCTTCAAGAGAAGATGGGCTCAGAAGTTTGGAACGAGATTTCTGATTGCATTGGAAAGATCAAAATGATGATAACAAAATAAGTTTCAGAAATGGAAAATGGTCTGGAAAAGGAGTCTCCATATCTGCATATCTGATCTGCTTTTCTTCAGCTGTCTAACCAAATGGTGATTCTGCACTGTAGGTTCCTATTAGCAAAATCATAAGGAAGGATTGGGTGCCAAAACATTTATTTCCACAGTGAAAGGCACATTAAGTGTTGAAAAAAATCATCAGTATTGTTGATGTTTACATTGTGAATAGTTAAGCTGTGGTAAAGTCTTAAGTGATCATTTTTGTTATGAAAAGCAATGACAGGACATTTGTATTTTGAAAGCATCTGAGTTTATCAGATTATGATTTTTAGCATATTTGTGGTCTTTCCCTAGAGCATATTGTTTGTGTGTGCATGTGCAGCTCAAGTGTTCCTATCCTGTTAGCCAAAGCGCGTATGGAAGGAGGTACTTTTATTTTCTAACTGGGGCTATCCCTCTGTACATCATACATTGGGCCCTCCTCTTCCCAGCCAAGCCCCACAAGCCAGAGAACCCCGTGCTAGGGGCTGCACTTCTCCTGGCCCAGACCAGCGATATAAGGGAGCCTTGAAATCCACCTTGCAAGAGTTCAAAACCAGCTTGGTTTACCCTCCCATCGAGCTCTCCCCATCAGTTTGTCTGAATGCACTCACTTCGATTCACTCCAACTTCCATTGCTTTAAAGATACATAGGCTTAGACAAGAACAAAAGGGTCTCACCTGATCATACTAGACCTTGTGGAAAGTATTCAAGGATTCAGCAAGTCAACGCAGCATAGCAAAGCACGCACTGAAGAGCTCTAAGCAGTCCTAAAGCACAACGGCATCTTCTTTTCCTCCGTCACTGTATTTGTTCCTTCAACAGACTGCCTGAAATGGGGGATTGACACTCTCCAGGCTCAAAATCCTGGTCCCATATGAGATTAAGAAAGTCACTGTCATACTGCTACCAGGTGTGTGTATCTAGGGGAAGGAGGCTGCGATCAGTCACCCGACAGGGGGAACCAGCCTCGCAGGGCAGGCTAAGGACCATCCATCCCCCAGTGCAACTTGCCTCAAATCCCTTTTCCTCTTGAAGTAATACACTACTGTAATATAGGACTTTTACCCAGAAAGACTACTAAGCACCGCAGGCTGACAATGCACAGGGACAAAGCCCAGCTGCTGCACAGACATTTTGCGAAGGAATGCACTTCCGTGAACATTTGTGCGCGCACCCAGTGCATCTTAAAAACAGAGGGGTATAACCAAAACAGGCCCCTTCTTCCAACCTGTCAAGTCACACACATTCAACGTGTGATTCTCTGATCCAATTCCCTCTTCGGGTTTCCCCCTGCTGGCCCCAAATCTTACATATTTCCAGCTGACTGCCATAACTGCTTTCTTCCCCACTATAAACACACATCTCAATAGAAACTGCCCAGCAGACTGCAGAGCACCCGGTATATCAGGTCAATGAATGGAAGAAAGGCAAGACCTAAGCAGGACCCCACATTCATGGAGATCTGGTAAAAGGCAAGTTCTCCACTTGTAGTCAAGGGCCAGAAGTCCTCTCCGTGCAATGCCTCTTGCCAAGCATATATCCCCTTCACCACACAATCCTCGTAGGAACTAGGCAGCATCCATGTCTCTGGGTCTATCTTGCTCCAGAGGAACACAGCTCCGCGGTCCCCTGGCTGTAGCATTCCACAGGGAGGGGAGAACTGTGTTCCCAGCCCTGTTCCAACACCCTTTTATCCACCTCCATGAAACAAAAGCAGGACTGATTTTATTGCCAAAGTATACTATTTCAGTTTTTCTAAAGGATAGGAGAGGACAGATTTCAGTTTTAGCACATCACACTGAGTACCAGTTGAGAGGGTGATTTTACTGCCTTATGCCCAAATGAAACAGATGAGAAGACACTTATGTATTTCCCTTCTTGTACAGGAATAAATACTTGTAATAACAGGTCCATTTCTATAGTCTCTGAACATCCAGCCTAGAGACAAGCTCAGCTCAGCAAAATCTGTATCACTTTATGGATATGGTTAAAAGACAGAACTTCTTTATTTAGATGAGCATAGCTCAAGACTAAATTCCTCTGAAGTGAATTTACTGCCAGCATGAAATGCAGGTCAGCAAGTGGAGAACCAGACCTTAAGGTCTGAACAGTTACCCTATGTGATCAAGGAAAGGAATCCCTGTTCCCATATTGGAAATCCATGTTCAAATACATCATCAGCCAAACCTTGTCCAGAGGCCAGTTCTCTGCCCCACACTTTCCATATTCACTCCAGACTGGGCACAGCAGGAGCACTGAGAACATACTGGGTCTCCACATCTGCTCCCTTATCCTAGGTGTAAGACAGCACAGGTACTTCCCTGCTCTCACACCCGTGTGCTCTAAGGGAGTTATTCAAAAGGGTCCCCAGCTGTTTATTTGGGAAGTTTAGCTCAATTTTCTTTAGACGCTGTCGTGGTTTAACCCCAGTCAGAAGCCAAGCACCACACAGCTGCTCCCTGTCCCCCTCCCCCTGCTCCCGGTGGGATGGGGAGGAGAATTGGGAAAGAAGGCAGAACTCGTGGGTTGAGATAAGAACAGTTTAATAACTAAAGTAAAATATAAAATTAACAATAATAATAATGAAATATACTAATACTAATACTACTAATAATAATTGTAATGAAAAGGAATATAACAAAAAAAAGGGGGGGGAAAGGAAAAAAAACCCAGTGATGCACAATGCAGTTGCTCACCACCCACTGACCGATACCAGAGCCGCGATCCATGCCTCCCGGCCAACTCCCCCCTGTTTATATACTGGGCATGACGTTCCATGGTATGGAATAGCCCTTTGGCTAGTTCAGGTCAGCTGCCCTGGCTAGGCTCCCTCCCAGCTCCCTCTTGCACACCTGCTTGCTGGCAGGGCATGGGAAACTGAAAAATCCTTGGCTTAAGATAAGTGCTACTTAGCAACAACTAAAACATCAGAGTGTTATCAACATTATTCTCACACTAAATCCAAAACACAGCACCGTACCAGCTACTAAGAAGAGAGTTAACTCTGTCCCAGCCGAAACCAGGACAGATGCTTATGTCAGGACCACTCCCAGCAGAGTTCTCTAATTCACTAGTTTTAAGTACTACCAGAACACAAGCAACAGCTATCTAGAAACTCTGATTCAATCACCCTTAGACATTTAGGCAGCTAATGATCTGCATTGCCTCTTCTTTTGCAGCATATCATCATCACAAGACCCAGACTCACAGACCCAGGTAAACAAAACTAAGATTACCTCAGAAAGAGATGTGGCCCAAAGCCTGTACGTTGGGGTGCATCCCCTTCTCTCTGAGATAGTCTTGGTGGATAAGTACACATACAAATAACAGTCTTAAGGGCTAGAGCATGAATGAAAAATGAATTTGCAGGTGTTTACACATGTAAAGCTGTGCACACAAAAAGGAGACTGTGGTGAGACCCCTTTGCAAATCAGATCTTTATGCAGTGTAAGTTGAGAAGTAGTAAGGGGCAGGTTTATTTCCTCCAAACTAGTGAAGAGAGACAAGGGGGTGCGGGGGGGGGGGGGGGCTTGTTATACAGATACGCAGTGCTGGCTTCCAGAGATTGAATTAAAGTTAAATTGATATAATTTCCAAAATTCCTCAATACGTCACTAGCAGCATGGACCCTGGGAAGTGCCAGAACACAGCTGTCCCACTATTTTCTGTTTCCTTGACAAATCAAAAAGTTGTTTTTCTCCTTTGTAATTCAGCCAGTGTCGGGTTGTGTTCACCCCAAAAATCAAACAACTGCTTTCTTCCAACTTAACTGATTTTGACTTCTCCCCCCCCCCCATTTATTTAAAGATTGGAATGAAAATATAATTTCCAAATGTACTATTTGTTTTGACCTAAGTTTTTGATTTGGCCTCTTTCTCCTTCGCCCGCAGACATCCAATATTTTGATCTTGCAGTGAATTTACTATTTACTCACACACAATCCCTCTATTTTTAAAAGATATTGTAAAATCAGAGGGTGCAAAGACAAAGCTGCTGAGAGTGAGGGAATACAGGGGGAAGGACTTTCCATAAGGTTGGAAGTTGAAGGAGTTGGACATATTTCAGACAAGAAGCAACTAGAGGCACCACACAGAAAAAAGGTTACGGAGTGAGGTATACAGAAGATGGTTACAACAGCTATTTTTCCTTATCTAAATTCAAAACCAAGAGATTTATTCAAATTTTTTGGCACCTGGCAAATTCAAAATCGTCCAACAGAAACACTGTCATGCAGTGTATCATTAGACCAACGAATTATATGCTGCAGGAAATAAGAATAAGAACTGAGCAATATTCAAACAGAATAGAGTAGCTGGATATATACAGGTGGACATACAGTTGGCACTGACAACTAATTTCAGAAAGTTATTAAATCACATCCCATAAGGTTTAAGACAAATTCCAGCTTAAAAAGAAGAGAACTTGATGAAACAGATTATTCCACAATCTGTCCCAAAGTTCTTACCAAAAGCATCAGTCAACTATCCTAAATGGGGGGGGTGTCAAATTATGATCAATAATTGAGAAGAAAAAAACCGTGAGAGGACAGGAGAAAATTTTGCCTTTTGTGCGAAATTCAGGTCATAATCCTGTTGAGTCTGTGCTTATCTTGTATATCTCTACTAATGACATCATTTTTTTCATTGCTTCTCATCACACGGAAAAGACTCCATGATGGAATGACACATTAAAGAACTTCAGGGACTACGAAAGAGTTGAAGAGGAAAAACCAAGCCAAAATCCTGTCTAAGAAATACTTCCTGCTCATGTGCAATGGGGTGAACGGCACAGCTGGTGAAGCTGAAGATTTTGGTAGCATAGATCTTCACATCACATTCCTTTTGAAGAGATTATATGAATGGAAAATCCCATTTCTCATGGATCATCTCTGTTGGAAACTAGCTGAAGAATGTTAAGGTTGCAAGGCACACATGCAGAGAAAGTGCAGCAGGGATCAGTGGACGAAGATAAGGATGGAGGAAGAATTAAGCGAAGAGCAGTCCTATCACTGATCTTCAAAATGGCCAGCTCCCTGAAACAGAGGAAACTGTAAAATAACCTAATGGAAAGGAAGATTTAGGCAGAAATTGCAACTGAAAATTGAAATTCCCAGAGATATAATTAGTAAGTGAGTTTAATTGATTAGGAGGACAACTACTTTGCCAATTCAGAAACGGTTGATGGATTTAGAGATGAAGAAGGGGAAAAAGGTAGGTTTTTCTGGTTAAAACCAAAGTATTAAAAATACTGCATAAAGATCCGTGATGCAGATTATTTTTAAAATATGTTGGAAATTTAAGAGGGTGCAGGAAAGAGCCACAGAAACATTTTAAGGACTGGAGAAAATGCTCAGACTTTAAAGGCTAAATCTGTTTAATTTATTAAAGCAAAATATACTGGTATCTTCACATAAAAAGTAGTAAATCCTAAAGGACTTTTTTGAACCAATGCTAAAAGTTATAAGTAGTATCTTGCAAGTAAAGCCAAGAGAACGCAGATAAAATAAAATAGTATCATTTTGGTTTCTGAACAGTGAAGTTGATTAACCATGGTAGCAACTACAAAGAGAACTGGAAAAATTTTCATCATTTCAAATCAAGACTGTTTTGGGAAAATAGATCTCAACTAAAAACAAGCAATGGGGATCAATGCCTGTGTATTGTTTCAGTCAAGTTTTCTGTCCCACCGAATACAGGCAGTTAGAACAGATCGTATCATAATCTCTCCTGGCCCTTAATTCTCTGCATCTTGTGCCTGCAGTTCTGGTTGCATGTCCTATAAGACCCCAAAACAGATCTTCCATGTAGTCATACTTATGCCTAAGACTAATCTACATTTTACTAAACTTTCTTCCCCCCTTTCTTGCAACTGGCAGATGAAATATTACCATTTTCCACTGTCCACTCAAACATTGCTTTACACTTTGTATGCAGCTCTTTATTGTGTAAATAGTACTACCACATGTTTTACATCATCTCCTTCTGGAAACAAAGATGATGTTAGCACAGAATTACACCATCCTGCACCTATCCTCTGCTTGTATGTAGTTCAAATGGAAATTTGAAACATTAGGAACCTAACATGGGTCCAGTTTTTGAAGTTACAGTACACAGAAGCCTAAGATCAGGACTGCATTAAATCATCTTGGCAAACACTCAACACTGAGGCAAGATTAAGTATACCTAAATTGTTCTCTTTAAACCGCTGTTAAGACCTACCAACAGAAGGAACCCCACAGCCTGCTAGGTAACCTAGTAAAGAACAGAATTAAATTACTGTTGGGGGCTAGATCACTAACTGGTGTAAATGAACACTAATCAATGGGCCAAAGAAGTCACCTAACTACATGAAAAGGTCTGACACATGGATGATGAAGATGCCTGCTGTCCCAGTAGCTTCAGTCCCAGAAGACAATAGCAGTGTAAGCTATTGCTCTAATTCTTAGTAGTGACTCTGTTGCAGATGCATTCCCCACCAAGCAAACAATGAGGATGATGAGCAATAAACATCTCAGCTGCAAGTCCACCAGCATCTTTCAGGGCTGATATTTGCTTAAGCTAGCACTGAATTCCAAGCACTGTGCATTAAAATATGCTGTTCACTGAGTGACCTCAGCATTTCCAGTTTTGCATATTAATTTTCTCTCTAAAACAGCCAGGTTCTAATATTATGTTTCATAGGGTGCATCATTTCAGTAACCCTGACTGATGCTCAGTAGCACCTGGGAGAAGGCCAGCTATTCTCATCCAAGTTCATTCATTAGACTTTAGTGGAAAGGTCATGCTATTCAAAGGAAAGCTATACCACAAGAGTTATTTTTGCAGCTCACAGAAAGGGTTTCACCAAGATCCATACTATCGTGTTGCATACTGCTCATTTTCCTCACACTTACTTGCCCTGTCAGCTAATACATCGTTCGCACACGATGTTTTCAGCTGGTTCAATTTGTGCCCCCACAATGAATTAGAAAGGCAAATCTGAATGCTCTTGTTCCTAATTACACTGTCAGCACCAGCGGCCAAAGAATTATGGATTTAGGTGCTCAGACTTATACCACAGATGAAAGAAGCAAAATTGAGTGAATTGAATGAAACACCCTAGAAAATAAGCTATGGAAAGTACAACCAGAGCCACTAATCTACAGAACTGCAGCAGAACAGCAAAGTCTATGACGTGTCAATAAGGATGTACAAGTGTCCTTCACAGGATTTACAATGTATATATTAAGAAGCTAGAAGGATTTAACAAAATTGCTGTACTGACAACCTTAAAGCTAACTGCATATGTTTTGACATCATATATGGTATGGCAGAATACCACCACAAAGAGGTGCATTCCAGACAACTCATGCCAGTGTTTTGAATAAGATATGATTTATATTTACTTTTGTTTTGTATTTTTACTAGGGGATAAATAACAAAATAAAACATGTCACATTTTGTTTATTCTTTTTTGGCCTTCCCAGCCAAGCATGCTCTCAGTCTGCAAACATTTAACATTTTCAGCATCAGTGCTTTACCACAGAAGACATCTGAAGGTTATCCTCTTCCCTTTACTCTAATAAATTATATAACTCAAAGGTTGATCAAAGCATTCTCTCAACTTGAGCAAAGTAATGAAAGAAAAGTTTAAATTAAAATCATTTAAATTTCCTCAGTATTAAAAATGTGGCTATGCATGGCAGAGAGAGGAGGGGGTTGGTTTTTTGTTGCTGATTTTTTTTTATTATTATTTTTTATTTTTAAACAGACATAATCAAATCTTCTTTTAAAGTTGCAGTTAATTCCCAGCTGGGAGAGGGTACAACCCATATGGAATTAAATTTCTCTTTGGAAATCATGTGTTTGCATTCCTCCTGTATGATGATTTTTACCACACCAGAAACTTCCTAATTAATTGCAACCTACTTCACTATACTGAAACAGATGTAAATAAGAACTTTTTCTAGTCACTATAATCATCCTCACTACACATGTATGTAAAGGACAGCACTAGAGGCTTTGCGCACCTACAGACTAAATTGCATTTCACCATCTCCTGCAGAATATTAGCAGCCTTTTCCAGCTGAATGAAGGAGAGAAGCAAGATTTCAAAAAAATTTCACTCATTGCTACTCTCATTCTGTTCCAAGGGAAGTCAATGCTTAGACAAAGCTCTTTGAATATCCCACCTGAAGCAACTGACTTGTCACAGAAAATGGCTCTAAGGGATGAAACGTGAAACATGACTTGAAAAAGTCACCTTCACTGTGTTGTGCTTCAGAGTCAGGGGAATATTATCAGAACCTGAGCATTTGGGGAAATCTGCCAAGTGATTGAGCTTGGTTTTAAGTAGAAAAAGGCTTGCAGGATCACAGGAGAGCTTAAATTATTGGAGAACTTAAAAGTGAGAAAAAGTTAAAGCAGTAAAACCCCATGAAAACAAAATACTGGAGACTGAAACATGCACAGGAGAGGCAAACATGGCCTAATGCCAATCACCATCAGCTGGAAAGATGGTACTTATTAAGGAGAGAGTTTCATACTCAAGAGACGGTTTTGGAGTAAGCCGTGGAATCAGGAAGAGGGTGGCTCAGATGATGGATAGTGCCAGTGGAAAACTAACAATAGGCTTGCTAACAAAGACCTCTGAAAATATGAAAAGACTAAATAGGAAATTGCAATATTCTCCCAGTCTAGCTCTATCTTAACACCTATTTTCCTATCTAGAAGTCATCAGTGGTAAACTAACCCATTGCCCCAACAGGACTCTCTTCAGGGTCAGATGCCGAAGGCCTCCATAATAAAGAGCTGGTCTTTTGAAGCCAAACGATCACTGCTTTCACCACACGATCACTGAGTTAGCACCCTTAGTTTATGCAATACCATAAAAAGTGAACCATGATTTGCAACATCATAGCCTTTAATGCAGCGCAACCCCAAAAGGAAAGAAACCTCCTGTTACAGAGCCTACGGCACTTCTGAAAGGAACATTATTAGGTTAGGAAAATTCAGTCAATGTGATTGGTATGAATATCTGATTTTTAGATCTCTTAAGGCACTGGATCAGGATTTGGGAAACCTGCATTTAATTTCTGTCTTTGCCAGAGACTTCCTGTGTGACCTTGGGAATATCACTCCACTTTTTTGGGCCTCTGATCGCTCATAGGCAAAACGTGGACGATAATACTTCTCCACTCTGCCATATCTATACCAGTTGTAAATTCATACTGCAGCTGTGTCAGTCACTGCTGCAGCACCTCACACCAGGTTGTCTCAGGCTCCATGGAATATGAACGCTAAAACTTGTTTTAACATCTATTGTTTCAAAAAAATTCTAGCCTTTTAAAACTTCTTCATTGCTTCAGGAAGGGGATGTCTGTCCTACAGTGATTCAATAGCTTGGAGGGGAATGTGTCTCCCTGAATTTTGAATGTTATAAAGGGGCAGGTCTGCAGACCAAGGAAAGAGAGACCTGCTTTCCTAACACCAAAACCACTTCATCACACAACCTTTTCCTACTTGTCTCCCCAAAACTATTTTTGTTTCATCATATGCAGGGACTGTCTGGGAGCAGGAAGACATAAACTAAAACTCCTTTTGATAATAAAATCATAAAATGGTGAAAAAGAGGTTTTTCAGTTGAGTACCTTGCCTTGGCTTTTATCTAGTTCCTTCTCTCACTGAGCACATTTTGGGACTCCAGTGCCTTGGGATTCATACTCAAGATGTCTCCTTCTCACAATGCAATAGGCTCTCACTTTCAACCATCTACACATCCTATTCTTCATCATCTGTGTCAGGGGCTGTATGAGCCTAACAGCAGTGTCTTCAAAAAAACAACAAAAAAACCCCAAAACCACACCATGTTTAAGAACATCCAACTGTTCCACATCTGCACTGTGCTCAGCCAGACTGAAAATGTGTTCCGAGTAAGTGGTGGAAACAGGTCAGTGTAAATACTTGGCAACAACAACAGACATGGCAGTGTCCCGCTTTTTATTTCAAAAGCTAGCACATAGCCTCTGTAATGGAAAAAAAAAAATCTCTGAGGACAAGGTGGTTTGCTCCAGATAGACATTCAGCATGCCTGTTTTGATGTTCAGCCCTAGAAATCTTTTATTATGTAAGCACACCTCCACAGAGGTAGGATTTCTATTTCTTCATTTATTTGATGATCAGAAAGGTCAAATATACTTAATTTCTTAAAGTGAAGAAATCATTAGCATTTTGAGCTGCTGTCACTGAAGTCAAGCATTTTAACAGCGCAGTTATTCCTCTCTTCCCCATCCCTTTTCTTTCAGGATGTTCCCAAAAAGTTACATCAAGCAAAGTTATCAGCGTGATCATCTTTGACTTGTCCTTGGAAGGAACCTAGCTTATTTTTCACACATAAAACCTACTCAGCTTGTTTAAGCACTCAGGACAAAGAGAGCAAAAACAGATAGAGGCATTTTGCTTTTGGAAGCAGCCCTTAACAACATATAGCTTCATGGTAGTAGGGGGATATGGTTTCAATTCTAACCTGGATCAGACTCTAAATATTCTGACATAGATCAGCAGAATTGCCAAAACATATTCTTCCCTTTCAAAACATTCCATTGGCTCTGGCCTCATTAGGCAGTTTAAATGCTATTTCATTTAAAAAAATTAAAAATACAGTGTTAAAAGGTTACATTGAAATAGCGAAAAGATGTGGAACAGTACTACAATGGCACTTTAATTATTCTACTTTTGCACTCTTTGGGGTACCATAGTGTTAGCTGTCAGATTAAAATTAGGCATTGCCCAAATGAATAGCTGTTACATTTACTAGGTTCATTTCTACCAGCTATTCTGGAATTACTAAAATTAAAACCATTATTTTCTCTTATGTGGCAGGTTAAGGCAGCTTGCTATAAACACCACTATGAGAAACGCTTCAAGAACCGCAGTTGGCCCTACTTCAGACTAGGATTGGACCAGATGACTTTCAGAGATCCCTTTCAACCTAAATTACTCTACAACATCCTTAAATGTCTTTTTCCACTTCTTTTTCAAATTCATTTCCCAAGCATTTTCTTGCTTGCATTGACAAATACATTAGATTATATCACACACAGTTTCTATTGGCCACACAAGCTGCTCAGTCACGTTTTTAATCAACTCTATGGCAGCATTCAGCTTCACCGTGGTTCTTCCACTGTCACAACTTACCTTTGCATTTGGTTACTAAAGAAAGCAATCCAAATGCTAAGAAAAAAAAAAAAGGCATGTTTATACTTCCTTTAAACATCAACGGTGTTACCAGAGTATTCTGGGGTAATAATACAGCTTATGTAAGTATCACCTTACACTTCCGTCCACTTCCCTCTAACAAGTTTTTCAGACTTAACAATTTCTCATTTGCCTTTTTGCAGAGCAAAGAAGGAAAAAGGAACTTACTAAGGTCAATACCAGCATGAACCCATCATATTTCTAATCTCCTGCTTTCCTCTCCCATGTGAAGGGACATTCAGCACAGTCCTGGCCTGACTGTCTTGGTACTCCATAGTTCTCAGGATTAAATCCTAAACTCACCTGTGTTTGCCATTTACCTCAATGAGAATAGCAAGTGCCACACTGCAGTGATTTATACCAAAGGATGTAGGTAAAAAGGCACAGGTAAATGGAAACCAAAAGAACTTACTTACCAGTGGCAGATTCCCCTACTCACACACCTGCAGGTAAATTACTCATGTAACTATACTGGCTCGTGCCCCTGGTTGGTAACATCCCTTACAGGATGCTCTGAAGAAACCACACTATTAGAGAATTAGAGAGAAGGCTATCTTATAGACTGTAACTTTTTTTTTTTTTAAAGAAAATCAGGGGAAGTAGATTACTAATCAGCTTTCACTATGGAATCCTACAAGACATTATATAAAATATTATGCACATTATATTAGTAAATAGCCCAGCAAACTCTAAGTAGCAAAATGACAAAATAACGTATCTACTTCAAGACAAGATTTACATTCATTATTATGATTCAGAAAGATCTTGGAACACTTGCAGAACAGTCCCCCAAACATCAGTTGGACAGTGAAAGCATAAGCTGAACTTCACAAATTCTTAGAAAATTACTAGCAAACAAACAGAAGACTATGGTATGAGCTCAAGGTACACTTGTTGAGAAAGCAGGCAGGGTACACCACAGAGAAAATAATTTCATATTTACACTGTTTCTTATAATTCTGCCTATCTGCAGCTCAGCACACTCAGAGACATCACAAGGTCCCAAACTATCTTTCATGTAGACCACAATGCCCATCCTTAGGTTTACTTAAGTACCCAAAGAGTTCAACCACCAGAGGAATAATTCTCTGACTTATTTTAGCCAGAACTCTTCATGCCACATTTTGCAAATTGTAACGATGACCTTGACAAGCAGCAGAATTTATTATGTTTCCTTGAAGTGCTTGTAGCCCAACACATCAAGCTAATCCCTTAATTAGCTACATAATATTCAGTCACAAAGTCAGTTGCATGTTGAGAGATAAATGCACATATAGTAAATGAACAGATTAAAAGTTGTGACAAAAAAGACATCAAAATTTCACCCTTTTCATAACAACACAAGTTTAAAAAAAAAGCAAACAAAAATTCTTAGCTTTATTGTACTTTATTTTAAATGCCTGTTATACCAACCTAAAAAAACCACTAGAGTAGCTTAGGCCAGCAGTACCAATTCATCTAGTTAAATGACACCAAGATATGCTGTTCATACCACTAATGAGGATTAGCGTTCTGATGGTATTCTAAAGATAGCATTGTTAAATAAGCCAAATATACCCCAGGAATCAAGCTCAATATATAATGCCAATCTATGCCTATCAATTAGGATGACACATAGACTGCTAAAAATATACAAATCCCTAACGACCATTGGTCCTCTGAACCCAGTCCAGCTTTCTAAAACTACAGGCTATGAATACAGGCTGATAGAGGTGGCCTGTAAAGTCCAACAGTATTTCTTGCTGTGCTAAGAGCAGTGCTCAGTTAGCACAGTCTGCCTGAAGCACAATACTTTTTCATTATCTGTACCTCTGCAAGGCACTTTGATCTACTGAATAGCTGTAGACAGCAAGTGTATTACTAGTTTTTCAAAGGGGATGCTTTCACATAACTTAAAATCCATAATTGCAAAACAACTAAACATATCAGTCCTCTAAACCAGCCTTTACAACAGAAGGAAGCTCTGGGAAACTAGATTAACAAGCCTCTCCTGAGCAGCCATTTGCAACAGAATGTTTCCTACAAGGAAACACACCCTGAGCTGCATGGGCAACGCTGAAACACCTCAGGAAAACACACCACGGCCTTGAACTACACATTAGCAAAGTCATCTTTGTAAGGGACACATCTTGATGAGTTCCCTGTCAAAGATGAAGGAGACAGAGGGGCAAAGGAAATAAGAGGAAAGGAGGAATAAGATTAAGTAAGGACTCAATCAAGCAAAACAACTTGGGGGAAAAAAAAAACAACATAGTACTTTGATGCTTTCTAAAACATTCAGTCTTGCAGTCATTATACACGCAGAGGGAAAAAAAAAATTGTGTTTATAGAAGTCTGGCTGATTTAGTTTGTTAGTAATGTGTGTACCACTGACAGCAAACAGTAAAGATGGGAAGTGAGCTGTTAAAAAACTCCCTCGTGATTGCTACCAGTGTTCTGCTTCCCTCCAAAAACCAGCAGAGTGACCAGTGAGAACAGCATAAAACAGAAAAAAGCCATGAGACACAGCTGAGTAGTAATACCTGGTGTGCTTCCATTGCTGGCATAGGAGGAATTCCCTTCTGGTTTCCATGAATCCTGATGCCACAGCAACCTTGACAACACATCATAAGTGACTGCAAATCAGTTGATTCTCCAGATCCCTTTTCATTCTTGCAGGGTTTGAGTAGAGATGCCAGGTCTATCTCTAGGATACCCACTCTTCCTCTGACAGACTGCAATAACTAACTTTGATCTGCTGACTTCATTTGCAGAATAGAAGTACCTTTGACAAATTCTGTGCTCTCAGGAAAAAAGCAAAAGGCAAGGCATCCAAACGTACATACGTTTTTTCTCCTTTTCTAGCCTCACAAGCAAAGAGAGCCCTGAAGAAATTGCTCCACAAGGAACGATGAATAACGTGGTTCAAAGAAAACTAATTGAGAGTTTCAGCTAAGTAATTGATCACCATCTTTAGCTGGCCACACGCTCAATTTCACCACTTTGGGATCAGATAATACAGCACCTGTCAGTGAAAAAACAGCATCACAACCATCCTTCATAAGCACATCCAGAATAAAGTTGTGCCCAAACCTATCAAGATTTGGGTGATTTACAGTTCTAGACACATATTTTGGACATCTCTTAAGTGTCTTATTTTGCTCCACTTCTGGTATTTTTCCTTATTTTTAGGGTGATTCTGTAATGTATTGCTGGTTAAGCTTTACATTTACCTGATGTCCCCAAATATACCATACATCTTACAGTCTCTTGTTATAATGACAACAAAACAAAAGCAAAAAGCCTGCTCTTAGTGGCTGCAGGGATCTGTAGAGCCAGCAGTAGTCTTTTACCCAAGCCAGTTATAAATATACCAATACAAACCTGAGAAAGTAAGGGTAGCCATTTCCAGTCGAAAAAAGGTCTAGCAAGACTAATAGTGAAGTGCAGGACCAGGTAAAAAGGGTGTAATAAAAAAGAGCCTGAAGAGAGCGACCTTTCCCCCATATACCCCAGTGCCTTCAACATTTCCAAAAGTACACAACACATTTCATCCCAGCCACCGCAGCTAATAGTTACCAATGTCTCTACCTTTTATTGATGTGTCAAATCTCTCTCAAAGCATCCTTTGCATAATCCCATGACATAGCTCCACAACTAAGTCATGCACTGTTTTGCAAAACTGATCCCTTCTGTTTGCTTTTCAGCCTGTTGCCCGATAATTCTACGTGTAACCACTGTGAAGCTTTCATGGCCAAAACTAGAGGCTTACATGTTAAAGTACATTTTTGGCAAAAAGTAATTGTAAATACAAGGTATAGATTTGCTTTAATACACCTGTATTTCCAAATCACTGAGACACTTTATGTTCAAAAGTTATTTTTATGTGTACAGAGCATCATTAAGTACAGTTCTGGAAAATCCAGATAAATTCAAATACCTTGTGAAGTGATAGACAGTAGATGCAATACCTGAAATAGTTCTGTACGTCCAATTGGTGAAACTCTTTGCTATGACAAGTACATTAAGATTATGTTGCCAGGCATGTTTCTTTGCATACAATGTAAAAATGAAATCTTGACCATCTGATTTGACTATAACACAAAAGCAGCATTTCTAAAGAGAGCATTACCCCAGCACCCTCCCAAAATCAACTGCTACTACAGTTATAGTCTGCAAAAGCTCTAGAGAACAAGGTGCATTACTACCTGTGTGTTGTGTAAATACTCTGATACTCAGAAGGCAAGGAGCAAACAGACCCTCATGATGGGAGGGAGTTCACCCACACTTTGATGGTTCTTTGAGAAATAATGCTTTGCATCTGCTTTGTCTTGCAGGAAATTTCTCTTTTTATTTGTTGTACACAAGTATTCCAAAGATGCACAAATGTAACTCTGTAGCAGGGATTATGTTAGATATTTAAAAATGGAAATCTAAAAATAAACTGAGGGGCTCAATCTTCAAGGTCTGGAGGGAAGTACATGATTAAATGACTTTTCCTCATCTGAAAGAGAGCTTTGTTCCCACTAGGAAAGAATAGTAAGAGACTGCATATATTTTCATTTCACTTAATTCCTTAGGTTCTGCTCACTTTTTCTTATATAAAATATAAATGGTGAAGCTACCCCACTTGTTAATTTCAGGTTTGCTCACTAATGATCAGTGGAAAGAAGTTCTATGGAGAGCACTTAATGCTTCTATGTCAGGCTGCACGAGGGACATGGACCCCTTTGGAGCCGAGATTCTTTTATTTGGAAAGCCAGAACATCCGTTGCCTCAAGCCAGCTGGAAAACGCAGGAGGACAACCACAGAATACTTTCAGCAGCAGAATTTTTATTTCTAAGAAAGGTTATTTTGAAATTAACAATGAGTTACAGGGTTGGATTTTAAGTGCCTGGAAATTAACTGGGCTGCATGAGAGAAAGACTTCAGGTTGGAAGAATTAAGCAATTTTCCTCTATGTGCAGATCTGAGAAGTCATGAATGGCAGACAACAATTTTTAAGAACTGCTAGAGATGTTGTAAGAAACTCCCCAAACCAAGAAAAACCTTAGCTTCATTAGGATACGACCTAATGTCTACTAGATGAACTGAGACAACTCTTCAACACCGGTTGCAAAGGTAGGACACCATTTTGCAGCTGTTAAGAGATGCAGTAGTTGCACAGGTCTGTAGGACTATTTAATTAATGTTGAGCCTGAGAAAAAGTTGATATTTGACACCATACCATAAGGCTCATGAAACTGCACGTTAGAGAAGATACAGTCAAAATACAGAAATAAAGTGCTTTCTGAACATTTGCTGCAAATGTGTATCAGATTTAAAACCAGCAACCCATTTCTGCTTCTTAGTGGTGTATAGCATTGCTGTGGACTGCTGAGTAGCTGTCATGCTATGCAGCCTGGATGCTTTCCAGTCCTGGGTGAAGCAATCCCCACAGCATTTGCATGGTAGAAACTATGGGTTCCTTTGATGTGAGTGATCTTGAGTGAATAAAAGGTGGGTTTGGGTTTTTCTGGCATTTATACGAATTCTTCATCAATTGCTCTTGCTCACAAGTAAAAACCCATGCCAGGTGTCCCAGAAACTCATCAAAATGTTTAAGTGTTCTCCCTGAAGCCCCGTGTAGAAAATATCCAGTCTTCACATCTTATTCTAGCCTTTGCAAAAGCTGAAGGCAGTCCCTTCTTCGATAGCTGTTTTTCTGCATATTCAGGAATTGTCAGCTGCAAGTATGCTGTGAAAAAGACAGTTCCTTTGATACAACACAAGTGGTTTTTATCGAAATGCATTTGTTGGCTTAACTTTACAGCTTTAGACAGTTTCTGCAAATAATTTTTGATAATTACTTAAATGTTATTTCATATGAAAGTCATTACTACTAAAATCTGCAGTACCCCACCAGCAAGAAAAAAAAAGAAATGGGCAAAGTTGTGAGCACAACTCATCTATTGTTTCTGACTCAAGCAGGGTTGCAAATGCTGGAGACTGTTGGCATTTTGAAGTGTCTGGAGACTTCTGCAGTTTTCTAGAATTCCATGGTATGGTTCTTGGTGCTCCACAGACACTGCAGCTCATTTACTGAAAAAAATAAAGATGCATTTCTCAAAAATGTGTGTAGTATGCTCCATGCCTGATTGAAAACAGGAAATCCGTACACCGATGGCTGCTTAGTCAGGCACGTAGAGCCACATGGTCACAGTGGATTTAGAACAGGTATAAGTTTTGCACCATAACAGAGAGCGTGCTGCATGATGTGCCCCAACTGTTCATTGGCCCACTGAAGTCCATCTCTACTCTGAAATTTACTCTTTTGTAACAAAAGTCCACTAGCATTAGAGGCTTACAGGAGGAGAGAAATAGCATGTCTGCCATTACAAGCAAGTCTACATTAAAACAGGATTCAAACCAATAATCTAGTAAATCCTTAACCTGACTGGGAAGTGCTCCCAGCCTGTCAGTTTATGTCCCCTTACAAGTTACTCTCGGCTGCAAGTGACACTGGCAAACCCATGCAGAAGTTTTTGAAAACAGGGGGACCTTGCAGCATTATGTGTAGAAGTGGGTCAGTAGGAAATCAGTAACTTTTTTTAGCATCTGCACAAGGCCCTCAACCTTCACCAGTGAGGTACCAGGCAGGGACATCCTCACCTCTCTCATGCTGGTCGATGATTATATTAGCCCTGTCCAGATCCTGACACCAGTAGGACCGTGAGGATTTGGGGATTTGAAGACTCAGTCAAGAACAAGTTAAGTGTGCTTTCAACCTCCTCACCCTGCATCCTCATTTCCACAGCTTGGGGTTTTCTGCACTCCCAGTTTTTTGGTCCCACTTCCATCTGCATCTGTGCTGTGTCAAGATGTACCCCACAGCACCTGCCCAAGCATAAGGGCGAACAGCAGCTGAAGTTTGTTGTGAGCTTGCTCTCCTTCAGTGTTGCAGTGCTTCATTTCCTTTCAGAGACCAAACAGTCCCAGAGTAATGTAACCTTTAAAGGAGGACCTAGAGTTTCAACATTTTTTCTAAGGTATTTTTCTAATCTGTTCTGCAGTCAGGTTGAAAAATAACCAGTCTAACTAGAAAGTGAGCATGAACCCAAAATATTAGAAAAGTCTTTCTAGGAAAGGTGTTTCTCCCCATTTTGGGGCATGTAATTATTTTATAAGCTGAGAAAAATATATTAGTTCCTAAGGCTTTCCCAGAAGTTTAGATCCAAATCCAGAGAAATATTTTGTCTAAGAATGAACCATTGCTTCAGTAAAATGAGTCTTCTGGTCGATGCAGTAATTTCTTAAGGTACAAAAATAAAACATTTGAAAGCAGATCTAATATTTTATGTCTTCCAGTGACTGGAAGAATACAGGATGAAAAACAGATGAAGTATCTTTTTTTTTTTTTGGTCTGTAATTGCAAAGGTTACAAATACTAAAGCTTTGTATAAGCATGTAGATTCCAATCAAAGATAACAAACCTTTCTTTAAGGCAACCACCAAAACCTAGGAAAATTTAGGCTCCCAGCTCTGATCAAAACAAATATCAATCAATCTCTTCAGCAGGATCTACAGAGAAAGCAGCACTGGTTACTCAGGCGCCATAACAATTTTGGTTGTTGCCAAAACTAAAGCCAGAACAGTGTCTTGGCACTAACAAGCTCATTTTAGCACAGGTTAAGTCAATTAAGTGAAACTTAACTGCTGGAAAATTATGAATGGGATGTCCAAACAGGACTTGCCTCAACTAATCTGCTTCTCAACCAACTTTAAATTTAACCAGGGCAGCTTTTTTGTTTAGACAAGACATACACACATTTCTGGGATAGCTTAAACATTCTCCAGTAAGTAGCATTTATGTTTTCAAACGCTGTAGTATAGAAAATATCCTGAAAAACACTGGGGCTGTTAAGTTCCTGTCAAGTGTTTACAGTATCTTTGCACTTCCTTATTTATATTAGAAAAGGCAAAAAAACATAGGGAAGGGTTTTTTGGGGTTGGCTGGTTTGGGGGTTTTTTTATTATTTTTAATATACACTTACATACTCTGAATCAGTTTTCTAGTATATCTTTGTTAATATTCAGCCACAAAGGAAATTCCAGTGCAGAAAAGAATGACCACATATAAATGTACTTCTGAAGCAAGCAAATAGGAAAAAAGTCACAATAAAAATAGTTGTCCAAACTTCAAAATTCCTCCACAGTGTTGCCTCCCAAGCACTTCAACACCTGAGTTTAAGACATTTAAACTAATTTCTCTTTGTTGATTTGTAGACAAGGAGACCACCACCACAGCACATCTTGAAAAAAATAAGAATAAAAGAACAAAGTTGAATACCTGCGTTACTCTTCTGAGGTGTTACTGGGGACACAGAATTGTTCCATTAGACAAAAGTTACCTTCAACCATCCACAAAGCTCTGTGATTTCCTCCTCCAAATCCCTTTTTAAAGCTCTCCTCTGCCACAACCATCACAAAAAAAAAAAAATCAACTTTGAGGGCACTGGAAGTGCAAATTTTACATCTGTGTTTACTGTTGTCACTCATCACATTCTCCTTGCAACCACTGAGACTTGTTGCACCCTTTTTTTTTTTTTTACTCATGTCCTTGGAGATTCTTGTGTAACAGAATCCTAGGCTCTGTACAGTGCCATCGTTCAGATGAATAATACGTTTAACAAATGACACTGAAACCAGTGGGAAATAATTTAGAAGCAGGGGAAAAATAAGGAGGGCTAGGGGTGGAAATCAGTCAGATACTTCCACAAGAGGCTGGAAAGGTTCCACAAGTTTGTGCACCAAGGCTTCTTTGTAAGTGCCATTTCAGTGCTGATGTCATCAGAAAGGTTTATCCTAATAAGCATGGCTTTTTAATGGTACCAAGATATACCCTGGTCTTGAAATTAATAAATTCAGTCCAGTTTAATACTGAATACAATGTACTCCATTTAATTCGTGGATAAAGAATATGCTTTTTAATTATGTACAGAGACAGCCTGGATTTAACAAAAAATAAAATGTAATCCAGAAACTGGAAATGGTAGGTGACTAATAGCATTTACACTTTCAATAATCATGGTCAAGTTTTCTTTGTGTAGAGCTCTAGGATAAACTCAAGAGATGATTACTGTAATTAAGGAATTTACGGATCTCTTTCTTTAGAGACAAGCTATTTGGCAGAGATTTGCAGTCTCTTGAATAAACTCCCTCCAATCCTCTGAAGTCACTATCTTCTGGTCATTAGGTTCCCAACCAGCATACTCATGCTGCTGATACTGGTGTCAGTCAAAGCCCTATCCAAGCCAAATGGTTCTTGCAAATAGAGATATTTTCCAGCATCTGACTTCTCCAGGTACATGTGGGCACTTCTAGTCCCAGGGGAGGAGGCAGACTCCAGCAAGGTCCAACCCACCAGATACTCACTCAAGCATTACACAGCCAACCACTTCAGTTACAGTCCCAACTACATCTAGGTTAATACAAAGTAATTTCTTTGAGAACAGAGGAGAGAAAAATCCAGATTTATACAGGTGTAACTGAAATCAGACTATTGCTTCTCTCCAAGGAGGTCCCACCCCTCCAATCCAAGTCATTAGGGATTTATATGACACAACTGGGTATATTACAGGTATGCAAAAGCAGGTTATCCCCTGCTAGGAAAGATGGGTTAGAGACAGCACACAAGCCTGCGTTATGAAAGATCTTCCTTACTGACGACTACATCTCAGATTTCAGCTGGGAATAAGAGCATCTAATCACATGCCACAGACATCGAAGCAACTGGATACATCTTCAGATATGGTGCGCTTATCAATCAACTCCTTAGCCAAATAAGCAGTGAAAATACCTCTTTTAGCTCTAATATAGCATCCAAATCTAAAATAACCTGAGCTCCTGATTAAACCAATACTGACTACAGAAGTCCTCCAAATCAATGGAGGTTTTCAAGTCAGTGGGCTGCCCAACTTGAAATGCCTCAAGCAGTATGATTTTGAGAAGATAGGTGTGGGGGAGGTGCTGAACGTCTCGGACTGTACATACAAAAAATGATCACCAGCCATAGTTATTAGTGACAGCCTCAGTGACAAAACATGGAGACAGTAGCTGTTCTCTACATTGTTATTTAACTCTGTGAAGCCATCACATTTGCAATACACTTGAGAAGACTGGTTCAAGAGGAAAGGAGACATTCAGTTACATTAGAAAAATTTACACTGAGTTTATCACAATTCATGCAGTAGGCTCTGAAATTCATTGCCACAAGTAAAAAAAAAAACCAAAAGACACACACTACAATCCAAAGGCAGATCAAATCTAGACACAGATAAGAATATTTAGAGGAGTTAGAGTCACCAACCTAAGACAACTACTGGAAAGGATAAAAGCTCCTGCTTCAGTTTTAGCTCAATTTCTCATTAGAAGGGATTAGAATGAAATTTTCATAGAAGCCTCTAATTCCTATGTGGTCTACCATCCTCATCTCAAGCATCTGGTATGGTCATCAGAGAAATGGTAGTACATTAGACAGACCACAAGCACAATCCAACATGGCAATTACTACATGTTTTCTTCTGCTTGATAAAAAGTTAAACAGTCCATCTGATGCTGCTGTCAAAATGCAGTCTTGGAACAAAGCACCAAATAAACATTTGTATATGGACAAAAAGACTGAATATGCTCACTAGCAGCAACAATTAATATTCAATTCAGGAGATGCAAGATTACCTACCCAGACCACAGTCTATCCCACCAATCCCTTTGGGTGCTCTTTTTTGAGAAGTTACTATGTGAAATATTTCTTTAGATTGCAGTGAAAACAGGCATTGTCACTGGGCTATACAGTTGGGTTAGGAAAAGGCAGAGTTCACTGTTTTATTTTTTAGATCAATTCTGGGCATTTCAGTAGGATTTTGCTGCTCAGTGAGAAAGGGCAAAGGAACAAGCAGATGATTTTCTTCTAAATATCTTTTCTGTTCTTTGTGGAGCAGGCAGTACAGCAATTGTCTCAGAGTCAATGAAAGGGAGAACAAGGAATGTTTAAATCTTAAAGTTACTGGAAATCTGTTATACTTAAAACTCTCCTTTAGCCAAACATAAGAGGGAAAGGGGGAAAAGATACCATTGTTGCTCACTGCTTTCTCCAAAACAATCACTTTCTAGTAATACGCTAAAAAAAGTGACAAATACTAGTTACATGACTGCTTTAATTTCTTTTCCTCTTCCTGCCAGCACTACAGTGTAGGGATTACATATTTTATTACCTGTTCTGTCATTTTTATATAATTTTGCAAAAATACAATATAGGCCAAATACACTGTTCTTGGAACTGAGGTTTAAATTCACGCTTGGACCCTGAAGAAACATAGCCCAGCATCCTGGATCGACCCTAACCAAATTCTTTCTTAAAAGCAGAGATGTAAGTATCCCAGTCACAACAGACCCACAATGTTAGAGATGAATCTGCTCTCAAGCACTTTGACACGTGAAATGAGTATCATGTGTTAACCAATGTTTCAGTACAGCAGTAGCAATAAACCAATTTTACAAACCAAATTTTAAAAAACACCCTCTAAACATACCCATAGTATTTCATTCCTGCCACTGTACTTAGAAGAGATTGAAGTGAAATCACTTACACTGGAAAAAGAGAGAATGGGGTAAAATTCTATCAGTTGTCTCGGACAAGAAGGCATTAGAGCACTTTCTAGTGCCTTTTCCCCTAGAATGTGCTAAACCATGAAAAAAGTAATGGTAGGAAGAACAATGGGAAGACACTATTTTTCAAGCAGAAGAAATATATTACTTGTTTAAACTGTACAGCTCAGTATCTACAATGTGAAAAAAGTCTCTCTCGCTTTTGAAACATGTGGAACAGGAGAAGTCATGCAAGAAAACACAGTTGTAAAGATACGTTAAAATTTCAACCAGTAAGAAGCAAACAGAAAGAGAAAACAAAAAGTGAGATACAGTCTTTCACAGCATCTTCTATGTCCTCTAATCAGAGCCTAGAGAATAGGACTCTGCAACGAGAGCCCTGAAAGGGTCACTTCACTTTTATGCCTTCACTCCCCAGCCTAGGCAGGAAAGTGATACTTACCCACCCTTAGAAAGCACTTTGCAATCTACAGGTAACGGTGACTTTGAAATGGTGTTATACAAGAATTGTCTTAATAGGTATAATACCTACAGAATTACTGAAACATGTTGTTTTCTCTCCCTCGATTAACAGCTATTTTTCCCTGTTTTCTCTCTACCTATTCAGTGACCAAAAATATTTCACCTTGTTTTGCCTGTGTGTCTTATTTTCTGTTAGCTGGCAAGAAGAAAGCCTTGTTCTCCTGGCTCTTACCTCTGGTCCCTTCCAAAGTGATATGCAGAGTTCAGTGCTTATCTACTTCAGAGGAGACCTCAGCAGTATGATGAAGTCACCATAAGCTAAAGCAGAAACACTTCACCAAGCCTGAAGAGGCTCAGAAAGCACAGTCTGTGATGTTAACTTCATTTCAGCAGGCGATAACTCTGATGCTAATGAAGGCACTTCAAAAACACCAATCACATTAACAGTTTTACTGCTAAGCCAAATAGGCAGGTAAGCTTGAAGACAATCTAGGGTTATGGAAAATGAATGCATTTTTATTTCAGCCACAGGAACCTCTCAGCTGATCTATGCTAACTGGCTAAATGTTCTGTTGCTAGCCAGTATCAGAAACTGAGGAAAGCCTGAAGCATATTTAGCATAGTCTAAAACTAAAAACATGCATAGAGACACTGGATATTTGCTTATTCTTCTGTACAACAGCTTTATTTCTGCATCTGTCTGAAGTACTCTTGGAGGAAAAACAAAAAAGGGTCTGGACAAGTTAGAAAGACATTCCTACACTCCAGAAAGCATTCAGCTCTGGGACGGAGAGAAGAGGAGCCAGGAGAAACTAAAGACTGATAGCCTTTAGGAAGATACAATGGAGCTGGAAGGAATATGATTCGTTCCATTTCTTGAAGAAAGGATTCAGCTTTCTAACATATGGGGAGAAGTGGCTTGGTGGGGGTGGGGCAGGGGGAGGGAAAGGAGTAAAAATCAGAGCTTTTCTCAGTCAGTAGGCTGATTCTTGCTCTAAGGCTACCTTTTATGTGCATATTCTGTGGTAATCACCTAAAACTTTAATGTAAGATAGACTTTACAAACCTAAAATGTAATTTATGTTTTTTATCTAGGATGATCCATAGGAATGAAATTGATGGCTAACACCATTATTTTTGATACCCATGAAATACTTCAACTGAAAGAAGTGAAAAGGGAGATTTTGTACCCACTAAGCTGATGGAGCTCTCACTGAGAAATGTGAAATTATGCAAATGTAGACTTTAAGAGCGACAGAGGAACTTTCTTCTATTATGCACACACAAGTATGAACAAAAGGTCACACAGTGGTTAGCTAAGCTTCACAGCAAACACAGCCTATTTAGGAACCACGTAATGGTGTATAAAGACTTGACATAAGTTATCAACAGCTACAGCAGTGATGTAAATTTGTGACTTCTGGAATGACTGTTAATTCTTAGCTGATTTAAACAGGAATAAGCTGCTGTTCTTCCCGGACTCAGATGAGATAGGAAATACCAGCACACCTCGGACAAACAGTGTTCGCCCTGAAGAGGGCTATTTGTTTCTCAGGTCAAAAGCAAGTATAAATATGGCACACCTTAATTAAGCTATCTTTCTCCATATTTTGTCAGTTATACACACAGCTTTTAAGAAATTAGTTTCCACTTTTTTTAAATTTTTTAATCACGTCTTTCTGATGAGCAACACGTGCAGCTGCAGACCCGTACATATTGAAATGTTTTTTGTTAACCATTTGCTCACAAGATGAGTTAGAGGACAGTGAAGTTCCACTAATTCTAGTTACAGAATCTGAGAAATTGGAACAAGCAAAAAGAAAAAATCCAGTTTATATCACTTCAAGATCAGGACCAGTAGTTCAAAGCTCTGAAAAACAGGATTGATATTCTTATTGTACTTTCAGATTTCTGAAGCATAGTTTTGTATTTTATTAATATTTATTAATAAGACAAGTCACAAAATGGTTCTTTGCTGATGCCAATCATAAAGCAGTTAAAAAATATCAGTAGGTATTAATTTCCAGGGGAACTCCCCAAAAAATTTAAAGTTAATATTAACATGACATGCCAATTCACATCTACCCTATATGCATTTGAGATCACTGCGACTAGTTCCCGTTTTACACCGAAACTTCTTTCACGTTGCATTATATCACACTCTTGGTTCAGAGGCTTTACTCCACACAGGGTAGATGTCTAGAATCACCACCTTTTTTTTTTTTTTTTTAAAGGATTCAGAGAACTTTATATTCTTATAATTGTGGATTTTGTGTACATCTAAAGATGCAAACATAGTATCTCGTTAAGTGTTCTGAGATCATTGGTTCTCATTACTTTCAAACACAGCCTAGTGCTGGTAGCATATTGACCTTTACAAGTGCCTTGAAATCACAGAGTTCTACTGTATTTAAATTACTACTAAGATGCATTTCATTTGCAAGAAATCCCAGACTTCATGCTGAAGAGTAAAAATAACACGATCTCTAACAGAGAGAGGCTGCCCTTAGAACTGCACTATACGTCACATACTGGAGCATATTGTGGGATTTATTCATCCAAGTGGTCAAGCATGAGTGTGAATGTCTGAGCCAAATGCACAAAATATAAAAAGCTGATGAAGTCTAACGGTTAGATTTTTCAAAAGCTCTGAGCTTTAGATCCATTAAAAAAAGCTAAAGCCATCTCTGCTAAACAGATGACTCCGGTAATGCACCTGAAGACAAAAAAAAGTTGCTGCTTATGTTCTCATTTTAACCAAAATGTTTTAAAATACTTTTTCAGTAAACAAATGAAGGATAACTTTTCTGAATCATGATACAGTGACTTTCTACACTTTCACAAAAGATACATTTCCCCCCCCCGCCCCACGAAGTCATGATCTTTCTCTTCTTTTCGCCAACAGCAATACCAACCAACCATGCAGTATCAGCACATGAGGGAGGACAGGAGGACAAAGGGGAAGTTCATTTGCACCTGGTTCATTTGCACTGGTCATCATGTCTTACATATCAGTTTCCAACAGAACACGCGTACTAGTAACATTTTTACCCAATGATAGCTAAATCTGATTGAGCTTTGAGAGAGTTTAATTTATGCCCTAGTTCAAAGGGGATTAAGTATTTGAGATACTTACATTATCTTTCATTAAAATATACAACGAACTATACTATAATAGAATAAATTGACCAGAGTATTTCTCAGCCCTGTAACTCCACTCCTTTGGATAATTCCATTGCCAGTCACAAACATTTCCAAAAACCTTCCCAGCTAGACTGAGTTTAAACACAAGAATAACAGATTTATTACTGTTATAAAAGCACCAGCAGGAAGATAGGATGCAGACACAGGAATTAGATCAGAAGTCTTTAAGCCTTATAGCTACTATTGTAGCCTGTCAATGAGTACAGTGGCTTTCTTGCTTGCTTTCCTCTGAATTGTCTCCTGTCTTTCACCAGCATTTTGCAACATCACGTGTCCTATGGGCTTTGCCCACTAACCTGAAGTAATATGCGGTTAGCTGACAGACCACAGTCTTCCCCTACCCCTTTAGAATGACTGGATTTTATTAAAATTGTACCTTCTAATGAAAGGTAAAATGATTTGAGCTAGTTTCCCACTAGGCAGTACATTATCTATAAACATATAAAGTGATTTAGCACAGTAAATACTAAGATGCAGAGGTAGCTCACCCACACTATCCACATGCACAACTGTCAGCTTGTTGCTGAAATGACACTTCAGTGCATTGAACTGGTTACATTTGTTTTGATTTTGCCCAACTGCAATTACATCTCCTGTCTTCAATTCAGTGCAACTTTATCCACTGTATCCAAATCTGGATTTCCCTTGTGATTACACCGACACCTAAGCTTTAATGAAAGCTTTTACTAAGGCTAAGACTAATTTTTATGTTGGCCAATGTACTCAAAAGTTCCAAGACCAAATCCCTGTAAATCCTCCCCAGCAGCCTATCTTTTATTCCAATGGCTGAAGAACTGACTCTTCAGTGATCATACACAGATGGGACTCCAGAAAATCTTGCAAAATTGGTGTCCTTGGCACTTGTATACCAATACCCAAGTTCCAGCTATACCTTTAGTGTTACACCTATACAATGTTTTATCACAGAGAATGGACCACAGCTTTTTAAATATTGTCATAAGCGACATCAAGAGGTCATCTTCTGTACCTCACTCCCAGCATAGTATCAACCATGCTTTGATCATTCTTGACAGGTACTTAACTTCTTCTTAATGTTCTCCAAGAATAGACCATACAGTCTCCCAACAGGATATTTCAGTGTTTTATCTCTTTTTTAACAAAAAAGCCTACTTCTAATCCATCTTCCTGCAGTTCAAGTCCATTACTACTTGTCCTACTCACCACAGAGATAAGACTTATTTTGTTTTTAGAGCAGGCTTGCAGACTATTGTGTCACCCCTTCTGGTACTCCATCAGGTTAAAGAATCCAGCCCGTTCAGTCTGTCCTCATCCTCCTAACATCTAACTATTCTCAGTGCTTTCCTTTCATCTCTCTGCAAACAGTCCAAGTCTTTCTTGAAATGTAATGCTCAAAACTGGATACAGCATTCCAGCTGAAGTCTTACAGTGACAAGAGGGAAGAAAAAAAAATTGTGTCCTTCCTGTTATAGTCCTGTTCAAATCTTTAGCAATAGAGCAACACAGCTAAATCACATTTCTTTGTGACTTCCTCAGCACTGGATCTTTCTCTGCAGAACCTCTGCTTACCCCATTGCTTCTCATCAATATTTATGGAGGCAATTACTACTACCAAATAATCACTCAACCCCATTGAATTTCATCCTATACTTTTCAGATCACTTCTAATTTACCAAAATATTTTGAATTCTAATCCCACCCTCAAACATGACTGCAGCTCACCCCGTCTTTGGTTCATTACACCCTTTAATAAAACAGCCAAGTCATCAATGAAATCTTCAAACAGAATCAGGCTCCAAACAGACCCCGGAGAAAGTCTGTTTGGTAGAGCCTTTCATTTTGGCCACAAATCACTGGTAAATCTTCTACGGTGCAAATGCCCAACTGATTTTGAGCCTACCTTACAATAGTTTCACCTAGCTCACATGTCTTGAACTCATTATGAAAGTGTTGTGTAAGACTGTTTTAAAAGCTTTTCTGAAGCCAAGATACAGAGGGATTTATTGCTTTGCCTCTATCCACAGATATGTTGCCCTGCCATAGAAGGGGGTTACATTAGTTGAACATGATTTGTTCTTGAGATATTTTTGGCTGCTCTTCGTCCTCTGTTTCCTAGATATTTCCAAACTGTACATTAATTTGTTCCAGAATTTTGCCAAAGATTAAAATCAGTCTGACTGGTCTACAAGGTCCCCTGCTCCTTTCTTTTCACCAACGCCTCTCTATTTTAAAAGATAAGCAAGCATTGTCCTTTTCCTCAGCTTTTTAGTACCTCATCCACCCTGCACAAATTTTAAAGAGATGTTTATTAAACAACTGAATAAATTACTCTATGGTGAAGGACAGGTCCAGATGACATGCAAAATCCAAGGCTTACCCTCCTATCCCTTTTTTCAGGGATATTAACTGTACTGGCCAGCAGTGTGCAATTACCCCATTCAGTGACAATGTATACAAAACAGTTAAAAACTTCGGCCTTCTCAGCATCCATCCTCAGAGGCACAGACCAGCTTTGTGTGTTACATCCCAGAATTTTACTCTCCTGAACCAGAGGCAGAACAGTTCCTCTCAACCAGCAAAATGGAGGAAGAAATCCTTCAAGCTTTCAGACCAGATTGATCACTCAAGAGACACAGCTAACTCAGATAAATGTCCAAACTCAAAGTTGCTTTCTGAATTGATGCTCTTGAGGTTTGCTCATACCAATCATTAGTCACTACCATTTATTAGTTTGCAGATAAACTGAAATAGATCCTGGGAAAGAGAGAAAAACATTCTCCCAGGACCTCGGTTATTAATTTTATTTATTAACCAAACTTAAGCTAAGGCAAAATTAATAACTTTCTACATGTGTAGCAGAAACTTGGAGGAGAGAGGGAAGCTTTATAACACTGAAAGCAGGCCTCTCCCATTTGTATACCTCTGAAGAGGTCAGCTTCTATCATAGGCCTCACAAATTCAAGACCATAAAGATCAGGGAGCATTAAACACCAGGAGACAGGAGCGAGGCACGCACCAGGTTATTTGGGAGGCATACCAAAGGACTCCACCAGCACAGCCCTCAGAAATGACCCCTGCCACACTGATTCTCAGACCCTAAACAAACAGGCATGCACGAAAAGACATTGAATTTCTCATGTCTGACAGATGGGAAATTTGGAGCTGACTAAACACATGCCCAACCCTATATTCTTAGCCCAGATAGCACTTTATTGACCCCTGGCTGATGGAAATGCCAGAAGAGTATCATCTGAATGTGACCCCTTAATGTAGTCCATGTGTGAAAACCTTAAGAAACAGTTCTCTTTCCAGTGGAGGTCAGGAAATGAATGAAAAACGTCCGCTGAAGTCAAGGGATTTACACTGGCATAAATCTGACATACAGAAAAATTAGGCATCCAAACTCCGTCCTCCAAACTGAGGCCAAAGGGATCCCAGGCAAAGATCTTCTACAGCAGTTTCCATATCCACATCATACTGTTCAGAAATGTAAAATAGCCAATGCCATATTATGTAACACTAACGAATACAAAATATTGTCCTGAAATAAGAAAAAGATTCCTTTGAAGAACATAATTTTTCTTTTTATGTAGGCCTAAAGGCCCTTCCAACTTAATTAAGTTTTCCAAAAGAGCTTAGGGCCATAAGGTACTGAAATTGTATTGAAATTCAATAGGAGACTGGCCCCTGAATCTTATTTCAAAAATCCTAGTGTAAACTAATTATTTGTAAAGAGTGAATCTTCAGAAATATTTACTTCACTAAATAGATATTCCCAATATGTATGATCTTTGCCAAAACAAATTTGTATTTGCTTCATCGCAAACACATCTATACACCAATATTTATAGATTACATCACTGCGATTCATTATCAAATAAAGTCCATATTCTGTGCACCCAGTTGAGTTAAAGAATATTAAAATGAATTCTAACTTCCTTGTTGGTTATGGAAGGGCATCCTTTTATTGACATCTTCATTTAGCAAACATGCTGAGAGATGTATTTGGCAAATAATATTGCTCTTACAGATCTCGCTGCTTCAGAAACATGACTTCTCTGAGGAAACACTAGATCTTGTAACAGAAATATCTTTAAATCTTTTAGATAGCCAGTCCACAGGGAAAGGTTTAAGAAAGGATCAAAGCTTGTCCTTTCAGCTTGAATTATTCCATTACAGCTGAATGTGACATAATTACAAAAGATGTTGGATGTGAAATCTCATCAGGATTATCTGACACTCATCTTTGTTGAAAAAGTCTCCCCAGCTGTTGCTCTGATAGCACAAATGTGACAGGAGTACAGAGCACAAAAGTAGTTGCAAGTGACCACTGCTCTGGGGCTGGTTTAGGTTCCCTGCGGCACATTGTGACTTTTCAGCCACCACAAATATTGAGGCTGCTTAGGACTGACTTGCAGGTGAGAGGGAATACCAAGTATGTTATTGAATTTCTGAATAAGAAATTAATTTAAAACAGCCTGTAAACTAATATCTGTGTTATTTAGCCAATGCAAATAAACAATTAATCTTCTTTCTTATGCAAGGTCAACATAATTCAGAGAGTAGCTTGTTTGTTTTTCTTTAAAAAGCCTGCTATATTGTCTGAGGTTTTTTTCATTGAGACAAGAACACAGTGCTGCTTACAACATCTAAGATAAAGCACATTCTCTTTACAATCTACATTTCTTTCTGCACTTGGTGCATTCTAAACCAGTACACACAACCTCAAACAACAAGGAGCACGTTTCTTATAGTGCCACTATATTTTTTGTGTGTGTATGTGTATTTTTTTCTTTTTTTTTATTCTGTGAAAGGAGCTCAATTGTAAACTATAACATCAAACATAAAATCTTGAATAATTACCCATTCCAGAGGATTTGGTAGCTGTAAAAATACTTTTCTTTCCTTCCTTGTCATGGATTACATTTCCTTCATACATTATTAATGAAGTTAAACTACTAGTAACATGCCAAATGTGCTGCATAGGAGATTTGTGCCTAATCCAGCACAAAACAGGCCCAGTCACATAATGATAGAAAAAAAAGAACAAATGTCAACAGTTTCACACTGGGACTAGATTAAGCAGACCATACTTACTGATTCCTTACACAGGGATTATCTCACTTTTGGTGCTATGAGAAGACAAGCCACACTTCTCCTATGTTATTAACACAGAACTGCACCTCAAAAAAAAAAAAAAAAAAGACACCAGAGTCCCTGAGTCTGCTTCCAGACAGACACACACACAGACTGCTGTTTATTAAACATCTAACTCCCCTTTAGATGACAGATGCAAAAACAGGGTACTAATAGTAATATATATCAAAAACGCTCTCTTACTGCTTTAGATCTCAATCCATCTTTCTATGGAATTTGTGGATAGCCCTTAAGAGGGTATTACTTACAATTAGACTCCAGCTGAATCCCAATTAAATTAACTGGTGTCTATGGGGTTTACTTTCCTACCATGGAAAACTTTGTTTGGCTTAGGACCCAAATCATGCCAACAGCTAACAAGTGTTAGCCTGATAACTAGAGTGCTCACTGAAGCCAACGAAACTGTACTCACTCTTAAGCGTTTACAGGACTAGGCATTTGGCACAAAACTGCCTGTCAACTAAGCAATAATAATGTCCAAACAGACTAGGATTTGCTTTTCTTTTAATCTCCTATCTACAAGCTATATTCACTAAACCCCCTATGGCACAGGCAGATGTTTACTGAGATAGCATAGGTATGGTTTTTTGAGATGAAGAATATTGCTTTAAGATGCTTACTGCTGCATTAGGAGTACTGAAGCCATGACACAGACTGCAGAGCCAGTGAAAACTTGCTTTGTCATTTCAGATTTGTTAAAAACGTTCAAGGAGTAGCTGTCCCAGCAGACTAGGCGAGATCAGGTGTCATCTGTCTACACGACTCTTAACTTTATGCTGGATCAGGTATCGTCTCTGCTACCGCAGCTGGCGTTGGGCTGGTAGCAACAGCACAGCATGTGCTGCGCCTGGCTCAACACGGCACAACTGAGCGCACACGCTGATCCAGACCTAATTAGTATTAGCAGAGATCTGGCAGGAAGGATTGTTGAATCACAGACTAAATTTGCAGCTCCAAGTTGCTCTTTTACAGGTAAACAGGCTTCAAGCAGTTTTCTCTTCCAACTTTAGCCCTGTCCAGTTAGAGCTACCTGGTCTCTGGAAGTTAACATCCCCTTCGTTGTGTCAATGCACCTGCTTGTGAGGCTGGACTGCAAACCAGATCTTTGAAGGGACCCTGGTTTTAAGAGTCAAAACATTAAATGCATGCTGTGTGCATGTTTTACAACCTGGGTCACTTCAGAAATCTAGACAGGAACCTACAAATGGCTCAATGACAGCACAAGGGCAAGTCATGCCCAATAAAGGCATGCCTTAAGCCAGTCTCGATGGCACTTACAGATAGACATCCTGTAATCGATCTGCCATCTACCCAGGGTAAAGTCAAGTCTGTTAGGGGTCCCACAACATCCATTAGAATATACAAAGCAAATAATTAAATCAAATGAAGACTTATTCAGCACACTGTACATTCATTCTGAGCACTCTTTTCAACAAACAGAGGGAAAAGAAGTGAGCAAGAAGAAACTAGAAGGTTATCTTGTACAAGCTCTAAAGCATTAGTAAATCCAAATAATTATATAGTCACTAGCACATAAAAATTAATTTGCTTACTAAGAGCCTGGGCTTGTACTCCCTTACTGAGAGCATGAATCATTGCAGTCACGAGAAACCATGCCTTTTAGTTTCTTATGGCCTTCCACTAAAACCCATGAAGAAAACAGTACATGTGTCCACCAGACAACCGTCCTGCATTTCTTCTGCACACACACCCCCCATGACAGGAACTGAATGGGCAATGCTGAAGGCAGAAGAGGAAGAAAATAACCTAAGTATATGCTCAGGAGAGATGACTGGGATGCATCAATCTTTCTATAAAGAAGTAATCCACAGATTGCTAGAAGTTGCAGACGACACTATCTCCATGGAGCCCCTCTACTCCATACCAGGCTTAACATTTGTTGCTCTCATAGCACGCTCCAGACCATGTAACTCTGTGGAGCTGCTCTGCTGGAGCTTTCTGCAAATACCCCGTGAAATGCAGTTTCTCACTGCAGAAGGGGGCCCATGAGGAAAGTGCTAGTCAGCATCAAATTCTTTCCACAGCCTATGGACATTTATTAATCCAGCCCTTTTCCTCCCTAGTCTGGGGCCTCAGATTTCCCTAAGCTCCTTTTGGACCCCACAGGCAGCAAGAAATGTTATTTCTGAAGAGGCTGAATATGAAGGTTAGGGAACATCCTAGCATAAAGGTTTCCTGCTTTGCAAATCTCTTTGAACTACACGACTCCATAGCATTGTCTAAATAGGACACTGGAGAATAAATTTTAAATTCAAGTTCATGTGACTTTTCTGACACACTTGCAGTTACTTAAATACTGATTTTTGATCCCATGAAATGTGTTAAGTATGAAATGTCTGGCTTCAAAGCAATATAACACCATGAACTGCATGCTCAGCTTCAATAAATTCTAATTCATAATTGCAGCCTATGCTTTACCCAGTTTCAAAGTAGTTACCAAGTCAGAAAACAGTCATTACATTTCATTCAGTAGAAAGAGCACATCCCAAATGAGGTGTCTTTAAAGAAAAGAAACAGGACAACTTGCACTGACAACGTTTATCCTTTGTACTATGCAAAGCTCTCCTGATTCATCACCTATTCATCTGCTGCAGCCACATCACTGGCCAACATCTGTTTGCGTCTTAAGTCATAGCCTTACTGTGAACTCTCTCCAGTTATGTTCCCCTGGTAAAGTACAAGTCCCATTCCGACATGGTCTACTGGCAGGAGATCTAGGAACTACTGGAGGATTATAGTATAAAAATTCCACAATTATTTTTTCTGTTTTAATTGTATTTCGCTAATTATAGTATTTCTTTTAATTTGTTAAATTTAACTATTTTGTTGTTTTAGGCACTTCAGGTCAGAAAGGTCCAAGAGCAGTACTTTGTTTTAATGCAGAGAAAGACAGTTTCTGGTATTACTCCATTCTGGAGGGAAACAGCTGAAGTTCAGGACACCGGCCTTATTCATACCTTATTTTTTTTGACCCCTGGCTTTCTCCTGCATATACCCAGGTGTCGTGGTTTAACCCCAGTCAGCAACTCAGCACCACGCAGCCACTTCCCCCTCCCCCTCCCAGTGGGGTGAGGAGGAGGAAAGGAAAAAAAGTAAAACTCATGGGTTGAGATTAAGAACAGTTTAATAACTAAAGTAAAATATAATACTAACAATAATAATAATGAAATATAATAATAATAGTAATGAAAAGGAATATAACAAAAAAAGGAAGGGGGGGGGGAAAAACCCAGTGACGCACAATGCAGTTGCTCACTACCCGCTGACTGATGCCAGAGCAGCGATCCACGCCTCCCAGCCAACTCCCCCGTGTTTATATACTGGGCATGACGTTCCATGGTATGGAATAGCCCTTTGGCTAGTTCAGGTCAGCTGCCCCAGCTAGGCTCCCTCCCACTTTCTTGCACATCTACTTGCTGGCAGGGCATGGGAAACTGAAAAGTCCTTGGCTTAAGACAAGCACTACTTAGCAACAACTAAAACATCAGAGTGTTATCAACATTATTCTCACACTAAATCCAAAACACAGCACCGTACCAGCTACTAAGAAGAGAGTTAACTCTGTCCCAGGCGAAACCAGGACACCAGGCCTGCTCCAAGCATCATACAAAAATCTTGTGAGCAAACACTTGTCAGTCATCAAGAGCATGTCAATCACTAGCTGTAGCAAAGGTAGAAAATTATGAGTAAAACAAGTTTTATCTGCTAATACAGAAAACTAGATGGCTAGCTACTGGAAAATACGGGCCAAGGGAACTAACAGATGTGGTGAACAACAATATCTTCTAAGCTTTGTAGGCTTGTAGAATTTCACCACCATTCAGGATTTGAGCCTTTAATCAAGTAATTTTGGCATGTGCACACGAGGTTTTTGACAACTCACTTTAAAAATATATACGTACCTAGTGACATGCAAAAAGATTTCCAAGAAGAACAATAGGGAACACATGCTCCTGAACCAGAGTACTTATCAGCCCATATACGGTTTCTGAAGATACAGTTTGGACATTTATGTCCCAGAGCTATGATGCCTTGACCCAAAAGAGTTTTCCTGAGGAAATCTCTCAGTGTGTCGCATATTTGCACCATTCTCTGCTTAACTCATTCCAGGAGAAAGAGAAAGAACTGCCTCATTTTTCCTGGTTCACTCCTTACTCCCTAAGACACAAACAACAGAGGCAATCTCCACATTTTCCCCAAATGCAACAAGCAAGACCATGTGTGCTTATTTCTGCAGACAGACTCGAACAGGGAAAAAGCTCTTTCCTTGAAGGAATACTAACACAGTTACATGACAGGCAGGAAAAGCCCCATGAGTCTTGCAGAAGAATATGTTTCACTTGTGCTCCAGGTAACATTTCCATATCAAAAAAGCCAGGAGGCTTGCAAAATTGGAGGCTTGCAGCAGAAGGACATCTATTTGTTGAGCTCTGGTTTATGTTATACACAGTACAATAAATTAAGCCAATGAATGTTTTACAAGTGTGATGTTAGTATTCTGTAAGGGATATTTCTCCATTAGAAAATCCTGATACTTAAAATGGATTCAGAGGGACTAATAAATTGGTCCAGTAGGTGTTAATCAATAATATAAATGAATAACCAATGAAAAACTGTCACTAGTATGCCAAAGGGGAAATCATCCAAGAATGAAATCGGTGCAATAATACAAGTGCATTGTATCCTTCAACAAATACATGTAAAGCATACTGGATAGAGACCAATTCCCAGTACAAAACCATGTGCTCCTTTAGACTGCCTCAAAATACCTAATTTTTATAAGGGATTTTTTAAGGGATAGATTTTTTTTTTTCTGATTGTAAGCACTGATAAGTTGAATTCAAAGATGCACATACACTGTGCTTATGCACTGGATATTTTGTTTAAATTTTGTAGGGTTTTTTTTTCCTTTTTAATTATTCCTGCAGACAGCTTTTTGCCAGAGCTCTGAACCCTAGAGGAAAATCCCTGGAGATTTACATGAAAAAAGCCGGCATTCCCTCTTATTTGCCTATTGAACACACGCACAGTGACAGATTGTCAGGATGGCCAAAGCCTATCCTGTTTTAACATCTGAAACATCTGTCCAAGATCCTCAGACAGTCTGCATGCATTTACAAAGCTCTGACTTTAGTCAGGTTAATAATGCTCATTTTAGCTCTTTGCAGCTTACAGTGCTGCCCACAGCTTCTGCAAGAGTTGAGCTTGCTGATTTTTGCCACTCAAAATTCCCTCTCAGGTATAAACTACTGGTCTCCCAAAAGTTCATTTGGCTGTCTACTTTAGGACTTCTGGTAAAAACCCACAGAACACCTGGCATGAATTTTTGTTATCTTTGAAATTAAACCAGGTCCCAAATCTGTATATGAAATGCTTGAAGTTATTGGAATTACTTCCTTTGATGACAGGGGGAAGCTGGACTACATCCTTCATTTTCTAAGAGGGACGGAACAAATGAACTAACACCTTCTAGGATGATTTTTGTCCTTTGTATTAATCCTTTTTCCTCCCTCCCATCACCAAAAACCCATTGGCTCATTTAGCCAACCACATCTCCACATTCTCCCATCCAACACTGCTGGCTGCTACAAAGCTGGCATGAGGAATTTTGACTCAAGATTGGCAATACCGATGCTGAATATTTGGATTATCATCAAAAGACAGGTCAAACATGCTTAAGATGTCCAGAAAAATTTTACATCTTGCAGTCCACATCCCTCGCAAGACTTCCAAGTTTTATCTTCCGTGAAATGGCTACTTTTTGCCAACACTTGGTCAACAAAATCCACATTCAGTAAACTTGATCTTTTAAAGCTTCACACAGCAGTGTTATAGACACTGTTGTCAAAACGCACACTGGTCTCTAGAAGCACTGAGAAGCAGCTTGTCAGAAAGAGGACTGCTAGCGTACAAAGCACCAGCCGAAGGCAGCCTCATGTCTAAAGCTGCTAACCTTGTGGTGAGGGACAAATACTCTTCAGAGCAACACAGTAGTTTTACAGGTACTGATACACAATGCTAATCTCAGCACCATGAAACCACATCAGCGTTCAAGTCAGTGAAAGTTCAAATCTCAGATGATGTTTCCAAGAGAAGTTGTGCCTGTACTGTTCTTCATTCAGCAACTGGTATCATATCTCTGCACTGGGGATCTGATGGCTTCTCTGCCTTATACTGACACATTTCTTTTTAAAGCTTTATTCCTTTGGATCAGATACGTGTGAGAGACTATCTACAATCAGGAAGCAAAGAACAAAATACAAAACAATAGAAAGCAACCAATACCGTATGTGTCTGAACTAGGTATACAAGGTAGTTGATGTAAACCCCCACACACCTTACTCTGTCACTCTGTTTTATATGTTATTCCCACTCATCCCCACCACATCTCAAATTATATGGCAAGATCTGTGCTGTAGAGAGCTTGGCCCTAAGTCTAAGTTGTATTTTTACTGTGCCTC
The DNA here is from genome assembly GCF_018139145.2 of Gymnogyps californianus. Lineage (NCBI taxonomy): Eukaryota > Metazoa > Chordata > Aves > Accipitriformes > Cathartidae > Gymnogyps > Gymnogyps californianus. The sequence goes on along the minus strand of NC_059474.1, from coordinate 59,856,357 downwards.
CTCACAGGAGAAACGTTGTAGCAGCAGGAGTTTTATGTCATATTAGTATTTGCTCTCCTTTATCCCTGAGCTGGTCCCAGGCACAATAGTTCACACCTAGCTTCATATGGATTCAGAGAGCTGTTCTGGCAGCCAGGAGTTCCTAGCACGTTGAAACGTTACAGCCTACTCACTTTTGCTCAGGAAAGGGCGCTTACACTGAACAGGAAAGCAGAAGCCTTTTCAGGCAGTAGAAGCGCCATCCCGGTGACCTTCTGTCAACAGAGGAGTCTTCCAGTCATGGGTTAAGCCAACATTACAGCTACTTCACACTACCAGGTAGCTAAGCTGGAGGCCTGTCTGCCCATCTTTTTTGCAGTCTTGAAAAAGGCTCCATCCAGGAAAAAAAAATAAATATGAGGCCTTTGACAGGCAGCACAAACAGAGTATGTTTTGTCAGTAACGCCATGTAAATCTAGCAACAGATATGATATGTTGACAAAGATATAATAATGTGCAGCAGGAGCACAAGTGTGCCTAGCCCTCCCACAGGTATCCAGTGAGCTTTTCGTACTCAGATCTGCAGTGACTGGACACATATGGCAGGTGCAGGAGGTTTTAAGATTGCTCCTGCATCCCTGCTGCTGCACAGAGATTTGCTGGCTTTATTTCAGGCATTTACCAGACTCCGCGAACCCTTCTAGGCTTGGAATTGATAACTGCTAGATTGCATGCAAGAAGATGCTTGTTAGAGTTGATGTTAAGGGAACTATCGGCACTCCGTGTTTTTAAAATTCTGTTCTTTCCTATCTCTGGATTTAGGAATAAATTTTAAGGCACATGTTTTTGCAAACATTGGTTATTATGTCTTCAAAACAAAACATACTATAGCAATAACCATACTCTCACAGGACACTTGAAATGGTGGATAAAATTCTTCAAGCCAAGAAGAGACATTCAAGTATTACGCAGGCTGAAAATGTGTTATATTTAATATTCCCCTCCAATGCAACTCAAGTTTGGGGTTTTTTTTGTTAGCACTCTACAGAGAACTGCTCCCAGTCCCAAAAGTGATTGTTATAGTTCCCATATCAACAGCTATTTTGATTAAAATTGACTCACAACAAACTATACAATAATGAATGACAGTTTCAGTGCATTGAAGAAAAAAAAGAGCTAGAATATCCTCATCTATATGTTTCCACCAGACTAATACTTATCAATCTGCTACTAAACTGGCAAATAGTATCCACGTATGCACCCTATCCTTACTGGAGCTTTGTTAATTTTTAATAGAATTCCTCTACATTCAATAAACTGAAAATATAGTTTCAACCTATTCTTAAACAAAGATGCAGAATGAATACATTGATTATTTTCTTCAGGAATTAGATTCAGATTTTAGTTCATGTTAACATTGGAGATACAAATTCATATTTGAGTTGGACTGACTTTCTCAGCTACTCATCCATCATTATAAAACAAAATCCAGTAGTAGCATTTTTAGCATCAATTATACAAATGTTCACTGCAAAATTCCTGTTCCTACCAGGAAAAGCATGCATGGCCTTACTTCAATTTGGTTTTTGCAAATCTTTCCCTCTAACTCCTCTTCATTTCAAATTATTTTGCTCAACCACATACAGTATCTTGAAAAATCTGCAGTAGTAAATTTGATTAGTGTCAATTCTGGCATTCCTCAAAACCTCGAGGACTTCGGAGACTTGTGCCTATTCAGAAATGTTTTCAGCTGTTGATAGAAAATGTATCATAACATTATGGTTTGCAGAATGATTTCCTGCACTTATTTAGACATGCCTAAATAAGTGACAAGAAATCATCAGTTTGTATCATTCAGGAAATGAAACAATTCGCAGTTAGAATAAAGCAGTCTCCCGAGCACCTCCAGGACAGCTGGTCTGTAGTATCCCTGTTACTCGAGCCTACAGTAGATAAATAACAGACCATGAACTGAAACATCTGCACAATTCAACCCAAGTCTTTTTTTGGATCCCCTTATAAATATGATTCACATTCTGGGTTTTAAGGAAAGTAAGTTAGACATAACATTACCACCACCTCCCTGCTTCCATTTTTACTAATTAACATGACTTCATAAAGTCGATAAATTAAGCACATACCTCCACTATTCAAGATGTGCTCCATGCTTCCTATACTTGAATCTATATGCCTCTCTGAACAGATATTTGTCTGAAGTGACCATCCACATGTGCATTCTTCAAAAGGCACTCACGTATCTGTCGTGGTTTAACTCTGTCCCAGCCAAAACCAGGACAGTATCTAACTGCAATCTTGATCTCACTTCTGTCACCTTTACAAGACTTCGCCATCATTTTTAGTTGACACTTGCTATTCAGGTTTCAACTTCACCCAATCTGCAGTTTTCCTCAGATAACTCCACCCCCAAAAAAATGCAGGGGAAAGCAGGTGTGAAACAATTCACCAGCAAAATAGTCAACACAAAGCATCCGCATCTGAAGCTTATTAAACTGGTAAAGTCATCATGGATAAGGAACTCCAAGGGTTTGAACACCTTGGTCTCCTAGCTCTGCCACAGAAACTTCCAGCACAGCCTTGAGCAAAATAGGCTGTCATCCCCATTATCTGCAAAAATGCAATAATAAAGCTACTCCTACCTCCCAGCCTACAAGAAACTTGGCAGGTCCCAAGGCATTCAGGACCTGCCTACATGAGGCAACGCAACACTGTGCTCAGTGGACATTTGAGCTAGTTCTGAGAGAGCAGCAAAGCTCCGCGCACAGCATGACGCTGGGGTCGCCAGCACCACAACACTACCTCAGCACGGTGCTGGGCCCACACTGATTTGGTGCGGTGCCTCATCGACATGAAGAAGCTGCTCCCACACTCAGCTCTGTTCTTGCTCAAGCAGACCATGCTACTTGGCTCAGCACAGGTACATATTGAAGCTGCAGCCATCCAAACCCACAGCCATGGCGAGACCACAAGCTGGTCATGAACGACAATAACTCACTCCTATCTCAAATTAATCTACAAGTATGCTGTGCCATGCAAGAACACAAGAAGGTGACCCATGTTATTAGTTTAAACCACTTTCTGTAGGAATGGGCTGAAATTGTGGCTTTGCCAGGAGAACTTTGACATCATGTTCAGAAGGACCAAGATTTTACCCGAAATCTTCACAAACGGGATTTTTCTGATCAGGATGACAGCATGGAGATCTCAGTGATTGTGGTGGGTTGACCCCAGCTGGACACCAGGTGCCCACCAAAGCCGCTCTATCACTCCCTTCCTCAAATGGACAGGGGAGAGAAAATATAACAAAAGGCTCGTGGGCCGAGATAAGGACAGGGAGATCACTCAGCAATTACCGTCACGGGCAAAACAGACTTGACTTGGGGAAAAAAAATAATTTAATACTAGTCAAATCAGAATAGAGTAATGAGAAATAAAACCAAATCTTAAAAACACCTTCCCCCCACCCCTCCCTTCTTCCTGGGCTTAACTTTACTCCCAAATTTTCTACCTCCTCCCCCCAAGCGGTGCAGGGAGACGGGGAATGGGGGTTTGGGTCAGTTCATCACACGTTGTCTCTGCTGCTCCTTCCTCCTCAGGGGGAGGACTCCTCACACTCTTCCCCTGCTCCAGCGTGGGGTCCTTCCCCCGGGAGACAGTCCTCCATGAACTTCTCCAACGTGAGTCCTTCCCACAGGCTGCAGTTCTTCACGAACTGCTCCAGCGTGGGTCATTTCCACAGGGTGCAGTCCTTCAGGAACAGACTGCTCCAGCGTGGGTCCCCCATGGGGTCACAAGTCCTGCCAGCAAACCTGCTCCAGCGTGGGCTCCTCTCTCCATGGGTACAGGTCCTGCCAGGAGCCTGCTCCAGCGTGGGCTTCCCACAGGGTCACCGCGTCCTTCGGGCACCCACCTGCTCTGGCATGGGGTCCTCCACGGGCTGCAGGTGGATATCTGCTCCACCATGGACCTCCATGGGCTGCAGGGGGACAGCCTGCCTTGCCATGGTCTTCACCATGGGCTGCAGGGGAATCTCTGCTCCAGCGCCTGGAGCACCTCCTCCCCCTCCTTCTTCACTGACCTTGGTGTCTGCAGAGCTGGTCCTCTCACATATTCTCACTCCTCTCTCTGGCTGCAACTGCAACTCCCCTGTGACTTCTTTTCCCTTTCTTAAATGTGTTATCACAGAGGCGCTACCACTGTTGCTGATTGGCTTGGCCTTGGCCAGCGGCGGGTCCATCTTGGAACCCGCTGGCATTAACTTTATTGGACATAGGGGAAGGTTCTAGCAGCTTCTTACAGAAGCAACCCCTATAGCACCCCCGCTACCAAAACCTTGCCACGCAACCCAATACAGTGATGTTTGACAAAAAGGGACAGAAGAAGGGAAGAACTTTAAGAAAGTGGACAACATTGTCTCCCCTGGCCCAAGCAAAGGATTTTAGAGCAAGGTGGTCATGATTTATTGGATAGTTGGAAAGTTTACCTATTTACAAGAACTGAGCAGATACAAACTTCTAAAATGTGCATGTAAAAAAAAAATAAAATATGCAACATCTAGCCTTTAAATAAGGGGATTTTCTGAATGAACAACTTGATACTGTAAGTCTTACAAGATCTGTAATATTTTTATCAATAAAAAGGGAGAAAAAACTAGTGAGGGAGTTGTTAGATGCTGTTTTGTTTATAGTCTATGTAAAGAAGCAGTTACACAACCTATTAAGAGTCACCAATTTCCTCCCTTCCTTCTACTCATATGCTTACCTCCCACAGACAGGTAGATAACTCCTTCAGCCACTGCATATCTGCTGTGCTGGTAGAAGCGGTGATATAACCAACTCTCCTTACAATTGCTCCCTAATTTGGTAAGTGATTAATCACCAACAAGAATGATGGCAATGCCCGTCTCTTCAGTGGATTATGTTATCACTACAATACTTTACACTGCTAAATTCATGTGTGGTTCAGCTCACACTTCACTTAAATATTCAACTAATGAGACCTTTCCCTTGGATATTCCTTGCTGTAACAGCAGCCTTTCCAGATCACAGGAAATCTCTGCAACCAATATTTAACTCTGCAGTAGTCTTAACAATGAATTATAAATTTGGGTTTTTTAAAACCACATATATCATCTCAACTATTAGCAGTTAATTCCAAAGCAGCAACTAAAAAAAGTGAAAATAAGGTGAAATACAGACATGCATTGAGACCCTTGCAGGATCACCCATGTTACCTCTCCCCTTGCCAAGCCCCCCACCACACACACACACGTTGAACTAAACTTTGCACAGCAAAGTAAGGTGCATGCAATGGCACTTGTTAATTAAGTCTGTAGTAAAAACATCTGTTTGAAAATAAATTCCAAACATCCCAGCACAGCCAGCAACGTTTGGGCCTGCACTTGGTGTACAATCTTTGTCATGCTCCTTGAGGATGCAGTCCAATGAGATATTATTCAAGTGATTCAATCACATTATTGAACTCATGCTCAGAGGCCTGTAGCAGATGACATGTTCTCCATTCTCCATCATTTACAGCAATCAAAGGAGAGCATTTCAATATCCTTTCTGCAAAAGACTTTGTCCACATTACTGAGGAACCAGATTATCACTCAGGAATAGCAGGCCTAGCGCTGTTGAAGTCAAACTTGGAAAAAAAAATTATTTTTTTTTTTACTGCTCTACATGAGAGAACTTTGGTCACTACAAGACATCCAAGCAACATAAAACTGACCTCTAAAAGCCAGCATGACATTCTGACAGTGATGCATTGCTGTTCCTTATGTCAAGGGAGTGCACATCAACAGCTGGCTGATGCAGGAATTGGACACACATCCTTTCACTGGAATACAACCTCCTTACGGGCCTTGCCTTCATTCCAGCTTGTCAGGAGAATTTCTTCCACTGCACCCAAACATATTGCAAGTGTTTTTCCTGTTTGGTGAAAGGATGACTCTTCATTTGTTTCCTCCCAGCGTGCAAGATGCAGCCCCAGGGAATCTTCCTCACACATGAAGCATTCATAGATGAAAATGCTTGTTATTCAATCAATTACCTTAAACTACAAAGTAAGCTACGAGACTCTTAATAGAAGTGGTTTTTAAAAAGCTGACCTAACTCTATGGGATACTTTCCACTTCAAATATGTAGAATGGAGATTCCACATAGAATTTTTTTCACAAATTTAGTTTGAGATGGTTTAAAATACATAGTTTATGACAACTCTATTATGAGAGTGAAAAAAGCACTTAGTAAAAGTGTTGTTGAATATTGGAATGTAAATCTCTGAGCTCCTTATCTTATGAAGTCTTTTTGTGTGCATAAAATACAGCTCAAAGTTAAGTATTTTCTAGAAAACAGGGGACAAATCCTAGTGTAATCTTTAAACAAAGTTATTTCAGATGCCTAATGCCTGTAAAATGATAGCTGTGCCTGGTCCTAAACTTGAGGGTCTTTCAACATTTCCATTATAAAAGCAGTTTTTCAGGGGCTTATAATTCAACCATAAAAATTTGATTCAGGATGAATCTTGGGCACGAGAATGCTCAGCCTGGAATATACCTACAAGTTGTGCCCACAGAGATGGGAGATTGCATTTTCATCTGGGCATAGGGTCCAGGCTCTCCCTCTAAAAGGTGCTATCTGCAGTTACAAAATTCATATTTGTACCATTCACATACATGGGATCAGTTTCAAGAGAATAGCGAGCAAGCTGCATTTCTAGCTACCTGCCCTGTAAGTCTGCACTTGGCAACTGAAGAACAAAAGCCCTTGCTTTGTACAGTAAAGTGATGATCATGCAAAAACTCAAACGGTATTTTAACATGCGTAAAAGAATAAAAATAAAAATGGGTACTTTCAGAAAAAAAAAAAAAACAACACAAAACTAAAGCCTGTTCCCAAAAGAGATTTTCCTGATCTACACTATTATTTTAAGGTTAAAATAAGAACCACTTAGATACTGTACTAAATTCCCAAAATTACTATTTTTTTTTTAAACCTGATATGGAAAAGAATAAGAGGGCAGGCCACCCTGATGAGGCCTGCCTGCTGGTCTTGGGCAAAGGAATAAGGTAAATTGAGAAGCCGGATCCGATCCTAAAAACTCTCTTCAACAACATGAGACTCTGGCAAGAGCAAAGGGACAGGCTGGCTGGTTATTTTAGCCAAGTGCACATGTGCTACTGCCTGCAGCTCACAGCTGCTGAATTAGGCAGTGGGAGCAAACAGACTCACGGGCAGGCATCTTTAAGCAGAAAAGGATACAAGCAGCTACGTTTGGATTCGTATTTCAAATGCACCAATGTCCAGTGGCACTCCAATCCAGCATTACAGCAGCAGGTACAGCTCTGCTTTCACTGTGCTCGGCCACGAATTAAAACAAACAACGGTGGAAGTGTTTGCCCGCTCCACAGTATGGCATCCTAGGAGACTGCCAGCTAGATTAGGATTAGGGCTGCCGCTGGCTCTGAACATCTAGGAGGAAGAGGCAGCTGCAGTTGAGGACAACACGGGTGCCTGAAACCAGCCATCCTCATTCCTGGTCTCTTCATGTATGTTTTAAGCACAGTGACAAGCTACCTTCCAGAGATGAGCCCCATGGCACAGTCAAGAGACAGCTAATCGTTGCCCCCCTCTTCAGAGTTTACAACCTAACTGGAGAGACAAAATGCACGCAAGTGTGACCAAAAAAAAAAATCCACAAAAAAAAGAAATAGCAGGGATAACAATTATAAATACCCACATGTAATCTGACTATAGGAACAACTCAAGTAACAACCAAATCATATTAAAATCAGCAGGAGACCAGGAGGAGGAGGGTGGGCTCAGCTCAACTATTTGGTGCTGTTTAACTTTTGCTAGTTTCAAGTGCCCTTTACAAACATACATCTTTCCTTTCCCAGCAACAGCCCATTTCTATTATGTTTGTGGGTTCTGCTAAAGAGGAGCAGAGGTCTGCCAAGAAGATTCCTGATCATTGCTATGTGCCAAACAAGTCATAAGCCAAATTATCTTTTTCCATTGTTTCTGGGGCTGTGCTCTAGGCAGTAGCAGTGCCCCCCCCAGCCAATGCACACATACTTCAACCCTCCCCTCACCAACAATCACGTATGACATGAGTCTTCCTCCCTCCGTCTCTGCCAGGAGGCTTCCATGCCGTGGGATGTACTTGGGATATTGCCAGGTGGCTCCTCTCCTACCCTTTTATTTGTAGCTGGCAAAGGTATTTTAATAAAATGTACGGACTCTTTACTATTCACATTTGGCACTTAGATCTCTATCTTGTTGAGCTACGTATCAATAGCCAGGCACCTACCCACCAAGGAACTCCTAGCCTTTTCCAGAAATTGGAATGCTGTCACAGAAAGAAAAAAAAAAAAATCCCTATTTTAAATGGTAATTCTAAACTTTATCATTTAGGATGAGATGCAAATCCAAGTCAAAACAGCTGCTGAACTGCCTAAAGTCAAGCCAAAAGAAAACCCACCCTCAGGTTTTGGTGGGGGTTTTTTGTTTGTTTGGTTGGTTTAATTTTTAGTAATATAATCAAAATGCCTCTTCCACACTTGAGAACAACTTAAAACCTAGTGGGCAGTCAAGATTCCATTCATTTCAGTAGATAGCTGTCTAAGCTCTGCTTTCCCTCTTCCTCTCCCAGGTCTCTTTCATCATCACACTATTATGCTGTATCAGTTAACATAAATAATGCCACAGCAGCTAGATCTCCAGTAACTTATCAGGTATCTCACTAATGAGAAAATTAAGATAACCTGACATATTTTACTAACAACAAATTTGAGATACCATCTCTGTTATTTTATACACTTAAATTCATGTTTTACCTGAAAAAGCCTATACCACTGCTGTACAAGTGTATTGTAACAGACCTGTGTGCCTAAAGGATCTGTTGTAATTGTGTACTGTATATGGTCAAGCATGAAGAAAGGCTTAGGTGCCTGAACTTGTCTATTTTGTACTCCCCACCCCAACTCAGCTGCCTGACTGACAGGAAAGGTACATTTCATTGGGAGAGACAACATACCACTACTGTATTTTGGAAGCAACAGTGAGTTTGCATCCATGATATGTCAACTGAAAGCTGATAATGAAAAGATTTCATGAGTGTCTTTTGGGCTAATAAAAAAAGTACAGCACTATAGAATACATGCAAACCTCAATAGGACACATTTATAATATAGGGAGCACGAGTAGAAATACTCCAATAGCGTGCAGAGACCCCAGCTGAGATGCAGGTCCTAACAAACTAAGTGATGCACATATAGCAAGAGCCATGATCTCAGCAGCGCGATCTATATAGGTACATCATTATACAGTCTATACAATACAACAAATTTTGCAAAGAGAATGACAAGTATTTCTCATATTTACACAGAGCAAATATAGTTAGCCTACTAGAGTCTTCTCGATAATATACTCTGAAAACATACATTATTTTCTAGCTTTCTGTACATGCTGTGTCTGTATATTGGTGAAGCAGCCTGAGGTGTGGACTCCTAAGGATGAATTTCTCACTCCCACCCAGCCCTTCTGTGGAGCGCAGGCACCCACGGGACTCCATGCACATACCACATGGGCAGCAGTATAAAGTACTTAACAGCAGCCTGCTGGGAGGGTTAGAGAGAAAAATTTTGACCCTAATGTTTAAGAGCAGTACAGAGTTATGTTTTAGAGCACTATTTTAGAAGAAATAGGGACAAGGGAGTCCAGAAAGAGAAGATGAGGGGAGGGATCATTTTTCAAGTAGCCTGCATGTAAAGCTTTCCCCTGCATCAGCTATGACAAGAAGTCCCACTGGCACACACACAAAACAAGAGCTTCTTGGTAAAATCCTTCCTGAATCAGACCTGCCAACTTCTGACCAGAAAGTCAAGAACACAAGCAAACATTAGCAATTAACTCCGTGGCACAGTCATCTGGAGAGCTGACTGTTTTTATACAGCTTTTCTCCACAGGATTCCTATGGGAGTTTCACCCACAGAACAAGGGTTTGTGTCCTGGATGTGCTGCTGTACTGATCTTTGGCTAGGGGAAAGATATAATCAAGCATAACTAGCAGCTCCTTGCTTCTTTATATTTCTCTTCAACAGGTGAATTTTTTTTTTTTTAAAAGGTGTAAGGTTCTCTTGAATGGAAAAATGCCTTTCTGTTACAAAAGCAAACCATCTGTAAGGTCTCTACATTTCTTGAAGCATCCTCTACACCTTCCCTATTAACTGACCTCAACTAATCAATACTCAATCTACAAATTTTTAAGACAAGCATGGATACTACACTTCCCAGGCTCTGCACAGTAGCAGCTGAATAAAACACAGGAGCATACTAAATCTATGGAGTCTTAAATTCTGTGAATTTTCAGTAATACAGGTAGAGTCATGACAGGTCATGCTCAAAGACCACAGAACCTGACCATGGATGTATCCTTTGTGTGATCAAATACAACTGTACTTATAAAAGTAGCATCCTGAAAATACAAGGGAACGAGATCAAAGAGAACATGGAGGAAGAACAGAAAGAGAAAAGGATTAGTAAGATGCAAAGAAAAGAGCATGGGGTCCAAAGAGAATAAACACCAGCAACAAACCAACCAGGGAAATCTGGTCCCTTGGACCTCTCAGAGGAATCATTGCATCATCTTCATGTTGAAGACCAAACTTGAACACACACACACACCCCCAAGGTCAGCCTATGAAAGGCCTGCTAAAGACAGACTCTGTCAGGAAATGGGACAGGATGGAGCATGGTGACCAGGTATTCAGGGTTCACCCCACTTTGAGCAGCAAAATGACTGTCGTTGCTCTGAAACTGTTCATGTTTTATTAAAAAAAAAATTAAAGTATTCTGTGGTATGGGGCTATGAACCGCTTGTCTGCAGGTGTCAAATTATGGAAGTCTGAAGGAAGAAATAGCCTTAAAAATCACCATGGACAAAGATACTTCAGGACAGAGCACATGTAACAGCCTCACTGATCCAGAGGGACCTCAAGACGTTCTGTGACATGAAGCACAGAAGTACAAATCTCAAGATTATCCGAAGTGTTCAATTCCATGTTTTGTAACTACAAAGCAGAAAGCATAAGGTCTTTATTGTAAATACTTACACATTCTTTCAGTATTTTTCTGCTTGAGATGCTGCTATATCCACAACCGATTCCACCATGGTTTGGTTGGGTTTTCTTTGGGTTTTTTTTTGTCAAAGGATGCCAGTCATTTTCTGGTTAAAACTGCTCTATCCAAAGTGTTCAGAACACTAACAAATCATTTGCCTTTGACTGTATACACACTGTGTGCATATGTGTATATATATTCCTATATATTTTTATTTTGTACCTGCCACCTGATAAGAACACTACAACTTAGAAACAAGTATTTACATCACAGTGCCTACTCAAACTAAAATTGGATAACTGGATTTTACATATGAGCTGGTTTTGGCTGGGATAGAGTTAATTTTCTTCATAGTAGCTAGGATGGGGCTATGGTTTGGATTTGTGCTGGAAACAGTGTTGATAATTCAGGCATGTTTTCCTTATTGCTGAGCAGTGCTTACACAGAGTCAAGGCCTTTTCAGCTTCTCACACCACCCCACCAGCAAGCAGGCTGGGGGTGCACAAAAAGTTAGGAGGAGACACAGCCAGGACAGCCAACCCCAACTGACCAAAGGGATATTCCATACCATATGATGTCATGCTCAGCATATAAAGCTGGGAGAAGAAGGAGGAAAGGGGGGGTGTTCAGAGTTACGACATTTGTTTTCCCAAGTAACCATTACGCATGATGGAGCCCTGCTTTCCTGGAGATGGCTGAACACCTGCCTGCCGATGGGAAGCAGTGAATGAATTCCTTGTTTCGCTTTGCTTGCATGCGTGGCTTTTACTTTACTTATTAAACTGTCTTTATCTCAACCCACGAGTTTTCTCAGTTTTACCCTTTTGATTCACTCCTCCATCCCACCGGGGGGGAGTGAGCAAGCGGCTGTGTGGTGCTTAGTTGCCAGCTGGGGTTAAACCACAACAATGTAACATTTAGATAGCATATAATAAAGCCAAGTGCTCAGTTTCCCATGCAAGTCCACAAGAAAATTTTAAGAACTCAAATTTCTTTTAAGGTATCTGTTTATGCTCTAAAGAAATCTTAAAGGGTTAAGTAAACATCATTAGCATCAGCAAAATTGGAGTATTCCTGGAAGCCTTCATCTTTATCCAAAAGCAACAGTTTAGTAGAAGAGATTTTTAATACAGTCAGTACAGTACACATTCCCCTAACATGTTAAGGTGCATATATACAGCTCTATAGAACAACACGAAAAATAAAACCATTTAGGAGTGAATGCACAGGTAACAAGAGGTTAAACTGTGCAGTTTGGCCAATTTCCATTTTAACTTGCAGTAGATTCTGACTATGAGAACGAATCAAAATTCAAAACCAAAAACATTTTTCAAGTAAAGCCACAGTAAATTTTTTTTTTTTTTTTTTTTTTTTAAATACTCCCAGTATTCTTGGCTGCAAAATCTCTTCTGGCCAAAAGACAGACTGAAAGCAAACCAGAAAAGCAAATTATAAATATGCCTGCAAGGATACCAGATTAAAGGAACTACACTCTCTTTTAGTGTGAATTACCTAGAGTAGCATGCATCCTTATTTTACGTTCGGCCTGAATGCCTCCACTAGCCTACATTGCAAACTTTTTTTTCATTCAGCAATCTTAACACATTTTAAGCAGATGTATCATCAAACATATTACTTGCCAATCTGTTTATCATTAAAATGAAAAAATCAATATGTCCGATTCAAGCGTAAACAGGAGTTGAATGTTCAAGCTGTCATTGAAGATGACATATAATTATAGAATATGATTTGTACTTGGCAAATGATTATTTCCTGAAAAGGGCAACAGACAGTAGCAAGAAACTTTTCACAGCAAGTCAGTATAGTGCCACTTCTAGCCAGGGAATTAGTTTTATGAATGCAGAAAGATACCTATGCAGCCAAAAGGAGCAATAAGCAAACAATCACTTTTAAATTTAATCATTATGTATGTTTAGCTGATGAGAAAACATGTAGCTTTATGTTACTGGGCTGAGTCCAGATTTTTATTTAAAACAGGAGTACTGAAAATAAGAACTTCAAAAAATACTACGAGGTTTCTGTTCTGGACCATTAATTTTTCAGTCAAATCAAACTATCATTTAATTGAATCCTGATGCTAGAACTTGGATTCTATATGAAAAACTTGAAACTAAAGCACATAGAATAATTTGTTATGTTGAGCTATTCAGCCCAATATGTCTAGGAAAAAAAAAAAAGACAAACTCAGAATAAAGTTAGTCTACTTTCTGTGATGACACAGAACTAATAACAAAAGGAAACAAACCTTTGTCCTGGCCAAGAAACTAAGCCATTAACTACCATTTCTTTCTAGCGGATGCTTCATTTAAAAACACACTTGCAAAATGACAGAAAATACTCAGTGGGAATGTAACTTCTATTGGTACTACTTGCAAAAAAAGAAGGACTTTCAAAGGCAACTAACAATTTTAGGCATCCTCTTTGAGCCAGTACAAAAAAGCTTGGCTTTCAGGAGGAACAGAGAACAATCTCCAAACAAGGAAAACGACCTCTAAAACTGTGTCAAATCAAATATTTAAACACTATGGGGATGGAGCAAGGGGCCACTTCACTGCCATACTCCCAATTTGATACCTAAAAGAGAATTCCACTTCAGAAAAGGAAACAGGAGTCCTTCCTTTCCAATTTTGAATTGGAACTTACAGAAGCCTCCAAACCTGGCATTTTGGGGGCTTCAATTAACATTTTGCTCCTCCTTGCATCTCATCATTCTTATTCTCCCCCACTGCTAAGTCACTAGTTAGCACCATCTGCATAATGAAAGAGGAAAGTCCCTCTATGTCATTCAACTAGCCAGCTGTGAACGTTTTCAGACAGACAAGAACATGCTGAAATTATATGGCAGCCTTCAGCTGCAGAGCTGAAAGTATCCTGGTTTTGCTGAACAGTTGACAGCTTCTATTTGCACGTGAACCAAAGCATCTCAGTCTTAAAATAGCCTTGGTACACCAGAAACCATCTGAGATTTCAAACAACAATGACAGAGAAGCCAGTATGCTGCTAGGTCATAAATATTAACAGAAACCTGAAAATCCCCATTGAAACTTTCTAGTATCAGTCATATCGACTGGGACAAAAGGTAACTGGGTGCAGAAAGGGGGGGGGGGGGGTTAGAATCAGTGTTCTAATTATGGTCTTGCGTTTTGCCTCCAAATCACTTGTGTTCTTCTCCAGTTACAGAGTTCATAGCTACAGTCTATCAAAAAATTTGGTATTTCTACTTTGCAGACAGAAGAAAGCATTAACCTCTTACTTCAACACTTTCACATGTAAAGATCAGCTAGGATGACAAAGTAAAAGTAGACTTGTTATCCTAATCAGATGAGGAAGAGAAAGTTTTATAATTGTGCCACTCCACAGTATCTTTATTCCATTGACACTAATAAGAGCACTAAGCACATCTACAGATTGTATCAGCAATATCACTACCAGAAGTTAAGCACTCAGCACTAATTTTGACACTTCTAAACATGTTCTTATTATTACATTTCCCTCCTTCCCCTCAGGTCAGACTGTTTACACAACTGAAGGGTATGTTTTAATATCTGCATTACAGGTGTGTTTAACAAACCCCCATCAAAGATGCAGCAGCCTCCAGATACCAAATTGATATTCTAGCCTATGCAAAAAAAAAAAAAAAATGGTTTTCAAACAGTATGTGTTGAATTAGCACAGTCAGTTTCTTCTATTCAGCAAGAACACACAGACATGCTTTAATCTCAAAAAACATTTGTGAAATACTTGGAACTGAAGCTATTGTATAATAGCCCTAATAAATATAACAGCTCAATGATTTAGAACTCCAAGCTTTGCTAGAGATCTTTTAAACATTAGCCTGCTAATATAAGCTTAAAATTCCCTAATAGACTAAAATTTAAATTTACTTTGTCCAAAAACACCATCTCCTATACTACCGCTAAAACTAGGACTGTGTAACCTTTAGGAAGAGAACAGTGAAGAGTTTGACATATTTAAGATAGGGATACAATATGAAAAGATAAAGCAAACTAATTTTTTTAGTTACTTTGCTGTAAGACTAGAGCACAGTTCTCTTGTGTATTCATTTACATATATTCAAAGTATTAACACTATTAAGTCAGAAATGTAGCAATCTGGATACACTCAGTACAGTATCAGAGAACCTAATAATAAAGCCAGAAAGGAGGGGGGTGGGGGGGGAAAGGAGACCTAGTTTGCCTTGTTTCTTGCACCAAAAGAAAAAAAAAAAAAATCAGGAAGAACAAAGGGCTGTTGTACCAAAGAGCAGAAACAAAAACGCCCTAAAAACCCCAGGTGCCACCTTCCCCTGAAAACTTTATGCCAACTAGAGAGCTAATGAAACAATAGCACGAAACAGGAAACCCAGCATCTCAGATAACACACAGAAATTGCCAAATCTAGGACTAAGAAAGGTCATGAGACTATAGAAAAGCAGAAGTTTCATGCATAGTAGAAATATTGTTAGCTAAGAACAGTCCACAGGCTTTTACCTACCACATTGCCCACAGGTAAAATCCTCTTGACCGTAGGTCAGCCTAGTCCGCTCCTTAAGCGGATGGGTCCTTCCTAACTCCCATTTTGTCACATTAGCCAGTCAGAAAACATAGTTGGTATCCCACCAGCAAGGATAGTCTGGTCTCCTCTGGCTTGTACAACACAGCTACTAGAAGACGTGAACTAACTTGACCACCCACACAATGAAGCCACCTAAAAGACAGAGAAATAGGCCAAGACATCAACTCTATGGATTTAAGGTATCCACAGCACACTTTCTTGAACAGTTACTTAGCTTTAAAGTCCTTTTCTAGATATGAACTCAAAGCCTAATTCTGCTCATTATGAGGAATTATTAAGAAGTGTGAGTAACTAAACATTACCTCAGTGGAAGAGAAAAAAATTCCAGCAAACATCAAATCCATCAAAAGAGCCAGGAGTATCAGATTTTTCTGGTAAATATATATACACACACCCCTATATGTGCACACTCACACTATCCTTAGGGACAGGAAAGGGATGAAAAAAAGAAAATAAGACAAATTACTCAAAACAAACTCTTCCTCTGTGATATATTTTTGGGATGGAACAAAGCCTGTCTAAACCCTCAGCTTCCCAAAATGAACAGACCCTCAATCCCAACAAAAATAGTCCTCTCAGAGCTGGTATTTAAAGTGCCAACACCTGACTGGGGTTAACAGGTGTTAGGAGTTATGGAAATGGTGCTATTGATTACTACTGGGTGTGTTTTCCTCTCGTACTCACAGTTCCCTTGCACTGCCTGTCATAAGAGCAGTATTTTTGGTTGCTTGTAACTGCTAAATTTTAACTGGGAAGGCAGCGCTTTTTTGCGTTGAAGAAGTGTTCTAGGAAAAAAAGTCAACCTTTGATAAGCCAGTAACTTATCAGAAGAGAAAGGCAAAATATTTTTTCTCTCCTAAAAAATTACATGTTAAAAATAAAAGGCTCTGAGCTTGAGAAGTTTCAGCGTACCTATGTTTTTTCAGTAATACCTAGCATTGGGGGAAAGGTGAGGTTCTGCACCAGGGTGAGTTTTCTGTATCTCTAGGAAAACGCATAAGGCTAAATTCTAATCCTCATATAAACTGTATGTAAACATCCCCAGAAAGAAAACCTGGAGTAAATGTGCAAGACCAAAAATCTGGAGAGCTGGTGTGGGAGAGAGACCAGAGAAACATGGAAAGAGTCTCAAAAAGTGAGTCTTCTGGCAGGGCACTGGAATAGGAAGATTGTAATCAACTCGGTAGTTCATCCTTCCAAGTCAAGCACAAAAAAACTTAAGGAATGCCTAAATGACCTAAAGATGCCTTCCTTTTGTATTATCGTATCATCTGCAAATACAGGATTACTTACTGTTTGTACCATAGCTCAGGAGGCGTGACAAACAGCCCAAAAGTGGAACGTGTTGTGTTTCATTGTGCTTCAGCAGATTAGGAAAACCCACAGACAGGTTTTCTAAAGAAACAGCCTGTCATTTGATACAAACTGGGCAGCCACAGCCTCCGCTGCACGTGAGCTGACGTCGCATGGCCTTTTCGGGTACCAGGCAGGGACAGAGTTTGGCAGGCAGTGATGCTGCTGCCTATCACGCTCATTTCTGTGCCCGCTGCTGCTATTTCAGCCTGCCCAGGCACTACAGAGCTCCCTACCTGCTTGTTCCCAGGAAAACTTCTGCCATAGCAGCAGCTGCGGCTCCTGCTTTAGTATCTGGAAATCTTTTTCTCTCACCCCCCTGTCTGTGAAGTGCCAAGAAGGAGCCCAGCTGTTCAGCGTTTCATTGCTGATTTCTTTGGGAAGGCCTGGAGAAGCCACAAATGAGCTGCCTTTCTTTTCTGTGGGAGAAGAGGAGCCTTTTTAACTGAAAAAAAAAGAAACAAGAAAAGCAACTCAAGACTTTTCCTTGCTCCCTTGCCCTGTGCGAACTGAAGAATCTCAAAATCTTCATTCTTACTGCATTTTGAGCCCCTCTCTGCCGTCTCGCAGGTCTCAGAGCAGCAGAGGGAGTGTCTCTGCCTATTACTCATCACAGGGCTATACATGAGGTAAAGCCCATATTTCAGGTTTCTCATCTCTTTGCAGAGACAGTGCGGTCTGCTACTGAGCACACTCAGAAGAGCTCTTATCGTGCCTTTTAAAAAGATTTTTCTCCCAAGTCAAGCAAAGTGGGAGTGGCCAATGTCATCTATATTCATGCCATGTTTTATAGCTCAAACATCAGATCGCTCCTGCTGTAACCCAGTTTGTAAAGTGTGTTTGGAGGGAATGAAAACAAGGCAAAAAAGTTCTGGTTTTTTCTCACTGCTTGCAGATCAAAAGGCTTACATGCTGTACTTTCACCACAAAGCAAATGTTTGTGCTATGTAAACTCCCAACAATTGAGATTATAATGAAAGCACTAACAGCCATTTTTGTTGACCTACAGCTCACTTATAATCACAGGTATGTTCAGTAGCTTTTAAAATCTGAGAAAACAGAAATAACTTCCTGGCTGTTTTTATTACGCAGTGTTTTCTGAGCCTCCCTGCTTTAATTTGGGCTTTCATTTCATGGCAAAGTGGTTGCCGCAAAGTGTTCGTGGCCCCTTGTGTTCCCAGTGGTCTGAGGCAAAAAGGAAAATAAATTAAAGACAAATGGGCTATGTAAAAATGTTTGGTCTCAGAAATCAGGAGAGAAAACAATAACCAAAATCAGCTATAGCTGCTCTGTAGCAGGCAGAGACAGAGAAATCAGCTGCAGAAGGATCTCCTGTCTCCAGCAACATTTGTCTGCCAGATTTAAAAGGCCTCTTTCTTTTCTCCCCAAAGGGTACATGGGGAATATATTCATTTAAATAGCATGATGCTAAACAGAGGAAGGCAGCATGGGTCTTATCCCCAGAAATGGTGGCATGAGTAAACCCTGCCCACGGTGGTAAAAGCCTGCAAAATAAGGCCAGTAGACAGCAGACAGAAAAAGTGAGATACGCTGGTGTGGAAAGAGTTCAGTCATGAGATCGATGGCTGTAGTTACTGCGAGCAACTCCATAAACACATATTCCACAATAGTCCATGGAACATAGACAGTTAGAGTCGACAGTGCAGGGATGGCCCAGCTGCATGGAGAACTGGTTTATGTGGCATGCTGTCCTCATGAGATTGTATTAACATCATCAGCAAAAGCGGTTGGAAAGGAGCCTGTTTCTCACTGCACCAAGCCATGCCTACACTCAGCAGCGTGGTACAACACCAGCAGAACCAGCGGGCACACTGCTCTTCTGGTAAGCAAGGTTACCGCAAGGAGAGAAACGTGAAAGAGAAACTTGCTGGTGGGCTCTCCTCTTCTCCTTTCTTGTCTACTGGAGTGGTTTGAACACACTGAATGCTTTTTTTTTTCTCGTGATTCCCAAAAACAAGCACTAAGTACATCTTACCTTTCCTCTTCAAGTCCGACCCCAAAGTCAGGGTCTCTTCTGCCTTGGGTAAATTAAGACACTCCTATAGCGTACATATAAACTTGTCTTTTAGTTTAGGGTTTGGACTGTGTGGGGTTTTTTAACCTGGCGATCTTTCCAACTCTATTCTGCATTTTATTATACCCACATTCTGTTTCCAAACACTTTTTGGTAAGCTGTCCAAACATGCCTGAAAATATGGCTTTATGTGATTGCCCCAATGTCATCAAGAGCCATTTTATCTAACCTACCACATTAAGCTAACCATAAATTTGAATAGCAGATCACATCATAAATTCCATCAGAACAAATATTTTTCTAAAAGCATTCAACATTTTCTCTGATGGAAGATGTAAGAATGGCTTGATATAAAAGTAGTGAAGGGGGGGGGGGGAGGGAGTAGGGAAGCAGCCCTCAACTGGTGAAGAAAATTTACCATTACATTTCCAAGTGAAATACTTTTTAAAAGCAGTGTCTAATAAGGAGCCAGCTCTTTGACATGGTGTATTACAGTGAGTAAGAGAGCTTGGCCGCGCTCCCAGGCAAAGAACGACCTGCCGGGTGCCGCCGCCTTTGCCCTTCCTCGAGCGATTTCCCCAAATGCCGCTTAATACTTTAACCTTTCTAAAGCACTGAGACTTTCCAAAGGCTGGGACATGGCCTGACCAGCCATCCCGACCGCCCAGCAGCCGCTTTGGGGTGGAGGGAGTGCTGCCGAGGGGCTGGCACCGGGGCAGCAAGGCCTTCCCGGTGGGGTGGGGGTGTCAGGGCCGGAGCCTCCCCCCACAGCTACAGGGGTTACTCAGCTATCCCAGTTACACAGCCAGGCTGCTTTTAAGCAATATTTGCCTTGCTTTCAGCCAGTTCCTTGGGCACTGGAACCTGTCTTGACACTGGCCATGTCTCCTCCCTCCATAGAGGAAGGCACTGGTAGGTGTCCCTTCAGCTCAGGAGTGGGGCCTCCCTAGGCCAGGTGGGATTTTCCCCTCCTTCTTCCCACCCCACTGCCAGTGGGGATGGGGGTTCATGATACCCCACACTCCTGGATGGGTTTTGTACATGTCCCAGCCATGGGCGAGGAGGCCACCGGCAAGGAGGCACGGCGGTGGCAGTGGGGCTGCTGGGTGGCCACCCCTGAGGTAGCCATGAGCCACGCCGGGCCAGTCACAGCCAGTTCCAGCCAGCTCCGAAGGCCAGGTGGTAGGACAGCCCCGCCACATGCCGAAACCTAACTGTTGCGCCCCAAAATCTCACCCCAAATCTTCAAAGCACACACAGCACCCCTTCCCAAACCTTCTTACCAAAAAAAACCCAGCAGCCCACCGTGTGGGAGATGCGCTCTGGGGGCCTCCGTGGTGAAGGGAGGCAAGTGTCCTGAGGGACTGCGGCCGCAGGCGACCCGCACCGGGGCACGACAGCCCAGAGAAAGCAGAAAGAAGGGAAAATGGTTTGCTGTAAGGAATGACGTGAGATCAGACACAGGTAGATACTTACTGTGTGCATCTACCTTTTCTGCAACATGTAGTTCAGTGAAGATACCAAAACCCAGGAACAGATCAGTCGCAGATCATCGCACTGGATGACCACGAAACCATGTGTGAGAGGAGAGCAAAGCCTAAGCAATGCACATTTACCTCATCTTCTTAATAAGCTTCTTCACAATTACATCATGCCCAACAAACAAAATAAAAGTAAGAAGAGGTACTCTCTTTTGTAACAAAACCACAATACACAGATAATTCGGGGCATTCTGGCATCGTTTCTCCCCCTTCTCCTTCAGAAACATTCAAAGGCCACAGCCGGAGACCACGCGTGAACACTTTAAGTGGAGCATTTCGTAGCTCGAGGGATGGACTGGCAGTGACAAAGGCAAGTGAGACATAGGAGAAGCAGTCACTTGACAAGCATGACAGAGGCTCCCTGAAGAGGCTGAGCACAAACACTGCCAGTACTCACAGCGTGAGGGATGGGTCCCTCCGCGCCGTGACGGACAGGAGGTGTGACACCTGCCTGCTTTCCAGACGAGAGCAGCAGGGAGGCTGTGACGCTCCAACACTGGCAGCACTGTTGTGCTGTACCTGTTTTTTGAAAAATTTGACATCCCCTTCAGCCTACACCTGCAGCAATTACCAGAAGGTCTAATTTTACCAAGTATGGATGAAAAAAAATTAAGCAACTACACAGAGATCCTGGGTTTCCGTAAGCTTTGGAAAAGGTCTTCAAAGCAACATAGAAAGCCATGTCAAAAAAAATCCAAGTGGCACCCCTTCTAGGGTTTCTCTGCTAAGCTCCCAAATCCCCCAAATTTGAATCCAGCTCCTGTAAGATAACAAGGGGTGGTTTCATTCATGCCCTTTGCTACAACATGACACTGCTGAGAAGGAAGTCTAGTGACAGTATTGCAAAGCGTCAGGCATGTAGGGAGAAGATAGACACGTTAAGTATACTGTGCTGGACACGGGATATGAGCAAGCTATGGGCTGAGAAGTCCTGTCACAAATGACTGAAGCCATACAATGAGGCTTGAAAACGAGTGCTAGGCCGTCTAATCCTTACTGATAAGTGTTGCCACCCTACAAACCAGACTTGGAGGAGCTGAGGCTCAACAGAGAGTGTAAGACTTGGGTATAACCAGACAGTCCTGGTTGCCATAGCTGAGCAGCTGACACACTGGAAATGGGAAAGGAGTGACACACACAGACAACAGGGACGTCGTCAGTCCTGCTCGACGGGGAGACATGAACTGGTGGGACTGGCATTTGCTCGGAAAGGACAATGCCCCTTCAAAGCTAACAAGGGTACAAAATGCTAAGCAAAAGCCTGCTGAGCATTCGCAGCCTGGGTCTGGCCGCTGCTGTGAGGTGGACAGAATCAGAGATGCTGAAATAGGTGCTAATCCTGTCCCTCAGCTTTCTGACACCAAAATAAAGAGCAACAACACATAAGGGGGGAGGGGGAGTAAAAAAAGGCAGAAAGAAAGAAGAGAGAGAAGGGGAGCAGGGAAGATTATGCCCATAAAGGATGGTTTGCTTTGTCCTGCAGAAACAGCAGCCAGAGCAGGAAGAAGAAGGAATGTGCATGTGTGTGCGCACCATGTGGGACAAAGGCAGTGTATTTCTCTTCAGCCAAGAGCACTGCTGTCATCTGTCAGCGTTGTACGCCTGTGTACAAGCAACACCAAACACTATTTGCCTTCCAGTGCCTTCAACGATAGGTTTTTCGTGTTGATTTCCTCATTTGAATTTTCCTTTTGGCTCCCCTGCTTAAAGTGTATACATCTACTCTTCATGACACTCAAACAGCTGGCTGCAGACGAGTCACAGGCTTTCATGTCTGGTGGAGTGTAACACACACACACACGCACACGCACGCACACACGCACGCACGCACGCACACGCACCTCGTCCTGACCTCTCTCCCCTTCTCCTCTGCAATCTGCTGCATTTGAAATGTTTTCTTTTGCAACTCCCTTCCCAGGCTCGCCTCCCCGGCCCCCGAGGGCTGCTCCCCAGACCTGCCCTCGGCCCGGGTGAAGGAAAGGGGGGGCCAGGGGGTGCACTCAGCCTTGGCCGCCGGGCGGGAGCGCGGTTTCACGCCGCCGGCCCCTCCGCAGCGCCCCGCGGCTGCTCCGCGCCCGCGGGCTGGCCGGGTCGCTGCGCCGGTGGACCGAGAGCTCGGGGCTGCGGGGAGCGGAGGCTGGGGCGGGGGGAGGCGGTGTCTGAATGCAGGGTTGCGGTTACAGCGGTGGGAGCAGGAGACAAGAAGAGTTTCTGAGTGGTTAAAAAAGTTCGGAGAAGCAAACTCTCTTGCTGTCAAAGATTCCCCCCCCCTCCCTTTTTTTTCCCTACTCCCCCCCCCCCTTTTTTTTTTAATTTTTAAGGCAGTTGATGTGGTAATTAACAATTTGATGAGAGCCCGGTCAGGTCACCTCGTTTCTCAGATCAGAGCCCCATCAGAAATTCTTTCAAGTGTCCTTCTGCGTCGCCAAAGATGACAACAGCAAATCAATAAGTGCTTGAAATGAAAGGGGTTGCTGGCTAGCCCCCGAGGCTACAGATTTTCGCACCGCCGGTCTTTTTTTTTTTTTCCCTCCTTTTTTTTTTTTTTGTCTTTTTTTTTTTTTTCCTGAACTTCTCGCATTCTTTTGCACTGCCTCTCCTAGCAAGAGCTACCTTTTTATCCCTAGTCTCATGACGAAGGTAAGTGCCCTGTTAGCATCCCTATCGCAGGATGGGCCCCGCCGGCTCTGGCTGCGCTTGCCCGCTCCCAGCAGCCGGTCGCTGCCGGGAAGGTGCGAGCCGAGAGCAGCCCCGGCCGAAGGCATCCCGCCCGCCCGGGGAGCGGCGGCTGCCGGAGCAAATCGGGAGATATTTACGCTTCCTCTTCTTTTTTCTTCCTTCCAAAAAAAAAAAAAAAGAAAAAAAATTAATAGAAGAGGGGTAAGGGATCAAAGCAAAGGAAAATAAATACAGGAATCGCTGCGTGAAGCTTAGATTACTCTGTGTTAACAGAGGTTGCTCCGCTCCGGTTCGTACCGTCATCCTTACCCCTAATGTGCCCCGATTTAACAATCTTCTTAACGACCGACGTCCTCGGGAAGTTTTAATTAGGTAATTCATTAGTGAGTCAATACAGACATTTATATATTCTTTTAGATCAAGTGGTTAAGCGCTAATTTCGAAATGATTATAAAACACTGGAATACGCGAGGCGTAGTAATTTTAATTTATATGCAAATCAACGGGTCCATTTGAAATGCTTAATTTTTTAACAATTATTGTATTGTAGCATCGGGACGAACCGCCTGAATGAGCAATTTTGAAACCAGATCTGGACAGGAAGAAAATATTCGAGCAGCCCAACAAATCAATAATGTTTGAGTGTGTTAAACATAGCCAGCTGTAGGTATTTACATACTCGTTTACTGTCAGATAAGGAGCTCAGAGAGGTGGGAGGGGAGGCTGGGGGGGAGACGGGAGTGATTGCTTGCGAGGGCTGAGATCACAATCCGGGAATGAAGAAAGTAAATGGCCGTGAATTGCCCCATCGCACACTTCCGAGGATAAGTCCCTTTTCCGCCGGTCCCCCAGCGCTGCCGGCCGGTGCAGGACACTGAGGGAGGGATGCCTGGAACACGGCTCTACGTTTAGTCACCGCTAGATACGCTCGGCCTTTTTTTGTTGTTGTTGGCTATTTTTTTTTTTTTTTCCTTCCCCCGTCCCTGGGCAAAACCCTCCCCGGCCGGCAGCGGGGAAGCAGCCCGGGTCCTCCTTCGGCTCGCCCACGCTGAGACCCGGGATCACCCGGGGAGAAGCCCCGCGGCTCCCGCCGCCGTCGGGAGCACCGCTGGCTGCGCCAGGTGCCTGCAAACGGATAGTCGCGATAGGCGTTTATGAAAACAGCTTTTCCGCCTGTCGGGGCGAGCAATAACCTTGGCCCTCTTTCCAAGCCGTTCAGAGAGCCGGCGTGCCTGCCGGGGGGCCGGGACGGAGGGCTCCCAGCCCGGCTATTCACGTCCCAGCCGGGCCGCGGGTGCCGGGCGCCGGCTGCGAGCCCGCCGCCGCTCCCCGCTTCAGCCCGCCGAGGAAAGGCTCCTTAGGCTCGTCGGGGTTTTTAAAGCTGTTGTCACTGCGCTGGCGGGAGGGGGGAGCCAGACTATAAATACAGCCGCCGCGGCCTTTGCTCGCCCTGAAATCTATTATTACATTTATTGCTTTGACAGAAGGGGGAAAAAAAAAAATTTGAAATCCGCGTATTAAGTCGGCTCCATAGTTTCCAGACACCCTGGAACCCCTCTTCCACGGCAGCATGTCTAATGTATTCCCTGGTGATTCTGGGCATTAATTAGTTGTTTAATAGGAGTATGACTAAAAATGTAAAAGAAGGATTAGGAGCGTGAAACGTATGTCCAGCTCCTTCCACACACTCGAGGAGGGAATGAAAATCACCCTGTATCTTATGTTTCTCCAGGAGCCATTTGCATTTCCCACCAGCTGCTCACTTCAGCCGCTCCGGCTCCGGGGCGGCCGGAGCCCGCTGCCGCCCGGCGCGGAGGCGGGCGCGGATCCGCGGGCGGCCCCGCTACGCGGCCGCGCTGCCAACGCGGGCGCCGCAGCCTGCCTTGCCTTCCCTGTCCAAAACACAACGAGGCTGCGGGGTGCGGGGAAGATGCATACCGGCGCAAGCAGTTTGCTTTTCCCGGGGAAACACAAGTGTGAGGTGGGAGCTGGGAGTCCTCCTCGCTCCCGCTCCTTCTTCGGATGCGCGGGGAAACGGGATTTCACCTGGCAGAGCGCTCCCAAGGACAGAAACGCAGGTAGCTAAGGACACAATCAATTTATTTCTCCCTAGAAAAACTCCCACACGATTTCATTTCTTGCGGGAGGAAGCAACCCCCTCCTCTTGGCGTGGCAACTGCTGCGGCGTCGCATTCAAAGGGCTTTTCTGTGCACGCTGAGGAAGCGGCGGTGCTGCTGAACGCGGCTGGGCTTCCCCAGGAGCCGCCGACAAAACGACCCGCCGAAAACTTGGTCGCTTCCAAGGGTTCGCTTTCCCCCTCCGGCAATAATTGCCTAGCCCCCGGCCCACGCCTATAAATAACTAAAATTCACTCCAGGCTGAAATAATTTAAAAATAGCCACAAATAGATCAGGTGCAGCCTCCGAGTTAAGAAAGCGCCTATTTTATTTTCGCATCTTCGCTCTAGAAACAAAGCCATGGAAAAGCTGCGTGAAAAAGCGATCGCTTTAGTTTGGTCTAAATAGAGCTATCCAACTTCGTTATTTTCTTAAACAGGGAAATCATCACGAAATCGAAAATAAATTCCCCCCTGGCGCCAGCTCGGTGTCGTTTGGGGAAAAGGGGGAGAGAGTCTGCCGTAGTGTTTTCTCGCTCTCGTCCGTAGAGACAGGGCGAGTAACAGAGAGGAGCGGCAGGATTTCGGCTACCCGGGCCCTGCGCTAGCGATACGGGCACGAACAAGAACCCCCAGGATTTAAAAACAAAATACAGAAAAAGTAAAAAAAAAAATAAAATTAAAAAGTGGGTTAAAAAGGGAAACCGAGACCTCTCACAATGGGTCGGCGATCCCTCTTCACACCTGGTGCAAGGACAGCGGCCGGCCCGGCCCGGGAAACTTTGGCCACAGTTACTTGTGCCCCCCTCCCCAGCCGGGCGGGGCGGAGGGGCCGCGGCCGTCCTCGCTCACCTCGTTCTCCTCTGGCTACCTAGGCCGGCGCCGCGCCGCCTCCGCCGCCTTTTGTCCTTCCTCCTGCCCCCTGCCCCCTCCGCGGCCGGGGGCTGCCGCCGCCGCTGCGCCCGTGCCCGCGGAGCGCCGCGCAGCGCCGCGGAGCCGCCCGCCCCGGCCCCGCGGCGGCGGCGGGGCGCGTTCGGCGGAGCCTGTGTGACGTCAGGGCCCGGGGAGGCGGGCGGGGCGGGGCGGGGGCGCGGGAGGGCCGGGGAAGGAGGGAGCCAGCGGCGGCGGCTGCTCCGCGGCCCCGCAGCCAGCGCAGGAGCCCGGCGCGGCCCCGCCGGCCCCGGCAGCACCGGCACCAGCAGCGCGAGCAGCGGGGCGGACAGCGCAGCCGGCCCCGGTGAGTGGGGGAGTCTCGGGGGGTGTCGACGGGACGGGCGCGGGGCCACGGACCCGGCCGGTCCCGGCTCTGTGCACCCCGCGACGGGCGGCGGGGCCGCGGGCCGGCCGGGCAGGGTGCTACGGGCTCGGGTTGCTGATGTCCTCCCGGGCGGTTGCGGGCCGTCCCGCAGGGCTGGCGGCGACGGGAGCGAGCGCTGCCCCCGCGCCGTTTCCCCGCCGTGCCGGCCCCGGCCTCCCCCGGCGGGGCGGGCGCCGGGGAACCGGCCCCGCCGCGCCCGGCCCCGCGGAGCCGCCGCGCAGGCAGCGCCTTCCCGCCGCGGAGCCGCGCAGCCGGGCGGGGGGCGGCAGCGGCGCCGGCCCGGGCTCGGGGCGCCGGAAAACCGTGCGGGAGGGTCTGCCGCGCCGGCTGCGGGCTCCGCGGCCGGGACCCCCCGGCAACACCCGCGGGGGAGCGGCGGGGCCCGGCTGCCCCTGCGGGCAGCGCGGAGGGGTAGGCCCCGCACGGAGCCCCGCTTTCGTTTGAGAGCCACCGGCAGCGGCCGCGGGCCTCTGACAAAAACCCTCCCGCCGAAATCAAGGACCTCAGTATTTCGGGCGTTGCTGAGGTATTTGCCAGGGGACTCTGTTTTTTGGGGGGGGTTGGTTGGTTTTTTTTTTTTCCTCCCCGAAAGATTAGCGATAGATACCAATAAGGAAAAAAAAAAGATCCCATGTGACACCGCTTTTTTGTCCGCGCCCTGCAGTTGTTATAGCCGGAGTGCTCCGAGCAGGTTGCTGCTGAGCGGGCCCAGCAAGCCGCCGAGAAAGGGAAGGCTCGCACGGTGGTGCGTTTGCTGGGGCTGTGAGTGCACGGAGGTGCTGAGATATTTAATTGCGGGCGGAGGAGTGCTCGGAGAAATGGAAATGGAAAAGCAAAAGCAAGTGGAGTTGCTTTCGTTCGAGTCGCCGGGCCGGACACAATAGGAAAACGCTTCTCGCTCCCCTTGGCCCCGCGCTGCGATGTGGTTTGCAACAAAAATTGAAAGAGGATACGGAGAGGAGAAAGGGAAGGAGCAGTACGGGCAACTGAGAGCGAGGAAGGAATGATATAATCTGTCCGGGAAAGGCACTTTTCTCCGAGGAGACCGGCGATTCACGAGAGAGGAAAAACTTCCCCTCGGTGGCGGTGCGTGTGCGTGGGGGGAGCTGTGTGTCTCCACTCGTGAGATAAATCAGCCATCGAGGCAGGCGGCGGGGGAGGGCAGCTGAATTTGTCATGCAGGACTAATCTTGACGGAGACCTATCCCGATTTAAGGACCGTCGGCGAAGAATTAAGATTCTCTTAATCGCCTTCCCGATTAATTTAGGCACAGCTCGTGTGCTAGGCCCGGCTGCTGGAGGGAGCGGAGTTTCTCCCTGGCGTCCTTCGGCTTTGAATAGAAACCGCCGTGTCACAACGAGACCCGGAGGAGTCCCGATAACCGCACCCTTCCCATTTCCCCCTTCTTTTTCCTTTTTCCTTTTTTTTTTTAAAAATTCCTTTTCCTCCCCTTTTTCCGCTGCTCCCAGCCTGCCTGCCCGGCGGAGGGCGGCGGGGCGGGCGGCGGGGCCGGGGCCGGCGGGGCCCCGCACGGCGGGCGCTGCGGCTGGCGCTGCTCATCCCAAACGTGCCTCGGCTCCAGGCTGCCGCATTTCTAAGCACCAGCTAATAATGCGCCCGGTTCAGGCATTAAAAAAGAGGCGAAGAAGAAGAAGAAAGATTACCGAAATGATGGTGACATGCAAATTTTCCCCGAAATTATCATAAGTAAACATTTGAAGCCTGGACTAATAAAATCCCATCTGTGTTACTTCATATCGGGTTAGTAGAGAGCTGTGATAATGAATTTTGTAATATCTCACGAACAGACATCTCAATCAGGCACTAATCCTGTGATTTTACTGCCCGACCTCTCAGACCGGGGGAGGCGCCGGCGGCGGCCGGGGAGCGCGGAGGCGCAGCCGGGGAGCGGGGCCTCGGCGGGCGCAGCCGCGGCCGCGCATCTCCCGCCGCGCAGGGGACCCGGCTGCCGGTAACCGCTGCCCCACGGCACCCCTGGGACGGGGGTCCGGGTGTCCCGGGGCAGAGCACGGCCGCGAGGTTCGGGGACCCTCCTCCACGTCCCCAAACAACGAGGAGTGGAGGGATGCCGAGCGGTCCGACAGGCTGGGAAACCGCCACGGGGGTTTGCACCTATACCGTGGTGTGACTCGGGTGGGAGCCGAGGCTGAGGCGGGGAGAGAGGGCACCCTGCGGACATCGCTGTGGAAAGGTGGGGGTCCCGCCACCATCGCTGCGACGTGGCTGCCGGGCCGCTGCGTTTCTTTTTTGCATTTATTTTTCACTCCCGAAATAATAGTTTTAAAACTCCGATGCCTTCATCTTTTGCAGATAACGGGTAATGGAGTCCAACTGCCGCAAACTTGTCTCCGCCTGTGTTCAGCTAGGTAAGAGAAGCCATCTCCCGCCGGGCCGGAGGCACAGCGGCCCCGCTGCCGTGCGGTGCGGTGCGCGAGTGCGGAGCCAGGCGGGGCAGCCCCCGGGAAGCGGCGCCGCCGCCTCCGCGGAGGGGTGCGCAGCAGCGGGCGCTGACCACCTCTCCCCTGTCCCCCCTCCGTGTCCCCGTCCCCAGGGGTGCAGCCCGCCGCCGTCGAGTGTCTTTTCTCCAAGGAGGCGGACATCAAAAAGGGGGAGCTCAGCGAGGCGCCGGAGGGCCGCAAGGAGCCCGCCGGCAGCAAGCTCTTCGGGCGGCCGCCCCCCAGCGCCAACGGTAAGCGGCGGCCCCTCCGCGCCCCTCCGCGGGCCGCGCTGCCGCGGCGGCGGGCGGGAGCTCCGCGGCGGGCCCGCCTGCGCGGCGCCAGGGCGCCCTCTGCTGCCCGCCGCCTGCGCAGCGCGGCGCGGCTCTGCGCCCGGGCGCCGCTTGCGCCTGAAGATGCGCGGCCGCGGGGGAAGGGAAAGGGGGTGCGCGGGCACTCCCGCGGCTGCAGGCGCGCACTAACACCCGCCGCCAGCGCTTTCCCCCCCCCAAAAGTATCGCTGTCAGCGCGCCTGTCAGATACCCGCAGCGTCGCTCTCGTATTTATTTTTATTTTCTATTTTTTGACACACCCCCCCTCCGCCCGTAAACAAGCCGCCAGCCCTCTCCTCCCCCCAGAGGCAGGCACCCCCGCAGCGCCCCGTCTGCAGGGAGGGCGAGCTCCTGCCTTCTCTTCCCCTGCCCGTTTCAGGGGGTCTGGTAGGCGAGCCCGAGGGGTGGTAAAGAAAAACAGCAATGCAAACATATTACAAAGAAGAAAACAAGCCCTCTGTATTTCGAGAGACTGTTTAATCCAAGATAAACGTAATTTTGTTTAAATAAAATATATTAACCTGAATTAATAATACAGGAAACTAGAGTGAATTAATAATGCACGTATTCCTGGTCTCGTGGTTAAACACTTTCTTGTAAGAATACTGTATTAACCCTGTTTGGCCAAACAGCTCGCTATTTCTCAAATAACATCCAGTGATTTCAGGAGGAGCCACGTCCCCTTCCCGAGTCCACCCTCCCCGGGAGACTTTAAGCAGGATTTGCTAGCTGGACATCAAAACCCCTAGAAAAAGAAACGCTTAGGCTAAAGGAAGGTTAGCGAGCAAAATCCAGGGTAATTCCAAACGCGAAGGTATTACGAGCCGATAATTTTTAATCCCGGAAACATACATGATATTAAATTGTGCACAAATAGGCTTTACCAGGTTCTGGTACTTTTTCCCTCGGCCAGTAATAAGTGTTAAATAATGTGGAAAGGAAGGGTGACATTGCTTTATATATGGTTTGCAAATAAGAAAGGCCTTTTTACCCTCCCCTGCCTTTTCCTCCCGACGAACAGGTGGTCTTAATCAAAGCCCTTAGCACGATCTAATGGGAAAGTGGGGACCTTTCTGATATAATAAATTTATGAGCCCTTCCAAGTCAGCTTTATTCGACTAAGTATTTATAAAAGTAATATCCACATATGCTCCCTGACACGGTAACTTTTACTTCCTCTGCCGAGAAACAAATGGTTATTTTCTTAACCATCAATTATGAACCCGGATTATTGTAGTACACGCAAAATTTCCTGCCTCGTTACCGTATCAGCCGGTCTGGTTTTTACCCGTCGAGCTGCAGGGGAAATTGCTATCTAAACACCTTTAATGCCATTAACTAAAATATAAGACTGAGCCGAAGAAACAACGCGGGGTTGCCTGACCACTAAAATCTTCCCTAAAAAAATATTTACGGGGAAGGGAAGCGCGGAACGACCGCGGACGCGGATATATCCCTGCAGATGTGCGGATATATCCCTGCAGATGTGGGGATGATCCCTGTGTGCAGCCCCAGCCCGTGTCTCCGTGCGACGGAAAATGGCAAGTCCTGAGACGCCTTGAGCTGCTCGGGCGACTCGCTGCAAATCGTAGAAAGCACGGGTGTTTTCTTGTGATTCGGGCGGGTTTTGTTGGGTCTTGGCTTTGATTCGCTTTTAATCGCGCGGTGCTCGTTGATTTTTGTCTCGCCTGACTGTCAGGACTTCATGCTTTATGGGATTTACCTCGCCAAAAGTCTGGTCCTTGGGGCGGGCTGGGTGGGAGGCGGGGAAGCGGAGCAGGGGTTATTTGGGACCCCCTGTCTGTCAAAGTTCAGTTTCGGAAATTACGAGGGCGGGCAGGTAATTTCGCGAGTTAGGCACCGTCGGTGGGCACAAGGAGCGTAATCGCTAACTAGCAGCATTGGTAATAATAGTAAAAAATGCGAATGTTTGGTCAAATAGATGCTCCTGTGAAAGAAGGAAACGAAATTCGGTACGAGACGCCCCAAAACGACACGGGCGCGCTGGGTTCCCGCGGGGAAGGGGGCGAGGGGAGGGAAGGTTATTCCAGAAGAAGCGGGTCCGTGGCCACGCCGGGGAAAGGAAAATGGGAAAGTATGAAAATATTATTGCAGCCTAGAGCGTCAAACGCAGCCCGGCGGGTGTCATGTTTACCCAGAGAGACGGGGAAATTGCTGCTGGGTGACCAGTCCCACAAAATTAGGAAAACTTCATCAGATGCTTCGACAGCCCCACAGCACGCGTGAATGGTTGCTGGTGGGCTTATTCGAATAATTTTTATGCGGGGCGGGAGGACGCTTAAACTATTTGTGTGTGTGTGTACATGTATATATATACATATGATCTATACAATTTGTTAGCTCTGTGAATTCTACTTAAGGAATCCTTTCCTGTAGTCGATAATCTGGGTATTGCTGAAACAGCAGCCTCCAACATAAAACATTGAAATTATATTCCGCCTTATATCACCATTCAGCATCACAAATTGATTGTTTCAACTCTTAAAAAAAAAATCATTCTTTGGTCTGAATATTCCGTAACTTAACATCTCTTTTTCAAAAACAAAAACAAAAAAACCCAACGCTGATTCAGCTTTCCGTCCAGATCAGCTGAAGACACGGCAGCGTGCAAAGCAAAGGTCCCCGGCGCCTTTTTTGAGCCCCGGGACGAGCTGGGCGCGCAGCCTCCGCCCCCGCGGGAGGGAGCGGGCGCGGGGGGCCGAGGCGGAGCCGGAGCGGGGGCGGCCGGAGCGTCGCTGCCGCCGCGGGGCCGCCAGGCAGAGCGGAGCGGCACCCTCCCCGCCACATAACGTGGCCAAATTTGTCCCCGGAGTTGTGACCCGAGCGGTGGAGCCGGCGTCTGTCCTGGCCGGGGCGGAGGCACTCCGCCGGTGCGCTGTCCCTGCGCGGCGCCGGGGAAGCTGCGCGCCCCTTCCCGCAACCCCCGCCAAGCGCAAATTAAAAGTTATTTATTGCGCTTCGGATATATAAATTTCCCCCCGCCGTCGTCGTCGTATGACAATAATATATGCAGCAGTTGTTAGCCTCACTCCAGGGAAAACTAAATGTATAACGAAAGCTTATTCGTGAGTAGGAATATACTAACGGAACAATCTGATGTCTTCTTAATCCTATGTAAAAAGCTCTGTAGTCTTCCTAATATTGACTGAACGGGTAATTAATGGCTCTTCATCGAAGAGAATACCCGGTAATCCGAGATAGGCGAAAGACAACAAGCCAAAGGTAAAAGACAACAGGACTAGCTGGAGACTCTACCTAAGAACCCATTTATCCATTTAGGAGAGTATTACGCCTAGAAACAACGATCCCGCAAGGAGATAAAGGAAAAGTGGGAAAATAAATACCCGCAGTGGGTCTGGCCACCCCCGCGGCACTCCCAGCCGAGCCGCTCAGCTCCCGGCCCCGCTCCCGGCCCGCCCGCCTCCCGCACCGGGGCCGGCACCGGGGATGCCGGGCCGCCAGCTCCGCCGGCGGGAGCGGCAAGTCGAAAAACATCCTCGGGGGAAAAAAAAAAAAAAAAAGCAAAACTAAAAAGGAAATGCAGAAGGTGGAGCGGGGTGGGGAGCAGCCCCAATTCCCGATTTTTCGCAGCCGGCGGACGCCCTCCAGCCCACCGGGGCGCGTCTCTGGCAAGCCCTGCAGCGCCGGGCGAAAGGGGAAGGGAGGAATTCCCCCAAATAGTTTTTTTTTGGGGGGTGGCAGCCTCGCGCAGCAGGCACGGACAGTCGGTACGGGAGTGAGCCGGCCGGGGCGGCTTCGCGGCCAGGACCCGAACCCGAAAGGGGATGGGAGCTTCCAGCAGGAAAAAAAAAAAAAAAAAAGGGGGGGGGGAAATTAAAAAACACTTTTGACATTTTAATTGAAACCTTTACCGCTAATATATTACTTGGGTGACTACAATTAGGTTGTTTTTCGGTTGGCTGACAGCTTTTAAAATACTATTTCACTCGGGAAATAAAAGCTTCATCTCAGATTATAGGTGGGTATTTTTGGATTTACGTGATTTATGGTCACCATGACAACTAATGCTGCGTGGTAGCTCCCCTCCTGCCCGGGGTGGGGGAGTTTTAATCAAAGGCATGTAAGGAAATGCCGGCACCCTCTCCCTTTGGGCTGCTGGGGCCCGGGTCGGTGCTGTGCCCCGCTTTTGGGGACGCGGGGACGGCCGGAGGGTCTGTTCCAGCTGGCACTGGGGAAGGTGTGGGAGGGCGGTGCGGTGGCCGGGCCCTGCTCCTCCTCTCCCGCTTCCCTGGGGAGAGCGGTCCGGGACCCGCCTGCCCCCGCCGAGTGTCCCGGGACAGAGAGGGCCGCGGCGGGGCAGGCACCGGCGGGCACCGGCGCAGCGCCCGGCAAGGGCATAAAGCGCGTAAAAAGCGCTCTGCGCCGCGCAACCGGGAGGGACTTCTCATTCCGAGTCGCGGCGGAAGAAGCCAGCATTTCCCCGTACTAACTAAAAATAAATGAATGCAAAAAAGGAAAAGGAAAGGGGGGGGAAAGGGCTCGTCTGCGAGAGGGCTGCGTTGCCCCGTTGAAAAAAGGAAAAGGGGGGGGGTAATACCACCGTATCCCCTCTCCCGCCGGCTCCCCCTCCCCAGGGCTTTGCAGGCTGGTTACAACCCCGGCGTGGGGGCTGGAGAAGGGCAGCGCCCCCTCCCAGTGCCCCTCGCAGCGAGGCCAAGGCCGCGCCCGCCGGCCGGGGCCGGGGCAGCTCCGCGCCCGCGGCCTTGGCGCGGTCCCGTCGTGGGGACAGGCGGGGGAGGGGGGGGGAACGGATTTCTGGGTGCAGGACCACGGAGGTAGCGAGAGGTTAAGAAGAAACGGGGATAGGATTGGTAAACAAATTGTGCAGAATGGAGCTGGATTCATATTGACTTAGTTATAGGTCATCTGCTGCCGGTGCAAAGGGAGGAAATATTTACTTTACACATATACTTTATGATCTTGGGGGAATTAGAGGAAATTCAATAAGAAAACGGCTAGAATCATTTTAAACCCCCTATTTAAAAGACTTAAGCAAATTAGAGTCTTATCAGATTAAAATCCACTACAAATGTAAGAGCATTGTCTCCGTCGAAACGCTGTGGGGTCTGAGGAAAGAGATTCTTTGCCAAATCTCAGGGATAAAAACACGTCATTTAAACACCAGATAATGAGCAGAATGTAAATTAATTTAACCTTCTTTACTAACAGGCTGCGAAAGTAATATGTATAATTTAGCGATAAGTAAGATTGCGAGGGATGATACGTACCTCGAACGAGCATCAGCGACTAAGAAGGACCCTTGCGGGGGGGGGGGGGAAGCAACGGGATACAGAAGAGTTTGGGCGCTGGGATGTGGGTGTGGAGGGCCACATCAAGGGGAAGCTTTCGGTAACTTTTCAATGCCCGTGACCGTGCAGAGGAATTGAAGATAGGGGCGCAACCTGCGTTTTCCGCGCCTGGGCTCCCTCGGGCTCCCCATCCCTAATAGGGCCGCAGCTCCCCGGGGGCAGTACCGGCTCTGCGGGGGCAGGGTTCGGGGATAGGCTCCCCTGCCCCGGGAGGTCCTGGCCAACACGGGAGGGCAACCTGCCCCCGCGTTAGACCCGCTGGAAACAGCCCCGCTCCTCCTTCCTCCTGCGAGACCCGGGTCCGCAGCAGCCTCGCCCCAGCGCTATAAGCGGGCCCGTGAGCGGGGATCGCGGGACAGCGCAGCCCGTCCCTCTACTGCCGCTGCCCGGGAGGCGAGGGGTCAAATCCTGCCCCCCAAAACCTCGGAGGGGTGTTGGTCGGGAGGCCGTGCGTGAGAGATTTGTGTGCCGGCGCCCGGCCCGGTGCGGGGCTTGGCCAAACTCCGCAAACGGGTTTCGCGGGCGCGGGTTCGGGGGCTGCTCCGGGCGCCGCGCCGGGAAGCGGGACGGCCCCTGCGGGTCCCCGCCGAGAGGGGGGAACGATCCCTGCGGATAACTGCGCGAATAAGGTGTAAAACCGGGCTGGAAAAGTCTCCCTCGAGGCTCGCTGTTGGGAACCCGGCTGCAAGGAGGGGGACGGGAACGGCAGTGCCAGCGAGCGGGTCTTCCCCCCCGTTTTCTCCGCCTTCGGTGCGGGCAGAGGGAGACAGGACAGCCGGCGAGCGCGGGGATTACGAGTGCTCGGGGCTGGGATGTGCACGCTCTTCCTTGCCCCTCTGAGCGTGATGTGAAGCTTTCCGCAGCCGTGCCGCAGAGGGGTGGTTACTGTTGTCGTTCGTGTTTAGTTGCCGTTGTTGTAGCTGTTACCGCTACTGTTGCCGTTACCAGTCAAAGATCCGCCGTCTAACCGGCCGCAACCCCCTCCCGTCTGTGTTCCACCCCCTCCATAGCGAGGGAATCGGGGCTGGGGCTTCCTCGCTTTCTTCCTCCTTGCCGCAGCGCCTCTGCCAGTGCCGAGCTTTCCGCTCCCCACCCCCGCAGGTCCGCGAGTGCGGAAGGCAGCGCGGCGAGGCGCGGAGGGGCGCGGAGCGGAGCGGGCGTGCCCGGAGCCGCCCCGACGGGGCGCCCCGTGGGCCGGCCGGCGGAGGCCGGGCTCTCCGGGCGCGGGTACCACCCGCAGGGGCAAACCGGGCGGAAAACGCGAGGTTTTGGGGGGGGGGGGGGGGGGGGGGGGGGGGGGCGGGTGCGCCCGGTGCCGGGAGAGCGCGGGGGGCGGCCGGGGCCGCGCAGGACTGCGCGGGCGGGGCGGGGCTGGGCGGGGCGCGGGCGGGGCGCGGCGGGCGGCGGAGGGGCGGGGCGGGGCGGGGGCGGGGCGGGGCGGGTGACGTGCCGGCGCGGGGAAGGCCGCCGCCGGTTTAAGATGTCAGGCCAAGAGGGAAGCGGCTAAGCTGATGCGGTGCGGGGCCGGCCGCGGCGCGGCGCGGGTCCATGCGCGGGCAGCGGAGCGGAGCGCCCCGCGGAGCGCCGCCGCGCCTCGCCGCCCCCGCCCCGCGGAGCCCCGCGGCGGGCCGGGGGCCGCCGGCCGGGGAGCAGCCGTGTCGCCGTGACGGCTCTTGCAGGACCGGACTCGCCCGCTCGCCTGTCGCCGCCGCCGCCGCGCCCCCCCGGGCGGCGGGGGCTTCTGGGCTCGCCGTGCCGCCCGGGCGCTAGCCGAGCGCCGCCCGCCCCGACGCGGCTCCCCGCCCAGCAGCCCTGACCCCCGGAGCCGCCGGGCTGCTCCGCGCCCGCGGAGGGGGCGCCGCGCCGACCCTCCTACACGTACCGACACCTACAGACACACGCACACCTTCTCCTATCGACCCCCCAGGCGCGCACGTAGACTTTGGCGTCCTTTTGCCGATGAACTGCATGAAGGACCCGTTAAGCCTGGAGCGCCTGGGAGCTGGGAATAAGCTGTGCTCCTCCTCACCTTCCTCCTCCTCCTCCTCTTCATCATCTTGCCACCACCACCAGCCCGCGCTGGCCATGGCGACGGCGCTGGCGCCGGGGCAGGCGCGCTCCTCCCTGGAGTCCGCCAAGCACCGGCTGGAGGTGCACACCATCTCCGACACCTCCAGCCCCGAGGCCGCAGGTAAGAGGAGGCGCCCTGCTGCCGCTGCCCTGCCCTGCCCCGGCCCGGCCCGGCCCGGCCGGCGGCCCCGGCAGCCCCGCGGCCCGCGATGCGCCGCCGCCGCCGCCGCCCCTCTGCCCGGGAGCGCCCCGCTCCCGAGCCGAGCCATGTTTCGTGTTTTTTTCGCGTGCGATGTCTGTGTGCCGGCGTATGGGAAGATAATGACATGTGTAAGGATAGGCGAGTAGCATGTACACCGGTGGGCGAATTATATGGATACAGATGGGGGAATAATATGGATACAGATGGGGGAATAATACGGATACAGACCGACGAATAAGGCAGATACAGATCGACGAGTAATATGGGTACAGACGGACAAATAATATGGGTATAGATAGGCGAATGATGTGGATACAGACGGGCGAATAATACGGACACAGGCAGAGGAACAGCACGATACAGGCAGGCGAATAATACGGGTATAGATAGGCAAATAATACGGATTACATGTATACAGATGGGAGAATAACATGGATACAGATAGGCGAAAAACTTGCATATATCGATAGGCGAAAAACTTGCATACAGACAGGCGGAGAGGCGGCTCCGTCCCGCTCCCCCGGCGGTGGCTGTTCCTCCGGGAGGAGCCGCCCGCGGGGCGCGGAGGGGCCGCGGCGGCGGGAGGCCGGCGCAGGTTAATCATTACGCCGCCGAGCCGCGTTAGGGGCAGTCTGCGGGATCTGGCAGCGCTGGGGACGAGTCCTTCCCCAGCCGCTGGAGAGGAGGCTTCGGAGGCTGAGGCGCCCTCGTTTTCCGCCTTGTTGTTTTTTGTTCCCCCCCACCCCCCTTACAGAGAAAGATAAGAGCCAGCAGAGCAAGAATGAGGATGCGGGGCCCGAGGACCCCTCCAAGAAGAAGAGGCAGCGGCGGCAGCGGACTCACTTCACCAGCCAGCAGCTGCAGGAGCTGGAGGCCACCTTCCAGCGGAATCGCTACCCGGACATGTCCACCCGGGAGGAGATCGCCGTCTGGACCAACCTCACCGAGGCCAGGGTTAGGGTAAGTCCCGACACGACACCTCGGCTCCGAGCAGCGCGGGTCGGGGCGGGGGGGGCGGGGGGAGGAGGAGGGCTGAAATGTTTGCAGCTGCTTTCGATTTCGGTTTGTATGCAAACTTCAGAGCCTTTGCACAAAAGCAGGGCAGAGCAGGACATTTCTGTCAAAGCGAGACAGATTGGGATCTCTCTCTCTCTCCGGAATATGGTTTGCTGCACGTTTCGCCCTCACCGTGCAATGAGTCCTGCTCCTTTTGATCGAAACGCTAATGAAAACATTAGCCAAGAAAGCAACTTGGAACAGGCTGCAACCTGCGCTGCCTCTAATGAGAAAAAGATGTAAAATACACAAGGGCTTTTACTTCACTCCGAGGCACTCCCGACGTGCCCTTCCTTGCATTTTCTCTTTCTTTTGGTTTCACAATTCGACGAGCGTCTCTCTCCGCCCTATCCCCCCTCTGAGATTTATGGGACTATCACGGCGCTGCAGAGATACCGAGGCCGGATCCTGCTTGCGTGCAAACGCCGCGCTGGGGGGAAAAAAACCACTAAAAAAAGCCCCCGAACGGGCCGAAACCCCAGATTTTCGGAAATCCCACATAAATCCTCGCCCCGCTGT
The DNA here is from genome assembly GCF_018139145.2 of Gymnogyps californianus. NCBI lineage: Eukaryota > Metazoa > Chordata > Aves > Accipitriformes > Cathartidae > Gymnogyps > Gymnogyps californianus. The sequence continues at coordinate 59,817,608 of NC_059474.1, read as the reverse complement.
CGCTTGAGGAAAGCGAGACAGTGAGAACCGGGGGCAGCAGCGAGCGGGGCCGACTCTCCGCCCCGGGCCGGCGGTGTGCGGGGCCGGGGCAGCCCCTCGGCGGGGAGCGGGGCCCGGCCGGGGCTGGTGCCTCGCCGGAGCACGAAGCGGTGTCGGTCGCGGCGCGGCTTTTGCGGGGGGGTTGGTTTCGGGCGGCGCGGTGCCGCCGGACGGGGCCCGTCCCCGTGGTGCCCGGGCGGCCCCTGCCCGGCTTGGCCGGGGGGGGGCTCCTGCAAACACCCCGGGGCGGCTCCAATACACACGGTAAGGCTGCTGCTGGCGGCTGCCCGACGGGTCAGACACCCAGATGTGGATTGGAAAGGGCATGTTTTCCCCATTGTCTGCGGGGAGGGTCCCTTAGATCTCATTTGGCACGTTGTTAAATGGCGATTTTTTGTTCTTTTTTTTTTTCTTCCATTTTTTTTTCCCGCCAAATAGCAGTCGAACAAGTTTGTTTAGAAAGTGGTTTTCGGCTCTGGAAGCTTTCGCGCAGGAGGAACTTTTAGCTTTAACAAACTGAAGCAAGGATTTATTAGTTGCTGGCTTCCCCCTCCTTCCCCGTAATAGGAAACATCGCCTTAAAATTCCGCGGGTTTCCAGGCGTTTTGCCCTCGCTTTTGCACTTTTCTATTTCCCCTGGATTGCTCCGGTGCGGAATAAGCCAAGGAAGGAGGGGGAAAAAAGAGAGAGAAACGAGGCGGGGGGGGAGGGGGAGAAAAGAAGAAGGAAGCGTTGGCCTCTGTGGCGCGAATTAGAGCATCGCAAATTATGCCGGGGGTGCGGGGGGGGGGGGGGGGAATGGCGCGGCCACGGATTTACCTTGCTAAACCCTCGCGGCACCGGGGCCCGGGGATGCTCGGCGGTCCCCGCAGCTCATCGCTGCCCTGGCCCAGCGCGGGGCTCCGTAGAGGAGGCGGCGAACCTATATATGTGTATGTGTATGTATATGTACGTACACTTTTTTTTATACATATATATGTGTATACGGACATGCTCTGCTGTTGCCCCAAGAGCTTGCAAAGGGCTGCGGTGGTGGTGGTGGTTCCTGACTAACTGGCGTCTCGCATCTCCCTCCCTCCCTCCCTCCCTCCCTCTCCCTCCGTTTCCAAAGGTTTGGTTCAAGAACCGCAGAGCCAAATGGAGAAAGAGAGAAAGGAACCAGCAAGCCGAGCTTTGCAAAAACGGCTTCGGTCCACAGTTTAACGGCCTCATGCAGCCCTACGATGACATGTACCCCGGCTACTCGTACAACAACTGGGCAGCCAAGGGCCTGACCTCCGCTTCCCTCTCCACCAAAAGCTTTCCTTTCTTCAACTCCATGAATGTCAACCCTCTGTCCTCTCAGAGCATGTTCTCCCCTCCAAACTCCATCTCCTCCATGAGTATGTCTTCAAGCATGGTACCCTCTGCAGTCACCGGGGTCCCCGGCTCCAGCCTCAACAGCCTGAATAACTTGAACAACTTGAGCAATCCCTCCCTGAATTCTGCAGTGCCAACGCCAGCCTGTCCTTATGCTCCTCCAACACCTCCGTATGTTTATAGGGACACATGTAACTCGAGCTTGGCGAGTCTGAGACTTAAAGCCAAGCAGCACTCCAGTTTTGGCTATGCCAGTGTGCAGAACCCCGCTTCCAACCTGAGCGCTTGCCAGTACGCGGTGGACAGACCCGTGTGAGACACCCAAGTAGGAAACACTGCATGGGAATCCCTCCCCATTTCCCGCAGAGACTGAGAATTACACTAGAAAGTAATGGGCACTAGAGAGAAAGAGAAAGGAGGAAAAATCAGACAGAGGCAGACAGAGAGAGAGGAAAAAAGAGAGAGAGAGAAAAAAAAGAGGAAACCACTGAAATAAGATAGTTCCTTTGTTTTCAAAGGACCTCCTACAGATTCTGAGATCTTTCTTTCACTAAGAGTATTTCAACAGTTACAAGGACATATATATATATATATATGGACAAATGTTTGACTGGATATGATATGACATTTTAATGTTACTATAAGCTTGTTATTTTTTAAGTTTAGCATTGTTAACATAAAAATGACTGAAAGGATGTATATATATCGAAATGTCAAATTAATTTTATAAAAGCAGTTGTTAGTAATATCACAACAGTGTTTTTAAAAGGTTAGGCTTTAAAATAAAGCATGTTACACAGAAGCGATTGGGATTTTTTCGCTTGCGAGCAAGGGAATGTATATACTAAATGCAACACTGTATGTTTCTAACATATAATTATTAAAAAAAAAACCCCATTGTGTGGATATCAGTTTTAGAATAGTACCTCTGGTGGATGCAATGATGTTTCTGATATTGCAATGTAAAACATGCCCTGTGTATAACATTTCGTACAATATTATTGTTTTACTTTTCAGCAAACATGAAAAAAATGTGTTTTATTTCATGGGAGTAAAATATACAGCATACAGTTTTGTCTGGATTTTTATTTACTGAGCCAAGCTGCGCAGCGGTAACTGGTCTGCAGTGATTGACTGATCGTTGACACTGGATCTTGTTCTCTGGAAACTCAGGGCAGTACTTTTTATTGCAATACAAATAAATGCTGGCTTTTTTTTCACGTAAAAAAAAAAAAAATCCCTCGCGCTAACGTTGCGTGCTAGAGAAACGCGGGGCTTGGACATGCTGCCTTCCGTGCAGCAGGATCCCTTTATTCCCCTGCGCAGCCCCGAGAAAATGGGTTATTTGACATCGTTGGCCTCGAGAATTACCAGCCACAACGTTGCTGCATCTCGAGCATAAATTTCTCCCGCTGTGAAGGAAGCTTCTATTACATTAAAGAAGAGGGGGTGGGGGGGGGAAGAAAAAAAGGAAAAGAAAAGCCAGTTTGCAAACAAATTGCTCCTGTTCAAAATAATCTGTCCCCTTTGCCGCCCCCTGCGCTCACCTTCTCCCTTCAGCAGGGAGATCCTTCATGTAATATTACATTTCTATTTCCCAATCCCCCTTTCAGACATGAAGAGAAACAAAGAGCAGCCCAAATAACCGCAACCCCGCGGAGCGCGGGGGTTGAGAGGTTAGCCCCGAGTTTCCTGCGACTTCGTGCTGCAACACGTCGTTGAAGGGAAAGGTCGTGCTCTCGTGTGTTTTGTTTTAAATAATATCGACCCATTCATTCTCAACCTGCTTGTTCGTGAAATTATACAGGATTATAACTTTGCCATCGCCGGACAATTGAAACAAATCAAGATGAATTGCTACTCGGCCCTCCCATCGGCTCACACCCCGGGCGGGCAAGGAGGGGCTGACGGCGAGGGGGGCGGTGGCAGGACCCAGCGGGAATATCGATATACGAAGAAATTCCGCAGGCGCGTAAACTGGCGAGGTGCGCAGGGGACGGCAGGGAGGAAATTCACCGCGGTGGGGGCGAGCTTGCCCCTTGCGCGGCCTTTGCGCGCTCCTTGCGCGCTTTTGTGAGGCCAGGAGGAGCCGCCGGGGGAGTCCGGGGGTGGGCGAGGGCTTCCCCGGCGGGCGGGCGGACACCGCGGAGGGGGGGTCTGCCCCCCCCCTTCCCGCGGTTAGACCAGGAGAGGAGCAGAGAAGAGGGGGAGAGGGAAGAGGTCACTGCGCCCTGCACTTTCCCACGGGGAAAACTCTTCCCCCACCCGAAAGCGTGGTCCCCCCCGTTTTCCCATTTGTTGCGTGGGCAGACCCCAGCCCCCACTTTTTTTTCCCCTCATTTTTATTTTCTTCCCCCCCCCGCCCTTTTCCCCCCCTCATCTAATTTTTATTATATATTTTATTTCTCTCTCTCTCTTTTTTTTTTTTTAACCCGTTTTTCTATTTTCTTTTCCTCTGTGTTGTTGCCAGGGGGTCGGTGGAGCGAGAGAGCCTCCGTGCTTGGGGCGGGGGGGAGGCGGGCGGCCCCCCGCCCTCCCCGCGGCATGCCCGGCCTCGCCGCCGCCCCGACCCAGCGCCGCTCCCCTCGGTTTTTCCGCACCGTCTCAACACCTCACCCGGGTGAGTGCCAGGGGCTTCCAAAAATGTCCCCTTCCTCCTCCTTCTCCTCCTCCTCCTCCTCCTCCTCCTCGCTGGGCTGCGGGCGGAAGGTCTGGGGGCGACGCCGGCGAGGGGCTGGCAGCCCGGGACCCCCCTCGGGGGTCGGGGAAGCCGGAGAAACGCGGGTGTTTTTCTGCCCAAACCCTCTCGGCGGGACGGGCTTGGAAATCAGCGAGTGGATCGCTGCGGGTATCGGCACGGTATTTTACACGCTCTTTTCGACTCTCGTTTCTTCTCGGTGGCATTGGTTATTTATAGTCCTCTCATATATATATATATATAAAATGTCTGTGTATATATTTAGAATATGTGTATGCGTGGAGAAAGAATATATATAAAATATATAGTATAAGCATATACGTTTAGAAGAGCAATATGTACCGTTTCCGGACCAAAAAAATACTGGATCAGAGTTTTCCACTCTACTGTGTAATGGCTCAAACGATGAAAAATCAACGTGACCGCTCAGAGAGGACATAAATCTCTCCGAGTGTAATCTGAATTTCTCTTTCTCCCCCTAGCTGAAGCCTTGAGGGTCATCATTTTCCTGCGCCACTTGACCAAAGATATAATGTTTTGATTAGGTCGTAAATCAAAATCTTGGGTCGTGCTTTTTCTTTTCCTGGTTTGTTGTTTTTCTTTTTTTTTTTTTTTTTTTTTTTTTCCCGGGGGCTTTCCTTCCCCTTATCGGCGGTGGCAGTGTGAACCTGGAACAATGGAGGCCGTAGGGGGGGGGGGGGAAGCCACAACGAAATGGGGAATTTGCAAAACATCTATTTGGAGAAGCGGCGGGGAGAGGGGTTAAACAACGGGCTCGCACCCCCCCCCGACCCCCCGGCCCTCGGGAAGGCTGCTCCGGGCCGCCTGCTGCGCGGCCCCCTGCGCCGGGCGTGCGAGCGGGCAGCGCCGTCTGCCCCCAATCCACATCCCAATCCACATCCCAATCCACAGCCCGCCGGCCCCGGCCCGCGCCCGCGCAGCCCCGCCGCCCCCCAAGGCTGCGGCCGCGGGCGCGGAGCGGCGCCGGGAGCGCGCCCCTTCCAGCCGGGGGGGCGCGGGGTCCCTGGGCGGCCCGGGGCGCCCCGGGGCCGTGTCCCGGCTCGGCTCTTTTGTTTTCGGACGGTGCCTTCCCGCACTTTGAACCCCGGCGGCGTGCGCAGGGCCCTGGCAGTCGGATCGGCGCGCCTCGCAAAGGTCAAAATTAAACGCAGATATGGATATATCATCTCCTTCGGGTTATTTTCTGTGCACTTCCCGCTGTCCTCTCTTTGCAGTGTTTTTATGTACGCGTGCGCTCATCCGTGTGTGCCTTCCTAAAATAGCTAGATACCGATCTTTACATACCTGTACATTTGTTTATACCTATAAAATAAAAGAACCTTTTTTTTTTTTTTTTCCCTTAAGAGATTCATTCGCATTTTTGGAGGGAAAAAACTTCCTTGGGAAAATAGTTGACATCTGAGCCCGGGGAAGTTTTTTTCAAGAAGCCGTTTTGCCGCGCTGTGGGGCGGGCGCGGCGGCGGCAGCCGGCGGGGCGCGGGGCAGGTTTGCAGCCCGCTGAACCCCGCGGCCACCGCCGGGCGGGCGGGCAGCGCTGCGCGGGCGCGGAGGGGGTTGCGGGGGGTGGGTGAGTGGGGCGGGGGGTCGCCCGCCCCGGTTCAAGCCGAGGACAGAGGGCAAGGGACCGGCTCACGGCGCACTGGTGCTAATACCTACGCGTTTTCGGGGCATATAATTTACCTTGCTAAATGCCTGCTTTGGTACGCGTGTTATACATGTGTAGGTCTGAATATTATGCACCCGATAGACCGTAACAGTCAATAATCCAGGAACTTGGAAGGATTTACACCTTTGGAGCTCCACACAATGCCGGACTAATTGATTGGTAAATCATAAGTTTTCTAAATGCGAACCCCTTTTGGAATTAACTTCTCCCGTCGCCTGCATCTTCTTCTCAGAGAAGAAAAGAGAGGAAATAAAAGAAATCCTCACTTGTAAATTTTTAGCGGCAAGGTCTTTTTTTCTTTTTAATAAAAAAGGCTTTTGAGGCCGCTTTTCGCGAGCTCGGCCCCGGCTTGTGCCGGGCAGAGCCGTGGGGCTGGAGCGGGCAGGGCCGAGCCGATGCTCCGCGCCCCTGCGCAGGGGCGCAGGGAGCTCCGCGCTGCCCGCCCGGCGAACCAGGGCTCTGCCGGTACTGGACGAATTTCCCCCTGGTCGATCCGTGGTTTCGGGGGCGAGGGGGGCTTGTTTGCTGGGCTTCTCCCAGCTTGTTTGCTGGGTTTTGCGACCACCCCCCGCCTGCCCCGAAGGCGGAGAGCTGCGACCGGGGCGCGGAGGGCAGCGCGGGTCGCTCCCGCCGCCGCGGAGCCAGGCGGGGGAGAGCAAACGCTGCCGCCGCCGAAGCGGGAACTGCGCCGGCCCTGCCTTCTCGGAGGGCGGGCTTGTGCCTGCCTGGAGGGGCCACCGGCGCGACCCCGGCCCCGCGACCCCGCACGGCCGCCACCAGCCCGTGCCCGGCACCTCCTGCGGCGCAGCCCGGCGGTGGCAGCCTGCGAGCGGGGGCCTCGCGGACTTCAGCCCCACGGGAGGAAGGTAGCGTGACCGAGGTGGGGACAGGTCACCTACCGCGGCACCGCCTCGGGAAGAGCCTGGGCCTGACCCCACGCGGGGAGGGGGCGGCCGGGCAGGTAAAGCCCTGCGCGGCTGCGGCTCTGCAAAGCGAAGTCCCCGGGGGCTCTGGGCTGGAGCCCGCCGTCGGGAGCGGAGGATGGACGCGACTGACCGCCAGCCCAAAACCGGGAGAAAAAAAGAAAAAGAAAAGAAAAGAAAAGAAAGGGGGGGAAAAAAGCCACAAAGCCCCCAGCAGCCCACCCGGGAGCAGGAGCCCGCGGGTGCCTCGCTCCGGCAGTGAGGAAGAGCCGGGAGCCCTTCGGCCTCAGCCTCCTGCCCGGGCGGCGGGGCGCGGCGCTGGGGAAGGAGTCGTGTGAGCCCTGTGTCTGTGTGTGTGCGAGTGTGCAAGTGTCAGTGTGGGAGAGACTCGTCTCCGGCCCAGCGGGGCTCCCCACCGAGCCCGGGTGCAGCGGAGAAGCGTCTCAGATTTACGCCTGCATATCTATATTCACTCATACATATATGTACACACGCACACACACATATATATTACACATACATACATATGTATTATGCATACACACACATATACACACACTACAGAGTGCTGTGCGGGCTGTGCTCTGTAGCCACTGCCTGCAGATGAGAGGGATGCTCCGGCGGCTGTAGCCCAGCACGGCCACGCAGGGGCTGGCCACGCACAGACCGCATCGGTGAAACCCACGCCTGATCGGAGGAGGGGGGCATGATCGCCTCCCACTCTCTCCTTCCGTTTGAACTTTTTTTAAGGTTTTCCCGTTTGACCTTTTTTTAACGTTCCCCCCACACCCCTCCGCTGCCAAGCCGCAGCCCGCGGCCTCCCCGGGGGTTGCGGGGCCGCTGGGCGCTGCGGGGCCGGGCGCGGAGCGGGGCCGACGGCCGCAGCCCCTTCCCCGGCCACGGGCTTGTGCCCACCGCCAAGCCCGGCCCGCGTTGAACATTAACCGGCTGGAGCGGCCCCGCGGTGTAACGTGCTACGTCTAAAAATGAATCGTCTCCCAGGTTGTAGTAAAACGTCCTGTAAAATCCACCTATAAATCCTGGTATGCACTTAGTGTTCTCGGCTTCACGTCTTACCGTTGCTACGGAGTATTTGCCATCCCCTCCTCTCCCCCCTTTTCCCTCCCCCGAAATCCTGCCGGCCGTCTGCGGTCCTAACCCCGGTCCCGCATGCCCCGGGGTGGGGTGCGGGCAGCCGGGGGCGGGATGCGGCCTCTCCCCCCGGGAGGAGAGCGGGGCCCCGCGGGGGGACCCCCGAGGTGCCGGCGGCTGCAGCCGTCGGGGGCGCTGGGGCCGTCCCGCTCCCTCCAAACTGCGGGGAGGGAGAAAAACAAGCGGGACAGACACGGCCCTTAACCCTCCAGGGGGGCAGGAGCCCCCTCCCCCCGGGGCCAGCTAAGGTGGGGCGGCTCGCAGATGTCCCCGCTGCTCCCGCCCTCCGAGGGGGACTGTGCCTCTACGTGTGCGATAAGAAGAGATACTCATATATGGCAGCAAGGTCCTATAAAACTCAGCAAGGCTCCCCCCTGCAAATTCGGTACATATTTTTCTCTGAATTAAAGGGAAAAAAGGAAGAATGTTTAATCCGAAGGGAGCGCAGTGCTGCGCAGCCTCGGTGGGTAGGCACGGGCCAGGATCGATGAGTGTGCAGCAATCAATACAGCCCACAGTTTAAATCCACGACTGAGATTTATGCAATTGGAAAGAAACCTGAGGAACAAGCCCCTGGACTGCTGGGCGTGTATGCGGAGAAATGGCAGCACTCGGGAAAACATGAGGGTGGAGCCGGGCTCATGACTTGATGTGTATATTTAGTGTGGTGGTAGTTCCTCTGGCTCACAGGGGACTACTTCCATTTTTAAAGTTATTCACATGCTTGAGTGATTTGCTGGATTGTGGCCATATGTAAAGCAATAAATATAAGTGGCTACTTCTGTGCAAATAAGAGATCCAGAGGTCTCACAAGTAATTTTCCAGCAGATCCAGACCTCGTACTGTTAAGATAAAAGTGAAGAGAACTCTGTTCTCTCATTCAATTAAAAAAACCCACCAACAATTAAGGTCACCGGGACAATACAAGCATAAAGGAGCATAAAGCCTTTCCTTTATGAAAATCCTTGCCGGGCACTTTCAAGGCTGCATTATCTGGAGAGGAGCAGGAATCTACAAGCCCTGTACCGATGCAGTTGTTTTCAACCTTCTGAGCCGCAAATTCTTGCACCCACTTTGGTGGATGCAGAGCTAAGGAATGAAGCAATTTCTTGCCAGGCTGGAGCATGGCGTGTCGGTGTGAGAGTGGGTCCCAGCCAGTTTGGTGCTCCTTTGAAGTCAGCAGAGCCTGAGCTGGCAGCGCTGAGTGCAAGGGGAGTTCCCAAGCAAGCAGAAACTCTCCCCATGAGGTTTGGGGAGGTTGAATTCCCATGATTTCTCCAGGGAAGGTCAGGCGTGCTTTGAACTCCTCAGCTGGGATGGGAAGAGCAGTGGAGATGGAGGTGGTTCTTCTGCCCTTTCTCCTCTATCTGTGGAGCCAAAGTCTCTGGCAATTCTCATTTTTTTTCGTGCAAAGTAAAACAGAGTTTGATTAAAATAATAATATCCAGCTTTTGGCAATGCTTCCTATAAATTCATGGTTTTAGCCTGGACTGTCTCATGGCCAGACTGTAAATTTTCGCATTCTAACTCGCTGTGACAAATCTCTAGCCCCAGTCATTGTTATTTCCTTCAGCTTTCACATCCTGCTTGCAAAAACCTCCAACTCTGGTATTCTTCCCCCAAAACAGAAATTCCTACCACAAGGACCATTCCCCTGAAAACATTTTTTAATAAACATGTTTGGAAAATGAAAACAAGACACATAAAATATATGAATACGAGTAACATCAAATGAAGACTTGGAAGCGGTTTCAAGTAGTATTACAAATAGGAAATAGCTTTCCAGAGATAAAAATACTCCGCATGTTTTGTTAACACCAACATGCAGTTGGGCTTTATTCTCATGGTTTACTTGGATGTTAAGGGACACCTTTGTCCTACTTGATGTACTTGTAACTGCTGGCTGAGCCAGGAGGTCAGAGACTTTAGCTTGCAACCAGTGGGTGACCAGCAACATCCCTGACAAATAATGTTGGTGTGACACGATCAGGGCAACAGCCATTCTCACATGTCAACAGCTGTGGCTCAGCGAGTCTGAGCAAAGGACGTGGGGAGGGACGTTTCATAGCACAGGTCATTTTTTTAAGTCCTGGTCCATGCATCTGAGATGCTGTTCAAAACTTCAGCCCTCAACACAGAGCAGGGAAAATAGCTCCCACTGACAGGGGTGGTTTGGTTTTTTTTCGCAACAAAAAGGGATATTAATTACCCCGAGAAGCAGCCTCATTGCTGACTTAGTGACAGTTGTAGGCTCTCAGCATCTTATAGGGTGTTTCCTTTTAATTGTCTAGGGTGCAGGGAATGTTGCATTTTTCTGTCTTCTTAACAAAAAGGCTTCTGAAACTGGAGCGCAGCTCTAACAATTCTCTCCGTGACAATGGAGTACTTAATTCTTGCGATGGCCGGACACTGCCATTTAAGACCACTCAAATCCCCTCTGGTAGAGCTGGCAATTCTGGGGACATAAATAACACAGCTTGGGGACCCAAGCGAGCATTGTTTACGTGGAAATATTACGGGCCTGCACTGGTCAGTGAAGTGTATTCCTCCTCGTGCTGGAAGGACGCTGTGACGTGCTCATTGATCCAACGGGGCATGTATGCATATGCTTAAATCCCATCGGCTTCCAAGGTAAAATTAGCACATGCTCATCTTGTACTGGAGCAGGAATGGAGCATGTGCCCGCAGACTGTGCTGAATCAGGACCAGGCTCCATGGCTGGAGAGAAAGGACTGGGAAGAGCTTCCTTTCTTATGGCCTTAGACAGGCTTATTTCATCTTGCATGGCTGGGCAAGGAGAATAACCAGGCAGGTTCTACTGTGCCCGGAAAAAAAGAATTCCCAACCAGAAAAAACTTAATCTCCTGCCACAGAAATCAATCAGCTGTTTGGGACCAGGGTATGTTTGATGTTTAGGGAAATGGATGAATTAAAATTGGAGAAAACCTTCCAAAAGACCTCTGAGAAGGCTTTTCATGGGTTAAGGAAGAGAACCTGCAGCCCAGGCTACGAAGACCATGCTGACCCTGTCTGGAGGCTGTGGGCATGAGCAGACACCAACGCAGCCCCGTGTTAGAAACACGTTGTATTAGAAATCACAGAGCAGTTCCCTTACTTTTCTCTTCTGGCTGGAGAAATGAAGCCAAAGGAGGAGTAAGAAGAAAAGATGAAGCAGCTTGAGAAGAAGAAATGAGATCTTATTTCTGGTTCCTGTGAGATGTCCTGTGCAGAGACTGTCACAAGAAGAAACCTTTGTTGAATACAATGCTGCTGAAGCCAATGTGTGGTCATATTAAGAAAAGCCTGTGTGCTCTCTAGATCAGCTCAGGGGTAGTATGTTATAGGAGTGATAATTCTGAATCTCATTCTTTGGTGATGATACCCAAGCAGTTATGTTTTACTGATTTATTTTAATGGCATGCTTTCACTTTCTTAAATCTAGTTGAAATAGGCTTGCAGAGGGAAAATGGGACAGCTAAGTTGGTAATCTTAATGTAGTTTCTATAAAGGTAATGACGATTCTCATCATTTATTCTTTGTTATTCTTCATAGCATCTGATAAATTTCACTGCAAAAATTTAGTTTATACATATACGCAAGCAGAGCACGTGGAGCGTTGCGGGCAGAATGCCCACCCTGACTATCCCAGAGGATTATGAATGCCAGGCTGTTACGAAGAGAATAGCAGAGCCTAGCACAGGCCTTACTAAGAAATCCACCGATCCTGTCCTGCCACCGTTTCCCATGGAGGGAACTGTGGGGTGCTTCCTTTTCAGAAGGTACCTGCTCAAGGAGTTGTCCTCAGTGCAGTGAGGTCTCCCAGCGGCGCAAAGAAAAGCCTCACTCTGCCCATGAGGAGATGCCTGATTTGAGGCTGCAAACATGGACTTTAGCCAAATGAGTGAAAAGTATAAAATCGCAAAAAGCAGTTATTGATATCCTGGCAAGAAATTCAAGACTGCATCTGACACTCATCTACGCATAATGCTGTATTCCAACACTACTTAACTCTTAAGGGCATGACATTAGATATGTAATCCTGGCTCTGTGGCCTCTGTGATTAAAATGCTGTCATGCAATCTAGCTTAGTAACTGGTGCTGGACGTGCTTACAGTACCCCCAGGGACTCTTGATGTTTTAGACTGTAGCCAAAAGACTCCTGCGAGAGTTGCTGTGGACTGGAGACACTGTACTAACCCGTCTTTCAACTGCTTCCCACTCTCCTGTTTGCCCTGTGAAGTGTTTATGGATGGGACCTCTCTTTCCTCTGAAAGTGAACTCTTCTCTCCCAACTCCCTCTGTAAGCAAGCAGTAAAACCCCAAGGGAGCTGGGGACTGAGTTGGGTTTGGGCCTCCAGCACCAAGAGGATGAGGCAGTCACTGAATACTATGCATGTGACTGCAGAACGACCCTATGCCTTTAGCACAGAGGGTCAGACAGACACACCATGTCTCCTGGACCCTTCTACATGTAGGGCCCTTGGCTGCGGTGTTACCGACCCATCCTGCAAAATGGCAGCTCCTAAAGCTGAGCCTAGCTAACTAGGTGTCAAATTGGCTGTGCATCTGCTGAACTCAGTGAAATGCAGGACACCAGCGCTAGTTCACATTCCAGGCACATGGACAAGGTTAGGCCACTAAGACTGTGTTTAAACTGATGGATCTAGGATGCTTCCAGACCTTCAGATTCAGATACCTATCCTGGCCATCTGGTTTGGTATAGTGCTTTAAGCGGTCAAAACCATGTTGAATAGTCATATACATTTGACCATGGGAAGGAAACCAGGCATACAAGCGAGCTAAGAGGGAACCACAATGTGTTCTCATCAGGTCCTTGGTGTGTGCCAGAGGAGACAGGCACGTGGAAGGCCCTGTGTAGTTCATATGCCATGCAGGCTTGGTTCAGACATACTTTGTCAGGCACCACTTTCAGCTGCTCCTACCTGAACTAGAGCAACAATGGTTTCCCATGTAGTGTGAAGATATAAGTGTGTTGGTGGTTGTGAAACGCTCAGCTAACTTGGTGAGGAAGACCATTTCAGTATATGGACAGCAAACTAAATCCCTAATTTCTACCTAGCAATGGGCACTTACTGGACATAATGCACGCATTCATTTTTGTTAATTTTTTTTTTCATACATAAGATTAGGAGTTCCAACTCCACGCCTTTTATTCAGGTGAAGAGAATAATCTTCATAAAAGTCTCTAGAGACAAAGTGGCTTGTTGGCCTATAAACTGGAAATGGCCTACCTCCACTAAGCACCACAAAAGGTTGCAATCAAAAAGGCAAGCATAGCTACAGTAGAAACTGACTCAGAATGAAGCAGCCACCTCACTGCAACATCATTAAGGAAAGACTTTAACAGGCTGAGACAGATTTATAATAATTAATACAACTTGCTCATTATCTGAGACAAGGCATCTACAGCATATAGCATGTCTCTGTGTGAAACTGTAGACTTATTTGCACAAGTGTGCGCTGATTACATTACATGTAAGTAGTGGGGTGAAGCAGGACATTTGGTCCAAATACATGTAAATAGAGTACCTAATAGTTTAGAGAAAGTCATGTCATGGGTGATTTATACCTCCCTACTTTGTCAAATCATATTGACCAGGTTAGACCTTTTCATTTCATCTCCCCAGGGAAAAGAGCCCAGCATTTTAGGGACTCATTTCCAGAAAATGTGCCATGGTGGTAGAGATGCCAACTTTTCATTTTCCCAGTGGGTGGTCTGCTGCAAAATCCCCAAAAGGCGAAGGATCTAGAGCTAGCCAGGGCCTCCCTTAAGCTGAAGCGTTTAAGAGATTTTTATGTGTAATTTAAGATGTTTGCTGAGAAATAGAGCCTCTGATTTAACTATTTGCAGCTTATGATTTTTCCATTAGAAAATCTTAAGGAACCTTCAGCACATTCCATATTTGACTGACCACAAAATCACAATTTTTTCCCTCAAATCTATTGCCCCACAGCAGTGTCCTTTGTTCTTCTCCTCTCTCATTTGGCTTGCGCTTATTTGGAAATTGTCAGAGAAGACATTCAACCGCTGTTATTCACACTAAGCAATACGAGCCTCTAAAAAGATTGCCACTAGCTTCTTTTGGGGCAATTTGCAAAGCAAGGGTTTCATCTGGAAGGCTGGGTGGACTGACATCCCTGCTTAATGTTTAATACAATTCCCCCAAACACCCAAAGGTTTTGCTCAGCCCTTTCTGTGCAGACCCCCTCTTTAACACCCTGGGAGCTCAAACTGAAGAGAAGGTGAGCGGCACGCAGCATTCTTGCACATAAACCTCCCAGTCATCCCAAAGATGTTGGAGCTGCATTGTAATAGGCAAATGCAACTACATCTAATTGTCTCCCTTATTTAAGTGTTATACTTTTGTAGGAAATATATAACTTTTGTTTGACAGTGCAACAGGGTGGTCCTCTTTAAGTAGCCAAAAGAACCTGGAGCCAGTTTCCCCTCCCGCTCCCCCCCAGTAAGCTCTTTTTAAGGAAGTAGATGTGTGAAGGAGCAACAGACAAGATAGAGACCGGAGCCAGATGTTCCTCCGAGAGCTGCCTCCTGACTGGGATAGAATCCCAGCTGTTCGCTGACTCAGGGGGATTCCAGGCAGAAAGCTCTGGGATTTGCCGTGTGTGCACGAGAGGAAGGCACAGCCTGCACTCCCCTACGCTGACTCTCCCCAGCTTGCAGATGGAGGGGGGAGGCGTGCGCTTGGCTGGGAAAAGGATGCTGCGAGGACAGCGAGCGTGTGCCGAGCAACCCTTTTGGGAGAACGCCTCAGCTCCCAAAATTGTGCTGATGAGGTAGGTAGGCGCATTTCTCCTGGGACCTGTATTAAGAAATCCTGCTCTGTGAACTGCTGCCTTAAATAGTCTGGGTATTTGTCTAATTTATAGGAAGAATGCTGAGGAAACAGCTCTGCTATGGATGTGCTGCAGGCTGACAGCTTGCGCCTGGCTTGTAAAATGTATTAGATATTTCTGGGCATATTTGCAAAGATCTCCTAGTTAGGATAATAAGCTGCTTGGCCAAAGTCAACATAAGCTGCAGCACACATTATATCCCTGACCAAAACGTACCTTCCAAAAATCATGGTTCAGCCTCAGAAAACCTGCCCACTCCAACCTGTATTTAATGCCATTGATTCTGGGGGAAGACAGGGTTTCCCTGCACCATTGGTCCATAGGTCACAGTCCCTAACCGAGGGTCTGGTGGGATACGGCTCCACAGCCTGTACAGATCGCTTGCTTGGAGATGTCTACAGATAACGTGCCATGAAGAAGGAAGAAAAGCCCATCCTTAGGGTGGTTTATATTTTATACTTTTTCCAACGTTCAGGAACAGGTGCCACATATGCAAATGCCGTGCTAAATGGATATGTGAGGCTCTTGCATATAAATTCTGGAGACGTGCACCGTTACCCAGGACTCTGAAGGCGTGCATGGCAAGCCTCTCTACTCTGTACCTGTTCTTATTCACAGTGCGTTTCATTATGAGACACGGGCAGTGACAATTATCCACACCGGAAAAAGTAGGGCAGGCTGTGGCTCTTCGCTGCTGAGCAGGCATGTCATTCAGCTGCGTCTAAATTACCTCCTCAGGGACAGGGGTCTTGGCGAGCTGTGAACCACCTGCATTATCTGTCCTCTGCCACTTCAGGCTGGGTGTGCAGGTTAAAGGGAGAGAGCTTTGCACACAGTAATGCCTGTGGCTTTGCTCTGGGTGGCTCAGCAGGGCTGTGTTGCCTATGAGCCTGACCCTCCTTGGAGCTGGCCACTGCTGGCGGTCCCCAGCCCCTGGGATGGTGCATACTGCCAACCCGGGGCTGTGAGTATGGATGGCTGAGGTCCAGCACCGCAGGCAGAGGAAAACCTTGGCAGCTCCGCAGGCTCACTTTCACTCACGGCCAGGATTAGGAGCACCTCTTGTCCTCCTTGATAAAGCCCAGCATGGGAGCGGATTTGACCTGCTCCTAAGCCAAGTGCGGCTCAGCAGCCACAGTCTGGCCAGCTCTGCTTCATGCTGCTGCACCTCACATCTTCATGGGTTTGAGGCTTGCCTCCAAAAACCTGACTGTAAAGTGGCAGTGTTGGTGATGCTATGTCACAGCTCCTGGATAGGAAGAGCAGCAGAAGTGAAGTACTGGAGAAGGGGGCATTACTGCTCCTCTGGCTGCACTAAGATTCCCTCTGGAAAAATAGCTGTCGTGGTTTAACCCCAGCCGGCAGCTAAGCACCCCGCAGCCGCTCGCTCACTCCCCCCCCCACCCCTGGGATGGGGGAGAGAATCAGGGAAAAAAAAACCTCGTGAGTTGAGATAAAGACAGTTTAATAGGACAGAAAGGAATGAAAAACAATGATAATGATAATAATAATAATAGTAATACTAAAAGAATTAAACTATACAAAGCAAGCGGTGCACAATGCAATTGCTCACCACTCATTGACCGATGCCCAGTTACTTTCCGAGCCGCGATCCGCCCCTCCCAGCCAGCTCCCCCAGTTTATATACTGGGCATGATGTCATATGGTATGGAATAGCTCTTTGGCCAGTTTGGGTCAGCTGTCCTGGTGGTGTCCCCTCCCAGCTTCTTGTGCCCCTCCAGCCTTCTTGCTGGCTGGGCATGAGAAGCTGAAAAATCCTTGACTTAGTATAAACACTACTTAGCAACAACTAAAAACATCAGTGTGTTATCAACATTATTTTCCTACTAAATCCAAAACACAGCACTATACCAGCTACTAGGAAGAAAATTAACTCTGTCCTAGCTGAAACCAGGATGATAGCTTATTAGTATTTTATAGTAGTGCTTTAATTGGTAGTGTTGCTTGCTAGCTTTGCAATACAATAATCCCGGAGAAGACGGGTTCACATTCAGCTAAGCACTGCTAGCTAGCACAAGGTGAGAAATTCCCTGCTCAGAAAGGCTGCCATTTAAATAGATAAGGCAAATTGTAGAAGGAGAAACAGAGCTAGAGAAAAGTGAAAAGACTTGCTCAAGGTCACATGGCAGATCAGTGGCAGATCAACAAAACAGTCTGGTTGTCTGAACTGCCAGTCTACTGTCCTGTGAAATCTTCGGAAAAAAGTCTCTAATAGCTGTAGCTATCCTTGTGCCCATGGTGGGCCTCTGCAAATAATATACCATAGCTCAAATTCTGGCATCCCAGAAATTAGAATTCCATATTTTATGCACTCGGATTATGATCCCCCTAAGGTGGCTAATTTGAAAGCCAAATGGTTTGTTGGATCGGTCATTTATTTTTAAAAATTAACTTTCGGAAAGCATAGTTGAACTGAAGTCTATTTTTTTCTGTCGTGAGAGGAACATGGTGATGACCATAATCTTGGCTAAAATATAGGATAAGGAACTCTTCGTCCTTCCCCCCATGTGCTATTTTGAGTTGGCATGTGTTTACAGAGATAACATTTGATGTCATAGTTGCCACATTTGACAGAGAAAAGCATGAGAGAACCATTAACTACACGACGAGTCAGCAATCTAAGGCATCTTTGTCCTTTGCTAAATGATTAGCTCAAAGCAATGCTTCTTCTGAAGTTTCCAGCCCAAGAAAATCCTACAAACAAACATTCTAATAGCTATTATAAAATAAAGAATCCTTTATACATAACAGGATTTTACAACTGTGCAAAATCAACTCATCTTTATTGCCCACAAGAAAAAATATTTATTTGTATTCATCTCTAAATGCATTATAGCGACATTAACTACAGATTTGAAAACATCAGTGAATGAGAGAACAGAAACTAGAGACAAATAGGACTCAGGATGCCAGATTTCTTTTTCTGTTCTACCACTTGGTTGCTTTGTAACCCTGGGTATGTCACTTAACCTCCCTACCTCAATGCATCTATATGCAAAAGGCAACGATGATTTCTAATTCACAGACAGATGCTTCTCCTTCTGCCGTAGACCCAGGTCCTTGACCCTCCCAGGGATCTGCTTGTGAAGATTTTGGGGGAAGTTTTTTTCTCAGTGAATCCAGGTAATCCCCAATGAGCTGTGAATCCTATGGGATCATATTATTCAGTAGATTAGGCATTGGTGTCAAAAAGAAGAATGGCATGGAAATGACATTCCTAGGACGCTGCTGGTCACAGCTGCTTTGAAGACCCTTGAGGAGGAGGATGATGCTGGTCCATGATGAAGCCCCAGACCACACTTTATTCTCTTAGACGTCTCCAAGCAAGCAGAGAAGCCACTGATATTTTTGCCTGCAGCTCACATGTTTTCTGGACTGTAAAACTCCCTTGCCATAGCTGCGAGAAGGGGAAGATGGGAACGGGATAGGGACAGCTTAATTTGTCTCTGTAGGGGAGGGGAAGACAGCACACAGAAGGTCTTTTGGATAACGGGATCTGAGCAGCTGGGGGAAGATCCCACGATGAAGCATATTTAACTTCACTGCTAATGGGTTAAGAAGAGCGAGACTATTTTTAACACGCTACTTGTGAAATATTTTTCCTGTTCCTTGAAGAAGTACTTTGGCAAAAGGTGTGGCACAGATGCCTGTAATAGTAAATGCTGTTACTGGGAAACATGGCACTACATTGCATCCATAAGAATGTAAAGTTGCCTTTTGTAAAAGGCTATTTTAGGCACTTAATGTTTTTTCATGCTTTCCTTCATACTAAACACATCCATGAAGGATGTCTATCTTTGGTTGATGATTTATTTATCTTTTGGTTAAAGATTCAGCAGAAATGGCTCAGCCATTTCCAGGGATAATGAAATTAATCTGTCATTTGGCTCATTTTCTAAAGGGAGAAAAACACCTCCATCCTGCTGCAAAGCACTGGCTTGTATGTGCTTAGGAGCAGGGATGTGAATTTACTGACAGGGTTACTCTGATGTTAGGAACATGCCCTTTGCTTTCCTAAATAATATCAGCCAAATTTGTGAAATTCTAGTTTGGACATACTCCGGAGACACTTGTTAAGAGTTGGGCAGCTAAATTCTCTGAAGCTTACACATGCTGTAGCCCCCGCCAGCTCTCATCAGACTATGGCTGCTGTAGGAAACATGCATCGATGTGTTACAAAGCCAAAACGCTGCAGTATGTCCCAGCCGGTTCCCCGCGATGATCGCGAGGTGGGGGCTGCTGCTTGCTTCACTTTCTGGAACCACCCAGTCATCTGTCAAACAGTCCTGCAGGCTGCACTTTTGAACCCCAGTTATCCAGCCCAGGCTCCACCGGGCTGGGCAGGCTTGTCCTCGGCCAGCTTGGAAAATCTTAAGGAGAGTTTGTGGCCAAGTCGTGGCTGGAATTGCAACTTTTTGTAAAGTAGAACTTGTCAAAAGAATTAAGTCATCCAGGCCAGACTGAAATTTAGGAAGGGCTGAGCACTTTCTCTGTAGAGATGATGGAGAGCTAAACATTACTTGAGACAGAAGGGCATGCCCAGCTGGAGACCACGAGAGACAGCACAGACAAGGGCACTGTGGCATTAGGAAGAACTGCAATGGGTTATATCCCCTCTGGAGTTTGTAAGCGTGAGCAGTGGGCAATCAGCATGGGTAAGGCAGGTGACAACAGTGGTTGCGGTTAGAGGAGTTCTTCATCGGCATGGTGAAGAGCATGCCAGGGAAAGCAGCTCAGCCTGAGTGGCTGGGCCCTGCTGCCTGCATCACCTCTGCCACGGCCGTGCAAAGCCAGGTGGCTGCTGCTTCCACCCAGGAAGGGCTCAGGGCTGAGGTGGCAGCAGCTGTGGCTGGCTAGAAGCAGGGCTGTCACCATCAGCCAGACTGGGAGTGACATGCCTCCATCCTCAGGATTTTGCACACAGGAACGCAGTTCCGGCCTATCCCATTTTCTCTTCCCTCCATCTGGCAAAGCGGGCTGCCTCTGCCTTTGTCTTCTTATCCCAGGAGAGGAAAACGGTGGTTGGTGGTTTGCTACGCAGCTGAGAAGCCTCAAGCTGAATCTTTACTCATGGGTGGGGACAGGGGACCAAAGAGCAGTACTGGTGCGCAGCCTTCAGCTGCTGGGACGGTGCCTATGTGCTCGGGACTGGCAGCAATTTAGACTTCCACAGCACATGTACGTGTCCCAGCGATGTCCCCAGCCCATGTTGGGTCAGGACCTTGCTGTGCAGTATTCCCCACGCCTGGCATGGAGCCGCAATAGGCCCCGGGACGGAGACCTGAGGGCACACAGTGGCTCTGCCGCAAGTCAACACTGGCAGTTAGTAGCTTATATCTATACATGAGCAGTTTTGTACCTATGCATGGAGATTATTACTTGTTGTTATGATGGCTAGAGAAGGGAGATGTGTGGAGCTGCAGTTTGAGGAGGTTTGTAGTCAGTGCCACCCAGATCCTCATGCGACAGAGCAGGAAGCTATCAGAAGCGTTGGCCCTAAGGGAACGTCGAACAACGCAATTTTCTGCAAAATCCTTTCTTCAAACCCTATTTTGTCCAATGGAAATAATTGCTAGACATGTTACTGGTAAATAATACCAGTGGGATTTGTACCAGGTAACGGTGAGTACCCAAAGAATAGAGTGTCATCTCTGAGGTAACCCAGTTTTGTGGAAACTTCTTGACTTTAGCCTCTCTGTGCTCATTTCACCATGTTAAAAACAAAGACAGTACTTCTCCTTTTTGTCTTCCCCAGGAAAATTTTATTTGCCCTCTGCCCTCAGGAAAATAGAGACAGGAACAAAAGAAAAAAAGGAAAAACCAAATAAGCAAACAGAATTAGATTTTTTTTTCCTTAAAAACTTTGAACACTTTAAAACCCAAATATTTTTCACAAAAAAAGCTCACATCTGTTATTTATAAAATTCTATTTTTATGTGATTTTTTTTTTTATTGTCTCCCATTCAGATACCAACAAAACAAATCAGACACAAGTATTACATGTTGTACCAGTAAGTGCTAGAGTCCCTGAAAGAATACAGCAGCGATTATTTTTTTTCTAAAGATTTGGCAAGGGAGGTGTGTTTGGAGGAGGGATAGAAGGAAGAGAGGTAGCTTGAGAACAAAGAGAAAGGTGATTAATAGAGTACAACCCTCTTTATCTTCTTTGTCTCCAGATACGAAAAATATTCAGGTAAGTAAGGAAAATGGCGAGTAAGCACTACATCCCTGATGAGAACCTCAGTCAAATGAAACAGACTTTCAGACAAATCCATTTTCTTCTTCAGAGGAATATATTAAAAAAGGCACAAGCTTGTCAGCTTGGGCACTAGACTTATTTTTAAACATTTATCTAGTCAGCATGCCAAGCTCCTAGATATGCTTACAAGCAAAATTCTTAAGCCCCGTGCTTTATAACTGCAGAATGGCGCTGTTGTCTTTCTTGGGAAACGCATTATTTCGGCCAGGTCTGCACACAGAAGCTGTGTCGCTTCAACCACTCGGGCATGAGAGCGTGGTTCTTATGCACAACCCTTCCCCTCTCCCCCACGTCGTGACTGCCATTATACCAATATAAAGACCCCATACCGATATTATTATTCCTTGCCAGGAAAAGGAATGAATTGCAAGCACCTTCCTGCCACTGTAAGTGAATTGATACCAGGAGCTGTAGATGCAGTTAAAAGACCCCCCTCGTGCTCCCCCGCCCCAGGTCTCCCACACAACCGACACAGTTACACTTGTACAAAATCTGTCTATAGAGCAGGCTTTCATGGACCAGGAGTCTTTACCCTTTTTTAATCCACTTAGATTAACAGCAGTGCACTGCTAATTCACATGGCAAAGGGCAAAGGGCTTTTTGCAAAGCACAACTTTTTCTTGTAGCAAAAATAGATGAACCCACTTTCCTCCAAAGAATTGATTACTGGATGCCTTTGTGGGTTTTGTACAGCACTCCGGTCATGTGAATTAGGCGTAGTTTGGTGAATGCAAAAGCTAAACCCCCGTTCCTCCAACCATATGTGGGGAAGGAAGGAATTTGTGTTTAAGTTTAGGATTGTAAAAAATACAACAGCTATATATTTTTTTACACATAACATTTTTGGTTTTACATGTAATACCAAGCATTTTAAAATAACAGAAATATAGAGCCCTCTGAAGTTTTCCTACAATGTCTATCATGTTAAGAATCTCAGTCTCCACTAAACCGGCAACACATTTTAATGGGAAACAAATAAAATAAAAAATTTGTTATGTTAAGGGCTAACTTTGTCCTGTTAACATCACTGCTAGTCCAAAGGAGCCTTGGTCCCTAAAGACGTTCCTTATGAGATGGACAACTAAATGTTATGGATTTATTAAATGTTAGAGGATTACGTGCACTTTACATACATAACTTGTTTAGATTGGTTTTTAGGCCACTCAGGATTTTCACTAATAGAAATCAAGCAATTCAGAATCCAGGCTATTGCTGCTCCCTCAGTCGAGCTAAGCTACTAAACGAATTTTTAAATACGACATGGTCTCCTATGTACTACCTACCATTCGGTTGCATCAGTACTATTTGACCTAATGCGATAAAGATAGGTACTGCAATAATTCTAAGAGAACAGAAATATATATGTATACACAGTGGCAGGTGTCACCAGAAATGATCATAAGCTGGAGGGGAGGCACATGAAGGTAATTTGTACCCATGTTTGTTTAATTTTTTTAAATGTCCTTTAGTATTCAGACTTTTCTTTCTGGAATTTTTCTCAAAGCAGTGGGACATTCCTCAGCAATTAAATGAAGATGCAAATATTTTAAAATTTCTAACACTGGGTATATATATATGAACTCAGTCAGTGACATTATTCACATAGTTAAAGTTAAGCTTGTGCTTCAGTACTTTGCTGAAAGAACCAAACAGTTTTTTCCCTGCTTGCTCAGCAAAGGAGTTACATCGGTGTTAACAAAAAGACTTTCTGTATAAACTGGTTATTAGTCACATTCTGTCGGTCTGTCAGATTTCGCTTCCTCCTTGCCCGATGCCACAGCTACTAAATCTGCATTCACTTGTAGAGTAAGGCCAGTAGAATAAACCAGGACCTGATTTTTTTGTATGAAGTATTACCAGAAAATCTCAGTCTGGAACCAAAAATGAAAACCTGGTGGATTAGTAGAGATTAAAACTACAGAAAGTTTTTTTCTCCCGCTATTCAATCACATTTGAGGGTAGCCTTAAATCTGCACTTGCTTGCACTTGCCATTCTTTTAAAATCTTCCAGTGAAAATTGAGATTTGGTTTTCTTGACAGTAAAATGTCAGCGGCAGTAAAAGAGAGGCTGTTCTTTCAGGCTGTGATAGAGATGAAGATTGCACGGTCTTTCTTTTCCTCTTCCCTTCCTCGGGCTCCGTTTCGGTTTCTTACTCTGTGATAAATGGCACTTAGATCCAGGTGGATCCTGCTGTATCGCAAGTACAGCTTCCTTAAGCATAACATCGTGCTCTCTGTACCAGCACGCGGCCAGAGCCTGGGGTAGTGCAGAGCACATACCTCCATCCAGCCTGCTGAAATGCAGCGAGGATATGGGCGTAAGCTGTCCTCTGTGTATGTCAGATCTGGAAAGTAAAAATTGATTTTTATTTGTATAAAGCATAGAGCCAACATCGTCACCAAACAGAACTGTGATGCTGATTATTTCTGCTAATAATGATAACTTAAGTCTAATACATATTGTGGGGGGTAGTGATGTTATCCTGCTTAGTAACAAGTAGACATTTTCAGCTCCCATCCTGCAAACTATATACACAGTTGGTGCTCCATAGAGAGAAGGCTCCTCTTTAGCGGACCAGATGGCAGGTTTAGGGCTTTTAAAGGCTGTATCCAAATGCCATCGGAGCAAGCTTGGTCATTTTGCATCCAGCGACTCTTTGCTGAGCACATCAAACAAAGAGCTAGCTTCTGCACTCACATAGATGCACAAAGCTGATCATTTTGGCTTTGTGAGGAGGGATTAATTCCTGGTGGCTGTGTCTTGCCTGTGGGACAGGAGTGCTCCATATTACCTCAGCTCGTGGAGGTGTCTCTGGTTCCCTCCTAGTCCACAGATCCCCTTTCCTCCCTCCAGACTGGGCAGGGGGCAAAGCAGAGGGATTGCATTCCCACATTTCATCCCAACACAGAGTCAAGACATAGCTGAGGCAGACAGCACGACCCAGGAGCTAAGCGGTACTCAGGGTCAGACTGCATAAACACAGTCAGTATTAAATCTGTATTATTTGCTTTCGCTGCAGTGCCTCAGGTCTCTGAGAACCTTACTGTGCCAGGCACTGTACAAGTCCAGAACAAACTTACCCCGATATAGACTTTGAATAACGACAGTATTGAACCATGACAGATTTAGAACACAGCCTTTAAAGATACCATTAAAAATATTTTAAAACCCTGTTTTTTTTAAGCAACAACACCCCCTCCCCCTTCAGAGGGGAGACCTTGTCAGGCACTAAATAAATGTTTACAGAAAGGTGTTTATGACTCAACATTAAATAATGATTTAAGATGGAAATGTTGACAGAGCCTGAGTGCTAGCAATACTTCTAAGAATCTCAGTGCATCTGGGAATTTATTTCCTTTTACAGCCTATGATAAAAAAGAGAATAGCTCTATCCATGCTTTAAAATAAAAGCAAAATTTCACATCAAAGGCCAACCAAAATGATCTGTAATCCCTCAAAACAGGAATCTCTACTGGAAACAGGGACAAAACCTCTACTGTAGATATTTCAGCAGGAAAAACAACATAAAAAATCATCTCCATATGTCGCATAGATTCCTTTTTCTATTTAGAACTCAGTGTTTCAGAAGTTAGGATTTTTAACCAGCGCTGTCTTTTCATTTCTCTATTCCCTTTGTTTGTCTTTTTATCTTAAAATGTGTATTTGCTTCAGAAAAGTCTTCTTAATTTTGACCCACTGGTGGCCTGGCTAAGCACTGAGCTAATATTGACTAATATTTCAGAATAAATTGCTCCCTCTAGTGAGATCGCAGCAGTACTGATGTCTAGCAGATGTGACTGAAAACTGCTTGATTGTGTTTTTCTGTACCACTTGATTAAGCGGTTGGCTCATTATGGATTTGATTCTGCGCTCCTTACTCAGACAAAACTCCAGATGATCTCAAGAGGAGATTTGCCTGAGCAAGGAGTGCATGATAAGGCCTTCTGCATTTAAGATAATATTATTTACAAAGGCTTATGCCTCCTACACCATTAAAATCTTCCCTTAAACAACGAGCCAATTAACTAGCAGACCTTTGGAGAAGCACGCTAGCTTGCAGAATGCTAAAGCCTTTGCTATGAATAGGTTTCATACAAACAATACTGTTATCACTGTCTCCTGCGTTTCTTTCAGCTCCAAGTTGTTTGAAAAAAAAATCCAATTAAAGGTAGACCTCACTCCAAACATGAGCCAGATGCTTCAGGATGCTCCCCTACTCCTCCAGAAGCTTTTAAAGTAAAAAAAATCTTAGTATGGCGTATTTTTGGTGTCTTCAAAAGGCTTCTGAGCAAAAAGACATTAAAAAGGAACAGCATTAGCATTCTTTTCAGCACCTTCTACCATGTCGGCATGGTAGTATCAGAAGTAAAGCATTTCATAAGGAAATGGGTGCCCTTTCTCTTTTTGATTAATAGACACACTCTGGGAACACTTGGGAATAACTCCCAGACAGGCAAGGACCAGGGCGCTGGGACGCTTCTCTGCTAATTCGTGTGAGCTACTCATTAGCAGCGTTACCCTGAAGCTGGCTATGCAGTCACTGTAAGTGCTGCAGACACCGCCTCCCTCCCCGAGCATCTGTGCCACGCAGCCCAGGGAGGCCATCGCCTGAGGAGGGCCCAACCCGGGTGGCCTCCCCTCCCAGCACACACGGGCGGCAGCTCCCTGAGCAAAACCGTGCTGGCGGCGAAGTGGAAAACCAGTAATTGGTGTCTCGTTATCATCAGCCATCCTGTTCTCTGCTCCCTGCCGTCTGCTGGGCAGGGCAGGGGCTGCTGCTGGCGGAGGGCTGGAGCCTGTGCGGCTGGAGTGGCTGGCAGCGGACCTGCTGCCTGTCCCCACCAGCAGGAGCGGATTTGAGGGGCTCTTGGCAGAGGTTACCTGCCAGCAGGGCCGACCCAATGCCGAGAGCAGCAGCGCTGCGAAGCAATGCTGCCCGCCGCAGGGTGATTTCATTAGCGGCACAGCCTGATTTCATTAGCGGGATGATTGGATTAGCGTCCGATGAGTGGCTGTAATGAGAGAGCGGCCCCGGCCACCCGCCCCTGCCCTCCCTCGCGCGCCAGCAGTGTGGGAGACTCGACCTGCCGAAGGTTTGGGTGTTGCCCAACCTCATGCAGGGGGGACAAGGGCGCTGCAGACCACACAGGATGGTGGCAGGGCCTTTCTTTCTCCGTCCTGCGGCCCTGCCTGCTATGTGGAGAGGACACAAACACTTGGCAGGCTCCTGGCCCCCCAAGAGAGGTCTCCCTCATGATGGTGGCCTCAGGACGGCCAGGGATGTGTTGTGCCGGGAGGGGCCATCCCCTCCCTCGAGCTGAGCTCATCCCCAAGCACTGCTGCCATCTCCCACCATGGTGAGGAGGCAGAGTGGGCCGAGGGTGACCCTGCTGGGGAGAGCCCACGAGGGGAGCTGAGGCAGTAATGTCTTTGGGGGTTGTGAAGGGACCTCACTGCCCAATGGCTGGTGTGAGGTGAAGCCAGAGCTGCTGCGGGTGCTTGCGGGGGTACAGCGGCAGGAGGCTGCCATGCTGCGGGGGCTCAACTCAGCTGTTGCCCAGAGCCCAGCAGCAGGGCCGAGCCCCTACCCATGCTCTCAGGGAGAGGCTTTTTACTTTAAAAGAGAAAAATGGCAACTTGACTGGTGTGAGCTGAGTATCTGGAAGAGGCCTCAGCCCCTCAGACTGCGTAAGAGCAAGGCCACCCTGCCGGAGGAAGCAGGTGTGACGGGAGGCAGGAGACATGCCTGAATACAGGGACCTCGTGCTCTAAACCCTCATTTCTGCCAGGAGGAACTCTGCCCCACCGCTGGGCCTCAGGCTTTGTTCACTGTAGCCCGTGGAAAGTCAGCCGCACAAGGGAGGCC
Source organism: Gymnogyps californianus (assembly GCF_018139145.2). NCBI lineage: Eukaryota > Metazoa > Chordata > Aves > Accipitriformes > Cathartidae > Gymnogyps > Gymnogyps californianus. The sequence continues at coordinate 59,790,727 of NC_059474.1, read as the reverse complement.
CATCCCTCCAGTGGCTTCTCCTCCTGGCCTGCCTGCCCAGCTGCCTGAGGGAGAGGAGCTGCACCGCCTGTGCCAGACGCTGCCCTTCGGTGCTGAGGGGACAGGTGCCTGACGCCTGACTGCTGTCCTGCCTGGGACACCATTTCCTGGCCTCTCTCTTGCTCTCCAGCCTCCCTTTTTAATGCCGTGAAAACGTCACTGAATCGCTGAGGCTATGGACACAGTCATGACCGTGAGCCTGGGTCCATTTTCTGTAAGCAAGCTTGACTGGCCGGAGCAGTTCTCCAGAGGTCTGAGCAGACCCATGTCTGCAGGAGGGCAGCCACTACAGGCAATGGGGGATGATTGTTCTTCTGTAAATGAAGTAATGACCTAGAGGCAGGTGGTAAGGTTTCTTAAACAAATATTTCCTAACTTCTTTTCAGCGAGGAATAAAAGAACATACGACTCCCAAAAGCAATGGATTAAAAAAACTAAACACAAGCCCATTTTGGAAATGTTGAGGGCTTTGTTGCCGGCTACTGGCAGGCCTGAGGGGGAGACTGCCTCTGGGGGGAAGCAGCTCTGCAGCATTGGCCCTGCCGTTCCCTGCCACACCTCCGGCAGCGAGAGCTTGTTCCCGACTGCAGCATGGGTCCTGCCATGGCCCCTCACCATTTTGCTGAGCGCAGCGAGTTACCTGTCATGATCACGGGCAGACGCTTGTTTCCACAACCCCTCGAAGCACAAGTGTGTTTGTAAAGAAAGTCAAGTTTGCAAGGAGAGGTAATATATTTTTAATGCTTCTGTTGCTATAGGTGAAAAAAGCTAACAAATACGTGGCTCAGGATGGTGTAAGGGAGTTTATGGGCATTTATGATTGCTGCAAATTACACATGACTGTTTTTGCTAGGAAGCTTTTTTTTTAAGTTGCAAACAACTGCTTGAGGTAAAATAGCCATCATGCCAGAGTCCAGTGAGCCTGCTGCGTACAGGCGTGTATGCAAGCTCGTCTCGACTGTCTCGAGTTCTCGAGTTCTGAGTGTTTGGCTTCTTGGTCCTTTGTAGCAGTGTCCACTGCTTTTTGAAACATAACTTGCATTTTCAGCAATTTCTGATGACTCAAATGGTTAAATGTCATCTTCAAAAGTGACATAGAAGCTTATTTTATGGGTTTGGGTTTTTTTTTTTTCATGCCTACAAATTTTAGCCTTAATGATTGCCATTTATTCTAGGTTAAGTTGTCTTATGCGATGCTGCTTAGAAGCACTTGTGTGCTTAATGACTGGTGCTGTTCATAAGATCTCTAAGGCAACTTTGTTTTTTTTTAAAGATGTATTACAAATAGTTAAGGAAGTGTTTCCATAAGCATGCACACTGTATTAAAGCCGGTATAATTAAATGTAATGGCTACCAACTGTCACTAGAGGCTGCTCTTAATACACTATGGAGAAATAAAAACAGAAAAACTTCACTGCACGTCCTCCATCTCCCATAAAGGAGATTTTTTTTCTTTCTTTTACAAGAGGAAAAAAAGTTAATCACCGTGATGCATCTGCATGGTTATCCTGTTTATTTCCACTGCTAAACCATTCATTTAACCATAAAATCATTCTAGCTATTACAGCCCTGTGAGATTAGGCAATACATGGACAAACCACATTTCCCAGACCACCGATATTAATTTTTTTCTAGTGTACGCAGAAAATAGATCAAAATTTTTGAGTTGTATTTTAAGAAGTATTTGAGCAATAGCTCCTAATTATTGTAGGAAATTTATGTTTTACTTTAACATATGTTTTTGGAGTAATAAATTTCCCACAATAAAAACTTAATGATACTTCACTAATATGTTTTCTGATGCTTGCTGTTTTCTGTCCTTAATCTTCCCCATCTGATTTGTCTTTGACAGGTTGCGTTCATCTCCTATGTAAGGAGTCCTAGCTAAAATAATAAAAATCCCTTCAATATTTTGCAAAGAGCTCTTGAATAGTTTGTGCAGAATTGTTAACATGCAAACCAGGTGTATTTATTTAAACAAAGCTGTTTGTGTCACTAGGACATGCACATCAACCTGCTTTGGCAACTTAACTGCCTCTCTGTTCTCCTGTCCTGCACATTGTTTCCATGTTCATTCAGACAGCCCAGAAGGTACACCTAAAATGTCCTTTTCCTGAGTAAACCCACCCATCCATTAGATCAGAATGAGCAGTTTGTTTTGGCCAAATGAGGTGTTCTCCATTCTTTCAAAATGCAAAGACAGCCAAACACTTCTTGCTCTGCTGTGTTCTCTTCTAGCCATGCATCTGCAGACATGAGTGGGGGAGGTGGGGAGCGGTCTGGCCAAGGTGCAGAGCAGAGCAGAAGGCACCTTATCGGTGTGTTAGCGTAGCATCATGCTTGCATGAATAATGTCCTTCATCCTAGCCCTGACTTTTCTGACTGGGCCGCTCTAGTGCCAGCTAAGACATGCTGTTTGGAGTTGTACCTGATTTCCCCCTCCTGCAATCCGATCTTAGCCATAGCTGACCTTCCCCTCCGTTGTGTTGTTTCAATGCTAATTATGCGTTGTTGGCTCTGCTGGCTGTTCTGTTTTTGTAATACGCAGTGACTGACTCAATGTTCATTAAAACCAGTCCCTGCTTGCATCAGCCTTTCTCAAATTGCACAATTGTGTGCTTCTGTTTTGTGGCTAGGGCGATACCTGAGGGTGTAGTTTGCTCCGGTTCACCTCCTAGTTTGTGCTGGTTCACTTTCGTGCCTGGAGCTTGTCTTTCCTCTGTTGCAGTCTGGCCGGGGAGCTCAGCAGCCCACATGTGAAGCCAACAGTCATGTTATTTCGGGGCATTCGCTGGGGGAGCACATTTTTGTTTGTTTGTTTTTCTCCTGAACTAGGGAGGAGGGGAGTGAGTCTGTGCAGCTTGAATGAAGCTTTGTTTTCTGCTGAGGAAATGAAAAGCTGAAATCTTGTCTCGCCTGACACAGAAATGTTCCCTTTCACAGGACTGAGCCTTTTGGTTTGGAGTCCTTGAGGTGGTAAAGTAAAAGAAGGGCTGCATTTACAAGAGGACTGGAGGAGAGGAACGCCCCTTAACGTGCAGTGTTTGGAGACCTTGTGCAGGAGGTGGAAGACTTGGTGAATTATTGTTTCTGCTGGAGAGAATTTTAAACCGCATGTCTGCCCTTTCAGGCTATTGCTCAAACCACTGTACTATGGAACGGTGCTCCTCTACATTTCTAATTACTTCGGGCCTATTAATGGAGATCTAAGCTTATTAGCAGCCTCTGTTGAAGACATCCATCTTTACTTAAAGTAGTAATAAAATATAAGGGTCTGGCAATCCTGTGTTCTCAGGTGCTCATGTGAAGCACCAAACTAGAAAGTTACTAATTTGCTTTTGATGCTGGCTATTACTTAAATACCATGGGAGAATTTGGAAGACCAGGCCCAGTATAGTCATGTGGAAGGGTTCACGTACATTTCTGTGGAGAAGGCAGAACTGAGCCTTGATCTGCTTGCTTTCTTTGCAAGTGCTCCAGCCCAAGAAAAAGGGGTGGTGATGACTTCTTATCAGTGATTTTATAACTTCAGGTCCATAGTGTTTTCTCTAGCTGAAGTTGCTTAATGAACCTGGGTGGGCCGTAATTTCAGTTTGCTGAAAGTGACTATTTGCTAAAATAAATGAATCAAATCAGTTTTTGGCTGCCCACCAGACACCTGGAAAATCTGCTTCTTAGACTGCCACAGCAACTCTTTTGGCTTATAAGAACTTGACTTACGGCTTAACACCTTTTTTGCCATAACTGTGCAACTTTTGCTCTGGCTAATAGCGTTAACTACCCTCCAGAGAGCATCCTGCAGTTGTTTGTTTTCAGGCTCCCTCTTTGCAAAAGACACAAAAAATACCCCCGAGTTGCAGAGCTGCTACAGGTATGAGCTCTGTAGCTCTGTGGTATGCAGTTCTTGGTTGGAGAGGCTTCTTCACTGACCTGTGGTGCATGAATGCATTTGACAGCAGGCAATACAGAATGGGAACTCTGGAATGGCAGAGCCTCATGATCTGTGCTTGGCCTTGCACAGCTTGGAAGAAACCATATCAGTGACCAGTCTGTTGTTCACTGCAAACAATTAAAAAAATTCAGAAGTACTGAAAAGGATATTTAGAGGTCACCTGGCCATTTCATCCATCTCCAAAGAAAAATGAACATTAATGGTTTAAGCTAGGGTGAAGGTTGTATGGTCACATATACAACTGCAATATCTATTTCAAATTAACTCTTGATTCTTACTAAGAATAATGACCCTGTATCCCCAGCCTTCCTTTTGAAGAGTTTCCAGTCCTCTCTCATGCGTCAATCTCTTCCTTTCCCTGACTGCTTCGTTCTTGAGACCATCCATACACATTGTTTCAGCATCATGAAACCACCAGCAGGCAGATGTCAGCTTGATAGCAGTCTCTGGATATCAATTTGTGAAGAAGAGAGGGTTGATATGGAAAGGTTTTCTGCGGGTGAGGGACTGCTGAAACAACTAGTGAGTGGTACTTAAGAACGGTGTCTCTCAGATACTATGTCATGGTCATATTTTTCAGGATTTGCTCTTCCCTCACAACTCTTTAGAATATACACTGGGAAGCCAGAAAATCTCAGATTTATCTGAACCAAATACATTTCAGATACCTTTATAAATAGATTTGTGTTTTTTTCAGAAGTGCGTCTTGGAAAAGGTCAGATATCTGGGCAGTCATATGAACCACTGTAGTACCTGTGAGCTGGAGAACATTTCCTTAGTCTCATATAGCTATATTGTTCTGTACTAGTTTTCCACATACGAGCATACATTCAGCTGCCATAGGTGTGGATGTGAAGTTGGAATACCTCCAGGTCATCCGGCTTCTGCCTAAACACTTGGGAAAGCAAACACAACCTTGTTTGACTGACTTTCATAACTGGATACATATAACACAAGATGAAGTTTTAATCTGGTAGTATGGTATTGCTGCTGCTAGCAACAGGATAAGGTCCTATCCTTCTGACCCTGTTCAGCTAGTCTCTCCTGTGCCCATCACAAACTAGCTTTTTCCCTTTTACCTTGAGTCCCAAAAGCTGCTGGAAGACACCATCACCCAAAATGATTATAGCCAAGAAATGGCACTGGTCATTGTGGGAAGACTGGAGGGATAATTCCTAGTCATGTCCTGTTTCAATGGTGAAACATACCATACATATATGGTATTTTTTTTACGTCTGTGTACTTTGTAGCGATCTTAACTGCTGTTTTAGAACTGACTCAGTTGTAGATGCCTTGGTATTTGCATTGGTGCTATTCATTTTTTGTTCTGTGCAGTAATACAATGTTTTCAGTTTTTTCTTTACCTGAATCATCAAGATGATAAAGTGTTTTCATGTGCCTATCAATCAGGCTTACAGCCTCCTGGGGCCCATGGGCTCACCCTTTATAGGATGCACAGCTGTGGCTGATATGAGAAGGATTTGCAGAGCTAGTGTAAGGCAACACTGCAACAGTCAAAGTGGCCCCTCTTTAACTCCACCGCATCTCACTTGGATTACTCAAAGCGTTTCTCTACTTCACTTGCATGCAATAGCTTTTGCTGTGGTACAATAGGAACAGCAGAGCCTCAAAAAGCTGTGTGGATCTAAGGGGCCAGCCGGTTCTGCACTCCCTCACTTGGCTTTATCAGTGGAAATTCCTTCCTCGCTGATCGAATGACGGAGGGAAAATTATCTCTTTTTAAAACAGTTCGCATTTCTTTGGATTCAGTTTCAAATTGGCATTCTTAAGCTTATCACAGACCATTTGTAAATGCACTAGTTCCTGACCAAAAGATTTAGCATGTACCAGATTTGTTATCCGTCTAGGACAAACAGTCTGAGAGAGGCACATGCCATACAGTACATTCTCCATGAGCCATTTAAAGGTAGCAAGAGCACTGCATAATCTAGAGAACATTATTTCAAATTGACAGAACCTTTACCCTACCATAAAAGCAGCCTTCTTCTAGGGCTTTTGGATTTACTTCCATGTTCACCTACCCACTTAAGATCAGTGTAGAAATCCAGCTAACCTTTCTGTAACATCAAAAGTATCCAAGCACTAGTCAAATGTCTCTCTGATCCAGGGTAGCTCGGGCACAAAAGCTGCACATGGTCCCATCTTCCCGAACAGAGCGAGAAACAAATGACAGACGGCAATTGCTTGGTTGACTATTTAAATCCCCTTCTCTCCTCCATTCACTCAGGGTCATGAGCCCAGTAGTTGTTCAGGCTTGTCCTTGGTTTCTTGCTCTCTCTCTGCCTCAGTGGTATTTTTCTGTTGTCTCTCTCTGATTGACCTTTTAAAATTTTTTCTACTACAGCAATACACAATGCTACCAATATGTGCCTTGTCTTGAACAGTGGTATGTCTATGTGATTTGGATGAAGGCTGCTTTTGCTATAGCTTTCCAGCACCCTGGAAAATCTTCATTACCTGTTATGTTTTCCTTGATGAAAGCCTACTACTGTAACCGACAATGTTGGCCAGCCTGATGCCACTCAGTGGTAGTAGGGGCTACATGTAACAAAGGATAGAAATCTCTTAAAGTAACTACTTAATCTTGTATCATTCCCATAGTACTCATACTTTTCTTGCTACAGCAAATTGTGGCAGAAGCGTACGAATAGTTAGAGAATCAGTTCTTTCTGCCAAATTTCATTAAATCTTCTCTGAAAGGGAAAACAACTCGGCTACTTGCTTGAACATCTTCATATCGGCTTTACATTGTTGCACATCATGGCCAGCTGGAGTTAAAAACTTCCAATTAAAACATACAGCATCGACAGTGCACAGAAAATTTTTCTGAGCTGATCATACTATTGTATAGTCACAGTGATACAACACGCTGATAGTATTACAGTGTGGTGCTACCAAACCAGTTCGTGACCTTGAAACCAAGAGAGTTGTTGTTTGGCTTCTGTTCCTTCAATTTACTCATCGAAACTGTAAAATCGTGAAGACAAGTTGGCATGTGTCCTACTGAGCAGGCAGCTGCCCAAGGACAGCCTGCTCCCAGTGTGCTGAGCTGCTGGTAGTTTGGGTGTGGGCAGCTGCTTAACTTTCACTGTCCTCTGTGTGTGAATCTGAGCAAGAAGAAAAACTGGAAGAAACTGCCTGGCCCTTTGCCACCTCTTCACCTTAAAGGCAGCTGGTATATCTGTAGCAAGTTGTAACCACTGTTAGTCAAAATCCTGCCATGTTTTGTTTGCAGGAGGCAAATGACTGACATTTTCCTTTGACAGGACAACTGATGTGGTCACCAGATTTGTCTGGGCCTGTTGCAGCTATTTGTGTATCTAGGGAGAGGCCCAAAACAGTACCAGCCCTGAATCTCCTGGGGGAGCAGGGTAAAGTGTTTCCATCTGGGACTATATAAGCTTCTCTGGAGCCCTCTGTGCCATACCAAGGCCCAGAGGCAGGCAGAGCCTATACCCCAGGATTTCTGTACATTAGAGCCATCTCCTCAACATCTCGACTTTCCCTTTGAATAGCATTGCAGGACGAAGGGAAGAGAAGTGCTTTTCCATGCTTCTGTCCTCCCATCCCGCTGCAGAGTTTCCCGACAGCTGTGCCTAATCTCTCCCAGGGCTACCTACTGTGAGATGCTCTGTGGTCCTGCTCCCAGGGCATCCAGACAGGGACTGGCTCTAGCTGGTTCCCTTCTGCTGCACCTTTCCACTCAGGAGACCAGGGAGAAGGTAAGGAGGATGGGGCTGATGCTCACGTCTGCTGCCCATATGATGTCAGGACACAGCACATGGAAACCTGGGAGCTCCAAGGCACCCCAGCTCCCAGCTTGGGAGGGTCAGGCAGGGCAGCCCCGTTGCCTTCTCCACCATCACAGCGGCAGAGGGACTTGGGACTGAGAGTCGTTTCTTTGCTGCCTGTACTTCTGTGGTAGACTGAATTGCAGCAGTGGGACTCACCTCCCCCTCTGCCTGAATTTGCCATTTTTTTTGTATTTTCTCAGAGGAGATAATAGATTTTTTCCCTCTCAAAAGTCACTGAAGCTATATGTACGGCATAGCTGGGCTATGTAACAGCTACTTTTCTATTTGCCAGGCAGTTTTGCCACTTTATTAGAAAGAGACTGAGATTTCCAGGTAGACTTTTTAATTTTATTTTTCCCTAAGAAAAGAGACAGTAAATACCATATGTCTTGTTTGCAGTAATGGCTGCCACAAGTTCTTCTTTTGAGAAGATTTAGAAATAAGACAAAAATAACCAAGACAACCCCTACCCCAAGCTACAGAATCCCAACTAATAACATTGAAAAAGAAGCTGATAACATTGATCCCTTGAGTACTGGTAGTTAAACTTCAAAAATCAATGGAGAGGGAAGCTTAACTGGCCTTTCTGTAGTATCAGAATGCAAAGCTAAATTCCAAATGTAGAATTTTTACAGCTATAAATATAGGGGACGATTTTCAGACAATGTTAAAATTACTGCTTAATTCCCTTCAGGAGAAAGCTCCTATGAGGTGCACTTGGAAAAGAATCCCTGAGTATACTAGATAGACTTCTGTGAGAACCAAGAAGTAGCTTTTCAGAGTGGTATGTAGGAGAGAGACCAGCGATCAGTGAGAACCCCAGTTCTGCCATTACTTCTGCCTTGAGTAACTTTAAACATTTGTCTTGTTTGTTCAGGCAAATTCATCTCTCAAAACTTAAAGCTATTCCTGCACACAAGTGCTGGCAGGATCTGGGATCAGCAACTACACAAACATTGCTCTGGCAGGGGTCTCCTGAGTGTTTGTAGGAAAAATATTAAGCCTTGGTCCTCTAAGGTACCTAGGTGAGAAATCCACATTGCTAAATATCTCTGAGGATCTGAGCGCCTAGAATGAGTGCCTAGTATTTTTAGCAAAGTAAAACTTTAAGGGCCTGGCTGTGCTTCTAGCCATGTTCGTATTTCCTCCTTGTTTACTTTTAGCCATTCAATGTTGTTCTTCACCTGCTCAATTGACTGACTCCTGGGCAATTCTCCTGCCCCAGCATTAGGATATTTCTCAAAGAAATTTTCCATCTGGAAAAGAGAGAGAAAAAGAATTGACATGAAGCAAATAACACTGCTATTGGGCAAATGGCTTTTTACAGGGACTTGGTCAAGGGCAGTTTTGGCTGGGAGAGATATTTAGGCTCAGGCCAGTAGCACTGGGATAGTTTTACAGTAACTCATACTGCTTAACACATTTAGAGGATAAAAAGCCAAGTTTCCTGGCCAGTAGATTGTTAAATATATTGACTTAAAACCAGGAGAAGTGCTGTCACCATACCTGCCAAAGCTGGAGCTCAGTGTTGAAGGTTTGGGTAATAGTTACCATTCGACCAAGGTTTCTGTCATTGATAGTGAATCTAGAAAAACAATTTAATAAATGATGTTTGATGCAAAACCATTAAAAAAGAAAAGGCACAAGTAATTATCTGAAGCTTAAACTTCTAACTGTGCTACAATAAACCAGATGCACTCAGATTTCAGCATTTTTGGAAATACCTGTAAAATAGTACGCCTATACAATATCTGTGCTGTTCTCAAATATGTTTACTAAAGGAATGATCCTTTCTGGGGGATTTTTTTTTTTTAAATTAATGACTTACTGTCTCATGCTGGAAATTAGGTGTATTGCTGCTCAGCAATACAAATGCTGTCCAGTTCACAGCTCTAGGCTTGCAGGTGTGCTTTGCTTCTGTGCCCTCACCAAGTGCTTAGAAAGGAGAAGGAAGGAGAGAGAAGTCACTCAAATAGGGAGGAGCAAAGCTAAAAGGTTTGCTATTATTTCCACTGCTTGTCTGTATGTCTGCTGCTTGCTGTTACCGCTAGAAGGAATTAAAAAAAAATTCTATACACTGTCTTCTTGTTATGAAATCCATCGGAAGAGTGGAGACATGACTGACTAATTTCCATGGAATAACCAGATTTCTATGGCCTTGGTAGAACTTTCTATACTTTTTAATCACCATTTATTGGTAGTGATCATTTAGGGAAAGAATGGTTTTCAAGTTAGCAGCAAAGTACTTTTTCACAGCAGATGGGTATAATTGTGTTGAATATGCTTTCAGTTTTCATTATGCAAAGGCCAGTGATTATAGCTGTAGAGTGAAAATATAGAAAAGCATGGCATATAACAAGATATACAGATAGATGTAGACCTAAAGTTTCCAATGAGTTCATTAGCGTACCTGTCAACTAAGTACTGCCAGTTAAGTCGTATCCAGTCCCAGGCCATTGTTTTCCCATAGGTGTTATACGAGATGTATCTCAGGACTGTGAACACATCTTGGCTTTTGATGAGGCTGGTGTTGTAAATATATTTCAGATACCTAAGGGAAATGCCATAAGAGTCAATGAGAGCCTTTCATGAAAGGCCATGGAAAGCAAATAGTAAGTTAACACTTTCAGTGTAGACTTAACTGATGGTGATGATGAGAAATAATGCAATGCTAATGTCTATATTTCTCAAGTATTTGCCACCATAATCTACAGCCTATTTCCAAGCAGGAATATTGTTTTTGTCCGCAGCATTTTAAAGGTGAAGTACACTGATCTAAAACATAAATATCTGTTGATAACTGTGTCAAGAGATAATTGTATTGAAAGAAATCTAAACAGTTAGGCAGTTTCAGTTACTTGAAAATAGCCAAAACCCATTATTATTCCTATATTTTAATCAAGTAGTGAAAACAAGATTGGATCAGTCAGTAGTCCAGCCTGTTTGGGTAGCCAAGCACCAAAAAAGTAGTAGTCCAGGCTATAAAGATCTTATAGGGACCATGAGTACGCATGCAGGTGGCTTGCTCACACTGAAATCTGTGTTGTTTGTTCCGAAACTCTTATCCACACAAAATTAAAATTCATTTGGGCATAGCATGCCTGCAAGTGCTACAGTTATACTGTCAGTTACAGCACAAATGGTTTTGACTGACAGAGTGGAAGGATCCCTCAGCACGCACGTTCGCAGGGAGATAAGTAGCGTGGTCATGGCTTCACAGCAGCAGCTGCAGAAGAACACCCTTAAGCTGTTGTGTGCTGGGATTAAGGATTGTCTTCTTTTTTCCTATATGTAAGGGACAATTTTCTCAATGTGTTTGCTCTTTTCCTCTTCCTTCTTATTTTAATAGTAGCTTAAGAGAGAAGTTCTCCCTGCTTTAGGGGGGATTTTTTATTTTCTGCAAATATAGGCTGATCTAGCTAATTAATTCATGTCTCAATCATGTCAGCAATTAGTTATTGAATGGCTTTAGATTATGGCTGTTGTGGTCACAAGAATTTAGGAATATAGCTGCCTCCTACCACTATTTTAATTACTCTAACTCTTATATTTACTCTTCCTGAACCTCCTATACTTCCTTGTTTCATCTTGTTTAAACTTGGAACTCTTCCAGGCAGAGACTGCTCCATCTTATGATATTTAGATAGGGTTCCAACAAAGCGGTGAATGGCCCTGGTGAAGATGTTTGCCTGCATCTCCGCTACATGATACAACTACATGCAAAGTTATCAGATAAGTTTAAAGGAGCTGATGTGTCTCTGCAGAGCGGCAGCCTGGGGAGATGCTCGCCCAGTCTGACAGCTGGACCAGCCTGGAGCAGTCACTCCCGTCACTGCCATGGCAGCATGAATACATCATTTCCTGTTCTAGCTCAAGTACATCTGCACAGCACTTCAGGGAGCATTGCGACTTCGCACAGATGCCTTCATAAGACTGTTAGTAACAATTGCTCAAGGTTGTTTGCCTAATTTTGGCTACTTAGAAGGTAGGCATCTAGTCTAAGCAAACTCCCCCTGTAGCCACTGGAGGGTGACTGGCAACACCCAAAACCAATTCTTCCCATTGATTTTGAGTCCCTTTCCTGGTCTGAGATAAACAGTGCTCTGGAGGTCCTGCCTCCCTTCACTGATTATAGAGGAAACATAGATGACTAATTTTCTGCTGATGCTTAACTATTAGACAGCTAAAATTACACAGGGTGAAGGCACTGTTGGAAGAGCTGAAGGCTATTGATTGTGTGCAGAAACTACGTTGTGTTCAATATCTTTCCACTAAAGGAGCAAGCCTTTTTTTCTACTATAGTACAAGCTCGGAGGGGGGTGTTAGATAACTGGTCTTGAAAATGTGTTGCATTCCTCATGCTGTAATCTGACAAAAATGACAGCACAGGAGAGAGGAGAGGGGAATGAACAAACTGTGACCAGTTGCTTCTGTAGCGAAAGAAAAACCTTTGTGTGTTTAAATCACCTGTCCAAAAGGGTAATGTTCTTCACTGATGCCAGGCCATACAGCAGCTTTTCTTTTTCTTGTGCTAATGAAGTTTCTTGGTATTTCTTGAACATGTAATTCCACGATGACTCATTGCCTGAGTTCTGCATGCCATAGCGATATACTAGGAGTCGGAGATTTGCAGGAATACTAAAATAAAGAAACAGTACTTGAATATTCTTCCTCCTTTCCTGCTTGAGATCTGTGACCAAGTCACATGCTGTGTTATTCACCAGCCACAAAAGCCATGAGCACTCACGTTTTTCCTTGTAGCCATTGCTTGAATAGTTGAGAAGCATTGTTCAAAGATTCTGTGTCATCCATACTGCAGGCAAAGTCTAGAACAGACACACGAAGAAGCCTTTAAAAGAGAGAGAGGGAGAGAGAGATATTTTCCTACTGCTTAGCATTCTTTGAATCCATCAATAATATGAGAAGGAAAAAAGAAAGATTGTTCAACCTCTCCAAATGGCCTCCAAAATCATTCCAGTGCAGTTGATCCACAATGGGTTTTACCAGGTAGCGAAAATATTCCTGAGGTAGGAAAAGGGGGTTTGTTACTTGTGTAGATTTCTTTAAATAATAATATATTTGTGTTCATAGTTTATTCTCAATTTTTCCCAGAGCTAGCATTTCTTAAACAAAAAGTAACACAAACACACACATGCACAATCTTTCCAGATCACCACAGCATGCTAAGTCCAAATGCTTGCAGTACTGATGCACAGATAGGACAAAGGCAACCTGCTTCTCTCCAGCCTTGTCTGTGCTCCCAAATGAAGGTTGGGGTACAGCAAGGACACACTGCCACAACTTTTTTCCAGAGATAATGCTGAGTTCAGGACATACTTATTTTAGTGACCATTAAATCACATTCAGCATGTTAGGTCAACTAACAAACCTGCTTACTGCCACATTGAGATATAGCCATCCTTTGTGCTGAGGACAGGTGTCAGAGATTTTGCTGCCCTATACATACTTCTTTATTGAATGCAGGACAGCCTTGACTAACAAATGTCTGTACTGTGACTTATGGTGATGGATTATAAGAATAATTAGGCATAATTTCTTTCCTCCAAGTGCGTAGTCCTGAATTGAGAATCCAGGTAATTCAGAGATCAGTACTAAGCAGTTTTCAGCACTTTTTTTAAGAGTACAGTAACAAAAGTAAATACTGATAGCTCAGAAACATTGAAAATCACTTGAACTTCAATATTATTGCTGTTACAGATCCTGAATTGTCAGATCCAGTGGTCCCATGCAGGAATGTTTTTTTTTGCTTCATCACCTGAAACCGGGGATAGAGATTTGTATCATCTTCAAGCATGTCTGCGAGATAAGTCACAGCTGATATAACTCTATGCCAAGGTAAATAGTCTCTTTCATTTGTTAGGTATTTTGTGAGCTCCAGGGGAACAGAGTAATTCACGAGTCCAGGTCTGTGGAAGGAGAAAACATAACTTCTGTTATGTTAATGAATTTGAAGAACTTACTTCTTTAAAGATATTAGAACACTATTTACTTTAGAAGGTCTGAAATAATAAATTTTGGGTGGGGGAAAATAGTCTGGAATGTAATTTGGGAGGTGTTTTCCAAAGAGACCACCAAGGATCACTGTTGATCAATGCCTAACCGCAGGAGCTCTCACTGCCGTGAGGAGGCTGCTCACATTGTGCAGCCGCCCAGTGTGCCCAGAAGTGGGTAGCCCTCAACTGACTACATTAAATCCTGTCACACAAAAGGGAATTGCTAGCTCTGGAGACATCCTGAAAGGCTGAGGAGATTCAGACTTACAGGCTCTCACAGAAGGTCGCCCAAAGTTTATCTGTGTCAGCGTGGCTGGGTACAAGAGCTAGAAGTTTCCAAGCAAGTTTTTAAACAAGATAGCTGAGGTGGTAACTTCCTAATGCCATGCTATGCATTGTAGGCATGCCTCTGATTTTCTGGACACCTAACTTCTTCTGGAGTGCTTCTATTATTGTTACTTACATGGCAAAATCACCCCTTTCTAAGACCTGTGCAATTAAAGCCCTCTTTTTTTCTGCCACTGAACCGAAGGGGAGCATTTCTCTTGACTGCATTGGTACTGCAAGTTGCCAATGCATGCTTGAATTTGCCCCTTTTGGAGGACGACATAAGCCAATAAACAACTAAGACTTCTAATATATTCAGAAATTTTCTTTCAACCACCTGAGTTGAGTTAATTCTAAGTAATGGGCAATGGAAAGTGAAAAACTTGTGTTGAAATCTCTGCAGGGAATTAGTTTACCTTGCTAAAGAAAAGGCATCATCCAAAATCCCTGCACGGTCAGCAGCTGAAAAATTCTGTGTGAAAAGAGGAAAAGAGCGATCAAGAATATATAGATTATTTGCAGAAAAAACAGCCTCTACAGACCTCTATAAAAGACCCACCAGACAGGTCAATGTTATGACACTCACTTCGTGATTGCTGACCAGAAGAGTGCTTAACCTGGCCCAGTTTTGACTATCATAATTCACTCGATAGAATCCAATGTGGTCTGGATTAATGTTCGCAAAAGTATTAGGAGGCGATGGTATCGTAATTCCTGCAAAACAAACAGTGATTGGTTTGTGCATCTTACATGACACAGAACTCACTGGAGATACCTTTACTCCAAAAGTAATATTTGGTTTTAATGAATACCAAAATAAGATCCAAACCTTAATTTTATTTATTTATTTTTTAAATGGCTGTGAGTAAAGATGAGTTACTATAGACTTTAATGAATGCCAGCACTTGTCTTAGAATAGTGAATTATGGTAATTATTGGGGCCAGCTAGTTTGTTAAATTTAAAATGGAGATCATTGTGCTTAGAGTGAGGATGGTGAAAATTAGTGTCATTGTAAAAAGTAAAAAATTGCAAAGAAACAGTTCTTGCAAATATCTCTTTTAAAAGGTTTTTCACCCTCATGATTACTAGTAGTTTTAAAGTTCTCATGTTTTATCCTCTGTTCGTTTCATTTTTCGGTTTATTTCAACCAACTTTTTATGGGTTTTCTTTCTTGTACTCTTCTCTGATTCGATTTTTGTAGCCATAGATGAAGGAATTACAAAATAGGCTGCAACTTTACTCAAGCACTCATGTTTAAGGAATTTCCCATTTAAAATGAATCCTTGAAAAACGTTACTTTCTCAGAAGCTTGGCCTGGTCCAGTTGGTGCTGCTAGTTATGAAAGTTTTTCTATCGCTCCTTGAAAGCAGTGGTCTTCAATCTGTGGTTTGAGGGTGGCTGGAGTTAAAAGCACTTTTCTGTTTGGATGACCCATACAAGGTATTTCAAAAGGCATTTTTTCCCTACAGTTGCTGTTTGCCTTACTAGCAACTTACATTTTTACAGATGTAGAAGTAAGCACTTAATCATGCCTTTGCAGGCTTTGTCAAGTTAATAGCCCCTTGCAGCTCACCATAATGTCATGTGGAAGTTAGAGAAGGAAAATTTCTTTGTGTTAATCTCTGACTTGTATCATGACATAAGACTTTTTCTTTTGTTTTTGCATGGATGCTGAAAGCAACCAGGTAAAAAAAAGGCAAAACAAAAGACAAATTGCATTTTAAATAGGTAACATTCAAACAAGTACAAGAAGAGAAGAGCTGATGATTGTGATATTTCTGAAATTCCAACATGTGATGAAATTTAAAAACTCAAGAAGTCAGTAATTTTTTTCTTTTTTTTTTCCCCATTTTCTCCCCCTTTTTGACCAGTAGAGTTGTAGAATGAGAAATTCAGATTTGACTGCATAATAGAACAATCATCAAAAATATCCATGTAGGTATTTCCTCATTCCTGAACTCAGCATTGGAAAATGTGTTTAATCATTGTAGCTCTTTTTATTTAACTGAACTCAGATTGCCAGTTTACCATGCCACAGATGTGTTCATCAGCTTCCCACTTCACCTCTTTTCTTAGACTCGACAAAGGGCATATCTAAGTCCCATTAATTTTAGTACATTATAATTAAGAGTATGCTTAGATGCTTCCTTGAATAGGACTAGATTTAAACACATGCTTAAGCACTTTACTGAATTGAGCCTAAATTGACATAATGTGTGTATAGGGGAAATAATCATCTTATTGCAGAAATGACTAGTAACTTCAACACAACCAAGCTGTGTGCTGGTTCCCGGATCTGAAAACTGAAAAGCATGAAAGTTAATTCTGTATTTTATTTCTTGTTAAGGACATTGAAAAGCTTTATCCATTCATTACTCTTAAAAGAGAAGGGGAAGTTTACCTGCAGAATCAGATGTGTTGTAGAAAGTATAAGTTGTTGAATTCCCAAGTCTCCATTTCACTGGTATATTCCATTTGTAACTGAAATTATTTAAAGGGAAAGAGAATCAAATGACGTTTGAAACCAAATGCTAAAAATAAAACTCCAGTGTATCTTTTTATTTGTTTTAATGCTTACATCTTGTTTTATGAGGTCAACTGTGTTCTTATGTGCATGTACATTTACCAAATATCCCTTGTAACAAAACACAGTGTTTTACCAATAGCTGTTGTTTATGTTGTAAAGATGTTTCTGTGCTATGATACTCTATTCAGGCAACAAAATGTCAGACATAGGTGTGGTATGATTGGGGCACTTATATTCCCTGAAAAGCAAAATAAAAAACATGAAGTGTCTGAGCATGTTCATGCTCTAGAGATGAGGAGTAGCAGTAGCTTGTCTTAATACTTTGTATTTATCAATAGTTCTCAAAATGCATCTGGTAGACTGAGCAAGGGAGTGGAGTAAGATTTTGTCCAGTGTCCGATGTTGATGTATTAGTCAAGTTAATATGGTACTGTGTTAATTACATGCCTAAAGTTAAGTCTGAAAGCTTCACAATTTATCTGGTTCTTTTTTTTTTTTTTTTTTTTTTAAATCAGTGAACTGCTATGGCCATGTCCTTCTGAATGCAATCTTCACCTCTTGGTGACTCCGTATGCTGGAGAGGGTAATAATTACCCATAATCAGAGAGAGATCACATGAACGAATTTCCATTGTGCTATACTGTGTAGTTTATTACCACAGCTCTGGAACACGCAGCCCTGCTAAGCAGTATCTTCATGTCATGTCAGATAATAATCTAACAGGATACAAAGCAATTAATTTAGTAAAAGGTGATTATATGTGGATGGCTGGTGTGAGTCTTAATGTTGATGTGTCTAGGGCTTTGTGCAGACACCAGTTAATCTTTGCAATTCTGACTTGAAATAAGTGGTTAAGTATTATGAAACCTTTTTTACTGATGGGAAAACTGAAAGAGCTTAAGCAACCACTGCGATAGAGTCAGTAGGACCTCTTGCCTTTTCCAGCCTATTTTCCTTCTCCAAGACAACTTTAATTCCTCCATTATAAAGCACTGGGAGCCAAACGTGACCTTACCTCTTCCTCTTCTATTCCTTGAATACCTTCAGTGGGTAGGTGCAGACTTCTCAGTCCGGGGCATGCCCAGGACGAAGCTGAGACATTTGGGCTGGAAGGGAGCCATGACACAGCCTGACCAAGACCAGGCAGTCAGGGAAGCAGGACAGCAGAGCATGCCATGAGTGTACCTGCACAGCCACCTGCATAGGGTTGCTAAAATTATTAAGCCCTTTTGAGCACTCAGCTGCTGTTCCATGTTAGCATACTACAGGGAGTATCTCCCAGGGAGATTTTTCTTCCCTTTTAAACCCCCTGGTGGCAAGAACTACAGGAAAACCTGAGTTGTCTTTACAACCCTGGATTAAGTGAATGGTCATTAACTTCCAGAAAATACCAAAATGAAGGCTATGGTATCTCCTGCTGTGTCCAGGAAGAAAGATCAACTATTGTTTTGTATCTTCTAAATAAAAATATCTTAACAGATTTATACACTTCTAGATTTTACTCGTTGTCTTACGGAGCTTACTGCCATGGAATTTAGAGAGGTTATTGTTTGGCCAGAAGCCCCAGTATTGTGTTTCCCCAAGAGAAAGCCCATAAAAGATTTTTTTTTTTAAACCCTGGTTTTTTAATGAGGGGGATTTTATTTACTTTTCTTTATATGTTCCTGAGATTACATACATAAATACTTTTCCTGAGCACAAGATACAATAGCTGTGTCCTGTTAACTGTGCATATTGAGGATGTGTTCCTGACATGTTATGCTGTAGCTACATGTTTGCCCAGCAGCACTATTCTCAGAGCACAGGTTTTTGAACTTTCATTTCTTTTGAGTACCAGCATGCAGGAGAGGACTCTTTCAAGCCAAACAAGCTTGAAACAAGCAGGCAGCTCAGGAGACTATCCCTGCAGGGTTCAGAGAATAAAGCATACACAAGACCTGGAGTTTTCACTGCTTAAATCAAAACCCTGCACCCGGACATGAAATAGGCCAGTCCCATCTGGGGTAGGATCTCTTCAGAAGCTTCCTCATCCCCATCTGTGAGAGTGGAAGGAGGAGGTATTGATTTTCAGTGGATCGACTTTTAGGCAAGGGAGTAAGCCTGTCCCAAGATAGATAATATAAGCATTATAATATATATTACTGCATTTTATTTTTAAGTAAGTCTTTTATAAAAACTACATATTCAGAAACAAATTCCCCTCTCACTTTGGGAATAGCAGGGGCAGTGCACAGCTCAGCTTCCTGACAGGTTAAGGTAGGAACAGTGCTGGGATTTCTACTCAAGAAATGACAAATGGCAATGTACTGTAAGTCTTGAAGTCAAGCAAAAGTAGGATTCCCGAGTCTGGTACCTCAGAGCATAGTGCAATAAGCCAAAATTTTTAACCCAAAGAAGTATTTTTGCCTGAATAGTCTGTGAAACCAGCCTTCAGATTGCACAGTGCTGTAGTTAGCAGCTAGAGTTGCTTCAAAAGCCTGCAAGCTTTTCTGCTTATGTTGGGAGAAATACAACGTTGCAAATACGTGGGTAATTGTCTCATCCCAACTCTTTTGATACCTATCCTAAACTGCCAATACCACGGGCCTTCTCATTGCTCAAGTTTTTTCTTTTTAATCAGAATGAAATAAAGTGGCCCCAACTGTTTCTTCATTTTCTCCTTGTTCTTGCTCTTTGTATTAAAATAACTAGTAGAAGCTAATGGAAAATTGCATTTGGGTAGATTTATTTCTGGTTCATACAGGCAAGTTTTACTGGTTCAGTTGATTGGGCTAGTTCAAGGAATGAAACCTTCCTAATATATGTTAATGTGGAGCTCTTTCAGTGAAATGTTAGCAAAGTTGTGTTGCCTTAAAATTGGGGCTGACTAAGAATATACGCAATGCCAGCTCTGAACAGTTATTCAGCTGGTTAAGCCATGGTGCAGCCGAGCCATTTTTCTGTGCAGGTCCACCAAACCACAGGTAGGGTTCATCTCCCCTCAGGTTAGTCATCTGTTAATTAACAAATATGTTCCTATACAGTATCCCACCTGTCTTGAATAGGGTAGATGAATGTCTGCAGCTGGCTGTCTGGCCACATAAGAGCCCAAGATGGCTAACTTTGAGTAGATAACTATCTTTTAGATGGGTAAAATTAAGCAATACCATCCTGAGTTAAATAGGAAAAAAGTAGCTCTTGATGAGGATTAATAACATTTATACATGACTAGCTATTTCACAGTAACTCATGTTTTTAATACATGTAGAGAAGATCCTGTATTGTTTGTGAAGACCCTGTGATGTATTATAGATTCTATACCATATAGGAAAGGAATAAACTATTGTGGTATAAAATACCTGGATCATGGTATCTGATTTCTGGACAGAGACAATTTTGTGTCAGTTTTCCATAGTCTGGCAGACTATAATATGCAGTGTTCAACAGATGACTTGCAATCATCTGAGCTGTCTGTGTGTGGAAGTAAGATTTTCTGAGAGACCCTGTCCAATTTTACTCTGCTGTGTTTGAGAAAGAAACTCTGAGACAAAGGGCTGATGCTGTCCTAAATTTGAAATATTTGTATCTAACTTCCTGCTGGCTTCTTTTTAAAAACAAATGCTGAGAGTAAGTTTAGCAAGAATGGGTATAACACTGCCTACGTGTATGTCAGTTGAAGAGAGTATCTGTACAGTATTTCTACCTGTTTTGGATAGACATTGGATAGGAACTTACCCAAGATCAGAAGGAGGATGAGAAGCATTTGCATTGGGATCCAAAAGAAAACGTTTCTGTGTGAATACTGAATTACTTCCCATCTCCAAAACAGGGTAGCCCGCCTGCCTAGTCCATGTGTCCATGACTTCCTTCACAGGTTTATTACTTGCCTATGAATGATGGGAGAAGATTGCAGTCAAAAAGCAAATTCAGTCCAAAGAGGAAAAAAAATAAACATCTCTGATATTGACAGAAAGAAGAGCAGAAAGTGGCAGAGGAAAGAGCAGGTTCAGTACAAAAAATACTCCATTAAATCCTTTTATGGTGCCTGTCATTGAAAGAAGGAATGAGCTGGAAACTTGAACATGGACAGAGGAAACGAGAAGTATGTGGGCAGGAAACTGGCCAGTAACATGAACAAGAAATACTGAGGAACATTTGAGGCCCCTTGCATGCTCTAAGTTCTCTCAATTTTTTCTGAGGAAATAACTGAACAGGACAGAAAGTACATAAAGAGACTTTTCAAATCCAGAAGTCTCCTTGCAGAATGCCCTGTTTTGAGTGTGAAGAAGGAGCCAGTATCAACCACCAGCAGCTGCACTAATGTAAAATTTGATCCATTCTGTGGACTGTGAACTTCTGTCCTAGAGACTGGAGCTGAAGAAAGCTGCCACTGCCTCCCCAGGATGCCACCCGTGAGGGAAGGGAGCTAGGGTCACTGTTTCCTTCTTCAGACAAGGTAGATGACATGAAGATTCAGAGCACTAGAGAGAGAGCAGGAAGAAGTCCTCCTGAGCAGAAAGAAGTCTGGGACCAAGGAGAAGATGGGAACTTGAAAGGAGACACAAAAGTGCAACTTGGGCTGTGTGAGTGTCCACAGTGGTGCAAGGAAAGGAAATATCATCAGAGGAAGAACCTGGTAATATGCAGGTGGGCTTTTGGGTGTAATGAGATAGATGGAAAAAAACAGCCCAGCCTCAAGGAAAAGGAAAGATCAGAAAATGGTGGCACAGAGAATGACCCAACTGGGACTCAGAAGCTAGAGATGGAGATAAGCACCAAAGTTACTTGAGAATGGATACTGTTGAGAGCTTTCAAACAGCTGAATCTGGTTAGAGATAAGGGAGAGCATGGGGTGCATGTGTGTGGTGGGTGAGGGGTGTTTTCACCCATGAAATGAGTTTGAGTTGTGGGGGAAAGTTTCAGTAGCAGGCTGTTTGTTAGCAAGGCCTCCTTTCTTGTTTCTTATTCCACTCCCACAGTCTTATGCCAAAAAATGAGGAAATAACATATATTTGCTGGAAATAAGATGTGTTGGAATATACTGGGAGGCTGCCTAGCTTGTGATCTCCCATTGACAGAAGAGCTGCAGAATATAAAAAGTTTGGGAAACTGAAATCAGTAGGTGAGATATGAAACATTTATTAGCAAGGGTTTGGGTTGTTGTAAAACATACCGCTTCCAGAGCTTCCCAAAATTGTTGTGTCTTGGCATTCTGGAAATGGTGTTTCTTCAAATATGCCTAAAGAGAGGTAGAAGACTGTGAAAATACTACCAGGTCTTTCCTCCTTGCCTATGAAAACAATACACATATTCAGTTGTACAGAGATACAGAGAGCACAGACAGTACAGATCAGTTGTATAGAGTATCTGTCCATGGGTGGTAGTATTGTGAGTAGGAGGTTAAATGGATCAATATTCAGCTGATGAAGTTCCTTGGCTTTCCAATGCATTCCGTAATGCTAAAAGTCAGCATTTTCCAGTGTGACTTGTTAGTACGAAATAAATTTGTACTTGAAGGGTTCTTTGTATTTTGTTTGAATGGACACCAGCATATCCTGTTGCAAATTTCTGTCTAATATAAGAGGTTGTTTAGAAGGAGGAAGCTATTTCAGGAGATTTCACTAGCTGTGGACTCAGAGTGGAAGTGGGAAAGTCTAGTCACCTCTAAATGAATCAAAATGAATGATCAAAATGAACATTACAAGGAATAATGGTATTCAGCTAAGTGTTTGGGCCTCCTAAACACTGTTCCTGTCCTGTGTCTTACCTGGCTGCTTAGCGAGTGCTTTCCTACCCTGTTATCTGGAACCTGATGATGTTTAGTCAGTAGATGGTGCTGTTTGTTTCACTGTTAGCCACAGCTACCTACTTTAATGTTCTTGAAGGCTTTGAGTAGAGGGGAAGTATTAGTCTCTTGTGGACAACGTAGCTGTATTTTCCCAACTTGTGGAACTGTCCTGATTGAATAAATGAAAGGAAAAATAAAGGAAAATACAACTGTCTTGTAGCAGTCCATAAATGTGCTCTCCAGGAGAGAGGGAGGTAAGAACAAATGTGGTAAAACTGTGCTGTAACTCTTCAGAGACGACAGGTGTCAGTTCAGAGGAAAGGGCAGATAATCTTTCTCTTTCTGGAAGGGCTCCTTTCTCCCATTTTTTCTTTCCATAACTTTGTAGCATCACGTTTTTTCCTCCACGAGAAAGGACTATGAACTGTGCAATATCTCCCTTTTCTACTCCTATTACCTCAGCTCTCGAGGGCTGGGTGCCCCGGCATCAGGGCACGGACGAGCTTATGCCTGTAAGAGTGTCCCTGTGTAACAGGCTTGGGTGGGTTGAAGGATCATGGCCGTATGAAGCTGCAGACATACTTTACAGCTGAAAGAGGGGATCCTAGCTGACAACAGGATAACAGAGAGGTGGAGGAGGTTTCTCCACTAAAAGCTGTCATGAATTTAGGTCCTCACTGACAGGTTATCAAATCTTAATGCAGTTCACATTCTTGCTTCTGTGGGGCGTGGAACTTATTCCCCTTGACGTTGTCCACTCAGTACTGAAATGCATTAAATACTTTTGCTACTAATACCAGGATCTCTGATATTAACTTTTTCAATGACAGCTTTGCTACTGTCACACGAGGATCGGCAGCATTTCTGGCATGTTTTGGTGCCACCCTTACCTGACAGCCTTTCTGAAAGAGGTCTGGTGTAATCCAGTCTCGAAGCATTCTGAGGATCGATGCACCCTGAGGACAAAGGGAAAGGGGATAAGGTCATTCCACACTGCTCTAACACTGGATTTCCGTTCATCTAAAAAGCAACATGTGAATGAATATTGTATAAGGCAAAAATAGAAACCATCCATCTGACTAAGGAAGTGGTTTTTCTAATTCCTTCATGGCACAGCATGCCTGCCTGCTGGAGTTTAATTCTGGATGTGAGAGTTGGTTTTTATCTGTGATCAGACACCTGTTTCCAAGTTCAGCTGTGCCAGCGGAAGGGCTCCTGAGCCCTGCTGCTGGAGGTTACTGTCCTGCTGCTCTACCAGTTTGTGTGAGCAGGGCTCCCTGTTTCACTTTGAACAGGACAGGGGTGAGGGCAGCTGGGGAACTAGCCCAGTCCAGCAGCACAGCCTGATAGAGGAAGTGACTTTGGCTGAATGCCCAACAGGTAAGGAACTCCAAAAATGCTGCAAGTCTGGGGCTTTACATGTTGGGAATACCATCTCGAGATTCAGAATGAGCTTTGCTGAGGACTGGTGTAAGAGCTTTGGCCTCTGAAGCAGGGTAGAATTGGGATCAGAGAAGTTACTTACTTGGGTGTCACAGAAAAACAATATATAAACATATATATAAACATATATATAAACAATATATAAACATATATATAAACAATATATAAAAATAACAATTAGGCCCTTGAAAGAAGAAAGAAACAAAAGGAAGACAGGAGAGAGAAATAGAGGAGTCATGTGGAACAAAGAACAGAGTGGCACAAAATGATGAAAAACAAAAGCAGTGCAAACCCAATCATCTAAAACACAAAATACGATTTTAAGATTAGCATGTTTTCATTTTCCGAACTAAATCAAAGGGCAGCTGAGTGCCTAATGCTATGAATGGTTTAAAAATCTAGTTGTCCCATGAAAACAAGAACGTTATCTGAATTGTCAGTAAATCCTGTCTCCCCTATTTACATGCCTGAGAACAACTTCACTGCACGAGTCACGGTAGAGGGACTGTTTGAACAGGTATGCCTCAAACTGCTTTCCAGACTATTGTTGCAGAGTTAAGGTGGTCAGCGGATGACTCTTATCTGATACAGTAATTTAATGTGTTTTTCATGAAATACGTTCAAAAATGACTCAGTAAAATTTAGAACAGATATCCATTAGTGGTAATCATAAGGCTGCTTATGATTAATGGTAATCATAAGGCCATGTGTATGCACTAGGGTAGCTCAGTTCCTCAGCTTCATCTATCAGCCTCTTCTTATCTGATATCACCTCTCAATGACCATCCCCTCCCATTTATATTGAAAGCCAGAGTAGAAATACGCACTTGTGCATGCATTTGGGAACAGCAGAGATTTCTTTTGCTTTAAATTGCAACGTATAGTTAAGCCCCTTGCATCTTCTACTACTGCTTTTCAGTCTCTTCCCCCTACTCTTGTCATTCCTCTGTAGTCCATCATGGAGTGCATTTGAGAAAAACTCATCCTAACAAAATCACGGGTTATAGGAACTCCAGTGTTTTAATAACTTTCCTTTCTTTCAACTATTTGGGGAGGTTCAGGAAAGTGACCTTGATTTGAATAGCTGACTTTGGCTGATGGGGATGTGGGTGGGAGTCTTTTATCAACACTCACATAACTTCTCCTAGAGAGTTGTGGTAATTGCCAAGTATATGACAAGATTGTATGTGGCAGAAATGTGGAACATTTAATCCTAAACTTCTTTAGCTGGGAGGTTCCAAAAATGTGGGCATCCAAGAGCAAATTTCTAGCAGAACTTATTTAAGTATCTGTTTTCTGAAAAGGTAATCAATGTTTGAACTCCAAAGGCAAAAAAATCTCATTATTACTTTAATAGAATCTTTCAAACTAAGAGAGAGGATTAAACTGGAAAAGAGGTGAGATGCAATTACTTTTTAAGAGCAGATTAAAAAAATTATATACATTAATTGTGTAGTCACCAGCTCTACTCCAGCACAGCTTTCCTAGGCGCATAGTGCCGTACCGATCATACAGCAGTTAGAGGTTCCGTTACGGAATACACTGCAATGATTCCACAGACCCTTAGGCAATTCATTAGAATTTTAGGATTGTATAAGCCCTGTAATTGCTCTGGTAAGACTAACAGAGAGCATTCCAAATTATTCTTTATTTGTTTAGTGATGAATATTATCATGAGATTGTTTTTACAAGAAAAATGCAAAAGAGAAGCCAAAATAAAGTCAAAAAGAAACAAGTTAATTTTGTTACTCATTTATATATAAATACCAACAGTAATTTGAGCTAAATCTACGTGAAGACTTTCTCATTCAAGCCAAGTTATATCCCAAGCCAAATTATATCCCAGGCAGACGGTTCCTAAACAATGCACAAGTCCTCAAGTGTTTTTGCTTAAAAAAAATGAGTTCATGTAGCAATTATCTAGGCACAAAGAGATGAGTAAAAGCTAGGATTTTTTTCCTCCATTGTTTTTCCAGACCATGCAAAAGTATGTCTCTTGCTTAGCTCACCACTAAAACACATTTTGGTCCAGAGTATTTGATTTAGCTCTGTATGTTTCTTGACTTTTGTTAGTTTGATTTAAGAACAGTGTTACACAATGCAGGTTTTCACATAGTTTATGATTTGACTGTGAGGCATTTATGATGCAATAAATACTGGTTGTACTGTTGGACAGAGGATTTAACAATTGAAAACAGAAAACTGATGGAAATGGATGGATCAAGTCTAGCTAATAAAAGTAATATCTACGGCTACAGACGCTAGCACAGCTAAAGCTAAAGTCAGTGCAATATATACTTTATGTTTAGCTGATAATGGGAGCTTGGAGGGAAAGCAACAAACAGGATTTAATAATGGTGGATTTTGTGTGTTCAGTGGAAACTTGTTGTGGCATCAGATAGGAAATGCTGACAGAGTCATACAAGAACCTGTCAACACAAACATGGTCTATCAGGGTCAGAAGCAACATGGGAGATGGCTGGTTGAGGAAAGAGTGAGCAGAGTCCCAGCTCCTGCCTCTCCTTGGTGGCATATGTGGTGGTGAGAGGGAAGAGGGACAGGGGTGTTTCCTCCTGTGCTTCTTCAGATGTCTCTCAATGCACTGAAAAAAATAACTAGAAGCAACAGTGTTGTCAGGGCGCTTGGGTCAAGAGACTCCCTGGTTAGATACCAGGGAAACTGGGGGACATCTACTTTGTTCCATGTCTAAGGGTTGTCTAAGGACAAAATGGCTTTGGCTATATCTGATATGGAGGGAGATGAGCCGGCTTCAGCCTCCTAGCCTGGATCCTGCTGATCACATCAAAGTGGTGACCCTCAGCACGGCTGCTGGCCTCTCTAATGCTCTGGACCTCAAAGCACTTCTCCACAAGTGCTGCCGCCCCACACAGCTAGTACTACTGGAGGCTGTGGGCTCAGGGAGGCCTCTATGCACCCTGGTCACGACAGCGGTTGGACGGCACCAGCATCCTGGTGTCTTGCTGCTCAGATAGACCCAGGGTATTCTTCCAGTCAGTTCCAGCTGGCTCCTGAGAGAGCCTTTATAGGCACAGGTCCCCACCACCACTGACAGGGACAGCCCCAGAATGAGCAAAAATCTTGTCAAATACCTAATGGGGTGTCCCCTACCACCTCCTGGGCTACAGACTACTGTACTCCAAGTCAGTCCTGAGCTCCACAACTCTCAGTGAAACGTGGAGCTAACTTATCTCCCAGTTTAGGGCCAATACCAGTAGAGGCTGGTGTAGCCCATCTTTGCTAAGGCTTCTTGGGTGGCTGGGATACTGTGAGCAACATGAGACAAAAAGTTACTTTCCTGTTTTCACTGCTTGGTTCCCTGCCTTGCTTCCTCAAAATAGAAGTTATGCTGCCCTGAAGGTATGATGGGGAAGTGAGAGAGAGGACACCTGGACATCTGCTCTTCTGTCATCTGCCCTTGCATTAGGTTATGAGGCTTGACATAACTGGGCTGCATCAGCACACGAGGTGATGGGAGAGGGATGTGCTTAGTATTTGGTTTAGGATAATTCTAAAACCAACAACTCTAGTGGCAGAAGCTGCTGACACTGTGATTTCCCTGCACCTCTGCATGCTGTGAGCAGGTTTGCATGGCGCACAGTGGCTGACTGAGGCTCTGGCTGCACTGCTCCTCTCACAGTTGCTCCTGACTGAATCGTCACTGACAACAGTCAGGAATATCCCAGAAAAAAGGTTTGCACAGACACAGCCCAAGTGGATTAGGAGTTATGATTACGAGCTCCCCTGACTTTTGTCTCCTCTCCCAAGCCTCCACCTTCTTTGCATCCAAAATCACAACAGGAGGATATCCTCCTACCTTACTGTAGGATATCCCATCAAACACAGAGGTGATTTCAGCTGGAGATGTCACATCGACCACAATTGGGTGGGAAGACAGCAAAGAGTCATCCTTCATTACGGGAAGCACATCATCAATTAAAACCTGTTCAAGCTGAGGAAGAGAAGATGTTAGAATAGAAACAAAGGCAGGACTATACGCCTAACTTCACAAAATATGTAGCTTGAACTGCAGCTTCTCTAGGGGGAGGCAGTTGGAAATGGAATGAAATTTCACCTCTTCTAGAGAAGGACTTGCAAACTCTTACTTTATGTCTGAAAGGGGAGGGATACATTTTTTCCTTAACTAAGATAAATTGCCTTTTGCAAATCCTGTTTTCCCATGTGTATCATAACACAAAAATCCCCACAGTAGGCAAAACAAGGAGCCTGTATTACCAATTTCAGCAGTGTGACAATATCTGCAAAGGATTATGGTCTCCTCTTGCAAAAATGGAGCTGGGGAGGAAGGGAGGGAGGGAGGAAGCAGGCAGGGTTCCCCATCCCAAGGTTTATAATTTTTTTAAAGTGATTATAATTTTTTTAAAAGATTAAGTGGCCTGCAGTCAAAATCCCCTTACTTCCTAATCAATATTGACCAAAAAAGACTAAATTTCTATTTAGTTTTCCTCTTCTAATACTCACTAGGATGATAACACTGAAATGGCTCTAGATCTTAAATGAACATGGTGTCTAGATGCAAAAAGATCTTTTAAATTTAGCTCAGTAATTAAAATTTTTCTTATGTGGTTAGCACAACAGATCCTCTACTTCAAAGTGTAAAAGAAGTGACCCAGGAATGATTTTGTTCTCAGCCTCACATAACATGGATGAGAAGAGATATTTATGGGGAGCAGGGAGGGAGGCAGGGGAAGCACCGAGTAGGCACTGACTGCTCCTAAAGTCACCAGGCTCTCGCTAGTAGATTTTGACAACGGGCTCAACCTGTGCAAAACCTACCCTGCTTCCTTCCACTGGCATATGTTATATATTTTCTAGTAGCCAGAATCTCATTACACCTAGACAGCTGGGGGAAATGTGCATGCTATGTGCCATCACATCTATTTGGGAGGGGAGGAAGGAGAGAACAAGAAACCTCCCTTTATTCACACACTGTTATAATTCGTCAGAGTATAGTGCATATTTAAGGCTACCCTCTTTGTCTGCAACCCCCTTAAAGTGACTGGAGTTGGTTTTGTTGCACAGTTAATGCTGTGGGCCATCCACTATCACTACCTATTTTTGCACTGTGCAGAGCAGAGATTGTCTGAATTGGAGCATTTGAAATGAGACTTAAAATGCTGGCAGCAGCTGATATTTTCCTTGACGAACAGCCCAAGCTGTGGAGCCAAGCCCAGGTTCCCAACCCTCACCAGGTCGGATAAAGATCCCAAGACAAGTCCCATGAAGAGACACTACAGCCCAACTAAATAAATAAAGAGGAATCTCCATCTTCCAAGGTTAGACCTTTAAACAACCTTGCAAAATTGCTAAGGCTCTGTTCAGAATCCACCTAGGTAATAATAACCAAACACTTGACTCACTTGTTAAAAAAGAATGACTCTTCCCTGCAGACTAAAACTTTACAAAGTTTACTTTGACTAGTTTCAGACCATAACATAGGTAGATGGAAAAGCTTAAACCAACTTTTTTTCTTTATGTTGCACTGCACTATGTTAGTTTTCTATAAATATACTTTAAGTCTTCATCGTCCTTGTCTAATTTTTACTCCATTCCAAAATGCTCCCCCCAGCCCCGCCAACCCTCCACAAGACAGAAATAATTACCATTTGCCAATCTGGTTCTGCAGCATTTACTCCCAGGAACTCAAAATAACTGGCAAATCCTTCATTTAACCACAAGTCATCCCACCAGTCCATGGTCACAATATTTCCAAACCACTACAATTATAAACATTGAAAGATGTAGTGTTAGCTAAAGGGTAAATGTACATTTCAGTATCTCACATCTCCACATAGAACATTCATTTGTTCACTTTTCTGCCTGTTGCCAGATGAAAATGATCATAATTCTGGGGTTTAAATAGGGATTCAGGCCTCGCCTTGTGTTAAAACATCACTTTTATTATAAAATTACATATTACTGGGGAGATTGCTAATGATTCATGTGCCACTGAAAATATTTTTAGTTTCTTCCTCTTGATTTGATGATTTGTGCTTGTAAGGATATGTTTTCAGACAGCCTCCACAGTGTATAGTTGTCCCTATTTGCTTGCCCAAAAGAGACATCTGCACATGCAAATTAGTTCCTTTAAGACATTTCAGACAGATTTTCATAAGCTGGCTCACAGTCTGGACCCAAGCATCTAAATTCCTGAGAAAAATTCAAAGACAGTAGTTATGGTACTTTAAAGCTCTAACGGGGAACTGTTTTAACACAATATTTTGCAATCAAATTGTGAGCACACGTAGAAGATCCCGAGACGAGGTTAGTGACAGTATTTTCAAGATTAAAGTGTTGCAACTACACATTTGAAGCACTGTAAAAATGAATCGTGTCCTAAAACGTACCTGATGAACGAGCTCATGGGCTACCACAGCAGCTACTCTCTGTTTGTTGGAAGTGGCCGACTCGTTGGGATCATACAGCAGGTTTGTTTCTCTGTATGTGATCAGCCCCCAGTTCTCCATAGCACCTGTCCCGAAATCTGGAATAGCTATTTTATCTACATTGAAAGAAAGAGAACATGATTACCGCTGTATCCTTGAAGCCACTTAGCTTGTCCTCTTTCTGTGTATTCACAGCCTGTTTTGCTTACCATTTGTGGTTCTGGCTTACTGCTGTGAACTGCAGTCTATAACCTGTATTTAAGAAGCAGGGAACTGGCCTATAGCAGCTGATAGCAAGCCCTGGCTCTGCTGAAATTAATAGAGCTAGGATCAGTTGCGCTAGCTGAGGATCTGTCCGGTGAGGTGATGCTATGCCACCTCCTGGGAGCGTGCGTATCATACATTACTTAATTTTGGCTCCAGAAATTAATAGTATTGTCTGGGGATGTACTGTAGGCAGTAAACCTTCTGAAACTATCTGTAACATAATGAGGCATGTCATTGTTTGCCACACTGTTGTATTAAAAATATTTATTGACATGATAACTGAAGTAAATGCCCCATGCAGTGAACAACATCTGCTTCTACTCCTGGCAATTTGTGGGGGTCACTCATTTATGGTCAGTAATAAATACAGGTTTAAATGAGAATTGCGGACTCAATTGGACTGGCATTTTCTTCTGCAAATAATGACCACAGCCTTTCTATGTGGGTTGGTGAAAAAGTACAGATGGATTTAAAACTGAACAGAACAAACAACCCTCACTCCACCCTAACAGAAGATAGGAATCACTTATTTTAGTTTAAACAACTTGATTACAAAATCAAAGCTGATAGTCTGGCAAGGGCTTCACTGACAGTCAAAATGAGGATCACAAGGAGAATGGCAATGCCAGAAGCCATAAATCAATGTGAAATACAATATTTAAGTAAACCATTATGCAGAAACATATTTGATTCATCAGGTTTGATCTAGATGACTTTTAATACTGAGGGAACAACATAGTAAGTCAAGATTTGTGAGCCAACAAATAGACATTCTGAGAAAAACAGCATAAAATCTACAAGAGCATCCACCCTTTGATACTGCTGACCTGGGGTTACAAGTCCACCCTGTAGCACAGACAGGCCCCTATCCATACGCTGACGTAGCAAAGTCATCAGGCTTTTATGGAAATGAAAGTTTGAATATGAAGCATAGGTGAGATATAGTCCCAATTATTACTGGCGACCAGTATGCAAAAGAACAATATACTGTACTGGTTTCCCTAATTCAGTTGTCGTTGAAATGCAAACAGATATTTACAGTAAACTCAGATGATGTTTTGAAAGGAGGAGGTAAAAATCAGTTGTTAAAGTAATACAGGTTAACCTGATAGGTACATGTATGAATAGCCAATAAAAGGTTTGCATAGCATTGTTAATGGTCTTCAAAGTTTTGGGTTTTTTTTTCCCCATCACATTGCTTTAACTTGTTTGTAGTTAATATTTTTCCATCCTTTTAAGTTCATGAACCTAACTGAATTACCTCTTTGGAGGTCTTAGGAGGGGGCATTTCCAAAATGCCGATTACATTCCCAACTTTATTAGTTCAAACTGCACAAATCAGATCCAGAGTCCAGATAGCCCAAGCTAAAGGATGCCCAACCACACTACTTTTTCTTTGCTTGTTTTGTAACCATGGGCAAAATTTGATAGTGTGCCCACTCTTGTTTAGCTCTGGGTCTTTATTTAGCCCAGTAGTAGAAACTACAAATTATATGCTGGACCACATTCATCTTTCTAAGAAGAAGTGGATACACACCCACTTTGCACTAAGGTTAATAAATAGTATGACATTCTCTCTGACAGTTTACATCTTCACTTATCTCACTGCTGAATTTTGTCCAGAAGTTCCCATGGAAGTGGTACATATTTTTCTCAAACTTCTTCTGGCTCTATTTTAGCTCATGATGTTCCTTTGCTGACGACACCAATGCTTCCCCTGATTTTCCACAAGACACTTTAAAATAACCATGCCAGGACCAGTGCTTCAGTTCAGCAAACTGAACTGTGAGAACTGGTAACTAAACTATTAATGAGACCAACCCTCCCATCATGACATTTAAGAACATCTTGAGCTACATGGGTACAGTTTTAAAACATCCTGACATAATATCAGCAGTTAGCAACCAAATGCTTTCATGCTGTTTTCCATGAAAGTGCAGAGACCTGTAGGAGAAACATAACCGTGACAGAGAATTAACAAAATGAACAATATAAGTATTAATAATCACCTAGTTTTGGAAGAGAATAGCTCAAATTAAAGTACTCTTCAAAGAAGTCAAATACAATTTTTGTTACATTTGCTGCATATTCTGCCGTGTGTATTTGCAGTGGCTGGGCGTAAACTCTCAGCTGTAAAATACAGAGAGACAATTAGACCAGTCTTCAGTTAAAAGAAATTAGAAGGTGTCAAGCATTGAAAAGTCATTTAACATACATACCTATAACACTGCAGGTTTTCTCTAAGAGACTGGCCTGAACACTGAATTCTGTTCTCTAACACATTTATTCAACAAAGTTTTGCAAATGTTGTACATAAGAGAAAGCAAGTCGACATAATCTGTGCGTGCTTTCCACAGGATGCTGAAATTGTAAAACTGGCAAGACCCATGTCCAGAAGCTCACAGTGGCCAAGCTTGGAGCAGGGCCTGAGTGCATACCAGCCCCTCCTTCACCAAGGCCTAGTTTTCTCAAGAAGAAAGCCTGGGCAAGAACAATCAAAGGGAATCCACTTGTTCTGAGCAGTTCATTGATCTGGACTGATCCCATCAGACCAATCTTTAGGAGCACATCTGTCCTGAAATGTGTCTGAAGCCCATAAAACCTTATTTTCTTCAATTTCTTCCTACCTTTCCTACCTACTACCATCATAATTTCCTCTTGTTCTTGTATGTTTGAAGATCTCAGACCCTTTGAAGACAGTGTGTTTACCAGATCTGTAACTCTTCCCAGACATGCTGGCCCATGCAGGTAGAGTGGCTGTTTACCCAGGACCTCAGGCCATACAGCGACCCAGTCACAGCTATGGTGCCTACTGGGCTGCTGCGCCTCTGGAAAGCCTAGACAAAAATCAGCTTGTTCTCTTCCCACCACGCAGGTCCAGGAAAACTGGCACGTTTGGTAGCCCTGTGTGTGATGAGTGACCATTTCTGTGCTCCTCTTGCATATCTGAGCATGCTTTTTTTCCCTGAACGCAAAAAATGGTGTGTTGAGTGCTGACCTTTCCATTCCTGAGGCTTGGTGCCTGGGACTGCTTTGACTACTACTGTCAAGCAATAGGAAACCTCAAGCCCTGGAGGACTAGAGTCCTTATGGCACCCATAACCATGATGAGGAGGCCTACAGCTTGAAAAAGGGTTTTGGGATATTATCTCCACATCGTGAAGACAAAGTTTGACTTCAGAATTTATGGAGTCTTTTGGGGATCTTTCCCTCAATCTCTTTGTCCCAAAGCTCACACAGGTCTCTGCCCCAGAGCAGAGCCATAGCACTGGAGTGTCCACTGGCAGGAGCTGTAGGCTCTTCTCTTCACTGTCCCCCACAATCTCCAGTGTGGAAAGTAAGAGATCTTTATATGGAGTGAAGTTTCTGGCCTTAGGAAAACGGATCCATCTCATTTTGCAGGCTCTACATCTCTTATGAATGGGCCACATTCTTCTGGCTGTGTTGGTGTGGCTTTTTTACTCCTCAATGTTGTCTTACAGCCAGGAGTTTAGGGTCCAAACTGAGCAAAGGAGCTGGCCTACACTAGGAGTCCTCTTGGAGCCTGACAACACATTGATTTCAATACCATGAAATTACACTTCCTCCAACAAGAGGGGAGGATGGAAAGTGGTCAGAAATAAAGCTGGAATGAAAAAAAACCCAACAAAAAAAGCTTATGAAATTCAATTGGGAATCCATTCTGGCCAGGGGATTTCCCTCAGGGTCAGTTTGCAATTACAATCTGGAATTTCCACTTCAGTAAGCTCTTTACCCAATTTAGCAGTCTTCGGTCCCCTAGCTGATCCATATTAATGGTTTCCAAAACCTTCAGCATGCACTAGAACTGACTTTGGGTTTCATTTGTATAATATCTTCTGTGATTTTCCAAACCAGACGTTTGGTACCTGACAGGTAATCAGCTCAGGAGCATCGTTTCCAGCTGTAGGCACTTTTCCCACCATTGATTCCATTAATGTCTTTGTTAGGGCAATGGCTTTCAGAACGAACGGCAGAGTTTTTAAATAATTTACTGTGTCATGTGAGCTGTGTGCTGTTGCTTATAAAAGTACTATATGGATCACATGGATACTTTCTGTTGGATGAGGGATTTATTGCTAGCAATTTATACAGCAAACTATGGAATGTTCTTTTCAGCAGTTGGTGAATCTAAATACCTCATTGCTCGGCTGGGCTTCAAAGTTTTTGGAAAGGAACTGTTTGGTTAGGAGAAGGACTTTCTAAATATCTGATTAAAAACTCTAAAGATAGCCTGGTTTTCCTGGGGAAACGCTAATTTTTAGTGATGGAGTTTATGTGGCTCCCTTAATTAAAAACAATCTTACTTATACACTTTATATTGGTAAAATTATGTCCATGCTAAGAGAAAAGGAAACGGTTATGATTTTAACCTCACTTAAAAACCAAGCTTTCTAGTGCAGGCAAGTCCTCAGACATTGTTTAGTGAATATTGTTAATAAAATATGTAGTAATGAAGGCCTGAATTAGAAGGCATTTCTTCAGGCAACCTCTGTACTGACACAAATATCCCTGCTTCTACACACACACTCTTTAATTACCATGTTTCAGTGAACACTCCCTTCTATTTAGAAAAGCTAGAACCAGTCAGGAACATTGTGGGCTTTACTGTTTTGCTTGGGGAAAAAAACAAATATTGACCTCAGAGCCATATTCTGGAGCGTGGCATGGACAAGCAGAGAATATTAACTTTTGCATCTAGAAAATAAAGTTTTACATATGTCTTCAGCACTTTTCTTTTTCCTACTGCACTATGTTCTACAAAAGCTGCACAGATTATGATTCTTAAAACAACTAAACTCTAGAGAATATCTATCGAGGCCAAGTAACCAAAGTCCTGTCCCTGATAGTGAATGGAGCAGCTGCGCTGAAGAGCATCTGGTTAACAAAATTGTGTGGCTGGGTGGCCTAAAACGTTCTCCTGTTTTGCAAATGACTCAGCCAAACAGCAGGAATCTAAGAATTTTGCATCGCTATCTCAAACCAGGCTCCATTTGCTTGGCTAAGTGTAATTTAGCCTTAGTTATTTGTCAAGAAATAATATCAGCGTGCAGCGTGACGCTAGTGAGGGTGTAGGGGAGGGAGGCCTCAGCACAGTGCTGTGCCAGGAAGTCTTTGCTAAGAACTGGATCAGCACTTTGGAGATTTATACAGGGCAGATTTTCACATCAGTGGACAGCCTTAAGTAGGGAACGATTTGCCGAGCTTTGTCAGATAGAGAAACTCAGGAAGAGCTTACTTGCTAGGGGAACAGTGGTCTGGCTGGGGCTTTGCTCTAGATTCCCTGTCCGTTGGTGTCACTGCCTCCAGAAGAGGAAGAAAGCACTGCCAGCTCAGCTGAACCGCAAGACCATGTGTTACGCCCCTAAGGGGAAAGGAAGGGGAAGCACCAAGAGCATACAGCCCTGGGATCATCCTCTGTGTCAGATGAAATAAATAATTAACAGTGGGTTGAGCATCCCAGACTATGTTTAGACTAAATGAGGAGTATATGTTGAAGGGCAAATTGTATTTAGGCTTTCAGAATGTGATTCAACGTAATGTGTTGTGATCTCCTTATGCGTGATCAGCTGCACCTTCAGGAGACTTGAATCTAAGCAAGAACTGGATTGGACTGCCTGTTGCATCTAAATAAAGGAACTATTTTAATTTTATGGATTCAGATTCAAACATACTCACTTCATTAGGGCACCTACCGAATATCCAGCTGTTTAGGTAGGCACTATCACTTCTATACTTATTTGTAAAGAACTTACACTGGGCAGTTGCCTTTAGCCACTGTTGTAAAATAAATATTAGAGCCAATACACAGTGGCACATAGCATTGTAGTCCTGTGTCTCCATGAATGTAAATAGGAAGACATCAAGTGCATAGATTCACACCTTTTAACCCACAAAAAACTATAAAGTATTTGTATCCATGGCCTGTGAATCTCTTATACCTCTGGACTTGTACATTCCCTCAGACTCTGGGCTTCAAGTCAGGGATGAGGTTGGAGAAATAGTGCTCCTTCCTCACCTATGTGCCTGTGTGGGAGGTACTGACTGGGATCGCACCAAGGTGGGAGACAGGGAAGGACTGCAAAACACTGTATGTAGTCAAGGTCAGAGGGACCACTGTGAACACCTAATCTGGTAAAATAGGCTGCATAAAATAGGCTATAGGAAAGGGAAATATACGTTCCTGTTTCTATTATAAAAAGAGATGTTTCTTTTTTTTTAAAATGCAAATCACAGTACATCTGTCATCTGAACCATGTTCAGGCTGCAACAGGACTTACAGGTTTTCCACTAGCGGATATTCTCTCTACCGATTGAAACTGGTGCACCGCAAAGCATACCAAGTAAGTGCTCATGGGAACTGACTTCTCAAAAGTTGTCCGAGTCCACCCACTGCCCAGCTGTTCAGTTTTCTGCAGAAATGGAAAAATAATTAATTCAATTTTTGGAATTGCAAACACATGCAGAAGAGGGTGCAATATTTCTATGAAGGCTGCAACAACATAGGAATGATAAATCACCTCTCCAGGTTCACGTCTTCTGGCATCCCATTGCTGATGGCATGAGAACAGACAAAAAGTTTTTCCTGCAATACATGAAATGGGACTTTGTTTTTCTGCACTAAATAAGTTTACCTGGTTCTAATTTTCATCAAGGATTTGAAATCATTCACATGCACAGGAATTTTGCCAACAAGAGTTTTCCAGTGTATGCTAGTGTGTTTTGTTCTTGAAATAGTTGCATAAAATAACATCATTTGGGACAGATCAGTGAAGAGACTGGATTCTCTCCTCTCTTAAATACATGCATCATGTAGGAGTCAGGGATTGCAGAGATGCTACTTAGGATAGAGACCAGTCTAATGAATCTATCCTGAACTCATTCAGATACAAATTAGCACTGCTAATTGGTGGGTTGGTTAAATGTACATAAGGTTTAGTGCTGATCATAGTTTTTATTTTGTAAATCAATTAAAAACCATTCCTGATTTTCCCAAATGTCCTTAACTCTCGGCTGAACTATATGACCAAACCTGCAACCTGTTGTATGTGATTCATCCTCTAAATATTTTTTCTGCTATTCATTATCTGCTATTGCCTGTCTGATAATTTTTTGTGCTTCTGCCTGGATGACTAACTTAAATAGGACAAAAGCAAACAGCATATAAAAGACACTAACCTTCTACTAGAGATATAATACTTCAAGAGATTTGTTTATTATAAATACAATATACAAAGCACAGATAGGGAATGTTACAGGTAATATGATTCCATGAGCAAAAAAGCTTTTCAGAGATATATTTACAAACCCCTTTTCACAGAGATATTGGCAATCTACTTTTCCATTATTTGACTTATTTTGACTTTATTTTGATATCTTTTGTTCTTTCAACAAAGTCAGAACTTCAGTGAAAAAAAAAGTAAAAAAAAAATTCACTCCATGAAAAGTGCAAATAAAATGTACAAGTTTCTGGTTTTGCTGAGCTGATTTTGCCATGTTGATTATAAAGCTCCACACCACCAAAACTACTACAGGACATATAACACACAACGTGCCTTGCATTTACAAACAATTACATTTCCATCCATTGAAAAGATTTCCCAAAGATCTTTCACTATTAAGAACAGAGCTACTGACCTTGTGAGCAGACCAGATGAAAAAGTGCCCTGCTATCATCCATTAGTCAAACCTGAGTATGAACCCAGTATAATCTATATTTCCCTGCCTGTACTTGGATTTTAGCAAATTAATTAACAAGAGGTAGCTAGCCCTTTGAGAGCTTATTTTTGTATGTCCACACTAGAGGCAAGGTCCACGTGTAAAGGTGTAAAGTAAATTTCAAAACCCACTAAATCTTGATAACATCTAGTCTCATCCCCTCACCTTCCTTGCCGGTACCCTCACTTATCTGAGGTCTGTGAGGAAAGGTACACCAAACACTCTCCTTTCATGTGTTGTTCATCAAAGTGCCTGGTGCTCTTTTAGGTATCACAGAAATATTTTTAATAACAATAGGTCAGAGCTTTAAATTTTCAAAGTGTCTGGGAGGCAGCTGTATCGTATTGGTAATAGTTCTCTCAGCTGCATTGCTAGTGGATAGTTAAGGCTTGGGGGACTCTTTAAATAAAACAGTACATAGTAAAGCAGACCTTTGTTTTCTGGGTGGGGGAGTGATTGGGAACATGCAAATGTCAACAGCCTGGAGGCTGGAAGCTCTTTTTTTCCTTTTTTTTTTTTTTTTTTTTTTTTAAACTTGGCACTTTATCTCCCACTTCAGAACATATTCATTAGAAATTATACATTGGACTACACATTCATTTAAACTAGTCATTAGAAACTCTCTCAGCTGAAAGCCATTCAATCTTCTTCCAGAGGGCCCAGAGGTAGATAATTGATGCCATTGAATTTTGTACAAAACTCGGAATTTGACCCACCAGGTCCAGAAATAGATTGTTTAGGAATTTACAGTCATGGTGGACCAAGAAGTGTCCACACCCATGAGCTGACAGATGGGATTTCAGATCCTGTATTATTAAAAATAATAATCCTAGACTTTCTTGCTAGCAGGATCCTTTGCCATTACATTGTGATCAACAGACCCTCGCTTTGGACCATTATGTAGTTTCAGTGATTATTTTAGACTTCCCATCTGGGAAGCAGCTGTCTTCCAGAGTATTCCTTCTCAGAGTCCACCTGGCTTGACTGAAGAACCTGCCATTACCTAGGGGATACTCATCTAGAATGTCTGAATAGAGGGCCAGCTAGCTAAAGACAGAAGAGACATTTCATTTCAGCTTTGGATTTGGCTCTGTATTGCCATGTTGTGTGCTGGTGGACCGCTGGGAGTCCTAACCAACCAACCAGTCCTGTTTTATGGAATATTTATTAACCATTAGCTTTACAGTGTCTGGGTGGTGGAGCCTGTGAACATGCAAGGACCTTGTGATCCATGCTACCTTTCCAGTGGCTTTACAGAACCATTCCACTTAGGCAGCAGAGTTGGCAAATACATACCTGTACTGGCATGTTTGAAAGTGCCTGGTACGCTTCTTGATGGATGATAGATATGTTGTAAGTTGCCTTTTTGTTGGGCTCATCAAAGCAAGGAAATGATTTCCGTGCATCTGTTGGCTCATGATCAGTAGCTGCAATGCTCCTTAAACAAACAACACATTGGCAAACCTTCATTATATACCTTTTAAATCTCATCTGCAATTTCTAAGCATAATTTTTTAGCAATTTCACAAACTAAAGTCAACTACAAATATTTGTGTGTACTTGTCCATTCATAAAATTAGGTGACATCAGAAATACACAAGCTGACATTGTATAGGCATGTGTAACACATATACCTCAAAGTCTGTTATCAACATCCTCTAGGTTTCAGAGCAAAAGCTAAAGCCAATTGTTTATCATCAAAAGTTTTTAGGAGCCAGGCAATAAGATAGGAATGACCCCTCATGGATAGTAAAAATTTTGCTCACCTTCCTGATGAGCTTTCCCACTGATTTTTGTGCCTAAAATAAACTACAGATGGTATCATCTGAAAGGAAATTAAGGTCCTGGTACAGGGATGTTTACTTAAGTCACTCCATGTGTTGTTTACCCACTAGAGCATATCTTGGGATTGGAGTCTTGAACATCTCCTGAGAAGACACCTTGGAATTGCGTAAGTGCCCCTAAAATCTCATCCTGCTTCTGTGTTTCTTTTTCTGCAGTTACTACAGACAGTTTTCTGCTGGTGCTGTTGTGCTCCCCTGACTCCATTAATGAAACTGCTGGAGAAAGTATGGAAAGTTCAGGTGAGCATCCTAGTACACAACTGATGCTATGCTAGCTGTGTTGGGGGCTTTAGAAAGTCATCTCAGTTATGCAAAAACAACTGGAGGAGCTAGACAATAGGGGTCACGTAAAAAAATAAGGTGA
Organism: Gymnogyps californianus; assembly: GCF_018139145.2. Taxonomy (NCBI): domain Eukaryota; kingdom Metazoa; phylum Chordata; class Aves; order Accipitriformes; family Cathartidae; genus Gymnogyps; species Gymnogyps californianus. The sequence continues at coordinate 59,750,205 of NC_059474.1, read as the reverse complement.
AGGTTGTGAACGTTCATATCATGTGCTTGCTTCTCACAGTGACATTGGGCTCCCCCATTAATGAACCATGCAGTAGCAGAGCGTATTCTCCAGTGATTGATGGTGAAAGGGATCACAGATGCTTCTTCAATTAATCTGGAATGTTGAGCATTTTCTGACAGCACTTCTACAGCTGCTCCAACTATATTAAGGTAGTTTTTCTTTCCAAAAAGTAATTAAAAGTGTACATCATAAATTACAGATCTGCAGCAATCCTACAAGTTCACTTGACAACCAATTTTTCAATGTTTCTGTTGCCCTTGGCATTTCCCTGTGACGGTTAAATACTAAACTGGTCATTAGGAACTTGTAGCAGCAAGGGTCATTTACAAGCCTGATGGAGGTAATATGTCTGGATTCTTACCATTCATGTTCATTGGAACAGTAACTCAAAAGTTCATGGGCAGAAAGCGTAATGAACATTCACCTTAACATAACTTCAGGCTCAATAGAGTTTCTTTTGCTTGGTAAATTGTTTGATGTCACTCTCTACTTTTTGTAGGATTTGAAAGCTATTTCACTATTAAGTTAACTTCAAGTCCCCAGGGCAATGCTTCACAGCTATTGCTTAAAAAATTGGCTATATATTTTGATGCATTTATATCTTGTTCCTGCAGACTGATAACACTGTGATATCTCTGTTGATTTACAAGGTGATAATCCATCTATCCTCATATATTTGTGGAGGCAGACAGACATCAGCAGTGCAAAACCTTAGCACTACCATTGCTATGGGGTAGATGATGAGAACTCCAGGCTATGGCATGCATAGAAGTGGCACTAGAAACATGAAATGTTTTAATTTCCTTTCAAACTGTGTAACGTAGTTTTTAGATAAGATTTTCTGCACTGCTTGGTGGCCTCTGCCCTTCTACTTGCTGTTGATGTCCAGACATTTAAATGTGAACTAGAAGTGACAGTTGTAAATATCATAGTAATAAGAAGTGAAGATTTGGCTGAAACCGCATCCAGCTGTTGTTCTCAAAATAAAACAGTGGTGCATTTAGAACCATGATGAATTTCCCCCCGCCTTTTTTTTTTCCAAAGCACAGGGATTTAGTGCAAAACCCCCTCCCCTTGAGCTAATTAAAGCATTTTTCTCCTAGTCTTTCCCTAAATTCAGATTCATTGCTTCTTCTGAGAAAATTTTCTGCTTGAGGAAGAAATCCAGGAGTGCTACTTCTGTACACTAAAAAATATTTTGCCTTTCCCTAATCAATAAAATCCTAAATGCAAGTCTGCCTGTTAGAGATGTGCCCAGCTGAGTATGTTTTATAAGCCTTATGTTCTCCTCTTATGGAGGACAGAGAGAATTCCTGTAAAAGGGAAGCCATACCTTGTCACTAATAGTAATGCAAAATCAAAACCAGCTGCTGTGACATGTTTGTATTATCTGTAATACTAAGGAGAAAATAAAAGGGGTTTTAGCACATTCCTTGAGAGGAACTAATGAGTTAAAACAACCTGTTACACCAGGCAAGGACTCTTGTTGTGCTCCTTTCCCTAATATCTGAAAATAACAAAATTATAATGTATTTATGCTCACTGCATCATGCAAAGTAGGGAAGGACTGTTATTCCCCTTTCACCAATGGGGAAATGAAATGCGCAGACAAAGGAATAGCTTTACCAAAGGACTTCAGTGCTTACAAGTGGATTCAGGCACCCACAGGAGGATCTAGGCAGCTCTGTGTCTAAAATCTGCATTCTCAAAGTTTCTGCTTTCCTGCTCCCTACCCGCACGTGCACGTCAATTTAAATAGTTGTGTTCCCAAGGTATCTCAAGATCCGCTTCTGGGCATGTCCAAAAGCACCTTTGTCCTGACGGGGATTGTGTGATCTGTCTGAACAGGATTCCCAAATGAAGTGTTCTTCTCCCTAAGCCTCCCAAGGATCCCAGACTTGCAGGCATGTTCAGCACATGTCTACCCGTTTTCCAGAAAGTGTGGTGGGAGATTTGAATCTAAGCAACAGTAGAGCCTGGACATATGCCCGGTTTGTAAACAAAAGCCATTATAGCGATGCTTTGACAAACCTTTGCCTTCACAGATAGATAGCTGGGGAGCAGCTCAGCCCTGGGAGCTGACCTTCCAGTTTTATTAATTCTCTCAAAAGGTCCTGCTGATTCTAACACTGCCCAGAAGGGATGGGGGAGTAGGTTAATTACGTGTTGGCTCTCATTTTCACCTCAGCCCCCTTCTCTCTAACATCTGCTATTAATAGACTTGCTTGACTTTTGCTATTTCCTGATCCAATTTGTATTTACTTACAACATGACAAAAAAGGAACTATTTGGGTTGAAATTTTCCAAGGGTGATGTCTGCCTCAGGCAAAGGCAAAATAAAAAAGCTAATTCTAGTCAGCATTGTTTTTGAGTGGAAAACCAGGGGAAAATACAGTTTTAATAAGTAATAAACCCCTCCCTTGCCATCCTTCCTCACCCCATCCTATCATCTACCCTCATGCCGCATAGCAGCAACTTGGCTGGTGGTTGCTTTCATTTCAAAGCTGTACTTATCACTATCACGTACATTACCTCTTCCACCCCCACAAAAAGTCTGCCAAAACTTAACCACATGAAAAGCATTTCAGAAATCACCATTCACTCATTCTTATTAAAGCCCTTCTCAAGCCTAACAAACTCACACGCTCAAGTTGCTTTCCATATTGAGTGTTTTCAGACTGCTGGCTAGGATCATCCTTGCAATTGTAGCTTCCAGCATCCAAATCAAGAAGTAGGAACCCTCTTGAAGTGAGCTCACATTTTATGCTTTCTTTAGCTTATGAAATTCTCCTCTCTTCCTGACGTCAGATGCTTGGTCCTTGTCTTCCTACACTGTCTGGATCTGAGGGATGGACACTCACCTCTCCTGCTCTGTGACTCAGGAGACCTGCGTTCTGGTCCTGCTGTTCTGGTGTTGTGACAGACCTGGGGCAATTCATTTAATATTTAGGTATCCTTCACCAATAAAAAAGATGTATCACGCCTCAACTTAGAAAGATCCTAAGAGGTTACACTTTAAGACTGTTGTGGGGATGTCAGATGCTCAAAGTATAAAATCAAAGCACCTTCCAAGTCAGAGCAATACTGAGGTGGTAGATGGAGGAAAACAAGAGGGAAAGAGCTGGCTGGGGTTTGAGCTGTTCTCTACATGGCTTCTTCCCAGATCAGATAACTATGTTTAAGTATGAAAAATCAATGCTTGCTTTTTCCTCTGCCTCTTGGATTTGCTGCTGCTGGTGCCTGTCACTGCTGCTACTCCTGGCATTGCCTGTCAGCAGCTGAATGGAGCTGATGTGACTCTCACTCATGACACCGTTGTCCCAGGAGGGCAAACAAGTGCCTGAAAACACACCAGTGTTTGTCTCCATGTTCCTGCTACAAGGCATTGGAAAAGTCTAGCCAAGTTTATCTTCTAGCCGTAAAGGCTGGAATGAGTCACTTCAGAAACGTAAATATTGGAAAATCAATGAGTGTCCTCTCCATACATTAACTGCAAAGAAATGCCTCTGAGCAGTGGACAATGGATATTTCAAGCTTCCACCCTGAAGTAGTGCAAACCCGGGAAGTGGAATGTGTTAACTTTGTAATCTTTCAATAACTATTGATATATTAAAAAGGAAGAGCTGGAGCACAAAAAACCCAAGTCAAAGATAACCTTCATTGTTTGGACTTTCCTACCCATAATTTAAACCATCTGCAGGAGGGACGAGGAGGTTCTGGTTTGGATATTCCTCAGGCTTACAACATTAACGAGGCACGACGTCAGGAAAACTATCACAAGAGCATTTTACACCGAAACTGTTACCTTGGGGAGTGACAGGAGAGAGTTGTGAGAGCTGTATGCTATTTATTGTACTACAGAGATAAAAACAGGCCTCAATCCCTCCAGCTCTCTGAGGGAGCCATTCGTAAAGCTAAAGGTAACCTGGGACAAAGTAGAGTTTGAAAAAGTTTTTCAGAATAACAACAAACCCCTCATCTCTCCAGCCCACATTCACTTGTCAACAGCCAAAGGGTTTTGAATACAAAAACCCTTAGGAGAGTGAGAAAATTAAAGAACAGCCCAGAAATGCCAGCAAGTTGGCAAGATACAAGACTGAGAAGCTGAAACAGGAATAGAGCAGGCCTGAGCAAGTAGAAATAGAGAAGTTTAATAAATAAAAGAAAAACTGCTTTACTTGATTTGTCTGTTCTCAGTGTAGGTGGTCCTATAAAACCCAACCAGGGAACCATTCAGCCAGCCTTGAAACTTCAGGGTGAGTATATAGGGATCACTTTCATTAGTGACAGAGAGCTCTGCTTCTGCCTTCATCACTATGTACTCTTGCGGCTTGTACCCAAAGCAGTCGTTCAGAGCAATCTGCTGTCCTGAGGATTTCCGGAGTGTGGGCATTTCTGTAATCTTGGTCTCTCGCAGGTGGAGCCACAGGTAGCTGGTAGGTTTTTCCAAAACAATAGAAATACTGACTGTCCCAGTGTAAATGTCTGTCTCCATTTCAGGCTTCATTTCCAGATCATAGTGGACAGGCTTGACGTAAGTGGGTAGCCTAAAATGTCTCCATTCTCCAGTCTCATCATTTTTAGGAGGACAGGGACCCAAATCCGCTGGGGGAGGAGGGTTTGTTGGCTGATCTGTTCCCTCTGAAGGTTGCTGAGATTTAGGTCTGCTCAATCCCACGCCAAGCCCCACGGCAAGACCTACAACAACCACGACGCCACAGATGACAGCCACGTGCTTTGTCTTCATGCAGTACCTCTTGGACTTCTTATCCTCAAAATCCATGCCCTCCATCTCTGCTCCTGAGTCTGTTCTGAGAGCAAAACACTAACCGTAAAAAAAGCTTATTAGTCACTTCAGCACTTGCATTCAGTAAACTCAGCAGACTTGGTTTGTATTTTAATTGTGTAGCTATAGCTGTAGCTATAGCCCATCTCCCCCACCTCGCTTTCCACGAGACACTCAATTAATTAAAGACAACATGCATTTGGAGGAAATGTGAATGATCAAAAGGAGCGCAGCTAGTCTGGGAGACGGAGGGAACCGACACAGAAGAACATTGTTCCTGCCTTGCTCCCCTTATAAGCAGCACAACCCCACCCCCAGCCCCTCCTGCTCTGGCCTGAGTTAAATATAAAACAGTGCTATGTTAATCAGCAGTTAGGAGATGATCAGATGCCAAAGCTCTGTCAGCAGCTTTCAGAAAGAGTTTGCAGATAGAGGTGTAACTGCTCCAAACCCTCAACCTTTGCCACTACCTCTTCCTTTTTTTCCCCTGCTGTGTCTTGTTTGGGTTTTTGAGGTTTGGGGTTTTTTTTACTTTTTCCTTTTACTAGCAAAGATTTCCTTGAACTTCCACCCTATAGTTTGTGAAATGACATCTTCAAAGTCTCAAAAATCCAGCAAAAATCACATACATCTTTCAAGGCCTTTTCAACTGTTTCCCCTCTTTTCTAGGCTCATTTACCTTTGCTGAGTAATTTGAGGCAGTCATGGGCAGAAGAATGCACAGTGGAACAATAAATTTTGATCACTGACTTCAAACTTTAAAACATGTCTAATTATTCTCTCCCTCTCATAGGGCCAGTTTTCCAGGAGATTGCTTATAACCATGCATGAAAGCTGGTAGCCTGGGATAGCATTGCCTTGTTGGTCAGAGCAATTACAGTGCTGCCTGTGAACCCTTGCTGTGAGGGACACTTCTAAGTATACAGTTATATGATTTAAATACTAAAGATCTAATTTAGCATTTACTGCATGTCATCACAATGTGGCACTTCATCGAAACAAATTAATTGAATAGAGCCTGATTCTGCTTGGGGGAACTTATTGTAAGTAATGCCTTGCTAGGCCTGCAAGCAAGATGTTGCTAATGCAGTATGAAACTGAGTACAGCAGTAGGCTTGACCTTGTTTGATGCTGAACTAAAGGAAAACGGTGTAGAATAGAAACCTCAGTCCCTGGATCTCTTAACCCTTTTTCTCCACTTATGGAGCCCACGTGAGTAGATTTTTAATCAGGCACATCAGTTTGGCTTCATGCCTCCTGTTTTAGTTTATTAGGAGACAGATTAACATCACTTTTCGCATTAGTTACAACTTTCTGACTACTTAGCCTCTTTTTTTTTTTTTTTTTGAGACGGGTGAAGTTTCACCTGGATGGGTTGACTTAGGCTCTAGAATCAGTCAACACGTGCTCTGAGTGAGATGCACTGAATCAAGGAAGGAGCTTTTCCAGGGTAGACTTCATCCAGTCTGTTTAGAAATGGATCTGCTCACAAGCTCTGTAAGTCTCCCTTTGAATATCGCCAGCCACCATGGGGAACTTTAGCCACCCAATCCGAATCAGCACTCTTACAGCACACTACTGTTTATATAACATCTTCTTTTAAAGGCAAGCTTTCCACCAGGAACTAAGAAAAGGAAAGGTCTTTTTTGCAGAGCATCTTACTCAGATATTTTCAAAAGTGAAAAACCAATGCAAAAAAAAAAAAAAAGAAGTAGAAAGCTAAAAATCTGTTTCACGTTATGTCCGGTTTTATTGTTTCCCATTTCTTTGCTGTGATCGAAACTAGATATGACATGGGAAACCAGTGCCCTTTAATGGATTGGGTAAGAATCTAACTTCTAGCAACAGAGCCAGCATTGAAGATCATGGTCTTAACATTTAAAACCATTTCAGCTTTTCTTTTTTGTTCTGATTGGACAGGACAAGGAAAAAGAGCGAGAATAGATTTTAAATGACACATCTTAAGCCAGAGCAGGCCATAAGTGATGAGACAGTAAATGTGTCTTGATTTCAGGCATGCTTTTTACATCCCTCCATTTTTGTTCTCCTTAGCCATGAAGTTTTCTGTTACATTTTTAATCTGAAGATGAAAAATGCTGTTTGAGCTTATAGACTGCAGAGCAGGTTATTTACTGTAATTATGAAGAGACTTGCAGATTTCTTCACCGGTAACAATTACCTCCTTCAGGAAAAGCTAGAAAACATGTGGATGAGCTGGTCCTAAACAGCAAAAATATATGTATTTCTTTTGCTAAGCCTTAAAAACAACGCTAGCAGTAAAAGCCACTACAAGCTAATGAGGAGTGACAAATGAATTAGCTCAACAAATAGCAGAGATCATTGGTGTCTTCTGCCAGTCAAGAGCAGTAGTGCAGTTTTACGCAAGCTCTAGCATTGATCTTGTCCTTATAAAAACTGAGGTTCAAGCCTACTTGCAGCCAAAAATAGGTGTAATATATTTCTGATAGTGGTAGTTATGAGCAAACTTATCCCTCCCATATCAGAAATATGCTTTGTTCCTAGCTGACACCACTGGGGTCAGCTAGCAGCGCTAAGAAGCTGCCTAGCTGCCAAGGACCCAATATACATGTCCAAGGATAAGACAGGGCTCAAACTATTAATTCCTCTACACAGGAGCAATGAAGGAGGGCAGAGCTCCCAAAGACAATGCCAGTGCTCTCCCTGCTTGGCCGTCTCTAGGTAGAAAGGGGCAGGAAGCAGGATCTGCCTCCCCAGAGAGGAGAGCACCATGGTCTTCATCAACAAGGTATAGATACTTTGTCTACCCTCTCCCCACAGGCATAAGATGATGAATCCCCATATGCAAAGTGGAAGAAAGCTCACCCCAAGCTGCTCCAGCATAAACCACAAGCATGACTGCAGGCAAGTGCTGGCCAAGCTTGGAGGGGTTTAAATTGCTTTAGTTTAATTTCTAGAAAACTGAAAAGAGATTAAAACAATCTTATCAGTCACCTGGACAATGCTAACACCTGCTATCAATTGTTTGGTGTTGATTTTTAATTGAAGCAATTTCACCTTAAGTTAGGATTTAGTTCTCAGTCTGCACCAGAATTACCACACTAGCTTAACCCTGCCCCTTTGGCTACCTAAAATGGAGTGGGGTATGAAGTCACCCTGCTTTGTCATGACATTGCTGGTGGGGACATGTACATGCCTGTAGGAGCAATATCTAGATATCTTTTCAGACAACTACCAGGAATATAAAGGAATCCTAATTTTTATCCCCACATTGTCAGCCATTCATTTCCAATATAATTTCCAATTTCAAGTTCGGAAAATGGAATAGAATTTCCGCAAGTGACAGCCAGGATCAGCACTAGCACAGACCTGCTATAGGCATTCAGGGAGAAGTCACATAGTCCCAGGAAATTCTTAATTGAAGCCTACAATGAGAAAAGAGCGCTCTGGAAAGCATCAAAGACATGGAAATAAATGAAGTATATTAAAAAAAAAGAAAAAAAAACCCCTCCACTGCAACTCACAATAAATGAAACTCCTCCGAGCCAAGTCCATGCTTGGAATAACATAAAACACTTACTGGGCCTACGCCAAGGAGGTCTTTGTCTCCCTGTGTCCAGGGACATTAAGACAACATGAGGGCAGCAGAGTCTAAGAACCCCTGATTTCCTTCTGTTCTCTGAGCTGACCCTGCTACAAGATTTAGGGATAATAAATGGAGCCTCTCTGCCTCCATCAGGAGGAATTTGGCTCTCTTTATGCTAAACTAATACTCCTTGTTAGATTTGTCACTGCAAAAAAACAAGGCATGAAGCAATCTGCTGTAGTAACTGCTTTCTGGCAGAGCTGCACTTGTAGACTTCTCCCCTGTGGCCCTCTACCAAAAAAAAGTTTAGGACATTAATTTGAGAAATGTGAAACTGGTTGTGGTGTTCCACCAGGTCACAAATGAACTGTGTCAGAAATAATTCCCTTGTCCAGTGTTTTTCTACGTCAGTAATGACTGATTTTGTCTCCATCTTTGGCTTTGAACACCCTCTAGCAATCACTAATCCCCTGGAGTTCACAAGTCTCAGTAATTACTGGCCTGCAGTGGTCCTTGTTCCATTCAGTCTTTTCTATGACAGTTTTTAACTACAAAACAATTCCTTTTGGGTTTGTGTTGTTTGGAAATGCAAATGTTTTGAACTGATTTGAGAAAGACAGTCAGGATTTCTTCAGTCATAATTGTTTCCCCATTTAGATCTTTGAAATCTGGCCCCAGCTGTGGGGTACTGTCAGCTACAGTGCCTTGGGAGGACTGCATTATTTCCTGCTGCAGACTGACGAGCTCCGTATATAACATGCCAGTTGAAGCACAGTGCAGTCCCACCACCTATTCTGGGTTCTGCTGTGTTCCCCCAGCAGGTCAGTGCTGGATGTTTTATTTATCACTAGGGTCAAGGCTGAAGGGAGTTACCTTAAAGCCTCTTCACAAGAAAGTACTGTGAGTTACATTTAGTAGCGGCTTTATTTCCTTTCTTTCTTTTTTTTCCTGTTTCAAATTCCTGGATGTAGATTCTGTGCCTTGAAATGCGAATGTCATCTCTTATAATATTTGTGTAAACAAAGCAAGTCAAATTGTATTCATTTGCTTTGCTGTATCATATTATATCATATCATATAATTCAATCTTCCGCTGCATTGCTATCAAGCTGAGCTTGCTTGGATTCTTTCATTCTAATCATTAACCTTTAATACAAAACCAGAATAGTCTGGATCCTGGTGAATACAGTTCCAACTTTCCAATTCTAACATGGTTTATTATTTTTACATTTTAGTACCGTATTTCTTGTCAACACTGGTCATTAAAATAGTTACAGTTTATGGCTCTGCTCTTCAGCTTCCAATATGAAATTTCCTTTGTCTTTTAAAATATGCCTGAGGAGAGTTCTACTGTATCAACAAAATACAATTTAACTTATATGGACATTTTTTCAAACTCACTCAACATACATCTTACTTAACAACTTCCTAAGCAAAAGTGAGAAAAGCAACAAGCTTTTACAATGTAACCTCTAGGATATATTGGGACACCAAGAGGCCCACAGGAAAACCAAATACTGCAGTTTAGAAATTCAGTGGGAAATTCCTTGATGAACTTCAGGAGGCATTTTATCCTCTTAGCATGAAAAACTTGCTTTCCACTCTCTTCACTTTTTTTTTTGTGAGTGAGGGTGATACCTTAGAAGACCTCCTCTCTCCACTTGCAATTCAGGGCACTACTTTTAATCTATCTGATATGAGTTGCAGTTCCCTTAGGTGCCACCTCTGCCCTTGAGCACTGCTGTGTCATTCGGTACACGGTTATACTGATCCATTTCTATGTCTAGATAGCAGGGCATGAGAAGAAAAGCATTTTGATGGAGGAGAGGTGTAAAATTTCCTTCTTACCTTGACTGGCCCCAGCCTGAAACTGTTAACCTTCAGGGCAGGCTGATTTGTACTGCTTTCTCATTTAAAAGCAGGGGGAAGTTCAGAGGCCAAATAAATGAAGATGAAGCATTAGTCAGCCCAGTAGTGATGTCTGCTCAGCATGCAGTGATAGTACTAAATCCAAGTATGATACTAGCTTCATTGAGCAGGTAATGGGGTTACTGTGGAAAACAGTATTTTCAGTGGAAGGCATGTTTTCACTTACAGTAAATTGTGAGTTTCTCATCTTACTGAGAAAGATATAGTGGAAATAAAAGAAGGTATTGAACTAACTGGCAAGACAAATAGAATGGAAGGATCAATCAACCCTTTAATCAGTAAAAGAGATTAAGACACTGAATCTTGCTCTCTTACAACTGTGTGCACTGGGAACAATTCCATTACAGTCAATAGCAAAGTGCTTGAGAAACTGAAAAAAGAGCAATAGGATATGATAACAGTGTAAAAATAATGGGTAGCTTTAGATAATAAGCTTAATAAGCTTAGATTAAGATAGTTTACCTATCCCATAATATAACAGCAAGGAAACTCATAGAGCTTTCAAAGGCAGTAAATTTGACACAGATTAGAAGCAAACCTTTCATGTTAATCTCACATATATCTCATTCATAGTGGCATTCATAGTGAGGGGCCATAGATGCTGTTTATGAAGCATCTAATGCAAGCCACTGAGAAGCAGAATCATAGACTCATAGAATGGTTTGGGTTGGAAGGGACCTTAAAGGTCATCCAGTTCCAACCCCCACTGCCATGGGCAGGGACACCTTCCACTAGACCAGGTTGCTCAAAGCCCCATCCAACCTGGCCTTCAACACTTCCAGGGAGGGGGGCATTCACAGCCTCTCTGGGCAACCTCTTCCAGTGCGTCACCACCCTCACAGTGAAGAACTTCTTCCTCACATCTAGTCTAAATCTACCCTCTTTCAGTTTAAAGCCATTACCCCTTGGCCTATCACTACGTGCCCTTGTGAAAAGTCCCTCTCCGGCTTTCTTGTAGGCCCCCTTTAGGCACTGGAAGGCTACTAGAAGGTCTCCCCAGAGCCTTCTCTTCTTCAGGCTGAGCAACCCCAACTGTCTCAGCCTGTCTTCATAGGAGAGAAGATTTCTGATCTGTTCTGCTATATAAATTCATGCAGTCCTTTGCTGCTGAAGGTGCATCAGAAATTATGCCAAGTCACAGAAAAATAATTGCTGGCATTATTTCCAGCACTAGAAAACTCTCATAAATGAAACCAAGTTAATGGAAGAGGAGTCGACAGTTAAACATTTTTGCTCAGTTGGACATGTAATCTCAGGGGAATTGTCTGTCAACCTGTATTTAGGTTACTTCCAAGTCTGTTACCTGTTTAATTTTCTTGGCCACGGTGATGAAGCTGATAAAAGAGAAAACAATTGCAGTAGCATAAACTGTTTCATTTACTATTATACAAAAAAATCCTTTTTTCCCCCCCTTTGTAAACAGGATTGTAGTTATATTAAGGCATTTGAAAATGAATCAAGAGATTGGAGGATGAAAGAATGTCGACAATTATAGATCTGGCTTCCTTCCCTTCCGCCCCCTCGGTTGAATCTATTTGGCTGCAAAATGGAAATAGAACAAGCTATGTCTTTGGGACTTCAACCATGTTTACTTCATCTGTTTTGCCCTGCATGGAATATGTCTCTCTTTCAAGGACTAGATCTGTTTTCATCAGTCCTTACCTCCCCATAGCCACTGCCAACAGCTGCTGCAGTGGTTGGGTAGAGCAGGAGAAAGACAAAGATCAGTTGACTGATTCCCAGGCAAATTCCTAAATCACTCATTGCACACACTTTCACAAACACGTGTGTATGTGAGGGGTGGTGAGGTATATGCACTGGAGTACCAGTTAGCAAGTTTGCCTGAAAGGGAGTGTCACATTAGGAGGAGGGTTCTGACACGAGTAATATTTATTTGATGTTATTTGGGAGTCATGTCCTTCAGAGCAACACCCAGCCAAATGTTTTCACACAGAAAGAGTACTATAAAATATTTTGTCCTATTTTAGCAAACCCAAGCTGGTCTGGGAGTACATTTATGGGCCAACAGTAAGTCCTCATATCTAAATAAATTTTTATTATGAGCAGCAGCAACCAAAATAGTAGGTGTTTCTACACAAGGATGAGGACATCTTTATTCTTCAGGCATATAACATGTTATTTTGAGCTTGTATGCAGCAGTACAGGTTGCCAAGAGCATAAATGAACAGATCAGCAAAATTTAGCACTTAGTAAAGATTGCACTGAAGAAAAAGCAGCACAAGCAAAATCAAAGAAAGCCAGGAATTTCAGATCTTACAGATGATCAAAGCAATATTCCATCTTCCTTTTAAAACCAGCTAAGGAGTCACATCCTTTATATCCAACACCACATGAAGCCAAAGAGGCTTAGAGTTGGGAAATAATCAAATAGTGTCTTGGGCTATCTGGATCCAATTCCAGGTTTTAACTCCTTGTCCAAGACCTTCTCCACTGATAATCAAATGTCAAATGAGACTAGATCTTATGCACCAATTTATTTTTAAGTTTGTAGGGTAGCTGCCTCTGCTGTCCCTGGAGAAGTTTAAGCACTAGTGTTTTACAGGATAATCTACAGGATGGGATATTGGGTTACAGCCAGGCATTTCCTGCAGAGCCTTCTTTCCCTTCTCACTTTAATTCACTTTTTTCTTTTCCTTTTCCTCAAACCCCAATGATAGACTTTAGCAGGAATCTTCCTTTAGTAAAAAGAACTTCCTTCCAAGAGCTTCTGGGAATAGAAGCCACAAAAAATGCCAACAAACCTAATAAATGAAAATGGATATAAAAGACAACTTTTCAGCCTCTGTCCTAATGTCTTTTAGAAACACATACTACTATGTGTATATGCTGTTTTCAGGCTATTTCTCGTTCCTTCTGAAGTCAATAATAGCATTTCCATTCACTGCAGAGAGACCAAGAAGTAGAGCAGAGAAGTGCAGGCCTACATTTATTACTTCGTCTGAGGGGAACGTTTAGACATAGGATGTTTGACGTTTCTTCCTTACAGAACTTTTTTCTATTTATGTACTTACATTGAAGAGCAGCCTAATGGTTTTAGACAGAGTAGAGGCTTGGTCCTTGCCCACAGAATGCATCTGCTGGTATTAGACACGAGAAAAAAGTAGGGTACTAAAAAATGGAAAAGGATAATGAAATGAAGTGGTAGCACAATTATATCAGCATAGCCATGTAGGCAGGTAGGTATGTGCTATTCATCTTGCTTATTTGTAATCCAGCATATGTAATTCATATTACATGTAATTCATATTACAAGACAGGCTCTCATTCTGTTGGCTTGCTTCTCATGAACAGGACTTTAAATGAAGTTCTTTTAAATTAAATAATTCCATTAAAATATCTGCTCAGCTGAGAAGAGCACTTACTGGACTCTCAGACAAAGCAATCGCCAGCTGAATTATCAGAACTCATATCTATGGTGCAATCAACAGTGTTTTTCAATTCTGGTGAGTCAGTCTAAAGATTAAAAAGTCAAAGGACAAACTGTTCAGCATAGTTTTACAATGATCCTACCTTACTTTTCCAAGAAAAGAAAGTTGTTTCTGAAGCATATACTTGGGCTAACAATAAAGCAAGGTGCAATCTACTTAACTCCTCACACCTTTAAGTTCCATGTGATTTTTAGAATGGAAATAACATTTTTTTTGCAGAAGATACACTACTACAGTGATACACAGCAACAAAAAGCTCTCTCAGAGACAGAACTTTAATATTTTTCTTAAGTTTATATAAAAATATGTGCATCAATTTGACTGTGACATAAGGGCATCTCTGTACAAGATCTGAGTCTGTCTGCTCCAGTTGGAGGGTCAGCGGTTTTTTTCCAAAAGCTATGCTACCCTCTTACTTCCATCTAGTTTGGTCTATGATGTCTCTATTATTGACAGAGATGTTCAAATCTTCAGACATGGCCCGTAGGAGGGAAAAAATGGGAAAAGGAGCTAAAGCTAATCACAAGTTACAGGGAGGCTCAAAACAACGCTGTCTTTGTAGTCAACTACAGTTGTTAATGTAAAAGGACGCTGAAACCTATTTCCATCCCCCAGTCCTTCCTGTTTACTATTCTAATTGTCCATTATCCCAGACCAGGACAGATATCTGAATTGCTGATATTCTGGGGATATTTCGCCCAGATTGTAAAAGAATGCTTCTGACTATGTGGAACATTTTAACAGTGCTGTTTTAACAATACCAGGTAAAAAACCCTAAATGGTCTAGATAGACAAATAGAAAGGGCTTTCTCTGCTTTGCTAAGGTGGGGTTTGGTTTTCTTAACTCTTATCTTCCTCTAAGAGGTAGCTGCACATTTAGTGCTGGAGAGAAAGCGGAGTTCATAGCCCTGCCTTCAGGCAGACTCACTACAGTTTAACATGCTGCACAAGCTGTTCCCTATTGTCCTGTGGCAATATTTTGGCACATACTCAGCTGAGACTTCCAGATTCACATGAAGCATTTAAACAAGTGGCCCAGTTTTTCAAGTGCTTCCTAGTGAACTTAAGCATCCAATTTAACTCTGAATCTTCAGGAAAAAAAAAAAAAAGAATTACCAAAATTGTAATTTAATTTAATATTTTTGTGAAGAAAAAGCAAGAAAGAAGATAAGTAGTAAAAAAAAAAGTCAGCACCTGCTTTCCAAGGTTATCCTGAAAGCTTATATGTATTACATGCCACAGCTCTGCGCTCCTGGAAGTCTATCAAAACCAGTGTTATACCCCTGATTATATCTAGACTTCCAGGCAGAAATACAGCCCCATTTTAACAAAAAGATGAGTTCTAGTTATGCTTGTCTGATCATTTGGATTATTGCCATCGCCACACTGAGCTGGGTGTCTGTGCTCACATTGTGCCAGCCCTTCCCTGCAGTACAGCAAGACTCAGGACTTTGTGTCTCCTGCAATATACTGAAAAAGCCCCGCAGAGAGGAAAGTTGTTATGTTGCTTCAGGTCATGCATGTGACCAGCAGCAGTGTCCAAGCAAATTCTCTCTATGGCCTATTACTGCTTTTTATCTGATGACTGTAAGTGCAGGGCTCAGAGGAGGACTCTGATATCTGGCTCTGTCATTCCACCAGAAAATAAAATTCAGCACTAATCCTGCAGCCTCACCCAGGGCAGAACACCCAGCATAGCAGGGATTAGAGTGATTCTCCTGAGCGGTGCTGATCCCACATTCAGCCCTGTATCACAGCCCCTCTGAGTAGCCAAGTGGTACTGTCTGTCCATGCTGTCTGCTAACCAACTCCTTGGGAACTAGCTCAATTCAGACAGACCATCATTTCTACTGTCTCTGATTCATTTCTGCAACACTAAATACAGCGTTTCCTCAAAGCCCTTGCATTCCACTTTTGGGGTCAGTAAAGACCCTCACCCATCAATGCCTTTTGCCAGGGGAAAATTCTAAAATTCAGTTTCTCGGGTGTTTTCCAGCACACGTTTACAGCTTTAGGAGCGTCAGAGATCATTGTAACAAGGGAAAGAAAGTGCTTTTATGCAGCAAATCACTAAAGCCGCCTCCCCCCTGGGAACAGCATGAACTAGTCTCTTAAATACAGTTCCAAATCCCTTGATCTGCTGGGATTTACAACCTCACCCAGAAAGCAAGGGGTGAAGCCAGGCAATGACCAGGGAACAGAGGAAACGGCCTCAACTGCTCTGAATAAAAGGGCTGGGGAAGAGAGTGGTCAAAGGAGGTGGTGGCTAAAGGAACTTGCTTTCTAAGGCGAGGCCTGATGACTGAGTGAGATTTGTGTATATCTGCTGTGGAGGATGGATATATGTAAAAATATTTCCTGGGATGGGCAGTTAATGAGGCAACCTGGTTGGTTTTGGTTGGTTTCTTTTTGGCACCTGTGTGACTCAATGACAAATGTATAACACTTCAGATTCAATTCCCTTGTACTAACGTTACACATGCAGCCTCTCACGTCCATCTCCCATCAACATAAGAGCAGCCAGGACCAGACCTGTGTTTATGCCTGTCCCCAAAGCTGTGTGATTGTTTCTATACTTTACATAATCAAATTCCAAAAGTTGTGAGCTAAGTGACCCAGCAGTGGTGGAAATGTGCCTCTAAGGGACTTTTGTATCAGATTATGATTTACTTACCTGTTCCAGCAAGTGGAAACCTATGCTGCTTTCCTGAGCTGCCTATCTTGAAAAAGGTACTTTTGCTATTCACATGAGGACAAGCTTCCATTGTCCTGCTCTGTGGCAACTTCATTGCTCATTTATAAACAGGAACAGATGTTTCACTCACATACCAATGAAGAACAGGTGTGGAGATCAAAATTATTTCCTCCTGATTTAGTATTGTTTCCCTTTCTTCACACTAGCTTCTCTGTGAAGATAATCCACTTCCCTGTTGGCCAGCCGCTCAGGCTGGAATGGAAGAGTCAGGGTGTGCTCCCTCCCATGCATGCTGCCCTGAGAACATCTGGATTTAACACTCCTGTTCTCTTCAATGCCCAGAAGTACAAAACAGATGACTTTCTGCAGCTGTATGAAGGTGGCAGTGAGGGAACCTGAATCAATATGCCTGATTACGCAAATGGTGTCAAAGTACTGTCCTGTTTTAGACTTCTGCTGATAGCTCTGCAGTATTTTGAGTATAGGTAGCCACAGCTGTTGGCTCTAAGAACAGCATGTTGCTTAAATGGAAACTGGGTATTCATTTTCAGAGGGATTCCTGTACTATAGTATTGCAATTAGTTTTCTAGTTAAACAGGTTAATAGTTTACTCAGGATTCACCAGTATGTTCTGAAATCCTAGAAATGGTTTTATCTTATTACATGTAGTTGGACTTTATTCTTTCATCAGGAGTGGCTTTAATGGTTGTCAGATTACACAGAAATAGCATTAGTGTCCTCACATACGGAAAGTGGAGCAAGTATAAAAAATAGACTGATATGAATGTTTATTACCACAGAAAGATTTTAAAAAGTCACCTTCAGTTAAATAACCTCCAAGTTGTACAAACAAGGCCCTAAGTTGCAAATGCTATTTTGTTTGGGAGATTACCCAGAGCATGACTGTTGACTTCAGTGCTTTAGGTGCATCCTTCAGTGACAGTTTTTGTTAAAAAGAAACCAACAGGCTAAAAGGACAGGCTCTTACTGCATCTATATAACCTCCCTCTACTCATGTAAACAGCAGAATGATAATGTTTCCTTGCCATCCCATTCTGAAGTTAGATGTTTAATATTGCTAATACTTAGGGTGCACTCAGTCATTCTGGTTCTCAGATGTACTTTTTATGAAGTGAACTGTGCTACTTCTTTTTACAACCTAGCTGTTTTTAGAGCCAGACTCCAACATTTCATTACTATGTAACTTAAACTACGCCATTGCTTGTGCCTGATAGCTGTAAGTTACTTCATGAATGAATGAAAAAGGAACCTACTCCATTAAAATGCTCAAAGTGCTGACATACACAGGATTCATTTGCAAGACAATATACAGGCACCCAAAAGTTTAGCTGTTCAGATCCTTCATACTTATTCTGGTGCCATCCAAGAGAAGTGCTGTACTTTCTAGGATATGACTGTGAGGCCTCAGTTCACACTTTGCTGACACTACTCCTGTTGCGGTCATTTTTCCAAAGCAGTGAGAGGTACACTCATGTCAGTTGCTTTCTCATCTCATCTGAAGTTGTTCTCCTCAACTCCATTATGCCATGACTATCTTTCTTTGTTCAATCTTTGAGTCCTGGTCAACAATATAGCTGTATAGTACTTCTTGTCAAGGTCTTAATTTCATCT
The DNA here is from genome assembly GCF_018139145.2 of Gymnogyps californianus. Lineage (NCBI taxonomy): Eukaryota > Metazoa > Chordata > Aves > Accipitriformes > Cathartidae > Gymnogyps > Gymnogyps californianus. The sequence continues at coordinate 59,732,108 of NC_059474.1, read as the reverse complement.
TTCTTGGTGTCGTGGTTTAACCCCAGTCAGCAACTAAGCACCACGCAGCCGTTTCCCTCTCCCCCTCCCAGTGGGGTGAGGAGGAGGAAAGGAAAGAAAAAAAAAGTAAAACTCGTGGGTTGAGATAAGAACAGTTTAATAACTAAAGTAAAATATAATACTAACAATAGTAATAATGAAATATAATAATAATAGTAATGAAAAGGAATATAACAAAAAAAAAAAAGGAAGGGGGGGGAAACCAGTGATGCACAATGCAATTGCTCACCACCCACTGACCAATGCCCAGTCAGTTCCCGAGCCACGATCCGCGCCTCCCGGCTGACTCCCCCCTGTTTATATACTGGGCATGACGTTCCATGGTATGGAATATCCCTTTGGCTAGTTCAGGTCAGCTGCCCCGGCTATGCTCCCTCCCAGCTTCTTGCACACCTGCTTGCTGGCAGAGCATGGGAAACTGAAAAGTCCTTGGCTTAAGATAAGCGCTACTTAGCAACAACTAAAACATCAGCGTGTTATCAACATCTTCTCACACTAAATCCAAACCACAGCACTGTACCAGCTACTAAAAAGAAAGTTAACTCTGTCCCAACTGAAACCAGGACACTTGGTATTTTCCAGTGGGCAATGTTAATGTCTCTTTCAAAGAGCTTTCAGGAGGGAGCACTTGCAGAAGAGAGATGTTTAGTGGAGATGCTTAGAAGCCTTTCTCCATGCACAGGCCTAAAGTACTATCTTTAGTGGCAGTTTCTGCATGGCATACAGTAAAATGATAAAACTCATATTCTTTTAGGGAGGAGTTAACAGGAAAAGCCTGCAGGCTTTTCATATCAGACTACACAGCAGGCCGTACAGCTTGCCCTGCCATGAAATGCTGGGCTCCAAGCTGGCAAAGCATGCTGGTACTCTGGGTTAGCAAATCAGAAATATCATAAGTAGATTAAATTTTTACTGGGGTAAGAAGGATGTTGAATGAAGAAAGATTCATGTTCACATTGACCAACTGATACGCTACTGAATGAGAGTATAATCTGAGCAATGAGTAGAAGGAAAGAGTGCCAGGAACAAAGGCAATGTGCATTTCATAGAAGCAACGTGAGACCTTTTGTCTTGCACTGCTTTAAAGAAATAATGAAGTTAATTGACATACCGTTTTTTCTAAAGTTATGCTAATGATGATTAGTACAGTGCTTACTTTTCATATTCTGGAAGTTTCAGTGCAAAAAGAAGAAACCAGTTTATCATAAGTATATTGACAGCTACTAAAAAAACATTCACAATTCAGGAGACCTGAATACAGTAACCTCTTAATAAAAATCAAATCCAATGCTCCTATAAGATATTCTCCTGTTATTACTATGTCTGGGTACAAGACAGATGTTACAAGACTTCAGTTTCCACGACCAGAAAGTTTCTGGATTAGTATCTAACCTCTGCCCAGCCTCTTCACTACCTAACTTTCTGTCAGAAAGAAGTGTACAAGAGCTCCCATTAACATCATAAACAGAGGAGCCAATATCGTTTGAGCCACTTGTAAAATTGGTACAATGATATGTCTTTTGAATTAAAGCTTCTTTCCACAGTGTATGTGTGGCAGCATCATGAGATGTCACACCCATTACTGGTAGCTTACAGCTCAGCATATGAAGGCTTCTGCTGAGATTAGATATTTTTATGCAAGGTACTTAAAAACAAGCAAACCAATGACAGCTCCAAATTCTTAAGCGGTGTCAACTGAAGACAAAACAATAAAATGTTATATTGTACAGTAAAACAGAACATAAGAGCATAGCCTTGGAGTTTGACTATAGATAAGTATTGCTGAAAACATTTTTTCAACCTGGAAGCATCTTAGATTTCAGACTGAAATCCTCCCTCCCACCCTACTCTATCTCTAATAGAAGGTTTGCAAAACTTTGCATGGCCACAAAACAGATCTTTGGTATGTTTCAGGACTGGCAGTTTTTCCTCAAACCCTAATTATTTCCTTGGCTCCAATTTCGGACTTCAGAGTAGGCTGCTTTTGGTGTCAAGGAAGAAGCTGTCTTTCCTCAAAGGGAAAGCCACAGACTTCCTGGTCATAGCACCAAAAACTCAGCATCCCTTGAGGAAAGTCTCCACCCTTAAAAGTGAGATTTCTGACAGAGCACCAGGACACTACACGGGTGCCTACAGTGATGAAGCAGGGCTGGGATCTAGTTGGGAAGTCAGTCCACAGGGTGAGAGTCCTTAGCCAGGCACAGGCTGTGACAGAGCTTGAAGAAGTGAGTAAGAGCCCACCCTGATCCTAAATAGGGCCCCAATAGGTAGAGGTGTGGGTGGGGGTCCCAGGTGAGGCTGGTCAGGGCCTGACGCAGAGGTGCAAAAATGGCTTTTTGTTCTTGCAAAGCATTGAAATGGCTAGTGTGTGCCAGGGCAGGGGAGTGGGGGCAAGATTCAATGTTTCTGACAGTGCCAAGAGATCTTGAACAATGACTTTGATGAGGACTTTTTTTGATGAGGAATAAAAAGGGAAGCTTTGCCAAAGTGCTGTTTACCACGATCAGCAGCAATGACTTCAAAACAAGGAAGGAAAAAATGAAGTTGCTTGTTTAGCAGCAAATAGGAAAGTGCTTAGCAGGAGAGACTCCCTTAAGAAATTCGTAGTACCTTTAGCCAGGCAGCACCTGCCAAGATCTAAATTAAAAGATAAGACACACACCAGAGGTAAGAAAAAGTAAGGTTAGTGAAAGGCATGATGTGCAAATTACTTTGGTAACTATTTGAAAAATGTATGATAGTTACAGCAATTTCTGCATGGCTATTGTATATGTGGAACAGCATTACAAAAGGATTCAACTCCATAATGACACAGTGAATCAGGAACCTAGCATTCCCATTTCGTGATAATTTGTGGTGGGTTGGACTATACAGAGCTGCATAGGGACACTCAAGCCAGTTCTGAATGACCTGGTAGGCAGTCACCTACCTAATACGCTGTATTGTTCCTGTTTCAAATGAACTACCTTGATTATCCACCTGCGTGGCATAACAATGCAGCTGGGAGAGATGTGCCAGAGTGGGAATAGGAATTCAGGATTCCTTCTTTGTAGTCTTGCAATCTTTGGAGATCTAAAAATCACCACAAAGTGTGCTTTTGCTTTGGTACTGCAGGATAAGTAGAAAGAGTTGGGTACAACAGCTGAGGAATCAGGACTATCAGTGGAGCTGAAAGAGTGTGTGGATGCACATTACAATTTCTGTTGGGCTGCAGAAGTGGCTGGATTGGCTGAAAGAATAGCTGCTTGCAGGGTATGCCTCATCAGGGAGCCTTGGAAGTTGCGAGGATGTTGAAAGCGTGTGGAAGACATAGGCACCACAGAGCTTCTGTGACTGCACCACATAAATAGTGACTTAAAAGACATCTGTTCTGGGGAAGAAAAAAATTCTTAAGCTCTAGAGCGTGTTAAGACTTCAGGGCCACAGGAAGAGAACGTGCACAGGTGCGGTAGGACCGTACACCTGTTAAATTCCATGTGTGGGACACACCTTTGGGGGGATCTATATGGCGCACACTGTATTAGCAACATGGCCTGGAGAGGAGGGAATTATTCAGCTCTTGGTACATGCAGGAAGCAAGGACTGCATGGATCATTCCTTTCAAAGGAGTTCTGTGGGGGCTGTGTTTCTGACACCAAAATGCAGCACCTGCAGCAGGAGGAGGAAAACAGATCCTGCGTGTTCCAAAGGGTGCTTATTTGACCTCTGCTGCCTGCCTAAGAGTTGAATTGGGTGCTTCATTTCCACCTTGGATGTAGGACTGGTTCTTCCTAGAGTTCAGTGCTGGGACTAAGCAAATGGGCATTGGAACAGAAGCAGCAAGGGAGGGAAGAGTCTGTGCATCCTCACTTGCTCACTCATGTGGCAGCTGGGAATAGGTTGGCCTTTGATATCTGTCTGCTACTTAATAGACAGAAAGGAAATGTATAACTAGTACTTACAGTGAGCATGAATACAAGCTAGGTCAGCTCTAACCTTAACAAAAAGATTGGACATGTTTTCCATTGTTAGACAGCTCTTCCAAAGGAGCCTAGCTGCTCGCATCACTCCCACTATTAGAAATCAAGTAAGTGCAATAGCTGGTTTCCAAGGACACTAGATTTCCTTGACTTCTTGCATTCTTCAGAATCTTTATTCCCATTTTATTATTCATGTCACTAAAATTTCCCTTGTTCCAGTACTGGACTCCAAACTTCCAAAGTTGGGTTATACTCAATCTGCGTAGTCAAATGTTTATACAGTCCCTTCTACTAAAGTCATTAGGGCTCGCTCTCTCTTCTTTCCTGCTTTTTATTTTTCCTTATCAGAACTATTTTATAAGCTGCAATAATCAAGCCCGGTTTCATTAAGTCTGCAACCAATGTTTTTGTTTCAGCACCTGTTCCTCTCCTACTGAAAGGGCAAGGATGAATTGGAAGTCAAATGCTGATGCTCTGCTTTGGTTTCAGGGCTTCTCAGCAAGAAGTTTTAACAACAGTGGGGTTCTGTCACATCAGTGAGAGCAGGATTTGTTATTCTGAGTGTTGGTATCAGGAGATGCCTGTCATGTTCCTGGAGGCAAAGTCCTTTTCTTACAGTGTGGACAGAAGCCCTCTTTTTCTACCTATTCCTTCCTCTCATTCTAACCTTGAAGATGTTTGCAGGAAAGAAAATGAAGCTTCCGTTTAATTAGTTATCTGATTGCAAGATTTTAATGATCTTCCCTGAGACTAATTCCCTTTATTCTAAAGCACAGCAGCACTGCAAAATAGATAAATGTGTTATATGCCATAAAATCTACCAATGCCGATTATTTTTGATCAAAAGGCACCTGTATGAAGTGCACACGATTACTTCAGACATTTATATGTGAGCATTTTCTCAGTCTCATGACTGCATGTCATGGTTTAACCCCAGCCAGCAACTAAGCACCACGCAGCCACTTCCCCCTCCCCCCTCCCAGTGGGGTGGGGAGGAAGAAAGAAAAAAAAGTAAAACTCGTGGGTTGAGATAAGAACAGTTTAATAACTAAAGTAAAAATAAAATACACTACTAATTAAGAATAATAATAGTTGTAATGAAAAGAAATACAACAAAAAAAGAAATAACACCCAAGAAAAGACAAGCGATGCACAATGCAATTGCTCAGCACCCGCTGACCGATGCCAGAGCCACGATCCGCGCCTCCCGGCCGACTCCCCCCTGTTTATATACTGGGCATGACGTTCCATGGTATGGAATACCCCTTTGGCTAGTTCAGGTCAGCTGCCCCGGCTATGCTCCCTCCCAGCTCCCTCTTGCACACCTGCTTGCTGGCAGGGCATGGGAAACTGAAAAGTCCTTGGCTTAAGATAAGCGCTACTTAGCAACAACTAAAACATCAGCGTGTTATCAACAGTATTCTCACACTAAATCCAAACCACAGCACTGTACCAGCTACTAAGAAGAGAGTTAACTGTCCCAGCCGAAACCAGGACACTGCAGTAAAGGCAGATCAGATTCTGTCACTGTTAAGCCACTTGAGATACCAAGGAAGTAGAAGACTGACACAAACTTTAAGCCTGAAGTTCCTGTTGAAGTGCAGAACTGTCAAGGAGAACAGAAGCTAACATAGATACTTGATTTCAAAAGAAGAGGTGTAGGTTCTTCATTGAAACTGGTCTGATTTAATGTTAGGGATCAATGGGATCCTCATCTGCCTCCAACAGAAAGTTTTATTTACCATCTCCCATCTAGAAGCAGCAGCTCATACATCCCAATACACCTCAAGTTTGCTCCACTTTGCCTGAAAGCATGCTTATAGGTTACTGAGTTCTATGTAAAAGTTATAATATATAACCGTGCAAACTTAATGACTGCCATCTTAGTATCTTAGATACTGCAGTGACAGATCTGTTACAGCACCACTGTATTAGGCACACCTATAGTCAAAATAAAAATTAAGCTTTATCTTTACCTAATAAATGGCAGTATCTTGATGGCCTCAAGATTTAGACTATCAGCCCTAAGCACCTTAACATTCAATTGATACCCTCTATTGCTGAACTTATGGAAAGTCACAGTGACTGGGAAAATCAGATGGCTAGGGAAAGCATTGTCCATTCTTAAGGCTAAAGTGATGGATGAACCCACAAAAGGTCTCGGTTATATGAGCTGCTCAGTCGTAGATCTCCTTTGAGCTTGGACAAATTGCAGAACATCTCAACCTTTCAGGGCTTCAACAATGTCTAAAGTTTTCATGGAAATCTGTCAGACAAACATACATGGAGAAACTGGATTGGGACTTACAGGTGTGACTATAAGTAACGTGATGTTTTGCCGCATTGTAGATTTGTGGCTTGGATACCAGTAATCAGGCTAATACAACAGACAGTTGATTAAGATATTGCTCTTTCTATACCACTTTTTTGGTAGCAAATAAGTGCAGTTAATTGCATTGTGTATGCAAGCTTGTTTGAGCAAGGAAAATGCTATTCATTCCACGTTTGCACACATGAGCTTCTGTGTGCATAAGAGCATATCTCTTCTTTTAAACTGCTCTGCTAACTTATTACCAGGTCCTCTCTTTGCAATGCATTTGACAGCAAAGACTCGATAACTGTTATTAGTGCTCAGCTACCTTGCAATTGTGCTGGGATATTACAATTGTACCTTAGTCCCTGGGAAAAATATTGCAACAGTGTGCTTCCTGGTCCATATCTGAGGAAAAATTATCTTAGCTTTACATAACCCTCACCTTTCAATTCTTGGGTTTTGAAATAGGAAGTTCCTAGGTAGATATCTGTGTATTTACAATATCTATTTTCACATCATGCTCTCTATTATTTAAATTCTTAATTACTCCTTTAACTGCAGTGCCTTCCTGTTCTCATTTCCAAAGTGTCATAGTGTGATGCAGCTGAATGGCAAGAGATCTTCCCTTTTTATTCAGCTGTCAGCTCTCCTTTGGCTGGAGGACTTAACTATGGTGGGATGATACGGTTTCATGTGCTGCAGCTGGCAATCTGAGCTTGGGGCAGAAGATGAGCACTGGGTACCGTCTGCTTGTGTGGCTGATACGGGGCTGTGGCACACTCCTTGCTGGTGCGGGTCACTGTCCAAAGGGGAGGAAGATCTCTGAGCGGAGGTGAATGCCAGAGAGGTATGAGGGCTGTTTGCTTCCTGCTAACAAAGCTGACAGTTGCTGATTATTAGTACTGCTGTGGACTAGCATTGAATGTGCTCCTTTGTAAAAGGTGAAAAAGGGGCTCCCTCAAGAGATCAGAGCACCCCATTGCCCTTGTCTGTATTTTATGTTCCTCTTGAACACTGCCCTCTCTCCTATACTGTTGACTAGCTGAGGGACATGTTAACTCTGAGTCCAAATGCAAGGGTAGCAAGAAAATCTTCTGGAGGCAGAGGTTTGAATTTGTACAGTTGTTGCCACACTAAAGCTCTGATGCTTATTGTTAGATTCTTTAGATGCTCTTACAGCACAATAAATACAGAGATATTTGCAGCTGCAGAAGGATATTTCCTACATGTTGCAAAGTAAGATATATACTCATACCATCAAATCAAGTTTTCTGTACTGTCTAAACCAAGTAATATTCATATAGTACAGATTTATATCAGAAAATTCCATTTACTTCTTTCATATTTTAAAGAGATGTAGTCTAGATTTAAAGGATTCAATAATGTTTAATTTAGTCAGAGTATGTCCTGCTCCTTAGATATCCGTGCATTAAAGATTAGTAGTATTGTTAATACAGGTCAGTCTTACAAAACTTAAAGGCAGCCATAAAAACTTTAAGTTCAGGAAGTTCAACTCAGGAATAGCCTCTACTATTGCAACACTAAGAAATATAGAGGGAATGGTGAGATCAGATCAGAAATTAGAGATTTCATCTGTTCTGTAATTTGCTGCTGACATCAGTTGGCAGGGAGATAATCATTAACAGGATTAATGCAGTAAAGATTATACCATCTACGTGATATTTTTTTACTCTTTCCCCTAGCATGACAACCTTTTAACCAACTTTCCCTGGTAAAGACCAATTTAGCTAAAAGAGGAGGATTGCAAGAAAGTATTCTGAGGCAAGGGTCTATTTCTTTGTCAATCCACTTTCTTCTTCCTGATCTCTGATTTTGCAGTCTAAGGGCTCACACGAGCTGCATTCACATTACTCACGGTATACGGCCACTTCCTTGTGGTAATGGCCTAGTGCAGACTTCTTATCGTCAATTGTGGGTTAATCTAAAAAGCTGGAATCCTGATCACAGTGGTATGAAAGGGTCAGAGAACAAATTACAGGTAAATATTCTTATGTTTCCAGGGACCACAGTGAAAAACATTCTCCTTATCTTCAAAGGGGTTATTAGTGGCTGCTCAGCTTCCACATCTTTAGTAGGTATTCCAGATGTAATGGACTCATAGTGGGATCTCATTGAAACAAGCAGCACTGTGAGCTTGCTAGGAAAGAACCAGGTCCTCTAAACATTGAAGAGGAGCCAACAACTAATGGTGTGTTGTCACTGATTTTTTTTTTCTGAGATTGCCAAAAATTCAGTGACAACAGTCACATTGACTTTAAGAGAAAGAGTCAACAAACCCTTGTTCAGAGAGGTCTATATCACAAATTCTAAAGCTACTTCAACTGGGGGAGCCTTGTGTGTCTGAAACTTGCATGTTTCTCCTACAAAAAGGAATTTTAACACCATTTAAAGACTTAGTTCTTTTACTCATGTCACTAGTCTTAAATTCAGATGCAATGTAAGGAATTTTCTTCTTGTCATGTATGTGGAAAGGGGAGCTGGGAAGCAAGATCTAATATTGCTTTAACATCTCCTCACAGGACTGGAACAAAGAAGGATCTGGACAAGAAATGGTGTTTTGTCTTTAAGACTCTGTAAAGTCTCCCCAAACTGGGATGAAGGGACTATTTTAACCTCATCCCTCCTTTTTTACCTTGTTCCATCTTCTTCTATGATTCCAATGAATTTTGTCTTAGTGAGAACTTTCCCTTATTATATCTCTCAACCTCTGGCCCATAGACCAGATTTTATTAAAGTCTAATGAGGCTTTTAAAAGATTCAAAGGTTTGAATAATTATCAAAACAGTCCATTCCTGCAATAAATTTTACAAACAGGCCTTTTGTAATACACTCCTAATCAGAAAACTTCATTGGGTGTTAGTCGTAGGCCAGTTAACTTTGGTGTATTCCTAATGAGTTCTCTTAGCCTTCAGGCTGGGGGCAGGATCCATAATTCTTCTCATTCTTGCTAATAACGATGACCCAGTTCAGTTATTTGAGAAGGGGTTCATCGCTACCTCAGAGCACCATCTCAGGATAGTGGAGATGGCTCTGTTCGTGTGTTTGATTTCTTGCTGTGACATGAGGAATACTTTAGTACTTGGAGGCAGGCCTTCCTCAAAACAAAAAATGTGACCAGTGCAGAAGCTATGGGTGACAAGGGTCCCTTGTCACAAGGGGCTGAGCAGAGTTCTTGCTTGTGCATCCCCAGATATTGCCAGCTGAAGATGGTCTGACACTGGTTTCCCAACAATGCAGAGGCAGAAGTGGTTAATGTTGTGCCCAATACCAATCTACACCTGGTGGTCATGTAAGATATGACCATCTAAAAGGCTGAGTCTAAAAGGTCTACTATTACAATAACAGGAATGTTACATTTCTAACACTTGGACTGTGTGAAGTTCATCACCCTCCATAGTGAACTGGCCTTTAGATATGAAATTCCCTTGAAGACAATAAGTGCCGTTAATCTGCAGCCATACAAATGAGATGAGAATTTTCCTGAGAACTCTGAAAGGCCCAGAAAAAGCAAGATGCTGTTGTCACAGATAATGTCTTTTCCTTCAGATTATGACAGCAAATGTGTCCTCAAGCAACCCTGTATGGCATACAGTGGTGGTGACATAGTGACATATTCTGGCAGCCTACATGGCAGTACATACTTAGCTGTTGGAGCTCTTGTGGATGGACTACACAGCCATACCCCTGGAGGCAGATTAATAACAATGATTTGTAGTAATTATTGTGGCCACAACTATGAAGGACGGCACTGAGTTTTTCCTTACTGCTCATGCAGAATAGAGCTGTCATAGACATTTTATGGTCAGTACACTCTGAATCTCATTTATCTTGCCATAATAATTGTAACATAAATATTCCCACATGAATATTTAAGAAACTGCTTTCCTTTGGTATTTTATGACATTTGCATAATTATCACTGAAATTTGTGGCAGATTCAAACTGTCAAGCCTGTTTACATTGCAGTGGAAAAGTATTTACTGATCCGTACAAATGTTACATTTGCATCTGTAACAGAAAATGCATACCTCTTCAGTTTGCTAATGAGAAAAATTATACATCTGGTTAAAGAAACTTTGTCAGAGGCAGAGCTGGCATTTCCTGTATCCCATTAATGTATGGATACACTTCTTTCCCCCCTGGAATTTCAGTCAACTCTGAGAACATGTTGTTGAGTAAATTGAGTGGTGCCAGAATTTATATGAAGTATTAAACCCCAGGCTTCTGAGCCGTTGACTTATAATAGTCACAGTCTCATTTGGCTGGCCAAGTAACAAGTACAGCATTAATATGGGATTTAAAACTAGAAGAACAAAATAAATGGGACATTGTCCTGTTCTTTAAAGGGCTGAACATTTGGGGCCTCAAAAACAGCATCTGAGAGAGGAGGTGCCAAATACCTGACAGGATTTAGCGCCAGGACACTCAGCTCTCCATTGCAGCTGTTAAACCTCTGACTGATAAACTGGATGCAAACCTGCAGTAAGACTCTGTGCAAAACAGCTCAGGTCCAGTTAGGTTTATTAGCTTAGCCTCAATAGAGATCAAATGAAGCAGCACTGGTCCAAAGCTGCCTTTGAGGGACCATAAACTCAAACCTGGGGGAACATGATGGAGCTATACCCAAAGGGCTCTTCAGGAGTCAGAACAAGTCCAGATGGATTTGGTACATCTGGGTTGGAGCTGGCCATGCTAGCTCTCAGCTGGTTTTGTGCAGAGAGATTTAGCGTCTTGTGTTAACTGCACAGGAGAAGAAATCAGAGGACTTGGCTCACTGTCAGTCCAAAGAGTCAAGCACCAGCTGCAACTCAGTCTTCTTGTCCTGCTGGATGCAGAAGAAAAATGATGCACTCTGTAATTGCAAAAAGAAACTGAATTACAAGAATTAGCCTGAAGAGGCAAAAGTTCAAATATCAGGGTTCAGCTTCCAACCAACGTGGGTCTGGCTTAGAAAAGACTAGTGTTTTGAGATATATTAGGTTCTCTTTGTCTTTGGAAACTTCCAGGTATACTTCATGAAATTCCAGACTTGTCCCTTGAATTAGAAAGGCTACAGGTTTTCTTGTCATACAACTGAACTTGACATTCCTGTTAGCAGGAACTGGGACACTCAGTAATGCATCGGTATCTATGAGACTTGAAATAAAAACAGCACCACATCCTTCTGAACTGATGACCCTATATAGTCCCAGACTTCTTGCTCTACTGATTGCCTTAAAAAATTTATATGAGATCTTTAACTGGATAGGTCAAAGATAGTTATCAAAATGCCTTGCTCTGTTAATACAAGAGGTATGATAGAGTCAGAAATGCTTCTTCGGCATTAAGCTACTTAAGAAAAACATTCTTGTTTAGATCTAGGGTTTTATTTTGTACCAAAGTCTATGCTAAACTGAGAAGCTTGATCATTTCACTTTAACTCTCCATCATTTAAAATTATATTCTTAAGTATTTTTGCCCAGTCATGATAGTGGCCTTCACGGTAACAATTAACTTAAAATGTCCAAGAAGTGAATAAACTGTGAAAAATATCTTTGTATTAAATACATAGAAGGATGAAGCTGCTTCTTGGCTCCAAACACTTAATTAAGTTCCTTCCTTCCATGACTCTTTCCTTTAATAAATGCAGCTACCTCATTCTAGCCATTAAAAGTCTAAGTGAATCATTAGTTCTTTTCTATACAAGAATATATTATATTTGTCTTTTAAACTGTTCTTTCTGTTACCTGTGGAAAATCCTAAAGTTTTTTCCTCCTATCTTGGGTAATAGGGCTTTTAAGTGCTCTTGTCACTTGCGCACTACACCACTATATTTCTATCTTTAAATGATGCCCATGAAATTGCATATAATTCATAAGAATTGCTCTGAAACATTTATCTGGGGTTAAGGTATTTCTCATTTGTGGGCATATTCACACTAGGAGCCTGTTTTATAGATGTTTTTAAATCTTCCTTTGGAACTGAATTTGTTTTCCCAATACAGGTGCTGTTTGCATCTCTATTTGCCCATGGCCTAAGGTTTATGTAATTTGGACATGTGTTTAAGCTGGAAAATTGTCATAAACTTTAAAATCTTAGTCTGAGTTTAAGCAATTTTTGAAGAGGGTGTCATGGTTTAACCCCAGTCAGCAGCCAAGCACCAAGCAGCTGCTCCCTCACTCCCCCGCCGCCCCCCACTCCCAGTGGGATGGGGAGGAGAATCAGGAAAGAAGGTAGAACTCGTGGGTTGAGATAAGAACAGTTTAATAACTAAAGTAAAATGTAATACTAACAATAATAATAATGAAATATAATAATAATAGTAACAAAAAGGAATATAACAAAAAAAAGAAGAGGGGAAAAAAAAGGAAAAAAAACCAGTGATGCACAATGCAATTGCTCACCACCCACTGACCAATGCCAGAGCTGTGATTTGCGCCTCCCGGCCAACTCCCCCCAGTTTATATACTGGGCATGACGTTCCATGGTATGGAATACCCCTTTGGCTAGTTCAGGTCAGCTGCCCCGGCTAGGCTCCCTCCCAGCTTCTTGCACACCTGCTTGCTGGCAGAGCATGGGAAACTGAAAAAATCCTTAAGATAAGCGCTACTTAGCAACAACTAAAACATCAGCGTGTTATCAACATCATTCTCACACTAAATCCAAACCACAGCACTGTACCAGCTACTAAGAAGAGTTAACTCTGTCCCAGCTGAAACCAGGACAGAGGGATATAGTGTTTTGGTTTGTGTCCTCTGTAGTTCAAACTGAAACGCCATGGTGTTAGGTCTCCTCTGCATTTCCTCCATTTTTTTAAAAATTTCAACTTTTACTCATCTGTGTGATAACTGGAATGTTGTCTCAGTCCTGGGCTGGGGCCAGAGACGATCTCCATGGAGGAGGAAAAGAAGTAATGGTAGAAACTGGGCACCTGAAAGCATGGGGAGTGCCTCCTGCAACAGGGTTAGTGCAATAGGGCGACAATTTTTTCTGTTCTTTCTGCAAAGTGTCCAACTTTCAACTTTAATTTCCTACTTTGCTGTAAGCCCTCTGACATTTCTTCTACAAAACCTTCTCATCCCCGGATGTGATTGACAGCTCCAAGCTTTCCCTGCGATGGAGGAATCCCGGGCCCAAGTTCTCATCTCTTTCACATCCCAGACAAGTATCTTGATCAGCTGGGGCTTTAGATCAGTATTTCCGTACCCCTCCAAAGGAGGCTATGTGACAGCTGTGACTTGAACATGGATGAAGAAATATCCAAATGTATTTCTGGGGCTTCAGTTTATTTTGACAGCAGTGTGTCTTAGGGCTTCAGGGAAGGCGTCTGCCAAAATCTGCCCAATAAATAAATTACTTTGTGCTGAGCACATTTTTTTCAGATTCTCTGGTCAGTAGCAGGCTCTCCCCTCATGGCACAAAAATCCTGTGAAATTTAACCTCACAAAAAGAAACTCTGATTTCTCTGGCTCACAGGGTGTTGGGCCACTGAGGTAGAATATCTGTGTATATAATTTTCTATGCAGCATACGAAGCTAGATGAAGAATGAATGGCATTAAAGGAGAAGAAAGTGTGATGACGAGCTCTGCACAGCGGACCCTGATGTGTCCGTGAATGTTAACAATCGACTCTTTGTTGGGCTGGGGAGCTGAGCGTATGACCTGAGCACATGTGAAATGGGACAGGGTCCAGACTTAGATGCACACAGTACACTTTTCAAAAACTTGTGGCAACTGCTGTCTGAAACCTTAGAAGTAAGCCTCCTCTGATTCAGTTGTGCTTGATTTATATTAACAACCTAAGGACCTGACAAAAGAATTCCAGGTGTTCAGGGCTTTTCTTATTATCCTAAAATTTCCTCAATAGCATTTCATTGTAGGGGTCAAAATCTTTGATTTTTTTTTTTTTTTTTTTTTTTACTTGGAAAGTTTTTCTTTTGGTTCATTTATAGGGTCAATATTAATGCCATCTGACATGTAGACCCCAAAACAGAAGATATGGGAAGAAGCTAAATTATAAGATGAGGAAAGTGGAAAGCAATTTCAGCAAATCCAGGTTCTAAAGAATTAAATTGCTCAGCCATGCTCCAGGAAGAAAATTTATGCTCAGGTTACAGAGCAAGGTTTGGTTTAATTGACTGTGTTGTAATTTTCCCACACCCTTTGGTCACAGAAATCAGATGCAGTTCTCTGATGCCTGCGGTGTCAAACCAGACATGGTCTGAGTTATCTGAGAGCAACCAAAGCTCACTAATGGAACCTTGTGGTGTGCGGAACAAATGTGTTTATATTGCTTGTGTTCCTCTTAACCAGAGAGTTACAGACAGCCAGGCTACATACAGCACTTTTCGGGAAAGATGCTGAGGATGCTCTTATCTCTCCATTAGTTGCTTGAGTGACAGATATCTATACCTTTGAGGAGTTGACTGACATAGAAGTATAAGTAAGGTCTAGCTTGAAAACATACAAACTTTTAAATTCAAATATCCTTTTCATCTGCTCTTGAAAGACCTTTTTAAAAACAATTTAATACATTTATTCCAAGTAGAGATCAAGTTTATATTTTTTCTAGAGAGGTTAACAGTAGAAAATGATTAAGAGCCCAAATTTAGAATATTAATACACTGTTATTTTGCTTAAGATGCTCTTGTACTTGTGCTAATATAAACTTGCCAAAATACTTAGAAATATAAATACTATACTACAGTCATAATAAACAAGCAAAATAAATTTGGAAATACACAATGCTTTGAGTTCCCAAGTTAATGGTGTATGCATGTACACGTAACACATTTTCTTTATTTAATAATTTAAGTTTAGTCCTTTTCAGCAGGATTCTAACTCATGGTACAAATTAGCAAATTTCTACAAAAATTTGTCAGGGAGAATCCTATACAAATGTAAACCATTTATAACTGTTCTAGGATGCTTAAGACAAAAACCCTAATTACAAAAATTGCAAGAATGAAAGGATCTGAAAATAGTGAGTAATGACTTTGAGCTTAAGTTCAATGATTATTATCTCTCTGTCAATGAGTGAAATGAGTATAATCTACTACTAAAATGGAGCAATTAAGTTTTACATCAAGGAGCATGTTCAGTTACAATTACCAATTAATTCCACAGCATTTTTCTCACTTCCGCTTAATTCAGTGAATAACATTATTTAAGCTTCCTAACTTCTCAGCTACTCAAAATACTTCATGGAAACAGTAGACACAGCTATTTCTTCCCTATAGTGCAATAAGCTGGCCTTGCACCCAAAACCCAAAGACAAGAAGGTTCAGTCACCCTTTCAACAGGATCAAAAAATTCTCTTTCCCAGTTGTCAAAGCGGTCAGAGTACAGCAGCGTATGAGCCAGAGCACACATCCCAGGTTGTCTTCCCTCACTGAAGGGGTACAGTGCGTGGTCACCCTACTGACTGGAAAGCAATTAGTGTTTTCATAATCTCACACTTATTACTACTTTTATTTTTTACATCAGCCCAAATTATGGCTGGGATGTTATTGTGATGAAATGAGGCAGGCATAATATGGATGTGTAGTAATATGATATTCACGGTGTAATTCAGGCTCCATTGACAAGTTATTAATTTAAAATGTCAGCAGGAATGCATCCCTGCTGCGAGATGAGGGCCACCTCTTACATATGTGTCAAACTCAGTTTTCTTCTCTCCCTGCCTCCTTGAAAACCAGCAGAAAGTCTGTGAATTCCCTTCAAATATAAATTGTGACGAAGACCCAGAGGCCAACGTTGCTGTATTTTGTTTCTCAAGCCCAGGAGAGCATGGGAGCCCCACGGGGCAGCTCAAATGCAGCCAGCAGCTTCAAAGTGCCACCTGAGGTGAAACTCTGCTGGACCTCGGCCTGGGGAGTGTGCCAAGCGGGACACACTGAACTAGTGTCACCCTGGCTCTGCCATCTCCCAGCCCTTCTGTCTGCTTCCGAGGCTCCAGGCATCATGGTGGGCTGGGAATGGCGGGTCTACTGCCCTCCTTTCCCTCCTGACTGCTGGTCCTCCCTTGCTTCCTGTGTACGCGGCACCTGGAGGAGATTTCCACAGCCTGAACTGCTGCTTTTCGTCCCGGTGAGGGGTCAAGCCCTTGGCATGGATAGCCTCACAGCTGCCTTTTTTACAGAAAAGTAGCTCAGACCGCAAACCTACAATGGCCAAATCTATGAGGACTTCTCCCTCAGCAGAGGGGAGGAACAAGGCGCAAGCCTGAGCCAGCAGAGCCACCCCGCAGGCAATGCTGCTCTTGGTGCAGTGTAGACCTGTCCTGAGGCAGCATGGACTGGCACCAAGAGCCAGAGAGGCCCCAAGGAGAGATCGAGATGGCTTAAAAGCATGCGTGCATTTCCCCAAGCCCAGGGCTCACCCTGGTGCAGTCCCAATCTGACCACATGCTGTGTCATTGGTTGTTTCTGTTGTTCAAGAGCATTTTCTCAACATGCTGATGTTTCTGTGCACTCATGTCTGTGTTGTGAAAACCGGGACACTGTGCTGTGCCACCAGTCATCTGAACACGCAACCCCAGTTACTCTAAGAGATGTGCTTGCTGCTAAGCCCTTCCTCCTTGGTGGCAAAGCTAGCTTTGTTCAAACTTGCTCTTTCAAGAGGATGTCAAATAAATTCTTCCAAAGTGCATCTACCATATCTCTCATTGAAGCCCTGCATTACATATCTATGGATTTGTGTGCTTCTATCCTTGCCTTATGTAGCTGACATGGACTTAGTCTGACCTGCAAGTGGCAGTATATGGCTTAAAATGCTTCCTTCTTCCATGGCTCTTTCTCATGCAGCTCGATGACATTCGGAAGGAAGGATAATTGGAGGGCTGACTGAATTCCCCTGACTAGGGGCTTACTTAAACAATCTTCTTGTCTGAATGGTGTCACACAGCTCACTATTATTCCTAATACTGCTCAAGCATAGGAAAAGATTTTGAATTGCTTTCTTTTCTCAAGTTGTTTTAAAGCTGCTTTTTATAGTAGTCAAAACATTTCTTTCCCTGCATATTTTGAAGGCTTTAATTTCCTATGTGAATGTTGAAATAGTGCTGCATAGCTAATTTCTACATAATGCTTGGGTGTCATCATAAATATACATAGAGAAATAAGTACATGCAGTCAACAAAAGAAACTTAACTTGTGCACATGATTTCTTTTGCAAAACCAGTGTTAAAATTCTCTTTGTTTTTTTGGTAGCAGGATAAACTTTTTGCATTGCTGCAACACTTCCCAAGCCTTTCTGCTGACCCAACATGACAGTAATAGGGTTTAGTCAGATCCCATGGCAATGCACTGAGTATAAACAGATGACATTGCTCCCTATTTTTTAAATCTTACTGACCATAATCTGTGGCCACTCTTCCATAAGGAATTGCTGAAGTTGCTCCCAGGCAAGACTGACGTCTCATACCCCTGAGATGAGGCAGGGAGAAAATTGGATCGATCCAAGCACCACACAGGTTTTGTCAGTTGGAGAAGGCAGGGACACCAAGACTGCTTATTCCCCATAGGGGCAGCCCCACCCTCAGGCAGGGCAGAAGTAGACGATTGCCCAAATGACCAGCAAGGATTAATATTTGTGTGATAGATTCTGCTAAAGATTTCCTGGTTTTTATGCCAACAAAGTGGTTCAAGTTTACCTGTGAAAGGTCAAGAACAGAATAGTCTTCTCCGCTTTCTTCTGAGAGACTTCAGCCTGGTTTGTTTATTTGTTGATTGTCACCCAAAGTTTGAAAATAGCTTGAGTGACACCCTACAAACCTCTGTTTTAGAGATGGAGTAAGAAGGCAGAGTTTATACATACTGGATGTTATTCTGCTGTCTCACGCGTGAGTCAGCCTTCCCTAGGCAATCGTAAGTGACGCTCTTCTCTCTGCTTCCCATCCTCCCTCTGCTTTATGTGTGAAGGTGCTATGCTTCAGCCTTGTCAGCTGCAAGTCTGGTGCTTTTTCACAGGCTTTAAAAATAAATCTTAAAAGAAACTATTCTGTTCTGTTTGGCTATAAAGGACATTGAAATTTTCGTATATAGCATATCATGCATAAAAATAATTGCTGCGACTGCACTGTACAAGTACTTATTGTTCTGAGGTAAAATCAAGAAGTTTCACAAGTGAAAAATATTACTCTGAAAAAAAAGTCTGTGCTTTAAGAAGTAGAGAAAAACAGCTGTATCAGTGGCAAACCAGAACACAGAGAGGGTTTTATTTGTAAGTCAGCCTTTTTATGGTACTCATCAGAATCTCTTTAGTACCTCATAAATATGAATTAATTTATGCTCATAACTCTTCTATGAAGTATGGAAATATTATTTTCTTCAGTTTAGAAAAGGGAAAATGGGCCACAGAAAGATCAAACGAATTGCCCAACATCATAAAGATCACCTGTAGTAGAGCAGAATAGAAATGCAGATTTCCAGAGTCCTGGGCCACACTTTTAACCACAGAACAATCTTTCCCTCAAAGAATTGTTGGTATCTACAAATCAGCCCCACTTTCAGGACAATAAAAACATAGTGACAAAGATGAAGTGCTTCATCTGGAAATCTCTGAGATTTGAAAGCATTTAGATGCTAGTGAAGTTTCCAAAGGTTAACTTTAGATTCAGCTATGTTCATAAGGTAGCAAGATTTTAAAAAATAAATTAAAATATTCCATAAAAATAGGAATTACAGATGAAGAGGGAAATCATGAGCTTAGGGGGTTTTTAGGCTTTTCAAATGTACATCTGAACTCTTCAAAGCACCCATGAATATCCTATTTTTAACACCATGGTTCTCTGTCTCCTGTCAGTTTTATGATCCTCAGTTTCAGAGGTGATATAAAACATATTCTTCAGTCAGTATGCTGATGGTTTCATTCCCATGCTAGGTCTGCCTAAACCCCAGTGCTCTGAACCCAGCAAGGACAGCCCTGAAGTCTGGAGACTTTTAGAATTATAAATATTTCTGGTTCAATTTTCTCCAGGAATACCAGGAGTTCTCAAGTAAGAGAAGGCCTACATTGTGCTAGATAGAAAGCAGCTGATGCGAGACAAAGTCCCGGATCATCCTTTTCCTCGGTGCTCTCCAACTGCAATTAGACACAGTCATGGGGACAGGGAAGACATTACGAAAGGCGCAGTGACGTGTCAGGGGTAACACTGTGACAACTGGAAAGCCAGCAGAACAGCCCAGAACCTTACCTCTTTTAATAGATCATGACTGCATTGCATTGCAAATACTGTTTATGTATTTTGTTTGTCTTTAATGGTAAGTAACCAGCTAGCAATAGGATGCTAACACAGCCTGGAAGGAGTTAATTGTACATCCAGCTGCATGACACTATATTAAGTAATGTATATTTCACTATGCCTAAGATGGGAATGGCTTTAAAACAAGAATCTGTGTTTGCTGGCCTGTGCCCTGAGCTTTTCTTCCACTTTTAACTTTTCCTGTCCATTTCCCACCACAATAATGTTGTTAAATCCTGGCCCTTTGCACAGTTTCCTACTAACCTGAAAGTTTCGTTCGAGATGCTACGTGGGACTTTTGGACTGGTTACTTTCATCTCAGCCTCATCTGTTCAGTGTCCTAATCTTGAACATAACAATGTTTTAGGTTTAAGACTTCTTCTGGACCCGGAATATATGTCCCTATGAGTAGGAAGTCTCCAGGGTGATATTAGTGGGGAAATTAAGTAGAAGGCAATGTGGGAGAGAACATGTATATCTATGTAATGCAGCCAATGATGTCTGTGATCAAAGCAGATGGGGAGAATGTCATAACCAAAGAGTTGCATTGTCGCCATAACAAAATGCTTCTTGCTACACGTTGCACGAGTTGTGGTGCCTGTCCCTCAGTGAGAAGTGCCATAGGAGTTTGCCTGACTGGCCAGTCACAGGGATCACAAGCAATCTCTGTGCAGCTACATTCAACAGCACTGCTCTGCTGATCTCACTGCTCTGCCACTTCAACTGAAACAAGTCTCAATTGCAAAATGTTTCTTGCTTTGAACTCTAAGGCATGTGTGTGGTGTCACGTTGCATAATACACACTGTTCAACCGTCGATGCATAAATGCATTTGCCTTGTGTTACTAGGAGTGATGTTAGCCTACAGGTATTTCTCATGTATGCCTGTGTGTGGCAAGAGAGATTGATAGATTAGAAAGTCTAAAAGAGCCATCTGTTGTTCCACAATAGCACAGTACAGAGCCATTCAGTGTCTGCTTGTTTCTGCACCTACCTCTGCAAAATGCTGTTTACCTGACAGTCTAGGAGGTAGAAAGTAGATTTTTAAAGTACTTTTTTTCCAGTGAAACCTGACAATTCGGACTCCTGCTTGAAGATGGAGTTGTGCTCAGAACCCAAGTAGAAACCCTTTTGGAAAGCAATAGGGAAGGGGTCATGTGGCTGATTTCTTGTAGCACCAATTGCTCAAATCTTAAAATAATTAAGTAAGAAGCAGTAGTTCTAATCCCACTGTGGTTTGTTTTTTTTCTCTGACCATCTGTGAACAGAAGTGTCTTTTCCCTCAGTGCTGAAGTAAGGGAAGATTTAGCAGGCAGTGGAGACCACAAGAGAAATGACTGAAGGACTAGGGGCCTCCTGGGATGCTCATCACTGGAGAAGAAGCAGTGGTATCTGAATAAACACAAGCAGTACCTGTTACCGCGCTCTCTCAAAAAAAAAAGCCCTGTCTTGCTCCTTCTCTGAAGGGGAATAAGAAAAGACCAACTATGGCCTGCAACCATGCGGAAGTTGGGAGTATAGGAAAAGAAAAGCCATCTTCTCCCAGAGAAGGATGATCACAGGCACATTGAACTGTTAGGTCTACCATTTCAGGGTGTGAGCAGCCTGAAAGAATAAAGCCTCAAGGAGTCTTGAGGACATTTAAAAATGCAAGGGCAAAGTGGAAATAAAAGAAGAAAAACCAGATGAATAAAAAGGGGAAAATATGTCAAATAATATGGAGCTTAGCCGACAATTAAATGATAGAAAGAGGTAATTACTGAAAGACATGCAAACAAACAAGAAAGAAAAGATTCATCACAAGCCTTTAAAGAAGAGTAGGAACGGAAAGTCAGTGTCTCCCGCAAATATTCTTGGAAGCTTTTTTTTCTTAATTCAGTTCCATATGCTTAGAGCTGATCCCATCTTTAGAGTTGATGGCTTATGCCTTTCTATCAAGCATTTTTTCTCAGCTGTGCTAACAAGTTTTTTGGGCAGGAATGCAGTGCTATGTTTAACATGGAAAATAGAAAAGCCTACTTTAAAGACTTTCAAGCTTCCTGAAACTCCTGCTTTTTGAAAAGCCGTTTGTTCCAAGATACACTCTATTGAAGAACAATAAACAAAGGCCAACTGCTTGCTGTTCATGGCTGTTTTTATAGCCAGGAGTGGTGTATGGGCCTATTTGCTGAGAAGTATTAACTGTTTCTCAGGCTCTTTTTTTGACAAAAATAGGATTCCTTACAGTTTGTGCCATAGCACTTCCATGCAAAAAGCATGAACAAAAACCAGGCAGTAACAAATAAACTCTATATGTTTTAAAGTAATAGTCTTAGATTCTGCTTTAAAGCACCTCTGAGAACCTGTTATGGCAAAGCAGATTACTCCAAATTGGTACCTCTCTCACCATAGGTAATATTCTTTAATAAGGTCTTCAGTGAGGTATTCACAGTGCATTTGCAGTAGAGAATTTGCAGTTCACATGCACTGTTCAGAGAACTTTTAGGGCATGAGGTGCACAGGGATGATTGATAAGCAGCATTAGCTTTCACCAGAAAACCGACTAAAAGAAACCCAAGACTTCAGCTTTATCACGGATATAGATGTGAGTATTTTTGCAAGTGATGGGATGGATATTGCATCATTGCGGCAAGCTCTGCTCCCAGTTAGCAGGTGCTGAAGCTGACAGCGTGTGCCTTGCTCACTCGCATGCTCAAGGAGCAGGAGCTCTGCCAGCTGCAGTATCCTGCCAGCTCCCCAGATCACAGCCTGCAGGGGCTGGAGGGATGGCACAACACAGAAACTCATTTACAAGTGCCTGAATTTCCACGTTTCAGCTGCCCGGCTGAGGAATCGAGAATTTCTCAGCTCAAGATATTTCAGGGTCTTTTCTCAACTGGGGACTCAGAGAACCTTTCCAAATACAAGGGAAGCATTTTAAATGCAGCAGACTAAAGTGATGTCACTAGGGGTGACATCAGATTTCCAGGAAGTCAAGGAAGATATGAGTTTGCTGTGTGTGCATATCTGCTGTCAATTTTGCATGTGCTGACGTATTTTTCTCTGACTTTTCCTTTCTTCTGATGAGCTCACAGCCATTTCTCCCCCACATTGCAAGTGACAACTTAAACACAGTGGATCCTGTCTGCGCTCCTCAGCAAGCAAAGGCCTATTTGTATTTCTGTATCATTGCTAGGTTCAGTGGGATATATTTGAGAAGAGGATAGCTCTCCCAGCTGCAGCCTGCAATCTGACTCCATGAAAAGCTTTGGTATCAAACCTGATCTCAGTGAACTATGAGCCACCTGAGTGCCTAACCCAGTAACTTTGGCTGTCCAAGTGCAGGGTGGGATTATTGGCTGGCTGGATATAAGCATGTGAGTTTTCAAAGAAGCAGAGGGAATTGTGATGTAAAGGGGGAAAACAGTTTGGAAACTCAGCTGTTTTGCAGTGTTTAGGGTCAAATCCTCCCGTCCTTGCTTCTGCTGAATAGCACTAATTAGCTTCCCTGATGCGCCCCCCAGGAGTATTTGCGTAGAAGGAGAAAATGAAGATGTCAAAATCACTCCTCTGTTGTTTTGCACCAGGAGTGCTGGTTTAGCAGCGAAGATGACAGCAAGTTATGAAATCTTGTGTCCCTTCTGACGCTGGGAACCCCGAGATTGATGCAGCGTCAGACTGACTTACAGTCAGGGTACGGCACACGGCGCAGACTTCCCATCAGGGGTGAGATTCACCGGCATTGCAGTCTTCAAAGTTTTTGCAGGACTTCCTTAGAAGTAAAATATGCTGCTTCCTTTCAAGATAAAGACAAGGACATGCTGGTGGCACCATCACAGGTGCCAGATGAGAGCAACCTTCAGGCTTTTCCATTAGGATTATCCAGTTAAGTTTAGGTTTGAGGATACGTACAACACAGCATGGTCCTGAAGGCCAAGCAATAAGTGCAGCACAGTACGGCACAGCACAGTGCGTGCCTGTGCCTGCACCTGCTCAGGGCAACTGGTGCATGGATCTCAAGCTCCTCGATGTACAATAGTCTGGTTAGGACAGCTACATATGCTCTGCAGTCCTAAGTGGATGCGAGATGTCCCCGGAGGAAAACACATCCAGTTCTGGACAAAACTTGTAAATGGCTTAGCTTTCATGGCTGACTTTTCATGGGGAATGTTCTGGGTAATACTAGCTTTTCCAGTGCTTTCTGCGTAGAAGCGCTTGTATCACAGTGACTAAAAGAGCTGTAATTGCATGGGGAGGAGTATTTCCATGTCATTTGCACTAGCTGCACGTTGGTGAGAAGTCACAAACAGGCATGGGACTCAGGCAACCGTGTTGGTAATTCCCAGAAGAAAGCACATGGGATCCAGCTTCTCTGCATTGCTTAACCCTAGCACTGCAGAGACTGCTTCCAGGGAGGAAAGGACAGTTTCTTCTCCCTGTTTGCTTCAGTAATCTTAATCACAACGGACACTGCCAAGGAACAGCACTCTGTTGGTGCCAAATCTAGGCTGTGAGAAATGGGCCTTGGTCCACTTGGAAAGCACCACAGCCTGCCACCTCCTGGCCTGCAGATGCCCCGGGTGAACGGTCCGGGCTGGCAATGCCTCCTTTCTCTCTCTTTTGGTAGTGTGTGCTGAGCTCTTCCCAGCCCGAAGGAGCACTTGCAGCAGCTGCTCCCCGGAGGGCAATGCTTTTCCTGCGCCGCTGGAGCCTCCCTGGGGCGCAGAGGATCTGCCTCCTCAGCCACAGCCACAGGACACCAAATTAGACCTCCTGACCAAATTTAAAAATTAGCAGTGTCTAAAAAGAGTCTCCTTCTCCAAGCTCTGACCATTTCAGCCAAGAGTATGAAACTAAAAAAATCCTATTGATCTCTTTTTTTGTCTCTTTCCCTCTGCTGTGCAAGCACATATCATAAGGCTAAAATCTGGGCCGTGCTGAAGCAGGTGGTAAAATGCCTATTGACTTCAACAGAGCCTGGGTTTTACTTCAGAAATAAACTGCAGAGCTATGCAATAAATGAATTCAACATCCCAGATGCAAACTCATACATTTTACTGGTTTAAATTGCATTACTCTGGGTTTATAGTAGTGCTATGGGAGCGTAAATTATTCCAGTGTTTCCTATATATTATTGTAAATCAGATGCCAAACTTAATCTGCCTAAACTCCAAAACTAGCGACACACAATTCAATTATAAATTGTGTGCAAAATGTGCAAGCTGCCAAAAGTAGCTTCAGTCAAATATGTGCCCA
This sequence comes from Gymnogyps californianus, assembly GCF_018139145.2. Classification (NCBI taxonomy): domain Eukaryota; kingdom Metazoa; phylum Chordata; class Aves; order Accipitriformes; family Cathartidae; genus Gymnogyps; species Gymnogyps californianus. Next base: position 59,707,320 of record NC_059474.1, on the reverse strand, counting down.
GGGGCTCAGTAATGGATACAATGTTATGCTTGCTATTTTATTGCTGTCTATACTTTCCTCATGCATATATCCTTGACTTGTATTTTTACCTGACTGTAGCCTCATTTCTTTCTTCCTAAAATACTTAGAAGGGAACTGAAATGAAAAATTAAAATCATTGTCTAATTTTGTATGAGCAGAAGGTTTTTTGGCATAGATATACAGTGAAACAGGCATTATTGACAGCTTTGTCAAGTTTCCCATATGGACAGTTTATGCTGATTTCCAGGCAGTTACAAACAATTGAAGTTAAAGATCTCTGTAGCTTGTCTGACAAGGCTGAAACAAAAAACATGTATATGTCTGACTCTGGAGAGCTTATCGTTTATGGTGCTGCTGGTTTGCTTCTCCAAGGAACTGGCAGGTTGTCTTCCAGCACAAGACAGCGGAGGCTAATTTGGGACTACCAGAAACGATCACAAAGTGACTTTCATAAATGATCACATGATGCAGCCTGAGGAAAGCTGGTAATGTCAGGAAAGATGGAGCAAACCCTCATGTTCAGTATGTGTTCAGCAAGAGCCCGTTTCACCTGGTTTTGCTGTCCTACAATCTCATTTTCAATACACAGTAAAAACAGTTCTAAGGAAAGGGAAGCTTGCCAGCCTGACTAGACGTCTTTTATATGGTGAAGATGACTGTGGCAGTAAAAATCTGTTTATTAAAATCTCTGAGTATGTGTAATTATAGGGTACTGTGTGATGAATAAAGATGAAGCTGAGCATGAAATAAATGGTCTTTTAGACACTTTGGGATTGCAGTAACTGTTAGATACCTTGAAAGCTTCCTAGCTCACATTGATAATGTATGAACAAAATGAATTTCCCTTGATGACAAAAAATGGCAAAATTACACATGATCAAATCCAACAAGCAGAATCACCACAGCAATTATTCCTGATGTTTTTTGTGTGACAAGGTTTGCATCATGTGTATTTTATGTGTTTGCACTTCTCTTCTAAGAAAGTCAATAGGGGCGGGACTAAGAATCTGCTGATAACTGATCTGTGTTGTAATTATGTTGGGTCTGTTTTATGTCTAATGATAAGATTCCTGTGTTTATATAATTTAGACACCTGAAAAGAAAAATGGGAGTTTGGAGCCTCAGGAACTGAGATTTGTACAAGAAGGGAGTTTTTCTTTCTGCTGATTCATAGAAAATAATAGGGCTGAGGGTTGAGAGGTTATCTAGTCCATCCTCCTAAATCAGTGTAAGCCCAGTGCATTTGGTGCAGCTGCTGTGGAATTGGGAGCAGATGAAGAGCATTTACATACTCGGAGAGTATCATGCCCATTCTTTAGTGCTCTTTTTTCAGACTGCTGCAGTAGTCTCTTCTACACCAGTGCTCCTAACCTTTTCTTCTTCCTCCATAAGGTTTATTAGGGGAGGGAAAAAAGTCCAGAAGCACCTACTGTTCTTGAAAAGAATAATCCACAGTTGATCTTTTCAGTGAAAATGGATGCAAAATCTTGGATTTCTGCACCTTCAGTCACTAGGTCTATCCCTGCATGTCAGACTGGTGGATTTATGGCATGTTACAACTTGTTGCCCTTGTTAGAGGCTTTTAAGGTTAGCTGGTTTTCTACAAGAAGTAGGATTTTTTTATCTTCATTGACATATAAGCACTCAGTGAAGCTCAGGCTCATACCTCATTGGTAAGTTTTAATGGGAGACCGTACTAGAAAAGTCTACCTCCCAGTGATACCAGTATGGTGGATTTGCTGATCGTTAGGAATGTTCTCTCTGAAAGAAAGGGTCTGAAGTATCCATGTTTGCTGCTCTAACTTTAGAAAGATGTAACACAGTATGTAGGTCAGGTATAGACAAATATGATGAGTTATTCTGCTGCATTTCTGTCTGGCTAGGGACACTTTGCCTTTTGTTTGTTCTGATAGAAACATTGAAAATCATGAAACTGAGAAAAATGTTATCTCATTTGCCAGGTTGCTGTTTCCCTTCTAGACCCATTACAAATGTATTGACTGAACTGAGCTGATGTAACTAAGAATCTGAAATTACCTCCGAGCTGTGATACTACTCAGTTCTTTGCTTCGTCTCACAAATAGTCTCATGTTGGAGTTATATGTCTCACAAATGTATGACACCTTCGGTAGCAATTGCTTCAACTAGTGCTATGTATGATTTACTCTGAACGGGAAATTCTAGGAGATTCTATGAAATCTAAGACAGGGTGTAGTAAATAATAGTAGTATTTCCTTTTATACCCACAGTCAAGGTCTCCTCTTCCTCCTTGCAAACCTTGTCCTGGAGCATTTCTTCCAGTAAATTTTCATCACAACCTACCAAAACCAGTGAGAGGTTTTTTCATTGACACACGAAGGATATGGTACAGTTGTCTTTGGACCACTCTGGTTTTATGTCTCCTCATTGTTGTGCTTAACTTTCTCAGTGTCACCTCCTAAGGCTTAGCCAGAGTTTTCTGCTGGCAATAAAAGTGCTGGCTTCTGCTAGGCTTCCCAGGGATGAATTTGGCCTGTAACCTCAGAGTGTTCTCTGAAGCATGTGACTTCTTTCTGAAGTCACTTTGATTGTCATAAAAATCTCATTCAAATATCTAAAAGCCTACTTGCCAGACTCTTAAAAAGCAAGCAGTGACATAGATCTCCAGAATTCATCCACTGGTTGCTGCCAGAGTTCAACACCCAAATATCCTGATTAGCTGTACGTAATTGATGTTTGTAGATAGAACTAATGAACCTTTATAGCGCCAGCACATTAAAAAATCACACTGCATCTTTTCCTCTTCCTCACAAGTACAAATAGCTTAGAATTGTAAACTGTATTTTAAAAGTCTTTAAAGACACAGAGAATTAACCAACCTAGTTTTTAATTTAAAAAATAATGTTCTTTTAAAAAAATCCCCTTTGCAAATCTGTTGGAGCAAATCCATCAGTCTCATGCTTCTGCACTGCAACATTTCACCTTAGTGTCTTATCACTTTCCACATCAATAACAATGACCAAGTGTGTAATCCTTAAAGGTTATGAGGAATTTCTCCCTTTCTGAGTCCGAACTTTACTTGCAAGGAGCTGGAATGAAATTCTCATCCACTAAGTGTTCTGTTTTTTAAAATAACTACATTTTCATTTAGCCTAAGATTAACTTCTCAAATGTATCATCTTCAGGACAGATAAGGCTTTGATGTCAAAGCAATAAGTCATTAATCTCTCTTGCAAAGTCAGTGTGCTTTTCCAGAACTCTTTGGGTTTTCCTTAATTTCTATGTATTAATGTGTGCATTCTACATTTGGTGTGTACTCTTTTTTTCTCTTCCCTAAAACTTTGTACATCTTTGTCTACTGATGGTAATTTCTTTCTTTTCTTTTCTTCACTTTTTGCTTTTTTGAGGAAATCAATTCTCAAGTTTTTAATTAATTCTCCTAGCACTGTTATTATAATTGGCATGACCTTTGAGATTTTACAGTTTTGGCTGATCTAATTGGCCAAGTGACACCCTCCTCATGTTTACTGAATTCCTCTCCTGACTGTAAAACCCCATTTGTTTTGTCTGGGTGACAGAGTTCTCTCAGCTGCAATCCCTGAAATTTTTTCAGAAGAGCCTTTTCTTTCTTATCGCTCTTCTCCTTTCTTTCAAAATAAATTGTATTAATTAGTTTTTAAATCAGAAGTTTAAGGATCTCTGTGTAGTCTCATTCTTATCTCTCAGTTCTTTACACTGAGGCTGTCCTCAATTAGGTTGCAATGGCTATTTATATCACTCCTGAATGTTCATCTCCAATTATAAATCTGCACAAAAGGCCAAGTCTGAATTTACATGGAACATACTTCAACAGTTCTTATAATATAAATGACTGAAATGTGATTAAAGAAACTAAGAGAGACTTGTGAAGGCAATTTAAGGTTCTGTTGAAGTCATTTAAGTTACTGAAGCTCTATTAAAGTGATGAAATCAGAATTTGATGCCAGAATGGGGATTTTACATTAAATTTGGAATCCTAACTGTCAGGCTGTGGATTTCTTTTCTATAGTATGGAAAAGAAATAAGAACAGATCTCTTAACATCATTGCACCCAGTTTATAAAAATGTTTTTGTTCATACATGCAAATATAAATTTTAAGATTTGGCTTGGGAATGAATTTTCTCCAGCTACCTAAGCTGGGAAAAAACCCCACCTGTCTCTTTTCTCCCAGCTGAGTAACCATTAACCTCAGGTGACCTTCATATGGTCAGTGTTTTTGTCATAAATCATTTATTTTTAATTGAAAAGCTTGTTTTTAAATACAGTATAAATGAATGGCACAATACATTTAATGTAATAACCCTCTCGATAAAAGGCAGATGCAATCAATAGATTGAACACAAGTGCAATCAAGGTAAATATACAAATGTGAATGGAGGGCAGTGAATTGATCCTTGGATTTCATTCTTGTTTTGTACAAAGTATTTGTACGGTATCCATTATTTGGATTCTGTAAATAACACACATTTACGTGTTGGTGTGACTCCCAAAAATGGCTGTACACAGCAGTATTTTCTCTCCTCCATAAATAATCTGAAGATTGTCCATAAGTGTTCAAACCCTATCATTCATCTATATGATTAACCCACAGTTGCTTTTGTCTTGCTGTTTTAATGGTATGGAATGTATATGTATTCTTCAGTTAGATTCTGTTGTGGAGGCTGATTTCAGGATTTCTATAGCAATCTAGAAATATCTACTGCACTGAGGTCTGCAGAGAATTTTATCCAGAAAACTGCTTATTTCTGGACCCTGGTTTCGCTTGGGCACTGTCTAGAGCTGTTTTGCTCAGCTATGTCAAGACTGGGGGAACAGTGAAATATCTACGGACAAAATGTGCCTCCAGCATTAGTACCTAACTGCAAATTCAGGGCTTCAATTTTGGGTGTAGGCATTTAAATGACACTTCACTCTTCACTCAACTTTATTTGATTTTTTCCCTCTTTGAGACCTGGGCCTGTGTGCTTAATTGATTAGGCTCAGGGTGAGGAAATTAGTCTAATTGAAGTCGTAGTAACTGGATAGCCCCAACCAATGGTTGCATTCCCATGCCTAATGTCACTGGGATTACACCAGTGATGAATTTAATGCAGGTTTAACAAACATAGCCCAACTATAAAAATGTCTTGTATAAAGCTGAAAATCCCTTCACCCAGTTCATTAAACAACCTCCATATTGTAGTTCAGTGACACTTTTTTTCCATTTGTGAACATTTGCTTCTTGCTTTAAAAATTCCCATTTACAATGTATCCAATTGTAGATCTAATCTACAGTCTAGGGTGAACTGTACAATAACACCCTTTAAACACTGCAGTGTCTTCCCTCTAAGCACTACTGCTCTGGATTGCTTCTCTTGTGTGAGCTTCTGCAAGGGCTGGGACTGTTTTCTCTAATACTTTTCACTAGGTCACAGAATCTCTCTCCTGCTTTCCTGCTAAACAGGACCATGTCTGGGCTAGCATTGGTACCGAGGATAATTGTTGCCTGCTAATGAGGTCTCACAAATCCTCGTAGAATTCTTCAAACAGCAGAACTGTTTGGGAGTTCAGGTTTGTTCATAGTGCTCCCAGAAATATTTGACTTTCTGGAGGGTTATAGTTGTGATTTATGTCTTCTTTATAGCTATCTTGAAATGATGGACTTCATGTGGACAATATTGTTCTATGAATGGCAGAAAAAAACAGCACCTGCACTAATAACCCTCTTATTTCTTATACTCCAAGTCAATGTGTCTCAGACAGTGTGTTTTGATAACTGGGGATCAAAGAGGAGGAGTCTGGGATCTTTACAATTGAGTCTAATATCCACCTTGGTGTGACTGATGTCCTGTCAGCAGTTAAAAGTAGCCTTTCTCCTGGCTTGTGTAAACACTTAGAAAGGAAGGCACCGCAAAAGGAGATGCATCTGCAAAAGGTTTAAGGAATACTGCTTTAGAGTTTGTATAGAACATGACACTCAGTTTCCTGAAAACTGGTGAAGTGTTCGCAGTCTAAACTTGAAGTCTCAGAATAGACTCATACAGATGAAGGATCTGATGTTAACTGTGAATTCATTGAAGGAGGCTAAAAAATAAATCCTTGCGATCTATCTGAAATATCCTGATTGTAAATGTCTGTTTTGAAGGCACTACTCATATATTTTCCCTTTCTCTGTGAAGATCTACACTTGTTCTGATTTAGTACGGTTGACTAGACCAACACACTCTGAATTCTCTTGCAAGCTTTTAATGACTTTTCATCCTTTCCCTAGTTTACAAATCAAGCAGGAAACTTTCATTAATAGTTGCCAGCATTTTTCTTCTGATTCCCACATCAAAACTAATCAATCCCCTTTATCAGTCTACCCTCCACCCTTTGTTTTCCTGCCATCAGATAGCACAACAGAGCTGACGGAAAGAAATTCAGTGCAGGTGATTATTATGTCTTTCTTTCCGTTATCCTTGTTTCTGTCCTTAGCATGGAAAAGAAAAAAGATTGTGAGACTGAGAGGAACTGAGAAGAAAAGCTGTCCCTTTTTGCTTGGTGAAGGAAAGAGAAGCAGGTGAGAAGCAATGTGCATCTAGCCCACTGTTAGCAGTTCCTGTTTAGCAGCACCCTTTAGCTTGGAAGCCACTGTTTTCATTTTGTACTTACACCTGCAATTGATGCACAACTCCTATAGAGTATTGTCTTGAGAAAATAAATCCTCTTCTATCCCTCTAATGGTGCATTTGATTTCTTTTCCTTACTTTGAGCTCAGTTTATTTAAAGCTTTCTGAGCGTTGAATCTCTAGTATGTGAATAACCTCAGGCAGTCCAATCTATCAGGAAGAACACCTCCAGTTTTTTATTGCGTTTCTAAAATGGCATATATGCAAAAGCAGGCTGTGAAAAATATCACTGCATAATAATGTTATGTAATTGTGTTTATCAGAAAGAGGGCAATGTGCTATCTACTCTTAATTGCCACTTCCACTGTAGTATCTTGGGGCACAGATCTCTTTCTTTCAGCAATACTACTCGTTTGCTAAAACAGTAACTCCCAGCCAGATAAATGGTGCTGTCACCATTATTACAACCTCATAGTCATTTTGTATGTGCCGTATTGGGGCAGGATTTCAAGAACTACTTCATTTAGCCACGTGTGTTTCCCGTGTTGTGAATAGCTTTGTTTCTGGGAATGGCTAATACACAGTGATCGGCTGTATTTTGTTGATAGTTATGTTTTTGCATTAACGTCTCTTCAGTTTTGTGGGGGTCTGCCTATGGGCGGCTCACTGCAAAGAAAAAGGTCAGACTTTGCAAAGTACGTTGCAGATAAAAGCTGTGTGTAGGTGTTAAGTATTACTTATTCTGTGTTTTCTGTAGTATCTGGATAGTGTGATCACTCCTCTGGCTCTAGTCATCTGTCCGGAGCAGGCAAAAAAAAAGGAATTCCAAGGAAAAGTAAGCTGAGAGCAAACTGTGCCATGTGGGAGGCCGTTTCAAACCATTTTCCTTTAAAAACAAATGCAGCAACATTCCTCTCTTTGTATTTGCTTGAAACAGGAGGTAAGCCTGCACACTGCTGAGCTTTCTGCTCTTTCACATCCAACTCCCTATCGGCAAAGGTATTCTAAGAGCTTGGTGCAGTGGGCTAAGCTCTATCAATGCCTCTTAATAGAGCCAAGTTGCACTGTCCCAAAGGCAACAAACTTCAAGCACGTCTAGAGGTTCAAGGAGTTCCAGGGAGTGCTGATCCTGTGTTGTCTTCCCTCCATAGACATTGCCTTTGCAAGGAATTTTGGCTCTCTTTACCTCCTTATTTCCTTTGGGGCACCTAGTGCAATGTATTGGGAGGCCCAAACAAGACCCCGGAAACAAAACATTTCATTAGCTGATCTCCCTAGTTCTGTTGAGGAGGTAAAGATGCTTTGAGTGAAGTTTTCCTACATGAGACAGGTCAGAAGCAGAGACAGATGTTCCCACCAAATTAGCGGGGGCTACCCCTGCCGTGTCCTTGTGCACAAGAGCAGTGACATCCTCCCTCTCTCAGTTGTCCCCATGGCTAAGACCAGCTAAGACCTCAGGAATCCCTCAAAACCTCTCTGAATGGACTACAAGTCAGCCAAAACTAAGATGTCACTGTTCAGGGCTATAGCCGCCCATCTTGCAGGTCCTATCTGCATTGCTTTCTGTGAGATGCGTTGGTTGAGATAGTACCATGGGGTAGGCAGATCCTGCAGAGTGTCCTGGAGTCTGAACCTGGGACCTTACGGGACATGCTGTGACTCCCCCCACAAGGGACTTGGGTTTCTTCCAATAAGAAGGACTCCTTCAGCCTCATTGCTGGACCAGATCCTGCCCATGCCTGGAAAGGGATCACTGAATACAAGTGGCCTTTCTAAGTGAAGACCTTCCTGGTGGCTTTGAATCCATAGCTGACTCAACAAGGACCATTGTCCTCTGTTATAACTTAATAAATTAAGCTACTAAACCTTAAAGTTTATTTTATGAGTGATCAAAAATGTGGCTACATGACTGCTGCTGCAGCTATTGTCCTTATTCAGTTGACTCTCTTTCCTACAACTTCCTTGAGATTTATTCTCTTGTTGGCACCATTGAATGGGAAAGCCTGAGATGATAGTTTGTTGTTTTTTTAACTTGATAGTAGGTAGAAAAGGATTATTTTAACACTTGGACATTTAAACCCATTTCTTAAATTTCTAACTTTCAATAAAGAAAAATATTCCATTCCACACACTCATAGAATCACAGAATAGTTTGGGTTGGAAGGGACCTTTAAAGGTCATCTAGTCCAACTCCCCTGCAATGAGCAGGGACATCTTCAACTAGATCAGATTGCTCAGAGCCCTGTCCAACTTGACCTTGAATGTTTCCAGGGATGGGGCATCTACCACCTCTCTGTGCAACCTTTCCCAGTGTTTCACCACCCTCATGGTAAAAAATTTCTTCCTTATATCTAGTCTGAATCTACCCTCTTTTAGTTTAACACCATTATCCATTGTCCTGTCGCAACAGGCCCCGCTAAAAAGTCTGTCCCCTTCTTTCTTATAAGCCCCCTTTAAGTACTGAAAGGCTGCAATAAGGTCTCCCCAGAGCCTTCTCTTCTCCAGGCTGAACAACTGCAACTCTCAGCCTTTCTTCATAGGAGAGGTGTTCCATCCCTCTGATCATTGTTGTGGCCCTCCTCTGGACCTGCTCCAACAGGTCCATGTCCTTTCTGTGCTGGGGGCCCCAGAGCTGGACGCAGTACTCCAGGTGGGGTCTCACCAGAGCGGAGTAGAGAGGCAGAATCACCTCCCTTGACCTGCTGGCCACACTTCTTTTGATGCAGCCCAGGGTGCAGTTGGCTTTCTGGGCTGCAAATGCACATTGCCAGGTCATGTCCAGTACCTCCAAGTCCTTCTCCACAGGGCTGCTCTCAATCCCTTTATTCCCCAGCCTGTATTGATACCAGGGGTTGCCCCGACCCAGGTGCAGGACCTTGCACTTGGCCTTGTTGAACCTCATGAGGTTCACATGGGCCCACTTCTCAAACTTGTCCAGGTCCCTCTGGATGGCATCCCATCCCTCAGGCGTGTCAACCGCACCGCTTAGCTTTGTGTTGTGAATCTGAATTTAATTTAACCTCTTGAATCTTAATTTATTCAGCGGGGACTAGATCTCATTAAAGTACCCCAAAGATATTGACTGTGCTTTTGTCCATAAAGAACAGTTCCCTTTCTCTTAAAATATGATAGTACAGTGCATATTTGCAAAAGGAACTTAAGCTGCATTCTAAGCTGGTTTCTATTGGACAAACATAGAGAGATTTGGGATTTCTGCAAATGGAATAAAACTGTACCAGAAAATACAGTTTAGTGCGAGAACACAAGCTGAGTTAGAAAAAAATTATTTTTTACAACCAGTGGGAATTATACTTGAATTAAATAAAAGAGAGAACGAATTGCTAACTGCAATACACAACGTTAAATTAGCAACGCATCTGACAAGGATACATAATATTCTATAATACCTTTGCGATTTACAACTATTTAAATTGTTGTTTCATTATTAAGAGGGCTCAGCAAGGTAAAGAGAAGTGACATAGGAGCAGAAAGCTGAAGGAAAAAAGAGTAAAGGTGAAAGGAGAGAGGAGAAAAAAGTGAGTTAGGCAGCAGCAAAAGGAGGGAAGGAGGCCTTCACCAATTCAGCTGACTATACAGCAGCTTGAAAAAAATATGTTCAAGCTGTGAAAGGCAGCCTGCTATTGGCATCATCAGTGGCCTTTAAGGACACAAGGAAGAAAGCAGAAAAGCTGTCTTGCATCATCCCCTGCCGTACCGATTCATACCCGCTGCTGGGGACAGCCCAGCTGGCAGTGGCAGCTGCCTTGGTGGCAAAGAGGTGCTGCTGTGTTTCATGTCTCTGCCCCTCGAGGCTGGCAAAAGGAGCTGTGCAACGGTGACTGCACGACCCTGGGTGCACCGGACTGAGGCACTTCCCTTTCATGTGCAAAGTTACTTTCTCCTAAGTTTCACCAGGCTCATGCAAGTGTTTTTTTGTTTTTTGGGGGGGGGGTTTTGGAGCTTACGGTGAAAATAGGTCATTGCAGGAAACTGCTATTATGTCAACTCCTGAGATATTATTTTTGGATACCAAAACTCTCAGAGTTTTCAAAAAGCAGCTGAGAAGAGCTGGTGCTGCAGTATGTGATCAACTTTGTCATCATCAGACCTTTCTTCTTATCACCATCTTTGATAACCTTATTTACAAAGTACTAGTAAAAGTTAATGATGTTCAGCGTATGGTTTGAATTTTAGCACTGTCAAAACATTACTTTTTTTAGCAGACTTGCAGCTACTTTTCAAGTGTTAGCATCAAAGATTCAAGGCAAGTGCCAGAAAGCAGACAATCAAAACACATATCAGGTCTTTTGTAGGCTCTGCAAAGGCAGGCGTAGCAGTGTCAGACACTGGTGGTGGTGACCAGAGCAGCTCCCGCTGCCCCGCTCCCAGGCCTTCCTCAAGCAGGTCAGCCAGCTCCTCCTCCCACCCACCCTGTCCTGCCTGCTTTGGGGCAGTAGCTGTCCCTTATCATGTGCTTCTGGTGTCCGCACCATGGGACTGTTAGAGATGTAACTGTGCTACGTCTGGAGTTTTGGAGGGAGTTGGAACAGGTAAGCAAACTTCAGCTACAGTACTTTCATTTAGGTGCATTATCACCTCTTATCTCTAAGCTATATTAAATCTAAGGGCCTCTCTGCCTTATCTGCTGCCAAATAAAAAGGGAGTCCAAATATTCTGGCAAGGTTTATAGGCAAGCTGTAGGATAAAACCTAAAGAAATGCAAGCAAAAATGGCTAGAGACAGCATATTACTAGCCCTTTTTTGATTAAGTTGCTTCACTGCAGAAAATGGTTTATTTTAGGTCATTCCATCTTTTCTCTGTCTCTTGGTCGGCAGAGTTGCAGGCAGACAGTGGTGGTGGTAAATGCCATCCTCCTCCTTCCACTGAATTAGCAGAAAGGCAGCATGTCTGTCAGGCGAGTACAATAGAAGAAATTGCTAAGACGGTTTTGAAACGTTCAGCGAGATTGCAGAACCTGGAATGGCAATGCTTCCACAGGTCCCTTAGCACTACTTTCCTGCTTCTCTCAAATAAATTCGTACACTTTAGTCTACTCCCGCATATTGTGCCCAGTGATTGTACCAGAAGGTCTTTGCTACCTGTCTACATCCATTTTTAGTAGCTGAGCAGTCCCTTTCTGTTTTGAATTGGGTTTTCAAGTGGGAGACAATCTCCTGAGAAGCTTCAGCAATCTGAAAGAGCAGTGAGTTAGTTAATAGTCATGAGATGCTGCTATGAAGTAATGTAATCCCCACAATTTAAATATTCAAAACACAGTCCTGCAGTTTTGATCAGAAAACAGTCTTTCAATTTAGATTGTGCTTCCGTCCAGACAGCGGCACAATTTTGGTCGCAAGGGAGGGCCATGGTTTTGTGTTAGCAGAGATGCAAGCAAGGCAGAAAGAAACAAAGCCAAATATTTTACCACACTATTTCCCATTGCTTTTTTAATAGGTATCCGTAGATTTGATATAGTACGGGTGCTGGAATCATCCATGCATTTAGCCAGTCCTATTAACCTGTTCAAGGAAACAGACTAGACCAGATGTAACTCTTCATACCTTTTGCACTTAGTTGTCTGATAGTAAATAGAATTTGCCACCTATTGTTATCTGATTATAGAAAGCAAACTTGGTAGTACTGCTAGACACTGATTTAAAGCTGAGATATTCAAGGTCACAAATCCACCATTTACTTATGTGGTCTGTCAAGTGTTGAGGTGTATTTATGGGAAAGTGTGGGAGGAAGTTTGTGCATTTCCAGTGACTCTCTCAGGCTGTCGGTCAAGGAGCTTTGAACACAAAATTAATGTGATTTTATTTTTAATCCCATTCATTTCTGCCACTGCAGCAGTGTTTGTTTCTCAGATAAGTTTTTGAGACAAGCAGTCATATCAAGGGAAAGACATGAGAGGCTTGCATTTGTTTGAGGCCGTTGACCTCTCTGGCTCCCTGTCATTCACACCAATGGAAGTGTGCAAGGAGTTATGGTTCAAATTTCCATCATACTTTGCAGGCTTTTTTTTTTGGTAATGAAACCTGGAAGTTGCTTAGCCACAAATATCTTTACGTCCTGGAAAAAGCAAATGCACCTCCTTACTGATTGTGGAAAAAATGTTATGATAAGCATCTCTGGAAGGTTTTTTTTAAGAAGAATAAGATTGATAGTCAACTTTTAAATGGAAAGAGCTTGCTGAGTCAGGCCAGCTTTGATGCCAAGTTCTGTAATGGAAGTAGGAGATACTGTCATTTCCAAAGTACTACTACTTTATTCCTTAATTGACAGTACCATGCACATGGGCGAAATCCACCTTCCCCACTGGTACTATATAATAAGAATCAGGACATAGTTTTGTCAGGACAGTGGAGTAGGAGTTACGGCAGCAAAAGGGCTCTTTGCATACTTGAAGCAAGATGTAAATATCCAACTGACCTAAAGCAAAGAAGGTACTCGCTCATACTGCAGAGCATGTTCACTCTGGGAAAAGAAGGAAAGTGTCATTGATTTAATTTCAACTAAAAAAATTTCACTAACCAATAGTTAATAGCTAATTACATTCCACTTAAAACACTGTAGGAGACATTGGAATGAAACAGCATTTAGCTGTATCTAGTGATCTAATATAATATCCTTCAGCTGTATACAGTATCCAGCTGTATATTGGGATTTTTTTAATTTCAGTGTGCAATTTGGGAGGAGAAAAGTGGGCAACAATTCCAGCAATGTACTTTCCCTTTCATTACTTGATCTTTTAATATATTTTTTCTTCAGTTAGTATCCTAGTCTGTCTTGAACACACAGGCAAGTATTGGGATCAGCTCCAAAATGCCTATCTGTAATTAGCAGCAATGTCGAATTCCAGCCACCATTTATTTGGGATCACCCAGGGATAATCAGTACTAGCACTCTCAGGGACAGCTACGGGCACTGTCCTGCACGAGCAGATAATTCAGTTCCAGTCCCAGTTCTGACTGTTAAATTCAGCTATCTGCTTTAACTGTGAAAAAAACTTATTTTCGAGTACAAGTTGGAGCACAGTATCTACCCTGTGATAGTCACTTTACATTTTTTTCTGGAAATAGGAACGGAGCTGGGCCAACAGCAAAAATCAGCTTTTTGTTTAAGAAGTTGCTTTAAATGGAGGTGTAAAGTGCTGGGCATATAAATTTCTAAATAGCCAATGAAGTGTGCTTGCAAGATACTATCTCAAGAGCAGGTAAGAAGGGGCTGGGGTCTCCCTTGGCATGCTGCTCTTGGCAAGGCACAGACGGGGCTCCATGACTCAGCTTCCTTGCTCTACTGGAAAGATAGGACAAGTCCTTGGTAGATCTGAAGTGTTATTCTCCCTGTGCCTAGATGGCTCCAAAGACAAATTCAGCTTGGTGGTACATGCAGGCTTCTGCCCCGACCACAGTCCTCTCTCCCTACCTACTTACACAGGAGATGGAGTGCTGTCAGCATAATGTTGTATAACTGGTACCATGTTTTTCCCATACAGCTACTGCCAAGGAAAAATTGCTATTTATCCATAGGATAAAACTGTAACTCAGGGGTCTTCATGCCCCTTAGACTGCTTAAATTGCTTGCTGAAAATGAAATACGTAGTCTGTATGGACACAGGCATTTATGACTGATTGGTGATACCAAGTCTTCAGAGAGAAATATTATGCAAGCAGATGGTAGCTGCTTTCAGTTGCCTTTAACCAGGAGATGAAGGGACCAGCTGGAGTCTTACTAGTGCTCGAAAAGCAAAGGCAGCCACTCATTGACATTTCCCTGAGCCACCCAGTTTCCAGCAAAATGATTTTTAATGTCTGTTCTGCAGTGCAGAGTTCCAGCCAGGAGCTACAGCCCAGCATGCAGAAAGGGAAGAAGAGGTTTTATCGTCAGGGACTGATACTGATGTCACTGGCCATGAGCAGAGAAGTTGATTGCCATACAGTCATATGAGAGAGAGCCATCTAATTCAGGAATTAATTCTTAGCCAGGCATCCCACTGACAACTGTAAAGTGCTGACAGGGCTTCTACACTGAAATGTGCAGTAGTTCAAAAGTAGCCAGCACGTGCCTCATGCAATCCAAATTCCCCTAGTGTAGGGTGGCTTGCTGATTTTTTCAGACTGAAAACTGAACAGCAGCCTAATTTTTTTATACGTTACTCAGGAGTCTCAAAATTTCTCTGATTGATAGTTTAGTGCTGTTTGCAAATTGTCATGCCACATATGAATGGCTGGTTGCTACAGAGAAAAAAATGCATGGAAACTGGGATTGCTTGGAATTCAAGCACACAGGTTATTTCAATTATATTCTTTAAAAAAAAAAGAGGTTTTCTCCTTTTAATTTGGACAGCCCTCTTTTCACCAAGCATCATGTATGCTAGGGCCAGCCTAGGAGCAAATCCCGGTCCCTTCCCTTTCTGCTTGCAGTCCTTCTAGTGAGTGCAGGCAGTATTTTGGCCTCCATTGAAGCACAGATTTTTAAAGTAATAGAATGGATTATTTTGGAAAATGGCTGGCAGAAGTTCACATGTATGCGTGCAAGGGCACTGAGCAGATATTGCCAGTTCAGAAATACTGCCAGCATCCACTTGACTGCTGTCCGGAGAGCAGACTTCTGCTCCACTCTTTTGGAAGCTGTGAAGCAGGGGCTGGAGGAGCTCTGCTGCAGTGCTGTGCTCTTCCGTAAAGCCTCTCTGGAGTGTGTGCACATCATCACTTGCATAACCAATGCCCAATTGACCAGCAGATGGCCTTCGCAGAAGCAAGAAGATAAGGTCAAGGTTTTTATTTCCGATTTGTGGGTAGACACTGTTTCCAGTCCTGCATAATCAGCTTCTCTGTGCACCAGCTGATTTCCTAAGGCATAATGTAATTGGTGAGTAGAAACTTGCTTATGTTATTATCCTCAAAGCACTATGAAGGTAAGCAACAGTCCTCAGTATCCTTCTTGTACAGAGGCAGAATAGAGACATGAATTGTTAATCACAGAGGTTCTCCATTCACTCCCAACAGGCACTGCAGGGTAGCAGCATCTCCAGCTGGCTCAGGAGGGCTTAGTTTGCAACAGAGCGGGTAACATCTGTGTGTTGTACCCACAACATCACGGAGTGCATAATGTGCTGCAAAATGGGTTGGAGAAGCTGAATGAGTAGCAGAGTGGTTACTTCAACACTGAGTTTTATGCTGCAGTGGTAAAACTGCTGCAGCAGTAGCTAACCTAAAGAGTTTCTAACTTGGGTACATCTGCACTATTCTGTCATTGTGGCAGTGGTGCCTGCCCAAGTGGCAGGGGCAGGAACAAAACCCAGTTCATTTAAGTCACTGTCATGAAGATAATCTCTGAGCTGTGCAACTTTCAGCATTGGTAATGATAATGATGCTACACCTCAACCTTTACCTCTGCTGTATGTGGAAAATATGAGCATATGCAGGACTGCACTGGAAGGAGTTGTGTCTGGTTTCAGGGAACTGGATGCTGAAAAGCATTTCCAGGTGGTTCCAGCCCCAGTTAGAAGTTGCCCTTCCTGTGCCAGACTGGCACAAGGCTCCCGCTCCTCCCACGGGTCCCCTCAGGTCTAGAGAATCCCAAATCCTTCTCTGCTCCCATCTCACTTTTGCCTCTGCTGCAGCTCAAGGCCATCAGTCTGTGTGTGCATGTATGTATGTGAGTGTGCAGTACTGCCTCCCACAACAGTGCCAGGTACCCTGGATGAATAGGTGTCATGGTTTAACCCCAGCCAGCAACTTAGCGCCACGCAGCGCTTCCCCCTCCCCCTCCCAGTGGGGTGAGGAGGAGGAAAGAAAGAAAAAAAAAGTAAAACTCGTGGGTTGAGATAAGAACAGTTTAATAACTAAAGTAAAATATAATACTAACAATAGTAATAATGAAATATAATAATAATAATAGTAATGAAAAGGAATATAACAAAAAAAAGGGGGGGGGGGGGAACCAGTGATGCACAATGCAATTGCTCACCACCTGCTGACCGATGCCAGAGCCGCGATCCGCACCTCCCGGCCAACTCCCCCCTGTTTGTATACTGGGCATGACGTTCCATGGTATGGAATATCCCTTTGGCTAGTTCAGGTCAGCTGCCCCGGCTAGGCTCCCTCCCAGCTTCTTGCCCACCTGCCTGCTGGCAGAGCACGGGAAACTGAAAAGTCCTTGGCTTAAGATAAGCACTACTTAGCAACAACTAAAACATCAAAGCGTTATCAACATCATTCTCACACTAAATCCAAACCACAGCACTGTACCAGCTACTAAAAAGAAAGTTAACTGTGTCCCAGCCGAAACCAGGACAATAGGTGTGCTATTTCATCATTCATTTGCTCAAGGGCTATTTCTTTCTTCCTCACTCCAGGTGAGGCAAAGGATGCTTGTGACTCTGTGT
The DNA here is from genome assembly GCF_018139145.2 of Gymnogyps californianus. Lineage (NCBI taxonomy): Eukaryota > Metazoa > Chordata > Aves > Accipitriformes > Cathartidae > Gymnogyps > Gymnogyps californianus. The sequence goes on along the minus strand of NC_059474.1, from coordinate 59,690,296 downwards.
TTGTGTCACATGGTGTGCCACTGGGAGAGAGACATAGCATTTCTGGTTGTGCTTATTCAGCAGATGTGGTGAAAAGAGGAGGATGCTTAGGGTACCTGTAACTATCCTTGTCTGTCTTTTTCCTCAATGCCGACAGGTTAGCAGTTACCTTAAAGCCTTCAGAGATTCACAGCAAAGGGTGAACTTGAAAACACACTAACAAATTAGATCCAATGGTTGGCTTCAAATTAGATGGCAGGAATAGTCTTCAGCTCCTCTTCCAGGTTGAAGGAAAAGTCAGACCAAAATACTGATGGGTTTTGCCTTTCACCATCAATAGAGACTTGTGAAATGCTCTTGTATGTCCTATAACTGTGGGTCACATCTTTCACTGAAGTAAATCACCACCCGTTTCTTGCCATTGCCAGAAATACGCCACTTTACACAAAGCGTGAATAAGTAGCACTACTTCTGAACATATACATATGCACATATTCACATCAATGCATGTTGATTACTGTATTGTTATACACTTCTGTGCCTTTTCAGTCCTCCATTTTCAATCTCTATAGACTGTAATAATGCTGTTTTCTAAATTAAACACTGCTTTACTCAATTCCTTAATACATTTTAGAAAATGAATAATAAAAGCATTAAATGCTTCCTTCAGAATTAGTTGGCATTTGTGGTAGCTGTGGAAACTACTCAAGATTCAGAAAAATAAATGTATCAAGCCATAGGGACCAAGCTGAAGCAGAGCTGTTTCTCACAGCATCCTGGCTGGGAGAGTTTTGCTGTTCCATGGGAGGGAGGAGTTTCAATTTTGCAAGTGCAGGAATAGGTTAAAGCGTTATACCTTTGTCACAGGACTTCAGAGAGTTGTAGACCCAGTGAGCAGTGGATGCAGAAAGCTACAGGTCAGGCTCTAGCAAGGCAGTCATGGGTGGTGGTCTCGCTGAATATACCCCCCAAAGAAAGTGGGGGCAGAGGGCTATGGAGGAGCCGCCAGAGGTCTCCTGCAGAACCAGGAAGAGAGTAAGAAATCTGTGCATCTCAATCCCAGAATACCACCATCACAGCAAAGGAGAGGGTCATGGTGTATCTCAAGAGAAAAGGTGTTTTTACAGTATTCCTTACCACACAGGTTGAGATGTCAAACCCAAATCATGACTATTAAATGAATAAAAGTGGGAGTCCTGAGCAGGAGCTATTGCAATGGCTGGATTCACAGGTCAAATCTGCTTAATTCTGTGCCATCACTAATTGTTGCCTCGTAGGATGCAATCAAGCTTTGGGTGAATAAAGCCAAGAACAAGGTGCTTACTTGTATAAAACAATCATGTGCTTTTTGCTAGGTGACAGATCAAAACCGTGGCAGGTATTTATGGTTTTTTGCAGCTTAACTTTGTGTTTTGGCACAAAATCAGGACATACCTCATTCAGATCTTTGGCCAGCCAGGAAATTTCACCTTTGGTTTCTGACCCAGTCACAGTTCTCCTCATTTCTTTTCCTTCCCCAAGCCAAGTTTCAGTTAGCGCATCATTGGCAGAGACTCGGGCCCCACATGACAGTATTTAGCTCAGTGTGGAAACCACGGGGTGACCAGGATTGCTAAATAGTCCTTGGGAACTAGTGCAGAAAGAAGAACTGAGGAGCAAATGAGAAGTTTGTGTGGCTTGTGTTCACACAGGCATACACAAACCTGTTCTCAGTTGGAGTAGCTGCAGTTGTTCCTGCTAACAAGTCTCAGCTGAAACCGTCTGGTTTTACAGTTGACAAAGGCTGTTTGTGCCATGTCAAATAGTTGAAACGTAACATGTTTGGGTAATTTTTTCCCTCATTTTTAGTGTACTATATGTTTTGTGAAAGCAATCCCTTATAAATCTCCATTATGTAAGGCTGTTTTAAAACACTCTTAAGCTCCATGAAAAAAATATCTTTTAATTACATGATCAATTTCTTCCTTTAGTGTGCTTTTTTTGCACACTACATACCTTTCTTTCTACCACATTATCTTCATGAGAGGGTAAAGAATAGCACTATTTACTGTTTTAGGATTACAGTTCCATAAATAAAACTTCTAGTGAGAATTACCACACCTAAATAGGATTAGTATTATGTTTCTACTTATTTTTTAGGTGAATTATTTTTATATAATTTATTCTCAACCACCTTTTCTGTAGCAGCAAAACAGCTTTAAGCTCCTCACCCTTTTCTCCCCTTCCCCTACCTGCTGACATTTCTTAACACAGAAGTCACTGAATAAAGCCAGAGGCCAGGTCATGTATGAAACAGGATCTGAACCTTTTATTTTTTTTTATCTGGAGCCATAAACTTAAAAGTCTATATCTCTCTTTCATCCTTTGCTTGTGCTTCCCACCAGGAAACATGCGCTAAATGGGGCAGTTCAGGTGGGGAAATGTGCCCTCCCCGAGGCTGAATTCCCAGGAGGGGTTTTACGGGCTGTGCCTGGAGCGTGCTGACAGCGGGGCTGCGTGCATCCTTGGCCGCATGGACAGCTGCACTATAAGCAGCGGGAAGGGGTTCCTTGCTAGACCTTGGCCCCAGCTGTGGGGACGGATGCTTTAGGGAGTGTAGCTCAAAGCCTTCCCCTCATTTTAAATCCAGGCTGGTGGGAATCCATTTAGAACACTCCAAGCAGGAACATCATCTGGAGATAAGGACCACAACTAGCTCCCATCTCACCAAATCAAACCAAAAAGCCCCAAGGAGTGGGTGCCTTTGCCTTTCACACCTCAGATCACCCCCTGGAAAGGGTGTATGGCGGGCTCAGACCCCCCACTGAGCTTTGTGCAAGGCCCAGACTAAAGGGGCTATTGGGAGATGCCTGGCGTGTTTGTTCAGAGGATACCTGCAAGAGCTGGTTTTGCAAGTATGATACACGAGCAAAAGTACTAGTTTGATGTTCAGACGGGACTAGTCCCAGAAAAAGAAATATAGATGCAATGGGAATACTACTGCTTCCAGGGGTAGGTGGCAGCCGAGAGAAATCTTGAGGGCACCAACCTGAAACACAAAGCCATCATTGATAGTTTTGTTAGACAGTCTCACTGTGTTTCCAGACAAGTCTGAGACATCTAGACAAAAACTTTGTTAAACATCTCCATTAAAATGAGAGAAGGAAACTATTTTGCTTTCTCGACACCCAGGAGTTTTAAATGAGCTTGTTGTGGACCTCTGTATTTCTAGGATGAATTTTAAATAACTCTTTAGACAAAGAGGAATCTCCAGCGCTATGCCAATGTTTACAATCAGAAGATGGCATGACCTAGGTGCTTTCAGCTGCTATTTCTCATTCTGACATTCATTCTGGGTAACATATTGTAAATGGGATACAATAAGAAAATAGAGGGGAGAATTAATGGGTTTATAATTATTGCTATTTATTAAAGAGCCTAAATGGATACTTTCATATTTGAAATAGATTGCTTGGTAAAGATAGGATAAATTTGAGTAGCATTGGGGATATAATGTACATAGACATCTGGTAAGAATGTGACTAGATCTTACATAATATTTTGAATAATAAATAAGAATGCCACAAAATTACCATAGCACATCTTAAAAGCAAGACGGATGACAGGTCTTCAGTCATAGCTGTTAGCAGGTAACCATGAGCAAACTTCTGTGCTTCTAGAGTGGTCAGCTGGTAACTGCTTCTTGGCCATTGACTAACTGCCAGTAACCAATAAGGTTTACAATGATAGCAATGTTGGGCTTAAAAGCAATACAGAACAACATGGTTCTCTGGATAAACTGAGAATAAGCTAAACAATGTGGATCTTAACCTGAAGTTTATTAAACAAATACATTATCTAGGTGCAATTTAGAATAAAAATGTGGGGAGGAAAGCTTCCTGCATCCCAGAAAGCAGCATCTCTGTAAAGGATTGGAAGGGTAATTTGAGCTGCTTGGGTAATAAGCTTCTCCTTGACAGGGTAGTGTCTAATGCAGTCCTTGGATGTATAAACAGAGGTAGCTCAAATAGCAATGGAGTGATGATATTTGTGTTTGGCACTGGAGAGAGCACTAATGGAATACTGTGTCCAGTTCTGTCTATTCACAATTCGAGAAGGATATTGGCAAACTGAAATGGGTTCAGAGAAGAGTTATGAGAACAATTAAAAAGCTGGAAAATATTTATTATGGGCAGAAAATCCTGGATCTAGGAGCTAGCATCTATTTTATAAAAAGAAAGTTAAAGGGTGACTTATTTGCGGTCCATAAGAGCTTACAAGGGAGGAAAGCTTTGGTGATGGCTCTCTGCAGTCTTGAAGCCAGAAAAATGGGACTAGAAATCAGACACAGGATTTAACAGTGAGGCTTTCATTAAAATTGATGGTAGCAATTTGTAAAACTATTTTTTTTTTTTCCTTACAGCTACACTTACATGAGAGTTAACATGGGGAAGTGCTGCTCAAGAGTCATCCCTGTTGGCCTCGGGAGCTACGAATCTGAGAAAACTACTGAGAGTATCTCAAACAATACATGAGATAAAATTGCATGATCATTCACACACTCATAAATACAAGCATGGGGTCAGGGTCTTACCTAAAATCAATTCTTTACACTGCTTTGAATGTTGAGAAAATTGTTCTAGACTGCTCACATGTACATAGAAAACAGGCACCTTGCAGCACACAGGCTGTCATGAGAGATATAAGAACGTTCCAGTGTTTGAGGCTAAAATGAAAAAGGAATCCAATATTGGAAGTGCAAAGGGTTGGTTGGGCAAATAACACAGGTAAAGCATGGAGCAATAAGAGTAGCAGAGAAGCCAAGTAACCTCCTGCTATGCAAGGAGGTCTGAGAAGAGTGGGGTTTTGCACAAACACATGAGGGTGAAATGAATCCTAAAAGGATGATTTAATTAATGGATAATCCTAAAATGGATGAGGTAGGGTTTTGTGTTAGGCTCACTTTTTATGCAGGTGTCCTCATTAATGTGAGAGTAAGGGAAACTGCAGATGATGTGGAAGTATAAGTAACTGTCCTGGAGGAAATAGAAAAGAAGAGACAAAAAAAGCTGTAGAGGATAACAACATGGGCATTTTCGGGGTGAAAATATGTAAATTAACTCATTGAGGCAGAGGAAAAGATGGAAATAATCCAAAGGAAGGAAAAATCCTACAAAGCAGCTATGCTGAAAGATAAGAAATGTGCAAAGATGGGAGCACAGCGCCAGTGAAATGAGTCTGTAGTGTGATATGGTGGCATAAAAGATGCATTAGTTCTGGATTTCAGATGTAAAAACACAAGCTTGGAGTCTAGGCTCTACCTGTAGGAAGGTCTGCTGCCAGTTGCCAGGCACAGCATCAGATGAAGTTGCCCTGCTAATGTTCTCCTTTCCTGGGAACAAATACCCCTCTGCGAGTTGAAATGTCAATAATACAAGGCAATTTTGGAGTCATTGAAATGAGTTCGAGCAGGACCCAGATGTGGGTCGAAGTACATTTGGATCAGAATTTAGCTGGGTATTTTGATATTTGACTGGCTTTGGCCAAACTCCCCTTTGCACATTGAAAAGTTATGTGGATTGGATTGAGGCATATTGCTGGAAGTTATGGGCTGAACCTGGGGGAAAATGAGGCTGAATCTGATCTGGAAATCTGGCCCTTCCTTGGTTGTCAGATAGGGGATTTCCCTAGAAGACTTCTAATGACATTTTCACCAGCTTAGATACAGCACTAGCAAAATTGTGCAATAAAGAAAAACTTTTCAGAGGCAGGGAGATGGATTAGATGACCCACAAGGCTTTTGCCATCTTTAACTTGCGATGACTTTATGAAAGCACTTTGTCAGCTCTTCACTAACTACTGTGTACTTAGCTCTGATCAGTCCTGTCAGACTATGGTTTGGGAAGTTAGATTTAGCTATAAATTCCTATCTGAGTCTCTCTGAAATCTAAAAATAGAATAGTTGAGAATGTATGGGCTGAATTATGGATCAAACGTGTCACTGCAGGAACCAAGGACAAAATGTGTGACATTAAACTGATGTCAAAGAAAAATTCTCTACTTGACTATTTCTCTACTCACGGAGTGCATTTTTCATGCACAGAGCTCTGTCAAGACATTAGCTAATTAATCCTCACAGGACGTCAGTGGATCATTACTTACACCTCCATTTTTCAGACAGAAAAGAAAGTTGAGAGAATCTTTCCATGTTACAGCTGGAATCGGGAATACAAATATCTTGCCCATTGCCCCATGCTGAAGTCTCCAGTCCATACTGCCACCTAATGCCTGTCTAATATATGTGAGAAAATGCAGCAGGTGCTTTGAAAAACAAATGAAGTAGATATTTTCAAACTATCCACAATGTTTAATAGTTAAAAAAATTATATGATACTTAAATTGATTTCAGGGAGGAAAAGCAGGAGAACGTGTGATGGTAATTGCATGGAGAAGCATTGTTTCCTCCTGTAAGAGGCTGCAGACAGCCTTCCTGGGCTGGTTTGGTACGAATGTGACCCCTAGCAGCACAGTGCACAGCCCAGGCTCTTCCTTGCCTTTTTGAACATGGCTAATGTATCACCCTGATACCTCCTGGTTGGAGCGAGCAGTGACTGGGAGGAGTGTCCTCATCACTTAGGGGGCTCCAGGATTGATATTCCCCACCATTGCTGAGGCAAGCATTGGCGTATGATCTCCTCCTTTCTGGTAGAGGGGGAAACTAGGCCAGCCTGTGAATTGCAAGTCTTCTCAGAGACCTCAGGAGCCCAGGAACCACAAGCCGTCATTTGCAATTACAGCAGCTGCTTTGCCCTACATACTGATGAGGCCACAAACTTGTCGTGGGACCACAATGCCGAATTGCTGCTCCCTCCATAGCAGTAACTTCTATCGCATCATCAGTCACAATTTCATCAGTTTTCAGGTCTGCCACAAACAGTTACGGTATCTATTATTCACAGATTCAGCCATAGCACGGTAATATTCATAGCTACACAGGCGTCTGTGTTGCCCCTAGATTGTTTGCAGCTGCTGGAGCAGACGGACGCGTCTGCACTGGCGCTGGACCAGTAGCAGACAGTTTACGCAGCTATCGACTGGACACCTGAAAAATGCAAGTGTCCTTGAAATAAAAAGATGTGGCATACTTGTTGCACTGAGTTAACATTACAGTTCACTCTCATTACGTACCTACCCTCCAGACTAGCTAAGGAAACATGCTTGTAACTACAGCATGCAATTAGCAGTTGCCTAGAGGCAGTATAAAGCAAGCGTACCTCTTTTTCTCAAATTCTGTAGCAGCTAGAATATTCCATTAACAGTAATATTTGCATGGTCTTGCTACTCATTCAGCAATTTTCCTGTAACTATTAGGTTTTGTTAGTATTAGTTTAATAAATCCTGGTATTTTATTGTCCAGGCAGTGCTAACAGCTTTGCCACTGGAAGAAAATAACAAGGGAAAATAAAATTATTTTGTCATCTTGTTGCCATTGTTATGGAGGTGAAATTCTGTTTTGCTATGGTTGATTAACCTTTAAATGGGGGAAAAAATCAGGCCTATACAAGCACTCTATGTTTTTAAATACAATATGCTGAATGTAGGGGTTTGCTAACAAGCAGGGGAGCCTTTCATAGTGAAAGCCAAGCTTTTACCATTGAAGAAAATATTCTAATTCTAATTGCCTTTCTGACCATCATTCAGAAATCCCTTAGTAATGTAATTAGTGACTCGTCCAAAACTAGAAATCTATGCAGAGAAATGTCATTCTACGCCTTTGAGGATTTGGATATTTCACAGTTTGGTTGTGCCCTAATTTGAGTGGAAAAACAAAACATTTTGAGTCCCCCATGTCAGCACTGAAGGCATCCTTACCCTTGACTAACGTCATCTGCATAGCAGACTCTGCTAGAACCTTCAGTCCTGGAAGTCCCCAAAATTTTTGCCTGCCAGGGATCTGTATGCCAGGCAGAGTAGCTTCCCTGGTGTCTTTTCCCCAAGGAAGAGAGCTGCCAAGTGACTGGGAAGTGGAACAGGCAAGAAACCTGCCGAAGAGATCTTGCTTTCTTTCTTTCTAAATTTCACTGGCATGGGCACACATTTGCAAAGTATTTCAGGTTCAGTTAATTCAGCAACTTGTAGTGAAAGGAGAGTTTTCTCTGTTCTGCCCTCCCCCAGTGGCTCTAATCTTACCAGAAGATGGCTAAAATTACTGATTATCAACTTTCATTAGAAAATGTCAAAGAGAAAAATTCATAGCCTAATTTTTGAAAGGTAATGACTGCAAACTTTCCCACTGGAATGCTCATACCCCAAGAAATTAGGTTATTTTCCTGTTTCAGTATCTTCCAAAATAGGCCAAATTCAGCTCTGGAGGAAGTAATTGTATTTATTGCAGGAGAACTCAGGTTCATGGGAGGTCAGTGTTTTTTTCCAGGACAGCCTTGTGTCATTATTATTGTTGTTGTTGTTGTTGTTGTTATTTCTCTTAATTCTGTATGATGGCAGTCACACTATGGTAGGTTATATAAGAGCACCTAAGAAAAAATACCCCCTATCTCAAAGGTGGTAGATCTCAAGCAGACAAGAGCAGAGAAAGGAGAGGAAGGGAAAGGAAAGGAAGGGAAATTGAAGTTCTTGCATAGGATCATGTGTATAGGCCTTATCGGTCCTTATCGGTCATCTTCCAACTGTCCCCCACTGCCACTCGAGTTTAAAAAGCAAACGTTTTTGATGGCATCCACCCATGCCTCAGAGCGCCACAGTGAAGGAGACGGTGTGTCAGTGCTCTGCTGCCGGGTTTCCAAGTGCATTCCCAAGCAGCCAATTAAAGCAGACAAGATAGGCACCAAAGGAAAAAATAAATATTCGTCAGCCGCTGCCTTGTTATGGAATCCAAGCGCCTGTCTCCTGTCAGAATCACTGTAAGGTTTTTGCAAATGCATAAGTGCATAAATTGTGTCTGTGCGATTACAGCTACCATTGCTCCTGGAGAAGCACCGGGCATCTTGCTAGCTTGCTTTTTAAGTGTAATAATTAAAGGCATAAGCGAGGATTGTGCAAAATTCAGGGATACTGAAACTAGAACATGGACTTTTACAATCTTAATGGTGCTGCCATCCTCCACGTTTCTTGGCAGATATCCTCCTTTGCCAATATCATTTCCATTCAGCTGTTTGCTAGACCTGCGACAAACTGAATTCAGGAAGAAGCAAAATCCTGGTTTTGCCTAAGAGCACAGACCCAATTTCTTGCCTGCACAGTCAGGTAGATGCAGTAGTCACTCAAATGTTGAGACTTAGGTATGTTAAAAAATACAAAATCCTCCTTCAGAAGAATAATATCCTATACCTATGAGGCAGCAGACTTCAACTTAGATCATTTATCAGGGATCAGCTGTAGTCAGCGTAAGGGGTACATGCTAGACTTGATCATTTTATTGCTAAAGTTATGTGGATACTGTATTTGCGTAATAGGAATACTATGCTTTTTGTTTTGTTGCTGTTGCTAAAAACAGTATGTAATAGTGTGATTTGTACTGAAATAGCAACTGTAGTGTGTAGACCTCCCCTCTCCCCATTAAGCAGAAGGTGGGACAGAGGGTGCTTCAGACTGTGATTTCTACCAAGGCCTTGAATTGCTACTATTTTGAGCTTAGAGGTAGGTTAGAAAGAATATGTATTTCTGAGCCTGATAAAAGAAACAGAGGTTGATCTTTTTCTTCTTAGTGACATTGCTGTAACTAACTGTATTACCTGGGAATACAAAGATAACAGATACAGAAAATGGATTGGAAATGTTCCCAGAATACCTTAATGAAATTATAAACAAAATAAGCATTTCAGCAACATACTGATTGTCCCTTACAAAGTCACGCATGACAGTGCACAGTGCAAAGTACAGGAGGAGGGAGGGCTTACAACAGTGACCAGCTTCCGTTAAGGAATAAAAACCTAATGACAGAAGGTGTTTGCCTCAACTTCATCATTGATGAGCCTTGACAACATCAGTGAAGTTTCTCATGAAACTTCAGGTTTCTCAGGTCATTTTAGGGGACAGCAGAAGGGAAAATCTTTCCATTATAGGTCATTGGTTTGAATATAATTCCAGTCGCTAGTGACCGGAATGCATCACTGTTTGACAACTGCCTGCTTGCACACATGGCCAATGCTGGCAGCCCGGCTCTGATGAGATGAAAGTCCAGATCCCGGTGATCACCGTGACTGGCTTTACTTGCGCTTTCAAGGAAGGGTTGTAGCTAGAAACTGATCTGCCTTTCCACTTCTGGAGGCCACTATGATCATGCACACTGCTTTTGCTATTTCTTTTCTGGAGACAGATGATTGGCCTTTGGTCCTGAAGTCTGAGGCTCTCAAGGACACCATACTGCCTCTCTGAAGGGGAATTGCCGGTGCAATAGGAGTGAGAGGAAGGAGTCCATTTCATTTTCAAGTGTGCAAGAAATCTGGCTATAAAAAATAATACCCACAGACCTGTGTAGAATGAGTAAAAACACACTTTCTGTTCCAAAATTCAAATGCCAGTTAGCATTTTGTCTTGAAAGTTGAAATTCAGGAACTACTGACCAATTCCAACAGGATCCAACTATTATTAAATGAAATGGAAAATATGTTTGCTTCCCTCAGCACTTAAGAGGAATTTAGGTGCCCATTAAAGCTATTGCTTGCTTCAACTCCTACATTCAGTGGAGAAAAACTGGTTTCCCCCACGACCTTTTAACTCTATGGCTCCTTATACCCATAACCCTTACAGACTGAGTACCCCATAATAATGCAGTAGGAATATAACAATACCTCAACTCTGCCAGTTCCCAGGTGCTTTCATGTAGCTCTTAAAAGCCTGGCACCTTTGGCAGCAAAACCCTGCTTTGTAAAATCCGGGTTGCTGGTTTTTTGGCAGAGCTGAGAAAGTTGTCGACGGCCGAGCTGCACAGGAGAGCACCTTATTGTTCTGCTTGTCAAATACAATGCCGGGATCATTGCCTGCACGCTTCAGTGCACATCTCACAAATTATAGTTGTACCTGCACGCGGGTTTAATTAGGTACGTTTGTATACAGGGGAGCTGAAACATTCCAGTGCTGGCTCTGGCAGTACCTATTCCCAGCACTCTGACGTGAAAAGAAAGAGTAAAAGGACTCCTTTTCACAAGAGAGAGCAGAAGACCCAGAAAGGAAACCTACGGTTAAAGCTGGTTGGTGCTTCTGATTATAATATCTACAGTGCAGGCTGAAAGATCCAGGGTAGTAACAGGGGCCTGAGACATGCACAGGCGATGGGGAAGGCAAGAGAGGAGTGCCAGTAGCACCGCGGGGAACCCAGGGCAGGCATGCAGGGCCAGAGAGAGGTTGGGAACAGAAGCAATGAGCTTGAAGGTGGTCTACAATGGTCTGTCTTTTTTTTTTTTTTTTTTTTTTTTGCAAAATAAAAGAATGCAACCACAAATGAATATTTCTATGGTTTTCTGGTAACTGAAGCCTTTAATTTTACTCTTGAGCTGAAAAGCAAAAAGAAAAACCTTTTCAGAATGAAAATTTGAACCTTAGGTTTCAAAGGTGTTGAGGTGAAATTTTGGATTATCTTAAACTATGTTATTGGGGGCAGAAGGGAGCACAGGATCCAACCTAAATCAGCTGAATTCATGTGTGATCAGCTGAGATTGAATTCTCTATTACACTTAGCTGCATTTGCTAACAAAATTTCATCCAGCCTTGCTCTTTTTTTTTTGTTTAATAATTAAAGTTTACGGTACAACTGTGCTCATGCTGTAGTCTAGATAGATCCCACATGTATATGCCTGGCTCTAATGCTACTTCTCATAAATTTGCACTCCTTTTTATTTTTTATTTCTTTCTATTTAAATGAAAATGATTTCTGATCTGAAATAGTTTTTGATGTTGAAGAAAAGGTGTTATAAAAATGACATATTGCATGTTTGAAGATTTGATTTCAGTAAAGACAGATGGGTTTAAAAAGTGTTAGCACTTGCTTTGGTCAAATTAGACAAATCTTACCAGAAGATCCATGAAATATTTCTACCTAGGGGGTGAGGGATGCTTATACACCTATAGAGCAGGATTTGCCCTTGAAGTGTCTTCTGCAGTTAAGGTCCTTATGCCACTTCTATTTATGAATTCTTTGAATAAATGAGATATCAACCAACAGGTGATAGCTTCAGCTCCTTAACATCTGACTGAGGTCACCATTTGTCAGCCAGGCTCTGAAAATGTGAAGAGAGTGAAGAAACAGATGCTGAAGCAAGACGGTGATTATTATGGCCAGCAGGAGGACAGGGGCTACAGACACACTATAAAAGTCCAAAACCTCCATTTCCGTCATCATACAGTACTTGGACTCAGTCTTCCCTGCAGCTTGAGCTACCGCACAGCTTTTTGTAGAGAGGGTTTGTCCTGTTAGAAAAAGAGGGTGGTGACCTTCCAGGCTGAAATTGCAGATGAATGCCTTTCGAAAGGCACTAGAAAACTGTCCTTAGTTTCAGCTGTCAAAAATAAAAGGCGCGTCTATGTCAGTCATGATATATGTAGGTATATACAACGCTGAATCAATCTCTGGTCCTACTTCTTTTTGGTGTTACAAACAGGTTACAATAGACAAAATACTATTTTATTGCATGTTACATTGTATTTTACAAAATACCTAGGAGATATTTGACATTAAAGGCAAATGTTGTTTACCTTTAAGAAGGTGTATGGTGAAGTAAGGTGCATGGCTGTTTAAAACACAGGCATAGAAAAGAAATTTATTTTTTCATTAAATATTTCTATACACAAAATCAGTGGTGACAAAGTTGAATGAATATAGTTGTTTTAACACTCTCCCAAGAATAATTCCACTTTTCCTTCGGTTTACTTTCTCTCCTCTCTTCATGGATCCTCTGTAGTTTTTGTCCCTGCTCTTTGTCTTCTAGTTCAGAGCATAGGCTCCCCTGTGGAGAAAACACGGATGAGGAGTTTTGCCATTGATTTCAAAAGGGGCTTGATTTAACTCCAGATCATCTTCCTGGCCATCACAGCACAAGAGTAAGGGCCAGAAGACAAAATCTAGAAGCTTTTATGGAAATTCAGGGCTTTATTCTAAATGCACTCAGGTGCAGTGTTTCACAGGAAATTTCCAAGGGTCCAGCCAGGCGATACAAATCAAAAGTACAGTCTCACAGCCTGTCTGACCACTTTGCCTGAGACTGAAAATGATAAGGATTTCTTTCGAGCAGTGCTGATCCCAACAAGTGCATCAGGCCTTTAAGGTTAAATGTAGCCCTTGTAAAAACCAGTCATTAATGTCACTGGAGTTACAGCAAGGATGTATTTAGGCCAATGTGCTCAGAAAAATTTGTGGTGTAGAAGTACAAAATGCCAAGCGTGATTGAAAGGTTCTGGGGCATGTGTGTGCAGATGGGTAGAAAGATGTGATTTCTTTCTGCTCTGTTTGGTATTTGTATTTTTATTTTATTAAATTTCTTGAGTAATAATTTTTCTATACAGTATGTAGTGCGGTTTGTCATCTCTATTCCCTCAACTATTCCAAAATCAAGGCTTACTAGTTTTGGGTGAATTGAGAGGTGACAGGTTTCAGGTCACTAAATCGTGAAATGAAATGAAACTGGAAAGACTGTATAAGAAAACCACCAGGAAAAAATCCTAAAAGACTGCTATTATCAGAGGACTGAAGAACAAATATGGAAAAAATATGTCTGTGTTTCCTATTTATCTGAGTGAAACAGTGACTGTGACATACAGAAGCTGTGGGCCTGATACACAACAAGGTCTGTTTATCTAGGCACCAGCAGCAGCATGGACACACATAGCACTTCAGGGCTCCTGAGGGGACACTTTAGACTGTCCACGGCAAGTCAGTCTGGAAGCTTTCATTTATAGATGCCAGAATGCTATTAACGTGGGAGGATTTTCCAGTATCGCTCTGCAATTGGATCAAAATCTCTCCCATCACTATGCGTAGACCAGAGTAATTGTGTGTGTGCATGAATATTAACTTTCATGGAGCACAATTTCCCTACTGAAGAGTCTCCCCTTGAAAATGCTTAACTATTCTAAGCTAAATTCAAGGTGATCCCACACCCCTTCTTGTATGTGAGAGCAGAAACTATCCCCAAAATGCAGATCACATGCGTCAATAAAGGCATCTCAGAGACCATAAGTCAGTAACACATTTTATTATTCATTTTGGTCTCTAGGAGGTCTTTGCAAAACCATTTAATGAAAACATGACTTGGGATGTTTGCACTGGATGCGAAGGTGAAATAGAGTCCTTCCCTACATTGCTGTCAGCAGACGAAAAAGCTGTGATGGAGTTCATAGCAGACTTGGACCAGCCGGTGTAAACTGCCCTACCTCCACTGACTGCCATGCAGCTGAAGTGGTTGACCCTCAGTAAAAATCTGCCCCAGTAATTCTGGCCCTTACCCAAATCTGTCTCTCATCATTAACAAATGAGTTTCATGAAGTACCTTCATCCATCTTGTGGCCCTCTTCCTACCTAACCATTTTCCAGAGTAGGACATCCTTCAGTAGAATACATTTCACTAGGTTCATTCCCCTAAGGTTTATAGATAGTAAGTCACATAGGCAGAGCATCGTATTTGCTGTATCTATCTGCTTCGTTTAATTCTGTATGAGCTGTGTTTCCCTGCACAGAAGGAAATAGCTTGCAAGTACCTAACAATACTCAGGACAGTACAAAAGATGATACTGAGTAATGAACTCAGCACAGCTCAAACATCCAGTGGTGCCTTGACAAAAGCCTCTCACAGTTCACATCTTACAGAGCCAAACTCCAAATTACCTCTTGGTACAACAGTCTTGATTCTCCCTGCCAAATCAAGGAGGAAGCAACACTACGAGCTAGCTCAGCAGCAGGAGCTACTTATCGGGCTTTCCCAGTCCCAAGACTGGCGCTTGCTTTCCCTCTATTCAGCGCAGGAGAGAGATGGAGTGGGCACCAGGGAAGAAAGCGTGCTAGCAGGCTGGAAATCGCTGTACAGACTGCAGGAATTAATTAAACCCCAACTGGAGCAGAGAGGGACCAGCGGAGAGTGTTTCTGCACTCTGTGCCTAAAACTCACCTGGGAGCAGGGTGCCAGAGCTCGAGTGCCTTGCCCCTAAGGCTGCTGGGGGGTTTATCCAGTGACTGTCCCACATCCACCAGTGACACCATTGCAACCAATAGGGACTTAAAACCCGCGTGGCAGAGCTGCTACCGGCCCCATCCCTGAAGCAGCAGCCTGGGGAAGCACAGCCTACCCGGCCCTCAGGGGCAGACGCTGGTTGGAAGGGAGCGGGGCTGTGGATGGCTTACTTGGACTTTAGCACTGACTGGCACCTTTGCTCAAGCCTGGTTTTGGGTCTGGTCCTGACCCAGCAGCGTCCAAAACGCAGGCTCCACCAGAGGGCACAGCCACCCAGCAGAAGTGGGGAGCTGGGGCAGCGGCAGAGGCAGCAGCAGCAGGAGGATGCTCCTGGGAGCAGAGATCCCCCAGCAGTTAGCAGGGCTGGCTCCTGCCGACCCCAGCTGCATCCCAAAAGGACCTGGGGTTCTCCTTTGAAAACGCGCTGGTTCCTGCCACTTTCAAAAGAGGCACAGCATGTGCTTTTGGCACCGGACCACATGATCGCCTGGTCTGGGCAGGTGAAAGGAAGCTAGCACAGCCAGAACGTTGTTTTTTGCAGTGTTACGTTTGATCTTATTTTGGGTATGTGCATCAGGCAGGCTTCCTGAGGTAGCAACTGAGGGTTACCATTTCTTCCCACTGATACAGTACTAGATGCAGGGGTAACTGATGGAAGGTCAGGATTTATGACTGAGATCAGAATTCGGCCCTTGTTCTTTATTTGCAAAAACCTTCCACTAATTTGGGGGTTACCTGGTGACCAGTGTGCTTCAATGATTAATTTTCTTGCATTGCAAGAAACAGAAAACCCACCAGCTCTGACTTGTAAGGTGACAATTTTTTGTAGCTGTTGTGCCTAGTCCACCCGTGAGCCATGGGGCTGAGAGGGGGGGCACAGAGACCTTTCCTCTGAGCTGGGACGGCTCTGCGCCCTTTCCCCTCCATTAGCCTGTGCAGCATTTCAAAGGGGCAAAGCAGAGGAACGGCATCCCTCCTTTTCAGCCAGCATGTGCAGGGAAACTGATATACACCCTTCAGGGAGGTACAAATCAGGAGATGAGCCCTCCTTGTACGAGGGAGAGCTCAGGGAGCCCTTCTACCTACGATGCCTCCTAATGCTCATTTTAGCTCGGTGTTCTCCCCAGTCAGGGCTCTCCCTCTGCGGCATAATTAAAAGCACACTTGAGTTTTCTCTATTTGTCTCAGTAGATCATCATGGCAAGTGCAATCCTCGTATTATACAACATGACAGTAATTAACACCTAGCTACAGCACTATGGCATCTAAATCTTTCTTCACTGATGACCACAAATCACAGACAAGTGTTTATACTATTAACAGTATGAATATGGCACATTTTATTTTGTGGACAATGTATGTAGCAGATAAGCAACATAATAATTATGCTTTGTATGTAAAATAACACTTTCCTTCTAAGGCTCTCCAAATTTTTAACACTCAATAATGAATTTAGTCTCACTGTATCTGCTGTGACGGGAGAGTTGTTAGTTTTGCTCTTCAGAGGAAAACTGAAGCAGAGGAGTGACTTGTCAGAAGCATCTTGGAAACTCTACCATTGACCCATTTAGACTCAATGAATAAAAATCTTTAAGTTCACAGTTTTGGGCTATAACCATAAATTGTGTTTGTGTATGTCTGCTTCTGGGGCCTGACTGAAGTCCAACAAATAATCTATTGATTCCTGTAATTAAGAATAGGCACTTTGACCTTTGGAGCCCAAACTATGAGTTTCTGGTGACACAAGTTATAAACGTATGAAGCAAGTGATGAAATTTCCTGTCTTCTGGGTGTTGGTTTTGAACAGATGAGGTGCTCAGATAAGAAATGCATTGATTCACTGTCCTTCCTAAGGAAGCTAGCGAAGAGCCCTGGATGGAAGTGCAAAGAATCTTCCTTTGCTCAGGTCCTCATGGTGATCAGTGGTCCTATCTGACCTCTGCATATTCAAACCTTCATTTGGTAATCATATGAGCATTCCGGAAAACTCACCTCTCTTCTTTGGATGGTCTGGGAAAAGGGAGAGGGAAATGACTGAGAAAAGGTGTATGGGATCAAAGACAGTGGTATATTTCTATATCTTCCTATGGAAAGGCAATTCTTATCCCTGGATAGATCTTTCTCAATATCTGCACCTTTAAAAATGCTGAAAAAAATCATAGTTCCAGATTTTATCACCCTTTTTTTTCATGTTCAATAATACTTAAACAGATATATTCACATCCTACCTTATGTCCATGTGACAACTTATGGCTTAATCCCTAGTACCAGAACTCTGAAACCCCTGATTTCCAAACCGGGATCACTTCAAACGGAGCCCTCTCCCACATCGAGCACAAGTCAACCAAGCCAAGCAAACCTGAACTTGCCTCTTTCTGGTCAGAATAGCTGGCTTAGGGCTAATCTGTTTCAAGCACTCTGCTCCTATTAGTGAGAAGTTGTTTCTGCTGTAAGCTTGCACTGCTGCAGGCTTATCCTTGGACAACACCTGGCTGTAGCAATACGCATTTCCCAATTTCCAGATTGGTAGGTAGATGACCGCTGAAGCAGTAAAACAAGATAAAAACAAGCAGATAGCTGAAACTGAGAAACAACCTGTCTGCTCAGAAATTTATAAAACCCAAAGAGAATTAACACTTCACATTTTAGCACCCTTGCCATACTTAGCAGGTAGTCTTTCTTCCCCTGCCCACCCCGCAGCCCCTGGGCCAAGCGCACTGTTGCAAGAGTTGGCCACTGCAACCCACTGGCTCACTTGGCCCCTTTGAGAGAGAGTACAAGGGGGCATCCCAACTCCAGCTCCACCACCAGCCACACTACTCACCCCCCCCATGAGCCGGACCTGACCCTTCAGGGAGGCGATGCAATTCTCAACACAAGCTATTTACTTACTTTTTTTTTTTAGGTGACTTACCCACCCACTGTAGTGAGCTGAATCAGCTGACGGAGGGGTCAGGGGAGTGCCAGGGGTGGGGAAGCAGGGGGAGTGCATGACCAACAGGAGAGCAGGGAGCAGAAACTCCCCTTCTGTGGCAACCAGGCTGGCTCAGCCCTTCCACCCAGGCAGTCTCTGCCTGCTAGTGTGGCAATTGGTTGGAGCAGAGAGAGCAGGATGACCTGTTATTTTGGAATGCTCCCCAAATAGCATTCATCCTCCAAACGACTGGCAGCCTCCAGAAGAGTCATTCCTATGGCTCCTCTGTTGGAAAGCAAACAGCTTGTGGCACACAGGCATGGTGATGTACCCAACTGCAGGTGTCTGCTTCCATGGGTAGGTGGGCTAGGGTATCCAGCACATCCCTGGGGCCGGCAGATAGGACATGGGATTCAGGGGAACAGCTGCTGGAGGCCAGGAAGAATACTGGAGGACATCTCAAATGGCAGTCTCTCTGAAAATGAGTTGAGACTGAAGTGACTAATGTTAGAGTCCTCAGCAATGACACAACATAGCTCCAGCTACACTGATAAAACTGCCTGGAAGATGGGGTACTCCTAGGCTTGAGTAGCAGTGGCAGAGCCTGCCCACAGACTTCCCCATACCTCTGAAATAGCAACGGCAGATTGAATATACAGCTGGGCACAAAAGCTTCCCCTTGACCCTTCTGACTTCCTACAAAAATCCTGGCAGTTTTATTATCGTCTTAATTTGTTCTTATTTCTTCATATATTCAATCTAATGCTAACATAGAGCATTTTTTTACGCCAACAAAAAGCACTTCGGGGGCCAAAAAAAACCTGTGCAGTCCAGAAGATGTTCAAAGATGTGTTTAAAAATTAAAGGCAACCCTTTAAAAACAGATTCTCTGTGCATCTGCGCAACTACTTTTCAGTACAACTTTTCTTTCTTGTACTCTAAAGTGCATGCAACTCTAAATTGCAAAGTAAAGTTATTTTATAGACTATTTTTGCACAGGTTCCAGATGGCATGGAGCAAGTGACTTTGCTATGTAAAGCTAAAGATTCTAGACGAGGTGACTGTAAAGATTTACTCAGCTTTTGTACCCCCGTCATCACTGACTGCAAGATTAGTCCAACTGATGAAGTGAAAGAACAAGAGAAAAGCTCAGCAATCATTTCCCATTTTCAGTTTTGAAGAATCAGCCTAGGCATCGTTGTTTTTTTTTTTTTTCCTTCTAAATCCCTAAAATAGAATACAATCAATATTTGTATGGTTAAATGTCACATTGTTACATGGAAGAGTGAGACTTTCTTTTTCCCCTTTCTAATCAGTGAGCCTTTGTGCATACCTGTATGATCTCGTCAGCAGCAGGGAGATTATGCAGCAAAACTGATGACTGAGTCCTGTCCTTCATTTCAATAATCTCTGCATGGGATTTGTGTAGCACATTCACATTTGGTTTAATAACATTGGTAAGTAACAGTAATCTTAACCGTAATAGTTAAGTAATAATTAACAGGAATTAATCCTGTTATTGCCTTCCTGGTGAAGGAGCCCAAGTGGTGGCTTTCATCTTCAAATGGGCAGCGAGTGGGCTGAGCCCTATGTCCAAATACCATTGCTGACTCCACTGCCTCAGACAGCAAGTGTGCCACCACATCTCATCCCTGCTGAGGTCAGCAGGACTTTCTGGGGCCACTGCAAGATACACCACAAAACCCTGTAGCAGAATCACGATCTGTATGTACTGCAAGCTGTGACAGTTGGGACAGAGCCTATGAGCCATTTGGCAATACCACTGTTGCATTATCAGGTTTTTTTAAGGAAGGGAGTGAACTGATTTGCTCAGGAGACATAGCAGTATCAGTTGTGCTGGCTCTGGAAGCAGTTAAACCTGCACAGAGCAGAAGCAGGTGAAGAGTCCAGGCCTGCTTGATGACACTTTCCTAATCGCAGTTGGCAGGCAAGCTCCATGCTAGAGGCTGAAACTGTGAAGAGAAAAACCTGACCACAAGATTTTCAGGGTGCCCAGTATTTTGCTCTGTGGCCACTTTATCAAAGTGCCTGTCAGCTTTTTGCTCACTTTCCAAGATTGTGAAATATGCAGAAACAGGCTTTCAAGAGATTCAAAGTACAAAAAAGTACGGAAAGTTAAGGTTGAAGTACACACACTTGTTGTTATCTTTTTGTCTCTCCACTCATCACCCAAAATATACACATACCCATCCATAAATAGACACCTGTAATAACAGCACTAATCACTCGAAGCAGTGCTTTCTGCTTCTGTGGCTCTTTTATACTGCAATGTAAAATTAAATTAGTCTTTAGAATGTGATTGCACAGACCCCATTATTTCAACCAGCTTTTCCATTTTTAGCCTAATTCAATTAAAAAGTAATATATAGGAACGTCAAGCAAATATATGGATTGACATCAAACACCATAAAAGTTGGTTCCTATTCCAACCTGTACCATAGACCTTTAGCATGACCTCAGCACGCAAACTTAGGTGGTTCAATGTAGGTATCCAGCTCCAAACTGACGTGCCCATGTTTGAACTTTTTGCCTTTCGCTTCTCTGTCTTGCCTCCTTCCCTTAAAAAACAGATTATTTTTGTTGACCTCTGAGCAATGAAAGTCAACTTATTTTCTCTCAGATTTACTGATATCGTCCAACCCAAGGTTGCAGGAAAGGAAGTAAGCTGTTGGTGTCGTGCTCTCCCTGGCTTGTAGGGGTGAAGTACTCCACAGGTCTGCAGATGTACTGGCAGATAATGTAGAAAAAAACTCGTGTCTTTTGCCTATGAATGAATACCATCTGGGATATACTTAGAACTGCTACTAGTGTACACAAAGATGGGAAATTCAAATTCTGTGATTTATATGGAAACGGCTATAATGAGGGAGGTCTTGCTGTTGGATTGCATTTTATGCACAAGACTTCATGTGCTTCGAAACCACAGAGATTTTCCACTTCTTGCCACAAACCATGGCCTACAGCTTCAGCATGAATTGAAAAATGCTTCTGCTTCTTATGGCTGTGAAGAAAATACAGAGAGGGGCTGAGCAGGTGAACCGTGTGAAGACAAAGATGTAATTACCCCACTCACAACCACAGTGAGCTTTTATCGAGCCAATCTAAGCCATAACCCTGACAAGGAGGAGGGGCAGATTTCCGTCCGAGCTACCCACAAGGGCTGCACCCTGGAGCTGCTGCTTGGCCCCTGCGGTGCACTCGGCAGCTTGCTCCTGCCCATCGTCTTTTCTGTTGTAACTGGCATGAGCTGCATTAAAAATATTGCAGAAGAGCTTAGATCTAGGTGGTTTCAGAGCACACGGGTGATTTTTAAGTGTGTGATCAAGTCCCTAGGTACTGTAGCACGACGGAACAGGAGTAAGTTGAGACATGGGTTATTTTATAGACATGAAAGATGACACAATAATTCTGCTTTAAATTCCCTTATAACTTTTTAATTCTGATTAGTGCTTACTATTGATTTATTATGAGCTGACACTTCTGGAGTACAACAACTTGTTCATAGGGTTTGCTTAGGCTTACCACGGCATCCGTCCAAGCAGCTTCCCAGCTGTCTGTGGTTGAGTCCAAGCATAATGCAGTGGCACAGACTAACCCAATTTGCAGGCCTGACTTGCCAGGTAGACTTAGGCTGCCCATAAACATCCCTGGCCATTTTTTGTTTATTCCCTGGCACTTGATGAAACCTTTCTTTTTGTTAGGACCAGTCTGGACAGGCTAGTAGTTCTAGGGAGGTCCTTTATTCATTCTTGATACCAACTCCCATTATCTTATCCAAGGCCACCACCTAATTGTTTCTAGATTATGGGGTATATAGGAGAACCCAGTTTTCCATGGCTTCCATTATTTGTATGTTGCTTTGCTTTCAAGTATGGCAAAATCACAGACAGAGAGATTAAATCCTTTAATGCATTAATTGATACAGCTGGAAAAAAAGCTTTCAAGCACACAGGCCTCCTTCAAGTTTGCGTTTTAGTAATTGATGTTATGTTTAAATCACAATGTCAACTCTCATTGCCACTTACTATACCTTATGTTGACTTGTCAGCAATATAGCATCTCATTTCCCAGCAGCTGCTAAGAGTTTAGTTGAGACTTAGCTATACATCAGTACGACAAACTATTCAAAATTACTCCTTACAGCAACAGAAGCCTAATGGTTTTTACAATAAATTAACACCGTGACACGGAAGAAAAAGTGTTTGCTTAGTAACAGGAATGATATTGGTAAGGTGCCCAACCTGATTAGGCAGTTCTTTGTAAATCCTGAATGAACCTGCTTGCATTATTCAACCAAAGGGTCTTGGGTAAAATGGAAATGGCATTAACATATATCTGGTAGAAAATGCAGCATTTAGCTGCTACGCCTTCCATACAGCCTTAGGAGACATGCTAAATAAGGGGAATAAAAAGTAATGCTCAATAACTATCCACTTACTGAACAAGATGGGCACCCCATAGAAAAGAAGAATATAAAGGTACGCACATGAACGTGCGCAGAGGGACTAAGGTTGTATTCCCTGTCTCTTGAAACTGTATCATTCTCCTCACATCCTTTCTCCTGAAAGGTATTTACAACTTTCACTTCAAGTTTCTGCTTTTATGTAAGAATTAATTAAATTACTTCAAAAATGGTTAGATAAAAGTTATTTTCCCTTAAAATAGACTATATATTTTTGTTTATTGTTCTTGACTGCAATTGATATAAGCAACTAGAAGCAGGGCTTACAAACTCCTCAAGGCCAAGGAGATTTTACACGTTCTTCCATCGTCCATGCAGATTTTGTAAATGACCCTGAGCTTTGGTACTAACTTGCAGATAGTCACGTGCTAGGGGGAATTTTCAGGGAGCCCCAATGAGACCAGGACAGGAAGGGAAGAAGGATTCATCGCAGATTGTTTAACCTATGTAGAAGTCCTGTGAGCTACAGAAAACCTGGAGAAGTCTCTGGTGAGTTTTTGAGACTCATATGAATCCCAGTAGGGTTTAGCGTTTCGAGGCTGTTACTGTATTTCCTGAAACTGTTACAGCTGATTTTCAAGCATTGCTGGGACTTAACTTCTACGTGATGCCTTGCACGGTCAGCACTCCTGAACGAGCGCCGAACGCCACACAGATGCTTTGCAAGTCTGGACAGCAGCTGAGCTCCCTGAGGGTAGATAGTTCCAGACAGAAACCCTGGGGGCAATAGTCAACCTCATCTGAAGCCTCATGGCCATCCTAACCCTAGAGGAGCCCTTATCATAGCATTTTATAACCTTCAGCTTCATCATGTGCACCTCACCAGCTCTGGCACCGACTTTAGGAAGCCACCAGTGTAAGGGAGCAGGTCTCAGACCTTCTGGTTAATCTGCCACTTCATGGTTTCTAAAGTCTATCCATGCACTCTGGAGACTTTGCATTTGGGGCAATTCTGTTCTGAACAACTGTTTTCTAGGGGAAAGAAACTCCCAGACCATAAACTTCAACCCACCATATACTCATGAAATAATCAGATGGGATAAGCCATTAAGCCACCCAAGTTTCTAATCCAAAATAGTTTGGAGTTGCAGAAAAAGGGATACTGTTTTTTTTTTTCCCCAAAATTAAAATTTCTGGTAACTGTCTCTCTGTAACAACTCCACTTTTAAGACACAAAAAATATTTTGCCACTCATGGGTGTAAATGTACCAGACGCACAAATAGTATCTCAAAATTGGGGTCCAGATTTCCTTGTTTACTGCCTAGTCATTTTCAACCAAAGAGCGTTGACATACACCAGCATTTGTTGTATTACACATTCATTTCTCCACATCTTTGTATTAAAGATATTGTTCAGATGGATGAGCAATATCACCTGAAGCCGTTAATGGAGCAAGTGCTGACGCACGCTGTGGTGATGGCACCACCAGGAGATATTTCAGCTGGAGGTGGCACATCTGTGTGTAATCCTACAGGAAGCGTGTCTGGCAGAGGAGCAGGGGACACAGGCCGGTATTTGCCGTGGGGCAGCATTTATCTTCCATCATGATGGCAAGGAGCGGTCCCGTGGCTCAGAGCCCAAGCATTGCAGCTGCGGTGAGCCCTTCACCCCGTGCTTCATCCAGCCACGCAATGTCACCTGTGGCTGTGCTGGAGATTTCTCCATCCGTCTTCCCCCATCTGCCTTCAGGTACCCGTCCACTGAAACTGCCTGCTGGTGCAGATTTGGAAGACTAACGCACACCTTTAGGGGCAGATCCTTTGGAGCAGGAGTGCAAATCAAGTCAGCTTTGCCCAGACAGCACTCCACCAGCCAGTTCAGTGGCCATGGAAAGCTGATTTGAAGCAGTTTCGAAAACCCCTGCAGATCTCTGAGCTTCTCCATCTGGAAAGCAAGGCTAGGACTGTTTCTCTTCCCCCCATCTTGTCCATACAGACAGGAATCTCTTTGAGAAAAGGACTATAGGACCTTGATCTTTTGAGGGCCTCTACAATAGTAATAAATAATAATTTAGCACCACCTTGCAGTTTCAGTGTGAGCAGCGTGATGTTTGGTGTTTTGCTTAAAACTCCCAGTCAATGAGAGAAATTCAGCCCTCATTAGGAAAAAAGAAAACTTCTAATTGTCAGGAAAAAAGAAGGGAAAAGCTGAAAAACATGACTCTGAAGAGCATGATAGTCAACATGCAAGCAGGAATATCAGACTGGTTTGCTGTTGATGTCCCACAACTTGACGATTCTTCTTTTTTTTTTTTCTCAGTGCTTGGGTTTAATGACATTAAGCACTTCCATGTCAATGAGAACTGAAGTCCATGGGAGTCAAGAGCATGCCGACCTGTGCTGGACCTGCTCACTTATGGCTGGCTTTCTTGACACAAAAGCTGTTCTCCTCCTGCCTTCAGACTGCAAGCTCAGTGGGGGCTGGGACCGGTGGTTTAGCCCAGCTCTTACTGTAAAGCACATCCAGGGTGCTGCCGGAGTCGGAGGAACTCAGCTGGAGACATCAGCATGTGGCAGATGAGACGGGAAGGCAAAATTAAGGATACATAAACACCGCGTGCCCTGCCTGCGAGAAGAGCTGAGCAGGTGGCGGTTACACTCGGGGTCTCTGCCCCATGCTCCACCAGCCCCATCCGTACGATAATATCCAAAAGTGTGTCTGTGCACAGTGGGGAGCCTGGGGCTGCCTGTCTGCAGGACAGTGCCCCCCGCACGGGGACACCCAGCTGCAGCCCCGTGCCGCTGCAGCGGGCCGGGCCGGGCCTGCCCGGGCGGGGGCGGCGGAGGGTCCACCCCCGCGGGGCGCTGGCAGTCACAGCAGGTGCATATTGAATTTAAAGACAAAAAGGACGGGGGGCGGGGTGTAGTGTTTTTGGGGGAATGTCTGCGTTTCCTTTTCTGGCTAAACCTCAGCTTGTGCTTCTTTATTTCCCGGGTGGCCGGGGAGGACGCACAGGGCGCTGCGGTAGCGATTCAACAGAGGGGTGGGGGCTTCCTATTTTTGTAGTTATTTTCGACGGCCCGGGGGTGGGGGTCCTACGTGCCAGGGCCGAGCGCAACCCCAGTGCGGAGCGGCGCCGTCCTCCGCGAGCGGCGGGGGGGGGTGTCCCGGGCGGCGGCGGCGGGCGGGCACTAAGACCGCGCCGCCCCCGGGCGCTGCGCGGCGGCCGCAGAAGAGGAGGAGACCGGCGGGCCCGGGAGGAGAGGCGCGGAGGGGAGCGGAGCTATGCTAAACCCGGGGTACCGCTGAGGCGGGGCGGGCCAGGCCAGAGGCGGGGGCTCTCCGGCGGCGGGCGCGCAGGGGCCCGGCTCCCGAGGCGGCGGCAGGCAGCATTTCGGCGCGGGGAGCGGCTCCGCAGCCACCGGGCCAATGAACATGTCAGTGTTGACTTTGCAGGAATACGAATTCGAGAAGCAGTTCAACGAGCATGCGGCCATCCAGTGGATGCAGGAGAACTGGTGAGTGCCGTCCCCGGGCCCCGCCGCCCGCCCGCCCGGATCGGCGGGGAGGCGCTGAGCCCATCCGGGTGCGCGCTGTGTGCGCCCGGCCGGCGCGGTGCGGTGTGGCTCTGCGCCGCCGTGCGCTGGCACACGGGCGCTGCCACCGGCGCTACCTGCGCGCCCGGGCGGGGGCCGCCCCGCCGCCTCCCCGCCGGGTTACGCAAGGCCAGGGCATCCCGCCCGCGGTGCGGCGCGGCGCGGTGCGGGCCCCGAGCCCCGCCGCCGCCGCCCCCTCCCGCCGTGCCCCGGCCCTCCGGCTGGCCCGGCGGCGCAGAGCCGCACACGTGCCCCGGCTCTGCCCTCGGCCTCCCCTGCCTCCATCCCTGCCCGTCCCTCCCGCTCCCCGCGCGGCACGCCCGTTAAAACAAGTTGCGCGTGTGCCTGCGCTCCCCGCGGACCCCCTCTTCCTCCCCCCTCCCCTCCCCCAGCTCCTCATAAAACTTCATTTGCAGCCATGCGGCTATTAACTTTCCCGGCGTGTGCGTGCGGCCGGGGAGCCGGGGCGAGCCGAGCCGCGGCGGGACCCGCCGTGCCGGGGGGCTGCGCAGAGACCCGGCGGGGCTTCCCGGGCCGCGCCGAGACGGAGCCTCACGGACACGCACACGGACACACGCACGCACACGGCCTTGCCCGCCGAAGGGGAGCGCTGTGCCGGGAGCCTGCTCGCTGCCCCGCACTGCGCCGGGGGCGTCCCCGGTCCCGGGCACGGTCAGTGCTAACTCCCAGGCCTCGGTAGGCAGCGTGGAGGCAGGGGTGGAGGGAGCTCCCCAGCTGCCCCTGCCCCCACCCGCGGGGTCCACCAGGCTGCCCTCGGGGCCGGGATCCCCCTCTCCATCACGCTCACCCACACCTTCCTCCCGGTGCTCATCCTGGCTTCGTCTGCCTGCACGGGCCTTGTGTTCACGCCTTGCTTGCGCTCGCCCGTCCCTGGCTGCTGCGCCGTCCCTGGCCACCCTCACCTGGTGCCCAGTCTTGCCCTTTCTGCTGCTCCCGTGGTGTCTCTCCCCAGCTTGCCCTCGACTCTCCCATTGCCCACATGCCCTCCCTCAGCAGTGCTGCCTGCCCTCTTGGGCTCCCTCATCCCCGTATCTCCTGAGTGAGGACCTTCCCCATGCCACCCTCACGTGATGATGGCAGGATAGGACTGTCTCTGGGTCCAAGCTTTGGTGCCTACATTTGCAGGGCAGAATGGTCCCAGATCCTAGGGGGATCTCAGCCAGGGACTTGCTAGAATCCTCCAGTGACTCATCTGGGGACTTTTAAGGGCAGTATAATTAAAATGACCATTTAAGTGTGTGTATGTCTCCCTCTTCTCCTGCAGGTGAGCTCATTAGCTCTTGAGGGGTGCCTAGTGTCACTCACATTTCAGGAGAAAGGAGATCACATAGCTATTCTTGGGCTGGGAGTGTTGGATGCTTCCCATTTTGTCCATGTTCCAGAACAAAATTGGCATCAGAATAGGACAAACTGGTAAAAGAGGATGGAGGGGGTGATACCTGAGTGTATGTAATAGCCAAATAACCCAGGAGAGATGCAGTTTAGATTAAAGAACATGACTAAGAACCAGGAGTCCTGCGTCGTCTTCTTGGCTCTCCTGCGCTTCATGACATGACCTTGGGAACATTACATAACCTCTCCTAGGCCTTGGTTTCCCCAGCAGGGAAAGGCCAGGGGGGTGGGGGGTAATAATGCTGAAATGCCCTCCTGAGGCGCTTTGATGACTTAGGTAATGTTTGCCGAGTGCCTCGAAGATGTCAGGCACTATATAAATGCTAAGCAGTGTTATTAAAATCTCCCTGGCAGTCTCATGTGCTGCAGAGGTCGCCAGCTGGGACTCCCGTAACGCCAGGCTCCCACTTCCCAGGTTCAAAGGAGGAGACCACCAGTTCTACGCTGCTGCTGTACAGCTACAGAGACATGATGATCGGTGCGCACACGCTTTTTGGTCTAGTTTCGCCTTGTCTAAGGGAACTGATGAATTAATACCTTTGATTCACATGAAAGTAAAGGAGAGTGATCTGCTTGTGGCCTGGGAACGTTTCTGGAAACGAAATGGAGCTGTGCCTGCTGAGGTCTCTGTTGTGGCAGGCTTTTCCTGAAAATGCTGCTGAAGACTCTTCCGAGTTTCAGGTTAAATTGTGCGGTTTTATCTTCAGGAAGTTCACTCGCTTAATGAAACAGGTCCTGTTCCAGCACTTGAATTTTGCGGGGGAGCTTAACTGGTAAAATACAGCAGCTAAGGGCCATACAGGAAGGCTTTTCTGCTTCATATCAGGGTGACACGATAGGTTTGCTTACGCAGACATCAATGGTAGTACGTAGGTAGCTTCTTGACTTTGTAGGCGTAGCCTTAATATACACATCATTAATGTAAGAGCATCCTAAGATGAGGTTGTTAAGTAGTAGTTTGTAGGGATAAACATGGTTGGTTGTTGTTTGGGCAGAAAGATGGACTAATGGACTTGCTTCAGGAGAGACTATGGCAGGATTTTATACTGTAATTGCTATGCAATACTATTACAGTGCCTAACATGGAGGTAAAGAAATTAAATAGGTGTGGCATTTGTTATTTTACTTAATCTCAGAAATATTTCTTGATACCTTACAAGGCCCAAAAAAAAGGCTGTAGGGTGTTAGGTGGGATGAAGGGGCTCTAAGGAGTTGACCCTGTCTTTTGGATTTTGGGAAGCGTCTTTGGAGTCTGACTAGGTCGCATATGAAGACATAGCCCAGTTTGAGGAAGGACGTGAATCCCTTTACATACCCTCTGGGTTGTGAGCTGGTTAAAGCACTGACAAGCCCTTTTAATTATAACTGCGTAAGCCTAAAGCTGGAAAAGCTTGAACGCGAAGCCTAGGGGTAGCAGCATACCCCTAGGTACCAGTATGGTTGGTCTGGATGGATCACAGTGCAAGGAATGAAGTGGCTGGTTCTGTTCAGCCAAGGCTCGCCCCTCCTTTGCCAATGTCCTCCGAGCCTGCTCCAAGCTGCATCGTTCCCTGGGGCAAGTGCATGTTCTCTGCACTCACCGATCACTGACACTCAGGCTTTTCTTGAGTACACCCCCATCCTAGGGTTTGTTTCCTCACTGCCATCTGCCCCTGGAAATCATCCCTCTGAAGCCGGCATGAATGGAGCCCATCTGACAGTGAATTGGTCTAATGGCAGTGAACAAGGTCCTCCTTGCTTCATTCCAGATGTTTGTGCTTCACTTTAGGGAGGCCTCCGTCCTGCAATGTGCATCGCGCTGGGACCTCTTTAGAGCGTGGGCCTAGACTGGCAGTGCTGTAAAGAGGCTACTCTTTTGACACAGAGGTAAAATGAATAGTCTGTTCCCTGATACTTACAAGCTGATGGGTTTCAGCCCTCCCTGAATGCTTGGCTTTATGTGTATGCACACCCGTATGGTATAGCCCCCAGACTGCCGGGTTCTCCTGCAGGGAGGCATGAACGGCAGAGAGAGGTTGCAGGCTGCAAAGGCAGACCTGCACCCTGCTGGTCTCTGAGGGCGAGAGCCACCAATTAGTTGTCTTCTCTAAAGAAGCGATGACAGGTTTTGAGGAGGTTAAAGAACTAACAGGTCCATTTACTCTCATGAAACTCCTTACGCTTTATGTTGCGGGAAAGCTGTTGTTGATGTACATTTACGTATAGTGCCATCAGGTAGCTTTTAATATAAGATGCAGTATCGCTTTAAGATAAGATACACTATCTTACCATCTTACCACTATCTTATTGATTTCAGTATGATCAGGACAGGATTAAGTCAAATGTTTATTTAAATAATTGCTTAAAACGATTTCTCAAATCAAACTCTCCCAGCACCTCCTCCCAAACTTCTTCAAAGAGGGAAGAGGGATGAAGTAAATCTGCAGAGGATTTTTTTTTTTCCTTAAACTGCTGCATGAGGATTAATGCAGCTCTAGTCCTTTATTTCTTGTGAATAAATACATTATTATTTTTGCAGAAAATTCACGGTTCAGTCAGACATACAGCAAAAAGGGTTGCAGCACTGAGATCCTGATTCCCAGCTGCAGCCAGTGAGGTAGCAAAAACCGACCGGTGCTTAGGAAAGCAAAAGTGACAGAAATGCATGGACGGAGCGGTGACCGCCGGGGTCCTTCTCCATCATGCTGCAGAGCGCCAGGTTCGGGCATCAGCACGAAGTGACAGTTGTTCCTGTTATAATTGTCTGGCCAATAATAATTATCTTCAGATGTCTGCTGACGAGGGGCTCGCCAATGGGGAGGCAGGAGGCCTGTGCTGACTGCGCTGAGATTATCTGGGCGAGATGACGTCACGCGAGGGCTTGCCTAAAATCACAGAAACTTTTCCTCTGCTGCTCCGCCGGCTGCTGCAGAGCGCCGGCCATCCCTGCCCCTAGCGCCGCTGCCCTCCTGCTGGATGCTGCAGAGCTCGGGCAGGCTCCCCTCACTCCTCTCTCTTTTGCCTCTCCTGGCTTTTTCCTCTCCTGTTTTTCTCCCTGAAAAGCCAAGGTTTAACCCTTGGCAGCCGGCAGCATGCTCGCAGGTAGTAGCAGGAGCCGAGTCGGAGCAGAGGAGGACGAGCAGGATGAAAGCGGAGCTGGTTATTCCCCAGAGATGCTGTGGGGCTCTGCTGCAGAAACTGGCTGTTTTTGTTAATGAGCTTTCTGTAAAGAGAGAAGCACTGCATAAGGGCAGCTGGGCATTTTTTAGTTTTAAAGAGCTCTAGCAACTCAAACTTGACTCTGAAATGAACTTTGTGAACCTTAGATGAGTATAAATGTTTGTGTATTTGAAAAAAACTATCCTGGTGGAGGAAGTTATTTTTAACCTTTTGTTACCAAAACTTCTATGTGGTGAGAGGCAGAAAGTGCAGCCAGTGCTGAAAGAAATTTATCCTTTGGTGTGATTCTCTTTCCAGTCAAAACTGGAGATAGATGTGGAAGAGCAGAGGGTCAGCTAATTTGGATTTGAAAATGCACTTGCCTTTTAATAATTCACACAAGCACTATCATCCTAGACAGGTTTGTTTCCTAAATGCAGAACAAACTTCCCTCATCCACTTAAGCTACTCTTACCTCATGCAGAAATCAAGAGTGAGGCGCTGTGCGCGTATCTCTCCAGGCATACGTGCATGGCAGCCAAAAACTGATGTAAATTACTCCCCCCCCCAAGCTCTTGGTAAATGCCAGTGAAGGATGTGGAAGGGATGCTGCAGTCACTCTGTCCTTCTCTGTGTGCTGTAGCAAGGGAAGATGTATGAGTTGCTCTTTACCACAGAGAGACTGTTTTACTTGAGCAAAATTCAGTCAGCCCGAGAATTTAGCCTGCCTCCACATTTCATCCCCCAGAGGGGCTTTTTGCTGCTCTCTTGTGCAAACTGGCCATAAAGCTGACAGGGCACCAGTGGACGGCAGCTCTGGTGCTGCAGAGGTTAGAGGATACCTGCTCCTTTGCCTTTCCTCCATCCCACAGGCCTTTCTGAGCAGAAGACCAATGCACTGGAGTATCACAGAGCTTTGGCTCCTTGAAAATACAAGGATGGAGTCCATGGGGAATAACAGTAGATGTCCTTTCAGAGTTCAGGTATTTTCTGCCTGTGTGTGTGCTTGAAAGGAGGAAAAAAAAAAAAAAAGGAAAAAGATGGTGGCACAAAAATGTCATCCTGAAGATAAATACATTGGTGTCTTCTGGATTCAGCCTACCACTGAAATGTAGGCATTGGCCTTTTGCTTACTCTATACCTAGAGTATGAACACATCTCTCATCATGTTGCTTCATTAATTTTTAAGCCTCTGAGAGCGAGACATCTCTTTTACTTTGTGAAACACCGTGTGCTTGTGGGAATAATAAACTTGTAAGAATGGAGCAAGAAGTAATTTAGGAGCTTGCCATCATTTTCAAAAGTGAATATGGACATTCAGGAGCATTTTGGTTCAGGATGAGATGTCGGACGCTGAATTATTTTGGCACTTTTGAAAAAGTAGCTCCTATCCTCAACTAGGCATAGACTGTGAAAGCAGAGGGGTGTTTGTGCAAGTGCAGGTGCTTTTTGTGGATGGGCAAAGGAGTGATGGGAAGAAGCTTATTTCCCCTGGGATTGGGGTGCAGAGTGCCCAGCTATCTCCTTCCTCCTCTAAACGCCCTGGCTCTGTTGAATCACAGGGAGTTTTTCCCCTGGAAGATGGTATTTTCACCTCTGTGGCTATTTCTGCTAGCTTGTAGATACAGGCACCCATGCAGAGACAGACAGACAGACTCCTTCACTGGTTAAATCCACGCAAAGTCGGTGGGAGGAGGCACCCCGTGCACTGGTCCAACTTTCCAGTTTGCGAAGCCATAGCTTCACAAGGATGTGGTGTTAGGGCTGTTGGGGCAGCACGAGGCGGATATCCTTTCTGTTACGTGGTAGTGTCTCTACTTGATCAGTTCTGACAAATGTGCAACCTGAAATCAGCTTCCACGGGGTCTTCTGCACCCTGGGTGAAGGCAGCCTGAGCGCAAAGCGCATCTTTGGGCAAGGTCATTGCCCCACGTTGAGAAGACAGAAGCTTGTACGATGGCATGTGAGTTGCTGTTGGCTGTTTTGCTGCCAGGTTGCACATGCTTCTGGGCTCTTCCTAGGCTCAGGCATTCCTTTCCTGATTGCCAATTTTTAATAGTACCTTGATGATGAGCCGCTGTTATTTAGGTTGGTGCATTTTTTCCTCCTGTTAGTTTTTCTGAGGCGGACACCACATGTGCGTGTCCCTTGCAACCTAGAAATCTTTATAAAATGTCTTCTTTAAAAGCAGTGAATAAAATTTATGTGGGGACGGCTTCTGTATTCTCCTCCTCCCTCAAATGTGCGCAGTCTGGTTGTCCATAATCTGGTAAGAGAAGCACTGTAGACAGGCTACAATAATTTGTTAGATCCTGGTCTTTTAATGAACTCTGTGCTGGTAGGTGTTGCCTTTTAATGGGGCTCAGGGTAAGCAGGAGATCGCTGTGTGTAACTCATTGCATGATTAGGGGTCTCGATTACTCCATTTTCTGCAATGCCTAACATAACTGGCCTTTTCCCTGACCCCCCTGCTGAAAACGCAGTGAGCATTCATGTCCGGTACATCTACTGCTCCTTAAAAAGTCAAACGTGGTCATGTTCCCATTGGTCTCAGCAGAGAAAGGTCTGGCCAAGTATTTAACTCTCAAATTTATGCACTGCGTTTGCTGTCGGTCTCTTCTCCACAGCCATCTGTAGTGGTACTGGGAATAAAAGGATGTTTTGTACTTTTTTTTCTTCCTTTATGTCATTGCGCCATCTCTGCCCCTTGCTCAAGAGTCTATCCCAAGCCCTTTTCAGCTGACTTTGATCTGCTGACTCTTAGCGATAAATATAGAGATAAAAAGGGGGAAAAATTTGTAAGGGAAAGGCTGTAGCATTTCTGTCTTCATGACTGTGTTAGCACTGGCAGGCTGGTATGCCTGGTGCGTTGGGGGTCCAGGGAAGGGGGACAGACTGATGGGGAATGCAGAGACCCTTCTCTGCAAAGGTGGTGTCAGTACAGAGCTGGAGACGTTGGAGGGTACAGAGCCGGGGCTTCTTTTTTTTACTTCGAGGGTAAACTTTTATTAGTGTTTATGGAGCTTTTCACAGCTTTGAGAATGATTTTGTACTACAGGGTCCACTGGGACATCACAAGGCAAGATGACATAAAACACTTTTTGGAAGGCTTAATCAAGAGGGAGTTCAGATGTTTTTTCTTTTAATGGAAGTGGACAGAGGTTAAAACATATTAGTACTTTTAAATGTAAATTAGCATTGGCTAAAATGTAAAATAAACTTTTTGCTGACTGAGACTATATCAACATGTGAGCTATTTGTGTACCCGCATACTGCTACCCAATACTTTTTTTCTTGCCAACTGTTTTGTCAGCCCACTTGAGCCTTGTCCCAGGTTGGAGTAGAAGGGTTTTGCGTTTACTCTCTGTCTACACAGCGCCTAGCACAGTGCTGCTCCGTCCCTGACCAAAGCGTCCCAGACTGCCCCAGAGTGCTGCTACTACCAGCTGTGCTGTTCCTGTTTGTGTCACAGCATTACATCCCCTGGGGCTGGGTTTGCTGGGGGAGGCCGGTGCAGCCCGTGGGGTGCTCTGCAGGGACACCTAGGTTAGCATTATGCAAGCTGGTAGCAGAACGGGAGACAGTGGGGCTGTGATTGCACCGAGGCTAATTCAAGGAGAAAATTGTGTCACTTCATGTGCAGGGTTTGCCAATGTGGCTATTATTGCTTTCAGATCCAAAGTGGCAATGGTACCTGATATTGCCATTCCCTGTGTGCCTTGTACTGTGTGCTCCATTGCAAACCTTCAATTGCAAGTCTTGTTGACTTTTGTGAGGACATCTCACCCTTTGATTGCCATGAGTCTTACTTATGGACTAGGAGCAAGGTGGAAGGACTCCAAAAACAACCTGACCTTGATTTGGCTAGAGAAGGGACCCAGATCCTGCAGAGCAGATATGCCATGAAATAATGAAATGATGGGCAGATCTTGCTTCTGCTGAGCAGTCCTTGACCTCTTGTGGGAGGAGCTGGTATTCGGAGTGGGGAAGAAGAGGAGGTGATGCAAGTCAACAGTTTACCTCATGCCAGGGGACTTGGTGCTTTGCAGAGTATGTGTAGTGGTTTATGCGCTACATGGCATGCAGGGGAATGATGATCAATATTCTCTGAGGATGTGGGGAGCCTGACTTCAAACTGAATGCAGCCATAGCCACCTTGTGCAAGTGAGGCATCAGTCAGTCAGGTGCAGTTCTTTGGAAACTGCCTGAGTCCCATGATTTCAATGGAAATCAGAGACCTGTGTCATCTCTGAAAATTGCTCTTTGTGCCTCAGTTCCTCAGCTGTAAAATGGGGAACAATTACTTTCTGGGGATAGTTGGTTTTTGACCATGTCACAAAGGTGATCCTGAGGTGGTAAGACCTGTATGAGTAACTACATTAAAACAGTACGGAAAACATAATGGTCTTACAGTATTACTATGCAGCTTTACACTTGTACTAGCACTGAAGAATGCTTTATTCTTGCCAAGAATGTGGGGCAAAGTTTGTCTCCTTGTTTGTGGTAACTGAGGAGTAAGAAAAGCTGCTGTAATGTCGGAGGCAAGGCAGTTTATTATTGTATCATGGGATTAAACTGTAAAAGTCCAGACAATTCTTAATTTCAAATTTATGGAAGTAA
This sequence comes from Gymnogyps californianus, assembly GCF_018139145.2. NCBI lineage: Eukaryota > Metazoa > Chordata > Aves > Accipitriformes > Cathartidae > Gymnogyps > Gymnogyps californianus. The sequence continues at coordinate 59,655,054 of NC_059474.1, read as the reverse complement.
CTGTCCTTCAAATAGTCCAATAAAACTTCAGACTATTCAAGATCTTCTGATGATAACTTTTAAATAGAATTTTTAAAATTTGTTGGTAATTAGTTTCAGCATATAAAGCCTGCAAACTGAGTGAAAAATGAATTGGACGTCATCCATGATTATGAGCTCCTCAAATTGAATGAGTTGGTTTTGATATCTGATGGCCTCAGTTACCCCGGACATAAAACTTAAGGTCGGTCAAGAGCATTATTAAGGACAAATATCTGTCCTGTATGTCTTGAGCCATCAAGCCACGTAGCATAAATACACCTGGAAAGAGCAATCCCAGGGAGTGCCAATCAGCATTTTAAGGGGAAGAAACAATGGGCTAAGTTCATCTCAGTAAAAACACCAGAATGATATTACTGAGGAGTCTGATCTTCTGGCTAATAAAATTGTCTGGTTTTCTTTTTCTTTTTTTTTTTTCTTCTTTTATTTTTTATTTAGAACCATTAAGAGGTACTTAAGATGATAGTAAAATCCCCTAAGTATAAACAAAAGCAGGATGCCAAAGTTGTTGCTCTGTCCCATTCAGATAGTGGGTTTATTAACAAATGTTTACAAAGTCTGGCTTTTTCCTTATGTAATTTTCCTTTCAGCTTTAATTGGGAATTTTCCCTCTAGGTCTCCTGTTGTGCATCTGCTGAATGCAGGTCCTCTGTAAACATTAATGGGAATCTTGTGATTTCCAGCGTACGAAATCTCCAGGCAGCTGAAAGTCCTGAGTTTCCTTCCTTTTTGTTCTTCCTGGAGGGACTGGCTGTCCAACTCCTTTTCCACATCTTTGCAAGTCACAACCAAGAGAGACATTGGTTATTAGCAGGAAATTCTCTTACATTTCAATTCCTTACTTCTTGTTTCTTCATCCTCCTTGGCTTGGCAGCCAAGCAGGAAACTCTAAGCTATTTTGTACACGGTGATGATGTCTAGATCCTCTTGTCTTCATTAGCTACGTTCACTTTTCGCGAAGACTTTTGGTCCATTGACACGGTAGCTCTGGGGCTGATGGCTGCCCCAGTCCATGTTAGACCTCAAGGTCTCATCATCAGGGAAGCTTGCTCGGTCCCCTCTCCCGGGTGTGGATGGGGACCTGGCCCTTGTGCGCAGGCATCTCCCTGTTCATGGGTGACTGACCCAAACCCAGCAAAAGCCACTGGTGATTTCACTGCATTTCCTGGGTAAAAGCTGAGGCTGTGAGGATGTGCTAAGTGGAACTGCTGATGAAAGTGCACAGCACTGATGACAGATCGCTGATGAAACAGGTTGTTTATAGAAGTATTTCGAGATGCATAATGTTGTCTTTACATTATTTTGTGAGGGCATTGCCCCATTACATTTTTTCATAAGGTATTGCTGTTGGCCACTGTCTGAAACAAGATACTGACCTAGTTCAACCTTTGATCTGACCTGATCACTCCTGTGTGCTTAAATACCCTTTTTTGATCACATGCCTGATAAAGAAAATACTGTTTTTGGTACCAGTCACGCCAGAATTGTCTGGGAGCGACATCTCTCTTTCAATGGCTCTGTGTACACAAACCGTCAGTTTATTTTGTTAAATAATTATTTGTTGTTTGAGAACTCTGTAAATACGGTGGAGTTAAATCCATTATTTTTAAATCTTACTTGGATTGGCAGTTCATGCTGAAAATGCCCAGCAATCCTACGTACTGCGGCATTTCTGGGGGTCTGATGCTAGGCGAGATTCCCTCTGTGCAAAGCACTGCCCATGGATGCTATGAAAAACTCTGTCTTGCCCCTAACAGCTTGTGGGTTTAGTTTAAGACTAGTAGTACCCCAGGCAGACAAAACTCATTCTTATTTTTGAAAAGGTTTAGATAAATTATTGCTTGGGCTATGAGAGCCAGATCTGTGCAGCTACATTGCTGCTGTCTCTGTGACACAGTGGGGAGTTTTCCGTCTGTCCCAGCGGAGGGAGGATGGCTCCAGACATCCAAACACCATGGGTAAAAATAATGTTATAGCACTGAAACGAATCTTCAGTTAATGTGTCCTTGTTTACTGACTTCTAATATCACATCTGAAATGCATTTTTTTCATTTTTAACAATTTCCCATAAGCTTTCCAGCATTTTCCAAGAGCTTCCCTCCTATATCAGTGCTTACATCATGGACAAATTTCAAAATTTAGTTTGAAAGATAGGATCAACACCAGGTGTTCCTATTGCAACACTTGGAGCCAGAATGTCACAAGGCTGTTGTACCCAGGATGCTGATGCTTGTTAGGAAATGAAAGAAACGTTTTGCTGAAAGAAACATTTTGAACACCTGGCCCTAGATGTTTATGAGAGGGGGTCACTGTGTAATGGTACCCCTGTATAAAGACGGTAGTGACAGTGCATGCCTTTCCCAGATTCCTCTACATACATCTTTTGATCCTGCTTGGGAGGTTTGCATGTCCGGGATCCTGATACTTGGTGATTACAGACAGTTTATATTACTGTTTACTCATTCAGTCCTTTGAGCACCCTGCAGGCACTGGTGATGGGATTTGTCTGACCACACATAGACGCCTGCTATGTAAGGTGTCTGAGTCATCTCATCCTGAAATAGGGAGCTGAGAGAGAGAAGTTGCATCCTAAAACCACTCCCTTCTCTGCACTGAATATAGAGAGACTCCAGGGAGCTAATTGGATGATAGTTATTTCCATCCATCCTTCTTCCTTTCTCCCACCACCATGCATTTTCTGCTTTTTTCCAGATATCTGTTTGATTTTTGCTTTTTATCACCCTTCCCCCTCTCCCTCTTTCATTTTCTGTATATCTTTTTCCCATTTAGGAACAGTCAAGCCAGCAGCGTGGATGGCTGGGGAAGCCCTGTATGCTTGCGTAAAACAGCCTGTGCAGTGGGAAACGGGTGGCGTGCGTTTCGGTGCTGGGCTGATGGAGCTGGGCAGCGCAGGCCTGGCCCTGAGCTGTCTCCGGATGAACAGAAAAAGCACTGCATTGGGGTAGTCCCGCTGCCACCTTCTGATGGAGGCGCTTGGCCCTTGATTTCTGGAATAGGGCAATAACAAAAGCAGAGTGCTTGCTTGTAGCTTTCCTCAGCCCCCATCATATCCTGGTATAAAAGGGGCCTCTCTTTTAAAAGCCACTTTCCAGTCGCTAGCTGGAAAAATCCTAAATAAAGCCTACAGTCAAACTTCTGTTGACTTCATGTAAGAGATTTAGTTCCTAAACGTGTATGTGTTGGCTAAATGTAACGTAGCATCTGGTATGTAAAATGATTATGACAATTCACATATTTTGAAATGGTCATTACTGTAAATGGAATAATTGGAAAAGATGCTAGAAGAATATGAAGAGAAAAGAGTTTGTGTCTACATTTAGGAAAAAATACACACCAGGCTGATAATATGGGCAATCCAGAGGTTAGAGAGAAATAGTAATTATAAGAGCTACCACAGCTTTTTACGGTGTGGTGAATGAGCAGAGCTCCTCCCTGTGCTTTCTGTAGTAGCATGCCCTTGATCGAGAAGAAAAATGGACTAGGATAACAAAAAAGGATCTGTTAGCATCTATTGTGTATCGGCATTAAAGCTGGGAATGCAGATTTTGACCTCAGGCTTTCCAAATGCTCTTCTTGCCTTAGCAGTTCCCATGACTTCAGCTGTTGTGGTGTCGTGGAGCATCTTCCCTAATGAAATGCTGGTGGCTTCAGGGTAGGCGTGCAGAGTATGTAAGATACTGAGGGTGGTCCTTTGGTCTATCGTGATGGACTCTTGCGAGTATGGTGAGCAGTTTTGAATTGCATCAATTAAAATGGCATATACAATTGAGGGAGGCTTTTGACAGACCACAAGTATCTTGCCTACACTTTTCTTTTACGGTTATGTTCCAGCATTTTGTCTTCATAGGCTGTGTCCTGATGACCTGAGTTGCGATCCATATTTATTGCTGGCAGAGAGTTTAGGCCCCTTTCCATTAAACTAGATCATGTTGTATCTGGTTACAGGGGACATGAATTTGGCTTCGGACATCTTTAACCCATTTGCCTTGTTTAAATTTTCAAGAATGAGTCTTGACTCAGTGGAATTTCAAGTACCTCTTGTGTTGTTAAAATAGCTGTATATCTTGAAAGAGGGACACTTGTGTTCACTGTATTACCATGGAGAGTTACGGTATTTTAGTATCTTTTTGCCCTTTGCTAAGGTCTAGACTGAATCCCACAGTCACATTCTTGGTGCGTTAGATGCTTTAATGACAGAAAGCTCTACAATGTAACATTTGTAACAACAGGAGGGATGCCTTGAAAGTGGTGGATCTGCACAGCTACCAGGGCTGCTCTGAGAGCTGCCCGAAGCCATTGCAACTGGAAGTCTTGCCACATTAGAATGACCAATTCCACAGACTTTAAGCTGAGGTCTCTCTTCTTAGCTCCCAAGTCCTATACGACATTAAAAGAAAGCAAGACTTCGGCTCCCAGCACTTTTGAGAGCCTCCCATTGCACGTACAGTAAGCCAAAGCACATCAGACATAAACTTGGTACCATCATGTGTTTTCCCTGGCTGCTGGATGAAATTCTGCCCCTTGAATGTCAGCCAGCCTGTGAGGCAACGGGGACAGCCTCCCTATCACCCAGGTTGCACACAGGGGTGATGTCAAGGTGGGTTGCCTTGGGTTTGCTGGCGCTGGAGTAGCTTCCCAGGGCTGAACTTTTGACCTATGCCACGCAGATGCAGCCACCGCTACAGTTAGGTGAACTGGCCACCTGTGCCAGGACTGCCTGTCACGACTTCTCCTGGGGCCGTGACATCCTGCGGTGGAGCGGAAGGGACCGACGGAGGCAGTAAGTCGTCAAACGGCTCCAGCTGCCTTGCCCAGAGGCTGCCTGCGTGGCCTTCCTGAAAGCAGTCCTGGAGACAGCACGGTGTGGAGATGATGTGTCCTTTGGTATTTAGTACCTATGAGAGCGTGTATGCCGAGGTACTCGTGGCTCGTGTGCTCAGAACGTTGCACCCATGCAGTCTGAGTGGTTTCCTTCTAGCTGCGTGAGCAGGGACGAGTACTCTAAGTTGTGAATTAGACAAACATCCCTCTCTAACTGGAACTTGCGGTCTGCTATGATAATGCCCTGCGGTCTGGTCCCTAGACTATCCTGCTCAACCTGCTTCATTCAAAGAGTGGGTAAGGCACCCATCTGGAGAACTACAGGCTTTCAAGGACCTTCACTATTAAAACTGGCGTCTGGGATTCATCCAAGTCAGTGGGAGAAATGGCTGTGACTTCAGTGGGAAGAGGATGTAAATTTTTGTGCATGAGTACATGAGGTGGCTCTAGCGTTAGCTGTAGCTTTGATTCAGACAGAGATATGAGTGCTGTTGAAGTCGGAATAAGCCGCCATCTTGCAGGCTTCCTGCAGGAATACCGATGAAAAGGATGTAAATGCAGGATGTGGCTATGGAGTAAATGGTAATATGTGAGGGATCACTAGAAAGCATGAAGATTAAACCGAAAAGGGCTTGTTTCCCAGAGACTGGCTTACATGCAATCCTCCCTGTGCAAGTGCTCCTCTTCCAGAATAAAACTACCCGTCTCCAGTGTTGAACCAGTTAATGGGAGCAGGGGCTTAGGCTGCCTTCTGCCATGCTCTGGGGTAGTGGCCGTATGCTGGAGAAAGCCTTACAGAACAGAAAGGGGAAAGAAATGTCAGTTCAAGTCAGGGTGTGTTGACTCGTAGGAGACATTTTGAATGTTATGGTTATATGTTAAGCAGGTATTAAATAGCTCTTGCTTTATAAATATCATTTACAAAAGCAAGTATCCTCTTCAGGGTGCCAGAGTGTATAAGAATAGGAGTTAATTAGAGTCTGCATTTTCAAGGTGGCAGAAAAACAGGATTTAGATCAGAAAAACTGCAAATAAGTTTGCTGTTGACTTGAAATCCGGTGACTTTTGTAAAACTTCCTCGCCTTGTACCTTGCTTGTTCTTCCCACTCGCTGCTTTCTGCAGCTGTGTCCATTGAATTCAGTGTAGTCATTTGTGATTTGGGTGACCCGAGAGAGGAGAGGTTTAGACCTGTTGTCCGATGGCCGTTCGCGAAGGGGCAGGTCTGCCCGCTGGTGGGGGCATGTTGCGGTAGTACTCTGAGGCACTAGTCACTTGTTCTGTAGAGAAATGCGGGCTGGCAGGAGGATGAGCCAGACCAGAGGCTAATTTGTAAACAGGCTCGGTGGAGCGTTTCATGGCCTGCAAAGTGACCGGGCTAATCCTGGAAACCTGCAGCCTTTATCATGACACCTGACACAGCAGCACAGCCGGCCTCCTCTGCTTTACCAGATTTCCACGCTCACGTCTCCATCTTTCTAAACATGGCACAGATTTTTTTCCTTTCCCAGACTTAGGGGGGGGAGCGATGGAAGAAATCTGCATTAAAGCTTCCCCCAAAACAGTATGAAAATGCAGAGTCCCCCTTGCAAAACAGAGGGGGTCCTCGCACCGGGGTGGTGTGTTGTCCAGGTTATCGGGGATGTGACTTTGTCTGCAGCATGAACAACCTCGCGGTGCATTCAGAAATGCTCGCCTGACTAACATATTGCTTACATTTGCTGACTCACTCTTGCACTGCCTTTTTCTTTCTTGTTCCCTGGATGTGTTGATTTTTATCTCTGTTACTAGGGCTGTGCCCCAGACACTGTATAATCAGCGTGTTTGTGTTTGGCTCCTGTGGTGGTGGGAGGTATCTACATTTGGATACAAACGTTAATATAATTCACCCGCAAGTGAATAACAGCAACAAAATACAGGGGCCTGAACCCCCCCCCCTGCATGGGAGGGAGGGCTGTGAAACGCTGCTCTTGGGGCAGGGATCCTGCTCCCTGATGCTATTTGGACCGATTAATTTAAATTCAGCCTCATGCTTTCACCTGTAGAAGACACCAACACAGGCAGCCTGCGTCTGAAAACGCTTTCAGGGTGGGAGCTGTACACAGGCACAGCTGAGAACTGCAGCAGAGCTGCCGGGTCCCCGCTGTCCTGCTTTTCCAGGAGGTGTGTGGGTGATCAGAGGCCCTGCTTACCACCCGCTCTGGTCGTAGGGTGCTCCTGGAAGGGCTTAATCCGGCTCCTCCTCTCCGGGTGAGCTGCAGCAGCCCTGCGCCCTCGCAGCCCTGCTTGCTTTCACACTTTGATCTTTCACTCGGAGTCATTAAGCATCCGTGTCTCTTGCCACTTCAAAGGATGTCTGTTCTTGATGTGCAATGCTCGTGTACTTCTGGAGGTAGTTTCCTGCTCATTTCCTGCATGTCTTCTGAAATACCAGTGGTCTTAAGTGACGCTCCTAAAATGTTTGAGGATCCAGGTTAGTATGCAAGGAAAATTATGGCTTCAGTTTTTTTCCCTTTACAGCCCAGGCTCCTAAATTTTGTCTATGAGTATCCCAGGTGGTTGCGACTATCTTGTCTTCTCAATCTCTTCTGAACAGACCGTCATTTATTTTTCTTGTCCAGCTTGCTTAGGGCTAGTTTGAAGCCCATCTCATGAAGTTGCCGTCACATAACGCTCTTTTCTCTTTTTTTAATCAGATGATGTCCAATGTTTTCCAAGCAATCCTCATGCAAGGAATGACATTGCGTTGCCAATTAGCAGGGCACTCATTAGCAGACGGCTTCTTCCCTCATGGTTCAAAGAGCATTATATGCGCGTTCCCAGGAGGTCGTACCACACAGCATCACCTTGCAGCAGCATTGCTGCGAAGGAAGCATGCTTTTTCCCTCCGTGCCTTTTCCTGCTCGTCAACTTTGTGTCAGACTGGGAGCAGACAGATGGCACTCCCCAACATCACCAAGCAGAATCCAGCACCGATGGTGCCTTCGAAACCCTCCCTGTGTTGAAACTACGGCCCATGTGCACCGGTTCTGCACGGTGGCAGCTGAACAGAGGCACCCTTCTGAGTGCCTGGGCAAGGTAGCTTTGCTTTAAGGAACTTCGACCTGGAAAGGGCTGCCTTTTTAGTTCTTTTTAGGCACGATTGCTTTTCTCAAGCTAAACAGGATTTATGGCGTTTCTTATTGCAGGTTTCAGAATTCCAGGTTCAGTGAGATCAGTGATATTTAGCATTTGCAAACAAATTCTAGGTTTGAAAATCTTGGCATTTTTGATTGTGACTTCTGTAAGTGCTGGAGGGCATTAAACATGCAGCTTCTCTGGTGTCTTCTCCTGTTAGCTGTTTCTTCATAGTGGAAATGACTGTCAGCTTCTTGAACCAAGCCTCCAGGCATTTCAGTGGCAATGCTAAGGACTTGTGACCAGCTTTACTCACTTTTGGATTTACATTTTTGTCATTGATTCTGAATACGTATTGGACCAAATATATATGCAAACAATATCCGGAGGGTGTGTGTTTGTACTCTCCCCGCTTATTTTTACTGATTCTCAAAAGCAGCGCCTGGCATCTTGGACCCATGCAGTGAGGACTAAATGATGAGCAGAGCTGTTGTTTTACATTAAATAAGCCCATCTTCTCTATCCCAGCTTCCTCTGAATTTGTGTTATATTTACTGGCAAAGAGCATCTGGCATCACCTATTTGTAAATCATAAATTTAGATTTATTTTACCCAGGTAAACAGAAACCAGTCCCAGAACAGACAATAATACGAGAGCTTTAAAAAAGATGCCTTATCTTTATCAGTAAGTGGTAGCGTGTACTCTGTTGAGATCTGCTCTACTAAAATATTTCTTCGTTTCTGTCATCTAAGGTGAGCAATAAGCTTTTTCTTCAGCATGGCACTCTGTCACAGGACGAGGTGAGCAGTGGTACAGGAGCAGATGAACTCTCCTCCACCTCCAGACTGCAGCACCTGCTCCTGGTAACATTTTTATGTCCCCTTGTGCAGCTGCATGGTGAATTTCTGGGATGAATAACTCTGCTTCGGTGCAGAGTTTAAAATGGAAACCAGGACTTTGCCACCCAACTTTCAAATCCCCTCTTTTAGAGAGTCGAGGAGGAGGCTATGTTGCCTTACCAGAGTACCCTTGCAGGCTGGAAACCCTAAGCCTGCTCCCATCCTGGTTGGCCCCCGAACTGCTGGCCCTACAGCTTCGTGCTGTATCCCCCACCCTGCCCAAAGCCGGCCACTTGGCTTTTTGTTTAAGATAAGGGAAGAGATTTTTACCTCTGGAAGATACTTTGGGCTGTGGGCAGAGTCAAGGAAATATCCGTATATTAGTTATATGGATAGTTAGGCCAGATTTTCCAGCTGTTTATTTTACAAGCATGCTGAGACATCTTAATGCAGTTAGAGGTTATTAAGTCTATGTTGTTAAGTTAATTTTAATGACTTTAATAGACCTTTAGCATTCATGTTTAATCCAGTACTACTTATTGGCCTACACAGTATGTTGATACTTTTTAAAGCTTCAGACTTGGCAGCTCTCTGAAAGAATACTTGTATTTCCCAGATACTTGGATGAATTTCTTTCTGCTGTTGTTAACCAACGTAGAGTTCAGCTCTGCATTTGGACTAAAATTTAAAACCATCTGCAGAAGGGAGCCTGATGCTGTAGTTGTAAGCAGCATCACTGGCTGACTTTGAAAAGGGTGGCTATATGTGTCTGCCAGACAGAGGCATTGGGTGGAAGGCTGATGGAGAGAGAGAGGAACAGATATGGTTTGGTTCAAATGAGGCATAAAACATTGTACCAGCCAAGGAAGTCTGAGAAGCTGCCCAGTAGACCATATGACCTTGTTCACTGAAATGAAGCCTAGCTCAGGATGCTTCCAGCCCTCTTCAGATTCCTGCTGGTTACAGCACAACAGAGTAAGTATCAGCCACCACTTTTTCCTGTGTTCTTTGAACATCTTTTCTTTTGGCATAAGAGTGCTTCTCCAGCAATTCAATTTTAAGTTTCAAAGTTTCTGGACTACATTAACGTTTAATCTGCCCTCTGCTAGCTGGCAATTTCTATCCTGATTTGCAGTGATTAAAAATTAATCTAGCTAGGATTTGGTGGTACTCCAGGCATTCTGATCTTGTAAGTCAGGTTTTAAACTAAATGCACATTACATGTACATCTGCTTTATTTAAAAAATAGAATCAGTGTCTCATCTTTAAAGTAAAGATTGTTCATGATTTCCTGGTTTATTCAGAATTGCAGGTGTATCACTGCAGCTAAACAATCAGAGAGCATCTTCCAACTGTTCATCTCTTTGGAGGGATACCTTTTGTGGTTGGTATCAGAAACATGTACAAAAGGAGCTTTAAGTCTCTACCTGTGGCTGCTACGTTTTTGCTATTGTGTTTCAGGAAGCAAACCCAGCCCTGCCATGCTTTGTGGAGGCAAAGCTTCCACTAATGCCGTAGGACAAGTTTTCTTCTTTACCATGAGCAGCCTTAAAAGAATGCTAACTTAAAAAGAGAAGAGATTCAAAGCCATATAAAGACTTGATTCTCTTACAGAGATAATCCTTATGCGATTTTCCTACATCTTTTGTCAAGTTTTTCTGTCTGTTGTTCTCTTAAGTGTATGTTGGCACTAAATGCCTGCTGACCTTCCTTGGATCAGCTTTCATTGTCTAATAACTTGAGGTAATGTGTGCAAATCCTGGGATTTACGTATTTGACTGATTTATGAGTAAATACCTCTCAGTCTCTGTTTAAATGTGCTTCAGTCTAAAGAGGTGCTGATGTGGATACCCCACAGATGTGTTGCAGTCATATTGCAGGTAGTTGCACATGGCAAATTTTGTTCATTAACTCTTCCCCAACTATGAAAAAATACTTTTGCACCAAGTGGAAGCACCAGTTCCAGTATTTTCCATCAGATCATGCAGTTTTTGCGGCAGTTGTACTAAACCTGTTCTTCTGCAAATATTAACACAATTTTGTTTTTTTACAAGTATACCATAATTAGTATGCCTCTAAATTCTTCCTGGCAGTTTATTAGTTCACGAAGGGCTACAGCATTTTCACTGGTTAAATTAAGTGGTTAAGGTGTATATGGTGAAACCTGTCTAACCAAAGCTGGAGTCTTCAGTTCCTGGTGTTGGTGCTCCATCCGTATGACTTTCTTGGCTTGCTCCTTGCCTTTTTGAGGTTATGATCTGTTTAGTTTAAAACATCTTTTGATCTTTGGCTTGTAAACAAAAGCAATAAACACTTCTGTAAAGTGTCCAGGACTTTGTGGAGAGACGTGTCCAGTTGTGCAATTAGGTAACTGTTTTGTGAAATAGCTTATCCCAGTAGACATTGAAATGCATTTAAATGGTAATCCTATTTCTAACCCAAGTTAGGTAAATAACTATGTTTGTATTTGGACTCCTCACCAAAGGTTAGTGCATTATCCAGTAGGCTGCAGTCACACTAATGACAAACATTGTTTTATCACCCTTGAGTAGAAAATGGTACCATCCTTGAGTAGCACCATGCAGTGTCTCAATTTCATGGCACTGCTCAAAAGCAAATGTAATGAGCATTGCTTTGTAGAGGTTTACCGCACCCGCAGTCACCGACACATGGGGATAAGCCCCCGTTTCCACTTCGCTATGCGTTGTGTGTACTCTGTGTTTTACAGCGTTGCATTTTATTCGATACCAGCCTGGACTGTGGTCCTGTGTGAGGTGGTACCCTTTCTCTGACTTCTGGGAGCTGCTTCCAGTTCACTTCAGGATGAAGATCCAGCAAATCTGCATGCACAAAGTGAACGATTCAGGCCCAGGTTTCAACTATATTAGAGTTTTTGAATATTGAAAATCTTTGATTTTGATTCTTATTCATCTCTTACAGTGAATGTGAACGAGATCTAAAATCCCAACGTGCTGTACATTTTAAAGTTCAGATGAGTTCATTTCACTGAATTCAGAGGTTTCAAACCTTTCAGAGTTATTCTTTGCAAGTGAAATGTAGAACAACCACTGTTAACTGTTCTTGTCTATGTAATTTTATTCTGTAACTTCTCCAGCAATACGTTAGGACAGTACATTTTTGGTGTCACTTGGGTAACCATCCTAAGTCTGGTAAGAGGTTAATTTGGGAGACCTAAAACATTCTTAAACTTCTGCCATTGTAGCAATGTGGGCTGGAATATAGTAGCAAAGTTTTCAGCATTTCACTTTAATGCTTTTCTGCAGGTAGATTCATAAGTCAGGACCAAATTTTAAGTCAAATAAGTAGGAAGTGAAGCATAAAGTACAGACTTCCAGAAGCAAAAAGCACAAGACCATTTCAGGTTTTAATGAGATGTGAAATGTTCTCACCTTGCAGAAAAAGTTCTCCAAAGAAAGATCACCGTTGTCTTTAGGTTATTCTGTGGGTAGAGTTGTACTTTGTCTACTAACAGCTAATCTCTAATGCAATTACTGTTCAGTTATGAAATAATAATTTTACTTAAGACACCATGGCTTTCTTCTCTTATTTAGTACATCTTCTTTTTGCTCTCCATGGATGGGACCATAATAGCTGTCCTAACCATACAATAGACATAGCAAACCAAATATAGGTGCAGTAGTCTTTTCCCAAAGCAAAGGTTTTCCTACAGATCGAATAAGGTAAAATCAGATAGCCAAGTTCCTGAGAGCATTGAAACTTCAGCACATGACATGTGGGAATCTGGATGCTCTGCATGGGACTTCACATGAGAGTTAAGTGTGGAGACAGACTTAGCTCTGTATTTAAATGGTAACCTTTTAGAAGGTGACAAAATCATATCTTAGCTTTTACATAAGCCATTCCTCAGTAACAACAGGTGATGCAGTAACCTGCACAGGTTGGTGTGACCAGACTGGAGTACCCAATACAGAATTACAATAACGCTGTTCTTTACTATCTTATCAGTAGAAGAACGATGGACAACCGCAGCTGCAAACTCATGTAGACACTGGGTGCTCTTTCCCCAGTCCCATGCTTGCAGAACTGCGCACAGATCCATCTGTTCTTCTCTGCATTTCACTGTCTATGTGGGGAGAGAAAAATCACAGGTTTGTGATGTTTTTAGGGTCAATCACAGTTTTCACAAAAGGCAAATTTTGAAGTAATTTTAGAAGATCATAATGAATGGGCTGGCTCTGTACTTTTTAATTGTTGTTAGGATGATTACATAATTCTATATTAGATTTAGTTCAATTCAGTATAGTTTAGGCAGCTTGAATAGCTGGGAAATAAGCAGGAAGACTGGAGAATGAGGCCAGGAAAAAAAAATATCACCAAAACCTCCTGGTCAACATCTCAAAGGCTTAGAAAATTAGCTTCTTTGCAAGGGACTTCAAGCCACCATTTCCTGCAAGGCCAGGAGGAATTTGCTGTATTCTGTCTAATCTTTTTGGATCACTCCTCATGGCTCCCAAGTGTAAAGATGGCTAAACCTAAATGTGCTTAATGGTCAGTAGAAAAGGGCCTTGTATATTGAAACCTCTTCCTCTGAGTCCAGGACAGAGAGAATTTGAAAGAGAAGAGGAGGACAGTCTTTGAGGCATAGTCTGGACCTCTCTTGCAGACCTGATTAACCTGGGCAGCTCTTAGCAATTATGGTGTTTGCCTTTATAGGGTCCCTTCAATGCTGGCATTCATGTAAACAGGAAACGATTAGAGAAGAAACGTGGTGCTCTATTTCCATTGCATTTCCTGTGCAAAACTATGGGCTGAGCCATTTGAGAATTTTCCCTTAATTGCACTCTTGGTTGTGTGAGGTGTGTTGATTGACTTTATGTGATACCCCCCACCACCACCTGCTTGGAACTGATTCAGGCAACCCGCCTTGTGTAATGAAAGGTATTTCAGCTCAGTTTGCTATCTAAAAATACTGAGGGCTGGATTCAGTCCTCAGTTACGCAAGAGGAGTTGCAGAGAGATTGTGCCCGTCTTGCCAGCTGCTGGAGGGAGGTGGGACGGTACGGGCTTGGCACCATCCTCCTTGCAGGCATTCCCAGAGAAGGATCGGCGTGATGACGGCTTGTGCTGGCTGCAGGTAGTCACACTGTGTGGTTGGGGAACCCAAGGTGCCCGCCCCAGCCCTTTGGTCACCCAGGATGTTGTGTGTGTTGCACAAATAAACATTATCATATATAATCCTCTGAGCTCTGTGGGATGAGCTGCTCTGCTTGCCTCAGGGCTCACTGTTTGTTGCTGCATCGCAGTAGTAATGAGGTAGCTCCAAATCAGAAGAAGAAAAGACCACCTGAGGCAGGCAAGACCTTTGAAAGTTTAATAAGTGCCAGCGAAATGAAACTAGGACATCAAGATATCCATAAACCCTTGAAAGTTCAAGGAATTTGTGCATAATTAATAGCAGTAACCAAAGCAGAGCAGCAGGTGAACATCGGTCTTGGTTTTCTTTTGGCAACTGCTTGGTATGTCCATTTTCTTGACTGAGAAGAAGCGAGACCAGAGGCAGGTTTAAATGCTATCAAACTCTACTCAAGATGCCACTGCTAAGTTTTATCACTGGTGAAGATCTCAGAATTGTGTTGTACTTTCATTTGGTCTCAGAGGTGCATTAGCTCTGAGGCATCCAATAGAAGAATTTGACTGCATATACGCGAGCCAGAAAGCTTCTGGAATTGTCCAAGAGGACTCAGATCTTTCCAGTAGTGCTAATTCAGAGCAAGACACTGGCAATAGTTCTCTAAGTCCCCCTGTAAGTCTGCAATTAAAAACTATAGGTTTTTGTAATACTTGCTGGATTATTCATCTGGATTATTCAGCATATGTAGCTGTGACATATGTATGGACAGATGCATACATGTAAACTTCTGAAAGGCAATTTTTATGGAGAAGCAGTGAAATAACAAAGTAGGGCGATTACTGCCAAAAAATGCTTTGTAATCCACAGAAAGGGAAAGAACAAATAAATACCGTGTTCTAACTCAAAATCAATTTTTTTTTCTTTTTGTTTGGCTGGTGATACATGCACTATTTGACAGGGTGATTCTTCTCAGTATTATTGAGATATGTGTGTGAAGATACCGTGATTGGGCTTAGAAGTTTCAATGTGAAGTGCCACTTTGCTTCTGCACCATAAATTTTCATTAAAAAGCATTTTATGATCATCCAACATGAAATATGAGATTGGATTGATAATATATCCACAGCTACAGAAAAGGATGCCTTTCAAATCTGTGTGCGTGGTGCATCTTTTTACATAGTTGTAATGGAGGGATGGTATTTAAATTACAGTCTAGAATAATTACAGGAAAGCAAACAATTACATTTATGCATCTAACATTTTAGAAGTTCAGTTTCTTACATATATTTGCTGAATAAATGTCACCTTGCTGGAACTTGCACAACCAGGTGATGTGTTCACTTGCACAATCAAGAGCGATTCAAACATGCAAGAGGCCAAAGATAAAATTGGTTTTGTAATGATAAAGCCAAAGGCCTTTATTTTTGTGCAATTAAAATTTCACCTCAAAATTGCGTAGTGAGTTGTTTGCACAGCATTTCTTTTGATTCTGCAGCTGTCCTACCCTGAGAAGGATACGTAAAAGATGTGTTAAACAGGTGCTGAGCTGCAGTTTGTTGGGAGCCTTTCTGGGCCTTGGTGCTTACTTCTGATGAGACAGTGGTTAAGGTCTTAGGCTGTGCTTTCAGTTATAGCCATCCTAAGTTTTTCTTCTTTGATATTTCTTCCCAAGGGCTGAAAATGACCTCCAGTCAAACATTTGTGGGTAGCTTAACCGTTTTTCAGTTTGTCTTGTGCCGCTCAGCCGGTGAGTGCTTTGGTATTTGTTTTTTGTAGCCAAGAAGGAAGAAGTCCCAGCTTTTCTTGATGTTTTTAATCTTTGGTAAAGTGCCATGTAGAGAAAACAAGCACACACAGCCAGTGTTTATGGGCTTTAATGGTACATACAGGGGTGCTTGGAGGTCCTGTGATCTCAAACAGCTTTTTTGAAGGATGTTCTTGTGCATCAGCTGTTACTATTTTAGGCAGGTCAGGTTTTTCCTTCCACAGAATATGCTTGAGTCGATGCCAAAGAGGCAAACATGGAAGAAAGGCAAAAGATTGTTTTGGATATTGAAAAAAATATTATGCATATTTCCAGCATTGACAATGTTATTGGGAAGATTGGAGAAGTTGTGAAAGAGCTCACAGATGATTCAAGGGCCACTGAAGATGCCTCTGAGGAAAAATTTAAGCATTTATGTGGTGATTTTATCCAAAATCGGCATGTTAGCACCAGAAAGGAAAGAAAATACTGAGCACTAAAGAGCTATTCCATCTTGAAAAGGGAGGCTGAACAAGAGTCTGTGCCTGAGAGGTAAAGTCCTATGCACAGCAATTGTGACTAGTAAGAAGTCTGATTACACATTGGAGCAAATTAGTAAGGAAATTGGTGCATTAGTATCACTGGATGTCTTCCTTTCAAGAGCAGATGTCCCCCTGGAAGATATGCCTTAGCCAAACCCAGCTTCTTGAGCTCAGTGTAGGAGTTCCTGGATTAAATGTGAGGACTTGAGATACTCACAAGGTCAGATTAGATGGTGGTCCCTTCTGGCCTTTAAGCTGTGAATAAATGACTGATTTTGAACCTGAAGTGTTGTCTTGATCACTCTAATATAAACACACACCAATCAGTTTAGTAAACATGTGGAAAGCTACATAATGAGAGAACTGTAAAATGTTTTGGCACCTTGGAAGATTTTGCCCTTTTCAGAAGTGTTTCCTGTCAGTTCTTCTTGACATGGTCACATCTTTAGAAAAAGCATGTATTCTTATAAGTCCCTACCTAGAAGCCTTTAATGTTGAGTTTCTGGAATTTCTTGAGTGAAACAAGGTTAAAAAATCATATTAATCTAACTGCCATATACAGTTTTTCATTTGTAGTGTTTCATGCGTTATCAGCGTTGATGGTGGCATCTCTGGGAGACAAGGCTTGTTGCCACATAAACAGCTGCTGGAGACAGGCTGCATCCCTTTCTTTGCTCTTGCTCACTGTCATTCATGGGATCAGCTTAAGTGTATGTTTAATATGTTACCTACGTACTTTTATTACATGCTGTGGATGTAGCAATACTTAAGGATACCATTGCCTTGCATTTCCCACTGGATTGCCATGTTCGTTTACTTATACCTTTGCCCAGATTAATCAGCCAGAAGGTGAAGCTCTGAAAATGAGGAACTGAAAACTACTGTGGCCATTGAGCTTTGGTTATGGATAGCAAACCAGTTTTTTTTCGGAAAGCAAAAAGTGTTGGCAGTTGGCACAAGTCATCCAAGCCAAAGGATGACATGTTTTTGATCAAATACTGCTCCTCAGAGCTGCCACTTGGGTTTCAGAAACCAAATTTTCAGGTAAGATAGAAGTAAATCCTTGGAAAAAAAATGATTAAACCCTTGTGAAGTGAGTTTACATCAACATGTAATTTTCTGCCTGATAGCTTGAACTGAGTTGAGTGCTGCCTAGTTTCTTTTCCATAAGGCACCAGTTCTGAAGTTTAATGATAGCAATTTAAACGCATCTTTGCTGATTCCTTTGCGGGCAAACACAAAAGAAGTCGGCTGGGGGCATCACGTCTGAATGCTGTCTGCCATCACAGGAGTGATGAGCTGAATCTGAGAAAACAGTTTTGGGTTTTTTTCCAATTAAATGCCCTCTCCTCCCAGTACTTCCCAATATCACTATATATACAGTGTGTGTATACAGTGTATGTATCCCTTTCGCACAGTGCAAAAGACATGGATGGTCCAGATAGTAAATTCTGCAGGCTTATCTTTCCTAAATATGTCTGTTAATAAAAAGCCCATTATTGGCCTCTTCTAGAGCAAAGGCAGGAAATTTTATGGCAGGCAGAGGAGAGGAGCCTGCCTCTTAGGTAAAAGACATCGCCACAGTCCGGCTCAGCTCCGAGCTGTCCCTGCTGGTGCTCTGATCTAGCAGCAAGTGACCTCATGCTCTCTGCAGGGATGCAGTGACTCGGTAGCAGACAGATCCCATATAAACACTGTAGTGCTGATTGGCGAGCGGTCAAACACAGTAACCAGCAGGGATTTGAACACAGTGTCTACGCTTGAGAAAATGAATCGGAGGCAAAGAAAAAAAAAATCCTAAATTGCTGGAAATTTAAAAAAAAAAAACCCACACAACAACCTTAGCACAACATTGATTTGCTTATTGAGATGATGTCTATGTCTCTCTGTCTCTCTTTCTAGTAATCTCATCCACTGTCATTTGATATGTCTGATTTTTGAAATACTAGGATTTTTTTTTTAATAAGAAACTAACAAAATCACTATGTTAATTAGTCAATTGTTGTGGAAGCAGGCTGCTTATTTTAGTTTATTGTAGGAGTAAAATATGCAGTTAGGTCAGCAGAGACTAGCTAAGCCTTTTAAAGCTGCTTACGTTGTATTAGAGAACCTGTAAAGTAAGGGGAGGCTCATTATTTCTTCTTCAAAGTTATTTCAGGAACGTCACTGTGAAGTGCAGAAGATCCCACTTTAGAAGAATCTCAAATACTAAAAAAAAAAGAAAAGAAATCACTGCAAACAATAAAAAGATCTGTCAATAGGAAAACAGTGCCATAGCTTGCTGTTTGAGGAAAAATATAAATACAGAATAAAATGCCGCATTTCTAGAGAATCAAAACGTAGTATTCAAGCAGTGTTATTAAAAGTGCATTTTTTCCTGTTGAGTCTCTGAATTCAGACAGATTCAGTTTTGCTACATCAAGGTAATCCTTCTGTCACCTTTGCCTTGTAATGTCAATATGTTTCAGAAGCTGCCATCCAATCTGTTTGTATTAAGTATTGAAGTCAATAAACAAATAATTTGAATGCAGTTGTACTTAAGATGACAACACTGACTGACAGTGTGGCTTCCTAGATAAAAGTACTAGCCACTCATCAAGACGCAATAGTTAGTCAAAGGTTTTTGGTTTGAGCCTTTTTTAGCGTCAAAGGTTTTATGGCGAGAGGCTGTCCCAGACTGGGTGCAATTAGGGGTTTACTCAGGGACCGCAGGGGTGACTGACTCCATGTCCCAACTGGAGATGGTCAAGTGAAAGCACGGAGCAGCTGGGTTGTTACTGAAGGTTGCGTGCATAACATGGGGAAAACCACATTTGTTTATGTTGGTGTGGGGTTTGGAGGGTTCTTAACTAATTAGTGTATTGGTTTTTTGGATCTTACGTGTGACATCCATTACTCTGCTATACGTATTTGTGTGAAAGCTGGAACTGGAGGAAGAACATTGCTCCTGAGTGGGCCAATAACTATGGAGTTAAAGCTACAGGATGTAATGTGAAAGTTTCCCTTTGAAATGTGCATGAAGTGAGATGCTTAACCTTGCATATCTACTGCTGTCTTAAGGTTTCCGAAGTGACTAATGGTTGTAATACCTCCCCAGTAGGTTCCTAGTCAGAAACACCTTATGAGAGTCTGGTTTGCAAAAGGTACCGAGCAGCTCCACTCTAAAAACCAGACTCGCTGCAAAGATCTTGGCATCCGAAAACTGCAGGCATGTACAGTTACTGTCCCCTGTGAAATCTAAGACAACACTGCTCAATAAATTCTTCTTGGCTGTTTCATGTATTGTCAATTGCTGATGCCCAGTCATATATATATATATATGTATATGTAAATATATGACAGGTGTCCAGCTAGATGAGTGACTGATTTTTATCCAAGCTGTGACCCTTTTTTAAGAAAAAGAATAAGCTAGAATTACTATCTTATATGATGTGACTTTCAAAAAAATGAGCACAAACCTGAAACCTAAGTCTTGATCATTATTTTAAAAATTTCATGGAATACCAGCCCCCTACAAGCACTTCATTTATCCTACATCTGCACACATGGACATTTGAAGACCGTAGCCCATAACGACATTTGAAAGAGTGCTCCCATCATAGTGTCAAATCCACACAGGCCTGGGTGCCACTCAGCAGTTTTAATTTCATTTTCTATGGCCAAGAAGAATGGTGAGGGTTTGTAAGATCTCTCACCAATGATCTCTTGCAGAAGATAATCTAGTCCAAATAAAACTACATTCTTAGGAGACTAAATAAGGGGAAAGCTAAGGTAAGCTAGAGAATTGCATTTATTGCATATATTGCCTATATTTATTGCATTTATTGCATACATTGCCTATTTATTTCAAAATCAGTGCTTCAGGAGGGGGCTTGTTCAGGATTCATTACATGGCTGTGTTGTGACTCAATGTAAAGGCAGTAGTTAGATGGCAATGCGAAGGAATATGGTGCTGGAAGTATCCTGTTAGTGAGACGCTTAACCTCGGTCGAGCCCATGTGCAGTCATAAGAGAAGGGTTGCCAACTTGAGTGCAGTGTTTGAATTTCTGTTTGAGTAATTATGTTGTGCCTACCCTTCCTAAAGTTCCCCATGAAAACTTAATCAGTCCCAGTTCCTCTAAGTCCTTGAGCAAATAATTTTGTTGCATGTCACATTTTACTGTCTGTGAAGAGGTAGCAATAATTTTTAAGGCTTGCAGTGGTGTGCTGTCAGGGTAAATTTATTAATTTTGGGATATGCTTATGTATGGGCTGAATTATATCACTACCCAAACAGAAGAGCATCATTTTTTAAAAGAGTGGATGCAGTATGTGTTGGCCACTATTGAAGGTCATGTGTAACCTTTTGGTTTGCTGGAGTGGCGATAGGGAACAATATACCAGGAATAATATGGTTCATCTCTGAAATGCTTTTCTGAACCTAATGAGTGACTGGCTAAAACTTAGAAACACCAAACATGATCTTTTATGGGTTTAGTATTTATTTATTTTTCCAGTTCTCTTTAGAAGTGTGCTAAAAGCAAACAATCTGCGGCAGTGAGTCAGAGAGGCTAATTGTATCTCACACAAAAAATCCACAGGCTTTTTCAACTCAAATTATTTCTCTTCTACCTTCATTGAATTCATTGCTGGTGAAAGGTGCTGGGTGAACCGTCCTAACGACTGAAATTTTCTGACTGCAGCTATGTAAAAGTAGCACACTGCAGTGACCTTTCTCCGCTTTGCTTTTCTGCTGAGAGCAAATTGTAAGGCTGTTTCTTGCTAAGCATGGGCTTAATGCTACCAACTTGTCTCACACAGATTATGAAATAGTCTTCAGGTAGTAATGACTTTTGGTCATGGTGGACATGGGCCAGATCTGAACTAACAAACTGTAAAAGGATCTATATCCCATTACCAAACCACTATCCGGTCTTACTCATTAACATTTTAGTGGCAAAAGTTCAAATGAGTTATTTCATTAATAGTCATGAAACTAATTACATTGAAGTGCATCTGTCAGTAGTAAAGGCAAGTGACTTCTGTGCTTCTGAATAAATTCAGTCTGCGTTAGGAAATGTTATTCTGCCTCTAAATGAGAGAAATACATTGCAAATCATGAAGAGGTATTAAAAAGGAGAATGCAGATGTGTCCTAAATGTGATGTGCTTTATGCTGCAGTTCCCTAATGCAATCAATTAATGAAATGAATAATGAGAAGTGTGTTTGAGTAGAGGAGGGGTCTTGGGCAATATTTTGTGCCTTATTTCCTCCCTCAGACACTGAAAAGGCTGCAAGATAAGAAAGGTTGGGGGGCAGGAGGGTTGTCATTGACTTGGATAAAATCAAACTCATCCCAGTATCAAGATTAGTTTGGATATGTAGAAATGAGACCTGGGTATACTGAGGAGATCTGACCAGACCCCACAAGATACCTATTCCAGTGATTTCCATGGGAATTTGGCATCTGATTGGGACTAAGGACATGGTAAGATTTTCTTTGCTCAAGATCACAGGAAAGTTTGTGATGGAGCAGCTCTAGTTTCCTGAGCACTAATCTGGCAGCCCAACACTGCAATGACTCCAGTTGAGAGTGTGTGAATTTGTCCACCGCATGCATCACTCCTGTGCCCAGTCAGGTCAGGTCTGGTCCCCCTGCCACTGCGAGGACTGTTATTTGCCGTTGCTGTCATCCCTCCTTTCCCATGTCTTCCTGAACCTGCATGTGCTCCACAAGATGCTGTGGAGGCACACACTTGGAGGTACCTGCTGCCTGTAAGAATGAAAAACAAAGTCATTCTCATTGTGTGGTCATTTATGGTCCAAGAGGTGTTCAGTAGGGCCAGTGAAACAGCCTATTCCTCCACTTGTGTGCAGGTAGATGGGGGAGCAGCTCCATGTGAGACCCAGGAGTAGGTGTAGGCTAAAAGTGGTTTGTAGACAAGTCTCAAGGGTTTCCAAACCATTAAGTTGTTCCCCTACAGTCACAGATCAAGAGTTGTCTGGATTGACCCCAAAGAGAGAGTTCTTTGCTAAGGATCATCCAAGAGCACCGTATTTATAATCCTAGACCCTATGAGAAATTATTTGCTCTACAGTCTAAGATATGTTTATCTCTTTCCTGGGGCGAGCAAGTGGAGGGGAAGAAGAAGTCATAAATCTGTTTCTGCTAGTTCTTACCATTGGACAGCATTCCCCCGCATAAGGGACTCAAAAGCAAAGATGAGAATGTAGCCAGCTCTATTTTTGTACCACAGTCTCCTGTCTGTAAAATTGCACTTTCCTTTTCTGGAGAGACTTAGAAACATTAAAGAGTGTGAGCAGTAAGACGGTTACACAGGTATTTAAGGTAGATGAACCAGTTTGTGTAGTAATTATGGCTTGAAGTCAGCTGCATTTACGAACAGCCCACTGTTAGGAAGGTACTGTATATGAGTGTGCAGTACATGTACATGAGTATATAGTAAAAGTAACTGCTAGTTATGACTGTGAATCTATCCATATTAACATGTCTTTATGTGTCTCATAATGCTGTGGCATTCCGCACAGGTATGAGAAGTTAGGGATAGTTTTCCCTCTTGGCTTTGCTATCTATTATTTTTGTGTCGTTAACAGGCACATTGCAGGAGACGGTGTCTCCAACGTTTAAGACCAGGCAGACATTGCAAATATCATTATATATTTGTTTTATATCTGAGCAGCTAAACTGAGATACTTCAAGTGACTTACAATGAAGTTAATGAGGTGGTACTTGCATATGTAACATACACACGGTATCTAACGGGCAATTGTTGTAAACCAAAGGTGAAGCTTAGTTGCTTTTGCTCCTAGTAAGTTCTGGTTTTATTTCTGTTCTTCAGACATACTCTAGAGTCTTGTTGCAAGAGAAACCTGCACTAGAGTAACTAATGAAGGAGTTACTCAATGCAGATTCACAATGCAGACAACCTGGCACCAGTGCAAATACGGTCTTGTAGTACTGCCACGAATGCCAATGAAATGAACTGTAATGGGCTCAGCTGTGTTGGACAGGCCAAAAATTAATAGAAAGAGACAAATTGGGTTTTTTCTTTAGTAGAGAGCACCTTGCTCTTACTTCGTGTGGAACGTTCCTCAGCAACCTTGGGTCTTCTCAGCTTGTCTCGAGAGGAAGCTAAGCCGTAGCGGGACCAGGGGTGACACCACCCACGTGCAGCGAGTGGGAGTCACGCAAGCATGATCTCCAGGAAGCAGGAAGGCAAGCCTGCAGTGATATCCCCTTCTCGCTCCCTGCTAACAACTATTGAAAGAATGCAGAGGTTGTAAATGGCTTGAATTGACTCCTGCGGTTGGCCAAAGCAGGAACGTGGTCAAATGTGTAGTTCCCCTCTTCAGATACCTTTGTGTAACTCACTCTTGGAAACTGGGCATGTCAATTTTTTAGATGAGGAATAGGTTTTTAAAATGTTTCTTTTTCACTTAGTAAGCAACATAGCTATAGTCAACACACCCACATAGGGAGTGGCAGTCTTGCCAACCAAGTCAGCAAAGAACAGTATTGAACACTGCAAGGAACCCCAGGAAAGTGGAACAGATGTTCAACGCACCTTTGCCCTTGAAGAGGTCACACAGAAGGAGAGATCACTGAAAGCTGCTCTGTCCTGTAAGAAAGGTTGCTTAATCAAGAAAAAATATTGGACGAGGGACTTGGGGGAGTAAGAAATAAAATAAGATTGTTAAAGCTGTCAAGTTTTGCTGTCTGAGTTAGGGATGGAAAATGACAAAAACAATATCCACCAACTAATATGCAACTTTCCAAAGTGCTCTGAGATTGTAGGGAATTTTCCGTTAATGCCCCTGAGCTCTGGACCGGACCTAAGCACTTCTCTGCGGTAAGAGAGAGGTGCAATCTCTCCTAGCTTCTGTGCAGTTTCACCACGTATTTTGGCAGTGTTTGGTCTCCTTGCTCTGTTATTTCCCATTGGGCCTGTGCAGATAAAGAGGACAGGATACAAATATGTTTGTTATTTGACAGGCAGTAGAGCAGCTTTGCCTGCAGCATTTATGTTTGGCTTGGAGTTGCTGAGCTGTATTTCCCAGCTGTAGAAATAGATGCTTTCTGCCTGGCTTATGCCCTAAGCCAGGGTTGTTTCCTCCCCTCCCTGCCCAGTAAGTTGCAGTAACCTATGCTACTGCTGTTTTCTCTTGATACATGTATGGTCACAGCTAGAGAATTACGTGGAAAAGCACAGAGTGTGCTGCTTCTATGTATGAATTTACAACTGGGAGCAAACACCAGCTTGGCAGCCCTGTTGGCTTCCCTTATGAGTTGATCAGTGCAGGTCTCTCCGCACCACCTCAGCCGTGACCTGGGCTGACCTGACCTGGAGTGAGAGACTGACTCAGTTAATTCCACTTCAGCCCTTTTGGTGGCTGCTGCAGCCATGGCTGAGGCTGCCAAGTGCCATCAGTGCAGTGCTGTCCTTTAGGAGGTCTCTTGGGAAGGGGGTTGAGACTACCAAAGACTTGTCAGGATCAGCTGGTAAAAACTTTTAGTTACCAAGACTTCTAGCTCAAATGATAAATACTGTTACCTCTAAGAGCCAGGCTCCCTTTCTCTCTCCTTTCTGCCCACACAGTGTAGGACCAAACCGTGAAATCTTCACCCTTTTCTTATTCTGTGGCAATGCATAACTAATTCCACTGATCCAAACCAAGCCAAACAAAAACATGCTCTTATTACAAGTGACATATTTACTAGAAACGGGCTAGCAAATAGTTTACTGATTAGTTCCCAGAAATACCCTGTTGTCAGTCAAATCAATGCACTGATGCAACAAAGCATTTCAGCGAAATAAATGAAAAGAAAGAAGAGGAATCCGTGCATGGGCGCAGCTTGGTGGGATTTTCCAAGTGAGGTGTTTAAACATTTTGTTCTGAGTTGCCTTCCAAACTGGAGCCCTTTAAACTGTTTGTATAGCTACAGGGATGCAGAGTGCTGAGCAAAGCTGGGCTTGGCTTGGGGAGGTGCAGGAGCCTGGTCTCGGGTAAACTGCAGCGCTTCGTCGTTCTGCCAGCGAGGGAGACGAGCACATGGGGGAAGGGAAGCGCAGGCCAGTAAAAAGATTACACTTCTACTATGAGTCAGCCCCAAAGGAATGTTAATTTTAATTTATTTGTTTTGGTTTGAGCTACCAGCATTTATTGGTGCAGCCAAAACCCCTGGGTCTACAGAGCGCTGTGCCGGAGGCAGGCTCGGTACCTTGCCAGGGACTGCTTTGGGATCCCCGCTGCCCCCGCTGCCAGAGCAGCTGCAGCCACTCCAGCCCACCTCAGGGTCCAGAGTAATGATACATGTCCCAGGCCTCCTCCCAGCCCCTGGGCACTGTGTCCGAGTGGTTTAGACAGCTGTGGTCTTCAGGGGCCCTGGGGACAGAGACCAGCCTTTGCTGCTGGGGCTACAGGGATGCAGAAGAGGATATAGCGACTGGGCTGGGTTGACTGTCACTACATGGCTGTGCAAGGGCAGACTTAATCTCTCTGTCCCTTAATGCTTGCAAACTTACTTACTTTTCCTTTCCTTCTTTCCTTCTCTGAATTTCTCTTCCTTGCTGATAACTCTGCAGCTCTCCTCAGGATGCAGTTTGTAGGAAGGTGCCTGCACAGAGGATAGCTGTATGTTGTTGTTTCTATGCTGTCATGCTGCATAGGAGTCTCAGAGTTTCACTGTGTACATCTTGCTCAACAAGTCCCAGCCTTGCAGCCTGGGGGGGGTTGCGTTGGCACTGCAAGTGCCAGAAAGCAAGGGAGAAGCTTCTGCAAATTAAAGGTGCCAGGTTTGCGTGCTTGCTCTACTCTGTGGTAAGGTTGAGGTGAGACTTATCTGCCACCTCCTTGCATCACACCCAGCCGTACCAAGCACCATCGCGCCTTTCCTCCCCTGGGTCTGTGTTCCCAGTGACCACTTTCGGTACAGTCATCCTGGAAGTGATGGGGTGCAAGCAGGAGTGCCCAAGCCCAGTTTTATTTTGTAAGGGAGCTGCAGGGTCATGCAGCCCCTCACCTGGTATTTAATTTTTTTTCCCAAACTTGCCAAGCCCCATCTTTGAAGCAGGCAAACCTTTTTGCACTTGGAAAGCAGAGTCTCCCAGAGTTTGGATGTCCTAATGGTTGGGAGTCATCTTCTTGCCTATGTGTAGTGGTGGCTGGCATCTGCACGTTTGTTCTGATGCCAGGAAAAGTGGAGAGATTATATACCTTCCTCACCTTCCCCGTTGCATGAGAGCAAACTCAACCTGCCAGGGTTTTTAATAGACATGTAGCAGGGAAGAGTGGTGTGAGCCTATATAAGACATCAAGAATTTTGGGGTTTTTTTAAATTTAAAGCATGTGTGGTTAGCACACGCTGAGGATCAAGACAGTCTTTCAGACCTTGCAAGATCAGCCACCCGCTGTGTTTGTTGTGATAGATTTGCCCCAGCCTGCGTGCTAGAGACTGTTTCTCACTGTTATTTTGTTAGTGTTTATCATTTAATATGAATGCAGAAATCCTCAAGCATTTAAGACACTCACTTATTCCCCCTCTCCCTCCCAAATTAAACAAGGCTGAAAAGTAAGACTGTATTTAAGCAGAGGCAGCAAAGCCTTTTCCCAGTCTTAAAAATGGAAATGGCTTGCATAAGGCAGCTGCGGTTTTTTTTTTTTAAATGCAGAGAAGCATGTTTCCTTTTCGTTTGTTAAATATAAAAGAAAATTCACCAAGGAGAGTCTTGTTAAACAAGTCTGGCATTGAAGAAGAGAAAGAAAAGAAAAGGACCTGCCTTCACTCTGTAGCTGGTTGACCTGACTCACAGCCATGACCTGAATTTAGTTTCCTTCAGATTTTTGTTTCCACGTTTTTCCTCCATTTTTTCAGTCCAGTCCTGACAGCTTCAGGAAGGACGGCAGAGCCCTGTATTTTGCCCCCGGGCACATAATGAAAAATACAATTTAGAAACTTAAGTGTCAGGTATGGACGTACTTCATGCGACGCATACTTGCAGCCCAGGGAGCCCCAGGAGCAGTGGTGGGTGCCTGTTGCTGGCAGGTGGCTGCAGGGACTTTCCCAACCTTCTTGCTGCCTGTCTGCCGTCCTCTTCCTCAGATCCGTCAGAGCCAAATTTTTCCCCAGCCCAGTTTATCTCTTTGTAAAATGTTTAATTTGGGGGAAGCAGACTTCCCCCCCTCCCCCCCCCCCCCGACACACTAAGAGGCAATGGGGGTTGGAGCATTTGAGCAGTCCTGGATGAGCTGCCCTTGCAGGAGGCTGACCTGAAGTCGCTGAAACATCTCATGCAGAGCTTTGACTTGTGTGAGGAAAGAACTACAGCTCTTCGTCTAAAATTGTGCTCCTAGAAAGGCCCTTTGGAGAGCTCATGAGTTTTGCTGGGGAACCAACTAAACAGTGAAGGAGTCCTCCTTGTGTGAAGGAGCCCTGGTCCTGTTGGGTATGGGGAGCCCCGGATGCAGAGAGTTCTCCAGGGCTGTTCATGCTGTCCAAAATGGACTAGCATACAAGAATAAGCCATGCCAGCATCTCTCAGGACATCAAGCCTGTATTCTGTCACTTTTCAGTTATATTAGTTGCAGGATGATTAAGTTTCATACCAGGGCTTTCACATTTTCATTTTGGCTGCAGGACGTATGCCAGAAGGCTGCTTGATATGCCACCCCTATGGTTTAAACCACTCCATGGTTTACAATGCTTCAGTATACCATGGTGAGAAAGAGAAGCAGCTGCTTGAGAACATTTCTCCGTTGCTCTATTGGAGAACTGCAGCCACTAAATTCAGATAGGCCCATCATTAGCAGCTTTTTCTTGGTCCCAAGGAGCTCCCAAATTCTTGCTTATTAACACCTCCTGTCATCTGTAGGTTTTAGGAGGTCTGATAGAACAAATTGATTTCTTGAGCCTTCTCAGAAAGGTGTCAGCCTAGCACAGGCTATGAGCACTAGATGTAGCCAAATCATTTGAATATAGTTTTACTCAAAGTTTACAGTCTTTCTGTGACTGCAATTACATGGGGCCACATTCTCGCGTACTTACCTGTTTTGTGAGTGAACCCATTTTATTTAATTATTATTTAACAGGATCATTCAGCGTGTTACTGGTAGTAGTAGTATTATCAGTATTATTTGGTTTTTATCAGTACTGTTGGTATTATTTAACAGGAGTGAGTAGGAAGTAGAAGTGGGATTTATTCTTCCTGCTGTCCAAGCAAGCAAGAGCACATCTGAGACATGAATAAAACGTGTTACAGTGCTATAGGGAGTTTTGTGTATATCAGCACAGACAGAAGAAGAAAGAAGCACAAGCTGATTTGAGTAATAAGGACTGGTACTGTTGTGACTGAAGTCTAGTTAGGTCCATCATCTAATTTGTAGCCACATAACACCCTTGTTTTATTAAAGGCAAAAGCTGCCAGGGGTGGGGCGGGATGGGTGGAGTGGCAGCTGTAGCACGGATCCAACATTTGTCAGAAATGTGGATGAGAAACTCAAAGCTGTATTTATAAGAATTCAATCCCCAAAAGAACAAACTTCTGCAACTGCAGGTTTGATACGTCTTTGAAGAAGTCACCAGTGTTCATGTGAGATTGTTAAACATCCAAGGCAGGGAGATGCTGATTCTTTTTGCTGATACAGTAGGTAGCTAGAGGGACTAAAACAAACTGTAGGCTGAAAACAAGTAAATTGCAATGAATCACAAAACTGAATGTCTTTTTGCTTGGCCCAGCCTGTCATGCTTGCTAGCCTCTGCTTGGGTGAGGGACGCAGGAGCTCTGCTGGGATTGCTGATCAGGGCGCCAGAGCAACACGCTGGGCTCTGCCCACTCGAGAGGGGCTGTGTGCTGGCTGGACACTGCCCTGCTGACGGGGCTGAAACTGCTGAACCGAAAGGCAATTTGAACGTGAACTTTGTGCCTTCTCGGTAAAAGACAGAGGACTTGAATATTTTCCCTCGGAGACCTTTCTCTGCCACTCGTCCCTCTGCACATGCAGTCACCTCAGTGATTCAGGCTAGCGAGAAGGAGCAAAATGAAGGGCTGCGCTGGAAATTTCCACGTGAGCCGGTGGACCCCTGCACTGTGCTGACCGCGTGGAGATAGCAGCTCAGAGCCCCAAAGCAACAAAGCAGAGGTCGTGCCCAAGACCATTACCGCTGGCTCTCAGCGCAGGTACGGGTTGGCCCCAACACAGCAGTACTGCATCCAGGATGCAGGTGAACACAGGCACACATGTCTGTGTTGGTCAGTCCTAGTCTTTAGGTCTGGTCAAGGTCTCTCAGGTCAAGGTCTCTAAAATATTTTTGTTTTCAGTGAGCCAGAGAAATTAAAATAAAGTAGAAAAAAACCTTGCAATGGGTCGGGAGGGAAATCACTGGCCTAGGTCCCTAAAACATGAGTAAACTCTTTCCCCTTGGCGTTTTGAGTTCCAAGACTGGCTGCCTTTTGGAAAACATGCTGGAGGGAAATCTCGGTCCAGACGCAGAGTAATTATGAAACTCTGATATGCATTTATAGTGTGCTTACGCTCATGAATCTCAAAGCAGGCTACAGCTAAACGAAAAAAACCCAAAACCGAAAGCAGTAAACATTAGCAAACTGCCATTTGCTCTAGGGTATCACGAAAGTGGAAAAACTTGTTGAATACACAGTGTTACAACTTTTTCTCTGGGCACTTAGGTTAGCTGGGTGGCAAATATGCAGTTGCGTTGATCATTACCAACCTCAAAGAGATAGCGTTTACCTTTCCCAAGGAGAGAGGCTTGTAAAAGCAAGCTATTGTTAATGTGTACTTAATGCACAGAAACTGGAGTGCCCAGCCCATGGAGACTGCAGTAAGCGCTTGGATCACGCTGGTTTAGCAAGAAGGCATTGAGATGCCCAGTCTCAGCGTGTGAGTTGTGTGACGGGGCCGCTGGGTGCAGGGGCAGTGAGGGTGACTGGTGCCTGGGCGTTTTTTTGGTTCAGCTGCTCGCATGGGCTGTGGTGGGAGTCCTGCAAAGCACTGGAGCACCTCAGGGCATCCTCTGGGAAAATAGTATCTTTGGGAAGATCACTTTCTTCCCCCTCTCTGTTGCCCATCAGATCCTGCACACAGGTGTCACGGGACTCTTGTGTTCCCTTTGCAAATGAAAGAAGAAGCAGAGCAACAGAGCATCCTTGAATGAGATACTGATGTAAACAGGTTCATGTGTAGTTACGACATCTGTCATAATGTGACAGAGAGAGTGGGCAGATGCGAGACGCAGATTTATTGGTGCTCTTACAACAGCTGCATGAAAGAAAAGTGGTAAGAATAGGTGATGAGAATAGAGGATATTTTACTATACTAGCTGTGTGATTCGGAAATTAATTTAGGAATAGCCTGGCTTTTTACTAGAACAGATTTTTTTTACCTCTTTATAGGCCAGCCATAAGTTAGCAAACCTGCCATGGAGAGAAGTTTGAGCAAAATCCACAAGTTACGGAAGTAATCAGTGGTGGACAGTCCAATTAAGAAAAAGAATAGCAAAAGCAATATGTTTGGAGATGTAAAACAAATTTTGGTTATGTGACCTTTGGGAAAAAACAAAGATCAGATAATTTGTTTAATTTCTCTACCTTCATGGGAGCCTACTTGCTGTTTAAAAAAAATCTGAAACAGTATCACTGACATGCTAACAGGCTTTCCTGTTCATTTACAGTAATCTGGTTCTCCCTTTTGCCCCTTAATGACCGTGGCCATTAAATTCTGACTGTTGTTGTATTTGAATTGTTTAAGAACGTATTTGTATTTATGCCCTTGCTTTGCTCCATTTGTCTGCCTGTCCAGAAGAGCTGAATGTCAACTACTGCTCACTCCTGGTGATGCTCCTTTTCCTTCTCACGGTGTCATGTATGCAGCCACTTCCACCGTAGTCCAGATTCATTGCCTTGGTTGTCCGTGGTTTCTTTCCTTTTGGCATCTCCTATCTTTTAACAGGTCCCCTGTGACCAAGATTTAGCAGAGACTAGGACAGGCAACTCTCTGTGTATATATAACACTTAAATGTTATACTTGCTAATCCTTTAGTAACCTGGGCTCTTTATACCACGATGGAAAGTGAAATACTGCTAAGCAGTTTAGTATCCCATCTAATTAGGTGAGGGGGTGGCTAAGGACAGGATGCAGTCAGCGGAGCCCTCGCGGCTGGAAGCAAAAAGAAAGACCCAGACTCTTTAGTTCGGGAGAGCTGGCGGGTCCTGCCACCTCTCGAGAGAGACGAGGGTGCCTGTGCCAAGCGTGAAGCTGTAGGCAGAGATGGAAAGCCAGAACAAGCTGTCACAAACATATTGCTGACAGGATAGAGATAAGCTATATTAATGCCGTGTACTTTGTACTGCCTTGTGCCACTCCTGCTGGTTTATTCCGATTGTTTCGGGCTGGTTCAGGACTGCAAGTGGGATGTCTGTAGGAAACGCACAAAAAAAAGCTGGGCTGTGATATTTAGTTGAGGAACGGGTGATTGTACAGTGTTTGCTACGTTCCTCTGTCCCATCTTCATTTCTGCTACAGGTTTAGGAATGTTATCCTGCCTCTTAAATTTTCTCCGCATCGGATCCTGAAAACTGACAATAATTAGAAAATTACTTCTATTGGTTTATCGCTCGCAGTATTTCTGACGGTGTTTTACGTTCTCGCCTCAAAAAATTTCAGTTGGATTCAGGCCAGTTTACCTCTTCCTTCATCTTTGAAAGGGTCTGCTTTAAAGGTACCGCCTTGACTGATTTCAAGTAAAGCGATTCTGGATTTAACGAAGAAGCTATAGGTCATGGTCAATGACATGGGAATCATGACAGATTGAAAGTACTGGGAAATTTATTAGCAGATTAGTCTGGGGACTGAAGCCTCCACTGGGAAGGAAGAGCATAAAATTCTTACGTAAGTAGTGGCGAAGTTTAGTTCATGAAAATGCCATTTGATAATGATAACAAAGCCAGCTAATGCATAGGGCTGCCTTCTCTGCTGGTGGACGTGCTGGACAAGCTGCAAAGCATCGTGTTGTAAGGGGGTAGCAGGATGTAAACCTGCCTCCTAGCTACTCCAAACTGCTCCCTGTTGCAAGTTTCGAGCACTGCTGAAACACCTTTGTATTTGTTCTGACCTGCTTCCCACTTGATTAAGAAGGAAAATGGCTGTTTGGCAGGACTCTTTGTTTTAGAGAGGTGGTTGAAAAGATTATGGCAGGATTGCCCCTTTTTTTTTTCTGGATTTTGCTAGTTTCCCATCAGTCAAGAGTTAGGTCCAGGTTCGCTGCAGCGTTTCCATTAGCATCCTTTGTCACTTGATCTCTCAGCACTAGGCAAAGATCAGATGTCCTTGAAGATTTTATTAGATACATCAAGCAGTCCTTGACATCATGTATCAAAAAGTACTGCGGGACCAGTCAGAGCAGGCAGTTGTTCTCCAGATGACCTGATTTTTCTTCACTAAGGGATGCTAGAAAATATTTTTTCATTTGTTTCTCTACCAAAATGTCCTTTTTTATGAGTTCCATTAGCTCCCTTCTCTTCTACAGGGCATGTGAGCATTTACAGGGTTTGAAAGGAAGACATTTTATTCCACAGTTCCATTACTGCAATGTCACTGGTACCAGTATCCCCTTTTAATCAGGCCTAGGCCACAGAATGGCATTGCTGGCTTGATCCGATCTGTCTATATGGTTTTAGGTCTTTAGATGGGGAGAACGGTGGTATGTGTATATTCTAATTTATTATGCTTTTCAGACATCCCCTCAGTTTGGTTTCCTCCAGGATAATTTAATGTTTTCCAGCACTGAAAGAGTTACGAAGCAATCCTTTCCATAACGTGGTCACCAAGCCCTAGCTGTAAGGGCTTATTTGTACCTGACTTGTGGCTGCCCTGTTTCTGAAGTTGCACTCTGCTCCATGAGAGAATCTTGCATGTCTTTTTTGGCTGGGAACGCTCTCGGGAAAATCAGACCGTTTTTCGTTTGTTTGTGTTTTGCAATCCACCGGCAGTTGCAGCAACATCGTTTTCTGAGGTCGTATTGCAGAAGGCTGGAAGGGAGCAACGTCTGCTGGAATGTCTTTTAGGACAGATATATAGAAAAACAACACACTGCTTGCTTGCAGTCCCTGTATTTTCCATGTTTCATTTTGACTGACTGCTTTTCTCCTGCTTAAATATTTTTTGAAATCCAACAGACATTATTTCCAAGACTGTTTACAAATTGCA
Source organism: Gymnogyps californianus (assembly GCF_018139145.2). Lineage (NCBI taxonomy): Eukaryota > Metazoa > Chordata > Aves > Accipitriformes > Cathartidae > Gymnogyps > Gymnogyps californianus. Next base: position 59,621,598 of record NC_059474.1, on the reverse strand, counting down.
TGTGCAATGGTAGAGAGACCTGACCATGCCACTGTGGTGCATAGGCTTCCCTGCAGACGCAGGGGCAAAGGTAGCTTTAGTAAAGTATTCTTATTGATGTGTTACTTGTAGTGTTGTGTTGTGTCCTGTCAAATAAATAAATATCTATCCCCAAAGAAGTGAAAAAAGCAGCACTTGTCTATATAAATAACATTTGTGAGTTGCTTCAGGGATCTTCCTGGATCTGAAGGCCTTATGTTGATGTACTCCTTTAAGTGTAAACTTATTAAATGTCATAACCACTGATTGATTTGATCAGATAAAGCAGATCAAATGAGTAAAGCAGTATGGAGATCTAGTTATTTTCATGCTATGTCTATATGACATACCTCCACTAGCATCTTCATTAACTGCTTTCAGGTGAGACGTCGGTACAAACAGAATGACTTCATCTGGGAGAGATGTAGGTTAGTAGTCCCCAAGTTCAGTTGCATTTGTGTTTACTAGCTCCAGGTTTTTACTGTGGAGGCTAGAGGTTTAAATTTACGTTGATGAAATTACAAGTTAAAGTAGTGTAGCTTTTCAGCAGAACTGCAGTGCCCGTGACCTACATTAGGTCACTGCTGTCTGCCGTCTCTCCACCAACTGCCTAAAAGCCCCAGCAGAGCCTGGAGAAACCCATGATGGGTCCAAGGGGACACCAGGACACCCTACTTTGTCACCTGTTGTAACCCCAAGTCTTTGTAATAAGAACTAGGCATGTTGTCAGAGTGATACAGATGGATTTGGCAGAGGCTCCCAGTAGAGGAGTTTCTCTGACTACACTGGCCTCCTATGAAGACTCTTAACAGGGACAGGGATGGTCATCATTATGCTAGTAGGCTCCTATGATTCTTCTGGGGCTAGATTCAATTCTTCACTCTGGTGATGTAAATCTTGGGGGCGTTTGTGCAGAAATGGTTGTTACTTATGATCAGTATCAGTAACAGTGAGGTCAGATGCTGGCCCATCCCTGGGGAGGAGTGGGAGGCATTGAAGATGGGGTGACACAGGCTTCGGTGCAGGCTGAACAGTGTCACCTGGGACACCAGCTGGGTAGGAGGGTACAATGGGGCTCACCCCGGCAATCCGGCCCACCAGGCTGCAACTTCCACTGCTGTCTGTGCGAGATGGAAACTCAGGGATGGCTGCTGTCACTGCGAGCACACTATCACCTGCCGTCTCCACTGGGTTGGTCCCCATTCAAAGCATAATTTGAAAGTGGAGGAAATCTGGGGCAGAGCCAGAGGTGAAGCTGATTTGCCTTCAGTGATAACAAAATTTTGGCAAGCTGGTTTCAAAACCCAAAGTTTTGGAGATTGTTTTGGTTTTTTTCTGAAGTGCTTTCCATTTGAGGGGTAATTTTCTCTTATGATGTTGCTTATATTTGGGATTGTAGCTTATGAGTTTTTAACGGTTTATGGTTTGTTCCAGTAAGCTCATATGAGGCTTATAAAGAACAAGGGACTTCATATACTTCAGAGCTGAGTTTGCCTCTTCTATCTGAAAAAAAAATTATCCCTGAATTTTAGCTTCGTTTTCTTACCCTTACACTTCTCTTACATTTTCCCACTACAAAGGGAAAGCAAGAAAAATTTGCTGCTGGTGTTTTCGTCCCTAGCTGCACACTTTATGGCTAATACTGTGTAATACATATATTCTACAAGCATGAATGTGACAAACTACTGGCAAACACATTGCAACAAAACAAATGCAACCATCAGGGAGGTGCAGGACATAAGCCACGTTCCCCTGTGCCTCCACACTGCCGTGCCCTTGTTTCTCCTCTCTGTAATTTTAGGGCTGTTGCCTGCCCTGCCAACAGCATGACCTGGGAGTGCTTTCCTGCTCCTGGGTCTGACTGAATGTGATGCGGGGGGAGGCTCGGGTGGGCACAGCCCCTTGTCCTCAGGTTGGCTGGTGGGGAACTGGGGCTGTCTCCAGCCAGGCCTCCGGCTAGACCACAGCGGGCTGTGACCTGGTGATACGCGGCAAAAAAATAGTTGCTCTACTCTTCAGTGGTAGCTGGCTCTGCAGCTCTCACCCTTCCTGCTCCGACCTGGGCAATGGGGGACCTGGGCTTCAGGCTATGCCTCGGCTCAGCTGTTAGTACTCGTGGAGCAAGGAGTGCACACGCAAGTCCTTCTCCATCCTTTTCAGCTGAGTCGAGCTCGGGACGGTTCCCGCAGCAGTCCCTTTGGCAGCCTCCCAGCACCATGTTTCCTTCCTTGCTGTGGGTTAAGGAGTTGGGCCAATGATACAGGTACTGTCTGTCAGTAATGACATGAATTGGGTGATGGGAACAGGACTCCAGAGAAAAGGCAGATGTGGGGGAATAGCAGTCCCTGGCCAGGCTGTGTTCCTGGGGCCCTGACTCCTCTTCCTTTGCTCCCAGCAGGGAGAGGGGTGCCTGGGGAACTGCCCCGGCCTTGGGGGGGGCACAGACCTGCGTATCCGACAGTACCTGTCACAAGGAGGCCGAAATGGTCTTTTGAGAGGCAGGCTTTAGAAATGAAGGGATCAGATGATTGGTATGAGATACGTCCGCATTTGTTCTCTGATAGCCTGTTACGTCAAAGACCATCATCAGTGAGTCACCTACCTGTGTGTGTGACTGCCGTCGTTGCTGCTCTAAATATAAATGTCAAAGGATATTGAGCTGTAGAAATAAATCAGACTGTGTTGGCATGTGTGTATCAGACAGGTCTTCCTCTTCTGCATGTTATCTCTCTTCATTATTAAGGCTGGTACGGTCAATGGGAAACAGGTGCAGAAACTCAAACCAAAGCCAGGAGTACAGGTTATATTTTCCTATGCAGATCTGACATATCCACACATCTTTTCTTGCTGGTTCTGATCCATGGATCTTTTCTTGCTGGTTCAGTCAAAATTATATCTGGGAACAGAGAGAGAAAGGTTTGCTTTGACAGTATTTCTGAGTTAGAAACACTGAGAGACTGAGAAGCATTTTCACACCCTTTTTTATACATACAGAATGTGTGATTTTTAAATAAGCACCAGAGGGAAAGTAACTTTGCCAAGGCTACCAGCCACTGCTTGTGAGCCGTGGACATGCGTATGCTGTGTGATTTACACTGGTTCAGGTTAAAGCACTTTAATTAGACTCTCAAGTTAGGAGTTTCAATTATAAACACAAGTGGTTGTTGTTTTCTGTTGAAAGCTGGGAGAAACCGGTAAGAAAAGTTCCTTGTCTTTCATCTTACCGAGCATCTTCCCCCCCCCCCCCCCCCGATAAAATCTATTTTTTTAAGTCAATAAAATGGTGATGAAGAAGGCCGAAAGAAAAACATCGGGAGCCTGAAATTGCCTGTTTACTTGCCAGAAGCACTCTGCTCTGGCAACTGCAATGGTTTTTTTTTACCTGTTGTGCTGCCTTTACAGCATATGAAGAAGTGGTAATGAATTTAAGAATGAGCTCTGCCTGTGCTAAGTAAATACATTTTGATAAAAAAAAAGTTTTTAAAACCCTATAGAATGTAAATAGAAGGGGCTAACACTGCTTCATTTTACTACTCCCCTACTGAATGCTGTTATGAGGATAATTCTGTATTACATGATAGAGGATAGTTAAAAGATCTGTGATAAGCTTGACCTTTGTGCATTTCTGTAAGGATTTTCCTTAATGATTAAAGAAAATCCTATGGAAATATAAAATTTTATAGCACATATCTATATCTGTTTCAGTTTACTCATTAGCATCAGAGGACTCTACAATAATGACTCAGGCTGCTATTTTCAGGGGAAAAAATGACAACAGTGCATATGGGCTGAAACCACCTCCTTCAGCAGCACTGCAATATTCAGGACTATTTCACTTTGCATCAGAGACGCCGGGATGTCTCACGCTGCTGCGCTTGAGGCTTACCCTCAGGCTTTGGCCCCTTATTTTAGAATACTGTGGTAATTCTTATACTTTCAGTATTTTATAAATAATGTACTTCTGGGGGAGTCAGGATTTCTTACTCCTTAGCTGTCTGTTTACCGTTGCTTTCCTCTTTGGATTATTTGCTGCCCCCTTCCGTGTTGTGTTTTCCTGCATGAGGCTGGATGGCTGATCTGTTGCTCCTTGGTGCCTGAGTGGGCTTTCCTGAGTGGGACTCCCTGGCTGCAAATGAGGAGAAGCTTTGTTCCTGGTGGGGTGCATGTCCTCTGTCTTCCTTTATCAGCCCCAGTTTCTGCCTCCCTCTTCTCAGTTATACTTCTTTTCCTTTTTTTCTTTCCTGTCTCCATTCATCTGCCATAGAGCAGACCTAATAAGGGATTTCAGCTTCTAAAAAGCACATCAGTGCCCAAACCTTCATCCATCCTTGATAAAACACGTCACCTGCCTATGGTTTACATAGTGCAGAGGGACAAGCAGAACCCATGGGCTGTGGTCCAGGGGATGATAATACCACCTGTCCCTGTTGTAGGATTTTTGCAGGAGAGTGACTGAAGCTCTGTGTTCAGTGTGGGTAGCCTGACCCCGTTGGTGTGCCCATGGGTGCAAGAAGCATCCCTCCAGGGGCTTCAGCAGAGAAGGGACTTCAAGCCTCCTTCCCTTCCATGCTGTCTCAGCTTCACGTCCATCTCTTGGCTGCCAGCTCCCCTCATTTGCTGCCATGCTTGCCATTCATCCTTTCTCTTCTGTTTCTCCCATCGTGTCGGCGGCTTCTGCCTGTCCCCTTGCCTCGTGATACAGCGACCTCTGTGCTAGCATCCTGGAAGATCTGCCTCACATCATCAGCCTGTAGCCCCAAACTCTTGCCTCCCCTTCTTGTAGTAATACCCAGCCCGAGCAGAGCATTTTATAGGTTCTCCAGAAAATTCTCCTGCCTCCCTTTTGGGGGAAAGAGCTGGCAACTTTCGACGGGGAAACATGGAGTTGTATTCAGTAGAGACAGTACTTAGTCCCTGAAGTCTGAAAATGTAGGAAGGTGGGAGACAACTGTGAGAAACAGAAATGCCAGAAAAATGTGGAGGATTTGGCAGCCCTGTCTTTATGTCTACTGTGTTACCCTGCAGAACAGAATTGAAGACAAACATATGAATGTGCTAACGTTGAAGTTATTGGATGCGCGTCTGCTACTGAATTACTTTGGGGGATTTTTTATTTTTTTAGTTTCATGGTTAATTTTTTGTCATCGTTCTGCTCTATTTAGTTTCTCTTCAGATAATAGTAATGAAAAGTTACAGTGCTCCAGAACAACTCCAAAACTCTGTCTTTAAAAATGCTCATTTGATATTAGCCTCCTTTGGCTAAAACCATATGTCCTGGTTTCAGCTGGGATAGAGTTAATTTTCTTCCTAGTAGCTGGTATAGTGTTATGGTTTGGATTTAGTATGAGAATAATGTTGGTAACACACTGATGTTTTTAGTTGTTGCTAAGTAGCATTTATACTAAGTCACGGATTTTTCAGCTTCTCATGCCCAGCCAGCAAGAAGGCTGGAGGGGCACAAGAAGCTGGGAGGGGACACAGCCAGGACAGCTGACCCAGACTGGCCAAAGGAATATTCCATACCATATGACATCATGCCCAGTATATAAACTGGGGGAGCTGGCCGGGAGGGGCAGATCACTGCTCAGGAACTAACTGGGCATCGGTCGGCGAGTGGCGAGCAATTGCATTGTGCATCACTTGTTTTGTATATTCTAATTCTTTCAGTATTATTACTGTCATATTATTATTATTATCATCATCATCATTATTTTCCTTCCTTTCTGTCCTATTAAACTGTCTTTATCTCAGCCCACAAGGTTTTTTTTTTTGATTCTCTCCCCCATGCCACTGGATGGGGGGAGTGAGTGAGCAGCTGCGTGGTGCTTAGTTGCCAGCTGGGGTTAAACCATGACACCATATCAGATATAACTGAATGCTGTCAGATTGTCATTGCTTTGTGTTACCAGCCCGGGAACCAGACTGTAGTCATGAATGCTTCAGGAAAATCCGTCATAAAAACACTGTTAGAAAGCTGGTTAATACCAGTCTAATGCAGTTAAACAGATTATCTTAAGAGTACATACCTCTGCAACCCCTTTGTATCACCTGGACTACCCAGTCCTTTTAACCATTGTTATGCTGCAAAGAGGGGAAAATTCAAAGTCCTTTGGATGCAAAAAGTTGTCAAAAGTTGTCAGCAGGTGTCAAAACAGAGAGATGATTTCAAAGTCAGCCTAATCATTATTCAGTATTGTGCTTACCTCTGATAGCAGATAATACTACTGCATCCCTCCTTGTCTGAAACTGCTTACAGCTGCTCTCTGCAGTTCACATCGTGCATGCAGTCAAATCTTCTTGTGTCTGCCACGGCCAATACAAAGCTGTATACTGCGGGAATACCATTTACCATCATTGCAAATAATGCTGAACTCATTACAAAGCTGTTAAAAGTGACGTAAAATTTATCTGTTCTAATTAGTATAATGTAACTATTGACCTTAATGTATTGACTGAACTCACAAAAAATAGTTTCAGTAATAAGAAGCAAAACAAAATGTTAATTGGTGTAAATATATAGAGTATCTTGCCCAGGAAGAAAGGAGTCAAACAGAGCACAGACCTGAGCTGCTAACTCATTCAGACTGGTCTTTTTTTCTTGAATTGGAACTGATGTCGAACCATTACTTTGAAGTCTTGGCTGTATTTGATCCAGAACTGAACTGCTTCCTGCCTGCCTGCCTTCCCGCAAAGTATCTCTAGCTACTGCTCTTAAATCCTGACTTCCTCCCGTGCCAGCCCACGTAGCCCGCGTCCTGTTGGCAGCTGCATGGCAGCACTGTGTTGCAGTCTTTTCCCCTGCACCGAGATGTCATCCTGCAGTGCTCTCGACTGCTTTGGGTCTCCATGCATGGACCAGAGCAAGACAGACCTTTCCTGCTTCTGGCGTGAGGGACTCCCACTGCAGTGCCGTGAGGTGGGGGGTTTGCACCTCCCTTGTGGCGTGGGGCTGCAGGGTCCCTCCTGTGGGGCTCCTGCACGTGACCTGGCTTGAGTGGCCGTACGTGTGTATGCCTATCTCCATAGCTCGCTGTGTGCATTGCTGTCTGTCTGCGCTGAGCACTGTAAGCACAGACTTTAGTGGGATTGAAAGGGCAGAAGTTTGCAGAGCGGACGTCTCTCCCGATGCCCTGGGGCAGCCAGGACAGCACTGCAGACTGTGGTACAGCCCATCACGTTCCCTCTGCCTTCCCTCGCCCACGCCCAGGTTGGTGATGGGCTGCTCTGCACACCGCTGCTGAAGAGGCTGCAGAGGGGAGGAGATGGGAACGCAGTCCAACCTCACGCTGAGAGCCTGCTCCTGTCCCATAACCCATAAATCTTGTCTTAACAGTTAGGTGGTTCGGTATGAGCAAGTTTGAGGTGGTTCATCACTATCCAGACTGGTTAACAAATATTTACTGACCTCCAGCCAAGCTAAACTGCAATCATGCTATCAAATGTGGTAATTCTGCCCCTTCCCTGACTGTGAAATTCAAGACCATAGAAGTGAAAATGAATGCTTTTTTCTTTATTATGAGATGAATAAGGGCCTTGGCTTTGTGATTTTCAAAACCCGGTTGTGATAAACATTGCCATGGCAGTTAGACCGTCTCAATGCGCAAGATGAGAGGGCGCTGGCTCTGTGGTCATCCTGGTCTTCCTGGGGCTTGTTGCCAGCGCGGATGCTAAAGCTCACCCAGGGGACTGCAGGCACTGGGTTCTCCCTTCTCAGTGCAGAGCACCAGTTGAATTTTCATGCAGTTACCCATGTTTTGCAACACAGAGCTATAAACATGTCAATAGAAACAGAGGAGTTTCTAAGTGGGCAGAAAATGGCATGCTACTGCACACATACTGATATGCCTCTGTCTCTTTGGACTTTGCTTTTACTTAGCTTTCAAACTCATACAAAACTCATTTATCTCCAGTGACGGCTGCATGTGCTTTCTTCATACTTCTAATCAGATGTGCTGCTACAGCTTTTCTTAGTTTTCGTGGACCACACGGGAAGACCCGTGTCCATCGAGGATCTTGTGATCCATGTACCAGTTGCCTTGAGCAGGCACAGACGCGCTGTGCTGTGCCATACTGTGCTGCACGTATTGCTTGGCCTTCAGGACCATGCTGTGCTGCCCATATCCCTTGCCATGGGGTACCCTCAGCCGGCTAATCATAATGGAAGAGCCTGCAGGTGGCACCTACTTGGCACCAGTGAGCATGTTCTTGTCTTTATCTTGAGGTGAAGCAACATACTTTCATATAAACATCCAATTGAAAATCCTATAAAAACTCTAAAGACCACAATGCGGGTGAACCTCGCCCACAACTGGAAGTCTGAGCAGCATGCCATGCCGTGATCGCAGGTCTGTCTGATGCTGCATCATCTCAGGGTTCCAGCGTCAGAAAGAACGTAAGATCTTGTAGTTTGCTGCCAGCTTTTGTGGGATATTAATGAAGTAGTTACCTTTCTTGAGAGTGTTTGTCTTTCTTTTTTGGGGTCCAAAAAGGACCAACACCTCTTGCTGCAAAGTCATAGTCCACTGATATTTGTGAATATAATTATAGATTTTGTAGAAAAAAATCTGTTCCTAAATATACGCCCATCCAGTTAGGCCACCATTAATGCTGTACATCATTAAGTCTTAGTGTAATATTGTGCTGTGTGGGAAGGAATCCCAGGCTGAATCTATTTTTGACCTCTAATGGTTGATTTACAATGAGTTATAGCAGCAGAGTTCAAATGTTTGCTGATTATTGCTGGCTGGACTACTATCAGGCAGTTTTAAAAATAAAACTTGCAATTCTAAGAGTAACATTGAAGTTCCTTAACAGAGCCCTGCTTGACCTTTCAGCAAATTCACTGGATTTCCTGAACCAGCACTCACAGGCAGGGCATGTGCAGCAGGGTGATGCCACCCAGCATGGTCACTGCTTAATGGGGCTATTGACCTCTCCTTGCTGGTTCTCCGCTTTTCATGAGGCTCTTCATTTTGTGTTGCAGTGCTCAAGATCTTTAAGTGTCTTCTTGGAGGAAACAATGGGAAGCTAAATTGCCAGGTAGCAAGGAGCCTGCAGGAAACAAAAATTGATATGAAAAAGATAAATGAGCCACAAAACGTGATCAGCTGGTTCAAGTATCAACCGTGTTGTGCTTGCAGAAGTGTGTCTGGGCTCTGCAATATCCTCACAGGAGCTCAGTCTTCAGAAACTGGGGAAGAATGGGAGCCAAATTTGGCTGTCCTTTTTCAGAACTTCCCCAGGGTCAGTTTTGCCTGCATCTGGACCTGGCCCTATGTGCAGGCATGTAGGTTCATACCCTAACGATAATCTCAGCTGGGCTGCAGGAGCGTCTTCAAAAGAGTTTCCTTTCAAGGAAATGTACAAGCCCTCGGCAGTTACGCCCTGATGTGACTCTGCTGTGTATCTAATACTAATTCAATACTTGACAGGTGTTTTTGATTTTGTTTTGCAGGAAGAAATCATTCCTATTTTCAGCTCTGTATGCTGCCTTTATATTTGGTGGTCGGCACCTAATGAACAAACGAGCAAAATTTGAACTGAGGAAACCGCTAGTGCTCTGGTCGCTGAGCCTTGCCGTCTTCAGGTAGGCATTTCTTCACACCAACTGCCTTTGACAGTAGTCCATGAAGAGGGTTTGGGGTTCTTCACATACAACAGCACTGCTAATGCGACAACAAGCTCACCCAGAAATGGCATTTCTTTAGTTCTGCTATTCCGGGTTATGTCCTGATCCACTCCTCACCATTGAAATGATTCCCTTTGACTTGCCAGATCGTATGGCGTTTGAAGAGGAGAGAAATCAATAATCCTCTTGAAGAACAATGGTGAAAATAAAGTGAGGACACGAGAAAAAGCGCTTATCATTGCAATAAATGTACCATGCAAGCTACAAATGGAAATAAACATTAAGATGTTAGTCTTGTTCTCACTTACTAGTTAGTAATACGTTTATATGGGTGCATATATGGAATATTTAGTCAAGACTCTGATCTCCATTACAGTGAGGTAAACCTAAAGTCACTGCTTTGATGACTGGTAAATTAGACCACTGAAATTGAAATCAGAATCTGGCTTCTGGTTATTCCATCGCAAAGAGCTTGTGAATGTAGCAAAAGGGTGGCTCCACAGGGAAAGGCTGTTTTTTAGTGATGCACATCTCTCTAGCTGTGTGCTGACTCTGTATCATTGAGTACGGGGAAAGTCAGGTTGAGATTCTTGATAGTTGCTGAAGTCAGGAGTAAAACTGACCAACCTGAATTCCACTTTATCTGCTTAATATGCTAATTTTTAATGAGGCTGAAGATACACAAACAAATGAACAAATGCTTATAAAAATAGCCCTTGCAAACACACAAACTTTTGGTACAATTTACTAATAACAGTACACAGAAGACCTGAAGATTATCCTTCATTTCAGTGTCTATTGGGAGTGTAAGTTATAATTCACTCAACAGCATAGAAACCATTTGCAAACCATTATCAAACACTGATACCTGTATCTTTTTATAATATCAATATAATAATTACTGATTATATTAGTTCACAAGTACATAAAACAGGTTTGCTTCCTGAGCAGCTGTGAATGGTGCATGATTTTTCACAGGATGGGAATAGTTTGAGCGAAGAGTTTCTACAGAGTAAAATAAAGCAGGAATGGAGAAGTTTGCTTTCCTTTGTGGCTTTTCCTTTTTTCCTCCAAAATTGTTCTATCACAGTGACGCTTTCTAAAACTCTGACAGGGGAAAATAAATTGTATTTCTAAGTTGTCTCATCCAGCTAGGACATGCTAACAGAAGAACTTTATGTTGGCTTGATTTTAATATTCATCAATACCTTTAAAAAAAAATATCCTAGTGCAGACAAAACTTTGAGCGGTGTGGATAACTTTGAGAGCTAGCTCTAACACTGTGAGAATTTTCATCTGGTTGCATTTGGCGCTGTACTTCTGGCTGTGTGTCTAACATAGTTTTGCTGTTAGGGTCCTGTAAGCAGTTGTTGTCATTTGTTCCAGAAATAGCTGAATTTCAGCAGCTGTTGAATTGGTTCCTAGATGGCATGTCATTTGTGGATCAGTTTGTAAAGTGATTTGTAGTCAGCAGGATCCCAGAATGCATATTCCAATTACACTTTCTTATTGAATATAGACACTAGAAACTAGCTGACTTACGCAAATCATTTGTAGTTTAATTCCCAATCCGAGGGGGGAAGCATGATTTCAGAACCATCCTTTGCAGAAGGTGTCTAGGATGAATTTTAAAATCACATTATTTTGAGATGGGTCTGTGGCTGACATTCACAGTGTGGGGCTTTTAAGCAATTTCACTCATTAATTTCCTCCGAAAATCATAAGCAATGCACCGATCAACGAATAGCAAGAATATACACTACACTGTGAAAGTGCTGTCTAGATGGACTTTGAAATCAACATGTTCGTTACTTGCTAATTGGAGTTTCCCATCATAATCATATGAAGTAGCTAACGCATGGCCAGCATGAGCTGCTGAGTGATGCTGGGTGAAATCTAAAATGTGGACTTCATGTTTTTGATGCCAGAAGTTGCCAGGATGAACCTGTCACAGAGACCACCTCTTGCTGTAAACCACAGTGCAGACACTTGAGGTGAACTCTACTCGTGCAGATGAGAAGCAGTGGCCAGAAGGGCGCAGTTTGAGAGGGATTCACCACTGCAGGGTTTGCTTCCTCCATCAGCTCAAATAGCACCGCTCAGGGACAAGTCTTCCCCCCAGCACTGCAGAACTCACCCTTTCATCTGCACATCAGGAAATGAGACAGCAGGGTGGAGAGGGGAGGGATGAACACGGGTGTGAGATGTTTGGACTACACAGAAGCACTGAGCATTTAAGCTGCTGGATTTGCTAGTGGGGACCAGCTGGTTATGAAAATTATATGGCTATGCTTAGAAAGCTTTGCTCTTCTGAAGCACTGAGTAGTATGCAGAAGAGTGAAGTAGGGAGGGGGAAAAATGACCCAAAGTGTTTGCAGGAAGACAGAGCATGAAACTTCTGTAGCTTCCATAGTAACATGCAATCCTGTACAAAACCAACCCAAACACAAAAACCCTTGACCTTGTCTGGAAAACAGAGGACATGCAGAATATTCATATCTTTTTTTTCTGTCTCCTCACATAACTAGGTGTTTCATTTACATATGCTTGGCCTGAAAGACATTTCTGCTTTCTCTGAAGGTCAATTCAGATAGATTTAGATGCCGATGTTCTGCCTGTGGACTTACTGTGGATCCAGGAGAATGCTCCTTAACTTTAAAAAGACTTCCTCTTTGGCTTTCTGGGATGCTAAAATGCTATGACTTTTAAGATACCTTGCAGAAATTCTAAGTAGTATATTTGTCTGCCGTGAGTGGTTGTACTGAGGAAGAAAAAGCTGCCTGGAGAGCCCTCAGTATTCTGCCTCAAGGTCAGTATGAGGCTTTTTTCCAGAGTCCTTGTTTATCTCCCTTCTAGCACTCCTACCATTTTACCTGCTTCAAATATCCCCAGAAATAGTACCACTTAGCAGAGGCTGGAAAGATGTGTTTTGGGCTTAAAAAAAAAGGAAACTGCCTGCCAGGCAATGACATGGTCCTTCTTCAGAATGTATCCCGTACGCCTAGCTCTTGCCAAGATCATTTAAATGTGGTAGCAGCTACAGTAGGAAACTTGCCATGCTTATAAATAAACAAAACAACTACACCACCCTACTGAGCTTGCTAAGCATTCAGGAGCTCGGTCAAGAGTGAGTTCTGTGTCAACACTGGCAGCCAGCAGGATTTCTGAGGCAGAAAAGCAGCTTTATTTCCCTTTGGAAGCATCGACTAGTTCTGAACATTTTGTCTCTGGAATAAGGTTACCACTTCTCAGTGAAAACTTCTGTAGGAGCAATGACAGTAAATCTTGCTTTTCACTTGGAAACCACTGTGAAAACATGATCTTCTGAAATCTTTTGCTGAGAAATTAGTTTGGGATATTTTTCTTGGGTTGTTGGGTTGGGTTTTTTTTTTCTCCCTAGCAGGTTTGTTGACTCATTTCAAGCAGTGAAGATTTATTGTTGTATGAAATGTTTCAGTCTTTTGTTTTGTTTTGTTTTCTACACTTTAATTAAATGTTTTTGCCCAGCCTGGTTATGTGCTGAGGTCCTGGGAGAGCAGCTCTGTGCTGCTCTGTGTCAACGGGAACCCACTGTTAGGAAGCTGACACAAAAGTTCATTCTTCAGTCTCATAAGACCCCCAAGGAAACTGTTGCTGATTTACCTACACATCAAAGTGACAGTCAGCCCTGTATTTCTGAATATTTCCTGGGGTTAAAAATCTGCAAAAACACATCGAATCTGAGTTGCCAGTTTTATATTCATGCCACTTCGAACATAAAGTTAGAGTCATTCATTGAATTTTTTACTTGGAGTATATCAAAAGTGTCATGCTGGCATCTCTAGGAATCAGCAAAGCTGAGACCAGGACTCTCACGGAAGAATACAAAGTCATTAATTCATGTTTTCCTTACATCTCAGCTGGATTTTTGTAATTCCTTTTATAGGCCGTAGAGTCTCTGTATGGATAGCATCACTATCAAGGAGCTTAAACATGTATTTGATCGCCTCGTCTTCACACAAGACAGCAGCATGGCACCATTTTCACTTGCTCTCCATCCTTAAGGGGCTGCCAACAGAAGTCTCAGGGTCAAGGCACTAACTGATAATAGTAAAAGGTTGTCTTTGCTAGGGAATACTGTCACGTCAATACAGGAGACGAAGAAGCTAAAACGTCCAACATGATTGAATCATTTGTAGGCAGAGGCTAAGCCTGACCATGACTGGTGCAGTGAGAGGAGGGATTTCTTTTTGTCTAGCCAAACTGCACAACCATAATGCTATTATCATCACTTGAGATCACTTAGATTCTAATCCAAATTCAGCTATGCTTTGTAGCAGTGGTGGAAATCAGTTGATGTCAATACAGGGTTTCCAAATGTCTTTCTTCCTGGGAAACACTTTCTCTCAAAGTAGTAGAAATGGTATCGAACGTAGCTGAAAGGTCACTAGGTGCTTGCCACGAAGCTAACCGGAGCCTCAAAAGCAAAGTATCCCAACAGCCACAGGTCTTATATTTGAAAGACAAAACGAAAAAGGCTCACTGGAAGAAGGTGACTCACTTTGCTTTTATGAGACTGGTGTAATTGATTTGTTGCTGCAAGCACAGCAGCATTTTATAGAAGGATTTGCACTTGTTCTGCAGCGGGCTTCTGACAAGGCAGTCCGAAACACGTCTTTATGTGAGGAACTCAGTCCTGAGCTGAACTGAATGGAAAATGCTAAACATAAGTTTAAAGAAGGGATTTCAATTGCTTGGATTTGTGACTCTGAAATACATTCTAGTTATCATGCTTAGAAGTAGGAAAATTGATGAAAGATGATTCAAATTTACGTCCTATCTCCAGAGCTGCCATTCACAGATACTTGCCGTGGAGATTAAAACACAACTTAATTTCATATGTTGCTGAGCAACCCATCAAAATCTTAAAATACTCCGAAATTTTATAAAGGTCCTGACAGTATGTTCAAAGAGAAAATGAATTACTGAAAAGAGCAATAGTTGCCAAATAACATTAAAATTAAGAAGCAGCATTTAAGGGGAATCAATAATCTTCTCTTTTATAAATTTAAAAGCAAGTGAATTCCATGTGAAACATTCCCTATAAAAAGCATTAATGCATATTCTCGGTAGGATATTTCTCAGAACCCAAATTAGTAAAATGCTTAATATATACCTACTTAACAATTTATTTCTATAGGACCATGTTCATCTTTATGTACTTTTTTTACTTTTAATGTACTGATTTTCTTATATAACAGATATTGGAAACATCTTTTTAATTACCATTTTGGAGCAAAATTTGAAAGTTGGGTGAACAGTAGGAATTAAAAATGATTGGAGAGAATACAAAAATCTCTTGGGTGAGGCGTAATGGTTTAAGAAGAAAAATTTCTTTTCTGTAAGTTCTTTTCTGAACTGTAATCCCAGTAGGAAAATACAAACAGTACTATGTAGGGTGAATTCATACATTGAAAAACAAATGCTAGCTGGCATTAAAAAAACAGTGTAGAGGTGATAAAAATATATAGACTAAGAGCAATAAAGTACTGTCAAGAAGATGTATCTCCAATATGTACCTTATTTATTCTAAGAAGAGCATCCCATGACAAATACCTTTATTCCCAGAATTGTAATTGATGCCATGTTACAAAATGCTGTGCCCATCGTCTTCTGAGATCTCACCTCTTCATTCACTCTGCTCTTACTGCTGTGGACCCTGTTGTGTCCATCAAGGTCATTTTGAATGTAAACTGGTTTTACTGTTTTTACCTAATCAGGCCTAGTTAAAAGTAAACCAAGGATTCACTGTGAGACCTGGGTGATGCTACTTTACAGGAGATATGGATAGGACTGGCTAAAAATTCCTATAAAAATCTCTTTTTTCAGTGCTAAACTGGGCCTGCTTTCCTTAAAAACTTCTCCTTTTCTTCTCTGACTGTTTGCTTGCTTGTTTGTCTTTATTGCTGGAAAACCGAACATCTTAGCAAAGTGAATTCAATACGTTATTTGGAAAGCAGCTGTTGCGCTCGTTTTGCCCCTGTTCCCTCCCCACTCTCACGATCAATGAGAGTGTTGACACTCAGTTTGTCACCTTGAATTATACCTTTCTCATGAGATCACCCTGTCCCAGCCCACGGAAGCCCTCGTAGGCCACCACTCAGCATGAATGTCATGCTCAAAGCAGAACCCCCTGGGAGTGAGACTTTTTCTCTCGCTTTTAAATGGGGAGCAGACTGAAAAGTGTATTTGAGGAATAAAGAACGTCTGTCTGGTGGCTTAAGAAGGGAACTGTACTAGAGAGAAAACAGATAATTCATTCAAAAGAAATCAAACCTCCCGTCTGTCCCCATGTGGCGGCACTTGTGCATTTTACTCAGCCTCGGTACTTGGTTTGTGTGCCTGGTAAAAGGTCCTCCCCCATGCAGAAATCCCTGGGGAACAGAAATCTCCATGTATTTTCTTCTTAGTAAGTCCCCAACAGCTTGTGCTTGTTGGAGACAGTGGGAATAAAACCCTGAGAGGTGTTAACTTGCATGACCTATCAAATCCAACATTGCGTCTGCGGACAAGTGTGTTAATAAACACTGCCAAACTGAGCAGTGTTCACATGCAGGGTTGCATACGCGTGTCGAGTCACGGTTTAGCAAAGTCACCGTTTTGCGACGAGTTTAACTTCTGAACAAATGTGCATCCTCGTGCCTGTACCATTCAGCATCTTCCCTAGGTTGCTGAATAAATAAAATATATTTATTATTTACCAACTGTAGGCGAATCCCTGAGATCTGAACTTCTCTAGACGCTTGCAGGAGTACTGCCCCAGGGAGGACAGAGCGAAAAAGGAAGATCAATGGCTCCAGGCCTGTAATTGCCATTAAATTTATGGATCTGAGCAGCTCATTACAGCTGTATTACAACTTTTAGCTTCTTTAAGCCTTCTTTATTCTGTCAAATGTTAGTCTTTTCCTGTAACTTAGATTTTGCTTACTTTGTTATCTGCCTGTTTTACAGCTTTAATGATGGCTAGCTCCATTGATTGGCTTGATTCTCTGCTAAATCTTTTACTTTATTACTTTTTGGCTTTATTTGCCTAGGATAATTTCAAACTCCTGAATACATACATTTCAATGCTATACATGACAGTTACTCTACCAACTTGATACATTTGATCCTGTAAGTATCTTTAATTTATCCTGCAGAAATAGATATGCCACTTTTTTCAGATTATCATTTAAATCACTGTAATGCACAGTTTTTCTGAAATTTTCTTGAGATAATGTTGGATGCTGAGAATAATTTCAGTAACGACACAGGAACAAGTGCAAATGCCCCTGAAGCGTTCATTAAGGATTGCTTAAGAGGTATACTGTGCTTATGAATCCTCGTGGGCTACTTTAGAAATCCTGAGATGGATTCCTTAATTCTTATGAGTTTTCGCACCAAACACAGGGCTTAAATTGAAAATTGATTTTTTTTTTCTTTTTAGTAATTTAGCCACAGTCCAAACTTGCTGAAATAAATATCTAAGAACTAGGAAAGGTTTCTTGACAGAAAAACACGTCACTGAGTATACAGCCTTCACAGGGTGCCAGGGATCTTCAGCTGCAACAAAAGTCCAGTTATTATTTAGTGATGGAAGAGTGAGTTATTGCTCAAGAAATAACAGCTTTCATCAAGAAATATTGGTCCTGCAAGTTCCTGCCCTCCATGTGCCAGATAATCAGGGAGCAGCATCAGGTAACAGCACATTGAGGAGGACAAGACCGGATGATAGGTAATTACTATTGATTAGCTTGTAACTGACTCTTTGGAAGTCAGATGAGATGCAGGGATGCGTGGGTAGAGCTGAAAAATTATTTTTCATTCGTTGAAAGAAAAGTTACACGTTTTTCAGCAGTGTATGGTTACACGGGTGTCCCTGTAAGCAACTTATGCTATTCTTTCATGTTCCTAGGGCAATGACTGAGTGCAACTGCCCTTCAGCCTGACCATTGCTCCTTGTTTATCTCTGCCAAAACCCAGTGGGCCTTGTATAGCCACCGAGTGCTCTGTGTAAGACTCTCCATGCGAGTATAACCCTTTTTACCTCCACCAATTATCTTCTCCTCTGTTGCAAAGACTACTTGAAGGAATTTAGCCCTGGCATTTGTTTTTCTGCTATGCTTTATAAGCGGTGCAGGTTCTTCCACCGGCTCACAGAGCTTTGCTTTATTGATTATTTTTGTACTCTGCTCCTCAGGATTGTCTGAATGTAGCTAATCCCAATCATAAAGAAGGCAGGTCTGGGGGATCAAATTGCATTTCCTGGAGAGGGAATTCGGGCTCCGTGAGGAGGGACTGGAAGGCGGTAGCTGTGGTAGATTGATTTTTATCCACACATATAAATAAGCCTTCCGAGTAGTAGTTGCAGCAATTGGCAGAATTGTTGAGCTTGCCACTTTAGCAAGGGAGAATCAGATGGATTTTACTCCGCTGCAGTGTTAATGTGATTAAAATCTCCAGATGACAGTGTCCATTGATCCGAAGCCCTGCAGAGATGTCACTGGTCGGGTATGCTTAATGAGGTCCCTGGAGAGGGAAGAAAATAAGTTAAGCCTGGTTTTCTTTCCAGTTTTGTCAATAAAAAGGACAAAGAAATGGTTTTGGGAGCCAGGTGAGTTGTGACTAGGAAATCTGCCGACAAGAGGGAAGGGCTGAAGGGAGTGGCCCCACATTGAGGGATTTATTGCCGAGGAGAAAAAAAAGACTGATGCAAGGAGCACAGTATCTGCCCTCACTTGAAAACCACAGAGCGAGCTGTCACTTTAATGTACCTCATTTCCCTCCCCAAAATTTATCACATGGGAAACTAATAACCACCCAGCCATGTATGCATATGCTTATGGGTATATAAACCTGCACAAATGATATATTATTTCTTAGAGCCATGTAAAATATTTGCACAATTTTTAAATCACTCTGAGCTGGCCTGGCTTCAGGTTTCGGTCCCAACTGAAAACTCAAATGATTTGCATTGAAAAGCTTGCTAGAGAGACATCTGGATCAGATACAGTAGAAAGGTCTGAAAAGCAGGGCTTGTGTTTGGTTCAGTGATGGGGGTCTTTTTTAGAGATGGAGGGGGAATTCTTTCAAATTTTGCTTTAGGATTTTGATAGGACTGAACCCAAACCTCAAAGTATGCGTGAACTTATGCAAAGAAAAGTCTTCTGCCAAAAAGAGTGATAAAAATTGCAAAGATCAGCACAACTTTTGCTCACACACATGGTACTGAGAGCTAGAGCACTCCATTATAAAACCCTTCCAGTACTGCTGACCACCAGGTTTTAGCATAAGCGAGCACCGCACTGAAAAAAGCATATTGTATTCCTCATCTCCCCCTTTTCTTACCTTTTTTTTTAACAATACTGTGGCTTGGACTCCACCCTGAATGAGACTCCGTCAGCTTCAAGGAGGGCAAGGGAGGACTCTGTGGGTGAACCACAAGACCCATCTGTTCTCCTTCCCGGTCAGGAGATGGGCAGGGGGAGAGGCTGAGGAGCAGCTGGGCAGCAAGACGTTAGAAGGAACGTTTTGCTGTTGGGGCTTGTTAAATTCTTGGTATTCTCATGCCTTGCAGAGATGGTAACTATTTGTGCAAGTATGTTTTGGAGGCACCCAATTCTGTTTTTCAGAGCAGTGGATTATATAGAGAGAATATGTAACAAGCATATGTAACAGGAATGGTACTTAATACAGCATTGGTACAGTTCCTGCTGCGTTCTCGACCATAGCCTAGGTGTATTTCCAAGCTTTTGAGTCAGTCCTGGGATTTTCTGTCACCCTCTAAAGGAACCATATTTGAAAGAAGATCCAGCAGAGAGATGCAAACCAGTGTCTTAAATGCCTTTTCAATGACTTCCCAGAGCAGAGTAGCTGCTCAGAGCACGGTGCCACATTTTGAACTCTGTAGTGCCCAGGCTGGCTGGAAAGACTCCTGCCTTCCCTCGTCTTCGTTTTCCCTGCTGTGACTGAGAGCAGTGAAATCATGTCATTAAAAAAAAAAGTGGCGGAGAGACTATTTTAGCTGCATCATTCACCAGTCCAGTTAAACAGCACAGCCATGCAACCAGCCAAATCAGCGCAACTGGGCAGGCAGCGGGGAAGTGGAGGCAGCAGCCTGCCCACGGAGTGAGTGGTGGAGAAGCTCCAGTGTGGGAGGACCAGCGGAGCTCACTGTGGGACGTGCAGATACAGGAGCTCAAAGCAGAGAGTGCCCATCAGTAGTTATCGCATACATCTCCTTGAAGAAAATGAACGTTTTCCAATAAGGCGTTCCCTCAGCTGGAGAGGTAAAATTGCAAGTGGGAACAAAAGCGTTAGTCATTTCAAGTTTTCAGGGAGTTTGGGAAGCTAAAAACATTTCTTAGTCTAAAACATTTGTGAAAATTGTGCTCTTAATTACAATAGTTTAGTCATTATGAAGAATATAGATACCTTACAGCCTTTCAGACACATAGGCTGAAGAGGATGAGTTCTCTGTTCTTTTTAAAGAATGAGATTAACATAAGTGCTCTTAACTGACTGTTTTGTTAATTTTTGAAAACGTGCTTTTAAAGGTGTTCAGTTACCATAGGAAAAAGGTATATCATGGGACCAAGGTGCTTTTTCTATAATTTTTTCTTGTTCTTGCCCATTGTAAGAGAATAAATAATGGTCCCAAATTATTTTATCAGTAGGCTATGCCTTGGAGGACACAGGCACAAGGGAGCTACTGTGCTTTCAATTATCTGCTAGCAACTGAATTGTGGTAACTGAGCACGTGGTTGTCTAAACACAGTTACAAAGAGGTAAAATATGGTAGCACAAACCTCCTTCTCTGATTTTACAGTTTTACACTATAATTTAGTTTTACACTAAAATTGCCATAGACAGAATGAGCACATAAATAGTTACCATAGTTCATCAGCACCAGAGAAGACTTGGTAACATGTTTTCACATCTGTGCCCAAAATTAGTTTTGTTAAAGGAAAACATGGGAAAATGATAGCCAGTGTGATTTTTTTCCCAGTGAAATACAAACAATATAGAGCAGAAAGGTGTTCAGATTAGGTGCACAGTAACATCATGATAGTCCTAAATCCCAAACATACAAAAAACAAGCATTGCAGTCCTCTGCAAGACTGACTTTGAAATAATGAGATTTTTTTCATTTTACAGTGACAGTTCAGGGTTCTGTTTTGGTCCTGTGGTTGACTCACTGGTTACGTCTTCAGGCTTTTCCTTCATAGACTTGGGTAGGTAGAAGCTTTTTAAAATGAACTTCCCACAGAATCAGTTGCTGCTGAATGGGATTAAAACCTGCATTTTTGTAGTTTTATCAACTGGGGGCATTAGTAAAGGATAACAGGAGTTTTTAAGAATATTGGCATTGAATTTTCCACCTCACTAGCGTGGTTTTTGTACCTGCCCATGTCGCAAGGAGTTAGGCACCCCCCACCATGGATTTTCATCCATACCTGATTTTCTTCTGGAGTTCACTGGTGCGAGTAAGGGGATCGGCAGGGAGCGTTAATACAAAACAACTACGATAGTTAGAACAACTGCAAAAATTCCACGAGGGAGAAGAATCCAAGTTTTTTCTCCTATGGCAAGGTCAGCTGCTGGGGTCTCATCCTACGCAAATTCAAGGGGTGGGACAGTGGGGGGCGGAGATAGAAGCAGGGATGCTCTTAAAACTCACTCCATAGGTTCACATTCTCTGTGGCTTGTGTCCAGCTGTGTCAGGTCAAATCCACCCTGGTATTTGCCTAATAGGTCAAGGGAAAACAGAGGGAAAGCAAGAGTGTGACTGAGTCTGTGGAAGGCACGTCTGGCTCTTACCTGGTCTTCTGGCTAGGTCAGGAAGTTTTCAGCTGTTTGTGTTTCTAGGACAGCACAGATTTGTAAACTTGCACTGTATCTCTCTGTGCATCACTCTGTATTTTTAGGTCTTGAAAGCATGCTGCCAAAATATCAGATGTGCAGACAATGAAAATGTGATGTTAAGAGGTGTAACAATAGCTTTTATGTCTATAAACTATTCATCTTTAAAGGTATAGGTGTCCCTTGGGTAATTAAGATGGAGGGTTTGGGACTTGAAGGTTTAGAGAGTAACTTTAAAAAGTGAAAAGAAAATCTATAGTAGGTCAAAGGGCGCTCTGAAGAAAATTCCTCCTACTGGAGTGTGTTTACTGTTAATTCAATAATACTGTTTTCACTGATACAGAGTGAAGTCAGACCTCTTTCTGCTTACATGAAACGGACCTCATGGGTAGGGCACTGAACCACAACTCGTGATGTTGCACATCATTTCTCATCCTGGCTCAGACACAGATTTATGACAGGACACTTAAATTTCAGTTTGCCTCACCTCTCTGTCTTTGAAATGGGTCTTTTGCTTAGCCACCTTACGAGGCTGTCACAAGAGTAAAGACCATTAAGGACTGTGAAATATTCACAAATACAATGCTAAGGGCCTTGGAGATGCCAACAGAGACAGAAGTCCGAAGGAAGCTAGGTCTAAACCTGAAGAGACCCCAGCTTACAAACAGCTTTGTACTTAGCAATTCTTCATACAGGGATGTCTGACCTAAAGCAGTTGTTGGCCTGAATATTGTTGAGGCATTGGTAATTCTGGGACAGCCCAAGCTGGAGGTGGTAGGTCACTTGGCTGTTGGGAAGCAGACAAGACCAAAATTTTGGTATGACAACAGGAAGGTCTGCTCTGTGGAGAGAATGGAGATGTCCTTTTCATTACAAGTGGGTTCGATGAGGAAATGGGGTCTTCTGAAGAAGTACCTAGATCAGTTCTGGGAGGTAAAACAGGGAAGCGCTTTACAAGTGTTTTACACGAACAGTCTGTCTGCAGGATTGGGTCTTCCTCTCTCCATCATTAACCTTGGCATTGCTTGAAAGAACATCAGAAATGTTGAAGGATGATGAAACAACAGCCTAATTACATTAATTTTCTTTGTCATTTCTTATAAAAATAACAGTTGGGCTAAGTTCATCAGCTGTAATTTGAACAAGTGTGTCTCTAGGATCTCAAGGTAACTCACTATTAAGAAGTCCTCTCTTTTAAATGCTTGTAAAATGCCTCATAAATGTTAACGTTTAGAGTTAAGAGAGACCAAATCTGTAGTCAGTACTATTCTTTTTGAAACTTTTTTATCACTTAGATGAATACTGTGTCGCTGTGTATCCTTCACTGACCAAGAGACTGATTCATTTAATTTGGAAAATATAACCCTCAGTTCCACAAACCTAGCAAAATATTTTTAATAACCAAGTGCAGACTTACAAATCTGGTTCTACTAGTCAGTTATTAATATAGATGAATATTTCATATAGGTTGTCCTTGTGTCACATTGACCATTTAGGGTGTTGGGTGCCAGATCCTTTTCTAGGCTGCTTTTCTGTGAGATTAGAGGACATGTCATATTGCACTGACTTGGCCACAGCTCTCATTAACTCCTTGAGATCAAAGTAAGAGCCATTAATTCCATGTAGGTCACTGAACAACAGCCAAATGATATCTTTCAGTCATTGCCCACGTTTCATTTGTACTTAATGATCAGTTTCTTAATGTATGGTTTCTCACTGTACAGTAAAAATATCATGATTTTGCAATCAAAGGTAAGCCTAAAGCAACCTTACAGTTTCTACACCTGTTTAAATACAAGAAGATTCAGGATTTTGTGGAACTGCATTTGAATACAATCAAGGCAAACTAAGACAGGACACATCTCACATCTGAGATAACATTTAGGTAGTCTGACAACCTTTTAGTGAAACTATATATTAAAATTGTCATAGGCTTAATTAATTCCTCCTCTCTTTTGGAGAATTTATTCCATCTGGAAAATCCAACTTTTTTTTAATATTGCACCATCACGTATTGCACATTGCCTGGTGAAGGTAGTACTGCTCCTCCCTTCCCCCTGCAAAGCTGGCCAGATGTGGATGAATGTGTACATCATTGGAAAAAAACCATGAAAAGAGTTAAGAGGTGATTCGTTTTTTTTAAAAAAGGAGGGGAGGAACAGCTGCAATGAAATCTTGCCAGTCCACAAACACCCAAGAGCAGCTTGGGTGTCAGAAAGCAGAGCAAAGCAATTGTGAATTCTGGT
Source organism: Gymnogyps californianus (assembly GCF_018139145.2). NCBI lineage: Eukaryota > Metazoa > Chordata > Aves > Accipitriformes > Cathartidae > Gymnogyps > Gymnogyps californianus. The sequence goes on along the minus strand of NC_059474.1, from coordinate 59,597,826 downwards.
GGGTTGTGCTGCTCCTTTGCTACATTCCTGCACACATCCGCCCCCCAGAAATGGGGGCCCGCAGGACCCACGTTCGCCCTCTGTGATACCCTGTGAACATGTGCCTGTGGACTCTTAAGTTTAAGGAAACTTAATTAGCCAGGAAACGTATTTCTCACTTGCCCTTTGCTTCCGTATGCTGGAAGGTTGGTGTGTGACGGCAGGTCTCGCCAGTCCCCTGCCCACGGTGGAATGAATGTGTCTCTGTCGGGCAGGCTCTTGGGGAGGCTACTCTCATGGTTTTAATTCTTCTCCCAGCCTTGAAACAGTCTGGCATGTCTACCCACAAAACGATTTTGGAACAATAGGTTTTAAATAAGCACCCAGGCACCAGTAGAAGTCAGTAGGCTGTTGGTCCATAATTCTGGTCAGCACAAACCAGCCCTAATATCCTTTCCTCATTTGACACCATCCAGATAACCACTTTAACCTCGACATTCCCTTTTATTTTGGCTCAACTTTAAGAAGAAACTACCCTCACGACAGCCATATCCTGGGAGAACTGGAAAAACAGCCGTTTCTTTTTTTTTTTTTTTTACAGATTATGAGGGCAGACTCCCGTAAGCCTCCTGATTTAGCTACTAAAATTTTGTTTGACAGTCTTCTGTTTTTGACACAAAGGTTAGCAATTTCTCAGAGTACTCCGCTGCTGCGGGACCTGAAGCCACCACAAAATGTACGCACAGATTTTAGGTTGGGAGCAGGCCAACGGTTTATTAAATCTTCCATCTTTCCCACTGGTTTGATAGTATAATCACCACAGCAGTAGCAAAGCAGCAAGCACACTGTGATCTGACTACCTCACCCGTCTACACAGATAATAGTTTCAGTATATCTTCTTATAATACAGCTGTATGTATAGTGTGTAGTCGCCATACAGATGCATGTTCCCAGGGCTCCTGCCTTGTTTGCTAGGTAGGACCTATCCTTGTGTGCTTCCTTCCTGGAAAGGGCCATTTCCCCACACTGGTCTGCCCAGATAGAAATCTCCTACAAACAGTTTCATTTCTGGCAACAAAATCCATCAGTTTCTTCAGAAAGCTGTCACCTAGCCCTGTCCCTGCTGTGTCATCCGCTTGGTGCATATCATTGATGGACTGGTACTCTGGGACCACGTTTCATGAGACTGCAGAAGGTAAGAGTGGTTTGAAAGAAGCTCGCCCTTACCAGGTAGAGAAGAAAAGCTCTATAAATACTTCCAAAGAACTACAAAACAAGCCTACCAGTCATGTTGCAAAATTGCTTTGTTACAAACTTATTTTTAGGAATTAATCAAAGAGCACAGCGAGGAAATGGCTGAAAGATGTGAGACATTCCTTCACGTAGAGATGCACCCACCTCAGTACATGCTGCTTGATAACACCAGGAGTTTCTGAGTTTCTTTACTAATTTGCGGGTAACTGCCCTGTTGGGGAGTTCAGAGCTGTCTGATGAAGGTGGCTTCAACTGCATTTCTTTTCAAGAAACTTAGTTCAGAGAGTTGTTTCTCTTCTAGATGCTTTCTTTGTGCATTTTCCCAGTATCAGTTCATATTTTACAAGTTTTCTGTTGCTTGGCTAAGCACAGAAATATTCTGTTGCCCTTTTACAGTAACTGCTTTCTCTAGGTGTGCTCTCGGACTACCCTGCCGCTCTGACCTGTCAGACCAAGGGGTCGCTGTGCATCCCGCACTCCTGTGCCACAGCATCAGTAGCAGAACTTGTTCCTCTTTTCTGAGGACTGTGGGTTTTAAATCAGAAGGGCACAGAAAGGCCTTTTTATTGTGTTAAGAGACCAGTTCTTCAGCAGCAGAAGGGAAACTTGATATGACCACTGAAATACTCCTGCTGAACAGAACAGAAAGGTTGAACGCGGTTTGATTTGTCACGAAGGAAGGTGTAGGAAGCTCTGCGTTCTTCACCTGCTGACCTTTAAACATTTCTTTTGAATTCGGAGTGCTTCATCTGTAAATATTTTGCATGCTAAAATGAAAAAAAACCCCAACAATCAAAGAACCTGCTTCCCTTTTTTCTCGCCATTACGGTACAAGCAGGCTGCAGTCTGAGGGCTGTGACTCCGCATGTAAGGTGATCTTGGCTGCTCTCCCAGGACCACTGTCTGTTTGGTCTGGCTTTCATGGAGGAGGACCATGTGCTCTCCGCCACCTCCCTGTGCTCCCGGGGCACAGACTCATCTGCTGGGACTCCTGTGAGTTGCCATGTAAGCAGGTCAGGGCAGAATTAAGATTTCTCTCCTCCAGCCAGGTTCCAGGCTGGGAGCTGGAGCCGGACCCATGGGAGCTCCAGTGGGGTGCCTGGCTGGCTCGCTACTGGACTAGCCCAGCACACCCACGGCGGAGTAGTCCGACACCTCAGAGACTGGTTAAACCAGCTGGGCACCTGTGGTTTGGGCCATGTTGAACAGCCTGTGGGCCTGGGTGAGGAGAGCTCTGCTTGAAGTCCCTACCAGCCCTTAATTTTGCGCAGCACAGCTGGGTGCGCAGCACAGCTGGGTCTTGCTGTCTACAGGCTCCCTGCTGCTCTCTGCTGGTGCTGTGTACGCAGGATGGCATGCTTCGAAAATAAAGATACTCCACTTCTGACATGTAGCTAACATTTTACATAGTCCGAGTCAAGACTTTTATCCCCTTCAATGCCATCTTTACCTAGTTCTGCAGGTACAGTTTGCATGGTGTGTTTGGTTAGTTTAAGGGTTTTTTTAAGACACAAACCGGAGCAGAGAATTTCCGCTCTGTGATTATCACAGCACTAAAATCCTTTAGGAAATGTTGCTATATTCTGTGCTGAACTTTTAAATTTTTTTGTGTGTGTGGAAGTCACATTCCCTGCTCAATTCTGCAGTGTTGATCCTGGACCGGGATGTCCAGGGGTGTCAGGAGCCAAGTGCAGTGATGGGTCTGCATAGAAAGCAGCCCTAGCAAAAATGGACAGTGTCCTCCTCACTGCGAGGAGGAGCTGAGCCAGCTACAATGGCAGCTGGGGTTGAACTGAAGTCTTGAGCTACCTGCTGCCCTCTCAGGCTTTTGAGAAACAAGTACTTCACTCCCTCCTGGTAAGTAAGATGGAGGGAACAGAAAGCAGTAATAGCCTTTGGCCACTAACGCCTGCTTTGTCCCCCCATCAGCTAGCTCCCCAGCCCTCAGTTTCCCTCCTTAATGCTGCACCTAATGCTGCTGCATGGGATGTGTTTTGAGGCCCTCGTTTGAAAACAAGTTTGTGAGGGAAAAGTATTGGGTTTTATTTTACTCATGGATACATTTTGATCATATTATGGGCAGTAAAATATCAATTGGGCATTTGTTAATCTACCAGAGAAGTCACTGCCTGAAGGGAGGAGAATGTAGGACATTTTGAGTTTGAATAGATGAGAAGGCTGCATTAGCTGGTGCAGTTTGTTTCTGATCAGTCTCTCTAGTTGCAAAAGGCTGTAATTGTACAGTAATTCACTGCTACCTTATTTCTAAAATCCCTGCAGATGATTCCCACCAGACAGACTGCTTTGGTAAGCAGTTCATTTCAATACCTCACAAAAGCTACAGCAGAGAGCAGGGCGAGGACAAAATGAAGCAGAAGTGATTTACTGAGCAAGCAATGTCATCACTCTGCTGCACATCATGTCTTTGCAAGATAGAAATTTGTTGGTTGATCTTACCTTACAGAACAAACAAGATTAAGTGGCAGAGGCACAAAAAGCAGTCCTGGCTCTCTGGGTCCAAGGCACATTTGCAGGCGTGCATTAGATCTTTTTCTGTCTCCAGTGGTACGTGCTTGTTGGCAAGGTAGTGTTTTGGCATGCAGCACATCTCATAAACAGCTGCCTGCCCATGGTGTCTGTTTAGGTAATTGAATCAGTTACTTCCAGTTTGCCATCCTCCTTATTTATAAAGCCTTCCCTTGTGAATTATGTGAAAATGTAACTTGGTTTTTACTGATAAAAAAATTCAGATTAGTCTCACTCACACCATGTAGAGCAGGAGCTGGAGTCACTTCTTCTAGAGTCATGGAACTAGAGGAAGCCGCTGTGCTGCAAAATGATAGAAAAGTAAGTGCGTGAGTGTAAGTGTGAGTGTGTGTGTGCACACGTGCGCGCACACTCCAAGGAGAGCTCTGCAGTAGCTGCTAAACAGAAAGACAGGAAGAATTACATCGTTACAATCTCAAGGACAGCAAAGTGAAACTCTGTAATCCCCACAGGGCAAATACTCTTTGGCTCTGTTATCAGTCCAGATGATTAAATTCCTGGGTGTGCATACTCAGTCACTTACAGTTAAGTCAACGTTTGCCTGTTGGTCGAACAAGCGCTCTTCTCATCTGAGTTTGTATTCATTGCACAGAATTCTCATGGTTTTAAAACTTTAATAATAAATGATATTTTAGAAAAGGCAAGGCATGTTGCTTGCAGCTATTTGGTTTCGTAGTTTAAAATTTCTTTTTTTTTCCCCCCATTTTAATGTCAACACTGAGGTATTTGCTAATGGGAGAACCAGCGTATCATTAGATATTCTGCCTGATCTTCCTCCACCCAGTTTTGCCACCACCCAAAACATAGGAGCAAGCAGCAGCCTGCCCTGGCTAGCCTGAGGAGTTCACTGCCTCAGGAAGTGATCAGATCGCATCTCTGTCAGGATCTCCTGTCTTCTTGGAAATGAGAAATGCAACTCCTGAGAAAAAAAAGGGCATGTGTTAAACGCCAGAGAGAACACACAGAACGAGTTGCACCTCGTTTCAGAACTCCTCCTGCAGGCTTTGGCACTCTCTGCTGAGTTAAAAGGACCGATCCCTGAAAGACGTGAGAAAAGCATACTGAGGGAGCATTTCTGGAAGGGAACAACCCTACACGGAGAGGATGCACTACAGGCTGTGTAGATGCTAAGAATATTGCACTATCTCTTCTGCATACAGCGGTGAATGAATGTGAGATACTGCAATGGCTGTCTTGCCTAAGCCTCGGAATATGTGCATGGCTTTGGGTAGTGCTAATGGGAAACCCAGAGTCAGCTAAACTCCTTCAGTACACCTGTACCACAGCAAGATGGTTTTTTATTTGCACATAGCACAAGAGGACTCATCTGGCAGTAGAGCCCATGAGCAAATACCATCATACAAATGACAGATAATAATAGTAGCTTCTTAAGTGCTCACTGTTGTCTGAATTTCCTGATGGCACAGTGAAACCTCAGGCATGAAAACGTAATGGTGCGGGAGCCAGCATGTAACACTTCTCCCCGGGCATGACCTGGCTGTAGAGCCCCATCCGTGATGCCACTGACAGAGCCCGAAGGGCACCAGGCAGCGTGGTACTCCACTTGGTTGCGGAGTGCATGCAGTGGACAGGGGAGAGCAAGGTGCATTGCTCCTTAGCAGCAGGCAGGTTTGACTGGGTATATCCATGCTGCAGATTTGGAAATCTAAATGCTTTGTGCAAAAAATGTAAAAACTTAAGGCAACAGTTTTTATGCTTGGCAGGCTTACTTGAACCATCTAGTCTGACCAAGTGCCATAAGAACTGCCATAGACCTCAACTTTTGAGGCTACCTTGATGATTTTAAAACACATTTTTTAAAGAATACTGACTTCACAAGACAAGGACAAGTGGCAGAGAATCTGTAACTTCAGATGAACTGTTCCTTATTTCACACACTTTGCATAAATGGTAGCTCGTATTGCCTACACATCAATTTTAGGTGGCTTGGTTTGCTTGCTGCCATGCGATAGTCACAAAAGACACCAAGGCAGAGCCGGAACCAGAGGATTCATGAGCAGGACAAAGTCACAAAGAAGTTAGAGGGAGATAAGATGGAGCTGGGTAGAGGCACAGGGACATACAATGTAGGCATAAAGTAAGATACACTCAACCCCAAAGGAGAGTGGGTCTTTGCTCCATTTTTCTGAAAGCTGCTTGTTTCACCCACTACTCATCACAGCTTTTGAAGGGCCAACAAGCTACAATGATAGACAATGGGCAAGCATGTTCTTGCTGTAAAACACTGAGGCAATTCCTTCTGCAGAGACAGAAGCCTTTGTTCCTTACATCAGCTGGATGTCTTTTGTTATCTGAACCTATCCCCTCTGTAATTGCACTAATTAATACCATCGCAAATCTCTTGATGTATCTCATTTACAGAACACTGTTAGCTTGCATCTCACTTTGATGAGGTGAGGATGAATCTGCTGTTTACGACTCAATTCAACTAGTCAATTCCTCTGTTAGCAATGACCTATTAAGAGATGAAGTATGAAGTCAGCACATGCACCAAAACACCAGCCCTGACTGAGACCTCCCATCAAAATCTGTGAGCCCTACCTGGGTTTGTCTGTACTCAGAGCTCCTGTGGGTGTAACAAACACAGGGAGAGACAAGAGAAAACTCTGAGGAAATCAGAAGAGGGAATTGGTCCTGATTATGTTGATGACAGCTCTTTATCAACTCATTTCTTGTAGTCTCCCAGCCATCAGCATCAAAACTCTGCATGTTGTTTTCAGCTGAAGTAGATGTTTCCCACTGCTCCAGAAAACTGAAGGATCATTCCTGTAGTAATGAAATAAAAAACATTGATGTTACTGTTCCAGACTTTCACCAGGGGATATGGCTGCAGTACAGTTTACAAATCTGAGTTCAGAATGACTTCGTAGAAGCCAGCAGAGTTGCTCCAGCTGTAAGGCTGTCTCAAACTTATTATTTCAGCACATTTATGGCCTTTTTCTCATAATGATTTGAAGTGATGGCATGTAGATTTCAAGTGTCCACTCAACTTTCTTCATTTTCTCTTTTTGTTTTAAAGTATATTCGGTGCTGTTCGAACTGGTGCTTATATGCTGTACATTTTGATGACAAAAGGCCTGAAGCAGTCAGTGTGTGACCAGAGTTTTTACATTGGACCTGTCAGCAAATTCTGGGCATATGCATTTGTGCTAAGCAAAGCACCCGAACTAGGTGAGTACCCTCTCTCCCTTTCTCTCGCTATGCATATTTAGAGCAGAAACGTCTGTGCAGGAAGCACAAGAAGGGTCTCAGTGCTGTTGAAATTTCGTTTTAGTCTTAGAAAAACTGAGTAAACCAACCCCAAACTCTGCATGTTTTAGTCTCTAGCGACTAAGTCCAGCTTGGCTGAACTTAGAGCAATGTGCAGTTGAGTAAAATCATTCCCAGCCCAGGAATAAACTGCAGTGATAATACACAGCAGGGCAGTCAAGAGGTAAGAGCAATTTGGTCCATACCTCTTCCTTAGCTACTCATAGGCAAATACGAGTAGCGTAATCAGCAGTCACTCACCCCGTGGGTACAGAAGTGAAGGATGGGCTGCAGCAGCTGTGTCAGCAAGAAGCTTTGAGTCAGGTTCTGCCTCCATTCTGCAACATTCATCCTTAAATACACATGTAGGCGTACAATTATGAACAGTAACGTGCTTCCTCCCTAAACATTGAAAGCTGTGGCTGTCTGCTTCCTCCAAATAGAAACCAATTTCCCATAATATCCCTAGCTTTTCCAGTCCTGATTCTTATAAACTTCTGTCTCTCCAGCAATTTTTTTTTTTATAAGGATACTTACGATATACATGCCAAAGCCAACTTAATAGCCAGTCTGCATGTGTTCTCATCCCGTGGCTCATTAGTGTAAGAAAGGATTGTTTTAATGGGAAGGAGGAGGCAGCGATTTAGCAGCCCTCCAGCTTTCATTTCGGAGGATGCCCTTACTAAACCTCAAAGGGCTGCAGCAGTCACTGTGTTCAGGTGCACAGCAAAAATAAGTCTTCACGTTTCAGCAGAGAATTTGATTCAGCAAATTACAGGACAGCAATTCATCGGCGTAAAAACAGACACCAGTTGCCTTGCTGTGTCAGAATCCCTTGGTTTCCTGCTGCTTGGATTACTGCAAAACCATGGAAATTTAGTTGTTAAAACTGGAAAACATCAGCTAGAACTGCACAGCAACAATAAATTGAACATATGATTACTTATTAAAATGTGAGTCAACTTCTTGCAGCTAATGAAGTAAACAGTAGCATTACGGCTTATTACAGACCTTGTGCAGACAGTGCAGTTTTGGTTCCACCCATCGCTAATATTCATGATTTGGATTTTCTGGGATACATATACGTAGAAATAAGTCCCCAGATTCAAATGTCAGGGATCTTTTTGGAAACACTGTGTCTATAACAATAGAAAACAGGTAGCATACATATATACACATATCTAATTGAGATGCTCAGTGCAATCATGAGAAGCAGAAGGAAGAAAAAAGCAGGAAAGAGGAATGAAATTTACTTCTCTACAATAGCAACATGAATTTGCAGAAGAGGATGTGCATTTCAACATAAACCAAATTTGTTTCTAGAAGCATTTTTTTCTGGCAATTACATACCTTTCAGTATTGTAGGTTGTATATGCAATAGCTTTTTGCATAGTAGCTCAAAAGGCTCCACTGAGTTTCACCAGGTTCAGTTTGCAGGTAGCCATTTGAATTGGAGGACACTGTGCTGCTTCTTCTTCAGGTTTTCTGCTCTCTGTAGAGCTGCATTTCTCTTCTAGTCACAGTATATAATGAACAATCTCTCAGTCAGAGATGATACACATACATCCACCTACCTCAGACTTTCACGGGTTATGTTTGCAGCAAAGGGCTACCAAGTAAACCTTCGGAGTTTTCAAACAGGGTTATCCACACAGGAAAACGTGGATACATTGGTTTTCCAAAGACTGCATAGAGATTAGGAGCCAAGCTGGCTGTCGGATCAGACAGGCCCTCAGATCTAGAGCTGAGGTTGTTTTTCATGCTCCAAAATAGTGTATACTCCAGCAACGGCAAAGAGAAGCGGTAACTATGGAATTGTTCAATATGTTTCTCATTTCCTCCTCTCCTTTTTTTTTCTTTTTTTTTTTTTTTGTTTTGTTACAGGTGATACAATATTCATTATTCTTAGGAAACAGAAGCTCATATTCTTACACTGGTACCATCACATTACTGTGTTACTTTATTCTTGGTATTCCTACAAGGACATGGTGGCTGGCGGTGGCTGGTTCATGACCATGAACTATGGAGTACACGCCGTTATGTACTCTTACTATGCCTTGCGGGCTGCTGGCTTCAGAGTCTCACGCAAGTTTGCCATGTTCATCACCTTGTCGCAGATCACTCAGATGTTGATCGGTTGTGTGATCAATTACCTGGTCTTCTCCTGGATGCAGCAGGGCCAGTGCCATTCCCACGTGCAGAACATCATCTGGTCCTCTCTCATGTACCTCAGCTACTTTGTGCTCTTCTGCCATTTTTTCTTTGAGGCCTATATCGGCAAAACCAGAAAAGAAAGGAAGGTTGACTAGTGGTAGAAACAAGAAGCCATAGCTCAGGGTCATCAAGAAAAACAAAACTATAAGAAAAGAAAATGGCACAAGGAAACACATATATGTATGGTGCAGCTAAAACTTGGCAGCTTAGGGAAAGTTAGCTTGGTTTAACCCAGTAAGTTTATGATCCTATCATGGTGAGGACTCACTGAATTCTACTCTATCTCAAAAGACTGCTGATGAAAGACAACTTCCTTCTTGTACCTGTCTGCTCCAGAAAAGAAAGGAGAAAAGAAAGAAGAGGAAAAAGAAAAGAAAAAAGGAAAGAAAAAAGAGAAGAAGAGAGAAGAAAAGGAATAATGTTGAGGGGGAAAAAAGTACATTAAATAAGCAGTGTGTTTCCCCAGGGTGGAGGAGAGACTTTTATTTAAAAAAAAAAGTTTCTAAATCCTTTCCAATAATTTTTCAGCGTTAAACTTGAACAAAAAAAAGCAGAGAGGTGACAAAAAAAATCTGTCTATGGTAACAGTAAGATTGCGAGATTAAAATCTTTTCCATAGAAGGTTGATACCTTTAGCCAAAATGAAACCCAAAAGGATGTTTCCTGCATGGGAAGTGGCTGAACTCCACACTGTGGTCATGAATGGGAAAGAGAAGAGATTGATTTCTCCGCTATGTACTCTGCCAGGGGAGCAGATCTGGGACGCAGAGTCGCCTCCCTGAGAAGGCGGAAAGGAGCAGTACTTTTACAAGAGTTTAATGTGAAAAGATGCACTGTTGCAATACATATCTCAGAGAGTGCATTTTCCAAGTGCATTTTCAGTTAAAGGCAAGGAATTTCTGCAGCAGGATAAGTCATAGAGGGTTAATCAATATTTGCTAAATTACCAGGGGCTAATAGCAGAGGGATGTTCAGGAAGGAGAGGGAGACAGCTCCCCTCACGTGATTTTTAGGAATTATCCGTTAATCTCAATTTAACCTGCAGCGACACTGAATTAAATGGGGGAAATCGGAAGAAATCCTAGTTAGCGAGAAGAGAGTGATATATCTGCCCACTGTTTTCAGAACAGAGCCCTGTGGTACAATACGGATTCTGTATTTTTGTGGACACAGGATACCTGCCTGGGTGGGAAGAGGTGACAGGACTGCGTGACATTGGGTAACACTGTGCTTCTGCATCTGCCTCCTGGGCAGTGCAAAGATGTTCAAAGTGCCCTCCTCTGGTCATGTGGAGATACTACTACAAAACATACTTGGAATAGGTTTTTCTTGAGATTTGTATAGAAAAAATTAGTCTAAACAGAGTAATTTTGCTGCAACAGCTTAACTCTAAAGTCCAGAGAGAATTATCCTTCATTAAATATATATCTCTCTCTCTGCAGAATCTGTACTGTAACATCAGACTGACCACTTAAGAAGACACTCTTTCTTCTCTGAAGTCAGCTACAGATATAAGGAGAAACGTATTTCACTCTGAACCTTAGGGAGTTAGTTGAGAACAGCCATATTCTTTCAAAGACAAGTAGATTGCATTATCTGTGATATTCCAGTCCTTACAAAGCCAAATAAAATGTGTAAAAGTTCCTAGTATTTCAAAGACGCAAGTATGTAAACTTGATGTTAAATGTGTTAATGTAGTATTCTAAATTGTATCAGTTAGGTAGTTTAACTAAACAATTAGAAGAACTAGATCAACGAAATAGGGACTGCTGTTCTGCATAGGATATACACTACACCCATATACACATTCTGTGAATTGTCAACAAGAAAAAAAAGCCCAGTGGCAGAGAATCACGTTTCCTGGCTAATGCAAAAGATTGTCATTATCTTTCTTGCTTTAATTTGAGATTGTACAGTACAAAGGGTTTTTTTTTAATTATGATTTTTAGCTTTAATTGTGCTGTCATTCATGAAACAGAGCTGCTTTAGTATCCTGTTAAGAGATGACAAGGGCTTTCGGTGTCTCATTATATACAAAAGAAAAACAAATAAAGTTACATTCCATGTTATGTGAATGGTCTTACAAATCAAAAAGCCTTTGCAGGTTAAAATCATAATTATAACAAGCAGAAAATGAGTTTACATTTGTGTTATTTAAGTTATTGATGTGCTGACGTTATTTTATGGTACACAACAAATAGCAAAATGTGATATGCAGTAATGAAGCTATGATATTCATTAATAGGACTACTGTATACGTGGAAATATTAGACAAAACCAATTAAATGTGTAAACCATTTTGTTACACAGCTTGGGAGTAGATAATTATAATGCTGAATAAGCCTTTTTCCTCATGCTTAATTACGCCCTGGCTAAGAAGCAGGTTAAGAAGACCGGTTAAGAGTGGAAAAGGCAAAATCAAAGTCGACTGCAGTTAGATGAGAAGCGTTGGTAGAAGCCCACCATCGTGCCATTTAGACCCTCAGTCCTGTGTGTCTTAGGTCTCTCAAATAAAGCAAGAGGGGGTGGAACTGATCCGGCATCTGGAGCTGAAGCTGGAGCAGAAATCTTGGACCCTGTGAAGTCAGTGGAGGCTTTTCTCTGCTTTGAACAGAGCCAGTGTGTCCGACTGCCTTTTATCTGAGCAGAAGGGAAGGAACCGCACACATCTTCTGCTAATTTGAGGCTTACGGCTAATGACTTAAAAGCCCCATAAACTTTGTCAATAAGAAGTGACACCACAGCAAGGCAATGACTCCGCAGCCTAAGTTTATCACAGGCAGAAAACAGGATGGGTTGCAAAAAACCTGTGTTTCATACACTGTTTTCCTTAATTGCATAAGAGAAAAAAACCCATACCTGTGCATGCTGGATGTCAATGCTGGCAATGCTGACACTGACTTCAGCGGAGCAAGCATTTCACCTGCTCTTACCCCATCCTCCCAAAGCCCTTGCGGGTACCTTTGCACCGTTCCCAGCGCCTGCTCCCCGATGTGCCGGGGCCGGGCAGGCGAGGGCCACCTTCCTTACTGCCTGGGAAGCGGCTCCAGTGCAGAAACCAGCCTGAGCGACCTCCTCAGAATGCAGTGCAGGTGTACCCCCGGCATGGAACTCGGCGCTGAATTCAGTGGGCGTCCTGGCGGGTGACTAGGCTGCAGGCAAGCGTATGTGTAGGGAAGGGGCAGCAAGATCAGGCATGTAAGGGACGGTGGTAGATTAGGGTACATTTATTGTCACACTGGAAATTGGCTGTCACACTGCCATTTGCTTCAGGAGATGACGCATCACACATGCATTTACACAGGTCCTATGGCTTTATATACCATTGGGCTTTTCCTCTGAGGTTTTCCACTGGAGTAAAATGTGGTAACTGGCATTAAAGAAATTGAGGATAAGACCAAAACCAACTTATACTGGTTTTTTTACTTTTTTTTTTCTTCCTAAAACATGCACGCATGATATTTAGACATCTCATTTAACCCAGTCACATGTGCTTAAACACTGAGCCAGTCAACTATAATGTCATGATACTTCAACAATACTCCAGCTGTTCCAGCCTATGAGCCACAAGGTATAAACACAGCTAACTGGGTCCTATTTATTTCCCCTGGTTTGAGCCTTGGGGTCACACTTTCAAATTTTTTTGTCCACTACCAGAACCCTTTTTTTCCTAATTATTTTAAATAAAGCTGTAATTCTGTTGTATTCACACACGCCATGGGGAACTCAAATTTATATAAATTACCAAGCATTATGGGACCTGTGACCACCACAGATGCTGGAAATGCTGTTATGGGATTCACTATTAAAGTCAGGAAAGTTACACTGGCGATAAGGTCAATCTGCCAGGTTCAAAGTCTGTGTTTTATGTTTTGACGTATTAATCCAATGTACTGAAATAAAACCAGAAAGGTTGGTATGGATTTACACTTAGGCAGTTGCGAACAGAATTTGGCTCTTTCTGAACACTACTTCTGTGTAGTGAACGCTTTAAGGAAAATGTTTTCAACTAGTTAGTGGAAGAACAAAAACTTGGGTAATTCTGCAGCCTCTTTAAATTGCGCCTGTGATGAGAAGGAAACACCTCGTGCTTACAGACCTCCTGTAACTCGGAGTCACAAATGATTTATGTCTGGGCTCACTGATAACACCCAACTAAAAGCAGCTGGCTCCAAAAGAGACCTCTCACCAGAATCTCACAGTAAACTAATACAAGCTTTTACTTACAAGATAAGGGCCAAAGTGTGCAAAAGGAATCACTCGAAAGAGCCAAGCTGGGTAGTAGGAATAAAGTATTGAGCACAAGTTGCAGAAGAGACAAGGAGGGAGAAGACCTGTTCCATATCCCAGGAGAAAGTACTTCCAGGCTGAACGCTCACTCCTTCCCAAGATGAGGAAAGGCAAAGCAGGAGGAGCGCGGGCTGCATAGTGCCAGGCGCCCAGAATGGGGTGGCTGGTGGAATAAGGAACGGGTCCCTCCTGCGGAAGTTAATTACACAGTGGCTCCCTGAGTGCAAGCGTGGGTCTCTGGATTTGTTTGGAGGAACATGCATGGTCTAACAACTTGTGACCTTCAAGGCCTGGGTGTATTTCATTTTTCTCCCCTGAAAGTAAAAACCTGGGACAACGTTTTAGTTGAGAGCAATGGTACCTCAGGGATCAATATTCAGGTGGTTTTCAGGGAACAAAGAGCGTAAGACACCAATTATTGTGACCGTGAAACAGCAGCCTTTGTAAGCAGTGCCAGATATAACGTATTAGTGCAGTAATGCCTCTAGTAGTTGGAGTCTATCCTATGCCTCAGAACCAGTAACAGAAGTATGACATGTTTATATACAAATTGTAAATACAGACATACTTTAAGTAATAAAAATGGCTTTGATCAAGGGAAGAAATCAAAGCAAATTGCAGACCATACTGCATAAGTTCAGGACTTGGTCCAATGCCTACTGAAAGTGAGATTGTTGGTGAGATGTCCAGTGACTTCAGTGAGCTTTGCTTCAGCTCGCTGCAGCCCAGTTGCAGACGGCGATGCAAAACCTACATCCCCTTGTTGTTTACTTAGTGGTGACATGAACCACTTGGGGCATCGCTCTGGCCCTGACATGGGTCTTCAGTTATATTTTCCAGTCTAGCATCAATGAGCCCTCTAAAAGGGAAGAATTACAACTCAGAATTGTCAGTGGGTTTCTACTGTTTTATTTCAATACATTTTCCATTCCATTTGTTTTATTAAAAGCAAGCTAAAGGACAAGTCCCTGATCCTGCTATCGTAAACGCCCCATTGCTGTCAGTGCAGCTATGCACAGGCACAGAAATCTTTTGCTTATGGGGTAAAGGCAGGATCAGTGCCTTGTTACAGACTTAATTTCTAGCAGAGCAAACCCACAGGGTAGGATTTGATTTCTTAAATTAAACCAACTGTACCAACACAAATAAGATCGGATCTGCACAAAAACTCAACAGCTAAGGGGAACCAGGGACCTCCCCAGTACATCATAAAGCTCAATAAAATGCTGCATGAAGTGAGGTTAGAGTGTATTTCCCAATGGGTATAAAATAATACTCGCCTGAAACAGTGACCTTCCTGAGAAGTCTCACTTCTGTCCAGTCCTGGACAGCTTCAAACAGGCCTGTCTGCTGAAAAAACACAGCTCTGATTGACTTATCTGCTTTCTCAAAAGAGCCACTACATGCTTTAGGCTTTTTGGAGCCTTAAAGCTCAAGCTAGATTTATATTCAGAAAAAAACAACCTTAAATATGTGTACAATAACTAGGAGAGAATACTATGAGAAATATCTTTATTTTACCATTTTCAAATGGCTATTTCACTACATGAAAGGAAGTTTTTATTTTTATTTTTTTGGGGTATATTGATATTCCAAATAAAATTTTAACTTTTGGTTCAAAATAAAATCTGTCTCTGTGTTTTATTAATCTGTAATATCCATTTTGTTCTCTATACTGCCACCAAGTCCAGCTATTGAAAAAGAGAAGCAGTTCTCCAGCTATGAGACTACAGCATGGCTACTCTGTCTTTCACTTCCCAGCAAATCTCTGTCAAGTTCATATTTTTGTGTACCACATAGAAGCATTATATGTTTTTTTATTTGTGTGTATGTGTGCACATGCATCTGTATGATATGAGTGCATATCATACAGATAATCAGTGCTTGCATATCCTGTTTCTACATGCTTACACTTTGGAAATCCTATTCTCTGCATCTCTGCTAAGAAACAAAACCCCTGTCCCTCATGATACCTTCTGAGCAGGGGGACTGTGCAAACACAGCAGCACTCGCCAGCAAGCCCAGCCAGCGCTGTCATACAGCTCCCGATGGCACTGTCTGCTCTGTAACATTTCAGCGCCAGCCTTTTTCTGAACGATCATGTGTCCTTTGTTCCCTGAACATCACTTTTACCCATCCCTCTGCCTGCAGCCCAAGTCCTGCAGACAAGCACCCATGCTAAATGATGGGCATAGGCATCCCCGCTTTGCACAGCAAGAGCATTTCATGGCTTGTTTTGCTCTTAATATTTTGTAGTTAAACCAAAGCAGTCTATAAAGGAAAATAAAAGCTTTGTTGTTGCATACACACAAATGGATAAGGTGACTTGCATCTATCGCAGGACTAACCAAAGACTGAGGCAGGATCCAAAGCGTAAATGTTTGGCCTGCAGCGTATCCCTGCTGAAACCCCACCACTCTCCCCCTGGAAAGGTTTTCAGCCCCACAACAGGTTTCTGAGCAAAGGCAGCATGAGCTGGAGGTGGAGGGAGGAGGGTAAAGCAGAGTGGAAAGCCCATGACGGGCACGCAATGGGGCTGTGAGAGACCCTGGTGACCTTCCTGAGGACTGGTTTGGGAACCAGCCCAAGGAGCAGCCTGGAAGTGGAGCCGCAAGAAGAGGGAATTGCATATATGGACCGGGAAGTGCTGCCTACCATCTTCAATATTATCACAGGGAGAGTGGAAGAGCACATGTAGCAAAGCAGAGGGGAATTTCCAAGGTAGGTGCAGCTCTGCTGTTGGGAAGAACTGTAACAGTAACTGGGGAAAAAAAAAAAAGAATGTGGGCAGTATAGGATTGTTTCAGGCTTATGGCGCAAACTACGTTTCCTTGGCTCCACTACACACGTCTCTATGCTTCTGACAGCTACCTGTGACCCAGGCTGGATTTGAGGTAGGAGCAGAGAAGCAGCATGTAAATCCTTCTTTTATTAAGATTCTGTGGAAAGCAAAGGGGTACGGCTTTTGTGGACGTACCACACACTCTGCCAGTACCTTTGGCAAGGCTATGGGTAAGGGAAGGTCATCCTTTACACCCCAAGCAGAAATGAGCTCTCCTTTCTAGCTTCCTCTGTCAAGCTGCCATGACTTGCAACGACCTTGTGCTGAAAGTCCCCAGCAGAATTGGTCATCCTGACGTCCCACCAAATGTGGGCTGCCGCTTACCCAGAAAGATGATATCGGGACAAAAGAAATTGCGTTGTGCTTTTCCTTCAGCGCTGTGTGGGCAGGCAGGTATCCATCACCACATGGCTCTAGCAGCGCTCTGTTGCCATCCCAGCAAGAAGAAACGCTTTCTGGCCCGGAGCAGATGCCAGGCACAATGACTGAAGCTGACCCCGTGCAGGAGCCCACCCACAGTGGAGGGGAGCCACGGGGCCGTAGTTGCCACTCTCCTGCCTGCTTGTCCAGGAGCATGGCACAGCCTTACCTTCAGCTACGTTTTGTCCCTCATGCGTAGCGATTGCCTCAAAGACAAAGGTGAAGCGTTTCACAAAGCTGACAGTCCACACAAGCAAACACAGATTTCACAGTGATGCTGGGCTTGGCCAAGAAGTTTCTCAAGGCTTTGCCACATCACTTAATGTGAAACCACTGAATAAACATTCTTCATCTGTTCTCCTGCAAGCAGGCTGGTGCCCTCTGTGCTCCCTCAGAGTGATGTGCCCACAAAATCCCTTCTGGAAAAACCCACGTAAACACCTTCAGCTGCGCCTGCTCTGCCACCTTCCAGCCCTTCGGAGGCCTAAGGGCTTGGCAGGGAGCAAACCCTTGCTGCTGCTCTGTCACAAGGTCACTAGAGAAGGCTTAAAAGGAGTTATAAATAACATCTTTCACAGCAAAGGTGTAGGCTGCGTTGCCTAAATTACTGATCTGGGGAAGACAGGTGAAGCCAGATGAACTCTGCTGGGGCACAGTGCTCTGTCTTGCCTCTCATTTACACTGCTCTTCAGCTTTCCTCTCTGCTCTATGCAATGATCCTAAAGACAGCCTGCTGCTTCAAGGATTTTGACGGTCTGCCTGTTCAGCCCAGGCTGAGCTCCACTGCTTTGCTCAACAGATTTGTCCTCGTTCTTGAGCTGCGCTGGGCTAGCCACGAAGGAGGACTTTTCTGTCCGCCTGTGGGAGTACCAGCTTCAGTCCCCATCCTGCTATCGCCAGCTGCAGTTCCCTGAATTGCATTTGCAATTCATTGCTCAAAGCCTTTCTGCTGCTGCAGTCACTGTAATTCTTCACGCCCCAGCAATGCACCTCAGCTGCTGCCACCCAGCGCCACCGGCACCTCCACCAACACACGGGGCAGATGGTGAAGAAAATTGCACTAAGCTTCTCCGTGTCCTATTTTGCACCTCCAATAGGAATGAAATTGCAGAGCGTGGTGTCACCTGTTCAGATCATGCTGGTTTAGGGATGTTAATGCGATTCACCATTAACAGAAATACTGCATTTCCATGCAAAATTGTTAACGAAGTACCAATATTTAACTGTCAGCTGCAGTGTCAAAAGATGGAGAAACTTAGTTTTACCTGTTAAAAATGAGCCATATGGCTTCTTGTGTATTTTACATCTAACTTATCTAACCATAGAAATGGTAGTAGGTGAAGTTATAATAAAGGAAACAGTAAGAGAAAATATCGATTTTGGAATGTATTATATAAGATAATTTATTTTTGCTAAAAGAACCTTAAAGGTCACACATAAAGGATTTTTGGGGTCAGTATTTTTTCCTTTTAAATTCTACTAGAAACACCAGGGATCCTAGGTTTGGTCAGTACAATGCTGGCGCTTACACCCAAATGGTGGCACTGGAACTGCTGAGGGTGTTTAAATCCTTTTTCCCAAGTATTCATTAGATGGACAGCTAAATATGGTTAACAAAGACTTTGCTGTTCACCTCTTCTGCTTTCTCACTAAAGCTTTTCTTTCAACATGGCTTTATCTATATAAGATAAACTGAGCACACATAGGCTGATGACCATTCAGGGTATCTGTCTGTAAGATAGGTAAGGTCACAGCTGTTTGGGGGAGTGCTGTTTGCTTGGGAACATTTTTTCTGCTGTGTAACAGAGGCTAGGTCTAGGGAGATAAAAGCAGTTCAGGCCTGTTATCACTTAAGAGGGTTACACGTTTCATGAATGCAGCTCTGCACCGTTTCGGTGTTTAATTCATGACTACTGGCGCCCGTAGAGTTTTAGGCTAGCAGGACGTTATATCACTTCAAGCATAGCTCATATAACAGTCGCTTCAGGTAGAGCTTTTGCAACCTCCAAGTAAACATCACCTCATTTGCCCCGCATCTGGCAACCAGCATGATGCAAGCGTGGGGCCTGGAGCCACATGCAAACGCTAGCGAGAGTGCGTCTGCAGGAGATGTGCTGGGCCTAGCATCCCACAGCTGTGAGAAATACTCATCCCGGGGGGTCCCTGGCCCCATCTGTGGGCAGCGACTCCCTGGCAGAGAAGGACACAGGTGCTCCCAGGGGGCCTGGAGAAGACCTAGCCAGCCTTGGCCAGCGGGCTGACCACGAGGTGCAGTCTGGGTGCTGCTCTTGGTAGGACTTCTGCCCCTTCGCTCGCCCCATGCAGCTGTTTTTTCAGGTTGGCAGAAGAGGACCTTGACCCACCCATGCAGAGTGACTGAAGCTATGAGATAAAATTCGAGTGCGTGGTTGCTAATGCTGGTAGTATGTTGAGGATAGTGTAGATGGTCATATTCTTCACAGGGCTTATTTAAAGCAGAAAAGGAGGGTGCGTACAGGCAACTTGGCTTCTCAGAAAGGTCTGCTGGTTTTAGCTGATGGGGTGTTCAAGAGAAAACTGGGAAAACTACAAAGATTCCAGCCTAAGGTCTTGGTTCTAGCTGAGTTCCTCTGTGAACTCCCACCCCACTTTCCACCACTGCAGCCAGCATCTGGTGCTATACATCTTGTGGGGCAGGAGAAAAATTTGTGTGAGTTAAACATATTTAAGTATGACTACACCCAGGGAACAAACTTCAAGAATATCTGCTCGCTCCTATGCAGTATGTGTCTCTTCAAGAGGACACCTTTGAGCTGATATTTTCTCTGCTTGATCCTAGACTTGGTTGAATTAAATCAGGCAAAACCTGTTCCTTCAAGCAAAAGAAGAATACAAGGAATGAGATGTGGCAATTGGCCAGGATCATTGCATGCAGTGTATAATGTTGGTGGCTTGTATGGATTTGCATACAGAGGCTGGGAACACCTGGCTTGCTCAGTGTGAGTGGATCAGATAGAAATCCCTAGTAGACAACTACGAAGGACTCACACAGCCTTGGCACTTTCTTCCCTGCAGCTGTAAGCAGCTTCGACCTTCCTTTGCTAAATTGCTCATCCCTGCTGTCGTAGGAGGTGGTGGGCAACATGCGGCAGCACTCTAGCAGCCAGGGGCTGCTCACTTCTTGCGCTGCCTTGACAAAATATTACTTGCTCCCTGCTGTGCAACCTCAAGATGTGGCCTCTCTCTGCGCATCGGTGAGTGAGGCAAAGGGCTTTGCTCTGAGCAGAAGAAATGATTCATTTGTAGCAGTGAAGGAGGTGGCTGCTGTGTTAAAGCTGTGTACTGTCCTGGAGAGCAGCAGGAGTGTTGGTGGCAGGTCCTGTGTGCTGCCCGTGGGACTGCTAGGGGCTCCAGGCCACGTGCATAAAACAGCACGGCTCAGAGACAGAAAGCTTGGCAAGGAAATACTGCACAGAAGCCTCAGAAACAACGATGTCTCTGTCTCCTAGCGTCATACAACACCATAGGGAGGATCTAGCGAAGGAGCCATCAAAAACCAGGCAAGAATAATGTTCCTTTCCCTTCCACCTCCCTCAGTAGAGCAATGCTAATGAGCTTGAGGGTCTTACCCTGGGAAATAAAAGCACTGAATTGCTGAAAAAATAAAACAACTTCAGGTGTTAAACAGAAAAAAAAAAGTCGCTGGTATTTGGAAGAGGGCAAACAACTTGTCATCATTACCCAGACAGTCTTTCCTAAGCCTGCCTTTTTATAACTGCAGATACAGCAAACCTGACCAAAAGTCTCTGTCACAGCTTCGAAAACCAGCACATGCTGCGGCATGGCCAGTACTGTACGTCGGTACAGCCAGAGCCGCCTGCTTGCCCGCGCGCCCATGGGAGGCTGAGCAGCGCCTGTGCCGGGCTCCTCGGCTGCCCGGGGCTGCTGCCCGCCCAGGACTGCCGCCGCGCATCGCTCCTCGACGGGGAGAGGTTTCCCGTCTTTTAAAGGAGTGAACTTCAATTGTGCACAGCTTCAGTAAGTCCAAGCTGTACGAGGGTCTCTAGGAGACACTCTTAATTGCTCTCAACTGTGTGGGGTTTTTTAATTTTCTTTTTTTTTCCACTTTCTCATCCGCCTCTCTGTAAGATGATAGTGACAGTGCGAGGCACCAGGAGCTAACTTTACTGCTCAAATTCTGTAGAAATCTAGAAAACTCATCAAAAGTATGTGTGCATTTATATATAAAAATACCAATATTTTAACTGCAAAGGTCTCACAGGTCAATATTTGATGTATAAAAGTTTTTGGAGTTATTTTCTTAAAAGGTAGTGACTGAGTTTGTTCTTAAAATCCGGAAATTTTTAAAGGAACATATAACTTTAATTTTGAATGACAGCTCAATGCTTGAAAGTATCCTATGCAAACTCTGAATTTGCAATGTTGCAAGCAGAGCTGTGAAACGGCAACCAAAGTACAAAATAAGTTTACAGAGTATGGTTTTGTTCCTGATGCTGCCTTCAAAAAGTGTTTGTATAACTGTATGCAGCATGCACTTGCCATTCCTCCATGAATTCACTCTCCCAGTGGGAAAGGTCTCAATAGTTAAAAACCCATAGTGCCGGTCAGGTGCCTGCAGAGTGAAGTGTGTTCAACACACTTCAACAGACATCAACAACTTGGTTATTTTGCAGCTAACACTTTTTCTTTTTTAAAGTTCAACAATAATGGCAGTTTAAAAGAAAAAGTCCAGGCTATTGCTTCAAGTAAGCTGTTCTTCACTCCTACTGATAAGCTTAATGCTACAGTATGGCAGACACTCCAGGTTTAAGATCTGTACTGTATTTATGCAGACCTTCCTTTGCAAACTCTTGTCCACTGTAATTCTACACACAGCCTCCTATTCCTGAGTCAACCCCTGCTAAAGAGGCGTGAAGCACACAGGTTACAACTGGCTTTGTGTCTATTACTTTGAGCAAATGCTTCTCCTGGTCTAGTTCCTCTATAACACACGGGCTAGTCTAAAAAAGCGGAAGAGGGGGAAAGAAAATGAGTTGTTTTTCCAGATGATTCCTGATGAAATAGTAAAAGGGTCACCTGAACTCGCTTCATGTGCTTGAGGAGATGCAGCTATGGAGGAGGCTGCTCATGGTCACTTCGTCACCACTGGGGGTTCTGAAATGGCATCCGCGTCTTCAAAGCAGGTGCCTGCACTGCCAAAGGCCTGGGCTGGCTGGGCACTTGTATCCTCTCTGCTGTGAGGAGTTAGAAAAAGTGAGTCTGAGGCATGTCCTGAAACAAAACACAGAAATGAAAGTACTAAGAAAAGCAAAGGCTTTGCACGTGCAGTAGCCTACAGAGCTGTGACAGTGGCATTGCAATGTACTGAACCGGTTCACTTACAAAACTCTGGATGTAGGATTATTTATATCCATGTCTTAATGACTCTGACTGTTTGGTGAGATGCGTATAAGTGCTTGTAGCTGGTCAGTTGTGAACCTGCTGTTAGCCACAATATGTTTGTTAATAGATTATTTTTTCTGTTTTTCCTCTTGATAACACTGGGCTCAAGTGCAGTTACTGATGAGCTCTCAACACTGATGGCCCCATTTATATCAGTGTATCGAACCCAGTTATCTCTACCCTCACAATCAGCGTTAATTAGACAGGTTAAACTTTTCAGACTTTCTAGTTTTTATTGAAATTGCCTAGATAAGACAGACACCATCTGAGTAAGGCAGTGGTTGTAATTCTACGGGTGTCCAGAGCTTAAACTATTGATTGAACTTTTCCCTCAAAGTTCTACTCAGGTATCTACAAGCTACCTCTATCTCATCATTTGCTACTCATTTTGTTGGCATGCTCCATTTAGATGCCTTTCACTGGTTCCAAAAAGTAAGATAATATTATCCACCAACTTTCATAATTCTTTACAAGAGCTGCAAGCGTGAAACTTGCAGTCCTGCTTGCTGTTTGGTTGAGCTATTCCAAGTCACACTTCCCTGTACCTACTGACGTCCATGGCAGTAGTCATAAATTGTACAAGAGTAGTACAAATAGTCCTTCATGAATTCATAAAGACTGTTTATACTGTTAAGTAATATATGCCTTACAGGGATTATAACTCTGTAGAGGGAGGAATAGTTAGAATAACAAAGTCAAGTTAAACTATAAAACTTTAACTTTAGAAAGTAGCATTTGTTAAAGAGTGACTCATCAGTTCTTTCTTTAAGCATCTTCCACAGCTCCAGCTTGAGCCGAGTACTGTTATAATTATTATTAACTGGGAAATCTTCCAAAGCCAATATATAGAAAGACCCAGAAGAAAATATTTAGTATTTTAACTAAAGCTAATCTCTCCATTGGTCATGTAAATGGTAGAACGGTAGCCAATATTTTCCTTAAAAAAAGATATTTCACCAGCAGGACTTATTTATGAATCCTAAACTTTGAAGTAACTATTGCATCAGCACTTCTTAAACTTGTTTTCAAAGACACAAAATGAAAATCTTGATGTCATAATTAGAGGGTAGTACACAATTACAGGATTTTTGTGACCTCTAAGCATGAACCCTCTTCTGACAAAGTTCTTGCCACTCATTACTTAACTCATGTTTCACTTGAACACGGCTGTCCTCGCTTAGCCTGACAGCTCTCCATTTGGAGGCCAGCTAGAAGGTGTGCACAAGAAATGCCTCAAAGAACCTCTCCTGGTTTATGAGAGACCATACTGGTATTACCAGTCTCTGCTCTGCAGTGCAAAATTACCACAGATGCACAGTCCACGGGTAGACTTTCTACTGACCTGCCTTTCTCTATTCCTTCCAGTCCTTCCAAAAATGAGATTTGAGAGGCAAAGGCACTGGATATGTTGCAATCTGCATGTTCATGTGCTGAGCAAAAGGGATAGTGGGCTCTGCAATGGCCTGCAATCCTACATCTGGATTGCACCTGGCTGACCAGTGACTGTTGCTTTTCACAAGTTCCTTCTCTCCAGAGATGGTATTTTGGGGAATGAGGGGGTATTTAACTTCCTTCTGCCAGCTGGACCTGGAAACCATAAAAGCATTTTTTTCCCCTTAAAACTTTCTGGAATCTGCCATTTCAGGAAAAATACTTCACAGCTTTCATCTCAAGCTTGGATCCTAAGCTACTAGGTTTTCAACCTTCTGCGCTTGAACTTCAAGGGAAGCTTAGTTTTGTTCTTGTGCTAACTCCTCTTCCCATTCCTCCGGCACCAGGATTTAAAGGAAACTTTGAAAAAATTATCTTTGTTTAAGATTGAAGGGAAAACAATCTCTATTCTTGCTTGGGACAAACTTTATCCCCATGGAGGAAGCCATCAGGTAGCTGCTAGGATTTCCTTGCCAAAAGAGAGCATGACTGGGTGAGAAGATAGCAAGTGGGGTGACAGACCTGTTGACAAAGGAGCTTACTTCAGACACAAAGTGTGTGGAAGAAGTTGGCCTCCAAGACTCTTCTTCTGAGATGCTTTCCAACTGAGAAATACCATGCCATTCCCCGCGTCATCTTCCTTTTCGCCATACAGCATGAAGGTGAAGCCTCGGTGCCAGCCTCCCATCCTCTGCCAGCAGCACAGGGATGAACAGGTCAACACGAATACGTGCCTTGGCGTTTGAAAAGCCTTGCTTCTCACTGCCAAGGCAGTGCATGCCAGGGGACCGTCCATTGCCTGCAAGCAGACCCCGTGTCGCTGAGTCCCTGAGCAAAGAGGAGCAGTAGCAGCAGCAGCTGGGCAGCTTGTAGCAGTGAGGACCGCTGCAGGCTGGAAAAGCAGCCCTTGGTTTCTGCAGCCAGTACTTTTTCTTCCTAGAAATACATTTTGTTACTAAACTTTTGGCTAAAAGTGGAGGGTGCCAATCCTAAAATCACAGCGTGCCTAGGGTTTTGCTATTGCAGCTCAGGAGGAGAGGAAGCAAGCGCTGCAGCCAAACTCCCAAGGTAGTTATTTCGGAGGAGCCAGGAGGCCCAGGGTTGCTACTACAGGGGGAAATTAATAGCTTGGGCAGGCCAGCCTGCAAGAGGAGATCAAGCAAGCCAGTGCACAAGCCTCTGGAGTAGGTATCTAAAGGGCTTTAATTTGCCTGCTCTGATGTCATTTCATACTCTGTCTCATGATACTCAGTTACAGGATGGAGGAAGCAATACTTCCTCGGGCTCTGGAAAGGGATTGTTGTATGTTTGCATTTGTATGAGCTTTCAAGTATGTAAAGGGATATTCATGTGGAAAGTTAGCCCTGATGGAAGGAAACACGTGGATACTCAGCAGGGACACGGCAGAGAGGAAGGAGTGTTTTCTCTTATATATTCCTTTTCTTCCCTCACACATAAGCCTATTTCAGGTTTTCTGGACAGAATTTGAAGGAAAGAAAAAGAAGCAAGTTTCCATCAGGAGCACTGCGTTATAATGAACCTGTGCTGTGGAGAGTGTGGATGAAATGTAATTCTGAGCATGCCTCCACCATGCAGCATGGCACTCTGTGATCCATGAGCAAAGCCTACAGTTAGGTAATGATGTACAACAGCTGGGAGAGAAAATGACTGGGAGAGTACCTGACTGCTAAAAGCTGCATAGCTTCCAGAGGAAAAATACCTGTTTGACAGCCCTCTCAGGCAGCCTAATAAGGGGAAAAACCTCCCATTCCTAAAAATTCCTGCTTTCTAGACAAGAGAGCTGAAATCAGGTGGGAGCTAGGAAGTGCCTGCAAATGAGCGAATAACAAGTATATGTGCCAACACATGCCTCATCAGAAGAAAGTGAATGTCTCTGTGGCTTTCTTTAATCAGCCAGGTATGTAGCCCTTAAGAGGAGGACAGAAGACTTTTTGAGAGGGAAGGAATCTTCATTTTATCTTGCTGTGGAAATTAAAAATGAAAACCAATGGATGCTGTGTGCTGCAGTTCTGGACTCCTCCCTTACATTGTCTGCTGGGCAGTGCAGAGTGGGCAGCTGCGGGCTGTGAAGCACTGGGAGCGGGCAGTGCTTGAAGTATATACCTGTGTACTTGTGCGAGTAAAAGCTCATAGGCTTCCTTGCTTTCCTATTTTCCCTTGAAATAAGGGTTAGGCAAGCAGTGATGGAGGGAGTTGCGTTGGGGACCTGAAGGCTCCCCACTTCAGAAGGAAGGTGGGAGGCACCCATCTAAGCTGCAGGTCTCCGCACTGACACAGATGCTCGCAGGCGGTTCAGCCACAGCCCTGCATCCGAAACATGACCTGCCATGGAGCCAGACTCCGCAGCGTGCCCGGCACCCGCCCAGCTGATTGCTGGACGAAGCTGGGCTGCAGCCCTGCTCTTTCATAGCAGCGTGGTCTGTCATGCTGCGTAATACTGCGAAGTGCAAAAGGAATCTCAACAGTAATTTGGATGCTCCATGGGACACCAACTTGAGTGCAGAGACCCTGCTAAAAGCCATGTGGGTCTGGAAAGTGACAGCTGCCCTGTTTTTCTTTTGCATGAGTGAAAGCAAGACTCCCAAATTTGCTAATCAGCCTACTTCACTAGCTAGTAAAATGTCAGTCTCTTGAATAAAAATTTACAGCCTTCAAATTAAAAAAAAGTCATATTTCTCCTCCTGCCTGTAGACCTTTCTCAATGGAGTTCTCAGAAATTCTGCTGGAAAAAAGGTTAACTAAACTGATTTTCCTCTCTAAATCCTCACGCAGCAGGACAAGGTGACAGGCACTAAACGTGACAAATCCAGAGAAAGGGAACTGAGTAAGTGCTGGCTCAGTGCCGCTTGCCCCACGGCTTCCCTGAGACTTTTCAGTTCCATGTTTTTACACACATTAAATAGCTGCTTCCTGCTGGATAGTTAAAATTTGTTACTTGGAAGACCAGAGAGAGTTTGCAATGGAGCGGCTCACTCTACGGCCTGGTGGATCTGGTTTTCCTGTGTAAATGACCATAGTTCACATTCCTGCTCCCATAAATATATTTTGTATATAAAAGGGAAGGACTGTGCATGCAGAAGCTGTGAAGAAAACCTGCTCTGCTCACTCTCTCTTCAATTAGTAGCCTGGGGGTTTGTCTGATTGATGAGTAATGCCTTTTCTTACCAAGTCTGATATGAATCAAGCAGAGTGGGGTCTGGCAGCAGCATTTCCCACACCTCTGGGAAAGCCCTGCCCAACTGCCATGCTGTCTCGCTCCTGCTCCTGCTCTCGCCCTGCTTTGTCACACCTAGCAGCCCCACGTTGCCTTTGGCAGGTGGAGCAGACAGGCGGGAGTACCGGGAATTTCTCCCGGCCGGTGCCTCTGAGAGACTGGATCACCCAGCAGGGCTCTGGCGGTGGGAAGCGTCCCTAGTGCCCCCTGCCAGCATCCTTCCCCGTTAAGGAAAAGGGCAGTAGGACATGGACACAAGTGTTGGCTGCTTGCACGTAAGGGGATGGACAAAACCATTCTCCAGAGACAATCATGGCTCTGCGATTTCTTTGGCAACGTTCAGAGCACCAGAGGGAAAACTGCAAGCCAGGGAAACTTGTATCAGCTTAGAGCTGACAGCATGGTGGAAACGTTCTCAGCTGATATGCTGGTGTGTCAGGGCCAGGTCCCTCTATGACTCCTGCTAAGACTGTGCATTTCAGGTGCACATCCTTGCTCCCACCTGTCATCCCTTTCATCCTAGCTCCCTCCTCGCTCCTCCTGTCCATTGGCCCAGGCAACCAGACCAGGGGGAAACTGCATATACATGGTAGATGGGTCAACCCTGTGGTTCTCTTCTCTCATCTGATGCACAAAACCACATTTCAGGTCCCAGACATCACTTGTACTTTAGGGTTAGTCCTCAACACCTACGAAGTACAAACAAGTATGAGCTAGCCCCAGGGGGTTCTCTGCATTAAATGTGGTGTTTATGCGATTTGGGGGAGTGTATAACAGAGTAGGAGGTGCCCACGTAAGCTTGTAGTTCAGCAAGTCAGTGCAACCAGCTAATAGCATCAAAGCAATAGACTTGATCCTATAGCTAGGGCCAGCTGCCAAGCCAAAAGAGAGAAGGCAAGGCTGACAAGTTTTTTCCTCATGATTTATAAATAATACAGGCCAGCCAGCAAGTCAGTGGGGAACTACTCACCCAATGCAAATTGGTGAAGATGACAGCATCCCCTTGAGAAGATTCAGAAAATTACATTGAGGCAAAAAGGTTCCTAGACCAGTTTCTTCCCATTCACTAGGGATTAAGTGCTCCAGTGTCAGTTTTCCTCTTAAAGGTTTTTTCAAGCAAAACTTCTTGATATTTCATAGATTAATATTACATAGTGCTGTTAATAATGTCTCGTGAAAATTTGTCCTTGAAGGAGCTACTGGAAAGCCAGCAGCCCAAGGGGACAGACCAGCCCTTAGGAAATGAGAAAGACAGAAGTGGGGCTAATCCTCTAAGGGTGTAACCCTGCTCACCCAGAGTCAAGACAGATACACGAGGCTGGAATAAATGTGGAGAAGGGTGGCGTGAAGAGCAAACAGAGGCTCTAACTAGAACTGGGCCTTCAAGTGAGCATGAGTTCATCTCACAGCATGGGACCAACTACCACAAATTGCTATCCAGCGCTTCACATCCCTTTGCATATCACATCTCTCCTGTCTTCTTCCCTTTGTCCTTCTGAAGCAGTGGGAAATTGCTAGCAGGGCTTCCCAGGAGAGGAGGAAGTTTTTTGGGTTTGGTTTTTTTTTCAGATGTAGTAGAAAAAAAAACCCCAACAACAAGCATAAATGTGTTTGAGAATGATGAGAATGAGAAGCTCTTTGGAGAAATTAGTCTGCAGAGGTGTTATGGGAACTTGACTCAAATGCTGTGAAATTGTGCTATTTGCCAATCCTTTTGTTCAGAACTTGTCTATTCCAGGCTAATGGATTTGTAAGTTTTTTCATTCTGCCTAAGAGAGAAAGGAAGCAGGTTGCTGTAATACCAGCACTGTCTGTGGATGTTTTTTTTTTTCTTTTAATTTGAGTTACAGCGTAGGAGGACAAACTCCAATCACAGGACTAGCAGTTAGAGTGTGATTCAGGAGTTAAAGTCACTGAGAAAATAAATTACTATGCTAACATAAAATGTGGTAAGGAAGGACAAGAGTTAATATATGATTGTAAGTGATTAATGAAAAAAAAAAGGAAGGAAGGAAAAGAGGAATTAGTTTCCCTCAGTTTAGGAAGAGCCCATACATTGTGCTATTGGCAGAGGCGAGCAGTTATGCAATGATGTAAGGAATTTTAGCAGGATTAAGTAAGCAATTTTTTTTCTGAATCAAGGGAGTAATCTTTGATCCTTCCCTCCCCAGAAAGGACCAGTACAAGCATGGTAAAATGTCTGCAGAGTAGCATGAATGGCATGCATTGGTATTAGGCAATACATTGGCCAAGAGACCAACCTCCTGAGAAGTTAAACACTTGGTTTCTGCAGTTCTATGCTTTGCCACTAGAAGAACTGTCAAAATCAAATTTCTTTGCTTCAACTCACAGTGCCAGGAGACCTTTCAGCATTTTCTTTCCATCTCATTTTCCTTTTTCTCCTTTCTGAGGAGCCTTTGTTTGTATCGCACAGCTTGCAAAGTTGTTAAGGCCAGAACAAAGTAGAGCAAATCAATCATTTCTCCATCTTTAATGAAGTGATCAAAGAAAGAATGAACATACACACTCAAAGTGAAGTGGATGCTCAGAGGTTTCAACCAGACAGACTCTTGTTTGGGAGTAGAAACCACTATTTTTCTTTCTTATGATGCAGTTATTTATTTTCCGGGAATCTGACATAAAGTATACTGAAGCAAATATATCTTTCCTAATAGCTTGACTATCACATCGAATTTCAGCAGCTATATTAAAAAAAAAAAGAAGCTATATTATTGATCAAAAAAAAGAAGCTTAAAATGACAATGCTAAAAAATGACGAAAGAATCCTTATTCTAAGACATCACTTAATTACTGTTAAGACTGTAGAGATCTTGCAAATGGAGCAAGATCAAAGAACATCACTAGAATTAAGTTCATAGCATGAACTATGATATCTGTGTGTAAAACACAGCAAATTGGATGTGGTTTGTTTGTCCATGTCCCAAAACCCTTCTTCGGGAATAAACCAGCATTGCTTATCCTTCTATTTTTAATCCAGAGAAAAAGAATGAGGAAGAGGAGGAGATCTGACTCCTAGGCCTATCTACTAACCTGCTAATACCCCTAGCATATGGGGTATTGCAGCATACTGGTGTAGGAGCTTAGTGGGTAATCTGGGACAGTGGTAACAGGGGCTTCTCCTCAGTTTTAATCCAGCCAGGCAGTACCTCCGCAGCAATGCTACACAGCAGGACTGCACCAGCTCAGCCAGGCTCTGAGCAAGTATTTGGCAGTTGAAGCTCTTCCTCCTCCAGTTTCTTTGCTCTCAGTGCCAGGCTGGTGGAATTTTAGTCAGTAGAGTCTTTCTGGCCCTAGGCACGCTCTGCCCAGAAAATCTTGAGGTGCTGAAGATGCTTCCTGCATGCCTGCATAGTAAACCTCTGTGTTGAATTAGCATTTGCAAGCCTCACCTAAACTGCAGGGCTGGTTGGGCTTTGCCACGAGACAGTCACGTCTTTAGCTGCCCACTGCCCGGAAGTAGGCTATCTGTTTTTATGTCAAATTTTGATGGTAGGCTATTCTGATAGTCGTATAGCAGGTATGCTTTGAACGTATTTTCCCCCCTTGTCAGTGTACCAAGCCATAACGCGGGCTGAGCTCTTCTGTTAATTCACTGTGGTATAATTTTTCCCTTAGAGTATCAAACCACAAAAACAGCTTGTAGGAAATCTTGGCAAAGTTACTCCCATTTATCCAAACACAGCAACTATTCAGTGGGATAAAGAACAAACAAGGATCAGTGGTTTGCTGCTATTCCTAAGTTACAGATAGCAACTCAATCATTAGCTATTTATGTATCAGCTGAGATTTGAATTTTTTTTCCTAGTGATCTCCTTCCTTTACCTTAATTCTTTATAAACATGTCCTGGGGGTAGGCGGAAATTTTGCAGAGGCAGCGATATTTTTTAATATATTACAGTGGCTTTCAGTCGAAATGATTGAACATGGTGGAACATCTTGTTCTGTGCTATTGAGTCATTTCAAAACTTTGTGGAATATCACTCACGGAGCTTCTTCTGAATCGTGCAAACCACAGAGCAGCTCCTTCTCTGGAGATGAAAAGGAAACTAATTCTGTTTTCAAACATACACATGCACATATATGCAAGTTGCAATGTTATTTTTCATTTCATGGGATGTACAAAGGCTTTTCTTTTGGGGATGTTTTTCACTACTCACAGTCACATTGTCATTTGCTAAAACGAATCATGTTTCCTGATCACAGTCCTGATTATTCATAAAACAGAAAGCCCCAACAATTTCAGTGACGCTGGTTTTGCAAAACTGCCATTTTGAGGAAGGTCATTCAGAAAGTTTTGTTCTGAAACAGACAGGTGGTTTGACCTTTTCAGGCTCATTTATTATATTTCAAAGTATCCACAGAATGAATGAAGGATTTATAGCACATGCTGTTTCAAGGTTAGGCATAGGGTAGTGGTAAGAGGAGAGAATTACTGCAATGTATTGCAGGGCAAGGCTGTGGTGTGGTGTTTCCATCACTGGAAGTATTGAAGAATGTATTAGGAAGATATGACATGATAACAGAATATGATATTATTATAAAGGTAATTGGCCTTATCCTGGAGCAGAAAGAACCAGGCAAACTATTGGATTGCCTTTCAGCCCTGTGCTGCTTCTATGATTTTTATTGCAACCCTCAATGGGTTTTCCTGGAATTTTTTTCCAAGCTAGAGCTATACAAAGCATTTGCTAAGAAACATAAAACTCACAATTACCAAGTTGTATGCTTGGCAATGAAGCTGCAAAAGTTCACTTTCTAAAAACAAACAGATGGGTTTTATTCCAGAGGATCAGATATGACCAAGAAAGTGTACTTAACTTGCAGAAAATGGCCAAAAGAAACTCTCAAGCAGCTACTAGGCAAAATGGTATTAAAAGCATAATCAATCTATAAGTCATATATGAAATCAATAGCAAATTATAGCAGAAAAACTGTAACTCTCTAAAAAGCAACTGATATTTCTCCAATAGTTACCCTGGGCCAGTGATGGTGGCAGAATTTATATGGATTTTCAATAGCAAGTGTTAATGTATTCTGTGCTAGGTATAAGATTAGGTGTCAATTTTTTTATTTTTTTTTTTTAACATAATGGGGTATCTTGTGTCTTCGTACTAAGGTTCAGCATGGAGACAAAGGATTAAACCACTACCACAACCTAGATAGTGAAGGACTACACCTGAAGAGTAGGTTCCAATATTAAATTACAATGCATCGTCTTTGTGCATCACTGAAAACTGCTATATTAAAATGATATCTTTAATAAGTAAAGCTCATTTACTTACTTACTTGCACAGGAAGTTTTGGAGTTTTGCTACTTGCTATTGGACATGCCTGAGTAGGAAGAAAAAATTTGAGTCAGAACAAAGAAGCTGAGGGAAGCACTGTCAGATTTGGATTACTTGAGCAAACTGTGCTGTGCGAACTTGTTATTCTTTGTGGCTGTGCTCTAATTCATACAAATATGGATTCCACTCTGTCACAGGGAGTCAAACACTTGAAAGGGATAAAGAGATGCCAAAAAATTCAAATTGCTCAAGCATTTTTCCCAAGGAAGCTCATTCCATCTCAATTCGGACATTGTGTCCTTGCTCCACTGTGGAAGGAGCTCACAAACTTAACCTATTTCACCTGCATTCCCTTCTATAAATCCCTCTGCCTTGCAGAATCCTGGGTCCAAAGTCTCAGATAGTTTCCTGGATTTTTCCATCAGTATATGGGCTTCCTGACTACAATTTTTGCCAAACTGATAATAACAATGCACAGAAATGTTCCGGAAAAAATGATCACTCTGAAAGTGAGTTGCAGGGGGAGGTTCCAGTGAAATGCAGATTTCACCTTCCTATCAACTCTTCCATTGCAGCAGCCACGGCCTTCCTACACCGCTCTCGGTAAGGCTTTAAGGATGTCCCACACCTTTCTCCTTTTCCTCCCACTTTGTTGCTGAAATACATTTTTTCTTCACACTTGTCTGTTAAATCATACTTTCTTCTTGTTGAATGTTATTTGACAATACCCTATTTGAGGAGGCAGTGCCAAGAAACTTGCAGGTTGCAAACCAGTTCAAATGAAAAGGCTGCATTTACAGCAAGAAAAAAAACCAAAACAAAACCTGCAAGTACAAAAAACCTAACACAATTAAGATGTTAAGATGAGTCTGCCCAGAATGCTTACCGCTGTATATGCAGCAGTATATAGAAATCTTAGAAGATGAATGGCTTGCAAGCAGCAGCAGATTAAAATACACATTGCACAGGGAAATACAAAGCCAGTGGGAGTCTGGATTTCAATAGCCAGGGTCGCTCCACAGTGGAAGCCACCTTAGCTGAACTGTCATTTCTCACTCTGCATCTAAAATGATCTATACAAAACCTTCGCTCATGCTGGGAATATCTGAAAATACATTAATTTTTTTGGTCATAACTCAGATCTGCCTCTGCATGAAATAAAATAGCCAACTTTTTTTTTATTTATCAGTGGGTGAATTTCTAAAGGCTAGTCACACACAAGGAAGAGCTTGCCCATGGCTCTGCACAGAGACTGGCTGACTAGAGGAGGAGCCAGGAGCTGCTGTAAAGCATGTGTATGGATGGCTATTTGCAGGTCTGGCACATGATTTTGGGATGTATAAATGAAATCTGAAGAAGGCAACGTACCCACAGTGGGGCTGGCTGCAAGGAGTGCAGTTTAGTGGTCAAAACCAAGGTCATAAGTGTCTCTTATCCACAAAGACCCTGCTTGCACAAATGACCAATTTTCATTTCATGGAGTTTTAATTTTCCATATGCAGGCAACTAACTTAAAAATCAAGCAAGACATTTCAGAGCAATAAATAAAGCTTCTTCTATGTTATAGAGGGTCAATTCTAGGTGCTGCATAAATTTAATTCTAAAACCTTTTGAGGTTTTAGATCATTACTTCCTCCAAGATCATATCACTGCTGCTACATTTCAGCATGAGCATATTTTATAGCAGTTATTGAAACATCCTATGATTGGGAAGGTGGAGTGACAACGGAGGAACATTTTGTTATCAGACATAACAATACTGTATCTGTTGTCTTGAGATGACAGGTCCAGGCACAAATAAGAAATGCCAAAAGTCTCCTGCGTCACAAATCTAATCTAATAAACCCGTCACTGTGTTTAGATACTAAGTGCTGTAAGTGAATTCTGGTCAGACTGCTGTTTCCTACTGCAGGAGCACTTGCACCTGGGTGTTAGGAACTGCACAAGCAAAACTGTCTCTCCTCTGTGTAAAAGCCCCCTCTGCTGGACCAGCCCGACATGAAAGCAACACATGAAACTATCAGATCATCCCCCGTCCCCCCAAAAATGGACAAGTTGGTGAAGTGATTTTCCATCAGCTGCCCCTTCTGTAGGGAGCCCTTTTCCTGACCGATGCAATACGAGTCACAGAAGTGGCCAGGTTTTCTAAAACGCAGCATGCTTTGATGAACACATACCTTAGCTATCCCACCCATGAGGTGAGCAGAAGGCCTTTTCTCCAAATTTTGGAGGACTCCCAAGTTTCAGGCTGTTTTCTGATGTCCTGCTGCATGCCAAGGAGGTTCTGATCTGGCCAAGGGAGGTGCCATTCCCCAAGAGACATCTTGTACTACCAATCCTTTCATCTTTGTGGAGATGATCCTCCAAATACTGAGGAACGTCTAAACTGGGTGAGATGTCAGGAAGTTAGAGAATAAAATCAATGTGTCCCAGTGAATTGAGCATGCTGCTCTACCACCTTGAAATCACCCAGCATCAGAGAAGACCTAGAGCAAAAGTAAAGATTATTATTTTCCTAAACATGAGGTTAAAGAATCATTTACTCTGATCAGAGAGAGATACTGAAAAATAAATCTGTAGCACTCCAGCCTCCTCGCTCTGGTTTAGCTCAGTGTTGTGTGTGTCCCCTTCACCCAAGAGCCTCTGAAGCCAAAACACCTCCCCAGTTACATGGTTCAGCTGGTTCTTGACTCCAAGGAAAGCTTCCCAATTGCCCCTTCTCCTTGCTGGGGCCCCCATCCAGTATCTAAGCTGCACCCAGGGACAACTCCTGTCCAGGTGCTCAATAATGCATTAGGACATCAGTTAATACAGCTCTTTTCAATGAGCTGCTGTCTACAGCAGGGGTAGCTTTTAACGTGCAGGAAGTGGAAGACCTGTGGGTGCTTGCTGGACAAAACTGGATGCTGTTACCACCTGACTTCATAGTAAACCAAGTTATGCTATACTGTCAGTGTGAATTTTCCTGTCAGGCACTTCTGCTTAAGCAGTTAATGAAGGTACGAATCTATGAGTTCAGCATCTAGCCTGGCCATAACAAAGTCATTTACACAACTCATGTGAGGTTCTTCCTGATGGCTGGAGAGAGGAGTTTTGTGTTTCAGAACTAACAAAATGGATTATCTTCACCACGCAATGTTTTATAACACGTGCTGAAAATGACATTTAACACAAGCCTGTGAGAGCCAGTGATGCAGCCACTCACTCTGACTTGATAGAGACTAAACACGACAGCAACTCAAATAAACACAGGGACTATCGTTAGTTTGCAATAAATCTCTCCTACACATGGCTTGCTGAAGCTGTGTGAGAGCACCTTACAAAGACAAAAAGAAAGCATCCTCAGTGAGCAAAGGGAAGAAATGGTCCACAAACCATTGAAAGGTGAGAGTAAAAAGCAGCTGAAACATATGATTGAGGAGAGAGGAGCCTTGTAATTTTGTGATGACTTAAGTGAAAAGAATGTGAGGCAAGGTACTCAAGAAAAGGCTTACAAGTATAGTTTTGCATATGGAGTCATTAGTAGAGGAAGAAATTTAACCAATATTTTCAGCACAGATAGAAATGGCAGAGGGGCATCAAGATGTGGCAGAAGAGAGAGACTGACCAGTGTAGAAGAGGTGGCGCAGTTTCACGGAAGAGCATCATGGGATTGGAGGAGGAGTGGTCCATACAGCTGTCCAAACTATTCGCTGTCAACCATCACATCTGGAAAGCAATGAAAATAAATAATGCCCTTTCCTTTGGCAAACATGTTGTAAATCAGTATATTAATCTGAGCCTTCAAATGACTTATTTTCTGGAATGTGTGTTCCACGTGGGCAAACTGAGAGAAAATGAGACTCAGCTTTCTGCCTCAAATATGCTTCTGTCACAGTGGGCAAAAGTTACTTACTCTTTCTCTTCCTGACTCCACCACCTGTAAATTGAGAATAATAGTACTATCCTGCTTTATCAGACCTTCACAAGGATAAGTACTCTGAGATTGCAAGGGCTCAGCTACACTGGTATCCTGAAAGAGGTGAATACAGAGCACTCTTACCAGGCCTTCTGCTGCAAAAATGAACGTCCTACCCCTCTGAGACAAAAGAAGAGGCACTGTTTTCCGCTTTGTTGTTGTAGTTGCCGTCTCTCTCTGCCATCCGATATCAGAACCCGGGTGGAAATCAAACAGATCTGTAAAACCCACTTCAAAGTGTACTTTTAAAGCTCACCAACTCTTTGACCAAAAACCCCTCACAAGTCTTGGTCAGCAATGTTAGCTAACACGACGTTTCCCAAGTTCCTTCTTTAAATTCCTTGAAACGGGAGACAAAAGAAAAATCAGACAGAAGAGGGTATGACCGAAGCTTTCAGAACTCAACTCCTTGACCTCCAAAGCATTCACTGAAGTCTGAAACAGTGCAGCTAACTTTACCCTTTTGTCTTCTCCTTCTCCCTAGGCACTCTACAAATTTGGCTCTTTCATTCCCTCCAAGCAATTTCTTGCTTGGACCAAGGCTGTGTCAAACGGATCTCATCCCAAGTCGTTATCTCAATTCAGCCATGTGGAAATAGCTCTTTTTCACTTCTGAGCTTTCACCTACTTGAAATTTAAACCTCACAGTTACAGCTCTGTGTAATTTTTGATCGGTTTGAGTTCTGTCTTTCATCCACAACTGGAGCTGGAACAACTCATTCTCAAAAAATAAGGCATCCCATGATGTAAGAGTCTCTTTCCATCTGCAGAATATTTGAGACCAATTGTAATTTCCTCAAATGTCTGTCTTGTTCTACCACTGCCAAAAGAATTATTTTGTTCTGTAAAGTTTTAGTTGTAAACACCATCCTGCAAACATCCATGCAACTGTTTAATTTACCAATTATTTCAATAAGGACATGTATAATTATCTACCAAGTCAGCTTGTAAACAAATACTTAATGTTCCACACTGATGCTTGCTCAGCTATTATTGGTCATGCTTTGGACTGGTTTCAGCCCTTGGCTGAGAGAGCAAAAATAATTGTGTAGCTTATATACATTTCTGTTTCACTGAATACTTTTGCGTTAGAGTTTGAATTTAACTCTTCTCAGATATTTTCCCAATAAAGTTTTTTACCAGAGAACAGACAAAACCAGACATAAAACTAGCTGCCAAAATTCACTCAAATGTTAATTCATGGCAAACATATTTTTGCAGTACCCACTTTCCAGCATACGGCTATACACCCTCAGCCAGCAACAAGGCCTCTCATTGATAGTGCTAAGGTCAAAATCTTTATGATTAAATTACAGCATTTATACCAGCCTCCTTCAGAGAGAATAGGAAGGCTTGTTAACAGGTTCATAAATCCAGGTGAAAAGATTAACCCAGTTGTCCAGGCATATTACTGAATATATGTGGTTTTAGAACATGGTGAATAACCAGATCCGTGTTTGCTGTTATGTGCTGAATGCAGATTAGAGTCACTGTTTCCCTATATATTAGGGGATATATATAAGATCCTGAATACCTATCACCATTATACTTCAATATAGCTTTTATTCTACTGGGTCAGGTTAAACAGCTCCTGGATTCCTGATTATATCAAGTAGTGAGCAAAACTAACACATGAAGAAACCAGCTTTCCATGTTAGCATGCTACAGAACTTGCCTTCACACTTATCTGAAGTGACAGCCCCTCTGGGTATATGCTCATTGCTCTCCTTTATTTAAATGCTACAGCTTCTTTTCTTTAAATGTACTTATTTTTGAATGGAAGACTAAACAACGGCTGTTATATCCTAATTTAATCTGTGTAAAACCTCACCTTTAAAGGGTTTAGTCAATAAAATGAAAGGAGATGTTAGCACTGAGTACAAGTGCCCAAAACCAAACCCCAGCACACAATTCTCTTACAAATAAAAACTACATGACATGCCTCCAACAGAGTTTAGAGCCCAATTTCCTGGCCTCTCTGCAAGATACTCACACTGAAATCTTGAGAGACACTGAACCCCTTGGCAAACTAAACAGCTAGTTTTAACAGAGTTACTGTTAACTCCTGGTTGTCCACAGACAGATTATCCAGGTTGCAGCTCAGTGGGGTCCTGCTTTCCCAAAAAAGCCTTTGGCCACCACGCAGAGCCCAGCATTTGCATCAGTCACCATGCTGCCTCTTGCAGTTTATAGAGGCTCTTGATATCTACCAAAATCTCTTCACAAGCTTTTTAAAGGTGAGTGTATGTAACTTGTGGCTTGCCCAATTTTATATGGTATGTATTATCTGTTTTCACTTTACCCAATTGTCCTGGTTTCGGCTAGGACAGAGTTAATTTTCTTCCTAGTAGCTGGTATAGTGCTGTGTTTTGGATTTAGTAGGAAAGAATGTTGATAACACACTGATGTTTTTAGTTGTTGCTAAGTAGTGTTTATACTAAGTCAAGGATTTTTCAGCTTCTCGTGCCCAGCCAGCAAGAAGGCTGGAGGGGCACAAGAAGCTGGGAGGGGACACAGCCAGGACAGCTGACCCAAACTGGCCAAAGAGCTATTCCATACCGTATGACATCATGCCCAGTATATAAACTGGGGGAGTTAACGGGGAGGGGGGATCGCGGCTTGGGAACTAACTGGGCATCGGTCAACGAGTGGTGAGCAATTGCATTGTGCACCACTTACTTTGTATAGTTTAATTCTTTTAGTATTGCTATTGTCATATTATTATTATTATCATTATCATTGTTTTTCATTCCTTTCTGTCCTATTAAACTGTCTTTATCTCAACTCACGAGTTTTTTTTCCTGATTCTCTCCCCATCCCAGGGGTGGGGGGCAGTGAGTGAGCGGCTGCGTGGTGCTTAGCTGCCGGCTGGGGTTAAACCACGACACCAATTTATTTCCTATTAGCCCATAGGATTAAGAACTGGCTGTGACCAAACACTTTTTGAATGTTTTGAACATGAATCTTCAAATTTTCCTGTAGGAAAAAGAACTTCTTTCTAAACCAAGCCCCCCAATCCTCTTTTTCCTCCAGTTACACATTTCTGTATAGAAATTAAATCAGTTCTTTATCTCTTCACCTTCATACCTGCCACATTAAAACAATAGCTCTAGTTTCTATTCTTCTTGTGCACATTTCATCAAATTTCTTCCCATTTGATAGTTTGGGAAAAATATAACGCAAAAAAGTTGCTGTAGATACCTCCTTTCCCCAAAAGGAAAAAATTCTGCACAAATTCCCAAACATATTCAAGGCTGTTGTTATGCATTTTCTCAAACACAAGTCAAATAATTGTCAAATTCTCCCAAACCGTCCCCAGAGGGTTTGATATGAGCTTTGGGATAAACACTGCATAGGTTTTTAAGTTACATGGATTAGTTCACATCTCTTTGTTTAATGGCACTGTCTGGCAGCAGTACAGGCTGGACTTTTAATAATACCTTATTTTACATCTTCAAAGGAAAAGTAAATTCCCTGGTTTTGCAACCTGGATTTGTGCATTTTGACATGCTAGTT
Source organism: Gymnogyps californianus (assembly GCF_018139145.2). Lineage (NCBI taxonomy): Eukaryota > Metazoa > Chordata > Aves > Accipitriformes > Cathartidae > Gymnogyps > Gymnogyps californianus. Next base: position 59,558,122 of record NC_059474.1, on the reverse strand, counting down.
GTCAGTACCATGAATACTTATTGCTTGGAAAAAAAGAAAGAGAAAACAAGGGAGGAAACAGTGTGTAAGGTAAAGCCAATGGGAAACTCACCTGAGATGCTACTACCTTTATAGTGATCCATCCGGCTGCTGCCTCAGAGCGTTTCTCATGCTCAAGCTGTGTTCCAGGTGCAAAAATTAGAGCGGTAACCCAGGAACCAGAGACAGGATCTAGAAAAGAAATAGACACCTTCTCTGTAACAGTGGTTTACAAATCGTTTATCTTCCTATTCACTGAGCTCATGGGAAACCACCTGCTGGAAGAGAGCCTGTACCGTTCCCTTGCTGAACGGTCACCCGCAGGCTATGATCCTGCCATCCCTCCCTTATCAGCTCCCTTGAGCTTCCTCAGATATGCTTCAAGGAGATGAAAAAAGTCGGGGGCCCGGAGGACCACACTCAGATTCAGCAAGTTGCTGCTGAACGACTCTCTGACTACGCTCATGCTCTCTGGCACATGTGCTGCTTGCATGGCCCAGGGTCGTATTGCCCTGATGATCCACGCAGGGACCTGGTGGAGGCTGTCACAGCTCCTTTCTCTCCTGTGCACTTAGATTTCCATCACTCGGAAACCAGGGTGCCAGCAGTATGGATGCGTGTAGGTCTCATTGAGCAATGGTGACAGGTTTGGTCAAGGTAAGCAAGGGACCTCGGAGCTGGGAAGTGATGCCGGTTTAGACACAAATCTTGGTATCATGAGTGACTTTTTTTCTACTGTGTCTATTTGTGGAAGCTCCAGCCCAACCGCAAACCACTGAAAGCAATGAAAATGCACCATGAAATCTGCAGAAGCAGCAAGATCTTTGAAAGTGTTTGGCATTTTTACCTTAGGTGTAAGAGCACTGAGGACAAGGAGAGAAGGACAGAGGAGGGTTAATGCTAATATGACCCATGAGGGTGCTGTTTAGCCACAGGCACATTTTAGAAGTCACCCAGCTTTAGTCAATGCAGCCACAAAGAAGAGCATGTTGCGTGGGTGGATGTTAGTGCCTTTCTGCACTCACAAAAATAACTCACTGTCTCCATGCCTCAGGTGTCCTGTTCATAAATACAAATAATGTTTCTCTCCAGCCAGGATTCATTAACATCAGTAAAGCACTTAAGAGTTCAGATGGAAGTGTTTTCTCTATAAATATAAATATAGGTCAATAATATTACACACTGAGCTACCATTCCTTTAAGAAACATAACTGAAATACATTTAGTGAAGTAGAAAGGTTTCTGAGGGGATCTCTATGCTTCCAGAAATTTCAAAAGGGCTCAGAGAGCAAAGGCTATGAGCTGGCTCTGCTCCATTAATGTAAGCCCTGCTCCATTAATTTTGTTCTCACTTTAATTGGGCAAGTTGTCAGATAGATACAATTTTTCCAAGACAGCACTGGACATGTAACTCAGAATTTTCCTTTCTGAATGTTAACAATAACAGTCCCTTTTGCCAAAAGCCCTTTACAAATGCACACTAAAGAAAACAGCACCAGTAAATTAAAAAGGGCTGCTAGACACCTCATAATATTAATTGGCATTTTATCTCTTCATATGTTCAAAGCAACATGCACAAACTACCCAATTAATCCCAGCTGCTCGGGATTCTCCTGCTCCATTGCACTGGCCAGCTCTGTGCCCGCCCACGTGGCCTAGGAACCCGTGCCAGGAGCAAGATGGATGGTACGACCTTGCATATGCTGGCCAGCTGCCTCGAGCCCACCTGGCCGCCTGTGGTATTCCATCAAGCCGAGGAGCACCTTTTCTAGCAAGCTTTTCCATGCACGGCCACTTACCAGAAGCTGTCCCTCCCCAGGCTGCAAAGCAGTACTGTGGCCTTGTGTGCTGGGCAAAGCTAGACAGCATCTTGCAGGACCTGCTAAATACCCTCACGGGGTCCGTCAGCCCCTGGAGCAGGGAGGAGGCCACAGCACGGCATTGCAAGACAACGAGACATGGCCCCAGAGAAAGGGCAAACCCTTGTCCAAGCCTCAGACTCAGCAAGTGGGGCAGGATGGGGTTGTGTGTCCCCCAGTACCCTATCCCCAGTTTGCAGGTGAGGATGCCCCTGAGAGCCAAACCTGCAAGGTGCTCCCATGTGCTCAAAGCAGTGGAGGAGCCCCTGGTTCCCTCCAAGTTGCCCAGGGCATCACTGCGAGATGGGAGACCCCTGAATCTGCAGCAAAGCACGATTCAAAATTCAGACCCTCTGAGACCACACAGAGTCTCTCCAAAGCTTTGCCACTCTTACCTACCACTAAACATCAAGTTTCTTTTCCTAATGCAAAATACAATTATAAACAGGCTGAGCCAAACAAAGCTCATGTGTCCCCTCCTCTTACCTCTGGGGAGAGGGTAAGAGTGAGGGCTTCTCCTTCTCTCGACAAACAGGCGCATTTGGGCAGCTAAATGGGTTAATGCACACGGCTGAACCACAGGGATTGTCCACCTGGGAAAAGTGAAGCAAAAGCTTTTAGCCTAAACCTCGGCAAAGGAGATTTGTCCTGTCAATGAAAACTTTGACGAATGTGTCCTACTGCCTTTCCTCAGTCCCCCATTTCATTGCCAAGTGGGCCTCATTTTGAAACATTACATAAGATATTGGTACAAGTTACTGATCTCTGGTTGCGTTTCTGCATTGAATACACACATAGAGCTACAGATAATTCTTTTTTTAAAAACAGAAATTATTTAAATAACTGAAATGATAGCCCATCAAGATCAAGGGGCAAATTGCCTTTCATTTTAACAGGATCAGGCCATCACAACATGATATGTATTAATCCATGATAAACACACATGTTTTAATGATGGAGATTAGCTACAGTAGGAACAGCTTATCTCAGATCTGTAAAGATTCCTTAAATATGGGTCCCCAGATCCCTATTTTGTGGGTTCTCACGTTAGAGCACTGTGGTATTTCACCTACCTCTGGTTTAATCTTATGACAGTCAGTGGTAGTGCAGAACTGCGGGGTTTTGGGGTGGGGGGGTGTCAGTGTTTGGGTTTTTTAATTAAATCTAAACAAACTTTAACTGTAGTGCAATCTAGGAATGTCTAGCAAAGGCATTTAAATATCCTCATTCATAAACAACTCAAGCTGCACCAAATTCAGACCTTCAAATTAAACTCTGAAAGATTCCAGAGACAGTTTCAGGTACAACTCTGGCTCTGTGACCTGGCTGCAGAGCAGATCCCAAACTCAAAGGTACATTTTCTGTGTACCAGTGTACAGTACTTGCCAACAGCACCCCAAATGCCCTGCACACACGATTTCAGAAGCGATCCCAAATCCTCCTGCAGGTTTGGTGATGTGGTGCCCCGATCACAGAAGGATCAAATTGTGTCCCTTGGTCCATCTCCAGAAGTAGTGACATTAGATGAGTTGCACAAACCCCTCTTGAACAGGTAGGCTGAAGAAGATAAGTGTGCACACAATTGAAGTATTTTAACTGTTTCTTACACTTTTACTTATTTAAAAAAAAAAAAAAAATCAGTGCTTATGCAAGCAGTTTAACATCCCTTACTGTATCTTTTTTTCCAAACCAGAAGGACAGAATTAGATACAAAATTCAAAAAGTCTCATTTTCTCTTGCTTATGGCAGAGCTACATTGTTGTACTCTTGTTCCAATTCTCTCTTTGCATTTTCATTTCCTGACAGTGACTTTTTCTGAATGTACAAACATGTAGGCTGGCTGTTTAGAAAAGCAAAATGAAATACTCAATTTTTGTCTTTCTCTCTCTTTTTCCCATTCTGTCTTCTCAATAAACCAACCAAAACCTCTCACCTCAAGGCTCTGATCCTGCCTGTAGCACCACCCAAGAAACTGCTGGCAGCGCACAGAGTGGAACACCTACATAAACCTCTCCAAGGGTGGGGACTGAGCCCTCTCCGGCTCCTGGTCTTCTATTGTTCAGCGTGGCACTGACCGTAGGAGACGGGGCAAGTGATGAATGGAGGCTGACAGGAGCACCACTCAGTCACTCCGCTGGGGGCTGCGTGCTGGTTTCAGCAGGATGCTCAGCCGCTACCGTGCGGAAGGCCCTAGGAGAGCTGTTTCTGCCAGCGAGGAGTCGCCCTGCTGAATCACGCTCGGTTCTTAACAGGGCCTCACATGTAATACTAGAAAGTGCTTGTCAGCCCTCGCCTTGCTCAAAGCATTTCATGCCTCACGCTTTCCTTCAGGACATTTTTTTACTCCTCGTTGCAGCCCCATCACTTCAAGAGACTGTTTACCAGACACCATGGGGCAGTCTAGAGGAAGGTCATGAAAAATGGTTTTTTGTAGCTCAAAAGTGGGTCTGTCCAACTAAAGCCTGACAGTAGATTTGTCTACTAGAGAGCGCAAAAGCTCTTAGTTGCAAATGTATACGCAATGTGACACCGTGCTCACCTGTGTTTTCCTCCTTTCAGTTGCCACACATCTTTGCAAAGAAGAAAGGAGGCAGGGGTCAGACCTGCAGGTACCATCCTGGTGTAACAGGTCCAAACCTGGTCAACAGGACTTACCCATTTATGGCAGGTCTAAACCAACACAAGGAAACTCAGCCTGCCTCTGACTGCACTTCATATGATCTATAGAGACACATTATATGTGGTTAATCATGCTTACAAGTGCTTCATATTCATTATCTAGTGAAATACAAAATATTTTTTTATCTGTTAAATCTTCACTATCTGCAATTATTCCCCAGGGCACAATAGATAGTGAGTCAGCACGCACAGATTTAATTATCAGTTTTTACTGTAAGATGATGATGTTTATTGATATCACTATCAGACAGACACTGAAATGAAGCAGATGTTAATCTGAGGTTAAGCTCCAGGAGGCGCCTAGCAGTCTGACCAAAGGGACTGATGTTCATCAGATAATAAAAGCGGAGACCTCCCTCCCTTCCTCTGGAGGCCTGCACAGAGCTCACGGAAGTACAGCCTTGTTTTGCCGATTTCTCCTCGCACCATTCCCAACCTGTCTGACAAGCGGCTTGCCCCTTAATGCAGAGCTTTCAGTCGGTTCTAGCAGACTGTTTAACCTAACATCCTATTTTGCTTACATACGAACTTTATGGCTGGGTTTGGTTTATTTTTCCGCAGCACATCCTAAAGGGTGATGCCAGAGAAGTTGAAAACAGAAGTGAAGTGGTCACAAAGTTGCTGTAGCGTCACAGTTGTGAGCAGAAAGCCTGTGACTGATTGCCATCGCACCAACATCGGCCTGAAGTAAATCCACAGCAAGGCAAAACACTGCTCTCCAGTTCAAATGATACAGTGTAAAGGAAAGGGACCTTCAGTGGGGAAGGAGAGGATGACGAAATAACAGCAGCTTTCTATGTTTCTCAGTCTGCCGTCACTTTCTAGTGTTGAAAGCAATGATGTGACAGCCTATATACTAATAAAAAATATGCTGGCAGCTGACACTCACTGAAATATAGTAATGTTTAACATTAGAACTTGCAACAAGACTAGTGAGCTGGTGCAAATGATCATTCGGATGGGTAATTTTCGTAACTATTTCAGTGGTACAGTTTTTTCCTAACAAGAACATGTTTGCCAGTTTCAGTGGAAGATGAGTGGAAAAAACCCCCCATGTTCTATTTTCTAGATAAACACTAGTGCTGCATCCTACAGCAACACCATACATTTTATTTTTATTATTACCATTTGTGGATCAGCTAGGGCACTTTTAAGTCGTACCATGTTGCAGCAGCATCCAGACTCTTCTGGTCTGCTCCCAACCCAGCAATGGCGTGGCCCAGCCCCGTGCCCAGCCTGCCACACCAACAGGGTGATCTTGCTCTGGCCCTGGCTCGGGTAAACCTGGGCAAGTCTTTGGGCACAGCACTGCAGGGCATGGTGTAAGTAGGCTTTGCACAGGAGGGGAGTCTCATGCACCCAAAGAGCTGGCTATATCTCAAGAGGTACAGACAAAGTGGAGAAAAGAGAGACAGATAAAGCACCGCATTGTCCAACATCAAAGAGCAGTTAGGTGGCGAACCTGGGACCAGAACAGAACGTTGCTGAATTACGTTGATTCATGCAGTCCCTTAGGTCATATTTTCTCTGTTAAGGTCAAAGTCAGAAAGAGCTTGACAGAACATGAAGATCCCCTCCTTGAGGTTCTGCCTTTACCACCACCCTCTGCTTGACACCTGGACGCAGGACCCTCAACAAGCTGACATTGGTATATGTTTAAAATGATGTAAAAGGGTTGCTTTAAACTACTAGGAAGAGAGATTTAATACCACTGGAGACTGGCAGAGTTAATGAGGTGGGGGAGCAACGATCCTTTTTTCCCATTAAAAAGAGAAAAAGAAGGAGAGAGACCAACCTTTGGAATTTCAACATGCAAGAGCAGATAGTTTGCAAGAGCGCCACGCTCAATCTCTGTGCCTAGCTGAAGGGAATTTGTGGTTTCATTTTGGGCCCTGTTGGACTGTTTTTCATGTCAAAATTACATATTTGCTATAATTTGTCTCTCTTCCAAGATTTACTGAAACAAAGGAAACATTTGGATGAGATTTGAGACAACTTCTTTCTCACTCGTCAGGAAGGTAATCCCCAACCTTCAGATAAATGCAGGCATGTGGTTTCCAGTATTCTCACTCCATATGTCTTCAACAAACACCAAATAGATCTAACATAAGAGGACTTTTTCCCCCCCATAGATCAAAAGGTTACAGTGATGGACCTTGCCCAGGATGATCCAGACTTTCATCCATATAATGCCTTCATTTGCACTCCCTACAGAAATACAGACTTCCTGGCACAGAAATCAGGAGGCAGTTTGAAGGTACCAACCTATCCAGCACTTTCAATCATCTCAGCCATATCAGCTGTAAAGTGGAACAAAAGCATAATGCCCAATTTGTGCGTTGAGCTTTACAGGTGAACCACTGCAACACTTTGACCACTCTAACTCTGAAATGAGGAAGACACTTCATGGTGGTGTTTTGCCCTGACTCTCATTGCTAAAGAAAAATGGTGTTTGATGCTTTCTGTCAGCTCTCTTCCTCCAATATTTTGGAGTAAACACTATGGAGTAAACACTATAGCTCTTAAATGTGCTGCTTACATGGTACCCTGCTTGTGGGTTTGAAATCTGCCTTCATATGCTCGTGTTCATACTGGGTTTGGGGAAACATCAATGAAAGCAGACGGAGCAGCTCCTGCAAAAGAGCAAAAAGGAAAGGCGGACATAGAAAGCCAGGTTTACACCGCCAGCCCCAATTAAAGGAAAGTTTAATCTGTGTATATGCATTCACATGAGGAATTTTTGCCAGTACAGCTGTTTCAGTCACAAATCACACCGCATGGCACTCTGACCGCTGTTTGTAGAGTAGGTCCAGCCCTTGCCTTACCCCAGTGGCAAGTTTTCTCTTCTATAATACACAATATAGGGTGAAAACTTGAGGCACCAAGCTCAAGCAGCCTGGATGCAAACAAAAGCCTCCTCATTTCTTGTGTAAGCCACTGGGTCTGGTATTGGCATGAACAGGTCAGGCAGGGGGAACAGCAACTGGACTGACAGCTGCCAGGTCGGCTCCACCACTTACTGGCTGGGAGTGCATCTCTCAATGCTTTTGCTTTTCTTGCTACATGGCTGGATACCTTTCCAGAGCAGGGAGACAGGGAAAAAAAAAGAAAAAAAAAAAAAAAAGAAAAAAAGTGCTTTACATGGGATTTTCCCATTGGAGAAAGATGCGGATGTGCAATTAATTCTTTCCAAGAAAGCAAACATTGAGCTAGACAAGATTTTCTTCGAAATCACATTGACACACCGATGCAACATTTAGCATGTAATATGGAAAAGTCTGTATGACACACTGCGGTGTTTCTTTCTGCCATAAATGGACAGAAGTTATACATGCAATGCAAAGCCATAAATGCTGACAGACTTTTGCAAGAATGTTTACATTTATTTTTCATAGCCCTGAGAAATCGATCTGTAAAGACATCCCATAAGAGACTGCATTTGGCCCTGAAATATTGTCCTGAGAGACTGTGTGTTTCTCTGCCATCTGACACATTTTACAGAGGGTATCAGCATATGGATTTGCACCTCAGCTGTGTCATGAGCAAAGAATTGCAATTGTTTTAATATGCTATGCTGGGACATTTAAACATTGATATTGTCAGGTACTACTTTACAACTCCCATTAGATTTGTTGTAAAGCACACATTTATGAAATAAAATATTGCTGTATTCACCCATAAAACTCTATCTTATAACAGTACCGAGCATCTGGTTTTAATCAGAAGTCAGGAAATTCACAACGCGAGCTGGAACTCCATCCTTTCCTAAACTCATTGTGCTTAACTGCTGCAACTCAGATGTGAACAGGTTCTACAAAAGTCTCATTGCCCCTACTGAAAGCGAAGCACAACAGGCACACAGGTTTGGAGTTAGGTGATGTATCAGGGGCAATTCCATTTTTTGAGGCTTCCTGATGGAGCAACTTGAACAGCGGTAGTAAAGCAGGACAAAGAGACAACACAGAACATCATTGCTAATAGTTTACACAGTGGTGTTAGTGTGGTGAAGCAGGCACATTTGAACTCAACTTTCAAATCCAAGCTCTATCTGAAAATGGTTTAATACTTTCTAAGGTTCTGTTTAAATAAATTTAACGCTTCCTTTCTCTAAAACCACAATAGGGATTTTGCTGGTAAAATACAATCAGGATTGAGCACCAAAATAATTTTTTAGTGTAAATCTATTCTAAATCATTTTGTTCATGAATGAAGCAAAAATCCATAGGAGCAAAGAAAATAAATGAATGTAATGCACATAAACAAAGTGGTTGAATTAATGTTGGACAGACAGTTTTGAATGCAACATTTAAGAATTTTCAATTGATCAGCTTTGCTAGTAAATAAATGCATTTTCACTTGTGGGGGTTTTGTGTTCCACTATACATCTAGCATTCACTCATTCATGTCAATCTTTTTTCTTGAGGCTTTTTTCTGCTCCTACAGCTGAGGCATGCCCTCAGCTAGATTAAAAATTAGACCCCAAAACCCTCCCCAAGAAAATAAATGGAGTTATTAGGAAGTAAGTTTAATGAATGCAAACACTCTTAAAATCTAAAAACAATTTGAAAGTTCTACAAAACCAGGGGCTCCAGTGGCATTCATCAGATACTTAAAGGTTCCAGATACCTCAACAGGTTCCTTTCAGCTATGACCATAGAATCATAGAATGGTTTGGGTTGGAAGGGACCTTAAAGGTCATCCAGTTCCAACCCCCCCTGCCATGGACAGGGACACCTTCCACTAGACCAGGTTGCTCAAAGCCCCATCCAACCTGGCCTTCAACACTTCCAGGGATGGGGCATTCACAGCCTCTCTGGGCAACCTCTTCCAGTGCGTCACCACCCTCACAGTGAAGAACTTCTTCTTCACATCTAGTCTAAATCTACCCTCTTTCAGTTTAAAGCCATTACCCCTTGGCCTATCACTACACGCCCTTGTAAAAACTCTCTCTCTGGCTTTCTTGTAGTCCCCCTTTAGGTACTAGAAGGCTACTATAAGGTCTCCCCGGAGCCTTCTCTTCTCCAGGCTGAACAACCCCAGCTCTCTCAGCCTGTCTTCACAGAAGAGGTGCTCCAGCCCTCTGATCATCTTCATGGCCCTCCTCTGGACCCTCTCCAACAGGTCCATGTCCTTCTTATGTTGGGGGCACCAGAGCTGAACGCAGTACTCCAGGTGGGGTCTCATGAGAGCAGAGTAGAGAAGGAGAATCACCTCCCTCAACCTGCTGGTCATGCTTCTTTTGATGCAGCCCAGGATACAGTTGGCTTTCTGGGCTGCAAACACACATTACCAGGTCACGTTGAGCTTCTTGTCAACCAACACCTCCAAGTCCTTCTCCGCAGGGCTGCTCTCAATCCACTCATCGCCCAGCCTGTATCTGTGCTTGGGATTGCCCCAACCCATGTGCAGGTCCTTGCACTTGGCCTTGTTGAACTTCATGAGGTTCGCATGGGCCCACCTCTCAAGCCTGTCATCCTGTACATGGCGTCCCTTCCCTCCAGCGTGTCGACCGCACCACACAGCTTGGTGTCGTCAGCAAACTTGCTGACAGTGCAGTCAATCCCACTGTCCATGTCGTTGACAAAGATGTTAAACAGATCCTATACATTCACACAATTCCTCTCTGAAGCTTAGCCAAACCCTTGTGATCTGCAAAGTTCTGCAAGAAAAAACTTTTCAGAAAGTCCTGAAGGAAAAAAAAAAAAAAAGCTGAAAGTCTCATACCCTGCAAGACTGGAGCTGTGACTGAAAATCTTGCATACTTGAAAATCCAGCCTCTGAGGTTTCGCAACACTGATTATATATGTTCAGCAAGAGGAGGATGCTACCACAAGCTTACTATCACTTCTCTATCCAGCAGCCAAGACGACAAATCACACACAATTACATTTACCTTTTAGAGTTTTAAAGAAAAATGTATCCTACAGCTCAGCGTACCAGTAGATGGATGCCACTTTCATCTAACATCTGAAATACTGAAGCAATTCACTGCTGTGTCCCTTTCACCTGATATGACGGAAAATGTTAAATTAAGTAAGTTACACGTTTCTGGGAATATATAAAGTTCCTATTTGAGAAAGTGTCAATTGATATTGCTTCTTAGCTGTGGTGGTGAAGACGACAAATGGTCTTCCTACATGAATCTGTGTGTTTCAATGGGGTTAGGTGGTCACTCACTAAGACAGACAGTATATGGTAAGTAGATACAGTTCAGGTAGGTAACTAACAAAAGGGTGTGGATATTTGATCTACATTCTCTATTAGCTTGAGTGCAACAGTGGGCATGTGTGTAAAGCACAATCCAGCGTGAATACAGGTTGCAGAGTGGCTCGATCACCACCCTGCCCAGAGCTACTGAACTGAACCCACAGAGGTTGCACAGACCGCATTCATCCACAGGCTGGGGCAAGAGTGAGACTGTACCTGTGGAAAGAGCTTAGTTCCTCTGAACACTACATTCATGATGTTTCTTGGATATATCCATTGTCCATTAGTATAACAACATAATCTGTTCTATTAAATCCTTAAACTAATTCACTATGTGCTAATGTAAAGACAGAAACACACAAACATGCATACAAAAGAACCTCAAAACATTGCACCAGAAATGGTATTCACACACAGAAATAATAGAAGGAGAGGTCTATAAAGAAGAGTTTACATTAATTTATGTCATATGAGAGGTGATCTAGATTTGTCTTCAGGAAGACCTGTTCTGATGAATCATTGCCTTTAACCACTGTTTCTTCATTCCCTCTCCCTCTTCTAGACCATTTGCAAAATAAACAAACACCCTATTTCTTTCTTATTTTTATGATGAGGAGATTTGAAACCTGCCAGCCATTGTCATTTAAGACGTTTCCCGTCCTTCTGGGCATTTGTTTGGCTTTTATGATTTTGAAGAAGCAGACTGTGGATGCTTGTTATCTATGTACAGCATGCAGGATAAATGCAAATGCTTAGTAGTGTACTAAATATGACCCTTTGATTTTGCAGATGGGAAGCAGAGGGATACTACCTGGGTTACAAAGCCATCTAAACGTAAGGCTGAATGACCTGTAATAGAACAATGGATGGTGATAAAAAGTAGCAAAAACCAAACCAGAAGAAAAAATACACATTAAACTGGAAAAAGGTGAAACGTGAAATCTATCCCTTTTCTATAAACACATGTGGAAAGAATAACACCTAGCCTTTTTATTCTTGGCTTCTTTCCCCCCCTGCTTTACATTCCAAGAGAAGATCTGCCAACTTTTGGCCGTATCCGTTTCTCTTCTGTTGTTTGCCAGTATTAGTGCACTCTAGCACACATTCTTTCCTAAGACTTCAAAACGAGTCATTTGTTAGGTCTAACTGTTTAAAGAACCCAGGCACCCTTCCCTCCTTTGCACATAGCAAGCTGGGTGGTATACAGCACATTCGCATACCCCAGCTTACACACTATGGGTTTGGCTGAAATCTTTAATTGAAAAGACTCTTGAACCAGACTTCACACTGCATGCCTTGTGTTAGCGTAGATCAGAAGACCTCGCACTGATACATTCAAATGCTTCTAATGCTCCCTTCATCCTAAAATATACACTGAGGCAAACATACCTGTGTTTTGCTTATTGAAGCCTCCTGATGCAGAGCTTCAGTACTTCTGTTCCGTAAAGCATTTCTAAAATCTTAGATCTGGATCTGCTTACCATTACACATATAAACAGAGGTTGAATTCACCTCTACACAAAAGTTTAGCACAGTTTAACTGTTTTAGGATTTGAGTTGTACTCTATGGCAAACAGGCTCTAGACAAAGGGCTGAGTTTTACCAAGAAAGATGAGTTAACATCACGCAAAAATAAAATATTGAGTGAGTTAGGGTGTACAGTACCCACTCTTTGCGTATAATAATGTGAGAAAGGGGTTAGATTCAGATCTGGTGTAAAATGAGTCAACACTAACAACTGTGCTAAAGCTGCGTCCACTTCAAACAGGTCTTAATCTGTCTCTGGAGCAGCAAGAAACATAAATCTCAATCAGCTTGATTCCAAGTCCACCAATTTTAATGTTAGCTTTGTTTATAAGAATAGTCCTTCTGTGGGAATTTCTTTCAAAGATCAAAAAACACACCGCACTGAGAGCTATCAGAATATAGGTAAGAATTCTTGTGTCCTTCTCTCTCTCCTTCTTTCCATCTCTGTTTTTCTTCAAGCAGGGAGGAAGCCTGCAAGGACCTGCTGAGTTATTTGCCTGATGCCACCCCATGAGTAGTGAAGTGAGGAACAGAACCAAGAGCTCCTGATTGCTCGCTACCACTCTCTAATGTAGCAGCATCCCCAGCCACAAAGCTCTGAATTTGCATTTTGAGTGAATGTTATATGGGACACAGAAGAAGAGTAGGGAACCACTGACTGGATGAAGACTTTAGGTTTGGTTTATTATTACATCCAGCCACAAGGTAGATCAGATCCAGATCCAACCGCCTCAGCATTTGGTAGTGTTCAGCTCTGGGGTCCTGGTTCACTCACTATTATGAAAATGGGCTCATAGTGTGTTTTGATGTACTTTCTACAATTGATACAGATTATTAGGTATGAGAAAGGAGAAAAGAACTATTATGATTACAACATATAATAAGCAGTAGCGGCTGCCTTGTTATATATCTCAGTCTCCTGGAGGTGGTGTTTAGCACATTTCTGCGTTTAGGCAAACAAAACTCTCTCAGAGGTCAAAAATCATTGTATATTGATTAAGGATACTGACAAAGCCAAAAAATGGACAGTTAATACCATGTTTAGGCTCTCATTTAGGAGATTTTGCAGAGAAGAGTGTTACTTAAAACTAACTGCTGTTGACCATTGGAGAAATGAGGAAAGATACTATAATCTTAAGCAATCCCAGTTTTGGTCTGTTCCCTTGACCTGGATTAACCTTTTTCCTTTTATCTGCATTTTAATTCCAAACACCTCGCTTGAATGAGACTGTATCCCAGTTCTGCTAAAACCTTTAATGAGCAACACTAAGGTCAGCGGAAATAAGTTTGAACGTTATTATTATTTCATACAAATACTGTAGTGATCCTTGAATCTCCCATAATTATTAGTGATTTTGGTCTCCAGTGAGATGTTCAGCATCTGGCTGTATTTAGTTTATTGTTCTTTTTTAAATGGTTACCTTTCAAGAGCCATTTAAAATACATGTTTCTTCTTAACTTACTATTTACAGGCACACACAGTGCACAAAGGCTGCACAGAACTGGGCCCAACTTTCTTTTGCAAACCAGAAGTAAACAGCAAAATGGCCACTAAAATCTTAGTCTAAATATTTCTATTTCTCTCGAGTGAAAAAAGGATAAATTTATATATAGCACACTTTCACTACTCTTACATTATAACTAACTACTGTTAATAGACTAATGAAATATCAGCTGTGCATTCTCTCAATTTATTACATCACACTCAAACGTATTGTTTTGTGCAATCAATATTAACAAAGATCATGTCCATTAAAATGTGCACACTGTTCTGTAGACTGAATACAGCACATAAAACTTGTTGGCTTTAATCAATAAAAAGCCCAGAGCTGCACAAAAGTTGCTGGGTCATGAAACTACAAAGCTATTAAACCTTTTTTTTTTTTAATAAATCTCTTTTTTATATGGGCATGAGTAGCTAATTCTTTTATAAATTATTAAGTATTCTTTTCATTGTTTGCATCGTATTAATACCTAGGGGACTTATTAATGAACCAGGACTCCAGCTGCTCTGTTTCCAGTAGCTGCTCACATAAAAGTGAGAAATTCCCTTACATCGTGTCTTTGACTTACTTTTAAAACCATTCCAAATTGGTTTGGATAAAGGCCACATGAGTAAGGCCAATATTGCTACATGGACTGAAAACTGGCTGGCAGATGGGATCCCATAACCTGTAATGAGCATACAGTGAGGGTCAGATTGACAGGGCCAGATTAGGGGTAACATGGACAAGACTATCTGTGAACCGAAGCTCCTGGAAGACATATGGTATAAAGCTGGATGCTTGGAAAGATAACAGTGTCATGCAGCAGTGAGTGCGAGCAAAAACAAGGGTCTAGGACTCAGATGTTCTTAAAATTAATCTTGGAGACATATCCTGACTTCTTACCTGGAAAAAAGGCAGCTGCCAGACTACAGAGTCTTGATCTATGAAGTGTAGAAATTCCTCCTAGGCTTTGGTTTTGCTTCTGTTTGCGTCTAATAGAACAAAAGAGTCAGAACCATCCCCTTCAAAAAGAAAGTATGCAGGAGAAGACATTTTGGTTCTAACACCTAGGCTTGAGGAAGAAGACGTGATAGCGGCCAAGGTCCCAAGACAAAAGGGCTTCTGCATCTTTATAGATGATTGTTGCAGCAGTTGCCTCAAAAGTCAAGTTCCAAAGTCTTGAAATTGCAGGATATTGAAGGCCCCTAAAGCTGGTTAGAAGGGACTAAGGCTTTTCACTGGTCTGAATCTAGTCCACCTCAGTACTGAGGAGTGCCTGAAAGTTAATCCCATGATGAATGGTCTTCACAAAGTTGGCTGTTCCTGGTCCACATCAAAACTGGCATTAAACAGCAGTCTCAATAAAAGATCAGAGGAACGTGAGCCAACTTAGGCTATCACCCTTGCAGATTGTGTTTTGGGTGCATTCCTGGGGCTCGGGGGGAGGCTTCTAATGCCACTAACATCTTTCCTTTTCACATGCACAGAGATAAAGATGGCAAGTTATCAGGGAGCGAAGCAATAACACCAAGTGTGTCCTGAAGACTAACGGAACAGTGTAGGCATCACCCTGAAATAACATGAGATAAAATGACTCCCAATAAGACAAAAACATAATATATTTTAACAAGGCAGAGGCTGTTCCTAATCCCATTCCGAATAATTTTTTACTTTCTCCCTAGAATGTTTTTTTTTTTTATATATTTTCATCCTGAAAGAGATTACCAGGACAGAAAATTTTTGCCTGAACAGATAAACCTCTGCAAAACTGCAAGTGACTGCAAAAGGAACTTAAAATGAGATGTGTCATGCATTCCTATGACTAGGAACCATTGCAGTGCCTACGTCCATTATGAATGAGCATGAATCATTCCTCACTTGTTTGCGATGAAAATATGGCTTTAGAGAATTGAAATGTCAATTTCAATAAAGTCAGGATTTACTAAACTAAACAAACTCATTTTCTCCCTTGCTCTTTAGAATTGACCAATAGTTTTCTCACTTTGGACTTGTCAAGCTTTTCCCCCCTATGTTTCTAAGTTCCTCTTTTACAGCTTAATATCACACACATTAATTTAATTTTTAAAAGTCAGAGTATACCGGTAGGAGTCCAAGTCAATACTGTTAGCTACATACCCAGAAAGTCTGATAATTTTAGAAGTTTTTGGGGTTTGTTTGTATACCTGAAAAAAGTTTAGCCGAAAAAACTGAAGAACCTCCAGGATTCAACCATTTGACTTCAGCTGATCTGCATGTAAAGCCTGAGAATAACATCTTGGAGACGAGTTCAAAAACATATTGTGAAGCCATGGATAATATTTCTAGATGAACAAGTAGCAACATTCATAACAGCCATTTAAATGTGCACAAAAAGGAGTATATGGCTTCTGCTGGCTTATGGGAAAGTATAACTAAAATAATAAATAAAAACTTACTGTATTCAAGCTGGGATCTACCTGTGAGCTGCAGAAGATAATCCTCATTACTATAGATTCTCTGAGCGGTGAACGAAAAACCCATGATATCTGCATGTGCTGTACCAACACATTACGCACTGCAGCTGTATGAAACAATGGAGCTATCAACAAACATGACATGGGTTAACTGAAACCAGAATTTTGCATTCTCTTCTTTTAAAACAAGAGGGACACCAGGGATCTTTTTTTATTTTATAAATCAATAGCTTTATAAACATACAAATAAACCAAATATATTATATTTGTTCTGAAATATCATTTCAAGGTTTTACACTAAAGATTATTTTCAGTTTAGAGCTGAGTTTAGGAAACATTTAAAACTCAAAACACCCTAATTACAAAAACATATCAGCTTGATTTTCCTATCTTATTCTGTAAGGAACACTATCAAATTTATAATCAGATCCTTAGACTGAAGGAAAGCAAAGTAAACAAAACACAGGGTAGAACATGAAACTGATTTGTAAGGAGTCTGAAACACCTTTGTTTAGACAAGATTCAAAGTTACAAATCTTTATTTCCTTTGATTGGGGAAACTTCCAACTAAATGTTGACTGTCATTCCACACAACACTTTGACTTTAAGCACACAAACCTATTTCACCAGAGATAATCAAAGTGCAGGGATCAAAGTAATTTTACTGTCTAGCTCTCATGGAAATAAAATGCTTTACTGAATAGGGGCCTTTATAGCTGGACTCTCTTCCCATCAAAATACACAAGGTCAGTGATGAACTGTGAAAGACCAGGGAATCCAAACTAGATGCTTTTAACAATGTTAATGAAATTAAACTATACTGAACTTAAAATCAAATCTACCAAATATTAATGGTTCGACCCAGTGGTTGCCCTCTCTTGAACACAGTTTGGTATGCCAACTCTCCTCAACCACTTCTCTTTCCATGGAAGTACTCTTGTTGCCATTCACACAAGAGAATGCGTCTTCATTGCTCCTAGTTCCAACTAACCTCTGGAAATGCCTATTTTACAAGTTTATTCTGAATTCAGAACTGAAGTGATTAGAAAACAGACTTAATTCAAAACCACCAGCAAAAATCACTTTAGAAGATAAACAAATAAACGACAACTTGCTACAAAACAGAGCATTATAATTTTTGTAATCCAGACACCTTGGGCTCAATGTTCTTACTGTTTACACCAACATAAATCAGAACTGACTCCACAAAGTTACTCAAGTGTGTAACTGCTTTGGACAAGAGGTAAGAGCCTTTCAATACTCTTTCCCATCATTGGCCTACCAAATAACAACATCCCATATCTTCCTGGCAGGATTCTAGAAAACCAAAAAGCAGAATGGTAAACACACAAATTAATAACATTTGCCACTATTATCCAGCTAATGAATTACAAGGAACACTAGTGGTGGGCACTGTAGCAGAGTTTAAAGGAGGTGTCCGATAGTTACAGCAGTAGGTTTCAAAGACAGAGGACTGAGAGATCCCCTACAATTAAAACATTATTAGTAATCTAGCTGATTTCCAGATATCTTCGAAAACATTCTGAAAACAGCCTTAGGAAGTCAAGACCAGTGGTGAAAATCACTTGATATGATAAACAACTAAGCTACAACTCTGTATACAACAGAGCTTTATAAGTGAGTTAGTTCTTAGTAAATAACTGGAAGGGAGCTGTAGCTGTTAGAAAGCCAGTTACAAGAAAAATTGGTGTTGTTTTCCAATTGTTCCCATGGATTTTATCAGGCAGCACAAATCAGTTACGTGGAAGTCTGTCCAAACTGAGGTGGTTTTTTGTTTGTTTGTCCCACTCCTCCTGTTCTTTTGGAGCAGCAATTGGCTGGACTTCTTTCCCCACACCAAGTCCTATATAATGGACCAGGTTTTGCTGCCAGACACACTTCTGTGAGGCAAGGACAGCTCCAGCACGTGCTTCCTCACAGGGCTGAAAGCAGACTCATGCCCACCGCCTCAGTCCAGAAACAATCCTGTAATGCTCTGAAGGACCAGTGTAGGCTGGAAAATTTAATGAAGAATCACCTTTCCCCTCAAACGTTACCTCTCACTTCATAGATGTGACCATCATTAATACAGGAATCTCTCGTGAAGCCCAAGAAGTTACACTGGCCTGACAGCAGTGCTGGGGACAGGCTTAAAGTGTCCATGAACAATATTTTAATAAAAAGATTCATTTTTAACTCATTTTCCTGCATCATCTTCCATTCCAGTTTCTCTGCAGTTGTCCTTGTGGCCCATTTTTTAGGCAGTTTCTGGACTCCGTGTATGTGTAAAGACCACTACTTGCAACAATCTCCATTAGAAAATACTTATCTCTGACAAATCACCCACTCGTCTGTTTTCCCCTCAGTGTCCTTTTAGCAGGCAGTTAATGAAGTTAGCAGCAGTGACCCTTAAAGTGACACTTATAGAGTACTCATTGCTAATACATTGCTCACAGTAATTCTTCCAAGCAGAGATGACAGGGAAGGAGTGGCAAGGACTTCTCTGTTCTGATTTGTGTTTTTTTCTAAAGCAGATTTTAACGAAAAAATGAGGGTTGCTTCAGTGTTTCATGAGTTCCCATTCTCTACTGACTTCATCCTTCCTCCTTTTCTCACTCAAACCTAGGCTGCTTCTAGTCTGGCTGCATCAGCAGGCTGGCTGGGGCAAGCTCGCAGGGCTCCCTTTCCAGCCGGGGCTTGGGGTGGATGCTCCAGGGAGCCTGGGGAGGGCCCTTTCCCGCTCCCATGGGCTGACACGATTTCTCACCAACAGGAACCTCTTGTCGACAGCCTTGTTCTTTCTCCTCTTCCGCCAAAGTCTCTGCTGCTTTGTCGGATGTTATAGGCTGTTCTTCCACTGGAGAAAACCGATATGTATTACTGAAAGCCATTTGAGAAGCTTCACAACAGCTAAGCTAAAAGAAAGCTAATGGCAGCTTTGAGAGAGGAAAGCTATGAAAGGAAGCACAGAATCGGGTTCAGAAAATTACAAAACCAACTCATGCAAAAGAACAAAAAAAGAGGCAAAGTCAAGAACTTGCTTCAGATTTTAAGAAATTACTTGTCCTAGGCAAATTTCATGGTTTTCTGTTTTAATACATAAGAACAGGAAAAAGCATGCCCATGACAGGAAGACTACCTGCCTGGCAAAATTAAAGCCCCTGCTCCAAAGTCAAAAGGTCTTAGAATTATTCACTGGCATGGTATAAGAACTTTCTTTAACACATTAGAAAAGACATCAGGTTATTTACCAGTCTTGTTGTCTAAAATGGTTGAATCACTTTTGCTAAAATTTTCAACTAGAAAAAAATCAGACACCTGTCATGGGAAATTTCTGTTCCAATAGCTGCATCTGATAAAACTATAAATGAAAACAGAGCCTCCTAATGGGAAACATCAGGCTTCCTTTGCTGGACAATACAGTTCTACACATGTTCACAATATAAGTCCAACCAAGTAAATGTAAGGCATATTTTCTACTGATGAATAAAGTGACTTCCCAACATATGTCTAAGGACAGGATGGGCAATTTTGAAAATCTTGCAAGATGCCTGCCCATTTGAGTATTCTCAAATATTTGTCTTTGCATATTTCTAAATGACTGATGCAAACCGGGTTCTCTAGTAACTTCTGTAGTTAGGAGGTATATATGGTAAATAAGACAAATGGTTAAGGATATCAGTCTTTCTCCATCAGTTCGCACCATCTGAGCAATTAGGAGATTCAGTTGCCATCTATAAGGCAGCATTTCCTAAAACTCAGAGTGGTCCAGCTGGTAACCTGTGGGCCATGGAAACCTGTTGTGTGCTTCTGTGCTGCCTGCTGCCTTTGCACCAGGGATGGGAAGCACATCTCCTTCATTCATCTCATCTTTGTTAAGCACCAAACGCTCCCCAAGCAGTCAAACACCTTCTTTAACACAAAAAGCAGAACTGCAGTTGCTGCCACAGGGAAAAAGCTTTCTGGGGAGACCTGGAGTCCTCACACCATTTCAGTTATCCTGCCTGAATGAATAAGGACTGTCAAAGGATATCATTCCACAGATACACATTTCCCATCAGTATGATGGGCATAGCTTCCCTTGCTATGAAGCAAACCTGTGAAGTTCTATATAAATGCAAATATATTATATTATTACTATCATGAGAATCATCTGGCTTCTTATGAGTGTGAAAGCACTGTTGTAGTGTAATTTCTCATGAATAATCTGCAAAGTGAAGGACTGAATTGTCTCTTCACAGCAATACAAACATGGCTTCTGCTGTGCACAGCAGCCTTAAACAGGCCAGAAATATAATTTTGATTTCTCTGTCTCTGCTGGAACAAAGGTGAGGAGAGATCTAATAAGGAAGGAAATCCTACTCACCATATTCTGAAGGACAGGCGGGATGAGGATCTGCTGTCTCACACTCAATTAGATTAACCGCTTTAGTCTCCAGAGAACTGTTACACTCCTTAACAACTGCAAACTGCAAATACATACAATATGCACAAAATACACAGAGCCCAAATTAATATAAAATGAACTGGTTTTCTGAAACCCAAGAGGCAAACTAGAAGGGCCACACACTCCAACCACAGCAGGGGGAAAAAGGTCATCCTGGCTTCTGGGATGACCCTTCCCCTGCAGATAATTAAACATGTGAGTTGATGACAGCCCTGGTCTTTGGAAAGTGCGCAGTCCCAGTCTAGTAAAGAACTACCCATTCTCTTGCCTTGCAGATCAACCTTTCCAGATGCAAGAACAAAAGTTCATGAAAATCAACCCTCTCCATAGTACTGAGCGCCACTTTTAAAGTATTAAAGAGACCCGCAACCAGACAGCAGGAAACCCTGTCAGACACAGGGAAGGAAGCGAGCCTCCCTTTCTGGCTCTCGGCACCACCTGGGCGGTGCAGTTCCGTCGTCTCGCAGTGACAATGGAAGTGACACCTCGGAAGCAGAAGACGGGACCCTCTGGGGGAACGGGCTGAAAAGACCAGGGGGAAAACAGAAAAAACAGGGGTAGAGGAAAGCGATGTGAAGCACTGTGCTGAAATAGTATAGAGGGAAAGAGGGAAACCCAGTAAAGAGGGGATGTTTAAAGAGCAGAGACAGGGAAGAAGACAAAATGTCTGTAAATAACATGTTACAACAGAAGGACTGACAGATTCAGTGGTCCAGGTGGATAATTGGTGGATTTATGTGGATAGATCACAGATGTAGCAGGTGTGACTCTTTAGGCATCAGTTCATTTACATAAAAACTGTAGGCTTACAGCTGCTAACCCACATGTGACAGACCCCCGGAGGAGATTCAGCTACACACAGTTCTGCAAAATATCTTTGACTGTGCAAAGCAGAACACTTGCTGGATGAAAAGTCTCAGAATAGCATCAAAATCCAGGCACGTGCAGAAGTTTACCAAGGCTTACATATCCCTAGGACAAACCTAGCCTGGCTTACAGAACTCTAATATTAATGTGAAAAAATATGCAGGCTAATGCTCAGCTAAATGTAGCCTCACCTGGCAGAATAGAAGTAAAGGGAAAAGTGAATGACACTTGGACAATTCATAGGTATAGTTTCAGTTTCATGATACCTAGCATTTGATATGTGTGATAGCATAAAAGCTTGTTATCCTCTACATTAACCTGGATGGGCAAGAACAAGAAAGTCTTTGCACTCCCTTCCCCCAGTCTCACAAATGAGCAGTAGCACTGTGGGCGAGAAAAGGAGTGAATTTCATGAGCTCTTTACAGTTACTGCATACACATCATCCAGTCCCCATATGAAGTCCTTCATTACAATTATTAATGCTGTGTAAATCAATAGCACCCAAAAACCTATTCCAGTACCTTAAGAGTTGAGGAGCTATAGAGTTTTCTGTCCCCGATGTAGTATAATCTCTTTTTTTACATAAAGCTCCTCAATAATCTACTATAAGTGAACAGCAGAAACGGACAGCTTCCTGCTGTTTTTTGGCAACTCTACAGTTTCTAACCTGAGTGCATGCATGCATGAAGCCCCAGTGAACTTAATACTCAATGGCCACATCAGCACAGAGAAAATCACATGCATGAAACCACAGGAATCCATTACTGTGTAAGCAGCAATAATTAGCAAAGGGTCAGTGATTTCCTCTTCCAGCCTGCAACAAGCCATTTGCAATAAATTACTTTATTAATGTATTTGATGTCTCTCAATGCAAGAGTGCATGGCGAAAATTTAACATGAGTGTGTAACAGATGAGTAGGTTGGATTTGTTTTTGTTGATTCAGACCATTGATGAGCTATCTAATTATTCCTATATTCAGCAAAAATGTCAGTGACCACCAGCATTAACTGTGGGGACAACAGCAGGTGGGGACAGAGCTGATGAGCTGCAGGCCTCCTAGAGCACTGCTCCCAGGCAACGAGCTGTTCTCTGCCCCAACAAATGTTTCTGATTTTCCCAGCCTCAGATATTTTGCAAGCTGTGGGTTTTGTCTCTGCTGTGAACAAAAGATGGCATCGCCACGATTCAGCACATTTGCTGTCCAGTACCTGGAGGAACAAAGTGTTGGCAATAAAAGGTCCACAAGAGTATGCAGTTGACCAGCTAAGGAACAATATTTCGTAACCAGGGTCAAGTCAATTCAGTACTCCCAACATATGTTTGATAGTGTGTTTCAGTGGCTACCCGCTCACAAATCCTGCCAGACACTCAATCTAAACCATTTGTGAGGCCTTCTTTGGGTTGATTAAAAATCCTTGGATTTGCACTATAAATATTCCATGATATTCAACCCCTCAAACAGACTCCCAAGTAGAACGAACTCATCTCTTTCTGGACTCAAAGATTTGGAGCAGAGTCAAACTTCAGTCCGTTTAAAGTCAAATTCTTTTGTGACTGACTACTACGCACATGGTTCTTGTACCTTTCCAGCTATAGTTGGGTGTGGAAGGGTTTAAAACACTGCAGTAATACCTATACTAGAAAAACACGTGTGTAGTTACCCCAGTAAGAAGGTATGTGCTTTACTAGAGTTTATCGCCAATCCCCTACAAGTATAAACTCTTCCAGTAGTCTTTTCCACTGGCATAACTGTGCTTGTTTTGAAGAGTGTATGCTGCTTAGCTAATGGAATGCTACCTGGACAAGTATGGTGATATCTGCATTACAGCAGCTTATTCAGAGCTGAATGATACATGTGTGCAGACAAACTCTCAGGGTAAGTCATGCCATTCTGAGAAAGGAGTCTCAGACTGGGCACAGAAGTAGCCACAGATGCCAATTATGTCACTTTTACCAACTGCAAGTTTCAACTGCAATCACCCAGCAGTGTAATGTCATTTTAATGCCAGTGAGAATCAGGTCCTTAGATCAGATCTTATGGGGCCAAATTCTCTGATGCAACTTCAAAAACAACAGAAACAGACCAGTACCACCAGATCATGATGGCATTTCTACCTACACCAGTGCAAAATTGGTATTTTATATTCCCTCCCAAACTGCTCGATAACATCCTGGTTGTTTTTCTTTACAAGGCAGCAGCCTCTAATACAAAGACATTTAATTTCATCAACCCCCAAAATAAAGTTCAACATCTCATGTAGCACACACAATACTTGGCTTCCAAGAAGCCTTTTTTACAGAGGGCATACTTTCCTGTGAAAATAACTCTGTGATATGCCATGTCATCACATTGCCATTTCCTTAATTTAGAACACAGTTCTCCAACTGTTGTGTTCAAAGCTAACAATAACACTGGCTAATGGTTGCAATACATCCAGGCAGCTGTGAACTTTGAGGGATAACAATGAGGTAAGATGAACTAGGGTTCACAGCAAAGCACTTGATGACTTTAGCAGTTATTTAATATATTTAAGATGTGAATTATTTGATGGATAATCTCAAGTGGATCCCTAACACTCTTTGATCCTTCCTGCTTCCCTCTCCACTCCACATTAATATAGTTACCCGAGGCTTGTTGCTAGTAGGTGTCACGTTCTCATTGTCAGCGCGGCTGCTGGCATCTCTTATCGCTTCTGCATAGAGATTCTTCTTATACAAGTTTTGACTTCTGCAACAGAAAAAAAGCTGAAACAAATTATTTTGCTTTGGGAGCAACAGATGCTGCTTCTTTTCACACATTATTCTATAGGTATTTACAGAAGGGACATATATTTTGTTTTCTTTCATTGGTTTGATAGGCTGTATTACTGTCAATTACTGCACAGTGGTTAAAACAAACAGCTTGTCAGAACCAGAAGTCAGTAAGAAGTGAACAAATGTTTGTTCTAATGTGCCATCTATAAAGGGTCATTCATTAGAAAAAGCAATAGGCCTCATAATTTTAACTACCCCCTTCCATTTTCTTATATTATTCCATTTATAGTACATTCCTCTCATAAAGATTTAGGTTTCAGCCAATACAATGAACAGCACTTGTGGGTGAAGCTCAGAAATAAAAATCTGACTGTATTTTTGTACACCATGGATAGTTACAATTATGGAAGTCACTTCTACGTTCACCTGAATCATTTATGAAAAACAACAATTTCAGAAATTACTATGAAATAAACAAACTGAAAGCCTCAAAAAGGTTGGAACTAAGACATTTCCAGGAAAAAGTACAACTAAGAATTAGCTAAAGGGGAAAAAAAGTCAAGAGTACAACCTGGAGTTGGAAAAGGATACGAATAATCAGCTCTAAGTGGGTAGTTCCATAAATTCAAAAATTGTTATTTTTGCAGTTAAACAGCAATCACTTATAAAGCAGTATTAAAAGCCTATATAGGCCCCAACATAGAAAACACAGTCATAAGAAAAAGAGCTCATTTACACTGCTTGAGATCCAAATCAGTACGTCTTTACTGACTTTACATACACGTTTTTTCTCCTGCTAGGCATCAGCTAACAAAATAAATGTTACACTCTTCAAATTCTGAAGTTATAACATCCTTTTACTTGATCTATTTTAAATGAAATTGAATAGACATGTACCAAAGAAAATAGGAATTTTCCTTTTATTTCTACATCACATTCATATATTAACTGGGAAAGTGCATTTGCCATAATTATCATATGTTGCTCCCTTCATGAAAATACAATGTAAATAAAATTTGCTTTTTGCTAGAAACGAGAAAGACCTGTCTCCACCATGGATTTTCTCCCCAGATTCTCTATAACATGTTCCTGTGTATTCAAACATTAAAAAAATAAGTAATTTTTTCCAGTAGGGGATAAGACTGGGACTGCTAATGCAAAATCAAATAGGTGTCAGATCTCAGGGTATATCCACAGAGCAGAAAGCTGAGAAATAAGGTAAATTAGTTCATTTTGACTTTTCCTGACGCTGTGGCAAGGCTGCTGTTCATGTTTTGTCACCTGGATGTGCTCGTTCTGCATTGCAGCTCATAGTGCTGACAAAACTCGAGCCCATTAGTCAAGAGTTATAAAGTCCATTGCACAGAGCTCACACACAGGCATGGTCCTCAGCGGGATGCCCCGCTCAAGAGGATCACTAATTCTACATCTTACTTTACAGCACGCAGAGTATCAGATGCCAGATGGACTTGGCGGGCATGGGAGTCTTCATGTGCAACTGAGCACAAGCAGACAAGGCAGTGAAATCTAGTTGACTGAGCATGGGCAAGAGGCCAAGAATTTCTCAATCCTAATCCCAGTCCTACTGTTGATTTTTGCACAGCCTTGGCCAATTGAGGTGGAGGGATTGTGGGTGTTAAATCTGTGATTCAGATTTTTTTGTTGTTGGAAAAGAGTTGTTTTCTTGCTTCCCAAGGAAGAAAAGAAAACTTGGCATACTATACAGTCAGACTACATAAACCTAACATTAAGAATAACACAATGCTCTTCAGCAGACTACAGTCATTGAACAAACCAACACAATACTTTGGTATTCTTGGCCTCCAGTTCACACATTTTTTTCAAATTGGTAGGCACAGACCTCCAACTTCATTTCCTCCAATTAAAAGGAGATAGGCATCTCCATTTTACAGGGGAAGGAACAGGACTATTACAGTCTTAATCGGTACATTTCAAAATACAGTAGATTACGTGAAAAAGCAGTATAGCAATTTCAACCCAAATACTGGTTTCCAGACTCCAGTTAAATAGGGATTTTAAGTCAGTGGTTTCATTTTGATCTAGTTATGCTCGTAATAGCTGCAGTACAAATTCAGTCAAGCATGTAATTGAAAACTCGTTGTCGAGGTAAATAGTTATATTGATCAAAAGCATTTGGCAAGAAAGAAAGGTAAAAGAAATGACAAAAGAGAGAGGAAGGAAAGAGAATTAATATCTTCACACCTTAAAAGCAGCCACATTCTGGCTGTTTTTCATGACAGTTTATATGACATATATGGGAAATATAAGAATCTCACAATTTGTCTATTCTGCATGTATCATTCCACTGATTAGCTTCTGAATCCCAGGTCATGAGAACAAACCAGGCTGTGCTTAGCTTTAAATATGGACCTCTACCATTAGTTAATAGAAAATAAGAAACGTGGCAGCTTCTCTATTATAGACTAAATATGCTAGGAACCATTAAATAAGAATGGAAAATACTAGCTTCGATAGTTAACTTCTTTTGTAGCTTAACTTTTTATGCCTAGGAGAGTCTAATTTTAAAATTAACCTAAACCACAAACAAAACCTCTGCACATGGAGAGCAGGTCAGCATGCAGCAGGAGACTCTTGACTTGGCTGCTGTCTGGCTTTTTGTTTGTTTACTTTTAAATATAAATATGCATTTAAAGAAGAGCCTCTGAGAACAGTTATCTGCCAAGGTCATGGCCAAAAGACTCTAACTTATTAAATGCTGAATACTTTCCAGTCCAAGGGACATCGATGACATTTAATTTCACATCAGACTGGGTTCTTAAATAGTGACTGTAGGGATTCTTTTTGCCATAAGAAGTATCCCAAACCTGCACAATTCATTACAGCCATGGTAAATGCCAGGGAGTACTTTTACAACAGATGTGCCTTAGGCTCACATCCCTGATTTTACTCTTTCTGCTGCCAGGAAAACTGCTTTCATGTTCATTGCTGGAGGCATCACTGTGGAAGTTTGCTATTGGAAGGTTAGTACACTGCTTTTCTCAATGGCAAGGAAACTTTCAGGTGCCACTCTACACTGAAAGGGAAGCAAAACCAAACTAATGGGATAGCTAGTAGAGAAGAGCCAAACCCTACCACGACAGTTTCAGACTTCTAGAGCTCTTAAGGGAAACCAAGGAAGAAGTAAATAGCATGCTCCTGAACTCTCTCATGAATACAAATTATGGCTCCTCTTCAAAGCTAATAAGGTCTGTTCTTCCACCCCCCAGACACATCACTCACTAAAACCAATGTGAGTACTGCAGGCAAGGGACATGCCAGAACTTTCTGAATCATTCACAGATCCAATTGCTGAAAAGCAAAAGAGTAGCAAGGATTTCCACCAGCTGAGGAACAGCTCACATTCTTTGCCATGAGCCCTCTGTGAAAGTCAGCAGCACCTCGGTCCCTGTGTCACAGGTTCACAGCGCGTGTTCGGAAGCACTACCTGCGGCAGTAGGCAGCCAGGGCCCCCAGCAGTAGCAGGAGGACCAGCACTGCTACGCACACTGTGATGGTGATATTCCGCATCTTCACCCGCTCGGCGTGCTGCTGCTCCCACCACTCCAGATCACTGAACTGGCACCGTTCCCCGACGTAGCCCGTCACGCAGCTGCCAAAAGGAAGTGAGCACACTTTGTAACTGGCGGCAGAGGAAAAACCCCAGATCATCACTTCAGTCACTGTGCATATTGATTTACCATTGGTAACCGCTACGGAAATATCTGGTTGAATTTAGTAGGGGTGAAGACAAAATGACTTTAAAGGAATGGCTGTCAAAACCTGTAGAATTCAATACTAAAAGACTTTTTTTACTGTAAAGCTATTGAATCACCTATAGAATTATACAGAGATATTACAATTTCCAGATTCCAACAGGTAAAGAATAGAAAAAATAATTTTCTCTTAAATCCTGCTGTGCGATTAGTGTTTCCCTAAGATTTTCCATTTAACTTTTTCCAGCAGCAAGCTTCCCTTTCTCTGAAATAGGCCATATAAGACTTACTTGTATTTTCAGAGTGATTTGATTAAGGGAATAAAATTTTAATCTGAATCTTTACTTTAAAATAAAAGATGAATGAAAGTGTTAAAAAAAACCCCAACTCATATGGGTTAGAAATATCTTTATAATTTAGTTTTAATACAAGCTTCTTCTGTAGGCAGTTTTTGTTTATTTGTTTGGTTTTACCACTGTAAAACCCAACATAGAAGTATTTTATCAGTGCATGAAACCCTCAAATCAAAATTACTATAAAGTGAGAAATACATCAAAAAGAATATCAGCCTAGTTTTACTGTCCAACGTGAGAGACATAAAAAAGGAAATAATAAATGTAAAAAATGAAAAGTCTACTCAATTCTTAACAATGTCTCAGCAATGTAGGCTCAAATCCTTCTCACAATTCTTATCAGTCTAGTTTTACTCAAGTCAAAGAGCTAGTCAAATGAGCAAAAGAACCAGGATTTGACATGCAGCAGCTTTTACCTAATGTCCTGAAAACGTTATATCAGCATTCATTATTAAATCAGGCACAAGCACTCTCATTCTGTCACAAATTAGAATGAATATATGTTAGAAGGCAGAAAAAAGCTGATTTTTTAATGTAAGATCACAATAAATTCCAAACAAACTAGAAGATCTACTTTCTAGTGTAAGAGCTTTTATTAATTAAAACACAAATCACATTTGGTATGTGATTTTTGCTACATATTTTTGCTAGATAACATTTTTCCATGACTTCGCTTTGGTATTTAATATATTATAACCTACATGAATGAATGCTGCCATCTAGTGAGAATTCAGCAATGTGAGAATTCAGCAAGGTCCACACACAAAGTGGCCCCCAACAACATGGCTAAGCACAGTTGCTCCTTAATTTTTTAAACAGCTTCCACTTCCAGAACTGAAGAATATGTACATTTGGATTCTTACTATGCACTAATACCTAACAAATAAAACAAAAAAAGATGTGATCCAGTTTGAAAGTTCTGCAGTTGTAGACACTTCAGTTTCAATAGGAGAAACTCAATGAGATGAAAAAAGATAGTTTTCAATGCCCCTAAAATTTACACTAAAAATTCATAACAAATACCAGACATGACCATGAGTCCATCTCCTTGGGCTTTGCCCAAGGGCTTTGCTGAGCTTAGGAAATCCACGGCACAAAGCATCCACTTCATTCCCATGTATGTACATGAGATATACATTCTTTTCATACTCCTGCAGGTACAGAGGTCTGTAGGCATGGGATACTGCTCGTATTTAAAAATAAGAAAGCCTAGGATTTGACAGTGCTTGCAGGAATGGCCTGGTACAGAGGTGTCTGCAGTGCAGTACAAGGAAGATCTGGGGGAATGGTGGGTCAAAGAAACCCTTCAGCACAAAGCTTGCTCTCCTCACTCCAGGATTATACCAGGGCCAATCGAGTCACTGAGACACAGAGGGAGATTTGCCTACTACAGAAGAGCATCCATCCCCTGCACAGGTCCTCACTTACCAGGTGGGACCCCAGGGACAAGGTAGGCATTGGATTTGTCCCACTGGAAACACTGTTATGCTTGATTTTGAAGAAAGATATAACACAGATTCAAATATAATCAAGTTATAAAATTAAACTCCAGCACTAATGGTTTTGAAGAAATGATTACCCCATGGGGCTAGGCTATCACATTGACCAGACCAAGGCTGACTTCTGGAGATAGGAGATTCTCTTTGCTTTTATCAGTAACTGCATTTAGGGAACCAGGAATTAGGCTCCACAAAAATATCGACAGGAGGAAGGAGGTCTCGTTTTTGAGGTCTCATTGCTACTCTCCCTGTTTTTAAGAGGACCATCATGTTGTACCCTTTACTGCCAGGGACCAACACTCTTCAAACTGTAAGGGAAGATGCTGACACCAAGCTTCTCCTCCCTGGTCCGAATCAGAGAAGACAAGACAGAGGTGTCCTCTTCCATCCCAGTGAGTGCTACACATGAACAGCAAGGCCAACAGGGAGGTACAAGTCAGCACGATACATACAGGAGAGACAGCAAGCACCTCTTTCACAAAGCCATGAGCACTAAGTCATTTAACAACTTATCTCACATTTCCAAAGCAAAGAATCGAGTGCTTAGGGAACAAATCGAATCCTACTATTAATTGCAATGGGTGTGAATGGAGTGACCACTTGCAGAAACTTACAGTGATCACTTACAGAAAAGAGCAGAGTCTAATGATAATTGCTAGCATGAGTGATGAACAGATAATTTATGGACACTTCACTGTCTGCACTCAACTGAGCCCTAAGGATACCATTCATCAGCACAGACAATACAAATTTCTGTACTTACTTGCAGGCATAGTCTTGTAGATCAGAAACATAATTGCACACTCCACCATGGAGGCAGTATGACTCATACGAAGGAGGGCATCCAACAATATCACCTTGCACAGGGTGTGTAGAGTATTCATTGCTGACAACAGTGGGGGACACAGTAGATTCTGAAACACAGGATTTCACAAGGACATCTCAAACTTTTGGGCACATTGGCAACGTGATCTTACGAAAGAGTTCCAGAAATTCCAGATAGGAAAGTAGGTAAAAATCTCTAATTTCGACCAATTACTTGTGTTGTACCTATTTGCTTATGTTGCTTATCAAAGTTAGGCACAGAGAACTTTAGATCAAAATACTAAATATGCTTGATTCTAGATTTGCAATGAAAGACCCACAGAGGTTGGCTGCATTCCATCTATTTAGATGTGTGAGTACAGCTCTGAAGAAAAACTGCACTGGCTGTCTAGTTACTTACGCTTAAATGATTTTTGCAACTTATGCAGCTTTAGGGTATGGTAAATCTCTACGACGCATAAAGTACCAGAGTCAGATGTACAGATGAAGGGTGACTGTATTTCACACACTTGGATCTCAGACTGAGAAGTTTTCGCATGCAACTTGTCATTCTTATGCAGATTATTTCTACTTTGCTGCCATTCAGTTGATTGCATCTGTGTGTGACTACAGGTGACATTTTTTATTGTTTCAAGCTAGCTCAGGTACAGACGATAGCATCACTGGGGAAGCAGGGAACTCCATTGACCCAATTCTTCAAAGGTCTCTGTAGCCTGCTCTGAATTGCACACACTGTCACCTACGTAGATATCAAAACTAGCTAGTTTTAAAGGTAGCTCTAATATCTCTGCACAGCATGACCTACAAGTGGCAGACATGCCCTTACAGAAAAGGAGCGCTTTCTTGCCTACTTTGATGCTACAGCAAATCTATAGGTCAGAACCAAACATCTACATGGCAAAGAATTTCTAGCAGTATGGCTTAGCAGAAATGCGCCTAATCACTCTCATACATTTATGGGATCAGTTTTATGACTCACACCAGTTTTATTGCAACATGACCTTCAATGATATTTGTTTTTTAAAATTTCATTTGCAGGAGAACTGCCATGGCAAAGAGCCTGAATGAAAAGGGATGAGTGGTTTTAGTGAACCCCAGGTGTGACTGCATTCTGCAAAGAAAATTTCAGCTTGCTAAAAGAGCTTATTAGGCAAAGCACTAAAACAGTGTGTGTCCTGGTTTCAGCTGGGACAGAGTTAACTCTCTTCTTAGTGGCTGGTACAGTGCTGTGTTTTGGATTTAGTGTGAGAATGATGTTGATAACTCACTGATGTTTTAGTTGTTGCTAAGTAGCGCGTATCTTAAGCCAAGGACTTTTCAGTTTCCCATGTTCTGCCAGCAAGCAGGTGTGCAAGAAGCTGGGAGGGAGCATAGCCGGACAGCTGACCTGAACTAGCCAAAGGGGTATTCCATACCATGGAATGTCATGCCCAGTATATAAACAGGGGGGAGTTGGCCAGGAGGCGCAGATCACGGCTCTGGCATTGGTCAGTGGGTGGTGAGCAATTGCATTGTGCATCACTGGTTTTTTTCCTTCCCCCGCCTCCCTCCTTTTTTTGTCATATTCCTTTTCATTACTATTATTATTATTATATTTCATTATTACTATTGTTAGTATTATATTTTATTTAGTTATTAAACTGTTCTTATCTCAACCCATGAGTTTTACTTTTTTTCCTTTCCTCCTCCTCACCCCACTGGGAAGGGGGAAGGGGAAGTGGCTGCGTGGTGCTTAGCTGCTGCTGGGGTTAAACCACAACAGTGTGTTAACACCCATGAAGACATGGGATCAGACTTACAGCTGAGGGACCTAGAAGGCATTACTTCCAAGTCATGCATCATTTAAAATCATCATTTCCTGAGTGACACCTGAAACTACTGAAAGCTTAAGTAACTGAAAAGGGGGTGGGGATCCTGATAGGTTCTCTACTTTAAAAAGCCATAATTTTCTTCTGTTTTTCTGCAGAAACAGATCTGTGACAATCACACAGTGTCCCACCATCATCAGACAGTCACTTGATCTGGAGTAAAATTCACCCCAATGAAGAGGGCTAACAGAGAGTAAGACAATGATTCACTCAGCTCCACATTTTCAAAGAATGCTGCTATCACGTTGAGGCACTGAAATGAGAGTCAGATAGTCACTAGTGCTGAACCCTCAGCAGCTCCCTTCATTAAATTGGTAACCACATTTTCTAAAGTGTTTCAGAACCCTTTTGAAAAATTAGCCACTGGATCTGAAAGACTAGCTTATTCTGAAGAATTAAATGGGACTTAAATTATGTGCAGTTCTTGTGCTAGCCTTCTGCAGAGGCAAAGAAGGCACAGAGAGTTTGAAAAATGACACAAACTGAAATCACCTCCAAAAATGTTACCTCCAAGGAGCATTTACTTCTGCTGTTGATTGTAAAGGCTGTTAGACAGATGTGTCATTACATTCAGATGGTAAAAATTAGCATTGAACCTTAATGTAGATATTTCCAAACTAAACTCGGATCTGGTCTCCTTAGCCCACCTTAAAACAGCCTCCTAAAGCAACGCTAAATGGATCCACCAGCTGCCCAGTATGTCACTATACAGGGTTTCCTTAATTTCCAGGTATAAGAATTTATCCAAGAGCTAAGGGCCACTTCATTTTAATTGCTCACTCCGTTTACTCACTGCAACCGATGCCAGTTCCAGAAGCATCATCAGCACACAAGCAAGTGAAGTTTCCTTCTGTATTTGTGCAGGTTATGTTCTCTCCACAGGTGTGGGACCCCATCTTGCACTCATCAATATCTGTCACCCAAACAGTCTGCAGTTAGAAGAACGAAATGCCTCAGAGCATCGGTTAAAAGGGCAGCAGTTGCGGCATTGCAGTCTCCTGGTAGTGGGGAAAAACACCAAAGACTTTCCCTCTGCAAATATGCCTTCATGGAAAACGTAAAGGAAAAGCAACCAGCACACTTTCTATGCCAAATAATCACAGCCTCCCCAGCCTCTCAGAGCATGCTATGCTGCTGCAGAAGCTCTCCACAGGGAGAAGGAAGGAAAGGCTTCCTCATGGAATGTAATGAGTACAGTAGAGTTGAAGAGAAGACTTATTTGTACTAGATATATTCTCCTGGCATTGCTAGTCATAGCTTGCACCCTGGATGAGTATTAGAGTACTGTCAGTTGGCATTCTTGCATTAAAACAGCAGAAGGGTTTGGGAGTGGGGAGTTGCCCACCCCTGTACCACTCACCTGGTCCAGCCTAAACAAAAAGTTTAGACAGAATGAAAGGGTCTAGAAACCTACAGGTTTATCCAGCTTGTGTAAACACTTAAATGAAGTGAGCCTCTGAATTGCTATGAAGCGGCTCCCTGATTACAAGAGTTTCCAGGCTCAGAGCCTGTGTTAGGCTCATATATACCTCTCACCCACATCCTGCTGCACTCCCTCACCCTGCCTCCACACCTTCTCCAGCACAGCCCATGGTGGCAGCTCCTGCCAGGCTGGCACTCACCCCCCGGGCTGGCACCTGCATGGTGCTAAGTGCCTAAGCACCCCCCTCAAAGGTGGGAGAGTTTGGGAGCCTTTGATTCATTTTATGAACTCTTAGCAGAATATATGTGCCAGATCTATTTTGGGGAAACAAAATCACAGATCTACCATCCCAATTTGTGTGAAATTATTGCTTAAACCACTGGGACTTTTTCTACAGTAAAATTAACAGGATCTGGCTCAAAACAGTATAGAAAATTCAGAGCACTTTTAAAAGCAAAAATACAAGAACAAAATTGTTTCCGCATATTCCAAGAAATGTGATTTCAACAACACAACATAAATTCATCTTGTACCATGTCTGGATGTACTGACACATTTCTGGACACTGCATGCACACAGGCGTCTAAAACTGAAGTACAAAACCAGTTTCTGTTTTTTATAGTACATTTCAAGTCATCAAACACAGAATTAGTTTCCATTCTGTTTACATCATAACAACATTGCATCATTTATAAAATGCTTTGAAAACATATCTTACCATATTCTGAACGTAAAGACTTCAGGAATATAATAGACTGTTTTTCAATAATAGTGGTAGGTACCACAATCGTTCTAGCTGAGCAAATATACCACAGACAGTGAGAGCCCAGGGCTGCCTGGGGACATGCCTTGTAGGTGGTGCTGGGACAGCAAGAGGAGCTTGTCACTTCTGTCTGCACTTCCAAACATCCTTAAAGACACGAGCTCTGGATCTCTGACCACCGTAGGCAGACTACATTCTCGAACCTCCTGCCTCTGATACTTTCCACACCCTGCCCATAATAATGATATTGTTCTTAATTTTTCAGTCATCCATATCTGTGTCAAAGAACCAAAGTCCAGTAAAGACTGTGTAAGAATTGAGTCAAATTAAATGGGCTTTGAATTAGGCTATAAAGGAAAAAGGAAAAAGAAAAGGACAAAAGAGAAGCCAAGACTCTCATAAAGCTCTGAACAAACTGTGTGCTAGTCAAATATTGGGGGGAAAAAGCTTCCTGTTCTTTCATATTTACTGCTAAAATGGATTAAAAAATTAAGAAATGTAGGGAATGAACTAAAGACCTGGCATTAGAGCTGGATGGGAAAATCAGTGGGTCTGATTATTAACAAGACTGTATGTGTACTCAAGTTGTCAGTGTCAACACCTTGAGCCTCATGCCTATTAAACAGACCTGGAATTATTTGATGAGTATTATGACACACTCAATACCTGCTTTCGTTTATATTCATGGCAACGATTTCCAATAAAGCTCTACTGCTTCACCTCCACTTCCCTCCTCCCCTTCACTCTTCCTCTCTCTCCTGCTGTAGCCACTAAAGAGAGCGCAAACACTGAGAGGAGGTATCCGCTGACAACTACAGGCTTTGCATATTGATCAGTTGCTGAGGTTGCCACACTTCAAACAGGAAGGAAAGAATCAAAAAGGAAGAAATAATAAATGTCAACTGTCTGGAGGAGGCACTACCACTGCCACTTCCACTGCATTCTTACCCCTACCAGATTTTTCAAAAAGAACCAGAACAGCTCATTTGACAGCGTCACAGTTTGATGCAAGGCTAGCCCAAATCCTAAGACATGTCTCTTGCTCATTCATCCTGCCCTAGCCTTCCAGACACAGCACAGCCCTCACACATGCCCATACCGTAGCAATGGACTCCGTCTCCAGTGTAGCCCTCCAGGCATTTACAGACATAGCCCCCTTCCGTATTGATACAGCCTGACACATTTCGATTACAGCGGTCCATATTTACAGCACACTCGTCAACATCTGTGAGACAAAACAAGGAGACAGGACACATGGGTCATGAAACCATCAGGTAAATCAATAAAAAGAAATGTCTACGTCATGAATCTCCCTCAGACTATGCTGTCACTTGTCATTTGTGCATCTGAAGCAAATGGGAGAAGGGCTTTGGGGTCTTTTCTTGGTATGAAATTTGATGGGGATGTTCTAAAGATCCTAAGACAGTCAACCAGCTACTTTCAACTGGAGACCTAGATGTTCCACAAATACCACTTGCTTAAAAAAAAATCCTGTTTGGAGGGAATGATCCTATTCAAAACTAGCCTTGTATTCTTAAACCCTACTGAGAGAGAAACTTTGTTTTGAGAAAGAACACATAAGCTTAAAAAAAAAGGTACCACAATGAAAAAAACAATTTACACCCATTTCACCTTCCAATTGTTTTTTTTCCTTTTCATAGCAACATAGACTCCTGTGAGTCTTCATGCTTAGCCACCAAATGGTAAATTGTTCTGTTTCTAATGCCTTCCTGTCTTGGCCTTTATGAGAGAACAAAGTGTTTCCATTTATGCTGTATGCAAGTCCAAAAACTTGAAGACCACTCTGAGCAATGTGTTGTCTGATTGTTAGAGTCTCTTTCTACTGCTAGAAAGAAACCAGAGCAGCACTTTTATATAAACATTACATCAGGAACACTAATTTTTAAGAGATTCCTTAATACATACTTCTAAATTATATATCAGCTATCATGTCTATGGACTGAGCTTTTATAATGAGGCAATTTTTACAAATAAATACATTATGCTTTTATTCCTATTATCCCTGTTATTGCTTGTTAATATTAATAGGATTAACACTCATGACTCAGGGGAAAATAAGGCATGTGATAATTAGCCATTTCATCTCACATGCTCTCTGCTCATCATCCCTTTCAAAACAAGCAATACCATTGACCTTTCTGTGATGGCTCACGCAGCAGTGCTGCCAATGTGAGAAAAGACAGATTTTCTTCTTCTCTCCCAATCGACAGTTTTCCAGAAGGTTGTATTAATGTCTTTTATTACCATAGCATGATTTCCCCTTCCTGGTAAATCCTTTCAAACACTGGCACACAGCACCATCTTCCAGCAAAATACACTGTGCATTGACATCACATTCTAGTGCAGTGCAGTCATCTTGATCTATAGCATAAACAAAAACAAAAAAAACCACTAGATGCATTTGGACAGATCAGAGGAGATACTGTATATAAAAAAAGCCCACCAACCAACTGAACAAAATCTAACAACAAAACCAGAACACAGAGTCAAAGTTTGAAATGTAGTTCTCCAGGGTTAATGATGACAAGCCAATACAATCATTAGGGCTGTTGTCTTTGTCTAGACGGAGTTGAAGTGTCATTTAGTATCAGGATTTCTGAATATTGTATGCAAAACCTACTGTACAATTTAATGATCTAGTGTCATTGAACATATGTAGAATTCAATGGGTTTACTGCAATTTAAGTTCAGAGGAACTTAATATATTTATAAAATCTAAGGGAGAGACTTTCACAAGTGTTCCAAATTAGAAATGTTTGTTCTCTAGACCTGGATAATATTATCAAGTTTTGTTGACATAGTGAAGGAACATGGAGACAAAAACCAAAAAAGCAGTGCTACCTGGCATAGTTGCATAGACCCAACTTCTTATAAGAGGGTTAGGAGCATGAATGCCACCAGTCTTGACATTGAGCCTTTCTTCCTTTAAGGCCTATGATTTCTTTCTGTTCTATAAACCTGTTCAGAGCCTCACAGTAAATAGAAGGAAGACAATCATCAGACTCTACCTGATACCATGATTTCAGCCATCAACAAAATGCTGATTTTCTGCTTTTCCCCACTGTCCATATCCTTGAATATCCCACTGCTTTTTGTGCTCCGAAGTAAGGTCTCTGGTGTTGGCATCGGCACTACCTCCTTGTGCACAGAGACGCTTCCTGAAAAAGACAAGAAAAAAGTGACACAGACTATTTAAATCTACTGAACTAACTTTCTGATTTTCTATCACTTGTCTACTTTCCAATAATCATGGTGGTTTCCTTTTAAAGTAAACATCAGTATCCTCCCAGACTAGCCTGTTTCTGGCCTCAAATTATTCCTAAGACCACTCACTGGTGGGTTTTCTCAAATACAAAAGACAAGGAATGCAACTCATCGCTCACAATACTTGTCGGCACTGCACATATCTCTCTTACTGCTAATATGCCAAGGGACAAATTACAATGATCAGACAACATGTTATTGTCCCAGGACACCACCCCAGTGTTTTCATTCTTCAGAGAAACCATCATTCATTATATAGAGCAAGGTGAATATTTTCCAATGCTATCTGTCAGGATCCTCAAGGGTTTGGGGAAGGTTTTTGTTGGAACTGGAGGATTGTACCTGCTGTTGTGTTGGAAGCATCCAGAGCACGACAGGTTTTTCCATCTTGAGTTTTCCCAAATCCTGGATGGCACATGCAATGGGCAACTCCAAAATTGTTTTCACAGATCTGATCACAGCCTCCATTCTCATGAAGGCAAGGATTTGTCCCTAATGCAGAAAAACAGGCAACTTAACAAGCTGCTTCTTCAGTCAACATCTCTTTTTAGCTGTGCAGAGTTGAAGCACTTGGAAAAAGAATAAGGACTGACAAAAACTAGAACATTTTTTTTTTTTAATTAAAAACAGATGCATATAGTAAAGCATAGATATTATCACCTAGCCTCTGGCAGGAAAGCAGATTCGCATACTCTCCATCTAATAAATGTATCACTTTTTAAAAAATTTCCTTTATTATTTCTCCTTTAATATTTAGAGTCCTAACACTCCCTGAAAGAACATTACAAGAGCATAGGCAACCCATGCTTACCTTCTCTCAATCCTGGTCTACTGAATTACTTTTTTCTGCTTACAGGGAGATTGTTCCCAACAGAAAATCAAATTATTTGATCTAAAACTAATAAATCTTACAAAATATTTCTCCATGTCATTTGTTATTATTTATGTGTGTGAGGGGTGCTAATAAACTAGGATAAATAGGAATTAGAAGACTATAGTAGCCTTGTGGCAATTGATCAGCATCTATTCTTGGGCACGATCATAAATATACAAAATCTGTTTGCGTTCCTGGAACACATGCCCAGATGATGCTTTCAATAAATGCCAGTCTGACTATGCAAGGCCTTTTAAAGAGTCTGCTTCTAAGAAGATAATCCTCTCCCCAAGGACATCTATTCTACTGATATCAGTGAACAAGAGGAGGCTGGAAGGGAATGGCTGCTTAATTTTTGCAGTATACCTGGTTTCGCCAAAGGATGAACTACAACCATTGATGAGGGTCTCAGCATGCTGCCTCGAAGACGTACCCTGTTTTGGCCGGTCTTCTTGTCCACCCTCATTAGTGATGGCCTAGCCCAGTCAGAAAACCAAAGGTGATCCTCAAACACTGCTACATCAAAAGGGTGGCCTACAAAGAAATTAGATTTCTCATTTCCACATCTGTAGAACATACACAAGAAACCATGTAAATAAAAGCAGTATCTGCATACAGGTCTACTTCTAACACAGTGGCATAGCTATAGCCAGTTGTTCACTTCGATGTCTCATGGGGAAGGATAACTGTCCATGAATGACAGACCATGGGCACATGTTACTTATGCTCTTAGCAGAGGAGGCCATGACACTTGCCTGGCTCAGTACAGTCTCTATACTGCTGGTGACCTCCAACTAGATCAAGTTCACAAGATGCTTCTACCTCAGACATCATCATTTCTTGAAGCAGCATTGGGACCAGCCTTTCAGAAGTGGAGTACCTCCCTCCTTTGCCAGTAAGCGGCCCATCTCAGAGCTGCTGAGGTATACAGCTCCTTTTGCAGTCTTCACATAACAGGGAGGAGAGGAGCTCATGGCATGTGTTGTCCTGCATAAGTGTACTGGCACGGGGCAGCCTGGTAGCTACAGACACTATAGCCACTGACTCATGGTAGGACCCCAAAGCCAGTGTGTGGTCTCTGCAAGTGCCAAAAGTACACACAAGTGCAACACAGTGGTCCACACGTACATATAAACATGCACAGACATTCACTAGCCAATTCATCGCAGCACAAAATTCAAGAGGGCAATTAATTTTCCTCACTTCAGCCAACTAGCAGCAGTAGGCTGTGACTAGTTAGTCACTTGTTAGCCAGCTAACTAACAGTAACAGCTAACACAAACCACAGCATGCAATAGATCATCCGGGTAGCTTCCTCTCTTTTCACTGATTACTACAGGAACCCAGACACTAGCTTAGACCAGGCATGTAACACTTACATGACTAACAGTAGGTGAGAGAAATTCCACCGCAAGTTCAGAGTATGGCAATTTTTCCTTGGTAGCACAACATTATTTGCACTAGGAAAACTCAGATCCCTAGTTTGACTTCCAGAGAGAAGCTCAGCAATTCAGAATCCAAAGGACACTTTCATATATAAGGGCAGACATACTTATAAAGATCTTTGCAAAATGATTCTGACTCTTTCTAATATCTCTGTCATGATAGAAAATTGTCATTAGTCCATATGGGACTATGCATTCTTTCTATACATTTAGAAATCGCCTGTTTTCAAGATAGCCTTTGGGCAAGCTTTTTGCAATGGAAGGTGAGAACACATACTGTTCTTCCATGGATGTCCACCTGGTTTCAGAGTGGGTGCTTCCTGGCTGAAGCAGGTTTGCTTTGTCCTAGTCCTTACTCACAGTCTGAATATGCACCTCACTTTGTAGCACTGCAGTCTGAGCCCCTCTGAAAGGTATACTTTGTAGGCACGTGATTTTATGATCTGTGTTTTTGGTTTTTGATGTAGACCTCAATTAGGTGATGTTTAATTTCAGTAAAGAAATTGGGATCCCAAAAGGTATTAGTTTTAAAAATAAAAAATAATTTAAAAAATCAAAACCAAGCAAACAAGCAAGCAAAACAACAGATAAATTAGAACCTTGGAGAAGGAGTATGTGTTGGTATATCTTAAATACACATCACAAATAAACTGAAAAAAACCACTCCTACATAAGAAAAATATCTAAGACTCTGTTTAAGTGTTCTTAAGTGTTAAGCTGAAGAGCATATTGTTATTCTGTTAGCACTTCACTGCCTCCACTGAACCATGCTTAATCGCTGGGCATGGTTCTTAGTTTTTCTTTCTATGAAATTTGAGCAACTAGCCCAAGATCTAGCTACTGTCCCCATCCAAACATTTACTCACATTTTTAGGATCTACAGCTTGCACTATCAACAAACACCACCCCGCTTTGACCAGCAATTCCTTAACCTCTTAACTTATAAATACCTTAAGGATTAAAAATAGAAGTGTAGTGTCATCAATGGAGATAGCAGGAACAGAAAAATGAATAATCGCATGAGCCCTTTCCACAACAGTGCAAACCCGACCCATTGCATAAACAAAAGGAATCATTGTGTTGTTCACTGCCTTGCACAGGTGCTTACAGACTGTTCTACTTACAGCTGAAAACGGGGTTAGCAGAAGAGCAGAAATAATTTTACCTATTTTGCATGCCGTACTGAATGAATTCTCAGTACAGGGGCACTAGAGGGAGCTGCTGTGATAAAAATTCATGTTACAGCAGAACGCCTATGAAGAGATGCCACCTTCCCGTCCTCCAGTGTACAGCTGTCCAAGAACAGAAGCTGAATTCTGGTCTCACTAACAGCATTAGTAAAATATCAGGATATCAAGTCTCTCTGCCTCTCTAAATTCAGACCTCTACAGGTCTGCACTTCATCTCTTTCACGCCTTCCCATACAGGTGTTGATGTCCTTTTCTCCTACCTCCAAACAGCCATATCACTGCTCCAAGCCTACCTCCTTTCCGATACGCTGTGTTTCTCCAGCGCTCCTAGTTCTCCTTTGTTTTCTCCTTGTAAGACACTGTCTCATTGCTTGTGGAGAAACAAAGTAAAACTTCCAACAGGCTTCAAGGTCCTCCTTTGCAGATCAGTTGCAAGGCAGAGTGTACAGCAAAACATACGCAGCATGGGAAAAGAGAGGAATGCTGGGAAGTCACTCTGCTCAGGGCTTTTGATGTCTTATGAACTGGAGAACACGGCTCCCTCCAAGACCTCACTCTGCTCACCTTCAAACAAGTGGGAGGGCATCTGGCTTAGGAGATGAACACAAGCCTTTCCAGAGCACAGACTAGAACAGCAGCAGTTTAACAGAGTAACCGCAGAGTCTTTACCCATGGCAGTCATGGTATTGAGCCAAGAGTCCTCATTCTGCCCATGTTTTGTATGCACACCTACAAAATGGTCCCCAGAGAGATATCATGCACAAAGGGAATTGTCTTCTCCAGAAACTAATTTGCCATGTACGAGATTCTTAAACACATGATTTACTTTAGATGTGGTACAACATCAGTTCCTCATTGCTAAT
This sequence comes from Gymnogyps californianus, assembly GCF_018139145.2. Classification (NCBI taxonomy): domain Eukaryota; kingdom Metazoa; phylum Chordata; class Aves; order Accipitriformes; family Cathartidae; genus Gymnogyps; species Gymnogyps californianus. Next base: position 59,515,700 of record NC_059474.1, on the reverse strand, counting down.
ACTTCTGTTCTCTTGCTCCAGAACAACACAGTTACATGTCAAACAATAGAAATCTCCACCACAACAACTACCAGCATACTGCAGAAATCATTTTTCCATTCAGTGTCTATTGTGTATTTAGAATCATCCCAGTGTTCAACACTGTGCAGATGCAGGTTCGTTGCTCAAGGACCTTAACGGTCAAGATTAATTCTCTTCCAGCTTACGTCAATATAGCTCACTGGTGTAATAAACACAGCAAAACCTGAATTACGCTAAGCAGCCATGCATGGAACAAGCAAACCACATTTTTAACTTTTTCCTTCTTTTCATTTTTCTGTGAAGGCAGAGAAGTTCTCTCTACAATGCAAAGTAGCTGATTAGTGAAAGCAAAGAGTGTTAGAAAAGTGTTCTTTTGCTAAAATGAATTAATAAAACTCAAGTGGGTAACAGAATGAAGAACTAAGTGATGCCATTAACCTCAACACAGAGTTGCATAGGATATACAGCACAGCCGCTGGCCAGTAATTCACATGCACATATGCAGATACACACGCATATTGACAAGCAGCAGTAGGTAATTATCAACCCCAAAGCCTCACCTACATCATTCTGTGCAAGAATTCGACGACCAGAACCATCCAGGTTTGCGCTCTCAACCACTGACTGCTTAGTATCACACCAGTACACCTTGTCGGCTAAGTAGTCAAGAGCTATTCCACTGGGCCACACCAGACCAGTGCTGGCTATAACCTGGCGATCGATGCCTTCTAATGAAGAGCTGTCAATCCGGGGATTGACTCCCATGTCAGTCCAGAATAATCTCCTTTGGAAAACAAAATGCATACAGGATGTCAGTAAGTAAATGTTTGTCCTCCTCTCCATGGAGTTCTTTCAAAGCAGAAAGATCAGATAAGAGCAATACAGGCCTGAGGTACATGAGAAAAAGTGCACGCTTCAAGCAAATATATTGGCTGCTGATCATTTCACACTTGCCATAAGACTCCAGGCGATTACACCGGGACTTATGCAGAATCCCCACTCTGTTCTTTGGCACAAAACCTTTGAAAAACAACTCCCGCCAATGCTAACTGCCAACTCTTCATAACCGCTTTTTGCATTTTCCACGTGACTGCTGACAGCGGTTTAGCAAACCCAGACAACAGAAGATGATGCATTAGCCAGCCCCTTGTCTAAACAAGGGTGTAACAATGCACAAATGGAATCAAAATTACCCACCACCCAAAGAAAGCAAGTAAGAGTCCTCAGGTTATTTTGTTTTTAAAAAATAAACCGGTATCAGGCCCAGCCTCTTTTCTTCTTTTAATAAAATCATGATTCTCAGGGTCTCCCTCTAGAGTCCTGAGTGTTACTCACTGAGTGCTTACTGTTTTTCAATGAACAGACAGCGCTGGATGGCAGCTCAAAATGGGGATAGCCAAAACCACAAATTACTTCTGAAGTTTGGACTCCAGTCTTCCCAGGCATCAGCTGCCTCTGTCAGGTTTACTGAAATAACCCACAGATTCACTTAGCTTTATTTATATGAGCAGTTTTGCTGTAGCCAATGCAGGGAGCAGTATTTTCAATAGCCTTAATTGTGTCTCAGATCCCTCTTTAATACTGACTTTACAATTATGGACATTGCTATAATGTCTGTTCCTCCTTTCACCATTAACTTTCCGATAAGGAAGGTTTTAGTGATGTTTCCACTCCCTTTCCCCTTGTTGCCTTTGTCTCTACCAATAATTCTAATAAACAATCTCCCTGAACCTACCTGTTCTTAAAAGTTTTCCTGCAAAATGTCTCTATTGCGTTCAACCTCTACTGAAAGATTCTTTCAGGTCTTTTATGTCCAGAGTGAAGCTAACAAAACACCCTCGCCAACCTGGCTTAATTCCTTCATTCATCACTACTTAGTTATAGCAGGATATGAGCATCCAAAAAAAAAAAAAAAAAAATCAACAGATTTAAAATCATCCTACTACAGGCATATTGACTGAAATCCATGGGGCTTTGCCATTGATTAAAACAGCCAGAATTTCATCAAGAATTTAAACATCCAAAACTCCTGTGATCATCTCAGCGCTAGATAAGAAGATTAAAGGTGCATTTAAATCAATGAATCTCCACATCAGTAGATTTGGTTTGGTTTCCTCAGAAACTGAAATATGGCCAAAAAAATCCTTTGTAAGCACCATTGGTTGAAAGTGACTACCTTCTTCGCACTAATAGATATGGAACCATCAGAGTTTGTAGTGTGGTGCTTACAACTGCCAGGGTGACTTCAGTTGCTCATGGTTTTCTTTAGCTGAAACTGCATACAATATCTTTAACGCTTCTGGCATTTTTGTAAATCTATATGAGAAATGAACACGTCCCAACTCACAAAAGAAACCCAGCAATAAAACATTGCAGTTCACACAACTCTGCAAGGCAATGACTATCCTAACATGAGACTAATGCACTATTTGACTGCCAAAAGGGCAAGGCTGGCATGCTCATTTTTAAAAAGCCTCCCCAAGTATTACATGATTAACCGTGTTGATCACTGCTTACTTAGCAAATGGGTGAATGGCAATCCCTCGGGGCTGGGAGATATCCTCCCAGATGATCATTTTTCTTTGCATTCCATTCAGATTGCTCCTTTCGATGCATGCCTTCCTGCAACACACATGGCACTGTTAGGTCCTCACTGCTATTTTTTAATTACCTTCTCAGGCAGAACATACTAAGTTTTTGCATTGCTTCAATTTAGCACAAACCTGTAATAAATAACTTTACAATGACAGGAAATAATCCTGCTTATGTGGGACGTCTGGTTGTTTTATCAACAAGTAATTCATGTTACAGCCTCATTACAGGTCCAGGGCATGATGATAAAATAATTGCTGCTCTGCAGGAGACATGAAGTTCTCCTTTTTTGGGCAAATAATGAGTTGGAAGTATGATCACTAATAGATAAATGTTAGCTTTAAAGGGAGTCAGGAGGAAAACAAGCTCCTAACTGAATGGCATTATCAAATGTATAAAGAATTTTTTTAAATAGTACTTTTACATAGCATTTTTCATCCAGAAGTCACCAAGCATTTTATATATTATATCTATTTTACAGGAAAAAATGAAGCTAAGGTCCTTATGATCACTCATAAAATCTATGACAGTCAAGTATAGAATCTACATTGCCAGTCTCCCAATCTGAGTTTTTTCCAGAAAACTGTACTTATTGCTACAAACTTCACCTTGCCAAACAAATATCAGCCTCTACCTGAAAGCAAGCCTACAGCCTTCCATGCCTATCTGAACCTGCAAAGAAAGGCCACAGAAAGATGGAAGGAGAAATATATTCATGCAAATGTGGAATACAAACAGGTTAATGCAGTGAGTGAGAAGGAAGTGGCAGATACAAATTCACAGCTTCACCCTTGACTCTGATCTTACAGAGACGAGCACCACAATTTCCCATTTCACAAGAAACACTGGTGTATTTATACAGGAGCACAATTGTGTAGACAAGATTGTACCTAATAGCAAGGAAGTGGACTAGCAGCATATTTAAAAGGGAGAAGGAGGGTGATCTGGACATTCAAAACCACTTTTTATTGACTAATAAATTATGGGTCATACTGAAACATCATGACTGCTCTTCAAGGAGTATTCATTATGTGTCCTGATCTGACGCTGCCTTTTCACCAAAGGTCAATTTTGTTTCTCTCTGCATGTAAGGTTAGGTATCAGCTGAAATGTGAAATCATATTTTCTGCCAGTGGTCATTCCTCTTTTATCAGAGATAATTGACAAAGACTCTCCATTAGCTTAAAGGGGCATGATTCTAGCTGTCAACAACGCTGACTTCTGCCCAAGATGTACTCAGTGCAGTAATACTCATTATTTTTTTATATATATATAAAGATATACCTATATATACACCCATGCAGTATATGTATATAAATACGAGTGTATACATATATATTCACATGCGCGTGTGCACATACATATATGTGTATATGCAGTACATGCTTTAGATTCCTTGCCACTGAGTCCAAACCCTTGCTTCTTGGAAAGACAAAGATAAAAATACAATAGCAGCTCAAAGTGAACTTCCAGCATTTCAGTTTTAAAGAACCTTCCAACTGTATATACTTGAGATTACAGCTACCCAATCAGAATGTGAAGCGTTACTGAATTTAGAGTGATATCTCAGCTATTTCTGTATCACCAGTCATTTATTCCAAATATTTTATGGCATGCTTCAACATAAATGCACTGTGGAGCATGTACCCTCTGTCTGTCCAATACAATTTACGGTTAATCCAGTCCACAGCAAGGCCTTCGGGTGTATCTATAGCTTCATGAATAACTTTTTCACGATTTGAGCCATCCAGATTAGCTCTTTCTAGCCATTTCAAGGCGGTGTGGGCAAAGTAAATCTGTGAAGAAATAACAGATGAGGTGTTATTAGTTCCCATCTCACTTTCTGCTCTATTTCCCTTGTCTAATAGTTCCACTTCTGAAATAACTTTTTCTTCTTGAAAGTTCCCTGAACTGCTTATTCACAAAAAGCTGCATAGGCAACCTGTGATCCCTGATCAAATAAAAAGGCACTTATCCTTCAACCAGGATGACTTCTACAGGCAGCTTGTGCTTAGCTGTAAGTCCTGGTTGCCCTATATACAGCCCTCTGAATATCCTGTGGTTTTGTTTCAGGGAGCAGCTACCTCACATGAAGCACAGTTGAGGAAGCAAAAGTAGGAGCAGGCAAAAAGAAGCATGTTATCATTTCACTGGCTGCTCATTTTAAAAAGGGGGGAGCAGGGAGAAGAGAGTTCTAGTGTATGTGTGTCAAGGAGCTGGGAAGGGAAAAGGAGTTATATAATTTGCTTCTATTTTTTTCCTCTTTCAGCCTGCACTCATCTTAATTTTTTATCAGGTGTTTATTCTGTAAGGTTCTAACATTTCCAGAAGAGGCTTCTCAGTTTTGGGTCACAATAAAGGTTCTCTGCTGGTGGGGAAACTAGGTTTGTATTTTCCAAGGATGAGGAAAAAAAATTTGTCTTGTATTTGATATCCAGAGGGAGCCAAACACTGTATGGCAGGACCATATGCAAAGCAATGCTGAGGCTTTCTTCGCAAATGGTAACAACAAAGCAAATAACTTTGTTTTGACGCTAACCATGAGGCCAAAGAAAGAAGGAGGGAGGCCTCTAGCATTAAAGCAGCTAATTCAATTACCATGGGAGCACAGAGCGATGCTGAGCTAATTCACCTTGCACCTCAGTTCTGTGCCGCCAGGACCAGACTGCCGCAGCCTGGCTGGCCCACCGCGTGTCACCCCACCTCCGCGCTGCCGACCCCGCCGTCGTGCAGAGCTCCCTACAGAAGCGGAACAAGAGTGCGCACCCAGTGTCACCGGCGCAGCTGATTTACATTCAGCACAGCACAGAACAACTGCTAGCTCCCCAGCAGGGCCCTATTTCAGGAGCAAGTGGCGATGTTCCAGCAGCGCCTGAAACGATCCTCCTGTAACACAGATCTGGTAACATTTGCATTTGTTTAGCTGTGTCCGTCCAGGCCTTGAGATGTTTCCAGCAACTTAACTGAGCTCCTCATCAGCCTCCACTGTACCATCCACTATCTTTTTGTAACAACGCTTTTACAGTGTAACTAAGTCTCATCATGGGAAAAAATAACTATCTGCCACAGAAGGTTTAGCAAAGCACAGCTGAACTCCTATTCTTCCCAACTCTGCAGGCAAGGAGTAGGGCACTGGGATGCGGCCACACAAACAGCTCTTTATGCAGAGAAGACTCCCGTTTCCAACAGCAATATCTTGTAATAGGAGGAATACATTTCGTAAGAGCAATAAACCCAGCGAGTGTTCAGCAGTTTTGTTCAATAATGTCAGGACATGGGAAGTAATTCTTGTTAAGATTACTCCTACATTTAGTAGGGATTGTGGGATGTAGCTGGACAGAAAAAAAAAAATACTGTTGCTTTTACAGCTACCCAGTGGAAAAAAACCCACAATATATTTCCAGAAAACAGTACTGAAATCTTAAGGGAAAAAACTATCAATCACACAAAAGTTCTTTGAAATTGAAATCATGCCTGAAGTGAATTTAGAAATCCAAATTCTCTGTGAATTAGCCATGTCAATGTACAAAGCACATTCAATCGGTAAGTAAAAGATGAAACTCTTCAACTAGTGTTTGGCATCCTGTACCAGTTGTGCTCCTGGACAGGCAACAGAACAACGAGCAGCACAATGTGTAATCTGGATCACTGAGAGCAGAAAGGTTAAGGCACATGAAAGCCCAATCCATTTGTCCTTGCAACACTTCAAAATCCTCTCATTTTTAATGCCTTACCTTATTTTCCACCGGGTCAGAGTCCAGTGCTAAGACTATTCCCATCTGCCAGTCAAGTAAACTTGCATAATCTGTTCCATCAAAACTGATCTGGCGGATATCTTGGCCATTTGCAAATAACAAAAATGGCTTAGGACCTGTTGATGAAAATTTTCACATATGTTCATTCCACTAGGTTCAAAGTGGTCTCTAGCCTGCATTACTACCTAGCTAACATTGTAAGTAAGTAATGGTAGAAGACAAAATGAGGAATAGAAGCACAAAGAAATGAAGGCCTTTGTCCTACATTCCACTTGCCTCAGAAATCAGAGATAAACGTGAATATAGGTTTTCAGCATCTTGGGCATCAGCAGCCTTGCCCAAGATCAGCCTCAAAATTTGTGATAAAGGCAGTCACTAGCCCCGCTGCACTTCATACTGAGTGACTTAGCCTCAAGACAATCTTCCCTCTGCATTTCACAGCATCACCACAAATGCCAGAACACTTGACTTTTGCACATGAGAAGCCTTTCACAGTAAAAGCAAGAAACATGCTGTCCTCCAAAAAATAAAGCTTTTCCTTTATTCCTGAAACAAATCACAAACTTCTCCTTCCTCCTCTCTCTCATGCAATTGCTTATACCTTGCTGCTCACCAGGGTCTGCCCTTTTCTCAGAAGAAACAGAAGGGTCTGGAATCCAAACATGCACATCAAATACCTGGGCTTCCTGGAGCCCGTGGGGGAGAAATACCCTTGTAGGGAAGGTCCTTCAACAGACTGTTCTCTGCCCTGTTCTCCAAATGTAGACACCTCAACCCCAATTCTGTAACACCGGGCAGGAACTACACCCACTCTAATATGAAGGCACAAAAACCTGAATGCTGCAGATAGACCTCCGCAGTACAGGAGCCCAGAGTGAGATGCAGAAGTTAGATAATAGACTGAATCTTCTGTGAGGGAGACTGAACCATATACTGGTGCTTGTTCTGGTATATTTCCACAATAGGTTATTTTTCCAAAAAACTAATACTTCCCAAGTGTCACAAAGTAACCTAAAACCAGTACATAAATGAATCCCAGTTATGCAATCCACTTTAAAGGACTCTAAAATGTTTTTGCTTTTATTGGCAGAAATATACAGGCATACCAAGATACCGACCTATAGCAGTGCAGTGCTTTCTGTCTCGCTGAAGCTTGTATCCAGGATAACAAGCACACTCCCAGGAGGACGGGCTTAAAGAAGAACATATCTGACTACAGCCACCATTATCTGGAGATGTACAACCTTAAACAGAGCATTTGAAAAATTTAACTTTGCCATTCCAAGAAAAAAAATACAACAAAATCAGAGGTATGAGCAAGAGAACGATTCACTCTGCTTAGGATTTCTACAGTGCAAAGCATCTCAGTGACTGATAGATTTACTGAAAGGCCTTCTGCTGAAAGCAGAAGTCTAGTGAAGTGAAAGCAAATTAGTGGTAACTTCTTCCAGAGTTTTTCCTGAAAATTCACAACATGGGACAGGGGAGTGGGGGGGTGAGATATATGAAGAGGGCTTCCATGTGTTCATTATTTCAGAGAACTCTTTCTCCCATGCAAATCTCATCACATCTACAAGAGTAACAAATTTTATCAGACTTTGCACTCCATGCAAAGAAACAGCAAGTTAATGCCATTCTCTCCACAGAAGTTAACTAGGCTAGGATGGTGAATTGATACTTTCTAACAAACCAAGATTTCACACAAAAAGAAACTATTCTTTCTTCTTGGGGCTGTACAATGGTTATAGCCGCAATGCCAACCTGAGCTTATTCAGTGGAGTGTCCCTAGCAAAACAGCAACACTGACTGAATCTATGTATACAGTATAGTCCACAATATGTAAGGGATGTAAAACGGGAAGGGGATTTTTCAAGGTGTAAGTCTGGCGTTAATGGAGCTATCTTGATCCCTAAGACTGAAAAGATACAGTTGAAAAGCTACAGTCGCCTGAATTTGGAAAGCTTGCTGGAATGGGGAATGACAGATTAGTAGGTGTAGCAGCTTCAAATATTCTGACTGCAAAAATTCCATTTGTGGGTAATCAGATGAAATTGCTGTAAGTTAGAGTGACTCTGAACCTGGGTTGCATGACGTCAATAAAGTAATCTTCAGGTTTCACCCAAGCCCTAATTTTGTCCCTATATTTCCCCTCAAATACAAATTTTACATGTCTCCTGTAACAAACATCTGGGAGATGCCTTGATCTGTGCTGACAACAAAAGAATTTGGCCTGCAAACATTGGATGTTGCTGCTAAGAAATATGTATTAAAAAAATGAAGATGAATATTGCTCATCTCAGCACTCAAACCGCCTGACATTCCATTGCCTCCTGTCTTGTACAATCATTTACAGCTGTGCAAAATAAGTGTAAAATGCCTTCATTCACTTCTGGCTCTCAGTGCCAAGAATAAACAGAGTTTGGCAGTCACTACAGCTAGAAAAAATGTTACTTACCCGTGCATGCTTTGCCATCCATTTTGAGTACAGATCCTTCAGGACAAAAGCAAACAGGCCCTTTAGATGTTTGAAGGCAACCATGGCTACATTCGGTGTCATTACTTGTACAGGAAATTAGCTCTACAGTAATTTAAAGAGGAAAAAAAATCTTAAACGATGATAAAAATTTTTACTAAGCCCTTCAAAAGAGATGTTAACACTTTCTTAAATAGCAAAAGAAAAAGAAAAAAAGAAAGAAAAAAGAAAAAAATAAAAGTGTGATGTTGAGAGTACAACACTACTGTGGTCTTTCTGGGGTTTGTTTCTGTTTTTTCCAAAATTTTTTTCCCCCACCCTCTCCTAATTATAGCAAAGGAGAACACCAAAATTGCTGGGTCCTGAAGCCATTATACTGATCAGCTTTAAATTTTCCAAAATTGTATGAAGACATGTTATCAAAATAGAAATAATTTAGAAAACTTTCTTTTTTACATTTCATCAAAAATAGATCAGGTTTTGAAAACTACAAAGAAGTTATACTGAAAGAATAAGTATAAAACACAAAGAGAACAAGGAAAAACTACTTTCCTACAACTCCAAGGGTAACAGAGCTAGAATCAATGAAAACAGGAGATAAACCTTCCAGAAATAAAGCTATGTTCCTTAGTGGCAATTTTTGCAGCTGTAGGGGCAAAACCATCTGAGGACCTGGCAATAGCTTTCCTTTACTTTCCATTATAATTGTTGGAGTGCCAACAGTTTTTTGAGTATTTGTTTAATGCAATTTCACAGGATATGCTCCTTCCACCTTCTGTATTGCAGTGCTGCATCTCTTTATGCCAATTCTAGTGCCATATGACAACACCCGCTGGAAGACTGGAACTAATGCAAGTTTCCCACAGCTGCTTCTTTGAATCAGCTGCATATACTGGCTTAAATGGTGCATAGCTGTTGCAAATATTGCTTCTCCAGGGCAACTGCACTCTGGACTGGATTAATCTAACCCCTTAAGCACAGTGAAGAGGGCCAAGAAACTGATCTCGTGTTTGTTTCTGACCAGAGCTTGTGGCTTTAGATGAAGAGCTTCGTAAAGGACTTGGAGGACAAAGCATCAAAATGTCTGGTCAGCATGTGGACTTCTCACCTTGCATCTCTCTCTCTTTCTCTCTCTCTCAAGTTGCGTAGTTGGTGACATATCTGCCTTGTGCTGCAGTAGTTAAGGAGTTATACTGTCCATGCTGCATCCCTAGCCTGTGTTAGAAAAACATTATTTTCTATCTAATTTGAGCCACTCAAAATGTAGGCATATAGTTCAAGCTAGTCATCCAGAGTAGGACTGAGTTGCACAGTGTCTCAGTGTTGTTTTGGACACAAAAGGATATCCCACCTCCCAACAGCCTCTGGCTGCAGGTTTCCCATAGGTCTTCTGTCACATCTGGCTGCCTTCTGCAGCTATCACACACACCCTGGACCCCCACGTTTGGGTCACTGCATCCTGCTCTTGGCTCCCTCTTAACAGAGAGGGAGAAGTGACTCTTGGAGGTCTAAAATAGATAGACTGACTGCTAGAATCTGTTAGACTCTATGGCTACATTTACTCTCTAATAGTGATATTTAATCTACCCTAGGTCCTGATCCTGCCATGATCCAGACTGAACTTATTGGTGTGCACTGGCACTTCTACTTGGAGCATACCCCAATGTTTTATTTCCATGGAAACAAGGTAGAAGTACCTTTGTCTATGCCTAAGTTTCACTTCATTATGAAACAGAAAAGTGACTAGGAATATCCCAAGACCTCAAAACTTGGATGCATTTCACATTTTATATTCTAGACTTACTTTGGAAAGGCTTAATTCATTTGTAGGCTGAATATACACAGTGCTGCATAAAGGGAGACAAAAAACCTTCACCTCTGACTCTTACTGTGACTAAAATATGGTCCTTGAAGCTTACTGACAGACAGGTCTTTGTTTTTTCCCTCCATTTCTCTGTGTTCTGTGCATTTAGTTTATTCACATTTATCCAGCTTCAGAGAGCTTCCTGCTTTACATACCTATGTTATATGGGTAAGTTCTCTCAGGCATACTTCTTATACACAATTTAATTGATAAAAGAAAAAAAAGACCCACAGGTGCAGCAAATCCCCAGAATAAACAACTTTATGAGTACTTTTGTGTGTCTTATTTGTTATAAACAGATGCACATGCATTTAATTTCATTAATGCCATGCACATTAGCAATGCTATCAACCGTGATCTGAAGAGAAAAAAGATGACGCTGTAAGCTGCTCATTCAGAGACTGTGCAAATTCTTATGCAGGATAGCCAGAATGAGCCAAATTCAGAGACCACATTTAAAAAGATATAACTGCTTATCCACCTGGAATGTGTCACAGAGCCTAATCTGAGCAAAGAGGTCTCTCTGGAGACCGGACTCTTTTTTTTTTTTGCTCCTGAAGAGGCTCACACTTGATTACTCACGTGTAACTTACACTTCTTTAAACATGACATCTGAATTTGGTTCACTCAGTTTAAGCTGATCCTACTTACATAATAAGGGATTGGAAGCGAGCAATGCAACACACAAAACTTTCAGCGGTTCCAGTGTTAAATGAGGACTCTCTCCAATACGATACTCAAAGCATTTATGTATTACTGCTACTTACCATGACATGTTTTCCTATCAGGCAGCAGAACAAAACCTTTCGGGCAGGTGCAGTAATAGGAACCAGGGATGTTCACACAGCCCAAAGTACAGCCATGATTCCAGAAGCCACATTCATTGATATCTGCCAAAAGAAGCACTTGCTGTGTCAGAATAACGTCATCAACCAGTGTCAGGGAATTAAATTGATGAAAGAAACTAACAGTCTTCAAGAAGTACCTTTTTTTGTGGTTCATTTTACAAAAATGTGTTGGTCCTAATAAATGATAAAAAAGCAAGTTTGCAGACCTTATTCAAGTAAGCTTTACAAACCTTCTAGCAAAACCTACTCAGGCTGCATTTGTCCAGCATAGGTGCCTAGAGGACTTTCAAAAGTACACCTTCCCATACAGATTCCAGTGCCTGTTAAATCCCGTGTGTACCCAAAAAATTTACATTAGACACTTTCTTCAGACAAAAATTTTTTTAAAAAATTTAGCTCCAACATGACTTAAGCAAAATTCTCAAAACACCGAAGTGGTTTAGAAGTTGAAATTCAGAAAGCAATCCTGGTGAATTTCCTGAGAACTGGATGGCTGCTGCTCAGGCAGGTCTGTAAATCCTGTAAGCTCGGAATTTTGATACCTTTATGTCTTTTCAAATCTGGTCGTGTAGTGAAAAAGATGCTTCTAAAAGTGATATGTTAACTATTATTAATAGCAATGTTAGATTTTTATTAAAACAATCCAGATTAAAACATTTAGAAGCATGTTAAGAATTTGTGTCTTTTTTGAAAGTGGGATTTAAGACAGCCATCTTGTTGCAGGATTTTTCAATGTTTCACCTTTGGTGATATATCTGTTTTAATTTTTATTTAAAAATAAACCCATAAGCATGTCTACTTATCTGAAGCTCCTTTAACTACCCAGGCTAAGACCAAAATTTCTTAAAAGAATAGCACTTGTGACACTTTCATAGTTCTCCTTTTAGACTATTTCAGAACCTGGAAGAACACAAAACTGAAATGGCACAACTGCAATTTTTAAGACCTCAGAGTGTTTTTTCATACTCAAGATATGAGTAAAGTAAAAGAACAGAAGAATTTTTTCATCTGATGACTAAAGCTGATGGGAGATTCATGTATTACCTTCACAAAACTGTTTATTTCGACTTAAAATAAAGCCACTAGAACATTTACACCGATGAGTCCTTGAATCTGGCCTGCAGATTCTTCTTCTGCACTTTTCTTTGTTCAAATCACAGGTTCCTTTTTCTGGAAGAACAAATATAGTGTAAATGTAATGGAGTTCTTACCATATCAACCTTCAAGGAGAAACTATTTTGAGCAAAGATGCTCAGTGATGTGTCCTTCTCAACAGCCACTTGCTCAACCAGAGGAACTTCTTATTAATTATTAATAGAATTAATATTTTAATTATTAACTAATTAACTTATTAATAGAAAATAGCTTCTGTTATTTTCTACTGGTAAATTGAGGCCAAAAAGTCACTATAAAACCAAAAGTACGTGGAAGACTAAGAGTAGGTCTGTGCAAATGATCATTTCTAGCTCCGTGTCAGCACAAGCAGATCTAGAGAGAGCCTGAAGTAGGGGATGGTTTGGTTTGGGTGCATACCTACAGTCACTACAAAAGGGAAAACCCTGTGTAGAAGGGCTCATATGCCACCAGTCCTGCACAGTATTATATGTTACCGGGCTCTGTAAAACACTCAGAAAGAAGAGAGCGACAGAGAGAGAGCACACACAGAAAAAGAGAGAGGAGAGAGATAAAAAGAGAGGGAAAGCATACGAAGACTGAAAATTATTAGCACAAAGCAGTGCTCAAGTCTCACATTATTTAACAAAAAAATAGCTGGACAGATCATAATAACCATACGTTTCATTTGAACAAAAAGTATTAGCACAGCCTAGAGAATCTTTGTACTGGAGTGGATCCTGGTTTCCGACTATGAGAAATACAAGTGTGACAAATCTTGAACTCATATTTAAAACTCAGAATGTTCCTGATGTCCAACAAGATATGCTTGAAGTTTCTTCAAAGGAAGCAGAAAAAAGTACCCAACAGATCCCCAGAAGCCTTCCTACTTCTCCTGCTTCACAGAAAAAGGCAAACAGCTATTCAGGCATCCTTTTTCATGGGAACGATTTGCAGAGCCTCCTGTCTGTGCTCAGCTATCCCTTAGAGCTGGTGCTTTCGCAGATATGCAACACTCACGGTTTTATTTTTGTCTCCCAAACTATTATTTTTGTTTTAATCTCCCTAATCTTCTTCTGGGGTTGCTTGCCCCTTTCCCAAGCTAAGAATAGCTGAACTGCTGCTACTGAATACTGTGGGTATGCAGCCACCCACACACAACGCTGTCTTTGCCCTGTGCTGTCTGTGTAACACATAAGAAATCATGGGCTCATACAGGCAAAGAAATGTGTACGTGAACAATTTTCTTGTGCTATTTCCAATTCACCCTCTAAATTCCAAGAGATGGAAAGCAGCATAATACTTAAGTTTGACATTTAGTCTTCTGCTAGCCACAACAGAGAAAACGCTGGCCTTTTGGTGGAATGACAGATCACATCTATAAAAGACTGAAATAATTTCCCAGACAGACACTTCAGCTTGGGTGAAATCATCAACATTGCACTTATTTGCGTCAAACTGATTAATTCTTCTCTAACAAAAGTTGTATCACTAAATGAGAAAGGATAACTGGATGACTAGATGGATATTATCTATGTTATTAAGCATGTTAGCTTTTGAGAGACTTGAATTTTACACAGTTTTAGTTGAGCCTCTCTTTTTGTAGAACTAGTTTTGAATTGGACCGTTAATCTTTGTCCCTCCTGCAACTGAATCAGGAACATACAGTAGTGGAGTGTCTAATCTTCAAATACAGAACTCATTAGAATGAGAAAAGTGCAAGTACCTGCAAACACAAACCAATACAAAACAGAAACAAGACCACATTCAAGGCTGCATCTTATGCTTATCACTGGTGCTGGTTTTTTGCCCCTTGCTTGTACCATTATTGGTCTAATGAGACCTAAGACACCTGGGAATTACAGGAGAAGTAACAGAAGCAATAATTTTGCCATCTGGGCAATCTCAAGAAGGTATTCTTTTTTAACTGAATAATTATTAGCACTCGATATTGCCAAATCAATATGTAAAAAAAAAAATAAAAAATCACATTTCAAAACTTAAAGTGAATGGTGACTAAATTATGAATCACAAAGTTTTTAAGGTAATCTTTTCTGGAAGAACAACCTTTATGAACCATACTTTCTAGTTTGTTTGGTTTTTGTGGTTTTTTTCCCCTCCCATCACCTCTCTTATATGGAAATGGGTGTTCTCAGATAATAGCCTGATGCTGGTATCTTACACTGGAAAGAAACACAACATAATTCCTCCAAAAAAATATCCTGAGTCTACTGAATATCATTAATCTGTCAGAGAAGATACTTTAAAAAATTCCAGAGGCAGTCTTTGAGATTTTAAGGTAATTAAGATATTTTATGAGCCATTAATAAAAGTGTGAAGAACATTCCAGCAGGCACTTATAAATACACATACTGTCATCAAATCGAGGGTTAGCTGTCAAAGAGAGTTGAGGTAAATTAGAGGCCATCTTCCAGATACTGCAGTACTAAAGTTGTCGTGTGGGGTTATAGCAAACCCGTAGCTGAATTAATGCTCTTCTCTGTACTTATTGGCCCTGACCAATCCGGGAAAGTCTTTTGAAAGAGAAAGGGAAGAGGGGACATGAGGAATTTAAGTAGTAAAGTAAATAATCCAAATTCCAGTAAAAAAATCAAATCATGTCAGTTGAGCACTTCTCGTCAGTTCCCTTTTCATCTGAAGGAACTCACTTGCTATCTGCTTTAAAGAGGGCCTGATAATTCACAGCTGACACTACGTTGCAACATACACTTTCTTAGCTTGTACAGAGCATCCAATTAGTCTAGGCATGCTTTTATCTCCAGGTTTCTCTGTTTTAAGATCAGCTATAAATCTCATTTTTACTCCAGGCTCATTAGTCCTCCTTTCATCCCATGTCTTGCACTGGATAAGTCAAGCAACATACATGCAAAGTCCAAAAGGTTCATCTGGATTCAGCCTGTTAAGCTTCTTTCTGCTCCATCACTTCCCAGACATTTTTACAAGGAGGTATTTGGAATGAAAAAAAAGGCCTACCGCTGACAGGACTTACTGTCATGCAAAAATTTACTAAACATGTTGGAAATATAAGGGTATATACTGCAAGGCATATAAAAACACTGGTAGTTTATTTATTAATAAGGGTGGGGAAACCCTCTTTCCAGTGGAAAGAGAAACACCAGAAAGCAGCATGTTCTGGTGGAAGAAGTGGCGTTAATCTTCTGAGAGAAGAATAAAAGCTAAGTGCCCATAGTCAATTAAATTATGCTACACACTCTTGTGGAGATGACATAAGTAACACAACCAATAGCCCCTGAGGTTCAAGAGACCACTATCATGAGCTACCTTTCTTGGTCATTGTTTCTTCCTCTCCATCTTCATGCGTATGCAGACACGGTGACAGACACCCACGGAGGCCTCATGAGACCTTCCAAATCTCATTGTAACAACCCTGAGATGTGTGGACATGCCACTGTCTGCACCACAGACGTATCCTTCCCTAGTTACTCTGTGTGAGAGCACCACACATGTCAGTTGAAAAAAGTGCTTTCATTTGCCAGGATGACTGTTTTCCTCAAAGGAAGCACAGAACAGGTATTGTCTCTGAATGGAGGCTCCCTGTGTTTACAAGTATAAGCTTGATTTCCAAGAACACTTTCTATTCTGCATCTCAACAGCTCTTTGCACTGCAAACAAAGCATTTGAAGGGGAAAGTTCCCTTGAAGATTTTGATTTTCCCACTCAGATCAGGCTTCAGGAAGGAGAGACAGCATGGTACCATATAAAGCTGTTGGTTGGCATGAAGAAAGACAAAGCCTATTTTATAGTAGAGATTTAGAAATGGTTCAAGAGAGATATTTACAGTTTCATTTTTGCTCATACAAACAAACACTACTTTCTCCTCATGTCTTTATACCACCTATACCTCTGGGAACCCATGGCCATCTTCCCTTGGGAGTTCTGCAGCCATTGCTCGACACACAAATGCCTCTATGTTTTTTGCTCAGTTGTTTGTATCCAAGCAAAACTGGTGACAAGAGCTATTCCATTAAAGCAAGAATACTCTATGTTTGCTTTCCAGAGATCAGAGAACAAGACATTATTTCCCCTGGACACCCCCCACTTCCTACTGCCTCAGTGGGAATCCTCGAGGAGGGTGAGCTATCCGTAGTCAACTGCCTTCATTTTCTGATCCACAGTGAAAGGCAATGACATAACCACCTCATACTGTAGGCTGCAACTGATATCAATTAAAGAGACCCAAGGCTCTTATTTCATAGTTATTATGTCAACTTCAAGCCTGTCTAAAACAGGCTGACTCTTAATCCAGCCATTTCACAGCAAAGCTGAGACATCCACAGTATCACTTGTAGGACACATTATGCACTTAAAATCCTTTAGTGCCATAGTAATCAGAGGTGTTTAGATGCACACTAGAATAAAACTTCCAGGAGGGAGCAGACATTTGATGAAGATAATCTACATGGAGGATTAAAAAGCTGTATGCTTTGTGCATTTAGCAGGAAAGTATAAAAACATCTTTGTGTAAACAAAGGGAGGAGAAGGAGAAAATCACATTTATCTGCATGTGTATTCAGATTAATGAAACGAGCAGTTCATGCTCAGCACACTTCCAGCCTGATACTCCAGCTGGAGTTACACACACCAAGTGGAACTGTGGATCACTGAAGTTAAAGGAAACTTTTTCATTGACTTCACTGAGGCCTGGAATTTTGCCGAAGAAAACTACTACTGTGAAAAATCAGACTGTATGACATTATTATTCTTACACATACAACTGTATCATTACAGTTTACTTACCGAAATCCTGAGAATCTGTTCTTGCACCTGGCTGTTTAAATGGATGTACCACTTTTATCTCCACTGGTGGAAAAAATGATGGCTTCAGGCTAATTGTGACTACAACTTTTCCAGTATACTTGTTGGCTCTCCATATCATACCAGATTTCAACTCTGAATAGTACAGGTGCTCAGCGAAGAGAGACATACCAAGCAATTGATGTCTACAACAAAGAGAAGGTAACACAAAGTAACACATTACTTGATCCCTATATATTTACTCACTTATACATTTTCTGAGCATCTAGTTCAGTCAAGTTGTCCTGGTTTCAGCTGGAATAAAGTTAATTTTCTTCCTAGTAGCTGGTATAGTGCTGTGTTTCAGATTTAGGATGAGAATAATGTTGATAACACACTGATCTTTTAGTTGTTGCTAAGCAGTGTTTATGCTAAGTCAAGAACTTTTCAGCTTCTCATACTGCCCTGCCAGAGGAGGCTGGGAGTGCACAAGAAGCTGGGAGGGGACACAGCGAGGACAGCTGACCCAAATGAGCCAAAGGGATATTCCATACTATATGACATCATGTCCAGTATATAAACTGGGGGGAGTGGGCCAGGGGGCGCTGTGGCTCGGGGAATGGCTGGGCATGGGTCAGCGAGTGGTCAGCAATTGTATTGTGCATCACTTGTTTTGTACATTCTGTTATTATTAGTATTAGTATTATTATTATTATTTTCCCTTCCTTTTCTGTCCTAGTAAACTGTCTTTATCTCAACCCACGAGTTTTACTTTTTTCTGATTCTCTCCCCCATCCCACTGTGGGGGGAGTGAGCAAGCGGCTACGTGGTGCTTAATTGCCGGCTGGGGTTAAACCACGACACAAGTTCACTGTAAATAACCTTTCTTTGTATTCTTATACATATCTTATATTGTCTTATACATATGAGAATCAGATGAGGTCCCAGAGACATTCCCAAATAATCCAGCACCCAGAATCCTGCAGATTTGCAAGAAATAGATGCAAAATGGATAACCTGCATTTCTCACAGGTTATATGAGCTGTTGTTCAGGACTGATTCAATTGACAGAGAAAGCCTACGTGTCACCCTGCTTCTGGAGAACCCAGCAACTAAAACGCACACTTGCTTTGTTGAAGGATGTAGGCCACATAAGTTCGCCCATTTCCCAATTTCCAGTGCCTGCTCTGACGCTTCTGATTGTCCCAGGAAATCAGGATGGAGATGGAGGGGTAGGAGTAGGGCGTTTCTAAAATCCATCTTACTGCTTCTCCTATCGCAGGAATTTAGTTTCCATTCACTGGTCAGTTATAGTAGCCAGCAGGAACCACAAAAGGGCCCAGAGTTTTAAATGAGAGGGAAAGCAGAAAAAATACATAAAGAGGGATTTTTGGCCTCCACTTTCTGGTACACATTCCAGGTGGAAAAAGGAGAATCCATATCATCCAGGCTCAAAGGGAAAGTGTTGATGCCCTAGTGAACACCAGCCAACTTGAGGGAGAAAGGGCAAAAGGGTAAGGGAAAATCCAACGTGACAGCTGGCAATGTAGGGAGAAACCAGCTTTGTGTTTGTCATATGCAAATGGTGTGCTGCATATTTAAATCAGCAGGCCAGCAAAACCATGTATTTTTCTCATTTTGCAGTTGGCAATCCCTATTACGCATATGCTGATCCAGCCATATTGACAGAAACTGCAGTGATATAGGGTAACCTTTTCCTGAGCACCTCACTGAAAACATGCCCACCATGGAGCATCTGTACCTCTACAAAGCATGAAGGCCAAATATTAAAGGCACCCAAAAGCACATGGGTCTAACAGCCCCCTCAGCCATGCTTAGCCCCGGCACCGGGGAGCAGAGGGGAACAAGTCTGTTGCATAGGGCAGTTTTCACCACATCTGCGGATGCTTGCTGGAGAGCCTGAGCACAGGCCTGAGCCTCCCCGCCCAGCAGCTAAGGAGGACAACAGGTTTAGAGGAGGATAGGAAAGACCTGATCTAGCTCAGTCTCTTGAATACAGCTCAGACACCTGAGCTCACCCACTGTGACCTTGGACAAATCATTTAATCTCTGCTTTTGGCTTCTCTATCTGCAGAAAAAGGTCACTAATAAACACTCAGAGAGGATTTCTAAGGATTAAGTAGTTGTTATTTGCTAAAAGCTTGGAAGATGGAGAGTACTGAGTGGCAGTATTATCCTTACAACAGTGACTTTTTTCCATTTTCCTATCAGTAGTTTTAGATTTATAGTTACAGGCCATTTGCACTACACTTTATACTCCTTATTGTGTTATGAACTGATAAAATGAAAGGGAGAATGAGGAAGAGAGCTTAACTTCATCCCCGGGAAATGAGTGTTTTATTTCTGACCAGCTGAGGAAAACTTACCGGACAGAATTTTTGAGCAAACGAGCAGCTCCGCCATCATAGTCACATGATCCAATATGGGAAATCTCTTTCCCATGGTCATGTTGGATCCAGTAGAGCCTTGTGTCAACCAAATCTAGTGAGACAGCCTTTATTTTTTCTGTGGTTCTTAAAACATTTCTCACATCACTTCCACTGAGAGACACTCGGTGTATGCTGGAAACTGTACCATCTGAAGACCAAAATAATAGCCTGCAGGCAAGAGAGGCATGTTTTGGAAGAAAAAAAAACAACAAACCCCACATTTGCAAGATCACATCACTGATACACACTCCTTGTTTAGTTGCTCCTGTATACAGAATTTTTCAGTCTTACCACAGTGCTTTCAGAACCAAAACTAATAATAAAGCAAGAGACTTCCTTAATACATATCTATTTCAGGAAAGCCCCATATACATTTCCCCTTAACATAGCTCTATTAAGAATGGAAATGCTTTTTGACAACAAGGTGTTGTCTGTTTAACAGAAGCAATGCTACCACTAAAGTTTTGTTACAGTTCTTTTCTTATTTTAATACATATGTTTCTATCAGAGACTGTATGACTCTGTTCAGGAAGCAAGGAGATACCAGAAATTTCTCTCATGTAGGTCAAGCACGAATCAGCCCAGCTTAACCACGAAGCACTATTGTCTGTCTCTCTGCTTTGTTCGGCCATGCAGTCAGAGAAGGAAACTGGAATAACCTCTCAAATCTACGGGGAACTCCTGCAAACTTGGGGAAAGGCACGTCTTTGAGGCAGATCCGCATCGCCCTCTGCCTCTGGGGAGGAATCTGTCTCCAGAAACTCTAGTTGAACACATCACTTAAGTGCTTAACTTAAAAATACCATTTCTATTATTGTTCTCATTTCTTTCTACCTTCCTGCTGGTTATAGCAGCCAGACTATGCTGTTATTAAATTAAGACACAGTCAAAATACAGCTCCAATACTCAAAACAGTTATGCACTGAAGCTACTTATATGTCAAGTTATTCATGGATCAGAACTCAGATTTACTGATGTGACTAAGGTTAACAACAGTTCTTCGAAAATAGCAAGTTATCCCTCATTCATGTATATTTTATTTTTTAATGTTTGGGTTTAGATTCTTTGCTTGGGTTTCTTATGCACAAAAATTCCAAGAAGCATCATCATTTTGCCTTTTCTTCACAAAATTGCAAAATTTATATGTACAAAACAATGTAGCATAAAGCCAGCTTTACTATATTTATGTTAATAATCTGTTAAAGTCCCCAAAATGGATTAGCTCTCACTGACAAGGGACTATACTGAACCAGTAGGAAGAATCAGCCCTTGTCTCACAGCTTTTCCTCACTGTTACATAGTCTGCAGTTATCATAGGTTATTAATGTATAGTTGAAAACACGTTTCCAGAAGGACAGCCCAATTTTATACTGCCATTTTTAAACACTTTATTAATATCTGCTTGCATTTCTATAGCACTTGTTATTAAGAAACGTCACTACTCTGGAAGTTTGGACAAATGCTAGGATTCACTTTTTACAGAAAAGGAAACTAAGAAATAAAGGTGGTTATAGTCTCTATGCACAACCTTTGCAAATCAGTGTAGGGACAGGATATGATATGAACAAACAGAAAGACTGAAGAAGAGTGAAGATTACAAACTGGCTTGAGTAATTGCCAGCCTTTACTGTATTTGGCCTCTATTTTTCTTTAGTCTTAATCCTTATTTTGGGGGATTTCTAAACACCATTAAAAAACTAAATCAATCTTACAGCAACAGTTATATTATTACTACTAAAATAATCCTGTCACTGCTAATATCCAGACACATCTTTTGAGACAAACTCTCTTATTAGGGTATCACATTGACATTCATTCATTAAGAGTTGCACGCATTTGAAGGAAGACATCGTTAATATCAGATTTAGTTCATGTTTATGCCTGTGCATGTAAACATACGGGGGGGTTTAATTCACTTCACATTAAAAATAGAGCCCTCAGAGTCTTCATACAAGCAAATTGCCATAGGGCATAAAAATGACGTTAGACTTCTTGGAGTCTACTTTCTTTACAGTCTCTTACTGGCTTACTGGCCTCCCTGGAAGCACATGAGTACAGCTTTTATGCATGGTGAATCACATCTAGGTGTGTTTCAAAAGTCTCCCCAACCTTTTGCCTAAGTTCAGCAAATATATGCCTATAATGGAATTTGTAACATGTGTTTTGATGGCATTTGGCAGTGGGTTTGAGGACTTGCGAATATTTCCAAGATCACTAAGTACTACATTAGTACTAGTAGTACTAGTACTACATTAGTACTAGTACATTAGTAAGTACTACAAAAGCAAATCAGAAAAAAAAATATATAGGCTGATGTTCAGGCCTTTAAATCCTACCCAAATGACAAGAGTCCAAAGAATACTAGTAATGCTACTAGCATCAGAAGATTGGTTTATGTATAAATGTCATAGAAAAGGACACGTAAGCCTTAATATTAAAATAGTTTCACACACTGAGTAACTTTACTGCAAATCAAAAGTGGCAACAAAAACATGCTTTTGCTGTACAAAACAGAAACATCTCAAAGTCTCCTCGAGCTTTTATTTTTGCAAATTTAATCGAAAAGGTTTATGTGTAAAGAGAAATTAGCATGGAGACACCACTGTGACAATTCATATTGATAGCACTTGAGAAGGCCAAATCTCTTATGTGAGCATGGTTCTCAGTGTAAATGGCTTGAAGCTGAAAGAAGAATCTTTATGAAGGCAAAATTACTAATGACATAAAGTAGCAATGGTAGATTCAGAACCAATATTCAGAGCAACTGACAAAGAGACAAGGGAAACAGGAGCAAAACTGTAAGTTTAGACCTTTTTTCAGAAAACTTACCAGTTTATATTCTAAGTGTGCCAGGTTTGGAGCACAAGGGACTCCCAGCATTTGCAGGCATCATTCCGCTTGCTGCTCCAATCCTGCTTTCTGTTGCCCTGAAACTTTGCTGTCTTTCAGAAAGGACCAGCAATGCCTCTTTTCCCTCAGCTCTCCTCGCTAGCAAAATTTTCCCTGATGACCAAGAGGTATAGATTCTGCATTAGACTTCGGTGGGCTTTTCTCACACACTTCTCTATTTATCTCTTATACGCTTACTAGTCTTTTACCCTCTTTCGTCAAAGTTCAAGGAGGTATTAGACCATAGATAACACACTGTGCACAGATAGACTAGCCCAGCAGCCTATAAACTGCAACCATAGTACTTTGCATATTTTGAGTCCATTTCAATGAAATTACTAACCTAGTTAAAATTACCTTTGCACAGCATCAACGGTAATCCTTGTGGGATGACCAACATCTCTTAGAAGAACTCGGCGTTTCTTCCCATTCATGTCTGTCGCTTCTATGGTTGCTTTCTGTCTATTGGCCCAGAGAATGTCTTGATTTATCCAGTCAATAGCAAATCCTGAAATGCCTTTGTCTATGTAACATAGTCTCTGTAAACAAAAAAAAATTTGACAACAAGAAGCATCCTAATGATTACCCTGAACTTGACTTTCAGTATAGGGAATACAGTGCCAGACTGAAGCTTCCCATTTCATTCCTTTGCCTGCTTCATTTTCTCTTAGACCTGTAGATATTTCTCTTTCTTATTGTTTAATCACTTTCATTTGGTCTTTGTATTTACCCATACCCCTTCTGAACTGAGTGACGCCCTGCGAAAGGGGAAACTGTTCTCCATGAGAAATACACTGGACTAATCTTTTAGCTACAACTTCTTGCATTTGGTACACTATGAAGCACCCAGACCTGTACTGTTACAGATGGAAGACTTCCTAACACACTGTTGCTGGACCCTGATCGTTAAAAATCAGCGTAAAATACATCAGTGAAGACTCCACATGGGTACATGAACACTGGCAATCTCTCTCAAACAAAAGGCTCTCACAGCATTAAAGTTCAGCCACAACAGCCTGTCTGCCCTTCTTAATCAGCCAGATGCAATGAACTGCACAGCTTTTTCTGAACAAAGGATGAAGTGCTAAAAGAAGCATTTATGCAACCATAGAAACCAATAAAAGGTTTGAGAAAAAATGAGTAGGAATTCAAGCACATTCTTCTCATACCATTTGTGCCAGTTTGAGTTACAGTAATCTGGAAGACAAACTTCCATAATGGCAGGGATTAATTTAAAACTGATAGAAACATTGTCTCCAAAGCTTCAGTTTGTCTGAATTTCCTCTCCTTCATTTTTAACTCCCCTTCACTTGATCCACAGAAAATACTAAATGTACTGTGAATGCCAGTAAAACAGCCTAGACTCAGGACCATAAGTATTACAACAGCAAAAACTATTAAATAAGTCTGAAGTGATAATCAATGAACAGGAACAGCAGAATTGTACCTAAAGAGCAGGTGGTTTCCGTAGAGGGTTTTATGCCCATTAACTTGGAGAATTCCAGAGAACTAATTACTTTACCTCTTGTTTTGTGCCATTCAGGTGAATTCTTTGAAGTAGTCGCCTTTCAGAGTCTACCCAATACACTTTCTCTTCTGTATAATGAAAATCCATAAGCGTTGACTGACCAGTATCAGCCACCAATCTTTCGTGATTGGTCCCTTCAGTGTCAATTCTAAAGATGGCATTTCCATGGCTAAAAAGTAGGAATGGTGCAGGGTCTGGTGTGGAGAAAACAAAAAGAGACCAATTAATAGATAAGCATTGCATTTTTGCTGCATTAAGTTCTCATCAGTATTATACTAGCCAAAGAAAAAGTTCAGGATCTAACCATCTCGTATTTTAATGATAACTTTCTAGGCATATCACAGAGAACCAATAAGATTATAAACATTATGGTCCTTTCACATTTAATGCTGAAAGTTAGGTCAACAATCTGAGTCATGAAACTGAGATTGCAGTGGTTGTTACCACTAATCCCAAATCCCACAGCCTAGTCAGAGGTCAGAAGAACCATGGCATGCATGCCAACAGAGGTTGGAAGAATTATGCCATGGATGCGTCTCCAAGTTGAAGACTGCTTCCAACCATTGTGCTATAGCAAGAATTTATCACAGAGAGGTGGTCTGGAGTCTCACTTTAACTATCCAAACAGGGAAACTGAAGATCCCAAGACAGGGCAAAGGAAGAAGCTAGAGACTGTGGACGTTTCTTGTGATGCAGAGGGCTGAAGGAAACCAAAAGATCTGTACTTAAAACTCCTACAGTTCAACAGCAACAACTCCTTCCAGACAAAAACTGTATTCATACTGAGTGAAGGGTAAGAGCATAGTAACTTAACATAAAATATGTTAAAATTAAAGGCATTGGAATCCAATTAAGGTTCAAAGTGATGAGCAACTAGGATGGTCCAAATAGCCTTAATGCAGCCTTAAAACCAGGTGATAAGTATGGAAGTACAATTAGTAGGACACAACAGTTGGGGCTGCAGATTACACTATCCCAGTTTTATTAAGTCCTCTTTGTTATTTTTAGGGTATCATCACAGGGCAGGGTGAAGATTGCCCAAGGAACCTTAACTGCATTTCCAAACCGCAATGGTTTTCATTTAGGCAATTTGAATATTATGGATGTCTATCAAGTGTGTAGCAGAGGAAAGGAGTTTTTGTGTAACCAGTCACATTTTAGCCTTCATTTTAAAAAGAAACATTTTTTTTTAATTAAAAAAAAAAAAAAAATTGGGGGTATACAGCCTAGTCTTTAATTTACCACTAAAACAACATTCAAAGAAGAAAGCCCATTGTGGTGGTAATGGTGGGGATTTATAACATGGTTGCCTGAAACAATAGATCATGGCATACAAGTAATGCTCTAACCAAGTGACTTTGAAATGCAATTATTGATATAGATCCAACAGAATGACAGCTTTCAAGCCTGGCTAATCACTTGTTGAATTGATCTTCCTGCAATGCAGAAGCGATTCTCCATTTAGCAGGGATGGATCTCATCAAAGATGCACTATCATCAGTTTTCTTGCACATATACTTTTGAAAATTAAACTGGTTTTATTGACCAGTTTTGCAACCTTTTAACTAAATATCTTTACTATTAACATGAAACCCGAGCCTTTAAACTCAACAGCCATCACTTCTACAAATTTTAGCCAGATGCTCCACCTTCATCATCGTTGCAAGGTTGTCTGATTCAACCCCTTTCACAGCAGATAAATGAGACCAATTTTGATTTCAGCAAGTGAAGAAAGTTCTGACAAGCACCCAAGATATAATTTTCTTCTGTTCACAAGGAAGATGATCAGCACTGTTTCTATACTAACAGACTGTTTTGTATCTCAAGTTTTCAAGCTATCACTCGGTTATAACAGCTGCTTCTAGGATTTTAGTGACTCCCTTTTTCTGCTGCTATTCGCACTGAGCAATCCCACGTGAGAATATTTAAACTATGAAGACTTGCTTTACGTAAATGGTAAATGAACAGTGAAGTGTAGCAAGGTTGGTTTATCTCAGGAATTTGACAGCTGTACTGCCTGCATTTTTGCCAATTAGTTGACCAAGAGCATTTATATACTTCGGTTTTGTCCTTTCCACTCTCTTAATTTCCTATCAGGTACCCATGAATGAGGGCTGTAAATGGAACAGGGACCGAACAAATCCAGCTTTGATTGTAGAGGCACCAGTCATATTTGGGACTTAATTTTATCAGGGGTTTAATGAACAGGTAAACAACACCTGCATAAGAGCTTCCTGTCTTTAAAACATGAGGGTATTTCACTTGGTGTACCCCCTACAGAAGGGTTTATACCTAGCATAAGGGTTTCTTATCCATCACAGTAGCTCCTGAACCACCAGTCACTTTCCACTGGTGTTATAAATGTTAGTAATAACTTTAAAAAAGTTGAAGTCCTCCAATATTAAGGTAGGATTGTTCTTTGAAAGATACCTGTGCACAAATATCACTGTGAGGTAACATGTTTGTTTTCACTTCTCTTAAGTTCAGAAGTGAAGAGTTTACAAAACATTTGATAAAAAAAAATACAAATTCTATTTAAGGGACTAGAGATGTTTAGGCAGGACTACAAAAAATCCAGCTTGGGTCTTTGTGAGTCACGTGTTGCTGTCAATAACAATGATTCTAGGAGCTGACTGAAGTAATCTTGTTGGTGCCAAACTGGGAGCTACACAGAATACTTCTGGTTATGTTCATGGTCCCAAAGGCTACCTGCACAGGGACTCAAGTACATCTACTTCTTGGGTCAGAAACATGCCCTGGCACATCCCATCCCTGCATTAGCAAAAGTCCCAGGTAAACATTAGTCAGAAGAAGAAAACCTGAGCTCCTGGATACAGAAGGGAGCTGTAGCATATCCCAGACAGAAATCAAACCCAGACATTTAGGAAACCAAGGTGGAGGGATGAGAGGTGAACTTCAGAGCACTCCCACCTCATAATCTAGATGCAATATAGTGTTAAGCCGATCAATAAAATCCAAATAGATTTTTTTCCCTGGGTAGCATCAGTTGAGGACAAAACGGAGGTTATTCAAAGGCCATAACTGTGGATATTTTCCTCCTAGAAGGGCTAAAAACTTTAAAAATTTAAATGCGTCTTACAAATTCGAAAATCAATTTATACACTCAGGACAGAGCAAGGGAGAAAAAGAATTTGCAGTAGCAGTCATGTTTATTAAGAAACTGCCAATGGACCAAACCAAAAATAAGGGCTTCCTGCTTACGATTTCACAGCACTGTCCCTAGAACCTAAACACACTGGAAAGACATCAATGCCAACACACTGAAAGAGGCAAAGGAAGCAAAATCTTGTGTACTGACATGTTTTCCTGGCAGTAGTAAGGACAGGACAAGAGAGTTTACAGTTCCGAGCATACAGAGAGAGTATACCTAATAAACAGGAAGTCATTGTTTAGTTTTATTTGTCTGTTTTCATATGTTCATTCATCTTCCCACCACCATACTTTCCATTCTTCACCATCACTCTTCTGTGGCACCCACTTTTGGTCTTGCCACTTGTCCACACAGTAGAAGAGGCAGTTTTTCCATCAGTGAACCAGAGCACCCCAGTCGCTGTCCAGTAGGGACCAGCCAGGCATCGTTCACTTTGAAAAATAATGTTAACTAAATCTCTAAAGCTCTTTTTTAGTCATCCAAAAAGAAAATTACCTTACCGTTCACATAGCAAGACCGTTTGTCAATATCCAAAGTGTAGCCAGGCAAACAGGAGCAGATGTAGGACCCTGGAACATTGATACAGGTTTGGCCACAGGTTCCCAAACTGCCTTCAAGGCATTCATCAATATCTGAAACATGTTTTTGAACAGATAGGAAAATTCAGCTAGCAAAAGCAGCAAAGAGCAAAGAGAAAGAATACCCTTGACATAGTTATCTAATAATAATTTGTCAAAAATTTAATATTACATCATTAGGAGAGGAGGATGACTGTATTGCTTCATGCATTGGTTTTAGAACTATTGTTTTGTCCGTTGTCACATGCACAGTGTTTTTTATTTTTTTTAGAAGACTGTCCAGGGAAATTACCATTCTCCCTAGTGTCTGGGCACTCTGGTCTCTGATTGCCCCAACACAGGGAACAGACTTGTCTCGTACTCCATTTCTGTGATTTGCGTTATCATTTGCTCTGCAAATACTGACTGCAGCTGCTTCCTTCTATCTTTATCCCTCTTTCCACAGTAATAACTTTGCCAACAAATCAACAAACTTTGCAAAACAGCAAGGCAGCAAACAGACTACCACAGCACTGAGTTCCACATTGAGCTCATTTTGGTTTGACACAAATCTCAAAACCACATACAAAACACTAAAAAGCCCACTATATTCTGACAGCAACAAGCCCAAATCAAGGCAACAAGCAAACTAATTAGAAACTGGGCTTTTAACTGGTAGATTAGGCTAGAGCCTTTAGGAATTAAAAGATATTTGATGTATTTATGGTGTTTTATCAGGGCTTGAGGCAGTAACTATTAATTAAGTTCTAAATTAAGGACTTTTTATTTTTCAAAAAAAAATCACCACTGAGGAGCATATTTTACACTAAGGGGGAAAGAAATTAACCCCTTTGGCAGCACCATGAACGATAGTCCCAGAAAATTTAGATAAACTTCAGTTCCTACTGAAAACAACTGCATCTGATAGTAACTTCCCGAGGTGCTTGACATCTGGCAGTACCATATCCTGGTATATTTCTTGTATAACCACTGTGAGGGTTGCTCTAAGGAGCAGCTTTTTCCCTGCCCAAGATCTATTTGATGTCAGTGGCTTTTGTTCTGGGTTTTATTGTCTGACTTTGCACATGCAGGAAAAAAGGAAATCAACACAAATTATTTTAAAGGAAGAGACACATTTGATTAAGTCACTAAAGGACATCGATTCATAACCAAAACTACGTATATGTATTGAGTTATTCCAAGTATAGCTCACAACAATAATGTTTTTTCTCTGTATTCCCGATCAAGAATTTAGGGCAATGGAAGAAGAGCTTCTCCTTGGATAACTTATCTTAGATAATCATTTGAATCAAGTGCAAATTATCACAGTGCTTCAGGAGGTCTGTGAGTGTTAGGTGACAATTCCCCTAGTTCACAGAAGGTCAGAAATAGCACCTCATGATAACTACAAGGAACTGCAATTTAACCAACTCACACCAGCACTTTGAAAGAAACTTTCTCTCTCAGTAACCTAAGGAAAGCTAAGCAACCAGACCTCTGACATCCCATGGGTCTGGGAACTGTGTCCTTTAACTGCTTTAAAAAACTACGTGTAGCAGAAGTGTTTAGGGGTTTCTTCTATGTCAGGTATCAAAGTTGTTCAAAAAGAATGTCAATACTTTACAGCCACCTAACTTGTCTGTACAGACTAGGGAATGTTTCCATATTGTTTTCAGAGTTTTTCCACAATGTTATGTTCCACATAGCAGATGAAATAATTTGACAATGTGTGAAATGTAATCAGAGCACATGCAACTGATTTCTGTTGAACAGATTATGAAGGTAAAGCAGAAGTATTTTCAGCAACTTAATTCCATAAAGCACTCTAATTCTAACCCACAATCTTCTTCAAACAATCAGCTTTCAGGAGCATATTTTCCCACACGTACTAGGTATGTACATGCCATTCTCCACAGCATTAAAGGAGTAACTCCTCCAAATCCCCTCTAGAAAGGTTTGAGTGGCTTAGAAGTTTGTTAATGGGCTACAGAAATCGTGAGCTCCAGGTTGCCAGTTTAAAACTAGCTACTCCTGGCTAGCATTGCCTGGATGTCATTAAAACTAAAGGGCTCTTTGATAGCCCATACAGGATGGCTTTGGTGTCCTCAGCTCATTGTCACAGCTGCTGTCAGTGTTAGTAGAGATGTGAAGGAGGCTGCAGGCATGAACACTGTTTCTCTCTCTCCCTGATGCACTGGTTTTCAAAGGGAGTAACTGGCTGACTAAGCTGGATAGTTAATCTGATCTAGTCACCAGTATAACAGCAGGTGCAAGACTCTGTTGATAAAGGCTATAATGTAGTTTATGTTAGTCAATATACCTTTATGACAATAGTGGCTCGTTAAATAAACCTGATGTTATTTCTCTGAGGAAATCACAAGTATAGGTGATAAAAGCAACTGTGTAGATGTAAGATTGCTAAAGACAGAGGTCACTTGACTGAGCAATGTGAAACACTGATGAAAGAACTGTTATTCAATCACAATAAAGAGCACATTAAATAAGAACAAGAAAGATAGGCCTGACCTACAGATTTTATCTGGAAGACTGCTTACTCTGAAAAGGATTTGTGTTCATACTGGACAGAAAACTGACCTCTTAGCATGTTACTGGGCAAGAAAATTCAAATCACAACACATATAAACACAGTAGAAATGAATGACAGTGGGGAAATAATTTTACTTCTGGATACGGCAGTGGTCAGGCTATATTGGCACGCTGTTTGTATTTCTCAGATATAGGTTGTTAAAGGATCCTGAAAAATTAGAAAGCGTATACAACAAGGATAAAAAGCCTGATTTGAGGGTAACGAAAAGTGCATTTCTGCGAGATACTTAAAGAGCTCAGTCTGCTTAGATTATCAGAAAGAAGCTTGGGAGAAGGACTGATGACAGTATATAAACACCTTTGCAAAGAAAAAGTACCAGATTTTCTAAAGGACACTATAATCTTTCGCAGGAAAGATTAAACAAGGACTGATGGCTGAGAACTGAAGCCAGGGAAAACAAATTCAGATATTAAATTCACATTTTAACAGGAAGTGTGATTCACTAAGGGAACTAGGCACCAAGAAAAACTGTGAAGGTGTGAAAAACATCAGTGGATATTCTCAAGCCAAGATCAGACTGGGAAGACATGCTTTAACCAAGCACAGTTACTGAGCTGTGTACCAAGGTAACTGGACAATGACCTGTTATTTACAGGATGGATTTTCCAGCTTTATATGAGTGTACGAAACTGACTCTCCAAGAAAGAGCGCGCTGATTGATCAGGCTACAAGAATTTACACTGCCTCCCCAGTAATTGTACTTGAAGAGAGGATTTCAGGGTTATCAATCTGCCCATTTTCATCCCCACCAAATTTCACGTAATAAAGCAAATCCCACACATACTGAAAAGCAAGCAATCACCCCAGCTGAAGAAAGGCTATAGTGGAAGAATAACCGCCCAATAAAAGATAAGGGGCACTGTCAGCAGTGACAGGCGGCTTGGCCACCGGAGAATGCCCCTTCCAGCGGTAAACAGGAAGCGCCAACAGACACAGCGCTATTGTAAAACATGCCACAGCACTGTGAACATTCAGCTTTTATGGCGCTAACAATGGAAGCGGATCCTATGCTTAACACGCTCTCTTCTTTGCTTAAAGTACCAAAAAAAAAAAACAAAAAAAGAAGAAAAAAAAAAGGCTGTTTCTTAAGGTATAGGAGAACTCGATCATAAAACCATCCATCAGGTATAACTAGCAGTGTCTTCACCTGCACTCTTAGTGCCAAAGCAAAGCGCGGAGTTGCATCCTGCTGTAGCTGTTTTACGTGTCCTGGCAACCGCATCCCCCAGTGGGAACTTTACCCTGTGAAAGAAATCGGCTTACTGAACACAAAAGCTGTCTGCAGTGCCCTGACAGCCAGCCCTGAAAGGAAGAATGAGGTTCTGCTCAGTTCTCAAAGGCTTCTTTATGCAAAAAATGCCTTGAGAATCAGCAAAAACGATGAATCATGTCATCATGATGTTGGCAGCTCTCAATGACTTTGCATACAAATATGCTACTTTATTGAGAGTCCTGAGAAATGCTCTGATTGCAGAAGGTGAAACATTAGTATGCCTGGCAGGGATACAGAGAAACCACAGTGAGCCAGAACTTGTGTTTCATTATGGTCCCAAATACATACATTATATATATAAAATATACAAGTGCAGATGCACACACTCAAATAACCTCACTCAAATTTGGCTCCTGTGCAGCTGGACTGGGGATTAATTCAACCCGCTATATCTAGCCACCACCATAATCTTTTCAACAAGGTTTCTTCACCCAAATTTCATCTGGGTTACAAAGAAAGCAGCCCATCCTTTTTATCTATTTTGTTGAAAGCATACAGCTCAAAGAACAGAAGACAGCCAGAAATGGGAAAAGATGCTCCAGCATCCTGCTATCAGCAGGTCACAATAAAATAGATGAGGCACAGCTCAGTATCTTCTCTCTCTAATTTTAAATGAGGTTTAAAGTGCTACAACCTGATCACTCACAATTTTTGAGAGGAAAGAGGCTGTGAAGTGCTCAAATACTACGGTAAGAAATACAATGTGAATACAATAAGGTGGTTATCAACTCCTGGACTCTTCCAGTCCAGAGCCACAGAGGTGATAATATCACAGATATGACAGCAAGAGCAATCATATGATTTAATCAACTATGAAGTAGAATCAAATTTAGAATTGAAATAAAATTCAGAAATCACTTGTAGACATCTACAAGTGAAGATGAGAAGAGAAATGGTAAAAAAGATCTCAAGGGACTACAATATCTTTTATTTTCTACCTTTCTGGACTCAGATCTCAAGGGTTGGGGCACTAGAATGGAAAAAAATATATTTTGGTTTTGTCTTCAAAATAAATTCAATGTGTAAATTAGTAACTACAAAACAGACCTCTATTTCCCAGATCATGCAACTTTCAACATACTGTTATTGGCTTGCCTTTCAAAGATGAAGTTCAGAAGCCTATCATCTGGCCCTCTTTGAAAGGCATCAGCAAATGCTGTCATCCAGCTCCCTTTAAAATCAGGTTTCAAATCAGATACTAGAAAGTAGTCAGTTTTGTTGAAAACAGAACACAAAATCAATATCTGCTATTTTCTACTGAGCAAAACAATGATGAGTCTTGCAGTATTAGTCATTGGTCCTGGGGTCTACCCCTTAGCCCTCTTCAGGATTAAGCTTCATGTTATGTGTGACGCCACTTCTGTCATTTCTTGTAACATATTCGCCTCCTTCCTATTTTGATCTAAGTTTTTACAGCTAAAGATAGTATTTGTCCACAGTCAGCTGGATCCAATTTCCAGAGAATTCAATAGGAATCTTCTTGTGAATTGGTCTGTGGGTTCAGACCCATGTTCAAGAATTCTTGACTACTATTTGGTAACAATATTTTCAAGCAACTTTCCCCAAGGCAGTTTAATATGAAGTGAGCTAGCTGGAAGACAGCTACTGAAAACAAGGAAACAAGCAAGCCTTGACTGCAGCTCTTCTGAGATACAGAGGGATACAGTGGGGTCTTAACAGGTTTATCCCTGTGTCATGACAGGGGTAGACAACACAGTTCCCCATTTCATTGGCTCTTACTTCTACTTATGCGATGCTTGCAAAGAAAGGATAGCTGTGAATTAGTAAGGTTTTGGCATTTCATATTTCTCAGAATACAACATAAGAAGTTTTAACAGTGTGTCTTCAGAAGGCTATATGGAGCAAAGTGAAGCCAGGATTTAGCTAATTAAGGTGAATTTAAAAATGTAATACAAAGAGGAATAACTTAATATTCCTCATCACCAGTGCTCCATGGCAGGAGAGTGGTGAACAGTAAGAAAGAAAGGAGGAAAGCTTGAGACACAGAAAGAAGCATCTGACCAAAAGAGCTGACCTAGATAGCTGCAGTTGTCACCTTCAATTGCAGGCTGTAGCTCTGTAGGAATGTGCAGCATGTTAGCCCTGAAGAAGTGACAAGGTCTGATCAGTTAATGTCAGAAGTTAGTAGAGATGTGCAGAAATTAAGAACCTACTATTAGGTAAAACTTCAATAATGTGGGTTGTGTTTTGCCTTCTTCAAAAACTTTTTTACAATATTGTTGGGGTTTTTTTTAAATAACTATCTTCCTTCACTTTTAAAACTTACAAAGTGAGTATTCAAAGTCAGCCCTGGAGCCAAAGTACACCTCCAGTCTTGCAGTATCCAGAACATAATATATTTACCTAGGGTAGCCCAAGACTAACAGGCACTAGTATCTAGTCTAAAATTGATAATGCAAGGGGCTGCTCTAGGGGCTTCTTCAGATAAACAGTGCCCTGTGGGAAACTTTTTGGTCTCCAGTGGGGAAAGCATCTATACACCATGAGAGAATAAAAAAATAGTGTTGTTAAAGCCGTACTTCAGGAGGGCACAGGCAACTGATTCCAACAGGCATAAGGCCCATCCCCTGGTGTACCATGTATGCTTACATGGTCAAATATGTTAGAAATCAAAGCTCTCCCAGGAGCAACTATGCACTTTTTTACCTTGTAGGAATAATAACTCCTGTGTAGCCCAGACCATTTTTCTTTAGAGGTAGAAGGTTCTATGTTTTCCCAGGGGTCTAAGAAAGATGAGTTATTTAAAGGTAACTGAGTCCCCAGTCCTGACATCAGCTTAAAATAAATGATTAAATCAAGATGGCAATGTCAAAAATTGCAGAAATGCTTCCAATTCTACCATAACTTGCCGATAAATTGATATGTTCATTCACCAGACTAGTCTTGTTCTGACCTCATGATCTGTTCTCCCATACTTTCTCTCTCATGCTGTTGTGGGACACGTGGCCCCTTTGAAAGGCCTCTCCTCTCTTGGCATACCAAGTCAGGATTCAAATAATCTCTCTTAAAATAACTGTATAAAATTATGCGAGACATTTAGGGTTAGATTTCATTATCCTTCCACAGGATGAGAAGGTCTTTGATCTTTGAATATCCCTAGAAATAAAAGGAACTAATTAAGAAGTGAGCTATTTAGCAATGTAAGAAGAGCATGACCTAGACCTTCATCTGTAGTGGCAGTATAGAAAACAAATCTAGAGAAGCCTACACATTTTCCAGTGTCACTTGTAACAGTTCACTAACAGAGAGCAGACACCTCAATTCAGGGTAGTCCTTATGGCTGGCAGGATGCCACCACAGTCACAGACGATAAAGAACATTTTACAATTGGTATATTTATTACAGCTCACCAAGAACGGTCACCAAGCCACAGTTGGGCTTGCTGTCGTTGTTCACAGTTCAGTGGTATGAGTCATGTCTCCCACTCACCACTTTTATCCCCACTATTACCTTCAAAGCCTGCCTCCAGCTTCCTACCACTTGCTTCCACTGCACCCTCTATCTCACATAATTAATGAACTAGAATATCATACATCCGGTCTTCTGGTCAGAACACGACTTGTCTATCCAGCACACAGAAGAAAGAACAGGGGAAATCCCTTCCACCACAGCATCCTTCAGTCTTAGATTTCATGTCAAAGTTTCACCTTTGCTTAATCCCCTGTAATCCAGTGGTTTTTAATTAAAAAAATACCCTAGCACATCACATTTTTCATTTATTCTATGTTACATGGAATTACTCAGAGTATGTCATAGTAACATCAGCTCTTATGCAAAAGACTTCTTCTATTACTATTTCTTGCAGAGTTTGCTGAGCTACCAGCCATTCTGTTTTGGTGCTTTACCTAGAGTCCTCCCATTCATACAGCTGCTGAATGTATCTAATTTTCAACAGAAAAGACATAATGCAGGGCAGGTTATGTCTCCATTAATGGAAGAGAGATGTATATCAATATGCGAAATATGCCAACTGAAATAAAAAACCACATCTTTGCAGCCTTCCGAATGTCAATATTTAGAGTGGATTTTGACTCATTAAACAATAGCCAAGCAATTCCCTTCATGTCAGTAGGATTCTCCTGTTGTATGTGAGCTCTTAATTGGGCAACCCAGTAATGCAGAAGTCATAACTAACATACATCCTAATTAGCTTGTGGAAGCTACATACATATTAGCAAATAGTGTGGACCTATAGGAGAGGCTGTGTAAAGTGCAACAGTTGCTGAGAATATGACATACACACTGCATATATTTCAGGTTGAGGTTATGGAGAACCAGGTCTAGTCTGGTCCCATGGACCAAATGGCCACCAACAGCAGAGAGGACAGATGCTCTCCTACAGGAACACCTTCTGGCTTAGGTTGGCCTAAAGGGAATCCAGTTTGTGCACTTTGAGAGTGCTCTGCAATGTGAAGACAAGCATAGTAGGAGGTGGCAGTATGGAAATTCTTTTCAGAAGTATGCTTCTCATTTGAATTCAAGCATCAGTGTGGAAACACCCTAGGTGTGTTTGGCTCTCAGACAAACCTTCAGTCAGGTTTATAATTTGTACACAAAAAATGCCTAGCTCCTCCTCTCTCAATACGAGAGTGTTTAACATGCATACTTCTATTTTCTGCTTACAAGATGGTATTTCTTGGCAGAATGCACAGAGGAGGCACCTGTTATTAAATCACTGGAATCATGTCAAGAACTGAGTCAGACCCTCTGAAGCCCAAGCAATCTAAGGCAAAAGCATTAACTCCAAGTATTAAGTCTGTTTGCTTGAATCCTTACAGGGCGTTTCCTCATCTCCTTACTGCAAAGCCCATGACTTTATTGGCTCCAGCTTTCTAAAAAAAATTGGACTTCAAGGTAGCAGGGTAGGGAGAAAGGTTCTGTCATTCTTTGTCTTACACTTTGTAAAGAATAGGAACCTGCATTTTACATGTTCCAAATCAGTGGAGGTGATTATACTAATATTAGTGTCATACATTTCACCGAGACTTTAGTACTACAGTATCAAACACACCTGCGATTCATGTATGAGACGTATTATTCAATATAAGCACACATATCTACATGCACCAATAAACATGGAAAGAGCAGTTTTTAAAGTTATCTAGCACACATCTAAGTATATAATAATACATAATTATTAAAATACTCTTTCTATATGCATATAGAAATACAAAAATACACCTATACACAAATTTTACATGTCTAGAAGCACAAATACGTGTGCGCACATGTATTGAAAATATGGAAACACTAAAGCTATGGCAAGGAATTTTGGTAACTAGGGAACAGTTCAGATCTCTTAACGATCATATAAAAGTTTATCCTCCTTTCTGATAGTTATACTGACAGACAAGTGACTGATTTCTGAAAAACAAATTAAATAAAATTAGTTCTGTTCATTCTGAGAAGCAAAAGATATCGAGAAGCTGATTTATCAATTCTGCCAGTACAACATACAAGCAATCTGTAAAAAAACTCTTTGAAAATTATAAAGCTCAATTAAGAGAATACAAATGCAGTTTTCTTAATCTGAATGGTCAGCAACTTACCTATACAAGCAGAGTTTTCAGTCTTTAATCTGTATCCATTAGGACAGTTCCAGTGCTGCAGAGCTGAGAGGCTGACAAAACCAATTTTAAAAACCACTGGCAAAAAAGCAACAAGGAAGAGGAACATAATCTTGAGGGTTTTTGAACTGTCACTAGAGAAAAACCAGCTTGTATTCAGTCATATCCAGGACAAGATGAGCATGTGTAATCCCAAAAGGTTTCTGCAATCTCCCACTTTACACTCAGACATCTTATCACAATACCAAGTTTTATCTTTGCCTTGCTTTTCTTGTCACTTTAGCCCTTACTGTGTCTGACTACAACCTTGAAGAAATTCCTGGGAGATTTCTTCCCCACACACATCAGTTTTTTTCTCTCTCTGTCTTTCGTTTCTTTTTTTTTTTTTTTCTTTTTTGGAAGCCAAGTATGAAATGCCTGACACCCTTGCCACAAATTTAACACAGCTTAAAAGCAATGCTTGCAAGGATTACTGCGAATTTCCTCACAACAAGCAAAGCTGCTGTTTAAATCTTAAAAGCAGCAAATTTGGAAAACTGTTCACCACAGCCCTCAGCGGAGTACAGGGAGCGAGATCTCCAGGTACCGTCCTTCTCCAGAATGCAGTTGCTTTTTGCATACAAACTTGGACTGACTCCTCTTTTCTTTTTAAAGCTCTGCTTGCCCCACCTCTTCTCTTTTTAGTACCACTTGAGTGAACCCTGTGTTTGCAAATAGTAATGTGGTCAGTTCCTTACTACAGGGAACTGAGCCAGAATGCAGATACCCAGCCACCCATAATAAATACAGTCTATTTAGAAAAGCAGCCCCTCCTGCTTGAGAAGTACCTGTGGCATGCCAGCTAAGTTTTATTTCTCAGAGACTGTAGGCAGGTTTATACCATGCCTGATCAATCATGATTAGTTGCATTCATTTAATATTATCATGTGTTTTACCACCAGAAACAAACTTTGTCATCAAAACATTCCATGCAAAAAGGGGAAAAAAAAAAAATCCCTCTGGTTTCTCCGATATATTTCAACTGGAAATACAAATTAGCTTAAGGTCAAGTTCAGATCTAGGGTATGTGTTTGTAATTCTGATTTCAAAGAAGTTGCAACTCTCTCTCTCAGGTCTGAATTTGGCCCTTCTGCACTTCCAGGAAAATACCTGCCGTCAGAGACCGAGGCAACATGTTCTGAGTCTGCATCTCTCACACGTTGCAGTCACTTCTATGCACAAATCAGTGCTGTAAGAGGCTACTG
This sequence comes from Gymnogyps californianus, assembly GCF_018139145.2. NCBI lineage: Eukaryota > Metazoa > Chordata > Aves > Accipitriformes > Cathartidae > Gymnogyps > Gymnogyps californianus. The sequence goes on along the minus strand of NC_059474.1, from coordinate 59,476,949 downwards.
TTGTGATGCAGTGCTCTTTTACACCTGTTTCGCTGAGGTATATAAACTAGACAAATTCCAGGTGCATCAAGCTCATAATTCTTCCAGTATTGAAAAAAATCTCATTTTTCCCAGTCCTTTGGCCCAGACCAACAAAGCTCTAGAGCACATGCATAAGTGATTTGCTGAGTTTTGAACCTGCGAATGTGAGATTTAAGCAGGTGTTTAAATGGTTGACTGCGCCAGGCTTTGTTGAGCCGACTACTGTGAGGCATTCTGGTTCTGACTCTTTTTTCTTCCCCCCCCCCCTTTTATTTTTTTTGCAGTGTTGTGCTAGAATAAATACTAATACAACAGCTGGATACAGCAGCAGCATCAGACGGTAACCTACAGCTGTATGAGTTCTGTTTCTGGGAATTTCCCCCCACCATATTTGTCTGAATCGATAAGAGTCCAGTTCTGACTTGTACTGTCAGAAAATAAGCAGCATGAAACCTGATTATAAATTGGGCCGCTCTCCATTAAAAGCAACTGTTTCTTGATGTTTCTGCCTGTGTGTAGGCACATTCTGCTTGCTCAATCTTCACTGCTACAGCTAATGCAACTAATTAAATCTGGACTGACAAATGGCAGCCACATTTCCACATACTCTGTTCAGAACCGAGGCTTTATTCTGCATGCTGTAAAATACAATAACAGTAATGTAAATTATGCAGGGCCAGACTCATGCCAAACAGCATTTGCTTCTCCAAATAGTCCGCTGGAGTACAAAAGGGCAACCACTGTGAAAGTGCAGTATAATGCCATCCCATCTAGGATTACAGGATCCTGCCCAGGAACTGTGGTATGTTCCACGTGAAACTCTTTTACTAATTCTGCAGCCGTTGGTTCCTCCTCACACAATTTTCTTCAGTGTTCAAGCTGGGAGCACGCAACCTAGACAGCTCAAAAGGAATGTGTCACTTCTTTGTGAGCAACCACCAGCAGAGTGTTTGCTAGACCGTGAGGGTGGCTGTCCCAGCACAGCCCTGACCTCTTCCAGGGCAGACTCAGACAAACTGACTGAAGCAGACAAAATGAATAAGCTCTCCCTTTCCTATTAAAACCCAGAAGCAATTTCTATCATACTCACATTCTTTTAGTCTCTCATTTACACACATTGTCTTTTCTGAACATCTCCCTCAATCTTCCCACCCCCGCTCCATTTCCTCTTTTTGCCTTTACTCAAAACACAGTCAAAGGCATGTCCCAGAATTTCTCTTTTTTCTCTAAAGTAAAAGTGAAGACAGAACTGTCTGACACGCCAATACCACAGTGATGTTTTCAGGAAGAAGAGATCCCTCCACTGCAGTCAGATAAAGAGTGGTTAATAAAGTCATTAATTTTACCTTCCTAGAAGTATAGGAATGGTTTAAAAACAGGAAGAAAAATATCTTAATAGTGGGATTACTTTTTTTTTTACCCTCAAAACCCAAATATGGCTCAGACCAGAAATAACCCTCAGACCCACAATATGATACAATACGATCTAGGCCTAAGGATGTAAATAAGCTACTTGAAAGTGGATAGAACCAATCACCTCCCCTTAGACCAAACCAGAAAGTTCTCAATAAAGTATGAAACCCATCAGGCTGTACCACACCTAAACTTTTCAAACATACCATTTTTCACCAAGTGGTTCAGCATACCGCACACAATTTCTTCACACCTAAAGTCATTTAGCATTTAAGAAGTTGTTCAAATGTGTTTCTATAAAGCAAACTATTGTGCTCACCTACAGGTATTAAGTACAGCAATTTACTTTAGTCTAGCACTCATACGATAAATTAGACTAAAACAGCACAGTAGTCTTATTTGTAGGGCTCACCACAGAATCAGTCCAAATGGTCTTAAAATTATCTGTCCCAGTACATCAAATGCAAAGAATTGACTAATTTGACCTGCTGACTGAAGAGACTGATGAACTAAAACCAAGTAAACATTTTAGTCCTTTCTTTTGGACTTCCCGCTACCTCAGCTAGCTTTGGAAGGCTTTCTTCTCAAAATTGGTAAAGACCAGCTAGCGATTCAAATGGAGAGGGTCTTCTCCCCTACCTCGGCAAAGAGCTGCTGTTATCTAGTTCAAGGACAGTATGTTCTGGCTGTTTCTAAACTGTGAAGGAAACAGAGCCCTCCCTCAGTTTCCCAGGGCCTTCAGTATCTGTACTGTATTAATTAGCACATTGTTTAAATCATATATTGACTTTTATTCTTGCTTATGACACATTACATTAGCTTGTCAGCACTTTGACTTCTTTTCCTGTCAGCCTCTGAAAGTTTGATTCTGGCCTTAGGCATATTCTAATCTGGTTAAAATTATATTTTATAGTCATCACAATCCCAATTACCGCCAACACAGGTTAATGATTAAATGCAAGAGTTCACTGAAATAGCATAGGAAATGTGTAGTGGCTAGTTCTAGTACAAATAGCACAGAGCAGTGAGGAACACTCAGATCCCACAAAACAGCTTCCAGATCCTCCCCAATGGCCCCAGGGAATCTGCCAGCCCCTGGGTCAACATGCTTATGTACGCGTCATTCTGTCAGAAAAGGTATTGCCACCAGAGCAGTAGCTAATTGACACAAGCAACTTTTATGATGATACTGGGGATTTCTGATAGCCTTCAGGAAAAATACACAACATTTTTGTAAGCCATGCCTTACACCTACTTCCTGAAGCCTGATCTCAGGGTCAGTGTGGAGATGGCTGACTCCGATTACCATACCTTCTCTGACATGACAGTGCTTGATTCAGTACTGCTAACGTCATTTCAGCAGGTTGAGCCTACATCGTGTATAATTCTGACAAAAGGGACATTACGCAATATTAAATTGCCTGTCAGACAGAGCAGGGGGAGGCACAGTGTGAGAGAGTGGCATATTCCAGTGATCTCTAAAAGCCAGGAATGCCTGAAATCTCCTCCCGAGGTATGACGGCCATTCTGATTTTGTCCTCAAGCATGTCACTCATTGTTCTCATCAACAATTTGGAGATGATATTTGGCTGGCAGGATGTTGTAATTTAATTTATTAGTAAAATTAATTAAAGAGTGGGGCTTTAAATCATGAAAGCTTTATGAAAACCAAGTGCTATTGTAGGTAATCTCTTTCCAGTTGTCTCAATTTGTTTCATAGCAGCAATTATGACAAATACCCACTGGATTTTTTTGGCTGTTTGAGTCCCATGTCTTTTCTGCTAGGGTTACAATTTTTTCTACTGCAATCTGATCGTAAGGAAAAGAAAAAGACCAAAAAAAAAGCTGTGTTAACACCATACTGTTAATTATAACTGGTATTATCTTTTTAAAGCAGTTTTACGTTTAACATTTTGACAGGCACCTTTCACGAGCTGCTGTACAGTGAATACTTATTTCATCAGCTAGACCACACTGGTAATCCACAGAAGGGTCCAGAAAGAAAGTTAAATATGCTCTCTCTCGTATCCAGACAGTCAGAACAAGAGCGAAACATTCTGGGGAAGCCACATAGCACATTACTGACTTATGACATTTATCAATGTTAGATGACTACATTAGGCCTCTATGTTAGCAGACATAAAGGAGTAGTTAAAATAGCATGTTGAAACAGTCATTTGGCTCTCTGAACTGGAGATAAAACTGAAGATAAAGCAAGTCATTTGTTACCATGAATAAGGTCTATGCAGCTTGCTATGTGAGAACATTTAAGAAAGGATCTTAGTAACAGGTATGGCATTACTTCACTATCAGGGTCAAAAAATGTATCCTCCCCATGGTTTTTTGCTGTGTTTCCATCCCAGGGATAGCTCTGTTTCACCCAAAGCAAAATGATTTCTAATGCACCTGCTAGAACAGCCACTCTAACAGATCTCTCAGAACAAAGGCATCGGCTGAAATCTGATTTCACCAATTTTCAGAATTGCTGAGCACTCACCATTTCCACTGATACCAGTAAGAGAATAGGATTGTAAATATCAGTCCGTAGGTTCTTATTTGGAGTCCATCTATTACAGGTATTGCTACTTTTACTTTTTTTATGCCATGAGATCTGGCCTAGGAAGATGAATAATTAAAATGACTTTTTCAGTCAACTTTTGTCTCCGCTTTACAGACCTTTTCAGATGGTTCATTCTTCTTGTGACCATGATGCTCTTTAGAAAATAAACACCAGGGAACATTTTATGTTTTTGTTTTACAGCTGTCTTGTTGGCTATGTATGTATGTGGAACAGAATCACTGCATTTACCAATCTAATTCACTTTCTCAGATTAACCCCATTTCACCTGGTCCGTCTATTACACCAGTTTGGCATACCTTCACAAACATACACCTACATAAGCTTACATCTCTGTACCACATCACAAAGGCAGAATAAAACAAGATGGACAATAAATAGGAGTAGAAGTAGAAACAGGCATTGTTATAGTCAGCTTTTCACAGCAAAAGCAACTGAGATATGAACTCAAAAGACTGGAATTACCAGAGATGTTGTCAGTGCCTGGTACTGAGCACCTGTGAGCAGACTGCAGGATGCTCCCAGCTGCTGGCAGACTCAAGCACTCTGAAGGAGGCGATGACTCCCTGAGATGCTGCAAGCCACATTCTCTTTGTGGAAATTTAACATTTTCGTGTACGTGGCCATGCAGCTGGTGCCAGAGGGATTCGTCAGTGAATCGGTGGGCAACCAAGAGCAAGTGTAATAAAATACATTGCTAACTGCTGGGAACGTTCATTTCCCTACAACTCGTAGAACAGATTAAAGAGATCTTCAGAAGCAAATATGTTCTAATTAATAAATATTTGAGCACTGAGAATCTCCTAGAGAATTTGCCCAGGGCCTGCTGAAAGTAAGCTTGCACTGGAAGCGCCAGTTTTTGATGTGATGTCATTTATTGTGTGAGATAATTTTACAGGCGCAGTACAGATCTAAAGCAAAACAATACAGGGTTGTCAGACCCTACCCGCAGTGGCCATAAGAGTCCTGCATGTGGATTTCTTATACCACATTAGGAAGTAGTTGGCACAGAAAGTGGCGAGTGATCAGCAAGGGGCTCTGCCATGGAGGAGGCAGCTTGACCCGACACCACCTCAGAGAAAGCCTCACAGCTGCAGGCAGTGCAATGCCAGGGCCTATCGCAGACCCAAATGCCACTGTGAGCGTGATATCCCAGAACTTGGCATCCAAATCCTGCAGCTACCAAACACACCCTGCTTGAGGCCACAGCTGTCAATTCTCCATCCAGACAGGGACAAGGAGAGAAGAGCAGTGGGGAAAAAGGCAGCCGTACTAAGTACGAGCAAAAGCCCACATTATATTTAACTTTTAGATAATGGTTCTGCATACTCCAAAGCTTCAGACAGATCCTGTATTGCTGGTGGGAGTGTGAATACAGAGGCTCCAGTTCAGACCCAAGTGACAGTGGTGATTTCAGAAAGGGGAGAAACAGTTCTTCGCAGTAGTCCCTTTGCCTCTGGAGCCCTGTAAAACACTACTGAACTACAGGAATCCCCTGAGATTACCTGTAGGAGTCAGAAATAGTATTATTCCCACAGTGTTTTTGAAGAAAATGAAACAATCTAACAAAGGCTTGGTCTCAGGGACTGATCAAGCAAGTACTAAGCCCTGGGTTAAGCATTAAGGACCAGGGAAAATAATTTTGTAACAGAACAGTGTACAAGTGATTGTATAACCAACATACAAACAGCAAGCAAAGTGGTCGTTAACAGTCACATACATTCTTACAAAACATCTACTCGGCTGCACGGCAACGAGCGATGTCTGCCTAGTTGAAGAGTGAACGAACAGATTCCTGAAAGATATAGCTACCTCCTTTATAGTTGCCAGTATGTATTGGTTGGCGTAGCCTTTCCCTTACACTAGGCTGTCAACTTCACAAACCAGAAAAAGCAACAGTAAAATCAGGCACAGTTAGACTTTGTAAATTAAAATATCTGTGGATGCACAAACAAATTCTGTGGCTGCTGTAACCATATGCACAGAGTATTAAAATATTCCTTCTTTCCATCTACATCTCCACCACAGGCTTCCTATGTGATCCTGGCATACTGTGCAAGAGCTGTGCACCTCACTATTCACCTTTTTATAACAAAAAGGACCAATACTTCGCTTTTGCATGAAGGAGGGTGTCATGGTTTAACCCCAGGCAGCAACTAAGCACCACGCAGCCGCTTCCCCCTCCCCCCTCCCAGTGGGACGGGGAGGAGGAAAGGAAAAAAAGTAAAACTTGTGGGTTGAGATAAGAACAGTTTAATAACTAAAGTAAAAATAAAAATACACTACTAACTAAGAATAATAATAATTGTAATGAAAAAGAATACAACAACAACAAAAATAACTCCCAAGAAAAGACAAGTGATGCACAATGCAATTGCTCACCACCCGCTGACCGATGCCACAGCCACGATCCGCCCCTCCTGGCCAACTCCCCCCTGTTTATATACTGGGCATGACATTCCACGGTATGGAATACCCTTTGGCTAGTTCAGGTCAGCTGCCCTGGCTAGGCTCCCTCCCAGCTTCTTGCACACCTGCTTGCTGGCAGAGCATGGGAAACTGAAAAGTCCTTGGCTAAAGATAAGCACTACTTAGCAACAGCTAAAACATCAGTGAGTTATCAACATCATTCTCACACTAAATCCAAACCACAGCACTGTACCAGCTACTAAGAAAAGAGTTAACTGTGTCCCAGCTGAAACCAGGACAGAGGGTTACTTAATTTAATAGCTGTTATAAAAGTGCACTAAGATCCTTGTATGTAAGGTAGTATTCAAAATTACAAAGTAATTGTTAATCTATTACTGCTAGGATCACATAGAGCAAACAAATTAGGCCACAAAATAGAAGGAAAAAGAGAAAATTAATTTGGGTGTGTACATTAGTTGCATCAGAAATAAAAAACAATCTTCTTGCAAAGTGGTGTTGCAAAGCACTGAAAACTTTTAAATATAATTTTTTACTCTCAGAATGCAATATAAGTTTACTTCTATACAGAAAAGCACAGTAAAAATACAATTTCTTCAAAGGAGATACATTAATGTTTATACTGCATTTCTACCAAAAATCATTACACTGTATTGTAGAAACTTTTATTTCTCAAAGTGCAAACTAAGTTTATTATAATAAAATTCCTATTAGTGCTATGAGATAAAATACACAGAAGCCTTCCGCGACTTTACTAGAACTAACACACGACATCAATAGGAATACACCAGCTAGCTTAAAGTAATGAGACAGCATTTCTGAGACGCATTGCCTTATACACTATATAAAAAAATGCTTCACACTCTCAAGTCTCTTCACAAGTTACCAAACTAAAACCACAATAATAACGAACACAGTAGCTAATCCAAAATCACCATCTATAAGATATACCCCAACCTATTATAGCATCTTTATAAAAAACTAGAGTACTTCAGGGCCATTCTGTATAATATTACAATCCTATTGCAGTTAAGATGAACTGGGCATTAGGACAAAATTATAAAAAGGAGTATCCACCCAAATCTTTCTCAGCAATGCCCGTGGGAGACGGTTTGGTGTACCTCTTGGGCAGTGCTTTGAAAATTAGCCATAGGTGCCCAGTTTTTCAAAATGAAACAAGACTCTAGTAAGGGGAGAGGGGCATGGGAAATCTGAGAGTTTGCATGTGTTTCCCAATGCTAAAGAAACCTCTCCATTTGCATGTTTGCGTTTGACTGCCTTATTTAGAACTGGGCTGACAGGCAAGGCAGAACGTGTCATAAGAAGAAACCTAAATACCTAAAATATCTGGGCCAAACAGTAGATTTCTAATATCATCTCTGTATCTCTAGAGAGACTTATAGAAGGACCTACCTTATGTATGTTGGCATAGAAGTCAAAGAAAGACACTCATTCCTGCATACATTCTCAATGCTCTTAGCCACTCATTGCTGCAAAACATGCAGACTAAGGGCGGGGACTGTCCTCAAATGTTGCTGGATCACAGGCTCATCTTCACGTTCCAGGATGAAATACCCAGAGTGACAGCTCTTTGCTTCCAGACATGAAGAAGAAACTGATCCTGAGCTCACTGAAGTCAATATCAAACTCCCATTGACTGCATTAAAAACATTGGACTAGGCCTATCTTATTGAAAGGACAGACTCGTCTTAACCGTCCACACAGCTCTAAATAAGTACATTTCTTTTTTCTCCCACAGAAATCAAAAGAGATTAGGTCCCTGGGTAAGAGAATATCTCTATCATATGTTCTCCAGGGGCTACTTAACTATTTTTTTAAACCTGTATAATTTAACTTATGCCTGATACTTGGAAATAAGAGAAATATTGAAAAATATTTCTAATATTTTAGAAAATATTAGTAAAAGTAAAGGCAAAATAAGAGGACAATCTGATTAAGGCTTCAGGACATGGTTTTCATACTATGCACTTTTACACCTGTCCCAAACACAAGTTGCCATTGCGCGAGCATATGAAATGGACATTTCTTTTCTCAGTCTTAAGTCTACGAGAGGTTCCAGCAGCAAATGTTAACTAGCAATTGACATCAACATTCCTTTTCCTCTACTGCCAATAACAGGCACCTGTTCATTACTACACAACAAAGCAATTATACCTTCAGAAAGTATCAGTTACTAAAAATTCTTCAAGTCATAGTGTTCTGTAGATCAAGTATTCAGCTACTACTAATGCTTTTGTCATAAGATGAAGAACAATCTATTAAGTGCAGAACAATTCGAAAGAGGAAGCATTATAAGTATTTAAGGCTGAATGGTTTGCCTGTACTGCTGCACGGCTGTGACAACTCTTGCTACAGCTACACCCACGATGAATAAATGGCAACATTCATATTTCACATCACTGTTTTTACCAGGACCCATCAGATTAAGCACATTGTTTATTTCAGACAAATGTACAGACAGGAAAAGACTGCCATATCTTAGTTTCATGTGTTTAATACAGATCAATTTACAATGAAAATCTACCTCCAAAGTTGTCAGGATTTCTCGTGACTAACCAACTGGACTATTTGTAGGAGTAATGTGGTCACTATTCAGTAGCTTAGAAGAAAAAAAACAAGTCTTTTTGATGCAGCAAAGCTCTTGGCAATCAGTACTCAGGCAAAGTGGTTAGGGCTTGAACTAACACTCTTGAGATTGGAGTGCTGAACCCAAAGCAATTGCTTTTCTGTGACCAGCTGAATTGCAGAGTTACTGAGAAGCAGCATTTCCACAAAACTAGAAAAAGTGGCCAGCCAACACCAAAGTAGGAAATGGTATGCTACATTGTAAACGGCAGTCACTTTACCTTTCTGCAGCCGCATTACTTAGGCAGCAGTTATGTTAAGCTCTGTGAGTGGCAACTTTAGGGTAGCTGGCAGGGCTGTTTCTTATAAACTGTTGGCCTTTGAGGATGGTGGAACTGCTATGAAACTGCTGCACATAAACAAAAAGCTCCTCCCTCTTGCACAAAGCTGCCAGGCAGAACACAGGTCCCTGATGGCTATTGAGGCCAACTCAAAAAAACATGGATAGTTTTCGTTTGTCTGTGGTCTTTAGTGGTTACTTACACACAACAGGTTCGTACAGTGATGAAAGGAGGCCATTCAGTTGCGTCTTCACAGGCTCCTTTATCATGCTGAAAATCTCAGTCATCTATGGTCTCCTTAATAGACAGTCAGTCATCCTTAGAGACTTTCCTGGTATAATATTTTTTTGAGATAAGTCTGAAATACATTAGTAAAGGGCACTTTGTCTGACTATTACTATTTTATCCATAGCACAAGTGGCTTATGATCTACCTGTCACATTGCTGAAATTATCAGGATGTGGAAACATCTTCTGAATCTCTCCCATGGCCCAACCTCTCACCAGACACTCTCGCTATTTGTGCATACTTATTCTCGGTGTCTGAAAGCTGCCTGACACAACATGTGACAGTGTCGTGGTTTAACCCCAGCCAGCAACTAAGCACCACGCAGCCACTCACCCCTCTCCCCTCCCAGTTGGATGGGGAGGAGGAAAGGAAAAAAAGTAAAACTTGTGGGTTGAGATAAGAACACTTTAATAACTAAAGTAAAATAAAATATAATAGTAACAATAATAATAATTAAAATATAATAATAATAATATTAATTGTAATGAAGAGGAATATAACAAAAACAAGAGAGAAATAAAACCCAAGAAAAGACAAGTGATGTACAATGCAACTGCTCAGCACCCGCTGACCGATGCCACAGCCACGATCTGCCCCTCCTGGCCAACTCCCCCCAGTTTATATACTGGGCATGACATTCTATGGTATGGAATACCCCTTTGGCTAGTTCGGGTCAGCTGTCCTGGCCATGCTCCCTCCCAGCTTCTTGCACACCTGCTTGCTGGCAGAGCATGGGAAACTGAAAAGTCCTTAACTTGGGATAAGCACTACTTAGCAACAACTAAAACATCAGCGTGTTATTGACAGTATTCTCACACTAAATCCAAAACACACTGCACCAGCTACTAAGAAGAAAATTAACTCTGTCCCAGCCAAAACCAGGACAGACAGGATTCATCTCATTGCAACCGGAGTACCACTCCACTAAGTCTTGAGCTACTGGCATTTGCTGAAATGGCTGTGGGCTTAGAAACATCATCAAATGCCAGTTCCCAGGATGTGGTCAATAAATTATTTAGAGCATCTTTTCAGAACCCATTCCTATGTTTTATCCCCAGCCCACGCAAGGTCGGCATCACACAGTTCATAAAGAGCATGGCCTTTTGTGGAATTTACTCCAAATATTCATCAGAGGAAGAAACCTCATCATTTCAGATATATTTTTAGGTGGTGACATTTGACTTCAACTTCCTCCAGGCCTGTCCCCCTGCCCTTTTGATGAATCATAAGTTATTTGTACTGTAATGGGCTTCCTATAGTTAAAGGTTTGTCAATTCATTCTGCCTAGAACTTCCTATAACTGTGAAGGATCAGAAAGATATGCAAGGATATGTTTTGACTATAACAGATCCTATAAAAGTACATCATCTTCATAGTTTATTTCTCTCTTCTGTTTCAGTATTCTTCTCAGTAAGACTGAAAATAATTCAGGCAGTGCTGTCCAAGTTCACTCCAACTATCTTTCTAGCTGGCAGCTGTCATCAAATACAGTCCTAGCTTTTCCCACTTAACATGTGGCCCGTCTCATTTTTACAGTTCAGTTAGACTCCTTTGATGGCAAAGGTTTCAATCACATGGCTCCTTGCCTATGTAGCCTCATCAGACTCAGAAAGCCAATCTTCTTCTTTCCTTCAGCCTAAGTCTAGGGTTTCCCCTTCCACAAGTCTTGTTTCAAAGCAGTTACCTCAACTCCTGAATTAATATTAAATATAATGAACAAATCAGGTACAAGAATACGGTCTTTTGTCCCCGAGACCAGATTTCTCTTAACTCTACTGAAGATCTTTCCTGGATCCATTTATTGGAACTGGTGAATTCTCACTATTCTTCCTCCTTGCAGTTCTTGCCCGTGATTTTATAAGCCAAAAGATTGGTGAATGAGGTCTTTCCACTCAGGAAACTGAGTACTCTTCAGCAGGGTGTTTTTATCCTTTACTTAATCTTACTTCTGTGTTTCCTGTAGGAATTTCTTCTTTGCTACTCATGCATTCCCCTTCACCACAGCCTTTTTGTTTATTTAGAATCTGTGTTTGATCAGGTTGCCAATTTAACACTCTCTTCCAAGGCAGACTCACACATAAATAGTTATATTAAAAATTCTTGGTTTATGTCCCAGCCACCAAACTATCATTTATGTGTTCTGCTTCTACTGAGTGCCTTTCCAAATGTCTATCTGCTGATTCTGGGCCTTTCTAGTCTTTTACAAAAAAGAGAGCAATTGTTTAACCGTTATTCCTTGTTTTGGCATCATTTTTGGCTGATCAACCCTTAAAAGAATTTTCATGACCATTCTTCTAATTTCTCTATGAAGGTCAATGAGCTTTAAGAATAACCATCTTTTCTGTCATATCATTTGATCCAGACTTCATTTCTACTTGAATCTTCAGTAGTAAGAAACTGAAAACTTAATCATCTTGTGACAGGCTGAACTTTTGTCTGTACCAATTCGTGTTCAGGCAATCTCTAGAGCTAAGTCATTGTTAAAGACACAAGAAAATGTCACTTTTTTCTATCAATAAACAAGGAACTTAACTATTTATCTCGCCTCATGAAGTCCCTGTTACAGTTTCAAAGAAATAGTTCATGTAGATATTGGACATAACGTCTGTTCAATCATTGTGCCTGACCAGAACAAAGACCGTTATTTTTCTGGCTTGTGAAAAACGTGGCTTGCATTGTTTCTGCTGCTGATTACCCTATCCAAAGGGAATGTCTGCTCCTCTGTCAAAGAGTAAAGAATGCTCAAGCAAGCTAAGGAACAAATAAGCAGCACTTTTGTGCACGAAAATGTGCCTCTCCCGTTCTAGAGAGATTCTTTCCTAATGTTGAGAAATAATTGGGGGCAATCTTCTACTAAAAAATATTATGCTCAGATTTTAGGCTGAACTCAGAATGATTGGCACAGAACTCCAGCAATTGAGCGTTTTGTGGATATCGATGCAATGCAGACATGATGGCAAACACTACAATTGCAAGGTGTAAGTGATCCTCAGCTACAAAGTTTGAGTCCCGGAACAAGCAGGAGTGTTACGATTCCTGTTTTCACACTTCTGCTTCAGCAGGAAGGAAGTCACTCCACCATGTCACTTTCATGATAGAGAACAAGTATTTTTCTTGTTTAAACCAATCAGTGAGAAACCAGAACAGGTCGCTCAAGACCTGAGAGCATGCTCTGGAAAAACACCCATGGATAATGTCATTCATGTGTAATCTGAAGCTAGCAGTACACTGCAGGATTATTCTAACATAGAAGAAGGCTCTATCCAAAGTCAAGTAAGGATAAAATTGAAAAGACAGAGAAAAGAGAAAAATAACATTAAAAGATAAAGTAATATTCTGAATTTAATTTGCCATGCTCTATAGCTGGCTGCTTACCATACTCTTATATTGTCCTCTTTCTCCCTCTGTGATTTAACTTCCACATGATCTTAAACACAAGGGACTGGGCCATGAAACAAAAAATATAATTAGTATGAGTTATTTTTGGAGGCTCAAATGTTTGGCCAAATCTTAGCAGCATAAAATTCAAGACACATGACTCAGAAGTCAATCCGATCAGCCCATGGCATTAGACTTCAGCGTCATCAATTAAATCAGGTTCTTACAAAAAAAGGTACTTATGGGTATTGGACTTAATTTCCTTTTTCTTCGACAAAGGTGTAATTGTTTTAGAGACTGGAAAATACTACAAAGCAGACTATACATATTGTTTTGTTCCTGTTTCCCAAAACAATATTAAACTGGAAAGAATAAGTGACAAAGGCTTAAGCAAGAACATGATCTGGAGATTTGTTTATGAATTTACTTCTTGAAGGATTAGAGAAACAGCTGTTTGAGGACTCTAAAGGTTTCCTACAACTGTATGTCTAAATGAATGAAAAGACTAAAATTGTATCAACAAAACACTTGTTTAGTTGACTGAACAAGCAACCCACTGAATTTAAATTACAGTTGCACTGAATCTACTAGTAATTGTCATTTTGGACTGTTCTTACTATCCATCTAGTCCAGTAGCGTGTCTCAAGTACCAGCAGCCCATACCAGAGGCCTCAGAAGAAACTACTTGAACTCTGACTGAGGCAAGACTGGAATACTCTCTATTCCTGCCCTCAATACACACATACATAAAGATCCTTTCTCCTGTATTAAGAGAGAAGAAGAAAACACATTCCATTTTACCCTTTTCTGGACATGAAGTATTTCACCAAATCCTCTCTCAGTCACCTTATTCCATTAAAAAAAAAAAAAAACAAAAAAACCCCCAACCAAAAACCCCAAACAACCAAACACCCCACACCACTACCGAATTCTTTTGACTCCTCCTTAAAAAGATGTACCAGATATTTGATTACTCATCGCGTTTCAGAATAAAGTATTTTCTTGTCAGAGTATCTTCTCCAAAATGTAGTAATTCATACATTGTTGGTAAACTGGTATTCCATTATTATGAGAGGTTGAAGTTATAGTTGTTTGTACAGTCAACTCCTTCCATAACACTCTTAAGCCAATCAAGTGTCTTTCAAAAATACCAGACCTTAAGTTAGACCAAATATATTTAAAATACATACCTGACAGGTGCTACTGAACTTGCTGTAATAATTGGAGCAATTTCACATTCTTTTCTAAACACAAGGTTAGGATGTTATTTCATAAAAAATAGAAACTTGGAAAAAAGTGCATCTTTTTTACATAGGTCGTGGGAAAGACAATATCCTTTTGTTCATAGTTGCTTTCTGCCTTATTGATTGAAAAGATTCCCATCCTGAACACTGATGAATAATGTACACAGCTTTGTAAAAAGAATTCTCTCCTTGCTATAGGCTGCTTCATACTGATATTTCAACTTGATTTTGCCACTGTTTAGCAAGGGAGCCTTTCAGGGTTATAAAAAATAGTTTATAAAAATGACACGTTAATCGTGCCTCCAGTCTGATGTGAATTTTGATCTTCTGAAATTCAGAGGAAAATTTTTTCAGTGATATAAAAAGAAAAGATAAAGCAACTATTCTATTGAAAACTTCTCATTTTCAACAAAGGAAAGTGACAGTGCTAGCCTGGAGCTTCTGTGGCTGACTATAACACCTAGAACAACGCAATGAATTCTGTGAGAGAAGGCATCCAGGTCAGTATGTTTCCAGTCTACACCCAGTCAGATAATTAAAAAAAGGTTCATTTTGAAATCTCATCTCTGCTCGTGAAGGAAATTCAAGTTGGTCTACCTCCCAGCCACAAATCTAACAAATCGGTTGTTTTTAAAAGAAAACCATAGATCATGATGGACTATTGTAGTACAATATGTCTAGGAGTCACACCCTAGCCAGAATTGCTACTGATGCATACCCCTCTTTCTTGCAATAAATGCATAAACTACTCATTCTTCCCTTTTCAGTTTATAGGCAATGTTCTTCAAAAAGCTCTCACAACTTTCATTGGGACACAGGCAGGCTTTAAGACCAGCTTCAAGTACATTCTTCAAATTCCCCTAGTGCCTTTGTTCCACACTCCAATTTTATAGCTGCCCCCACCTTGTCGAAACTGGACATGTATAGAGCTCCACTCATTGCAGTAAGCTGGCAGTATTTTCATCCATCCTTTTATAGCTACCTGTCTGCAGACACCCCAGCACCCTTGCCATGCACATAGCAGAACTGCAAGCAAAAGACTTTGTAGCACGCAGTCCCAGCATTCTCTACGATATTACCCTTCCATTGTTTCTCAGCCTTCTTTTTGTATTTTCTCGCATTTCTTCTCATATTTCCTCTTGTCCCCACAGCTACGCTCATCACATGTTGTCTAAAGCTATAAACAAAGATGAAAGGGTCAGGCAAACACACTGTCACGTATAAAAACAATCTTTTATTTTCACATCAAAACAACTTCTATTTTAGTTACTGCTTTGAAAAGGTAATGAGTTTTACATGTCCTTTGTTTAGCCTCTTAAATATAGCCCAAGTCTGAATGTTTTTGCTATTACAGACATTTTCATGGTACACACGAAAGAGTTTTCTCTCTTAATCCCCCGCCTGAGAAAAGTATGAGAATCTGATGATAGTGCAAGGAATACAAAGTCCACTGTGAGCAATGGCAAGGACTAAAACAGATACATGGATACTTAAAGTTTGGCTTCATAAGTGCACACTGAAGCCAGGATTGTGGTTAACTATGACAAGTGCTGAGGCCCACTAAAGTTTTAAGTAACAATGAGGTCTATTTGGAATTCAGCTCACATTACTCAGTTACTTCATTAGCCATCCAATTTTGACACACCCATTGTAGGTAATGTATAAAAAGAGGTCTAACCTTTTTGGTGAAATGCAGGATGAATTGAGCTAACAAAGTGCAAAATATATGAAAGGCGATGCATAAACATTGGTTACATCCTCTCCAAAGTCTCCTACCAGGCAAGCACAGATTATAGTCATCACTGTTCATAGTGATGATTGATTCAGTATTGCATTTCAGAAGATATTATACAAATTGATTACAGGTGACAAAATCTATCTCATAATGTTTCTATCATTAATATTAACAATTTACAGTATAAAAATTTGTATCTGTTACCAGAAGTATTTCTTCAGCTCTTTAATTAAACCAATCCTGGGTGATGCAGGGCACATGTTTTTATTGTATGATTTGGCCTTTGTATCAAATTCCTATCGAAATTCCCCAGCAAATTTCCTGTTTTGAGACGAGGTACAGAAGCATGTCCGGGTTATATAACTCTGTTGTCTCAAGAACTGTGGAAAAAATAATGTATCTCATGTTTTCTTGAAAGAACATGCCCTTTATAATTCATTCCATCTTTGATATACTGATAGCACACGTGGTTAGAGATTAATTTCTAACTTTAGGACATGCTAATTCCACAAGGATTAGTCAAACCAAAAAGTTTCACATTTGCAAGGGAGCTCTCTCAGATGAGCTTTGCACCACGTCAGTCCGATATATTTATGTATCATCTACAAGTCAGGTGATAGCACTTTTGAACTCCAGAATTAGATTCAAGTTTCTTGCAAAGCTTTGAAACCTGAAATTAAATATTCTCCATGAATTAAAAAATAAACGTTAAAATAATTGCTCCCATTAATGACAAACATGGTGTTTTTAATTGGAAACACCTTCAGCAACAACTACTGGCTACACTATCTATATGGAAAATAGAAGGCAAATATTGTAACACTTCAGGTCCTGTTAAAAATTTAGTTTATCATAAACTGCTTGTCAGATGAACCTTGGTTTTGATACAAAAAGAATCCGCTTTCCCTAAAAAATCCCAAATTTCAATAAAACTGCCAAAGTAAAAATATTCCACTCAGAAAACTAAAAACATTTTCACTGCAATCAAAATTATCCATGGAAAAAGAAGAAAGATCACTTTTAACCACACATACTAGTAACACAGAAAGGAACACCAAGGTTAATTCTAAAAGCATATGCAGGTAAGCTAATTTTGCACTTTTGCACATCTCACCTGCTTCCTTACTACAGCTCCCATGGACTCAGATACTCATTCTATTATTCCTGACCATTGAGCACCATCATGTAGATGCTATGGAGATTTTTCAATGCGTTCGTTTTCTGCCATGATTTTATGTTGGAGGTTTTTTGACAGTGTTTTCCTCTCACCAAGCTATGCCTTACAAGATAAGCTCTCCAGCATGCCAGCAGGCAAAATTTAATCCTGCACTAGTGACACCAAGAAATGCCACTATTTTAAAGTTAACTAAGCTTTGATTTGTAGCTCTGAGTAATACTTCTCCCTCTGGGAAGAAACAATTCCCAGTTTCCTAGCAAAACAAACAGTTGTTCTAGGCATAGAAAGGTCCAAGAAAATAATGCAGTTGTAATTCTTAGGAAAAACTGTGGTTCTCAATTCATACATACTCCTAACCATAATATCTGAAGCTAAAACAATAAAAGCTCTGTTATTTACTTCAGGCAATAAAAAAGCAGCCTCAGAATAGACAATTCATTACTATCATTAATAGGCAATTCTGCATTCGTCATTACTATTAATATTAATACCTGATTTTTCTAAACATTGGGAAGCATGCTCACAATTAACTTTCATAATGCTCATTGAACTTCATTACATATTCAACTTGACCTGAGGACAAGACCTTCTCTTACTGTATCTCAAAATATATTATATTACTACAGTGTAGAACATAATATTGTGCAATATCTATGTAATATGTAGGTATATAAGAGTGTGTTTTGTATTACACAGTACCACAAAATTTTCTGTACAGAGATTTCTGAAATTGAGGTATATAGACATATGCATCCAAGTGAATTCTAAGGCTGAGATTTTGCAATAAGATCATTTGATGTAAATTAACATTATTAATATCTAGTATCTCTCACAGAGTTACTCATAATGATCTTACCTGAGCTTCAGAATACTAAAGAAGCTCCTTTGCCATAGCATCTGCAAAATGACAATATTATGTGTACTGTATCTCTCAAGAGTCCATAAGCTGTGGCTACCTAGCTTCAGTCTTGATTGGCCTGAGATCACTTCCAGTCCAAGATACTGTACAAACAGAGCTGTACGACATCTCAAAGCACAAGCTGATGTCAGAAGAAAACTTGTATTTTCAAATAAAGTTTTGACCTCAATAAAAGTAGTTTAAACTGTTTTCCTATTATTTTTAAGTACATAGTTTTTATGAAGGTTGTGATTAATGTTTGATAGATGCAACTAGCACATCATACAGTAAAACAAGAGAAGAGAAAACAGAATGATGTTTTAAGGAAAACAAAAAATAGAACCAGGCAACCATTTCATGCCGTATTTATCTTTTGAAGAACATCATTCCTTCACATCCAAAGTCACAAACATAAAAAAAGAAAATAAACAGGCAACATTTTTCTTTTATTCTCCCTCCTACCACCACCCAACCCATCCAGTAGACTGCATTACATCAGATAACATATTCCGACCACCGCTTAGCACCAACCTGCTTCCAGATACAGTATCACCATTTTGCACTAATTTTACCTACTGTATATTTCATCTCCTCCACCCTCACCCATGTTCAACACAGATACTCAGACCTAGAGCCCTCGCTTTTGAAGGTCATTTGAGAATCCATGCTTGACCTAGAACAAAGGAGAAGTCTTTCCGACTCATCTGTGTACCTTCGTGCCCAGAGCTGTTCTCCTGCATTCACTGTTCGAGGCTTCAGAGATAGTGTTTCAAATTTCACATAGGTCTCTTTTGCAAGGTCAGCCTCCTTTGCAGTTTTTGGTTTCACATGAAGTTTTAAAACTTTGTAGAGTAAGAAAAATATCAAAGGTAAAACAACCACACATCCTGCACTGCTGGCCAGTATCAGAATAGAAAACTGAGAGCTGTTTTCATCATTTAACCTATCAGTGGAGAAAATAATGCACTGCTCTTTTGTCGGTGGCACTCCTTTGGGTGAGACACATGCCATATATTGAGTACTAGGTTGCAAACCATCAATTGTGACTTTGTTTTTGCTAGAATCAGTGCTCAGAGGCAACATATCTTTCTCACCATACTTTGAGTATAACACAGTCACTGCAGAGTTGCTTGTGGCATTGACAGTTTTCCAAGTTAAGGTCACTCTTTCATCAGTTTCACTGATCACTCTTAGGTTCTTTACAGTAACATTTTGCTCAGCCATACCTGCTGTATTCAATGAAGTCTCCTCACCTTTCTTGCTTATCTCCCCAGTCTGCTTTTTGTTTCCATTTGTCACTGCCTTTAAATTTTTCTTTCCATCAAACACAGGCCTGGATTGCTTCTTGTCAGTATACCTGATGCTTGTTGATCTTTCAGCGCTAACCAGTGCTGTGGTGGTTGGTGTGGTGGGAAGAGGTGTGGTTGTCCTCTCAGGTTCCTGCTTGGATTCCTCCTGAGTGGTATTCTGTCTCTCTGCCTCTTGCTTCCTTCCATACTTCTGTGGTGACACAGTTGTAGTAACTACACCAACCACTGTGACAGTAACAGCAGCTTCTGACATTCCTGCTAAGTTCTTGGCTTTACATCTGTATTCTCCTGCATCCTTGTATGAAATCCCTGTCAAGCTTATTATGGACCATCTGACACCCTCTCCAGGTGTTTCTTGAATTACTACAGGAAAACACAAAGAGTAAAACATTATAAAAGGGAGCTAAAGAGAAAGTAAACATTATTAGACTACTTCTTCCCTGAAGTTATTTCTGCCAGAAGGAATCACATGTATTAAACGTAAAAAAAAAAAAAAAAAAAAAAAAAAAAAAAAAAAAACCAACAAACAAAAAAACGAAACCAAACCCCACACACAAACTATGGAACTCCCTGCCATATTATATTATTGCAGAAAAGTGCTCAGGTTGGGTCCAAATGGAATTGAATATCTGGAGGATTTACAATATAATTTGCAGTTTCACTAAGTAAAACAAAACCACATAAAGAGAAATCAAATTTCTTAAAGCTGCTAAGTGACTAGGAAATACAAGTCTCACTGACTTCAAGTGACACTGAACACACTAGCCATTTTAAACATTTTTG
Source organism: Gymnogyps californianus (assembly GCF_018139145.2). Classification (NCBI taxonomy): domain Eukaryota; kingdom Metazoa; phylum Chordata; class Aves; order Accipitriformes; family Cathartidae; genus Gymnogyps; species Gymnogyps californianus. Next base: position 59,456,770 of record NC_059474.1, on the reverse strand, counting down.
GAAATTACCTTTGTCTTAAGATATTTCAGTACTTTGGACTATTACCTTCTTCAGATCTACGATTTAAAATAACTGCTAACTACTTGGCATCAGCGAGAAACATTTTTTATATTTAAGTTACTGCATAAATATCTATCATAGCAGCTAGAATGATATCAGACAATCACAACCTTTTTAGCATCCAAGATGGGTGTTGCAAAGAAACAATAAACATTTGCAAACAACATAGAAAACATGATTTTGGATAATCCTATGTTTACAATGCTGAGTTTTAAGTGGCTCAGTTATGGCCTCACTAGCTTTTTTAACATGAACATTTTGAACCAAAATGGAGATTCCAGTAACAAATTCTCCTTTCTGCTTTTCAGCTTCTGAGTTAGGGCCCAACTACCTCAACTTCCATTTTCCTTTATCCTTCCCCCGCTTCATCCATTTCCCCCCTCCACACACGTTGTTCGCATTACAGACCACATCCAGAATCCGAACAGTCTGTTGGACCTGTTCAGACCAAGACCTAGACAAAGAATTTCATAGCAGCTGTTGCATGGATCCAATTTCCAGTTTGGTGCAATACCTGGTCCATTGTTACTCCTTATAATGATTTCAAAGCACAAGCAACCCAACAATTTCAGGCTCTCCCATTTCCTATAAAAGAGCAATTATACCTGTATAGTTCACTGGTATATTGTCTGACCTAGTCCAAGTAAGCTGCGGTGTTGGGTACCCAGTCGCATCGCAGCGTAGCAGAACGTTGCTTCCCAGCGGGGAAGTGATTTTTGTCGCTGACGTCATCACGGATGGTTTAAGACACTGCTCTAACTCAGCTCTCTGGAACAAGATTCCTGCCAGGCTCTCAGGTCCGCTACATGAAATCAATGGATCAAGAAGTACAACTGAGTTGTCCACAATTTTGGAAAATTCAATTAGCTTTGAAATGCGACAGTCACAAAACCATGGGTTGTCCTGCAAACCTGAAGCAGGAAGGGAAGAGGAGAAAGAAAAAAAAAAAATGTTGTCAGGCAATATATAGATATTGTGATTACAGTATGACGCATGACTACCATCGAGTACAATCAAGGAGAACCGTGGACCTATTCTGAGTTACTCTTTTTCTCTTTCATTTGGTCTTTTTTGTTCAGCTGATTGGTGGGGGAGTTTTTACAGAGGTCAGGAAGAACAGTATGAATGTTTGTTAAGCTAAATGTTTTCTTCACAGAAGTTTACAGGAGCATAGTAATATACTGGCACTACCTTTGCTTAACTTTGCTGTTTATCTAGGAAAAAACACTTTGAAAAGATGTCTAAAGACTGATGATACATTTTCACCTGCCTGTGCCTTCTGGAAAGATAGCTTCTCAGGGTTATTGCATCCTGTCACTCTCCTCTACTCTTGGTCCTTATTTGGGCTCTTATAGTTTGATCTTCTGTCCTGGTTTTGGCTGGGATAGAGTTAATTTTCTTCCTAGTAGCTGGTATAGTGCTGTGTTTTGGATTTAGTGTGAGAATAATGTTGATAACACACTGATGTTTTTAGTTGTTGCTAAGTAGTGTTTATATTAAGTTACAGATTTTTCAGCTTCTCATGCCCAGCCAGCAGGAAGGCTGGAGGGGCACAAGAAGTTGGGAGGGGACACAGCCAGGACAGCTGACCCAAACTGGCCAAAGAGCTATTCCATACCATATGACATCATGCCCAGTATATAAACTGGGGGAGTTGGCCAGGAGGGACAGATCGCTGCTTGGGAACCAACTGGGCATTGGTCAGCAAGTGGTGAGCAATTGCATTGTGCATCACTTGTTTTGTATAGTCTAATTCTTTTAGTATTAATATTATTGTCATATTATTATTATTATTATTATTATTATTATTATTATTATTTTCTTCCTTTCTGCTCTATTAAACTGTCTTTATCTCATCCCACAAGTTTGGGTTTTTTTTTTCGATTCTCCCCCTCATCCTACTGGGTGGGGGGAGTGAGTGAGCGCTGTGTGGTGCTTAGTTGCCAGCTGGGGTTAAACCACGACACCAGACACCACGCGGGTCTTCTCAGACCCTTTTTTCAATGCTTGCAGAGAACATGATGATTTAAGGGTTTAGAGCTTACACCAACATCTCTGCCCCTTGAAAAAAGGATAAAAGCTAAGGAGAAGAAGCTTTAGGCCAATAAAATTCTTATCTGGCTCTGACCTATACCAATATTCTCAGAAATCTGGCTTCAATTTAGGACAATCTCTGAAATACATTCAAAAATAATAGCAGAAGAGTAAAAAATGGGAAGGACCCTGAAAAAAAGCTGATGACTACAATATTTTTATGATGGCACACAAGAACACTCTCTCTCCTCTTCTGTTAGAGGCTATAAGATTCGCTTGTTGATTCCAAAGTCTTTGAATGAGAGGCTTCTACCTCTTGGTGAACTTATTATGGTGAAAGAGAGTAGCCATTTCTGAGGAATATAAGTCTAAATCCTCAGCTGGTATCGATTACTCTGCTATGTTGACCTTCATAGAGCAACAGCAGCTTCACCAGGTAAAACACCACACAGCATATCACTCATGAGTTCAAATATTTTCTTATTTGACTTATACTTCTGGGCATACTTTTTTCTTTTTTCTTTTTTTAGTATTAACAATAAACAGAACTTACAGTCTGAAACAAAGGACGGTATGCAAGAACCCCTTGCTATTGAATTTACTGATTAGTGCAACAGACAAGTCATATTAATTAAACCAAAATTAAAAGAAAAAAAACCTGAAACACCTGCTAATATTGTTCAGTGTACATTTTTAGGAATTATCAAAACAGCTAATGGAAAAATTCTGCTTTTTGTTCTGGAAGAAACTTGCAGATGAAAGAATACATGAATAATTAACTACTGCTTCCTTTTATCGCCTGACCAAGATTAGGTTATTTTAAGCACAATGGCAGTGATTGGTTAAAACTGTCGTAAACCCCAATTAATCCCCACTCTTTAAAACAAGACTTGACCTGAAGAGATTCCATGACTTTGACATCACAATCCAATTTCACCCCTTCCAGACCTAAGAGATTTTACATCTATTCACTACTTATTACCCACTGGAACAGAGAAGAAGAAATCAAGGAAACTGTATCAGCAACTGCTTTTCTTTAAAAAAAAGAAAAAAATAATCTCCAAAACATAAAAATTTTTCCTGTGAACTTCACACATATATTCACAAGCAAAAGAGATACCATCCGAATGTTTTCTGTATGTCTAGGCACATCAACTGTTTGTGCTCATAAAAATTCTGCCCAATCAAGCATATGTATGTAACTATTTGTGTTCATCTTTTAAATTAGGCAAGCTTTAGTTTGTAGTTAGAGAGAGTTAGAGACAAGATTCCCGTAATTTTTTTTTTTTCCATTCTCACTCGCTTATAAGGGGTCAATTTTCCTCACTATGTTAAGACAGAGACTATATGAACATTTGAAAATTAAATTCCCCTAAGGTGTAAGAGGGAAGACAGGATCCCCTTGAAACAAGGCCTCAACTGCCAGAGTTCCTCTGTAACAAATGCTGCTAAAACGCACGTGAACTCCCAGCATGGCCTCTGTGCTATCTAGAGGACAGAAGCACGGGGCAGCTGTGCTACAAGCAGGCAGCAGGGCAGGAACTCTGGGTCCACAGCGTTAATCAGGACAGATTTGCAGCATCAGTAGGGCTCCCATCCCACATACCAGGCAGCAGATTCTCCCTTACGTTGAACGCTACTGAAAATATTTCTTCTGTGACCTTGCTGCATCCTACAAGCTTTACTGCAGGAAAGGAGGGGGTTTATTATTGTTTCTAATACTACTAGCAGCACTCAAAGGCCTTTCAAATAGAATCATAGAATCATTTCAGTTGGAAAAGACCTTTAAGATCATCAAGTCCAACCGAAAACCTAACACTGCCAAGTCCACCACTAAACCATGTTCCTAAGTGCCACATCTACACCTCTTTTAAATACTTCCAGGGATGGTGACTCAACCATTTCCCTGGGCAGCCTGTTCCAGTGCCTGACAATCCTTTTGGTGAAGAAATTTTTCCTAATATATATATATAAATACATAGCTTTCATGTTCTCCCAGTGTCCCAAAGAAGACCCGAAGTTGTTATAATAAGTATCAGAAATTGACAAAATAGAAGGAAGGATGAAGCAAAGATGGATAGTCCTTAGATTGGATGGTTGTTTAGTCCAGTCTGGGACACAGGTTTGACCATCTCAGTTCATTCTGAAGGCCAGGTTTCAGCTTCAGAAGAAACTTGTCCCAGAAGACTCTGTACTTCTGTGCTTTAGCACAAAGAAAGAGTTATTTCAGTTAGTCACCTCATCTCCCCCATCCATCATGCTTCCCAGTGGAACTGGCTAAAGAAGCAGGACTTATATAAATACATATAAAATATACAGCTACAGGAGTTCCTTCCTTGCCTCCACGGCTCATCCCTTCTATTTATCTGTGTCTCGCCAATATCTGACAGTATTCACATTATTTTTAGTAAACTTGCACAGCCATTGTAAGTCATCAAGTCATGTGAACTCCCAAAATGAAAAGATGAAAGCACTATTGAGTTGGAAGCAAGGATAAAACACTGAATTTGATTATACTTCAGTTAGCTATTGAAGAGAATAGAAATGGGAATGTAATCCTAGTTTCCAAACTACAAAGGGCATTCTGAAATTTAACAGCTTGTGTTTACAAGATGGTAAAAGTGAGAACAAACACATGAAAGAATAAAGTTTAAAAAAAGGAAAAAAATGAAGAAACTGGAAAAAATGGGGAGCTTTAATAAAGGAATGAGATGGAATCCCCTCAGGAAAATAATTTCCTAAGAAAAGAAAATAAAAATAATTATAAGTCTCCAATGGCATGTGTATCTGATGGAACACCGAGTCTTTATAAACCCTGGATTCTTTTGTAGAAATATTAAGGCAGCTCATTGACCTGAGAAAGAAATACTAACCAAGGCAAAACAAACGTTGATAAATACTTAAGCATTGCAATATACCAATGCAGTGTATTTTAACATTAAATATGGAATATAAATTGCTCTAAAAACCTTGCTTTATTCTACATTCAGCATATTTTAATTTACTCTCACACATTTATATGTATGCTTGCATGTACAATGGCAAATATATGTATATGTGTGTCTGTGCATGCACATTTTTGCAGTCTTCTCAGTAAGCAGGGTTTTGCCATGCTGTGTCAATAAGGACTTTAGCATTCGAAATAGCTACTAGAGAAATTTCCTTTGTAAATCAGTAACCAGTCTCACACCATAACTTGTATAATATACCGCTTTTCAGTTGCTGTAAAATGGCAGTATGTGAAATATTCAAGTTTTGGGCCAATGGAAATATTCACCACAGCTTGGGCCAACCTACCCAAGGCTCTCTTCCAACTGAAGCTACAAAATTTTTGATCCATGGTTCTAAACAGTGAAGCCCACTTCCCTCACTGTGTCCCAGTGTTTCCTACACACAGTAATTGCTAGGGAGTAGTTTCAGGAAAAACAGCATCTACCCAATGGCCCAGCATAACAGCTGGGACCCTGATGGACTTGCAGCATTTCAAATTTTTGGCACCTCTACATGCAACAGAGGCAAGATCTCATCCAACTGCCACTCTATCAAATCCTGGATTCCTCTGTTCTTCTCAGTGACTCACTAGATGTAACTTTCCATATGGAAAATGCTACTGCCATCATTCACACTAGAAATGTCAATCTCTGTACAGCAGCCAATGCTGAAACTTAGCTGTCATTTGGATCAAAGTATTAGGCTATAGCTCCAGAGGTAACCAAAAGAGGGCCAGGTGAACTCACACACTCGTCCCTCGATCATTTCCAATGCTTAATTGTCAGCTCACTCCACAGCTTTGTTTTGAACTGTTCCAAAGGGCGCTCTCCAAGACAAAGCCAGACGTGGCTCCAGGGACAATTCACACTCCAGGGATTGCTCCCTGAAAGGTTTATGGATGAGACCACACCAAGGACGGCTCACTCTATCCTGTTCTTGCCCCCAATGTAAGTTCAGCAGGCTTTGCACCTCCAAACTATCATGCATGCCTATCAGCCCATCAGGCATACAACATACCCTTGCTATTTTATACTACAAAAGCACAATTCTATGGGTTGCATGCAATTCTCACATTACTTTCAGGCACTTTGAACTGAATTAAAAACATCCCTACCCACACAGTTACATTTTAGAATCACTGCAGCATCCCGTAGAGCCCACAGAAAACCAACGGCTAAATCTTAGAAAGTGTGGAACAGCCAGTCAGCTTTAAAGAGAACTGGCCCTAAACTGTGTGGATAAGAGCCAGAGTGAGCCACTTGGCCACAGGGCCAGGAATCATTCCCTGACCCTCTTTCATTTAGCATAGTGTCCACACAGAGGAACATCATACAGTGGGAGATAATAAAAAAACCCAACCCCCTAAGTACAGAGATTATGAATTGGAATAAGGAGACGATAACCTGCCAGTCCCCTGGCAAAAGTAGTCCGTGGCTCCTCCAAGAGTCCTTGAAGTAAACCAGGGGAACCTGAACTTTCTCTTACATGCAACCTTCTTGAATCTCAGTCAAGACACTGAAGACAAAATTGCCTCCTGGTGTTAAAAAATACATATGCACAGACATTTGAGTTTGGGGCTTTGCTGTTGTTGGTCTTGTTAATTAAATGCAAGTGACAATCTTGTTTTGCCAGAACTAGGAGAGAAGCCAGCTCAAGCCATAATTGCTTACACTAAGTAGAATCTGACTGCTGTTTTCCTGACTAGACAAAACCAGCATTTATTTGCTCTGGGTTCCAGCTTCTAGCAGAGCTCTGGCTGCAGTTACCATTCCATGTAGGCACATAGGTCAGGCTGAATGCTCCCACAGAGAACAGCTGGAGCACATAGGACACTCTTGAGCATCAAAGCGTGCAATTGTGGGCATCACATTTTAAGAGAAACCTTTTTTTTTAAAGCCCAAAGGAGTCCAAAGGGAACCAGTAACTATGGTAGAAAATGAAAAAAAAAACCCTCCTCACAGTCTATAAGAAACTGGTGAAAGAAATAGTGTGGTTAGTTAAGGCGGCAAACAGGGAAGGAAAATGTATGAAAGGTTACTATAAGAGATCAGAATTAGTTTTTCTGCATGTCCATCTCATGTAGGACAAGAGGTAATCAGCTTAGTTTGCAGTAAGGGAGATTGAGGTTAGATATTAAGAGAAACTTTCTCACTATCCTGATAGATAAGCACTGGAAGAGGTTACCAGAGAAGGCTCTGGAATGGGCTGGCTGCAGGCTTTAAGAACAGCACTGACTCAACCAGAATGGTTCAGTTAATCTGGATCTGCATCCCAGCAGGCCAGAGGCCTTTTTGAAATCCTTCCTGATCACATACCTCTGTGATCCTTATCTCCACCTCAGAGGAGGAGGAGGAGGAGAGTATCTACGGGATATGTTTCTCCTTCCTCAGGCTCCAGCAATCCCAGCAGAGACAGGAGGGGTGTCAGAAAGGAAGCAATGCCACAGAGCACATCTTGCTCCTGTCGTTCTAAGCTGACATCTCCTATGGCTGGAGCGTTATAGAGACATCTCAACTCCTAGGTCATCTTTCTAGCCTGACAGTTTCTATCAACCATTCATTCCTGAAAAACAACTGCTTTGTAACAGTCCATCAACAGCAACCTAAGGATGAGCCTCTGGCAGTGAGTGTAAGTGGCATAACTACAACTTCGCAAGCTCCAGTAATATAGATAATAAACCTAACACTTAGTGGAGATTAAGTAAGCTTGTCAAAATAACCCATGACATAAAGAGCACAGAACTTTCTAATCTCTACAGGAAGGGGATGTTTTCTTATTCACTATAGAGTTTCTTATATAGCAAGCACTGCCTGTCTGCATTGGGATATACTCATCAGAAGGCTATGATGTACAATGAAAGAAAATTCAGCTAATTATTCACAGCTTACCTAAGGTAGATTTACTCAACACAACACAATGAAAGTACTACCTGGTGTTTTGCATTCTCAGGTCCAAATCTATAATGACTGCACAGAGCCTCCCTCAGCATGTAACATTACAAAAAGAGAAGCAAGGTGCTGTTTGAACCCAGTGTGTGTTCTCCTCTGGAGATCTGTGTTCAAACCCAGTTGTAGTTCATAAATGAAAATGATCCAAAAGTCACATCCCAAGTCTCTAGAGAACTCAATGCTGGCACCAGAGGGTTTGCCAGGACTAGAGGAGGCTGGCAAAGTGCCTGCACCAACAAAGCCTGCAGATGGTTGCCAGGGGGAAGGGGAGGAGAGAAGAGTGTGTGGGGGTTTGGGTTTTCTTGGTGTTTGGTTTTTGGGTTGGTTTTTTTGTTTGTTTCTTTTGTTTTGTTTTTTAAGTGGTGAGGGCTATGTAAGACAAGGAAACCAAATAACCTCTGGGACTCCCACATGAGATCATCAGGAGGATTAGATCTAGCACAGTCAGCTCCTACTTTACTGCCTCCTGTAGCCTTCTGTGTGGGGGCAGGGAAAGGGGTACTGAGCTGGACTTACTTTTACAGCTTTTTCTTTTTTTTTTTAATCCTGAATAAATGAAGATCCTATTAATGCTGCAAACCTACAGTTACCACACATGTGAGGAACTCATTCAGCCTATTTGCATCTATTAAGTTACTTATATACAATCTCATCTAAATGAGTTTCAAATTGCAGCTTCTGCTGTGAAACAAAGCAGCTGAACAAATGAACACTGAATAGTGGGAGTCTAGATCAAGAAATTGGAAATACTGGGCAGTACAATGCAGGGCAGATCTTTACTAGTGGGTATAGAACTATTGCAGGAGAGAGCGAGCTGGTTTTCCTCCCTTCTGCCTGCTACACTACACTACAAAAACATCAAAACGTGCACTTATACATAAAGAGCGACAGAAGAGAACACTATTGACAGAGGTGTTCCAGCCACTTTCTGAAACTACAGAAGAGAAAGGGGTTACCTGCAAGACTAGGAAGTGGAGAGAAAGTGTAAGATAAAGCACAAAGTCACAAACAGAACTGATGTGATGGTATACTAGCAAGATGGAATAAAATTATGAAAAAAATCAGAGCCTGGCCAAACTATTCTTAAATACTTACCTTAAATACTATAAAAAGTACTGTGAAGTTGTTGGGATCAGATTCCTACTCTCTCTCTCTCTCATATTCAACATGTAAATTGGGAAAATCTTCAGGATAATCAGGCAGCTTTAGAGCAACACAAGGTCAACAGTAGTCATGGAGAGAGCAGAGTTGCCCTCTTTTGAGCCACCAACACTGTCGGCAGCACTGTGTCTCAGGACAGGCTTCATATGAGCATCAACTCTAGCTACTTGTTTGGCTTGTGAGCCACTGGAAAAAACAGTTGCAAATGGACATGCTTGCAGTTGCAACCACATACAGTGATGAGGGAAATGTCATCAGAAACACAATTTTTGAAAGTCCTGCATTTATATGGACACTGAATACTCCATATGGCCTGTATTCCTGTAGACCAGAATCTCATAGATTTTACTTCAGTTTTATAACCTTGAGATAACAACATACATGGAGGTCACTATGTTCATTTTATAGTTTTCTGTCACCAACAGAAAATAAATAAATAAATAAATAAATAATCATAGAGCAAACCAGAAGACTGACCTGGATAAAACCCACTCTCCTGAATCCCAGGCTGGTCCCCTACCCATTCTCACTTGGAACTTAACATTTAGGTACATTTTAATAAGGAATGAGACAGGCTGTTTAACGTACCCAAAATGACTCTCTGGGTCGCCAGAATGTCTGTGTTCTTGGACAGAACAGCTTCTGAGAAGGGGGGCCAAATGTCCATCAAGTCTGACGGCAAGGTGGTTAGCTTGTTGCTGGATATGTCCAGGTAGGTGAGGTTTCTCAGGTACCGGCCAGCATCAGCGGGAATGCTGGTCACTTTATTGTTGTGTAAATCAAGAGTCCGTAGGTTGGGCATCTCTGCCAGCGATTCCCAAGGGAAAGTCGAGAGCAGATTACCATCCAGCCGTAGCTCATGCAGTTGTTTCAAGTTATAGAAACTGCTGATATCAATGTTGGCTACACAGTTGTAAGTTACCCACAGGTATTTGAGATCTACTAGGTAGTAAAAGGCTTCAGTTGGAATCCTTCGTATGACAGTTTTCTCTATACGAAGCTTTACAGTATCCACAGGAACATTCACAGGGATCTCATACATGTCAGGATCATTACAGAGCACAGACCTAGCATCAAAAAAAAAACAAAAACCAAAAAAAAACCAAACAAAAGAGAGAGATACCAACATTTCTTTATCAGAAATTTGTATTTCAGATTTAAATGCAAATGCTATGACTTTCTGCAACACTACTAGCAGAATAAAGAACGTCAAATCAAGAACAGTCTTCTGCATTTAACAATTGAAAAGACAAACATGGAGATTCTAAAAAGAATATGAAATAGCAATGATACTTTCACATGAAATCTAGATTTGCTTGATTCTAAAGCATGTAAGCACCGTCTTCTGTCCATCATTCTCGACAACTGAAAAACAGAAGCCATTGTATAAGGAATGATACATGCATGTATCTCAAGTGGGAACTGCATGCCATGTGTTTTACTAAAATTCAGAATATTGGACTACCAATTTCTAGTTTTTCCACATGATAAAGATTCAAAGTATTTGTCTATATTTACCTTTCAGAATAGACTGCAAATTGAAAATGTTAGCCTATATTTCTCTAAAGGAGAGCTTTCTAGTCCTCTTTCTGGTGTCTACGTAGAAATGATCTGCTTTTTAGAGGTGCTAAGAACTTTCTGCTCCCATTGATTTCAGTGAAATGGGATTTCTCAGCATTTTCAAGAATCAGTATGTTTCCATTTCTTTGGGGTACATTGTTTGCACATATTAGCTTGAAGATTCCCCCCCCCCCCAATAAGCTTATCTTTAATTTTCTCCCCCTTTTCTCTATATTCTTCCTCTATTTTACCTTCTCCTCATGCAGCTTTATACTAGATATGTTGTGACAATAAGTAGCAATGACAAACAGTATCTCCCAAAATTGACATGACAATATCCAGATCATCAAATTTCAAATTAACCTCTTTATTACCAAAAATTGTATGATTTTCCTGCAGATTAAAAAAGAAGAAACTACTGTATTTATGAAACCAGAATCACCTTACAGTAGACAACTAGTTTTAGAAATAGAAAGGACATTATAATAGTAGGAAAATCAGGGAGCAGAAAGAAATTGCCTTCTGCAAAAACTGAAGATTTAGAGTACCTATTTGCTAAGTACAAAGCCATAATCACCATCTGCTCCTATTCAGGAACGCTGCTAGCCATATAACACCAGTGTAAAATAGGCCTTTATTTCAACTATGCTAGAACTAATTTGCAATGTATGAGAATGTTATTTCCAATTTCTTCAACCCTTTTCCTTATAAATTGCCTTGTATAACAAATAATAAAATATATACCTTGTTCCAGTGCCATCACTTCTGCCATGGTAAACGCAAGTGCATTGTGAAGGACAAAAACCACGCACTTCTTCAAAAAAGGTCATTAGGAGGTAGAAGTAAACAAACAGATACATGGCTTCCTCCCAGCAGAATTAATATGAAAAAATTTGAAAACTTTATTCCTAGGCACTCATGTGCAGTGTGCTACGAATGTGAATGTAGACATCCAGTTAGTAACAGCAGATTACATCAGATTAGCTGAGATCTGTAGTTGCTTAACCTTCAAATGTATCCTGAAAGGGATCAATTAAACCAGCTCATTCTTTATTCTGTCAGAAGAACACACTCTGTTTCAAATCATATCCAGCATGTTTCAAGGTTACTTTAATATGTAGCTTGTAGGGTTAGTATGTAATAAAATATGTCTTTGCTCCTTCTAAGAGGCAGTGCATTAGTTACTGTCCATAAAATGTTCTAAGGTTCCTGAAGAAAATCTAGTACAGCATGAGGATATCGCATGGCATTTTCTTTAATATTAAAAATTACAAATTAATAGGAAGCTTAGATTCCAGAGCTTTTAAAAAATCCTGTAAAAATATGTTTTTACCAAAAAAAGTGTATATTTTAATTTAAACAAGTTACACACTGCAAAGCCAAACTTCAGATGCATGCATACATAATAATAGAAGATATTTATTCTCAGAATCTGAGAATCATCAAGAGTACATATACTACCATTCATAAATAGAACTATACACAGTCATCTTTTCCATCCTGAATAAATCCATTGCTCACATCACCAAAGGTATTTTTTGAAAATTATACAACAGACCTATATAACCATGAGATTGACTTAGAAATTATGAGAAATGACCAAAAATATTTACTCAGTTTTATGTGCCTCCCAAGTGTCAAGCTTTAGGGTGCATTTCGTCTCATTTTCAGGATTTGCTGTGCAGTCACAAGCAGTAGAAACGTACTACTACTGAAACAAAACCTGTCTTTCTTACAAATTCATCTGGTTGTGTGAGTCAAAACTTTAAAAATACATTAAATATCCTGAAACTCCTTCAAAATCCCAAAAGCTGATAACAGATTCGATAGGGTTTGGCTAGATATTTTGGTATCTTAACATATTCACAGAAACAGAACTTTGCAAAGTATATCAACATGGACACTTGATATAGAAATATATTCACACAGGGAGAATCCAGAATATTTCAAGTCTGGAAAACTTTCAAGGGAAGTTGAGGGAAAGTAATTCATGAAAGGAATTACAGGTGCAAAATCTATGTTACTGAACGTTAGCACTTCCTGCTTCAGTCTCTCCCTGCCCCTGTGTCACCTTGTCCAACCCTGTAAGAGTCACAGTGACCACTTCACTAGCCTTTTTTGTTTGGGACAGACATATTGGGCCAATAAACCTCACTCTCAAAAACTGAAGTCTTAGTGGTTTTTGTCTTTTTGTCTTCTTAACCTATCTAAAAAGATTACTGTGATTAACAGAAAACAGCTGGCTGGCTGGGGCAGATTATTATTCCAAAAGATTAATCTTCCAAAAGATTCATTGACTTTAACCCAGATTTCACTCCTTTCCATGTAACTTATGAAGACAAATGACATGAGTTCTACGATGTCAGTGCACTTTGAGATACACTCATGGGCAAGGCATTGTTTATAGTTATCTCTTGTCTTGTCTGACATCGCACCATTGCCAGGATTGCCCTCCGAAATCTGCAAAGGACAAGAAAGGGAAACCAGAAAAATCGTTAATTGGAGAACCAAATACAAAGAAAAACTGGGTAAGCTGGCCTTAAGTATTACAACAGTTTTCAATTATAATAAAACTTACTTAATAAAAAATGGTGTATTTGGAATTCAAAAGGACTTGAGTCTTTTTCACTTCCATGTACAGGAATAACTCAGTTAAGTTCAGTGTTTCTTCTACAACAGGGGTCACAGCAGCTTTTGCTTATCCCAGGACAGGGTATAGCCACAACAAAGATGAACTTACAGAATGAGGAAAAAATGAGACGGTTTTTCATTGACTCAGCAGGATCAGATAAGTTCACCTAGACAGAGGTGAGCATCACAGGCTCTGCTTCTAGGTTGGCAGTAGAGAAAGGAAAGATGCCTCTTGGCAAAAGTCAGTTCTCAGTCAGAGGCGCTGGCTTGGTTAGAGCATTTGATATACTTGCTCAAAACAGAAGAATAGGCTTAGCTTATTTTAAAGAAAAGTGTCAATCCATCCTCATCAGTCAGAATATGACACATGCCAAATCAAGCAAGGAAACGTACAGAAGTTACACGTCACTAAGCCGCCACACATTTTGGCCACAGTCATTAAAACTAGTCTACTGCTGATGCAACGCAATTCTGTTCTGAGAAACCACAAAGGGACTTTCAAAACTGTCTTACAAAAGCTTCGTTAATGTGTTCTCAAAAATCATTACCAATTCAGTATGCTCTGCTGATGATCAAAACAATTTCTTTTAGTCTTTCCTGTCCTAAAGGTCATCTTTGGTAAATCAACAGTGGCTTACCCTTTGATCTCTTCGCTAATCAGTTTGTCATATTTTACAGATGATCCTTCTATAGTTAGATGATATGCTAAAATCATGAAGTAGACTGGTACTAAGTTAGGAACACTTACTTTTTGTTTGCAACGACATAAATGCAGGGATTATAGAATGTGGAAGATTTTGCGAATAGAGGAGCTATGATGGCCATTGCAGGCGAAATTTTCTTTGGGTCTCCAAAGGAAGACCATAAACACACAATAGAATACGGAGACCATGCCACCAAGAACATTACAATCATCACAACAGACATCTGTAAAACAAGAGGAACAGACACATAACCAGTATTACCTGAAGATGAAGACCTCACAACGTAACCTCAAAAGCACATGCACCTGTGTGAAAATAGAGCTATCCAGAATGAAATAACAACATGTAAACAAGCACACCTGACAAATTTTGACAGGCTGTAATGAAATCTTACTTTGGGGATTTAATAGCACATCACACTGCCATGTATTTTGGCATACTGTTATTTTGGCATACTGTTATTTCATTACGTACAATCTTCCTTCATAGTCAGCACTACTGGTTATGTTAAATCTGTCCATCAGAAGGTTAAATGGCCAGAGAGGACTTCACACATGAATTATGACCACCATAACAGGTCACTCTGTGACAATAAATAACAATTTAATGAAGCATGATAGCCATGTTCAAGCATCATACTGAGGAGATATCTGAGCAGTCATGTCTTCTCTGCCTGCCTGTCAGAGAACAATCGGGCATGTTGGGGCTCCCACCCTAGAAGACACCACGCCACAGCTAGAACTGAACAGCGACAAACTGAGGGTAGTGGGAGGATAGGAGAGGACTCAACCAGGACAGACTTTTCTGGCTTTTGTCAGGGATATGAATCAGTAATGGAAACTGGAATGGAAATCTCAAACTAATCAAGAGGACAAAACAAATCACTAGAAAACCAAACAAAACTGCAGGACTCTTTGTATGTACAGGATTCCCTAGTGTTGTTTACCTATACGCTTATCGGTCTTTCAGTGATGAACAAAATGAGAAACAAGTAGTAAATAGGTGCTTTGTATGAGCTGTTCTAGAGCATAACCAATAAACAAGCAGTGATTCTCTCCACAGAAGATTCCTATTTAAATACAAACGCAATACCTATTGATAGTAAAGAAAGAACCCTTTTGTTTAGGAGTTTGTTTGGTGCGTAGAAAGCTTAGAAGATTGTCCTGGTTTCAGCTAGGACAGAGTTAATTTTCTTCCTAGTAGCTGGTATAGTGCTGTGTTTTGGATTTAGTGTGAGAATAATGTTGATAACTCACTGATGTTTTTAGTTGTTGCTAAGTAGTGTTTATACTAAGTCAAGGATTTTTCAGCTTCTCGTGCCCAGCCAGCAAGAAGGCTGGAGGGACACAAGAAGCTGGGAGGGGACACAGCCAGGACAGCTGACCCAAACTGGCCAAAGAGCTATTCCATACCATATGACATCATGCCCAGTATATAAACTGGGGGAGCTGGCTGGGAGGGGTGGGTCGCGGCTCGGGAACTAACTGGGCATTGGTCAATGAGTGGTGAGCAATTGCGTTGTGCACCACTTGCTTTGTATAGTTTAATTCTTTTAGTATTACTATTGGCATATTATTATTATCATTATCATTGTTTTTCATTCCTTTCTGTCCTATTAAACTGTCTTTACCTCAACTCACGAGGTTTTTTCCCTGATTCTCTCCCCCATCCCAGGGGTGGGGGGGCAGTGAGCGAGCGGCTGCGTGGTGCTTAGCTGCCGGCTGGGGTTAAACCACAACAAGATGCTAATTTGTGAAAAAGCAAGCAGTCCAATTCTAAAGAAGGATACTGCT
The DNA here is from genome assembly GCF_018139145.2 of Gymnogyps californianus. NCBI lineage: Eukaryota > Metazoa > Chordata > Aves > Accipitriformes > Cathartidae > Gymnogyps > Gymnogyps californianus. The sequence goes on along the minus strand of NC_059474.1, from coordinate 59,440,888 downwards.
TAACTCCAAAGCTTCAATCTTTTTTTTTTTTCCTTTTTTTTTTTAAATATAACTCAGTGTCTTCAACTGCAAAACAGGAAAGATGCATTTTCGTCACAAATGTGAGTCTCAATTTATAACTGAATCCTCAGTTTCAAGCATTCTGAAAATTCTTCAGAAAAGCAAAATGCTTAAATTATTATTTTTAGGTAAAAATACCATTTTTCAGAGTTTAGCAATGAGAAAGTTTCCCACGGAATGTTAACTTTGCATTGATAAGTAATTCAAAAGCATAGGTACATACTTTTCTGTCCAATTCTCTCTCACTTTTTTTACCATGCCCAACCATAAATCATATCTTCACACAAAATCAAAGGAGCTAGTGAACTTCAAGCTTTCTCAAGGACTTTTATACGTTAAAAGAATGTCAACTTTCCAGGCCGAATATATCATTTTATGCCATTACTCACATTTGCTACTGTTTACATAAGAAAGAGATAAGCTCAACAGACTGAAAAGAACAAGGGATCAGAATCACACAGCTCGGGAGCTTGGAAGTGCACTTTCATTTCTAGGCCATGAGTTCAAATTAGAGTTGACCAATCCATTTCAGATCAGATACACCTGTGAACCAGCAGAAAGCCTAAGGACTCTGCAGACATAAAGAGTAAAAGTCCTCCTACAACACCTCTGAGGTACATTTCTAACGTAATGACAGAGGGTAGAGGCAAGGAAAATTCACATTGTTCCCAGTCTTCAAAGTAGCTATTCATCCGGAAAGAGTATTAGCCAAAAGTAAAGAATCTAGTGTTATAAGCCAAGCCAAGAGTTTTCATGAAAAGTTAATATTTAGTACTAAAGGAAAAGGGGGAATGTAGGAAACAGAAATGCTTAAAAGGCTGCACTGTTCCTTTGCCCTCAAGACTTTAACACAAAAGAACATGCTTAAAACAAAACATGCCCTCATTTACCATACCTTTGTCACATCTACTTGGTCAGACCAATCTACGTTGATGCTCTCCAGGCAGTTACTGCTGGCATATTGTTTCATTGTCCGGGAAACATTGTAATAACAGTAAAACATGACTGTTAAGGGTACAACAAAATTAACAGCAATTACACTCATTGTGTAGGAAACAAAGGACCTGATAAGACAGAAAAACAAAACACAGTAACTTACAAATAGCCATCCAGGGAAAGTTACAAAAGAATTTGATATTTTGATTTGATTATGAAATTTTAAAACAAGCTTTTAAAGAATTAGGAAAATTTTCTTTAGCTTTAATTTTTTTATTAGCAACTACAAGTCTTGCAGTTTTCAAGCATGGCTCAATTCCTATGTTTTTTCTAGACTTGCTCTATATTATTTCCATTGTTTTAAAATTATTTTTATAAATTAGGCTTCATACTTCAGAAAGAAGTTGTTATGCTCATCTAGTGGTGAATTAAATAATCTTAGCCTTCAATGAGACAGCAAATCTAAAAGAAAGGGTGAAGGGGAATCTTACACATCATTTTTCCTCCAATTTACTGTGCATGTTGCTCCAGTCGGATCCGGAGCGTAGCTAGCCCAGCCTACAGTAGGCATGGAAGCCCAAAAGACTGCATTTATCCAAGCAGCAAGGATTAGAGTGGCATAGCTACGGGTAGTCATTCTTCTTCCTGCGGCCAAGCACATACAATCACACACCGCTGTCGTCATCTGCTTCTTTCTGGTGTTGAACTTGAATGACAAGTGGCTTCCAGCAAGCACATACCAGGTTAATAATGTTCCTTTCAAAGGCCTACGTTCCTGAACACTGTAGCATACCTGTTTCATACTGCTGAAGACATCTCAAGCTTTCCAGTCTTTAATGCCACTTAAACACCATCACCCATTCCAACTCCCAGCATACAGGCAGTACCTGATCCTAACCCCATGCCAAAAAGCTTATTATGCAACAGTGCATTCAAGTACATCTTTGCATGATTGCAGGGGGAGGAATTAACTGTTACAATATAGCTGTAACAAAGAGAAAAACATCCAGTACAGTGTTAAAACAACACTAGAGGCACACACCTGCTTGACAGAGGTCAAAACCTCCCACAGCTAGAGGCTTTTCATGTGCTTCTGTATATGGATGTGGCCCTCTAAAGACTGGAAACAGCCATGAAAATACAACTTATAAACAGAGTAACAGCCTAACTGCGAAATTTTCACTTTCCCAAGCAGTACCATCCATGCCAACTAGGTAACTTACTTAACCAAGTACTGTAGGATCATGCCCTAAATTCAAATCATGCCCAGCACTGCAATTATAGAGTTATTCGTGAGAAAACAATACAACTAGCCTCATTTCATAGAAGCCCAACAGTGAACGATTTTTGACCACAAGTACAGTACCTATATCAGGCCTGCAGATTGTCAGATAACGGTCAACTGCAACAACAGTGAGCAAACCAATACTCGCCATCCCAAAAAAGATATTTAAGGCAGCATAGATCTGAAATTAAAACAAACAAACAAAAAAACCCTTTCTGAGAAATCTTTCAAAGGTGCAAGCACAAATTTGTGGACTGAATCGAAGGCACTATGATACATTACATTCAGCCAGTGTTCTCTTCCATGAGCAAGGTACTGAAGGAACTAATTCAATGCAGGCAATTTGGAGCTGGCTCACTTAAAATTAAACATTTCAAAAGCAACCTGCTTGTGTGCCCATCAGAAATCCTAAAGACAGTAGTCTCAAAAGCAAACAAACATCATACTTCAATAAGTAAATTTTGAGATAAAGAGTTTGGAGGTTGCAGGGGTTCAATTAATGTTTTCGATATATGTTAAAGAAACCTGAAGAGCATTTGATTCATCAAAAAAGTTATGGCTTTAGCAAATGTGAGGTCCTGAATTGTCACTCTTTCCTCTGTTGTATAACTACACTTGTTTCACAGATATGGTGCACTGATTTTCCCCATCGGCCCCCATTTTTACGTGTGTCAGATCTACTGCACAGAGTGACATATGCTGCAATCCCAACATGCTCCAAATGCATCTGCCCAGTCATCCCACGGGCAGCCTGACCAGGAAGGACGACTGGGAGGGCTGTGTTACCACTGGCACTCCAGAAATAGAGCGCCCTGTGCCAGACCACATGCCACCAGCGGTTATAAGAGAACCACATGACATTCAGCCATCTCAGTTCACAGGATTCATTTGGTTTAGGCTGACATGAGTTGTCCTTCAAGTGATCTTAACTCCCAAAGCATTGGTAGTGAGATTTCACATCAACTTCAACCCATTACAAGGCAGTTTAGATCCAAAGATGTTAAAAGTGAGGCTTCCTGTCAAACAGTGACTGAATTTTGAGCTTGAAATAACTGTGTACTCAGGCAAGTGATGTCAGATTGTTATAAACCTCCATTATATAAAGGTCCAAAATGTATAGTGTTGCTAGTATTTTCCTTGAGTTATATTTTCAGCATACGACTTCACATTACTACTCATTTTCCTGGGCACTTAAGCGCAACAGTCTTTTAAAAAAGTAGATTTTAAATCACAGTACACAGCGAGCAAAGGGCACCATCTCTCTGCTATGGAAGTATAATTTTTCAGTCAATCTTTTTTTAAAAATAGACAGCTATTAAGACTAGGCTAAATCTTTAACGGAGACCAATAGCCTTGCAGGCCTTCATTTTGGATATTCTAATAGTCCCATTCAAAAGAACATGTATTTGCCAAGCAGAACTCATTAAGATCTGTCGAGCTCATCATTAAAACAGTAGCCACAGCCAAAGTCTTTTAACTATCAAATAAGTCATCAAATGTACATGTGCTACTATAACCTTCTTCATTTGGGGATTTTATTTCCTAAGCTTTCTTAAAGCTATTTTAAAATCTCTAGTTGATAAATGTAAGGCTACACTTTAATGTTTTCAGATTATAAGTTTGGAATGAAATTCACACGAAATCCTATATCCAGAAATTGTTGACATTACAGAACATCAGCTTTAGGTCTAGAGCCAAATTTTGCATCTCCATCTTATCTCTTAAAAGAACTAATATCAGGTAGCGCTACTACCAATTTCTCAGTTTGCTTTTAAGTGCCCAAAACTTCGTCTCTGACTGAATTGCAATACCTGGCATCCAGTATATCCAAATTTCCAGCTTCCATGCAGGTCTGAGGCAGCAGACATGGGGTAACCAATGCCGCTAACACCAATATCAGTAAAAGCCAAGTTGATAATAATTGCGTTGGTTGCTGTTCGAAGCTCTTTGTACTTAACAAAGATGCCTAACACAACAATGTTACTGAAAATGCTTATCACTCCTGTAAAAACAGAAAAAGGGAAACTTTACAAAAGATACACACCAGCCAGTAATATACATGCAGAAAATGCAGCCCATTGTAATATCTAAGTCCTAAACAAGTTTTATTTTCAGTCAAGCACAATTTTGCAAAGAGGATAGACACCTGAAAAGGAGAGAAAAGCTTTTCCAATTAGGTAACTGTCATTTGGATTCAGTAAGGGCCAAAAGTGGAGCGTCTTGCCGAACTTGAGACTTCCGATGCAATGACAAGTATAGCAGAACTTCAAAAGCATCTAGGATTGCAATTCAAACACTCCAGCCACCAAGTACAGTGCTGTCTTCCATGGCAAAAAAGAATGCAGGTTGGTGACTGGCAAAAAAAAAAAGTGGGGCTTATGATGCACCTGATCTAGCAGAAGGCCCCCGCCACCACCTGAGATCTTCCTTTCTCAGTGGAGAGTTTCCACTGTGCATTCAAACAATAATCCTGGGCAAAAGGAATATAGAAGCTTTTGACTTTGCTACTGCTATCCTAGCCAGACTAATTCCCCTCTCTGCTCATGAGGTCCCAGTTCTTCGCAAGCATCAGAGTTGGCTGAGGTTGCTGCAAATGGTATTTTCTAAGCCTCGTCAAGCAGTCTGGATGATTCGCACAGCCTGCCACAGTGGCATGGCTGGGCCCGTACCAGAGCTATTTCCTCCACCTGACAAGCTCTAGGGCTGTGTCATAGCCATGGTAAAAGTCCAGCTCTGCACTGAACTTGCTCCGGCCTCGCTAACCTGTGTATTTTTAAACCTCTTCAGTCTGGTTTGATTCCAACTGTGTCTGAAGTCTATTACTAGGCAACACAAGAAATGGCCAGTAGACAGAGTTGTAATGAAGAAATACAGTACTAAAGCTAAAATGTACGTTCTCCTCTCTTTGTGTCCAATCCCTCTGAAATTTGCTTTGGACTTGATGCTCTTTGAGGTGCCCAGAACACTCTTCAGGACCCTGTGCATCAGCAAGCTTTTTCTGATCCTGGCAACCTATATTAAAACCTCTAGATCCTCCTTTTCTCCTGCTATTCCTCCTTCCTAGCCAAATCCTACTGCATAGCTCTTGGAGTGAGTTTACATGGCACTCCCACAAAACAGGGGGTTTTTTTGTTGTGATTTCATTCTCTTCAGACTCTAGCCTGTTGCAGAGATATCCAGAGCAAACTCCCATCCTCTAAACTTGTGCTAACCCACTATTAATACAAGCTATTAATAAACAGCTAATAAGGTTAAAAACTCCCCCTTGCACCTCAGCAGAGAAAGACTCACAGCCTTTATCAATAAAATGGAGAATTCCAACATGTTCAAGCAAACACAGCCATTAAAAAAATAACTTGTAAATAATAACAAGAATTTGTAAGTTGTTCATAGATTCCCTAGTCTGGCACAGCTGTTACAGTATCACTGAACCAAATCCTAAACTTATAAATATTTGTATAGCCTGGGCATCTTAAGTTACAAGTGCATAGTGGAGTGTTATTTTGGTAAAAGTCTCACAACACATTATCCATGGAAATACCCCTCAGAATTTTTCTTTTTTTTTAATTTTAAAAGTTTCACCTATGAATCAAAACACTATAGTTTTCATCATCACAGATCTGACGCATAATTCTGCAAGGAGCTTGAGTTAATGGCTGTCATACTGAATGTGGACTTCCAAAAGCAGACCCATCTTCTTTCACAGTCACTGCCCATCCTGCTCCAGTCCCCTGGCAATCCATCACCTTCACTGATGGGATTTCTGCTCCTCTGTTGGCTCCACCAAAAACCTGACACACACAGCTTAGCTTTTGCTGACATGCCCCTGTGGAAAGGGCAATAAGGTTTTTAAGTATTATACAATGTTCTTCCATCTGTGTCACGGTCAATGCTGCAGCACAGAGTTAAAAATCTCTAACATCAGTTTATAGTCAGACTACAAACACGCTGCAGTTCAAACAATAACCTCAAATCAGCAGGGTTAGAAAACCTGAGGGCAAGAATCAGTTTCAAGCACTTCAGCTCTACAGTTGAATTTTGAAGACTTCAACTGGTATCAATATGGAAATTCCTTCATGGAAAGTCCTGTGGACTCGATCATTGGCAGTGCACAGGAACACAATCCATAGATTTATAAATACCAGCACACACCCCAGCGCATCAAACTGAGGCAGACATTCATAGAGTCAAATACACATTAGAAGTACCATCTGAACCACTATGCTCAGCGAGAGCTACGTTAATACTATGACAGATATGAAAAAGGGCAGAAGGAAAGCCAGTGCAATCATAATAAAAATATAATAAAAGATGATACTTTGGATAACAGACACTAGGGACATCACCAATTCTTCAGCCTTTAAATGGAGTTTCTCCATTTCAATTACGTAAATTGGTACCTTTTTTATTATACCTGAAACTCACATAAGGAGTTTCACTGCAACATTTTATTAATCAGTACTAATCTCCTACATTACAGAAACTCTCTTAACAGACTCAGTAATTTTAAAATCAAATGAGGCAAAATTATAATTAAGTCTTGGCTATCTCTCTTTCCATTCTCTTTTTAAAACCACCAAGCATGTCTGTTCTCAGGTGCAAGTCTCCTGCTTAGTACATAAATATTACATTACAGATGATGTTGGAGGTGCATAACCACATAGCTTCCATCAGCTATCATATTCATATATTCACACATTTCAGGAATGATACTGTGATGCTATGAGCCCCTAAAATGAACAAAAGCAAGGAGCTGGGGATCTGATCTGAAACCAACACCATAGTGAAAGCACTCACAGTGCCAGTTCTGTCAGCTCTCTTGTTGACAGGTAGTATGTCATCTCTTGGGAGAGAGGAAGCAAAATAGAATTACAAGTTTATAAAACAGTACAGGCTTCTTATGAGGCATGCTTTAACAGATATTGCAGCTACCAAGAATGAAATCAGAAATACAACAGGACTGTAAACTCATATCCTCAGGGTGAAGGAAGAATCCTGCTAGACACACTTAAATTTAGTGCTTCAGAGCCCAGTCTTAAAATGAAGGGGGGGTAGAGGGAACCAAACCAAACCAGGGAAGAGAAAGTGCAAATTGCTAAGCCTATATTCATTAAAAATTTTAGCACCACTAAAACAAATTAATAATAGAGCCAAAAAAAAAGTTCTAGGGAGTAAAATGTAAGAAAGAAGATGGATTCCATCTTAAACAAAGTAAGAAAAACCACGTAGATTCAAGAAATGCTCTCTTGCCCGTTTCTGAGAATCAGGTCAAGTAGAAGAACAAAGTTGCTCCAGGCAGCAGTTAAGCAGTGCCCATTAGAAGAGCAACAAAGCTGGTGAAGGATCTAGAGAACAAGCCTTATGAGGAGCGGCTGAGGGAACTGGGGTTGTTTAGTCTGGAGAAAAGGAGGCTGAGGGGAGACCTTATCGCTCTCTACAACTACCTGAAAGGAGGTTGTAGCAAGGTGGGTGTTGGTCTCTTCTCCCAAGTAACAAGCGATAGGACAAGACGAAATGGCCTCAAGTTGCACCAGGGGAGGTTTAGATTGGATATTAGGAAAAATTTCATCACTGAAAGGGTTGTCAAGCACTGGAACAGGCTGCCCAGGGAAGTGGTTAAGTCACCATCCCCGGAGGAATTTAAAAGATGCATAGATGTGGTGCTTAGAGACATGGTTTAGTGGTGGACTTGGCAGTGTTAGGTTTACAGTTGGACTTGATCTTAAAGGTCTTTTCCAACCTAAATGATTCTATGATTTCTTAGGGGGCAGGGAGTGCAGACCAAGCCCAAGACTTGCAGTAACCTGAAATCATCAGCTGGGATGAACTCATGCAATTCAGAAGAAGCATATGGATGCTGCCACTTGGCCTGTGAAACATCTTAGGGTTAGACAACTATTCCCATATTTCTTTAATTAAACGTTGCAGTTTTGTGAAGACAAAGATAAAAACCTCATGACCTGATCAAGAGCAGAAGAATTTCTTTTTTCCTTCTTTCCAGGGAAGCAACAAAAACTAAGGCAGACCAGTGCAAATACAAGCCCCAACAGAGTTAAGCAAGACACCTGGGTAGCAGCATCAAAACAATGAAGGTTAGGTCTGTGTATAACACAGAATTTACTTTTCCAGTTAGCATTTTAAAATGATACCAGAGCATTTCAACATTATAAGCTGAAGGACACCCATGAGACAGTATTGCTTCCTGCAGCCTGAGTATCCCTGCTGTCATCACTAAAATTAATACACTGACCACTGTAGAGTGCAATACGTAACAATTACTTCCTTCTCAGAAAACAAAGCAATTATTTGCAACAGAGAGAAGCATTCAAACCTTTTAAAAAGCAGCATAATGATGAACACTGTACCTGTACTTCATTCTTATTCTTAGACATCTGCTTATTAACACAGCTTAAATTTTCCAGATGTGAGATTTGCTGTGGTAAGGCATTTGCAAAGCAATCAATCATACTTTCAAAGATTATATAGACCTTACTGTCAAAAACATTCCTCATTAAGAAAGCAAAGTCCAAGCTACAGGTGAAAGATTTACTAAACTCCCCCAGTTATAATAAGGAAAAAAAAAGAAAAAAAAATCCCAACCACAAAGTAATCCAACTTTTTTTTTTTTTAAAGACATTTAATTTCCATGCAAGATTAAGAAAGAAGAGCTGGGTTGATTCTGGCTAATCCCATTGATCACCTATGATAGCTCTGATCCCTAACACCAGGTGGTCAAACTATCTGAAAAGATCACCTTGTTACATACAATGTAATCAATTTTAATTAAAATATAACAAGTATCATACATACTTGCAGCACCTAATAGGTCCAGTTACCTGCAAACAGCGTGGTAGTACTGCAGAGTGTATCTAGCTTTCCAATACTTGACCATCATCCATCTCTGCAGCTTCTTAACAGTCTACTGATCTGTGTAGCTGTTCTACCAATTTCTCTAAAAATCTGAAATAAATGATTGCCTTTGCATTCAAAAATGCTCTCTTTACCAGAACAGGAATTTGATACTCACCACTTCAAACAGATATGCTACATAAAATGTGACCATCAGCAATACTATTTCATATAAACCTAAAGTACATTAATATTTTAAAGTATTTTAAAAGCTAATTATAACATAGAAAATGTATGGTACAGTCTATGAATAAAGTATTTATAAACTGATTTAATCTTCCATAATAAAGGTATAGAAGGCCTATTTTTAAACACAGTAGGTTTCAGGTTTTGGTCAGGTTGATATTTCATTGCTATAGCACTCAATGCTTCAGAAAAACAGTACTGAAGCAGTTGTGGTTACCACAATGAGAAAGTTTTCAAGGGAAAAAAAAAATATAATTCCATAATCATTCAAGTTTAGCCAAAGGCCATTGCCATTGCAGTCACAGGGAATGAACACGATGTCAAGCCTTCCAGTGTGCTTTTTCTAACGTGTCATCAGTGAAAAATACAGCCGCAACTGGAGTCTGCTCTTCTCTGATTAATGACCAGCTCCCTCCCCCAAAGTCACATTCCAACCCTTCCCCTTACATCCCCCTAACAGACACCCGCTCACATGCTCAGACTACACATATATTACTACGAACATGTGGTCCAGGAGAAATCTCAAGATAGCTTCGAGCACATCACAGAAAAATGCAAGATGTGACAGCTATGCCTTATTTTTATCTCTCTTGCAAGCTGGCAGAAATTAATTCTCACTCTCTTCTATAATTACATATCAACAAAATATATTTTTCAAGACATAACACTGCCTTCAAATATAGAGCAGAAAACTTAGATGTTTCTGCACACTTCAGATGTTTCTGCGCATTTCAGTCAGCCTGCTGATTGCCAACTTGTCAGTAAACTGTGGAGAAAAGCCATCAGACATTTGTGTAATACAAAATGAAATACCATCGCTGTTACTATACAAAATGAGCATTCAGATCTACAGTTCTATTTTAAAAAGTTACGCAACAATTTGCCAATGCCCATACCTGCTGTTATTAAGTAAGCTGCAACTATGTTGTGCTCAGTCTGTGTAAAGGCTGAATGAGCTTCATTGTCACTTTCTGAGGAATTGGATGAATCATTCCAATGCATTTTGGACAAAAGAGACTGTTGTCTATCCTCTGCAATAATTCATCAAGACGACGAAACACTACAAACCCCTGTCAGACAAATTCTTTCATTATTCAACAGACTCACTGAACAATTTAAAAAAGGGGGGTAGGAGGGAGTTCCCCCCCACCACTGACAGCCTCCAAGCATGATTTAATTGGACTAAAGTACAAAGAAGTTTACACTCCCAATCTATGCAGGAGATTGTTAATTAAAACAAAGAGCAGCACAGAACTGAGTACATTTCCAACAGTATGCTTAAACTTCATTCTTACTGCTAAAGAGATTAACTGTCACATGCCCTCAAACTTTTTCCTTCAAACCTCTTGTGCAATGCTTCGGAAACCTCAACAAAAGTTGGCTCAGGTCAGTTGGTCATCAGCCTGACTTGGAATTAATTCTCATCATCAAAGCTAACACACAAAACTGCAGCACAACATAAAGACACAAATGTCAATTTCTTTAAAAAGCAGGATACGCTTACTCTAAAGTCCATCCCTTCAAATCCTTAAAGACCTACTTCTTCAAGATTCTTAGTTTGATTTAAACTCTCAAGCTGGCTGACACAGACAAAAGAACACACTCCAGTATTTTCTAATGTGAAGCATGACTTTCAGAAAACTCAATTGCTACATTTCTAAAATAGCCTGGTCTGCAGAAAAAGGTGGTTGAATATGCCTTACAAGTCTGACACCCTCCCTCTGCCAAACACACACACGTAAGCTTACTTTGGGCAAATTTTCCAAAGCATGTTACTGGGCAGAAAATTATTAGGCATTTTCCAAAGCCTTGAGCCCCAGAAGCCCATGTTTTCTTCTCTTCTGTGATGAGGTAGCAGCACACCAAAGTAAAGACCTTATACAAAATCCTGCATAAATATTAGCTGCAATAAACCCTTGCCCAAAGAGCTTAAATGCAGTATCACTATACGCAATCAAAGAAGGTGTTTCCCACCAGTTCCCCTTCACACGGTTTTTGCGTCCAGTTTTGTACTCATACTGGGTATAAAAGCGACAAGGATGAGCAACCAGTGGTTCTTCAGTTGTATGTGGTTCACAGGCAGCTCAAGCAAGCTCCCAGGCTAGAGCTGTGTCTTCTGAGCAGCAATAAGGGTGTAGTGACACAGGCAGTATTGAGGAATATAGCCATCCCACAGAAAGGAATTATACCTGAAGAGCTCTCCCTTCTCTAACGCATGAAACACTCATAGAGCATTCCCTACCACTCCTCAGCTTTCCAAAACAGACATCCTGCATCTTTCACCCATTTAAATCTAAAGGTAAGAAAATTTTGATATAAAACTTGTGCAGTCACAACATTTAGTCATCATTACTACAGACGATCATGTGTCACAGTTCTTCCAGCAAACATTTTCTTTAATGCCAAAGATCTACACTCACTCTTACAGTTCTCAGGGTACTTGTATTATTACAGTATTTTTCCAGTCAGAAGAGGATTAGGCAGGAACAGGGTGGGATGGTTGTGAAAGAACAGATGATCTGTTTGGCAATGAAGCCACTTCCCTAGTGCCCCACAGTCCTGCCTCGAAAGATAAAAGTATAGTGATAATTTGGTATCTTTGCTTTCCTCCCCTGAAACTTTGGCAAGATTTTCAAAAGCATCTCAGATCTTGCAGCTTCCACAGAAGTCAGAGCTTGCAACGCTGAACGTCTCAGAAAAGCAAAGCATTACTATTTCTATTCAGATAGGATTCCAGATTTAGAGTAGCAGTTAATGAGACCATACAGATTTTATATGTACTTGTTGGTTAAAACACAAGTTTCTAATACGTGCAGTCCATCCTATGTACCATCACATTGCTTCCGTCTCCTCTTCTCTTAAATTTGGCTAATTTTACAGCAACAGGAATTGAGAGAAAAAAGTCAAAATTAAAGGCAGACATTACTTATCATTAACCTAAAAGTAATTTTTTCTAGAACACTGCAGTTCATAAAACAAAGCCAAAAAGATAAAGCAAGGAATTAAATATTAAAGTATACAAATAATCCAGAAAGTTGGAACCACAGTTCCTAATCCCAATAAAATATGGCTTACCACATTGCTTTTTAATACTGGCTTAAGAAGAAAAGGAAAACAAACAAAAAAAAATCCAAAACCGCAGGCTGGTTTTATCCTCCAATAACAGATAGTATTACTAGTGTCAGAGAAGCACTTTATAACCTCAAGTGATGTTTTTCCTTCCCACTTGTCCCAAATCAGTAGCAACAAAATGCAATTTCTATTTAAGTCGATTCTTCAATTTGTAGGTATCTGTATAGATATGGGGCAACGCAAAACTCATTACAGGGTTTAGCAAGTTGCTTTCAGTTATGTGTAAAGTGTATTTCAATCCACAAATGATGACAGTAGAGAAACTTAACGTTTGCATGAGAAAAAAAAAAATTAAAAACCAAACCCAAAACAAAATCTCTTTCCTATTTTCAGTGGTAACCACACTAAAAAACCTAAACTCTCCCGTTTATTAAGCACATCACCACTAGAGGGCTCTATAAGGCAGAACTTCCCTTTAGTCTTATTTTCACGGATGCAAATGGTTCAAACCCAATGGAAAACAAATTAGTAAGTTACTTTTTTTCTTCCCTCACAGAGACTTTTACTAGATTTAAACTATTGATTAGAAAAGTTTGACTCTAAAGAGATTTTCAGCTGACTGAAGAAAACGCCCTGAAAAATCTATGACTCCACAAAGCTTTTTACTTGCCATACTTCATGCAGTAGCTATGCTTTTTTTAAAGACAACAGAACAGTTTCTTGCCCAGACAATGCTTTGCACAACTGCAAATAACTTTGCACCAGTATGTATGAGTATCCAGCATTGCTTCAGGCAAACGTCCATTACTTTGTGTCAGTGCTAGAGAGAATCCTTTCTGTTCTACAACAGCCAGTGCTGCAGACATACATTAAAATACCCCAATTACTTTCTGCACTTCATCAAATTTCTCTGTCAAAGTAACATAGCAAATCTATGAACTATATTAAACCATCCTACCCCAGCAACGACAGAAAACACAAGGAGAAAAAACATCCCTCCAAGAAGGAATGCAGCGGCACTAAAGCCATTCTCAATGGGTAACAACTTAAGCTTTACAATACATCTCCATGTATTACCCTCTGTTTAGCAAGGATTTAGATCCCACAGAAAAAATATAAAACCAGAATTCTAGTGTGGCAAGGACAAAAGGCTCAAGGTATTCTAAATACCTTTAAGCAATCTGATCCTAGTGATTTACCAGCTGTCATTTTCAAAATCAGCTGTAAGTCAGACCCTATGCCTGGGTCAAACATTGCAGTGGCTAACACATTCACTTGTGACCACATTTTGAAAACAGGACTTGGTCGTTGAATGCTCTGCCTCTGCCAACAGTGAGCACATGCAGACACTGACACATGGACAAGGAGACAGGTAGGCGACACCACTACGGCTGTGTCCTGCGTGGGAAGCCAAGCACTGTGGGATGCACTGAAGCCTACCTTCTTCCTGAGCTTCAGAGGAACATCGCAGGACAGCAACCCCCTTTGGGCTGCTGGAGCAGGTGGCAGGTGAGAAATTCTTCAGGTGGCCCAGCCATTTGCCCCAAAGGCTGCCAGTGAGGGGAAATCCAGGGAACACCAAACTGTCATCGAGAGCCTACGGTGCTACTAACACCTTCCCCCCACCCCCCTCACTTCAGACTGCACTGTGACTTTTCTTCCCCAGACACTACAGCTACTCGAAACTTCCCATTTCTGCCAACATACCTATTTCTGTCAGGGTGCTGGTGAGCCCACCTTTCCATTCTCTGCAGAAAAAGCCTAGGATATCTGTAAGCACATATATAAAACTCGAACAATTCACTTACTAGGATCAGGAGCACAGTGACAGAATCACAGCTAGGATTTGAATAAGAAGTTCAAGACAGAGAGGAAGGTGTCATATAAAATTAGAGAACCTGTATTTTAGTTCATTGCAGCACTACACTGCAGACGAGACATGTCATCTTAATTTTTTTAAGACACTGAATTTTCATCTATTACAGTTACCAACTACTTGCATTAGGAGGGTAGGGTCATGCCATGGCACAGAGAAGGCAAGGCAGAACAAGGACTGGATGGGCCTTGCCACAAACACGATCCTTCCCCAGAATGGGGAAGGAAAAAAAGAAAAAAAATAGGCATCACCACTGTACTGGTTTTGGCTGGAGTAGAGTTAATTTTCTTCACACTAGCCAGCATGGGACTATGTTTTGGATTTGTGCTGAAAACAGTGCTGATAACACAGGGATGTTTTAGTTACTGCTGAGCAGTGCTTACACAGAGGCAAGGCCTTTTCTGCTTCTCACACCACCCCACCAGCAAGGAGGCTGGGGGTGCACAAGAAGCTGGGAGGGGACACAGCTGGGACAGCTGACCCCAACTGACCAAAGGGATATTCCATACCATAAGACGTCATGCTCAGCATATAAAGCTGGGGGAAGAAGAAGGAAGGGGGGGACATTTGGAGTGATGGCGTGTGTCTTCCCAAGTAACGGTTACGCATGATGGAGCCCTGCTTTCCTGGAGACAGCTGAACACCTGCCTGCCGATGGGAAGCGGTGAATGAATTCCTCATTTTGCTTTGCTTGTGTACGCAGCTTTTGCTTTACCTATTAAACTGCCTTTATCTCAACCCATGAGTTTTCTCACTTTTACCCTTCTGATTCTCTCCCCCATCCCACTGGGGGGGAGTGAGTGAGCAGCTGTGTGGGGCTTAGTTGCAGCTGGGGTTAAACCTCAACAACCACATGGCAGACAGGTCCAGACACTGCTTCCTCATATGGCAGCTCATTTCACACCCAATCACTAAGGACATTCTTCCATCAGCATCTGAACATCCTACAACCTCCACGAAGATCTAAGATTGTAAGTTTTCTCTGGATATTTGTGTTAATCCCATCCAAGATTTTTTTTATCTGTAGGGCATGCCATAATGCTCCTTGTGCATTTCTCAGCTGTAACTGCAATCCAGTTCCCTATACTCAAGAGGCCAGTCTTCCCTCTAGAGTTGCAGTGGATATTGTTCTTTAACCCCTCCACACACAGATGTAAAAGTCTTTGCTTTGGCCTTGCAACAGCTTCAGGCTGACTCACTGCTCCATCTGCTGTGAGATGCAAAGCATACGCTTCTTGTCCTGGGCTGCAAGATGGTACTTCATGCAATTGAAACATCAGCCGTCACACCATGCAACTTAAAGGTGATGGCAGTACAGTCTTCTGATATCCTGGGGAAAAGTATGTCCCTACAGCATGCAGTGAGAATAGCAAAGCAGAGCATGAATTTGGGTATAAGAGTGAGGACTGTGTTATGTTAGTCTTCCAAAGCCAGAAGAACAAGGAAAGATCTAAGTCAGCTACCCACAACTAGCTACTGAAGCATCAGTGAAGAAATACAGCACAGCAGAGGATGCAATTACAAATATGACAAAAGCAATGACAATTCCAGTTTCACTGCAGGTTAGTATCGTTCAACTGCAATGCGGTATGCCGGAGATGTGACGACTTGCATAGGATTTTGTCTAGATAAAGGGCAACTCTACAATGCCTCAAGTCAGAGCCCTAAGTCACTTAGGCCTAGCAATACACAGCAACAAAAGTCCAAACATTTTCAGAGGTCTGGATTTAACCGACTTGGTTAAAGTTAAGTCTGTAGCAATAGCAGGAAAATAATCAGCATCCCTCAATATCTGATTGTGCTGCGGTTGAACAATAGACTCAGTTTCTTAGAAAAGCAGATCTAGGAGAAATTCCAATGTTCTGTGGTTGGTTTTTTTAAGCTGAAGAACACTTTTATCTATTATCCTATGCAGCATCTGTTCAGACTTAATTCTTGAACATTTGTTTTGCTACCTTGTTTCAAGTTTTGTTCCAGAGATTATTCAAACTAACAATCATGTTTGTTAAAATGACCAGTAACTGTCCAATCCTGGTGCTGACAAATTACCTGTTTCTTTTTATTAATCAGAAGGCTAATATAACTCATTTGCCTGTTACTGCATTCATTAATTAGAAAGTATAACAGTACAACCAATTCTGATATGTACTTCTTTCCACATTGAACAGGATGTTCAAAATACTTTCATGTAGATTACTCTACAGATCCCTCTTCAAAAGGGCTTGGTATGAGAGTCTGTGAACAGACTCCTGTCTCCAGATGAAATCCAGGGAGATTCTACTTTTCTATTCTATTCCCAAAGTTAAAGAGTAGAGAGGCACCCTGTTCTCCTCTGTCCTTAAGAAGAGACATTTACTAGCTTTTCAACAATCCTCATAATGCATCCAATTAAAGAGACCAAAGACTCGTGCAGATTTTTTCATGCCTTTTTTAAGCAATACTTAACTGAAAGCACTGTGTGCAGAGGAGCCCTGTGATGGGCTATCTAATCTTAGCCCAACGCAAGCTCAGAGCACCAGAGGCGTGGTGCCAGGACATCAAAACCTCAAGAGAAACAGGCTAAGGGGGAGGTGGGGGCAGTTAAAAACACTTAGCAATTTTAGTATCAGTGTAATTAGATACAATTAGGTGACTTAAGAATAGTATTAACCTTGTCTTATTCATTAGATAGCAGCTTCTAAGAAGAACATGTCTTAATGCCTTTGGCTTTCACTGAGATTGATACAGAAAAATCCACAAAATACCCTTTGCTATCTTCCTTTCCTTTTATACATTATTATGTATAAAAAAATTCTATCAACACAAAATTTTGAAGTTTAGTTTGTATAAAAAGGTTCACAAAGGTTGTTTAAACAGCATGTCCACTTTAGAGCAATCCACTTTAGAGCAACCCACAAGATTCAATATAAAAAAAGGACGAAAACTAGGGATCAGTCACACATAGGTAACAGGTTCATACTGACGAATGTGCATGTAGCGAACCGTAGGGTTTTTTGAAAAAACAGTTCAATTGATTGTTTACTCCAAACTCCAACATGAAGTCAAGCATTGACTACGTCACTTGTCAGAAACAAACAGTTTAAGAATAACATTGAATCCTGCCTTAGTTAAAACAGTTCAAGTATATTCTGAGCAGTCTTCAGTTCTTCGCTTGGGGCTATGCTCTCCTCATGTGTTGATCAACAGTCATTAAGTGTAAAAATAATTGTCATTTTACAGCTTCAAGTTCTTTATAAAAAGAACTTTTTCAGGGTCCTTTACAAAAATTTTTCCTTGTTCTTCACTTCTGCAGGTGATATGGTAAGACAGTGGGGAGATACTCGTGGCTCCATTTTTAATATCCTCTTCCTATTTTAAGAGGGAAGAAAAATACACCAAACAATTCACATCTTAGATGCATTTAAAGCAAATAAATTATATGCATAACAATAAATGAGTTGACAGAATAAAATAATTTATCATCGTTATCTGTTCTCACAGTCCTTTCTGAATGCAAAAAACCAGCATGGTCTTACACAAGCACCAAAAAATGCAGAATACTGTGCTTCAGTTTAAGCTAGCTACTGTGATGCACAGAAACTTTTTGCATAAAACTATAAACAACTATAAGATATTAATATTAAAGTGTTGTATTTTTTAAAAAGCTTTAGAAACCAGGAGCCATTCTTATTACTGAAATGTAAAAACTGCACACTCACCCCGAAAGCCTCCTCCACCACCTCTTCCTCCTCTGAATCCTCCTCCTCCTCCACCTCTTCCTCCTCTGAATCCTCCTCCTCCTCCTCCACCTCTTCCTCCTCTGAATCCTCCTAAACATAGGAAAGAAATTACACTCTGAAGAGCATATAAAGTCTTTGTTATGCGTAACAACTTATTTCATTGACAGCTTCTGAAAGAAAAAGAACAACAAACCAGAAACTGTCAATTGCTGGACAGCTACTAGGTCAATTACTAGTAGCTTGTCTCTTCTAGGGACCATCTGCAGCATTTGAGGTATTGTTTAATATCTGGTATACAATGTTCAAAATACTAAAGACACTAACAAAACTCCACGATACACTTCTTTCATGAGAGCAAAAAAATAATTACAACTATTAATTAATTAATTAATCACAACTCAACAGAACATTAAAACAAACAAAACAAAAAACTTTGAAACACTTGTGCCTCGCTGCAAAGCGGCAGGGTAGGGAGAAGAGGAAAGAAACTGGGATGTAAGAAAAAATTAACTTCAACTTTAATTGAGTAGTACATCACAGATGATGTTCAAAAAGCAAAGAAGGATGAGTTCTACCAGGTCATTCACCCCTCTCTCAAACACTGCATTTCAAGTATTTTCTCCAAACTAGACTCTTAGAACATACTAAAAATACAGCTTTCACTGCCAGTTTTGAGTGTGTATTATCTACAACCTTTTACCACAAGCTTGCTTAGTAGTCACGCTTTCTGTCTTTGTTATAAATCAGCACACTCTCCTCCCTATGCTTTGAAGCTGTTATTTAGCTAGCTACAGAAGCCTAGGTCTTGCCATTGGAAAGATATCACTGTCTCTTCCATTGAGTCATCAAACAGAAATATGCATAACATTTTTCTTTGCAATACAACTGTTGATATTCAAGTACTCAACTGCAGCTTTACAAAAAAAAAAAAATCCCAAACAGCCAACCAAAAAAAACCCCCAAACCAAAAAAAACCAAACAACCCACCCCACACCAAAAAACCCCAACATTCTGCAGCTTCCATTCTTGGGATCTTACCTCTACCGCCTCGTCCTCCTCCACGTCCACCACCACGTCCTCCTCTACCACCTCCTCTGGGAGCACCTTTTTCTCCAGGTGGCCTTGGCAAAAATCTCTGAAGGGGTAGCAGCTTTGCTGGATCAATGTAAAACTGTAGGAAGAGAGTTCCATTAGGCTTTGAAAATACCAAGGCTAAAGAGCACATTAATATCTCCCTTTACAAATATCCACAATTTGGTCTTAACCCTTTATGTCAAATTGTCCTCTGCAAATAGCCAAATAAAGAAAGCATGCAAGAAATAAATCACGGTTATAAAGTTATTAAAATATAGATGATGTTTGCATGAGTTTCATTTGTTACATCTTTTTTTGCGGGGCAGGGAGAAGGAAGAATGTGGCAGATAGAAAAGTGGAAAGGAAGAGGAAATGAACACTTATGTTTACAAAGGACAACTAGCTTGTAAACTGATTAAAACCTTAATAAAGCAATTATTATCTGATGACAGAGTAGATTAACTGATGACATACAGCAAAATTCTGTTATAGAGATTGGCTAACCTTTTGCAATTTTTTAAATGAAGAGGCTTTCATGTTCTCAGACAGTTTCACTGAAAAATACTGTTAGTTTCTTTAAGGAACATAGCAGGAATAAAACATTAGAAATTGCGATTTTGACTATTATATGAAAAGCACATTCAGACATTTTCTAAATTAGTATTTTATAAATGAAGCTAAACATCATCACCACAAATGAAAAATTACAATTAAGAGATCAGGAGAAACTATTTCCAATTTTTCTCAGGGTTTTTTCATAGTTACAAATATGGTATTTTGTGGTAAAATCATTTTTTCCTTCCATGTATTAAGGCATAAGGAAGAACATACCAGTGGAAAGAGTACATAAAAACATAACTGTAAAGAAACAAATTTGTATGGCAAGTGACGACCCCTTTAGCCCCAGGGTGACCTCAAGGCTTATCTAGAACAATTTACGTGCTGCAGGGGCTCTGCTAGTGCTGCTGCTTCTGGGTGGTACAACTGCCTGGCTGTGGAAAGATAAGAGCCAGCAGGGACTGCTGGACCAACCACGTGCCCAGCCTCATCCTACAGTGAGGTGGCAGACACTCTCCGTAACCCCACATGCAGTCTTGCACGAATCCTTTGGCTCTCCAGTAGGCAAGATCAAAAAGAGCTGCTGGCCAACTCTGCTTAATTAAAACTCATGATTAAATGGGGAAGCAAGGAGCTGCAAAATCCACTAACATCTTTTCTTACTATGTTATTGTAGGAAGAAAATAAGTTTCTGAAATTCAAATAATTCTGATACAAAAAGTAAATCTGCAAGTTAATACATTCAGATCGTGAGAGTGATTTAAACCTGCACATTTTACTTTACATTTAATGTGGGAGAGGAAAATGCATGCAGCTAGCTACCGATGCTCAACCAACCAACACAGGCTAAGTCTTTCTGCCATGTTACAGGATTACTCCCCCCGTTGTCCCACTTTTGTCATGGATTCTGTCAATCTGGCAGTGACAACAGAATGGACCCAGTGCCTCTGTCTCAACGAGCTTGCTTTGCAAGAGGACGTCCTAGCACAAGCCCACTTTTATTGGCAGTTTAAGTAATAACCTGGACAACGAGCAATAGGACATCCTAGCACAAACTCACCTTTGTAATTAAGTAATAAGCTGGAGCATGAGCAACGTCCCCTAATGCACAAAAAAAACCCCCGCTCCCTTGATCCAACTCTGTTACAGGTGAGTAACCTATAGCAGAAAATTTGCTCAGATAGCTAGAAAAAGTAACATCTCAAACCACCATGGATCCAAAAGACATCTGCCAGTACTGGTACTGACTGAACACCTCTGCCTGACATAAGGTACTCTGTCATACTGGAAAAGCTTTAAGATAAGCACTTAATGTGAATGAAGCACCTACTGACACCAACAGTTGCAGCTAGACTTGTGACTGTTCACGTCTAACTGGTAGCCAAGCCTTGAACCATTCTAAAATCCTAGAGAAATTCCATTTAATAATCAATCAGTCTTTAAAAAACAAATATGGTACGTCACACATTTTTCTGAAGGATACAAAATCTCTCAGCTGTCCGAAGATTTCATCCACTTTGCCAATCTGTTCCTTATTATCCAAATACACTGGGGCATTGAAATAAGGCACCTTGTTTTCTTCTGTTTTACATTTACAAACAATGTCATCTTCACATGGATGCATGAACTCTCCCAATACTGAAATAAAGAACAAACAAGCTAAAGATCTGGAGCAGTTGTTCTAAATTAAATAAATATAATCTCTTCATGTAACTTACAAACTACCCTTTCTGGAGGCCCCTGGTCATATCCGCCTCTGTTGAAGCCTCCTCGTCCACCTCCCCGTCCAAAGCCACCTCGCCCACCACGATTAAAGCCACCTCTGTCACCGCCACCTCCTCCACGACTGAAGCCACCTCCTCTTCCACGAAAAGACATTCTCTACTGCCTCCTAAATTGTAGACAGAAATCAGTTAAGATGTAAAAGATATTTCACATTTGATTTGCTATACAAATTAAAGTCTCCCGACAGCCTTGTCTGTTAATTTAATGGTTATCCGTTTCAGTCCTCGCTAAAAACATGTAGGCACACGAAAAATCAAGTTTACACCTAAGACGTCATCCACTGCAACGCCTACCTGTAAAAAGCGACTAGCAGTGACGGCATGTTTTTCACTCCTATGTATGAGGGTTGGACGTGACACTCTCCAGCCCCAGGAGAAGACTGTGCAACTCTCCAGCCCCAGCCCTGCGAAGGAGCGGCACAAAGCGAGAACACACTCGGCGCACATCCACAGCGCCTTTCCCAGGCACCTCACAGGGCCCACGGGGCACCGCCTGCAGTCTGGGCACGGGCATCCCCGCGAAGGGCGCCCACCCCCGCGCCCCCGGGCCCCCGCCCGCAGCCGGCGCGGCCCTCCCTCAGGGCTGCCACCGGCCCGTAGGGCTGCGGGGCAGGAAGAGCGGCGGCGGCCCCGCCCGCAGCCCGCGCCCGGGCGCTGAGGAATGGCCAACGGCCGCTAACGGCTCTGTCCCCCTTCCCGCGTGCCCCCGCACGCGCGTCTCGAGCCCGACCTCCCCGCACATGGCGTACCTCCACGTGCGCGCGGTCCCCTCTGCTGCCGCCGCCGGCCGCTTGCGTCAGCAGCGCGCACCGCCACCGGGAAACCGCCCACGCCGCCGGAAACGAGGCTGCCTGCCGTAAATGAAACGGCACCTCCGACCGGCACCGTCGCAAAAGGAGCCCAAAGCAAGTCATCGTCCCGGGACGCCGCAGCTCCTTGGCGTCCTAAGCGAGCGGCGGCAGCCGCCGCTGTCGCCGGGGCAGACGGCTGGCCCGCCCGGCAACCCGCGCCGCTCGCAAGTACGGGTTCCCCGTGTAAAACAGCGGGCTGCCGGAGGGAGCCGCGGCGCTGAGAGCCGCCTCCCAGCTGGGCGGGCTTCCCCGCCCCCCGGCACGGCGTGCGTCTCAGCTGGCGGCGCGCCCCGCTGCCGCCTCTGCGCCGGTAGCGTGTACCCCGCACCGGTAGCGTGTACCCTGCCGGCCCGGAGGCCCTTGGGCCCCGCACCTGCGGGCGCGCAGGTTGTAGCAGCTGAGGTGACAGCGTCGTTGTAGCTGTCGGCCACCGCTTCGGCTGTTCTCGTCCCACGCTCCGGTCGGCTCCCGATGGACACGCGTCTGCGCCCGTGACCAGAGCCTTGGTTTCGGTCCGAGCGCAGGGGTGCGGTGCTCTGAGCTCCCGCAGCCGGCGTGACTGCGCGCTGACTGGCTCCCCGGCCCGGGGAGGGCGAGTGCCTCTCCCTGCGACCCCCCTGCCCGAGTGCGGGAGAGCAGTTCTGCTGCCGCCCCTCGGACCGCGCCGTGGTGCGGGGTTTGGTTCTGCTGGCTTTCGTTAGCGTGTTCCTGGAAACCGACTCTCAGAAGAGTCCTTCAGGCATTTGTCAAATACTTGAAGCTTCTCTATACGAATCGTGTAACATGAGCTGGTAATCCAGCTGAGTATATAAGGGACGTTACATGGATGTGAGTGTTTCTCTCTCTCCATATATATGAAGACATACATATCTCTTAGATAAAACCTCATTTATCTTTTACAATAATCTGGCAAAGATGAATGCCTACAATCAGGAGAACCAGCGTGATGATTCGATCAGTCTCCTCTGGCAAAAGAAAGGAAATGCCTATCCTTAATAAGTACTTCCTTTTAATCATTTACTTTAAGGGCTTTGCTTTTGTTATCTCATCTTGTACTTAGCGTAAAACCAGTCAAGTTGAGGCGGGATCCTTTTGGAGAGATCAAATTTATCAGTTAATAGTTGAGGCTCCTGTACTTTATTTCTAAACACTTTAAAATATTTTACTAATGGTTAAAAATTAAACACAAATCTAACAACAGACATTCAAAAGAATCCCAGCCAGAGGAATTTGTCTACAAAGACAGATAAAATCTCATCATGCCAGTGGTCCCAGTTTTCTTGGTTTTCTTGTCTCTTTTTTGTTTTTGTGGATCAAAGGTAAGAATTTATTTTATTGTGGTAGCAGTAATTTATTTAAAAAAAAACAGTTAAAAAGCAGTTTATTGTTGTAAAAGCAAAAAGTTAACTTTTTAAAGTTTCCTTTCATAGTATTTGTGTTTCATACATTTGTTTTAGCCCAGCTTGAATGTTTGAAGCTTGCTATTTCTCTTTCATGTATTGATTCTATCTGGAGTTTATGCTAACAGGCTTCTGGAAAAGATTTTAATCGTGATCCTATCCTAAACCCAATTTGCAAGCGTGGTTGACCACAGAAAGGTGCTGCAATTTTCCCTGCCCCCCCCTCCCCCCTTTTTTTTTGAGAAATGAGATTACAGTCTTCTAACGTGGCAACACAGTATATCGTACTGCCTGAAGGCTTGCTGCGGAATCTCTTCTGGCAGAAGTGTGCCAGAAAGCCCATCTGGGCTGAGCGTTCAGCATGCCCCCGAGTCTTTTAGAGAAACCCTTAGATAAAAATCAGCACCTTTTGTTCCTATTCAGGAGAAACGCCTAGTACTGTATGGGAGTTATGCCAAGCCGGATCTGGCTCAGTTTGGATTCTACTGACCTGAGAACAGCAGGAGGAATTTAATAAGATTATACAACCGTTAAAAGGTGGTTTGTTGGATTAAATTCTGCCCCAACAACATCGCCACTGACTGTACTATGGCCAGGATTTCTTCATGAGAACTTTAAACTTCAGCTCTGTTGATTCAGTTGACACAGTCAAAGCTGATAAATCACGTTTGAGGACCAACTTTTCTCTCCCATTTTTATGCAAAGGCCATCCATATATATTTTTCGTGTTTCGACATTCTTCCTACCCATAGATGTTAGTAAGCAAAACCACTCGGCCAGCAACGAAGTCACCAGAGAGCTGCACAAACGCAGGTGCAGAGTCACTCACCTGGAGGCAGTCGGACGGAGGGTCAGAATCTGTACTTGCAGTCCAGTCATGACCAGCAACCACACTGCAAATCCACTGCTGTGCAAGATACAGGAAAAGAGCTCATAAGGAAGGGCACTTAATTTTCAAATTTCTTTAAAATACTTGTTACTTTAGCAGTCACACGGTGAAACAAATAATTTTAGATTTCTTTATTTGCTTCTAAGTAATTCATAAATATTTACAGGTGATATTTAAACTCAAAGCCAACCAAGCCAATAAAAGTCTCAGAAAAAACCAAGTTGCTATTTTTATTTTTCTGGTGTTTAAGTCTCCTTACGTTTTGATTTGCTTACAATCCCACTGCTGTGGTGTGTTATAAACCATTGGCTTAAAAATGTTTATAATCTGCTGTGCACTTCAGCTGATGTTTGAAGAGTAAAGAGTATAAAGTTTGTGGGAGACCAGTAAGAGTGAAGATCACACCAGGTGAATGATCCAAAAAGAAAAAAAAAGTTCAGAAAAACTGAGAAAGATGAGGTGGCCAAAGACAAGGAAATAAACACTATAAATGATATTTAGCACATTGGTGCTCGCAAGATAGGAAAAGGCTTATGAATGAACACTTTGTTGAGATCAGTAAAGGGATCTGCAGAACTCTTGGTGCAGTTCCTAGTCTTACTCCCTTTTTTTTTTTTTATTTTGTGCCTTGCAGAATGCAGCATCTAATGCTGAAGAAAACCAGTTTCAGCAGGTTAAGCCTGCCCAGCCAGCTGAGCAAGACACATACCTCATAAGAGAATGCTTAAGCAAACAACACACACACAAGTCCTGTCAGAAAGTTTTTTGTCACCCATGGGAACGATGCGTGGAGGGAAAATGCCTTTGTAAGCTTCCCTACCAGTGCCCAAAGAATGGCTCTTCAGTTTGTTCTACCAATGGAAAGTACTTCCATACTTACTGTCACCTAAAGAGCTATGAGTGTCAACGTCCCGAAGCAAAGTTTCTGCACAAGGGAAAATGCATGTCTGAAGGTATTAACACCTCTTTTTCCAAAATGTATCAGTCAGTCATTTGTGGCCAAGGAGATGCTTACCATTCACAGCTCAGAAAGTCTGTTCATTTCCTTGCACTAGTAAGAACATGAAACATAAAATGAGAAGTCATTGAAAACGGGCAGTATCTGTTGATTTTCATAAAAATAAAGTGATTGACAGGCCCAGGTCACCCTGCTGCTACTAGGTTGCTCAAATCATCACGTAGAAAGGGAAGAAATAGACATAGGAAAGAGCTCAAAGGTTTCCAAGCAGGGTGTTGACTATGGTGGGAGGCACAGCGGGAGAGGGCCTGCTGAGAACATTAGCAGAGAGGGTATCTTTTGGAGAGGGACAGAGCTCACAGGAGCGAGAGCCCAAGGAATGGAGTCAAGCTGCTGAGGTGTGTGTGGGAGTGCATGGAGAGAAGGTAAGCCATGTTCACCTCAATCATCTTCACGCTGTGGATTTCATCAAAACAGAAAGCTATTGCCCTGCAAACCAGTGACGGTTTGTGCACTGACAAGCAGCTGTGTGTTCTCACCTGCTTTTTAGGCTGCGCCAAGCTGCTTTGTCAGCTCAACCTCCGCCTGAGTGCCGGGAGAAATGCCTCCTGCCAACTAGGCGGGTGGCCTCTTTTAGCAGTAGCAGCTGCTGTTCCTACCTGTGCTCCAGGCCCACCTCCACCGAACGCAGCAGGAGCAGCAAGCAGGGCCCAGGGCTCTCCTGCCCAGTCTCTGTCCCAGTACCAGAAGCAGCAGCTCAGCCCATCGCCCTCAGGGTGGCAAAGTTCAGTTCTGCCTATTCCACTATTCAGAGAGCCTCCGTGTATTCCTGGTGCGCTCTCTATACGGCTTCACTAAGTGGAGCTGAGGGCTTTAACTCCACTGTAAACAGCGGAAGTTTTGCTACACAGGTAGTAGAAGCAGGATCTGGCCATCTCACTTGAAGTGTAACTGGTTGGTTATCAAAAGTCCTCTAATGAAAGTCATTAAACTAAGATGCAACCTTTCCTCGGTAGACCTCCAAGTACTCTTACGTGGTAGGAGCTACCCTCATTTGTCCTGAAACTGGTATATTTTGAAAAAGTGGCAGGCTCAAAGCCACAAAGACAATCCTCAGAAAAATCAGGAATAATACCTGAAGCTTCTGATTCCCAATCTACTGTTCTTTCCATATGAACTTTGGCTGTCAATACAAAATTAGTCCTGATTTGTTTCTGTGCTGTCTTTCCACTAGATACATCTATATAATATGATTTTATTTGGGGAAATTTTTTTGTTTCTCTTTTTTTTTTAAGTAACATTTTCAATCTCTGTGGGCCATGGAGATTCAAGTTTGCTTCGAGTAAAACCTGTGAATCAACAGAACGACATTTTTGTATGTGATCGTGAGTGGACTATGAATGAAGCAAACGTGGCTTGCAAGCACCTTGGCTTTGAATCGTAAGTTTGGGGGATTTATCTCTGGATAACTGCAAGAGATCTGAAAAAGTAGTGATGCTTACGTAAGTGTCAGTCTCAGTCAGCCAACAGTTAAGACAGAAAACTCATGAACAATGTATTGGCTACGATATTCTGATAAAGCTTCTTAACTCTGACACCTGAGAGTGAAAGCCAAAACATAGATCTCTGTGTTCTATTACAGATTACAACTATACAAACCATAATTGTTTTACTTTTAAAATAAAGCTGAAGACCAATGCAGAGTTTTTCTCTCAGGTCTGTGTAAGGGGAAGTGCATAGATGGACCATCCCCAAGTAGCTCTGAGCAATAACCTGCATGCAGAGAAAAGTTTCTTACGATAGCCGACAACAGGGTACAGCTCTGTTTTGCCACTCGCACCAGCCAGACTAACAAGAACCAGAACATGTTTTTTTTCTTCACCCCCTGCCTCCGCTGCCATTGCTTGCTTTCGCCCCAGGGATGGCTGAAGCCACACAGAGCTTGTTCTTTTTCCTGCAACCCCACTGATGACCTGAGTTGGACATTCAGCTCCTCATAAAGAGTCAACTCTATATCCTGTACATAATAATTTTATACATATACAACTAATTTAACTTAGTCAGGTACAGCTGCCTCCCCAACGCTACCTGAAGACTAAAAATGCTATTGCAGTGCCCTAGATTGTCCCCTCTGGGTGAGAAGCAAGTATTTCCTAGTCCTGATCAGTATCTCTTTAGATAGCAGAGAAGAGTTTGTCCTGGGACAGAGCATTCAGCCCTGGAGTCCCATTGTAAGCCTCTCTAGTTACTTATTTACTCGATCCATATTTCTTTAAGGTAGGGGACACATCCACTGTTAGGAGGATACCGCTCAGGTAAAACCAAGGGAGATAAAATTTATTAATCCCAGCCTTGCAGTGGCCTGAGCCTCCTCAATATGCATTGGTTTTGATGACATCAAGGATACCTGACCCCATGCAGGATGGTTTCCAAATTATGGCTCACCTGCGACCACACGGAGATGGAGATCCGAGCTTACAAGTTTTGCTATGTAAGGAGACTTTTCTATCCATCATGATACACAGTGACTGTCATAGAGCTACATATGGATTTACGAACAGTTTTATGCAGCAACGTGCAAAAATTAGCACTTTGTTTTACTTTTTCTTCGAAAGTAAACATCTCTTACTTATCCCTAGACGATTCTATGGGAAGTCTGCTCTTTTTCTTAGCCATGACCGAAACGCTTTAGCACTCAGGAAAATCATATAAATTCTAAACAATAAAAGCAGTGGACAATCCATTGTGAAATGATATAATTTGTTATTATTATTTGTATCTTCACAGAGGTGCTGAATATTACCAAGCCAGTTCCAGCATCACAAAATCTGCCTCAAATTCATTGCATTGTCTGCAAATAACTTGCAGGGGCCTAGAGACAAGTCTTGCTGAATGTCACATAGAGATGAAATCAAGAGATAGTAATGAGGGATTTGTTAGCCTCCAGTGCCATGAAAATCTCAGAGGTTAGTAGGTTTTTTAGTTTTATATCTATTTGGGGTTCTTACATTTTAAGTTTATTTTAAATAATTAGGACCTAGTTTGCTGAACTCTCAGCCACAGCAAACCTCCACTGAAACCTTTTGGTTTTTTTAAATAATCCTTTTGCAGACTTTAAGACAATTGAGGCAGTCTTGAGTCAAGACAGTCTTGAGTTTATGAGTTTGGAAAATCACTGTTGCTTCTCAAGTATTTTTACAGATATTTCCCAAAAGTAAATATGTTTCACCCATGGTTCTGTTTGTTCGCCCATCCCTTCCAAGGGTACCAAGCTGTATTGTATCCCACAAGTCTTGTCTCTCCCGGGTTAACTGGTGAGGAGACAGGTGACAACCTCCTACTCACTGCTTTGTCAATGAGGGAGATCAATTAGGACACTCAGTAGCACTGTAGCCAGACAAGCATGACTATAGCGGAACTGCTTGTGTCTTCTGGGGAGTTTTGGGACTCCTCAGTTTCTCACTGATGTAAGGGGAATCAAGTCCTTGTTTTGACTTCTAACAGCTTTCTATTCTCTGTAGTGGGCTTTCTTTGGCACTGATAAGCAGCAGCCTGAGATGCTGCTGGTTAGGAGAGCTATGAATCGTCTCAGGTTTTTCTTATGCCACAAAAGTAGGAATTCACAGACTTTTGATGACCTCCTTCTAGAGGGGGAACATCCATCATCTTAATCACTTGAATCATTTACAGTGGGTTTGAACTGATCATTTCTGGTTTAGTCCTTGTCTAGAAGAAATGAAGTTCCTTTTTGCCAGGCTACTGCAAGTTGGAGGACGAAAATAAGTGGTCACATTGAAAGCCTGATGAGAAGGCGATGAAAACAATAAAAAAGATTCCTATTTACATTACTGGGCTCCAGAATGCCTACTGTCAATAGGCCAAACTGCTGATAGAATAAAATGCGCAAGCAGAGTATTTCTGTGGGCAGCTGTGAACCTACAGACATTTCCACACTAACTTCATTTTCATCATGCTTGCACAGCTTGTTCAGATGATGAGTTTCATTGTGTCAACAAGAAATGCATTCCTCTGAGTAAAACCTGTGATGGAATCAATGACTGTGGAGACCTAAGTGATGAACTGTGCTGTAGAGGTAATAATTTCCTTTCTTTCTCAGCTGTTTCAAAATCATTTCAGCAGAAAACCACCCCCAAAGAATTTTTACAGTGATGTAACAGCCAAAGTCTCTTTTTCAATAAGTCACTAGATTAAAGCAATCAAACCATAGTTTATGTATATGCAAGTGCAAAAAACCTAGGCATATTACAATTTTTTGAAGCAGGCAAGTGATCTCTGAGAATCTGGATTTCCTCAGAGGATGAGGAAATACAGTAGGATTATTTAGGAGGCTGTTAAACATTGATACAAAAAAATGAGCCATGTTAGAATGAAAATGTATTTTTAGTTGGCAAAAATCAATAGTTATTAAACAAAGACACTGTTTTTCCAATGATCTATCTTTAAATCAAAGTAAGATCTCTCTTTATTACCAATGCAAGATTATCCATAGAATATCTGTGAACAGTTCCTGTCACATTGCTTGTTCATGAGCAGTCATTCTTTCAGCATCTGCAATTGCAGCTGTAACAATCTTGATTAGAAACAAGGAATGCATCTAGCATGACCTGAATGCAGGAGAATACTTTCTGAAGTTGGGTTTCAGGTGCCAAACGGTAATGTGGGTTACAAATCCCATCACTATCCCTAAATAACCTTAATTTTGTAGTTCTACAATTGTCAGTAAATTTAATCTGATAATCGTGGAAACACAGTCACAGGCATTTTAGAAAAAAATAATAAATACCTGTGGCTTCATATATTTAGAGGACATTTATTGAGATTCCACTTGACCAAAATAGTGCTGTTTCAGCTGTATGGGCTGAAAACAATGCTTCCTGGAATCAAAAGAAGCATTTCAACTGAGTTCAGTGGTCTTTGGATCATAGTGGGATATCTGGATACTTCTAGAGAACTATCTTATTTTCTATTAAAGACATATATCCTTAAATAGTAGATTGACATAAGATTATAAAGTAGCTCAAAAACCCCTGCCATCAATTCAAGCACTGCTTTGCTTTTGATAACATACAAAGTGGTCACAAGAATTAAAAGGAAGGGGGTTCTCAGGTTTATAATAACACTTCATATAATCAAGAATTTTAGAAGTAGTAAGTTATTAAATCCAGTATCTTCAAAATAGGACTCTTGATTCCTAACCCTGCATTTAGGCATTTAGCTCATTCAACCAAAAGCCAGCTTGAACTCTGATTTTGGGGGGGGGGGAGGAATTTGACCCAAGCATCATAAATTCCTCATTTGAGATGATTAGTAATGCTGGCAAAACTGGAGGTCCTTTGCTTGAGGTTGAGTGTGGGCATGTGTTGTGGATGAAACTGGTAAGGAGTGATACCAAGTCTAGAAGTACAGTACTGAACTGTTACCAGAGATCCACATTTTTTAATTCTTAAAACTTCAAGATTGTAAAATGAGGAGAGCCAAGTATTCATTTCATTTTACACTTACAGAGCCTGCTTTTGTGATCTATTTATGAACAGCCAAGTCCCCCAGAACATGGATATTATATTGTGTTTATATTTTAAAAAGCTCTCTAACTATGCGAGGTTGCTGAATCATATGATCCTGTGATTTACATTTGTAATTCTCCTGTGTTACAGAGTGCAGAGACAACAGTTTCCACTGTCGGTCAAATATCTGTATTCCCAATAAGAATGTCTGTAACAAAGAAATTGACTGCCTCACAGGAGAGGATGAAGCTCGAGTTCTCTGTGCAGGTTTCCTTCTGAAAGATGTTTTTGTTTCTTTCCTTTCATTCTTCTCAATTATAACTAGAGACTACACAATGCATATTATTAAATTATTTAACAGATTAGCAAAACCCAAATGCATGCAAGAATTAGTCTTCCCAATGTTACGTTATGCATAGTAGGAAGAAAAGGTTACATAATTTTCCTCCCTTTCATTCTAAAAAAGAATAGCAAGAAAACTAAAGGAAGGAAGAAACATTATGTTTTAGGAGGCTTAAGGCAGATTATGTCTTTTGCTTACGTGGCCATCTATCAAACTGGTATCCCCTATTTGTGAAGCACGTGTAGACAGGGCGGGCAGGAATATTTTCCTCACAGATGAGGAATTCAACTAGTTTGTCAATATAATAATTCTTCTGTGCTGTTCCCCTCACTGTTGAAAAGATTTTGTTTTGTTTTGAAATTAGAATGTTTTTCTTTGCTCTGATAAGAGACAAAGTCTACAGCCAAAAAGTAAACACTATTGGTAAATGGTAATTGGTAAAGGTAAACTGAACTCCAAATGTAAACATTACTGTCAGTAACATGAGAACAGACCCAACCCTCACCCTCCATTTAGGAACTGAATTCAATGGGCATTTTGTTTGAATAAAAGCTGACAAACCAGATTCAGGAAGCATTTAATTTACCTCTCATGTTGAATACCCTCCCTTACCCTGTTAAAGGAGGCACACAGTACACAACACCATCATCTAAATTGGGAAAAAAAAAAAAAAAAAAAAATCCCATTACCTAATGCTCCTTTGGGCTTTAGAAAGCTCCAAAAGGTTGATGGGGCAGGAGGAGGAATTTCTGTTGTTTCCTTGTTTCCTGGTGGAGGAGAATGCAATGTCACTTTAGAGATCAAAAAACAAAAAAAGGCCATTTCTCAGGGTTTCTCTGCAGAAGGGCTCCCTAGGCATGGAAAGCCGAGTAGATGTCATGTAGTTACAAATGAGTATCTGCTGGATGTAGGTCATTTGTAGGCTGAGGCAGCGAAAGAGTGTCTAGTAGGAAAGGAAACAGCAGGCACCAGGCTGAGAGAGCGTTACCCTTATGCATTTAAAATGTGTACCATGATTTTGGCACACAAACATATATTCAAGTAATAGAACAAATTTAAATGGTTGCCAATATTTTTAGTATTTTGTTATTCTACTACAGGAAGAGACAAAGGTGCTGAAAATCACAGTATGGATCAAGGTAAGTCTAACTAGCCCTCCAAAAACAGCAGCATACCCACTTATTAGTGGCTTTCTAACTACCAGCCAGCTGGCCAGATCCAGAACACTCAGATATTTGGACTTTGTGATTTAGTAATGTACACTCTGGGGCTTACTATTTGTCTCACTTTCCACTAATTCCAAGAATGCCGTAATAACTCGTCCTGGCTGAGGACCCACATCTGCATGTTTTGGCACTGGTGGAGGTAAACTCTCAGCAAATCTAGGGGAACTGCTTTAAGATTATTTGCCTGAATGCATGCAGCAGTGGAAAACGAACAGAAGTAATGTGAGGCTAAGACACAAGCAATTTTCAAAGCAAAAACAGATGCCAAAATTTTTGGTCTTTGCTTTCCTGCTACTTCAGCTACTGGCATATTCACAGCACTCAAATTTTCAAGATAAAGATAAACCTGTCTCCCAATAGAGAGAATGGATACCTGAATTCTGAGACGCATTTTTCCTTTTTGTTAAAGAAAGAAAAATGATAAAGACACTTCTTCCCCAAGTACACTGTGGTCTTACAAATCACACATTAACTCGACGGAAAAGAATCGTCGGTGGAGAGACGGCAAGAAAGGTAAAAAAAAACGTTACCAGATATGACTTCATTCAGCATCAATTTAAATGGGCGTTATTGTCCTTCTGTTAAAATGTACGGAAATAACAAAATCAGCTACAACACTAATTTCATGTTTTGCAGTAGTAGTGGCATTGCACTGAATGGAAGTAAAGAGAAGCACGATTTATAAAGTAAAATATGGAGTTGCAAAATTAAGCATTACAGTACAAGTACACATTGAAAATGATTCAGCAAAATACTTAGTACTATAGCTAGAAATAACAATTCTGACAAAATGAAATTTAAATTTGTGCCTTTGAAACAGAATACAGTCAAAAATGCTATACTCAATCATACCAGGTCAGATTCTACATCTGTTTCTCTGGCTACAAGGGGTTTCATGACAAAAAGCTGGAGGGAAAGAGGAACCGCACAAAGTCAGAAGATGGAACAAAATTACTGCATTTTAGAATATATATCCTTTACAGCAGATGGAGCCCAATTCACAATTTCTGCATAGCAGATTTTTTATTTACAATCAGATATAGTCAAGGAGATGAGGTGATACCAAGAAGTGCGTTTCCCTTTATGCACTAAAAATAGTACAAATTATGATTTCACATTATTTGGGTGTTTGTTGTTTGAATAGGGTGAATTCCCTTGGCAAGTGGCAATTAAAGAAACTGGCAATGAAGGTGCAACAGTGTACTGTGGAGGGGTTTACATTGGTGGCTGTTGGATTCTGACTGCTGCACACTGTGTCAGGTAAAAACAACAAACTGGGAAATTATTTTCTTCTTGAAAGGCAGCAAGATTGATTTGGATATTATTGCCTTTCTTAGCTACCTGTTTGCTAATTCCTATTTGCCTACTGAATAAAACAATTTAAAACACTGACTCACCCACATTAACAATGGGGAAGATTCAGAGCAAGTAGAGTATTTTGGCAGTGAATAGAAAGATGAAAAAGTAATGATGAGTTTGAAGAGACACGGCATTCTTCAGTCAGATCCAGGCAGGCAGGTAAGGTTCACTGTAACCACTTTGCCTGAAAGGGAGATAGAAGGGATCTCCTCTCTTCCCCATCTCTAGCTTGGGGAAGTCCAGGATCTGTTCCGTGAGAATGTCCCGGGGTCATGTATTCCACAGAACATGCAAGAGCAGACAGGGAAGATTTGCCAGTCTCAGCATCCCATCCACATCTGCTCACTCACTTGAAATCAGAGAGGCATAAACGCCTGCTTTCTCTTTGTCACAGCACTAAACACAGAGGCTGGCCTTTAATATTTTTTTCTGTATTAGTTGCAGTACTCAGCAGTAAGTGTCATCTGCCTTGCATTTGCCACACTTCAGAAAAACCTGGACATCAAGTCCAGAAAGAAACTATAAATACTATATGTATATAATATTAATTTTTATTCTAGAGGAACTTTGATAAAATGCAAAAGTTTACAACTAGTTGAAACGTACAGTGCTTGTGTTAAGTACCAAAACATGTTTTATTTCACTGTTTTTTTCCAGGGCAAATCGAGTTCATCTGTACCGTGTCTGGATTGGACTGTTGGATACAATACTGTACGACAAAGAGACAGATACTTTCGGTCTAAAACAACTGATAATCCATGAAAATTATAATGTGTCAACTTACGAAAATGACATTGCTCTGCTGGAGCTGAGAGGTTTTGGGAAAGGAGAATGCTCCCTGCAGTACAGCACACCTGCCTGTATCCCTTGGTCAGAGTATATGTTCAAGGCTGGTGACAGATGCAAGGTTTCTGGATGGGGACTAGAGAAAGGTATTTGCTTTAGTGCTTACTACAAGAATGTATTACTTGTATCACTCATTTTCTATTTGTGGTGAGCTTTCATTTTGAAAAGGCTGAAGAGTAGTTGTGCACAAAGCACTCGGAAGAGGCTGAGTACAGAAAACGTAGGCTGTGGCTCGGCATTCGGCTATCACTGTTGGTTCTCTTTTCTGTACTGCTTCCTCTGCTGTTTCAGCCGCTTAGTAAATTGATCTGGAAGACACCCCTGGTTGAAAACTACCCTGACAATAAGAAGTGTTCCCTTTGCCAATCTAAGATTTATATTAGCTGTGGAGACCTGGTAACGATATTTAACAAGTGGCGGTTAGTAGCTCACAGTGGCCCACTGTCGCAGCCCATCCTCTGTCCCCTACCCAAGAGGATGTGAGCTGCAGCCAACAGTTATGAAACTCGGCACATCTTGTCTCAGCTGTGTTTGAGTTTAGCCCAGAGAAGGTTGCGCAGAGACAGATAAGCCAAATGTAATCACACTTTCAAAGATCTGGGAAGCATTTGTTTTGTATCACAGTGATTACAGCCTGGCATTGGAGCTACTGCATACTGGTTGTGAGCCTTCTCCTGTCCATACTCAGCAGCAGTCCATAAAGCAAACGCTAAGTTGGGAATTACTAGCAAATGGACAGAGAACAAAACAGAGAATCTCCTTAACCTTATGAATACATAGTTCACCTGTATCTTCAATATCTGGTCCACTCATCCCAAAAAGACAAGAGTAGAATTGGAAAAAAGGTAACAAGGATGATCAGAGCCACATCTCCATTTCATAGAAAACAATATACCAGTTTCCCCATGTCTGAAAACCTTGATATGGAAAACACAGAAAAAAAATGAGGAAGACAAAGAAAGGGAAAGGATGAAAATGTCACAAAATGAAAGCACTGTATTTAACAGTGCAATTAAACCACTCTGCTTTTATTTTGAAATATATAGCCAATGTACTGGAATTCATATGGGGTCTTAGTGGCAGCTTAAGGTATCTGGTTTATAATATTGAAGATCATATTCTGTAGATAAGCAAATATATAACTTTCAATTTATGATATTAAAAGTGTCTAATATGTACTTACCATTTTTAATTCAGAAAAGTTTATTCTTTTCTTTTCTAGGTTATACCAAACAACATATCCTCAAGTGGGGCAATGTTAATTTATTTCAGAATTGTTCTAAATTGTATCCAGGACG
This sequence comes from Gymnogyps californianus, assembly GCF_018139145.2. Classification (NCBI taxonomy): domain Eukaryota; kingdom Metazoa; phylum Chordata; class Aves; order Accipitriformes; family Cathartidae; genus Gymnogyps; species Gymnogyps californianus. The sequence goes on along the minus strand of NC_059474.1, from coordinate 59,404,734 downwards.
ATTTTTTAAACAAATGGAATGTGCAGGCAAGCATCAATTTTCTTACTATAATTTCTCTACCATCAAACCCACTGTTTATAAAGTCAGACATACTGGCTGGGAATCTTTTAGACTTGGGAAAGACAATAAACCGATTGCCACAGTATCAATATTAGCAAAATGCTAGCCATTGGAGCCTAGATGCATCCACAATTATATATCTATTTATAAACAGAGTTAAGATGACAGTATGCCAAGTGTCCATGATTATGTGGGCAAATTTCGGCATGCAATTTGAGTTATGTTTTCTAAATACACAAGTACTTTACAGCCCACTGAACTTCCTACCTTTACTATATTTGATCCTGATTCAGCAACATATTTAAGCAAATGCCTGTCTTAGAGCACATTAGTAGTCCCGTTGACTAGAATGTGACTATTCATCTGCTTAGGCATTTGCTACTACCATGCTGCACCCCAGGAAAAATATGATTAACTTTTCAAACTAAGGTTAGTCTGGCCAGGAAACTGGTTGTAACTCCTAGTACTAAAATAAGGATTCTGAATACACATTTTTTGCTTCTCAAGTAACAAAAGGTATTGCCAAATACGTGACTAAAAGAGCAATGAGTATTCAACTTACAGAGCAGATAGTTTCAACTGTTCTTTAAATCAAAAAGTAAAGGCAATATTTAAACAAACTACTTAATGAGAAAAGTAAAAACCAGACATAAAAGCCAAATCATTTGTGATAAATTCAGCATGACATCTATAAGATACTGGGTTTGTCTACTGTGCAAGTTCTGTAACTTATCTCCTTGGTCTTCAATGTATTTCAAGTGATCATACTTTACCAGGAAGGAACAAAGACAGTATCACATGGGACAACATCAGAAAAGGGGTATCTGGGGTTAGGTTCCCCTCCCTGATGCAAATACAAACTTTGGAATTAAGGGCTAGTATCCACAGGAGTTAGTTATACAAGCAAATATTAATTAAACTGAGTAAAGGCAATAGAATCTTGTTTTATAGGATTAGTAATTCCAACTCTGAAAAGTTCACAGAACTCTTTCTCAGTAATGTAGAGATTAAAGAAAGAGGTTACATTTTTTAAAACTTGGAGACTCATGCTTAGTATGGGTTCCTTCATACTAGGTCAATCGACCAAGCAGAAATGTATAGTAAGGGTGTCAGAAATTAATAAACTTTTACTGAGTATACAGGACAAAGCATAAATCATATTCTAGCTCTGTAGCAGTGTGTCGGTTTATATCACATCCTTCACTTAATTCATTTTTTCACGAGCCCTATACTTGCTGAATTGCAAACAAGTAGTTCCGTGAGCACTGAAACTTATAAAGAGCATTGGATCCTACACACTTGTGCCTCAGGGCCGCTATCTAGTGTTGCAAAAGGTCCACACTGTGACCGAAACCTTGCAGTGAGGGCACTTACAGACAGTTGCTCTCCTTCCCATCCTAGCATTCACGTGCTCTCCTTCTTGTACCTGCCCACCTATTTTCATAAAGCTGGTAGAGCAAATAATTTTGAGGCCTCTGCCTCTCTGTACAGCTCTGTATAGATGAAACTGGCCAACGAATTATCAGGTAGAGAGGACACCAAAGGCAGACACGTTGGCATACACATATTACAACAGCTTCATTTCCAAAGGAATCAGCCTACAAATCTTTTTACCTTTTTCCTCTTGCTTTTGTTCACTTTTTACGAGCTACTTCTAATGATATAATAGGCAATATGGCTGAATTCTTCTCTGTTGCACAGGGTAAAACGAGACTCACATCACTGACATCAAAGCAAATAAGGAGAATTTGGGCCAGCCACAAATGTAAAGAGAGACCCTGCACTTAAAAAGAAATGAGAAGTAATAGACTGAAGAGGTTAGGAACCTCCTTTACTGGTGACCGTTAGGCAAACATCTGTCAGGAAGCGACATGGACCTGAAAAACCTCCTGAGCTCTGTTTTGTGTGCTAGCTTGTATATGAACTTATTCTTCCTCTTTATTTCCTCTTTTGCTTCAGGTACTTATGATGGCTCCATAGACAGTTGCAAAGGTGATTCAGGAGGACCCTTGGTCTGTTTTGATGCAGAAAATGTGGCGTATGTCTGGGGTATTGTGAGTTGGGGTGAGAACTGCGGGGACGCTGGTCACCCTGGCGTGTATACAAAAGTCGCCAGCTATTATGATTGGATTAGCCATCATGTGACAAGGAGTCTCATTTCACGGTATAACATCTGAAGCTCGGAAAATTAAATACTTCCTTCTTATCAGCCATGCAAAAATGAACACTAGTCCTTTTTTTACAATCAGCAGCCATGTAACTTAGCAACGATTAGTACAAATCTTTAAAGAATGTATTTTGAAAATTCTTAACACTCTATGAATACCACAGTTTTCCAGAAGCCTGTAGGAAGAGAATTTTACAGTCACATGAGTCCGCAGCAAAAGTCTCTAATAAAAGCAGGGAAATTAAAATATCTTTTTCTTGTTGTTACTTTGGGTTTTTTCCACATTTCACATCGCATTTCAATTGCGGTTGTTTATTTATTTAAAATGGACAACCATACTGAAAGCAGTGGTTGGAAAATGACTGCACTGGCAATATGTGAACTTCACAGAAAGGACAGCAACCAGAGTACTTTAAAGAACTTCTGTCATCTCAAGGTCTAGGTCACTAGCAACCCTCAGGATGCTGCCCTGCTTGGCAGTTGATTCTTTAGGCTTACTGCGACAGTAGACTTCAGGCCATCTATTAACTGACGGATTGACTATGATCATGAGATTTGTTGTAATGCAACAATTACCCAAATAATAACTCTGGTTATTTTTTCAGCTACAAACTCAGACAATTTTTATCTAGTTAATATACCTCATCTGATCATCTAGCTTGGGGCGATTTTTGTAGCTCTAAGTTTTATTAATTTAACTGCAGCTGGTCACAAACAACGAAGGAATTTTAAAACTTGAATCTTCAACTTAAATAAAAAGCATCTTTGCTATCTTAAGTTCTTTCTGTATGTATATATATATTTCTGGTATCCAACAAACTCTTAACATCATGTAGTGTTTTACCGTGTATATATACACACATATACACACAATTTATATAACAATATAAATATATGAAAATAAAAAGGCTATGTATTATACATATAGAGTTAATTCTACAAAACCAAGTTACAGATCTAAAGTTAAAAATTAATACTCTCAGTTGTAACCCCCCCCACCAGATTCTCAAATTAGCACAAGCTTCCTACACCAACATACAGAAGCGGGAAACAATAATGCCAAGAAGGAACATCCAGGGCCTGAGCCTGCAATGTGCAGTCAGGGGGAGTTTTGCTACTGCCTTAACTGACCCACAACTGGACAAAGACAAGGGGCCATCAACAAAACTGGAACGATTAAGCAGAAAATCCTTCTGCTTTCACCAGTCCTTGTGAGGAAGTTCTGCCCACATGATAATCAGGAAGCACAGCCCAAAGGACCACTGCGTAAGCTACACATTTTTAGACAGCAGTAATGGTGCCTGCTATTAGAAAATGTCAGTCTATACATCATAGTCTCACATTCGGCAAGGGTTATGCACAGAAAGCGTGCACAGAATTTTTTAAAACTACTAGAATTTGGTTTGTGGATTGGTGCCCTCGACACAAAACTGTCAGACAGCTTCAGGACCATCTCGGTCAGTTCTATCAAACTGCTCAATAGTTTTAGAACATACTTCCCTGTATTCTAATTTACAAATGTTTTTCATATCTATTTTACTTTATTTCTCTCAATTAATTATCCTGTTGAATAAATGGCATATCTTCACACAACACAGTTGTTGTGGTGGTGTTTTTTCTATAATTGACCAGCATCTGCTTCAGACAACATTTTTACATTTTCGTTGACTTTCCTTCATCTTCCGGTCTTGTAAAAAACCCACATCAGCATGAATTTGTTATGTAAAGACACTGTCAATCACCAATAACTAAAGTAAGGGTATGAACTGCCCCCCCAACAAGGCTTGCCATTTAGGAAAGCATTTAAGTATATTCCTACACAGGCATTATTTTGCTGAATCAAGGTCTTTGTAAAGTAATCATAGGGAAAAGCTGGACAGGTGTAGGAAGAGCTCCCTCTTTTGTTTGACTTAACTTCTGTAAAGAACTTTTTCCACCTATTTCTTCAGTTAACTACAAATAATATTAAATGCTGAGGCTGAAAAGAAAAAAAACCCAGTAGAATATTTACCATGCTCTGCCTGTTGATCTGGAAGTCTCTCGGTTTTCTTTCCATTTCCTCTTCTTCTTTAAAGTTAACTTTGTCCTGAACATATTACTATGTTCTGAGGGATTCCACACGTCTTAAAACAGAGCTTTCATTACAAAAAGTAAAACAATTTCCACATGGTTCTACTTTACCTCATCTGTGAAGCATCTAGAATTTAAACATAAAATTAATAAAAATTTTATAAAAAACCCCCACAAAACCAAACAGGACGTTTAGCAAGTGAGTTCATTTTGGTCTAATTTTTCTTTTCAGCAAATCAAGACTTTGATTTGCTTTTAACGTTTAATAGATATACTTTCATTTTGCCCTCTTTCACAACCCCGTCTTCCACATTTGATGATGTTACCTGAAACTGAATCACTGACATGTGTAAAGGGCACTGGATCAGTTTCCTTCACATTGAACATCATCATAAAATTAGGTTAAAATTTTAACACTTCAAGTATGTATTCCCTACTGCATTTTTTTGGCTTCTAAACAAGCGTGCTTTCCAACAGCTCGTGTTCTTCTGGCTGTATTAATACAAGTTCTCCCTCAGACTGCACTGAAGAGAGGAGTACGTGGTTTTGGGCACGCTCCTCCCATAGGCAGCATTTGCTCTGAGCCACCACGCTAACCGAAGCCCGACGCGGCTGGCACTAAACCTGCCCTTTCTCCCATTCAGCCCCACGGCTGCAGTATCTCAATGGCTGGCTAGAAAATCAGCCTTTCTGTCTTCCCTCCAAAACGCTATTGCTGTCTCTTTCACATTTAGCAACGCCAAGTTCATCACTTCTAACACAGTCATCAAATAAAGGTTTTCCAAATAAAAAAGTCCTGGGGTTTCATAGTATCTGATAGCACCGGTACCCCCCAGGGTAGGAGGGTGGCTCAGCCAGCGCGACCGTGCCATACAAACGGGCAGCCAGCAGCTCTCCCGGTTTGTATCTGGACAGGTTTGGAAAAGGTCCCCCCACGGGACACGGGGCACCGTGACCTGCTGCAGATGGCGGCGTTTCTCCTGTTGGAACAGCCCGTGTTGTAACGGGGTGGGTGCTAGGCCGCGTTTTGCAATGCCTCCCCTTGCCACCTGTAGGTGGGGGTGAAAGGCCCTGCCCGACTTTCCCCCTTTCCCCCCCTCAGAGCCATCACCGATTTTTCTCCCTCTGCCCCACCCCAGTCCCTCTCTCTGCCGGCAGTAGCCCAGGAAAAGGCGTTTTGGCCGTGAGTGACTCGCAGCCCGGCTACGGCCGTACTTTCCCACAAGACTGCCCGGCCCCGGCGAAGGCCGCAGAAGGCGGGCAGGACCCCCGCTCCCTCAGCGCCGCGCGGCGGAGGGGGGGGGCGCGGAGGCGGGGCCCCTCGCTGCCTCAGGCCCGGCGGCAGAAGGCCCCTCCCCGCCGGGCGGGCAGGGGCGGCGCCCGTGGCGACGATGGCGGCGGCGGGCCGGGCCGGGCCGGCGGCGGAGGCTTAGCGGGCGCCCGCCGGGGCGCCGCTCGGCATGGCCCGCGCCCTGCTGCTGCTGCTGCTGGCCTGCCCCTGGCTGGGCCCGCGGCCGGCGCGGTGCCAGGAGGCGCCGCAGACCCCCGACTGGCGGATGACGCTGAAGACCATCCGCAACGGGGTGCACAAGATCGACGTGTACCTCAACGCGGCCCTCGACCTCCTGGGCGGCGAGGACGGCCTCTGCCAGTACAAGTGCAGCGACGGTGAGGCGGGCGGCGGGGCGAGGGGCTGGCGGCGCGGCCGAGACCCCGCCGGTCCGCGGCGACCCTTGCCCTCCCGCCGGCCGGCTCGCTTCAGGCGGCTCGGCCCGGTCAGGCCGGCCGGGGCTGTGAGGGCGGGCGGCCGGCCGGCGGTAGCGCTCCCGCCGGTCCCGGCCGCCGCTCCCAAGGAAGCGGGGCGCAGCCGCAGAGGAAACCTCAGTAACAAATTCTTACACGTGTACATATATATGTATATATATAACCTGCCTGGAGGCGGCTCCCCTGTCGTCGCCGGCTGCCGCAGAGGGGTGCCAGGCAGGCGATGCTCCAGAAAGGGGGTTTCTTGCCAGGCTTTTCACCGGCGCTTCAGGAGCGCCCCAAAACGGGAGGTTCATGTAGACCCTCTCGGTCTCTCTCGGCTGAATCGATTTACCCTCAGCTTACTGGGCTGGATTATTTGTTAAGTCAGGAAATGAGTTTGGTGGTGGCACCCTGACTGGCTCCACAAGAGTGGTGAGGACACTGTGACATTTCCTCTCTGTACTAGAATATGCACTTTTCAAATATGTTTTTTCTTCTCCGTTATTTTCAATTGTGGCCTCAGTTTGTTTCCAATACCGAAACAAGATGGAGGGTCATTTTTCAAATTAACTCCACAATCTTCCTTAACTTGGGATGCAGAATTCCCTGTCTTGCTGCACTAGTAAGTGTTCAGGGAGACATGACTTTAGCAGTCTCTACTAATTTAAATTTTATTAATGTTACAGTTGTAAATTAAAAAAAGGTGCTTCATTCCAGTTCATTAAATGTTAAGCTAAAAAAACCAGAGCACTACTGTTGGTTGCATATAAAGCATAGAAGTATTAATGAACTTACTCTAAAGTACTCTGTTCTTTAAGGTAATCCTACATATTGCACACTTAACTGACACATCAATTTTAGTAACTCAAGATGGTTGTTTTTTTTTTTAACTTGGGAAGCTAACATTAACACTTGCTCAGGTGTCTTGTCCCCCTTTTTTAAAAAAATGCTTGGTACCCCTAAGTTGTAATTTGGTAAGAATTGTTGATATTCAGGTGCCTGAATATATGTTTAAGTTAAAAATATAACTGATACTGTCTCAAGCCCAACAAATGCCTCTGGTGTGTTTTAATAGTACTAAAATTCTGTGCAAAAAATCTATTTGAGGCATGATAAATTACCTTTTTCAGGATCAAAGCCCTTTCCTCGCTATGGATATAAACCGGCACCACCAAATGGTTGTGGATCCCCTCTATTTGGAGTTCAGGTAAATATTTCCATTTTGGAGCTTCTTTGTGTGTCTTTCATACATGAGCTTTCCTGAACGTGGGTGTTTTTTCCCTCTCCCATTCTAAGGATGAGACAGCATCCACATACAATGTTCCTGCTTTTATCAGCTCCAACACATGCTTTGGTAACAATGTATGGAAAATGTTAGCATTATAAATGAACACAGCATAAACATTTTCATCATTGACCTAAAATAGGGATAAAATGGAATGTTGATGATTCATTTCTAATTTGTTAATGTTTGGCTTAGTGTTTTGTTCTCACGATCTTGAAAGTGTTGAATAACCCCAACTGTAGCCCTGTGAGAGTGGAAGGTTTGGCTCTGACTCTTGCTGTCCTTACTGATGCTAGTCCATTTTCTTTAGTGCTAGAAAGAAAATATGGGTTAGCTTATGTACTGGGTCTGGCTGGGATGGAGTTAACTTTCTTCATAGCAGGCTGCATGGTGCTGTGTTTGGGATTTTGGGCTAAAACCGTGTTGATGGTTTTGGCTGTTGCTGAACAGTGACTGCACAGCTTTGGGACTTTCTCTTTTTTCCCCACTCTGCCCATCTACCACCCCAGAGCGTAGGCTGGGGCTGGGCAAGAGGTTGGGAGGGGACAGAGCCGGGGCAGCGGACCCAAATTGGCCAGAGGGATATTCTGTATGATACAGAGTCATGCTCAGCCATAAAAACTGGAGTAGTGGAAGAAGGGCAGGGGGGGGGAGGTGGTAGTGTGTGTGTTTGGCTTCCAAGGTGGCTGCTGCTGAGAGACTGGCTAGGCATCCATCTGCTTGTGGGATGTGGTGAATGATTGCTTTTGCGCTGCTTATTTTGGGGCATTTTTTTCCTCTTTCATTCATCTATTAAACTGTCTTTATCTCAACCCACAAGTTTTCTTGCTTTTGCTCTTTCTATTCTCTCCTCCATTCCATGGAGGGGGGCAGGGGCTGAGCAAGCAACTGTGTCACTGCTTGGCTACTGGCCAGGGCCAAACCACCACAGCTTACTAGAGGTGAACAGCAAAATACAGAGATAAGTGAATGACAGCTGGATTGACTGCATTAGTTTTTAATTTCTAATGGTTACAGTCTATTCATAGGCTATATCTTTCTTAACTAGAATACCAATGGAGTGTGTGGGGGGGATTTTCTTCACAGTTTGACATCGGTATCCCTTCGATGACAAAGTGCTGCAATCACCACGACAGATGCTACGATACTTGTGGCAATACAAAAAATGATTGTGATGAGCAGTTTCAGTCCTGCCTCTCCAAAATTTGCAGAGATGTGCAGAAAACGCTTGGAATCTCAGAGAGTGTCCAGGGTAAGTGTGAAAAAGCCTTTCTTTTTTTTCAAGTTTAACCAAGCTTATTTGGGAAAGAATCTTTGTGCAGCGCAGTAGTGCCACGCTTTCATAAGCTGATGCTATTGCTGAAAGGTGCCTTCTTCTGTCCCTCTGTCATGCAGCCCAGATACTTGTACAGCAGAGCAATGACACAGCATGGGAAAATGATCAGGGTTAAAACTAACTTTGAGGGGAAAAAAATAATGCTTCCCATTTAGAAGTATGAATATGGGAATACAACTTGATCGAAATGGATGTATAATTCTTGCATTTACTGTAGCATAGCTGAATATTCACTGTTCTGCTGAATGATTTCTAAATGTGTACTACGTGTGATTGCTAGTAAACTATAGGAAAATACTGAATTGTTTCCGTTTATGAAATAAGATTTTAGAATAATATATTGTCATAGTGGAAGTAGTTAATGCTATCCCTTAGTGAATAAATTTTAGGGTTTTTAGTAACACACCATACGATACTCCTCCTGGCTGTTGGCCTGCATCGGATGAATACGTGACATAACAACACTTTTTAACTTGAACAATGTCACTTTTACAGTAAGTAGTCCCACCGAGAGCGGTAAGTTTTTAGAACAAGCCTGTGTTTGAACTTCTCAAATTCATTTAACTGCAAATAAGTCATCATGTTAGTGTTTCGTGTCAGAACTGGTGAATATTTGTTCAATTCTGTTGAGCTGCTGTTAAGGATAGCAACCTCTGCATAAATTGGGATGCAAAAAGTGAGGGGGTAAAACAGCTTTTTCATCTTTCCAAGACTAAGTGATGTTTCTAACACTGATAACATTCCATATGCAATGAATTTTTTTGTTTGTTTTGTCTGGCATATGAAAAATCTTTATTCACAACTTAAATGATTCTGTATTGGTTCAGTCTTCATTTGACAATCTATTTGCTACGCCCAGAGAAGATTGGTGCTTTCTTAGAATCATTCTCAGTTTGCCAGAGTAATTTCTGTTAGTTTCATATTCCATTCAAAGAGTACTTTTAACTGAACTCCTTTTTGCTTGCAGCTTGTGAATCAACTGTTCAGCTGTTGTTTGATGCGGTTATACATTTAGGATGTAAACCATACCTGGATAGCCAGAGAGCTGCATGTATGTGTCGTTATGAGGATAAGACAGATCTCTGAAAGAAGATACTGAGATCTCATGGTGTAGAATAAAGTCAAAGACTCAGCTGGAATGAAGCAAGTGTTTGGTTACAAAGCTTTATGCTTTTCAGACAGTAATATATTAAACACTGACATGAATATACTGGTTTGAAAGTCACTATGATATTCTTCCTAATGTAAAAAAGAAACAAGTCTTCCTTCTCTTCCCCTTGAAGCCAGAAGCCTGGAAACTGAAATTAGTTTCCTTTGGTGTATGTCCACTCAGGGTATGCTATCGTAAAACACTACTGCCATTTTAAAGTTTTTAAGAAAACCCCATAATGGGGAAATCAGAGGCACAGAAGAGTTGTATTGAATTATCAGATGATTTTTAATGTAGGTCAAATTTTACGTTTACTAGTAGTTGATGCATCTGATAGACCAACAGGAAGGAGCATTTTGTGTGTGTTAATATGGTATCTTAAATAGCCTGTACTTTCATGCTTGTGGTACAACTGCCTTCAGTTCTCTCTGATTTTTGCTGTCCCATGCGTTTGTTTTTTAAAAAAAACAAAACCAAACAAAAAACCCCAAGCCCTTAGCAAGGGTATACATCTGCACTACATATTTCTACCTGACTGTGTATCAACCTTACTTCTGCAGCACGTTTCAGATCAAATATGTTGATCCTTTCAAGGCTTGACCACTAAAATGAACAGTTTGCAACCTAGGGATATACTTTTGATTTGACAATATGGTGGAATGTAGTTGCTATGTTATTTTAAAAATGAATCAAATGTTTATTTTTCAAATAAAACATTTTGTGTTGTGTATTATATGCATAGAAAGGATATATTGTTCAAAGAAGTTGATTTATATTTGTCTTGTGGCACAACTTGGTTACTGTATTCATCTTTGCTTTCATTTAGTCCATTCTGATGAAAACTAAAAGAAAGTTCCACAGTTAGGGTCAGTATGTCAAACAAACCTTTTTATTTAAAATGCCCTCTGTGAGGCTGGCAGATGTTTGAACCTGTACTTCTGTCATCTGTTCCCTCTCTGACTTCTCTAGCTGAAATCACCTGATGTCTGAATTATTTGGGGTTTGTTCTCTGTACTGATCTTTCATTGCTCATCTCCAGTTGTCAGTCCTTAGTTTATTTTTGCATTAGGTCCTCTGTCATAAAGATTTTGATTTGCTCTCCTGCTGCCCTGATTCTGCCTTAGAAATCCACAGGAGGAGAGGACTGAAAATTAAAATACTGCATCTGTGAACAGGGAGTGGAAACCATGCTAAAAGCCTAAAATTTACGAGATTCATGGACTATAATGTAATTTCTCCTCTGGAAGTACTTTTATATGTTTTTTCTTTACCAGTTGTTTGTCTTATTTTTGTTTGTTTTTCACTAGAGCTTACTGTACATGACAGTGAATTTAAGTGCCTCATAGAATAAAGTTCCTGCTAAAGTTCTTTGGCCATGCTTCATGGTTTCTTTTTGTATTTGTGGATATGAAGTAGCACTGCAAGAAAAGTATTACTATAGAGTTTTACAAAACCGTGCTTGAAGAACTTGTAGTTCCTCTAAATTTGGTGAAGTTTGTTTTCTGCCATAGAATTGAAACAACTCTGAATTACCCTGGAATTCCATGGTTGGAACCCTCTAAGTCTTTTAGCACCAAATCAGGGAATGGTAATGGCATTGCTCGTTTAAAATAAAAAAAGTACCACAATGAGTCCAAAACACTATAATTCAGCTAGATGGCTGTTGAGTTGGGTAGAAACGAGCTTAAACTAGATGCTTAAATGAACACAGAAAATTTTCACTGTTCGAAAGAGCTGCTTTTTGTTCCCTTCTGTATTGACCTGTAATTATACCATGAAAGCCTTCCAGAGTTTCCTTCAAAAAGAGCTTTAACAGTGCTGGGTAGCACTTTGATAGTTCTGCTTGCAAACCAGAGGAAGCATTTGACTTCTTCCAGGGAGTCTTTACTTTGCATAAGCTTTTCCTGTAGCAGAAATCCTTGATTATAGTTACCTGCAAACTATACAAAATGCATTTTACAGGCCACAGCCCCAAAATGAAGGCTAGCTATCGCCCCCAGGATTAATCATACCATTTAACAACTTACATATTTTTTATATATATATATGTAAAAAATATAATACTTGTCCTGGTTTTGGCTAGGATAGAGTTAATTTTCTTCCTAGTACCTGGTACAGTGCTGTGTTTTGGATTTAGTGTGAGAGTGATGTTGATAACACGCTGATGTTTTAGTTGTTGCTGAGCAGTGCTTACAGTAAGTCAAGAACTTTTCAGCTTCTCATGCTGCCCTGCCAGCGAGTAGGCTGGGGGTGCACAAGGAGCTGGGAGGGGACACAGCCAGGACAGCTGACCCAAACTGGCCAAAGGGATATTCCATAGCATAGAGCGTCATGCTGAACAATAAAACTGGGGGGAGTTGGCCAGGGGATGGTGGCCCACTGCTCGGGGACTGGCTGGGCATCGGTCAGCGTGTGGTGAGCAACTGCATTGTGCATCACTTGTTTTCTGTATTCTTTTATCATTATTACTATTTTCCCTTCCTCTTCTGTCCTATTAAACTGTCTTTACCTCAACCCATGAGTTTTACCTTTTTTCTGATTCTCTCCCCATCCCACCGGGGGGGAAGTGAGTGAATGGCTGTGTGGTGTTTAGCTGCCTGGCAGGTTAAACCACAACAATACTATACAGAGCAGCTCTTGGCATTTGACTCAATACTGCATGCTTTTATGTAATCAGTAATACTATTTAAATATTGCAGTGATTTTTTTTTTTTTACAGGTTAAAGTTAATACAATTAAAGTTAATACAGTTGCCTTCCTCAGGCTATTTTGCTTTTCTGGATGATATGAATAACAGCAGTGTGTCCACAACCAAACTTCCTTCTTCGAACTGCAGTTCTGATACATCCATAATGCTTTTTCCAAAATTACCCACTTATGGTGGAGCTACTGCAACAATCTGAAAGTGTTTCAAAACATGTACATGCATGTACAACAAAAACTTTAATATATTAAAATCAGCTGGAAGTGCAAACCAGTCAAATGCTACTTTAGGGTTCATACATTGTGATCAAGTTACTGGTGACTCATCTGAACACAGTGGCTGACTGAGTATGCTCTTAGCCTCCAGCAAAACAAAGTGGAAAGATGTTTGGTGGTCTTACTAGGATCTAAGCGAACTGTTGGACTGAGGAACATGGCTGATATGAGTTCAAGCTGCAAAACAGAAAGCTGTTAAGAGTCCCAGATTCAGGTTCTACAGCTGCTACTTCACACAGGATTCTTGCTGCCAGTGGGTTTAGGGGCAGCTCTAGTGTGAGCTGAGAGATCTGGGATTTGCAGTTTGCAAAAAAATGAATCTGCTTGGTAAAAGTTTAAATGTTTCACTGTGGCAAATGCTAAACTCTTATAATAGTATCATGTTCTAACTAAAGGATACACAAAGACAATTTAAACAATGGTTTTATCTTGATCTAGCTGCCTACTGGCAGTCTGAGGGTAACAAGTCCAAACAAGGGGAAAACAAGCAAAGGTAATTGGAAATACCCATAGCTCCTTGAACTAAAAGGGAGACATCTAAAAGATTTAGTCATGCAAGAAGCCTGTGTAAAAACAGGCCAGACAGACTGGGTAAAAATACCTAAAATCCCACTCTACCTCCTTTTGTGCTTGTAGCAGCAATCTCCAAGAGCATATTCACACCTGAGTTTATTCTAGAGCCTACCTAGAAATAGGCTGGATAGGAAATTCAGATCCATTCACGGTACAGATCTGCAAAGCTCTTACACAGAAGGATGTTTTTTGTCATTGGCTTTGGTTTAGAAACTCTTATGCAGTCAATCAGACAGCAGTAAGTAAGTGCCATATAATGAAAAGGTTGAGAATATCAGCATTTGTTAAGATACCTTGGCACTGTCTTCAATACATTGGTGCTCTCCTCACAGTTCTAAGATCATCAGAGAGAACTGATGCAAGAATAGAGCAAAGCCGCAAAACTACATCCAAACCTCTCAAGGGTTTATATGTGGGCGCCCAAATGAAAATGCATTTTGAGTAACCATAGTCTTACAGCAAAGGAAACAGTACGTGCCTTTAAAGGGACTTCTAGTACAGTTTCGAAAAATCTCAGTTTAGTAAACATAGTAGTTTCTCACCGTATTTCAGGATGATGCCTTTGTATATAACAGTGCAGTTAATGCAACATGGTGACTAAAGTACGCATCACAGGAATACAGATAACGCATGACAAACTTAAGACACTTTAATACATCACGCTTCAATTTTCCCGGCTGAGTTTCGACCTAGGCAGCCGGCCCTTGCAATCTCCCGAGCAGGAGAGACTACACCAAGCCACTGGCATTACGGATTTACCTTCAGGGTGCGGCGGTCTCCCCGCAGCCCCGGGAAGGCCTGAAGCCCCCGCAGGGAGGCTGTCCCCCCGGCCGGAGGCGGCCGCCTCTCCGCCTGGTGCTGCTGCCGCTGCCTCCCGCCCCGACCACCGGGACCCCCGCGGCCCTCACGGCCACGCAGCACTTCCCCCGATCTCCCTCCCCGTTTCTTACAGAACCGGCAGCCGCCGCCGAAGGAAAGGACGATAAACGCCCTGCCCCCAAGAGGGTGCCTGGGCCGGGCCGTGGAGGCGGGCCGGCTCCGGGAAGGGAAGGCAAGGCGCGCACGCACGGCGCGGCGTCGGGGTGCCTTTGTTCGCGGTCATGTCAGGCTTGGAGCGGCGGCGGCCGGCAGGTGAGTAGGTGGGCGGCGGGGGGAACCGCGGGGGGCGGCGGGTAATGGCGGCTGCCTGCGCAGTGGGTGGGGGCGTTGGTTGGTCGGCGCCTGCCGGAGCCAACGGCGCGGCGCCCGCGCCCGCCGTTAACGTGCGGGGCCGTTAACGGTCTCGGCGGTCCGCAGGCCGCCCCCACGCCCTGGCGACAGGGGTCTCGACGCGGCTTGTGGCGCCCGGGCAGACACGGTGCCGAGCGCCCCCCGCGGCGGCAGAGCGGGAGGGGGCGTCTTTGCGAGGGGTTGTGGGGAGAGGGGCCTCCCCCGCCGGCTGACCCGAAGCGACAGAGCGGGGGCCGTGCCTGGGGGAGCGCTGCCCCGAGGTCGCTGCCGACGTTCGTGGGGAGCGTGGCCTTTGCTTCCTTTCAGAGAGGGAAGGGGAGCGGGGAAAGGTGGCAGGCGGGGAGAAGGACGGCACGACGGCGGAGACAGCCATCGCGGAAGTAGATTTGCGGGTAAAACCCAGCGCACCGCACTGAGGGGAAAGTCCGGGCCCCCCTCCCCCGCCACAGCTGCAGGAAACGAAAGCGGGGGTTTAACGACGGCGAGCCCGACGGCCTGGCCCCCGCCGCCCCAGGACAGCCCGGCAGGGCGGCGGCTGCGGAGGGGTGAGAGCGGGAAAACGGGGTTGCTTTGTCAACACAGAAGAAAAACAGCTGGCATCATAAAAAGAGGGGAAAACACCGTGAATAGCTGGGGTTCAGGTGCCCAGGAAGAACGGTGATGCGGAACAGGAAGACAAGAGAAGAGAGGAGCAGCAAAACTGTGGGTTTGGTTCCCGAAGATGCTGTTAGGCTTACATACACATTTTTTTGTACCATTTGGTTACTGGTATTTTCTAAATGCCATGTCCTTTGGCCCAAATGGTAGACTTACTGACATTAAAACGTATCCAGGGAAAGATGCTATCAGATCCCAGTGTAATCCAGTGCACACCTGATTTCTGATTCCTTTGAAACAATCCATCTTCACGACATTTAAGACAAGTAAGTAGTCCCATTGAGAGCAATCAGTTTTTAGAACAAGCCTGTGTAAGACAAGCAGAAGGCTTTTCATTAGTCATAATTTAAGCAGTGTTTACTTGAAGGAAGCTGCAATATGACAATGGCAATGAAAAGCTAAAGACTGGGAACCAACTAGACAGGATTAAAAGAACAGGAAAACGATCTTTCCCTAGTTTCCTTTAGCCCAGGAATTCTGTTCTTCCTGTGTCTACAAGACAGCATTTTTCTGGCTAGAAGTTTGATGACTATAAAATTTTTATGATCTGTTGGTTTTTGGGGGGGTGGATTACCCCCCCCATCTCCCCTTCAGTTGAGGCAAAAGCATCAGCCAGATCTCAGGTACAGAAGCAAAAATACAGTGTGAATGTAAACATACAGATGCACTCTTAAAGGTATCTGGCTTCCTATGATCAACAGAGTCACAGGCGGTGTTGCTATGTTCTATCTACACTCATTTTTCAGCACTTCTGTCATTAGTCTGACCTACATGTTATGTTTCAAGCAAACTGAAATAGTTTTTGGTGTGTTCAGTTTACTAGTGATAATTGTAAGACTCTACACCTGAAAGCATGATTGATATTTGTCAGTGGGAAGTTTACATGTAAATAGTAACACTTAGAACCATGTGACTTCTTTGAGCCACCCCCCTACTCACCTGTGCTATGGTGTTCAACATAAAAGCTTCTGTAGCCAAGTCTAGATTTCTGCAAGTTTATTCTAATGTCTTTATGAACTTTTCTCCTCTATCAATACATAACTATGTTAGTTTGTTTTGCAAAAGGCTTTAATCAGATGTGAAAAACAGATGTGAAAAGGTAGTATCATATATACAAAGTAGTTTGTAAAATATATGTATACATGACATGCCTTCCCTTATAATTGCAGGCCATGTCCAGTTGGATAGCAGACCTACATCAATCACCACAGGTACAGTATAGTATATAGTTTTCATAATGTGGTAGTTAGTCTCCAGTAGTAGTAGTAGGAGCTGTGATTTTATAGCCCATTGAGACGTTTAAGTGAAAGGAGTAAGTCTTTAGTTCTGCATGCTCCCAAGATGTGCATGTTTCCTGTTGTTCCCACAATGTTACCTTTATGTGCATTCTGTTACTGGAGATACTTATGTCTATATAGTTTAGCAGAAGAAAATATATAAATCTTGCATCTTCTCAGTTGTCATTAGCTATACATACTGTTACACTACCTACTATGACTTACATGCTGCATCCAACCTCTAAGAGAATGCTCAGCTTTGCATTAGCAGCATTACTGAAATAAAAGAAACGTAAGTGTATTTTTAGATTATGTAAAATCATAACTATTGAGTTAGAGACTCTTTAAATAAATACATCCAGCTAGTTATATAAAATCATGATCTCTGAATATGTCTATATAGATACAGATACACAGACAGATACAAAATATGCATGTCTTGACCACCTAAAATTCAGACTTGGAGTCAGAACTTTAAGAACAGCCTCCAAAAGCTGTGGGTGCAGACAAGCGCTAAATGAAGCTGTTTAACTGCATGCCTACTTACCCGATGTGTGAATGAGCTTTTGGTTCACGTTAACAGCTGAACTTTAAGGCTGGATGCACAAGCTCAGATTGTTTCTTTTTAATGAATGATTTAGTGGCTAAATCACTTTTTGATCTCTCTAACAGATGGAAATCAGAACATCACAGAAGTAGATGCACTGGATATAAGGTAAAGTTCTGATGACAATGACAGAGAGATGGCCCATGGCACTGAGGTCAGTGCAGGGTTTTCTGATTTTTGTTAAGAATGTGACTGGATTATTCAGCTCAACTTCACCCACTTACAGAACACGTTTCTAGTTTTAGCTACACCAGATGTAGAACCACCCTTCTTATCAGGAAGGCACGCAGAAGGGACTCTTAGGAGTGGACTCCTTTTATGTTAGGCAACGTGCAGAGACTGTGGCAAAAATACCACCACAATCTAAGGAACAGTTGAGCAGACTAAGTGACAGAGTGTAGCACAGGAACATATACCTCTAGAAGGAGGGTAAAGCGACCATGGGATAGTGATTCCAGGAATTTTTCATACTCTACCTTACAACATCATCTAGCCCTGGAAAAGGTACACTACCTGCCTGATAACTTCCTCCGCCTCACCCACTCAGTGAATACAGCTGAGGAAGCACTATTTAGGGAACCATCCTTTAACGGTCATTCACAGGATCCAGGGACCTAACTGTCCAAAATCCCTACTAGCCCTACATCTAGCCGAATCCTAAGGAAGATAAATTGCCAAAATCCACATAAACTCTGGTACTGGTACAGGTGAAATATCATTCATAATTACAGGGCTAAAGTTTATCATCTTTGCATTTTATCATGATAAGTACTCAAATTGAGGAGAGCGTGACAAAGCACCCCGCTTAACTTTTCTTATTAGTTATCCAGCCAACATTGTAGAAACCCCCAGACTTTGAACAGTCATCCAGAATTCTTGTTCCCTGTATGAATTCTTATGCAGACGTTACAATAAGATGTTTTATTAAGGCGCTGCTCATAATAAAGTGGAGAAGCAGAAATAGTTTATGGATAACTTTGGCCACTTTGTAGTGAAACAAAAGCATTTTGCTGATGAAACTGCAATCTTTAAGTAACGTCTGCAGGCAAATATTCTAAGCAACTTCTCCCACCAATTGCACCAAACCTGAACTTTCCATAGCACAACAAAAACAGTAACATGCCAAAAATGACAGCTCTGACTACAGCCAGTCTTAGGACAGCATGACCTGGACTGTCATTCTGTGCACCTGTAACACTGGCCTTGTCTATTGCCAGGGCTACTGCCAGAAGCATTTTAGTTTCTGTTTTCTGCACAGATACCTTTGTCCATAAAAGCAGTAAGATTGTCTGCTTTGTCTCTCAAAATACAGCCATGTCAACACTTGGAAATGACCTTTTGGGTTCAAGTGTACAGTCCATAACATGCTATCACAGACTTCTACGTTGTGTTTTGCTCATAAAACAATAAAATTGCTCAATGCTACTTCAGACACACAGGTGCTCCGTACGTTTGTTGCCATGATAGTTTAAAGTCCTCTACTGAGAAGCTAGGTTGGTCATTTGTTCTGTCCTTCAGAACAACACTGTCCTTGAGCTTTAGGATTTTGTTGGCTGGTTGCTAAAAACTTAGATGAACAGTTGTATTGTCATAGCTTGTCATTTTGTTAGGGTAAATAATACAAATTTGTTCTCCTTTTGCAAGATACACTATGAATACCACCTCATCACCAGTTTATAGTCTATTGCTTATGATGCAGCACTCAATTTAGTTAGAAGAACTTGAAGCCAATCTCAAAGAGCTACAATTCCAAATAAGTACATATGCACTATCCAATTATGTTAGAATAATATTTAGTTAAACACATAACATGGAGAATTGGAGCCAATTCTAAAGTGCACTGTTATATGCCTTACTGTGTTACTAATGAGACAGTCTCCTGACAAGAGAAAATACAAATACATTGTAGAGAAACTGTTCAACCTACCTGATACAGCCTAGTACACACCCAACACTTGTTTTTACTGAATTGCTTAACATGCCCAAGCTTTTCAAAAAGACCTAGCAATTTAGGCTCTTCCTAAAATACTGGATGTTTTGAGGTCTTGTCTTCTGAAATTGGATCCTCCAAGTCTCTAGTCAATTAAGAAATCTCAGCTAGCAGGAATACAGGAAGGGAATTCAATTAGCCATTAACTCATTTATCAAGAATGTTTTCCATCTCTGGCAACAGGCAAACACTTGATCCTGCAGTGCAATACAAAATGAACCATCAAAGAAGAGGAATTGCGTTAATCTTCAATCACGAGCACTTTTTTTGGCATTTAAGGCTGCCAGACAGACGTGGGACTCTTGCAGACAGAAACAATCTGAAATGCAGGTAAGAAACCTGGTTTCTCTACTAAAGCTTAAAAAGCTAAACTTCAGAAATCATGGTCAAATAAGCAGTTACCTAAATCTTGCATTTAAGTATAGAACAAAAGATTTTGCAGACATAAGCACCTATGCAACCTTAGCAAAGAAAGCCATAATACAAAAGCTTGAAGGCATGTTCCTTTAAGTCACAGAAACTGCTGGCACAAGTCCTATGATTTCAGCGAGTCCAGAGCTCTCTTAGGACAAACTCCTTGAAGTAACTTCAGGTATCACACCTGCACTTGACACCAGTTTGAGTTCAAAATCAACTTCAGTAGGTTTTTTTTCATAAATAATGCATAAACATGAATATTCATTCTCTCACAGGGAAAACAACTGAGTTGGTAGCAACTGACGTATAATTTGAGCAAGATTTTTACTAATACTGATGTGTTTTAACAATAGTTTGACAGACCTTGGATTTGAAGTCAGACATTTTGATGATCTGAAAGCAGAAGATGTGCTGCAGAA
Source organism: Gymnogyps californianus (assembly GCF_018139145.2). NCBI lineage: Eukaryota > Metazoa > Chordata > Aves > Accipitriformes > Cathartidae > Gymnogyps > Gymnogyps californianus. Next base: position 59,384,771 of record NC_059474.1, on the reverse strand, counting down.
AATTTATGAAGGTAGGAGACTATATTATGTCTATTTGTAGCAGAATTTCCAGATATTTTTCTTCCATTCTCTCTGTCCATCTAACTTAAAATAATTTTTGTGCACAAAGAAGTTAACATTAGAAGGACTTAAGGGTTAGACTTCAGATTATTTTATTGCACTGTAAGTGAAGCTTCTGTGGAGAGAACTAATGAAGTCGCTAAGAGCTGAAAGAAAGTACCTGCACCTGGGAGAAGTTAGTAACATTCTCCTTTTTACTTTTAGTGGCCCTTACCTTCAGCTATGTTGAATCATTGCACCTTCAAATCTCTGCAGTATTACACTATCTGAAAATAGGGTTCATTTGAAAAAGGACTGATCAGAGATTAAATATATGATACAAATGTACAATATTTTTTTAAACCTGAAGATCACTGTTTAGTCATCTAAACACCACTTGACTATTTCAGCCTCTAAGGATGACCACAGTAATGCTGACTGCTTTGTTTGTGTGTTCCTGAGTCATGGTGAGAATGATCATGTTTATGCATATGATGCCCAAATCAAAATTGAGACAATCACAGACATGTTCAGAGGAGACAAGTGCCAGAGTCTGGTAGGAAAACCGAAGATATTTATCATTCAGGTAAGATGTCCGTTTCTGAATTCAGTGGAGTTAACACTGACCTGTCCTCTTGTAATACAGAAGTCAGTTTTCCTGGTACAGTCTTTCCACAAGGGAAAGTTTTTGCATCTTTAGGAAAGAAGGTATGGAAAACTGTTCCTTAAAGGCATTTAAGACAAGGATTCTTCTCTTTTTTAAAAAACCTTTATGTACACAAGTGTTAATATTATGATTTTATATCATATATTAATAAGAAGTATAATTTACTGTATTTAATAAGAAGTAACTTTATGAAGAGCCACCCAAATTAAGGCCATGTCAGATTGACTGTCAGTGTATATTTAATGGCAGAGAAGACAGTATCATTTTTTTGAGAAAGTTGTGTACAGCCTCAGCTCAGTTCCTACTGTTCACACCTCACAGCCCTAGGCTAAGCTGTAGAAGGCTATCAAACCTCCTTACCCTCACTGTTTCCTTCCAGGCAAGTCCCTTTACTTGATCCTTACAGAAGTTGTTTTTTGGGGTTTTTTTGGTTGGTTGGTTTTGGTGGTGGTGGTGATGATGTGTTTTTTGTTTTTATTTTTTTTTTTGTTTCTTTTCTGTCCATGACCAATACTTGGCATCACTGTAGAATGTAAAGAATCAATTTAAGGCTTTATTGTCTGAGAAATACTGTTTGCGCTAAGCAGTCAAATAAAGCCCATATGTAACCTCCTGTTTCACTCCTTGGTTCACAGGATAATGCAAGTTGGAAGGGACCTCAGGAGGTCTCTGATCCAGCCTGCTGTTCAAAGCAGAGTCAGTTATGGGGTCAAAACAGGTTATACGGGGCTTTATCCCATCTTTATCCAGATTACAATTAGCAAACTCACATGCGAACCTGGCCTTCAGCAGACTGTAATTGTAGTAGTTTATAGAGTAATTGTAAGAATTACCTTTTTTTCCAAATGAAAGCTTCCTTAGGCACAAGGCCACTGCAAGAATCAACACATTGTTAATTCATCTTTCATTAGGACTCATTCAGCTTTGATTTTTTTTTTTAACCAGGTGCCAAAGATGGAAAAATATTTACATATTTCAATTTTAAGTTATAAGTAATACTTAGAAACATTTATAATATATACTCATCAAAAAGCAAAGTAACTTAGTTCAGTTCATCAACTGAGTTCTTTTACAGCACAATTGGCATAGCATTTACCTTTGGAAATCAGAGGAAACAGCAGGGATGGAACTTCCATCACTGTAAATGAAAGAAGATTTTCATGTTTCTCTCTTTAGTGATAGTTCTTAAGTAATGCTCCTTACCTACTTTGTATCTTTTGAGTGTGTTCTTACCTTCTTATCCTCCATGTATAGCCTTTCTGCAACACTGACAATACTGGGCTCACTTACTGGCTTCTCACAAAAAGCCCCTCCCTCAACTAGTACATTTGAGACTGAACTAAGAGCAGAAGTGTGACAGCATATAATGATGGCTGTGCTTCAGAGCATGTATTCAACGCTGCCTTGCCAACAGGTCCAAGGGAGGTGATTCTTCCTCTCTACTCAGCAGTGGTGAGGCTGCATCTGAAGTACTGTGTCCAGTTCTGGGTTCCCCAACACAAGAAAAATACGGACTTACTGGAGTGAGTCCTGCAAAGGGCCACAAAGATGATTAAGGGACTGAAGCATCTCTCTCATGAGGAGAGGCTGAGAGAGCTGGGACTGTTCAGCTTGGAGGAGATTGCTCAGGGGAATCTTACCAATGTTACAAACACCTGGTGGGAGGGAATAAAGAAGAGGGAGATAGGCTCTTTTCAGTGGTGCCCAGTGACAGGACAAGAGGCAACTGGCACAAATTAAAACACATGAAATTCCATCTCAACACAGGAAAACACTTTTTTACTGTGAGGGTGGTCAAACACTGGAAGAGGTCACCCAGAGAGATTGTGGAGTCTCCATCTGTGAAGATACTCGAAAGTTGACTGGACATAGTCCTGGACAACCTGCTCTAGCTAACCCCGCATGAGCTAGAGGGGTTGGACTAGGTGATCTCAAGAGGTCCCTTCCAATCTCAGCGATTCTGAGATCATCTTGGAGCTTTCACTGGACTTTTTCACCAATATTTTAACTGACAGAGAAGTAAATGGGTCTTTATGAATCCAGACTCATGGATGGATGTTCCACAGCAGTCCCCTCTGGTTCGTGTCAGAAGTATCATATTAACATAGGCAAGCTTGGCAGAGGTGAAAGCATAACAACACTTCCTACCAACAGGCATGTCGAGGTGATAAACATGATGATCCAGTTATTGCTCAGGATTCAACAGATGGTAGCGATGAATCCATTGTCAATGACACTGAAGTGGATGCAGCTGGTGTATATTCCCTGCCTGCCGGTGCAGACTTTATCATGTGCTACTCTGTGGCGCAAGGTAAGTTCTAATATTTTACATCTGATGTCTGGTATGTCACTGTAACAAGCTTGAACACTTCTTCATTTTGCAGTCAAAATAATGAGTACAGTTCCAGGTCATCTGCTTTACGTGTCTGATAAGTGACATCTCATCTGGGAAAGAGCCTCACATGTTAAGGAAAAGGCAAAAATAAACTATCAAGGTTGCAGTTAATTTGCCAAGCAGAAACATTCCCATCAATCTTGCTGCTGAGCTATCTGCTGACAGCAAGCATTCCCCTCTTTTCCAGGACTGTAGGATTCTGGTGGCTTATAAATTTCCCTGCACTACGTGGCTGTCTTCTCCAGTCCTCCATGTATCTTGTCCTCAGTCCCATCTGCTCTCTTGTAATGTGCAGACAGATACAATCCTGTAAGCTACCAGTCCCTGAACCATGCTCCTCTTGGCTGAGCACTATAAGTGATCTCAAAGCCATTTTCCATCTACAATTTCCAGTGAAATTACATAATTGGCGAAGTAAGATTTACACCTATTAGTAATCCCTTACGGATGCAGCTAGCGAGCAGTAACTCTCATGACTGTTTTCCAAGTGGCATCACTACTTACATTTGGATATAATTTTATGTTCCTGTTCTACAATAGGTTACTTTTCTCATCGTGAAACTGTAAATGGCTCCTGGTACATTCAAGATTTGTGTGAGGCACTTAGGAAGCACGGCTCTTCCTTGGAGTTCACAGAACTTCTTACTGTCGTTAACAGGAAAGTATCTCATCGCAGAGTGGATATGTGCAGAGACATTAATGCTATAGGAAAAAAACAGATTCCTTGTTTTGCCTCAATGTTAACTAAAAAATTGTATTTTCATCCAAAATCAAAGTAGATGATTGTTATTTAACAATGGCAATCATTAACTAGTACTCACTGCAGAAGTGAAAAACACACCATCTTAGTTCAGAAGACTAATACTCTGCAAGATTGTTTGCAAAAAACACTGGCATCAAACGTTATAGTTTGTATACATACTAGCTTCTAAAATCTTAAAGCAATTTTAAAGCTAGTGTTACAGCTCTGTTCATCTCAGGGAATTTGGGAAAAGTTGACTGGTGCAGAACTATTAAGAGGTGCTCAGATTTTATTGAAATTGGTACTCTAGGTTACTTTTTTCCTTGAAAGTTTTTTTTCTTGATTTCTGTCTAACTATGCCACATTTTACTATTTCCAAAACATTTCAAATGTTGCATTTGATTAGCTTGTCTTGCTCCAAGAGCGCAGTTTACAGGGAATATGTTTGTAGAGCATCTTTTAAAATCTGTGGACAGCAGTATCCACCTTACAATTTTTGTGGATTTATTGAGCTTTTTAGACATTTTTTTATCTTCTCTCAACACTAGAAAGGAACTTGATTCCTTGAGTACAATTGTAGTATTAATATAGACAAAGGGCTTCTTTTTGCTTGCACATCATTTACATTTGGGGCACAATTACAGCTTGCTGGTGCTTTGCATCCTCAGGAGAAAAGCAGTAGTGAAAAGAGACCGTGTACAGCTTGCTTAGCGTGACTTTGGGTAAGCTCGCCTTGTACACATCTCTAAAGCTAAAGCAAATCATATCAAGGTTCCAGGCTCACTTACAACTGCTGGACATGTCTAGGCAGCTCTGCAAAATACAACATATGCAAACCTTCATACTTCAGGCCTTGGCATTGGATCAGACTCTTCCTCCCCTTGGCCTCAGAGATCAGCCATACTCTGTCATTGTGTACATAAAAGTGATAGTGCATTTATCACTGTAGGACGTTTCACCATAGGATTGTTACTACTGCAGCGTCAGTAATTTCCATGATACTGACTAAAAGCGAGTATTTCTTTTATTATTTTTTACATTATTGGTACATATGCGTAACTCTGGGGGACAATGGAGAACTCAAGCTGAGAGAAGTGTCTTAATCCACTTTCCTGGGTAGAAAATAATTGATTTACTGGCTGTGCTTTAGTTAAATCTTTCCATATACTATGTTCCGAGTCACAGATGTTAAATCTTACTATGGCTACTTTTAAGGTTTGTATAAATCATGTATGTTTGAATGTTTTGATAAATTCTTTCAATAAAATGCAACAGTGAAACATAAATGATTTTACAGTAAATGAGTTTGATATATTACTTTTCCAGCAATATTTACTAAAAAAAAGCTTACTTGTGATGCAAGTCTAACCTCCACCAATGGTGTTACACCAAAAGAGTCAATGCACAGAGCTAGGGAAAATGAAACAGTAATTTCAGGAAAAAAATCCTTAATACTCAATGCAGAAGTTAATTATTCTATGAGCTACTGCTGTGCTATAGTAAATGGTACTAAAAAGACAGCCCTTGTTCTATAAAACATCCCTGTCATTTTACCAGCAGGCAGAATGCCTCCAATTTAACTAATAAGATTTGACAAATATATCAGCAGCTTCTTCATAGGGTTTAAAAAAAAAAAAAAAAAACCAAACCCAAACCGTCAAGTGACCAAATCATTTTTATAGATATTTATTGCAACTTTCAAAACTATAGCGGTCAAAAATATCCAGTTTCTATAGAGTAACTAAATGTTCGTATCAGCTTTGAAAGGGCAATTCTAATATATACAAAACCAAAGTCAGTCCTTGTCATTGATTTCCTGGATTGGGAGCCTCAGGTGCAGAGGTTGGCGCAGACGCCTCAGGGATTCTTCTGCCTGCCAGTGCAAGAAAGAGAGAGTTCATCCTTCTGCAGCCCTCCGCTTTCTCCTCTTTTACACATCCATCATCCTTCCTTTCTCAGAAGGCATTGGTCTTACGCAAGAAACCAAACTAAGCAAATGGAGGACGCTGAACATTTACAGACCTGCTCAGGTCATTCAGCCAGCTTCTCTCTAGAGAGAAGCATGTGCCCTGCCCATCCACCCACTCCCCCCAGGTATTATTCTCCTGAAATTACAATTACAAAATTCATATTCACAGGCTACTGAAAAAGCATCAAACTCTAGTCTTATGTCAAATGTGGCTCATGAAATGATACCCTGAACCATGGGTCTTGAACTAAAATTAGGCATAGTTTCAATTTTCTTTTATGAGACATTGAACACAGGGCTGGCGAGATGGGATGGGGGAGTAAGAATCGAGGAGTGAGAGATCTGCTACACTTTTTCATGAAGACCACAAAGTTTCTCCTAGGTCCACACACCACTTTTTCCATCCCGTCGCTCATATTCTGTAAATCTAAGCCTTTTACCTAAGGAATAGAATTAAGATGTCAAATTCTGAACTCTGCAAGACAGTCTCCTTCCAAGGAAGGGAGGAGATTGTGTTACCACAGCAGTGCAGCAAACATACTGTCTCCAAAAACAATGCAGGTATTCTATTAAAATGGCCAAAAATGATTAGAGTATGCAAAAAATGGATGTGTAGGGCTGATAAAGTGACTTATTTGTTTTAAATTAAATTCATGAAGGTCTTCCTTTCTGATGACTTACTGAAGTAGTTTATACGTCAATGGCAAACATTGTATGGTTATTTCAACAGCTGAAACTGGCTGATAAGCAATACACTCTTTTGAATGTAAGTAGCAACCTTGACGTCAGTTTTCTGTTAGCTGAGAGTTTACTAAAAAGTCTTAAGCCAGAGGCTACATCATTATTTAAGGACTGTATTTAAATACCTCTGCTAGGTCTTCTTTGAGCTTGTTATATCGTTCCACATTAAAATGCTGTTTTTTGGATTTCCGATAGAAGTAGTGGAGGAACTGCCTGTCTTTAGCATCAGGGTAAATGTAGTCCTGGTGAAGAAAGCAGGGCACATATTTGGGGTTAGCAAGAAAACTGGGTAGAGGTCAGAAGATTATCTGTACAAATGAGTTTTCAATAGAAATTCAGCCTGTTTCAGGGAGATTTATCTAGTTCAACACACACATATGTTCTGTTAAGAGGCTACATATGATGTTAATGCCCTTATAGGTCGTAAGTGCCTTTTAGACACGGTAGGAATAATTTCTATCGCATCTAAAGGAATTTTCAATTATAATCAAGACATAGTGTGATCTTCATGACTGGAGCCACCTGAGTCAATGGACACTACTTCCAAGGAGTCAGAGAAAGTTCAGGTACTATTTCCTAAAGAGTTATTTGAAAGTTTCAGGCAATGGCACCGCAGCTGTTCAAAAAAGCCAAGTAGTAATCTCTTTATCTACTGCTATACAAAAAGTAGGAATGCCTTAGCCCTTCTTAAAAATCAGTGAGGAGGAGTAAAACTCGCATTCAGAGCCAGCTCTTCATAAAAACAGGCACGTCTCCCCTTTTCACTAAAGGAACCCGATGTCTCACGAGGTCTATAGGTCCATTGGTATTATGGAAGTAAGCGTTGGTTACTCTTCCACATTCCTCCATAACAAAAAGACTTTTGCATCACAGAAAGTTCAACATCAAGATGTCCACTTTGGGAGTAAAGTACAGAGCTAAAACAGGAAAACGAAACATTTCTCAAAGTCTTACAGGATTTCAGGACAAGTCTGTATTGTGCAGCTCAGCTAAGATCTGTTTTTTTGTTGCTCAGCAAGCTTTTTTTCTTCTAAACAATGCCTGTCTCCTGCTCCATTTCAGCTGTCCTAGATTTACCTCCATTCATTCAAAGTCAAGGAAAAGCAGTCAGATTATGAAGAACAAAGCAGTAACATTTTTTCAGGCACTAAATTAAGTATATTTCAATAACGCAATTGCCAGAGTTCCAAACACTTTGGTACCCTGCACTGTTCATACATAAACTCCAGCAAATAAAAGCTTGCTTCCGTAAGGCAGCATTCACAAACTGGCACACCACTACTAGTTGCTCTCCCTTTACAGCAATGAGTAAGGTGCCATTTACTACTCAAAGTGATCTACAAAAATTTAAAATAAAAGAAGAGACTTCTTTCATCACTTTTCATTTCCTAGGTTATGAAATCTTACAGATAGTAGTTATGCTCAGTAGCTGGTCTGCAGTTCATGTGTAACAGTACCTGGCTTGATTTTGCATAATGTAACATTCGTATCCAGCCCCATCAGGGATCAAGCAAGTCCCTGTCTGATGGCAAGGCTACTTACTGAATGATATTTTCATCAGAGTCCAAACATTGTGATTTCAGAGACAGTTTTCCTCCTTTACAATACTCCAGACATTTACAAAACGAGGACTTACCTGTTTAGTAAGAACAAAGTAGGCATAGAAAGCCATGGCACTCCCGTAAGTGATGAAATATGTGACCGGCTCCATGATGTCCCATGAATAGACCCACCACGTGAGCCACGCCAATGCTCCCCCTTGTGTTGACATCAGAGCTAAGCCAACCCATAGAAGCCTGGAGGTCTTTGCATCTACACTGTCCGTGATTCTGGCCTTCATCTAAGGAAGAGAAATATAGAAACCTGTTCAAGCAAACAGGAGTGCTCCTCTGATGAGCAGCTCCTCAACTATGTTTTCTCCTGCTGGGCTAGATACTTTTTCAGGATGTTTTACTGACTCCTCTTACCGACTTTGCTGAGAAAGAAAAGGACTGAAATCCAAGGGCAACCAGATCTCCTGGCTGTTGTGCACCAAGAAATCCTGCTTTTAATCTCCCCTTCCCACTACTAGGGATTTATGTCTACTGGATTTCCATTTATCATTCAAGGCAGCTCTGGTTAACGCTGAGGCTGGTCCTCACAAAGCATGTCTGAAGCCAAGGAAAAGTCTGTCCACTTTGTCAGGCTCTTTCTGGCTTCCTCCCCTCATGCTGGGTTAGCTTAGCCTACCCTAGATCAACATTCATACCTTCCCTTCTTGGATTCTAGCAACCGTTAATCCAAACAATTTGCCTTGCTGCCTTGATGATACAGAAAACCCTAGCCTAAGCCACAGATGACTTCTACCTCACTATTGTTTTTTCTGTAATGGGTATTCACAACTCATACAGCAACAAGTGACTAAGTGGACTTTCAATCCCAATACTAGCCATGCTGAGGCTTGCTCATGACAGCTTTCTCCAGGTGTTGTGGTTTCTACCCAGGGAATGTGCATAGCAGGAGGGAAAAGAACTGAACTGAAAATAATTTGAATTATATTTGAATTGACCCTTGTTTACATAGCAAACAAAACAGACACACCCTAGCCATTCATGCCGATTTTCTTCTATCACAGGACTTACTCTTGATGAAAGGAAATGTTTTTGAGTTTAAAAAAAAAAAAAAAAAAAAAAAAAAAAGAGGAACCCCACTTTCCAACCTGTTCAAGAGGCAGCAGCTCTTCTTTCAGATGATCCAGTTTCTGTAGCAATTCTCTCTCTTTCCTGATCTGGTGATCTTCTAAATGTAGAGCCACAAACAGTCTGTGAACCAAGGATTTGATATCTTCCATTTCAGTAGCATGCTCACTACTCAGCTTATCTGAAAAGAAAATGTTTGTCATATAAAACATTTCAAGAACCCATCCTTCTTCATTCTCTCCCCACCTCCAACCCCAAAAAGCAGGACCATACAATGGTAAAAAAAACAAAGATAAATTCCTTTCTCCAGACAGGTGCCAGTTTTCTGAGATTTCCCATGCCTTTCACTAGGTGGAGTGAGATAATCAGTTATTAAGCATTGCTCTTACCTTTTACAGGAGGTGACACACTGTATGCTGTGTTGTTGATAACAAGTTTAAAGTCATTCATCAATAAGACCTCCATTAAGGTTGCATCAGAGACCTTGCTACCATCTGCAGAAGAAAGATTTAAGTTCTAAATCATTTATCATAAGGAATCTTAAACATTAGCCAATATCCCTTTGGAAAAGTGCTAGAGTTCTTAATAATGTTTGGAAGGGAACTGTACTTTTAGTAAATCTAGTAACTGATACTAAACAGTAAGGAGGAACACATCAACACAGAGTGTGTGCCTGAATGCCTTCTCTAGCAGTGTCATTTGGACTTGTCATTACTATGAGCAGACCTGCATTTTCTTGTGTTATGATTATGACTAGAATCGACCCATTGGGAAGGGGAGGGCAGAAGAAAAAGAAGTCTTGCACAAAACAGCAACAAATTGCAACATAAAGATCTGCATTTTTGTTTCTCCATCCACACACAAGTTTGCATCTTCACTAGGACAAAAGGTTTTGGGAAATTAAAAGACCTCATCTTCAGTTATAGCTTTATGTCTTTCCTTAAACAGGCTCTTCTAGTCAAAAGGAGCAATTCTTGTCAGTAGCTGTGTTCAGATTTTTATTAATGGTACTTGAAATTGCTCTGTTTCACTATTAGTTGTGGCTGGGAGTTAAGAAGTAGATAGCTACGCTGTCCCGTACAAGGCAGACCAGGAGTCACAGAGGCATTAGTCTAAAAAGCTCTGGAGAACCCTTTTCTACTTTTCTTTTTTATGCAAAAATTTACACGAATGCTACCCCATCAGCAACGCAGAGAACAAGCTGAGGAAAAAAAAAAAAAAAGTCATACCTATTTTCAATGACTTAAAATCAGAGACAAGGGGGCAACTGTGACACATCAGGAAAGCTGGTTGAAGATTTTATCCTGCTTTTACATTTGTTCCTTCTTTTCATTCCCCCTCTACCATTTTTCTTTGCCAAAGGCCCTTTCACCCAAAAGGCAGTATTTGTGTCTGCCTAGCGCTTAGAAGAGATTTGCCACTGGTAGATGGACCACAACTTCAATATATGAAAAGGCCCTCATCCAACAGCACGGACACACTGCAGCCCTTCCCAGGGCATTCTCAACACAGCAGACCTTGCAAGATTAGTACTCTGGCAACATTTCTGATTTCTTGATAACAGGAAAAATAGCTGCATCCAAATAAGAAATGGATCCTTTCCTATTTTACATTCAATACACAAGGGCAGACGTAATCTAAAACCTCTGCTGAAATGTAAAAGATCTGTTTTGTCCCATCTCTGCTTTTTGTTTCCCCTGTTTGAAGGGGCCTGAAGTTTGTAAATAACCTCTTTTCTTTAGTATATTACTACTCTTCCTGCCTGCCAGCTTTCATATCTCCTCCTCATTTCACCGTCCACCGTACCTCACTGCAGCTAGGAGGCAAAGGAACACATCACATCTCGCAGGGAGCTGAAGACACCAAAAAGGAGCTCCTGGAGTCATTAGCAATAATATATAACAGTGGATCCCCGGAGCTCTCACTGGCCCAAGTCCAGCAGATCCCAGAGCCACCCCGTAAAAACAGCCCCCGCAGGGGGTTCAGATGGCCCAAAAACCCCCGGAGCCAAACACCATTGCTGCTGGACACATGGCTGTGGCATGAGGGGTTCAACAGCCACAGAGCGGCTGCTCCACGGTACCTGTTTGACCTGGTCTTCATTTCCTATACATAAAAAGAGCATCTTCCCCTGCCCCTGCCCCTGCCAAGGGGTGGGCAGTGGCAGAAAACAGCAGCTTTACTCTGGAGATGAATAATGATCAGGCTACAAAATATGAAGATTTTTGTATGTAAATATTTGTCACAGTGCTACTGCCCCAGCTCCTCCATCTGTCCCCATATGGCCACTACAGAAAGGCACTGTAGACAACCCCACACCTGCAATTATTTATTTACTGGAACTCTGTCCTCGGGCCCCATCTGCTGAGGCTGAAACTACTGAACTCTGCGAGCTAACGCACCAGCTGGCTCCCCGATCCACTCTGTGTGGGTAGCAAAGCAAACCTGGAAGGCTATCACTTTCAATCCAAAATCTGAAATTTTAATGTGCCCATCCACTCATTTCTTTTTTTCTTTTTTTTTACAGTGTAATAGAACATCAAAGCTCATTTGCATGTAAATTATTAAGGTGACATTTAAGCAAAAAATGCTTTTCAAAAGAAGTGCCAGACAGGCTCTTTGTTCTGGATGTGATACAACACCGATTTATTAACCTGTCCAACCTTTTATTAACTGAAAAGCAGAAAAGTTTGGGGAGAAGGGAGGTGTTTTATTTTAGAAAATTCCCCACAGACTTTCAGCAAAAGGCTACTTTCCTTCCTGTACCTAAGCACAAGTGTTCAAATGTGGACAAAGGGCCATTTTTTGTCTACAGAAGTTTTGCAGGACCAAAACTGAATCCACAGAAAATGAAAGTGAGTCATCATACACAGCACTAATACTTTCAATTAAGCTTCAGTTTCATTTAATGGCTAAATGACACAAAAGAAGTATCTGCACTAAATCAAGGCTTCATAATTTTTCTTTAATAATAAATGTTTAAATTCAACTCTCAGTACTTGACCAATAGTTTTTCTTTACCGTATCAGTTTCCTAATAAATTAAACATCTAAGCTGTTCTCTAATACTACAGTTGCCCAGCACTGGAAAAATACAGCGCAGAGAACTGTTTTAACAGTCATTGTTTTTATTAAAGTGGACAATGTTGCTATCCCAAAGTCGGGTCGGGGGTGGCGGGGGGGTTAAACAAATGAGAGGAAGTGAAAACGGCCCAAATTCCTTTCCACTTTGGAACCTGCTGCCCGTCCATGCCAAAAATGCCAGAACTGTAGGTTTCTTAGAAGTTACCTTATGCTTCACAAGTGACCGATGTTTGCACTGAAGCAGAATGAGTAGTTAGCTTTTGCTGACACACCACAGAAGAATGTGATTCAGCAGTGAATCACAAGTACTTCTGTCATGGACGTCTCTGCAGGATAGCAGAGTAACCTCTGAGGTTACCGTGAGTAACTCAGAGGTTAACTATTTGCTGGCGCACGTTCTTGGCAAGCCCTGCCTCACCCCAGTAAGAAATCCTTTTTAGTGAAAACTTCCATGTTACGGGGAAGGTCAGCTGCTAACAATGACCATTTGTTACAGTAGCTTCTGAAGATACAAGAGTCTCTTAGAAAATTCTCTTGAAAAAGATAATTTTGTACCTTTGCTGCCTAGCAGCCACAGCATTAAAAAAAACCCCAAACCAATGCCAAAGTTCCTCTGTACACGAAACTCATGCACACACTGAGATCCACACAGATCACATCTCCATTGCTCTAGAGGATATAAATATATTGCTCTATGGGGTATTTTCCTGTTTTACTAAATGTGCTCTCAAAGGCCACTAAAGCAGCTTCTCCTAGATCTGTGGCTTCCTGATCTTCTATGAGCATCAATCTATTTTCAGTTCCTTTAAAAGTCCCTGCAGCCCTCTTCAATATCAACCAGGAAGAAAGGGAATGTTATGAATGCACCCAGCTATGAAACTTTGGACCAACTTTCCTTGACCCCATCCTTTCTTCTGTTTATGTGTTACCTGATGGAAAATAAATCTTTCTATAGGGATGTAGCTATCCTTTTTTTTCTTTTCCTTATTTCTTTCTTTTTAGGGAGGTGAGAGGGGAAGGGAAGAAATAGATGCTTTTAGTTAGCCAAATTCAAGTACCTATTCTACCAGACTCAGACAAGAAAGCTACATCTCAGTTCTACTTTGAGATTGAGTCCTTCTCTAGGACAAGGACAGGGGTTGCAAGACTCTTCAGAATTGCTGTGGAAAAACTACAAAGCACTGCCAAAATACAAATCAAGTTGTCTTGCAAATAAAATTGAAAACCAGTTTAACTAACTGGATGTTAGCTTTTATCAACAGGCAGACCAAAGAGATAAAACACATGAAAATGGTGAGCAGAGCTTGAGAAAATTACCTGAAGACTTGGGACAATGGAATAAACAGTATGCTACAAGGATGAAAGACCACATCAATGCTAACATATCAGTATAGCTTTTTCCTTTCAATCCAGGGGCCCCGAAGTACTGTACTCCAGCCAATGAATGAAACCTCCCCAAAGTCGCAAAAAGCTGCCCTTTATCATTGCACACATTATCTGGTTGCTTAGCTCTTAGTAAGTTTTCCATATGAGTTCAAGTTTGTAATAAGGCAGACAGATTCTTCCAGCTCCGGGTAACACTGAACAACTGGCAGACATCACATTCAAGAGCCTGACTGGTTGTTTTTAAGAATGATCATGGAGGACAAGGAAAGAAAAAGAAATCAAGGAAACCAGAAGAGAGACATTTATTTAAAGACAGCATCACAAAGAAAAGCTACCTGAAAAAGATAATAGAGGACACTACTAGGGTATAAGGAAGGTTACAGTAATATGTCCAATTCTGCATTTTTAATCAGCCTTTCCAAGAGGACTCAGATATTAAATTTGAAACACCAATAAACCCCAAAAGCATTCAAGAGCTACCCCAACAGCAACAATGCTAAACCTGATGGAGGACTGAACTCGTGCTTCAGGAAAGAAGTACAGTCCATTTGAAAAGGAATGTATTCATTTTGAGGAATGACAGAAATGTAAGATACCTGTTGCAAAGACTTCCGCCCTCTCAATTCCTTTGTCTTCTCTCTGCACATCCTGCAGGAATGCCCCTACGGTGGTCACCGTTGGCTTAATAGTGAACTGACAGCGTTCGCTTCTTGTGGGCAGTGTAAGAGTTATCACGGGAAGACCATGTCTGTAATTAATAGTTACTTCTGGGGGGGAAAGAAAACTAAGTGAAAAAGTCATATCGTAATTTGTAGTTTAATTTAAAAGCTGTTTTTAAAACACAGGATGAATAAAGAAAACCACACAAAACATTCTAGATTTCCTTAATGAATATAGTACTTCTATTTCGGGGCGGGGGGGGGGAGGGAGAGAGAGAGAGAGAAAACATGCAGCTAACGTCATCTCACCCTACTCCCACAAAATAAATTAAAAGCTTGTTGACATTGATGGGACACGGGGAAACCTGCTGGGAAAGCTTACCATCAGGTGGCACCAGCGTGCTGTAAGGTGCTCCTTCCCAGCCCCTCCAAGCTCCGGTGTGCCTCCACAGCCGCACCTGCAGCACGGACACAGGGAGCTTGCTTTAGAAAGGTTAGGATGCAAAATTTACCTGGTCAAAGGCAGTACCCAGCCTGTCACTATGATCTGCTTCTGTGTGATCTGACAGCAGAAGTGTCTGTCTGAAGAAAAACCCCTCGCTTAGCAATTTCTATGTAAAATACAGAACCATCCTTACAGAAAGCACAAACGTTGCCAAAGGTGTTAAGGTATTGCCCATAGCTAAACTTTTTGTCTAGCGTGGTTTAAATAACTCAAGGAAAAAGGGGAAGGGGAAGGAAAGAAAGGAAAAAAAATTGCAGTGTTTCTGAAGTGCTTCATGCAACTCTTACAATAAGCCCTCTCCTCTCCCCCAAAAAACAGCTGCTTGAAAAATGTCTACATTGTAGTGCCTGAAGGCAAAAGTGTTCTGCAGCAGTTCAGAGTCCACAGTGTAACTTAAAACAGTGGGCATAGTTTCAGTGAAGTCTTTTACTGCTGAATCATAAACAGAATGGCACTCTTAATAATCTCAAATAAAATATAAGTGACTTGAGGTCACTCCCCTTTGCTTCATAATTATATACCATATACCAGAAGTTAACTGTTGACATTCATAGTGTTAAAAGACAACAACAATGCAGCTTGCCAAAGTATGGAAGATTTTTTATTTTTTAAATATGAATGGCTGTTTCAACTCCAGCTGAGATGCTGCTGCAACTAACAGCACCACCAGCCTCTGGTACCACATCGAAGGAGGCACACCCAGATGCAGTAAGTCTCCCCTACACCCTGGGACAGGGATGACAGCAGGTTTTTGAACCTGCATGGTTGCGCTCCCAAGCCCGTCCCTTCCAGAGACATTGGTGAGAACCATCAAGACACTTCAACAGGGCCATGTCAAAACAGAAGACAAACTGCTCTGATTAGACCCGTGTACTTAAAGCCGTCCAGCCACACTGTGGAAGATGCAACTACTCCGACACAAAACTCCTCTGCTTCTACAGCTAGTCCCCCTGCACAAGGAGAGGAACAATTTTATTGCAGTGACTCCCAAAAAACAGGCATTACTGCTATAAACTAAGGGTAACAGACAGAAGTAGGAAGGGAAATCACATTCCTGACTAAGCTGCTTACAAAAATTGTGCGTGGGCTGGACCAAGGCCTGGGGTTTGAAATATGATAGTTGGGGGAAGTGGAAAACGATGTGGGGAGAGATGACAAGGACCTATTCTCCCTCTGGTGAGCTTTATAGCTCATCTTTCTGATGGCTAAAACATTTCAGAGTCTGCAAGCTAATCTTCGACAAGGCAGGAAAGGAAAGCTACAAATGCAAGAGGCCTCTGCCCATTCAATATGCCAAGCACTGCTCACCACGTTCATGTGATTTACTTGTTTTTAAAGAATCACAAGCCTGACCGTTTGGATAGGAATATGCTATTAGGTTAAATAAAGAATTCATCTGTAAAATGAATCTGTGTGTTTCAAAGATGCTGACCTTGCCCTAGCTTTCTATCTGGAACAAGCACTTTTCAGGATTCAAAGAAAATAAAATAAATAATTCTGGGAGTTTCCAACACTAAGAAATTTGTGTATTGTAATCTTCAGGCATCAAAGGCAGTCAGAAACCTAGACTAAATGACAAAACACCTTAAACACAAGAGTATTGTTTAAAAAAAGGTAGATGCTAGGAGTGCAGGAATGCTGAACAGCCACCCAGAGCTAGGACACATGCGGTAACTTGTCTGTTTCTCCAGCAAAGCAAGAGACTTTCCCTGGAGCAGAGCAGGACAGACAGCCCAGCTCACCACTTCTCACCCCATCTACAGGGGGCACCTACATCCGCAAAACTTTCAGTAACATACAGCCTAGCAGAAGGGAGACAACATTCAACACGTGATCTGTTTTTCCACAAAAGACCCTGAAACACATCGATTAGAACAGTACATGGTAATACTCAATAGCCTTGAATATAACAACTGTATTGTTTCTTCAGAGGGATATATTTAAGGAAGTAATTTTTTACAGACACTTGGTATGTAACTTTGCAATCAATATCTAGATATCTATCATCCAACACACCCCAGGCACTGAACTGCACCCAGCCTGTATTTGAAGGTTACTTTATTTCTTTTGTTGTGAATTTGGGTATCTACTTTACTTATGGAGGAAACAATGCATTCAACAATTAATACATATTAAAATATTTAGATATATTAAGTTAAAAATATTTATTATATTAAATTACATTTATTGAAATAAGATCTTTAAGGTATTTCATTCTATTATTCTTTAGGACTTTGACATTACCATTCATGATCCATTGAAAGAATCTCTATATACTGAAGCTTTTTTCTTTTTTTAGATTGTCTGTTAATGCAGCCTACCCATTAAAATCACCTGCAAAGAATATGTGAAGTATAAGAAAAGCAAAAGCCACTGAGCCATGGAGCTGAACCTAGTTCCAAACAATGAACTCTTTCTATACAAGCTCTAGGTTGATTAATTGGGAAGCATGAAGGGCTGAGTTAACTTTCTCCCTTTCTCCCTGTGTTTCCAGATTTAAATCTCCAGTTTCAATGAAGTTATTAAACCATTAGCTCGTGCCCTACAGCCAAATCACTGTGCTCCTTTTGAGGTGCTTGGAATGACCCCTACCCTACCACTGGAAAAGAAATTAAGTCAGCAACCACCGCAGCTAAAAGGAAAACTTGAACTACGGGACCAAACCAACAAGACTGCCCTCACAGTAACATCAGTGAGAGCTGGAATAGGAGGAATGTAACCTGAATTAACTGCATCACAACTTTAACTTTGAGATACTGTAAGGAACACAGCATACTACTAACTCTTTTATGTGCCAGTACACGCACCTCGGCTAATTCATCTAACCACACAAAGGCTAAAGAAAGCTATTCTACATCTTTCTGCAACTCGAACACACATATGGCACGACACGCATCTGGCTAAAACACCTCTAATGCAATCACAACTATGTTCAGGAATCAGGCCAAAGGCTTGTGAACAGCACTGAGCTGTGAAACACCCTATTTCCCTCAGCTATATTTGCTTCCTCACGCAGAACACCTGGGAGCAGCAGTCAGCCACAGTGCACTACATCTCTTGACTCAGTTCAAGGCATGGACTCTGGGAGTGAAAACTCAGGAGAATTTAAGGTACAGTGTTAATTGTGATAAAAATAATCCAATATATTCTGTTAAAAAATACCAGTTCATGTAAAACAGAAAATATATATCCAGTTTAAAGAAGTACTTCCTCTGTTAAAGGTACCTCAGGTCTCTAACAGCAGAGAAGTTGCCGCTGTTGAAGTCAGAGTGGAAATTTCAATGATCTCGTTTACAGCACAGCTTTAGGGGCTAATGCAGCAGCATAACTGAGCTGGAAAACTAAGCAGCCAGACATGAGGAGTGGGAGAGTTAGGAATAGCAATACTGCATTTCTCACTTTTGAGAGTGGCAAATGACCGAACCTACCTACATTGCAGTTTCTGGACAGCAGTTAGCTGTTCCAAATAAGCAATCTCTTATGATGTTGAGTGACTGTTCCCGCAAACTTAAGCTCAAATTTATGTGTGACCAGTTATGTGTAAGAAAATGGTATCATCATCAGTATATGAGGTGACATCAAAGGCTCTGATCTTCCTCAGCACTGCATATGCAAATAGAAACCTGATCAGGAACCATAACTTCTGTTGTGTGGAAAATTGTAATGTGGGTGGGAAGGGAGAGAGCAAGAAATAAAACTATTTTTCTCAGGAAAAAGTGACCTTGAAAAAGCAATTCGACAAAAAGATGTCATTAGGAGACTTTCTGAGAGCACGGAACTACTGTCTTTGACACTTAGTTGATTTATTTCATTTTGACTTGCCATACCAAAATGTTGTAAAAAATCTGAATCAAAATGCAGCTAGCCAACAATCACATATTTGAAACTGTTTGTATTTGCTTATATACATCTCAGAAGATTTGGTAGTTTTGGTTTGTTATTTCAACAGCAAAAATAATGCTCCTTGAACATTCAAGTCGCCATTAATTTGCATTTATTAGTAGAAAGCTATTCATCTCAACCAAAAAACATAGTCAGCTCAACTCCATCTGCCCTCTTCTTGAAGTGCCATGCAACACTACAACTGAAGTATTATATTCCTCTAGCATGAGATGCTGTCGAGAATGCCTCAAGTCAAACTCATAAGCAGCCTTCACAAAGAATTATTACTGCAGACTATTACTATGAATGCTGTGGTCTCCCATATTCTCATTTCCTTCTCTCTAAGGCAATGGTAAGAATCTGAAATAGAAAAGCACAATAATAAAAAGCACTACTCCACTAAGCGTAAGCTTTTTACTCTTAATTACACTGCAGCAAAACACACTCTAATTAAAACGTATCTTGCAGTGTGCTTTTCAATAGTAATATAGTGTTACAGTCTTTCCCTCGGCAGAAGAGGAGAGCTCAGTTATCTCCCAGAGTCCTTGTCCAACACCTGGTACAGCTCCCTCCACACAGCTGCTGGAGAATGACTGGGGGAAGGGAACAGAAGGGAGAAAAATCATGGGGGAAACTGGCAGTTGCAATGCCTAAAAATGAATTTTAGGGCCTCTCTTTCTAAGTGTCACTAGATGAGCCAACATCCCCAATATGCATTGTTCTCCCCACGCACTGACCTTGCCCAGCCTGTGAAGGAGAGGGCAAGACAAGTCACCTCTCTAGATGCTGCTTGCTTGCCTGGAGCAGGAGGAAAATGAGGGCAGGTATGTGTTAGCCACTGTTCAGTGACAGCACGTACTTACGTATAAATAGCTATTAATATTTTCCATATTGACTTATATGTTTTTCTAGCTCTAATAAACACACCTAGAAGTTCTCTGCATATGAATGATGTCAGCTCCTGGCTGATTCTCCAAGGGAAACAAACCAAGCAATTAATAAATTATGGAGTAACAATATGCAATGTCAGAATAAACTATCTACAAACATTTCAGAAGGTTTAAAACCAAGGGAAAGGAGGAAAAAAAAACAGGTGCTGTCACAGTCTACTGAGTTTGCAGATCTTGCACAACCAAGATTACCAAAAATGAATCAGTATTCAGACCAAGTTTACAATAACTACACATAAGGTATTTCCCTTTTTAAAATGAGTCACCAAGGCCATTTTGGAGATATCTGCTGTTAAATTTCTGTGCTGTTTTTATAAGCAATCCCACATGAGTAGGAAAATAGGACATCAGGAGCCCTAACAACCACCTACAATCATCTTACAAGTGCCCATTTGAGCTATAGAAACACATTCTCTCTCAGTAACTTTTCAGTAATTTGTCTTTGCTTACACTGAAAAGATTTTCATTGTTTCTCCACTAGTCCTAGAACCGATTTAGATGATCATGCAACAACAGCCTCAATACAAACAGCAGCTTCAAGGCACATCGCTCAGATTTAGCAACATCTTCTAGAGCCCAACTTTAAACAAACAAAACCCCTGCAACAGACACATCACTCATTCTGCTATAATACCCCTATACCTAGTAACAGTTTCAGCCAGGGAAGATACTTCTGACACTTGGGAGCATTCAGGATAATTTCTCTTTCCTAAAGGAAAAAAAAAAAAAAAAAAAAAAGACGACAGATTTTCTTATTTTCCTGAGACATAGCCTTCCTGTCTCAATACGGACCATGCAGTGAATACCTTCTCCCAGCTGCTCCATAGGGCACTACAAGAACTGCACTGCAACATTTATATTTCAACCCTGCAGCTTATTCAAAATCCACAGTATTTTTAACCCCTTCCTCAGTACAAATCAAAGTTTAAAAAAGTAACCAAGAGGTCTCTTCCAGCAATGCAGTAGTTTCAACATGAGTATGCATGTTCCGGTGATCTTGAAGAAGCAGGAGCAATACAGCATTCATGTGGCTTTCCTTCAAAACTCACTTGCCTTATAGCACTGTTTAAAAAAAAAAAAACAAAAACAAAAAACCCAAGCAATCAAAAGTTTGGTTTCATGTGCCTGTTGTTCTTTGTGCCTTTATCATCCCTGATGATCTTTCATTTCCTGCCTCTGCTCAGGTTCCAAGAACAGTTGCCACTAAATTTAAGCAGCCAGACAAACACTACCAATGCCCAAAGTGACAGCTGTGATGAGAAGCTCATCGAGGCGACTGGCCACCAAGAACCTCTTTTATGAAGGCCCAGCTGGTCAAATCCACCACTGCAGCAGGGCTTCACCAGGGAGACCTTCCACCCAGGCTCCACTGAGCAAGTGCGCATCCTCTGCTTGACTTCTGCCCACTATTCCTTTGTGCTCTCTCACCCACTCTCTGCCCAAACTCTTCCTCCCCCCCCCCGACTCGGCACGTGCAGGTAGGGGAGAGAAGCCGTTATGCAGCCCCTGCAAGTCATGGATGATCACAGGGGGCAAAGTCCCTCTTCTCACATTGTATGTCACCGAGGTTATCTGACTCTCCACTGGGCAGCTGAGGATGCGGAGCTCCGGGTATCTAGGGAAGCACCTGGATTTGCATCCGTATCAGTTTTACAAGCCATAAAAATAGATGCTGAAAACACTGACATTTAAAATAGGGTGAAATTAAGCCTCGCCCTCCTCTATCCAAAAGCATGATTTCAGTAACAGTGAGCCCTCACTGCAGAGAGGCAACACCAGCAAGTGCTGAGGAGACGAGAAGGATGAACACCAGCTGACATCTTCTGCCTGCCGTGTCTTCTGGGGACTACTCTGAAAGTACAGATAATCCTTGCTTTTCAAAGCAAGTAGACTTCCAAGCAAGCATAGACAGGCCTAAAAACAAGACAATTATGCAGGCCAAGTGCATTGTTAGGTGGAACACCAAGAATTGTGTCTTATTATTTTATCAAACCTTCTTCTCCTTCCCTTCCTACAAAGGGAAGCAGATCTAAAATCTCCTCTGAGTCTGAGGTTTTACAGTATTGGAAATCTTGCATCTTCATCCGGTTTCAATAAAGTCTAGTTGTCTGAAAGTTGCTGTTCTTCCCAACATACTTTATTTTCAGAACGGAAGATGGGATGCAACACCTTGAAAGAAGTTTGCAAATCAAAGAGGGGTAAGACTTTGAGAGGGAGGGATTATAGCGTGAAAATGTATTTGTGCTTTAGCAAAAGCAAAAGCAAGCCTACACTCGAGAGCTGTGCCATCTGTTACCCAGCAACAGTCTTGGTCAGAAGATTAATTTGTCAACACAGACAGGATTTTTAACTTGTCCCACAGAACGGATCTTTGCTCTTGTGCTGTGCCTTCTGGGACAGGCATCCTGACCTGGGAAATGTTGCAAAATTTTACTTTAAGGGTAACAAGAGTCACTTTGCATTCAAAAATACACTTATAGTATATCTCATTAGATAAGAAAATGGGCTTGCTGCATCTTTTCCTACAAAGGTCTTAGAAAGAGCTTATCTTTATGCACGCAGCTGCTTTCATATCTCTCTCAAAAAACCCGCTCAAACTCATCTCTAGGAATAACACTAATTCTTCAAATTGCCAGCCAAGAAAAAGCTTGTTTAAATTTCAGCTAAAATGAGATAAGAGAGATAAGGATGCAAAGTCAGATGAGTGCACTTACAGGTTTACCAAAGTTAGAGCCAACTCTTGCTTTTCTCTTACAGACCTTTTCAGATTCAAAGCACTGGGCAGGTTGTAGCACACAGGAAAAAGATGTTGTAACTCAGAAAACAGAACGGCTTGTCAACATTTTCATTTAGAATGGACACTTCTATTTACAATATAAATAACCCTACTCCCCCAACACAGTAAAAGCAGGTTTTTTATACACCTACAAGGATGCACTTCTGTTAATTTTTATGAGTATCATTTTCCCAGGCTTTTCTTTACTCAGCTGTGCAGATTTCAAATGCCTTAAGGCATTTACAGCTTGGCTAATAAAGAAGAGAGTGCTTGTGAAATTTGATTGACTCAGGGCTTAGAATTAGTATCTGACAGATGCGTGCAAAAAGGTCAGTCAGAATTATCAGCAGTGGAGAAATTCCCAGCGATGGCTCTCACCTGGCTTTTCAGCAAGTTTTTTAGCAGGTAACAACACTGCAGATCCACTCCATCAAACAGACCTTGGAAAGGGAACCAGCTGTGCAGCTGCTGAAATGTGCCGGGCAGCGAAAGCTGGCTCTTCTCCACAGCATCCCTTCTATTCCCCACTTAGCCACCTCTCCAGCAAATCATTTCCATCTCTATCCCGCTAGGTGCGTTTCCCACCTTGTCCCCTCTCAGACCTCCCTAGGGTCTGACCACAAGCAATGAGGAACCCCGATACCCTGCAAAATCAAAGCAGCCATCGCCCCTGTTCCACTGTCCCACCTTTTTTTTTTTCCTGTCCCTAAAAACTTAACTGCACTATTCCTATGTAGTAGTAGTGAAATTTTGCTCGCTCTCAAAGAGCATTTCTCCACAGCCAGGAATTTCTGCTACCCAAACACCATCATCCCAAAAGCAGAATGTTTCTTGGCAATGCAGACTGTTAGCTATAGATCCAGAGCCACCTGCACCAGCCTCCGGCCAGCTGTGTAGGCCCACCTTTGAGACTGGCAGAGCTGTGGGCAGAGCCCTTCCCCTTTCGTTTGCTCTCAAACACTCCCCCGGTCACCTTGGCACAGAGGACGCTGTCCCAGCAAGAAAATGCAGACCAAGAAAAACTGCACTTGACTTCAGCCAGACATGGAGGATTCATTCCATTTGCCCACCCATACTGAGCAAACAGACTTTTTAATTAAATAATTAATTACTATTTGGAGGGGCAGGAAAATGTTAGGGATCAAATCTAAGGCAACAGAGGACAGTAATAGAGAGTAGGCACCTAGTCTTATGTCCATGTCTGGCTTAGTCCCAGTATAATTTAGAGCAAATCAAGGTGTGAGTATCTGAATGTTGCACTATTAGAGAGGTTTCTCCTTTTTTTCCTGTGTCATGGTTTAACCCCAGCCAGCAACTAAGCACCACGCAGCCACTTCCCCCTCCCCCCTCCTAGTGGGATGGGGAGGAGGGGGAAAAAAAAAAAAAAAAAAAAAGGTAAAGCTTGTGGGTTGAGATAAGAACAGTTTAATAACTAAAGTAAAATAAAATATACTACTACTACTACTACTAATATAATAATTGTAATGAAAAGGAATATAACAAAAAAAAGAGAAATAACACCCAAGAAAAGACAAGTGATGCACAATGCAATTGCTCACCACCTGCTGACCGATGCCAGAGCAGCGAGCCGCCCCTCCCAGCCAACTCCCCCCTGTTTATATACTGGGCATGATGTTCTACGGTATGGAATATCCCTTTGGCTAGTTCAGGTCAGCTGTCCTGGCTATGCTCCCTCCCAGCTTCTTGCACACCTGCTTGCTGGCAGAGCATGGGAAACTGAAAAATCCCTGGCTTAAGATAAGCGCTACTTAGCAACAACTAAAACATCAGTGAGTTATCAACATTATTCTCACACTAAATCCAAAACACAGCACTGTACCAGCTCCTAGGAAGAAAATTAACTCTATCCCAGCTGAAACCAGGACATCCTGCCACGATATTTCTAGGAATGATTTGTCTATATAATTATTTTAACATAGCAGACCATAAAAAGATGTTTTTATAAACATCTCCATATCTCTGTTCCTTCATTGGTTTTTTGTGTGTGTTTTTTTTTTTTTTTTTAAAAAGGTCTGCAGTTAGACCAGCCCAAACACTTAGGAACCAGTGTTTTGTGCAGGCAGCTGTAAACAGGTACTTTTCCAAAGGGAAAACACAAATTTCTTTTGATTGCTTAAAAAAAAAAAAAAAAAAAAAGAAAAAACAAGGAACAGAAGAACTGACAGATTAGATCAAATCAAAAGCCTTTCTCTGTTAGCGGTTGGTATTAGTATGCAGATACAATGATTTAGATCCCTTATAACAGATAGTTATAAAGTAATTCCCCAAAGGAACTTAGTATTTAGTTTATATTCCAGCTTTATATGCTGTTGCATTCCTGTGGATGCTCAAATTACTTGCAAAATACATTTTTAGCCTTGTTAGAAAGTAACCAAAGAAAACAAAGGCATAAACAGCCAAGTAGACAGAGAAGGCTAATCCTTTCCCTTTCCATAGCTTCTGATGAATAACATTAAAAAAATTTCTAGGGCAGATACTATAAGAACATCCATAGCCAGTAACAAACAGCAAACTTAAGATCACAATTTAATAGAAACTTCAACAGGTTTTGTCAGAAACTGTAGAGCTGCCATTTAATAGATCCTGGCAGCAGGAAAATGTAAAATAAATTTTTACAAAAAGCAAAGAAAGTAAACATTTCTAAGCAACAAGATCAAAGGGGCCACTACAAACGTATCGGTACAAATTTAAGACCTTTCAGCCTTTATGCACGCTTCACAGAACAGTTGCAACAAGCTGGGTTTAGCAACACTGTCGTAGCAACAGCAACACTTTACTTGAGAAGACAATTTTGTTCAAAGTCCGTTATCAGAGGTCTACATAAATATTTTTAAATAAAATTAAAACCATGAAATTCATCTAAGTAGGCAAGCTTACAACCATCTATTTCTTTTCTTGGAAAAGAGCTTTGCTGGGAGAAGCAGCTTCAACAGTGTTCCAGCTAAAAGGGTAGCTATAAGCAGAGACGCCTAGAAAATCCAACCGCTGTTCTGGCATGAAACACAGCCGTGCTGTTGAGCGTGCAGAGGCCTCGTTAACCCAAGAGTTCAGCAAAGGTCCTGATGAGCATGTATGTCCTGGCACTTTATGACTTTTGTCTATGTATCTATCACTCTCAAATACTTGTGGACAGAGGTCTCAAACATTGCTACCACCCACAGAGACACCCCAGAGTGTTGTCAGATGTCGAGAAAAAAACATTTTTTCTTTATTTTCTATTTTTCTTTTGGAAGTCTATTTTCTCCCATTGCTGTTTGAGAAGCTATTTTAATCTAAAAACATCAAATGGCTGTGGCTTTGCTGATGCTGCCCACTTCCACGTTTCAGCTGTTGACATTAGTGTTTTAAAAACACACCTTAGCTGAAATAGTGACTCAGTGAACTCATTTGCAACATTCCTTACCGAATCCAGCATAGTCTGATTTTCACCTTCTTCCTGTAGGAGTAAAAGTACAAAGCACACAGACAGCAATGATATTTGGAAAATAACAACCAATATTGGCTGCAATACACTGAGCTATCACTCTGCCCTTCAGTCTTTACTCTGTACAACAGGCCTGTACATGTATACCTTTCTATAGAGCAGGCAAAGCAAACAGAAAAACTAAAGATTTGCTGTAGAGGTTTCAGTGGCTTTTTCTAAAGCTTATCATCATGACAAAAGCATTTAAAATCAGTAGAAGATGATGAAAGGCTCTGTATGCCCCGGATGGTCCAGCACCTGTGTTCTGATGCACCTGCTGTGCCTCCCGGAAGGGTTAGTAAATCTGCATGTTAGCTGCTCACTTTTCAGCCCAAAGCCTTTGAACTCCAGCCAATTAGGAGTTGTTCTACTTCCTCTTCCTCTATTAATTCACTCAGGACATGTATTCGAAAGACTGATGCAACAGACAGGGCAAGAACCTGCATTCTCTAAATGCAGGGGTTACCGAGTATTTTTAGGAACCCCTTTTAATGCTAAAGCAAACAAGAATTTAATGCCACGCAGAACAAGCAACGAATAGTCAAAAGCTGCTGCTCTTTTTCTCCTCAGGCCCATAGTAACATCAATATATATTGGATGTAGTCATCTGGTCTTCCAACACAAGCAGATTGCTATAATGCAATGATTATAAGGCAGAACCTCTTACCCAGGTCCGTACTTTGGGATACATTTAAATGAAGCTGCCACTGATGAACGAGACTCCTGCGGACAGCAGAACCTCTAGCCTGCAACACCGACAAAAGCCTGTTTAATGCTGGCAAGTTTTCTCTAAGCTATCTCCAATAAATCCTCTCACCTTGTTCATTAATCAAGTGAAGTTCGCAGTTAAAGCCCAGTTTTGTCCCCAGAATTGCTCCTAATTGAATGGAAGCATATCATTTGGGGAAAGCATTACTAAAAGAAAACTCTAAAATAAGGTAAATAAATCCTGCAGAGTGCTCTATGTCAGGTTGCTGTGTTTATAGCCTGCACTCCAGAACAAGCCACAACACTGACCTAGAAAATGAATGGTCTGTGGTCACTCTATTCACTCCACCCCCAACATGCACCCAAATTCATACAGGAATTCTATGTAAAGTCCAATTTCAAATAACTTACTACAATTATTATGGGTTTGACATACTCATTGTTAATGCTTTACTACTCAGAGCAAGCAGTGGAACATACAAACTTCTCACATTCAAAGGACCTGAAAACTGTTTAGTTCTTAATCTTGGAATTTTAACACAGCATCACTGGCAAATTAAAGTTACTCCTTCCCTCTGTTATGTAAATGTGCATATGCAAAGAGATTTCCTACCAGGAAAATATTCTACCACTATGTTTTGATATTAAGAATCAAAGAATATCAAGTTTGTCTTATTTTCTAAAGCATTATGTATATGCAGTTTGTGCAGAAAAAAAAAACAGGTCGGGGGGAAGCCAACAGGTATTCTAACATGTTGCATCCAATTTCTCTTGGAAACAGCAAAGAAATTCATCCTTAAAACACTAACACAGAGGGACACCAACTAAACAATTTACTGGAAAGCTATTAATTGTAAAGTGAAAAAGTATATAAAATTAAATTAAAAATTACACTTAGCCCTTAAAAATTATGGATCCTGTTTCTCCCTTTTATCAACTTTGATCTGAAGAAGATGTAGAGTACATGTTGTATCAGCAGCTGCAAAAACTCCTTGCTCTGAAGGAATCTAAAGTGTCTTCACTGCACTTCTATCTTTGTAAACTGATTAGCAAGGCAGCTCCATGTTATATATCTCATTGATTAGCACTTTTGAATTTCCAAGTGACCTAATATTTTCCAGGTGAATTTTCTCAGTTAATCACAGGCAATTCAAAGCCTTACTAACTCTGCCAACAGAAAAAGAGGGGAAAACCCCCATCATCAACATCCCACTTCAGGTTAGGACTATCATGCAGAGTTATGGATGATCTGGATTTTTGTTTTGCTTCGGTAGTGTGGTTTCCTATAGCAACAAGACACATAATCATGCTGCATGTCTATATACCGAAGTCAGTTTCCACTAAGATTTAAGATTATTTAATTACACAGCTACCAGCCACTCACAGTCAGAAACAGTTAACAAGTGCTCAAAGATCCAATAGCCTACATTCCCTCTACTAGGATGCATAAAACATTAGTGCATTAGAGATGTTAATTTTAAATTAAATATGATTACAGAGAGGTTACTCAAAACTGACATCTAACATCTGCTCATTCCTGGCAGCAAGCCTGCCACTCCGTACCACCAAAACAACGGGGAGGAGCAATGCTGTTAAGGAGCAAGGGCGAGCTGTTCCACCTCAGTGTGTTTACCCAGTACCCTTCTAACAACAATTAATTTGTATGTAGAATAGTTTTAACATGTTATTCTGTGCATACAGACAAAAGCATCCCCAACCAAACAAAAAAATACTTTCCGCCTGTTTATCTCTAACAATGTGGAAAGACTGTCATCTTCCATAAAGGTCTTCAGTAGCTTTACCTCCAGAGCAAGCACTGGAGCATTGCAAATATTGCTGTTCAGAGCCTGTGCTCACTCACGAAGCCTGAATGCTGGCAAGGTAAGAGCACTGTGGGCACCATATTCAAAGACATGTTATTTAGTGCCTTTCTTGGAACAATCAAGTTATAACAAAGGTGTTTTCAGAAGCCTGGAAAAGATGTGCAATCTACAGTGAGAAACCACTGTTCTGTAGGAAAATGGCTTTATAAACTGCTTAATGTATACGCAGGTACCTCCTCTTCATCTTTGATGCACTTTTCAGTCGTTTTTCCTGCAGTCCTATTGCAAGCTCTTCCCAATCCAATCTGCCCTCAGCCAGGGACAGCACAGACTGTTCCAGGAGTCTATTATAGGAGTGTACCTTTCTTATCTCAGTAAAGGTACCAATTTTAACATCCATAAGAGCGAAAGAACCACGCTGACGTATTCTCTGCCATTTTACAGTGCAGCAATTTTCTTCCTGCTGGCAATGTAAGCGGGTGAGCTGGAAGTTAGACCAGGTGGTAATTCTGGTTCTGACTGACCGTGCAGACTTGGCAAAGTCATTCACGTCCACATTTTCAGACAGGGACTAACCTCAAAGTGTTTCACACTTGACGTGTTTAAGCCTGGCATCAAGCACCCAAAAGTTACCACAGACTTTAACCTCAGTCACATCTGCCTTCCAACTGAGCGCCCCAAATCTGTGTGCACATCATAAAATGTTGGGTTTTTCAGTCTCTAAACTTCAGCTTTACAGTTGAAATATAGCTGTAAGACTTTCAGCAGACCATAACTTGCCATAACCTATAATGCACATCCACTTCCACGTGAGGATGAGATTTAAGGACACCTGTCTCGTGGGTGTTGATCTAGCACAGAGTGAGTTGTAGCCGTCAGAACTGGAGATTTCCATATGGTCACTTACAGGTATTTGTAATACATTCATCACCTACAATGTTTATGTTTCATTAGAGCATGTAGAGCTCATGGGATGAAGAGATTCAGTTGAAAGCATACATTTGTGCATCATGTTTTTATATTGGTGAGACATAACAGTGCAATATCCTCCTTAAAGTTGTAGTGATGTCCTCTTCTAAAACCTTTTCTTTACTCTCAAAATGTGTGTACATGGAAAAAATACTAACCTCAGTGTTCCTCTAAGATATTTTAAGAGCTTTCTCCAGAAAACAAAATCAATCTGATTTTGTACTACAGATCATTACAGTTGTCCAGATTTACATCTCCATTAATGGATACCCTCCACTGATAATACTCCGTATATTCAGCTTTGCAGGAAAGTCTAATTGTTTTCTGCGTATGTGAGAAAGCATATGGAAAACAGACATGACAACATTCCTGGGTTTTTATGAGAAGTAATCAGCCACGTTCAGGTTTTTGGTAATAATATTACTCAAACTACAAATATTGATGTTCAAGATTTACTTTTTCAAAAGGATAAAGCAGATAAAGTACTCAATACATAGCTAACGGCTAGCTGGGGGGAACTGCAGGATGCAAAACAATGAAAGGTCTAGTCATAAATGCCTATCACAAACAAAATGTTGGTGAATTTAGAGGAGAAACCAGAGAGCAGAGGAGAAATGGCATACAGATCCACTGGTACCCCTCAGCATGGCTGAGAGTGACAGAGCACCACTAACAATATCTGAATTAATTTTTTTTTTTCCCTCCCCACATTTAGAATGCCATGAATAAAACTTACTTTTTTAGTTAAGGTTGAAAGCTCAACAGCCAACGGGTACACAAATTAATTTGTTCAGGTAGTGCCCAAATACGACATCCTATATATACGTAAATTAAAGTTCATGTAAACAACCACACACAAAAAAAAAAAAAAAAAATCAAACCATGTCTTTGCAGTAATAAAAACTGAATATAATCAAATATCTGATTTGATCAGCTAAACAACACATGAGGATAGCAAGAACTCTGATTGTTGTTAGTTTTTACCTTCCCACATTTTTATTGGAAAAAGAATTGCATAAGAAGTGTCACAATACATTAGTACTGTTTATATATTTCCAATACACATGCAGCCAAGACTGTAACCTTATTTAAACTGCCTCAACACCATTTCAGCTCAGGGATCTCACAAGCAACCAAACAAAGCACAGAAAGGCAGGGACACTTATTTCCACAAAAACGTACTAGTTTGGGGGAGGCAGAACAGAGAAACGCGTGAGTAACACTGCACATTAGAAAGGAGCCAAGCAGCACCCAAGCAGCAGAACTACTGCTCAATTCCCTGGTCTCTGCAGCACGCACTGGGATGTTATGTTGCAGGGTCCAGGTCTTCTGCACAAGTAAATAACCTACTGTTCTCACCAGAAAATACAACTCTGCCATCTAAACACAAGCCTAGATTCCAGGGAGAAGTTTTGTTAGTGCTGGCTGTCAAACAAGACAAACTCTCTGAATTCTTTGTTTGTTTAGCCCTGTATATATTTTGACACAGAGTATTTCCATACGTCACTGTTTACTGAACCTTTATATTGGTAATTGGATCATACGCAAAGGAGAAGAGGAAGAACCTTAGGTTTTTTGTTTGTTTTTGGTTTGGGTTTTTTTTGCTATCCTGGTCAGTTATTAAATATAGCTAGGCAATCAAAACAGCTACAGTACAGATCAGAAAACATGCCCCGAGATATTAAGGATGGAATGGACCAGTGAGGTTGATC
Source organism: Gymnogyps californianus (assembly GCF_018139145.2). Taxonomy (NCBI): domain Eukaryota; kingdom Metazoa; phylum Chordata; class Aves; order Accipitriformes; family Cathartidae; genus Gymnogyps; species Gymnogyps californianus. The sequence continues at coordinate 59,353,603 of NC_059474.1, read as the reverse complement.
CTATCTGATGTGCTGCACAACACTGCATGGCAATTTCTCCACAAAGCTCAGCCTAAGCTGAAACACCTTCCCCTCCCCTTCCTCCCCGCCCCCCCCCCAAGCATCTTTGCCTCAATTCAAGAGATTTTAATAGAGGGATGTTGTAGATTCTCCATAAATCAGAGATGACAATTATAAACTAGCATAGTCAAAAAAACCCAGGCGCTATGTTTCTCTTTAATGGGTTGAGCCCCATAATCTCCGTAGAGTTTAACCTGCTTAGATTAACAGCTGTCTAGCCTCAGAAATGTCTCTCCTTTGTAGGTAGCTGTAAACTACAAGAAGCTACTTAGATTGAAAGTCTTCAGTTTTTTGTTGTAGAATATTTTTTCCACTCTGGAAACAATTCTTGTAGCTTCTTTAAAGAAAACTCAAACTTTCCATTTTCCAGCATTCAGAATTCCAGACACACTAACATTATACGGGAGAATAATACTCCTACCTCACGGTTCCCTCCCCATACTCATCTGCCCAAAAATCTTTTGACTACAACCTCACGATGGGATTCAAATCCAGCCATCATAACCTCCATGCCCCTTTCAGAACAGCTGCTTTACAGAACGTACTCTGTCATTTACACTCTTTGTTTCCAGATGGAGGACCTTATTTTTTCTGTCCTGTATTTTTTTTTTTTTTAAACATATTCAAATGACATCACTGGGTGAAAGCAAGATACAGAAGAAAGTTTCCAATGCCTTCCAGCTTACTGGAAAACCTTGCACTTGTTACTGCACCTCAATTCCTCATATCTGGAAATAGAGGTATCTTAAGATAGAAATAATGACGCTTACCTTAACTTCTACCAGCCTTTACGTGTTATAAGGGATGAAAAGGAATCAACTTCAGCAAGCACTCAGAGTTACCCACCGCTGACCTCTTCACTAATCAGCAAAGCAACTGGTAAACCATATTGTTTAGGTAATCTGTACATTCTACCAATAATTGTATTTTGCTCTAGATGCTTAGGATATTCAAACATCAGCAAGTAAGAGCTCTTAAATAGCCACCCCAAACATGTGGCATCACTGCATTCACAGTTAATTTTGTGCTCTCACTTTATTGACACCTTATATATGAATTAAAGACAAGTACATTTTAGTAGGTATTACTAATCGGTATGTTGGTAGCTCAGGTAGGTCTTACTTGTTCCTACCTCTGGTTTGTCAAACTTTACGATTTAAAATGGATTACTGTACCTTTCACAGTGCCAGAGAGGCTCCTTGTACAAAAAGGAGAAAGACAGTTTTCAAGTGAATTCAAGAATATAAATTAAAGATGAACTGCAATAGAGACAACAGCAAAAAGTTTCATACAGCACAAGCATAATGAGTGCTTAAGGATTCCCTGCAATCAGAAGAAACTGCTTATTTTTTTTCTTCTTATGGTCAGGCTAGCCTGGCATCTCGTACCTCCGTTACATTACGCGTGACTACCTATTTCCTTACAAAATTGCATACCAGTCAGAACCCAGCCTTTGTCAAATGGTGAGTAGCTGAATTCCTTTCCTTTCTGTTTTGAAATCCCAAGCTGTCAACCACAGGCAATTTCCAAGGCAATCAGTAAAAAGTCTCTAGCATCATCATTTTTAAAAAAATCCTCACTTTTGTTTCATAATTAATGTCCTACAAGTAAGAGCAGAGCATTCACATGTAGGTGAAATGGAGTCAGAAGTTTCTAAGAAAATCATCTACTGTCTTTAAGAGCTTAGGGACTCAATTTTTTTTCCCAAGGAAAGGGAGGCAATGTCAAAAGCTAAGTGTTATCTCTAGAAGATTAAAGCAACAAATCAAGGAATACTTATTATCCAGACTTTCATGTTAACTGGCAAAGGTAAATGACAGGTCACTCTGTAGAGACTCATACTCCTATTCTGCCTACAGCCAAGATAAGCACCCCAAGCCCTGAGCTATGGGAAAGTGACATCAGAGGTACCATCATGACCTTCAACTAGCTATGTCATATATATATATCCTTCCTGTCCTTGGCCTAAATTAGAAAAGCCTGAAAACCAGGTGGATTGTGGTCAGCGAACTCCCCAGTTCATTTCAAAATTCTCTTCTGGTAAGGAACAGCAATATTTTTTTGGGTTGATCCAACTTGATCTATTTCTATTTTGCTGCCAGTGCTCATTATTTGCAGAACCTTGAAGTTTGCATTCCATCCTCACTATCTGGAATCACATCCTGAAGCCCACAGCAAGGAGACAATCCTGTGTGTTGTTTCAGGCCCACTAAGAATGAGGCAACCAGGGCAGAGCCGGCTGCACAGGGCTGCCGATCCTCGCCAGCCAGAAAGAGCAGCTGACTCCCAAGCAAGACTTCCTGAATTTCCAGTAGCTTTGTGTGGGAGTTTTTTAGATGAGAATAAAATTGAGCACTATCAAGAGAGGACTTGTAAGCAAGCTAAGAGCTTAGGAGTCTGGGGATGTGTTTTTATCCAGCTGAACATCTATTTTGGTAGTGATGGTAAGCAGCTCTCCCCCCACTCAGCCTCCCAGGTTTCCAAGGTGGTCTTCCAGCGCCTGCCACACCTGCAGAAGATCCTCACTTTTCTATCGTTCGTGTTACCTCCACAACGTATTGAACCATATAGCTTTTTCTTTGGTGTTGATAAATTGCACATTACACCGTATTTTCATTACACTTTCTGTAACTCCTGGACACATGGCACCCAGTTCTCAAAAACTAGCACAGTATTTATTCATACCAACCAGGAATACAAACACAGGCATTGAGACCACTTTCATGGAGCTCCCAAAGGGCTTTAGTAGTCTAAAGATAATTTTTTTTCTTCAAAGGAAGTCTCTTACACTCTTACCAGCATGCTGAACAGCTGCATATGGGGAGAGATCCATCACGTACCCCAGCACTCACCCAAATCCACCTGACCAAAGTCGTCAAAATAGTAACAAGTAAATTGACAAAAGGAAGAAAATAATCTAAACATAGAATTACAAAGATTTCCATTTGCCATCTGTTCTGTTTCTCCAGCACGCTGCTGCACTGAGCAAAAGATTGTCCTCCTCGCTGTTTATGAGATTAAAAACAAACAAAAAAACCTCTGGCTAATGAAGTTTTCTTCATTTCATAAAATCAACAACACAATTGTACCTCCATGTAAAGAGACACTGGAAGATAGGCTCGAACCCATGGTTTTAAGGGCACAGAACTGCCTGTGCCTAGCCAGAAAAGAGCCTTTGAAGCATGCACACATGCTGAGACATTGCTCTTCCTCCTGTCCCAGCCACCCACCACCTGAGACCACAGAATTTTGAACCCCCTCCAGTAGTATTTCTTAAGATGAATTATTCACTTTTTCCACTCATTGCGCAGGGTCATAAGGAAGCAACGCTTCTGTAAGAGAGTTGTCCTTACTCTTAGAGCTCCTGAACCTGCTAGCTAATTTCAATTCAGTCTTGAGAGATGGTAGAGGTCTCAAGGTTATGATGTTCTTGCATGTTGCATGGAAAAACTGGAGGCTGGATGGAAGAGAGAGATGCAAATTAACACCCCCAGGGAGGAAAAGGCAATGGCTTACCCACTCCCAGAGGCAGGCATGCAGACAGCCCTTGCATTACCAGCCAGGGACCCACCGACACTTCCCATTCCCAGCCCAACATGGCAAGTCCTGTGAGCAAGGACAAGGATGACCAGGGAAATATTTGTCAGACATCTGCTGAAAAACAGGCTCATTAGGTCTATGAGCTGTCTAACTATGACAGCTTGTCCTATGCAACCTATAATCACATCACTACAGGCTACCTAAATATAAACATCAAGAAAGGCTGTTAGGGGATCTTTAACTCGGCATCAGTTTTGCACATACCTCAAACTTACACAGAATAGAGAGTTCCCACAAGGCAACAATTTCCTGGTGTTCCAGAGCAATTCAACCCAAAACAAAGCAGATACTTCAGAGAAAGTGTGATAATCAACAACCTCTCCCATACTAATTTTAATAAGAAAGATCCCACTTCCTCATATTCCAAAGAGTGAATCCAAAACACTTGTAGGTTTAACAAAACATTCTGCAAAACCTAGTAGACAGAGGAGGGAAGGGGGTTGCTGGGGCTATAAAAAGGCTCAAGCTTTCACAGCATGTTGCAGGCCTCAAGGTACAAAATCAATGTACGTTAGCTGTAAAGCTGTTTAACAGCAATGACGTTTGTATTTTCTGTACTGTTTAATTCTATCAGAGGGGACCTCAGCAGGGCAGGCATGATCGACATCACACCACCAAGCTATAACACCACAGACTTGCTGCTTTTCTCTCTACAACTCCTTACGTACCTTAATCTTGCATCCTGTGCCAGTGCCACCATTCCTGTGATGACACTTCCCTCTGACTCTCAATTTGTATTTTAATAATCCCTAAGATCTCACCTATATTTTGCTATTACCACCTCAATTTTACAGGTATTAGGTACAGTCTGCGTTTTCTCTAAGAGTGCCTGAGATGACAACAAAAATAAACTGCAAATTAAGGGTTTAGTTTCTTTGTTTCTAGACTTAACGTTCAACTATTAAGAGCAATCCAGGGTGGGCAGACCCTCCATAATAAGGATAAACAACCTTTCTGCTGAAGCTCTGCAGGGCAGGAAGGAGGAGGAAAAGGCAGGCTTCAAGGAATCTGTTGGGAGCACTGCTCTCAATCTCCAATACTCCTGCAACTGCCTCAGCTAGCCTGGAGATGCTCACAAACATATTTCCTTGGCTGAGCATTCAGAAACATCAGGACAATTTCACGATCATCTTAAGGAGATACGGAGTGCACGTCACAGCAAAATGGCTTGTCCCAGCTTCATCACTACAACCAGCTGATCAACCAGAACAGGAAACTCAGCCAACTGAAAACCAGCAGACAGACCGAGAGAGAGACTCAGAAAGAGAGAGTGAAAGGATAGAGTAGGGCGAGGAGAGGCAGGAGAGATTTCAAGTAGACTCAGCCTGTAATCTGAGCACAAAAGAACAGGCAGGAAAAAAATAACCAAGGAAGGAGTGTCTTAGCCTAAATTAATCTTGAAGAAGTTGCCTACAGGAACCTGGGTATCTTCAACTGGATCAGAAAAATACCAAAATAAACAAACAAAAAAAACCAAGGAGGAAGTCCGTTGTCCTCTGAACAAAAAAAACCACCCAAAAAACCCCAATCTGTCTCCTAAAAGGAGAGTCACAAGAACAGCTGAATTTTGCTGTAGTGGTAACTATGCTGTATTCTAAATATATTATATTGAAAGCATTGACTTTTATCTGAAGCACTGATGCATAGAGCAATTTAGTGGTAACTAGCAGTGTAACAGCAAAGCTGTGGAACAGGAGCTCACCTAATGAGGGACTGAGATGGCCACACAGCTCATGCAGACAGTGCAAGAAAGCCAGGGAATGGCAAGGTACGGAGTTTGTGCTCCGAGCTCTGCTTCACCCTTCTCTGCCTGAAATCTTCCTCTGCCACTGGAATTGCATGTACCCTGTAAAAGATGTTCTCAATGACAATAACCCTGCCTGGTGACTTTGGGTAGGTCACCAGCTGAACAGCTACCAGTTCCCCGAACACTCAGGCCAAATATCAAACCAGCCCAAATGAAGGTTTGCAGACATGGATTCAGAGGGCTGGGACATGCACAAATACAGAAACTTCAGCAATATCCCAGAGCAGCAGAGCCGACCACAATCTGCATGCTGCAGGGAATGCCAACTATGTGTTGCTTTCTCACCTGACACATCTGCTTCCTCAGGAGCTGGGCTTTCTTCCCAGCGTATCTGCCCCTTGCTTCTTGTTGTGGTTTAACCCCAGCCAGCAGCTAAGCACCACGCAGCCACTTCCCCCTCCCCCCTCCTAGTGGGGTGGGGAGGAGGAGGAAAAAAAAAGTAAAACTCGTGGGTTGAGATATGAACAGTTTAATAACTAAAGTAAAATAAAATATAATAGTAACAATAATAATAAAAATATAATAATAATAGTAATGAAAAGGAATATAACAAAAAAAAAGAGAAATAACACCCAAGAAAAGACAAGTGATGCACAATGCAGTTGCTCACCACCTGCTGACCGATGCCAGAGCAGCGAGCCGCCCCTCCTGGCCAACTCCCCCCAGGTTATATGCTGAGCATAACGTTCCATGGTATGGAATACCCCTTTGGCTAGTTCGGGTCAGCTGCCCCGGCTATGCTCCCTCCCAGCTTCTTGCACACCTGCCTGCTGGCAGAGCATGGGAAACTGAAAAATCCCTGGCTTAAGATAAGCGCTACTTAGCAACAACTAAAACATCAGTGAGTTATCAACAGTATTCTCACACTAAATTCAAAACACAGCACTGTACCAGCTCCTAGGAAGAAAATTAATTCTATCCCAGCCAAAACCAGGACACTTATCTCATCTTTATGGTTTTCATTTGAAGCTATGGAAAAAAAGAACAGCATGGAAAGAGCAGACAAAGGAAATTAAAACTACTGCAATGGAACAAGAAAAGCAGTCAGCAGCTATTTTTGAGGCGGATACTGCATAGTGGCAGACAAAGACACAATATCTTTGTCCCTCCTGCACAGAAGGGTGATGTTCTGTTTGCAGCTTTGGCGTATTTCTCTAAGTTGCCCTCTTTTTCAGTCTGCACTTGCTTTCATAATATACCCTCACTTGGATCCCAGATGAGACCATTTCCACATGCCATTCCTATTATCCTTAGAGCATGAAAGGAAGACCTTCCACATGGAGCCAGGCAGAGTACAATAGCACCATTTCCTTTCATTTCCTTCATCTGAAAAGTAGACCTATGTTTAAGAAATCAGACGGGAAATAGCTGACCTCAACTGCTGCATTTCTACTTGCTGGTACTTAACCAACACTACTATTAATATGACAGTCTCTTTTTGAAAACTTTAAAACAATAAGATTCAACCATTTGCCTGCAGACAATGTGGTCAGGCAGTTAAGCTGTATAAATCCATCCATCACTGTGAATTTTTTTACAACACGTGCAGTAAGTCATTCATCTATTTCCTCTTACTGTGTATTTTTTTACAACACATGTAGTAAGTCATTCATCTATTTCCTCTTTCTTTCTTCCTTTGCAAGGAAAAATAGTCAAAACCCACTAAAAACAATAGCCAGATGACAAGTTTGGACATTTCAAAATCCTTAAAAAAACCCACCACAAATGAGCAAGAATTTTTATTTATGCGTTTCTCAGAAATGATACAAAACGCAAACGGTGCTGAAATTTCTGAAGTGAAACACTTCGGCCCAGAAGCTGCCTGCTTCTTTTGCTATTTCTTTATATTATCAGGCGGGTTGTTTTGACAGCTTCACTTCAAAGCTGACTGTAAATCTGTGAATATTTCACAGATGATTGAACTGGCACAACTACTGACAATATCCATCGGCTTGGAGCGTGAAGATTTAGCCAGGCTGCAGTAGCCAATAACATACCTATATATGAATCAAAGTGCTGAAAACCTGTATTTACTTTGCACTGTGTAATTCATTGGGATTTTATAAAGTAGTTGTTAACTATCTGACTAAATTAAAAATGTGCTTCATGAGTACCCTTCACGGTACAGCTGCATTTAAACAATAACAAAACAGCGCAAATCTAGGAAAGAACAAGAGCTTTCTGAAATTTAAACTGGCAACAACAGCAAAAATTTTTATAGGGCTGCAAGATTCCTAGGTCTCCGTGGGGTGCTGCTTCTTTACACCAAACTGTTAGCTTTAGTCCACATTTCTGTTTAGCCCCTATTGCGGAAAGAAAGTCATACTCCTGTCTCACTACAGCCAATGCCTGAGAAGAAGCTGCTCTGATAAGTCCTGCACTTTCAGCCTGTGACAGTCAGGAGCTGACTAACACCTGCCAAGAAAGGAGAACAGGGTGCCCCGAGACAGCCCTTTGCAGCTCCTCACTTCACGTTCTCTGAAGGATGCCTCCACTTCAACTACCACTACGTGGTAATCACAGTTGGCATCCTAAATACGAAACAGAATGAACGCTTGGCATCTTAATCCTTTCCAGTGTTTTATTTTCAACTGCTTGGTGTTCAGGCACAGATAGTAAAGAGCACCTCAACCCAGAACGTAACAGCTGTCAGTATTTGCTGCTCAACAACAAAGCAATGAGCCTGCCAAAGGATTTTTTTGAAAAAATTGCTTTGGAAAAGAGGGGAAGGTTGGAGGCAGGAAACATGTTCTTATCTTTTAGAGCACTTACAGCTAATTTGATCGTAAATCTCTTCTTCACACTATAAATGAGCACCTCTGTCTCTGATCCTCAGACAACTGCTGCAGGCAGGGAAGTACAATTACTTCTTTATCCACACTGAAAAAACACCACAGTTTAAGTGACTTGCCAAAGGCAACACACAAAGCTTATGGTGGAGCAAAGAACAAAAACTGTGTATCAAAGTATTGTCTCTGCATCACATATGAAAGAGTACTGTGTGCTTCCCTCTTCTAGGACTCAGCAGAAAAAAACCCTACCAAGATAAACATTACATTTTAAACTGTCCACCTACAACTTTTTAATTTTAAATCTATAATGTCTAAATCCTACTTTTTTACAAGTGCATATTTTTGTTGATTTAACTATTTTTTGATCAAAGGACCTTGGTTTTTTTGGGGTGCTGTCCCATCTGCTGCCTGTATTTTGGGGGCATAGCAGATCAGGTGCCAAGAAGAAAGAACCACACTGAAACTGACCTCAGGCCCTACGAAAGGCCTTCATGGTCTAGACAAGAGCCCAGCTAGCTCAACGTCCCCCCACCCAGATGTGGGCGGGCAGATCCTTTAGGCATGCCCAGGGAGGAATGAGAACAGGGCAAGAATGTTTTCATTCCCTTCCACAGCACATTTTACATGTCTCCTCTTTGAAAGAGCAAAATACAACTGCATTTAACGTGGGTTTCACAAAGTACGGCAGCTTGACATCCTTGTCACGGTCTTATTCTGCTTTGTCTCACAACTATCACTGCAAAGATCACATGTATTAAAGACACTCAGCAACTTGGTTTTAGGAGATCCAATTTCATAGCCTTCAGCTATTTTGCTAAACATAGAAAATAGCTTCAACAAGTGGAAGCAATAAGTGCAGCACACAGCGGCTGTACAGCAGCCAACTCTACTTCAGACTCTGGCCCACTTCAGGTAGACTTCGGTCATGCCTGCATACTTCAGTGACCGTGAGTAGCGGAAAATGCAACCGCTACATTCTCAAAGGAGAATCCCAAGGATGAGCAGCAAAGGTCTAAGAACAAGTCCCTGGCAAAGGAGGAGGAGTTGTTACCACTTAGCTTCAGCCTGACCATCAGATGGCGAGGCAGGTCTGAGAAAGTCTCTCTGTGCCTGTTCACTCAGCTCCTGCTCAGATTTTGGCTAACACGCAGCCCATCCCAAGGCCTGATGTATGCTGGGAGCAACACCATTAGTTCAAAGCGAGAGCAATGCATCGCCAGGACACAATGGGCACGAAGGGCTAAAGGTCATTAGTCAGCTGTTATCACCTGCAGCTTACTGTCTCCTGCAGCCATCATCCTTGCATTTCGATTGTCTGGCATTTTTTTCAGAATCCACTACCCTATGGAAATGGTATAGACGCAACTTCCTCAGCTTACCCAAAAAGCTTTTGAAGCAGATCCAGCAGCAGCCAGATTGCTGAGGCTTTCGTGCTTCCCAGTGTGACACAGGGACACCCGCACCATGTGGGAGGAGGAAGGATGAGCACTCTCACCATCAGCGAGGTAACTGCTTTGCTCGCAAGTGCACAAGTTACGAATCAGAGAACTTGGGAGTCAGAACCCTCATGAATGAAGTGATGAATTAGTGAATTCACATGTTAGACTAGTCTGTACAAAGGGGATTGAGCTTGTTTGACATGTTTGTTTTCTTTCCTAATGAGCTCATTAAATAAAGTTTAATTTACAGAGTACATTGTCCTGCAAATTTGAGAGATCCAAAAGGACTGTGACACTCTCCTCCCCTCAACCTGGTGTTCAAGGCTGAAAAGAGAGTGAGGAGTTTGTCAGGTTTATAAATCGACATTTGTCTGTAGGACTCAAGACAGCATAGTTAACTCTTGTTGTGTTGCATGTCCTTCACACTAGATTCAAACAACGCTGGCAGCTAACATGACTAATGTCACAGGATGAAACCAGACTCAATACATACATCTAATCACCCTAAAAGGACAGGAATTTTCTTACTACATATTTATTAGATTTCTGTCTAGTGTAGCTCTGTGTATGTCAAGTAATGAATTCCTGTCCTCTCCTGAAGGAGGGTATTTAATAGCTCAGACCGTTTCACACATAGAATACTCAAAGTTTCCATCTCAACCTTATCCCCGACTATACACATAGTTCAGGTTTTTTTCTGTGCTTGAACCTCTCATGCTTATTAGATTTATGAACCCCTGTAGTCACTGCTTAGGCAAGTTAAGCATATTTAATTCTTAACTTTTTCCTCATAAATGAATTTCTACAGCTTCTACCCATTTACACTGCTTTTGAGTTCCCTCCAATGATCAATATCTTTACAGCAATAGGAACACTGAAGTCTAATATAATATTTCAGGTACTGTCGTACTAGCACTCTTATTCTCATCCCCTGAAACCATTCTTCCCACACACGCAACACAAAATTACACTGGTCTTTCCTACCACCCTAGCATATTCACATGGTTTCTTCATCATTACAACCTTTTTTCAGGAGTGCCAAAATTCAGTGGGTTTCCTCCCAGGGAGATGGGGAGGAGCACGACAAAGGTATTACATTTGCTCTTTTCCTTTTGTCTAGCAATTTTTTGTCTAGCACTGAGATAGTGCCTAGTAAAATGGAATATCAAGCGACTTCAAGTTTACTTTATTACAACAAAAATTACAAAATAAGTACTATGTCCATCCGTCTAAAGCCTGTCACTTTTGCGTTGCCCTTCAGATGCCTTTCAGATTCTCTCTCAACATCTATGCCATTGGATTTCATTGGGACACAGGAGGAATTTATAGTTATTCATCTCTTTTATCAAATGGCTCTATTTTTTCAGCACCAGTGAGACAGCAAGGCCTGGAAAAAAATACACCAGCCACTTCAGAACTTCATCTTGCATTCTGCACGTGCAAAACATAAGGTACATGTCAGCACGATCTCTCTATTCAGTAGCAGCAGCTGCAGGGTGATGTTAGCAGCTGTGTTAAGACACAGCAGGCATTGCCATACTGCCACTGCTCTTCCCCTTCCATGTAACACAGATTCTGGACCTCTGCAGGAACATTGGGTATTTCAGTCCAGAGGGAGAAAACAGGGTGAGCATGAAGGGGGCTGTGAAGGAGGACAACACCAAATCAAGCCAGCAAACTCATGACCATGTCTGCAAAAGTGATTTACGATAAGGAGAGAGGCCTTGCATAATCGCTGCACCCATTGATACAACACTAACACAAATGACCATCGGGACTGCAGGGGCTTGAAAACTCCTTCCTTTACAAACAGCAGGCTAAAGAGAGATAAGATTGCTACTGAACTTGCAGCTGATAAATAGCAAAATCCAACCCCATCAAACCACTAAATTCATGTCCACTTTAACAGCCACCGTATTACAGCCAGCACCTGTCCTGATACTCGCAGAAGTGAACTCAGAGGCAGAATACTCCCTCACGCTGTGCTACAGTAACTCTACAGCTCAAGCAGAAACGTTGTTTTCCAGTAACTCTCAACAAATACTCAATATATTCTAGTTTCCTTTTTCAAAGGAACCAGACATTAATTGTCCTTGCTCAAGAAGCAGGACCCTTTGAAGCCATTTCCCCAGAGAACTATGATCTATGCATGGTTTATTACCTTATTATACCGATGGCTGAAGAAAAATGAGACTCTAAGAGCAGTCTGCTTCTGGTAAATATTTAACTACTAGAATCATGCCAACATACTTCTCAGCTTGATTCTCCTTAACTTGATTTCAGCATCATGCTTTCAACCTCCCCTATGGTCTGAAGCTGATAGCGTATCATATTTAGCAACAAAAGTGTACTCCTTCTCCGGGATGTGAATGGATCCTACTAATAGATTACGACAGCATTTAACCTGAAATGAACTTCAGTCACTGCTCTTACCCATTCAGATAAGGAATCGTCGGAATGTTTGTTCTACACTTGTTGCTTTATGAGCTTCAGCTTCACAAATTAGAAAAACTTGCTCTTTTCCCAACTATTAGCAGAGGGGGAGAACGATTCTTAGTCTCTAAAATTATTTGGAGGAGACAGAGGGGTGGCATTTCACAGCTATGGATCAACTGTTCTCCAGCTGGGTATAGACCAGGGCAGGCAAAGGCAGATATGGAAAAAGTCATCAGCCAATTCCAGGCCCCAGCAGCTACAGCGAAAGGTCAGTAGCAAGCATAGAGCAGCCCCAATTTATTGCACACCTCTGAGGATGCAACATGAGTCCTGGCCACTGTCTGTTCCAGACAGAGTGAGTGCCCACAGCTCCACACAACAAGGACTACAGCACCTAGGCATCTCCTTCCCTGGGGACTTTGAAGGAGGGAGTGGCTGGAGTTACAACTATCCCTTCTCCCTCTTCTTTTCCTCTTTCCTTATGTCTTGAGCCTGTTAAAATTATACTTACAGTATCCAGCATGTTCGGATCTCCCTAGGAAAAAGGGTCAACTGAATCCACGAAAGCCCTGCTCCTGTCAGCATTCAAAACTGAAAGGGGATCACTGGAGCAGACCGCAGAAAAGAACAGGCACTACCTAAAAATCCCAAGAGCTGGAGTTACAGGGTCCCATTCTGTAAATCTATTTGCTAAGAAAACCAAGTACATTCATATTCATTAAAATGCTACAAAGGCATCAAATCCAAAGGGCCAATCTGAAGTGCAGTTCTGGACACACCTGTGGGCCTAAGCAACATTGCAATTTCTTTTTATGTCTTTTAGGTGCCACTGCAAAGATAGGACAAAGCAGCTTTCCTTCATATCTCTGATTTGCAGCAAAACCCTCTAGGTTAGACCATTTTCAGCAGAAGAAATGTTTTTTAATGAGAATTTAAAACATCACTTATTTCCCTAACTCCAGCTCAACTGTCACCAGCATCATTAGAAGAGTAATGCCAGGACTGCACTCCCAAATATACCTTCAGATTCATAGCAAGCAGCAGATTTCATTATTACACCAGCTGTTTCACTTCTGTATTCCACTAAGAATGCAGGACTCACTCTGCAGCCATTTTATTAGCATAAGTTAAATTTCCTTCAGCATTAGTAGCAACAAAACAGATGATTATGTTGTATTTGGCAGTGGGCGAGAAAAAACAGCTTCCAGTTTGGCCTCTGTCCTTTCTACAAAGGAGAGATCAGCATCCCATGGTGCTGGTGCAAAAAGATGCACTATGGCTAATGCTGAAGACCATGCTGGCAGGCTGGCACAGGGCCGGCATCCCAATGTGTTGAGAGTCATAAGCTCCCAGCTCCTGACTCCCACAGAGCTCTACACTGAACAGAAACTGAGAGTCGCTGCCTCCCTTAGAGGCAAGATATCACCAATTAACCGGCTGACAGCATCTCGCTTCTTTGAGAGACAGCACCTCTGGCTTCCACTGAGTACCTATCAGCATGCTTAACCTCTGCTTTAGCAAAGAAAAAGACAATTTGACATGTTATTCTTGACAAGCTGCTCACCTTGATTCACAGCATCACTGGATAGATGTGATTAGTGTCCAGCTGGCTCAACACTGGATTTAGCTCTTGCCTCACTATAATTAAGATCTTAAAGATGGAGTTATATATTTTTAAAATGTTTTCACATTAGCTCTGCTAAGGCATTGTCAACATTAGAAAGAGCTTATTGATATAGCTATCATCAGGAAACATCTCGACAGAGACACAGGATAAGTATCTGTGGGAGTCCTTTAGCTACTACTACTGGCTCTGAAGTATCTAATAAAAAAAAAAAAAATCCACTCAACTTTTCTTCCCCATTAATTATCAAAGCTATTGGCCGCAATATAGAAAATGATCAATCAATAGCAAAATCTAGTGGCAATTACATAGCTAGATATTGAGACTTCCCTGTATGTTTATCAGAGCATCACCCCTCATATTCTTTCATATTTCTTATTATTTAAAATAACCTATCCTAAATTAAATGTGTAAGTATATTAATATTATGATAGCATGCTATTCTAAGTATTTTAAGCTTAGAACTTTCAAAGTAAACAGAAAACAGCTGACTAGTAACTGCTGTAAGTTAAACTCAAAAACTGTGTTATAAGTATTATGTCTCCTGTTTGTCAAAGTGTCCACAAAAAAGATCTGTAGTACAGTTATACCAACAGGACCTCTCAGTATAGAAACATCTCATATACTCAAAACAGGTAAATAATTACACTGATTCTTTTTCCTTCAAAGATCTTAAACTAGGATTAACACCAGTTCCTTGGCTTTCACCAACTCTAGGACTTTGGCTGGAAAAATCCGTCTGTTACAGGTTTCAAAAGGCAGAATTCCTACTGCAGATGGAGCTACACCAGCAAAAGCAGTGCTTTGACTGGTACATCTTTCTTAATTCGAGCAGAGTTTGTAAATTCTACTAGCAAAACAATGTCTGCTCAAGCTATTTTGTGTTAAATCATGCTAGTACAGATTAACTGATTCTTTCGTTATGTAGGAGAGGCTGAACACTAAAATTGAAAGTATTTTTAGTTTTTTGAATTAAGGAATGGAGTTTAGTATGGCTTGAAGGTTTGCTTGACATAACTAGGCCGCTCTTAAGCATAAGTATGAGTTAGCAAATAGTGTGAATTCTTATCCTTAAAAGAAAAGGAGGGATAGCGATACCAGACCAGAGTTGCAAAAGAATTTAGATATAGATTAACCAAGTATGCAGAAGTTATGCCATTTCTACACCTGCATCCTTGAAGAATATCAGAAACTGGTGAGAACAGACAAAGAAAGGCAAAAGCTGTGACAAACTGCATACCAAGGACAAGGAGGCCTACATACCAAAGATTAGCAAATCTGCATACTGAAACAATACGTGCTAAAAGGGCAAGATGTTCCTCAGTATCGGTATTGTACCCCCTGGCTCTGCTGACTGAATTACAAAATGAGCCAAACCTGGAGAAGTCCTTCGTAACTAGAGGAAAGGTAAAAGCGGCAGAGGGAAGCACGACCACTGACTCAATTCAAGACCCAACAAACTTGCCGCCCCCCCCCCCCCCCCCCCCCGTAAGGAGCATGCGTGCTAATCTACATCGCAAGTGGAGTTAATTTAAATACAACTGACCAGTAATGAATGAAATGTTCATCACTAGCCAATGAGTATAAACTTAGGCGGGTTTTTACTAATTGTTACTAATTAGATAACTGGAGATAAACCTTGTTATCTAGGGAATGTTTGATAAAATTGCTATATAAGCTGACTGAAATTTTACCTCAGCAGAGATGCAATTTTGTAGGATGGACCCTATGCTCTCCCCACTAGCGAAAATAAAGGTGCTTTGGCTTACAGTCCGTCTGTGAGTCGGTTCCTTTGAATCATTTTGAATGAGATCAAAAAATACTTTGACAGAAAATACCTGAAACATTATCAAGGCAATAATCAGACTTCCTTTGTTTGGAAAAATCAATTTGATGCTGAAACCCATTCCCTTCTGAAACAACACCCTTTACATTCAGTCAAGTCAATCTTTAACTTAGGTCAATATTGCTGACCAAGTTAAAACAACAAATTAAAAAAGTCCAATCCCAGACAGCAAAACATATCCATCAGCTACTTGCAGATGTGCACACGCTCCAAATCCTTGTGCTATTTTTTTTTCAGATCTTCTATAATTGCTTGTCTACAGGATAGGAATCTCAGTTTTTATAAAAGAATGTATTATCCTCTTGACTATGAAAGAGCTTGAAAAAAAACCACTATTCAAATCCATCTCAAAGGCTCAAATCCCAGTGCAAGGCAAGCACACAGAACCATAATATTTTGTTTAGAAAATAAGTGCCTAACATTTCTGAGAATTTATGATATAAAAAAAAAAATACACACACACACACAAAATATTCAAGGACTGCTTGCTGTCAAGTGACTGAAGTGGACACAGAGGACATTAATTGCTAAAAACACAGAGGGAAAAAGTCTTCTGTACCCTATAATGTACTTTGGTTAAGGAATTTTTTTGTTTTGTGTTACCTTGTGAATTTAACACAGATAAAAAGCTGCATCCTGAAGCAAGAGCCTGAAACAAGCTCTGGCACCACTGCTCTCTTCCCGACCTGGTGAGAAGGTGCACACTAGATGCACACCACAAAATATAGAAGGGCTTTCTGGTCCAGGTGCACCAACACACTGAGCAGCTACGTGCTGCTTCCAGGATCCCAGCTAGTCTCTCCATATGGACAGTGTTTTCTGGATATAGCAGCCCACTCAGAATGAGCCGCAGTGACAAGCATAATCATGCCCACAGAGCCCAATCTGCATCCAAGACCATCTGCAATATGAAATGCAGATACCCAGGACTATCAACTCACCATCCTCCTTACTGAAATGGAGAAAATGGGATCGGCCATGCTCTCAGACTGTCTGTTGCTTTGTTGTGAGGAAGAAAGACAGTGGGAGTTGAGCTGAGTTCCCGACAAACACACAGTAAAAGAATTCTTGTAAATCTTTCTCACATTATAAAACTTGCATCTTCTTGAGAAAACTGCAGTTTGGAGAAGCTGCAGTAGCTTATAACAAACACCTTCAGGACTCAATAAGAGTTTTCCTGGAGTGCAAAATAGTGTCTGAATTTTTTCAGTGATGGCTTACTAAAAGTCTAGCAAATGAGAAAAAATACCCAATTAACAAGTGCGCAATAGAGACTCAATCATGTTTGCAACGCTTCATCCTGAAGAAAGCACAAGGGAAAATACAGTCACAATCTCTTCGACACCACCATATTTTGCTGCAATATGCTTTTTCAGTGTGCCAGTTCCAAGAGTGAGGATTTGATATGGCTTAATAAACGTACTGAAAAACCTCCTTCCTCACTTGTTTTGTGGCTACACAGAGTATATAGACTGATCAGTCTCTGTAGGTTGTTTCTCCCATATCTTTATTTTCTTTCACTCTCAGAATAACATGATTGAAGTTCAGTTAAAAACCTACCATCTGCCATATCTACCTGTTGCAGCTGAAGTCTCTGAAGCAACACGCAAACTACGCAAATTTAAACAGAGGTATTAATTAACACTATTAAACGAAAAGGGATAGCCTGAATAGTTCTGCACCAATGAGGGTATATAAATACCACAGAGTGCATGTTACACCAGGCAGTGCATGCTACAATGAACCACTAACAATGTAGACAAACTACCCACTAAATATTGATAATTTGGGCTAAACACAAGAGTCCAACAATTCTGTGCTTTCACCATTGCCTTTAAATAAACGTTGTTGTTCAACATTTCCCTCCCTCTGAATATGTGCTGTTGGGGTTCAACTGTATTTTCCTGAACTCAGACATCGGATTTTTCTGCTTTCATCAGTAGGGGGGACAGGGACAGAGCATGAAAGCAGGGAACAAAACAAAACAAGTTCCTCCAACTACAGCTTCCCCCTGAGGTGGATCCCCCAAGAACGCTGAAAACCACACCACAACCCAATACTGGCTGAGAAAGCAGCACTACAGCAGCGTGACCCCCACCACTCTGCAGGGCTTTGGGCTGCACTGTACCGTGACCTCTCGAGTGAAAGAGTAGTGAGGCACCTGGAGCAGCAGCTAGAGACAGACGGAGGGCCAACTGCATTGGGCTGGGCTCCGTGTGGTGTCAGCAACCCTAAGAGATATAAACTGAGGGTTTTTTTCCATTTTAAATGACGCACACCAGTGAATTTCTAACAGCAGCAAGGGAGCCCCTCTGACACCAGCAACCACCTGATTTAAATATAATGTGTGACCTGCCATCCCAGTTTTGAGTTTGGCTACAAATGAAATAAAAAAGCAGCAGAGAAGATGATTCCCCAGTCAGCTCCAAGCCTAGGAATAGCTGCTGGCTGACTATTTTTTATGACTGCCACTCCCAGAACTTTGTATTGCTTGTGCATATGGAGTATTTCAAATTTGTGTCATGGAGCTACATTATTTTTCTCTTGCAGATAAGATTAGCCTATGCCATAGGAGCATGCACTGACCTGTGAACCAGCACATTGCTGCTGACTTTTTCTAGTGGATCTCGCTGGTCTGACTGCTGCCACGAGGTGTTGTGTATTTTTCTTGAAGCTCAAGTCCTTGAGTCATGGGATTACACAACAGGCTGACCCACCATTGCAGAGCCTCATCCAAAATCTAGAAACTATTAGGAACACCACAAAGGCCAATAGCAGTATCTAAAGGTTTGAATTCTAAATATTATACAACATTAAAAATTTTTAGCAGCATATGAACAATCAACATCAGCATTTTTGTTTAAGCGTGTTAATAACTTTTGATAGCATCTACCT
This sequence comes from Gymnogyps californianus, assembly GCF_018139145.2. Taxonomy (NCBI): domain Eukaryota; kingdom Metazoa; phylum Chordata; class Aves; order Accipitriformes; family Cathartidae; genus Gymnogyps; species Gymnogyps californianus. Next base: position 59,335,104 of record NC_059474.1, on the reverse strand, counting down.
TATCATGTAACTTTATGCAGTTACTTCTTGCATTAGTTATTGCATTCGTAACTTGCAAAAAGCTTTTGTAATATGTCAAGAAAACTATTAACTACTGATAGTTAATGCCAAATAAGACAAGATGTGCTATAATTGTTAGTGGTAGAGTGCATGGTTATAAGATCTTACTTCCCAACACCCCAAAACTGTATTTATATTTGAACGCCAATGAGATTACAGCTTTCATCTGCTGGCTCAGGGGAATCTCCAAAGACAGTTACATCCCTGTTCATGAGAAAAGTAACACAGCCATTGGAGAAGGAAAGGTAACCAACTCACAAAGAAACAAGCTACAGTATGTACAGCATTATGAAATGCTGAAGAATGGCACCACTATGATGGTTTGCTGAGACTGAAATCATATCAGGGTCTGATCTATGGCAAAATATACTCATGTTACACTTCCACTGCCATGAGGAACAGCTTGGCGTCGGTAGTCCAAGGAACACGCATGGTTTAACAGCTATAATTCAGTTTTAGGGCCTGGGCTATTTGATGTCTCTTTAAATTACTCCAGCTCAGTCACGTTTCCAGTGTGCTTACAGTCACAGGGCACTGCAAGACTAAGCCTGAAACTTCAACCTTCAAACTGCAATCTTCTAAGCATGCCTGATTTTATTACACCAGAAAGGCTACAAACACTGAGTACACACCTTTGGCTTCTGACTAAAGCACAAAGACCTAAATATGAACTATAGTTTCATATCCTATAGGATGTCAAACTTTATGGCTTCAGATAAATAATGTTATTTAAAATTATTACAATACAGAATACTGGAGAATGCTCTCACAACCATCAGATTAAAATGAGAAAAAAGTGGAAGAAAACTCAAGTGCAGAAATTTCAGTGCCTGCACATTAAATTGGGACTAGCTCCAGCTCTGCAAAAAATAGTGTTACCTGCCTTACAAGAAACTGCTTTTGACTGAAAGCTATTGCAGCTAGCTGAGAAGCTGTACCAGTCAGAACTGACTGCAAGATAAAAGATACCGCTGTGGTGCCAATGCCTAGGAATACATTCTGGCAGGAATCTTGTCTCAAGATTTTTGTCAGACTTTTCTTGGTTTAAATGAGTTGCAACTCATCCTGCAGCAGGTCACCTCCCAAGTCAACCAAGGCCAAAATCCCCAGGAACCTCCCCATTCTGAACCTTCGCTGTCTCCTTGTGTTGCACCTTCAGCAAGGCTTACCCTTTGGGATATTATAGGGAACACATTATGGCTTCAAAAACTTTTCCAAGCCAACAAGCAAACTGCCAAAAGGTGTGCCACAAACACAGGTAACATGATGCCTGAATAGTTCAGGACTCATTTAAAAGCAGCCTTTGAGAAGGCGCTAATAAGAATCCAGGATATCACTAGCAGCATGTAAGATTAAAAGGGAAGGTGTAAACTAAAAGCAAAGTCCCATCTAACATAGATACAGTGTAGGGCTCCTCACAAAAGAGCTCCAAGGACTTGATTCAGTTTTCCTGTTTAAACATAGTTCGGGGCCATCCAGCAGTCAAATCAAAACAGAGGAAGGCAGAAGAGACACGCTCACCCTCTCGCCTCTGGCAGCAGAAGAAAACAGATTGCTCAAGATCACCGATTGCTGTGTCTCCATTCCCTCCCTCCACAAATTTAAGAGACTTCCTGCCTTTAGTTAAAAATATTAGCATAAGTAGTGCTCTGAAAAAACAGTGTTATTTACAGAGCTGGGGAATTAATCTCCCTCAGTTCTGTCAATTCATGAGCTCAGTGTAAACTTTAAAAACTGTTGTCGTCTTTTAAGAAGCTGGTGAGTTGTTAACAACCAACTTCCTGGTAGTTTTATCCAGAATTTTAAAATTCTGAAAAGCTGCAGGAAAGGGGGCGGGGGGGAAAGGGCTGGTAAATTGAAGCTGATCCACTGAGAAGCTAAGATAAACTCCTAACCTTGCTATTTCACAGGTATCCGTTTTACTTAAAACACGTAAGATATACAAATCAGATACACAGCTCTTATGATATAGTTGTGAAAGATGACTGCCTTTAAGTTTCAACTATTTTATCTACGTTAACAGCATCAAGTGTTTACCTGAGCCACTGATCAAGATCCTTGACTTCTAACACTCAGCTGATTCAGAATTGCTAGCCTTGAGTACAGCATTCAGGACAGCAAGACCATTAACTTCAACTTCTCACATAGTATTTATTTTATTACAGATGTATTTCTTCCACTGGGCTTATATTTTTGTAATTTTTTCCATTTTACTGTTTGCAAACAGTTCTTTCAGCTTCTTTCCTTGTCTAAGAGAAGGCAGGGACAGACAGTACCTGCAGAAAAGGAGCTGGGAAGCTTGTGGTTATGCAGTCGGTTTCCCATCTTCTCAAACACTTTTAGACAGTTTAATCCATCTTAATTTATTGCAATTAACTTCAAACTTGATGATTTGCTAACACACCGATTCAACCAAATACCCCAGGCTAGCCAAAAATCTCTGCCACACTCCCAGCTGAATCATCACTTCAGCACCCAGCTTCTATCTAGCTCAGCCTGGCAATTAGCCCACCGCCACACCAACCCTCCCTCCGCCCCTGCCACTGCAACCCTCAGAGGCAAAACCCCAACTGCAAACCCACGTTTGTGTTAGGTTTGCTCCTTGGATCAGGAACCCTGTTGCGACCATGTCTCATATGAGGGACTCCAGCCTAGAGGGGCCGGATGAAGAGCAGCTGGGGCCACAGAGGTCCCTAGCAGTGTAGGTGCTGCTGCATCTCAAGGGCCTGGCACCTTTATACTTCTATTTAGAACAAACACGTAAAGGTGAGGGATATGTTTTATAAAAAAAGTCTTTCTTCCACAGATAGCACGATGGAATATGTTCACAGCTGTGCTGTCACAGGCAGAGAGAGGCTGGTTCAAAAAGCAAGTACAGAATATAAATAACGAATAGTTTGCATGAGAAGGCACAGAGAAGGTCAGGTCAGGCCCTAGAAAAAAGAAACCTCAAACAAAACCATAGGAATGTTGTTCTGTGAACAGCTCAGGTAAAACAGGCGACTGCACTGCACATGGAGAGCACTCATCTTTTCCCCATCATGGCACTCCGACCAAAGTGATGTCCTCGTGATACACGAAGTTTGATTTGCCAGGAAGAAGAGCAATGTAATTTTTCCTCCACTCTGGCAAACATACAAGACATTTAAAGATGCTTTTGTGAGCTCTAAATCAACTTCATGGTGTCTTACTATACTTTTAAGTACCAATGGGGAGATACTGGGAAGACGAAATTGCTGCCTACTTTGCAGATAAACAAAACATTTCTTAAAAGACGACAATTCATTTCTCTCCATCTGACTAGAATGTGAAGACTGAAGTAATTTTGATCTAAAATGACCAGACGGTAAATGTGAAGATAATTGCTTCAAAATTGTTTATCTGAAGTAAAAAAAAAAAAGTAAATTATATCTTGCCTGTGTATCATGTCCTCAACTTTTCTGTCCTTTTGAAGATGCACTGCCTGTGCTCATCATGATAAATGCAGCTTTTAAAAGGTATAAATATCCCATTTTTACAGTAAACATCTTTTTTCCATTTCAGTCTGAGGGACTACTGAATGTTTCCTCACCAGTAAGGGAAGGTTGTGCTTGCTAGTCATCATCACACAAGCACAAAGGTTTTTGTTCATCCACGCACCGACTGCTGACATCTGACAGTTCCGCACAGAGTAGTAGGCTGCTTACCCCAGCCAGCTCCCCTTGGATGAAGGAAAATTAGTTTATGGACTACAGAAGTCACCATGTTCAGTAGGCAGGCAGCCGACCAATGTTCATTTTTAACTTCTATTCCCTTCTTCAGCTGTTGTGTTACAGTAAATAGAGTCATTCTAACATGAGAGATTTATTTTACTAGTGATGGACCTGACCTTCAGAATCTAGATCCGCACTTTCCCAAGACTTGGGGGCCACAGACTTTGGGTCAAGCATTCCCCATAAGCCATCTATCCTCACCATGATCACGCCATGGATTCCTCATACGTTGTATCAGTTACAAATGGGTGTACAGCAGTACTTTTATAGACCAAGCCACTCTCCACATATCACAGGAATTAAAGAGCAGCCTGACTGGCAAACACAAAGTACACTGGGGACAGCACGTAAGAATACCTGCATTGGATGTAATTTCAGGATGATCCAGGACTCATGCGTCAGCTGAGGATGGAAAAAGTCGCAGCAAATAACTTGCAGGCCTGAAAACTGTCCTCCTCCTAGCCTCCCTACACAAGTTCACAGAACAAACAGCTTAATTTAATCATTCATTGGGCTCCTCAGATTAGCTTGGGATACCAGAAACGACACAGTGAGCAGTCATAAGAGTGGCAGAAGTGACCTTATAAAAAGCCACCTCTTCCCCACGCAAACCTAATCACCAAGTTATTACTCAATATCTTGACAGCAAGACAGAGGACAAGGCAGCAACACAAAGAACCTGTCTCTCCCTTTCATCTTTCTGGAAAACAGCAACAGAGAACAGAAACCAATCCAGAGCAAGAGCTGATGTTAACATCAGTTAACAGACACTTAATTAACATCATATTATAACAAGGGCCAGAATTGACTGTGAAACACCTCTGGGCTCAGAAGAACTTACTGCCTTCTCACCTGGCTGTAGGAATCCCCCCGCCAATGAGCAATCCAATGAGAAATTCACCTTTGCTGCTGACTTGCAAGTATGCCGTCAGGGTGAAGATGATCCTAGAGAAAGCAAGCCTAGCTCAAGCCCAGCTATTCCATTCATCTTCCTGCAGCTCATTTCCCCTCAAGGGGAAGGGGGGAAAAATCAAGAATTTAATGTTTAACTAGATGTTGAGAACAGGTGTACTGTTTGCTTCCTCTCCGATGCCAAAAATCTTACTGTGTAAGGACTTCAGAAGGTGAAGTCCTCACCACAAGAAAACAAAAAACCAAAAACCAACCAACAAAAAAAATCTGTATTGCCCTTTCCTTCCTCTCCCACCCCTTCAGAAATTAAGATATTATAAGCTCTAGAATAGGGTCTACATTTTTGCCCTGTAAGCTTTAAAACATGATTTTAAAACACAAAAATGTAAAAAGAAAAAAAAAAACCCCACATCATCAGAAGAGACTCATATTCTTAAAACATGCACTAGGTTTGTAAACAGCATTAAGTACTCAGCACTTCAGTGATTTGTGGTAAATCTTCAGAGTATTTAGGACGCTTGCAAAGCAATTTTCTCAGACATCCTCTAGAGGTTTAGTATTAGTCTTTTTACAGGTACACAAAACCTGAGAGTAAAGGCCTTGCCCAGTGTGCTAGAAGGAACAGTGCCAGACTTAGATGTTCTTCATCTCATGAGCAGAGCAACAAAAAAATTACTCACACTTACAGCACTGTTTGTATGACCACAGCATCTACTTCAAATGAAATCACAGCATCATTTTCTGTCATCTACTTTATTAACCATAGAGCATCCAATACAGGCATCAATTCATGGTATGACTATTCCTATCCCCATTTTAAATTTAAAAAATATATAAAATAAATAAACAATGTTGCTACAGTTATCGACAGGAAGTCATGTAATTTTTTATTTTCCTTTATGATAAGCCTGTTGCATATATTTGGAGTAATGTACTTCCCAACCTTCAGGAAGCACAGCCTATTACTCCTATATCACATACGAGAAAGCTATTCGGGAAGTTTACTAAAATATTATATAGGTTCTGCTACAGACAGTAATGTTAGACCAGCATTTCACTTTTAGGGTTTCTTTACATTTTCTGCAGTACCACACAGCCTCTACTTAGCACACAAAAGCTCCAACTTCTTTAAGCCTGTGATCCTGAAGAGCACGACTGCACTCTTTCCAGCCTTGCAGGAGCTGATTTTCATTTCCTTTCTTAGCAATCACCATATTCACACAAACACCAAAGACACGCATCTACTGACACTTACTCAGAGTATGCAAAAAAGCATCCTAATAGTCTATGCAAGGAGAGCTGATTTGATCTACATATCCCAATTTGCTGCTTTTCTGTCATCTGCCCTGTTGGAAAAAACCACCAACAATTTTGGTAAGTCACACTGTTAATGCCAGTTTCAAACACTGAGTGAGGCTGGTTATCAGAAATTTCCTAAACCTCTAAGAAAATGAGTGTTTTGCAGGTAATTATACATGCACATACAAGCGTATCTCACACCCCACTGAGTTACTACAGAATCTGAGTTACCAAATAGAGAAGACACAGAAGAGCAGTATATGAGAACATGTGTAAAAGTACAAAGGATGATGAATTTCTGTGCTATATATTACATCTCTCCCCAAAAGCGTATTTATCAGAGAAAACGTAGCCAGCTGCCAGATGAGAAGAGACAACAGCAAATGGCTAGCAGCCATTCCCAATGCCATCCTGTCATTCTGGCACAGACACAGTATCAAAGGCAAATAAACGAACTTGCTGAGACAGGCACATTTCCTACAGCAAGCGCCAGAGATCTTCTAAATGGCTTTTTTAAGGCATTTAGAAATTAGTATTTGTAAGAGTGAACAGTACTTCCATAAACAGTTTAGTGGGCTGTATGTTTCTATTGACATACACCAGTATAAGCACAAGGTTTCTGTTTAGAAAACAAGACTTGGATCAACAAGCTAACTTTTGTTGTGCAAGGCTTTGAAAGGGAACGAAAGACAGGGAAAAACAGGCCCAGCGGCCACAAATTACTCCCAGTTCTTGGCTTCAATTAGATCTCAATTTCCAAAGGACCTGAGTAGGCTGAAAATACAAAGCAGGGACTTAAACCACATTTATGTGAAATATTCAGCTGCACATGACACTCAATTATAATTCACTTCTCTGTAGCTGCCTGGGATGTCCTGGGGTTGCTGCTTTGACAGAGTACCTTAGAAATCCTGACAGCACGGTATGTGCAAAAGAGAAAGGGGCAAAATAAAAAACTCAAATGAAAAAAACACTTTTCCAGTTATCCTATGGCTACTAGGACATATTTAGATCCTTGCTTATAAGACTGTATAAAACTGGATAGGTGTAACGCTGGGAGCATAATGGTAATTTGGGAGTAAGAAGAATAATTATAAAAACTAACAGGAAGGACAGGAAAAAAGTTCAAGCCAGTCTGAGGAACTGGGCATTCAACAACTTATTAGCTGAAAGCATTAAAAGAAACATTTTTGACAGATACGGATGACACCGCGAACTGACAAAAAAACCCAAACAAACAAAAATAAAACCTTCCCTACTCTGCTTTCTGCAGATAAACAAAACCAATGCCTCTCCTACTGGCTGCAATTTGCAACTAGGAAGAAAATTCCCTCAGCAACAACCGTATGTAATATCCTAACCAAGGAAGAAAACAAATCTGTAATGTTTTTCACAGAAGCCTTTGCAATTTGATCTTGCCAGCTTACGCACAATCTTTCCCCTCGTCAATGTATTCCAGAGGCACAATTTTAAGAGAACTTTGCACAAAAAAGTTGAATGCATTCTGAATTAATGATGTTAAATAAACTCACATTTTGAAAAAACTAAAGTTTTCCCCTTTCAGTTCCCTCACTCATACTTTTTCAAAGCAAGCCCTGCCTTTTGCAGGAGAAATGTCACCATTCCAGCATCTTCATACAGGATAGAAACAGTTTTAGCTAGCACGGGGCTCTGCAACTGCAAAGAAACCTGGTTTTAAGCTAAGAGAAACTGCATAACCCAGGCTTCATTTTCCACAGTTGCTGCCCATCCCAAGTGATGTAGGCATGCTGGTACAGATCTCCATAGTATGGACCAAACTGGGAATCTCACATATACAAACGGCCACAAAAAGCAACACAATTTTAGACCAGTCAAATTCAGCACTATAGAGAAACTAACTAGGATCATCTAAAAAGAAAAAAAAAATATTAAATCCAGTCCTTTCAATGTTTCCTGGCTTAGAAGGTTTATGAGTACACAAAAAACCCCAGCAATTTTAAGCTTTGATTCTGTGTTAACACATCTGTTTTCCACTGTGATATGGTGAGGGGAGCTTTTTCTCCTGGAGAGCAGTGCAAGCAGGGCATTTCCCTCAGTAAGAGCTGTGGGAGTTAAAACGTGCAAGTGAAGAGGAAGCAAAAGAGCTGGCAACCTTTACGTTTCACCACATGCAAAATAACTGCAGCATTACAAATCTGGGACTCTAGCTAAACGAACTGCACCCTTTCAGGAACAAAATTATGTATAATAAGAAAGCCTGTCCAAAGAACACAATATAACATGCTTCACTTAGTTTTTCAAACTAAGTGTCTGCCTAAGCACTAACCACTTAAAAAAAAAAAATTAATACAAAAAAACACATATAACAAAAAACTCAACTTTACAAAACGAAGAGGAATTTGTGTAAGCATCACTCGGAAGGCAAAGCAGCTAATCACAGCCATCAGAAGAGTTGTGGATTTTGTCTAAAAGCAGAGCTGAGAAGCTAACAATTAAGGATACAGCTCTTTAGGAGAGTAATCCCTGCTTTTACACAAAAATGACAGCAAATTAGCCATTGCAATAATGGCTCGTTTGTCGGCACAGCAGTGTATTTGTTAGCTGAAAACACAGCACACAAATACACTGTGTACTTACACACCTGCCCGTCAACACAATAATACTTTAATATCGCGCAGTATGTGATGACTAAGTACATGTACTACAACCCTGCGCGGCCACTGAAGTATCACCTCCAGCTTTACAAACGGAAACCTACAGTCAATGCCCCAAACGGTATTTGGGCAAACTGATTCCCTTCACCAAACACAGCATGAAACAAGCTGGAGAACGTGGCCCGCGATGGCACCACACCGCGCACTAAGCGCAAAGGCAACAAGCGACCAAGCCCTGCTTTCCTCGGCCCTGCACAAGCACTCCAACCTTTCCTCCCAGAGCTAGAGGCAAAATATTTGTTCACCCAAATAGCAATGGCAAACAGCAGAGCTAGCAACACACAATAGCAATGATAACGAAAAAAGGACAGAACAGAAAATACCGGTGGAAAAAAAAAAAATCAATCACAACAGCATTTGCACTGGGCAAGATGTACATAATCTGACCTTCTGCATTACATCAAAATCTAAAGAGCCAAACAACGGCAATAACAATTGTGACATTTTTTATTTTCACCAAAGATGAAAACAGGAAGGGGAAAATCAGTAAACATGCTTCATTACCTATCATGCTAGCAACTCTGTAGAAAAACTAGAACTATGGATTGCATATATAAAAAGTATATTATTCCAAAAATTTCCACTTAAACAAAATCTTGCATTAAACACTTTTCCCAATTAGAATTTTCCTCAACATTACAACATCCATCTCCTCAACCTATTCAGTGTAGAATTTAATTCCTGAGTCACGTCACTATCATGTTCCATCCCACGAAGTGACAGGGCTGATCATTTTTCTGCTCTTTCTTATAATGGCACCACTGCCAAAGCAAGAGCTTTTCCTCCTCCTCCTCCTCTCCTTTTTGGTGTCTCTTCTTGAAGCTTTATCAGCTTTCAGTCTCATTTTAGAGCCTCAGAAAAGCACGAAGCTCGTCTGCAAAGCAGCACCCTGGAGAAGTTAAGAGGTGGCAAACTGAATATGTAATATCAGTGTGTACTGAATGACAGTGTAAATGCTCTCAGTGAGGTGCAAGATGTTTTTAGCACACTGCGTTTGAACCTTAAAAGATTAAGGAGGCTAAGTCTATTTTTTTAAATTCCCTTCTTAAATATCCTCATATACACGCATGACATAGCAAAGAAGGGACATTCACATTAACAGAGATGGTGCAAACTAATATCATGGAATTTGTAAAAGGGTTTTTGAATAGTTTGTGCAAAAATTCTTAGCGAAAAGTACAGAGTTCATTCTGCACAACTCCTCAATTCCAACTGCTACCACAGGTTTCAAGACCCCAGTTGTGGAAGCTGCTCACTAAGAAGCCCAGAGCGCCCTGGGCTTCCTTCTGTGGATGTCACCACACACCCCAGTGACTTCCTTGCTATGATGGGCCCCGGACGCAGGGACGGGGTTTTGTCGTGTTTCATCACAGCAATGTTCGCAAGCATACATAGCATCTCTATTTTAAAAACAACAATCAAGGACTACACTGTCTCCTCTCCCAGCAGGCAGTCGCTCAGGTCTCTATAACCGCACTGTCCCACGTCCCAGCAGATCTTTTAAATGTTTAGATTTTTAAAGTCATTGTGCTTTTATGTTTTCCTTCATCCTTCCTACTCATAGGATCTCTGAGACTTCTTAAAGCCAAGAGAAGCTCAGAAGCAGATGGAGTTCATTATGTTTATATGTACAAGGCAGTTCCACAAAAGCCTGTAAAGAAAACTTTTTTTTGCGCTGCCATTTTATTTCTCGCACTTTACACCAGCAGCCCGCGATTCACCTATTACGCTCCAACCAGCTCGGAGTCGGAAAATCAACACAACGCCTGAAAAATTACTCACGAAGTTGTGAGGACGGAGGCGTACAGAGGCCCCCGGCAGCGAGCCCCTAGCCCCCGCAGCCCGGCCCGGCCCGCCGGGCGGCTACGCTGCACGCTACGGCTGTCCCCAAACCGCCACCCGCGGCCGTTACATCGGCTCCTCCCCGCCGACGGCCGCCCCGCCCGTGAGTCACCGCGCCTCTCGCCAGGCAGCGGCGCCCCGGGGGCCCGTCCCGCAGCCTCCCCCCTCCCCAGGCCCCGGGGAAGCGAGGCAGCAGCGGGACAGCCCCGCGGCGGATCCCCGGAGCCCCTCCGGCTCCAGCCCGGCCAGGGTAACACCGCGCCCGTGCCGAACTTCCCCCAAGTTTTGTCCTTCTGCGCCCCCTCCGCCGTGCCGAGCCCCGACACGCCTCAGGGCGGCCCCGCCGGCGGCCGGGGCGCCTCGCCGCCGGGGGGAAGGCAGGCGAGGCGCCAGCAGCCGCGAGGGGGAGTTCCGCCTCTGCCCGCCGCCGTCCCGTGGTGAACCTCGCCCGCTTCCCCGCTCCCCGTCTTACCTGAGGCGCTGAGGGTGGCGGGCAGCCATCCCGCCTGCCCCGTGCTGCCCGGCCGCCCAGCAGCACCGGGGGCTGCCGCTTGCCCGGCGGCCAGCCGCTCCGCACCGCCCGCCCCAGCCCCGCCAGCATCGTCCTGGACCTCCTCCTCCTCCGGCGGGGACCGGGCTGCCTCCGGTCGCGCTCCGCCGCGGCCCGGCTCGGGGCAGGCGGCGCTGGCTGCCACGCCGGGCGTGGGCGAGCCGAAGCGCAGAGCGTCTCCTCCGGCGGTCGGGATGGTTTTGTATGTTCTTCCTCTTCTCCTTCCCGTCAGCCGCCGAGGAGGGGCTGGGTTGGGTTGGGCTGCGCAGCTCCCTCCGTCCCGCTTGACGGGGCGATGCCCGGCCCAGGCGGGGCCGAGCAGCGGATGCGCGGGTGTCCGGCCGGCCGGCCGGCCGGTGCCGGGCCAGGCGCCCCGCAGCCCGGCTGGGAGCCGTTACCGTGGCAGCAACGGTGAGCTGCAGGCGAGGCGGCGGCTCCGCCTGGCCCTCGCCCTGGCTCAGCTGGGCGCAACCCACCGCCCTTTGTATAGAGGTGCTGTCCCCCCTCTTCTGCATCTTTCTTCTTCTTGCAATTGAAAACGGATTTCAATAACTATATTTATAAATGAGATTGAGGTAATCATAAACGTCTTACCTGAACACCTGCCTTTTCTGTAGCTGAGTATTGCCTTTTTTGAGGAACTGGACTACCGCTACCCCCAGTGTTTCAGTGGAATACACATTCTCGTAGCACAGAATTGAACAGCAAAGCACAAAAGAAAAACACTCTTGGAGTTCGTTATTTTACAAGAAAGTTCTGTTTACAGCAGCAGAGCAATTAGCAAGGCTTAACCCTTCTCTAGTCAGTCATTTGTTTGACATCACCTTATCCCACAGAATCTCTATGCCCACAAAGACAAGTTTTCATGTTCAGTACAAACCACTGAAGCGCATCAGACCCATGGCACTGCATCAGGGAAACCTACAGGAAAGTGTTATATTCCCCTGCTTTCTCTGCCCTTTATGATGTTCCTCCAAAGCAATGCTGCACAAAACCAACCCGATGATGACAAAAGGATCATAGAAATTGGGCTGCTGCAAATCTAAGGGTGTCACTATCATGGAAAAACTCCACAACTGATTGCATGCTTGATGGCTCTGGGCGACTAAATAAGACCCCACCTGTGTCCATCTTCCAAGCTCTGGAAGGGAAACCTTATGCAGCTAAGATCATGGAGCCATTCATTCCCCTTTCAGGGTCACTGCAATCTATTAAAGCAAGTATGGTCCCAGGCAACAGCAGCAGAAGAGAAGCTGCACTGTTAACAGGCAGAGACTCCCAAAGGTGGTAACTTGTGACAATCACAATTAATATTTATCATAGCAAAAATTCCCCAAATTTTATTGGAGTAATTTTCCTTTAGCCAAAGTAAGAGTTAATTTCTGGACTTATGTACCTTATTAAGTAAATTATACTAAGATCTATGAAGTTGCTGAAGGTGAAATAAAGGATTAAAGAGTTAAGTATATTAATTTAAGATAGAATATTTATGGTTTCATCAAGCAGAGGTAACTAGGTCACGGCAGCTGGCTTTTTTTTTTTTATACTCCCACCCCATAGTGATGGTTTAATCAAAATTATCTTCTTTGGGAGGAAAAATCAGTGTCAGGACTAGAAAAGAGATCATTTAGGTTCGGTGATTGTTCAGTGCTACACTTATTTTCTCTGCTTTGTTTTAAAAGGTCAATAAGGAGCAAAGAAGCACTGCCGCTCACAGCAACTTGTGGATGTTAGCTTCTGCAGGGGACTGGGAATCAAGACTCACGTTTTTATCTACAGGCCAGGAGAAACAAGAGAACATTTTACTAGTTGGGCCTTGCATCACTGCCAAGTTTAAAAAGTTGACTTTGACTCTTTGAAAAACCTATCCTACATTTACCTTTCACAACTTTCCAATTGCCTCATGAGGCAACTCCTGCTTTGTTGGCTGAGCAACATGTTTTTTGTCTTACAATTTCCACTGTAAGTACTCACTGTTCACTGTAACTCAGTTTTTTTCAAATCATACTTCAATATGACCTTATGGGTCGAGATAAGGACAGGGAGATCACTCACCAATTACCGTCACGGCCAAAACAGACTCGACTTGGGGAAAAATTAGTTTAATTTATTACTAGTCAAATCAGAGCAGGATAATGAGAAATAAACCCAAATCTTAAAACACCTTCCCCCCACCCCTCCCTTCCTCCTGGGCTAAACTTTACTCCTGATTTTCTCTACCTCCTCCCCCCCCAAGTGGCACAGGGGGACGGGGAATGGGGGTTTGGGTCGGTTCATCACACGTTGTTTCTGCTGCTCCTTCCTCCTCAGGGGGAGGACTCCTCACACTCTTCCCCTGCTCCAGCGTGGGGTCCTTCCCCCGGGAGACAGTCCTCCATGAACTTCTCCAACATGAATCCTTCCCACAGGCTGGAGTTCTTCACGAACTGCTCCAGCGTGGGTCCCTTCCACGGGGTGCAGTCCTTCAGGAACAGACTGCTCCAGCGTGGGTCCCCCACAGGGTCACAAGTCCTGCCAGCAAACCTGCTCCAGCGTGGGCTCCTCTCTCCATGGGTCCACAGGTCCTGCCAGGAGCCTGCTCCAGCGTGGGCTTCCCACGGGGTCACAGCGTCCTTCGGACATCCACCTGCTCTGGCATGGGGTCCTCCACAGGCTGCAGGTGGATATCTGCTCCACCGTGGACCTCCACGGGCTGCAGGGGGACAGCCTGCCTCACCATGGTCTTCACCACGGGCTGCAGGGGAATTTCTGCTCCGGCGCCTGGAGCACCTCCTCCCCCTCCTTCTTCACTGACCTTGGTGTCTGCAGAGTTGTTCCTCTCACATATTCTCACTCCTCTCTCTCTGGCTGCAACTGCTACTCCCCTGTGACTTCTTTTCCCTTTCTTAAATGTGTTATCACAGAGGCACTACCACTGTTGCTGATTGTCTCAGCCTTGGCCAGCGGCGGGTCCATCTTGGAACCCGCTGGCATTAACTTTATTGGACATAGGGGAAGCTTCTAGCAGCTTCTCACAGAAGCCGCCCCTATAGCCCCCCCCCGCTACCAAAACCTTGCCACGCAAAACCAATACAGGAAAACAAGCAGATTACTACAGACTTGAGACTTATGTTTCAAGTCATATTCTCAGGGACATGTTTTAAAGAGGAAACTATTTACTAAAATAAAACCAGATAAGGTTCTAGGGAAGCATGAAAGTAAGGGGGAATAAGAGGGACCCTGGCCACGGTGTTTCCAAGTGGCGAAGGGCGTGTCTCATAAATCTCAGGGCATTCGTTTCAAATCTTTGTCGAGGTAAAAAAAACCAAAACAAACTTTGAGGTAGGACAGAAGGACACAGATGATCTTCTGAATTAAAAACTTTTTCCCTGGGGAAAATATCAAGCTCTAGTAGAGCACCCTAACTCCAGACATGTCTCACCAACTGGATTGCCAGAGGCACAAAACTGCAAGAGCAGAGATCTCTACCCTCACCACAGGGAGGAATGTGACCGAAGGTGCTGTGCATCATATTCCAAATATGTTCAGAAGGGGAAGGCACACAGCCTAATTACCCATCTGGGTGATCATCTTCATTACCCAGCTATTGGAGTCTGATGACAAAATGAATCAGGACCCCAATTATAGGATGATGTTCCCATCACTCAAGGAAACAAATATGCTTAGATGTAACCTCAGTCATGATTACAGGGAAGCCAGAGCCCTTTTCCTCATCCTCTGTCTTGTTTCCTTCATCACAGTTCTTTCAATGCTTCCTTGTTTGTTCACGGGTACCTTTCCAGAGTTGGAGGGTAAGGGAGAGAGAGTAGGAAAAACCTGATGACAAAACTCCAAGTCCCCATCTGTACAACAATACCAAACCCACAGCAGATAGCTTGAAGCTCTCCCCCTAAAGCAGTTCTATGCCGTCCTCCTTCAGTAAGCAGGATTTCCTCCTCCCACTTCCAGCATCCCCCTGGAACAAAACTTTCCAATGTATCTTACCTGAAAACCAACAGCTGGAGGTTTTTCTTTCAAGTATTGGATACTACAGTTCAAAACAGAAAATACAATGGAATGGAATAAAATTACGTGAAACATCTTCCAAAACCTATGTCTCTACTGAAAGACTTATCTCGCATCTGGTGATGAGAAGCTGCTGCAAAATCTCTCCTCTTCAGCAGCAAATATGAGCTAAGATCTCGAGCCTTGCATGCAGAATTCCAGGTAAGGCCATTACAATTCATTAGTAAACAGCCTGAATTTTCCCAAAAGTCACAAGGATGAAACCCAAACTCCTATGTTTTCATGAAGAGGGGAGCATATAAAGTTCTTCTGCTCCTTCTGGACATGGTAACAGCACTGTGGTCATTCAATGTAAAGACAAACTTTTTCACCAAGGAAAACTACGTTCCCTCCCAGTGCACAGAGAGCAAAAATCTCTCTTCAAACTATAGAATAAGAGCTCCCTGAAAAATGTTAGCTCTGCTATACCAATCCTCCTGCTCTAGTAAAGGAAGAGTGAGATGAGACCTATCACCGACTCACATAGAACATAGACAAAAGCTCTGTATTTTCTGTGGAGCAGTGGATCATGCCCGTAAGATTTCCTAAATAAACTGCTGGAAGGCATGACGCCACATGGGAAAAGACCTGGACTCCAATTACAGAGATAAATGGTTACTCACGGAATGAGAAGTGCTTAGACTAGGCGGAGGATCGTAAATTACACTCTTACTACAGAGTTGCCAGGCTGTCTAAATTGCACTGGAGCATTAAGTCAGTAGAGCAGAGACCTGAGTCGCGATTATAGGGAGGTTGCATCATCCACAGTCATCATTTTTTCCTCCCTCTTCTGAGACTTTTTACTGTGTCTCCTTGTTTGCTTAGACTTTCTTGTATGCTTTCCCTTGCTTGTAGATTTATCTTTGATGCACTGTAAGTATAAATTCTTACAAAAATAATTATTCCATTTAGGAACTTAATACAGGAATGACACATAGGATCACTTGGTAGACACAAAAGTCTCAAAAAACTATCACAGCTAAGCAGAAGCTATTATTCAGGTTGGGATTGCACACACAAACATGGCTTGCACTGGGCAGGAAATCAGCACACAGAATATGGTTCAGAGCCTATCTCCCAAAAAGTTTCAGATGAAGAAAGAACTGATCCAAGAGGGAAAGGCTGCAGCTTGACATTTAAATTGACCCCAGCATGATAACACAGGCCAGCTCATTAGGAATTCACTTAGAATAGCACCGATGGCAAAAACTGTTGTGTGAGTACATTAATTAGTATTAAAGGTCACAAGTTCAATGTTACGTTTGTTCTAGTTATGGAAGCAGCATATCAGTTTTTAATTTCATATTCCCAGTACAATTTTAGCAGCCCATTAGGCCTTTGTGCAGCAGGTACCAACACCAGCGCAGGTACCAACACCAGCGCAGGTCTTCAGTGAAGAGCCTTCCTTACAACCCCGGGGGAGTGCATGGTCCCAAAGAGAAGAGTCCTGCTAGTTTCTAGGTCCCTATCACTAACATCTTTTTCTGGGGGATAAAATGAAGTTTCTATTCCCCATCCCTCGAGGTGCTGAGCACTCAGGACCTTGCAGGAACAGCCAGCTGAAACAATAAGAATGGTTCATATAGGGCGATGTGAATGCCATAAGCATACTTTGAAGCTTTGCTGAGAGTTTATTTGGCTGCCTAGTTGTGAATACCTGTGTCTCAGGACAAGTAGTCGCACGACTGTTGCCGCTGACACAAGTGAGGTAGTAGGAGCATGTGGGGACAGGGCAGAGATTCTCCTTTTGGCACCATTGCGCAGGGAAATCAGCCTAAGCTGCCACTGGAGCCACAGCTCCAGGGAGAAATACACAACCAACACACCGGAAAAATATAGGTGGAGACCTCCTATTTAGGGTTTCGTAATTCTGGAGCCATTCCAGGCCCAGCTCCTGCTCAGGGCAGGACAACCTGTCATCAGAGAGCAGTAGCACAATGGAAAAGTTCAGCTGTTCCCTCTTCCCTTGATACACCTCCTGCATCGGGCAGAGCTTCTGCTGGTTTCAGGCTCTGGCTCCTTTTGCACCAGTCACCACAGAGATATAGCTCAAGTCTTCAGCTTGGCACCTGCAGTATTAAAAAGAGCTTAGAAACCCCATATTTATGTAAGTGGTGTTCCTCCCTCAGGCAGTCTTAATGACCTACACTATACCTCTGAATGACTCATGGCTTAAAATGTGAGAACATGTAAATTTAACATCATCAGCGTGGGATAGGAAGCAATGACTGTTCAGAACACCGCACAGGGCAATCCTTGTGGTCAGGGGTCCTCAGTGAAACCTCTGCGTAAGTACTCAGTGCTAGTAACTGCGAGTTAGTAGTAGTTATGCACAGCTCTACATGCTTCACTCAAATACACGGAAGAGACTGTGGAATCAAGGTGAAAGAGTGGAACTGAAATAAAGAAATACTTTACATTCCAAAAACTGCAAATAGCAATAACAAATGACTCCTCAAACAAGCATAAACATTAATTATACCAGAAGAAGCCATGCACACCTAGATACACAGGTTCTTTTTGTTTTGTTAAGTCATTTCACATTAGTCATTACAAATGAACACCAGAGCTGAGCACAAACTCTACGAGTCACAGCCATATTCATTCTAAAAATTCTGACATCCCATTTTATGCAAATATTCAGGGACCTGAGCATCCATTCCAACCCCACTCCCTTCCCAGGAAATTATACTCCATGCACCTGTTCTGCAGAGCACATTTGTGCAAGGGTTTTGTGGTAATATTCTCTGAGTAACAGTTCTCCCTCCCTTTGAGGTGATATCATGTGTCTGCCCTGTTACTGTTTTAGGCTAAGGAAGAAGGACCGGCAGGCAGATGGCAACTAGTTGGAGAAAAGGCTGGCTTCTAAGCCATTTTATATTTGATTCATGTAAAACTCACAAGTTAAAGCTGAAGGACATTCCTAGAAGTCCTAACTCTTGCTTCAGTAAGTCCTACAGTCCTTTTCCACAACATACAGTTTCTACAAGATTTTGGTTACTTTCAGTTGTTTTTTAAGGCAAGTCCTAAACTCTGAAGTAAGGAGCTGAAAGACTCTTTCTGCTACCTTAGGAAACTGCCACTGAGGAGGGAAGATAGTTCACAGGTTTTGTTTCTGTTTTGTTTTTTAAACTTCTCCAGGAAGCCATATAACAGAACTTATTTTTTATAACATACACTTATTTAAAGACCCAGGTATTACTGTTAACAAAGTTCACTGTAACAAGATGTGGGAAACTGTGGCGGGTCTGCAGATCCCTTGACGGAGCATGAGGCAGTTAACCTCGACCAGATTGTCGTGTACCCGTGAAGATCCCAGAAAGAAGAAAAAAGTAAACAACTTGCAGGAACTGAAAGAATTCATGAAGCTGCAAGGTAAGGAACTTGGACGAGATAGGGATTGACGCTTACAACTGTGGCCAATGGTTGATTGTGTATATGCAATAAGCGCCAATGATATTGAAACACGTATATGCCGAAAATATATAAAAGCCAGCTGTGTAAAACAATAAAGAGGATGCTGAAAAGAATGCTGCTTGAGCTTCTCTTGTGTCGTGTCTGTCTCAACAGCGACATCTGGTGACCCCGACGTGATACGAACAGGCGGCGAACAAGGAGTTGCGACCGCAGGGCGAGGGGCGGTGGAGACGGAGCCCAGCGTAGCTGAGAGCGGCGGCGGGGCTGCAGAGTGGTCCGGGTCGTTAAGACAGCTGTGAAGGTGAGCCGCTGGGAACGGGACAATGGGGACTAACCTCTCAAAAGAGGAGGAAGCCGTCCTTTCAATGTGGATACTTATAGTAAAAAAAAGGGACTAAAAGTGACTGGTAATAACCTTCAAAACATGCTATTATGGGGGCGACAACGAGGGTTTGAAGCGAGCTCTGCTGTAGCGTTCAGTGTGACTAAGTGGCGGTCCCTTGGGGAAGCGTTATTTGATGCTGTCTAAAGGTGAAAAAGATGCAACAGATCTATTGACAGTGTGGCGAGTACTTTTAGAGACTCTTAAAGACTTGAAAGCTGAATGCGATAAGGAGAGGAAAAAAGAGGACTTTGACCCTGTAGCCTCCACTGGAGCGATCGAAGCTCCCCAGGAGACTTGTGAGTCAAGTAATCGGGAAGAGGGGAGAGTACCGCTTGCGATGCGGCCAAAGAAAAAACCTCCACAACACGCTGCTCTGTTGGGGCCGAGTCCTGCAGGGACATATGTGCTACCCTCTGAGCAGCTGAAAGCTGCGGAGCACTCTCCACCTTATAAGTTACCCTGGCAGCAGCTGCAGGAGGCGAGAGAAAAATATACAAATCCTCAAGTCGATACATGTCCTCTCCCTTCTCCGGTAAACCCCCCTGGTAGTAATGAAACCGCGGACGAGGAAGCGCAGGACCAGTTGTACCCCCCTTTACCAGACAGTGACGAGGATGATGGTCCCCTGAGGGGTGTTGTTGAGCCCTCTACTGTCTCTTTAAGGCAGGGAGAGGGGCAAGGAGGACCGCAGTGTCGACCCCCCTTGCCCCGGTCATGGGAGTTGCCACCTGCTACTGTTATAGTCCAACTGCGTAATGCAGTACGTTTTGGGATCAAGTAAGAAAAAAAGCCCTGGAATTGGGAAACTGGGAGTTGACTGAAGCCTTAGGACTGCCGATAGAAAAAGAAGGAGCTGTATCAGGGGTAGCGGGGTGGCCGAGTGCTTCCCCTGTGGAGCTCGCTGTTCCTGGGTCTAATCAGCCTAATCAACATGTAGGTTGGTCATGGAAAGTTATTCAAGATATGCAGAGTGCTGTGGCCAAATATGGGCCGAATTCTCCGGCGGTGACGCAGTTGTTACGGTTGTTGAATTTGGAAATGTTAGTGCCCTATGATTTTCAGCATTTAGCTCGAATTATGTTTCAGCCAGAACAACATCTGGTGTTTATGAACATCTGGCGGCAGCTAGCTGATCATCACGCGCTGCAAAATATGCAGTTGCCTGACGGCCATCCCTGCCATGCTGTGGGCTCAGATGTGTTGATGGGGATCGGGTCGGTTTTTAGCAACCCAGCTACGCAAGCGCAATGGCACCCTCAGATCCTTGAGCAAGTAAGGGCATAGGCATGCAGGCTTTGTTTCGCACAGCGGAATTAGCAGAACCAAAAGCGAGGTATACAACAATTAAGCAGGGATCCCGAGAGCCGTTTTTACAGTTTGTGGAAAAGTTGCAAGGTGCGATAGAGAAACAAGTGTTTGATACGGGTCTCCGAGCCATGCTGACTAAACAACTGGCTAGAGATAATGCCAACCTGGATTGTCAAAAAATTATTGAGGCATTGCCCGGCGATCCGTCCCTAGAGGACATGGTTATGGCATGTGCTAAGGTTGGCTCTGTTGAACATGAAATGGCTGCACTCGCTACTGCTCTGGCTGCCCTCCGTGTGAAAGATCGGAAATGCTTTGGGTGCGGAAAGATAGGACACATTAAGTCCAATGCCCCGATAGTTTGGGACAGAAAGGGAAAATGGGAAGTCCAAACAAAAAAGGGGAAGGAGTTAGTGGCTCGGTGATGGTTACATGCAACAATTGTGGGAAGAAAGGCCATTTTGCTAAACAGTGTAGGTCAAAGTATCATGTTAATGGGCAGCCACTGCAGGGAAAGGGCAGGAAGAGCGCGAAAGGGCGCGCGCAGATACAAATGCCCTGCAGCCCTGGCAACCCCTTTGCGGGGGCAATGCAACAGCAATGCAACCCTCAACCTTATGTGACCAATTGTCAGGGAAGACCGTCGGATCAGCCGGGATGGATGTATCCACTGCCAACGCAATAACAATTTCTGATCGCCAAATTCATCGGGTGCCTTTGGATGCCTGGGGACCAATTGGTAATGGACTAAGTGCCTTATTGATAGGACGCTCAAGTAGCACACTACAAGGATTGATGGCACATGTGGGAGTAATTGATGCTGATTACACGGGTCAGATTTGTGCTATGGTGTCCACAGCAACGCCACCGGTCACCATTCCTCAGGGAACTAGACTTGCTCAACTTGTGCCTTTTGTGAGCTGTGTTCCTAGGACAGAGCAAGTTGTTCATGGAGACAGTGGCTTTGGATCGACGGGGAAGCCATCTGTTTTTTGGTCCCAGACTGTCACAGACAAGAGGCCGCAGATGACCTGCTCACTCGCCATGAACCATGCAGTCCCCTCTCGGATAAGTCTTTCGGGATTACTGGATACAGGGGCTGATGTTACCATTATTGCTCAACGTGACTGGCCTCCTGCTTGGCCTCTGGTGTCAAATAATATGGGAGTGATGGGCCTTGGGGGCGTTGCCATTAGCTTTATGGCTGCCAAGCCTGTCCTTGTCAGCAATCCTGAGGGCCAAAAAGCAACTGTCCGACCCTATGTGACATCAGCACCGTTGAATCTGTGGGGGAGAGATTGTCTTGGGCAGTGGGGGGTAAAAATAACAACGGATTTTCAGTAGGGGTCACTGTGTTGCAGGGCGTGGCACGACCCACACTGGCACTGACGTGGGTAACAGAGAAGCCTGTCTGGGTAGATCAGTGGCCCCTTAGTTATGAAAAACTCGCAGCCCTGCACCTGTTAGTTAAAGAACAAGTTGATGCAGGACACATAGAAACCTCCCACAGTCCTTGGAATACCCCGGTGTTTGTGATTAAAAAGAAATCAGGGAAATGGCGTTTGTTACATGATTTGAGAAAAATCAATGAGGTGATGGCAACTATAGGGGCCTTGCAGCCTGGGTTGCCCTCACTAACCATGATTCCAATGCAATGGGAAATTGTAGTAATGGTTTTAAAATATTGGTTTTTTACCATTCCTTTAGCCAAACAAGATATGGAAAAATTTGCATTTACAGTGCCTTCAGTGAACAACAGTGAACCTGCCAAACGGTATCATTGGAAAGTGTTACCGCAGGGTATGAAAAATTCACCTACTATTTGTCAATGGTTTGTAGCAAGAGCTTTGAGCCCTGTTAAGAGAGTGGTTTCCAACGGGATACTGCTGTCACTACATGGATGACATTCTGCTAGCAGCGCCGTCGCAAAAGATGCTAGCAGAAATGGAAACAGAAACACAAAAATCACTGCAGCACCAAGGGGTAGTGATTGCCCCAGAAAAAATATGTCAACAACCATGGCTGTATTTGGGCATGAAAGTGTTAGAACGTACAGTAATGCCACAGCCAGTTCAATTGCCATTAAATGTCAAAACACTTAATGATGTACAGAAACTAGCTGGAGTAATTAATTGGGTCCGGCCCTACTTAGGTCTGACATCCTCTAAATTGCAACCCTTGTTAGACCTGTTGCAAGGAGACTCAGACATTTCGGCCCCACGAATTTTGACCCCAGAAGCAAAACAATTAATTAGTGAAGTTGAACAAGCAATTATGCAAAAACATGTGTGGAGAATTGATTTGTCTATACCAGTTCAAGTGTTTATCTTGATCGATAATTTGATACCTTTTGCCATGTTGGCACAATGGAACCCTGACTGGCAAGACCCTCTCCATGTATTGGAATGGGTCTTCCTCCCTTTCAGACCCAAGAAAACTGCTCCTGGCCTGTTTGAACTACTGGCTCAGATTGTGATAAAAACTAGAACTCGTTGTATGGAATTGTTGGCGCGAGACCCAGAAACTATCGTTGTACCAGTACAAAGTGAATACTTTGAATGGTGTCTTGCCAACAATTCGGCACTCCAAGCAGCAATGACAAATTTCACAGGACAAATTCGGTATCACCTACCCTCGCACCCATTAGTCAAAATGTGCAGGCAAATTCCGTTTGCGCAAAAGCATTTAAACCAGTCCGAGCCTGTGCCTGGTCCCACTGTGTTCACTGATGGCTCAGGAAAAACAGGGAAAGCTGCCATGGTGTGGTATGATGGACGCCAATGGCGGAACAAAATCGAGTATCAGGAAGGCTCACCTCAAATTGTTGAACTGAGAGCTATGGTCCTGGTATTTCAACATTTTTCTTGTCCTGTTAATGTGGTTACAGATTCTGCTTATGTGGCTGGATTAGTGCAGCGTTTAGACAAAGCCGTTTTAGGTCAAGTTAACAATGAAACACTGTTTGGAATTTTGAAACTTTTATGGACAACAATTCAGAAGCGACATTCCCCTTATTATGTTCTCCATATTAAGAGTCGTACGACTCTCCCAGTCTTTTTGACGGAGGGGAATGCGCGAGCAGATGCTTTAGTTTCCGATGTGGCCCTGGGGCCTACCCCGGATGTTAAACAGCAGGCTGTGTTGTCTCATTCTTTTTTTCACCGGGGTATCGAGCCCTGAAGCGGCAATTTCACTTGTCAAACTTCGAGGCCTGCGCCATCGTTGCTGCGTGTCCCAATTGCCAGGGCCAACATGTCCCTCACTTTTATGGGACCAACCCTAGGGGGCTACGAGCTCTCCAAATACGGCAAACAGATGTTACCCACGTGCCAGAATTTGGCCGCCTAAAATGTGTTCATGTCTCTGTTGACACCTTTTCTTCGGTTGTTATTGCTACTGCTCATGCAGGAGAAACTGCACGAGATGCTATTCGCCATTGGCAACGAGCGTTTTCCGTTGTAGGTGTCCCCCAGCAAGTTAAGACAGACAATGGCCCAGCTTATGTGTCTGCAAAAGTATCCTCATTCCTTCAATCCTGGGGTGTCACTCATGTGACAGGCATCCCTCATTCTCCTACTGGACAGGCCATTGTCGAGCGTATGCATGGTGTCTTAAAGCGACTGTTGCAAAAACAAAAAGGGGGAATGACAGGGGAGTCCCCAGAAGCCCGATTGAACAAAGTAACATATGTCTTAAATTTTTTACAGATTTCTGATGATGCTCAGGAGCCTCCAATAGCACGACATTTCGGATCCTTGACTAACACCAGTGGGGTTTCCCCTGGGGTTAAAGTCAAGGTTCGAGATCTGCAGACAGGTCAGTGGTCAGACCCCTGTGACCTACTAACTTGGGGGCGAGGATATGCTTGTGTTTCAACAGGTAATGGCCCTCGGTGGGTGCCTGCTCATTGTGTCCGCCCTGTGCTTGGTGATTCTGCCCGCTGAAGGATGGATGGTCCCACAACCCAAGAAAAATGTGTGGGTGACCTTGGCAAATGTGACCCACCACGATACCTTGTGCCTTTCTGTTGCAAATCCTGACACCCCCTTTTCTACCTGTTTGGTGGGACTGCCTTTGGATGAGTGGCTGTGTCCAATAGGACCTGGACCCTGTAATCGTTCCGAATCAAGGGTCAATGTTGACAATTGGGATGGTATCTATGCACACATGCCACAAGTTACTCAGGAACCTCAGGAATTGGAACTGTTAGGATCAATTACGATGGATGCTTGTGTGGTATTCAATTACACTTATAATTCGACCAGAAAGGGACAGAATGTTAATGCGACACTGCTTGTATATAGAAATGCTACTGCTTGGTGTAATTATACCTCTCCTAACATTTCACGGTCTTTTTCTGTGCCTGTTACGTTGTCTGACGGAGTTTTTTTGATTTGTGGAGATAGAGCATGGAGCGGGCTTCCATTGAAGCTTAACGGTGGACCATGTAGCTTGGGGAGGCTTACTTGGCTTACTCCTAATCTTACCATGATTCATAATAAGAAACGAGAAAAACGCAACACCCATCAGTTTACAACACAATGTGATAATCAAGTAACCTTTTGGGGACCTGGGGAAATCATAGCAACATCAGCATTAGCACCTGGGGTTGCAGCAGCAGCAGCTTTGAAAAAAACTGACGAATTTGGGATGTTGGTTGAGTAAGCAAACCAATGCTACTTCCTTTGCATTGAGTGATCTGTTAACTGATGTTGATAGCGTTAGGCACGCTACTTTGCAAAACAGAACTGCAATTGATTTTTTATTATTGGCACAAGGTCATGGATGTGAAGAGTTTGAAGGGATGTGTTGTATGAATTTGTCTGATCATAGTGAATCCATACACAAAAGTATTCAACTTTTGAAAGAAGGAGTTCGCAAATTACAAGTTGATGACGGGTGGAACTGGTTAAATAATCTGCTGAACAGATGGGGAGTGTCAGGTTGGCTATTGTCTCTTGTGAAGATGGGGTTGGTAATCTTAATAATTGTTGTAGTTGTGTTACTAATGGTGCCTTGTTTGGTCAGCCTGTTGCAAAGGGCCCTGCAACGGACTGTCAGTGCCATCGTTGTAGCACAAATACAAAAAGGGGGAATTGTGGGAAACTGTGGCAGGTCTGCAGCTCCCTTGACGGAGCATGAGGCAGTTGACCTCGACCAGATCATCGTGTACCCGTGAAGATCCCAGAAAGAAGAAAAGTAAACAACTTGCAGGAACTGAAAGAACTCATGAAGCCGCAAGGTAAGGAACTTGGACGAGATCGAGATTGACGCTTACAACTGTGGCCAATGGTTGATTGCGTATATGCAATAAGCGCCAATGATATTGAAACACATATATGCAGAAAATATATAAAAGCCAGCTGCGTAAAACAATAAAGAGGATGCTGAAAAGAATGGCGCTTGAGCTTCTCTTGTGTCGTGCCCGTCTCAACAGCGACAACACGAAATTAGGATGAAGAAGAGTAGAAAAGGGAAAAGGCTGGTGATACCCACCTTTATGTAAATCAGTTCATGCAACACTGTTCGCGATACCTTGCATAGTACCAGGCACCCTATCTCAAGTATAGTCCTAGCAGGTGGTGTGGGAAGACACATGAACACCATCAAAAATCTAAACGTACTGAGAAACTGAAAGCCTTAGCAAATTAAGGAGAGGACATAACAGTGTATCAAAGACAGAAGAGTATAGAGCAGTTTGCTATCTCCTGTTCTCCCACAGGAAGCTACAGAGTGTTCGGCAACTTTCAGAAAGCAGAAAAAAAATTGTACTTTTTTTCACAGGTGATTAGATTGCAAAACTTTTCATTAGAAGAAATTATTCAATCTAAGGTCAACAATACTCTGTTATTCTGATTAGCAAAAATGCCGACAGGGTTTCACATGTCAAGCTGATCTCTAAATATGTAAGGTAGAGACGCAACTCAGGGTAGGACAACCTGCGCACTAGGGATTTCTCACGTGTCACCCCGGACCATCCGATACCAGTCACTCTTAAAGGAGACAGGATGCTGGAGCAGGTGGCTGGGCAACGCTGTGCTGCTCGACGATCCAGCTGCAGTTTGACAGTGGTGGAGCAGCTGACAGACCCCTCGCGTGCTGCTTCTCTCAACAGCTGCGTTCCTCCTGCAGAACCAATCCATCCGCACTGCTGGAGATGCCAGAGTCACAGTTGCAGAGGCACTTTCCACTCTTTTTCCAGGAACTTAAACTTTCAAAATGCATGTTTGGAAGGCTGAAAGATTTCATGCTTGCTCTCCAAGAATAAATTACACTTTTGTGTAAGTAAAGTATTTTTGGTAATTAGAAATAATAGTGTGGATGGGGGAAAAGGGGAAGCTTGGAAACTCAAATGGCTTTTTATTTTGAATAAAAATGTAAGGCACTTAGAAATACAGCCACATCACAAGAAATTGCTAAACCTGAACATCTGGATAGACAGTCAAAGCACCAATCTTTCAGAAGCTACGCACATGCTCAGCAAGCTGGATGAAGACATCCAGCACACATACCAGTAGTTCCAGTTCTACTTTTACTCCTGGCTTCCCTAAGCTCTACTTTGGATAATGAAGGCAGTGTATTCAGCCACCAAAGACACAAAAAAAAAAAAAAAAAAAAAAAAAAAGGGCAGAAAGAATTCCTTAGCTACAGATGACTGCTACACATTTTATTCTTTTTTCTTTGCTTCAGCATTAGGTCATCAGGTAATTCTTAGTAACATTTTGTATTTGTAAAAGCTGAGATTTACAGCCTGTAGAACTTTTTGAAAGCATCATATCTACAGAACACAGTGTATTCCTAAAAGTGATTTTTTTCTTCCCCTCAATGATGTTCTAACATTAAAATCTTTTGTTGATTTTTTTTAAACATCTTTTCAAACAATTTATAAGAATAACATTTCCTATGGCTAGCAGATTACCAACATGGTTAATTATCACCAACTCTTCCTCATGCTTGAGGATTCTTGTGCCAGTAAACACTTCACTCAAGAATCCCACAAAGCCTCAGTGTCTCACAAGCAGAGACTTTCTACTCATGTTGATAATCACAAGAAAAGAAATATTATACTACTTGCTAGCCAAACAGTACTTCGTTCCAACACTCTTGACCTATTTAAAACTGTCACTTTTCTTTCAATGGTAACATGATTAAGGGTGTAATTGGAGATCTGTATTTGCTGATGCCTCTAGGGTGGTGGTCTCTTAACATCTGAAAAATCAAATATGACCCATATATGTAGCTTTAAGAAAACAGAAAATCATAAAGGTAAACAGGTGGAAGAAAAACAAGATTAAAAACTCATTCTCCTTTTCCAAATCTTTTTTTTAAAAACAGGTTCTGAAATATTTCCAGGAGTTCTACCATCTCCTCTATTTATCTTCTGTAGAAGTGTGCAACTGCTACAATCTTGTACATGACTGATACTCCTAATTAGGCAGCTCCATCACTTTTGCTAAGGAACTTCAGAGGAAAATAAGAAGAAATTCTGGAGAAGTATTTGATACTTTCTAGTTATCAAAATTGTAAAGGAAAAGACATCAAAGGCCCTGCAAGTGGAAATCAGCAAGAATTCAGGATTGGAACATAAATTGAAGAAACACCTATAATGCAGTTATTTGAATTTTCATTGCTCTTGTAATAATCTCTTTTACACAGCACTAATCATATGAGAATTCTCTTGCTACACTCAAACAAGTAGGATGCCTTTGGATTTTTCATGAAAAGGCATCATCAGTAGCTTACGAGGAAAAACAAAGTGTTCTCAAGAGAGGCTTCAAATCCCAGTTATTTGCAATAGTTGTAACCACACTTTTCAAATTCCTGCATTTGGATATAACGTCAGTTTAAGTAAAGGCATGCAAGGCTGCTAGAAATGTGGTTTTCTTAATTCTAGGAACCAGTTAGTGTATTAACTGGTAGTTAATTCTAGGAAATCTAGTAAAGAAATTACATCAATAAATCATTACAGTCTGCCCACCCTCCTTTAAAGTTCCCAACACAACTGTACCGAAAAATCTGTTATGCTAAATCTCAGAATTATCTGGGTCTAACAGGCATTAGTATTACATTCTTCTAGCCAGAACATAACCTTTGTGATTTTGAGTCATTATATTCTACCTCCTTTTTGAAAATCTGATAAGCAAGTGTATGTAGACAACCCTCTACCCTTTTTTCAAACAGCGTAAACTACCAGAAAGAATTATATAAGAGTTATAATACATATTAAAATCTGAAGAACTGCTTTTAAACAAGTCACTAAAGCAATTTTTGACATAGTAATTGACACATATTTGGGGTATGCCACGAATTCATGGCCAGTTAGAGCCTCAGACCTCCAAACTTGCTATTACTGAAACTGGCGGCTAAGCTTTTGCAGGGTTACATCCTGCCCGCCATCAGAATACAGCACTGAGATAAAATATACTCTAAAATTGAAATCAAAATGACATCTTTCAGGACTCTTAGGCATGAGTTAATACTTCTAACTATAGAAATCAGTGATTGAGGTTGTAATTATTCCCTCATACACCCACTTCTGTCCCATACCTTGAAAATTTTGCATAAAATTCTTAAATTGTATTTGGCCTGAAAAAACGTAAGACTCCACATTTAAAATTACTGAAGAGCTCTTGACTCTCAGGATTACTAACAACTGATTTTGGCTTTTTAAAAACAGCAACAACAAAACCATCTTTTCAGTATCTGACAAAATGTACAGAAAACCAAAGCCAAACAAAACCACCTGCACCTGGTCGTCTTTTCTCCATTGCCATAAAGCTCCACATCAAGATTAATGAATAGGCTTATTTCTAATAAGCTTAAGAACAAAATACAGAATCAAGCTTCGTAATAATTCTCTGGGAGCTGCATCATGTGTCCTACCACTGTAAGAGCTTCCTGGACTGTAATTTCTCCAACAGGAACTCCCATACTACTTAGCTGGTAAAAGAGGTACAAGATGTTGCTTTTAGAACTAAGCCATGGAAAGGGACGCCCACTGTCAGTGTTTAAAATGCTGAGAATTTGAACTGATCCACCAAAGACTTATTTAGCTGGGGCTGAGAAACATCTTCCCCAGCAAATCTTAAATTTTTAATGAAATAGGCATTATATTATGCAGTGTTGAAGGTGTTTTGGGAAAAGTTCAATCCCTAAAATGGCTAGAGATCTTCTTTGGACAGTTCAGCACTTTATTTAAACAGATACAAAAGCATGCCTCTTATCTCTCCTCCAAAATCTTACTTGGTAGGCAAAAAGCTTGTTGAGCTTCACAGTGCATCCCTTGGTACGGATTAATCTTTTGGCGTGTATCTTCTGGTACAGTGGTGTGATCCAAGCCATCGTAAGTAAAACTGTCTTTTAGATACTTTTGCCATGCCTACAGATACTCTATTGTTCAAAACACTAAAATCGATACCCTAAATCCTGAGAGGTTTCAAATTCTTCTATGAGACTGTCTTTTTAAAATTTAAACCAAAGATCAGTCAGAATAGAGATGTGCTCTATAATTAGTAAAAAAAAGTAACTAGATTCTCTGTGCCGTGTAATAGTTTTACTGAACAAATAGCTCTCAAGATGTACTTTTCATAATTTTTATATACAAAACCCATAGAAGAATAAAGCTTTAAGTAATGGTTTTACAGAATACATTGCAATTAATCATGGCATAGTATGTTCCCAGATATTCAATACCAAGCTCACAAATCAGAAGCATCTATCATGGGGCATTTAAAATTGTAACATGCCCTTCTCAAAAATCATTTGTAATTGCAAAGATAAGATGCCCCACTCTTCAGCAGCACTTAGCTTTCACTCAGTGCAAGTTAATCTACAAACAAGTACTGAAATCCTGGAGGTCTGATTTAGGGACAACATTCAGCACTGCCTCAGACATTTATTACATGATAAATTAATTTACTAAATGGAAAGTTTCTCTTAAGTAATCTTCGGGTAACTTAAACACATTTAGTTAAGGACAACACACAAATATAACTTATAAGGTATCTTCTCCAAACAATGAGTTTGTGCTAACGTGCAGAGTAACACCACTTACAGAATTTAATCAGTGTAGCTTTTAAAGCATTTGCAAACCATAGCAGTACATTTTTTCTTGCCTATTTGATTCAGGGGCTATGGCAGTTAAAATGCAATGTTAACATTTTCAAGGCTACTTTAAAATAAAATGTAATCATACTAACCATAATTTATTTTTTTGTACTTAATTATTTCATTGTAGTCACATTTCATTAAACCAAACAAATAAACAAAGTTCAGAATACTAAGTATGAATGATTGTGCTTTATGAATTATTTCTAATGTGCCTCAAAAAATGCAAACCAAAACCATCCCAACTTAACAACCAAATTTAGAAGTCTGGGATAAATCTATCAAAAAGCCCAAACCATTCAGTTACCAAAACATTAGCAAGAACAAGGTTTCAGAAAGATGCAGTGTGATTACATTTTGAATTTTGGCATTTTAAAGCCTTTACTTTCATTGATGTAAGGTAATTAATTTTTACACCCCCTCTTTTTTTTTTTTCTTTAGCTCACAGCAGAAATCAAATCATCAAGTGTGAGTGATTACCCATGCTTACTCTAAATGGCAGACAACACAAGTTACAGAAACCTGGACCAAGACTACGGTAGTTTACAAAATGTAAAACAAGGTTAACAGAGATGCCTTCTTTAGGATAATACATAAAAAGGGTTTTAAGAACTTTATATCAATAGCTCATTTCAGACTATGCAGTGTTTTCTCCTGCCTTCCAGAGGTCTGTGAAATAAAGTGGTAAACGTTCTCTTCAATATGCAGTTTAGTAAGAGTCTAGTTGCAAAAAGATTATACTTGCATAAATATGAAAACACATGATAAAGCAAAATATTTTTAATTAGTAAGCCAATCATAAATTAATTCACCTAAATTAACAGAAGCAGCAGCTGTGTTCCTTCTACATCGGTACTTTTTTTAGCATGTTTTAATAGTCAACTTCATTGTCTAGCCTGGGACAAAACAATTCATCATTGAGCACTCAACAATTCTGCACACTGAGCTAAGTTTTTTTTAGTTACATTTTTTACATTTTCTTTACAAATGTAATATTTATGTACATTATATATTTTATTTCTACAATTGATGTACTTTACTGAAACTCTACAACTTTCACAGGGAATTCGCTGAAGTCTTTAGTAAATATGAATCATTCCTTTTCAAAAGAAATTCATATAAACAACCAACATACATCACTGCCCTTTGACATATCTGTTAAGAATTTGGATCTGGAAGGGCTACTATAATAAATGTAAGAAAAGAGGCTTTACCTAATTGTACATTTCGTTAAGAAATATCATCCCACATAGCTACATAAATTCACCAGCTTGCAATAAACAGAGCACCATACCGCTGCACAACTGGAAACGTGTATAAACCAATTTAAAGTTTACTAGTGAAACAGCTTCATCACTCCTAGCACTTTTAGACTGAAGTAAATCTGCAAAATTCTTTTGGAAATGTATACTTCTTTAGCTGTAAAGCTTCCAAAACAGTGTGGTCACTGTATATTGTGAAGAACAAGCATCCCCTTTCATAACTTCCCATATGCTTCTCTCAGCTCATGCTTCCATCTGAAGTCACGATTTTTCTTCTATTTATTCCTTGTTCACTTACAAATCTGCTGTTGAATATTAAGTAAGAATTCATAATATGAGAAAGCTGCTTCTGTCCGATCCTCAATTAAATGCTGAAAAAAATCTGTTTTGGCAGGGTTCTCATCTCTGAAAGAAGAGAGGAAGGTATTTTAGTCCAATCATTGAGCAAAAAATCCACTGTAAAGTCAAGCAGAGGCATAAGTTCTAATGAATTTCTTATTGTCCTTTGGAGTCTAGATTCAATCCAAAGATACTACAACTGCAAATAATCCAAAGTTTAGGAAAAAACCCAAAGTTTGTAATACACTATCAAAAACCAGCATCTTTTTAAGAAGTATAAAAATGACAGAAAAGTGGGTGAAATAGCATTTAAAATACTTGTAGAAACACAAAAAAGGCAACATAAAAATGATTTTATTTTAGAAGTTAACAAATATGCTGGTGGCAATGAATTCTGAAAGGGTTAAATTAAATCCTGATAAAGATTAAAAAAATGGAAAATTTACATCTCTGGTTACATGTAATCTCAATCCCCTCCCCAGTTTTTCTTATTTGGCAACAGAACAGAGAAGGTAAACATGTCAAAGACCTAGTATCCAAAATTACCGCCCCAATAAAAATTTGGTGGGACACAGCAAATTATTTGCTGGAGCACAGTCCTCTGTACCGGTCTAGTACAGCGTGCAGTAAAGTACTATGGTCTCTCAGCACTACTTGCAATTCAAGTAGCAGCCACAACGCCAACAGTTGAAGAGCTTCAGTCCTATGTTTAAACATTATTTATCTGAGTAAGAAAGTCATCATACTCTGTAAAATGCAACCTCCCATCTGGCTCAGTAAACTGAGTAATCTAGAGAAGACAAATGAAAGGTAAACTGAAGCACAAACATTTTATAGAATTTAAACTTTAAGCGGGTCATGACTTGAAAAGGCTTCAGAACTTGCCTCATCTGTCATAAATCAGCTGCTGTATGGAGCTCAGTAACAAATACACACAATTATTAAGCCACCTACAGATTATTAACCTTACTTGAATTTTTTTATATGTATTGAAATTATAAAAGCTATACCAGAATTAACCTGGTTAACCCCATTGATTATAAGGGCATCCACTGCTTTAGTATATTCTTAACAATATAAAAATAGGCAACTAATTCCTACCAATAAAACTACTTGTAACTGAATTTGCACTAGATTCAAAGATGACCTTTGTTGCTAAGGGGTTTTAGATAACGGCACTATATCAACTGGAAAGAGGATGTACTCAGTTTCTTCCAGGCCAGATATTCCCACTTTTCATCAGTGTCAATCAGCAATTGTAAATACAAGTTGCCAATAATTACTCAGTATCTAACAGAAATACTTACTTTATTACTTGAAGAACTGGACTTAAAGGTCTACTGTCTCTAAGCCAAGATATAAAAGATCGTGTCCTTTCTGAAGAAAGTGCATCTACCTCAGGAAGCTGTGTCTGGTTGAAGGTAATTGAAAGAAGTCATCATCTTTTATTATCAAAACTATTTAAAAAAAAGATCCTGATAATCGTAACATGACCCAAGCCACAATTTCTATTAAGAAATTACCAACCATGGATTACATGTGCACATTTTTTCTTCAGCTTAAAGTACAAAAATTACTGTAGGAAGCAGTACATCTTAAACTGCCTTTTAAGTGCAAAAGATTTTAGAAAGCAAGCTCATTTAAAAAGTAATCTTTTCAAAATGCTGCTTTTGCAGTTTTCTTGCCTTTATCTTCCCCTGTCAATCAAGCTCCTACATGTTGCATTTTGCATCACTGATAAGATGAACAAAACATGAAGAAGTGAAATCTGAATTGTAAGCAAATTTCAATGCAAAGATTATACTGGACTATTTGGTTGGGGAATGAGCTGAAAAAAATAGAATTAAAAAAACTTGAGCCATTCACCAAGCTAAATATACCAACTCTTAGGCCAATATAACTTTTTAAGACAATTAATATGACATAAAAGAATTGATTACAGATTTAAAAGTAGTTCTATTGCTACTTTTGTAGCAAATGAATGGAGGACATAATTTAAAAACAAAGATAACTTATGTTAGTTTTTTCTCTCATTTGCATTATAATAGATGCTATATAACCATTGAAAAAGTTATCATCCTTCCTTTATCCAAGTTCTTCCTGAAAACTCTGTCAACTAATACTCACCACCAGCTGATCAGAGGGGACAGTTTTAAATTGTTAATACAAGCAAAACACAAAACTCTGAACACGTAGTCCAATTTTATAGCAGTCTTAAAGCTCACCACTCTTCTTATAATTACCACTTGTCACTTACTTTTCCCCTTCATATTATGCAAGCTTTATAAGCAGAAAATATATCTTCCTATGTGTTTCTACAATGACTAACACATTTTTGGTACTATCTGAATATAACCATTTGATTCTGAACTTCTCTAGAGTGTCTTAAAAGGGTCCATCCTTATCCACCACTTGTTGACATTTTGGAATCACTAGCCACAGAAGAGGGGTATTCTCTTTAATTGTTGCTGTCTCATGCACAAGACTATAGGTACAGGTTATAACACAAAAACCCCTCCACCAAAACACACATCCAAGGGTCTTTGATGTTCTAATACCTAACAGCATTTCTTTTTAACATTGACTCAAGGAAGGCTTGGAAGCTGTGCAAAACTTAACTCTTACCCTTTACTTACAGGCCTATCACGTCATACCATAGACTTGGTATCTTATACCAGGTTCAGAGAACACAAGGCTTCTGAAAACCATATCATCAATAAAATAACTCTAGTCTTAACAATTAACACATCTGAATAGATAATTTTTGTATTTGTTCTACGAAATTCCATCCTATTCTTGTGAGCCCACATGTATTTCCATAAAACAATAAGAGCAGTAATGTCATAGAACAATTTTTTGGCATTCCATGAATGCCAAAATTTACATGTTTACATTCTTTCCTTGAAAGCATTTGACAACTCTCCTATGAAGCTGGCAAGAGGTCACAAGGTACCCAATAAACCCCCCCTAATTCATAGTTACATAATTAAAAACTGAAAATGCAGAAAAAATATGCTAAATACAGATTCCAAATGCAAGCACGATACAGCACAGCTCATTAAAACGCCTACCATTTTCTGTGGTACTGACGCATAGTTTGGGTATCCAAGGACATCTTTTATGAAGTTGTTATTACAGTTTTTTCCAATCCAAATGTAAAAAATCTGTAAGATGTCAGAATCACTTTTAGTAAAGGCCTTGCAAACATTTTAGAGAAAGAGACAAGTGGTGACATAATTGGAATAATACCAGAATAATACCTTTAATGCAAATGAATCACTTGAGAGCTCCAGTTGCAATTCATATATACATCTCTATATTCGGTATTTGTACATTTATTTATTAATACATTGGTAGCATTTGGAATAAGATCATTAAATGTCAAAAAAATATAGGTAGAATGCAAACACTGAAAGAATGAGGATGCAGGACACATCTATATTGGAACAGTTAATGCAGTAACTTCCCATGTTACCTCCTAAAATGAAAAACCTAAAATTTCATAAAGTCACACCACTGTGTCAGTTACTGCACACTGACTTCCCAATCTAAACAAGTCATAGTAAAGCATCAATTATCAAAACACATTATAGCAATTATTGCAGACATCTGGAGACAGAAGCTAGTTTGACATTCACACTCAGCCCCTGAACTCGTACAAGGTTTTTCTAGACTGCCATTAGAGTAGCATAATGTTTTATCACATTATTCGAGTAGTATAATGCTTTATCCAATTAAGTGTGTTTTAGTGTAATTTCTATGAAGACCTTAAACTGTATCTACAGATTTTGTTCACTCCCCACAATTCCCTCACTCTTGCAACTCTTACATCACACAAGCCACAAATCATAAAACCACTTATATTTGTGCGTAACTGAGAAGGTTTCTGCATCAATGAGAAGTGCTTTGTTAGGGAGACTGCAGTACATACAATTTAATAACCATTAAGAGAAATTTTGGAAAATGGAAATCCATTATTTCCAGAAAAAAAACCCACCTTGATATGAACTCTTGGTATATTCTGATCAGTCTAGCATGAAAAAAATTAACCTCTGAAGCCTTAATATGCAACCTCAAAGATACTCCTCTGACCAAAATATGAAAGCCTTTCACTGGAACACAGATTACTGCCAGGTTACCTGGAATGCTGATTCACTACGCTGTTATTGTTGAGAGTTGACTGCTTTTAATAATTCAGCACGCATTGCCTTTTTTTTTTTCTTTTTTTTTTTTTTAAAAAAGGAACATGTGAAACTGGTAACTTACTGAACCACAATCCATAAGAAAAGCTCCTTCTCTTGTCAACTTCTCTGCAGACAACTTCTGAAGAGGTGGCTGAGGAACAACTCTGTCATTTACATGTATTGTACTCTGTAACAAAAACCAATACTCAATAACACTAGAATATAAATAAATCCTATTTTTTTATCTTAACCAAGTAAAATAAAACAGGAAAAAACACTGTTAATCTCTAGCAAAATTTTGAGGATTCTCATGTAATAAAATGCCATGTTAAGCCCAAAATGATTATGTACATCAAACAATTCTAGAATGTTACTTAACCTAAAGGCTACTTTATTACCTAAAAAAAAGAATAATGCAAGTTCATTTAAGTTGTGTATGTAACATTTCTCATGCTATAGATGCCAAACTTTCAAAAGAATTCTAGTGTTTAACTTAAAATCTATGGAGGTTGTTTGTAGAAAAATTTTTATTGCATTCAACTTCAACAGAAATGTTGCAAGAGCAGAAAAACATCAAATTCTACTCCCTATAAGGGTTCACTATTTTACTGCATTCAAGTAACAGAAAGTTCCTTGATTTAAAATCCTGCCTGAAGCAATACATGGGTTTGTCCACAGATCACTATGATTGATCTGATTAAACAACCTGGCTGTTAGCAATGACATTATTAAAAAAAAAATAACCTCCCCTTCCTCCCCATAAATAAAAACAAACAAAAACTATGAAACCCCCCGAACACCCAGTATTTTCAGATTAAAGCTGCTTCCCCCTCCAATACAAAAATAAGCTGAATATCTATTAAGAATCTGTGAAACATTCTGCAAACAACGTAGGGAAAAAATAGTCTAGAGACTAAGCACATCTCCCCATGGTAAAAGATTATAAAAAAAAAAAAAAAAAATCACAGTTTTAAAAATTTCATATTATAATGCAATAGATTAGAAGCTTTTTGGGATTTATACATAATGATGAAAATCAAGCTGCTGAATTCCACTTGGGAGAGTTCCAGGCTTTACTCAATGCTCTCAAGAATCAAGCGTTCAGAGAAAAGACAACCAGCAAAAACATTTACAAAAAATTCTGTAATATATATCATAGAATTTTCTAAACAAACAAGAAATTTAAGAACAGCCTCTGTCACAAATACTTTAAACTGAATTAGTACTAAATAGCAGATTAGCACCCTCTTATATGATTTAAAATGTGGTTTGTCAATTAATTTCAGTAGGTCAAATCAGCCCTATTTTCTGTCTTATTCTACTAGAAATAACTGATCTGAAATCCTTTGCTAATAAAACTGGATCTCCCAAAGACACTGCTGGTTCTTTACAGCACTCGCACACTGAATATAGTGTTTCAGCATAAGTTCCACAAAAAACTTAATAAGGTTAGTTGAAGAAGTTGGCTTCTCAAATACTGGGGGGGGGGGCGCATATAAAAAGACTAACTAATCAATTCCACTGAATAACACTGAGTTTAGACTCGCATATGTGAGTTTATGAAATACCTTAAAAGAAACTTTGAGACTATAAATAGCTCACAGGTTGTGCTGAACAATACCAACTGCCAGAGAAACTACTCAAGTTACCATATAATCTTATATGATACTTAAAAACAAACTCCTACATATACTTTTTGAAAGCTAGTGACTAACAAGCTCATGAAAACTTACTTAAAAAAACAACTTATTTTTGCAATTACAACTAACTTTGACCTTAAATAAAATCCCATCTTACTTCTTACTATTAAAAAATGCCTCGATTTCCTAGGCTACCTCTGTAAAAGGCAAACTAATAAAACCCGGTTTCGTACATGAAGTACTTCCTCAGTCTGATCATGACCATCTAAGAAGTACAATTCTGTTTCATCCACATCAGTCTGAGAAATCACTGGAAGTTTGTTATTGCAGGCAACTTTATCTGGTTTAAGTATACAAAACCTAGAATCCTCCACCAAATCTACTTCACCCATTTCCCCAGACAGTTCTAAAACCACACTGGAGCTGTTTCCAATGCATACAATCTTCCCTGCTTTCTTTGTATAATAGAAAAACATGGAATTATTGTGGTCACTGAAACAAGGTGAAATAAAACCACAGTTCTGCTCGTAACACACTACTGTACTTGTAACTCAAAACATGAAAATAAATGTTTTTCTTGATTTTTTTATAACTTATGGAAAAAGCTCTGTTGACATTACAATAACTTTAATTAAATTGCAGCACATCACCACGTTTAACAGACCACTAAAACTAGAAAATGTTATAAAACAGTCTTCATACATTACCTCATCAATCAACTTGTCTATTCTGTACAAGTTGGGATGTATCATTTTCATTAAATGAACGAGAGGCTGGCTCTTCATCTGGCACATTGCATATACGCGATCATCCAAGCGTGTACTCGTGCCTGTTCTAAATGCTTTCTGTAAGAGAACAGTGTTGTTACTCAAATAAATCCTATATTTTGTCACATCTAAACAGTGTATTTCAGATTTTTTGAAAGTGTCAAGCAAAGATGGCAAAGCTTTTGTAAAGAAATGTATCTTATTGAGACACATTAGAATCTTAATCAAATACAACATGAATACAATACCTTTTAAAACTTAATCCATTCACCCTCCTTATTGATGAAGGAGAATAACAAATTTTACACGAAGTGGGGGGGAAATTTTTTTATGTGACTGGGCCAGCATTTCCCATTTGTATTCTTGACAAATGTTACTGGCCTGTGAAACTCACTGATGCAAGATATCACGGGAAGATATGAGCCTAGCAGAGTTCAAACAAGATAATTCTGTGGATAAGATTAACTCTGATTTTATATTAGTAGGAATTAAATGTTAAGGAAAAGCTTTGGAAGGGCTAGGCTCTCATAGGATAAAATTTATTTTGTAACTCTCTTTCCTACTGGATTGTTCAGATCTCCTTTAGAAGCAATCGGTAAACGATCACTGTGAGAAGCAACATAATGGAGCAAGCACCATATTCTGATTCAATGGAGAATATTCCTATAATCAAAGTTCATATTCACTTCCACAACAAAGCTAAGTACATCAGTCCTCTTCTTGGCTGCCACAAGTATTTTGGTTTCTCTATATTCCAGGCTTTTTTATTACTGTTAAAGATAATACACCCCCCCCCAACAAACAACTTATTTTCTCAGCCACTCTTACTTCTGTATTTTACATGGATCCTCTTGATAATAAATGGTCTGGTTTTTCCCCACCATTAACTGCAGTACTTATGCAAGTACCAAAGTCGTCCTAATTAGTACATTAGAGACTGAAGTAATCACTAAGCCAAAGAAAATAAGTTATTATGATTGGATTTCTTGCCAAACTTACACAAAGGTTTATTCATGATAAGAAAACAAAGAACTGTCAGACATGAAAATCTTTAAGCCATGAGATTTATTGATAACAAAACCCTGCAGTAAGTTCTCTTTTTAAGTATGATGTTCGGTAATACAAACAAAGATATTAAAAGAAATAAATCAAAAAGTAGTAACTACTTCTATGTGAACTTTAAACTATATCATTTTAGTTTCTGTAATAGATTTCATTGTACCTCCATGGAAATTCTTTTTCCTTCTTGGTACTTTAAAGTACAAAGTATATGCATTGAAAAATATTTGACCTGTTTTTTCTTCATAAAATTCAAGAAGTACTAATAAGCAGCTTCCAACAATCTTTATGGACAACACCAATTAGCAGCCAAAATCTGAGAAATGCTAATTGTTACAATATATATTTTTTAATTTTCATTGTAAAACAAATAAGACAAAACATAAAAAATTCAAAATCAAGTAAACCAATAAACTAATTCAGGCACTAATCATTTAAAATAAGCTAACACAGTCATCTTCTATGTGAAAGTCCTGTAAGCTCGAAGAGGATAACCCAATTTTCATAATTTTAGAAAAGCGCAGACATTGCTTGACCTAGAGATGAAGAATTCGTCAAATGGAACAATGAATTAAATATCAAACATTAATCCACTACATTATACATACCTGTTTGAGAAGGGCCAAAATATACAGTGGAAACAGCTTGAGGGAATTTGGTGCTATCAGCATGGACTGCTGCAGATTTGAGGCAGTTGACATGTACGCTGCCAAGGAGTCTACCACGGCATTAACTAAGGCATC
The DNA here is from genome assembly GCF_018139145.2 of Gymnogyps californianus. Lineage (NCBI taxonomy): Eukaryota > Metazoa > Chordata > Aves > Accipitriformes > Cathartidae > Gymnogyps > Gymnogyps californianus. Next base: position 59,294,738 of record NC_059474.1, on the reverse strand, counting down.
TCTTGCATCCGCAAGACTAGATGAAACTGAGCGATCCACAGCTGTTGGGTTAGAAGGATACAAGAAGTTACCAGAGTTGGCCTCATTCATTCCCTTGAATTTGGAAAATATTAGTTGTGCTTTTGGGTGATATTTTAAGATTTTTTTAAAAACCCCACATCTGTGGTCCTAACTTTTTTAGGAGTAAGACGATTGCCCATATAGAAACTCACTTTCATGATGCTTAAAAAATACAGTGTGGCTAATCTCCGCTCTCTAGTTCCTACTCTGGGAGAATTTAAAAAAATTGTTTAAAGCTGTGGTATATACTTGAGACTAAATATAAATCCTGTTTTAAACTTTACACAAATAACTTAGCTATTGATGAAACTCTCTGCTGTCCTACCTCCAAAATAAGATTTGCAGCAATTATTTTTGATTTTTTTCCCCCAAGAAATTTCTTCCATTATTTCAATGGCATAATTATGATTAGCGTAAATGAAGCTTCACTTTTCTTTGCTGAGAAAGGGCTGCAAATCCCTTGGTTGAGGGAAGCCACCTGCTGGACTGAATGCACATTTAAGACGAGATACAGAAGTACTACTTATTTCTTCTAATTTATTTGACTACTAACATACAATATAGCATATACTAAAATGCTGCATAGAGCCATACATGTTCAATGGCAGAGATCAGTCTATGAAACAGCTACTTATGATCAACAAGTAGGGGATAAGTAAGAATCCTCAACCCAGCAACGACAGGATACAATCATAGAAAACTAATACATATCTCGGATACAGCATTGTCAGAAGTTCCCTTTTAGTCTCCAGCAACTCACTAAACTGAATCACTCTGTTTCTTAAGTAATCCTAGAATGCTGAAGTTTGAGATAACAACCATGATGATAATGATAAAAAAATGAGTTTTGATCCAAGTGTGTTATGATTCTTTGTCCTTTAATAAACTCTAGAGAACAATGTAAGAAGGCTCCTTTTAAAAGACTAAAGTCTACTAAGTATTCAGACTAAGGAATATTTCAGTTAATACTTTTGGTGTAACTTTGATTTTGTCATCTTTTGTATGCTCAGGCTTCAGTGTGCTCCACTCCAACCTTATTCTACAATACCCAGGCTTCATTCACTACGTCATTTAAACAGCTGGCAAAATTAAGAACATAAAAAAAATATTTGAATCTTCCTGGTCTGTACTCACCCATGTTTGCTAAGAGGCATACAACTGCTTGTACATCCGCTCCTGCATATACATCAGCCAGTGAACTCACTACAGGCAAGCAAAGTGTGTGCACTCGAATTCGACGTTCACCTAATAAAAATAAGTAGAAATCATTATGCAATATCTCCTGGTAGAAGTATAAAAATTCAGTCATTACTGCATATCTCCTCTCGTCTAAGATGCACTTATTTTGTAAAAACACACCAGTCAGGAAATTGCTGTAACGCTATCTCCCATTCCTGTCTCTTAACCTGTTCAAATTCTGCAACACTCTAAAGCATTCAACTTATGAATCAGCACAAGTTCATAACACAAACTAGCTTATAACATCCACAATAAGCGTCTTGATCCTACAAATGAAGTACGCTGATTGCCATCCCAAAATTTTGTGGCATCTTCCACAATAGAAAGTAGCTGCTATTCTTTATGCCTACCCAATGTACTAGCAACTCACTCCAATCCATCACGGGTCTGTGATTTTGGACAAGTGCATGCCAAATATGTTACTGCTTATAACAACAGTACGCCTTTTAAGTAAAGGAATCTTGCTGAATCATCTCTATGTAAGATGGAGATGAATTACATTTTCCCATCAAAATAGAATTTATAAATATTTACATTATGTGATTAACTGCCAAGTATGTTCACTAGCTTTGACAAGATTCTCTTAGGGTACAGTGAACAACAAAAGGCTGTGGAACTAACTATACAAACATTATGTCAGAAAAAGAAACAAAAAGCCCAGTGGCCAATTCATTTGAATTTATTTACCTTTGCTGGAAGTATACAAAAGAGCTGTTTGAAAACAAACCAAAGATGTGTCAGTCAGACTTTCCTCGATGGACATTTGTACTGCAAATCCAGCGTCAGGATTGACATTGGCAAGGGACAATAAATCAGTAGATCGTACAAAAAAGTTCCCATGAAAAGTGTGTATTGACAGACCTAGAAGTAGATTAATTCAGTGTGAGGTTAAAACAGCATGAAAACCTACTATCAATAATTAAACCCCACAGCCCTCAAGCTATGTTTAAGAAAACAGTAAAAATACTTATTCTAACTACCACACAGAATCAATTACACGAATCATTAGACATTTCAGCATGATCCTGTAGAGATCACGTTCAGTTCTGAACACTCCAAACTGAATGATGCCCTTACACTACACATCAACTTAGTTGAAGTAAGATGGTGCCATCTGAAGTAAAAAAAACAAAACAAAAAAACAAATGGCAAAAGCTAATGTAACTTACATAAAGAAGGCAACCATCTTACTCTTCAGTGAAAGAGAAATCTAATGTTGCTAAAGACTAAGCACATTCAAAGTGATAGTTAACATGCTTACACCAACTTTTCCATACGAATCAGTATTTAAAACATACCTTTTGTACATCTTATGCGCATAACTGCTTCAAATCCAATCTTTCTTGTAAGGTACCTTTTGAGGTCTTTTTGCAACTTTTCAGCCTGAGCGGGATTATGGCTACGATGGAAAGATGGATAGTAATAGATGCATCCAGCAGAATACTTGGACATGCAAGCTGTGAAGAAGGAAGAGATATGGTTAAGAGGTAAAACCTCTTACGTGAAGTCAGGACACAAAAATTGTGTCCAACCTTCTGCAAGTCACACCTACGTCCGTCTTTTTCTTGATATGACCCACATCTGTAAGACAACGAGAACTGGCCCAGACTCAGGCCACTGAAAGACAGTGATGAGTCACCCCAATACACAATTATCTAATTACACACTTCAATAAGCATGCTACCTTTGGCAGCTAAGACAGGAGTGCATGCAGAAATATTTAATGGTGTAGAGGCAAAATTAAGTGTGTGCGCAGAGACAAATCTCATTTTAATACCGAAAGATGAGAACTCTGTTCTACTCCTATAATTAAACTTTATTAATTCCTTGCCATCTGGCTGTTTCCTGTTCTTCAGCAGGAGAGTACCTTCTCGTTTAAAACTGTGAAATCCCAGAATAAATTGTCTGATACCACCAATCTAATACTCCTGTTCTTTACTGCTATCAACTTCAAAGTCAATTCCTTTGCAGCATTAGCTGCATTTACAAAAAGTGCAAAAAGATTTACAAGATTTAAGAATTCCTGAAGTAGCCTGTGCTTCTGAGGGAAGACAACCAGTGTGGAAAGAGTGAATGCATACATTAGGTAATCCTTACCAAGAGAAGCTAGATCAGAATATTGTGAACTTAAGAGAAATAAATCCACAGCAGTCTGCTGGCCTGAGCAGTCCAGTGCCAACTTCTTATAAAAATCCGTTGCTGGACCAAGATGCTGGACCACCTTTGGTGAACAAATTATACAGGAAAGCGTTAAGACAATGATCGTGCTCTCTTCAGTCTTCACAGAACAAAAGACATACTATTCTGTAGCAAAGTATCATAAGGAAGTTTCCTTTAAGCAACAATTTATAGGCATTTCCACCTGCAGAAATTATTCTCCTTATGCTCCATATTCTTTTAGTTGGTATTTACAAGCAGTTATGATCCTACTTTCAAGGAAGTTTACGTTCTCATACAAAAACATTCATGTAACTATGTAACACTTACTGGATGCTGTAAACTACAAGGCCATAAAAATAGTAAGAATTCATGTTTTAGATCTACAATTTAATATATCCATGCTTTGGTCCAAAATCCAGGTTGATATTAACTGAGTCGGAGATATTTGCAGCTTCTTTTGCTTGCCAAGAAAAGCTATGGACCAAAAGCCCAAAAGACAGCTCACGCACTTTGAAACAAGTAGTACCACACATACATGTATAGACTAGTGATCTTAAATGCACAAACATAGACATTGAATAATTAAAATATAGTGAATTGCTATAAACAAAAAGCAAGAGTTGATCTGCAGAACTATGCAAGTCAGAAAGACATGGCCAGTCCCTAGTCTCATGAGATGAATATTAAAGGAAGTTTTTGTACCTTTGTGCTTGACCTTTGATTGGGATCTTCTCTGGAATGCAAAAGCCCTGCTCCCAGAGATGGTAACTGAGTTTGAAACACAGATATCCGACCACCCGTTGGAGACATCAGTTTAAACGCAGCCTGAAGAGCAGGGCCCAACGCACTGTGTGTTTCTCTTGTATTGGTGAACATATTTGGTAACGCATTCAATAGATCTTTTATCAGCTGCAGAACAGATTGAAAGGTGTTTATGAGATTTTGCAAGCTTGAGATTTTCTGCTATTTCTAAAAAGCTGTACTGCCATAACTGAAGTGGAACAATCAGTACCAAATATTTCAGCTTAGTTTCAACACTAAGGAAAACAAAGTCGTAATTTTAAAAACTATTGATGCATCAAACAAACAACAAGTAATACTTCTATAATTAAAAAGTAGCATTGGAATTACATATTATGAAGGCAGGCTTGAATCCAAAATTTAAAAGGAACCTCTATTTTGAATATTTAACTCTTTAAATTTAATGATATATTTTGATCAATCATACCTCCTTGCTTTCATGGAGATTTACAAGTAAACTGTCTGGTGTAGGTAGGAAAATATCTGTAGGGAGAACGGAAAAAAGCATTCTATTAGAGAAAAAATAACATTAAAGTAGAACAAAACATTTCACTGCCCACTGCTATATGTACCATGAAATACAGTCTACTTTTTTGATACATATATTAGAGAGAATAATACAGTCTATACAAAGCTTGTTTTATTCAAAGCAAAATTAACATTTGAATTTCACTTTTTAAATACCACCTATTCTGTAGTTAGTGTAAGATTTTTTTCAAAAATATATTCCCTATACATTCAATAAAATTGACCTAATACCAGAATATTTGAGAGATTCTAATCTTTCTTCCAGGAAAAAAAAAGTAGCTTCTCAAAAATTTAGTTTCCATTTTCTTTTTACTTACCATCAATATCTGAGACAATCAGCATCTGAGGCTGAGATAAACCTTCTTGCAAGTTGTAAAACTGAACAGTGCTGTCAAACGTTATGAACCCTATTCTTGTTCTCGAGTCTCCAGGCAGCCTGCAGCATTAAAAAATAAACCATTAAGTCCTAATTTCTCTCTCAAGACATACACACACAGAGCTTCTGCTGATGTTAGCAGAAGCTCAGCTCATGTATACAGGGGTGAAGGGAGAACAAAAGAAAGGGGATCTGAAACATGAATACAAGTAATATTTGTTCAGCATCTTCTGAAAAGCTGGGATAATGATACAGTTTACAAGACTAAGTGTTACAGACAAGCACTCACTAATATATTGATGTTTTGTTTCAAGAGAGAACTTAGTAGGTTCATTTAAACATTACACTGACACATGAAAGAAGGTAGCCTTCTCAGTTCTTCAATAGAAAATAGTGCATTCTGCTCTTTAGTAAATGGGTTTTTTTAATTATGAATGTAGTTACAGAGTACTTACAGCTCTAAACCAAAATCCAATGTCTCTACAATGCAACATACTTATTTCTCATGTGGACCATATTCCTATGTATGGCATTAAAAATACAAAAAGAAAAACTAAACGGCATTTCTCACATAAAATATAAAACATCAACAAGTGCTAAAAACCATGACGGTGAACAAAAGCAATAGAGGCAAATATTGTTTTTACCATCTGGGTATATAAACTAACTGGATGCACTGATTTTCCTATAGACTTTGCATGGGACTTTATGAATTTTCCTAAAATAATTTAGCATGTTTCTGAGAATCTGTTGACAAAATACCTGTAAAGATCTGAAAAAAGACTAAACCAATAAATGTAAGTGAAGAATTTTATTGTACATGTTGGTGTCTTTATCAGAAATTAAAATCAAGTTTCCTAGGAAAAACTTGTAGAAAACAATCTTCAGAGTGAGGCCTCCACAGGATGCAAATTAGTTTTCAAAAGACATGAACACAGTGAAGTTCATTAACCCTCGCTCAAAAAGCGCCACCAATCCCATACATGCTGTTCCAGTGCAAAAAATGAGAACAGATACAAAGTGGCACAGGTAGATCTAGGTAACTATGATCGAAAGAGACCAAATTGACATCACAATTCACCTAGGCAGTCTCACACTAGTGGTTACGACATGCCAGTATGCAGCACCTCAGCTGTTTCAGCGCAAGAACCAGCCAATTCAATCTCTGTAATTTCGTTATTTTTCTTGGTCTTGGCAGGGGGGAAGAGTGCACTTTATAGATGTTTGTACAATCAACATGTTGTTAGAAGTTACAGCTAAATATTCTTTGCAGATAAATTAGTAAATTATTTGCAGATCCACCTTTAATCACATGCAGGGAAGATAGCTCTCATCATGTAAAGTGCTTCAACAGCTGTTTTTGGGGGGGGTTTTGCTTGGTTGGTGGTTTGGTTTTTTTGATTGTTTTTTTGTTTTGTTTTTTAGACATGTAAGTTCCATTTCAGAATCTCAGGCAACAGAACTTCTGTCCTTTACAGACAGAACTTTTAAACACTATATGCAAGTTTTCTGCAAAACTGTAGGTTAGTATTGCTCATAATAACACGTTAGCTAATTTGAAAAGGTTATTTATATTCTTACTTGTCTAGGTTTTCCAGCAATGACTGGCAGACTATTGTCAAATATCCAGCCTCCACTGCATTATGAGACACATCTAAAACAAATAAATATACCGCAGGCTGAGGAGGACGAAGCTACAAAGTGAAAAAATAAAAATAAAAAAATGTTCAAAAATCATATTTAAAGAAATGTTAAAAATGATTAGTCATTAGAAAGGGAAGTGGGAAAAGGGGATACTTAGAAAAATGCAAGGTATACATTATGCAATAAAATAAAACTGATTTACTAAGAGTCATGCGGATAGACTTAACAACAATTCCCAGTGGTTAATAATTCCCATTTGTAATGAGCATACAATGTTATGCTTCAGAACAGAAATTGGATATTTTAGTCTCTCCTTCCAACAGTCAACTCAAACATGACTCTCTGATGCCAGATATGGAATTCACTCTTCAGAACACCATTGTTCTTTCAGTATGTGGACAATGCGATCCATTAACCAAGGTAAAAATATTCTGCCTACATCCTTTTCCCAACCATATAACAAGCTGTATTTATTCATTGTCAAACGTCTTGGACACAGTGTTTCAATTCAAAGACAACAGAACAATTTATTTTTGCTGTTGTTAATAATGTCATTATGAACAGGGCCTTTTCCCAGGCCTTGTTTATCTTTCTTAGAGACAAGACTACTATCACAGCAATTGTAGGTTGACTCCTAGTTAGAATCGTTTCTGTCACAATTACTAACTAAAAATTTGAACCCAACTTAATTCTCTCGTTACTCCATTACTGATCTTTCAAAACCTCTTCAAAATGAGGGAGAAACCCAGAAACCACATTGCATCAGACTCAAACCAGAGTATGCCACATTAAACTACACTGGCTAACTACACACATTGCAATTGCCTTTAACTGGCAAGCCTCTGAATATCTACATTTGCCAAAACTCAAAATAAATATGAATTTTAACTATTCTTTGGTGTTAAGAGGACCTTCACAGGAAAAATTAATACACACCACTGGAGCAATATGCAACATTAATTTCAAACGCATTTACATTAACATGCAATTGCTGTTGGAAGTTACCATATAGTCTGAGGAAGCAATGAATTCCACTGTAGAATTTTGGACCTCCGGCCGTTTGTGAGGCTCTCCATAAGATCGTGTCACAGGATTATACATAAATTCTTCAGGAACTACAAAAAAAAAATTTCCCCCCCCAAAAAGTTTATATATTTGTCAGCAAATAAAAACCATTATGGCAGCTACAAGCAAACTAATGCAGACATATTTCAATTATCATTAACAACACAAAATGAAGGAACATTTCAAGTATCCCAAGCAACATCAAAGTTAAACATTGGAAACAAAAGAAGGTTTATTTTAAACAGCAATACATCCCCAGCTTTAAGACACCAATGCAAATAGAGCATTTCACAACAACAAGCTTCAATCTGTATTGGTTCTCATAACCTCTGGCCTAGATTGCAGAGAGTATTAGCTGTCATCATGTTCCCATTTGCATATTGCAACAGCAGTCAATGGAATAAGTTGATTTCATTATACAAGTAATCAGGATAATATGATTACATTTTCTTCGTCTCCCAGAAAATTGCAAAACAACCTTTTGCTTCAGAAAATGCACAGCACGTCTGACTTATGATCCAGAGATTTTAAAAAACATCTTAAGAACACTGTCATTTTGACCTACATTTTAATATAAAGTATCCCATGGACTGATATGATGCAAATACTTGAAAGAGATTCTAGAAATGCAAGCATCTCCTGCTACAAAAAAAAAAAACCAAAACAAAAAAACTTACCATCGTTAACTCTATAGCACAGATTGCATTTCCACCTCCTCTGATCAATGAAAGAAACAAAAGGGTTGATATATGTCCTGCAGGATCTGCATCTCACTATCGTGCTTGATGTTATTACTGGTAATTGCTAAAAAGAAACAATGGAAAGCTGTAACAAAGGTACATAATACATTTTATGGAAAACATTACTGTGCAGTACAATGTATAAAAGCTTCATAAGACTAGGTATTCTATCATCTTTCCTTTTATCTTTATAGCTCATTTTCATACAGAGTAATTATGATGCCTATTAAAAATATCCTCCCTTTAAAATCACAAGAAATAAAATTATTGTCTTAATCCAATCTCACAAATCAAAGATGTAGTAAGATTTTTAATGAAATTACTTTAAAATTACACAGTTACAATAACACAGCTACTATGGTAAGAGGAATTATGAAAGACAGGACAACTTTGGGTGATTAAATATGACAGACAGCAAACCTTACACAAAAACCATACTTTATATGAAAAGAAGTCATATCGGGCAGTTATTCACCTTTTTACGTAAAGACGAATAAATTACGTGGAGAGGAGTTGCTTAACAGTTATGAACACAGCTTCAATCTTACATTGTGTTTACCTTCTATTGACAGCATTTATCATGCCAGTAATACATTAAACATGAGCACCTCTCTTCAAGAGAGCACTGTATGCACCTTTTCAAGAGGTATCTGACAGTTCTGAGCCCAACACACAGAGTAGCAATTCAGAGCTTCAGAGAACCACAGGCAAACAAAGATTTCCAACTACAAGGAAAAAAGTTTGAAGGACCTGTGCAAAGCTTCTCCCTTATGAATTTCAATGAAGCAGTAATTTCAAGGCTTTTTTCCCTTCCTCCTCTCAAAGTCCCAAGCAATTTTTTGCTACTTCTGTTAAATTTAGGACTTACAGTTCATTATATTTTATTGTTTGAACGAAAATAGGACAAATGCATGTATTAAATATATATACTAAAAAAACCAAGTAAGCTACTTTACCGTTAGGTCTCTGAAGGGATGTAGCAACAAACCCAAAGGAAGCTTAGCTTTGTTTAACAAAGCCTGTGTTTGTGGAATATTTGTCAATGTACATCGAAATGAGCTGAAAGGAAATAAAAACACTATGTTGAAAATGAAATTTTAAAAGATATTAAAAACATTATGTTAACAGCTGATTTTAAAGAATTTTGAAATTTAAGAAATCCTATGTTTTACAAAGCTAATCTAATAAACAAAACTAATGCAAAGAGATTAAAAAGCCTCCTAAAGAAACAAACAAAAAACCCTCCCCCGCTCCCCAATTCAGTAGTTCAGCAATGCAAGTATACCAAAATGAACTTGCAATAAAGAAATAAAACTACTTTAGGTACAATGCTCAATGTAAAATGATGTATTTTTTATTCATTATAAAGATTTTTTGGCTAAAGGAACTAAACAAGGAATACAGTATTTACTAGTTCTCAGAAAGTAATATTTATATAAGAAAACAGGAGAAAAGGATCTCAAATACTGAGAGTAAAAATTTTTTGTTTTGTGTATGTAAAGTGGAGGATGGACTTAAAGCTAAATAAAGAGCACCAAAAAACTCCAATGCATGAATAGTGCTGTCCAAAGTGTTCCACACCTAAGAATGATTTTGAGACCCCCAGTTTTCTGTTTTCTGGTGGGACCATGTGTTGTCACTAGGGCAGTAAGCAGAGTTAATTTGGAGCAATGAATAAAATTTCTTTTGGAATTAGAATTAAGATCTTTGGGGGAAAGCAATTTCCATTGGGACTTTGGGACTTGGGATAGTAGATAATACTACTTAATGTTAATTAGAGGTGAAAAAACACATCATGATTGCAGGATTACCACAGTAAAATACACTCACAGTTTATTCAGTGTATTTAGGCATGATCATCATAATTTGCTGGAAAAAATCCCATACAATATTACAAAAATATTCTATGAAGTGTACTGCATAATATTAAGGTGTTTATTAATAGATTTTTTTTTAGATGGATAAAACAAGGCAAAGATTAAGGAGGTTTCTTAATGTTTTAATAAGTGAGCTACACTCACACTGCATATAATGTATTCTCATGGCAGGACAGTTTCAACATTTGTATAAGGATGCAGAGGATAAACTTATTTTCAAGTGAAAGGGGTAATATTAGCTCATCACAAAGATTTAAAGTCAGGAGTCAGTTTAGACATTTTTTGACACTTTAATTATTAGTGACTGAAAAATGTAAGATGCTGCTCTAGACACAGTACACTTACTCCGGACTGCAGTTTAATTTTCTAAGATCAGCATTCAAGTTAGGCACAGGTGCTGGAACTGAAGATACAGGCAAAATATTTCTATCTTGTGTAAGGTTTACTGGTCTCAAGCTTTCTGGCTGCTGAGAATGCTGTAGACTTAACCCTCCTAAGGAAGAGGACAGCTGGTTCACACCTGGATATTGCTGAAAAAAGTCAGAGCATTGCAAATGGGTAAACATACAATCATGTTTAAATAACAACCTTAAATCTTCTTGTAATCCCAATTGTTCCAGACATGTATTAAAAAAAGATAGAGTAGTAGTTAGTAACAAACCCAAACAAACAAGAAGAGAGTTGTATGGTAGAAATTTAAAAAAGCTAAGACAAATGTGACATACCTTCCATATATGTATCATTAGACAAAATTCAAATTAATGATACAAATCAACGTTGGAAGTCACACATATGCCTGGAAAGCTTGAAGGATTAAAAAAACAAGTTACTAGAAAGGCTGACAATTTTTTCCCCTCTTCAAAGATGTTACAATGTAACTTTTCCAAGTTAAAGAAACTGGTTTTATATATTTATTTTTAAATTAAAACAAAACACCATAGAAGAGGAGAAAAGGTTAGGCTGGAAGGCACCTTTGAGGTCTGGTAGTCCAACCTCCTGCTCAAGCAAGGCTAACTTCAAAGTTAGATCAGGTTGCTCATAGCCTTGTCCAGCTGAGTTTTGAAAGTATCTAAGGATTGCAGGTTTCACAGCACAATCTGTTCTAGTGCTTCCCCACTCCCATTCTGAAGAATTTTCTCCTTATACATCCAACCAAAATTTCACTCGCTGCAACTTGTAATTGTTGGTTTTTGTTCTTTTACTGTGTACTCCTGAAAAGAGCCTAACTCCATCTCGCATTATAGTGAAGATAAAGCTAAGTCTTTCAACTAAAAAAAAAAAAAAAAAAAAAATTAAACATTTCCTCCAGGTCACATTTTACATTACCTCCATAACAGTGAAAGTGTTCCTGGATATTATATGCTAACTTATGGTACTACACTCAGCTCAGTAAGGAATTTTGATCACCTACAACAGCAGCTTCAAGACATTTACCAGTTGGGCCTTATTTCAGAGAGTGGGATTTGTAAATCAGTACGTTTTGTTTTCTACACTGCTTCACACATACACATCTCTGCACGGCTTCATCGTTTGTATTTTGCCCCAGCGTCTGCCTCTTCTTCAGATTTCACTGCTCTTCGGTGACACACATGCACAATGGGAGCCAGGTGGTTGTACACAACTTCTTGGGTGTATGGTGCTCTCTCATCAGGAAAATAGAGCAGATGCAGGCAACCTGCTCCACCACGCACCCAGCACAGGCTCTACAGAGCTCTTTCGTCTGGACCCTATGCCATGCCTTGCTCATAAGGTGATTTAATGCTTGAGATCATAGCCCTATATAGTAGTGCTCTGATCAAACATGTATTTGCTCATCAAATACTTCATGATGCTTCTTCGTGGTTTCGTATCAATGAAGCACAGCACTTTGAAACATCAAACCTTAAAACTGTGAATGCTGCTAATAACTGGTGAAGCAAACTTGCTAAGCCTAACTATTTGGAGCTACAAGCACTTAAAATTTTAATTCAAAAGCCTTCTAATAAGAAGTTAAGATCCAGAGCTATGACATCAATATTATACCTAACATTTATTGTCTCAGAAATTATAAAAATAAAAAATGAAAATATGTATAAGAAGAAATGTATCATGCAGAAAAGACTTTTCCCACGAAGTTACTTCATGAAGTAGCTTTCAAATTAAAAATACAAACCTGTGGATAGTGCTGAAACCCAGGATGATGTCCTGGATTACTGGGCTGCACAGGAGTAGGTGGTGCTGCGTTTTGGTAGCCAGGCTGCAATGTTGGATATCCATAACCAAATGGCTTAGAAGCTTTTGATGTTTGGGGGACTGATGGAGCAGGAACTGGGCTGCTGGTCACAGAACGTGTCTCTGAAAGGACAAAAGAAATCCCACATGTATTGAATATACTTACTATTTTTTCTTAATTTAAACATAAACTTCTAAATGCTTAACAAACAACACTTCCATTTATAAGTTTTTGCATTATCCATCAAGTTGTTTATCTGCACTGACCAAATAAATTACCAAGGAAGATTACTGCAATTATGCTGATAAAGGGGGTATACATGGGAAGATGACCATAGAGTTGTGTAACTACTAACAAAATGCTATTTTACAAAAAAAAAAAAAATTTGCAACTTAAAAAAGTATTTCAACTGAATAAAAAAAAAAAAGAAATAAAACCTCCTTAGAACCACATTTCATTCCAAGATTTGCACTTGATATAAACGCAAAAGAGACCATTCATGCTTAGTCTCTCCTCTACCACTTATGAATACCGTTCAAACATAAAGCTAAGGCGACAGAACTATTCTCTAAATGTAGACACAGAGCTTTTCTTGAAGTAACTTAAGTCCCTCCTGTATACCCCTGCAGCACAGTTTAGTCCCACTATTTTTAAAGGCCAAATTGAAAGTAACATAGACCTAAATTCATGGAAAACTTAATGGTTGTAAACAGATTAAACTACTCATTAGAAATGTCTACAAATGTGAGCTAAGTTTCAGAAGAAATTAAGCTTGGTAAAATCCACCGGGAAAAGTGGCAGGCGAAGAAACCAACCACTCAAGAAACCAACTGCCAAGAAACTACGTTTGGCATGAGCATTCCAGGAACTAAAAAAAAAAAAAAAAAAAAAAAAAAAAAATCAACAGATCAAAGAAATTTAAAAGTTGATCCTGTTACTCTTCAAGGAAAACAGAAGGAACAAGTTATTTTTAGAATATGCCTTCAGCAGAACCAAAATGGTTAGTTATTAGCTGAGAAATTAGAATTCGTAATTCTGCAGCCATGCCTCCGCTACCCTTACTGCATGACCTACACCCTATGTGGATAGCAATATTGGCTCTTTACTTGACAGAGATTTCACTTTAAACAGGAAGCCACCAAATTAAGCAAACTACTGTGACATTCTCAGAGGCCAGAGCGATGCAAAAGAGCCAGAGGGGCAGGCCCCCCAATTAATCCAATTATCATTTAAAATATTCGCTAACATACCTACATTGAACAGCATCTTTTCCACCTGCTCTCAATATGACAGCTCTACAGATTTCAAGACTGAGGTAGTCTGCTAGTAGGTTCATTTAGAACAAACCTGACACTCCTGATATTTTTAGAGATAAAAATAAGCAAAATAGCAGCCATTTTCTTTAAATGAAGAAAAGCAGAAGAAAATAACCTGATTCAAGCATCTCTGCAAGCTGCTATCATTGGTCTCTCAAAAGTTCAGTGGTGTGTCAACTATTATCAGCTACAAATGTCAACACAATCAGGCATACAGTATAACCTAGAGAAAGATGCCTGCTTTCACACAGAGCATACTTTCAGCACTACCCTCAACATTACAATGGAAAGTATTATGACACAGGGAAATTTTATTAAATGGTTACTCCAACTTCAGTGTTACAACTGTGAAAAATGATTAAAAAAGTGAGGTAGGTTCTCTCTGATGATTGCCCCCACTTCTTTCATAGGCATTTCCCTTTACCTACTTGTTAATTAACAATAAACAACACCAGAAATAGAAGAAAAACCATAAACAGTAAACATTTAAGTCTTTAAACAAAGAATTCAGAACTAAGATGTGATAAACTGCTTACCTGGATAGCCACCTCCTTCCAGGGCATCATAATTGTTCAGAACAGGAGAGGCACTGCTTGTAGTAGAGGAACTATCAATTGCTGGGGGAGGAAAATAATTTAAAGTTAGGTGCTTCAGAAATGGCAAATTTTTGAGAAATAAGAGACTGAATTTTTTCTAAAAACTTTGGTAAGAAACTGTCAAGAAAGATCCTGGGAAAAAACACCACTTCAGCCCTAAGACTTGAAAGCTATTACCACTGCAAAGAGGAGGGGGAGGTAGAGATAAACAATCAACATGATCTTAAAAAACCAAACAAACAAGCACATGCCCAACAAATAGCAAGAGAGAGATCAATGGGAAAAGACAAAAACAATGAAAAAAGTTGTTTCTTGAAATAAAAAATATTCTTCTATTAAACTAAAAGTTCTTTCTAGACTACATCAACTGAAGCTATGTACAACATTTGTAACATAGTCTCTATCATGACTTCCTTCACAACTACAAACAGCAAATTCCCATTGTCTTCAGAGTGATTACATACCATCCCTACCTTCAAGCAAAACTGACAAGTATTTAATTCTTTCCTCCTTTCTGTGCTGTTGTAATTCAGAGTTTGTTTTGTCTCCAGTGTAAAGCTTCTATTTTGTATTGAACATTGACAAGGGGTCTCAGCTCCAGTCAGAACAAACAGTTACTTTTGGTACAGCCAAAAGTAACTATGTAAAAGTAAGTAACAAAAGTTAACTAGCCATATGTAAAAAAAGCACATGGGCACATACATAGTTGTTAATACTGAAGAGACTCCTAACGCTTAATTTTTAGTTCACCCTATGCATATATCTTGAATATCTTACTGTAAAACATTGCAAACAAAAATATACTTAAAAACATTTCTTCCAGTGCCATTTCACATACATTTCCAAAGAAAAAGGGTCAAGGAGATTAAATATATCTGCTCCTTAAAACACCCCAAGCCATGAAGTGCGACAGAAAAGAAAGAGTCTATTTAAGAATTCAAAAAAGACAATTATATATATATAACTTGTGGCCAAACAGACTCAAAAGAGATTTACTGATACTGTTCTACTCAGAAGGATCAACCGTGACCACACATCCCATTGTGAGGCCAAAAGTATTTCAAGGGAGAACTTCAATGGTGGAACATTTGAGATTTGATCCCCCTTCAACTGAGATTTCCAAGTAAACAGACTGCTGCATATGGAAACATAACATTGTTGGAGATATGCGAGGAAAAAAAAAAACCAAAAGGATGCTACTTAGCTAATGAGGTGTGACCTTGAGAAGAGAAACAAGATGACACCATAGGTCAGTCGGGTAAAGAAATACCAAGATAAGCACAAGGGCAACCAAAGAGCTACTTGAACTGTGAGTGAACTATCCTAATTAACATAACAGGAAACCCGCCCTCGGGTAGGGAGAGCCCCCTACCAACAGAAGCCCCTTCCTCACAGAACATGCACAGTAAAAAAGGAGGATGCTGCGACTTTAAGTGGAGATGAGGCTTGCGAGAACCCATAGGACCGAGGGTAATTCATCAAAACTGTAAAAGTACTGTAACTGTTGCTCGAAATGTATAAAATGCTTTACTGTGCGTTAACCAGGTGTGCTAGCTTTGTGGAGTTACCACCTAGCACACCCATCTCTGCACAGACATGAAATAAACAAATATCTCGACTCCGTGTGTTAATCAGCTTTTTTGCACGCCGGGTGAAAGAATCCTGATTTTTGGGACAACGTCACTGACTTTCAGGACACATTAATACCATGGCAACATCATGACTGTATAGATTATTTTTGAACATTTTGCCTTTAAAGCATTCAGCTAAGAAACAGAAAAACTATTTCAAAAAACCCTTAACACTAACAATAGATTTTAAATAATATATTAACACTGTGAAACTCATACAATGTTAGTTTTCAGATTGTTTTTCACTGTAAATTTCCTTTTTTTTCCCCTGAAGTTTATAAAAGAACATAACTGCAAGAGTTCTTTTCCTACCAAATTTTACCTTTCTTTCTATTCTAGAAACTGAAGGAAACTGAATTCGTTATTTTGTTCCTTGAGCAGGAACACAGCTTTTAACGGTTTGGTAAGTCCTACTACAGAAAAGCCAAAATATATTTTTATTAGGTTAACAAGATCAAGATTTAAGAATTTTCAATAAGTTTTTCTTGTCTGACCAGAAGTTAGTTCTGCATTTCAAAAAAATACCAAGAGGATATAACCATAGTTGTGAACATGTAAGACACTAGTTCAAGCTTTCTGGTATAACCACTATGTCACTCTTTACAGAGTTTTTGCCACAGTAGATTGTATTCATAAAATTATATCCATCTATAATAATTCCATACAAAATGAGTTTTTCTTTTCACTAGGAAGATATTAGTGATACAGTGAGTTGCAAAGAAGAAATATTATATACTTCGCAAGCTTTGCTGGAAAAGTTAAGAGAAACCAATTTGACAAAGATACGAAAGAATATTTTAAAAGCATGCTGTAAGCAAAAATAATGCAACTTAGTCGTACTTTTACTACAAAAAAAAAGATGCATCATTTCTGACATACAGAAAAGTTCTAGTCAGAAAGCATAATCTCAGACATTTTGAAACACAAACAAGGTTCGCCTAACTTAAAATAATAAAGCGAATCCTGAGTATCCCATATACTTACTGAAGACCTTCCACTTAAGGTCTCTGCTTCTAAAGAACTTTCAAATTTTTTAACATATTCTTGAAAACTGTCAGAGTCCCAATGCCTACAAGAACTATGATGTGCCCTGTTCTACTCTCCACTGGAAAACAGTTGACTCAAAACCGTTGAGTTGTGTAGTTTCCCGCAGACCAAAAGTAGCTTCAAACTCTAAGCTGGTCATGTGTCATAGAAATCTCACAGATTCTCCATCAATAAAAACCACAAGAACTTCCACAAAATTAAACAATGGTTTTCCTATGCTTAAATTAAGCTACAATAGCTGTTGAAGTTTACTTTAGCATAATAAGAACCAGACTAGAGAACATATTAGGAAGACAGAAACAATTGTTTTATAAAGAAAAAAATACTAGAAAACACTGCTTAGACAACAGTAATACTTATAACATGCTTTTACAGTTAAGTAATTATTTTACCAATATAACTTTTGCTTTCAGAGTTTTCAAGAACTCTTTGGCAACATAGTTAAAGATCTAACTGGTAAGAGTGACAAAAAAATTGAGAAGCTACACAAACACAAGCAACCACATGTCCAACACCTATTTTTCATAAAACCACTGGCACAGCCTGAGCTAGAAACCCGTTTATAAAATTTGGTTAGGATTTACATTAAATCCTAGTGACAGGGCATAAAACAGGATGCTTATTAATCAGGTAGCCTACATATTGAACCTGGGTGCACTTTCACTCTTCTGCGCAAGATAAATTTAAGTACAATGATAGCTCAAAGGCTACAGTCTTTAGCCAAGTACAAAACTTTAGAAAGATGGTAGGGAGTATGAAAACTTTGTGTCTGGTCGGTTTAGGGAACAAAGTAAGGAGACAAAGGCTGTGATTGATAAAAAACAAAAATCTGACATATCCTTGGACAGAAACCTTGGCATGGGATTAGGCAAAGATAATTATCTGCAGAAAATTCAGTAGGCAGCCCTGCAATAAAAAAACCAAAATGCTCTCCTGGCTCTTTTAGCCTACTCTTTAGAAAGCAGAGTTCAAACAGCAGCTGCATCACAACAGCCAAAGCAAACTTTATATCCCAAAGTGGAATTGTTTTCTAGCTGGTAAAGTCTAATTAGACTCATAGCATTAGAAAAAAAACTGGTATCCAAAATTAGGAAGTATCCTTAGATGTAAAAAGAAGAGTTATTAAAGAGTTACTATGCATAATTTAATACTAATACTCAAGCCTGGTGAAAGATCGAATGTGTTATCACACAAAGGGTAAGAAAGTAAAGAAACTGAATCAATAATCTGAAACAGCAAGAATTACACAGGATATACAAAGCATCCTAATACTTGTGCTCCACTAGGGATGGGGGTAATAATATCACTTATATCGATACTATTGCACTCTCCAAATATTGTCCTTCTCTGGCTGGAACAATGACAAGTGTCTTCGGCTGAAAATGCCTTCCTCCTTGGAAAAAGAACAACAGCAACTATATTCTTCTAATGTTCCACTAATAATTCAACATAACAGTTGAATGAATATTATTCAAATTGATAACATGAACCCATCACACTGTTCTTAATTATGACCTGGATGTCATCATTGTTTTGCTCCATTTTTCATGATATCATTAAGAGTGCACTAAGCTATTTTCACAGTATTCTAGTTTTATGATTTAATTATTTTAATAAAACTCAGAATTATATGGCACTGATTTTTTCTGCCTAGTTACAGTATGAATTATAAACTTAAAGGAAAAGCTACAAAAGTTTGCTATCCCAAATTAATACTCAAAGCCAGCACACACAAATGGGAGTAGTGTATTCAGCACAAGGTGTGTGCTATTACTTCCGTCTATCAACAAGAGTAGAAGTCTAATGTTTAATCTCAAAAAGCTTTTTACACTGTTACCACTCATATATAGATTGTAAAAATTTTCTTCAAGTTAGAAGAAAAAAAGTTACCATTGAAGAAACTAAGGTTGTGAGAAACATCAAACTCACACCACCAGGCCATTCTGACAAAATACAGGCAGAACCCTTGCAACCAAGAATATAACATTTCAATCAATCAGGACAAACTGCTTCTTAAAAAAAGTAAACAAGCTTTTAAAGATCCCTACAAAGCAAGCAGGTTAAAACTGAACCTATGTGCCTGACCATAGAGACATACCTTAGAAGGAGAAAAAAAGCAGCACAGATTAATGTACTGTCTTAAAAAGCACACTTATTACCTTTCAATATTTACTTTACTACCTTAATTGTAAGAGTTCCCTATACGTAAAATGAGAAACAAGATAAACACTGTTTAATGTAGTGACACGAATGGCATCTAGTTGCTTAACATAAGCAATTATCAGTCTAAGTTCTGGAGCTAGTTATCTTCAGTTAAGAGTTTAAAACCTACTGCAAATCAAAATATCAAAAATATGGGAGTCTTGCAAGTTGTGAATATTACTTTGTTAGATACATAAACCACCTGATATTAATAGGACAAAAAAAAAAGACTGTTTGCTGACCACTACTGAACTCCTTTTTGTTTACTATACTAATAACAGCCGGGAAATTTCTAGTTGACTTGATAAATGATGAGTCAGAGTGACATTTTGTCTTAAAGGAAAAAAAAATTTCAGGGGATGGAAATACGGAACAAAACTTGAGTAGGAAGAGAACAAGATACTGGTGTAAAGCTAAAGCCAACCTGCTTCCTCATCCTCCTCATCCTCTTCCTCATCATCTGAACTTGATGACAAGGGAGCTGGTGCAGAGCTAGCTTGATTATTAACATATCCACCATACTGCATGCCTGTGAAGTGGAAAGCACAAACATAAGAGTCAGACAGACAAGAAAGATGAGAAACGAAAGTCACAAATCATTGCATTAAAAGTGAGAGAAATTAGCCGTTCTAGAGAAAATCCCAACATGCAAAAAATTAAATCTACAACCCTAGACTACAGAACTATAGTTCATATATGAACTATATGAGCAGTACAGCAGAGGCAGTTTTTAGTGGGCTAGTTTAGCAAAGCATTAGTAGCACATGAAAGTTAGCAGGAAATTTTACATATATGTGTGTGTGTATGCGCATATATGTCACGAAGTCAAACACACACACAGACTTTCTATGTATGTATTTAATACCAGTTTGTCCACTGGAATACTTTCATAAGTAAATATATAGAAATAAATGAGTTCCTTCCCAGATAAATTCAAATTGTGTTATGAAAACATTAATATTAAACTTTTGCTTGGCACATCTGCCCCTTTTAAGACAGCAATAGTTCACATTGGAATTCTGAACACTGCCAGAAATTAATGAAATATACTGCTGTTGCAACATGCGAGAGTACAAACATACACCTCAGCAACAGTCAGTGAAATTTAAGCTAGGTAAACCCCAAAACTTGGTTAGTCTTATTTTTAGATTAGTGACTAAATTCAGGCTCATAGACCCATATTTAAGCACCTAAATACAACTATCTGCTTTTAAGATCTCGTGACAACTCAACAACTGTTACCACTGTCACCTCCAAACCATATCTACAAGGTTTTTCGGTAGCGGGTTTTTTTGTTGTTTTTTGTTTGTTTTTTTACAATATCTACTCTAAACATATGTGAACAATACACCAAAGCAACACATACATATACCATTTTAAAACGGAGTAAAGCATGCAGCAATGGCTTATAATTAATTTCCTACATTACTCATTACTGATGCAATTTCAGCACCTCCAAGATATCTTAAGTTTCTCTTGTCACGGGGCAGGGTTAGCAAGGATTTTAAATATGCTTGTAGTCAGGCAGACATCCTAAATAAATGCAAGTGACCACTGTTTCTCTCTTAGCAATCCAATGGATTGCTATAGTAAGAAAATACCCTAATTCTTCAACATTCTTCAAAATTTTTGAGACTCTTGAGAGTTTGGGATTTTTTTTCCCCTGTAGCAGCACTGTGGCACCATTAGAGTAGTGTTCTTTATTTTAACACTATAAAGCACTACAGAAGTGTTGTATGTTATGCATAATCTGAAACCATCATGGTAATTAATAATCCCCCCATCCACAACTTGAATCAACTATATCAACCTTTATTTTATTTAAACTATGGGCTAAAAATGCTGTTAGTTTCATGGCTTTTTGAAAAAGCATTAGCAAATGACCCACCAGGACCACTTCAATTTCACTTAAGAAAAAACAACAGAATCAAGGTGAAGAGTATCTATTTAAACAGTGGAAGCAAAAAGAAAACAGAACAAAACCGTAACACAACATTCTTCAGAATGTGAACTTTCATACAGAGGTTAGTGCAAGAAGAGACTGACATTATTTCACTTTATCTAGTGCATTAGTACTCCTACAATTCCAATCAAGTTTCTCCACAATACAAGTAGTCACAATGATGAAGGCAAAATCAACCAAAGTGCAACCGAGTAGGTACAATGCTTCAGTTTCTCTATACTGCTAAAACACAGGACTAACCCAAGTGATTCATAGTCCCATCTTTTATGATGGCTACTGGATGCACTTGATAAGGAGGATACAAGAAAACCATTCGCTGCGCAAAACCAGGCTACAGCCATGGAGACTATGTCTTTTCTCAGGCTTGGGAGAGCTACCGAGGAATAAGACAGAACAACTGCATTATTGTGAAGGAGAAAAAACAACTTAAAATAATTAACATGCAAGTAAAAAGGAAAAAAAGTCAGGATGACAAGAAGAGAGGCACTGTAACACAGAGAGCCAAAGTAAAAGAAGATGGGCACAGGGTGAGGGTGCAAAGACAGACCTCTAACAAATACCATGTACACAGAGAGGAGAAGAAAGTAAATCCACGTGGAAAGGGCATACCAACGCAAAAATTCCAAGCACGGGCAGATGAGAGAAAAAGACTGAATTAGTCATTCTACTAATGTTACTTTGGAGTCTTTGGAATTTTTTTTTGGAAAACAAACTTCTACTGCTAAAACTCCCCCTTTTCCAGTCACTGGTCACACACATAAAGGTGTGTGTGACCATTAAAAAATATGCTAGTGACACAGAAGTTTAGGAATCATGAACTATGTCACTATGAATCCTCTGGAGGCAGGGCTGGTTTGACTCTTACCAGCCTTATGAGTTTGCGCAGATTTTTTTATTTTCATTGCCAGAAGTACTACAAACTTCTGCCTTTAGGATACTCCTGCATTGTGGTAGCACAACTGTCCAGCCACAAAAACAATCTGAGAACCGATCTGGCTGAAAAATAACCTAGTTTAAAAAGTCATTCTCAGGTGGAGAAGCTTCCCATTCTGGTTCACTGCCCAGCAATGCCACCAGGAGGCCAGCACAGGGGAGAAAGCAACTGAATGGCGGAAATGGGTGGCTGAAGACAGCAGTTCCAAGTGCCTCCATATGCCTAATCATGATTTCTGTTGTGACAACTCAGTTCTGCTTAGTACCTTTTACAGAGTTGCTAATAATGTTAAAATCAACTGCAAAAGCTTATTTTGAAATCATTATTTATTTTGAGTGAGATTACTTCAAAGGTCTGGCTTAAAATGTAACTACATAATGTAAATCATCACAAATTTCTTGGACTGGAAATTTCTAAACCCTGCTACCAGTGTACCTGTAATATAATAATATTGCACTCTAAGGCTTTGTCCCACTATATTTTACAGACACCTAGAAACGTAGGTTGGAAGATGCAAGAGGATAAACTGGGATAAGAACTCAGTTGCCTGTGAAATAAACCAACTACTTAGGTATTTTAAGTACAATCACCCATACCATGAAAGACTTTAAAACATAAGGCATACATTTTATGTGGCTTAAGTTTCATAATGGAGGCCCCACCAAAAATGAAAATGAAATAACCATATGCAAAAATACACTATATTCTGAAGTTCTTTAACTGGCTCTCTACCCATAACCCTCATATTTTCAACAAATTTACTACAGCATTAAGATCTTAATACTACAAATAGTAGTTCTTACAAAATGAACCCTTCTCTTCTCCATTCTTAAACTCTTTGCCTTAAATTATTTTCATTTACTCATCAGCTCCTCTCATCAACATAAAACCTAAGGAAGTCTACAAATAACATCCAGACAGGACACACATTCTCTAAGTTCATCTCTAGGATGCCATTTTCAAGTAAATTAGTTTATCTGCATTAAATTTGTATGGATATTTATGTAAGAGTAAACAGGCTTTAATACATTTTAAGTTTTTTGTCCTGTTAGACCTCAGCCAAGTAAACAGAATATTTTAATTCTGTACAGGAATGCCCATAAAGGAGTTTACAACAATGGAATCCACTTCAAAAATAAATTCAAACTGGTTTTCCAGAATACTTTCATGTAGACAACACTATAACAAGAAAAAAACAGTCCATTTAATCTCTGCATGAGAAACACACTTGGAATTCTAACAACACAGACAAATATTCAGTAGCTGTGTTCTATTTTTTCAGTAGGTTAATTTCTACAAATAAAGTTATCACACTTAATTGTTGACAAAAAGGTATTGCAAGAGTACATTATGTATTTCAGACTCCTCAAATGAAACTAAATAAAGAGTTTGAAGTCTTCTAATGCTCATAAAAATATAATCTAAACATAGAAACATACGTGTGTGATGACATGTACATGGATTTATTATTGATTATATTAATGTAAATACAACTAGATCAATGCAAACTCCTGATGACTTATCTTTATATTCCTGACATAGGTATATTGTTGGTTTTAAAGTGTGCTCATTCAGCCACATATTGCATTAACCTTCACTTACATGGAAGTATTTGAATTTAGTGAAGAGTTCAGCAGCGACTGCAGTGATTTGTATTTAATGTACCAAGTGTTCCACATTATACAGGAATCACTGCAAGAACATATATTACACATCAAGGTAAGCACAGTTAAACAGCTAAAAATCCTTCTTCTCATTAGAAACATGGTTATGCGATTTCTTTGGAAGATGAAGCAACAGTTTTTTCTAGCAAGCACATCTACAGTACAAATTCTACCCAGTACCAAAATCAACTATAAAACTGTGCAAGAACCAAGCACAGTTCCAAAAACTGATTTATCATTTACCTTAAAATGGTACACTGTACATAGGACTTCATAGCAATGAAGAATTATCTTTTTGCCTGTAAGATATACAGAGCTGATTCACAGACAAGTTATTTCTTTACACTCTCCACTCCACCAGAAAAAGGAGGAAATGGATGAAAAGGGCAAATTTAGACATTCATGTCAGAGGATTTTGAAATTTAAGAATAAAAAACATGCTGTGACAGTCACACACCATGCTTTTGAGAATTATTTTGAACACTAGACATATCACATTGTTCTGGACAAAATCAATGCCTACTTCCACCTCACACACTAAGTTCTTTTTCTGTAAGAATTTAAAATTCTGAAATTACCAAGAAAAAACAGAGCCAAAAAAATTAAAACCAGTGCAGTAAGTTAGATTTGGAATACTAGATACAGAAACATCTAACAGTCAAGAGGCAAGTCAAAACATCAGGGCAGAATTACTATGGCTCAAGAAGGCTCAAGACCCAACTGATTCTTTGTCAAGAGGCTACCAACATCCTCATAGGAAGGAGTTTATACAAGAACTCCTCGGTTCTCCCACAAGAACTCTTGCAGCAGGTTTCCATGGGAGCCTACAGCTAGGGAATAAGAAAACAATTCTATCAGTTTGAATTTAATACTCAAACTCGCTCTGTGTCCCAGGACAAACTGCTAGCGTACACCTGATTTTTCAATACAGACTGATTAAGAGCTACTTTTAAGACCTTCTTCCAACAAGTTAAAATAGTGAGCAGCTTTTTAGAAGAATAAGGGAACTAAGAGAATGGCTTTTTGAGGAAGAGACATGTAAGACTGCCAACAAGACAAACAAGCCAAAGATGACATATGGCCAAAGGAAATCAAACAAAAGAGCTAAGAGAAGCTAGAACCAAGGTGGTATAAAACAAGAACACTAAGGGAGCCTGATGAGATGCAAGAGATGTACTCCAGTCAGACAAATGCAGAAGAGCAGCAATAAAGCTTCCAGCATTCATGTGCACATGTGGAACAGGGCAGAAGTCTGTACTGTAACTTCCCATTCCCTTTTAGTACCTTCCTGAAGGGCCAACTCTGGTGACTGTGTAACAGAGGGTGAAGATCGTGGCTGTGAAGAAAGGCTTGGAGCAGGTGTCCTTACTGACGAGATCACAGCGGAGGAAGTAGATGTTCCAGCCCCAGGCTTGCTAAACAGAATGCTCTGGCTCACAGAGTGCATGGGCTGTGAAGAATCAATGCCACCTGAAAACAACAGCGGAAAGTAGGAATGCTTTCTTTGTATTTGCACAGACAATTACACAATGCAAGCAATCACATTTGATTTCACAGTAACTACAAAACCAATACAGTACTTCAAAGAGAGATGCCTTCAAACAAGTATATATGGAAAAGTTGGTTAAGTTAAATACCTATAATGTTAAAACTCCATTAAAATGAACAAATTGCTCTGACAACTAACAGCAAAAAGGAAAGCATGATGTAGTAAGATCAAGATTAAGCAGAAGCTAAATTGATCCATTTTTGATCCATCCCCACAACTCCATGCTTTCACAAGTTCCTCTTCCCAGATAAGAGGAACACAGTCCATGTGGGATAGCTCCCTCTCAATATTCCTCCCACAGGCAGGAAACCTGAAAGTCAGCTGTGTAGTAGACCAGTATTCTGCCTCCCTCACAGGGCTGGCACTCTGCAATTTTGGTACTCAATTATGAGACACATATTCCAAGCAATCTGTTTCAATCAACCCTGAGTATTCTGCAGAACTTCTGATGTGTTTAAACATCTGGACTAGATATAATCTTCTTAAAGTCAGATTAGTGCTTTGAGAGATTTAACACAGTCCAGTTGAAATTCTTATCAGATACAGACAATATAACTTCAATTAAGGTAGCTTTTAAGAGGATCGCTCTTTGTTCATAAATTGAAAAAATTCATCATATTACGATTCTTTCTAAAAAAACTGACAGACCAAGCTGTTAAAAATAAGAATAGAAAGGAAATGGTTTGACCAATACTACTCAGTAAACAAACACAGAAATTAAGCAAGAACAAAATTCACTGTTTGTATTTGTAGAGTACCTATTTAAGTTACAGAATTCACTAGAGGATGCACATGTAGTATTAACTTTGCTTCCCCTGCACATACAGCAGTGTAGTTCATACAGTTCCTAACTTTTCTTTAAATAATGGAGTTGATATCTGAAAGGACTTTATGAGGAAGTTGAAGCTTCCTTTAGAGGGGGGAAGAAGAGGCAGCTTAAAATTATCCTTCTGTTTTTCTAATTTACCACCTTAATGGAACTTTTATTTATTTTGCAGTTTTCAAATATAACATTGAGCATATATATGGCTTTTTTGCAAGTGTTATCAAAATCAAAATTAAAATATGTATTTCTCCAAAGTACATACACACAGCATTTTCTATTGAAATGTACTTGCTACAACCTCTGCTTCTACACATTATATCTTGTAGACTCCCCATGGAAGCATCAGCACCTGTCAGCAAAAATGTTCTTGTTAGGGTAGCTACACAGCTTCCTCAAGCAAGATATGCAAGACAAGGGAAGTTCTTTGCAACATTAGTGTGCTTACCCAGGTTTTGTAGCAGAGAGTTGTTTATGGGGTTATGGTATTTTCCACACTTCAAGTCAATATAGCAATGCTTGCAGCATCAAGCACTGCTGTAGAGCATGTTAAATGCTATAATGTCAGTGTCACATGTTCAAAGCCAAAACCAATTTACACTCAGATTAGCTGAAGATATAATACCTTCCTGTGAAATACTAGGATCTGTTCTCAAACAAAAGTTATCCAAAATATCCTTCAAAATTATGTGGATCCTTTACATGTATTGTAAGAAAACGTTTTTAAACTTTGAGCAAAAAAATAACGTAATTTTTTCTTTGTACAAAAATCCAATGTGCAAAATTACATGTTAAACTTTATTTGGTGACTCTGGAAAGTTTTCGAAAGCCATAAGTAACCAAGACCAAAGGGAACACTTGGACAAAGTTAATCTTTAGAAATACATCATTAGTAACTATCATCACATGAGACAATCTACAGTTACGGTAATTATGCTATCTTTTTTTTTTTTTCCCCTCTGGCCAGTAAGAAGATTGCACCCTGTCATAGAAGTACTGATCAATTTAGGATGGTATATTTTAGCTCATGACAAAGTTGGACTGAACACCAGTTTAGAGTACAAGTTTCCCATCAGCTTATCCAGGACACGCCCGATCAGGCCATACAACATTCCCACCAACCGATGTCACGAGAAGCCAAGAGCTTTGTCAGGCTGCAATAAATATAAAACCCAATCTCAGTGATACAGTATTTTCTGTTTTTCACCTTCCACTCCTCTCACTTTTAATGTGCACTGAAGTTTTCCCTCATGCCTTTCAACCATGAACATCTCTTGCACTAAAAATGACCAAGTATACTACTTGGTTACAAAAGCCATGGACCAATAAAGATCTACAGCTAAAAGGTATGTTACAGAAAGATTCTGCAGAGCTGTGCAAATTAGCAGTGTAATTCATCATTTTTCATATACACTATCAGTTAAAGTTTTTATTTAATTTCCAACTTGAGACCTACAGGTAGTAGATAAAAAGTGTATCACCACAGTATCTTCTGAAGTTTTCAGAAGAGATGCAAGAACCATCTGAGTTGCTACAGCTGTGATCTTGATTTCCTGCCCGCCCTCCCTCCCTGCCCCCAACATAACATGCAATTTCTACTGAGAGATTTACCACCTCCATGCAGCTTGGTTTTCAACAGCATCCTGTCTCCCTGACTTTCTGTATCTCAGCTGCAGTCCTTCCCTTTTTCCAACTACACCTATATTAGCAGATTTACAGGATTATAGCCTACATTCCTATGGAACTGGGGCAGCAAGGACTTTAGATCCTGATCTGACGTAAGGGTAAGTATGCAAATGAGATAAAGAAATTAAAGTGTCTCCTGCTCAAGCAGACTGCCTACGATTACAGGACAGTAGACAAGATCCAGGCAGCAAAGAAACCCATACCATATACCCGCAGAAGGAGTTCTCTATCTCCCTCTCCTCAGGAAGGCAGGGAGGAGTCCAGTAAAATTTGGGCATCCTGGTTGACATCCACACTGACTGGAAAGCACCAAGAAAAATCAGAGTGCATCGATTTCAGCTGAAATAAGCTGGAAAAACATTAAGGAAAGCTACTGACCTAGAAAGACAAAAAGCCTAAATAATACAAAGTGTGTTATTTACATAGCATAACACTGTTTCTGGACAGATTTATACCAATGCTGTTCTGCTGAAATACAGAATTTAAAACTAGCAGAGGGCGTTTTTGCTAGATGACACTAGCTTAAACCAGCAAGCAGAAAAATATCAAATTAAATATTTCTAGTCTACTTTATTTATACTTCCCAAAGCAAAGAAAATTATTCTCACTGGCTGCTACTCATCAAAACAAGTCAACTTCCAGCAAAAGATTCCTCTTAAAATAAATTTCTTCTAGTGAAATCTCAGCAAGCTTCACTGAAAATACTTCAGTGATTTCAGATAGTAGCTGCCAAAGTTTTAGAAAAATATTTTGTTGCAGTTCTTTGTCCTTAGTACGTGACAATACAACAGCTCAGGGGTTTGATCTTAATAGATTCAGCATTTTGAGGGCTTTCCAAGGCCCTACACAAGTTGGTTCCTTTAAAAATCCAATTGTAAGTCCAACGCTTAGAACTTTCCTGGTTCAAGTAGAAAACAATTCAGAAATAACCAAACTTCTGAAAAGCTCATGCCAGCCTAAGTTTCCTGAGTAAGTCCTGTTTAAACACACCGATTTTATTAAAAACATGGCATTCTTCTATATAAAGAACTTTCATTTTCATCACAGAGAGCTTTCAGGGTTCACTGACTGCACAAAACTGCTACTGAAAAATACATTAAGACAATAGCATCCTGAGTGACAGTCTTTCTAAGATTTGCTTATTTATAATTTAAGGATTGTAAAGGGTCTTCTTTCACAGCACAGCAGCAATGATAGCAAATTGTCTTACTGCCACTCTAATAGTAGGATACTGTATCAGAATTTCTTTACATGAACAGTCACAGAAAGCACACTTAGGAATTTCAGTATCTCAAATTTTTTTTCAAGCAATTTTGCTAAAAACTATGCACAGAACAGACTGCAACTGTTTTCCATCATCATTTCCTTCCTGGAGAACAGCAGGGAGGATGAAATATTCAGAAAAATTCCTTCTTACGAATCATTCATCATTTCCTTAAACTCCTTGTGTGTTGTACTCACTTTCCAAGGACGTACAAGAACTGGCAAATCATTTTCAAGATCCAACTTCTTTTTTTAAAGGCTGCAAACAATGAGAATACTACATATCAAATGACTCCATCTGAGAACAATAAGACTGCACTGGGAAATTTAGAAAGCATATCAGTGTCCCAAAAAGTAAATCAATTATGCCAGGACCAAGCAATTATTTGCCATCTTTTATTAGTCAGGTGTTGTAGCAATTGAATTTTTAATATATTTTAGTCAAAGATGTTGAATTCTAGACTAAAAAAAAAAGTCGGATATTGTTGGAGGGAGTCTGTTTAGCCTCAGACTTCAAAAATGGTGTAAGTCTTTAGAATTTAGTAACAAAACAGCCCGGCTCTTCCTTCAGCCTAGCTACTGGTTGCTATCTTTATTTGTTCTTTCCCAGTCAGTAAATACAGAATCATTTGTGTGCTGAGGTGGAACCAGGATTCAGAGGGAAGAGAAAAAAGTTATTCTCTAGATAAATCAGCTCCACAATCCAGTCCACTGTGCAACAAAGCACAGGGCATGCTTATCACAGCAGCTTTACAAGCTCAGAAAGAGTTTGAACATGGTTTAAGCAATTATGCCTACAGTCTGGCAAACAAACCAAGTACTGCAATATTACTCAAGTGTAACAGAAACAGTGGATTAGTGTTTATTTTCATAACTGCGAAGTGTGTACCTATTACACACCACTACCACAACCAGTTCTATCACCAGCTCTTTGAAATTCAAGCATAATATTACTACTTTTTCTTGAGGCCATGTATTAACTCAATCACTCCCTTAAGAAGAGCACTGAATGGTTCAGAAATAAAGACTATCCATTGCTCATATTGCTCTTTATGGTCTGGTCAGCTCCACTGTTTCACCTTTAAAACAGCTGTTCCTTATAAAAAACATGGTTATGAACAAGGCATAGATTTCAAGACACCTCCAAAGGAAATAAAATTAACAGGTATTTAAATTAAAAACCTCTGTAAACAAACAATAAATTGTTTTCATGCAACCACTGCAAATCTTACTATTCTGGAATGATACCTGCATTGTGTTAAGTCCAGCTGTAGATTCTGTGCTCAACAGAATCAATTTTTTTGGCCAGAGTTTTAAACCTTTAGTCCTTGAAAGAATTCATTTTTATGCTCAACCATGAAATGCCATTAACTTCAGAAGCTTTTTAAGGAGCTCCCTATTTTTCTTTTTTAAACAGTATTTTGTTTCATGTTTTTCAAATATTACAGAAAATCGCACAGAGCACCTCATAGAGACAGAATTCAAACCTAGCAATATTCAAAGTACTAAAACTGAGCTGAAGGATGACACTCAACATCCTAGTCTTGGCGGGGGAAAAAAGCAATATTGAAACTAAATTCAACCTTGGTATGGATTGGATGAGCTTGATTTAAGCTTAGTTGGTTTTCCCAGGCAAAGCTTTACCATCATCAAAACCCTGTTCTTTCATAAGTCCTTGGTCTTAGAAAACCTCAGCTACAAGGACTCCTAAAACAATTCCAATGTTAAACTGTAGGCCGAAATATCTGGCATAAAAAAAGGAAACATTCTACAGCTCTCTAATATCTGTCTCAGCAGAAAAAGAAAACCATTAGTCTTGCATAGCTTACAAGTCAAAACTGCATGAAGTCAGAAAATTACCAGTATAGAAAGAAAACCAGAATTTTCCGGCACATGCTATTGCTCTCTCAGAGGGAGAGCAAGATGTTTCAATGTGGAGGCACTCCCACATCTCTAATCTCTTCCATTCTTCCTACCAAGTACTGCCTACGCTATGAACTTGTACTCAGTTTTCCCATGAAGCAGAAGCTGCAGCTACTAGTGAGGACTGAGTGTACTTGCGCTCAACTGGCACCTTCACAACTTCATTCTCTATAGCTAAATCCATACTAAAAACATCAGGTTGTTGCTTACAAAAAATCAGCTAAAACAACCAAAATTGCGCTCTCATTCAAATGCTTATAAAAAATATTAATTAAGAAACCCCAGTTGCCTCCAAACCCATGTAGGCTTCCACTTTTTCTGAACTTTCTGAAGAGTGCACGCATGTTCACTTAGGTAAAATTTAAAGAATCAACTTAGATCATGACTTAAAAAAATTCACTAGCCAGAAAAGGAAAAAAAGTATCTTTGTGATTTATAGACATATTTCAGAAGTTACACATTCCTTCAAAACTGCATGAAAAAATTCTCTTCCACGGCCAGTCACATGAAAAAAAAAACCCAAATAGTGTCTTTTTCTGTATCTCTCAATAGAAACATGTCAGTGATACGACTAGCTGCTATTGTGAGGACTGTGGTAACCAAATGAGAAAAGCTTCAAGAATGAATAAGGACAGAATTCAAAATTACAATACAGAACTTCACATAGTGAACAAGTACAAACCAAAAAAAGCACATGATTTTTGATGCTTCCCAGACACATCTGGAAGTTCACTATCCTTCAAATAATATCATACCTGTAGGTATTTGGTTGTTTACTTTAGCAACCGATTCAGTGAGATTCCTGCAGAGGTTGTCTTGAATGGACTGAGCAGATGAAATAGTTGATAATGTCGTATTATATCCCACGGGAACATGCTGTTGAAGTGAATGAGGTACTGATGTACTCTGGCTAGAAAACGTATTTGTCTCTTTGAACTGTCCAACAGCAGGTAGGCTCTGAGAGGTAAACGCCTGCCCGTACACACTGCCAGCAGCCACAGGAGGATAAGAAACATTAGGATACATGGCACTAGAAACCACGGGCATGGTGTAGTGACCAGAATTAAGGGGAAATCCCTGAGATGCAACTGAGGAGCTGACAGAAGTGCTGTAGTGACTACCAAATGCTGAATATGACTGCTGAGCACTCGTATGCAAGTAGGATGCAGATGATATTGCTCCTTGAATAGGTTCTTCAGCTGACCCCACTGTATGGGGAGGAGTTTTGTTGTACAACTGCTGTGATTCCTGTGTATTCAACACACTGGTACCCACAGAAGGTGTCATAACACTTTGTGCTGGTGCTGAATAGTAAGTAGGGTAGTAACTGGCTCTATACGGATTATCCAAATGTGAAGCAGCAGCTTTATGGGGCACTTGGGAATAGTATCCTGAGGGCGCACTATAGTTTGGAGGATGCGAGCCATAGCCAGAGGGGAACTGCATTCGACTCTGCACAGGACCTGAAATGAAAAGAAAATGTCACATGTATTAAAGGTGCATCTGCTAGTAGTGCCAATGGACTCTGTACTTACTCTAACTAACAAACAATTGGTTTCTTCTTGTTTTCTGTCACTATTTCTGTGGTCAATTTCCATCAGCAGAAGGAGAACAAACCAAGTAAAATGCATGCAAAATACAATATTTGAAGTAATTTGCAAACACACACAGAAGTAACGGAAAAATGGATTGCTTCCATTATTGAAAGAGGTTTCCATGCCAAGATTGTATGCCTCACATTTGTACTCTGAATATTTTTAAGAGTTTTTAGGAGGTTAATATTTAAACAAATAGTGAGTAACAGTAAGCACCAAACTGATGTTTCTACAACAGTATGCCTTACAAGAAACTGACTGAATATGGAAAATGAAAAGCTGCAGTCAAACCAATATGTCAATATATAAAAATGCAGGTACTCTTTTTTACAAATCCTCAATACCATGACCAAGATAAAGTGCTGCAGGGCAGTTATTTTTGTCTTCTAGGTTCTTCTGTATTATTCTTTTATGAAAACCGACATTTTTATGAAACTACAGAGTATCGGACAAGGCATTTCATTTCTGTTTACTGCCTGATACTTACATCAGGTATAAGAGATGTTGATATCAGAGAAATTGACCTCTGCTGTCACTGCAACTGGCTCAGTAACATTAGAGGTTAATTACATACTGGTCCAGCAAGGGTCAAACAAGTACTTCTTTGCTAGAGACCAAATGTTAACTATGTCCAACCTGTTTTTTTCAATGATCAATGGTAAATCTGAAAGTTCTTCCTCAAGTTCTTTTCCTGAACCCTATTTTTATTTTCTAATGAACCACAAATGCATGCTGCTGGATAACTTCCTTTCTTAAAATTACCAGACCCTACTGCTTATGTCACGCTGAATGACTATGGTGTTATTTGCCAGCCCTTGGTGAATAGAAACACAAGCACAGCACAGGGCCACTCGCAAATTAAACAGCAGCTGGGATAATAATGAATTGTTGATTCCCCCTCTTATATTTACAATGATTAGAAAAAGGTAAGTATTACTTCTCTTGTCTTGAAATTCTGAAAAGTCAATGTTCTCCAAATAACACCCAGATGTTCTATGATTAACTTGCAAGGCAATTTTAATAATGAATTTGTTAACGGAATCCTGTAAGCAAGGCACATACCGTCCAAAGTCGCTTTCTGATAAAATTAAAAATGCCTTTTCATAACTGACAATCCAGAAAGTTGAGTAGAAGAGAAAGGAGCTAAACAATGAACAACAGTAACTTGGACCGCTGGGTCAAAAGACAGAAAGGCACTGTGGGAGAAAGCATAAGGAGCTTAAAAAAAATTACTCTCCTCAAAACTCAGGATGTATGTAACTATGCTTCTGATTCACTATTTTCTTGAAAAAGCGGGAGCGGCTTCATAGAGCTCTGTAGTTTATTCTCCTTTAAAAGAAAATGATTTTGAGTTAGCAAGTCATTAACAGCTACATGAACTCTGGCAGACTTTTGACCTGCTTTTTAAAGTCTGAAAGAGCAAACTCAAAAATACACCAATAACTTACATCTGTCAAGGCTTATTGCTTTAAGCAGTTATGTCACTTAAGATGGCAAGAAAAGATGTTTTCTCTGAAGAGTCTGTGCATTTTTCTACTAAAATATGCGGAATAAACTAACTGAGCAGGTATAACTTAGAAACTGGTTTAGGAGCACCTGACTTCTAAATAAAAGGTTGCATATCAAATCATCTACTGCAAAGTCTTGCAGTATCTAGTTCTGGTTTAAAAACAGACACCATAAATAAAGACAGATTAAATTACCAATACAAGATATCAGTCTCTACATTATAGAATGCCCAAGTCATCTTTATTCACATTTTTAAGTAGAAACATCTATAAGTTTAAAACTATACATGAGCTCACAAGAGTATAAATCCCATGAAGACCTCACTAAGACAGACACACCTGACATTTGAAAAATTATATTTTTGATTTCAAACTCCTGGTCCTTGAAAAGCAAGTTTTACAATTACAGATGAAAGATTATTCCCATTATCTGAAGTGAGTTTTTGTCCATTTGATTATAAAGAATGCGAGTAGAGAGTAATTTTTGTACTGCAATTAGTAGCTGAAGCTACTAATGATGACTAGATAATTGGACAGTCTTCAACACTGGAAATCTGGATATATCTTCAGTGTCATTTTGAAATCTGGTTAATTGCACAATCTGTCCTACTGTCTCAGGTACTCCATCTTCCTCCCAAAACACCTGACAAATCTCTCAAAAAACACTCCATGAGAAGAGTTGAAAACCTGAGCTGCACACAAAAGGTGTACTGCTAAAATGCCATCTCTATAATGAAAGCAGTGAACCTCTCCTTCTACAGACAAATTAATACTTTACAATGTTACAACTACGCAGACATTAACAGGCAAACCCGAAAAGCCTTATCACTTTTTAAGAGAGGGAAAAAGCCACCACAAAAAACCCCAAACAGCACTATGGCTATACCACTACGTGAATTAGTACACCTTTGCTTGCTAGTGTCACATTTGTTTGGTTTTTATGTCCATGCATTCTCTCACCTGAACAATTAAGCCATCTGCCACGTACCCTGCGTACATGTAGTCTACGTACCCTATAACACCAATTTCCTTTCTAGCCAAGAACACCTGTTAGTTTTCTGTAACTTTTAAAATCCCTTTACCCACCTCCAGAGACGACTCACCACAGCTCCCTCACATATCCCTTACAGGGATGGACAGGGGGCAGCACTACTGTGCCTTGTTAATTGCCAGCAAACAAACCAGCAAATCAAGCCACTGCTGAGCTCTCACAAGAGCTTAGTCACGGAATTAATGTCTAGCTCCTTCATTCACCCAGGTTCCCATTTTCGCAAAATATTCAGGGATTTTGTATCTTTCAGACCTCTATCCTCTTTATCTAATTTAATGAAACTATCTAAAAGTCTGAGGAGGGATGGAAAACAAGGCTAAATAACATCATAACGAAAATTATGGTCCCAAAATGCTAGTAGAGATACCAATGGTAATCTTACAAACCAGTTGTAGACAACACTAGACAAAAATCTTCTGGAGAACCATGGGGATTCAATACAATTGTCCTCTCAGCGTTACATTTCAATACATCAAACTGTTAGCACTGAAGTCCTCCATCGCTACTGGAAAAATGCATCATCTTTCAGTACTGATTTAACAAGCAACATTTTATTACGTTGAAATTAGGAAACAGGTCATTTTCCACTTAGATACAAAGCCACCTGTAAGACTACTACAATAAAAAGCTTCTCGAACTTGCAAGACTTTATTCAGAAGAACTGTATTTTAAAGCCCGAGACTTATGAACAACACCCCAAACAAGGGCTGCTTTTTTTTTTTTTTAAACACTTACTTTCAGTATAGGAGCAAACTGAGAGCACTGTAAGAGAGAAGGAAAAAAAAATACAAAAACAAGAAGTTAATTAAAAAAAAAACACAAACAAACAACCCAAACCTAAGTTATACTAAAACTAAAGTCTCCAAGGGTCTCAAATGGACTTGGTCATTGGACTGGCCAAAACTCATCAAAACCAAAGCTGAGCATCCTTTTTAATATCACTGTACGTGCAACAGGTTGCCTGCTTTCTGCAAAAAACAGCCCCTCTTTCATTAGATCCCAGTAATGTCAAAGTTTTACCTGAAAAATCCAGTTTTTATGAAATTAAAACACAGAGCACTCTAAATATCTGAAAGGATGTACTAGTGTTTTCTTTCAGCCAATACAGAAATAGCTGTATTCACTTAAGTACCTTACATTGAAACCAGTATACTGACATACAATTAAATTTCAAAAGCAATGACAGTCTTCTTTGTGAAATCTAGTTTCTATCGGACCGAATGGAAATTTTCAGTACAGTCGTCTTCTGTTACTATTTCCCTCTACTCCCCTTTCTATTACAATTTAAAAAAAAAGAAGCCTCAAATCTGATGTTACAACTTCAGAAGATTAGTACTAAAAGACGACAGATACACTAATCTAAAAATTCTGGAATGCTATTGCTATATGACACAAAATGACAAATTCAGAGTTCTTGCATACAAAACATCAAATACACATCACTGTAAGATATCTTAAGGAACACAGAAGCCAAAATTGAGTAGTTAGCAAGTTATACAATAAAAATTCAAGACTATTACTGAACAGTGTATAAATTTCTCACAATTAAAGAAAGTGTTTTGCAGAAAATAAATGGTCTCCTACAAGGTTTTAAACAAGCTGTTTCTAAGACTGTTAGCAGCAACATGGAGTTAATTAATTAAAATAACAAATAGTAATGATGGCTCTTTAAGATTACTGTTTCATTGAGTTAAAAACACAAGGAGAACGTATGATGTCAGTTTCTGTGAAACACACTTCCAGGTGATTGATGCTATAGTAGCTTTGGACTGATAATGACATGTTTTTTATTAAAAGCCATATAAGTTGGCATTTTCTGAATAATTTTGACAAAACTCAGCATTACAATACTAAAGTTTGGACACATGTGAGGCATTAGTATCTCCCTAAAATCTACCACTTAATTACCTTCCTCTTCATTCACTTCAGTGACTTTTACATTATCTGCAAACTGACTCAAAACCTACTTTATAGGCATGTAAGTGCTTATCGCCTAACTACCCCTTTAGACATGAGAAATATTCATGAGTAAAAAATTTTGTAGGTCGTCACCCTGCATACCGATCTGTGCAGAAAACACACCTGTGCACAAAATAGCCTGACTACAAAATAAAGGGTTTAACAGTAGGACTTAAAACGCTATGCAAGCAAGAGGCCCAATTTAGATACCAAACCATCATCTGGTGGGGATGAAGATCACACAGGCATTCTGAAAAGTTAACGAGGTGTATTAATAAAGAACTGATTTTATAGCACACCAATTTAAAAATGAGGAACTGCACGCTAATTATTTTAATTCATAGTACAGTTAGTTTCAATACCTCTCCATCTGAAAAGCAAGTCAGTATTTTGTGACTTTGAACTATTTTACGTTTGTTTTTCAGTGACCCACATTTCACTGGTCCAATCTTGTTTATTCAACTCAAACCCCAAGACCCAGTTGTGTGAACACCTACCCACCCACTACTTTTAAGTCCACAAACAGTTACGAAGTAAGTACTCTCATCTACAATACGTGGTTTTCTGCCCATACTCAGGCACGACTGCCAGAGCCGGGGCCTGGAGGTGCCTCGGCCTCCAGAGCGTTCCCGAAACGCCACAAAGCAGGCACCACACCACCGCCAGATCCAAATTTGCGAGCAGAGAAAGCAGCAGATACCCTCTCCCTCGCTCCTTTAGCGAGGCTGGGAGAGACTGCGCCTTCTTAAAAGTTAACTCCGCACGTAGCGGCGGGGGCCCGGGGCGGGACGCGAGTTTCCCAAGCGGCTCCGAAGGGTTCTGCTTTCCGAGAAAGGGCGTCCTTACGTGCCGGCTCCGCCGCGGCCCACCGGGCCCTCCGCTGGACCCGCGCCCACGCCGCCCCCCACAGCGGCCGCCTCGGCGCCCCGCACCTCCCGCCATCCCAGGAGGAGGGAAAAGCGAGGGGGCCCCCCCGGCACCCCCCGCCCCCAGCACCTGCAAGGCCCCCAGTGAGGGAGCCGCGCAGCTCGCCCCAGGGACCCCGCGGGTGGCCTCTCCCCGCCGCCGCGGCCGCCAGCGCTAGGCCCCGCGCAGGCCGCCGGCCCCTCACCGTTCTGGTAGCGAGGCGCGCCGCTCTGAGGGGCCGCGGCCTCCCGGGAGGCGCCGGGCCCGCCCGGGTAAACGGCGGCGGCGGCGGCGGCACCGGCGGGCCGCGGCGGCAGCCCGGCGGGCGTGGACATGGCTCCTCGCAGCGCTTCCTCACTCCGGCCCGCTCCTCTTCCTCCTTCTTCTCCGCCCCGAGCGCAGTCCGGGCGTCGAGGGTCCCCAACGAGCGGGAGGCCGCGGCCGACCCCACGGGAGCGCGGAGGGCAGGAGCGCGCAGGCGGGGCCCAAGCGCCGCTCCCGCCACCACGGCCCTCCGGCCGTTAACGCCGCCGCCCACAGCGCCCCCTGGCGGCGCCTCCACGGCACCGCCCTGCCCGGCGTGAGGGAGGCCGGGCGCCCCGCCTCCCGCCGCCCTCCCAGGCCTCGGTTCCGGCCGGGGACGGCGGCCGCAGCCCGGCTGGGCCCCGCGCACCCTGGGGAAGTGATAGCCTGACCCGCTCCGTGCGGGGAACGGCCTGTATGGCAGGGAGAAGCGGCGCGGCGGGGCCAGGCCCGGCCCGCTTAGTCTGTGGGTGACGGGGTCCGCATGCCCCGTCTGTAACCCTGTGGGTGCGGGCGGACAGGCCAGGGGGAGGGGGAGGCTTCTCGGTCCCTGCCTCAGAGCACAGACGTGTACATATAGTATACATACACCTCCCCTAATTTTGCCTAGTTGAGGCTTTTCTGTCTGTATAGATAATATATGCTATCTATACGTCAGGAATGTATGTACCCTGGAACACACAGAGGTAATGTGTGTGCTCTGCACAGGGGGAAAAGGCCTCACAAGGTGAGGTGAGGTGAGGTGAAGTGACAACTTTCCCTCGGTAATTACTCTATGTACAGACAGAAAAGCCTCAGTGAGGCAGGGTGAGCTGAGGCAAGGCTTTTCTTTCTGTATTAGGACTGCACACTGTGTATTCTCTCTCTATATAGTGTGTATATACTCTCTACATAGACAGAAAGGCCTTGACAAAGAAGAGTGAGGTGAGATAAAGCAAGGCTTTTCAGTCTTTGTACAGAACATATACTATATATTCTCTAAACAGCAAGGAAAGTGTTGGTGAGCCTCCCCTGTTGGCCACTGTTAGCAAAAGATCTCCATTCAATTTAGCACTTTCCGCAGTCAATCACACACTGAACCATATTAATTTTGACTGTTTGTGTGTCTGTCTCTACCACCTATCTATCATCTATCATTCACTCAGACACTATTCAAGACTGAATTCATTGCTCAGGTTCTTTTATTAATTATGTACAGAAGTCGAAAGCACAACAAAGTATACCGGTGATCGTATTGTCACGACCAAGTCCAACGACACTGTGTCACCTTTACTTGTTACAGATATTTGACCAGTTCCTTCCCTGTTTGTATGCTGTTTTTCCTACTGGTTATTATGCATGTCTGTCATTAAACACTTTAATACTTTCTTAATTACTTTGCTTGTGTGCTAAGCATATGGTCCAGCTCTGACTGTTACTGTTACTACGAAGCATGCAGGGCATCTTTAAATATTGGAGAAACTGATGGTATTTTAAAGTTTCTCAGCCTTCGCACCCTATCAAACTATGTAGAGGTGTCTTGCACAGGCCTCTGTTAGTCCTTTGATAGACTGTAGATCCATATCTGAAAGAAATAGTTTCCTATCCATGTCCTAAAAAGCTAGGGCAAGAAATAATGGGCTCAAAATGCAGCAAAGTTCAGGTGAGCTATTAAGAAAAAACATTATCATAAGATACTGAAGGACTAGGTGACATGGGAATGGTTTGATGTTGCCATAATTGAAGGACTCTCAACAGGAGTTACACAAACATGTCGAGAGTCAGATTGTTATCCAGCTTCAGTGCAAGTGACCTCTTCAAGTCCCTCCCAGGGCTATATTGTGATAGGCTAACAAATTCCACTGTTAAAGCTGTTCTTCCTTCTTTGTAACCCATACTCCATCCCACACAAAGTACGTGTGTGAAATGAATGCATGACAGCAAAATAATTCAGAAATATGGACAACCACTTGGTTTGCCTTCTCATTCTCAGTGCTGTCTTAGAAGGTGTGTAACTGTTTCCTTGTACTACAACTACATTTTGTCACAGCATGCAACACATGTGAATCTGCATTTTGACAAAGGTTTTCCTTTTCCAAAGTCTTGTTTCTCTAACTCCTTGTACTGTGAGACCATAAATATATCCTATATCACAATCTGTGAAAATTACACATCAATTTATGAT
Organism: Gymnogyps californianus; assembly: GCF_018139145.2. NCBI lineage: Eukaryota > Metazoa > Chordata > Aves > Accipitriformes > Cathartidae > Gymnogyps > Gymnogyps californianus. Next base: position 59,253,953 of record NC_059474.1, on the reverse strand, counting down.
CAAGCACAAGGGGATATATATCATTGTGCTAAAAGCAAGAAGAGGCAACTGGGAGTTTTCCCATTGTTTTGAATGTTTTTACAAAACCTTTTACATGGCTTAATTAATTATTTTCTACAAACAACAACTACACTGTGGTTAAACCTATTCATTCCTAGGAAATCCAGATGTGTTGGCAATTAGAACACAAGCCTCTAATGGAAATCCACTGTAAACTCAAATCCATTAATTTTGTTTTCCTCATTTATAATGAATTTGAACGCATTAGCAAGAAATGAGTATTAATGTCTGCTGTTTATGCTATCATGCAACAAATAACACATGAGCTGGCTCACCTAGGCCATTGCTTCTGCTTAGTCTAGTAACAAGCTTACAGGAGTAACAAATTCTGTGGCCAGTTGGTGAGGCCACTAATCACTAATAGATTTATTTTGAACTTTGGTGCAAGAAGTTTTGCAATGACACAAAAAGGTCCCTCTGTCATTTGGGTTTTGGGGAGCAAAACATGAGAGTGTATATCTCATTACCTGTAATCTGATAAAAGGGACATTAAATGTCCAAGCCTAGTGAGCAAGTTATTTTTGCAAGGAGGAAAATCTGGGAACAAAATCATTATAAACTGAGTTAGAAGTAATTTTGAGCTTTAACATAACTAAGCCAAGTCTCTTCCACTTTGCCATACATTTCAGAAGGAGAATGCCAAAATTAGGTGCTTTTATAATCTCCATCAACAAAATATAGCTGTGGGTCACCCTAGCTCACTAATAAATTTCTAATTATTCTCCTGCTTTTCTTACAGGAAGTGGGCCACTTCAGTGCAAAGTAATAAAGCTTCATGTTATCACAATCAGAAGTCCCAAACTGTGTTAACATCATTGTATTTGGGTAAGTTACTTGTAGTTGCTGTAGTGCAATTGCTTTCCAGAATGAGAAAGGCAAATCAAGAATCTTGATGTCACTATAAAGTGTGCCTCTGCTTGGGTGACCTCTGCATCTGACTGAAGGATAAATGCCTGCATCTGCTGGGTGAGATCTGTGCTATACTTCATTTGTAGCTGGCTAATTAGTAGAAGAGGCCTCAGGGTAGTCATGCTCCACTTGAAATAAAAATCTTTCAAAGATCTAAAACCTACCAGAGAAAGAGAAATCAGTTGTGATGCAGCTCAGCTTTCTTACAGATTTACTTTCCATGTAGTTTATTTTATTTATTATCCAGGTAACTCCAAAGGAGTTCTGTGTCTCAGCAACGAGCAGGGCTTCTGTTTGTCTGCCTGAAGCACTTGGCACGTATTCAGGTTGGGCACACAAGACTGAACTGTGCTTAATTTTTGTGGGTTTTTTTCTTTCCCTTGCTTTTTTCCTGATGTATTTATACCTGTAATGGAAAAGGCTCAGAAAGCAGTAGGATCTGCCTGGCTGTGGTTTCACCAGCTCTAAGGAAAACCTTACACATGCACATTCTATACGGACATCATCTTTACCAGTCCCTATGCAGATTATAGGATAAAGGGGACTGTCACTGCCACTACCAATCTAATGGTGGCGATCCAGCCACCTTTGACTACCTTGGCATCAACAACAGTCTAATTGTCATCATCCTAGGGTGGCTGTAAGTGATGTAAGAGAATGATTCAGATCTTCTCTGGAGCAAGGCAATGAGCAGTGCTAACTGCGACAGCTGATAGTTGCGGGATGTAGCTAATCATTATGGCCTCTGTGTCTGAAAGTCAGAGTAGTTGTTTGATTCTGTAACCCCTAATGATGGGTGTCGTCCCTGTTCACAGTCTGGTCTATAATTTCTGTGATACCTCTTCAAATCTGGAAATATGACATTTATTACAATATGACAATTCTTACTTAAATTGATATTCCTGATTGGCAATTATGCCTGGTAAGCCTCTTGAGTATGTAGTGTAGGTAAACATATTTATCTGTATCTAGACTTGTAATACTCCTGGGTGGTTTCATCAGCTGCAAACTTCAGTCCACGGCATTAGTACTTAGAAATCACCAGGCAAGCTATGACTAAGGAAGAACCTTAGCTATATCCAGAGATCTAAATATTTTCATGAAATTGTGTTCAAAGGGAAACTCTAGCCACAAGCTTTCGTGTGCCCTTGGAGGACAGCTAAACAAAAGCGAGAGAGTCTGGGGAATTTTTGCAGCTGGTGTGCCACATCCCAGCTGTAGAAGCGTAGCGATGCCGTGATCCAAACAGGCCGAGCTTAAGCTCATGAAACCTTTTCAGTTTTCAGCTATTAAGCTTTTATGTTTTTCCAGTAATTTTTGTAAGACCTGTAAAACTAATAAACCCCTGAAAGATCTATTACTTTCTGGCAGTTTGGTATTTTATAGGTTTTCCATTAAGATGGAACAATGACTCATCTAAACCACTGGAGCTCCCTTCTTCTTCCTGTGGCTCCAGATGTGCCGCTTGCCCCCAGAGCAAAGCTTGCCATTACTTCTAAAAGAGAAACATACTGCAAACATGGGAACTCGTGTCCAAAAATAGTTTCTCAATTTTTCTGGATGTCTGCATCACTGGTCCCCACTGTATCTTCACATGGGCAGTAAGAAACCCACAGACCCAAACCAAAAGACACAGTTCCTCCCCTACATTATATGACTGTGCAGGCTCCACTATTGATGTACACCAAAGGTCCTGAGGAGCTCAGTCACATGGTAATACCCTTGGCTTCAAAGGGTTTCTCATATGAACGATGCCAATGAGATAGGCTCATGTGAACTGCAGATCAAACCATCCAAAACTAAAACAGAAGATAATTAAACCATTGAAGCACAATTAAAACTTAAAAGTACCATGCTGTGGATTAGCAGCTTAATGCTGTAAACCTCAAGGACTTTGCAGTAACACTTTCGAAACTCTGGTTTTCTGTGTACATTTGAAACACCATAAGAGGCTGAAATTGCCTCTATCCTTATTTGAAGAGACTGCTGCCCTCTGAAACTAATTGAAAAATTCCTCTCACAAGATGTTTTGGCAATATTTGGGAAGGTTGTCATGCCAATTAAATATTATGGACACTGGCTGACCAGGGCCAGATTCTGCACTGACTGCCTTGCCCTCTTCAGTGGGACTAACTCTGGAGGAGGCACATGAAGCTCCATGCCGGTAGGAAAAACGTGACTCAAAGGCATCATATAAGGTGTCATATTCTCCCTTTACAGCCATATAGTTGTAGTACCCCATCAAGTACTACTTATTTGAGGTCAGCTTTTTTTCATGAGTAGCAGTGCATTGTTTTCAGCCGAGGGAACCCAGAGAGTGCTTTTCACTGTGCAGAAGAATAAATAAATCTAATTAAAAAAAGCTTCCAGATTGATTCATATAACACTATATGCATGCAAAAAATTAAACAGTAATGCTCAGTTTCATTTCCAAGCACAAGCTAAGTAGTAGCATTCATGGAGAAAGACACGTTTATTTAAAATCTTTTCAGACATGTAAACGGCCCATCTAAAAAATCCTTTTATGCTTATAGTTGTTCTGACAGCCTTACCAGTCTCAATCTTACTTTGAGCTTTTTTAACTGTTTTTTACCTATCTGCAGCTTCTTCCCAGCAGTTGCCTCCTAATTTAATTTCATTCTTCATAGTGGGTGAAATTCACCTTTTATTTTTACACCACTGACTTCTGTTGAAATAAGTGATGGCACTATAACTTTAAATTCACCTAAACAGGAAGCAGTGGAGTGAGCACCTCTGTTTAGCACATCTTTTGCTAAGACTGCAACATTTACTATCCCACAATATAAAATTATAAAAATAACAATAAAAGTCAGTGACTTCCTTTCAGTAATAAAGTGCCTACATCTAAATATTTTTCTAACATAGAACGTAAATTTTCATACGCAAAGATCAACTTACTTTTGGTGTGATGCTTTTGCTTTAAAAAGAACTGAAAATAGGTATCTGCCATCTTATCTTTTAAGAGCAGCTTCTGCTATGTGGTTTCACATTGTACTGGAAATAGTGCACATGCAGATCACACCTGCAAGGACAAAGGGGAAGCATTTTGTTTACAAAAGAACAAGTAGCACAATCTGTGGCATTATTTTATGAGGTGAACTATTTTTCTATAGATGCTTGCTATGACTTGGGACAACCAGACATTGCTGCTTCTCAGCCCATAGTGAGAGGCATCTCTGGTTTTTCTCCTCCTTTGACCTCTACCTAATTGCTTCCATTGTAACTGAGATCCCATTTGGGGATTGGTTCTAGGAGTAGATGAACATTTGCTGACAAATTACTTACTACCTGCAAAGAAAGCGGTTCTGGCCTGACACTATTTGGAAATGTGATTGAATGTTTTTGGTTTCAAAAGTACTTTCTTTAGCACTTTTGACTGCTCTAGAATGCAAAATATGGAAAGGTGATGAAAGGACGAGTAGCACCTGAAATGCAACTAAATGATTCATATTCGTTCAGCTCCCATCACCCTTCTTTTTCTCCTTGATGTCAAAAAGTCTTTTGTTTTCATATCAGGCTGACCCAAAAGATCTGTTTATTTATTTTTATTTTAGCCAGAAGATCAAAACAGCCATTTTCTTGTATTCATTTCAGTATTTAAACAAGTCTTCTGCTTCAGAAACATGTGCCCAAAGTTAATCATGTATTTAAGTGCCTTCTAGATTAAGGATGTTAAGCATAAGTCTGTGTTCCTGTGTAGTTTCTGAGGGCAAAATACTGCCAGAAAAATCAACTGGACAGGCCCCATTCCCCCAGTTTGCTTGTTCCTAAGAGTGGGGATTACATTGATAGGAGATAAATTAACCCGATGTGATCTGAGGTCTCTGAAACTGGCAGCACTCACATGCTCACCCCTGAGAGTCTGGAGCTGTTCAGGAAGCAGTGAATGCCGTCATGCAACAGTATTTTTTCTTTCCAGCTATTTTCTTTCCAGCTCTAGGCTAGACTTGAACAGGGCAACTGGGGTTAAACTTAGCCTTCCTGTTCAAAATTTCATGCTGTTAACTTCCTATAGCTGTGACGACTTCTGTTGCTCTTGTTGCACAGTGTTCGCTTTTTATACACCGGGGTTGTGTCACAGGACTAAAACCTTTATGTACATGGGGGGTGGAGAAAGCAGAGAAATGAGGGACCTCTTCTGCCATCTCCTTGGAGACCTGTGAGCAGCTGAGAAGCCTGTGCTCAAAGATTTTATTTTACTATTCCCCAAGTAAACGCATTCACGAAGAGACCTGGTCAAGCACAGGGGGGACCATAAATAAATTGCCCCCTGAGAATAGCCTCAGGCGTTCACGTTTCCCAGCTGCAGAACCCGTAACCAAGAAGCATTCTGCTAGCTTTGGACATCAATCTATCCCCAGGATTCACATTTAATGTGCTGACGTCATTAGTTCTTAAGGATTTCAATTAGAAAAAGCACTGATTTTCAACAAATGGCAGGGAATAATGCTAAATTTTTTAAAAATAATTAATTTATTAAAGTTGGTCATTTATTTTCAGAATTTAAAAAAATAATGTGGGATTTACTGAATTTTTAAAGTTTTTTTTTTCTTCCATTAGGATATGGCATGTCAGAAGCAGTGTACAATATGGCAGCATTACTGGCAATCAAATAACAGGAGAATCAGTAGGATGTCCCGTATTTGAAATAATATTTGAACTGAAGCAACATCGCCAGTGATATCGGTTACTAATAGTATATAGGGGCTTTTACTTGTCTAGTTTGACAGGTTGCACAATAGTTCAGAGAAAACTGATGGCTCTGCAATCCCTGCAGCAGCTTCCTCCCACCTCGTAAACACTCCAGAGATAATCTTGCTCCCTTTGTGCTGCAGTAACTTCTTTGGACTTTGAGGAAAAAGAAGAGAATCAGTTTAGATTTAGAAGGGATTTTCCTACCTGGGAGAATACAATACAGATTAAAAGAGGAGTTTTGGTGGGGAGAGAGGTGGAGAGGATGAAGAGGAGAGTGCTGCGGATCCTGGGCTTCAAGATCACATCAATGCTTAACACATTTCTAAGTCTTACTTCAGACTGAAGAGATATGCAGTTATTTTCAGGATTTTTTTTGAATTCTACCTATTAAGGAGCACCAGCATCCAGTTCTCTTGAAGATTTGATCCCCTGGTTCTTCAAGTGTACTTAGTCTTTCCGGGTGCAATGAAAATAGCATTTTCTCTGCCTTTTCTACTTTGCAGTGGAAACAGTCTACATTTTTCCCCCAAATACTGTTCATCTGCTAAGCCTTTCTGTATTAATCTAGCAAAAAAAGCAACATTTAAATGTAAATGGTGAATTGTTTGAGGTTCACATATTTGGCTCTGATTGTCTGGCCAATGACTCTAAACTGTGTTGTTTTTCCAGGCTGCAAGACCCTTGAGACAGGGCCTGTGTCTCCCTCTGGGTATTGTAAATGTCAATCACACAGAGAGTGCTCAATAAATAAATAATGCTGGTTTTGTTACTGCTGTATGATGTTTCCCTTGCCAGAGAAATTACAGTGGAGCAGAGATCAAAACCCATATGAAACAAAAAAAGAAGTAGTCTGATTTATTTATGCAGAGGACAGGAAACTGTGTGAGAGCACACTCCTGCACAAGTTCAATGATGTGACTTCTTTGCCTCTTTTTTTACTGCTGGAGATGGAATACTTTGTCTGTTTTAATGTTCTTCAGCAGGCTTCAGAGGAGAAAACAATACTGAAGCTCCAAACAGTTGTGGATTGGGGTAATGCAAGCATGGATATAATGACCAGGATTAGGAATGAATTCAGTAGGCAAGTTTCCTTCCAAATAATGGACTTGACTTGATTCAGGAAAGTCCTGAAACATGTGCCTGACATTTAATCTTGACTTCAAGAGGAGCTAAGCGGGTGCTTAAGCTGCCCTGAATAGCAACCATCTCTCAAATACTGGCTTTTTGTGTTGTGCCCAGCAGTGGCAACGGCCAAAGGGAATGCAGTGGGTGTCCAGTAGCTCAAAGGATTACGCCCATCCTGTGAGTGCTGAAAACACTGTACTTGGTTCTGCGCACGCTGATGAACCCAGCTCCAGCCTGCTAGCTACAGATTAGAGCTGAAATGTTAACAGCGTCTCTAATCTCTCTGCTGCATTTAGCGTACTGAAATCCTATGCATCTCTCTAACCTTTCTACAGAAAGTACTGAAGCATTCCCCCAATTCTTTGTAAACTGTTGCCTATCTGGAAACTATCCACAGTACTTCTATAACTTCATGCAAACACTTTTCTTTTTCCCAATAAAGCAGAGAATAAATTCTTCATTATGAACTGCTTAGTAAGTAGATACCTTTTTCATTTAAACTGATAGAAGTCAGGAATTCAGCAGCGTTACACTGGTATAAATTAGTGCAAAATTAGACCTGATATCTGATTGGAGCCTTGGAGAAACTCTTCCCACAAAAGAGCCTTGGACAGGGCCGTCCGGCAAAGCCTGCCCTGCCTTTCTCGGCAGCTGGTGGGAAGGATTATTGCCAGATCCTTCTGTAACTCAGGGGGCAGCCCCTACTTCAACAAAGGTAAATACTGCTGTGCAGCATTAGTACCAGTACCTGATCCTAGCTGATTCCTTTCATTGCACAAGCACGTGGGAATGTAGCGAAACGGTGGGAAACAAGAATTCCCGTTTGCTGGATTTCCCACCGAGCAGAGGCAGTGCGGCCACTAGGAGATGCTGCTGTACGCGGAATACCCCGAGCGCCACGGAAGACAAAAAGGAAGGAAGAAATACTTCAAACCAGGCTGAGCCATGGCACATTTTTTTGTAGGCATTTACAGGGGAAATTTGAGACAGAAATATGTGCAAGACTGTTGTGTTGAGTGAAACAGTAACTCACAGTTTGCAGTAATTTGGGAGGACTACTTTAGCACTTAAAAAAAAGGCATGGCCTTTTAGTTTGATATAAATTACTAACCCAGGAATTTACTTCTCTGATCTAGAATATTGACTGCTGGGATTTGGGTAACAAAAAGATCTGTGTTTCTGTATGTGGAAGGGTTTAGCCCGCTCGATAGTATGACTTAAACATATATTGAAAAAAACTTCCAGGATAAAATGAAATTAAAATTCAGGGATGTAAGTAAACAGAGAAATTAGAAATATGCCTGGGAAGTCAAGTAAGGGGATTTTCTATGTCTAGGCAGAAACTCGATAGGTTTAATGGTGATTCCAGTTCAAAACTAAGGTGTTGGAAAAGCTTTTGGTGGAGCTGTGTTGAAGGACTTCCAAAAATATGAAGATTAACTGAAAACTCCATTTATGTGTTTATATTTGCTTGTCACTGCAGCAAAACTCCAGCTGCTGTGTAGCTTTGTCACCCTCCGCAGAGACTGGGGATGCTGTGAGTGCTTGCGTTGTTCATTTGCCATTAGATAGTATTGTCTTCTGCTGGCTTATAATGATTGCTGCCATAAGACGAAGAATGTGAAAATTAGTAAAACAATGTCAAATTTGTATTGTCCTTTGGCAACATAAATGGCTATTCATCCACAGGGAGCCCACTTATCACTAGCGATCTTTTCTCTGTGCCTTTCTTGACGTGTTCACTCAACTCTGGGAATTTTTGTGAAGGCTTTTTTGTTTTGTTTAGTTTTGCTCAGGCCTCTTTGAGGGGTGGGTAGGAGAAGGGATACTTTTTAGAAGTATTTTGGACATATAAGTTGCTGCAGTGCTCTTGCCCCTATTTTACAGAGTAAGGCTAATGTCTTCATACTTGCGTGTTTATTTTTAGATACCCTATTTCCATATTTAGAAAATGCAGTTCTCAGCCTTGCAGAAAAAGAGGCCATTTATTTGGGTATCTAAATACATAGAATTAAAAGTCCAGAATAGTGTATAAATAAGTAGCTTGATTCTCAGTCAGACTCAACTCTCTGTGCATTTATGGCCCCCCCTTACAGATATACTGTATTGTGCACCTTAAACAAATGTATATTCTTTAAGGTGCCATTTTAGGGAAAATGTACTCCTCAGTCACTGCCTCCACACAGCTTCCATTGCTGCTGCTGCCGCCACTTTTGCAACCAGATCCCACTTGTTGCCTCTGCTGAAGGCAGGCATGGCAGCTACCATCTGGCAGCTGCAGCAATGGGAAGCAAGGCATCGGTCCATGGCAAAACCAGCAGCACGAGAGGTAGGAGTGGGATGTGGGGAGTGGGGGTCTGAGGTCCCAAGGAAGATGGAAATTGATGTGGTAAAGGGAACACAAGCGCTGCATGATACGTTTGATATTTTTGTGTGGGTCAGCAGTCATCAGGTGTTACGGCACAATTCCAGGTCAGCCTTGCCAATAAGCCAACTGTAATTCTGTGGGGCTTTGCAGGGAGAAGACGGGGAGATAAATATACACTGAAAGGATAAAGTAACTGTTTAAATTTAATTGGGTAAGCTGAAAAACTTCTTCTTGATGAGAAAGCTTATGCTGATAAGCCCTAAGCTTCCAGGAAAAGTATATCTTGTAGAACAGGGAGCATAATGAGAAATAGTTTAATTTTTGCTATTTCTATTCTATAAGGCTTGCAAATATTCCATGTGTGAGAAGTATACTTGTGAGGCTTCCAAACATTCCCATGTGCAATAGAAATATTTCCTTTTTTTCTTTCTCTAAGAAATGGATTGGAAGATAGTGCTGTTTTCTTCAGCCGTTCCACTGGGAGGACCCAGCTGGAGGGTCTGCCATCAAAACTTGATCCTGGGTTATAACAGTTTCTGGTTGTTTTTGGGGGGAAGGAAGAGGATGATCTTAAGATATGTATATGCTTTGCAAACAGATGGAAGACTAGGCCCTGCTACAGGCAGCACAAACTCTGCTTTAGGCACAAGTCGCTGATATTACTTTACCATAAAGTGGGTGCAGATGTTATTGGTGAGCAGAGGAACATTGGAAGCCTTTCAAAGGAAATGCATTTAAGGAGGGATTTGAAGGAGGAAGTGGCGGGAGCTTTGCACGTGAGAGGTTATGATGAAATGTTTAGACTTGATCCGTAAATGACAGGACAACATTCAGAACAGTCTCACCAAGCAAATCATAGGATATTTGATCTGCAAGTGTCAAGCCTGAAAAGTCCCTTGGCTGCTTGTGAGCATTTCACAGTGAATTCTTACAAAAGTTAATCTTAAATGTGTACCTTCCTTTGGAAGGAAGATTAACAGTGCTCCGAGGAGTATCAAAATGGGAGACATACTCAGTTGGACAAGAATCTTGATTAACCAATCTACAGTGACAGAGGGTGAGAGAGAAACTAAAGATAGTGGTTGATGCCAACGCTGCTCTTCTTGCAGACAGGCCCACTGTTATATGAAGTTTTCTGTCTGAAATTAATTTCAAAGCTAACACTGGGGAAATGAAAACCCCTTTAATGTGCAGATGATGGTGTTCAGAGCAATGCTTATCAGAGCAATCAGGATCTTCTTGGAGCTGAGTTTGGACATTTTTCCTTTGCCTGGTAGGAGAATGCCAGCACTACTTTAACATTTCCAAAAAGTACATCTTTCCCTAGTGATTAATTTGCAGAACAAAAATACACAGACTGATTGAAGGAATGAAATAAAATGTAAAGAGGAAGGAAGGAATTAGAGCAGTTAACTGGAGGCTCTGGTCAAATCCATTCTTCCTGGCTCTCCCATTCTCCACTGTTTACTTTAACTGCACCCCACCAAAAAGTTCAGCTCAGTGTGTATGAATTTATAGGGGGTCTCTTCTCTATTTTTAATACACAGATGTATCTAAACACATTTTCACAGGAAAAGGGGGAATCTGGTCTTACAAATGCTTTTAACATTAACGGAAGCCCTGCTTCTCTGTCCTTTAATTGCCTTGAGACTCTCCAGATGGGGGTCAGATCCTTGTCTCCTATCAGTTTTCTGCTGACCACTCACTCAAGTGAGTTACTGTAGGCTTATGCAAACAGGAGAACTGTGGAATTGGACCTTTTGGTTTTCTGCATGTACCCTGCTGTGTTGATGATCAGTCTTTTTAAAATCAAGTGAGATGAGATAAGAGCAGTAAGCTCTGCTAACACAGCCAAGCCGTGTATGGACTTTGGGTGATCCACTCCTCTTAAATCACTGCCTGATTCCTTCAATTACTCAAAAGCCAAACCCAGAAACTAATCTATCTATGGCCAAAGTATGTCTGTTCCTAAAAAAAGCCAGACAGTGAGCTCCATATGCAGATTTGGGGCGCTTTTTGCTGTTATTTTTTTAAGGTGATGTCTTCTGAGTAGCTGCCTTTTCTCATTGCTGTCAGAGCAGACTAGTAGTTCAGACTGTTGCTGCTGGCACTGTGCCTTGTTGCAGAAATAGTTTATTTGTATAGGTTTCTGATTCTTCATATGTAGGAGACCTAATGCATTTTATTCATTCTTCTTCTGGCTGAAGGTGGCCAGTTCTCATTCTCCTTTTATAGTCTGCATGTCGTTAACAGCTACCAACTGCTCTCGTGGAATGAGGATGAGGGTTTGTAGTAATTCTCTTCTCTATTACCGCAAACAGCTCGTTGGGTCTGCGCCAGCTTCTTCAGTGCTACCCCACTGTGATTCCACTACTTGTGTTTCAGATCCCTCAGTCTCTCCTTCGCTGTCTAATTCTATGCACTTGCTTCCTGGCGAGGTCCCTCAACAACACGATACTGCAGAGTGAAGCTAACATCCTCCACGCTAGGGTTTTTTAGGAAGGGTTGAAAGAGGCTCTCCTATCTCGGCAGGCCAGCATCTAAACAGTGGGAATGTTGGCAGCTTGCTCTTGGATTGCCCATTCTGGGGAAACTAGCTTCATCTCGCTCTTCATTTTTATGCCTTTTACAGTCTCACGTGTACAGAGTTTTACTTCTTTTCTTGGTGGAATAGATTAAGAGCTGTTGATTAGACAGAGACTGCATCGCAGTTGGTTGAAAATCAAAGGTCAAGATTTTCAAAATGTTTAGGAAGATGAATAAGCAGCATGCTTCCTTCATAATTAAACTGGTGGCTCAGCTGCTGGAGCACAGAATGTATGTAATTTGGGCCATTTATTCGCGTTCCTAAGTATGACCTTTTGAGCTAACTTTAGGTACTTCTGAAAAAAATCTTGGCCAACCATCAACAACATAATCAACAAGCAGAGAAGTTACTTCTAAGTAGACCACCCTGAAATAGTTCTGCTTTTGCTGGCAATTTATACCATTCCCCCCTGGATCTCTCCCTTGAGTGGAATATCCTGTTGGATTTATTGTGGCTTCACCACAAATATGGCAGCAAAGTCCCCTCTAAATTTTCTCATGAGGAAGGATTCAGCTGCAAATGAGGAAATAAGGTGTTATAGATAGCATACAGCTTGTTTATAACCTTTTTCATGAAAGTAAAAGTATCTTCCACCGTCTTTGAGCCCTACTTCTTGGATTCTTTATCCTGCAGAATAGGCTAGGCAAAGATATTCATAATGAATCAATAACATATATTTTGGCCTTGCACAGACAAGTGGGAAGGCAGTGTATCTCAGTTGCAGTAGAAAGAAAAATATGCTTTTAGAGGATATTTAGACTTCTGTGTTACAGCTGGGAGCTGCTCACCTTCTTTTATGGAAGACAGAGGAGCATTGAATTCACCTAGCAAACCCACAGGGTGGCTTTTAGTACAGATGTTTCTGACGCTTTAGAGCAGGGGTACTCAAATGGGGCACTCTGGCGTGGGTGAGGATTTTAAGCACAGTTTGCCCAGACCTCACCGAGGTCTCAGACTGACATGTGCGAAATCTGTATTTATTGCCAGACCCTACAGGTCTCCCAGGGGGTAGCTGCAGTTCACTGCCTCAGTCCCCAGCTGTGGAGGTGATGTGTGCTACTTTTCCAGGAACCAACCCTCAGTAAAACTAACCACCTGGCGTTGAGCTCCTCTGTTTTGGGACTCTTCTTGTGGGTCAGTGTTGGGAATATACCAATATTAGTTTCCCAGGGGCCATGAAGATTTTTACTATTTTGTCAAATGGTGCTAGGTTTTGTAGATTATATCCTGAAATACAAATGTAAATTCTGCCTTCCACCAGGTTTAAAACAGCGGTGGACTACTTGCTTTTTGATGAGTATCGTGCAGAGGCATTAGTATTAAGTGTTGGAGGAGATTACGCAGCCTTTCCTTTATTACTGGATGGGAAGTCTATATTAATGGGATCCTGTGACAGAAAGGTTGAGAGTCAGACAACAGGCATTTGATGCTGACACTGAAGTTGTAACTAATGAGAACAAGGAGGTATACAAAGAAACCTATAATAAGCCCCATGATAATGGATTTTAGCACCAGTATGGTGCATATTCATACATTATACTCCATGAGGCTCTAGTGCTGACAGAAGCACTCACAGCCAGAAAAAAATTCACTAGTAGGATGTGAGGAATCAGTTTCAGTACTGATAGAAATTGCACCTCAGGTGCAAAATGCTTAAAAAGTAGATGTATGTGGGAAAGCAGTGTTATTTGCACTAAACACTTTTACAGTAATGCATGTGAAAAAATAATAACTTTGTGCTGTAAGGATAGGTGAGTTTAACAAGAAAATCACATAAGATACTGCCTTCAAATAAATTAGTCTTCCAGACCCATGTACAACTTCTTTTGTTAGTTGCTTTTTACCTTTCTTCTAGCCTCTGATTAAGTAAGAATCCATTTCGATGTCTTTTGCATCCACAAAATCTCAAATCTGGATTTACTTCACCATTTGCATCTTTGTTTTTCTACTGATTTACACCTTAGTTATAAGCAGCAAACCCATTTTTGTCACTGTTTATTTCAGTTCAGATATTGTGCTGCATGTTGCAGGTTCCCACCACCCTTGCCACTCCACATGCAGAAAACAGACAACAATCTTTGCAGGAATGCACATCCCAGTGTAAAACATTTCTGCTAATGTGACTCAGGTGCATGTGCCCATAAGACAGCAGTGTAAAAGGAAGGGAAGGCATTCTGCTGGGTGACGGTTTTTGCTGGCTTGGTAAGTCTGTGGTGGTCTCCCACTTCTTTGTTAAATTGTTAGCTGGTGTTTGAGGGGAACGCAAACTCATCATTCCAGAGGTTATGGGAGAATAAGAGGAAGCTGGACTGGCTCATAATGAAGAGCAGTGCAAGCAGCAGGGTGAACTATCAAGGCACAAACTCGTATTAAGACAGCAGTCACGTTGGGCTGAGGCAGTATTTTAAATTCGCAGTTGGCTACAGCTTATTGGAAAGCCTTGCTCCAAAGACTGAAAATACCAAAAGGCCCCTGAATAAAATGTATCTGGGGAAGAAGAAGTATTCGGAGTACTGGTCACTGTTGGGTTCAAGGACACATTATTAGTAGGTTATTGCTTCATTTTCTGGTATAGGCAGTTGCTCTCTTCGAGGCATTTCTATTCATACTACCTCTAGGACCACAATTTCCCCTTAAAGAAGGGTTACTGTCTGCACAGTTTTAAATTTAAGCAAGAGCAAAATACATTGAAATTGTAGACCTATTAGAAGGAGTTACCTATTTCTTAGTTTCAGGGAGTTGGGCTCACTTAGGGCAGGTCTACATTTGTTTTGTGAAGCTGGGAAAGAGATGGGTTTAGAGATACTGTGTTTTGCTTAATTTCTTTGTAAGAGATTACTTTTACCATTTTTAGATATGAATTTGGATGGAATAAATTTAATTCCTATCAAAATTAATTTAGGTTTCAATTTGTTAGCTCATTCTTGCATTGAGAGTAAATCAGAGAAACACATTAATCAGTATTAATTTTCTGTTTCCTAACACTGTAGGTAGCTGTAACACAATAGCGGGACAATGACTGGTTATTTGCCTGAAGTTTCTTGAAATCCCAGGGCTGCACTGTAATCTTCTCAAGGTTTAACATGCATTTACTAACAGCATAAGTTCTAGCCACAAAGCATATGATTAAAAAGTGCTGAAAGAAATGTTGATATTTAATTTCCTTTACATTAGCAGTGGCATTCCAAAAAGAAATAAAACTTAAGAGTTCAGAAACTGAACAAGCAAAAGGGAGACTTGGGGGAAAGCTTCAGTTTTCTACTATGCATTTGAGTTTACTTAAGGAAATGTGATTTACTTATGCATGTGGAGTGGGGAGGGAGCGGTACTTCTCTCTGCAGGATCCTGGAGTAATTGTGCCCAGTTCCTGGGTATGTCATTGCCAGACAAGTTAGTGGCAAACTCATTGCATTGCTTTTCTCTGAATTCTCTCCAGTTGCGGTCTGAAGCAAGCTTGGCTAAGCAATAGGCAATATGATATCCACATATGTTAGCCAAAGCAGTAAAAGCTGATAGGAATGAGTTAATACAGCGTGAGTGAATAATGTAGGTGAAATTGAGGGCTCTGGTTTGTGATCCCTGTCAGATTTGGCAGTCGCAGCTAAATCCTGGCTGCCCCAGCTGGCTGTCCTGCCCCTTTTTTGAGATTACGGCTCCTGTAGCAGAAGTAATGGAGTGGGAGATGTACCTGCTCCTCAGCAGCAGTGCACTGCTCAGTATTTTAACATAAACTAAAATCAGTGGTGCTTTAGGTTGATATATTGGGTTGTGCACTGTGGCATCAGTGGAGCTGACGTGTTGCCTGCTATGCTGTCACTGCCATTGGGGCAGCAACTTTTGACAAAGGGACAGAGAGGATTTGAGAGGCAGCAAACTTTTTGGATGGCATTGCTATACATACTGGGAATTGTGTACCATATTACTAAACTTTGAAAATGTAAACTGGTGGGAAGAGGAGGCGTATAGTTGCACAAACTCCCTATTAGTGACATATTAGAATATCATAGCAGTCTTCTTATGTTTTCACTAGGTTCCCTGCTATCTTCATTGGCTTTGAACTGTAGTTTAACAGGTCACAATCCTATAGTGGAATTCCACTTGAATTTTGGTTTCCAAAGGCAACTGACAAGGCTACTAATTTATCACACTCTGCCATTTGCTGGACTTCATCACAATTGTTCACAGCATTTTGCAAGGAAACCAAAAGCAAGTCCTAGCTCCAAAGGGCTTGTAATCCAACAATCAGATCATGACACAGAATTAAATCAAGGGAGGGATGCAAGTCTTTTTCAACAGCATGGTAGACAGCTTGCCACATCCACATTATCTGAAAGAGAAATTCGGTGGCTGCAGAGGAGCTCAGGCGAGCTCAGGAGGGAATGAGTTGACCCTTCCACACTACAGACATTCAGCAATGGATTAAGCATTTTGAGAAATCCGTCTGAAGACACATTGTCTGAGAGCTGCAGGAAAAAGAGAGGGCCCAGAGCCAGAGCAGAGACAAAAGACGTCCAAAAATAGGGCTCGCATTTCTTGTACCCAGGTTTCATGAAGCTTTAGGGATCCTGGAAGTTCAAGACTTTCTTCCACAAGAGAATGAGCACTGTTCTTCCTTCAGCCTCAGTAACTAGGACAGAAAGTACCTCCTCCTTGCAATCCTTCCTATGAGAGTGAGTCTCCACTTTGGCCTAGTGGAGACATAGATGGACAAGCAAATATGGTAAGGTACCAGAGGGAGGGTGAAACTCACAACTGTAAATAATCATAATGCTCTGAACTACTGTCTAAGCATGGAATTTATTTTACATTCCTTGGAGGTGTACAGAGCTTTTAGCAGCACCCTTTTCTGCCTTTGAAGTTAAGCAAAGCTAAACTAAATGCAGAATATGCGAGATCAAGTCCAACATGCAGAATGAATGGGGTTAGTGTGGGAAAGCTATAGATGGTGTCTCTAATCAGAGTTAGAAGGCCAGGAATGGAGCAGCATGGCACACAAGATGCAGAAATATATTCAATTAGCCTTAATTCAAGTTCAAAGTTTCAGTCTGCGCTGCTTTGAAAGAAAAAAAGGCAAGTTAAGCCAATTTTCTAACAAAGTATTAGAATAATATTCATTGCTGGGCTGACAACCTTAATGGCCAGTTACGGCTGAGCTACAAACCCTGGAAAATGAGGCTTATAATGGAAACTGCAATTCAACCATGTAACGATAGCATTGCAGATGGGATATGGTAACGCAGAGCCATTCCCTGCCTGAGTGAACGGACTGCCTCAGAGTTCTGAGGAATTCACCCATTCCATACCCATCTTCTCTGAGCTGGAGGGGAATCAGCAGACATCTCCTTAGTGCTAAGCATCAGAAATGTCAGCATACCAAGTAGTATCATGGCTAATTTCAGGCCTGGAAATAAGAGAAGGTCATTTGGAATAGACTGTAAATAGTTGGCAAACTGTAGAATAGGCCACTAGGAGAAAGGGGAGAGGAAAGAGTAAAGAATCAGCACTTCACTGGCCTGAACTGTGCCCATAAATAAGGGACAGATGTTTCCTATTGGAGCATCCACTTATAAAACAGCTTCATCCCTGCAAAGCAACACACTGCAGCTTCTATATACAACTGTAGCGTAACACAACATAGCTGAGTGTTTAAGGAAGGTTGTTTATTTGTAAACCATTAAGGGTAAAATCAGATAGTTGAGAGCAGGTGGGAGATCTCTAGATAAGTACCCAATATTTCCATGTACAGCAGCACACTTTTTGTCTGCCTGCACAGAAGATGCTGTTACATTCCTGCAGCCAGTGCTGGTTGTCAGTTCTGAATGCTACTTTTTGCATTTATGCAAGACATGAAAGCATTCAGAAGGTTGAGATTTAGGGCATCCAAGGCCAGATAATTGAGGGCTAATGTACTCTCCATATCCTTAAGTCTGTTTCCATGCCCAAGTGCATTATGGTGTTTCATTACCAGATCATATAACAGTGTGATGTGACAATGTGACATACTATTCAGCAAAACAGGAAATGTTGAGAAACCTTTCTGTGTTATTCACATCAGCAGCTTTCAATAATAAAAGTGACATGCCCTCCGTGATGGAATGAGTACAGATGCATTAGTATTCTTCATAGAGCATCACTCTTGTCATTATGGTAATGACAGACTTTGCATGCTTAACCTATCACTTATGAAAAAAGTATGTTTGTTTCTATCGAACCAGATTGTTCTCCCCCCACGTGTACTCAAGTAAGCGAGACAATTCCAGGATTAAGGGTCTCAGCAATGTCAGTAGGATTAAAGTGAACATTTTTTCAGAAGTGACTGGGATTTGTTAAAAGCCTCTTTCTTTAAAGTGTTATTTTTGATGCATTCCAGCAAGCACAGTTTTTACTAGGTTCATCATATACTGCAGTGCCTCAACTACAAAATCTGGATCCAAATTCATAGCTGGACCAAAGTCTCAGGTCTTTCTGCCCTTCACAGAGACAAAAAATTGTGGTTTATGACAGCCAGACTCCCTAAGAGCAGGACTTAGTATCAGGAGATTAGGAGTCCCTTTCCAGATGTGATCTCAGGTACATCATTTCTCTTGTATTTCAGTTTCACCATTTCCAACAAAGAGGTGAATAAACTTTTGTATCTGGTGAAAGGGAATCATATCTATAGGACACATAAAGCATATTAGCATGCATATATTCAAAGAGTTATTTAATAATATAAAATAGTTCTGGGACACCTCAGAAAAAAAGTTTTTCCTGGAGCATACCCTCCCAACCTTGTCAAAAAGTCCAGACCTGTTTGTTTGACATTGTTCAATCCTTGTTAACGATTTCTGTCCATGAGGTTGCACAGGCAGCCCTGCCCCAATACAGCATCAGCATTTGGAAATGCTTTCCCTGACTGTAGTTGGCTTGAAGTGCCCCTTGCTGAAAAAGTGCTGCTGCGTAATCAGCAGGGGCAGGCAGGATGGTGTTCACCAGGGTGTGAATTTGCAGCGCATTAGCTGCTCTACATTAACTCCCGTAGTAAATGTGTCATTGTGCTCACAAAAGCATTCTTAGTACAGATTAAGGCTATCCACACAGGAAGCTAGTGCAGAGTAGCTAGGGCTGTATAAATTCACACCTTAGCTTAGTCGGTACTATATTTCCCCTGTAGACAAGCCCACCGCCTATCCACCTACTTAGCTTGTGTGGCTTGTAATGCTGCTTTTCCTCAATTGCCTAATTTCTGGATGTGCTCACGGATGTATCTTCCTTTTTGCCTTTGAGAGTCATTCGTTACATACTACCCGCTGGGCAAACCTTTAGTTCCTGCAGCTGCTCTCATGTGCGGTACCAATGGCCTCTGAGCTCTCAGCACTAGGTTTGGCTGCTGGAAAACGTGGATGCTGTGGGCCGATACCTCAACTTACACCTACTGCCATATTTCCAGCTGCAGCTGGTATTCCCTCTATGGCCATCCTCGTCTGTCCTCCACAACTGACTTCCTCTTCCCCTGCCTCTTCTGCAGCTCTTTGTAGCTGGCTTGGATTAGGGTTGTGTGAGAAAAGCAAAGTCTTAACGCAACCTAAGCATGAACTCATTGACTTACCCCATATTCAGAGAGCACCATGCTCAGGGGACCATGTAGAACTGTGCCTGAGCAGAGATGTTATCATTTAATTACTCATTTTATAATAAGCTCAACACTTCTAAATTGTTTGGACATCTTTGGCTGGGTATAAAGCTATCCATTGTAACCCAGAAATGCTATAAACTTCCCTTTAGTAGCTCCTCCACCTCACTGCTTGCTTTTAGGTTGCTCAGGCTTGTTGCCTGTTGGTTACATGGTAAGCTGTTCAGGACAGAATTGATGTTTTTTATACTTCATCAAGGTCTAGGAGAATGGGGGACCCTTATCCTGTTACATGGGGGCACAGCCACAGTACAAGTGACGGCGGTCATGATTGCAGCTGACAACTGAAATAAATGGCGCTCTGCAAACCTCTTCCACTTCAGCTGCATTAACATGAAGGGCAGAGAGTACAACCATGATCCCAACATTGAAAGCTAGGATCAGACTGGTAGTGTTACAGTTGTATTTTCCCTCCCCTTTTCACAACTGGATTACACACCTTATTAAGAATATTTTCCTGCATGCTTTGTGTTGCTCCTTTGCCCTCAACGGTGAAGGAATGCAAGAGCAAGCCTAGCTTTTCTACGCTTTCTCTCTTTCCCCCTTGCTAAAGTATGTGGGACCTGGTGTCTATTCCATACACTTTCTAGGGCAGGCTACTCAGAGAGAATACACCATTATTAATAGAAGACATCACCAAGATGCTTGAACAATGCCCCATTGTGAGAATGGAGAGCGGTTGTTGATGGTTCAGCTCCAAGCCTTGAATTCCCTCTGCTAACCCCACAACTGACCCATGGGAAGCTTTTCTCCTTGCCTGCTACCCCTTTCTTTTCCTGAAGAGTCTTTGTTGCCTTTCTGTTAATAAGGGTCCTCGGTGTACTCATTTGCATGGCAATTTGCACTTCCAGCTCACAGATAATCCATAGCCAGGATGTTGCTTGAGTTCTAGAAATAAACAGAAAGGGTCCAGAGACCTTAAATATTGTATTCAAGGATGTGCTTAGCAGAGGAGAAAGAAGACCATTCCCCCTCCGCTCTCAGCTTCTGCATTGTACCTCTTTCAAACACAGGGTTATTAATGCAGTAAGTGGGAAATTCTTTTCAAAATCCTCTCTGAAAGCTTGATGAGGTGTATGCCCACTTCCCTGTAACTCAGGCAGGATACTAACTTTTTATCACAAGGCCATCATAAATAAGGGATTTTAGGGGAAGTTGGAACCATTGCTAGGAAGTCTTACTGCTCCATAGCTGCAGATGGAAAGCTCTTTAGGATGGACACCTTGTACTGATTTCCTTGCTGAAAACCTTCGCAAATGCAGATCTTGGCTTCCTACCCAGAACTTTGAAGAAACTGCTCTACTAAAATCTCTCCTCCCCTCCCCAAGAGTTTTTTTCTTTCCCCAGAGCTACCAGTGTCTCAATGCAAGTGAGTTTAGCCAGGGTGTTTAGCAGAGCAGGTATTTTAAAGAGAGTGCACCTAATTCTCACTTTTGACCCTGCAGGCCTGCATTCAGGCACTAAAATTACAAGCTGCCTTAGTCAAATGCGGCTTTTAAATATCCAAGTGAAAAGTGTGTGTGTGATGATGATTCCTAGTTTCAGGTTAGGTCAAAGTAGGTAAGATTTATGATGGTCTTAACTTTTAATTTCCATGTTCCAAGTAAACACTTGTTACTAGTTTTGTAAATGATGTGATAAATAAGTATGTTTCTGAGCTTCAGCAGCTTTAACTTCTTTGATAATCTTGGCTTTTGGTGTTTTTTTTTTTAAATAAGTATAAGCAGATTAACTACTACCAATGTGAATATTTGGATTTATTGATTTGACAGATTAATATTGACCTCTTGTCTTGGTCAATATGTGCCTAGGAGGATATTAAATCTTAGCGTCTGTTACAAAAGTCAGTACATATATTGTAACTAGAACAGAAGAAAATTGTAATGCTAGAATTTTTATTAACCAATAATGAAAGTTTGGTAGAACTAATTATTTTCAGGTTAAAGTCAAATTAATCAAATCACTGGGCTGCTTTTTTAAGAGTGGTCAAGCATCTTGACCTGCAATTTGGAGATGCTTAGTTTCAATTTATCCAAGTTTAATAAAGGAAAGTGTTCGGGGGGAAACAGCCAAGACGTTTGATTTATAGTTAAATAAAACATTTTGTTTAACCAGAGATTAATATATTTGTTTTCATTTGGAAGAAAAGCCCACCGAAGGAACAAACAGAAAACCACAATCCTTTTCCTCTCACTTCAGCCAACAAATAGAAAAAGCAATGCTTTGAGCAGTGCTTGTTATTGCATATGTTATACATGCTTTCACTAGATGTATCAGGAAATTTCTCTGCATTATGGCAGTCTAATTTAGATTTTAAGAAAATGGGGGAAAAGAAGACAGACAAACATTTATCTCCAGGGAGGAAACAACTGATTCAGCTGCAGCCAGCCGTTTCCATACATTTACCAGAGTACATTCCTCCAGGGCTCCCACAGTGCTGACCTATAAAAGGTGAGTGCTAGCAGCTTCCCAACGTGTTATCTTTCCAGGCGAAATGCAAGACTGTTAACAACATGAAAAAGGGAAATAGTTTCCCTTGTTCTCATTGCTGGAGGAGCCATCTTCCTCCTTCTAACGGGTTTCTCACAGCTCCGCCACTTAATAAAAAAGGAGATGACACTGATCCCCATCACACATTCTTCCCATTTCTCTGGGCATAGGTATTTAACAAAAAGGAATGTTCCTCTAAAGTTTTGCCTAACTCTTCTCTGAATTACTGTGGGACGGCTCATGCCATTCCACAGCTGTTGTCTTGTTTACATAGCATGGTTTAAATGGACATTCCCATCATGGGACATATGGAGCATGGATGTTACATATTGCATTCTAGAATAAGGCTAGTTAAATCCCACTTTTATGGCTTGAGTTTTTAAGTCCCTGTGAGACTTTGCTGCAGGAGACTGACAGGAGGGACAGGTGTATCGTGGCTTCAGCCTGGTGACAAGTTTTCACATTCAGCTGCATTCTTCCAGCAGCAAAGGGCTGAGCAGCTGGCAGCCCCCGAGCCTCCCTGCCTCTGTGAGGGAATGCCTGTGGCAGGGAGAAGAATGTGCTGCGTCCCTCACCCTGCCACGCAGCCGCATTGGAACACAGGCACGGCTGCCGCTCCTGCTCATCAGGTGAGGCCTCCCTCGGATGCAGCCTCAGCCACCCTTGCTTACCCTGAATGTGGTCCTGAGGTCTTTACCCTGAGAGATGCTGAGCGCTTTCGGGCAGTGAGCAGATCTCATAACCAAGAATATGCAAAGAATAGGACTTGCTGAATTCAGGTCTCTTTTTGCAAACAGAAACATTTTCCAGTTTTGAAATGGGGTGGAAACTACACATAGCTCATCAGTTTCCCTTGCTTGCTTAAACATAAATTTTAAGAGGAATAAATCGCACCAGTTTTTGCAGGATACAGTTTTAAAAGGGTCCTTCTGAAGCCCATTCGGCCTGTGAGCAAGGTAACTCTATTAAGTAAGTGGGCGCTCCTAGATGCAGACACTCTTTGTGTGCCTATTTTAGGAAGCTCTTTTGAGGAATAGGTATATAACACAACTGAGAAAGCCGAAAAGCAAATAAAGACTGGGCTTCTTTTGGCTGCATTGCAGCTAAGGGCAACTAGATATGAAGCAAAGGGCTAAATTACACTTTGTCCTACATGGATGTGTTAGGGAGGAGAGTACATCCTCCCCGCTCCCTCTCTCTCCCTCATGTCTCCTCCCTCATGGTCTGCAGAAATGTTTCTTCATAGCGCAAGGGGACGAGTTGGCACTGCTGGCCAGGACTAGACTTTTCTGTAGAAGCATAGAGTACAGGTCAGCAGGCTGGGCATATATACTGGCTACACCGACAGAGCAGGCATAGCGAGGGCTCCCTGCACTGCACTTCCACCAGTTTTCACCTGCACAGTCCCTCTTCTTTCTCTTGCACATATTTGTGGTGCTATGGCAGTGAGCAGGATGAAGTGCTGCACCAAATTCCTACCCTAACTATTCAGGCTACAAGCGCAGCCATAGGAAAAGTAGTTAAGAAAAAGCAGAAACCAGTCACCTTCTTTGGTTGTAAAAGAGGAATGGTGTGAGAATCCAGGGTGAAGTCCCAGCCCCCCACTCCCTCACATGCGCTATAGCCAGCAGGCAAGCGGTCTTCAGTCTTTTCTTGCAAGATGTGTTATAGGTATTTCTGCATACAAGCTATTTCCTCTTCTTTTTTTTTTTCCCTTTGAAGGTCATTGTAAGGGTGAGCTGCATCATTACACAACTCAGCAAAGGCAGGTGCTACAATTACCTAGTCTAAAAAATCATGCAAGAGCATTTGCTCTTTTGCAAGGAGAGCAAGCATCTGGGATTTTTCCTCTTTCACGGTAATCTCATTTACTGTGAAATGAATGAATTCAGATCCCTGAATTTTCCTCGAAGACTATCTCTAAGTACAAGCCAGCTGATCTGCAGCAATCTAGAGGGTGGGGGATATATAAATCTCCTTCATTTATGGCCACCTTCCTCCCACCCTCCCCCAAAATCATATTGTCTCCCTCCCTGTAGCAGCAGCTGTGACTGATGCATCCATCCAGTGGCAGGGAGGACAACGCGAGTCTGAAGCTGCAATGTTGCTTGGTAACCACCTGCCGAGAGCACCAAAGAGCCAGGCACTGGAGCCTGCGGTGTCGCATCTCTCAGACAAATGGGTGCCTCGCAGTTGGCCTGAGGATCAGCAGTGCTCAGCGTGGACTGACCGCTCCTGCGCAGCAGCCGCGGCATTACGCGCTGGGCTGTCTGGTCATAGCATTTGAGAAGTTTGGCTCTTTTTCTCAGCTCTGCAGTTGGTGTTGTGCTCTTCACATGTGGCTTTGGAGCACTCCAAGTCCATAAGCATGACACAAACATATTCTGTGCAAACGGACAAGGACCTGACCCTGCATCCTCAACACTGTCGCAGAAGGACTCAATGGCACAAGAACTCATTTATTTATGAAAGCATTCCTATTTGGATATATTTATCATATAACTTTTCATGATGTTCTGGGACTCTGTCATGTGGTATACTTAAAATATATTTTGGGATTCTGACATATTTGGAGCTGGGTCAGATGTGGAGCTTGGCTCCAGATCAGAATCTCACTTACATTAAGTCTAGTTGTGGTATGAAACCCTAGACTAGGGTTTGTATTCAAATTAAACAATACTAGAATCCTGCAAGCTGTTCTTGTAAGAGCTCAGCTATATTTGGTGGCTACCTGAGCAGCTGAGTCTTTAAATAAAGTCAGTAACGCTTGCTCAACTTTTACCAGCATGATCAGAAGTCTTGTTAAAAAGAAAAAATCAGGCTTTTTTTGAAACCTAACTGGAATATAGGCTTTTCCCTAAAAAAACCCCCCAACACTGGCCACAGGTTTGTGTTCGTATCAGGGAATTAAATGAATTTTTCTGTCTAAGAGTTTCCTTTCTCTGTATTTTTCTTAGCAATGAGTAAGCCAATAACTTAATGAAGGGAAGAAGAAAGATGACCAAAGCAACATAGCCATGAAGTATCATGTATCTGATGGTGTTGAACACTGATATCAAATTTGTCATTGTGCACATTACTGGCTTAAAACTCAGAAGCAAAATCCAAACCAGAATCAGAATGTAGTAGAACATTTATTTTGGCACATTAAACATGGAGGCACATATTTAGAACAGCTTGCAGAGGAAGAGTCACACCTTTAAAAACAAAACGAAGCCTGTGTTCGCACCTCACATATGAAAACTGGACCTAAAAATAACATAATGGTTTCACTACGTTAAGCATACTACAGCACATGGAGCCATCAAGAACTTCCTTATTTCCTGGGACCTCCAACCCATTTAATACCTGTTCCTCGCTGTGATTCCTGCCTTGTCATTTTCCCCTTGCATAAATACACATTGTCACATCTTAGGCTTAACAAGAGGTGCACAGAGACCATGGCCTCCTGGCAAGAGGTGCAGACAAGAGGAGCAAAGCTGCAGAGCAGAACCATGGGTGCTCCTGACCCAGCACTGACACTGCACAGGCTTCAGGGGCTTCGTCCCCAACCACATTGTCCTGTTTTGTTCCAGCAGGGAGGCATCCAGCCTCATGCGCCCAGACTGCCAACCTGAGCATGGTGATGGCGGGTAATCAGGCAATTCACTTGAAAAGCACGTTCCTGGTCTGAGCTAGAGCATTAATGTATGCCCAGCCTGATGCGGCAGCAGCTGCTAAGCACCTCTTACTGTTGCTGTAGGCAGGGGCATTGCCCAAAGATGCCCCTCTCCCTTTCTGCCTCTCTGTTGGTGATCTGGTAACACAGAAAAACCGTAATTTATTCATGCCTTCCCTCCATATGCCGTGCTCTCAGTGCTACCGTACATACTGACGGCATGTTAGTGAAGCTCTGCGTGTGCTTATGAAGCACAGCGGGCAGCACAGAAATGCTCCATGCTATTTTTGACAGTTACGCCATTTTATTTAATAGTGCACTGACTACAGGCTCTCCTGGATGCTGTACATAATCCCCCCGTATTCCAGCCTGGTAAATGAGGAGGAGTCGTCTTGTTTCCTCCTGGCACTGCTCCCCTGGGAGTGCTGCTGCCTGTGCAGATGCACAGAAGAAATGGTCCACGTGCTCTCCCCTTGGTGCTGCTGCAAGGGGCCCTGCACCTGCTGGGCCGGGGGGGGACTCTCCTCCCCACACTGAGCCCCTCACACTGGCCAACAGGTCAGCCATGATATCTCTGCATAACTTTCAGACAAACCCAACCCTTTTGCCTCCTGACGTGCAAGAGGAGTCTGCCTGCGTTTAGTAAATGTGTTTGCAGTATCAGCAGCGGTGAGAACGAACCAAAAGGCAAATCACCCATTCCACCAACAGGAAGGACTCAAAAAGCATGAATCCAGCAGGTCTTCATAAAAAAGTCATGAGACTGGCTGTGAATCTTCAAAGTACACAAAACCAATTTATTTTCAAGTTCACTTATGGTCTGAGCCTTTAAGATTCGCATTTTCAGACTCTTCTGAGATCTGGAGGGCATGAACTTATCTCGCTCTCTTTCTTTTCTCTGTTTAAACAGGTTTTCATGTAATCCTGACCCTCGGCAGTGGGCTGCAAAGGAGCGGTCCCTCCCTGCCACCCCGCCTCAGGCAGCTTCCCCTATGCAGGAGCTGCCACCTGTGGCACTGTCTTGCAGAGAAGGGCCGGGGGAACGTGTTTCATTCTGAGACATTCCCAGATCGCTGGCTACACAGCCCTGCTCAACCGCTAAAGAAAACACTAGTGACCCAGAAAGAAAGTAAAGGCATGAATGAAGCCCATAGAGGAAGACTGTGGCATTGATGACTGGGGTATCTTTGACTTCAGGAGGAATAGCAGAGGCCAGGGACAAGCCAGCATGTTGGCATGCCTGTGGTGGCTCAGAAAGCTACTTCCACCATCGGTTTTCTGTGGGCTGCCACACTGTGCGTGCGAGCGGCTGAGGTGCATGGGTGCTGCTGTGCCCTGTTTGCTGCGGAGGAGCCGCCTCCGGCAGAGCAACCAGCCAGGGGCAGCCCTGCAGCAAACAGCTGTGGTGGTTTCAAAGCGAACACAAGCCAAAGCTTTTACTTTGTGGTGCTCACAAGGCCACTGTTAACAGGAGGGGTGGAAAAAAAAGAGTAAAAAGCAAACAGTAATGTGGTAACTTTCCCCTTAACACAGGAGCTATTACTGGAGTCCCTGTGTATGGCTCACACAGCCCCTTTATTATGAACACCTTTTAAGAGCTACCTTGCATGATAGGGTCCTTGTTCTCTCTCACCTTCTCCTGCTGTAAATTTTCCAGATGGAATGATACTTTCTTTAAGCGCTCCTTCATTAGACTATCAGCTGCCTCTCTCACCTGGGAAATAAAGGTTAATTGGCCCTGTGCAATTACAGATTCATATCACAGGCACTCGAGATAGATAGGCAAGATTAACTAACAATCATTGCAAAAATGGTAATGACTAAGCTAGAGACACCTTGAACTTGTCACCCAAAGCTAAAAATTGTGACCAGCATACTACCCAGGTAACTGTAAACTATGAAGTCATACAGACATCTTTGGAAGCTATTTACAGGCAATTAAAGCAGAAGTCATATATGATAAATTGCAACATCCTCAAAATCTCAAGTGTTAAGTGCCTTCATTCTAAAATTTCTAAGCTATGGCTAGTATATCCCCAGATCATTTTTTTAAAAACTAAATTGCATGCAAGTGACCTTCTTTCCTCCTCCCTTTTGATATTCTGTTTCACTTTGTTAGCAATCAGTACTGCAGAAAAGACATCTTTAGCTCAGAACAGATTTTCAACTCATTTAACAGTTCATTGTTGGATGATGGAAAAACAATTGAATCAGAGACTGGAGCTAAATGGTTCATCTGAGTACAGAAATGCTGTTTATTATTTCGGAGATGTGTAGAAATGGCACTTGCTATCTCAGGCCATCATTTCAAGAAGGAAACAGCACATGAAGCTGGGTGATAACTCCTAATTCTGTCCACCATAATGGTTGCCACTAGTCAGCATCACTGCCTATGGACTGAGACTGAACTTCATGTGAGCGCACTTCTTTCCAAAATGGACCCACGTTAAGCCATCTACTCCAGCAGGGCTGCCCAACCCTGCAACCCACAGCACTTCTCAGTCAGTGCTAGAGTCATAACTTGTGAAGTACTTAAGGATGAAAGATACTGTAAAAAAAGTTTTGTATTTTTAGAGCTCAAAAAAGGCTAATAAATAAATGAGTCTTTATGTTAGTCTTAGAACATCGTATGGCTTCTGGCAAGTACATACTCCTTTTCAGGGCAAAACAGAGGAGAAGTAGTTTTGGTCTCTGAATGGAAATGGGTTTAGAGAGGAAGCAAACTGTGTCTCTTAAATGGAATTGAAAAAGAAAACAGTGCAAAGAGCTGTGTGCCTGGCTTCCTTGAGAGTCCTCAACAGGGGAAGGGAGGGAGTCTTGTTAGAAGGGTGAGATGTGGTCTACGCTTGTATAGACAAGGAAATAAGAAAATAGCTTCAAGAGGTGAGAAATGCCAAAGAAATAAAATAGGTATGGTAAAAGAGGTGTTTAAGAGGCTTATTCTCCCTCAATGTATTCCCTGAAATCCTATTTAATATTAATGACACTTGAATACACTGCTCGTGGGGAAAGAGCAGTGACCTTTGTGGGCTTAAATAGGATCCTACAAAACTCAGAGCAGCACAAGAGGTAGCCAAAACAAGTTGCTTAAGTTCTAAAAAAATGCAGAGTACAGATGCACAGAATGAGCCATTGGGAAAACAAAATAAGACCAATAAAACAGAGGAAATAAAGAGATAGTTTATGTGAGAGCCATACCCTAAACTCAGGTAGCTTCCTTGCCTCTAGTAGATCTCATTGACTTGTAGTAACGGCATTAGACATGTAGCCCATAATAAAGAGCTACTGCTCACTCCAGCCAGCACATAACTGCAAAGATACACACATTTTCAGCATCACATTACTGCAAAGAGTGTTCCTTCCCCTTTTTGCTATGCCATTTGATAAATCCTATGATGAAATACACCTCCTTGCATGATTTTTCATACAGCCACAAACAAAATAACTCAAGAGACAGCATGGCAAACTTTTGTACTGAGCTACAATTCTTCTGGAAGCATTTAGGAAGACGTAGCAGGTCAATCTTCAATGGGTGTTTGGCCATAGAGCTCTGCAGAAACCTACAGAGCTAGGATGGGGTGGCAGTGCAGCTGCAGCCAGAAGGGGGACAAACTCTGCTGGAAAGAAGGATACTGTCTCTGAACTAAGGGGAAGATGAGACAGGCCTTTAACTGGGGGGGATCACAGGAGCCACAGGAAGAAACAATGAAGGTGGGACGTAAACACAGAGGGTGATTAATTTTGATGGGTCCCATCTCCTGACTGCAATAAATCAATACATGTTAGCCTCAAATCTGGAAGAAGCAATGTTCTGGCAGCCGACTCTGAAAAGCTGATTTCTCCAGTGCACCCTGATTCACAAGGGTATGAATGGCAGCAACGGGAGGGCTACAGCAGTAAACCTGCCCACGGCTTATCTGCCTTTCTTTGTCAATATATCTTTTCAAATCAGCATCTAGTGGAAAAAAACAAAGCCCAGACAAACCAGCCTCCAGATGAGATCGCTAGGGCAACGTGCAGTTCCACTAAGAAACAGAGCAGGAGTTTGTTTATGGTGAGTGCTGAGGAGCGACCAGCATGCAGCACAGCTACCTAACCAAGAGGCTGCAAAGACCCTCAGACTCTCACATCGGTCCAGGAAGCTTTACATCACAGTTGTAGTTCATGAAGTTTTACAGCTGATTTATGGTATTGGTTTCAGAACTCTTCACTCTTTTATAAGTGTATGGGACTTTTCCTATAAACACGGATTGAGGAGAAGGCTTTGGAGTATTTTTTACACATTGTAATCATATACAGGCATGCTATCACTTGCAAAAAAAAATTATATTCTCTCTCTCTACGTATATATATATATCTCCCTCATTTTATTTTAAGCATATGGGCTGGTATTCCTGTGGGTAAACCACCTAAAAATTAGTTCCAGAACAGACACGTTAATGGAGACTCAAATAACTAAAACATAAAGTACAGCTGAAGAAACCTTGGCAGCAAAATATTTGACCACTGCCAGAAAAAAGTAGATTCCCACCTTACGGCCAAATTTCGTTACCCTTTTGATGACCAATACTACCAGTTTGCTTTGGTCTTGGTAACTTTTAAGTATTTCTTAAGTTCTGGAGATTAATGTATTGTTGCCTGCAGTCATAACACCTAGGACTGCGATGCTGTCAGATTTCTTTGGTTAAGTCGGGGTCAGCCGAGCTCGATGCCTGGATGGGGCACTTCCCGGGCACCCGCCGGGGGCTGTGATGAGTCCCCTCCTGAGCAGCGCGGCACGCCAGCCTGGCAGCACTGTTTCTGAGCGCATCGCCGGTACCATCTTTTCCCATGTGGCAGAAAGCTGACAGGCACTTGCTCGCACCCATTAAAGATTCCAAAAGGCATTTTATAAATGAGTTATAGATGCCTATTTGCTGGCTTCCTGAGGGGAGCTGCTCTGATGCCGGATTTTATATTCACCATGAAGTTCATTGGAAAAGGTATCTTCACTTCCTTTTGGATCTGTTTTGCAAAGCATCTGCTATGTTTCATGCAGGCTAGGGCTGATTTCTGTGGAAGGGAGTGATTCCTACATAGGATTTACACACGACAGCAGCAGGCAGAGATTGAAGGGCAGGCTTAATCCTCAGCTGTGCTCCAGCTGATATCAAAGAGCTTTTACATTTAATCAGTCTCAAACACTGACAATCACAGAGGACAGAAAAGTACAGAAAGATACAGTAGAACCAAACTATCCTCCAGGGCAAGATGAAACAGAAAATTAAGAGCACAAGATTTCTTAAATGGGTGTAAGTCCACATTCAATAATAATGAAGAATTATACACAAATCATCCTGCTGTTTCAGGACAATAGTTTATCTAAATATGATGTCAGGCAAAAACCACTGGAGTGCCGATGTTAGGTAGGTATGAGCCAGAAAGCAGACATACGAGTAAGTACCCTGGGAGAGGACTTCTCCCCAAACCTTTTTTCCTCTCTTTGTTTCATCCAGGAGAGCAAACCCCAAACATAGTAGACCCCTCTCCAGAGAGCCTTTCTGTGCTCCGCATCTCTGCTCACCCACCTGGCTTTCCACATCAAGCAGAAAATGCTTCAGCTGCAGTGATCAAAAACATTCCCTTTCCTGCCCCACGGGGGGAATGCTGCTCCCAAAGCCCGCTGGGGTCTGTTTCTGTCCCTCTAACACAAGGACTGTTTTAATTTTAGACCCAAGCTGTCCTTAACCAGAAACATCAGAAAGACATGTTTTTAGAGGTTTTAACCAACCCAGAACAAAACTCTCAGCTGGAAGACACTCTTCCTTAAGTCCATTGCACACTTTCTTGCTACAAGATGTTCCCAATGCCATGCACAGGGCAGCCTCCCCACATGCAAGAGGCCACCTTCTTGATCTTGATATCTGTCGAGCCCAGATAAGACAGCTTCATCCTGTCCCCCAGCTAGCTGGCAAAAAACAAGCTTGAAAGTTCCTGTATCTCCTCCCGGTCCCTGTATATATAAATATGAAGTGTTTTGTGTCATCATGATAGATCTTTTCTGCCCTTCTGCTTTTTCGTCCATAGTGCTATTATCCCCCACCGTCAAAGCCTGTCCGTTCTCTTCTCTCAGTCCTACATCCGCTCCATCAAGCAAGAGCCTTTAGGAGCATTGCCCTCAACTATAAAAGGCCATAATAAATTCCCTTTCCTCATATTTCCCTCCAAACATTATTGCTTTCTGCAATGTTAACACAGGGTTACCCTTCTCCAGCTTCCTCCTTTATCAGCCCCCATCATTACTGACACTTGCTGTTGATCTCATATGACCGGTTGCTGATATATTCCTGCTCACCTATAAAGACAGTGTCTCTCCCAGCTCCCTGAGAGACTGAGACAGAGAGAGCATTTAACACACGTGTAACTTTCAGCTGACTGTTTTTGATAGTCCAGTCTTGGAAAGATAAAGGAACAGGAAAGCTTGTGTTGACATCTAAGCAGACATCTATAATGCAGCAGTGCAATATTCTGGGAAGCGTACATGTGGAGGGCTCTAGGGGAGGAACAAGCATAGCAGGGCTGTGGAAAATGGAAGCTCTGCAGAAGAGATCTGGGACCAAAGAGCATGACTGATACTAAGGATGGTAAATGAAGAGGTTACCTAGTGGTCCCTTTCTCCCTTAAGTCAGTACTCACTGGGTTAGACCTCCATATCCAGCATTATCATCAAAGACTTAGATTTTCTGACAGGCACAGCAAATAGGGAAGACAAAACAGCTTGACTTTACCTTTGGCATAAAAATAATACAAGTAGTGTAAAGAATATGACAGCTACAAGAAGTCTATGACAGTAATTTGAAGAATCTGTGCCCCTGAAAGATGCAGTAAAGTCTCTGGCAGCTGGTGGCCTGACGGAGTTGAGATGATGCAGACACAAGGCTGGGACCTGTAATCCCAAGCAGCCGGGCTATTTTATTATGCTTATTCACGTGAATACTTGTGAAATCTACAGGAGATCTATGGATTCTTTAGCTGATAATATCTCCTGACTGGCGTCCTTTATCTCTCTACTTGTGGCAAGGAAAAATGTCCTAAATGATCGTGATCGAGTTTCAGACACTTTTCTGACCGCCAGCTTACTTTTTTAGTTCTGTGACTCTCCAGAGGCTGTGCTCAGTGACACCTTAGTTCCATAATTTCCATGATAACAACTTAATTTTTGTCCAGATATCACAGGTATCTTACCCCTTTCTCCTTCCCTGAGGATTTCACACAAAAGATGTTACAGTGCTGTTCATAGATGGAGAGACATGTGAAAGAGACCTCTAACATCGATTTTTGGAATCAGCCTCAATGGTTGACCGTCCCGTGCCCTATAAACCACCCTTTCAAAGCTTTTACAATTGTGCAGCCTTCAAGGAATTGGGCTTTTTTCCTCCTTTCCCTCTGTAGAGAGAGAAAGAGAAGCCTGAAGAGTCACAAAGCCAGGAGCTCTGGAAAGCCTGCTGGCCATCTTCACGTGCTCCCGCTCTGCAGCACACGTGGCAGATCCAAGCCCATTGCAAGGAGAGGAAAAGTGGGTGATCTGACAGCTGGTGGTTTGGTGGGGATAAAATGTCTGAGAAAACCAGGGTGTTGCCTCAAAACATCTGAGAAAGAAGTTAAATCCATAGTATACACTTCTTTTGCACCTGATAGTAACCCTGTTGGGTAGGTTTTGTCATGTCCTTACAGGCAGCTTAAAATTTACGTTGTTCTGATCCAGAGAAACTAACTGGTTATTTTGCAGATGCAGATAAGCCTTTTAGAGTAGGGTTTTCTGTTTGGTCCCCCCTGTTCCACCCCACCCCCCGCTGGGGATGTGATGCAGTTGGGCATGTTTATCTTCCCAGTAAAGGAATTGCTATACACACCTGATATGACCAGCAGGTCGAGGGAGGTCATTCTCCCCCTCTACTCTGCTCTCATGAGACCCCACCTGGAGTACTGCATTCAGCTCTGGAGTCCTCAGCACGGGAAAGACATGGACCTGTTGGAGAGGGTCCAGAGGAAGGCCATGAAGATGATCAGAGGGCTGGAGCACCTCCCCTATGAAGACAGGCTGAGAGAGTTGGGGTTGTTCAGCCTGGAGAAGAGAAGGCTCCAGGGAGACCTTCTAGCAGCCTTCCAGTACCTAAAGGGGGCCTACAAGAAAGCTGGAGAGGGACTTTTTACAAGGGCATGTAGTGATAGGCCAAGGGGTGATGGCTTTAAACTGAAAGAGGGTAGATTTAGACTAGATGTAAGGAAGAAGTTCTTCACTGTGAGGGTGGTGAGGCACTGGAAGAGGTTGCCCAGAGAGGTTGTGGATGCCCCATCCCTGGAAGTGTTGAAGGCCAGGTTGGATGGGGCTTTGAGCAACCTGGTCTAGTGGAAGGTGTCCCTGCCCATGGCAGGGGGGTTGGAACTACATGATCTTTAAGGTCCCTTCCAACCCAAACTATTCTATGATTCTATGATCAGGAAGGAAAGATTTTTCTTTGGAAAATTTGTATGAACAAGCAACAATTTCCCAGAAAACTTTTTTCATGTCCTTCAAAAGTGGATTAAAATCTTCAGCTGCTAATGGCATAGCATTTTGAAACTGTACTTGAATAACTGGGGAAGGAACCAACATTGATAGAGGTAGTTGAATTAGGGATTAGCACAGAAAAAATACAAGAAGTAGTAAAATTGGGATTTCTGTTGAATCCAAGTTTGATCTGTACAAATTTTTGTATTTTATCCTGAATCTATCTTCAGCAGTGGCTGAATTCTGATTGTCTTCAGAAGAAGAGGATAAATTTGCCTGAGATCAATAATCCTTTATTAAAAAAAAGATACATTTAATTTTTATCAACATCTTACTGAATTCTATAACACAGGAAACCAAATCTGAAATTAAATTAGTTCTCAGATTTTCCTTTCAAGATACAACAGCTTTGAGAGTTATGACAGAGGACTTGTGCTTGGACTACTGACTTTTTTACAATCTGCTGAATGATGCGGCACTTTTTTCCTGTGATGTGACTGACTGGGGAGGTAGTAGTGAGCACGTAGACATCTGTGCCCAGACCTCACTGAAATAATGAGAGATTCAACAACTGATTGGAAAAGACAAATCTTCAGAGCCCACCACTGCCTTCTTCAGACCGAGCAACATAAAATAGAAACCTCGAGGGGACTGAGGAATCACTAATAGCATCAAGAAGGGAAGCTGAAGATAACTGAAGGTACTGGACATCCTGATAAGGATTTTCACTTGGTATCATCATAGTAATTTGGTTAAACAGAGAGAAGAACATGGCCCTGAGCAGACTTGTGGAGGCCAGTTTAGAATGAAGCACTGATAGTGAAATATGCAGTGATTGTAAGAAGATATTTTATTCCAGATAAATTACTTGGAATATACTCATTCCAAATTGGGGGGAAAAAAAAAATCATCAGACTTTGTCTGTCTTTAAGTCACTTGGAGGACACCGTCCACTGAACCAAGGGAAGAATTCCTGCTGCAAGTAACTCCCTCACCCTCTTAGAATCCATACAGAGATTTTTCTTCTGCTTGCTTCCTGGCTCCTTCCTTTTAATTTGGTAATCAAATCTTCTTCCTTCCATCTGCTGCCTTTTTTGATTGCTAATTTTTTGTCCCACAATAATATTTTCCATCTTTGACCCACAATGTCTGTAGGTTTCAGAAGGTTCTGTCCGTTTTAAGGATGTAAATCATTGACAGTACTTATAGAAATGTTAGTTTATCTGCATTATAATGATTCTATGATTCTATGATTGCCAGTGATGTCCTGTGCTCTTCACCTTTACATTTCCGGTAACTTTTGTCTTTGTATTGGGGCATAAAAATATCCTCAGAGTTACTGTTGCTTTTTTCAGAGGTGATTTCCACTGTGATCTCTCAGGAGTATACTCTTTATTGTAATAATTTCTCTGAGAAATAAAATCACTTCTTAAAAGTAACTACTTCTGCATACAGAAATTATTTAGTAATGACCTCACGTGAAAAAGATAGGAAAAAAGCAATGAGAAATTTGGAATTAACAAGATGTAGAAAATTTCCCTGCTGTATAATTAGCTTTTTGTGCTGGATCCTACATCTTGACCCTCATCTTGGCATTTTTATATCCTCCAAATACTCAAGCACACGTGAAAGTTTACTTCCATGACTAATCCTATTGATTTGGATCAGACTACTCACATGAGTGAAGTTATGTGTTAATATAGGACTTTGTAGGCTCAGAAACTCTTCGTCCGAACCTTGTCCTCCCAGCCTTTTGCCATGACCCATGAATTCCAGTGGTGTTCATTCATACACAAATAAACAAACCAGGGAACCAAAGGACATTAATTGGCCTGGAGCCAGGGCAAGGATGTCTTTTTTTCAGTCTGAGGTTCTCAAGTCTGGTCTCCTTGTCCCATTTCTGATTATGGTTCTCCATTCAGTAAGATTCTTGCCAGGGCTTCCCAAGTGTCAACTGCATTTTGAAGCAAGTATTTGAAGCTATGACAAATGTAAGATAGTTGGTTTATCTGTTATGAAGTGTTTTGTAATACATTCACATGAAAAATGCTCGTGAATTTTAGTAAAGAATGACATACAGGGTCTGAATTTTGTCTTGAATCAGTCAGTTTGTAGGTCTAGGAGAGCTGGTTTCATGATGTTGAAAAAGGAAATCCTGTGAAATATATTAAAATCCAGATGCAAGTTTTTTTGGTTTTTTTTATTATCAGGTTTGCCAAATACCAGTAAGGTTATGGAACTAATAAACTAAATCCTATGCTCATGTGACTCAATTGCCTCTAGTCTGAAGATAAGTCTGACTTAAAGATTCAAATATATGAAGTGTTTGTACAGTAGATGTGAAATGAGTATATCTAAGTATTAAATCACAAGCAAGTGTTATCCATCTGCTAAGTATATTAATGTACTGCATCATGTATACTGTACTTTAATGTGCTTATACTAAATTTAAAGTGACAGAAGGCAATCAATTTGGATATTTGAAAGTGAAAGGCTTTTCCAGCTTTTTTTCCCAAAACAGTGAAGTAAGTTTTTTTCTGGGTTTTTTTTTTTTTGTGATTTTGTGCTATCTTGGCCGATATTATGAGCAGTTCAATGAGAAATACCATACTACCTAACCTGCCAGAGAGCTGAGAAGTGAAGCAAGTCACAGAAGTGCTGGATTCTGGTTCTACCTTGCATTTTACCCATGTAAGTATACCAAAGTTGAGTAAAATCTCATTTAGGGTGCAAGATGCAGTCTAATTCAAAGGCTGAACTGAGCAGGAGTGAGAGGAATGGAGGAAGCAGCAGAATGCGGATAGATACAATTCAAGTCCATGTATAATGAATAATATATAAGCTCCATTTGAAAGTGGGAACATTTAGAATAGAAGGTTTTAACTCTATCTTGCAGCATGCATGACCATTATTAACTATTCAATCTTTTACCCTTGTGAGTGTCACCTCAGTTCCAACATAGAGTCCCAGACTCCAATTTGTACTTGTATTTATTCTCTGCCTTCTGCCTTTCTTGACCATGTATGCAAAATATTTTGCAAACTGAATGCGTCTTGTCGTTTCAGCAGATGAGTGCTTATTTTTCACTGAACCGTTTTTGCGTAATTCTAATAACAAGTTTATGTTGTATCTGGTAAAGAAATCCAGTAGTGGATTGTGGATTGGTCAGCCAGAATACGGCATGCTGTAGACATAAAAATATGGAAAGAACTCCAGACACTAGTCCTGTCTGGTGGAAAATTGTTATCTGCAAACACCATCCACATCTTCAAACACAGACCCATGAAATGCAAACAGTAGCATCTTGTGTCAATACCTTTGGCCTGGTCATGCACGAGATCTGCTGAAACGTGGCGTTTAGAGATTCAAATCTTCAAAGTGAGAGCACTCCCCTCCTGGTGGGAAGCGTGGCCGCCTCGGGTCTGCGTGCACGAGCACTTCAGCAGACCTTATTTAAAATTCTCCTCCTTTTTTTGCTACTGTTTGAGTTGGAGTGCTGCAGATCTGCCATTTCTTATATTCCACCTCCACGTGTTAATGGCCAGCTCATTATATCTGGGGTATGGTTCTTATTTCAAGCTGCTTCATTCTAGCTACCAGATACAAAACAGGCTTTTTAAGCATTTTAAGTGTTTTGTAACCTGAACTTACATGGTATATCACCTTAAGTGTGACCAGCAATGTCTGAGATACAGTTCCTGACTGCAAGCAGTTAAATTACTGCTTGCCCATGTGAACAGCCATCTGGTTTACTCCTGGAGTAGGAGTTTGAGTCCTTAGACCAAGTTACTCTCTCTAATTCAAAACCTATAAATCTTCACTAATAAAAAATGTAAAAAATAGTGGGTTTTTTTAAGAGGGAGAGGAAAAAAAAGAAAACCAGTTCTTTCATTGCATGGATAGCATTCTCAAAAGTGCTACAGCAATCTGGTTTCAATCTTAGCTATGATCCTAAGTAGATGCCTTCTTGACTCTGGCATCATCATGGCTGCAAAATAAGAAGCAGGCTCACTGGCACTGAACATACGCATGTCCTGGATTCCCTCTGCCTCCCCTCTGTGGAAAGCCGGCAAAAGCAGCAAGGCTGAGTCTTACATGTTTTTTCTCCAGTTTATTGTGTTTAGATGGGGTGAGCGTACTGCAAAGCTGCCGGTTGTCCACTTGATGGTATCAAGTAACTGAACACGGGAGGGTACGGCTGCTTAATGCTTTCTATTCAGGCAGACATGACCAGATAATTTTATAACAGGTAAACCAGCTGTGTTATGTTCTTCACCTACATGAACAACTCCTATGCTAGATTTAATCAGACTGTGCTTAATTTAGCTTGCTGCTCAGATTCTGTAGTCTGGTCTAGTCTATTCTGGACCAGCCTTGCTGTGAGGTGGATAAATTTGCCTCCATCAGGAAAATCACCATGGTTTTTCTGTAAGAAGAGGACATTGCTAATTTGCATCTTCAAAGACTCTCTGGTATCTATTTCTATGTGAAAACACATTAGGAAAAAAAGCTATTGGAAATAGTTTATTCTCAAATTTTGTCATTATCAAATAATTTCTGAGCATTTTAACAAACTTTTAGATGGCATCTTTCCCAGAACCAAGCTTTGGCCAAAAAAAAAAGTAACTTTAAGCTGGAGCAAGGAGGAAGGATTGGCACTGGTCTTTCTCCTCTCACTCTTCTTCATCATGTTTCCCTTTGTCTGAGGATACGTGTGAGCAGACACATGCACAAGGAATGGATGAGCGTTGTCTCTTTTCAGAGGTGAGACCAGGCAGGGCTAACGTTTCGCCCAAGCGTGTAGAGGTACAGCTACCCATTGTGAAAAAAAGCACGAAAATAATTTCTTGGATATTTTAAATTTTTTCTTGCCTGGTTTGGGCTTTGATTCTAGTATGGCGGAGTTTTCTATTTGTCCCAGACAGAAAAACAAAGGTTTCTCATCTCACCTTTTCAGAATAAGAAACATCTAGCATGAGATTTTTTATCCAGTAGGAAAGCGGCTTTGCATTGTGTCCCACAGAAACATGGTGATCTGGCACATTTGGCGATCTTTACGACGCCAAGTACATGTAAATCTAATGCAACACGGGACTTTCTCCTCTCAGGCTATTTCATTTCTGATGTGGAATATGCCTTGTCCAAAACAAACGGACGGCACGATGCTTGGACAGAAAGACTGCATCTTTTGGCCAAGCAAAACATTGAGCCAGGTCACACTGATATATGGGGACATGGTTGTCTGTGCCCCATATGGGGCACTGAAGCAGCCAGAGGACGTCCGTATCTGCACTGAAATAAGAAGAGCTGATCTTGGCAGTAAATCGCACCCCGGCCTAGATGAGGCAGCACCCACTTGAGTACCGCACAGGCAGCAGCGGGGTGCGGGCAGCCGTCCTGCTCCCCGCGGCGCCTCAGTAACCCCCTGCGTGAAATGGTAATCATAGCTTGAGGGTTTGCAGCTTTACTTTGCTGGATGTCACCACGAGCAGGGGTGAGTAACAGCGCTGGCTAGTAACAGCGCTGGCTACTAACAGCAGGGGGTAAATGTTAAGCGCTGGAGCTGGCGCTGATGGCTCCCAGCCCCTCGTGGGCCCGCCAGCCGTTCCGAGGCAGCCTGAGTGCTGCTCATACCACGCTCAGGGAGCCCATCCTATGCACCAAATAAGAGCATGTGGGTATTATTTGTTTTCTTCTGACAGATTATTCATTCCAAATACCATTTCGTCGTCTTATTGCCAACAGATAGTCTGTGAGCAAGTCCTCGTTTTGAAAAGAGCAGTTATTCACAAGTCCTGATCATAAGGTATGTGCCGCTTGGGGGAATTTGTTTGCAAACTGTCTATTCCAACTATTAACCGTTTATCATAAAGAAATTATCACCTAGGGCGATGCAATCATGATTTCTTCTCCCTGACTAGAGTCCACAAAACTTTTTTTTAGAAAGGAGAAAGACAAATTAAGAAGAATAAATGACTAGCTATGAACTTCTGGTACGCTTTATTCAAAGTCTAAGTAATTATACTGAAACCCACAAAGCTTTTTGGATCCATGTCTTCATGGCAGTTGTGATTGCTTGAATACTTGGGAAACAATAGGTAATAAAACTGCACAAATATGACTCCGTAAGGAAACTTGATTCGTAGTACAAACCAGCACTCTCAGTATTATCTGAGAAGTACCACAGTTGGACAAGTCTCTTTTTCATCCCACGAGTCTTTATATCTTATAAGTAGTCAGTATTCACGTGAGTAAATGCCAACCAGGGTGAGCTACGTGTTCCTTCAGAGTCTGGTCCTGCTTTGAGAAGTTTCTCTGGTTCGAGAAGTTTGCTGGGCACAAGAAATGTCACACAAAGTGCTACACAGGAGATGCACTGTGGTAATGCCAAGATGAGAACCAAACTACGACAGGTAAATGCAGCATTTGGAAGATAAGAGGCAGAGGGGAAAGGAATGGAAACCATCAAGCTTTCCACCAGGCCACGCGTGCAGTTCTTTGGATGTTGATTCTTCTTTTCTCGTCGTACAAACCAGGAGCAATGAAAACGGGCTATGTGGAACAGTGAAAAAGCAACTTGGTAAATAAACAGAAAGAAAATCAGCTAAAATTAAACCGACTCCACGCAACAGGGAGTTAGTGCATGCTGCTCCTTTGGAAGCGAGCCCGCACATCGCGTGCGTGCGCTCGCCGGGAGCCGGCCGCCGAGCTGTACACGTTTATCCTCCGCGCTCTAAAAAAAGAACGGGAGGACAGGGCGCTCCCCGTGTTTTATGCCCGCGCCGCGGGCATGACAGCCCGCTCACCAGCCGCCGGGAACTACCGCGGTCTTCCAGAA
Source organism: Gymnogyps californianus (assembly GCF_018139145.2). Taxonomy (NCBI): domain Eukaryota; kingdom Metazoa; phylum Chordata; class Aves; order Accipitriformes; family Cathartidae; genus Gymnogyps; species Gymnogyps californianus. The sequence continues at coordinate 59,213,000 of NC_059474.1, read as the reverse complement.
CTTCCCCCGGCGGGGCGGGCCGCCTCCCGCAGCCCCTTCCCCGGCACCTCCCGGCCGCGGACGCTGCCCCCCTCCGCGGCCCCCCTCATTTGTTAGTCTAATGCCCCGCGCGCCGTGCATACATTATGCAAAGAGGTTATCATACATACTGCCCCCCGCGCCCCAGCCCGCTCCTCCGCCTAGGTGAATAAATTATGCTAATGAGGGCGGGGAGGTGGGCCGGCGGGCGGCGGCGGCGGTGGCTCCGCGGCGCGGCTGACAGCGGGGCAGCGCGGGCGCGGGGGCTGCCTGCCGGCGGGGCGACGCGGCTGCCGGCCGCCTCCGGGCTTCCCCGCCTGGCGCGGCGCGGCTGCTGGGCGCCGGCAGGCAGGTGGAGGGGGAGCAACAAGTCCGGCGGCGGCGGCGGCGGGGAGGAGAGCGGGAGGCGGCGGGGGGGGGAGCGCTTCCCGCCCCGCGCCTGAAAACCTCTCTGACAAGTGGCAAGCCGTTAGCAGAGCACGCTGCTCCCTCCGAAGGGCGGGTGGAAGCCACGGGGGCTCGCCCCGCACCCAGCCCTGCTGCCGGCTTTTGGCTCCTCGCCCCCTCCCCCCCCCCCCCCCCCCCGCTGCGGGACTGAGTCGCGACCCGCTGCCGGGCGGCGTGCGGTGCGGGCTGCGGTGCGCGCCGCCGCTTCGCCTTGAAAGTGTGTGAGCCGGTTGCGGGCTTTTCTTCTACTTATCGCATTTTTTTAAAAATATTGTTATTTTGCCTTTTTGTTATTTATTTTCTCGTACTTTATTGTTATTGTTTTTGTTGCCGCTGTTTGTAAACTAATTGCCTCCATGGGGGGCGGAGGAAAGGAAATCAAAGCTGCCGCAGCCGAAGGGTGTAAAAGCATGCTGGGGAAGAGCCGAGGAGCCGCAGGACGGGATGGCAGCGGGAAGCTCGGCTGCGGCGCGGACCGCTGCCCGCGGCGGGCCGGGCCGTGCGGTTCGGCGCTGGCGGCTCTCCTCTCGGCGCTGGCGGCGGCCTCCTGCGTCTACCTGGGGGTGCGGACCAGCGACCTCCAGGCCAGGGTCGCGGCCATCGAGGGCGCCCGAGGGGGCTTCTCTGCCGCCGCCCCGCTCCCGCCGCTGCCCGGCTTTTCTCTGGAGCAGCTGAACGCGATGATGCAGGAGAAAGTGGAGCGACTTCTCGCCCAGGTGTGCGGGACGGGGGGTGGCTGCGCTCAGCCTGTGTGTGTGCCGGGGATGGGGGGTGATGCGTGCGGGGCGACGGGAGGCCGGCCGAGGCGATGAGGGGGGCGGCCGGAGCAGCCCCGCGGGCGGGAGGTGGGGGAGAAGCGGGGAAAGTGAGCCCGCATCCCCGGGCGGCGGCGGAGCCCGGGGAGAAGCGGGCCTGAGGCGAGGGCCGGGGGCGGGGGGCGCCCCCGGCTGCTGGGACGGGCGGGCTGGGGGGGCTCGCGGGTGACCCCCGCGCGGACCCCACCGTCGCTTTTCTCATCTGTAACTTGCTGCCGTGCCCGAGCCTCAGTCCCTGCGTTTCTCGATCGCGCGTGTTTAAAAAAAAAAAAAAAAAAAAAAAAAAAAAAAAAAAAAAAAAGGCGCGGGGGGGCACTTGCGGCGGAGGTACGAGAGAGCCGGTGGCGTCGGGCTTGTTTTTGTTGTTGTGGGGGTGGAGAAGTCAGTGAGACACCTTGGGTCGAGTCCAAGCGAAGAAGTCATCGCTGGTTGCGCAGCCTATGGAATAGCGGTAAATCCCAGTTTGCGTCCGCGCCGGTCGGGAGCGCTGGCTGTGGCGGAGTGAGCTTGCTGAGTGCCCTCATGTTGCTCCTCTTGCCCACAGAAATCCTACGAGCACTTGGCAAAAATACGAGTAGCGAGAGAAGTGCCTCCAGAGTGCAACTGCCCACCAGGTAACAGACACAGCTCGGAAATCTCCTCTCTGAGGCATGTAACTCTGGGGGTTTTGGTATCCTGTGTTTTTCAAATACACGTAAGTCAGATCCAGGGAATGCCTCTTCAATCAACAGCTGTACCTTGGGTGCAAAAGGTGTAAAGCCCAGAATCATCTGTTTCCACTGTGGCACTGGATTGGAATTAATGCTAGTTAAAAACCCTGGTTAGGCTGGGTGATGCCAAAAAATAACACTTATGAAGAAGTTAATGATCTACCCTAGCAAGAAGAAATATGTTCTGTCTTAAATGGGGTAGTACTGAATCAAGGCATCGTGTGCTCGGCTTGGGAAGTAGAACAAAAGTTCCTAGCAAAAATATTGAACAACTTATGGATTGAAACAGGTGGAGAGTCCGTTGCAAGTTAGCAGTAATATATACAAGAACTTTTCAGTCTCATTTTTCTGTAATCTTGGATGAAAGCAGTTCCCCTAGGAAGGGATTGCAGGTTTTATACTGAGGGTTCAAAACTGTGTGTGTTTATGCAACCAGTGATGTTGCTTGACTTTGGAAATGGGGCCTCCTAATACTGGGATTGGTTGTTCATACACACACACTGCAATGTTTCCTGTGTTTTTTGTGCTGCTTTTTGACAGTCTGATAACTGTCAATATTGTTTTAGCTGTATAAACTTCTGCTAATATATACCCAAGTTCAAATGGCATCTTAAAAGTTAAGAAAATAATGCCAGTGTTTCACAGGGTGGTGTAGGAATTCCAGCATCCTCTGTGTGATGAGGCGCACTAGACGCACAGTACGTTTTACATATCCTGCCACTCTTTATGAAAAAACATCTCCTTTACAGATGGAATATCGACTGTCAACAAGACTTAGGCTGATGATGTTTGCCAATAGGATGTGTGATAGTACTGTGTATATAAGGAAGGAGCTCTTCTAGTTTAGGATTTAATTCCTGCCAAACTTACCAGCCTGAAAGGACTGCCGAATGTTGGTGTTAAAACTGACTACAATGGTTGTTACAGTATTTTGCTGATGATACAACTGAAAGCAGAATATTTACTGGCTGGTATAGGAGTTACCGTGGCTAGCATGAAAAGGACAATATATGTGACTATGATGTTTTAAAAGAGTGCATAGAATTACTCAACTCCCAGCTAGTTTTGGTAAGGAACATTGGTTTCCTACTGTACTATATATATTTTTTTTCCTTTAAGGCTAACATGAGCATACAGCGTTGATCTTATTTTTTTCTGTTGCTTAACTGCAATTAATTACAAGATTCAAGTTTGTGCACTAAAAATGAGGGTTGCTCGTCATGTTATGTGTGAAGATGTATTCTGTGAGTCTGAAATGTTGGATTTAATGCCATGCTTTCTCCCTTTTCCTTCTCCTTGTTTCAATTAATCTGTTACAATGTTTTCACTTACAGTTTTCATACTGAAGGTCAGTATCTACTTTTTCACAGTTGGTGTTATGCGCTGCTTTACTTCCCCACTACCACTAGAGCTCCACATTATACCAATTTTTATCTGACCTTTTTTCTTAAGAAGTAAGTTTTATGAAATAGATAATGAGCAACAGAATATTTCTCACATGCTTTGTGAAAATCATTGCTAGATGAAAGTCAAAGTGATCTGGGAAACATTTTCTAGGGAGCAAGATTCATACGATCAGGAAAACTTATATGAATCATTATAAAATAAAAAAATAAATTGCAGAGAGGACTAGCTGGTATGGGGATTAGAAATGTGATATGGAGCTTTTCACCTCTGGGTAGCTATTTCAGTTTGGAAGCAAGTTTTGTAGCGACTGAGAGATGTTGCCATGCGATAGCCTCATTTTGGACAGCTTAAAATGAGTTGGTGCTCTCGCTTGTTGCCAGTGGACGGGTATCTACCTCAAAATGGCATCATCTTGGGAGCGTTGTCTGAGAGAACAAGGGCTGAGTGGCACCACCACCCGATTACTGTGTCTTCCTAACAGCAGGCATTAGGCAGAGCAGGAGAGGATAAAGCGAATAAATTGTTTCTTCATTTGGTTCACTTTGTTTGTTAGAATTCCTTTTTGACTGGGCAGGATGGGCTTTTATTTTCATCCTTGATGCTGCTATTACAAATTTGGACTACTTTGTTCAGAAAGGCATTTGGTTTAATAGGAAAATTATCATGGTTTTTCTGTTGCCTGCTATTTCTGAAGCCAAAGAGTAAATTGCCTCTTTACTTCCCCACATGGTTCCCTTTTGCTGCTTTATTCTGCTCAGCTTCTGCATTTCTTCCCTGGGTTTCTGTAATAATAAAATACATGTCTGTTAGAGATGACTTTGGGAGGCCTTCATGGTACAGAGGTGATTTTTTGAAACATCACTATGCTGTGAGAAAAGGCTGCTGCCAAATGGTCACCAAGGCAGTTTCCATCATCCTGCTCTTTAAAGAGAAATAAGATTATTTAAAAATAGGTTACATTGTTCTCTACCAAAAGAAGAGAGGGAAATTCAATTTGCAGCTAGGAGGGTGAGAATGTGGGCTCTGATTTAGGATTAAAGTTACGCAACTGGTGTAAATCTCATTAGCTTGAGATGTTCATCCCCTTGTGGCTCTCCATGGTAGGAACTTGCACGTTCAAAGGAAACTGGGTTTGAATGACTTGGATACCAAAGGCAGCCAGATTCACAACTGCTCATAGCTTGCAGAGCTGTCCACATGTAGCTCCTTTTAGTTCAACAGTACCCTTGAACTTTGTCTAGAGTGAAGAGTGGTTGCATTTCTCTTTAAAAACTTTATTTTCACTAAATGTGGTTTTTCTAGTTATTATTTTCTGTTTTCTTATAAAAGAAACACAATGTGAGGAGATATTAGAGTTTTGATTTTAATTCTGCAGGACTAAAACCAGATACCAAAGATTTTGTAAATATTTTTAAAATGACAATAGCAGGCATTCTTTCTCTTCTTAAAGCAGAGTAATAAAGTTTGAAAAGTAAATGCATACTGACATTCCTCTTAAATTACCTCAGCTCTAACAAGAGTGCCAGCTTAAATCCCATGCTTGCAACTAGTGCTGCAGTCGCTGCTGGCAGTTAGCCTTCTGCACATACGACTGGGGGGCAAATTGAGTGGCTAAAATTATTTTAAGTGTAATAAATTAGTTTTACTTTGCCAGATTTATTATTTATTGTAAATTAATGTTTCTCTACTGTAAAAGATGAACAAAAAAGTAGGTGTGTAGGTAATTATTTCATACGTTTTAATCTTCCTTTAAATGGCTGCAGGAGCATAATCGGCTTTTATGAGGAACAGTCAAGCACAGTGCTGGATACTTCTTACCAAGTGCCAAGAATTATACGGTTGTGGAAAGAGTAACATGTGCAGAAAGCACAGGGAAACTCCCAGTTCAATAGTTTTAAGAAATTCTTAGGTTTTCATAGATTCTTCAGACTTTCCTCTTCCAGAAAGCATTCACGTGTATACCTAGGACCTCTAGACTTCAACAGAAATTAACACATGCCTGCATGTTTTAGTGAATTGATCCTTTATATATTGCAAGGGTCAAGTTCTGACGCTTGTGGTCATGTGCCATGATGTCTCTCGTTCTGTAAGTGGTCCTCAGAGCCCGCTCCTGGAGTCAGATGATGTTGGCAGGAGTAGGAGTCAAGTCTATTAGTACAGAAAGTTCAAACTTGGTCAGCAGGAAGGCTAGCAGGTGATTATGTATGGCTCTGCGTGTCCCTTCTGGCCAGTTTTGGGAAGCAATTACTTTTTTTTCCCCTCTCTTTTGAGGAAGACCTTTATAATGAATTTATTCCTTAAAAAAAAAAAAGGTAAACAGTATTATATAAGTAGGAATGCCTATATGCCATATATTTCTTTAATTTTGCATTGACAAAGGATAGGTTGCATAACATAAGAGATGTTTCTTATCTCTAACTGCTGCAACACACTGTGTATGTATGTTCACTATACCTTGCACGTAAAATGATGGGGTTTGCAGGTTTTGGGGGTTTTTCTGGTTTTGTTTTGTTTGCCCCCCCCTCCCCCCCCCCCCCTTCTTTTTCTCCCCAGAACGTTAGCTAAACTTCATTGATGGGTACCTGGCAAAGATGACCAAACAAATTTACTTTTGTTTTTCTTTTGTGTCACAGGCAATGTTTCTTTCTTTGCTCTTTCTCTTGTATTTTTCCCATCAAGAAACCTGCATTTTTTTCTTCCTTTTGTGTTCAGATACCTGTGGCTTCAAACCCTTTCCAGGCATGGACACTGTCATCATTCTTCTTTCTTGGCCAGCTATTTTGTGCTGTTTTTGTAATCACGTCATCTTGATTCTCTGTTCCAGTCCTGAAGAGCTTTATGGTTTGGCATTTGAAGTACCTCCTATTTCACTATGCAATTTGCTGTGATCAGGTTATAAAGCTTGTTTCAGTGTAGTTGTGTGTATATAAACCTGTTCATTCAGGAGATGAAATGCCATAAGCCAAGGTTTTTTTGGGGGGATAGAGAATACCAGTTGGTCTTATTCTGGTTATAGTAATTCTAGTGGGAAAACTGTGTTCTACAGCTACGGTTCTTCAGTAAGATGATGAGTCTGCTATATGTATTTTGGTAGAAGCATGGATGGCAAAAATCAATGTGTTTTCTTAGCATTCCAGTACTGTTTTTGTCTTCTTAAGCACCTAATGTTTGTTTTGACATGTACTGGAAGTACAATTTAGGCAATCTTTCGTATTTCCACATGTTCCATAAGGACTGTTTCCTGGAACATTTCAATTAGTGAGGCTGAAAGAATGGAGGAGAAATCAACTTTTGGGATTAAAAGAATCCTGAAATAGGTATCAGCAGGGTATTACTTTTTTTTTTTTATTATGATTACAGTGAAGCAGTTCTGTAAAGACTGAAGAGGTAAAGAAAAGAGGAGCTGAATTAAGTGTTTATGGGTAGGGAGACCGAAAAGAAAACACAGATAGATATAGGAAGTATCCAAAGTGTTTTTCCCTGTTACTTAAAATTCCAGAGTGTGCTGTCTGAACCTAGCTCCCAGCACTACTTATTTCTGCCATGTCTGTATCATCTATTTGCTGAATGCAGTGCTCAGCTCTAATTTTGTAATTTTTCTGACAGGGCTTTGAGTTCCCCTTTCATACCTTCACTGGTTTGATATTTTTCATTTCAGTTCCTAGAGAAAGATGTTTATTGATGTGCAGCAGCATGCAACCTTCTGGGTAGTCTGTTGTCTTGTTTGGATGACTGATTAGAGATACTGTTTTCTCCCCACAGAATAGCTAAATATATTTTATTGGCTAAGATGTGACCTTTTAATTCCCTTCCCTCTGGGTAAGGAGGTAGGGTGTGCAGCATGATGAATGAAACATAATGTGGCTCAAAGGACAAGTGATTGACAGCAGGCTGCACCAGATTTCTGTCTTTTGTAATATTATTGATGTCAGTGGTGCTGTAACAAAGGTTGATTTGACCGCAAAAGTATATTAACAAAAGGTCTTTCTATGACTTGAATTAAAATTTATTGAACTTGCACAGTTTTGTCAAACAAGGCATTTTAAAAGGAAGGTTTGATTATCTGCATTAACTGTTCTTATATTATATGAGATTAATATAAGAACATATATTATATGTTCTTATATATGGTCTTGGATTTCCTTCCATGTGGCAGCTGTCCATCTCAAACTGCTGAACTGTCAAAGCAGTTCAAGTACAGTGAGTCTTGCCATGTGAGAAGTGGCTGTTAAGCCCACTTCTGGAACAATGCTTTTAGTGTGTAGGTTTTTTTTTTTTCTTTTTTCTTTCTTAAATTGTTAAATATATGCATTTGTTTACTTAAAGAGTCTTTAAAGCTTGGATAACTGAGTTCTGTGTAGCAATACTCACCCCCCACCCCTTTTCTTAAAGGTTAGTGGGTTCTTGGGAATGTTAGTGGGTTGCCAGAAGAACAGCACTGCTGCACCTGCATTACAGCACTCATCCTCCGTCTCGCTCCCTTCTAAATTTAGTGGCTGCAGCTTACCTGTCTATTTTTTTGTCCTGGTTTCAGCTAGGACAGAGTTAATTTTCTTCCTAGTAGCTGGTATAGTGCTGTGTTTTGGATTTAGTAGGAAAACAATGTTGATAACACACTGATGTTTTTAGTTGTTGCTAAGTAGTGTTTATACTAAGTCAAGGATTTTTCAGCTTCTCATGCCCAGCCAGCAAGAAGGCTGGAGGGGCACAAGAAGCTGGGAGGGGACACAGCCAGGACAGCTGACCCAAACTGGCCAAAGAGCTATTCCATACCATATGACATCATGCCCAGTATATAAACTGGGGGAGCTGGCTGGGAGGGGCAGATCACTGCTTGGGAACTAACTGGGCATCAGTCAACGAGTGGTGAGCAATTGCATTGTGCACCGCTTGCTTTGTATAGTTTAATTCTTTTAGTATTACTATTGTCATATTATTATTATCATTGTTTTTCATTCCTTTCTGTCCTATTAAACTGTCTTTATCTCAACTCACGAGGTTTTTTTTTTTCCTGATTCTCTCCCCCATCCCAGGGGTGGGGGGGAGTGAGCGAGTGGCTACGTGGTGCTTAGTTGCCAGCTGGGGTTAAACCACGACATTTTTGTATACTTAGCGCAGTAAAAATCGGCTAGTTCTGAAAACAGCATGACTGACACAAGCTGTCTTTAGGGCCTTTTAGGTTACCAGATAGAGTCGTGTAATTTATATGTTCAAGTTACCAACCCTGTGAAACCATACATCTTACTTCAACGCACAGAGAACTTGAGTCATGTTGCTAACTACAGCCTCTTCAGGAAGGCTCGTCTACACAGAGCACTCTTCATTGTTTCCGTTGATTTCCTAAGTAAGTCAGCCACAAAAAGGAAAACTGACTGCTTACTTAGAACTATTAAGAAGCTGTAAGAAGGCATAGAATAATACAGGCCGGAAGAAACACTTTTCACTCTATACGATTAAAGTTGCAGCTTGCAGTTAGGTAATACACACAAGAGTGAATATGGTGCTGCAGGCTCGCTTTTTGGAAGCTGTCATGTTTTTACTGGTTAGACTTACATTAGAGCGGTGCCTGCCTAAATTCATCTGCTTGGGTCTTTTCGTGAGATTAAGTTAAGCAGAAGAAGCTGTTTGTGAAAGCTTAATAAAAATAAATGTCAGGACAAATTTTCAGAACACAAATGAGTGCCAAATTGGATAAGTGCAAGATTCGTATGTACCTTTCATGTAAATACAGCTATTTTTTCTCTATGTACACTTGAACAACTTCAGAAATACAGGTCGGGTTGATACTCCAGGAGATCATCTTATTAATGCTTCTGGGCTCTGGAGCAAATGTATCTAGGCCATCGTTGTCAGGTATTTGCTTCCATGTGGTTCACAACTGCAGTGTCTAGTCAGTCATGGCTCAACAAGTTGTTGAGCCTTAATTTTGTGATAAAAAGTGCAGCAGCCTCATGTAAATAGTCTCCTCAGTTAAAAATGTGCTTCTGTGTAAATAGGTAAATGTGTAGTGCAAGAAATTGCTAATGCATAGATGTGCCTAAGCTAAAATGATCTACTATTTAAATATTTCCATAGGTTGCCTAGTCTTAGCAGGCAAGCTACAATTTCCGCATTTGTGAAGTAAACCACTTGTCCCATCCTTTGTATTCATGAAGAAAACCTAATCATTGTGCTCTCCTTAAACCAGCTTTTTAAATATGTTGGAAGACAGTCTTGTCTGTGATGCACACTATAAAACTTATCCTTTCTGCTCCTCCCAGAGGAGAGTGTTGTATTAAAATTGATTCTCGTTTATATGTACAGATGTATGTTTATAGAAGCAGGAATTTACATGCAGTTGTAAATATTGCATGTATGTTTGGGGAGAACTGTTTCTTCTTGTGCTTCAAAAGCTTTGAAACAGATGATGGTGCCTGGTGAGCTTTTTGAAGAAATATGAAGTTATCATACACCCACGTAGATCTTTTTACTAGAAATTTATGTTCTTATAATTATCAAAGATGCATTGACAGCCCTTTGTAGGGCAAAGAAACAATAAATGGAACGAAGAAAGAGTGTAATAACAGAGGTGATAAAACTGGGATGTTACTTTTTCTTTTAGAATGTTCTGGAAATTAATACAATGATTTCAGAGACTTCTGCTTAGACACGCTCAACCAAGAAGCAATGTAGCTTTTAAACAACAATAGTTTGTCCTACACTGTCTTAAAAACTCATCAGGAAGTTGTCAAATACAAAGAAAGTATAGTTTTCTTTAGAATCTGTACAGATGAATTACATGAGGAAATAAATGGAGGTCTACTAAAATCAGTACTTTTAGTTTAGTCTGTGTTAGGCATTAGAATTATTATCTTAGTTTTGGTTGTGCATGAAACATCTTGTAATTACTGTGTGTTGGGCAAGTATATTAGAAAATTGCTTTAATGATTTGTGTATTTTTTTAAGTGCTTAGGAATTTAAATTTGGATTTTTAGGAACATGACTTACAGATTTTTTTCATAGATGTTTACCTTTGCTACTATGTCTTGTTTGGGCTCACAGTGGAGAGTGGATCACAAATTCACTGATTCTTGGCGAGGTTGAAAAGGAGGCTGTACAGGGAATAGCGATGGACATGAGTCCCTCTAAGTAGCTTCCCCTACCCTTCTGTGGCTCTTCTACAAGCTCAGCTGAAGAAGTGTTGAGGAGAACAAGGGTATCAAATGATCTTTCTCTTTGATCTTTGGTCCTCTTTTTAATGCAATACACCGTACTGTATAATGTAGCAGTATGATGGTTTTGGTAGTCTTTCACACTCTGCCATGACACGGACACACAGTAGGCTGCCTGCCGAGTCACGGTAACTTAGAGTAGAATACAGCTCACTATAGCAGGCAAAACCCCCATAAAGCCAGGTGGCTGATCCACTGCTTTCCGCTGACTGAAATAGCTGGCTTGTGCCATTTACTGGTACTACTTCAGTCTGTTGGTGCCTGGGAGGTGCTTCCTCTGAGCAGTAAAGATTTGTAGGAGGGAAGTGTTTTATTTTCTCTTCTTTTTTTAAAAAAGAAGCAGAACCAATTAGCTCATGAACTTGACTCTTCCTACCCTTTTGAAGAGTTTTAGTACTCTTAGGAGTAAGGGGCTTTAGAGTAAGAGCTGTAAATACCATGGGAGGAAGACTGTAGAAAATAAGTAGTTTTAAGGCCTTTGCTGTTCTGCCATTTGCAGTTTATGCTGTCTTAAGAAAAATCCATTTATTTTACTTTCCCCTTGAGTATTTTCAATATCCCTTCTCCAAATATAATGGCACAGAAAAAAATCATACCACAAGTATATGTTAAAGGTTTAGCTTATGAATGAGGTTCCTTACATAAGTATAAACTCATTCTTAGCACACTGTGCTTAAGGTTATGCTGAAAAACTGCTATTTAAAAGACCTTTTCTAAAACTGGGGGGGGAGGGAGGGAGGGAAGGATGGGGAACACAGAAGGAGTTTTGAAACCAGGAAAATGTATTGAAAATTGGAGACCAAAATCTTTTGTCAGAGGTGTGGCTGCCATTGCAGTGACAGACTTGTGTATGCATATCTGAAAGTAGAACAGCACCCTGTAATTTGAAGGACACTAAATAAACTTTCTAAAAAGATATTTCTGTGATTAAGATCATGTCTGTAAAAGCAAGAGCATAGCTGGCTACAGACTAAGGCCTAGCTTGTGCTGGTAGTACTAGTTGTGTTGCTAGGAAATGATGTAAGGTTTTTTTATTTATCAGTGCTTCAGCTGGATGATAGTAGGGTTTTCACGGAGGACTGCAGTGCTGAAAGTCAAAGTGTATACATCTTAAGTTGAGGAGGTATTTCCTTTAGCTGGCGCCTCTAATAATCTCAAGAATATGAGAACCAGCTGCTTGAAGGTGCCCCTTCTCTTCCTCCCCACCCTGTGCCCATACACTCTCAGTAAGCTCCTGTTCTGATTCCCTTGATGTTCTTAGGGGAAGCCTTGATACCTGAGCATAGGGGTATGGCCACAGGGGATTAAAAGGATAAACTCCATAGTCTGTGTATTAATATTCTCTTCTCCAGTCACAGAGTTTACATCTAGATAATGCTCAATGGCATCACTATGAAAAATACTGTTAAGTGTTGGTTGGAGAGTCTCTGTACTCTCAACTTTTCTGCTGCTTTTTATCAAATATTCCTTTAATGTTTGCACCTCCACTGCTGTACTACTGGTTACTGCCAGTTGAAGGATGACAAATGTTGAGAACTGTCACTTCAGCTTGACGTAGAGATGATTAATATACTATCGATTTCACACCCTTCACCTCTCAGACAGGACAGCTGTCTCAAACTTCAGTAAAAATACTTCCTGACTCATAATTTGGTCCTTGTACAAGGAGATGTGCTCTGTTCAGACATACTCAAGTGTAGACCAAAGTGGGGTCATTCTTAAGGCGGTCCTTACGGCAGTGCTGAGCTTGAACTCTGCTTTTCTTTGTTCTCTGTACTAGTGGATGCTTGATAGTTGTTTGTGTCAGTTAATAATATGCAGCTTGGGGAATGGCTTTAGTTGGCACTTACAAATGCAGTGGTATCACAGAAATGGATCGTGGTATTTGCTGTAGCTATCTATGTGCATTTACGAAGAAGTCACAGTTCAGTAAGGATCATCTTGCATATGTTTCCCAGGTGGTTCCTGGGAGTAGGTGCACAGAATACTGATGAACCAGAGAGGCTAAAAGACACAGTGACATGGCATCAGTTTAAAATGAACCAGTGCTTAGACAGCCATTGTCAATACTGACTTAAGAGTTGGTGTCTTTGTAATGATGACAGCCATGTTTGTAGAAGGCTGGAAATGTTTCTGTATGTGAAGATGAAGTGTTTTTCCAATGCAGCAAGCATGTAAGTGTACCGTATTTCTTTAGTGTAGGGAGATTAATCTTAGTGAAGAGAGATTAGTATTTAAGTCTGACAGTTGTGGATTTCACTTTAGGACAGCTTTGCATAATTCTTCAGTTTGAATTCCAGGCTGAGCCACATCCTAATGTGCAGTAGGAGGACTTTCTTTTAGCACGTTCTATTAAAAGGCAGTACATAAGCCATTAGAGTGGCCAGTTAAAAAGAAGCACGAGCCTTGAAAACTGAACCACCAGCAATGAGGGAGAAATACAGCAAGACTGAGATCCTCACTTTTTTTTCTCTCTTAAAATTGATTTGCTGCTACAGGGTGGTCTTTTGATATATTCCAAACAATTCCAGTCCATTTTAGGATAATAAGGAGAAATTAATCTATTTTCAATGTGTATTATAACAACTGAAACACTCTAGAAACACTCTGGAAAAAGCTCGCTCATAGCAAGTTTAAAGGAACACACCTTAGAGGAAACATTGTGCTTAATGAATTACAGCAGGGACAACTAAGTAACAGTTCTGTATTGTGACTGTATTCCTTTACAGGACTGTAAAGGTGGGGTAGAACGTCTTCATATTTGAGTTCTTCCATCTGTAAAATAGAATTGATGTAAATGCATTAACCGAAGTGTGCCAAAGACTTACAAGTACAAAGTATTCATAATTTTGAATAAAGTTACTGTCTTGAGGAGCAGAAGTTTCTTTCTCTCCAATGCATTCCTCTCCTTTTTTAATTTTGGTAATCACCTATCCGTGCTCCATTTTGATCAGTAGTACAAGATGTAATCAGATGGAATCTGTCGAAGTATCATTGCTGGCAGTCGCATGTTCATTTTCTGAGGATACTGAAATGGGATCTTGTATAGTGCTCTTTCTTCTTTCCTTAGGTTGCTGAATCATCACGTGTGAAAGTAGTTGCAAAAACATCAATTTGCAACTGAAGTAACCTTTTGGGAACTTTTTTGAAGGATGTTTTTGTTTTAAAAACAACCCAACCCTGAAGAATCATCTTAATTGAACAGGTGGGCAATGCCAGCTCAGATGACTTATGCAGGGATAGAAGTAGCTGCTTCTGCTACCACAATTTCTGATATCCAAACATTATTTTACTTTTAACTGAAGATAGCCTTTAACTGGAATTCTGACTGACAATAATCAGAGCTGATATGTGCATACACTTTACTTCAGGCACATTAATACTCCCACAGATTTTAACTGAAATCAGTAGTTACCGTGGAATCTGAGAGCTGAGTGTGGCCTCAGTGGGGTTTTTTTTGTTTATTTGGGTTTTTGTGTTTTGGGTTTGTTTTGTTTTGGGTTTTTTTTGTGTTTGTTTTTTTTTCCTCTTTGGATCCTTGTGCATACCTGTTTATCATTATCATCTACTTTAGCTTTGAAATATAATTCTTTTCCATCATACAAATACTATTTTTTATTTATTTACCATTCAGTTTATCGTTTATTCTTCCAATCTGTGAGCAAGAACATTATGTCTATATCTACTTCTAGGAATACAGAATTAGTTTTTTAATACTGTAAGAGTTCTGGCTGCACTTGGGGACAGTCTGAACGCTAGAAATTATTAAATGTATTTATCTTTACGGGAAAGTTACATATTCTCACATCTCAATTCATAGTTCGCAGACCCAGTGAGTATTGTTCTGAGGATTGTTGATTGTTTAGAAGTGATTAGATAAACTAAAAATCTTAGAAATGTTCAAAACATCAGTTCTGAGGGACAGAAAAAAAAATAGGCCCATATATACAGCTGGACCTTTATCTTAATTTCCTTACCAACATGAATGAATTCTGCATATGCATGTGTTTGTTTTTCTACTCAAATAGATTTTCATACTTGCACAAGAGGTGATCCTTCTGTTCAACTCAGTCTGTTCTTTTAACTCTGTGAACTAGCTCTCCCATTCCCCACTTTCCTGACACTATGCTTGAAAAGTCGCTATTTGCTTAACCCAAATGTTCCCTTTCTTTCTTTATGGAAGTGTTAATTAGTCTTTTTCATACCACTGCACTTTGTAAGTTTCTTTGTTTGCAGTGGTATGAGAAAGTTGAAGATCCCTGTTTGGGCTGTCAAAATCTGGAATAATCATAGAGTCATAGAATATCTCAAGTTGGAAGGGACCCATAAGGATCATCAAGTCCAACTCCATGCTCCTCGCAGGACTACCTAAAACTAAACCATAAGACTAAGAGCGTTGTTCAGATGCTCCTTGAACTCTGACAGGCTTGATGCCGTGACCACTTTCCTGGGGAGCCTGTTCCAGTGGCTGACCGCCCTCTCAGTGAAGAACCTTTTCCTAATGTCCAATCTGAACTTCCCCTGACACAGCTTCATTTCATTTCCTTGTGTCCTGTTTCTGGTCACCAGAGAGAGGAGATCAGCACCTCCCCCTCCACTGCCCCCCTTGAGGAAGTTGTAGACTGCCATGGGGTTACCCCTCAGCCTTCTCTTCTCCAAGTTGAACAAACCAAGTGACCTCAGCAGCTCCTGGTAAGTCTTGCCCTTGAGACCTTTCACCATCCTGGTTGCCCTCCTCTGGACACACTCTAATAGTCTGATGTCCTCCTTCTGTTGAGGCACCCAAAACTGAACCTCACCCAACCCCCCACCCCACCCCGAGGTGGGGCTGCACCAGCGCAGTGTAGAGTGGGACAATCACCTCCCTCGACCGGCTAGCTATGCTGTGCTTGAAGCACCCCAGGACACGGTTGGCCCTTTTTGCTGCCAGGGCACACTGTTGACTCATATTCAACTTGCCATCAACCCAAACCCCCAGATCTCTTTCCGCAGGGCTGCTCTACAGCCTCTCATCCTCCAATTTGTACGTATAACCAGGATTACCCCATCCCAGATGGAGAATCCGGCACTGGCTCTTGTTAAATGTCATACGGCTCGTGACTGC
This sequence comes from Gymnogyps californianus, assembly GCF_018139145.2. Classification (NCBI taxonomy): domain Eukaryota; kingdom Metazoa; phylum Chordata; class Aves; order Accipitriformes; family Cathartidae; genus Gymnogyps; species Gymnogyps californianus. The sequence continues at coordinate 59,197,288 of NC_059474.1, read as the reverse complement.
CCAGCTCTCTAGTCTATCCAAATCTCTCTGTAAGGCCTCTCTGCCCTTGAGGGAGTCCACAGCTCCTCCTAGTTTAGTATCATCGGCAAACTTACTTAATGTACATTTCATTCCTGTGCCCAAATAATTTGTAAAAACATTAAGGAGTACTGGCCCTAAAATTGAGCCCTGGGGAACCCCACTGGTGACTGGCTGCTGACTGATGTAACCCAATTTACTATAACTCTTCGAGCCTGACCCATCAGCCAATTGCTCACCCAACATATTATGGACTTGTCTAGCTACTGTGCTGGACATTTTGTCCAGAAGGATACTGTGAGAGACAGTATCAAAAGCTTTGCTAAAATCCAAATCCGCCACATCTACTGGCTTCCCTTGGTCAATTAGATGGGTGACCTTGTCATAGAAGGAAATAAAGTTGGTTTAGCAGGACTTTCCCCTCATGGAGCTGTACTGGCTATGACCAATGACTGTGTTGTCTCTCAAGTGTTTTTCAATAACTCCCAGAACAACCTTCTCCCTAATTTTACCAGGTACTGAAGTGAGACTGACAGGCCTGTAATTATGAGGGTTTTCCTTTTTACTGTTCTTGAAAATTGGGACAACATATGCCAGCTTCCAGTCAACTGGGACCTCTCCAGACTCCCAAGGCTGTTGAAAAATAATGGAGAGAGGTCCTGCAATGACATTGGCCAGCTCTTTCAGTACCCTGGGATGAATCCCATTGGGCTGCATAGTTTTATGCGCATCCAGCTAGAGCAGCAAGTCTCGAGCAAGTTCAGGGTCAGCTGGGAGTTTATCATCCCCCCAGTCATGGTGGTCCAACACAGGGCTCCAGGGTCCCAGGGCCCATCATCGGTGTTGAAGACAGAGGCAAAGAAGGCATTAAATGTCTCCACTTTGTCTACATCCCTATTTGTGAGGTGACCGACCTCATCAAGTAATGGACCAATGTTATCTCTGATCCTCCTTTTGCTGTTAACGTATTTTAAAAAAACCCTTTTTGTTGTCCTTCACAGTGCTGGCCAGCTTCAATGCTAATTGAGCTTTGGCTGCACAAATTTTCTCCCTACAGTGGCGAACAGCATCTCTGTAGTCCTCCCGTGTTGCCTGTACTGGCTTCCAATGTTCATACACTTTCATTCTAGAAGATCCCTGCTCAGCCAAGCCGGCCTTCTGCCCCGCTTGCTTGACTTCTGACACTTTGGAATTGCCTGCTCCTGCGCTCTTAAGAGATGGCTCTGAAAAAGTGACCAGCCATCAGGGATCTCAATACCTTTTGTTGTGATTTAGGCCCAACAAAGCACCACGCAGCTGCTTGCTCACTCCTCCCCACCAGGCGGCATGGGGAGGAGAAAATACAACAAAAGGCTCGTGAGGTGAGACAAGGACAGGGAGGGTCCGATTATGGTCACAGGCAAAACAGACTCGATTTGGGGAAAAAATAAATCAATTCAATTTGTTACCAATCAAATCAGAGTAAGATGATGAGAAATAGAACCATACCTTAAAAACACACCTTCCCCCCATCCCTCTTTTCTTCCACTTCACCCACACGTTCCCCTCTGTTTACAAACAACAAATCTAGGACGGCAGCTTTCCTAGTCGGCTCCTTTAGTACCTGCACCAAGAAGTTATCTTCAATGTGCTTCAGGAGTGTGCTAGCAGAGGGGAGAATACCTCAGTCTGTGTTGTTAAAAGAAACATCCATACTCAGAAGAAAACCCAGTTGTCAAAAACTGAGATAAGTGAGGAGGAATACACCATAGTAGAGACAAGGTGCCTGGTTTGTTCATAAAGAGTCTCCTAAAACAGCCTGAAGAATAATAAAGGATTGACATAGTCTTAAGAGAAAAAATAGTCTTTTAACATTTTTCCATACAGCTTTTCTCTGCAGCATCTGGGAAAGGTTAGCTCAGGGTGGATTTTGGTATTCTAGAGATTATCTCAGTGCTTATTGCTCACTCAGTCTGAGCAGTGGATGACAGCAGGATACATTGAAGTGTAAACTGCTAAAAGGGCTTCTCAAAGCTTAGCAAATGCAGTGATGTCAAGAGGAAAAAAGGTGACATGTCTGTGGGATGTCTTCTACTGAAGCACATTTTGTAGACCTTGTGTACTCATCTAAGATGTCCAGATTTAATGGCTTAAGTGACAGATTGGCTGGGGACTTGAACAATGGCACAATGTGGGATAAGTGCCCCTTATTTCTGGGCTGTCTCCTAGATGATGTGTATAGGCACGTAGTCATTGCACACCCTCAGCTTCTCCTGAAAAATGGTGAGCAGGGAGAATGCGTAGCCTGAATGTTGCCCTCCTGACAAAAGGTGTTATCCTGCTGTGTGGAGCTGACAAGGAAGGAATTTACAGGAAGTTGGAGGCTAGTGTGAACTAGTAGTAGGTTATTCCCTAAGTGTGCTGGTTTTGGCTGGGGTAGCGTTAATTTTCTTCATAGTAGCTGGTATGCAGCTAGGTTTTGGATTTGTGCTGGGAACAGTGTTGATAACGCAGGGATGTTTCAGTTACTGCTGAGCAGTGCTTACACAGAGTCAAGGCCTTTTCTGCTTCTCACACCACCCCACCAGCGAGTAGGCTGGGGGTGCACAAGAAGCTGGGAGGGAAAACAGCCGGGACAGCCGACTCCAACTGACCAAAGGGATATTCCATACCATATGATGTCATGCTCAGCATATAAAGCTGGGGGAAGAAGGAGGAAGGGAGGGACATTTGGAGTGATGGCATTTGTCTTCCCAAGTAACCGTTATGTGTGGTGGAGCCCTGCTTTCCTGGAGATGGCTGAACACGTGCCTGCCGATGGGGAGTGGTGAATGAATTCCTTGTTTTGCTTTGCTTGTATCTGCAGCTTTTGCTTTACCTATTAAACTGTCTTTATCTCAACCCACAAGTTTTCTCACTTTTACCCTTCTGATTCCCTTCCCCCCATCCCACCAGGGGGGAGTGAGCGACCAGCTGTGTGGTGCTTAGTTGCCGGCTGGGGTTAAACCATGACACTAAGCAAGGGAGTGATCACAACCCTTTCCAATTCTACATCGCTCTGTTCTGATCTGGTAGTAACACTACACAAGCAGAAGTGTGAAAATAGTTCATGTGCTGGCTTCCTCTGTGCTGTAGCAGTGTTCCTCAAAGCCTATAGGAGCTATCACACTCTGCATGTTATTTATCTCTATTGAAACATATTAAAGTGTCAAGACCAATGGTCTGTGGTAGAAGTTGATGTTGAAGTCCTAAAGGTACAAGGATGGACTTGATTTATTCCAAAAGCTGTTATTATCCCTCCTTGCTTGACCATGTTACTGTGAGTCCTTTATCTCTCTTTGATTTCCTGCTTTGTGTAGAGCAGGAACGACAACAGCTAGGGCCTGAACTCTGATCCCCCCTCTGGAGTGGTATTTTGCTAGAACTGGACTTCAATTATGGTCCTAGATTTCTTTTTTTCCTGAGGCATGCTGTTTATATGTTTGGCTTAGTAGCCTAGTGACCACATATTCCCATCACATGTGTGTTTGTCTTGTAAAGCGTGGGACTTTTTACAAAAAAAGATTGGTGAGGCACAATATTGTTATGTTGCCATTAATCATACTTTGAGATGAACTGTAATTGTTTAACTTAGTCAGTTCCTAATAATAGCACTTGGATAGGGGCTAACACAGCCAAAATTTTTCTGACTCTGGGAAAATTCCTGCTGGTTCTAAAGAACACTTTTTTCCAAATGAAGACAGATATCTCCTCAAATTGTCATCTTTCTTTCAGATGGCCAAGCATTCTCTCTCTTTGACTGCCTTCAGTGTTCTTTAAACTGTTGCTGGAGATGGCAAAGAGGGTTACTCACATCTCTGTATTGCATTGTGTTCAGACACACTAATCTTTTTGTTAGGCCGTGATTGGTCACCTCAGTCTAAACCCTATGAAGCTGCTGAGTAAGGGTGGCTTGAGGAGACCTTTTTGTGACAGATAGCCACCAGTTTAAAGTCTGGGAGGAATCTATAGTGATCTGTGAGGAGAGGTTCATGGGGGTCCTTTTCACGGCAAATGGACAGATGGTTTTCTCCACTTGAAATCACGCAGAATATACAATAGCATCAGCACTTGCATCCACACCAAGTGAGACTGAATGGCTGCTTCATGACGGGAGCATACACTTTTCATAGACACAGCAAGGGGACATTTACTTGTTGCTACTTTCCTTTCAGCTGCTTTGTTGAGAGAATAAGACTGCCCTTTTGTGAAGTGAAATAGAGTTCTTTCTTAGTAAAACAACAGCTTCATAAAGGATGTCATTGTATACATATGTACCTTCTATATAACTGGCCCCCATTTTCTTTCTGAAATGCAATCAAAAGGAAGGCTAGAACCAGTAGTTCCAAATCCCTGCTGTTTGTGTTTTGGTAAAATACAATTAGTTTCTTTTAATTGTGCTGTTGAATGATTGAACTGAATAAAATGACAATTTTTTTCCATAGAGAAAGTTAATTACATCCTCTTTGATTAGCAAAGAAGGTACATAACAAATTAATTTTCCTAAACATGCTGCAAAATATAACTGCTGATGTATTGACCAACAGCAGGTGGCTCACGTTCATTTGCGTTCATTAAATACGTTGCATTTTACCATTCAATTAATTTTCTTTTTCAGTTGTGTACAAAATATGATCTTATGACATTGGCCTTTTTAGAGTCTAAAAATGCCTCTTGGTTTAACTACAGGGAGAAAGAATTGATTTCTTATTCCGCCGTCAGCTAAGAACAGTTATGAAATAATGAGAAGAAGTTGGGAGTCTTTTTATCCCTACATGACATACTTAAAGTTAGTATGATTTTTTTCTTTTTTTTTAATTTCCTTTTTCCCAAGTGGAACATCTCTTATTGTGGTCAGTGACAATATCTTTTAGTGATAGTATGTTAATATCACTTTTATTTGCCCATTCACTGTAGGCATCGTGAATAAGAGTAAATACAAATTTTGCTGGTTTATTTGGTTGCCAACAGCTGAATATGTTTAATGGAAACAATGGTTCAAAAATTTTGCCCCAAAAGATGAACTGTAGGGTCAAAGTATACTTAGTAGTAATGTTAATACTCTAAGTTCTCTTTCTAACCAGTTCTCACATTTAGTGTATTTTTCAGTAATTACTGTTCGAAAACTTGGAATTTGAGCTACGATATATGGTTGTGTATTATAGATAAACCAAATTTTTTGCTTAAAAAAGTATCACTGATGGAAATCAGTGGAAATTTCGCTAAACAAAAGGAGAACTAGCAAAAATCTTCTATCCTTGGAAGTTACAGTATTCTTATAAAAATTTGGAACTTGAAAAGTCTTGGAGTCTTGTTTGCTAAGAAAGGTGATAAAAAACAGCAGAAAATTTGTCCTCAAACAAATACCTCTCTTGATTTTTCTGAGGTGAAGCTTCAAAAAAACCCCAAACAAACCAAAACCAAAAAAGACCCCATTTTTACAAGGAAGTTTTTCATTAAAAGTTTGGTAAATGGCTGAGCGGAACAGGAGATTGGCTATAGGCAAAAAAAAGGTCCCTCAGTGCTGTACAGCATTACTAGATGCTTGTGGTCTTACAGGATATCAAGGGAGTGGAGGAATAGAATGCTCAGAGTTTTATTAGTGTTTTCGTCTAGCCTTTTTGCAGTAGTCATTGCCCATTTTATCCAAGTGTGTCCCCTTAAGGTGAGAGGAAAAACAGCTGCTTGCAGCTAACTTTGTGAAATTTTATCTTATTTCCATTAATATGGAATCGAAAGTGATTTTTCTCTGGAGACTTGATCTCATATTACTTGAATTGGTAGAAATAGTTTCATTTGACTTGAATGAGAACCAGATAAAGTTGCAGTACTTCATATGAGGAAGTACTTCACAGGATTCTTGAAATACACCATGGTTATTTACAAATATTGGTCTTTATTCATTGGTATCATTTGCTTTTTGTTGTTGGATGGACACAAACTAGATATACAAGTATCTAGCTGATGAATCCAGCGTTAAGGTTTTACTTATTTAATGGTTGGTGATGGAGTGCTGCTTATACTGAAATGCTTTATTTTCAAGGGCTACGAATCTGTTCTGCACAGCGTACAAGATCTGGGTTGTTACTGGACTGGATTTCCAGTGCATTGCATTTACCGTTAAACGCCTTATACTACTACATTAAAGAGCTTAAAATAGCTCAGTGTGTTCGTCCTGATGGACCTGTGGTACTCTACCACTACTACACTTGTTAGGACTGACCTTGATTTTGAATCAGAAACTGTATTGTTTAAGCCAATTATAGTTAAGGTATATGAAAAAAAGTGACTTAGAAGTGAGTTCTATGTCTTCCATACATGTGTTTTGTTTGCAGATGAGAGGATTTTTTCTTTCTATTTGGCAGCATTGCAACTCATGTTAATAAGTGAAAAACAAAGCTATATTCAGTGTAAAGTTCCCTTCTCCCTGCTTCCCACCAGGAATCACTGTCAATAATAAAGCTTTTGAGGTAGTGCTTCAGATGAATCAGAAGGCAGAACATGCCATTTGCACTTCTGTTTATTTTGTTTCTAGGGAGATCCTTCTTTGCATGTAGAGATGGCTGTTGAGATGTAAGGATATATAGGCCGGAAAGAAAGCCTTGGTTAATAAGGTGAGACGTTTCTGAGTTACTTTCTTCTTGCCCATTAAAATAACAATTGGACTGCATTTTCTAGAAAGAAGGTGCAAGTTCCCCAAACAGATGTATATTGCTGTTGGCTGGATGTGTTAATAGGTTAGGTATTACATATATATGAGGTGTTAGGTCCTTAGCTACTTATTTGCATGTGCAACTATATAGATATATTGGTGCACTCCTGTCCATGCATATACGCTTATAGCTCTTCTTTTTTTTTCTGAATTTTTGGCTTTAAGAATTTACGTTAGCACTTAAATCTCCAGTTGTCACATCCGAATTTACAGTTTTCTCCTTCCTTCCATTAGCCTTGAAGCATTTAAAAAAAAAAAAAAAAAAAAAGTCTTATTCATGTAACAAATGTAGCCTGGATCTGGATCATATCTCATTTATCGTTGATGTCTATCAAAGTTGGCTTTTTCCTTTTTCCGCTTAAGTAAATCAAAATTTAGCAAGTTGGGTTTGCATGATCCTTTATTGTCCCACTGGTTTTCTTAACATCTTCCAAATACCTAGGCTTGTAACTTTATATTGTATCAAAGTTTCTAATGTACTTTTTCTGGAGCTCTGACGGGTTCTCATAAGAAAATGATGACAAGTGAATAACTTCTTATTTTATGGTAATATTTTAGATATTTACAGTTACTTAGAAGCTAATAAAAGAAGTTACTTTAGGATAAATTTTGTTCTCTTTAAGTCAATAATACTTTTAAAACTGCATTTTTCCCACATGTTGCTTGTTTTCATGAATTCTTGTTTGCCTATGGTATAGTACAAAAAAGAAAAGAGCACATCCTGTTCTTATGCAAACTTTTTTTTCCCTTTACGTACCATATTCTCACCAGAATAATTTATGCCATGATTTGCGTATTTTAACTCATCTACACATTCTTTTTAGCTGTCTAGCACTGCTTTGATTGTTGCTTTAACAGGTGAGCTAGTGAGCAGTGTTTTAATTACACATTTAAGGATTGAAATTGAAAGGCATTTTGTCTTTCAGTCTTCCGTCCACTGTTGCTTTCTGCGTGTCTTAGTTTCTGGAACAACCTGGGAGGATCTGCAAGTATATTTGAGGACAGAACTAGAATTCAGATATTTGAAAGGTTTACAAGAATCCTGAAGTGGAGAAATAATCTGAAAAAAATAAGATACAGTTGAGTAAGGCTGAGTACAAAATACACTGGATGTAAGTAAGTTTGCTGTAGAGACATTGATAAAATAGCTATTCTGAAGAAATTTCTGGGGTTTATAGTCAATCACAAGCTGAGCATAAGTTAAGTGTTACACTCTTATGAGAAATGACAAACAGCATGCAGGTATAGCATGCAGGTATATTGAAACAGGCTATCTGTATGAAATAGCTCTTCCACTCTGAATTGGTAAGGTATCACTTGCAGAATTTTGTCCAGTTCTGGGAAGCATTTAAATACAAACATGGCTCAAATGAGGAGAGTCCAGAGCACAGCTACAACAGCCATCAGAAGAAAGCCTGTAGATACAAGGGAGTTTGAGAACTGGAGTGGTTTAGATTAGAACAGATACAACTGAGGGGAGGAGTAAGTTTTCAAAGACCTAAACATCAACTGCAAAAAAAAGGAAGGAAAAGTAAGCTATGTGTTTATTTCTTGTCCTCTCTGCAGAAGATAATGTAAGCAGTGAACTGATTCCATTTGATGGTTATAGCATCTCCATTACAAGATGTTTTTAAAAACAGACTTGTAAATATCTGTCAGGAGTGATATTGATAACTTTTGCCCTTTATGGAAGTAGTCTAGATGATCTTTGGAAATTAATTCCAGTGTTGCTTTTCAATTGCTCAAATGTTAAACACCCTGCAAGTTAAATATTGATTCATTGCTTGTGGCAGATATTGCTTCACCAATTCCTTTCATAGATACTACTTTTTAGAACCCCAGGATTTGCTCACTGTCATCTTTACACTTGAATTCAATTTAAAAGATAGACTGCCTGTAGGTATAGGTGTAACATTGCTATCAGAAATCTATAATTTTTTTCTCCCAAATCAGAAAGGAGAAATATAGCTCAAAAGCTGGGGCTAAGAAGTACTGCTTGTGTATGAGAGAAAGGTCCCGAGGAGGCAAGAGATTGGCAGTATTCTCTTTTCCAGTTTTCTGTTGTTGCATAGAATGGCAGTACTGAAATATTGCAGTCAGATGATTTTATTTCAAGAAATTCATAGCTTTTGAAATTGAAGGGTAATTTTCTAAATTGCCAAGATAAAACTTAAAAAATAAACTCTGCTGCTAATGCGATTTGGAGGAGAGGGGAGTGCTTTTTGGACGTATATTTGTTTTAGTAGCATAGTGACTAAATTTTTGTAGACCTGCTTGCCAGCGTTTGGTTTCTTTCTCTTTGGCATGTATGTGGGGTTGTTTTGGTAAGAATTTTTGCTTTGGTTTCAGTGAGGCTATGTGTATCTTTGGTAATATTTTTACATGCAAGTCAAGCAAGTATGGCTCTACAAGTACTTGGTTGGTAGACTGTCAAGTAAAAAAAGCAAACATGCCACAGGAGATATGAGAGTGAGTCAAGTTTCATAGTGCTTTTTTTCTTGTGTGCTGTTGCTGACTCAGTATGTTATGGTAGTGTTTGGAGAAATTGTGTGAAGCTGGGGTTGTTTTTTTTTTTCTTTTTTGGCACGGTGTATACTGAAATTGTGATCACTGATACAGTAGATGCGCTTCTGTTTCTAAAATAAACAGTAAAACATATGAATAAGAGTTAGGATAGAATATACCTCTCTAAATCCTCAGTACTTCTGAAATTGCTAGGAAATCTGTTAGGGGAACACTTGGAAAAGCAGTCTTTTTATGTATGTATAGAACCTGGAATGGGTCTGCTTGCTGTATTTCTTTATTGCTCTTTCCCCACAAACCTTATTTACCTGTTTTGTTCTTCACAAATTAATTTACTTTAGCAGGAAGACTCCTGTAAGATTTAACAGAATCTGAGTCTGATGTGTTTTTCCTCATTTCTCCCCATGTCTTCCTTAAATCTTTAAGAAGTTGGCATGGCTAGCTAAATGCTGGAATGGTGGATGAATGCTCCTTAGGTTCAGAAAAAACAAGGGCCTCGCAGTAAGGGTAGCCTCTATTTGGTTTGAGTTTGATCAAGCTTGGTGCTCTCTGTGCCTTTTATGAAAAAAGGTTGCAGTCAAAAACATAGTACTGTTGGCATCGTTTCCGTATATATGAGGTGGCAGCAGTGATTAAACAAACATGACTTTAAAGCGTGGCTGAATTCTAAAAACTGACTTGTAAAATTAACACCTTCACTGACTGTCTGCTCCGTACGTGTATGAAGACATGAAGTATAATTGACTTAAGTGACAAAAAATATGATTATTCCTAGTCCTGTCAACAGCAGGGTAAGCTGGCTACTATTTCTCCTTAGGCATCGTCAGAATTGTTGCATGAGTTACAGGGCTAATCATTCTCACCCATGCTAACCCTCACAAGCTCATGTTGCAGAGGTCTTTGCCAGTGAAATGACTGATATGTTTTGACTTACACAAGCTTTATGGCAATAGCGTGCATGAAAATAAGAATGGTCTTGTTTGGTGTTGTGGGCTTTCTTTTTAAATAGGTTATAGACTGATTTTTTTTGTTCTTTTGTTTTTCTTTCTTAAGAACATTTGTGCATTTACTGCTATATCTTTTGGCCAGTAGCAGATCTGCAGAAAAACATAGACTGGATACAAATATATCTATGTGTAAATCAGAAACATAAAACCGAAAATGTCACTGTCAGCTGTGAACACACAGTAATTTTTCACCAAAACACACTTGCAACCTCCAGTAATTTGCTTCTTGGAGTGGTGTTCAGGTAGAGATGGTGTCTTTTGTGGTGGGCACTTACAGCTTACCTTCTAAACTGGTATCCAAAATTATACTTTAAAATTACTTTCATCTGAAATAAGCTGTTCAGAGGCAGTTGCTGACTGCTAAAGCTTGCTGTTTGTCAATCAGCCAGCACATGGGATAATATTTTTGAGAAATTGTACTTACATTGCTGCTGCAAACTCTAGGGATCAGGATATCCCTATAAACCAAATAACCACCGTTATGTGCACATATAAAATGAAGCATTAAGACCAGTGTCTTAACTACAGTAATGTTTCAGACCTGGGAAATATATTTAGGGATTTCATTGACAATCTGCATTTTGAAACCTAGACGCTAATTTGTAGATTAGCCTTTCTATTTTGAGAATTGTTATCAGAATGACAGCAAGTTCTTGATGAAGTTTGAGCTTTGTTGCTGCTAATGATTATGCTATTGTTATTTATGCCTGTAAATGAAGGTTTTAAACATGAAAAGAAATGAAGCTTCACAGGCAGCTTCTGGGACTCCATCCTCAGAGAATAAATCCAAGATGGTGGGCGGGTCCTTGCAGGACCCTGCTGTTCCTCTCATGAGTTTGGTTTGCTTTTCAAAGGAGACAACTGTATATATTACACTAATTAATGTATTTTAATAAGAGGAACTATATTCCCATTAGTTCCTCTGAATTAAAGCCCTTCATGACAACCTTGGACAAAAGAAATGCTGTAAATGTTTTTATTAAAAGTGATTTTGTACACACAGATTTTATGGGGTTCCCTTTACCTCTCTGTTTCTCTTAAGAGTAAGATTAACATTTCTGCAAGAGAAGGCCTCCATTTGGCCTCATTAAGTTTGCTTTTTGGCCTTTGCACCCCTGTGGTGATGGGAAACTTGTCTGTAGTCTTTGGGGATTTGTTAGTGTGAAGGGGGAAAAGAGGAAATGTCTTTGTGATCTAGATTCATTCAAATGGGGGGATGGCTATTTCTCTTTTATGAAAGTGCAAAGGTGCATAAAAATTGTGTGAATATGTCAGTTAGGGGGCTGTTTCTTGTAACCACTGGATTATAGTCTATCCTTAAGATTTAAGCAATTTAACTTTTAAAATGAGTGATATAAAGGCATATCTTAGAACAGCACTTGTTATTTTGTATGATTTTAGAAATGTGAATCTAAAATAGCAAATGTCTTACCTTTTCAATACTGTTACAATATAATTAATGATTTTCATTAAATTAGTTTAAGAGGGTTTTGTAACTGTCAGCAGCTTTGGTGTGTTTTGGGGGTTCGTTCTTTTGATTTTTTTATTTTTTATTTTTTTAATTTTTATACAGAGCAGAATATTGATGATATTTAGTGAATTTTAAAGAGTGCAGCAGCTACTCGGTCACTTAAAAGTGAAGCAGTTTCCTACATCGTACCTGTGCACTGCCAAGGAAACTTTCACATGTCATCAGTAACTTTTTGGGTTAGGAAATCTTGGTTACTTTAAATAACATCTTTGCCATTTCCCAAGACCTGGACAATTCTGCATAGTTAAAAGAACCCTAAAAATGTTATAGTAATATCGTGTAGCAATTGGCAGCTGTTGACTGGAAAGTTTGCTCATTTCAGTGTATATTCTGTCCAAAAAAAAAAAAACCAAACTCAAAACCCACACCAAAAAACCTACCCTGTGCAAAAGCACCATTACAAAACTTAAGACTTGCTTCTTTTGTGAGTATATCATTATGACCCTAAATAATATTCTAATCCTGGTAAGTATAGTTGGCAATAAACTGCTAAGAAGAGGAGTTTTGGAAGAACAGTCCTAACTGCTTGCAAAGGTAGGAATGTGGTCTTAGTAGAGAGATGGTGTATTTCCACATACAGTACTGAATTGTGTTACCATTTCAAATTCAGTTTACTTTACTAGGAAGTTCTTAAGGTGATATTTCCTGTATAGAACATACTACAATAGCAATCAACAAGTGATATATAGGTATAGTCTTATGTATAATGTGTTTATTCCTTTTAGTATTACCATAGTGCTTAGGAACTCTGCTGGGACCAAGATTTTGTTGCCCCAAGTATTGTATAAACAAAATGGGGAGGTGGGGGAAGGGAGAGACAGTCTCTACTGACAATTTACAATTTAAGTGTGAGGTAACAGGAAAAGGTAAATTCAATACAGGCTTGTGGGGAGAATATGTAAACAGTGTGGCAATATTGGTTAGTATAGTAGGCAATCATTTGATCAAATTAGCCCCATAAGTGCTATGAAGTTGTTTTATTTGATTACCTTGTCTTGTAGCAGGAAAGTAGAGGGTTTGTCTTTTTAAGTGGGACTTTAAGAAAGATAATAAAGAAGCTTTGCAGATCTTTGAAAATGTCCTACAAAATGGGAAGGGCAGGATGGGGAAGGCTAATTTGAAAGGTACTGCTTTGAAAACTAGAAAAAACAAAAATGGACAGACGCTGCTATTTGCTGTTTAGGCATTGAGACTGATGTTTTGGGGATGAGATTATTGGGAATGTGGAAGAACTTGAAGATAAGCATTGATCCATTAGAGAAAGCAGTGTCAACAGAGAGAGAAGAGATTTAGGCATAGAATTCCATACAGGTCCTCACATCTGGCTTGAATCCAAGATGATGTGCAAACTATGTTCCTGAATGACCAGGAATTTATTTACTGTTCTTGAGTTGGGAGACATGGAGAGAAGTCTTGTGATGGAGAGATCAGGATGTCTGTTTTTACGTTGAACATAACACTGAGTTATTAGAGTAATTCAGTGTTGAGTTGAGAAATAAGAGATAGCTAGGCAGATGCTAGATGTTATCACTGGGCTCTGAAACAACTTCAGTATGGACTTCTCCATCTTGGTCATACTATTGAACTGGAAAAGTTGGAGACTACCTGGAGGAAATGCATGGCGGTAGAAATAGTAAGGACCAAAGAAAGAAAACAGAGGCTCCCTCAGCCAGCCTGGCTTAAGGAGATACAAATATTTCAGCATCCTTTGAATTGAACCTTGCTCTTTAGCGTTGTCTGCCCCTAACAGATGAGTGCTTTACTTTATCCAATTCCATGGCTTTGGTTTGTAAAAGTTTTATGTTTTCATAATACTCATGTATTTTAACTGGATACAATAAAGTTACTACTTTCTGTATAGTTCCTAATTCTTCTGAAGTGCTATATGGCCAATAATTTTAATGCAAGTAGGAGACTTAGAATTTTAAATAGTAAGAGAGGGTTGGATTTCTGAAGCCGTTCTGGAACCTGCTTCTCACTGACTTAATTGAAAAAGGCACTAGGTGCTGAAATCAATCTAAGTGCAAGTCCTTACTATGATGAAGTGTGTCGTACATCTTGCCTTACGAACACATACAAACACACACACTTAAATGATTTGTTAAACTAGGGCCAAGACGTAAAAGAGTAAGAGCCAAGTATTTATTTTTTCATTAAATATATGAAGAATACATTCACAGTTGCCCTCAGCAGTCTCATGCGCAATTGAAAATTGCTATTCCATTGGCAAAGATACTGTGCCTGTAGTGCAGCCCAGTTGTACCAGACTTAATGATAGAAGCATCAAGCCAAAAACATTTAGTCTAGACTCTGAGCACTTTGGACTCTTTCACTTCTGAAATATTAGAGTTGGTCAATGGTCTGTGAAGGCAAACAAAAAATAGCTGCACAGATAGAGCATGGTTAGGCCTTAAAAATTCTGGTTATTTAAAGTAGGTACTGGCATGTAAGAAAGCTCTGCTGAAATGAGTAAATCTCAGACCTCTCCATCTTAGTGACATTGCTCAAATTGAAAACGTCAGAAATGTCACCATCTGAGCATGATGCATGAACACAAAACTTTAATTATATTTCTTAAAAATGATTTTAGAAATGATCAGATTTGCTTGGAATTATGATGAACTCCTATTGCTGTTCAAGACCGTAATGAATCATCAGTTTGTTTGCTGAATATTCACACATCCTTCATGCAACACAGACAACATGATTTGCCCTGAAACAATAAAAGACATTTATTATTTGAAGATAGAGTGCACTTCAGAGGCTGAAACATGGTGATGCATAGGCACATGACTTCAAACTAGTATTTCAAGGCCTGATTCAGAAGAGCAGTTGCAGAAGAAGAAAGATTTGGGTTTGAGTGGTGGTTTGTTGGGGTTTTTTTTGGGGGGGGGGTTGGTGCAAGTATGGCTGAGCTTTGCAGTGGAACTGCAGTATGCTTACTCATTAAACTTGGGCTGTAGAGTTCTTAGAGTGGGTGGAATAAGAGGATTTGAGAAAACTATAAAGAGTTATCCACCCCCTGCAGACCTCGGATCCTGCATTTATTGCAAGCAGTATTAAAAGCCTCTGAAAAGCCATTTTTGTAGGAAGATGAAGTTGCTATAAGACCTTTTGTGAAGATGCATGTCAGCATGATGGTTTTTTCCTGGCTAGGAAACAGTCTGACAGTTTAAACTCCCCAATCTCAATCTAAATCTGAGTTTAACAAACCTTCTTTGATGAAGAATGTGATTTGATTTCTAAGTGGAGTTTTATGAGAATCTGAGCAAATGTATATTTTCAGCACAATGTGGTAGTTGCAGCAGAGATTTGTTTGTTTGTTTGTTTAAGCTGAAATTTGAATCCAAACTCTAGGATTGAACCCTGACAAATTAACTCACCCCAATCTGAAACAAATTGGCACAATTTTAAGAAACAGACATGATTATAAAAAAAAAAACAACCAAACAAACCAAAACCAACACAGAATTTCTAGGAAGTGCTACTAGCATTTCATTACACCTAAAGTGTGTGATAGCTTCTGATATTACTTTGGGAGAATTCTTCTGAAGTTGCTTTACAAGAGTATTTCCATCTGCCTACGCAAAATGTCTCTAAGAGTTATTTTCATCCTATGAGATGAGAAGTTGATGTTAGCAGTAGGGATAGTAGGAGAGACTATTGTGAGAACAGTCTAAGAAATGAAGGGAAGCTAAAGGGGAAAGATTGTGACAAAGAGTTCTTGTCTTGTGATCTGTGAATGTTCAACTTCATTCTGCTTCTTAGTGAAAGGCACTTAAAATCAATCACGATAGTAATAAAGTTTAAGATGCTCTTTGTTCTGAATTTTTACTTTTTTCCCTAGGTGTAATGGCAATTTCTAGGGTCATCCCAGATTTCTCATACCTCTTGAAATGTCAGCATAATCAGGTGTGTTTGAGTGTGTTCGTCCACAACTTGTGGGTTTGCTTTAAAGCAACATAATGTATTGCAGGAAAGCTGTTTGCCTTTTTATTTCACTCTCAAGAAACTGATGAAAGGTACTGTAAAAGTACCTGACTGCAAACAAATAAAACCTCCCTCAGCTAATATAGCTATCGTAAAACAGAAGGATGCACTTGGAGTAGTGCCGCAGTGAACCAGATATGTTCTGTGTAGGACTATTTCATTGATCCCAGTTCTGGAACCATATAAACTTTTTCAAAAGTAGGATGTGTTAAAGATAAGTCCTCGTGTTTGTTTATTTGTCTGTTATGGTTGCTAAATTTGAGATTGTTTATAGATAAAAGTGCTACTTGTGAAGATAAAAAGGAAAACTTGTATTACTGGCTGCAATTCCGCATAAATCTCATGGGTTGTAAAACATATCAACAAGCAGGTGCTCTGCACACTTAATCTGGTGTCAGCACTACCTGATGCACTAGTTTGTACCTCTTTCTTAGAATATTAATTACAATAACTACTCAGGTGCATGGAATTTACAGGCATATATTGCTTTTTCAAGTCTCAGGGTTGTTTTTCTGAGAGATGATAAAAAACAGGTGAGCATGCCTCTGCTCAGCAAAGTTCATTCATAGTAGTCTTTTGGCTGGAAAGGAAAAAATGTTAAAATTGAACCTTGTATATAACTGGGTATGATTGGGTGTAAAATGGGGACACTCAAAGTTAAGAGGGAGGGATACAATCACAGTACCTGCTCAGAAGTAAAAAGAAAATAAAAAGCCAAACTAAATAAAAGTTTTTTTTCCCCTTCTGCATAACTGCTCCTGAGCATTGGCCATAGTACTGCTACTGACTGATGTGATTGCAGAAGGTCACTAAGTGATCTGATTTTCCAGAAATGCCCAATAATCAAGAAGTGTTGTACCTTTCTGTCTGTGTATGTATGTTTCTGTATTGCGTGTTAGCGAAGAATAGTTCTGTTGTTCCTCAGAAGTTATGTGAACTGTGGAGGGGGAAAAAAAGGTCCATTACTGGCAGTATTTTTTTGGAACAGCATGTCTGTACTGTAAGTGGATTTGCTGTGATTCTTATTGCCCATACTAATACTATAGCTTTTCTACTGGTTCCAGATGTGTAAAATACAATATGAGGTGGGAGGAGGGAAAAGTATAATGAAAAACTTCTGGATTTCCATATCATAGACAATTGCTGTAATTTTGCAAAGAAAGTTTACAGAAGTGCATATGCTATTTAATGGAAATGCAGTTATTTGATTAGATCCCTTCAAGGAATATAGAGTAAAAAAAGCTAATTCTGGACCCTCCATATGGACCATATGAGTACTACTAGACAGTTTGCCCATAAAAGCAACTTGCTTCATATATAGAAAGGAAAAGATGGACTGTAGGTCAGAAATTGTTGTATTGTAGCTGGAAACGCACCTGAAAGGATTCCTGAACTATGAAACCATAGAGAAAGCTGATGACAGTTATTCTCCTTCCCTTCACCCCCAGTTCTCTTTGTGAAACTGGAGTTCTCCGGATGTGCTATCTGTTTGTATCCAAAGGCTTTGATCTTGGATATTTGCTGGATATGTCTTTAAGTTCAGTAGAGGGTGGTAGAATCAGCTGAATCTTTTGACCTGTCACTAATGAATTTAAACTTCCAAGCAATTTGAAAGATGCCTTAATGTCCTCGTATCAGATGCTGAATGCATCCACCTAACCTGTTTAAATGTGTGTGTTCTTCTTTGAGAACATGATGTTTCAAGCTTATTGCATTGTATTCAGAGACAGTGAAAGCTAGGTCCTCAAGCTGAAAACAAAGCAACTCTCCCACCTCCCCCCAAATAAAAGCACCCTACAACACCCAACAATCAATCACCACCAAGAAAACCAAAGAGCCCTCATATGTGAGCAGCCTCAAAATCGGAGGGGTCCTTACTGAATGGAGGTTATCTTCAGAGCAGCAGACTCAAAGCATAACATGTTGGTCACACTGGCAGAGCCAACTGCTCAGGCTGTTGTACTGAGGGCATGTTTGGTACATAGCACTCAGTTTATTTTCTTGCTTTTATACTTATTTTTGAAGGACAGATATTGTTCCTTTATACTAAAGTAAATTGAGAATAACCCCCTGAAGTCAGAGTTCTATCTGCTCTAATACAGAGGTGATTAGCTTAATTCTTATCTGATTGCAGGTAACTGCTGATTGTCCCTGATGCACAGAAAGCTGCAACCATTTCTGCTGTCATTTCTACATCTGTAATTTTGGAATATTGCCATGTGTGTCGACAGCATTAGTCTGTTAATTTACCAGAGACTAGAATTGAGCCAAATATACACACTTCAGGAACACTGCTGATCAGTAGTTTAAATATTTAGATTAACCTGGGCCAGCTTGTAAAACAGGACAAACCCATCAGTTTCCACACCAGGCAGGCTCAGCATTAAGCAAATTCAAATGTACATTTCACTAAAGAAAAGCTAAACTGAATTGTAGAAGCAGCTCTAGCATCCCATGAAACATGTGGAGAGCTGTGAAAAAACAGCTTTTTAAATCTTATGATCCCTGAGAACTATGGAATTTCTTCCATAGTCTTTGAAGATAGATCTACTTAGGTTTTAGGTTAAGTTTTAATAATAGATGTAGATACACGAAGTATCTTGTATGAACTCCTCAGCTTGTTTATTAATGATGTAAAACCATAATTGTATAATCGAGTTAGCCACTGCATATGTGTGTTATATCGTGGATTAACATTTCATGTTATTAATTAGGGGAGGGGGAGAAAGTGTCTTTTTGTTTTGTGTAACTGCAGTGTGTGTTAATAGCTTTAAATGCTAAAATAGAACTTGAAAAAGTTCTTAATGGTCAGCTGATTTACTTTTTTCAGACAGAGGGCAAAAGTTTGTCTTTGAATTCAACTGTAAGACAGCTTTCAAGTTAAGTTTTAAAAGAAAAGAAGGGGGTCACTTTTGAAATGACAGACTATAGGGCTATGTCTATCATTATTTAGGCAAATGAGGCTGGCGTAGGTTACACAACTCTTTATATTGGATTTAAAGGGGATAGTGCAAAAAAAACCCAAGTAATGCTATGAAAAGAATTATAGTAAAGGGTATAAAACTGCAGAAGTTGCTTGCTTAGAAAATGATTTGCCTGTAAATGGGATGCTTTTTTCTTGAAATATCTGTGTCCTGAGACGTTTCAATGATCAAACAGACTTTCAAAATACTTTATCCTAGCAAATGAAGGAGCTAGATATAGGGTGCCTTTCAGATCAGTTTGGGTGAGATGTTTCCTACCTTTACTTTGACAAAAAAAGGGGCCTGTAGGATGTAATGCTTTCATCACTTCGAACACAGATTATAGTTATAAACTTCTTAGGTGGTCTGTGTGCTCTTAAAACTGAGTCTTCGGAAATAATACATAGTTTTAATACTTTTTAATGATGTAGCATACAGTAAAATATCCATAGTTTGTCTTCATTAACATTCTGTGTGTTAAGCATGAATTTCACTGTATTGACTAACGTGACTCCAGGGAATTTCCTTTATTCTTGTTGATTTTACACTTCAAAAGTGATTGGAGTCCCAAAAGTATTTCAGAAAGCAAATTGATTGTCGGCATTCTCCCTGGAGAGGAGAAATGGAGCTCCTTGTTGTAAGAGGTGGTGAGGGGGTGCAGAGGATAGGGGAGACAAAAATAAAAAACAAAAAAACCCTCTTAATATCATGGGTTGGACATTATCTTTGAAAGCTTTGGGTATTGCCGAGCAGTCACTTCAGTACATTTTTGGTGATGACATGCATTATAATGTATTTTGAGATGTATGAATTTTCCCTCTGAAAGTCTGTACAAAAATATCTGCTGTCTGAGTAGAGGGCACATGAAATGCGGTGCTTGTGATTCAGGAGGAGGCTTTGGCTAACACTCATCTTTGCAAAGGAGCCAGCGGAGTAGGTAGGACCTTCATTCTGCTGCCGTGGTACTAAACTGACAGTGATGAATTATTGTTCTGGTGTTTGCCCCAAGTGGGAGGCAGAGTAACTGTTTATCAAGCTGCAAGCAGTTTGTGACCTACCAAAGGCCAGTGGGAATGCTCTTATGAAACCACTAGGGTTCTGTTGTGTAAGGTTTTGTAGGAAGTAGCTTTAGGGATGTGGTTAAAGGATATTGAGTTATGTTGGTATGGTCAGGTCCTTCACGGTGACTTTGAACATGTAAAGTTTCAGCCCTGATAATGAAAAGAATAGCCACCTACAAAAAGGACACCTAATAAAATAATTAACAAACGTGCTTAGTTTTTAACATTTTAAGTCCGCTTTCTTAACTCTCTTGTTTTCTTTCTACATGCTTTGTGGGAGTTTGGAAAGAAGGGTTACTTCTGTAGCTTGTTGCATAACCTTTCCATGAAAAAGAATTTTCCCAGCAAATTCCTTGCCCTTAGAGAGAAAAACAGAGGCTTCTACTCTTGAAAGGAAATGGGCAGTCTGAACCATGAAGGAATGAAAGTGTTCAAGTCATCAAAGGGTGCTTAAAGACAGTCTCTAAATCACCAGCAAAACAAAGTCATTCTTTGGATCTTGGGGGTTGTGGGAGCCTGAATTTCAGGTGCCACTGTTCAGGGTCTCAAATGGGAAAGTTGTCTGCTTTTGAGAAAGGAGAAAAAAAAAAAAAAATTAAAGTTTATGCTGTAGTTAGGCATCAAGAATTGCACTGAATTCCTTTACTAAAAGATCATGATGTTGTTTCCATGAAAAATCAGTGGCTAATATATAGGTTGTGTCTATTTGGTGATTGCAGAAGCTCAAATATCATCTATATTTTATTATGAATAAATGCATTTGCATCAGTTAAAAGTGCAGTGATCAGAGAAATCTAGACACCACTAAATCATATTTATTCTGACCGGTTAAGAGCACTGAAATGTACTTTTTTTCATGGGAAGGAGGATTGAGGAGAAAATAATTAAGCAGGACGTTCATTCTCCAGGCTATCATCTGATAAATAATGCTAAATTATCAGGCATGTTAATATTTGAGGTCAAGTCTCCACTTTCAATAAGTATAAGCATCCAAAAACTCCATAAGTTTTTGGTAGAGTAGATGAGGAGAAACTGTTCATCTTGGTTGTTTACTTGGAAATTTTTAGTGGGGGTAATTGCTTACCAGAATATCAGAAAAAGCTTGAATACTGATTTAAGAAAAGACGGTCTGAAAACTAAGTCATGTTTCCCATGCAAATGCATGTGGGGAGGCAGTTTGTTGCTGAGCACTTTGAGAACATTGTGGGGATGAAGACACTGAAGAAGTCCCAGGGTATTGAGTATGTTTGCAAGTTGTATGTGTGTTTATTTCCATGCTCCAAAAGTGCCATAAATTTACTGTATGCTTAGTGTGGTTGTGTGTAGTCTTTTTCTGACTTCCGTAGCAGGAAGGAATTTGAGATTTTTCTTAACTATACATGTATGTGTTCTCATAGCAGTCTCTCTCCTTGCTTTCCCTTCCCTTCAACTTTTTCCCTTTCAACTTTTGCCTTCTAATCTTCTGCTTGCACACCCATTTTTATGTAATAGAGTTGTAGAAACAATTGCTACAGAGGCATATTACTTCATGTACTTTTTTTAGTGATGTTAAAATAAAATACTGATAAAGCAGAGTTCAGTTTCTGACTGGCTGATGGACCTTCCTTTTTTGGCTAAGGTAGAATTACACAGCAGGGAAACCAGTTAGGAGAAGAAAGTTTAGGTGAGAGAGTTACAACACATACAAATTTGTGTGTAAACATGGTATTTTCCATTCAAGTCCTTTTTGATGGGGTTTTTTTCTGTTCTTTCCAAGGATCCAGGCAAACAAGCTGTTTTATGGTTGGTATTTAGGATAGTTTATTAAACCAGTCAAGCTGGTTCCTTTTGGTACACATATCCAGACATCTGCCTTGTCTCCCCTGAGAGTGTATTATGGAAAACATTTTCAAAAGGAAGCTGGATCCTTGTTCCTCCTGAAGCCACTTAATAGTCTTCCTGGCAATGATGAGCAAACCTCTGGCCATCTTCGGCAAATATGTGAGGATTTCGCTGGGGATGTATGCAAAGCTGCACTTCATGTTGGTGTCTGTCACCTTAATGTTAGTTGGAGCAATCTGTGTGTACAGGCCTTGGGGAAACCTCCATTGTCAGCTTCAGGATTTGTGATAATGCATTGCAAATCATTCAAAAACGTCAGTCAGGTCCTCGATCACATTGTATTAGATGTTGTGTAAACCCGAAAGAAGACATAGTCCTTTTTCTAAAAAACTATGTTCCAAGTAAAGGGTGTAAACAGAAAATGGGATGGGAAACAGGACCATTGAAACATGTAAAAGACGAGTGATCCTTGGGGGGCATCATGTTGCCTTCTTCTCATATAAAAATACCTCGTATAAAAAGGTATGAAGGGAAGGTTGCTGGGAACTGAGCAAATGCAGTAAGAGACACTGATAGACACTTGGGAATGCAAAAATGGAGGAAGTCTAGAAGTAGAAATGTGGGAAGAAGAAGGCAGGAGAGTGGCAAAGGGGGTGACAATTAGAAGAGACTGGCTGAGGAGGAGGAAAGATAAAAAACAGCAGAGAAGGGGAAAAAAGATTAATATACAATAAAGCCATATGTTAATGGTAGTTTTACACACAATTTTCAATATGTAATCCTTGATTGTGAGAAGACATTGGGAACAGCTTGTGGTCACTCATTTTGACAAATCAGGCACCTTACTGAGATACTGAAATGAGGATGTGCACCATTGGTTAAACTACATTGGATTAAATTAACCCATGTTTACAGTTTTATTGCTGAAACAGTACACAGCTCAGGGAATTTACTCTTCTGAAACATACTTTTGTTTGATGTGATTCTTTCAAAGAGCAATGCTGACCTGGAGGTTGAGGTATGGCTGAACTGTTAGTGCTAGTCAATTTAACTTGAAAACTAAGATTTTTATTTCATGAAGTTTAAAATGAAAGCAGGGGCAATATATGTTCATTGCCAAGGATTTAGAATTAATTCTGCAAGGAGGAAAAAACAGTTTCTTGGAGAAAATTCTCCATTCAAGAGAATATCTAGAATCATAGAATAGTTCGGGTTGGAAGGGACCTTTAAAGGTCATCTAGTCCAACCCCCCTGCAATGAGCAGGGACATCTTCAACTAGATCAGATTGCTCAGAGCCCTGTCCAACCTGACCTTGAATGTTTCCAGGGATGGGGCATCTACAACCTCTCTGGGCAACCTGTCCCAGTGTTTCACCACCCTCATTGTAAAAAATTTCTTCCTTATGTCTAGTCTGAATCTACCCTTTTTCAGTTTAAAACCATTACCCCTTGTCCTATCGCAACAGGCCCTACTGAAAAGTCTGTCCCCATCTTTCTTGTAAGCCCCCTTTAAGTACTGAAAGGCTGCAATAAGGTCTCCCCAGAGCCTTCTCTTCTCCAGGCTGAACCACCCCAACTCTCTCAGCCTGTCTTCACAGGAGAGGTGCTCCATCCCTCTGATCACTTCTGTGGCCCTCCTCTGGACCTGCTCCAACAGGTCCATGCCTTTCCTGTGCTGAGGACTCCAGAGCTGGATGCAGGACTCCAGGTGGGGTCTCACCAGAGCAGAGTAGAGGGGGACAGTCACCTATATTGAGCTTTTCCAAACTTTCTGGTATGGTAAACAACCAATTTCTCCTTACTGTATGATATACTTTGTGTATGTTTACATAGCATGTTAATAACGTTGTTCTGGTGGTGTTCTAGGTAAGTACGTATATTTTGGTGTAAGGGGGAAATATCATACATGGCATAAATGAAATCCCATGGGACTGGATGATATTCCATTTCTAATTCATGCATAACCTTATAAAACATTTCCTGTTGTTTTCAGTTTTCGTCATAAGCTATTAATAAATCTGTGCCTGTGTTTGTGCAAAACTAAAGCACTACCTGTTGTAAAAACCTAGCTAGAAATGAAGCTGAAAATCTGCATTCAGTCCTAGAGGGGTTATTGGTTGATTATACTTTGAGTTACTGAGCTGTACACATGGCACTTGTCTTTGGCTGTTTGTTTACAGGAAAAGTAGACTGATGGGATACATGAGAAGTGTGTTCCAAAGATGTATGGTATCCCACGTAGGTGCTTTGGATCTGTGACGTCACTTTTACAAAATGTGATGTGCTTGAGAGAAAAAGCAAGTCTGTTAGTAATACTCCAGACAGAAAGTTTGTTGTCTATATGTGTTAATCTCTATTTGCAGAGCTGAAACAGCTTGAAGGAGGGGGATGCAAGAATGGAAAGGAATAAATACTTCTTTACGTGATGACACATATTTTATGTGAAACTTCCTATTTAGTTTTTGGGGGTTAAGGTAGTATGAAGCACAGTACAATTGTTACAGTAAAGAAGACTTACAAGCACAACAGGAACTTAAGCACATAAATTAAAGATATTGATGTACCTGTCTGGGGATGAGATCTGGGTTATTGGGGTTTCACTAACACTACTTCAAGAACAGTTTCAAAATGTCTCCTGTGCTGTAAATTAGAAACTACTCTATTTTAATTAAGACCATCTGGGAGCTCAAAGGGGACTGAAGGTTGGGGAAAACGCCAAGGTGCAAGCAGCATTTGTAGCTGCTTGTTTTCAAGGAAAGAACCTTTCTCTACAAAGCAGCATGCTGAATAGAATGAAAACATTAAATGTTATTTTGCAGTCACTATTTTTTTACGTTGTATAGTATTAGGAAAAGATGAATAGGCAATTTGACTTGACTTTATTTGGGAATGTGCTGGTTTTGGCTGGGATAGAGTTAATGTGTATATGTGCATATTCCCTTTCGATGGTGAGTAACTGAAATTTAGATTTCATCCTAAGAAGTACTAAATAGAGTGTACAGGACAGTGCAAAAGGCTGTAGGTATTTTCAACACCTGCACTTCAAAAAGTGTAAGATTACAAAATGAAGTTGGTTCATTTTTGTGTGTTTCAAGATGGCAAGGTAAAAGTGATGCTTCATTTGACATGAAATGGTTTGTCTGACTAGAGACAGAATACTTCATTTTGGACACTCTGTGTCCAAGTGAATAAAAACGGAGATTTAAACTGCTGAGAAGGTGTCTCTCTTCATCTGATAGCTTGAGCTTTGTAACTCGGATGATAACTGCCCTGGATGTGCTAGGTGGAGCCCAGATTTCCCATGTATCCACAGTGCTCCGACTGAGCTATTGGGTAAAGAGGGAAGAATTCCAGCCTCTGAGGGAGGTTTTATGACACTAGCTCTTAGTTTGTTTTTCCCCAGATGAAATTAGTCAGTGAATTTGACCTGGATTCATTAATCCTTTCAAGTTGGCTGAAACCACATGTTTACTGAAGAAAACCCTGCCCACTTGAGCCAAATGCCCTTCTCTTGGTTGCAAACGGAGAAAGAGAATCGCTCTATGAAATTGTCACAGCTTCATAAGATCAGGTCCAGCACTACTGCCATCCTGTTAGGAGGGGGATGTGAATTGAACAGCCTCTTATCTAAATTTCTCACAAATTCTCTAGAGGAGCACATAGTGTATCTAATGCTGAAAGCACTGTACTGTTGAGAGCTAATTTTCTTTATTTAGGTTCAGTGGTTTGCTTATCCTGCTACAGCTGGTAGCTTCACACAGAAACCTGAGCCTTGATAAGTAGAACAGGAAGTACTTTAAATCCTGTGGATATGAAGGATGACAGTGTTGCTCTGTTTCAGGTTAGTTTAGTAATGGAGAATTTATTTTGTTTTTAAAGTAAATACTAATAACACACTGAGTTTGCAATTGTATTCCATAGGGTTGTGTCTGTGTGTGCATGTGCACATATATGTGACTTAAAGATTATTCCCCTTTTTTACAGATTGTATGCTAGGATCAAATTCTCAGCTAAGAGGAATTGAGATACATCCAACTTTAATGGTGCTATACTGATTTAAATCAGCTGAACTTTTGCCTCTTAAATCGCTGGCTATTTAGCTCATGTTCCCCTAATATGTAGTCTAAACTTATCTTTTGATTAATGCTGCCACAAAATTTGCAGGTGCACCTGGGTGTTTGCATGTGTCAGTTTGATGGGTATGTACAAGGTTACAAGAACTGATGTGCAGATGTATGGTTTTTATGAATGCATACAGCATGTAGGTGCATGCCCCTGGAGCCATATAGAAAATATGAGTCTTTCTGTGATAGGAAAAGAAAAAAAAGAAAGGTAGAGGCTGACCTCCTCATTACGTCACGTAACCAGACACATTCATGATGTAATGCCCTGTTCCTTCTAGCACTGTGAAGATCATACATATTTCTGTTCTTCTGCCTTCATCTGAAATTAATTTATGGACTTTCAAAGCCTTTTATATGTAGTCTAGTGCATATTTTCCTCTGCTAGATCAATGAGAATCCAAGCTAACTCCACAGTTGTGGCACAACTAGGAGCAGGGGATGAATCTTAATGAACTGTTTTTCTTTGGAACTGCAGTATACCATCACCTCCCCTAAGAATGTACAGATGTTACAATTTTTGAGAGAATCCTAGAGGAAGGGAAAGGTGGAGCACCAGAAAAATCCCATAACTGTCATGAGACAGAAGACAGAATTCCCACTGCCTTTCAGTAGGAGCAGAATAGCTTTGCTCTTGTGGCAGCGCCTGGCTGTATTTCTAGGTGGAAAATTCTGTACTGTTTACGCCTTGTCACAGAGCACTTCTGCCACTAGTGGTGTATGCAAGTTCCATTACAACAGTAAGGATGTAGATAAACTTTTCACTTTGAGTACCTAACATGAGGCACGCCACTCTGTATTTGGACACTTACGTAAGCAGTTGATTTCAAAGTGTTCTTATTGACTTCAAAGGGAAAATGTATCTTTTGATGTATGCTTAGATGCCTAACATTTGGCATCCAAAGTTTTTAAAGAACTACACTGTCATTGACATCTATAGCATATATGTTTATATATGTAGGAACAAAGGTCCTACCTTCCAGAACCTGCCTAAACAGATGCAAGACACAAGTCAGAGTAGTTGAGTGTGGAAAGATAAAGCTCCAGATTCTTTTACCAGCAGTGTAATCTTTTATAGGGACATGAGTTTTTCAGAAAGTTCTTTTTCAGGGGAGGAGTCAAAAAAGAAGGCATGCATTCTTGATGTTGAAAGCCTGCTTGTGCTTTTTATGTTGACCTTTTTCAGGAGCAGTCTATCCATACATAAAGGAATGCAATGCTGACAAGTTTAATAAAGTTTGTCTGAAGTGCTCTAAAAGTGGTGATTGGGGGAAAAAAAATTAAGATACAGGAACTACTTTTTCCTCACAAACAATTTAGCAAATCTTTCTCATGTTTTGTTTTCTGTCTGCCACTGGATGTAGCTCAAGGTGATCTTTTTTCCCCCCTCCCTTTATTTTATTTCATTTGACTGTGTAACACTCGTGCAATAAATTCTGTTGCAGTGAATTCCATTTGACCCAGCTCTGCAAATGCTTGTATGATGCATGCTCCGGAAGGCAGCCTGATTAAATTTAATAAATCAGTTCCTCTGCTGTAGCTCAGGTATACAGAAACTGAGACATGTATGGAGAATGATGGCTGAAAGGCCTTTTGTTTTGCAGTCCTATTTGATATGGCAGTACAATGTTACTGCAGCTTTTCTCATCTGTTATACTGAATGTATTTTTATCTGATATGTCTTATCTGGGCAGAAAACTGAATTGCCATTGAATGGAAAATGTAAATATTTAAGAAAAAAGTGCAATTGTAGCATAGAGTCTACCACAAAATGCATGTTCCATAAAACTTAGATGTAATCACATATTTCATGGAGTTACAGTTGAATTCTTTTGTTTAAATCTTCTTGAACTGCTTTCAATGTTTAATTATGGTGAAAGCATTCAGTACTACCAATAATTCAAGATTTGCAATTTGGAATGAACTGAAACTACTCTGGATAAATATTCTGATACATTACATATATATGTGCTTGTGCACTTGCTTCATTCCTGATATGAAATGGGAAAATGGAGTTCAATTCACACATAATAAATAACAAGATTAGATATAGCAATGTGTCCATAAAATATTTTGATATTGAATAGAATAGTTCAGTTGGAAGGGACCTACAACGATCATCTAGTCCAGCTGCCTGACCACTTCAGGGCTGACCAAACATTAAAGCACGTTATTAAGAGCATTGTCCAAATGCCTCTGAAACACTGACAGGCTTAGGGCATCAACCACCTCTCTAGGAAGCCTGTTCCAGTGTTTGACCACCCTCTCGGTAAAGAAATGCTTCCTAAAGTCCAGTCTAAACCTCCCCTGGCGCAGCTTTGAACCATTCCCATGTGTCCTACCACTGGATACCGGGGAGAAGCGATCAGCATCTCCCTCTCCACTTCCTCTCCTCAGGAAGCTGTAGAGAGCAATGAGGTCGCCCCTCAGCCTCCTTTTCTCCAAAGCAGACAAACCCAAAGTCCTTACCTGCTCCTCATAAGACATTCCTTCCAGCCTTTGGACAAGCTTTGTTGCCCTCCTCTGGATGCATTCAAGTACCTTCACATCCTTCTTAAATTGTGGGGCGCAGAACTGCACACAGTACTCAAGGTGAGGCCACACCAACACTGAATACAGCAGGATAATAATCTCTTTTGACCGGCTGGTTACACTGTGTTTGATGCACCCCGGGATGTGGTTTGCCCTCATGGCTGCCAGGGCACACTGCTGACTCATGTTGAGCCTGCTGTCGACCAGATTCCTTTCTGCAGGGCTGTTCTCCAGCCACTCCTCTCCCTATTTATACTTGTGCCTGGTGTTACTCCGTCCCAGGTGCAGAATCCGGCATGTGGTCTTGTTAAATTTCATGCCATTAATGATTGTCCAGTGCTCTAATTTATCTAGATCCCTCTGCAAGGCCTCTCATCCCTTGAGAGAGTCAACAGCAGCTCCCAGTTTGGTATCGTCAGCAAACTTGCTAATGGTGCATTCAACTCCTGCGTCCAGATCATTGATAAAGGTATTGAACAGAACTGGCCCTAGAATTAAGCCCTCAGGAGCACTGCTGGTGACTGGTCACCAGCCAGATGTAGTTCCAAATATCAGATATTGATATAACCACATGTTTAATGAGAAACTCTGTGTCAAAATATTTTTGATCCATGCAGCTAAATACTTATGCTCATCTGTCCAGTCAGATAAACTCTGTATTGTTTGCTAGGAAAGTTTTATAATCTTTTTAGTGGACTTGTTCTAATTTGCACTAATTTACAAGGGCTAGCATTGGCCAAAAGCACAACTAAAAAGCAGCACTGCACAAAGGTTGTCTGGCAAGTCCTTTTCCTGCTGCTCTTGCGTCTTCTTTCCTATGCCAGAAAGAGTTATATCCTGATGGAGGCTAGCAGTTACAATGAGGTGATCCTCCTGGGGTTGGTAGAAAGGGCACTTGCCTTATATTGTGGTTAACGGAGCGTAGGAGAAAGGTCAGGAAAGATGAGGGGGAGCAATTGGCTTGAGTCTGCTTTCAGAGAAGGGAGGGAAACGTTTTTCCTGATTTTTAACTAAAATTGAATTTATTCAGTATGTGTAGCCATTGTGGCAGCAGTAATAGTGATGATAATGATAGTAGTAAATATCTGAAGTCTGAATCACAATATGTTCCAGAATGCTTTATAAAATATATGTGTATTTCTTCACTTAAATGCATAAGCCAACTTTTTTGTGTGCTCTTGCTGATGTATATAGATAGATAAGCTCACATGTACCAGAACTAATTCAAGGCTTCTCATCTGTAAGACTGACGATCATCTCATGGTAGTGCAGATCGGGCTGTGAGTGAGGTGCAGTAGCTGGCTGGAGGAGCTGGGTGAATCCCTGGCAGGTGAGATGGCCTGGAAAAGGCAGAGGGATTTTTGAGTGGGAAAGAGTATGCGACCAGGCTTTCTGGAGTTATGCACCAGGCTTTATGGAGTTATGCGTATGAGCATGGGGGCCTTGCACAGTGTATCCGCCTCTCCTCTCGCATTCACTGGGGTATGGACCTCCTTTGCACCTTTCCAGCCACAGAACCACAAGTTCCCTGCTCTGCCCGTAGGCACTGGCCTGCCTCCACCCTGGCCGCCTCACAGAAAGCACCACCCACACCACCTGCCTCTTGGGCTGCTGGGGAGGAAAAGGGATGGGAGGAGAAGGGGCTGGAGCCACAGCTGAGTTGTCCTTTCACAGGAACAAGAGGGCATCAGGTAGAAAGGGAAGGTCTGAGGCAGGGAGCCAGTAAGTGGCGTGGCCAGAGAGGGGGCTTTCTGTTCCTGGGGTTGCTGGGAGGAGAGTAGAGAAGACAGTTACTCCTGCAGCAGTTTTTGCCCCGTTGCACATTGCCTTCTTCCTAGTAGTCTGTCAGTAGGTAGGGTATGACAGCCAACCTTTGTCCCCTCAAGCATAGGCAGAGGAGGCAAAGCACTGCCTCTTCAGGCTGTTCCTACAGGTGGCTGTCTTGCTGTGCTTGTGCCTTAAGTCAGCTCTGATATTTGCTGTGGGGAAAAAAAAATAACGAAAGAAAATAACCTTGGAGCTTTAAAAAAATGTTTTCAAATCTATAGCTGTGCAGAGTTTAAATTGCACCTAAATTCCTGCCTGAAAAATGGCAACCTTACCATCTGCACAGTTTGCCTGCAGGCCATGCTGCAGAATGGCTTTAGTATGAACTGTGAATCATTGGTGTTAGCACTTGTAGCTCTCTGGATACTCTGAAGAAGTAACAACCCAGAGGAACTGTTTGTGAGGTCTGAGGAAATCATAGCATCTCAATCTACAGCCTAGCTCTTTCATGTAAGGAAAGATTTTTTTCACTGTTACACTGTTAAGAAGATGCATTTTCTTTTCTAAGATAGTGGACTATAATAATCAAGGGATTACCTGAAACCTTGAAATAAAGAACCCCCCAAAAATTTTCAACAGCTTGTTTTCATAATGTACTGTCAGAAGTGATAAGAAATATATCACATTTAAAATATTTTTATGTGCAACTATATCTGGTTACCAATTCAAGAAACAGAGATGTTGTTATCATACTCCCAGGACTGTGATAAGAGTTTTAAGTAAAACAGAACACAATGTAAGTTGTTCCCTTTTCATGACTGGTTTGGATCATACTGATTCAAGTTTGTTAAGGCAGATGTGTTTTCCAGAATGACAAGGGTAGGTCATATGGTAGCTCTTTACACAGTTTCATTTATCTGGACCTCACGTTACAAGGATCTGAAACAACGTCAGATCCTTTTCTGTCTAGTGAAAATGCGTAACTATAACAGCATGCAACGGTCTTAGCATTCGTTCACTTCATTGCTGTCTGATAGTTGAATTAGAATGACAGAAACAAACTAAGTGTTTTTATTTCTTTCCTGGGGCTGAGGATATTAAACAGGAAGGATATTAAATGTCGTGAGACAGATTATCACTTAGCACAAATTGGAGTAATGTCACTGAAGTCAAAGCACTGATTTACACCTGCTGAATGTGTTTCCATAGCCTCAGTACTGCGCATAAGGGCACCAACTCCTCCAATGCATCGCTTCTAGTTCTTATAATAAATTTTCATTTGCAGATATCAGCAAGGGGAATTTCTACTTGACAATAAACTAATTCTCATGAGCAATAACTTATTTTGAACAATCTTTCCATTGGCAAGAAAATTGTGATAGTTTAGGACTAACAACCTCTAGAGGCTTTCCGTATTCAAGTTTTGGTATAAACTGGTTCATTTGGTGAAGAGTTTCACAGGTTGAGTACAACTTATTAGTATCCTCTAACTTTCTGAACTTATGAAATGTACAGGTCCAGTGGGCAGGGATGACTCTTGGCAGACGCTTTTAAAAACATCTGGGAAGTTACAGCTGTACTGGGAGTTTTAAATCTCAGTTGAAAGTGCCCTGCCAGCCTCAGTTTTTTGGCAGTCAGGGGACTACAGATCTCTTTCTGAAAGAGAATTGATTTTAGATGTCTCATGTAATTTATTCAACCATTGCACTAAACCGTTTTTTGTCAACAACAAAAAATGTAGCTGGTTATATATAGGCATCAAGTAGCACTCTGACAAGATGGAAAGCGGGTGCCATGCCAAAAGTTCAGATTCTTTGAAAAGACTTATCCCATTTTGAGTGCGCATTCAAAGCAGTTACAAGCAATTTTTAATATATTATTCTACAATGACACCCTTTCTTTTGAAATGTAAACTGTTCAAGAACTTAAATGGAGAGTAGAGTAATAGTTTTTAGATGACTGAAAAATGCCAGGTTGGTAGTTTTACTAACTTGTGTCAAATGGAATACCTTGATTTTTTAATTTAGACTTTGAACTTTGGCTGTGGGCTAGAACGTGCTTTTTGCTGTGTGCCTGGGTTGAGGGGGCAGTGCACAGAGGAAGCTCCAGAGACACAATGATGTCCCAGAGGCATAACCCGTCTTTGGTGCCACTGTTGCTCTGAGTCATGTCTTAAAAAGGTGCAGAGTACTTCTTTCTATAAGTTCAGCTTGATGTGGGTGCCTGTGCTGCAGCTATGCAAAGTAGTACACTCTTTCTCCATGTAGACACACACACGTTTTGCAGCAGCAGGATCTGAAGGGAGGCCCTGCTACAAAATCCTGGTGTTCAGGTAAGTCAGGAAGGTTGACAAGGCATAGAAAGAAGGGGTGAAGCAATATTCTGCTTTGACAGAATAGCCAGAAAACCAAGTTGGTTTCATAGCAGGAATATGCCATGCTTTCTAACAGGTTACTAAACACAAGGCTAATTCAGGTTCTGGTATATATTTTCTAGGTTCTGGTATATATTGAGTATGAGATCCTATATCTCCTGAATGAGTTCAATGTTTTAGTTTGTGCTTATGTAGTATGTAGGCTCAATCCCGCTCTCTCGCACTGGTGTAGTGAAGGATGGATCTACAATGTACTTTGAAATAGCGATTGCAGTTGCATGAAAAACCCTGGCTATCTGGGAGATAATAGTAAAGTGGGGAAAAATGCTAGGTGATTTCTGTATGCCTTGGGAAGATTTTGCTACGTAGGGCTGTGGTTTCTTCTATTACCAGTCTAGCCAGTTTCAAAATAGGTTATCTACATGTGCCATAGATGTATTGTGAGAGTGGAGTTACTCTTGAGTCATTAATTGTCATATAACTGCTGCAGTTAAACGAGTGTCCAGAGTTGTGAAGAATGTAAGATTCTACTTCAGAGGCATTTATTACCCAAGCTGACAGATAATGTGTACTGAAGAGTTTACATTAGTAACTCCTCTTTTCCTGTTTTATGGAAAGTCATAAACTTCTCCATATTTTTAATGAGCATAAAAAACCTCCAAAACTTGCTTTCTACATTGATGCTGAACAGTCTACTGTACATACGTGATGCATGCATGTGTTCTGTTCAGACTTCATGCAATTCCGGGCATAGTGCATGTTAGATACCTTCCTGCTTTCCTGTGGGGTAAGCTGTATGTTAAGCCCTGAGAAACCAGTTCCCAAAGACTATTGCAGATTTGGAAAGAGCTGAAAAAGAAGTAAGGGTGTGTTGAGAGAGGAAAAAGCTGTCATTTGGAGAGACTGAAACAACTGATGCCTGCTTCAGCATGCCATCTTAATTAGTTACCTGAAGCTAGAAGCCTAAACCCAAAGATTTGAATGTCTCCCCGTTGTGTATCCTATTTCCCCCCCTCTTATCTTTGTACTGAGCTTTTAAATCCAAACACATATTCTGGAGGACACCCAAGAGAGCTGAGGGGAGGGAATTGTGTCTCAGGAGGCCACAGGACTGAACACTAGCTCTGCATCAGGAGGTTCCAGTAAAGTCTGTAAGGAGCTGTTAGCCTTCAGGTTCATTCTCTCTCTTTCTGGACCTCTGTTAACTGTTAGCAAATCCGTGACATTGGCAGTGTCCGGGAAGCAGAAGGCATGTCTGCCTACATTTGGATGGCCCCATATCCTCTCTCATTCCAGCAGTCTATTACTTCCTCTTTCTCACTTAAGACTGCAATTAGCACTTTTTTATGACTTTGAAATATTAGAAGGGGGAACCATGATGGATAGTAATGTAGATGCTTGAACTTTTGGGGAACATTCTTTTCACATAGTGGTGGTGCCAGCTGCTTCTTTGGCTCTGTCTGGTTAATACTTTTTCTTTTGATGGTTTTTAAAAAAGAATGCATGCTGAAACCAAGACATCAAGGTTATTTTAAGTCTAAGTATCAGTAGAATAAGTGGCTGAATTAAAGTGCTTTGTTCTTCAGTAAGGGGCAGAAGTTTTAAGGCTTGCCTTTCAGTAGTCATTACCCAACAGGATAACTAAATACCCTATCAAATATAATATGTTACAATATTTCATATTTTGTGGCTATTAACTCTTGCATCTAAAACCATTCTAAATGTGAGCAATTAAGAGGATCTCCCATATGGTGTTTTCATGAGGGATATGATTCCCCCAGCTCTGACTTTATTTGTCAACCTAGCATTTCTTAACGGTCTCTTTAATTGGATGCCTGCCACCTTGGTTCACAATACATAGTATGCCATTTATACGTATTCTAATACAAGCATCAGACTTACTAAAATTTTATTTTTCTCCCAGTTAAAGTTGCCAGTTTCATTCCAATATGTTAAATAAAACTGACCTTTGTTTTTAGTTAAAGACAATTTATTTTTTAATAACTTGGATTTTAAAATCACGTTTGAATGTAACAAAAACTAGCTTGAGATACTGGCAATGTGATCAGCTGTAGACTTCTAACTTGAGGTGCTTAAGACTGTGATTACATAGTTTTTTAGAGCTGAAAATTGTACTGTGGGCACTTGTACTGCAGAGGTGCTTTTGATGTTTGAGGAAAAAACTTAGATAATGAGAAGCTGATATAGAAATAATATAAAACTTAATTTTTCATGAGAAGCAGGGCAGAGATGTTACAAAGCCTCAGGGTGAGGGTGGTGATGAGAAAACTAGCTAGCAGTGTCCTCAGTGGGTTTTTCTGGATGCTGATAATATTGAAAGACATGAAAAGACATCTGACTAATTTTATGATACATTAAAAATAACTGAGTATTATATATTCATCTTTTGTTGATTTAATTGTGAATGTCATGTCTAATTGTGGTAGTATTACTTCAAACAAACCCTTTTAAAGTGAATTACAATGTGAGAATGTTGTTTTGACACAGGAGGTGTGAAAATAAGTTTTTGTGGTGAAACAACACTCCCTAATGTTAATGCAACATTGTGTCAAGTGCAATGACATTGTAGCATAATAATGCACTGATGCCAGGTAAAGGTTGGGTCAGGTTCATTTTACTGATCTGTGGAAATAACAGCCATAGTTGCAGAAAAATACAGTCCTTCAGTCCAATTCCCATTAACTATGTGGAAATATTCCTATAGAGTAATAAAGCTTAGATTTACACCGGACTATTTCACATATAGAAAAAGGAGCTGCTATAAATTTTACTGGGCTTAGATATCAATGAGATCTGATTACTGTTCTTATAGCAGTGCATGTTAGTCTAATGGTTGAAGAAAGAGGATCCCAAGCTACCAGGATAGTAGATCTTCATAGCTGAATATTGATGACATCAGTTAAGACCCAAGTTCAGGGAAAAAAACAACCCATGGCCCAACCTTCTTTGTGGAATTGAATCATTTTACTAAGTGATTGCTCTTGGAAGATCTAAATATCAGCTACGTTATTTGAAAAGTGTCTGATGGGTAAATAGTAATAATAATAAAAAGGTAAATGTGTTGTTTGAAGGGGATAAATGTGTTTTTTCCTTTGAGGAAAGCTGCGTTGATAAGGAATCAGTCTAATTATTGTTTTGTTGTTTTTTTTTTAAAGCTCAGTAAGAGTAGCTGTTAGGCAAGGTAAATATTTTGTTCATATAGCCTCTGCTGTACTTGTTCTGTGAAGTGCAGGGTGGCTTCTGTTACTAGCTCTTTCTAATTCTGTCTAATAACATGCAACGCTTTTTTTAAAAAAAGAAGAAAATGTCCATACTATGTCTTAGCACAAAAGAAAGTGTGGTCACATTCCAGGATGCCTAAGAAAAGATACCAAATTTTGATTCTTCAGGCCCAGTCTGTCCTTTTTTTTTTTTTTTTTTTGCTTATATGGGGACACAGTGTTTTGCCCACTGGTTCTGTGTCCACAGAGGGTATAAATGAACCTTTCATTAGTAGGCTATTACTTTCCACGCTGAAAAAAATACCTGTGTTTATCAACTTCCACACTGATGTTGTTGTAACATTGAGGAATTGCGTGGAAAAGCACAGAGAAAAGAACCTCATAGTATCATGGCATAATTCCTTGGTGCATATGTAGTGCTGGTCCCCTGTCTCAAAAAGGATGTGGTAGAACTAAAAAGTCATAGAAAGGGGTGAAAGGCTGACTGAAGCTATGGAGCTTGTTCTGTGTACGGAATGACTAAGACCTTCGTATTGAAAGAGGTGCATATATTGCTGTGTGTAAAATCTCAGTTGATCCAGAGAAGGTGAGTAAATAATGACAATGCGCTTGTCTCTTTAATGCAAGGTCAAGTGATCGTCACACAAAACTGGCTTGCTCACAGTAAGCAGTTAAATGACTTTTGTGCAATGTACGGTTAGTCTGTGGAAGTCCTTGCCACAGAAGATGGATGCTGTTGGTGTACATGGCTTCAGAAAGGATCTTTAGGAATTTATGAAAGAAACGTTTATGTCTGTTAGGCATAAACCCTTGCTTCACAAAATGCCTGAGCTGCAGTGTCGCTGGGACAGTTTTCTGAGAAAATATCATTATGTGCTACTGCCCTGTAATGACTATCTCCAAACATCCACCTTTTGTCTGATAAACAAATTCTTGTAATGGCTTGAAACTAGTTAAGTAACTTCAGAATTGTGTGGCACATGTAAATTTGCTCCAAAATTTTAGAGAAGGCATCTATACCACTGAAAAATCTTTACAGTCAAATTTGAAAAGCTGCATTCTACAAATAAGTTGATTAATTTACACTTTATGTGGTGCTTTTTTACTTAGTCTTTAAAGAACATTACAGAAATGGGTAAGAAATGTTAACACAGGTTGCAGATAGAGTTCCTACAGAATAAAGGATCAAATTTTCAGTTTCTGCCCTCCCATGTTTTGACACAAATTACATAAGATTTACACTATAAATACAGAGGTTAAAAATGATGGCCTAGTTTTAGCTGTGTAGGTGTCTTTCTCTGCTAGGGGCTGGTTTGGTCAGAAACAATGCATTAGTGATATGAGCTGTTGAAGAAAAAAAAAAAGCATCATTCTTATTTATGCCTCTAATTTTTTATTTATAAAAGTGGTTGTCACTTAAGAATAAGACAGGAGTCCTATTTCTCTCCCATGCAGAGAAACTAGGTACCTGTTTTAGACTTTAAATGTAGTCAATCATCTGCATAAGAGTTGCATATCTGAATAATTTTGTATATCTGGACATAAGTGTCTTGACAGGAGTCACACCCATGAATCTGTGGTGAATTAGAGAAGTGTTGGATTTGCAAGCTTCACATTTGGACTTAATCTTGGAAATTGTGTGAACCTATGTTAAGCAGACAGTTTGTCTAAACACTTATAATGGTTCCGTTCCAACTCTGAGCATACGAATTGATCTTCATAAACTAAATTCAATGTAGCGGACTTCTATTTTCTGAATATAATGTTTTTGGTACTTAGTGAGCTGCAACAATTACAAGATTAAAGCTTGAGTACTGGGTAATTCTGCTTTAACCAATACAAGGTGCTGAGTTAGCTCTCTAGGCTAGAGGCTTAGGGTGCATACTATAAAATTCAGTGTTTGTTCTCCCTCTGTGAGTAAACTAAATATTTGAATTCTGCTTTCAGAAGCAATGTCTTACAGAGCTATACAAAAAGAAGGATTTTTATTTATTTATTTATTTTTAAATAGTGCCATTTGCAATGTACAGAACCACAGAACTAGAGGATTAAAAATTAGGCGATCTTTTATAGAAATATCTATTAGATGCCCTAACAGGCAAAGAATGATTTTATCTAATATTTTTCTTCAGGAGTACTGCTCTTATATTGCAATAGTATTTCTTTTTCTATATTTGGGGGGGGAAGGGGGGACACTGGACCTAAAAAACCCCTCCAAACCCCCCCAACCTCTCCTGTACTTCTAGGCTTTTGCAAATGACTCTGCTAGCTAGTTACTCCCTAGTTAATTTAAACAAACATTAGTAATATTTTTTCATAAATCAAAGGCAAGTCTGTCCTTAGGTATCCCCAAAATCTTTTGAAAAATCTTGATCTTTGAGGTCTTAAAACACAATGGAAAGTGAGATAGGATTTTTTTTTTAATGAAATAAGGATTATCGGTCATCAAAAGCCAGAAAGCAGTAAATCAACAAATGTTTCTCTTATTCCTGTATGGCAACATGTACTGTTGAGGAGTTGCATGACTCTCAAGTTACTAATTTTTAATTTAGATATCTGCTAGGTGTTAAATTTGAAAACTGTATGGTGCATAAATGTTTCTGCTGGTTACTACCATCAGAATGTCATTGAGCAGAATTATTTAGCTTTCTTCCCACCCTCTTCTAAAGCTTAATGGATTTTAAACTCTTGGTTAAGTGTTTTTGTTTTAAGAAGGAAAACCCCATTTGAGCTGTTCTATCACTTTGACTCTTTTCTTCCTTAGAAATTACACCGTATGTTGAGAATTTTTGCTTGTCTTCATTTCTAAATGTTTCTAAATCATTGGGTTTTCTCCTGTTGAATGAAAGATTGAAAAGAAAATAATAGTAATTAAACACTGGAACTTATCTTTTGATTCAGTGGATTTTCCAGCACTTGAAGCACTTCAGTCAAGATCAAATGACTTTCTAAAAGATATGCTCTATCTCCAGTAGAAATTATGGAGCTGTTGAAAGCATCAGTTGGTGAAATTCAAGAGGTCCAATGAGATGGATAATCATAATGCTTCCTTCTAGGTTTCAGTATCTGAATTTATTGAAATTACTGGGTTGTTTGTCAGCCAGTTCAGTCACATATTTTGAAAAAGTTAATAGAATAGACAATAAGCCATCATAACAGACATAGAAACATAGTCCTGGGACAGAACTCCCACTGATGCCCCGATTACAGCCTGAATAAGGATTTGCTTTCTGGAATAAGACCTAACAAAGTGTGAATTGTGCTGCATAAATGCATTTCCATTGTGGGGTTAGGCAGGAGGTCAAAGGATGAGTGCCATTCACATAAATATGAGTGTGAAGTAAAAGAATTAATTTCAGTTAACTGTGCACAAAGGAATCAATGGAATTATTAATCCCAGTAAGATAGTCATTGCTATTTACTTTTGTAATAGCTAGAAACTTTTTTTTTTCATTGAAAGGAGAAATAATTCCAACTAATGAAGCTCTTGAAATGATCTGTGTCTCCTGAATATTTTTTTCAGTACATTTTTGGATCATATGTTCAGAACAGTTCAACTTTGGTTTGATAACAAACTAAGGCTTCTAGTGTCCCGTGTTCAGAAGGTAAATGAGGGAGATCTTGAAAACAGAGTTTATTTACTTGAATAGGTGAACAGGTGCTGTTAGGCATAGGGGAGTTCTGGGAACCTGCTTCACTCTCAACACCAACTGCAAAGTTGATGTATGATTTGAACTTGTACTGGTGATTCTTTTCGTAGCAGCTTAGTGTAAACTAAATGAATCTTGAAGGACAGCTATATGACATACCTATATGACATACCTCTACTTCTCTGTCACGTTTTAGTTGATAGTCAGATCTCCTATTACAGCTGACCTACGTGCAGTTCTCTGAAGCACAGGTCTGCCCTTAAGTAGACTGTTACGGTGAATTTAAAGTTTAGTTTTTTTGTCTTCAGAATGGTGCCTAAACTTAGGAACGGATCACTTAATTTAACTCAAGTATGCTAGGGCACCGGAATGAGAGAGTATATTAACGTTGTGTATTGATGGGTACACGCACAGCCTGTCTAGCAGTAAGGGACTGCATAATCAGTTTGGCATTTCAGCTGATCTACAGCTGAAAAAAATTATTTGGAAATGTGTAGCAACTTGCTGTATTAGCTGGGGAAGCTCAGTCCACAGGCAACTGAATTGTAGGTGGGTAATTTTGCCTTGAAGATACCATTATTTCACTATGTGTAGCTTGCTGGGCTTTACTGTTTTGCAGATCATGATGATGCCTTGTTCTAAGTGGACATACTGAATCCTGGTGCAATAAGGCCAATAAAGTGTTGAAACAACTCAGGGTTAAAGAATGCTGTGTGCTTGCCCTACAAAAGGGAAAATTGGTTCCATCTGCTCAAATTAAATGTTGATTTAGACCTCATTTTCTGAAATGTAAACCATGCTTTTGAAAGAACTGCTTGGTAAATACTTTTGGTTTTATTATATGGATTTAGAAATAAATTGGAGAGAACTTCAGGCCTGTCTTGTCTTCCTTCCTTGGGAAAAGGTTTCATTCAATTGAGCAATGTATTTTAGCATAAGTGTATACAATACAGCCGGTTTTGCCATGCTCAGCACTTTGTATACCTGATTGAGGGCTATTAAACTCAAATTTGATGCACTGGCAGAGTTAGCTGAGTCTTGTTTAACATAATTAAAATTCTGTGGTCAACTTTTTTTCCCCTGCATTCCGCAGCCAAAAAAGCCAATGCATGCTTCGTGAATGGCCTTTGTAGACAATCTGTTTGTCTCTACTGAACTGCTTTTGTTTTTAATAGATGTCTTCTGTATGGTCATTTCTGAATGTCTCTTCAGTGTGAGTTAAACTGCTAATACAAGTACCTAGAGTGATCTGGAGGTCTGTTCAATCTCAAGGAGCCTTAAGGTTCAAACAAGGGTCTACTGAAGAGCAAATCAGTTAATGGTTAAGACAAAATGTAATGAGCGAAATAAAGAAACCACAGTTCACATAGCTGACATCATCCTATAATATCTCCCAGACAACACTGTGCTTTATAATGTGTTTGATGCATTTTTTTCTTCTGTAGACACAAAGATTTCAATTGACTTGAGTGCTCCAGAGGCCAAATTCTCAAAGGTATTTGAGTACTTAAAGGTATGCATAGAAATTTCTTGGGATTAAAAAATAATGCCTAGGCACTTCATTCCTGTTTGTGA
Organism: Gymnogyps californianus; assembly: GCF_018139145.2. Classification (NCBI taxonomy): domain Eukaryota; kingdom Metazoa; phylum Chordata; class Aves; order Accipitriformes; family Cathartidae; genus Gymnogyps; species Gymnogyps californianus. Next base: position 59,156,383 of record NC_059474.1, on the reverse strand, counting down.
TTTTAGGGACGTCTATTTGCATTTCTAGATACTGAAATACTTTAGAAGTCCAATAGGCAAGAAGGTCTTTCATTTTCTGTAAGGTCTGTTAGGCACCCTTTTGCCTGCTACACAAAACATCAGTGTGGAAAGAGGTGAGAAAAGAGTGGAAGCTGAAGAGCTGATGTTACTGATCTTTACCACAGCGAGCAATGCATTTGAAATGTTTGGTGCTTGTTTATGGTGATATGATGTACGGGATGAAAAACTGTGACTGTCTGATGTTTAAAACATGACTGAATGCTTGATCTCTGACATTCTTAGTGTTTATGTTGACAGCCAGCATATAGAGAGAGGTCTCAGACATTCCCTTCTAGCATAGTCTCCTGTCAGATACCAGAATCACTTATGAGGCTTTTACCAGCTCTTTTCTTGGAAGGCAAAGATGATAATTGGCTGCCATTTTTGCAGAAGTACGCTATTCCCTGGAATGGTGGTGAGGTAATTTTCTGTCAATGTGCTCCCTGCTATTTTTTGTAGGCTGGATTGCACCCTTTGAAGAGAAAATGTTCTGAAAAGGCTGTAGGAAGGAAAAAATGTGGGAGGGTTTCTTTCCCAGTAGCCTGAATATCTGGGGGGGGGGGGGGGAGAAGCAACATCTGTGTTAAGGTATAAAAACCCCATCTGTTTGTCTAGCTACTTCCTCTGTGTTTCCCAGGCTGGGTGTTCGTGTTTGAGTGTTTGCACTCGCAATGGCTGGTTTTCAAACAGCCCCTGAAGAAGTTCTGCTGCACAGATTTGTCAGCCTGGGAGAAATCCACTGTTTGAGAACAGTCCTGCCTGTGTGCCTGAAGGGTACTCACATGGCCACAGATCACCCTAATTTATATAAGGCAAGAATCCTGTTAACTGTAGTGCTATAGGTAGTCAAAACTTTGATCAGCTTTTGCACTAGCTTTGTTGTGATTTATCATGATGTAGCCTGTCATTTAACTTCCAACATCATTAAAAGTGGAATGTGGTTTTTATGCTGGTTACTTAGGCTAATACTGCATCATTGTGATGGTAATGATTAACTCCATGTCTAGAGAGTGCAAAATAAAGTCTTACAGCAGTGATGAGTTATACTGCATAGAGCTATCTGGAAAATAGTTTAGCTATCTGCCCTAAATGTTCTCACAGTATTAATATATTTAGAACTGAATTGATGTTGGTAGCTATTGTTTAGCAGTCTATTTTATTACAACCTCTTTATGACATGGGTCGGATTTCGTATCTTTAGTGCATTTTTAGAGCCCTATAAACTTCTTTCCTTACTTAAGTAATTAATAACCATGATAGTAATTAACAACCATGATAGTAATTAACATGTAAGGTTTCCAGGTATAATAGAACCCCTGTCAGAAAGTACAGAGTCTTAAGGAGACCGGAAAAAAACATTTAGTGGGAGCCTGTCTTCAGAATTGTCTTGCTTCTCCAGAAATGAGGATTTTAATGCTGGTTTGAAATTGTGCTTGGTGTTGAAGAGAAAGTGCATTTAGGGAAATATGGGTTTTATTACAAAGGGCTTTGCATATGGGAAATTGGAAAATGTTGTTTTCAGTGATTTCTCACAGTAAATCTAAATGCTATGGGGGAAAAAACAGATGACCTATCAGTTTGGCATTCCTGTAGCAAATCTGAAGGGAAAGCTTAAGTCGCCAACACAACTGTGGAGCTTACCAAAACCCAAAGGGTGATTAAAGCATTTCAGCAGTATTTTACTCTTAGTCCCATCATGCTTAGGTATGTCTTCCAGCTAGCTATACTGATCACACTCTGCGGGGCAGGGGAGGGAGACTCTAGGGAGAAACAGAAGGATATATCAGGATATTGAGTCAACTTAGGTGACTTGTTTAGGACTGCTTTAATAATAATAAAGAAGTTAATAAATTCAGTCTTTCTATCCTCCTAATTAGTAATATAATCATAAATTTCAAGGACCAGCTCCTGCTTTGGTCAATGCAGAGAATTTATGATTTTGCTTTTAGATGCATCAATCAGGATTGAGATTCTGTAGTACCACTAAGTCCTGTCCAGCAAGAGAGAAGTTGCTCCTTCTTTAAAAATGTGACTCTCTTGCTGTAAATATATATGCTGTACATTGCTGCTTTTCTGTTGCCTTGCTGGCTGTGCCCAAATTGCTAAACTTGGTCTGTTTCTTACCTTGTAATCATTACAGACAGTCAAGTCTCTCTTCATCTGTGGGTGAAGATAAAAAGTACAAGGTGTAGATGGACGTAGAAACTGTCTTCTCAAGACTAGCTCATGTCCATAGCCATTACTATCTCAGATAAAGTGCTGTTGTAGAAGCAGCATACCAACATTACTCTACTAAGACAGGTATTATGAAGCTCAGTCATTGGGATGTGTATATCTCATTCTTAAAATGGAAATTCTGACAAGTACAGCTTAGACTCACCAGTAGATGTGATGGTGTGTGGACATCAGCATATGTATTGAGAGTTCTGACCCAGTGAATGTGTTGATATGTTGAATCTGCTGGAGGAAAATGCTCATGGATGTAGTTTTAAATAGTTATAAGTAGTATTCTGTTTACTTAAGCAGCATAGCTTGGGCAATTCCAAATTTAGGATGGAGACAGATAGTGAGAATCTCGAGCTTCATGAAGCCTAGATTTTGCCTGTTCCCTATATGGCTGCAGAGTATTGCAGGGGAAGCTATATGGAAATGTCTGCTCTTTCATTCATTAACTATTTTCGAACTATAGCAGCTGTGAAATGAGAAGGGTAGGTAGGATTCTGGTTGGTTGAACGGCCCTTGATTACTTCCCTTAATAGTGCTGAAAGCTGTATGATTCCAGGTCCAGCTCTGAGATTAGGGAAATGTAAAGATAGCAATTGGTGATCAGGTCCCTGTTTTCGGCATCAGCCTCATATGGAAAATAGTAACATCAAACCTGCAGGCCTCCTCCTGAGGAGAACATATTAAATATAGGAACTTATCCCATGATACTCTTTTAAGGCCTTCATTAGCTAGAAAACCCCAACATGTCCTAAACATGACAAGCAGAAACATGAGACTACTGTACTGCCTGTGCATACAGAACTGAACTTAGGTAAATTCCTGAATAAATGGTTCTGTATATACCTTCACCTAAGTTATGCCAGCATGCTGGTTTTCCAATTTTGTTCCCATTTGGAACTTTTCCTGATGTTTTCCTAACTATTCAGCAGTCAGAAGCGGTAATAATAATGTTTAATTGTGACTAACCATGGAAAAGGACACAAGAATAATGGTGTTACAACTCCAATTAGAATACCCTGAAGGTTAAAGTTTGGCTTGTAATTATAGTGATGCCCTTGTAAAAGGCTGACTTTTTTCTTACAGGAAGGACATAAATTTGAGCTCATTTCTTATTTGAGCTCATTTATCTTTCACATTTTCTTTCCCTGTGAAGGGAGACGGAATCAGAATTCAGAAATTAATTTTTAAGATGTATTAATTGGTAACATCTTAGTCTTTGAAAGGAGGCATATGGTAATTTTATGTTAAAATGGGAAGGAATGGAAGGATATACAGTCCAATTTGGAAACCCAGGGAGACACTGTACTTTTGGTTGATAGAGCCTTAGAAGCTTTTTACAGATGCTATAGTAGAGCTCAAACACGAGCATGTGTAAGAAAGGGAGTGGCAACGGTTTAATAGTAAGACCTTGAATGTCCCTTTTGCTATTCATGCAGGCACTGGTATTATTTACATCTCTATAACCATACTTTAGGGCTGTGCCAAGATTTTTAAGTGTCCCCCTTCCAGCTAATTGATTATCTGATGTGGGCTGCTTTGACTTGGCAGTATCATATATACACAGAATGAGGTACAGGGGCAGCTGGCATGCTCATTTCTGATTTCAATGTTTGGCAGCTTCCGAAATCAGCACGGGGCATATGAAACACTTGGCACTTCACCCAAAAGTAATGAAGTCTTTTCACTTAACCCAGCGTGAGGGTAAACAGGATGTTAGCCAGAGTTGCTTTGGTGTCAGATATCAGATTAAGGATAAAACACGCAATAATTTGTGGACTGAACTAAAAGTTCCTATTTTACCATTCCATTTTTTGTTTACATTATTAATAATCCATTTATATGTTTTCTTTAATTTAGTTGTAAATTATTATCTGTGTAGGACTATAAAACAATAATTGAAGTATTTCTTTAATATAAAGCTAATTTCTTCTTCCACTTGACAGATCGAGATGATAAACAGTTTCCCTGGTAGTACACATGCTGTGGCTTCAGTGTTCTTGCCTAACCTTGTGTTTCTCAACTTTTGCTTCTGTAGACCCTTGCCAAATTTATTTTACATGAAATGCCAATATGAGACTAAATTCTGAGAGAAAGAATTATGAAACTTATGGATGCATGTAATGGCATAGAACAGAATATGGGTTTATCAACTAATGCAATATTTACCAGTACTAATAAAGTGATTAATAAAGTACTGGGAGAGGTGATACTGAAAAATGCTCTGTAATGTAATTGACTTGTTGAAAACAGAAGGTATAATTGGTCTAATGTGGACTTCTAAGCATTTGGTAAGGACCTGAGATAGTTTTAATTTAGCTGTAGAAGATGGGGTTGGTTCTGGAAGCATGTGTAACCAAGTGCCCAGGGAGACAACAAAATTTTACAAGGATGTGTAGTGTAAACAGGATTCTGTCCTCAACACAATTTTATTTGATATTTTAATGAATAAACTTAGCACAGAAATGCAGAATTCTACCTATAAGGAGGAAAAAAAGAAATGATCATCAATCTAAAGACAACCAGGAAACCGTGTATACAAGAATTGAATGACCTTGAGGACTAGAATAATAAAATGCAGATAAAACAGTCTAGTTCAAAGTGAAAAGTCATGCAGTTGGGGGGTAACAGTCATCATAACTTCCACTGTAAGATGGGGGGTCAGCAGGTAGAATCCCTGGAAAAGGAGAAAGACTTGAGTTTTATTCAGTCAGCGAAGGACTGAGCCTTCAATGTGGCATATCTGCATTTAAAAAACCAAACAAACAACACTCTCCCCCCCAAAGAAATAATAACAAATATCAGGAGAGAATACTAATGCCATTGTGCAGGGTATTGCTAAAGCCTTGTCTGAGTACTGCGTCACCATGTTCAAAAAGGTGAGTTCATGCTGGAGCAGCGGCATACAAATCACTATAGGGAAGAGAGCTTGTCTTATGAGAGTCTAAAGAAGCTGGCTTCTTTGGCCTTGCAAAGTGAAGATGAAGAAAAATGCTTCCTGCCTATAAATGAGTTGAACAGGGTTAATCATCAGTGAAGAAAAAGATATTTAAGCTCAGGGATAGTGTTGACACAGGAACAAAGAGGTGTAAACTGTCTACAAAGGAAATGAAGCAGGAAACCAGGAATCTATCTGTTGAAAGTATGAGTTTCTGCATGTTCCGTCAGTAGAAATAGGAACAGGAAAAATAGACTAGCTGGACTAGGTAGTTAGATCAGTTTATGACAAGGTTCCTTGGAGCCTTGAGAAATTGTATTTTTTTGTCAAAAAGGCATACTGAGCCAGCGGAGTTCTTTTGATTCCTATATTTTTACTGTGAAAATTCAAGTCTCTGTGATTAAGCACAGCTTGATTTCTATGATAAATCCCAGTCCTTCTGTGTCTAGGATAATCTCTCATAAACAAAGCAAACAAACAAAGACCTCTTAGGTTTCCATCTGTTTCCAATGTCAAATACTTTCTTTGGCTCTGGCCTTTGTACAGTGTCTACTTTCATGTGGCCTGCAGCCAGATCTCCTTATGATTTTGTGATCTTGCAAACTTAACTTGCTCTTTATGCAGCTGGGAGGTTCCCAGGAAAAAACTAAGTTTTGGTAGGGTATATTGGCACTTCAGTAGGTGGCACTCTTCACTTTAGGTCTTGCCCTAAAACCTATTTTTCCTCAGGAATGAGGAGGTTGCAATTTTGCCTGTGGCCTTAGCTAACTTCTGTTTTGGCAAATGTTGTTTCATCTCCCTGAATTCCTCTCACTGTGTTGTTTCCATGCTGTGAATTTTACTTCACTGAAGTATTTGAAGTAAAATCACCCTAACACTGAAGTTAGATCAGAAAAGTACCCAATAAGTGGGACATAATCTGCTTCCTCTTCCATAAATGTTAATCTTGTAATAACTCAAATGGTTTCCATTAAATTGTTCCAGATGGATTTGGGTAGAGCTGAACCGTAGTGGTTGTTACTCCTTGATAATATTTTGTATGCTGTCCAGGATACTGTGATTGGTGCCACAGTATTCAACCCATGGTACACCTAAATCTTCATGGTGGTGGTCTGTGAAGGAGCCAGCCCTGTTTATCTGACATTCGTCTTAGGCACAGGGTCTTTGTCTAATGTAACTTCACAGGAAGGAAAGTTTGCAGTTAAGCTGCCTTTAGAGCTCCCTAAACACACTGGCTCAACTACACCACTTCCTAAAGCTCTAATGTTGTGGACCATGGTTTTTCAGTTCACCTTTTCAGGAAATGTAGTAACTGAAAAATATGACTTTCAGAAAAACCCAGAGAAATCCAACAGACTTTTGCTTAAATCTGTACAAATCTTGTCCTACCGAAAGAAAATTGACATGTACCTCAGTTTCTCATTGTGTATTTCTTGGAGTTTGGTCTTAAACGAATTTCCTGATCCCTTTGCTTGATTTTCACTTACCTAAATAATTATATTTATCTGTTTTAATCATTGGTGATCTCCCTCTGTAGTTGGTCCTCTATTAAAAATGTTTTCCCCTAAAAAAGGAGGGGGGGGGGGGGAAAGACAAAAAGAAAAAATGCTGCTTCTTTTGACTCTCTTGTTGCCTTCGACTTAAAAAAACCATTAATGTCTTAACTGTGTTACCTTCTCTTATGTTTTGATGATATTCTAGATCTCGCTGACTGCCAATATATATAATAAAATAAGATTTCAGTTTGGGGGCACTTAGTCCCTTTTCTGCCTGGTTTCAGTACAGTACAGTCAATAAGGTAAACTGTTTCTTCTGTTTGTCTAATCTGTTCTTCCGGTTACAGTCAATGGTATAGGATCTCCTCAAGCCTTGCATTGCATGTTCAACCCTGAGGCATACAGTAACTAATGTAATAAGCTGGTGTTGATGAAATAGCCATGTTTCCCAAAATGATCAATCTTTATTTTCTCTTCTAGGCTGCTATTTGGTGTTTTTTGTGTGTTGCCAAGCAGTTTTCATAAAGGTGATAGCATGAACTGAGCTGCGTTCTGTGAAAGAGAAGACTCTATACTGATGACAGCTGCTGTTACAGTAATATTTCCATTACTCTGTAACCCCTCAAAAGCAGTGTTTAGCTTGTTTAGAAGTTCTTACTTCTGACCACTATAAGGGGAGAGTAGAAAGAGAATATATGACTTGAAATAATTGTACTTGCTGACATGGTTCTCACTAAAGGTTTTTGGAAGTCTGTGCCTTGAAAAACGCCTGTCATTGTGTGAAACTTTGTTTGTAAAGCCTTTGTGTTCTTTCTTACTGGCTTTGCCTGCATCTAACCAGTTACACTGTAACTTTTTTCATATCGATATCGTTCATTGTATGATAGTGAGGATTAGGCTGATGAAGTGAGAGGTCAAGATTCTCTAATCTTCCCCTCTCCCCCCAAGCTTTGACTTTATTTTTAGAAAAGTATCTCTGATATCTCAGCACTCTCACTATTGACAAAAGCAACACATTTTGGGTTGCTTGGCTGGGGCAATGTGGGTACAAATTTTGCTGTGGCAATGGAAGTTTCTCCTTAGTGTGCCTTTTACTGTAACACAGTGACAGTGGAGTTTAGACTGTATCCTTGTAGCCATCAACTTCTATATGGAGATTTTGTATTGCAGCTCTCTTGTGACTGGTAGCTTTTGTAGTGTACACTGAAAACACACTGACCTTTAGCAACTCCCCCTCTATCAGAACAAAGGAGATGTCTGTTAATTCCAGCCTGCATAAATTTTGCATTTGCTTTTAAACTGTTTCTGTATATAAGAGTAGATTTAAAACCTTTAGAACACATTTTTAAGAACTGACAAAAAAAGAATTGAGTTTCTAGGACAAGAATATCTGCAGAACAGTAGAAAAATAACCACTTTGTCTTTCATCTGCATTTTTTAACCCTTCTGTGGTAGTGTTCATGTAATAATGTGGTTATGCGAGCAACTCCTTTACTGCTGTCAAAACATTTTTTCTCTAGTCGCTCTGACTTGTGGATTGAAAAGATGTGCTTGCTGGAAAATTGTACTTATGCAGTGCCCCTTGCAAATGTTTGGCCAGCTCCTTTTGCAGTAAGCAGACAGCTCCCCAAAAGTACAATGTCAGCTCTGTGGCCATCTCAATTTCGTCTTTACAAGACAATTTTATAACTCTTCAAAATCACTCTTAGACCTTGTGGAAGTTGCTTCTGTCTTTACTGGAAGTTTTGATCAAGCAGATCTGGATGGGACACTAGTCTGGTTTGCTTTAAAATGACAGATAAGTGAAGACTGAATGAAGTAAATCCTTTTTGAAAAGAGTGGTTTTGGTTTTGGGTGTTTCTTATGCTGATTAAAATGGTTAGGCCTGCTGGCAGGGGAAAAAAAGCCAGTGATTTTGTATCTTCTCTCTGTGGTGTAACCTTCTTGGAACACTGTATTATAGCTTGCATTTCCTTCAAAGCCTGCAGACTCTCACAGGAATCTCTTTTGCTGGACTGTGCTTTTCAGTAGATTGATATGTAAACAGGTAGGTTTGAGGTTTTTAAAACCTATTTTATTGCAGAGCTAAAGGTCTCTTCATAATTGCAATTCACTTGGAAAATTAAGTCATATTTTATCTCACTTGTTTTCTAGATTGAAATTTATTTGGTTACAATCTCAGTTTTCAGATTGAATTTTGCTTTCATTTAGGGTTATAGGTATCTGAAGTAGCTTGAGTTGCTTCTAAATCGGCCTTAACTGGACATGAATAAGTGCTGGCTGCAAATTAGAAACAAATCCCTCATCATTGAATCAAAGGTCTGGAACAGTCTTTTAATTAGAGAGTGTTTGGGTCAAAAATCCCGAAGTATTTTGAAATGGAGTTTGTTAGGTACTGTATGATAACAGTACAGCACTGAACTTGATGACCCGGGAGGGGTCTCATGTTCTTGTGTTCCTAAATGTATCCTGTTGTAGCTGAAAGCACAACTTGACCTAGTTATTAAAGTAAACTGTTAACTGGAAAGGATGGAGTAATTCTATTTCCCAAGATCTAATTGTGTTTCCGAGGTGTGGGGAGCTATGCTGGCTTGTTTACTTAAGAACCCTGCTGGGTGGTTTGTAAGTGACAAGGAGGTTGTGCATACCTTCACAGCTGGAATAAAATAACTGCAAGCAAACTTAGAAAGGAAGTAGAAAGTTCATATCCAACATATGAAAATACGGAATATTCTTTTGAGAAGCCTGAATACTTCCAAGTAGCCGAATGTTCTTGCATTAATCTCATATGGAAACAAAATGTTATTGGAGATAATAACTAAATATTACTGAATATAGCTACATGTATAGCAGTAATAAATATGCTGTTCCCTGGAGGATTTTAAACATTCAGAGAAGAAGTCGGACAGTAGTGCTTTACTGTTTCTCAGATCCAGAGATGGGAAACCGTAGAAGTTTCCTTTGCCAAGGGCTATATATCTGCATTGTAGCCGTACAGGCTTGTTAGTTCCCTGGAGGTAAAGTGGCTCTTTGGGCACCTTCTATATCATGTGATTTGGGTAGAGATAGTGCTTTCCCACAATTTCATCACAAGACTGGTTGGGTCTCCTTAGCTGATTTAGCTGTCTTGAAATTATGCCCTGGAATATTGGCCAGAAATATGTTTTCAGTAGGTATCAAGTTGCATGCATCGATTGCAGCTATCTATTTTCAAACATGGATCTGCTCCTGCACAACCGAAGACTTTTTAGCTGCATTAGAAATAATTTCTACAAGTAACTTACATGTGCAGAGGCATACACAGCTGTGTTGACATACTCACTTAGTCTACTTTTAGACTTATAAGAACTTCACAGTTAATACACTTAATCTTTAAATTGTATGTGAATAATGAATATAAATGTGCTAGGCAATAATTGCATGTCAGTGATTATCAGCTATTAGATTTGTAGCACAAAGCATGAATGTTTGTTAAATAGGGATGTGAATAATCAGGTGGTATTTAATGAAGGAATTAGATAAATGATATGTCATGCTAACAACACAGAAATAGCCTGGCAATTTTTATGTTTTAGTAACTTGTTGATATTTTGAGTAGCAGCTCATGTACTGGACAAAGAAATCAAATCCAGTATCAAAATCTGTCTTCAAACTTTGACAATAAAGTGTAGGCTTTGAAAGGTGATTTAGATGAATCAGATTTGTGCCTAAACTGCCCTTGGTTTAGTACTAAAAATAAAAAACTCACAGTTTTATTAATCTCTAGTGTTTATACTATTATTTTGAGTATGCTTAAATATACAGTTCGGTGGAAGGAATGTACTGTACAGAACAGATCATTTCACCTGTAGGTTCCCCTCTTTTTTCTTTAACCTGTTTCTGTGCTTTGTATGGGAGACCTGTCTAACAGTTCTATTTTATACAGACGCTTTACAAAACAAGGTATATGCAGCGACTGCCACTTTTGTGCAAGTGGAATGCTCTGGGGTAATAAGTAACAACAGTTGTATAAAGGGATCCTCTGTAACTCACTGAAGGAAACTTGCTGGAGTTATCTGTTGCATTTTCCTAAATGGCACTTCAGTCAGTTGCATATAATACGTAAATGTGGGTGTGTATATATCCTTCCAGAAGATATGTACGTACTATACATATGGTATCTATCCAGCACATAATTCTGGGTAAATCAAATTTCTTTCTTCAGAGTAAACTTTTGGGTGACAGCCAAGCTGTACACTCATCTTTATGTTGCCATTTTAACCTCATTAAGGGGAAAGAGAAAGCTGCCTGGCTCTACATGCTGTCAGTTTTCCTCTACTACCGTGTATGCATACCGCGATCTCCAAAGTCCAGCTTCCTGTCTTGTTGATCCAGCTTAATATTTCTACAATATATATACAACATGTGTTCTGTTTACAGTACACATGAATGTAACTCCCTGTGCGTACTTCACTGCCAGAGTAGCACCTTCATCTAGCTTTGAATAGGTGACTCTTGTGTGCCATCTGCTTTGAGTGGGAGTGAGTATACACCAAGAAGGAAGAGGAACCGGCTGCAAAGATGGGCATTAGCCCCCCTGCCCCCCAAGCTTAATAATAAAAAGAATATGGACAGAAGCCAAGTATATTATGTACCAAATTCACTTCCTCTGCAGAATACAGTTAAATGAAAAACATATGGAGTAGCTTGTTGAGTTGATTTTGTTCTGTGCTCTGTCCTGCTAATGGATTTGTTTTCAGAATTGAGTGTTCTGCATGTTTCTTGGTGGATGCTAGTAGGCTTGGAAATATCACAGCATGTGGGACCCAGTAAAACATGAATTTCATTTGTTTTCCTTGGCTTCTGTGTGTCATGATGTGTTCAAGATGATAGGGGCTGGAAAACTGTGAATTTTAGTTAGGTCTCAAGTATGAATCCTGAGCCTTGTCTTCATGTTGCAGAGAAGTCTGGTAGTAGGAGGAAGGCTGTTGTTCAGCTGTGTTCCTGAGAGTGTACTGTGCAGCCTATGTTTTGTTTACATTAAAGGTATGCTGACAAAGCTGCTGGCTCTAATATTGGACTTAATAGTTTTGTTTGGGTTTGCAGCTGTGTCTCGCTGTCCTTTCACTCTGCCTGCCTGCAGTTCTTCCCAGAATTATGTACTGCGGCAGCAGCAAATCCTGCTCCAGTAATGCTGCTAAGGCCAGGATTCTGGTATATTTCTGTATCGTCCTCAGAGTTTGCCAGGCAGGTTGAAAAGATGGAGATAAGCGGATGGGCATCTGCGTGCTCTCATTGTTCTGTGACCATTTAAGGAGCTGTGAGGTGAAATGAGCCATATGACTCTGTTTTTCCTTCAGCCTTGTTCTTGAAAAAGTAGGGTTGGGGAGGGTGAAGTTAGGGTTCCCCTACCTTATCTGGCTAAGATACATGGTTCAGAAAAGAAAAAAAAAATTAAATTTTAAGAGCTTGGAAGGTGACCTTTTCATAAGGAACATAAAAAAAACCCCTGAAATACTGTGACTTTACTTTTTTAAAGATACATTAAAAATTCAAACACTAGTTGCTTAATATGCATATTTTAAGAAGCGCTGCAATTGTAAGGGACCGTGGTCCTGTTGTACTAGTATAGTGGTTTAATCCCAGCTGGCAACTAAGCACCACACAGCCGCTTGCTCGCTCTCTCCCAGTGGGATGGGGGGAAGAGAATTGGAAGGGTAAAAGTGAGAAGACTTGTGGGTTGAGATAAAGACAGTTTAATAGGTAAAGCAAAAGTCCTGTGCACAAGCAAAGCAAACCAAGGAATTCATTCACCACTTCCCATTGGCAGGCAGGTGTTCAGCCATCTCCAGGAAAGCAGGGCTCCATCACGTGTAATGGTTACTTGGGAAGACAAATGCCATCACTCCAGATGTCCCCCGCTTCCGTCTTCTTCCCCAGCTTTATATGCTGAGCATGACATCATATGGTGTGGAATATCCCTTTGGTCAGTTGGGGTCAGCTGTCCCAGCTGTGTTCCCTCCTAGCTTCTTGTGCTGGTGGGGTGGTGTGAGAAGCAGAAAAGGCCTTGACTCTGTGTAAGCATTGCTCAGCAATAAGGAAACCATCTCTGTGTTATCAACACTGTTTCCAGCACAAATCCAAAACATAGCCCCATACAAGCTACTGTGAAGAAAATTAACTCTATCCCAGCCAAAACCAGCACAACTAGCTACCGTGGAACCAAAACTATTCCCTGCCCAGCACAGAGTTCTGGTCTTTAGGACCTTGATTGTGCAAGGCATGGCCCCTGTGGGGAATTCTTTGTAAGGCAGGGTCTTAAAAAGATAGACTAAGGTCAGAGAGATGACAAAAATTGCTAGAAAGAGGGGAGCTCTGGCTTTCTAGTTACTGAAATATATATTGACTTCCTCCAAATTTTATTTGGACAAAGGACAGTTCATGGGGGAATTTTATGCCACTTTTCTATTTAGTGGCATGTTATTTAGCAAAATAAGTACTTACTTTTAAGTAGGGTGAAAATTTTGGTCCATCAGCCTCTCATGTGACACATTTGATCCTAATCAAATAAGAATATTTTGCAGTCTAGTCAGCAGGTCAGATTAAAGCACAGATTTTCCCATCTACTTATGTGGACCTCAGTGCAAAGCTGACTGAGGTCACAAGTGAAAGCCAGTTTGCAAGTCTGTGTCCATAACTGATGGTTGCAAGTCACTACTTTTGTTGAAATACAGTTTCCTGTCCTGGAGTGCATAGGATTTCCCAACATCTCAAATAGACAGGAGTTTGATATTATAGCGAAAGGCAGTGGTGTTGCCAGAGAAACTACACTATTAGTAGCTTTCACTTGATCAGCTCTTAGCTACTATCTATCGCCTATAATTCCTGGAACTTTGAGTAAGGTATTTTGTCCAGCTCATCCTGATAGATTGGCTGTTTTGTGTTGGTTGTAAAGGAAAAACAGATTTAGAGTTTGGGCACTGGAGGAACTTCAGAGTCTGCTTACTAGGTTGTGAGTACTTGGCCTCTTCAGAACAGCTGCTTAAGTTCATTTCACTTCTCTCTATTTCTTGTGGGTGATGAGTAAAATCTCTCTGGGGGAGAGAGGCAGAGAGAGAATGAAGAGACATCGGGGTTCATAGCCTCAGCTGTTGAAGTTCATCACCCAAATCAGATAACTAGGATTCTCTTCTGAGTTTCCCCACAGGGTGTTTTTCCTGCCAGTCTACAAGGTCGTACGTATAAATGGGTATTGCAGTGAACTATGGCCTAAATCTGCTCTGGTCACGTGAATAGTAATCTGAAAAGTGACTTCTGTTCAGCCTGGTAAGTCTGTCGACCTACAGTGAGACTGAGCTCTTCAACACTTCTCCAGTTTTCATTGCCAGGAGCTGTTACACCACTACGAAATACATGCAGAGTCGTTGACAATTGGGTTTCGTGTGTGATGGCTGCTGTCTCTGCAGATAGTTAAATAAGCCCAATACCACAGATTTGCAGCTGTATGTTGTAGACAGAATGGTCTGACTGGCTGATTATAACGGTAGATGGTAGAGCAATGACACAGGTCCTTCTTGTTCCTTCGTACAAGTGACAGTGGTTCTTGCCTTGTGTACCACAAGGAATCTACCTGCCCTCAACATTGTCACCTTCTCCTACACACCTGTATGGGCACAACCTGCATTCTTCATTGCCTAGCTTCACAGGTTTTACTAAAGCGTACTGAAGAGGGGCTACACAAAAACCCTATGAGGCACAGGGTCTGCAGTCCCGCAATGCCTTCTAGATTTAATTTTCTATCCTGCTATAATGGCTTATCTGCAGTTACCACTTATAGATTATTGTGATGCAAAGATATCACTACATTTTAATGGCTCCTCAGCTGGCATTACTTCGAAAAACCCCAGTGGTGAAGTGGGATGACACCAATTTGTACCAAGTGTGGATTTGGCCACTATGCTCATTCTGGCGTTGAGCTGGAAGCTGTATGAAGTACGTTCTTTCCAGATTGCAAAGTGTGGCATTTCTCCATATCATTAACTCTAGTAGGTCTAGTGGGTAGAGCTCTGTTTATAATAGCTGGAAATTTATGTGGAGAGGATAGGTTCAAAAGGTCTGCAAACATCAGAGTAGAACTTGAGTAATGGCCACTTGTGGTTTTCCTGTGTAATGGCACTATGTTTTTACAAGCATTTAAACTATGGGAAAAAACAGAAGTCAGGCTTGTGTTTAGATAACTTTTAAAAATTTCTTTCAAGGAATAAGCTTGAGTTTGTTCAGCAAAAATCAGTTATTTTTCAGAAGCTTAGGTTTTGGAGAAGACATGAATAAGATACACTGTAGAAATCTAGAAAAAGGTAATTTCAAAATTTAATAGCAATACAGTGTACCTTATTTCTTAAACTTACATAAACATTTATCTGATTTTTCTTGAATTTGATACCAGCTTTTTGTTCTACAAGGAGCCTCTCTTAAAGTGACTGGGGGTTAATATAATACTGTGTTATCAAACTTCAGTAGTTACCTGCTTTGACACCTAATTCAGCAGCTTGCCCCAGTTTGGATGGGTGCTTAATCACACTTCTAACCATAAGCCCATAGTAAATCCCACTGCTGTTACTGGGGTTTTTACCACTTGTGACATTACCTTGGATTATTTCTAGTTATGAAATTCTCGTACTTCTGGATATGTTTTTCAGAGATGAGGTATTGCCTCTTCAGACTGCAACATTATTGTTTTGGCAGGGGGAATTTTGTAAAAGCACAAGATATCAGGGACAAGATGAATATTCTGAAGGAGGAAGATTTTTTTTCCTTATAGTACTGTAATGTTTCCTGTAATGAATCTGCTTACCTGGCTGCTAAACAAATGAAAAGTGCTACGACTTATTTTTGGCACAGGCACAGTGTGGTTAGGGGCACTAGCCACACTCTGACACATGAGTTGGCATTCTGGCACCTTTTGGCTGTTTTTGCAGCTCCAATGAGACCCAAACTTTATCCCAGAAGGGGCAGTTATACCCACTGGATTTGCAAGGGAGCCCTGTTGTTGTGTGTTCATAGACACATTGCAGTTTCCCTCCTCCATGTAGCTTCAAAGTAGGAGTAACAGACAGGAGGGCAAGCCATTACAGCAGTAGCATTGTGTGGTGCCTGTTTAAGGTTTGTAGCAGCATGCTGTCCTACCCTAATGCTGGCTTTAGTATCACGGGGGAGCTGACGGAACACAGCCCTTCCAAAAGTTCAGAGCCCTAAATGGCTATTGCACTCCCTCTATTGCTACTTAGATAAGGTAGTCAACCTTAAGCTCTCAAAGTACTTGCTCCCAAGAGTATACAGATTTCAGTATTACAGGAGGGCAGAAATTTGCCTTTTAGCTTGGCAGTTAGGGGTGACTAACTTCTCATTCTGGTTAAAAACAAAACAAACCAAACAAAAAAAAGCCCATGTCCAGCACCGACTTTGTACAGTTCAGCTACTCTTCATGTAGCTCAATGTCTTCAACAGATGCTTGCTTGCAAAAGGACCAGACAATGTAGAAATTTGTGTCTCATACTTGGAGATACTAATGTAAGCATGTGCCTAGTTGGAGCCTGTGACAAGAGAGGTCTCTTTACCCAGAAATCATACGTAGATGTATCTGTGTTCTCTTTTCCCATTGTTTTGGGAAGTCATCTTTTACTGAATGTGGAATCTGCATTTGACATGGTGAAGTATGGCCCTGAAGTTGGTATATCCTGATCCTATTGAGCTTTCCAAGTAACTTTAGTTTCTTCCCAAAGCTATGACATTGAAGGCTGTTCAGTCTATGCTTTAAGTAGTCATGACTGGTTCTAGTTATAAAAATACCAGTATTACACTTGTGTACTAGACACCCAGGGCCTGTGCAGGAGAATTATTTTCTGCTCAGCCCTGTAACACCTAGTTAGAATGGGGATGTGGTCCTCAGACTACATGCCAGTACACCCATTTTATTCCAGTGCCAAAAAAGAAGAGAAAAAAACTAGGCTGTCTTATTGAGAAACTTCTGGAAGCACCGCCTGACTCACACAGAAGAAATATGTCAACAGGCATTCTGGACCTACTAGTGCAATTTCCAAATAAAACCATACATTCCTAAACTAATAAAATGCATTATCTGTTTAATATTTAGTTCACTATGATCCTACAAGCAATATTCCTTGAAGTCTTACATCTGGAACTGAGCCATTTTCTTGGTCACAGGACCCCAAAAACCACGAAAACCACAGCCTGCCCTTTCTGGGGTGTGTTTGAAAAGGGTGGGACAGTGAAAACTTTATATCCTGGCTGCTGCAGAGATGACACGCTTAATCCTTCCAGTTTTGCCGTGGTTTGGTTATGGTCTATCTGGAAGAGGTCATTGCAGGTCACGTTTAGAACAGTTTGATTATTTTGCCACCTTTAGTCTTAGAAAGCTAATTTCCTATACCCATAAACACCTGAAGAACCAGTTTCAGCAGTGTCTTTGCTTGGTAAAAAAGCATGTGGAACAACTATCTCATATGTAGTCTGCACCCTGCATCATTTTAAAGGAAGGTATCATCATTGGAGCAAAATCCAGGCAGCAAACTCGGCACGGTACACTGAAGTTGATGCAGAGTTTGTTTGGGTCAAACCCTTCATTTCTCTCTCTTGTTCCTCTGATGACATAATGGTGAAGGCACAGCAAGGTTGGCAGCTGAGAAAATAGAGGTCTTGTATAGGGCCTCCCACGTATCTGTTAGAGATGAGGTCACTAGGTAGGCAGGTGAACTCTGAAGTGGGAATAGGACACAAGGAAGCAAATGGAGAGAGAGGAAAACCTGGCCTCACTGATAAGTTGGGAGATGAAAACTCAGACCGCAGGGGAAGGGCCCACGAATTCCTTGCCCAGTGTTGTAAAGGAATGTAAGAATGCTGGTGTTGTTGGTCTTTCTTGGCATCTTGTTATTGGCAGCCTTCTCTTCATCTGTTGTCCCTTAGTACAACAAAAAACTGGCTTGGTATTTAGCCTAAAATGCTTAATTTATGAGCACTCACTAATTAGCCAGAAAGTCTGACAGGTTTTTTATTTGCTTTTAAATAGCTCATGCATTTCCTAATTTCTGCAGTAGAACTGTCATGCTGAAATAGCCAGACACACAAATTGAGTCAGAAAACAAAGTGGAGCCTACTTTTGCCTTTCATAAAAAGGATGTGCTTTTAATATAGAACATGGCCAACTCCATGTAAGTATAGAAACGGCAAGGAGGGGTGCAGCCTTTGTAATTAGCTCAGAACTGGTGGTAGACTCCCCAAAGATGGTGGATGGAGCAGAGGCTAGCACCTAACATGCAAGACAAGATTCTGAATTCTTGAAGTATCAGTTACAGCAACAATCCAACATTTTGTCTAAACCGCTCCCCCCCCCCCCCCCCCCGCTGTACGTGCACCTTAGCTAAAGAGATGGAAGAAGAGGAGGAGAAATATATCTAATCTTTAGGATTTATTTTTTAAGTTGTTTTTAGGTTTTCAGCAGATGTGACACCTAAATATATTGCAGCTCAAGTCTTACATAATAGAATATCAGACAGTGATATTAAAAGGGGGAAAAAGTTCTAATATGAAGGTGTTACGTGGAAGTTTGAATCAGGATTTAGTTTCTGAAGTCCAAAGGAGATGTAGCAAATGTTTGGGATCGTGACAACATATCAGCGATCTCGGATGACCATGGTATAACCAGGATGAGACCAGCATGCATAGTTTAACCGTACAGGGCTTTGAAATCAGTAGCACTGGCTGGAGCTGTCCAAACAGTTGTTGTGTCAGGTGCAGCTGGGGCCAGTCATGGCAAGTTGCGTGGAAAGCAGTCTATGACGTGGTGGAGGATGTGTTTTTGCCAGTTTGGAGGAATTCCAAAATCAGCTGCCCGGCCCATGAAGCTGCTAGGGTACAGGTGGTGACTGTCGCCTTTGGTAGCACAGCGTAGCGAATGCTAACTTGCAATGAACGGAAAGTGCTAACAAGGTATGAGGAAATGACAAGAACATGCTTGTATGAGGGTGGCAGAATGTGTTCTTGGGTTGTCAAACAAAAAATTTTCTCTTGTAAATGAAATAAATCTCTAAAGGAAGCAATAAGTTAATCATGTTGCAACATATTTAAAAAAAGAAAAAAGTCCAAGGGTTTGTCAAAATTAAGATAGAAAGATTCCTGGAACAAAGGCCAGTTCATAATCTGTGGAGCTCTGAACACACAGCCAGTTGTCAAAGCATAACATACAGTGGAAGAAACAAAAAAACCCCTAAAGCCCTATGGGTGGGTGTGGGTGTGTTTTTCCTTCTTTTAATAGAATGTTAATTCAACAACCATTCTTGCTACTTCAACTGGACTTTTATTATACTACCTATTCTAGCACTGTGCCAATCTTCTATGGCATGTGGAAAGATTGGAGTAGTTACAAAACTCCTAACAGTTGTCTGTCCATGTCTATTAAAGTATCTAATAAAATCGCGAAGCTTGCTATGCCTGAGTTACGGTAATTCATGGAAATATGTCAGACTGATTCTGTTCCAACAAGTAGCATTGAGATGCTCAGAGTGTGCCTACATCCCCAACTTAATGTTGAACCAGGGATTTGCATCAGCTCCAAAGCGTCTAAATACAGTGGCCTGCTCTTCAGAGTTGCTATTTGCACTGTTTTTGAATTTAGCAATTCTTCTGTTGGTGCCAACTGTTCTGAAGAATCAGGCTAGTTTTATTCAAGTCTAGCAAGGTTTCGTTAATTAAAAATTGCTACAAGTTCAGTATATTAAACATTTAAAAACAAACAAAAAACCCCATCCCAAACTCACTCTTAGGTTAAAAACTCATTTTAAACTGAAACAAATGCAATTTCATGACTGGATTTTCAACAGTATTTGGGATCACCAGACTTCAACTCCTGCAGTTAATGATGGATTTGTCAAAAATACTCATGTGTAGGAAGGCAGTTAATGGCGGGATTTTCCAAGTTAGACTAGTCTAACTAGTTTGAAGGGCTTACAGTAATGGCATAGTGTGGCATGATGTGACCTATCACAAAAGCCAGTGTCCTACATATTTTTTTTTCTTTGGTTGTTTTGAAGCACCTCTTTGATTCACTTCTGCATTCCTGGGTGAATGATGTTGGTGATACACTTCCACAAGTAAGCTAAAAGGAAAATAAGGATAAGTATTGTCTTTGAAAAATTTCAGGACATAAAACTTTGTTTTCATCTGCATCAGCAAGACTGATGACATTAGCTATAATGTTTTAAGTACATTTCATATATTCTTGATCTTGAGGCTTCATATATTTCTGTGAATGCTTAGATTTCTTTCAAAGATAAAGGGCACCACTGACTAAGTTTAAGTTGGCTTTGTGGAATCTTGCTTCTTTTTCCTTTTGCATTATTTATAAAGTTAGGTCTGATGACGATTTTTCAGTCAGCAGTGTTTGCAGTAGATGCATGTAGATTCTGCTGGCACCATAATTAAACAATGAATTGTATTATCTGGCACACCAAGCTCTGAAGTTTTAAATTATTCAGACATGTTTTTGTTGTGAGCTGGCACATTCTCATTAGCATGGATCTGGTTAGCCAGGCTGAATCAGTCATGCAGGGAAAATTTGCAAACTGCCAGGCTTGTCACCTCCTGTTAACTCAGAAGAGAAACTTGGCCTGAAATAAGTCTCGACTGGGGAGCGTGTGGACGGTATTGATAGCAGATGGTATCTGCTCCATTAGCCCTGAAGGAACTCGGCTACACATTGATGGGTTAGGCTGAAGAGCGAGGACATGGTTAGAAGAAGGTTTTGTTACTTGTTTGGCTATGAAGAGATAAAAAGGAGAACTTGCTGCCTTGTATTGCTGAAGAATAACCGTCCAAACTTTAATGATGTAGGCACCTGTTGCTGATTGACTGAATACAGTGCTACAGTGGAGAAAAGTCATGAGCACAACTGTGCTCGGTGTGCCTAATTCCTCCTTAAAATAATTTTCTGGAATTGAAGAGAATATTCAACCTTTTTTAGGAGGAGATTGCTTAGTGTTTTTATTGCTTTAAATTTGAAAGAAATGCCTTTTATTATTGTAACTTCTATCTAAAGCAAGCATTTTCTTGTTTGTTTTTGGCACGGAAACAAGAGCTCAGTAGCCAAGTCTAACTTTCATTTGCATGAAAATTAGAGGCATCACAACTAGGAAACAAACAGCAAGGTTCTTTTGCTTTGGTGCTGGCTTTCATGATGCATAAGGATACTGATACATTTGGTATATAGGATGAAATTTTGGTCATCTTGAAGTCAGGAGGGTTTTGACAATGATTTAAGGGTAGGGGGGAAAATCAGGATTTCATCCCAGACATTACTGTCCCCAAGACCTTCAGGATTTTCAACTAAAATGAGTTGTAAGGATGATGAGAGAATGGTGTATGTGTAAGAAGTGTAATACTATAGGATAGAATTATACTTTTGCATGGTATTTTGGTCTGCTTTGAAGGAAATGGTGGAGAAGACCAGATTTTTTTTCTATACTCCATCCTTTTTTTTCCGCTTCAGATTTCATTTGGTAAAGCTACACCTGCAAATAGCTCTGAGACTTAATGTAAGTTTGATGGCTGACTCTGACAGAGCTTGATGTTTTATCAGCAAATTAAAGCATGAAATTGAATCTTTGTTTTCCTTCAGCAAATAATATTTCTGTGTTGCAGAGTTGTGGCAGCTGCCCACAAATGAATCTTTGGTCTATTGTCTAGACTTTGCTTAAGCTTTCTTTCAGGTTACATAGGGAGCAATTAGATGCTTTTTTCCTACAGCAGTATCAGAGGCTATAGAAATATTTTTCAGGACCCTGATCAGGCTCATAGGAGAGAATGAAAGCTATGTCAAATAAGCCAAGAAGTTTATTAGGGGTGGTCTAAATAGGTAGAAGCCAGGTCATGGGTTCAAAGGTGATAGAAAACCCACGGAAGGCAAAATGAAAGGACTAAAGTAAGGCAGCGGCTTGACTGTGTATCCATGAAAGGCGCTGGCTTTGCAATTTGCAAAGGATGGAAACTAGGCTTCAATTTCTCACCCATGATACTTGCTTCTGTTGCTTGCATTTCATTGGTTATAATACTGTAAATAAACAGAATGGTACCAAAGAAACAGCCAACTTAGTAGTCACATACTTCTCTTTACATTTAGTGTAGCCCAATAATAGCCTAGGCTTTGACTAGTTTCTTGGGCCAATGAGCCAACTGTATACATATTACTATTAAAAAAAAAGTTAGTATTCAGATTATTTTGCTGATCAGTAATACCTCAGATGCTTCTTTTGCTGTACCCAGAATAGAGAATAGCCATCACTTCTCAGACACTGCAAGTGGTTGCTAGAGAGTATTTCAAATGGCGATCTTCCTGAGTTGAAAAAAAGAATAAAATTCCATAATGGTGATTTGGCAGTCTGAGGTAACCTCAAATCTGAGCTGCCAAACCAAAGTGGGTTTTTAATAGGAAGAGAAAAATTCAAAGCAAAAAATCAGCAGAAAAATTGTATTAGGTGTCCACACCAGAAAATGTGGTATTGCTGATCATAACTGGATTTGAAAGTAGTAAGCTATTGCTATCCTGAAAGACAATACTCATAAATAGGACAGCATCAATATTGGTTCAGTCAGTCCAGCTTAATATAACAGTGCACATATTTAAAGCCATAGATTTGTATTACATGGCACTTAAATATCTGACTTATGTGGTCTGTCTGTCTCATAGTGATTTTTATACAGAACCCCTGAGCAACTGATCACCTATTACAGCTCCATTGCCATGAAATTAAATTAATGCTGCCAGATGAACAAGCAAACAACTTCAGAAAAAATCTCATATGGCCTTGGGTTTTTTATCATCCTACTTTTTGTCCTACTTCTAAGGTCTAGGAGGAGAATCACTAGGTCAAGGCAGCAAACAACTGTTCAGCTAGTGGGTGGAGTGAGTAGTGTTCTTGATGTGTTTCAGGGGAGCATTTTTTAACGTTTTTCTAGAACATCTCGGTAACTTCAAGTGCAGTAAACACTGACAGCTGTTCTGCAACTCTGTAAAATGCTTCCGTAGCAGAAGAGCATAACTCTACTGAACACTACATGAATTGTATGCTCTTTGGAAGACTGGGTTGTTTTTTTTTTTTTACACATATGGATATTGAAGAGACCTGATAGCACGCACTTACCTATAATGATGAGTGACTAGTTCTTTGGTTTCCAAGGGCTAAAAAGCCATGTTCAGGATTGATTCCAAGGGGTTTTAAATCAGATCCTGTAAGATTTTACAAGTTCAACAGGTGCATTTGTCTTATTGTACATATGGTTACTGGTAATATCTAGTGCTGCTTCTTTCAGAGAAGCATGAAATTTATAGAATAGGTGTGTGAGTACTCATACAGGATAAGGATTAGGCTAAAAATCAATATTGTGGTTGAACTAAGTACTTAAAGTACTTAACAAAGGAGGTATGTCACCATTATGAAAATGTCATGGATGGCTAAATCTTTATTGGATATGTGATTACATAATTCAGAAGGCTCCTCTGACCTTTAGTTTGGTTGTAGACCCTTTTGTTATCTTAAGCATAAATATATTAGAGTTATGGAGAGAATAAAGAAGAGAGAACACTTTTTGCTACATAAAATAACATGACTTTTTCATTTAAGCATCAATCATTCTCAATGCATTAACTACATTTTATCAGATTGTTTGACCTTTGCTGTCAAGGGAGTAAATGTAATTTTACTTCTCCATAATGAAAATAACATCAGGAAATATATGCTTGTTTAGAATTGAATGAATGCTTGTTTAATTTCCTCTTCCCTGCATTCTTTCTCTGTAAAATTATGAACTGTTGTCTCAGTCCTATGAAACATATTTTGCTTGGTCTTGACTTTAAAATATGAACACATTTGTTTTTACTTCAGGATAAAACAAATTAAGTTGGTATTAAATGAGGTAATCAAATTTGTATCTTTCACTGTTCAGTGAGTGGAGTTAAACTACTGCTTAGTCTTACATGTTTACTATTTATAGATTTAGATAAATGTGTGTGTCTGTGTATGCATTTTATATTTAACACATCAATATGAACAAGATAAACTAGTAATAAGTAATAGTAAGTAAAACTAAGTGATTATTCTAGCACTAAGTTTCTGTTCCTGCATAGGAATATATATGAGAGAATCAGAGAGCAATCTGAGAGAATATGAGCTCATCCATCTTGACTTGGGGCAATTGAGAGAATCCTAAAATAAAGATATAATTAAAATAAAAGGGGAGAACCCTAAAACACAGCAGTTTCAGGCTGTTTGGAGAAGCGAGGCGGAAAATCTGGAAGAGGAGATACTTTTGGAAGAGACATGCAGAAAATACTAAAAATAGCTAGTGATAATGAGAACCAAACGTGTTATGAGATCCTGATATTGTATGGTCCATTACGAGTGGAAACAATTAAAATGACCCACCCCACCCCTCCTCCCAAAAAACCTTCTTGCAGAGTGGCTCTTGCAGTACCAGGCAGTTACCAGGGAAGGCAAAATGCCTGTTCATTAAACATGTTACAGAGGTATACTGGGCAACTTCTGATGCTAGCAGGTAAATGAGAAGAAGCGCAAGAAGAGCAATTTAGATATTGAGAGAAAGTTTTACTCTGAAGTAAAAGGAACATGTAAATATGGCATGTTTGACATGGTGATTTAGTATGAGTTGGCAAATACATGATGGAGAGAAGACTGCCAGCTGCTTAATGGACAAATGTAAGATATCCAACAGAGCATATGACCAAGAGTGACATAAGAAAATAGAAAACATAGGATGAACAATTAATATTCTGTCAAATGCATCAAGTGGTTGAATAATCTCAAGGAAAATCATAGAAGTTGTATTACTAATTGTGGTGGGTTAGCCTGAGCTAGCAGCGAAATGCTGACCTAGACACTCTCTCCCTCACTCCTCAGTGGGACGGGAAAGATAGGAAAAAACCAGAAATGAGAAAACTTGTGGGTCAAAATAAAGGCAGGGAGATTCCTTGTAAATTAGTGTTGCAGGCAAAGCAGGACTTGACTTGGGGAAAATTAACTTGCTGCCAATTAAAATTGATTTGGCTAGTAAGAAACAAATAAACATTAACCTTCCCCTCCTGCCCCCCGATTCAACTTCACTCCTTTACTGCACACTCCTCTACCTGCCCCAGGTGGCACAGGTGGGATTTGGGAGGGGGTAGAGTCAGTACATAGCAGTTCTTCCCTCCTGCTCCTTCTCTCACACGTTTCCCCTGCTCCAGCATGGGTCCTCTCCACAGGCCACCATTCCGTCTGAAAATATTCACCTGCTCCAGCATGGGATCCTCCATGGGCTGTAGTGTGGATATCTGCTCCAATGCCTGGAGCACCTCGTCCTCCTTTTACTTTAGCCTTGGTGTTGCTCCTGGTGTTTTTCACTCTTTTTCTTTTATTTTTTTTTTTTTTTTTTTAAATCCTCCTGTTCCTGTGTGGCATTTTGTGTCCTTTTTCAGAGGTGCCACGAGCTTGGCTGGGGGGCTCAGCTGTGCCCGGTGGTGGGTCAGTTGGTGTTCACTAGACCCAGCTGTGTCAGTCATGGGGCGGCCCCTGGCCTCTTCTCACAGACGCCACCCCTGCAGCCTCCCACTGCCAACCCCCTGGGCACCTGTGCTTGATTCTATGTAATTCACTTAGAAATTATCTTCTGAAAAACTGGAAGGAAATATGCAGTAGGGAATAAAGTTGTTCATCTTCGGTACTTTTTTGGTATTGTTAGTGTACATCCATTTTGTGGATAAGTCGTAGAGGGGGAAGGAAGAATGTTGTGTGTCAGAGTAGAAAGAGTTTTTGTTATTGTAGATATATTATAAAGTAACTGGGTTTGGCATTGTATTACTCTTAGCTTTACTGTTTTACAAATGACAGAAGGATTCATAACTCAAGAGAAGTGTTTCACCTCAAGCAAGTTATGTGGTCTTATAGTCCCCAATGCATGAACTGACAAGAGTGAAAACATTGACTTGTAGGCACTCACCATTTTATTCTGCTTGTTTATTTTGTAGTATTTCCTCAAGACTGTTTCTAACACTGCAGATGCTCTGCACAAAACTTTAAGAAATATTAATGTCATTTTGAGGATCACTCAGCTTCTCTTTAAGCTGCACTTTGTAGACAAGTCTTCAGTGCAAAATGATTGCTCAGGTGGCAACAGGTTTCTGAAAAAGCTCTGTTTTATGGACTTCATTTTTGCTTTTCTGTAGATAATAAGCAAGAGGCAATGTGTAGCTGGTCTGGTTTTGGAAGATACAGGAAGTGTTTATTTTTGTCCTGATGTCCTCTTACTCCAGTAGGGTAAACAACCTTTATAGGCCAGGAACCTGCCAGGTAGGAACATCCCTAGGCAGCGTAGTGAACTTACCACTGCTCATTCTTGCTTCTTTGTGTCAACAAACTAAAAGGTTACAACACAGTATGATCTGAACCACATCACACTATAGCCCTGCATGTCCTCTGTCTACATCTGTACAGTTGTACGTCTCCATGGAAAAAGAGAATGAGAAGAATTACATGGTGGTAGAGATATAAAAACCTTTATTAACAAGAGCTTCAGAGATTATTTAATTGTATATAATTTGTAGTGGTTTAATTCACAATGGGTGAATCATGTTTGTAGTTCTAGATGAGTGCCCGTTAAGCCTTTATATGATATCATGGCATTACATGTATGTCATAGATATTACAAAAGCTTCCAGCATTTCATGGATGTTTTGTGGAGACTGTAAACATTGTACTGGGACTATTTCTTGTGTCTGGCTATAATTTCTAAATGAATTCAAGAAAAGGGCAAAGAAGTCTATATTGACTTCTCTGGACTAAAGATTCCTCAGGTCTCAAGAATCTTGGTCTTTCTATACAGACTCAAATTTTGAACAGTTTATGGTCTGTGAGAAGTGGTCCACATCTCAAGAAGGTACAGTTTGTAAGCATCCCCCTCTTCTGCTGTAGTGGCAGATATGTCAGGCAGAGAAAACATTGCTTTTTTTGTAACCCTGCAGAAGCAGTTACTGTGGACTCTATTTGTGAAATGTGGATGCAGCTGATGGCAGTGATCTACCAAGAGAGTATCTGTGCGTGGCTGGGGCTTTATGCTCCCTTTTTCAGGATTCATTTAGACCTAAAGGTTTTTCCACAGAGGTAGAACAGGTTCAGTAAATTGAGTCTTTGATGTTTGTCTCTGTCTAGATGGGCTTCCTAGTAGATGGTACACAGTACATACTGCTTAGTCAACTTAAGGTTAGTAACTCCAATGGCCAAGTGGTGAGCTAATAAAAAATCTGTGCAGTCTCTTGTCAGATGTACTTTGAGAAGAGATCACTGGATGGGAAAGATGACTGTACCGATTTCCTTTCCCCTTTCCCCTACAATTTCTGCTCTGATTAGATAGCCGCTTCTGTCCCTGCTGTGGTACCCAAAACCCAAATAAATTCAAGAGGACAAACATATTGGTAAAATAGAGCTTAATAATTTGATTGAGAGCCATAAACAGAAAGGATAACAGAGTTACACTGACATACTCGTGTCACTAATTTTACTGATTTTAGAGTCAAAACCAAGACATGAAAATGGTGCTATCATTCAGTGAGAAAGATGTGTATGGGGGGGGAGGGGGGAGGAACTGAAGAAGTGCATTGCAACTAGATTGGCAAAAAGAAGCTAATGAGTTACAGCTGTATTTAAAAGAAAATCTTTCAGGTTTTGAAAATTAGCTAGTGATGGATGGATGGAGGCTGTGGCAATTGATATAGCAGTGGTGCCAAGTGAAACACATTTGTTACCAACAGGGAATAAAATATATGCTACTGAAGCCCTTTAGCACAGCTTGGAACTTAATATAAATAAAGTATATTTTAAAATTATGCCAACAGTCATTCCCAAGAAACAATTTCACCCTCTTTGATTCTTTTTTTCCCCTCCCTTCTGCATCAATTTGTGCATACACACATGTTTTTGTATTATGTTTTAATAAAGAATTATGGTCAAATTTAGTAACTCTTACATCCAGGCTGAGGAGGCACTGCGTTCCAGATATGCATTACATATTCACTGAGCATTCAAACACACAAGCTCTCTCAAAGTTTTAAAAAGTCACCATCCAGTTCATTGTGGATTATCAATAATAGTTGTAATAATTTTTTTTGTGCTGTAGAAGTGCCTAGAAACTCTAGTCATAGGCTAGCAGCACTCTGTCAGGCATGGTGTGAACATGGCACAAGAAGACGGTAGTTGTCCTAGAGAGCTCGCAATATAAGCTTTAACCCTGTTGTATTCTTTTTGTTAGACTTTGCTTTTTTAACAAAGGGACGTCTTTTGTTGTATTTTGCAGATTTCTTCTTCCCTCCTCCACCTCCCCTAGTCAGAATAGGATTAAAAGAGAGTAAATAATCTAGTGCTGTCAGATCTTGTATTTCATCACTGTTGCACCTAAATTTGAATTTAACTCCTGGTTGGTGCACTGTGATTTGAAAAGATGGATATAGCAGGCTGAAACCAATTAAGGAATGTGCTCAATCTCCAGGGCTTTGGAAAGGGAGGAATAGGAGACAGGAAGGAAGAGAAAGTCTTTTTCTCCTATACTACTTGCCTGTTCTTTTCATAGACAAAATATATACCTAGTGAAAGTAGTAAAATAACTTAAATCTGACTTCAGCTCTTTAATAATAGATTGAATTTTTAAAGTGCTATGAGACATGCGTTTATGTCCAGTATTTCTAGGGAAAATGTAAAAATCAGGACCAAAACCATAGCAATGATTATGGCAGTTCCAGAATCTTTAAAAATCTTATTCCATGGTTGGATTCTGTGTGCCCAGCAGCTGTGACTTCTGTCTGTTGGTAAACATATGTTGAATTTGAATGGATCGATAAAACTCATGATTAAGTGCTGCACATCTCTATCATCCAGCAAGTAAAGTTTCATGTGGAATGCTGTCAACAATATCTGTCTACTGAAGGCTATTAAAATGGTACCAACGTATTTTCTCAAACAAATCCCTTAGCAATATGAATGGGTCTTATGCCCAGCAGATATTTAAAACAAATCACTAATAAACAGATTGAAACCTTTCAAGAGGTATGAGTGAGCCTAGTCTGCAATAAAGCTTTATATTACTTAGGCTTTATTTTTTACTTCGAAGAGGCTTATTTTCCTGATTAGGGCTTTGGATTGCTCATTTATGTCTGTGAAAGGAGTACACAGGATACTGATTGCTATAATAAATAAAAATGATCTCATTTTTTCTGGAATTTACTTAGCAAGAAAATATAAGGTAATACCCTTTCTTAAACAAAAGGAACATGTCAAATGACTGTGTGAACATAGACCTGGATATTGTTTTGGCTCCAGATCATGGGAACACTGCAGCCCTAACACATTCAGCATTATTCAAGCTGTCTAATGGAAGTGAGTTTGAAACAATTACATACAAAATTAAAGACGAGATCTCAGTTATTGGAGGGGGTACAGAGAACGATGGTGAGTGCCACTAGTGTGATTAAACAAATGTCTCTTTCTTAAGGTTTATATGAACTTACGGAGCTGTAAGAATTTGGATGGATGTGACTGAGAACACTCTTGGGAGGACAGAAGTGTCTGAGAACTTGGAGAAGTTCAATTTGAGATATTATTTCTATTACTCTAAAAGTAAAAATGTAAAGGGTGGGAGAGTGCTTTCAGCCAGATGCCAGCTTAGATGGTTGCAAGCTCTTAACAGTGTCTGCATGTCAGCAGTTCTTTGAACATCTTATACCTAAAACTTGGTGGGGGATGGGACAGAAGGATGTGATACAGGGAAGTACAGATTTATAGCCATATTCTGCCAGTGTTCATCCTTCATGGTAATAGTTAAATGTATCTGCTGCCATATTGATATAACTGAGCTGATTCACAAAATGAACAGTAGGTGCTTCACATGGAAAAGTTAAAGGGGAAAGGGGAATAGAACATCATATAATTCAATGTTTTAAGAAAAATGAGGACTAGTTTATGGTGCTAGGGAAAGCAGAGTAAGATGTGTTTTCTACTACCTCCTAGTCCTTCTGCTGTGGCCTTTTTTTGGAGGAGAGAATTTTAGAAGCTTTCAGCACTTTGGAACAGGGAATAGGAACTCAATCCACCAAAAATAAGAAACCAGGTGATTGAAAGAATAGTACTGAGTAATGACTCATAGCAGTTGAAACCAGTTCAGACATTCTTTTTCACTCTGAAGCCAGTTTTTATGGAGTAGTTTTAATCCAGTATATAAGCCAATTCATATAGACAGGTTTGGAATGACAGATGCAGAAAAGAAGCAGAAAATGTCAGGAGTTTAAAATTTTATAAAGGTTGACAAGACAGAGAAGAGAGAGCAATTGATAAGGGCAGCAATCTTGAAAGGGAACCTTTTAAGCAAAGATTTCCTGAAGATAGTCCAGAGATAAAAAGCTGATTTTTAGGGAAAAAAATCATATAATGAGTAAATCTTTCTAAAAAGAAAGAAATGGCTATTTTTACCTGCATGTAAGATAAGTAAACATTCGCACTTTAATATTTTCATGTTCAGTTTGAGTGATTATGCATAAAGACACTACAATTGCATTAGCATTTCAAGGGTTCAGATTTCTGAATGTCATTTTCCTTTCCAAAGCAAGGAAGTACATACAAGTACTTCTTTTGTTATTTACTGCTTTTAGTTAGAAGACTGTAAGGTATCTTTCCTTACATTACCTGTAAGTACCATTCAAGATTAAATAAAACTAAAAAAGAAAATGGATAAACTTCTTTATATAGTATATATCATTGTCAACCTTTGTCCCAACCAGGTCTGAGTGGTCAGTTAACCTTTACTTTTGTAGAGTGCTTACCATTTCTCTGTGAGAACATAATCACTGTCCTCATAGGAAATGAAATACTGAACTCTTGGACTGAATACAGTATTTCATGATTCCGTGTTCTCACTTTTGCAGTGTATGGATTCTCCATTAAACTCTCCAGGTAACCTTTTTTAAATTAATCTTAAGTTGTGGAATTGCAAACTCAGAACTGTTATCTCCATGGATATAGGCAGAAAGGTAATACTGGTGGCTCTCTGACTTCAAAAAAAAGTAAAGTAAAATAAAATAAAAATATTTGTGAGTGTTAGGTAAGTGAATAGCAGGTGCCCAATCATATTAATTTCTCCAGCAGTTCTGGAGATTTTCTGCCCAGTACTTCTGGAATTCTAACAGATTTTGACTTTTTTTTTGGTTCTCCAGGGATATATTCCTTCTGATGACCTGCTAACAATGGAAAGGTATTTTGGAGACATTTGCATATGGTCATTAGGTAGGCTTTGGGATTCTTGTTATAGGATATGCTTTCTGACAACAGTTATAGTGTTCTATAAATGGCAGAGACCCTGACCTTGTCCTAGGCCATGAAACCTTTTAGTGTGCAATCATCCTGTGACCTAGAGCTCCCTTAAGGCTAACAGGTGCTCTGCTCACCCTCTGTACTGAAAAAGATGCTGAAGAAGTAATCGTGAACAAAAATTTGTCAGGCCTGATTCTGAAGTCAGTTGCACTGAAATACAGCAGAAGTGAAGTACAGCCCCCCATGCAAATTTAGTGCCCATTGATTTCAGATCTCAGAACTGAGTGTCCTCCTGTTCACCAACACACATGACATGAATTCTACGGTTAATTGCACAGTTATCTGTTGATTATATGTTAACTTTTGGGTGGCTAGGAAAAGTCAGTGCTTTACTAGGATATTCAGGGCTTTATCTCTTAAGTTTGCCATCCCTTTGCAGATTAGAGAGGTTATGAAAGGAAATAGGGTGGTCTTGCCAGAAACATTTCACTTAATGGTAAACATTAGCAATGCCCTGTCAAGAAGTTACTGACAGCTGTCTTGTGTTGTGAAGTTGTGAGCAACAATACATATATAACTTCGCCTGTGTTGTGTTAGAATAGAGGTTGATAATTCATAATGCTGAATTGTTCAATTTTTGGCATGGCAAATGTTTTTGGGCTGACGGAGGAGATTGCTAATGCGCTGAAAACAATAAGAGACAATTGTCTCACTCAAGAAGAACTTGAAAAAGTATGCTTAATTTTCTAACAATTTCATCTTGTTAATTATCTCTTCTTCTGAAACTGCTTCCTTGGAAATCAAGTTTTTGCAAGTGATACTGGGATGCTATAAGCAAAGCTCACTAGCTGGGACCCAAAGTTCAGTGTAACAGGAAGTTATGAAAGACATCTTTGCTTTGCAGATGGAATGTATTTTAATTATGTACACTTTTATTCCAATAAGCTTTATTTGAATTCCTACAGTACAAATCAAAAAAGGTTCCATGTAATTCCCAGCTACAGCAAAGAGGATTAGAAGTTGAAAAGATATCTGATATCTGCAGGTAATAAAGCTAACTATTTGGGGCCTGGGGGTTTTTTGTTTGAGCAATTACTTATTTGGCCTAGCCTGGGAAAACCATTAATCATAATGACCATTTTAAAGTGCTCCCTTTCCTTTACAGGCTGGACCACAGAGGTCATCAACTAGTCATTCAGGTCAATGGAAAGGTCACATGTCTCCTCTTGCTTGACTACTGGCCCAGTGTGTAAGTTGACATTGGGTTAACAAACCACCACTCTTCTCCTAATTATAGGAAACGTGGCAAGCTTGTACTGATGGACAAGGTTCAGACTTAAAGGAACATGCAGGTGGTGGCTGGGCCTGCGGTTAAAAGCTGAAACAACAATGTAAGCCAAATGAGTTTCACTCTCACCTGAGTGAACCTAGAGTTTTCTAAATGACATATTGTTTGGCAGTTGCTTTGTGCTTGGTATAAATACGGTACAGAGAGAAAATTCCCATAACAATTCAGATTGCATACAGTTTTGGGTTTTAGTTTGTTTTGAGACTCTGACCCCTTGAAGATTTAAGTATAATCATTTAAAAACTTTGCTGAATCATACCATTAACAATACTTGGTTTTACACATGCATGCATACTATCTATATAATTAAAGTGTGGTGTATTCATCTTAATATCTTTATAGCAATGTTTGATTTCAGTAATAGACCTTAAAAGAGGATATTAGTCGTACACTATTGGTGAATATGCAAAGAGTAAAAAATATATTATAAGCACGATTTTAAAGAAAAAATCTAAATACCATTTGTTTATGAACTTGTATTTGAGATGCATAACTGCTTATTGGTTTTGTTTAAGCTCCTGACTGATAGAAACACATGGTGGGAGGAAAAAGCAGCTCAAGATTTTGAGTCATCTTCCCAAGTTTGATTAGATGATCTCTAATTCCCTGTATCATGTGTGCCTATCATCATGTTCTAGGAATGTAGCTTTCCAACAAATATTTGTCGTTTGTAGGGTCAAATCCTGTGCAAAGTAATGTGGGAGCTTGCAACAGCAGTGTTAGAAATGTGTTGTAAAACGGTACCTTACTGCCTTGTGTAAAGTGTGCTGTGGTGGCCATGTAGAGGAAGAGGGAATTGTTCCACACTTAAGTAGAAGCACTGTCAATGTGTGGGTGGACAGCACAAATTCTGCCACCGATTGCCAGTCTCCCAGTCACATGGTTAGTCCCAGACATGACTTGCTTAGTCTGAAGTGAGGGCTGGCTGCATGCTCTCAGTGCTAGTGCACCATATGCTGCTGATTCTGATCCTGCAACTGCACTGTTGCGTGCAGTTTCATTTTTACTTGGCTTGTCCTTTCAGCAGTTGGCTGATAGTTAAGACTGAATTGCAGTTTAACTTATTACTCATTGGGGAGCGAATACAGTATCTTGTCACCTGTAAATTGCCTCAGCAGGATGCAAGTTGTGAAGTCATTTCAAACATGAGTTTTCCTATCAGAAAGGAGCTACATGGCTTGCTTTCATTACCTTGAGAAACTTATAAAGCCTTTTTTCCTGTAGTCTACTTACCAGCCTCTGCAAAGCAGAAATACATTTTGCAGGAGAAAGGCTGCGGACAATGTGTGATATTGGGCGCTTTGAAGCATAAAAATAGATTTGCCAAGATGTATGTACACATATGTATATTTGCGTGTCTATATATGTTTATGTGCTTTTGAATCACTCAGCATATTTTCATCTTTTAATAACCTTGCAAACTTGCTTTTGAATTATAATCTACCTCTTCTTTCTGATATAACCGTTTAAAGATACTCATATAATTCAGTGAGTTTACTAGCTGGCCTGACTGGCTTTCACTTCACATCTGTTTGTGGCTCTGACAAGAACAAATTAGTACTATTTTTACTCCAGTGAAGCTAGCACAAGTCAGAAGGACAGTGTAATGAGCGTGTGAAAGTGACTTGTGCGTATCTTGTGATGCAAGTTTTATGCAGATAGGTTAGACCTAGGCTTCTATCCAATATCTAGCAATTTTTAATCTGTGCTTTACAGAAAAGCTAATGATTTTGCACAATGAATATGCAGGTTTCTCCCACTATATCTGACTCAAGATATAGAGCAGGCTGTGGAGTTATGTTCGCATGGGACAGAATACACATCAATACTGGGATTTTTTTCGATCCAAGTATAAACCTTGTGATTTAGGGTAGTCATTAGCATTCAGGGGATGCTGTAAATGTAAAGGATGTTTCAAGAATCAAGGGGGATGAGCCTTCAGTTTTTCACAGACTAATTTGTTGCTTTGTGGTTAATGGCTAACTGAAAACTTTTCCTCTGAGCAATCCCATAACTTCCTTTTGCAGGTGTGTATCTCAGTCAAAATTCCAAATCTACTTAGATCTGGGTTGCTGCTACTTTGATGTTTTCCATAAGAAGTCATGAAGTAGTTCTGGTAGTACTTTTCCATCCCCAAAACATCCAAATTCAATGACTACTACTTTTTTCTGTGCATTATGTTGTGCATTATGTAGCGTATAAAAGAAATTTTTATAACTAGTGAATTTGGCTTATTCCTCAAACTGGGGTGCATGAGTTGTTCTCTGCATGCGGAAGGTCTATGGTTTTTTTTTTTTTTTCCTTTGGGCTTTATTTTGTGATCTTTAGTTTTATAGATTTTCCTCCTAACAGTCTGCTGCTTATAGCTTTTCTTCTGCTGCTGTTTTTCTTGTGGATTGTTCTCAGGCCTACCTGACCACATTCACTGTCAGTCAGCTTCTGTAATACTTTAATGCCCTGTCTGTTCAGAAGTTTTCCACTTGTAACACTTGCATCTATTCAGAAACGTTTTACTTGCAAAGACCCTAAGTTCAGTAAACCTGTAATTCTACAGTCTAAGATTCTGTCTGTAGTTTTCTTACTCCTGAATAGGTTCTGTGTTTACAAAAGTGTTTTCACTTCTGCATTCTTACAGACTCAAAATCAGACTTGAAGTCTCCTGTCTTTACCTTTGTTCTGGCAGTGGAACTACCTAAGTTAGCGTGCAACCAGAACATTTTGCATAAGGCTTAGGTTATATCTACGCTGCACAAAAGATGGCCAAGCTAGCTTAAAATCTAGCAAGCTGAGTACAGTGATCTGTGCTGTGCCTCTATGCAATTTCAGTCATAAATAAATAAATATACCCTTGATATTGAGTTCTTCACCACTAGTGCAAAGCTGCTTGTATTTCCCTCTATTCTCTTCTGCTTTTCCTCTTCTCCTTCCTTCTCCGGTAAACAGAGGCATCCTACATGGTGCAGCTGCCATGTTTCTTTTACTGCAGAAACAGTGAGAGCAGTACCACCACTCCAGGACTTGTTAAATGTTACCATCTCTTCCAGTCTGTTATGTCTCTCAAGCTGTTTCTCCGCTCTCCAGGTCAACTTCTTCCTAGCTCTTAAGAGTAGTAGTCTTTTTTGGTTCTGCATATTTAATGGTAACCATCTGCTAATACTTATATCAGATCCCATGTCCTCCAACTGCTTGGAACTGCTGAACGTACCTCAATCGTGCTGAAATACCTTCTTCTGTAGTGTAACTCATATGCTGCAAAGAAATTGTAAACCCCATTCTGTTCTAGGCACAGACTTTTTAAGACTTATACATTCTTATTACATGCATGGTGAGAGACAGCTAGGCAGTCAAGATAATAGCTATTTACCAATACCCTCTTACAATATACTGCAATCAAGTGTGTGTGCAATTAAATCCACAATTTAAAAAGAACAAAGTTCCTAGATATGCCTGCATTTCATTGAAATGAGGGCCATTTGTTAAAATAGAGATCTTTGAGATTAGAATGCAATTAAAAAGTGCAAGTTAAGTTTTTTAAATGTGGATTCGTAACTGGATATACAGTCTTCCACTCCTGGGTCACCAGTTCAAATCTATCCCAGGTCAGTAGTCACTGAATCCTGGTACCATCTAACAGCTGGTGGTTTATGTGAAATGAGTAGCCTGTCTTACTTCAGTTTGTAGTGAACAGGTGTCCACACTGCAAAAAAGCTACTACTACAATTGTTAGCTTAGCTGGCAGTCTTTGTATGGGAGCAAAAATCTGGGTTGCTGTAGAATTAAGCTGCCCTGCAGCACTTAAAAAGGATTTCTCCAAACTGGCACTGAAGTTTATTTGTGGGCAAAATGATAAGGTTTGTAATTCTTATATTCTCTTCTTAAACTGCAAATAAGGGGAGATAGAACGCTTAACATGGTGGCCAAGATGGCTGTGTCAGAAACTCTAAATTACTGTTGTAAAAAGGAAACAGTAAGATGACAGCCTAATCTAAATATCTAAAGATCAGAAAGCACCCATTATCAACGTGTGGATTTTTTATGCTCTACAACATTGCTATTAAAACTTTAAAAAGCCAGTGAACTAAAAAATCAAGGAATTTCCTTGAAATTGTCTACTGTTCTGTGTTGTAGTTCTCATCTGATATTGTGTGCCACATCACTTTTGACAATCCCAGTCTTCCATGAGTAATGCTACAGTGGTATTTGAGCATACTGAAAAGCAAGTGCAGAACATTAAAAACTGATATTTTCAACAGTTATACACCCTGCCTATAGGTGAGAGAGTCTTTGACAGATGAGAATCTGAAAAATTAAAAATGAAAATCCTTAGTCATAGAGATGGATCATTAAATAGTTTTGTCTCAGCCACCTCCCCCACCCCGTCCCCCAACTCAGTAATATGATATGTGGCCTGTGAATTTTCTGAGAAGCTTCTTTTCCCATAGAGCTCCCATTACAGTAAGAAGCCTCTTCTCTTTCTGCCCCTATCATTTTGTCCCATTGCAGCAGACGTGAGATTTGGTGCTTGTGGGAGAGCACGCGGCGCTGCTCGAAGGTTTGACAGGACCCGTGCGTTCCCAGGGAACGTGCCCCGGCTGAGCAAGGCAACGTGCCTCTCGAGCCAAGGCCATCGCAGGGTTCCAGCAGGCATCGCCTGACTCTGCCCTGCCCCGAACACACGGCCATGGTGATTCACACAGCAGGGCTGGTGTGCTGGGCAAAAGGAAAAATGTCATGAGGACATGCAGTAAAAGGTGGCCTCACAAGGGCACAATGTTACACAGTTTTTCTTCAGCCTAACAGGTGGCTTGTCAACATAACTGTAATTTTATATAGAGGTATTCAGAAGCTTTAGAGACATAGACTATGGCATTTCAATTATGTCCATGCCTTTGATACTGGCGCTACAGTGTTGGGAATGATATGGCACTATTTAAACTCAGTGTATGTCAGTGTTGGCTACATGGTTGTGTGCCTGGTGCCAGCTCAATACTTTCTTGTGTCAATGACTGCTCATGCTGTGCATGTAAAAGGCAGCTGGAGTAGTAAAGCTTGGGTTTCGCAGATTTGTTGATAATATGGGTGAACACTGTGTTACAAACATCACAGTAAAAAAGCCTCTTGCTAATGCATGACGTTCCGTCAGCTCAACATACAAGTTTAATAAGCAGAGAGATAATTGCACATGGTTTAAAGTGTCACCTTTGTTAATGGTTCTGGTCCATGCAGACTATATGAGTGTGTGTTCTATTTTTGCTGTCTCTCAAGAGGAGCTATATTACATTCTCTGCAATCTTTAGGAAGAAACAAGGACATTTTTTTGATTTGAAGAGTGGCTTAAGGAGTGTTTTAAGCCCCTGGATTAAAACAAACCAACTAACTTGAAATCTTTAAGATTTCTTCAAATTTGTAAAGAATATTCTCTTTTTTTAGTTTTGTATTCTGACAGATGGTTTCTTTCTCATCTCATTTAGATTGAGTAGGTCTACTCACTTTCTTGATTTGTATCAGTATACGTGAAGGAAGAGCATGATCACAGATACGTACTTTTACTTCTGCCACATTTTCATTCCTATGATAATACCAAGGGTCCTTGATGTGTTTAAAGTCTGCTTACATCTCTGTAAAAAGAATTGATTAGCAATGAGCCTGATGTTGCTTCCTTTAAGCTGAATAGATTTTTTTGCTGGTGATGTCAGAGGCACTTGATACAGGCTACGCTACTGTGTCTTTTTTACAAGGAAGAAACTATGGGATTTATATTCATTACACTCTCTACCCATCAGCCTGAAATAAAATCATGTTCATTTCTGATTTCTACCAGTAGGTGAAAATGGAAGAGGAACAAGCTCTGACAACTACTCATCAAGATTTCTATGGCAAAAATAGTTACTTGTCTGTTTCTGCCTGATAATTTGCATTTAAATCTGAACTGTGAATTGCCTTGTTTGGGTAAAGGTCCCCCCATGACATTAATTTCACTTACATTTTGTCTGCTCTCTAAGAGATCTTGTATGGCTCTTGTACCCTCAAAATCACATTGCAGAGGAGATAACCTTCTATAGTAACATCTAACTGTAATAACATTAGATTGTTAATTTATAGTCACTGAAATAATAAGTAATCATTTCTAATGTTTAGTTTTTATTTCATTTGCTCTCAAATTTTGCTTAGTGGGTTGCTGATGGTCTACTGCATACTCTGTAGTTGCTTCTCCCCTTTTCACTTGCAGCTGCTTCTTTTGACGCCTTGGCAGCTGTAAGAAAAAGAAAGAGGAGTGATTGCTTAGATCTTCCCTGGTGTTGCTTGCAGCCCTAAGAGCAGGGAAGTAGCATGAGAAACACCACCACTTTGAAATGGAATAAAACCCAAACGCCTACTTGTTATCAAGTCTGGAGTTTCAGAGAGCAGGAAAAGACTGGGCTTTCTTTAGATATACTAAAAGCAGAACAAATGCAGGAAAAAGAGCAGTGTGAGGATACATGAATATAGTCAGAGAAGTCAATCATCCCCACTGATTAGGACACCAGGAACAACATGATGTTTCTTCCTGTCTATTTAAAGCACCCTATTAAGGAGCAGGAATGCCAAAAGGGAAGATAAATGAGCACTTTAAGCCTGCGCAGTAGAGCAGTGCTTAGTGCTGTCTTCTTCCCCTCTTTGCTAGGCAGCTGCTCAGCAGGGCAAAGAGAATGATGCTGAAGTTGCATCCCGGACTGGATATTCTCTTCCCACTGTGTGGAGTGGCCTGAGTGCCCAAAGAAAAGAACCAGAACTGCTGAGCAGGAGAACTGAGAGACACAGGCTAAAAGACAGATGCTCACGTTGACCCTTATGATACATGCCAAGGTGGTGATAATTTCTAGGTAACCTATTTCCTTTCACATGGGGGTGTTGGAGACCTTGTCTAGTGTTTACAGTACAATGAGTAGGATTGCTCATTGCTATGCCATTTGGACCTTTTTTCATCAGCGGTCTAGGGCTACCCTTTCCCACCATAGCCGCTAGATTCTGTACCTTTAAGTCAGCAGAAATCAATGTTAATATAAGAGGTTAAACAATATGTCAGTTGACTAATCTGGGTGTCACAGGAGCAGAATCATAATTTAATAATTTTGTGCATATAATAGCAGCCCTTTAAGTGGAATAGATATGATTGTCATAGATGATCGCATCTGGAATTACTGATGATGTTCAAGAATACAAAGCTAGAGAAATACCAGCGTTTCAGGTAAGAGTGTGGAATGTATGATCTATTGTAGCTTATGTTTGCTGACTGACTGATCAAACTGATACTTTCCTCCATAAAAGAGAAAATTGTGTCTGAATGTTCATCTTGTGCTAGCCAGATGTATAACATTTGAAGGCTACTTCAGCTTTAGTGAAAGCAAAAATCTGCCATTGTGAAGAACTGTGAACTTTGGAATAAAAACCCCTGAATTGTTGACATGCCAGTACAGCAGCTTCTGGAGAAAAAGACACTGGTCAACACCTAAGAACAGACTAAGGATTACAGATTCATGATTTATCTGGGAATTGACAGAAGGTTTACTTCTTTGAATACTACTGCAGTGTGTGCCACTGCTACAGGAAATTATTTACTATTATTAGAGCAATCCGGAAAGGTTGAAAAAGGAAAAAATGCAATCTGTAAGATTCATCAGAGTTCATCAGAATTTCAATGGTTGCCTAAGATTATGATATAATAGGTTTGTTTTCAGACCTAGCCCTTTCACTGCACTGTTTGAGAACACTTAAATAATTTGTTCACCTAACAAGGCAAACATGCTTTAAAATTTTATATATTTTATTGACAGTTTATATGTTTTTGTTGTAAAGACAAGAGGAGATATGGGCAGGGATTTATAGTTTGCTTGAAGTGTTGCTAAATAATGGCTAATGATGCAGAGAGTTATCTACCTAATCTCAGACCCTTTAGAAAAACCTTTAGGAGCTGTTTGTCTCTTATGATAGATTTCTGAAGATGCCTTCCAAAAGAATGGCTGAGTGTGCTTACAGTAGTTAGCAATGCCTTTTATTCAATCAAAAGTGGCTCCCTTTATGCATCAAATCTAACGTACCAAGGATTATCACAAAAGGGCTTGATTCCTATGTTACCATAGTAG
The DNA here is from genome assembly GCF_018139145.2 of Gymnogyps californianus. NCBI lineage: Eukaryota > Metazoa > Chordata > Aves > Accipitriformes > Cathartidae > Gymnogyps > Gymnogyps californianus. Next base: position 59,115,803 of record NC_059474.1, on the reverse strand, counting down.
AATAATAAACAGCAAGCTAAGAAGTAACTTTGTATTGCCACTGGTTCTTTGCTGAACAGATATTGAGAAGGACCTGTCTAACACTTCCATAATGGTTAAAAAGATAATAACATCAAATATGTATGTGTGCCATTCAAGTCCCCCGACCTCCAACAGTCCTTCAATCTTATGCATCTCCTTAGTGAAAGCAGAAAAAGGAGTTTACTCTTATTTGTCTGTTTTATGTGTTGGGTTCGGTATCCATGCCTGAAAAATTAAAACTGGAAAAAAACCCAAATAGTATTGGGCACACCCTCACCTTTTCTGTAAAAATTACGTATTCAGCATTTCATATAGACTGTCTTACTTAGTACCTTACCTCAAACTATGTTAATCACAGACTGTTCTCAGTTGGAATCATTAGCAGTTTACATTGCTATAAATCTGCTGTAGAAAGTGTTTAATGTAAAATCACTGGAAGCAAGTACATCCTATACAACTGTTGAAGAAAAAATGTCTTATTGCTGTAATCCATTCAGCAGAAAAAGATCCTATTAAGATTTTTTAATTTTAGTATTTTTTAAATAGTCTTTAAAATGTGGATTTTGTAATTTTTTAATGTAAACTTTTGTCTTCTTTAAAGATCACTGTGTTAATTGGGTATAAACTATTTAATATTCTTAGAAGATTCCTTGTTGAACTGTACCATTTCATGTTATTTTAAAGGTAAAGAAAATACTAGGGAAATGACAGTAGTTTTTTTCTTTACCCGAGTGAAAACAATGACTCACAATTGCTTGTGCAATTGGGTAATACACACTACCATATAATGACTATTATATGGGTGAAAAATTACAGTGTGGAGGGACAGAACAGAGGATGGTTGTCATCACAACTCTTAACATCTGATGGATTTGGCTTTTAATGCATTGCCTACAGATCCATGTGTTTAAGGATTCATTAAGAACGGGAGAACCTGGGTGGGTCACTAACTCCCACTCCACCACAGGAAGCCATTGAAATTGAATTTATATTGTGATATTGGTGGCCTAGCTACTAAAATTTTCAGGCTGCGTGACTATATAATTTTCACAGAGTTCTTGGTCTTGCTCATTTCTGAAAAGCTAAGAAGTTTTGATGTTAGATTTATCAGTGTCAGCCTTTAACAAAGAGGATTTTGTAAACAAAGCCGTGCTTAAATCCCTGTGGCAAACATGAATGAATACTTGAAGTGGGGATTTGACTGGAAGGTCATGAAGATGTTTTTTGACTGCTGAACTGCATCAAGTAATCCCTGTAGGTTTTTGAAAGATGTCATCTGTGCAGTGCTTTCATCTCGTAGTCATGTTAATAGTAGTAAGAATATTATTGGAAATAATTCAAAAAGGTGAACTGAAAATATTTTGGAAAAAAAAAATGAAGGCTAGGCTTGATTATACTAACTTCTTAAACATGCTTCTCACTGTGTGTCTGCAGTGTAAAGTGTATTAGCTCTTGCTTCAAGAGCTGTGCCCATACGATATTCTGGTAATGTCATATCAAACTTCTCTCATTGCAACAGTTTTTCCTTGTCTGTCAGGACTCAGATAAAAGGGTGTATAACTGAAATTTTATACGCTTTTTTGACTTTTACTTGTTTACAGTATGGAGTCTACAGTCATATGGATACTGTGCAAAATTCTGACTTGTCTTTTATAGGCCAACTTCATGCATCTGTATGATTTGGTTATTGGTGTGGCATTGCTGGCAAAGATGCTGTTTCAGAAAATTGAGTTGAACACATGCATATGTCTAAAGCTATCTGCAAAGCTGTGATACTTCACATTAAAATATGAATGTCATAAAGTACAACTTCAAGGTGCTTGGAGGTGGATCACAGATGCATGAAGATGCCTTACCGAATTGTTCCTCAGTTGATTGCTCTTTAAATACTCACAGGTCATGTTTCTATTTCGTAGAGTTTTTGGTGTTCCCTTGAAGGAAAGAGGGCGGAAGGAGTGGGGTGGGAGGTGAAGAGTCAGTGGAAATGAAGATATGTTTTACTCTTGTCTATGTTTTAGTCCTGGGAAGTCCACTTCAAAAGCTGGGTCTTTAAAGGTCTTTGCTTTTATCTGGAACACACAAACCCCTTTAGAAAGTTTCTTTATCTTTTTGTTTCATTTGACACCTACACACTAGGTTAGCCAGTGTGCTAAACAGCAATGTCTAAATGCTTCCCTTTGTGCGTTTCTAATTGCATTTTTTTTCAGAAGGATCAAATTAGAGCTTGCACACTCTGAGCTGTGGCAGTGACAACTGACAGAACCAACTCAATTCTGCCTCTTCACACAGATGGTTGGAAAAGCATCTTTTCAAATGTAACCCCTGTAAAATTTCTTACTCTGAAAGTGCATCTGCTAGACATGTTTGTGTTTACTTTCCCATGGGCTGTTTTCTTACCTTAAATAAAAGGTGAGACCATATAAAATATGGTGAGACCGTATAAAATATGTTCGGTTTTTTAATAAAATTTGGGGGGGTGAGCACGGGTGGGTGTGTGTGAGAGAGAAAGAAACAGAGAATGGAAGGCAGGTGGATAGTTCCTTGAAGTTTGTAAATGTTTTCATTTGGTCTCACATAGAAGAAGAATGTTTGCACTTTTTCCTATTTTATCTGTATTACTACTGTACTACCATTCTAAGCAGAATTGCTTCAGGGTATTATGAATGCATTTTGTGAACAAAACTAATAGTATGCTGTAAAACTTTAGACTAATGTATCTTAGTTGAACAGATCCAGAATTAGCACTCTAATTATTATGCAGTTCCAGGATCACTTAATGGAAAACCAGTGGAGTTACTCTGGGTATGGAAAGGGAGAGCTAAAAGTAGAATTTACATCTGGAATTTACATATACAGTCTTTTTGTACTTCAGCATATGTTTTAAAATATGTTAATAAAACTAGAATAACAGCATGAAATACCTGGGTCCAGAAGAGCAGGCAGGGTCAATGGAATGCTTTGTTTAGATATATTCTGTTAGTCCTTACGATATTGTTCATGTAGGATCAAAGTTTGCTACCAAATGCTGCTTTGCTTTTCTCTGCAGCAAGGGCACCTCACTTATGAATTACAGCTGTTGAAACCAGCTCTTATAATAAGCAAATTTGGTGGGGTGGTAGAGTATTTAAAATGATACCTAAGCCTGAATAATCTTTCTGGATTTCTAATATTGTACTGGATTATAACACATTGTTTTATAGCACAAAGTAATATATGACAGTTAAAATAAGTGATAAATGGGGTTTGGAATGTGCTGGCTGCTTTTTCCCAGTAGGCTAAGGGTTAGATGTGGAGGTCAGACATGCTGTACAGGCAACCTTGCCTTTTCTTTAGAATGTCTTGGTGCTTCTAGTTTGAAACAGAACAAAAAACTGAACAGGCCAGTTGTCTCAGAACAACTTAAGAAATTGCTTCAAGGGTCTTTTACTTTTTCCTAGTGTAAATTTTGATTAGTTTTTGCCTTTTTTTTTTTTTACGTTAAGTAAAAACTTTTGCCGCTGAACTTTTCAGGAAAAGTTTTAATTTTACAAGTATTACTGCCTTTTATTGTGAATTGCCCAGCCTGTTGCCTCTGATAGCATCATCAAAACTGCAAACTGTGGTCTTAGGTTTTTATTAAATGCTACCATAGTATATTAGTTTCTGTTTGGGGATTGTAGGAATGAAAGACCAGAAAAGCCTCAGAAGTTTATCCTGTGTGCTTTCTCGGGCAGGATGGTTCTCTAAGTACATGTTGTCCAATCTTGTTTAAATTGTTCTAGTGCTAGATTTTTTCCATTTTCCTTGGTAATGAAAATCCATTCTTTGGCTTTTTCCTTGTTTAGCTATATCCAGTAGTCTTTGTGGTTTCAGTCGTTAATGATAGGTGTTAGATAAGGGTCACAGACGACACAAGCAACTAGAGCAGTTCCTCGTATTGATGGAGTACAACTGCATTAGCCTGCAGTGGAGGATGGGTAGCCAGCCTTGCATCCTGCCCTTCCATGATGGAACTAGTTATTAGGTAGCTGAGGCAGGCTACATGCTCTTGGAAGTGAAGGTCTGTACGTTGCGGAGTATCACATCCAGTGCTACCATCACCAAACTGCTGAAGGATTATTTCAAGCCTATTCTCAGCTTGCTCTAGCAGTAGTGGCAGAGTCAATTTTCAGACCCTAATGAGGCATGTTGAATATTCCTTCAAATGCAAACATTTCTGCTTCAAAAAAATTCTTGATGGATGCTGCATTTTTCTGAGTTACCTTTCATTTTTTGTAGGCCAAATGGGCATAAATACTGAGGCGCCATCATTCTCAGTGCCTAGATTCTGCAGAGAGAAGCCGTAGATAAATACCTAGATAAATATGTTTGTACATGTTAGGGCATTCAGAATAATATTTCAGGTGAAGTAGCAGTTGCAAATGATTCAGTTTTACTTGTATTGAGTTTTGAAGCAGTCATGTAGTTTAGTTTCTTTATTGTGATTAAAAGTTTCCTATTCTAAGAACGGTGTTACTTAAAATACTGATACTGGAAAGTACAGCAGGAGATGGAATTACTTCATTTGAGGATTAAATGATTTACTAAATTACAGAGTTTAAAACTAGTTACTTCAATATTTTTATAGCAACATTGGTGGGATATCAATTATTTCAAAATGATATTTGATCTGCTTTCCTATGTATTTGCTACAATTATTAATTCCTGTATTACTGAAGCTAGTGGGATTCTTTGTTCTGCTCTTAAGTGCATAATGTGAAGTCTGTGAAGTTCAAGGAGTCCCAACTAATTTAACTTTTATCCCAGTGGAATATTGTCTCTAGGATATTACCAAAATAAACAGTGAGGCTAATGAATTTTCCCCTAAGTTCATTATTAAAATTATTTCTTAATTACAAGTCATTATTATGCAGCCAGTTTTACATATATGGTAATTATGCTTTATAGTGAACATTTTATATATTATAAAAAAACCATGCTTCAAAGCATGGACCATTATCTCTAAATGCTAAATGGAGAGAAGCATCATATGTAGAAGAAAATAGCTTACCTTATAAAATATTTCCTAACTAAATGCTGAATAACCTAATTGCTTTAAAAACGTGGGCTGAATATGACTTAGTACTAAGTTAAGACTATTCTCCAAATACCGTATTAACCACCAGCAGAATCTGGTCTTGAGTCATAAACGCTCCAATATTGTACCTGGCAATATTTGTATTAGAATGCCTGCGGTAACAGCAAAACATTTTCTGCTTTCCACGGCTCCTAAAATAAATATCCTGAAGATTCCCGTCTCATCAGCTTGTTACCATCTTTGTATCAAACAAAGTGAACCGATGAAGATGTGGGAGCTGCATGCAGCATCAGGAGCCAGTGACAGTTCTAGAGGTTTTTTTGCTGTGCAAAATGGCACAGACAGCGGGACTTAATAGGCTGTGGTTTTTCTGAGCAAGTGTGAATAGGTGGATGCCCTCTGAGAACATCTCCCTCTATCTGTTCATATAGTATGTCTTTGGCTTTACTGAAATTGAAGAAAGAAGAGATATGATAGCACCTGGACACGTGCTGAATTTTACTGAAGTCAACAGCCGTTTACCTTGTGCTTGTGTGATTCCTTGAGCAGAGTTGTATTTACGTATTTGCTTAATCGCTTTTACTGAATAGGCATGTGCGTTGGCAGAACAGGTTCAATGCAGGCAGCTCCTGCCAGTCTGCCTCAGCCATGTTGCAGAGCGACGCTTTCCAGGACTCTGAGGGCAATTCATTCCTCATGCCAGTCATTGGCCTCCCTGCTCAGGCTGCCAATAAACTGCCAATTATGATGGTGGTTTTTTGTGAGGCTAACAGGTGTTCTTGAGGAATTGGACCACTAAATCATTTGACACAGTAAGGGACAGCAAAGAGTGAATATTACTGTCTGTGTAAATGTATTGCTATATAATTTTAGTGTTTATACACCATATTATGAGTTTTCCAGAGAATGTTTTTAATTGATACAATAAAATGTTATAGTTGGCTATATATTCTGTGTAAAAACTAAAAGGCTGAACTAGTGTGACAGAGAATTCCTGTTTGTGAGCAATTTTCCCCATACAACACACTGCAGAAATAGCTTTGATACCAGGAATGCACAATAGGCATGAAATGCCGTTTCGTAGCAACCTACTTCCTCCCGTTTCCTCTCATGTGTTTTCCTGGTGCGTACCGTCCCCAGAAATGAAGACCAGTGCATATGGGCCACCCAAAGAGATGTTTCTGTGAGGTTTCAGCAAAGGGAGGCAGTGCATTGGTGGCCACATTCTTCCTCAGATTCCTCCGTTTTGCCCAAGCATAAGATGAGGGACAGACTGGCTCATGGTTTAGGACAGACTTTGAGAATACATGACCTTGCCCCTTGGTGGTGTAAACCAGTTCACATCTGATAGCATGGTGTTCTAATGTTTGTTTAATTTTATAACTTCATTGCTATGGAATTTTGAATGTGCTCTCAATTGGTCTCACAGCCCTCTTGTGGACCCAGATTATCACTATGTATTTACATCGGCCAAATGAACTTCAGGCATGAGTCAGAAAAATAGTGCCTTGAGTATTCTCGTCACGCTTGCAGTAGGGTAGAGAGAGCTGGAGGAGTCCTGATTTGGGCTTCAGATATCTATACATTTTGTGTCTAAGTCATGGTTGACCATATGAAGTATGTTGTAGGAGTGGAAGATTAAAATGTGTTTGCTGTTTTAAAAACTTCCTTGTGTTTCTGTAGGTAAGAAAGATTTCACAGCCTGACAGAATTCCATTCAGAAACTGAGTTAGTTGATGACTAAGTTGCTATGAACAGCTTTGGGTGCTATCTCATTAATCCATAGCTGTCTGATAGGAAAATGACAAAGTATTTTGAATGATGCTGGATAATGTGACAGTGAAGTCATTTAAAAGTGAAACTAATGATACCTGTTAAAAAGTTGAACAGCATGTGGCTTAGAAAATAGCCGTTACTGTGTTCTTTCTTTGGGTTTCTACTCTTTCTTTGAGCTTCCAAATCTAGTAATCTGGTTCAAGGGACTTTGCCCACTGCTGTCCTCCATATGCCACTCGGCAAACACTTGTTTTCAGAACATGAGACTGTAGTCAATTACTTTTCTTTAGGAAGGAAACGAAAAAATCAGTGTCGTCTTCATTTTACCTACCCTGAAAATCAGCCTACGTCACATGGAACTGGGATATCGCCATGGTTGATAATGTGCTTTGAGATCTCTGGGTGTAATATATACTGTATAATGGTATATTGTTTCTAGTGAATATTAATATAAGCATTTATGTATTTGTGACTTCAGCATACTGCAGAGGTCAATCCTTGGAGGTTTAGTGTAGACTTACAGAAGTTATTTCTTTTTTTAGCATTTAATTCCATTTCCCCTGCTCCTTCTCTTTTTGAACTAAATTATTTCTGATGCATGCTGTTAAAATAAATCAGAAAGCTGCAAAAATAAATTAGAAAGTTGCAAAGATGTTTCTTAGAGTACATATATTTATCTTTTTGCCAAACAAAGTACTGTTTCATAGATTCACTCCTGGGTCTTACCCCATGCATAAAGACTGGGTCATAATTCTTTGAGTACTATGAAAATGGGATTTTTAGTTGTCTCAGAAGAACCCTTAGGAGGTATTAGTTGATTAACTGAGTTGAGGAGAACTGCCAAAGACTTTAGAAATTCAAGAAGCCTAACGATTTTATTTTTTATTTTTAGAACCATACTAGGGTAAGCCAATTTTCAAAATATCCACAGCAAGATTGATCTTGAAGTATATAGTTATATTATCTTAATGGTCTATGAATGAACCTTTGTTTTCACAGCTTTTCCTATTAGGCTGTAGTTTGAGTTGACCAGAGGCTATATGTCATCTTTCCCACCAGAATTCATATATAAGTGAGATTGCAACTTATATGCTGATATATATAGAATATCATTAAATGGACGTGATTTAATAATATTTTATCATCTTGTAGACCAGTTAAATGCTCTTGTTCGTGCTTTGCTTTTTTTGCCTTTTCTTCCTTTTCTGGTTTTGCCTCTTGCCAGCAGACTGACTGTACAATTTGACTGACAGAGATGCAATTTTTTTAAAGTGTTGTAGTGCTTTACTACAAACCTTTTATCTAGTGGCTTACGGTATCTCTATTTCAGATTTCATTATATATAGCAAAGACTTATACATTAGGTATGATTGCTAGGCAGTAGTTTGTTATCCACATGCCTGCTATACTCTGTGAGGGTTGATGAGGGAAGGAATGTTTTGGCTGGACTATACAGCAAAAGTGCTGAACTTTATGCTCAGTGTTAAAAATCAGAAAATCTGTTCAGTCAGACAAGCTGCATGTACCTAGAAAACAGCAGGTTCCCATGCTGGAGAAGACTTTAATGGTTAAATGATCAAGGCCTAGGACTATTAAGGCACCTTCTTTGACTTTAAGTCCACCCTAGCTTAGTGATGTTAAGTTTAACAGTATATGGAGGTGTTCTCTCTCACTTCTTCCCCTTGTCTTTTGCGATTTGGGTAGAGTAGGAAAGCTTCTCAAATAGCAGTCTGCTGGTACTTCAGCATAAGAAGGATGTACTTTGCTCAGGAACATACCTGAGTCAAATTTAAAGTCTTTGACTCAAAGACAGTCAGGCACAAACCTCCCATGGAGATTTTTTGCCCAGGCTGAGCAATCAGTACCTCCATGCTGTCTGATTTAAACCTAGCTTAGATATATCAATGTAAGTCACAATCACTGCTGTGTACTCAGAGTTGCGTGAGTCCCTTAGGTTTGCATTTTAGTTATTATTCCTCGCAGACCTTTTTAACCAGGAAACATACCACCTATGTGTGTGTCCTACTGCATTTTTTCTGCATCATTTATAACAAGAAATACTATGTGTTACTATCTCTCGCAAACCCAGTTCAGCTACTGAAGCTGTATGGTATAAGTTAGACTACGTTTGATTGATTTCCCTCTGTTGCAGCCTTCCTCAAATCTTGCCTTCCACTTATGCCACAAAATAGCTGCACAGACAGCATCACAAAGGCCAAAAAGAGACTTGTTCTGAACAATCTATCCCATGTTATTCACACAGTATGTATGAGGTAAACATATCCTTGTTTTTTTAGATTTTGAAAATTTTCCCCTTAAAAAGGGGGAGTTTAGCCAGAAACAATTGACCAAGAGAAAAAAACGTTTAAATAGTCAATGTAATGGACATGGCAATTGCAGAAGAGCATTAAGGGCTTACAATTATGTTAAAAATCACAAATTTACAAAGTTCTAAATTTTTTATTTCTTTTAAAATAACACACTTTTTCTTCCCCTGGGATCTATTGTGGCAATGTGATGTTCTGACCTCAGAGCCCTGATTCCTCAAAAGACAGTTTAATCTGTATGCTACTAGATCCTTCTTTTCGTTCTTCATATATATACAAGACTGTTGCAGGAAATATCAGACACTCTTTAGATCAAGCTGCTGATCTGAAAAGTGAACGGAAAACCTTCTGTAAATAAATAAAAGGCTAAATACCTTCCTTTAAGCAAATAATCACACTGATTTTTATTAAGAGGGCATATATATACAGATAAAAGTATTCTAAAAACCATTTTTTTTAGTATCTAGCATTTATTTTACCATAAGCATATAAAAACTGCAGCGACATCCTTGCTCTAGATTGACTGTTCTTTTTTAATACATCTATATCGTCTTAAAAACTATGTTTGGAAATACATGGCAGACTTTCATAGCAATACAATATTTTCAGTTACCTAAGAAAATGCTTTTTTTTTTATTTTCTCAAATTGCTTTACAAACAGTCCATGAATTTATGCTCACTTTAATTTGAATGCAATTTCAGTGCATTGAAAAGCATAGATTTAATTTATAGTGGTTCATTATGATCTGCTAGTATGAACTGGTGTATAAACAGGTCTGTGGAATTCCTCAAACGAGTTCTTCTTATGCAGTTGGATTTTACATGTCACCAGTGATATGCTGTCTGTCACGACCCTGGGTAAATTGAGTGATTAATGTCATCTTACACGCATTTTCTTTATCATACCTCTGAATTTTGCCCAGCTTTTGATTTCCTGCTGGTGACTGGAAGTTGAAATAGTGATAGTCATGGATTAAAATGGAACTTCCCTAATTTCTCAATTGTGAAGCATCTCCAGCCTAATATACTTATTGACCTCAAAAGTAATTGTGGCCGTTAAATGTTTCCCAAGGTTGAGAGTTTTTCTTCATGGCACAATGCAGTATAACACAAAGGCGTGGCAGTGTACTATCAAAAGGCTTGCTTACCTACTGAAAGGGCTGTAGTTAAGTTAGCATGGTGCTTAACTACTTAGTTCCTCCCTTTCCCGCCATCATGACAAGACTGCTGTGATACCTGAGCTAGCACTATATGTGATAAAGTTTCTAGCTTAAGTTTGTTCAAGCATGTTCCATTTCCATCCATCTCCTTCTGCCTCCTTTGAAATGAAGGCATATGGCCACTTTGGTCAGTGGCCATAGAAAGCCATAGAAAGCCAAAGCCAAAGAAAAAAATCCCAATTCAAAAGGCATGCAGGAATGCTGAAACCCTATGTGACAGGACACTGGTACTCTAAGTTCTAGTCTTAGATCTGAACATCACTGTTATACCATACTGTTCATCTGTACACCCGTGTGTACGCATTTCAAATGAGCTTCTGAAAAGTAAACCAATTTCATTATTTTTGGTCAGGATTTGAATTCTCAGGATGCCATATAGCAGAATTCATACATGGTCTTGTTTTTGAAGCTGTAAATCTCTTTGGAGTGATCTGGGCTCTGTGGCTTTCACCGGCTGAGTGGAACTTTGTTTCTTCTGAGCACTCTTTTGTGTTGGTTTTATCATTATGTGCCTCTTACTTTCTAAAAGCTTCTCAAACACAAAAGACATTTCCATATGTCAGAAATCATTGACGAGAAGTCTTAAAGTTTGGAAAAGTGTGTGTGTATATTTTAAGGCAAGCAAAATGAAGGAAATGAGAAAAAGAAACCCTAGACAGAGCAAGTACATGGAGAACTCTCTGTGTATTTAAGGGCAACTGTTGTTTCGGGACATGGTATGCATCACTGCTGCCTCTTGACAGGTTCACCGTGGAGAGACACAAATTAAATTCTTTCAGTTGCAGTTTTGAAGCTAAAAGTGTTTGACTGGTTCAGCCCCTGAATGGTGTTTAAGGAATAAAGGGAAAAAGAGCAGGAAGTTCTAATTGGCAAATTACTTCTTGTTATTTAGTTTGGCTTCCAAATTGGAAATTACGATAATGAGGAGCTTTGTGGGACTTGCCCTTGAAGAGGGCCAGGCAGCTTTTTGTTCAATTACCATTTAATGTGAAGATATTCAAGGAACATATTGTAGCATTTAAGCCGTCACTTTCTATTAAACAAGTATTCTAAAGTAATGATTTTTAAATCCCTCTCTGTGGATGGCTTTTGTGATTTTAAGATGTCTAAGTGAAGTGTAGATTGCAAACAAGGGCTAAAAGGATTTTCTTGTTATGTAGTATTTAGCAAAGTGACTTTCAATATATTTCTCAAGATGTAATAAAGAATACAGTGTTGTATGCAATGATATGAGGACTTCACATTAACATTAATCTCAGTACCTGTCAAGGTGAATGCATACATTTTATATGTAACTTTCATTAATTCTGTTGTGTATTGCTACACGTGTTATTGTTGACTGAAAGCAAGATCATTGAGAAGGATCTGATCCTGGAAATACATATGTAAAAAGTGCAGTTAACTCATGAATTTTGTCTTGTAGATCAAGGCCTGAAACTTGAACTGTTTGGTGTTACATATATTCATAAATACAAGGAAAAAAAGGCTGAAAATAACAAAGAGGAGATGTAAAAACCCAGTCCTCTGAGAGGCATACAGTGTGAATTCTTATTTTTTTTAAACATGCTACTAGTAGTAGGTTGGTGGATATTTAGAGTGCAAACAGAGAAAATCAGTTTATGGTTCCACAGACAATGGACTGGGATTGTCTTCTATGACCTGTTTTCATTCTCCTTCTTTTGTGCTTTCTTAGTGCAAATGACTCATTCCTTTTCTTTGTCTTTGAAAGATCTATTTTAGCAATCTTGTCTACATTTTATTCTGTAGAGCAGGCTGCACACAAGCTTGGTAAAAATCTAGAGGTTTTTACTTCCTGAGCAAGGAAATGGTGTAGACAAATCAGTTACCAAGTTTCATTCAAAATCTAAAGGCGAAAAGTATTCAGTGATGATGCTTTGAATGGACCACTTAAAAATAATAGTTTTACGCTATTAAGAACCATTTTACACATGCACATATTTTCTTGCTTATGGTTCTGTAATTGACCCTTCCCATTCGGTTGCAAGCTCAGAATAAACAATCCTAACTAGATGACTTTGCACTTACCAATGTTCACATTAATTAAAATGGTTAAGTATAATACTGCAAGAGAGTTAATTTGTTCAGCATGTTTCCTTCTGAATTGGTTCCTTTCAACCCCAAATTTGGCCTAAAGCAAGTGCACTTAATGCCATTTTTTTAAACCTCTTAAAACAGAGGCATGTAATAGGAACACAGTTCCTGAACTCTAGCAATGATGCTGGATGCTGTTCTCAGACTGTCTATTATTGTTTTGGTATGAGTGGATGACCAGTGGGTGATTCATAGTCTCACCCTCCTGTCCAGCACAGAGAGCTGTTTGAGAGCAAACCCACAGGCAATTTACTTCATGTTTTTCCTTTGGGTTAAGCTGGTCCAGGAACAAAAAACCCAATTCATTTAAAAAAAAAAAAAAAAAAAAAGTTTGTTGTATATGCTGTTTAGTTACATTTATATGTTAATGTGTGTGAGCATACAAGTATATATCAATGTATATACAGATCCATATGTACATACATGTATGTGTACACATACATAGCACTAATAAAGGAAACATCAGCACATTATAGTAGTAAAAAGTACTTCATTTTCTGCAATGGTAGCCAAAAATATTCTTTGGAATTAGCCCCTTAAAAATTATGGTAGTTCATATCAAAGTTTCATAGTAAGGCCAGGAAGGGACCTCTAGATAACCTGTGCTGACCTCCTCCTGTATATCACAGGCAATACATTTTACCCAGAGACTGTAATGAAAATATTTTATTCCTCGGGAGACTGCATGCCATAAGCAGTAGGCAAGAGAGACAAATGTATTGGTAAATATCTGAGCCTTCTGTATTGTCCAGGTTGTATAAAATATATCCCAGTGGCCTCAGGGAAAGCCTGTGTTCTGTGCTGGAGTGGGGAATAAGGAAACAAACCAAAGGCCCTTGCTCATCTAACACAGGGGAAGTCTTTTCATATTTGAATGGTCTGGTGATCAGTAATGCCTTGAGCATGTGAACTGGTGACATACCAGTCAGGTATCTCAAAGGCGGATTCCTATTGCAATTTTTGAACAGTGGGTCACTTCACCTCATATCTGCTTTGAACCTGTGGCTAGTCTCTGATGGTCCATGGGAAGGCCTGCCTGAATACAGTGAACTGCAGAATAGTATTTGTTCCTGACCTCTCCAACATCTGGCTGAAGCCCTGAAGGATGAGATTCAGTCACGCTGAGTGTTGCAAAGTGTTATGAGCATTTGGAGGTCAATACAGGCAATCTTATTCTCCCCTTTTGGCCCTTGCTAGACAGAGATAAGCAGAGGGTGTCATAGATCATCAAGTATCAAAGCTAAAGGACAGCAGTGTCCCTGCAGTAGGACCCGTCACAAATAGGCCATTGTTTGTTTATTTTTTTTTTTTCCTCCCAGGAAATAGAAGATAAAAATGTCTTAGATATTGTATTTTTCTTACAAGATTCCTGGTAAGATCTTACAAAGTTTAAGATGTGTGCAGATAAAAATAAAGATGAGTTTAAGTAGACCTTGCTTTAACATTCATAAGAGACCTAGATAGACAGTGTGTGGGTAGTTGACAATTCAGTTTATCTTGGCAGTTCTCTCTGCCAAATCTTAGTGCAGTCTTGAGTGTGAATATGTTCTACTAGTGGAGTGCAGTCATGATTAACCTGAATGACACTATTTAAGGACAGAGCATGAAAATACTACTCAATTCTTCCATTGGAAATGTTATTGGATCGAATTCCTGGTGATATGGCATTTCTAAATCTTTTTTTTTTAATTGGTGTATTAGTTTCTGATTCAATGGAAAGCAGCCCACATAACAGGTGTATGCGTGCGTGTTTTTGAGTGATGCTTTACCATGCTTTCTAAGCATAACTGTTTTAGACATCTTAGTTGGATCCGGTATGGCACACCATACAAACAATAAAGGCATTGAAACATCTTTTCTTTGTTCTCAGATATCCTTGTGATATCCTTAGCAAAAGCTAAAGGAAAAAGATTTAGCTTATCAAAAAAATATAAGTTTATAACAATAATTCTAAGTATCTTTTTTGAAGAAAATATGTTGTGTATTGGGTGCTTTTTTTGTACAAATAAAAGGAAGAACAAGGGCCAATGACAGTTAAAAATCACAGAAAACTAAAAATAAAGCATAAAAAAAGATGATTAAACATTGGAGCTTGGCCCTTTTAAGAGAAATGGTACATCTCCATTTCAAGCGTCATCTTTTTATGACTGGATGCCTGTCAGGAAAACGTGTTATAGTGGAACATGGCACCCAGTGCAGAGGTAGATCATGCAAAGGGAGTTATCCAAAGATGAGTAATATGAAATAACCCTCTAGCTTTAGCACTCTAGAAACACAGTATGCATAATTATTTTTATTATTAAATGTTCTGTTTATTTTCCATTGTAACTTCCTTTTGACCCAAGACACAATTGTAATATGTCTTCATAGTAAAACAGAAAGTAAGAAAGGATAGAAAATTGAGATTTTTAATCCTCTATTTAATAGTCACTTATATCACATGTAACTTAGGTTCCCAGTTTCTGTTCAGAACTAATGCATGAGGAAGATGGAATACTTCATGTCTCTGCTGAAACAAAGGTGAAGCAGTTAGATCATTGTCATCCCGATAGAAGATTTCATGTCTCTTTCACATAAATCTGATATCTGAATGCAAAATGCAGTAAATCATCACCTGTCATCATGATGCTATCTTTGAGAGGTTCATAAAAAAGTTAGTACACTTTATTCATTTATATATCTTTCTCCTGTGACTGTTATAAATGAAGATGGTTAATCGTACTATAAATAATCCTACTGCAACTCCAAAAGCAGCAACAACACAAACATTATAAAGTTAAACTGAATTTCACAGGGGCAGTGAAGCAACCGCACGCTGTCTCGCACAACAGGCCCGTTAGTAAAGTGAAAGACCTGTCACTTGTAATTTATTGAGTGAGGCACACCACAATTTTGGAGCCAAGAGGATATTTTTTAATACACCTTTACTGATGATGTATCATCCTCCGTAAAATCCTACCATCTGAACTGCAATGTGCTACATCACCTTCTGGCAGGCAGAGAAGGTGCAAAGGAAAGAGCGTAACAGAGCCATGAACATTTTGTGGCTCCTGTCCTCAGTAGTGCACATGTAGTCACAAGCTGGTAAACAGCTAGATGAGAACAGCAGGGGAACTGAAATTATATAATAAAGGGAATGCAATGAAACAATTCCTTCTTTAGGGTGAATGAGGTCAAAAGGGCAAACATATGCTATGAACTTTGTTGCTGTAGCAAGAATTGTGCTTCAGACAGTTCAGAAGTACTTACTGCCCACTCAGATCTCAGTCCTTCCATTTTTATTTTATTTTTTTTTTTAAATCTTGCACAGCTGTAAGTAAAATAACAGGCATTTAAAGGATTTTAGACCGACTTTCAATTATTGTTGTGAAGTTAATGCTAAATCTTACTTAAAATCATGATGAAACTTCTGTCTCACTTGTGCTTTGGTAGGGATGATGCTCCCTTGGATGATAACAAGGGATGTCTCTGGCATATAGCATATATGGAGACGTTAATTAAAACTAGCATTTTGAGCTGCATTTCTCCCCTGTCTGGAGGTTACTGTTCCCACCATAAGATCAGCAGGAGGAGAGTGTATGAGTCTTCTTCAAGTCTACTCAATCGTCTGCCTTAAACTGCTGAGGAAGATGGATTTGTGCAAAGATTGTGTCCACATCATTACTTCATGTTGAGTTGTTTTTTTTTTTGTTTTTACTTTTTGTATTTATTATTTTTATTTTGTTATGCATATTATATTATTATATTTTATTGTTATTTTATTAGTTTGTTTTTATTAGTTTTGTTTTATTTATTTTATTATTATATTGTATTGTCTGTCTTTTTTATTTGCTCTGTCACTGAGAGTAAACTCCCCTTTCTTTTTGTCAGGCCTCTTCACTGAGTTTATATGTCTAGTAATAACACCTGAATACAGCCATACATAATGGAAAAGGCAGTTTTCTTGGTTATGAAGTGGCTAAAGTTTAGTCTGTCTTTCTACCTATGGTTATTACACTCTGAGTATATATATTATATGGAAAGATATACTAACCACATTTCAACAAATCAATATCAGGAATAAAGTTTAAAAAATCCCCAAGTTTTCTATCATAAGTCCTAAAAAGGTTTTGTGGCTTGGTCAGATAGCTTGGTAGATGGAAGGAGGAAAAAGGAATATTTTCATCTCATAAAACAGGAAAATTCCATTGAACCACCTCCTCTATACCTTTTTGGGAGATTATTACATGTCTATGGAAAAGAGGAGAACAGCAGAGAAAGCTTCTGCGAGAACCATAAATCATATTGGGAACATACTGTTACTGGCTTATCCATGTTTGCTGGATGCATGCGGCCAATGAGACAGTCATGAAGCTGAAGCAGAGCTATACTTTCAGGAGAAGCAGGAGCCAAGAAGAAAACAAAAACCAAGACCAAAATGGTATAGCCCATGGAAGGGTATAATCACAGGCACATTCCACTTGTGTAGACAAAAAGATGTCACAGATGTAGAATGCCTCCCTGTGTTTTCACCATGTAAGTTCTCACCAGCTTCTGCTGACCTCTGTGTCACCGACATTGCCTAGTGCTTCATGAACACCGAATTCCTCCTGCTCATTGTATTTTTCTCATGAACTGTAATTAGCTAAGGAGTAAATACCATACAATATGATAGTCCTTTGATTGTTCTCGGTCCTGAAGGTCCCAACTCAGTTCTGTATTGTATGTATCTATAAGCACAAAGACAATAAAATGTTAGTTCTCTTACGCTTTCCTACTTACTATCTTTTAAAATTTCTTACTCTTGAAGAGATGTACATTGTGTCATAGCTATTCCCTGGATTGAATTATTGTATCCTTGAAGAACACAGCATTTTTATTCAATCATTTTGTTGCCTCTGAACATTGCCAGCTGATTCTCTTCCTCACTGTCAGGTTTTACACTGACTTCTCAACACAACTCAATTTTAACAATCTAATGTTCTCTTGAATTTTCATTGTTTTGCAATTGAAAAAAAAGTAAAGGAAATACTGAATGCCATACAGAGATATAAAAATATTTTACCAAACATGATTAAGAATATTAGTTCTATACAGCAAAATCTCACCATCATTTTTATAGTGTCCTGCATAAATAACAAAAAAGCATGTATTCTAAGGAGCCAAACAGGGCCAAGCAGGATCTCGCATTTCAGAACGTGTACAGCATTTCTTCAAACTCCTCAGTGTATTTTTAGCATAAGAATCAGATCAAAAGCAATTACATTGGCTTTATTTGTTTTAATGCATTATGCTGTTTATTGCCTTCTGATAGCCTCTTTCACAGTTGTTCTGAGTAGGAAATAGGAGCTCAATGGAAGCTAGAGCTATTTTGTCAAAGCAGATCTTAGTGATGCAGAAGAGCTCAAGAGTGAAATCGTTTTCTTTGCTGTTATTCTAATGAAGGCATACAGAGAAACTGTAACGTGCAGCATCCTGAAATGTCACACTGCTTTGTGTTAACTTGTGATCATTGTGTCAAATTGATATTGCTGAGAGAAAGGAAAGAAAAGGTGCCAGGGCCTTTAAATGTTAGGGAACTTGCTGTTCACACTTTATATCTCTGTTAAATTGTTCTTTAGGCCAGGGAGTTTCATAGTGAGCAAAGTTTATTGTAAAAATGTTTCAAGACTGGAAATAAAAATCTTCATTTTGTTGAGGGTTTTTTTGCGTGTGTGCATGTGTGTGTGCATGTACAGGCAGGTTTGCATATCCACATCTGTGTGCAGTGCTTCGAAGTGGAATTGATTTTAGACAGAATACAGATGAGATAATCTAGTTACCTTCTTTCTTTGACAGCTCCTTACCGGCGTGTAATTGCCCAGTAGCTTGTGTTGATTGATTTGCAGCCTCAAGTGAAAATGCCACCATAATGTGAAGGCTGTGTATGTCCTTAAGTGGTAAGGACAGTTCTTTTCTTCTGATAACAGGCCATATAATTTCATCTGGTAAATACCTATTGAGACAATGCTTTATGACTAAATGTACCACAAAAAAAAATCTATCTATCTTACCCTTTCATAGGTCATCATAATGGTTAATTCACCTCACTTAAAAATTTATACCTTCACCTTGTTCCCAGCTCTTGGATCTAGCCATGCATCTCTGCTAGAGTAAATGGCTGTCTAATCTGAGGAGTCTGTTCATGTGTAGCTACTAATAAACCATAATCAGGTCACATCTTAACCTTCTCTTTGATAAAATAAATAGATCAAGTGCTTAAGCTTTTCACTCTAAGACAGATTTCCAAGCCCTGAATAATACTGTTTAGCTGTTCTCTGAACCATTTCCAAATTGTCAGATTCACATTTTAAAATTGATACTAGTACTGACCACTTAATTTCAGTAATGATCTAACTAATGTTATATGAAGTACAAGCATTACCTCACTATATATATAAGCTAGAGTTGCTTCAACTGCAGCATCTGCAGATGCTCCTCTGTGCTTGGTTAGTAACCACAACCATGGAGGTCTCTTCGAACTCATAGCTGTCTAAGATAAGGTTCCCCCATCCTAACACTAACCCTCGTGCTTTGTTCTTGAAGATATGACTTTGCATTTGGCAGTGGTCCAGATTTTTCTCAAGAAAAATTTTTCTGTATGCAGTTGTTGATTCAATCCATTTTTTCTCAGTAACTGAGAGCTAAAACCATGTCATAACAGTTGAGGTACTCTCCCTGCTGAGTAATACTAACAAAGTGATTCAGTTAACTCCAGAGTGCTGGAAAGAAGGTGAGTTCTGTAAGTGATCTTAGCAAGTAGGGTCCAAGAGGAACCCTGCTAATGATCGGGCTTAGGAGATAGCTGAAGCCTTTTTTATATTTAAAGCAAACTGAAATATAAGGCTAATCCCCACAACAATAAGTTCTCATTCCTAATTGAAAGGGCTTTGTAGTTGCTAAGTAGCAATTCTGCATGAATTTCAGCAACAGCAAAAGAAGTTTCCAGATGCCTAATGCTGGGTATTCAGAAGCTTTAGCACTGATCTGATTCTGCTCGCACTGAGTTTGTGCTTAGCTTTAGAGAAGCTCGTTGTAGTCAATGGCAAAGGCGGTTCAGCAGCTTCAATATAGAGCTCCATACATGATAATTTACTCTGCTGAGAAGTGCAGAGCTCCATGCCAACAGGGCTATATTGAGTCTTACACCTGCTATGGGTTCACTTAGAGCTAGCTCCTGTATCTCTACCATGTACATTAGACCCTTGGGCTCTATTGAAGATCCAACCTGTGCTGTAATTTGAGAATAAGAAGTTTCTCCTGGCATTTATGCAATGTTAAGGCCTTTAAAATCTGTTTTAAAATGTTCAATGGTAATTAAAATTAATATCTTTGAAGAAGACTTACTATTGATGCAGGGTGGGCAAATACACATCTATACACATGTGCACATACAAACATTTACATGTGCAAATACACACATGCACACAGAGCATACTTCTACAAAACCCACTGCTTTTTATAGCCAGTAGCATACTAGGTTTCACGGAGCCATTATAATACTAGTAGGTCCCACAGGCAGCCTTCTGTAGAACTGTTATTGTCATAGCACTGTGATTATACAGTATTTGATATTCTCAGTGTGGGCAGAGGTGGTAATGACATTGAAGCAAACACTTACAGTGTTTAGTCAGCTGTGTATTAAATGTTATGTATCAGCATACCTTATTGTTTGAAGATTTACATTCTTGTTGGTAATAACATGCGGTGGCCTGGCTTTAAAAGGAGATACATGTAAGCAAAACATATACATAGGCCAAAAGTGGAATATTTATGTGGAATATTTGTGTGCTTTTAATTTGTTGGAGGAGGAGAAAGCTTAACAATTACAGTAGATTCACATTATTAGGTCACAACATTGTCCAACATGAAGCTGTTGGGATGTGAAACTGAAAAAGATAAAGCTAAATTTATTGATTTGTTCAAATTTGATCATTTTGCAGGATTGAGGTATGGGACTCTGTCTCCCTGTTTATAGGGCCAAAACCAGAGCCAGCAGAGTTTGTCTCATTGTCTTTATTGAAGGATTTGTTTGTGTTGTAATGGAATTTCCCTAGTTTTCCCTGAACAACTGGAGTGAAGGATATGTTTTTGTTTATGCAGCTAGTGGCAGGGAAATACCAGCATCAAGAGTATCAACAAATTTTGCATATAGATGCAGTGATCTATGTATCACCTTAATTTGGATGGAAGCCATGATTTTTTTTATTTCTTATTTGTATTATTTGTTTTTAAAACTGAGTCTCTGAACTATAAGATGACTGCCTTTTCTAGTGTCTCTCTACTGAAAACTTTAATCCTCTCTAAGGGAATCAAGTGAGATATGGCTAAGTGAAACATTGACATTTTGATGAAGCAGAACTGTTTTCTATGTTGATTAGCTGAAAGCGTAAAATTTTACTAATTTACACCATTTAAGCCTAAAAAGAGTTGAAGTGATTGTACATTGGGTTCTGTGCTTTCCTTCCCTTGGAGAGAGCTGGGGAAACAGGGGTGCTACAGGTGCTGTGAATGGTCTACTATGAAGAGGTTGAGGTGCCCAGGTGCTGCTGGGGGTGTGAGAGGACCAGCTGTAGGCAGTACGGTGAGGAGCTGGGGTTGCATCCCCGCACCTGGGACCAGGCTGTGACCTTCCTCCTGGCTTTAGAAAGTGGGGGAAGGCTGCTTTTAGAAGTATGTTTTGGGCCAGACCAAACTGCATGTGGATAGAGAAGGGCTAGATGAATCTGAAAGTAGTATTTCCTACAGTCTTTTGAAAGAGTATGTGTATGTGTTTTGTATGCATTTTTGGAGCTATAATAACTTTAGGTTTAATTTTGTTAGACCAGGAGGGATTTGGATATAAAAATATGTGTGTCCTGCACCTGGAGGAGTTGATCTGTCTCATCAGAAGAGCGTGACTGCTCCCCTTTATTATGATGCTAGCTTCTATCATTTGAGGCTTGTTCCCTTGAAGTGATACTAGTGAGGGGAGAACTGCTGGGGAGTTCAGAGATGTAAGTAGTGGCTGAAGCCATTGGCTTGGTTTTATTTGCACTTTACTTTGAGTTTTGGCTGATGAACTGAATCTTCCTCAAGAAGATTTGGCATCTTGCACTTCTGAGGTGTTGGTGCTGGCTTAGTCTTTTTGGAGTTAAAGACTAAGATGGCCAAAGACTGTCTGTCCCCATCCCTCCTTCCCCCCCCGCCCCCGCCCCAAATTAGGTTGTATGTGAATGAGAGAGGCAATACTACCTTTCAAACACAGCTAAATTTGCAGAAACAGGAAAGTAAAAAAATAAAATGCTTCTACTTGGCAAACTAAGCTAATTGTTGTAATGAAACAGCATATAGTCAGTGAACAGCTTCTGAATAATATGTCTGAGTAAAACATGCTTTTAAATTTACTTTAAAAGTCCTGCAAACCATCTTTTCCCTAAAGATATTGAGTTTTATGTGGCAGCATAGGTATAAGTTCAGTAAAACACGTACTGGGTATGAACACTGTTTTCTGATCCTCAGCTATGTACCACATTTCTTCTGACAGAAGTTTCCATTATAGTGTTACATCCTGAAGGATTGTGCTCTCTTCCACTGAGGATAAAATATGTGTTAAATAGATTATAAAGTTTACAGGAATAGATTTTTATCGGTGTGTTCATTAGTCATGCAGACACATCAAAGTCTTTCCCCTAATGGATAGCTGTCTGGCTTCTCTTCCTTCTCACCACCTAGGAGTAAGCAAGGAAAACTTAAGTTTACAAATCCCTTGGATATACCTTATGGAAAAGAAAAACTATTTCCATCAACAACTCTACTTAAGCTCTTCTCAGAAAGTATGGCCATCTTTTTTTTCCATTCTTTCTTGTTCTCAACAGGATGCCTTTTGCTTACTTTATCCTAAATATAGTCTGAACTGTAATCATTGAACTATTTGTTCTGAGCACTAGTAGTGGAGAGAATAATATGGCTGATTTGCACAAGGATTTCTTACTCTTTTTTCTATAGTTCTGATGATTTGCTACATGAACTGCATTTGAAATGTAAGCTTTTATAGGGGTCCTTTATGAACCACCTGAACCTCTGGATTTGCACTAAATCTTGAAAACTACTGCTATTCCATGGAAAATTGTTTTCTTCCTCTGCTCATTGGCAAACAAGTATATATGAAACACTTGAAAAATGCCCTATTATGCAAATGGTAAACAATAATCCCTTACATAAATATCTTTTGTAGAAGAAAAGGGGCATTTTGAAATGAAAAATGAGGGAAGTATAAGAGTAATTCACTAACTCTACCAGCTTTTGATAAGGGTGGCTTTGTTGATGAAGGTTATTCTGCTAAGAATCTTTCCCTTTTGGCAGTCATGACCATCATATTGATAGCTTTTTACTCTATGGATAAAAGGGATGGGACTATTCTTTCTTTTTTAATGTGGAACCCAAGGTTGATGTCCTTGGACTACTACATGCCAAAATAGTAGTAGTAGCTTAAGTGATAATGCTTACTCTAAAGGTTTGGTACTTCGGCAATACAGAGAAGAAATAGTGAACCATCTCTTTTCCGTTGTGCTTTGATATGTTACTGCCAACTTTTAACACACTGTTCCTGAATATTGTTTTCATTGTTATTTTTAAATAGTAAGATCTGTAGAGCCAAGTAAGTGTAGTAACATTGAGTAAGAATATTTGGAAAATTGTATTCAGATTTTAACTGGCAACTGGCACAAGGCAAAGTCTGCATGCTTCAGTATGAAAGTTGTTCTCATGTGTTCTTAATGAATATAAAATACTTTGCATCACTCAAGGGCCATCAGAGCACATATAGTATATGATCATATAGGTCTTACTCCAGAACTTTATTCTCTGTAGAATTACTTAGGGCTTTTCAACACGCCCTCTCCAAGAAATCAGGGAGTTAGGTAGTGTACTGCCGTGAGATTAATCCCTTATCCAAACCACAAATGCTGTTCTGCTCCTATCACCAAAGGGAGACAAGGCACTGGACCTGTTGTAGAGAGCTGCGGTTGAGGTTTTCTGTCATGTTTACTTAATGGTGTTGGATGTTCACGTAGAGAAATGGAGCCACAGTGCTACCATGGTCTGACTGCCTGTACCTACAGGCATGCAGGGCAGGTAGGACCACATCATGCTCACCTATTTGCTTCTCATGCTGCAAACAGCTAAGTCAGAACCATTACGTGGCACCTTGAGTTACAGCTGTGGTCTTGCCTCATCCCTTTCCCCTTCTCTTCTCCCCTATCTTTTCTTCTGCGGTAATTTTCATTATTCTTAGGTAAGTTTAACACTGAAGCTGAAGAGTGAAGTACCATTAATTTTATTTGGTGTTATACCAGCGTATCTTCATTAGAATTGAGAGTTAGGTTTTCATACTCTGCTGTCTGTAGCCGTATGGTGGGAAGGATGATGAACAACATCTTCCCAGGTACACACTAGTGTTTGTGAGAGAGAGAGGTGCTTTTATGATGTAGTGAAGGTTGAGAAATGCTGAGAAATCATTGCTTCCTGAAAGACAGATAAAGTATCACTTCATAAATTGACAGCAATAAGTTGATAATCATCTATTTCTTTATTAATCAGAAGATCAGCAGTTAGATGAACCCTCTAAGAGCAGGCACAAAAGAGAGTAGGTTTGAATTTGAATTTGTCAATATCCGGGGCTCCAAGTGAGGCTTAATATAAATTATATTTTCATTACAATGTGCTAGAGCCAAATGCTACTGAAGTATGAAAACCACTATCAAAATCTGTTTTACTGCAGCACTTCAATGAAACATGGAAATCCATGCAACATGTGAGTATCCTTCTAAGGATAGAATATGGTCCTAAGACTATGCATGCATCTTGGGTTTAGATATCACAAACTATTTGAGTTTCTGATTACACTGTGTGTAATCAGACCCTCTTGATGTGTGTGCATGTGAACATATAGTTTACATTTACTGGTGAAGAGGTTATGCTCTCCTTGATGCAGGCATTTGGTTGTTGGTATGTTAATGGAAGCCTTTGTATAAATTGAGTGGAAAATGTGAGTCATGGTTTCCTTTCTTTCTGTCTATATACCCTCTACAATACCAAGGCAAGCATATTAATATTTAATACAGAGTGCTCTTTAGAATGGAGATTCCCTAGCATATAGCTTCTTCCTGTCCTTGCTGCGGTGTAAATTATTTTATCAGAGGGAGGATGGAGGAAGTAAATTAGTAATAAAACAGTTAAGTGACGATTTCTGAAGTACGTTATTCTCTTACCGTGTTTGTAAAATGCAGGAAGTTGTATTCCCCATTCTGTAACACCATATCCAATGACACTTGTTGGAGCTCTAATTTTGCCTACGAAAGGATGAAGAAAAGCTCTGTGCCCTTCAGGCTTGTAAATTGCTTTATTATTTATTCTCAGCTGACTTTTATTCCACAGGTGGTGATCGTGTATGTGTCAAAGTATGTTTCAGGCACATATAGATATTAGCACTTGTACTGGTGACCTAGAGACTCTTCCTTCTTTATCAATGATGATCATTTTCTACCCTACCCCCCCTGCATCATGTGGATTCTTATCCTACTTGACCACCTCCTCAAAAAATCATCTCAGTCTGATGCTCTGTCAGGGGAAAGACAAGATTCACACACTGTATTTTTCTTATGTTCTCTTGCCTGTCATAATTTTGCACCAAATTTCTTCATTTTTGGACCTGTAAGAAGAGGCAACTGTCATTCACATTTCAGAATCAACTAAGAGATGTTACTACGTCACATACAAATCACCATAATTAAAACACCATGGTGCCCAATTAATATATGCAAGAGCAAAGAACAAAAAGTATACTTGTAAAAAAAAATTACTCAAATTACTCCTGTTAGGACTAAAGTAGGTTCTCTTTCCAGCTCTGTACATCAGGATGAATTGCAATCTGTGTGGAAAACCATATGCAGGAGTTGAGAAATGCCTGAAGACAACTGTGGCTCAGACTCATTTTCTTTGATGCACAACTTCTGGCAAAACAAATCAGTCAAAAATACTGCTGTGTATGCTAATGAAAAATATCTTACAATGCATCTGAAGATAGATCGATCAGAGGCTTTTTAAGCTATCCTCAGCTTGTTACTTAAAGATGAAATCATCATTAACATTGTAAGAAGCATGTTTTATTTTTTCTGAGGAAAGTGTAACCCGAAGTACCACAAATATGGGTACTTAGACAGTCTCATCTATCCAGGTGAGTTTTCACATGCAAGAAAGTTAAAGATAGCACCAAAGCCAAAGTAATAATTTCCACTACAAACTTTCCATGAAGGAAGAGGTTTCTTGTGTCTCCAAGTTTTCATTCCGTATTTGCATTTAGAAAACTGACATATATCAAATCACAAAAGAATGTGACCGATACATTGATACTTTCATATTTCTGTGTGAATCAATCAGCTGGTTTAAGGCCAGTATCTAGTGGACAAAGATCTCTGTGATGGAGTTTGCTGTCACAAACAGAATCTTTTTTTGGGTATGTCAAGAGAAAGGCCATAGCCAGAGCTAAACACTTGAGGGACTTGTTTTCTTTCCACTTTCTGTGCTTTGCTGGTCACTTGGATAAGTGCAGCTTTCAGCTGTGATTGGCATTCTTGTGAACGCTAAAGTTGTTCTAATTCTCCCTCTTACTTCCATCTTGAAACATGCTTACTGAAGGGGAAATAAGAACCCAAACCAAAAAAGCCTATAAGGATACATACAGAACACAGACATAATAAATACATAATGTAAGTAAGTGTAAGATGTGATTTGGGGGGGGTTGATGATAAAGCTTATGTATGTATAATAGTAAAAACCTAATTGTAGCTGTAACTGCTACAACTGGAAATGCTTTTTAGACTTCAATAATTTAAAACCAGATTATAGGCTCTTTATTCCTAGCATTGAGTAGGAAATCACTCAGTTGAGTGATTTCACTGAATGTGCTTTTGAGAAGTAGAGACTTGGAAACAGACTTGAGAAAATAGTAACAGACATAAAATAATCATCTTCATTGTGTAACATTGATGGTTTCCAAAGGAGTTTGTTTAACATCAGAACACTTCTTTTTAAAAAGTGGGGTTTGGTGGTTTTTGTTTGTTTGTTTGTTTTTGTATGGCTAAAGAATTAAACTGAAAAACAGATAGATAATGTTTAGAGGTTGGGTGGGTTTTTTTCAAACAGAAAAGGACAGTTCAATATTTAGATGCTTTTTATAAAGTAAGAAACCTTCATATCACCAAGGACCATGCCAAGGAGAATAAAAACTGCAGTGCTGTAGCTCTGTATAATATCAAGGAGGAGAGATCTGTTTTGCATATTCATGTCAAATCTCTCCCATAGCTACAAAACAACTTGCTTCTGTCATCGAGGGTTAAATAAGCAGTTGTCCTCCTGTTCTGTTAAGAGAGCTTTTATCCACCCTTAGTTGTTCAGGGAAGTACACCACAGGAAAGAGATTACTCACAGTTGTCCAATACTGCTATTACCTTTCTTTTAAAAAAATTTGTCCTTTTCTCTACTCTGTTCATCCAGTGTTAAGAAAATATGGAACTTCAGATGTTATCTTGTCAACTCCTTTATTTCTTCTGTCTTGCTGAGCAGCTTTTTTATTTATAGGTAAACTTGTGAAATCATTTGACTGAAAGAAATGGGGTGTTTTGTAGATTAACGTAATCATCAACCTAGAGACAAAGTTCTTGTCATGTGTGTCTTGACTAAATGCGGTAGCCTCCAGAATTTTGACTCATATTAGATGTGTGGTTATCTTAATGCAGAGCCTGACTAAAGGATATTTGTGAAGAGTGCTGTCTGGCATTTTGGATATGCATTCAGCCCCTGTAATCGAGATATAATGATTCATCATAGAGAAGACTATTCTCTGCAACAGTGTTTGACAGTTGATATCATTGCAGGACTTTAGAAGAAGAAATATCTAGTAATTTACAGATGTCTTTTACTACATTGGTTGCCATTTCCATTAAAAAAAAAAGTGAAAAAGTTTCATTTTTTTCAGTTATAGGGCTTCAGACTCTCAGGAGTAATTTCTTACAGGAAGGAGGAGTAATTTCTTACAGGAAGATAAGATTCAAGCTCAATTATACCTATCTAATAAGTTAGAGAAATTGATTACAATGTTGTAATTAGCTGATAAATGAGCTAGTTTCAAGTATTTATTTTTTTTAAAAAGTGCTGTTATTAGTTTGATACTAGAACCAACTGAGGCAAGAGATGTGGGAAAGGTGAGGGAGTGTATACAGATAGCTGAATGGAGTCATCAGCTACTGGACTTGCTCAGATAGAGCTATGAAGGAATTTTTTTTTATCACCACCGTTTTATTTTAGAAAAATGTGTCTGGCCTAGCTGTAACCATGAGGGCTGTACAGCTTTGTGTACACATAGCCTTTGATGGAATTGAGAAAATAAGCACTCATACCTTAGGAAAGATTTTTATAATCATCATGAACAACTCTTATGTAAAAGATTCTCTATTCTAAGAATTTTTATTACTTCCTGTTTCTTCTCATAAGACCTGAAGTGAACTTAAGTATATTTTATTCTAATGTACTTGCTTTTTGAATTTTAATAGATAAGATTGGATTTCACCACCCTTTTATTTTTAGTTAGAAATATTAAACATGCAACTATATAGCAACCAGAAAAATAACTCAATTAAAAGCTTGAAGTGAAGGCCGATTTGAGAGCATACATAATTCTTCATTCTTCTTTGTTTTGTTTCTTGCACTGACTGAACTAGCCTGATATGTGGATTCAAGTTAACTTTTCTTATTTTGATAGTTTGAATATGGTTTTACTGATGCAAGGCAATAGTGGTGCTGCTCCCCCCTACAAAAAAACCCGACAACAACCCAAACCAACAACCACCAGAAAAAAAAAACAAACAAACTTCAGTAGCCCTCTCTATAACACTTAGTCTTTCCTGGTGAAAGAGATAGGATAGTGATGAACAGGGTGGCTTGAGTGCTGAAAGAGAAACATGGAAAGCGTTCCAGGCTGTCCCTAGGCATTAAGCTGAGCTCGCCTCTGCTGGACAGGTCTGCTGGCAGTGAGCAGGATGCCTGCCTCTCTGCTGCCTGCCAGGCTAGTGTGGCAGTGACAGTGGTAGCAGAGTCCTCCTTCATGGGGCTCCCTTTGCAGGTGGTGGGAGGCTTTGTCTTTGAAATTCCTATCCTGCACTGGTAGTTTTTGCTGTCCACAAGAGGAAGAGGAGCGGTACAACCCATGCTTTGCTGAAGACAAGTCTCATTTTTCTTGCTTCTCTCTTTTTGCCCACTGCTTGCCAAGCCGTCTAGACTCAATCCAGAGTTTAACGAGCTGTAATGGGAAGGAACTTCTTAGTCTGGCTTTTGCCTTTCCCCAGCCCTTTGAAGTGTTTACCTGGGAAACGATCTCCTCTGACAAAGTCCTTAGATCAGCAAGTGTCAACAGACAACTGTTGAGGCCAGCCTGTCCTGGAGCCTTATGGGGAGCCACTCTCCAGCTGACTTGCTTCTCTTTATCCTGACCATGGAAAACTTCTGAGAAATTAACACCTTGTTTAAAGAAAAACATTGTCAGCACATCACTACTCAATGGCAATTGTATCTGAAGGTCTATGCTTTGCTGCAATCCTTCAGACTTAGTGTCAAATAATTTGTATAATGTAACTTCTAGCTTTTGAGGCAACAGGTTGATTATTCCCAGAACCCAGGTGACAGATGATCTCAGATGTAGACTCTTTTTCACTACATTCACCCTGCAGTGGATAAACAGTACAAAAAGAAATTACAACAATCACTAAACCACCCTTTGTCTCTGAAGAGAAGGGTTAGAGGAATTATATTTGGGAAAAGTACAGGGAAGTAAAAGGTGATGGGAGATTAAGAGCAAGAAATGCGGAACAAAGTTCTGTTAATGCATGCCTTTCAGGGCTTTTTGGTGGGGGTGGAAGGCAATGAGCATAGAGGTACTTCCCTGCGATTTAACTTGTGACAAAGCTGGTGGAAAATAATTGGGAACCTGCAGTTTGTTCCCTACATTAGTTTTGAAGGTATAGTTAACAGTCATACCCAGTGCTGTGACAACTTCAGATATTGAAGTAGCACATCTGACAGAAAATTGGTGTTGAATGACAGTCCTCAATGATCAGGTATGAATGTAACGATTGGAATAAAAGATATCTGTGGTTTGAGAAATCTGTTCTTGCCAGAGAAATATTTTATGCATCTTTTAAAATTGCATTCATAGCATATTCACTGCATTTGCTTAATCTATGTCAATTTAGCCTCCTTAAAATCTTATTTTTAATTTAATCTCTTTCAACCCATAATTTGATGTTCCAGTTAGTCTTTAACTGGATACATGAACCTTTCAGTGCCTAGTCACTGTAAAATACAGGGAAACATAAAAATAAACTGAAATCTTAAAGATAACACCCATCTGGAAAACAGCAGAACACTGTCATATACTGCATCTGGAACGACCTGTTCCCTCAAATTTGTATGTGAAATGGAGTATAAATCAAAGCAATACAGAATTTTCCACCACAACCGAACCAAAAAACCCATAACAGAAAACATCTCTGAATTCATTACAAAGTGTTAAAATGAAAGAAAGGGTTTATGGAACAATACTGTGGGAAAACAAATCAAGAGTTAAGTATCAAAAACTTGCAAAAACTTGAATGTTTGGTTCAGCCTACTTTTGCTTGCAGTTTCAGTGACCGAGCTATCATTTCTTGGTTAATGGAATGACATAAGAAATGAAGAGGGTTATGAATACAAGTTGAAAATCTCTTTTCATTAAAGATATTGCCTTGTGAAGCAGTAACAGTGTATTTATCATGCTTTCTCCTTAGAAATATTATGTGGGTACTGAAAGGTACTGACTTAAAATTTTGCAGAAACAGACTTGACTAGCATTCCAATTAGAAAGGCCGAGTTGTGGCTATTTTTGTCAAAAACCAGACTTGCTAAAAAACACATTTCCAATTGGCAATTCTTTTTTTGAAACATATCAGTATTTCTTTGATGGTTGTCTTTATTTTGTAGAGAAGCAACTTGTTGATATAGTCAACATTTGCTGTTTCTTTTTATTGACTTAAGCTGTCAACAACTGTACTACGTGAGTGTGGCGTGATATTTGTGATTATTCTTTATTTATGTTCTTCAAAAAATAAGCAAGGAAAGACATGCCAGATCGGTTTGGGGTTTTTTTGGTCTGTCACAGGAATGAATTTTCATTGGCTAATGGAAACATTTTGAGCATTTTCTTTTTTTAATGGTAATTTAGTAAACATTTAGTGTTCTCATCTCATTAGAAACTGAAAGACAATAATGAAATGTAATGTGACAGCTTAATGAGGCAGTATCTACTTAACTTCACCTACTAATCATTCCTTTCCCCATAAAAACATCGGTAAGTCTCAGACTTCATTTGTTTTTTGACAGCAAGCTTTATCCATGTGTTCATTCAGTTGGTAACAATTACGTCAACATATCAGAGAAAGGAAAGAATTAAGTATTATATATGCTATGTGCTAACAAAGTTTTTTAGGAAAACTGCTTGGCAGAAGGCTTTGTTTATTTTTTTTTATACTCTTCACTGAGTTTAGTATCAGAAAGAGAAGCTTTTTTGTGTGCTTCATGTGAAGATTGTATCAGGAATTAATGCCTGACTTGTATTACCTTTGAGGTGGACTTCTGTTATTATTGATCCTGGATTCAGATTTTTTTTTTTTTAAATGGGTAATGTAGTCAAGTCTGTAAAATAGAATTTGTGGTTTCTAAATTACATAATTAATTTCTTCGCTCTGCATAAAAAACCCAATTAATTCTCAAGCATGTTCAGTAATGTTATCAATCTTGGGAGACTCTTGCTATTGATAAAGCATGGGGTTTTGTGTTTGGTTCCCAAACAGATACTTAATCTTTACTTGGAATGTAACACACTCTGTAGGCAGCAAACAAAGCATATGTTGCTATACCTTTCTTGCACCATATGACTTCTACAATGTCTGGAGGTGATTAAGAATATGGAAAACAAGCTTTCATGAATATGACCACATCTGTCTTTCTAACCAAATTCTCCTATGGGATTTGAAATTCCAGCACTCTGAGCTCCTTAGAAACCCTTTCAGTAACTGAAGGATTTTTCAGAACAATGTTTAATGGGTTGTGTTTAAAGAAAATGTCAGGTATTGTGGCAAAATAGAAGGGAAATTGTTTCTCAGTCATCAGCTACAGGAACATTTCATGCCTTCTCCCTCAATAAAATCACTGGTGATGCAGTTCTCCTTTAAGCAGATATACCTGATTGGTCTTTTTATTTTTTCTCTTTTCTTTTTCTTTTCTTTTTCAAAGGCATAAGATTAAATAAGTTCTGAAGTCCAAGTTCTCTTCATTTGTCCAGTGTAATTTAATCTGTGACACATAGGTCAAGTGGAAGGTTAACTTCTATCATGGAGTTAACTACGCTATCAGACAGTGTTACAGTGATTAAATAAGACTGTGGGTTGTTTCTACTTCTGCTCTGAAGTATGTGTGCAAAATAAAGAAGTCAAGTTCTGGTTTAATTTAGGATTTCTATTTCCCTGTAGTTGTAAGAGCTCCTGTATGGATGGATGTGCTGCAAATATAAGGAATTTGTACTACATCTGTTCTGAATGGCCAGATACTCTTTTGGTGTAATAGCTGTTCATAGAGAGTAGCCCTTGTTTTTCAAAAGTCTATGTGCACTCGTGGCTCCGCCATGGAAGGGCAATGTTCTGCAGTGTCACAAAATTGGCAGCCAAGTTCCAACATGGAATTCTACTGTTCTCCATCAGTTTTCTGCTATTAATATTATCTAGATTTCTTTTGAGGTTTCAGTGAAAATAAGGTAGCCAAATTAGCTTATATCAAAAAACACAATGAAAGAATGGCCCTTTGAGATATTGTGGATTTTCTTTGTGGATCCAGCTCTAGCATTTCTCTGAGTGGAAGAGAACATTGTCCCTCATAGAATGCCTTACAGGTAGAGTGGGCAAGAGATTAATGTACAACTTCTATGATTCTTCTAAATGCCAATGTACTGGGATAAATTCAAGACCAAACTCATTTTCCTTGGGGTAGAGTTTAATGCTATTAACACTAAATAGATTATTTAGAATTAATTTCCTTGTACTGGTGTATAAAGAAGAGTCATGTGAAACTATGTGTCTGGCAAACTTTATTACAAGGGCCAGGATGTGCCCTGTTTACACTCTTCATCAATGTAAGTGAGACTTGATCTTCTGAGAATGTATTATTGGTCTTTATTGGTCTTGGATAATAGTGCTTCTAAAGCATTTGTTGAAGGAAATAATACATATTTTAATAGTATAAAAGGGATAAGTTTCATGTCATTTATTTAAAAAATTCTTGCAACTTCAACATAGGTTTTTTAATAAGGTGAGACACAGAGATCTGCTGGTTATGAATTTCTCGCTGGGGAGAGACAAGAAAACTCCATCAGTAGCTCAGTCAGCTTAGAGTGTATGCAGAGAAGGCCCAGGAGGAGCAGAAAGAGACAGCCAGATATCAGCTTTGTGGGGAAACTTTTGTCCATTTCTGTTCAGGCTATGGGGTGTTTCATGAGAAGATGATAAACATATGGAATAAATTATGGGGAAGCTATTTTGAAGCTAAAAGCATAAATGAATTCAAGAGACATCTAGATTTCTGTCTAGAGAAAGGCAGTATTGAGGGATACTGTGAGAAAACAGGATGGCTGCATAAATGCCATCCTAAAGTAAGGATATATTCAGGGCCATATGGTGTTTTATTCCTAATGTTTCTGTGTTTTTTACTTTTTTCCTTGAATATTATTGTTCTGAAATATCCATCTCCAGCCTGGTGCTAGGGGAATGATGTTAAAATATGGGTATTGTAGTGTCGTTGGTTTGGTAACAACTGTACTGCTACAGACAATAGAATAGAGAACATTTCACTACTAGTTGACATTTTTGAGGTCTGTTGGGATGTCATGAGCTGTGATATTAGGCTGATTCCCAGTGGAAATATGAGTTTCAAAACTGGCAAGTTAATTGAGGCTAAAGTTATTATCCTTAGGTGACTTAAAGGAATTGCTCTTCACAGAGTACCTTTCCACATTAGTCTGAGTGGTATGGGGAAGATTGTGCTGTGTGGATTGCTAACAAGAATGTTAAATATGGTGATTAACTTATTACTCAAGGAGACAGTAGGGGAACATATTAAAAAGCTGTACTTCTGGACTCTGTGTTATTTTGGTCCATTTCTAAGGTTACCCATTTGCATATTCCATATCTTTCTTTGACATCTTTATGTATAAAGCTATTTTGGTCTATCCCTACTCTGTTGAATATAATTAAAAATAAATTATTCTATAAAAGTAATTTACTCCTGTCTGAGATCTTCCAAGACTTATGTCCAAACTGTACATTCTTAGAAATGCGATGTGGTACAAGTGGAACAAAATGAAATATTCTCCTTTCCTGCTTAGGGACCATCTTTCCATGGTGCTGTATGTTTCCTGCCTTAACTTTCAATAAAATTGTAGTGGACTTAGTTTGGAATCAGGCCCTTGCAGTCCTGTGCTTACTGCAGAAACAAAGAATTGATTTAGTAGTAGCTTAGCGAAAAAGCTTCTTCACGTCAAGTGTTGTAACTATACAGCAGATGAAATGTAAACATTTTGTACTGTGGTTCTCAGATAAAAAATTGTATAAAAACAATGCTCTTTTGAACTAGCACAAGGGTAACTGAAATCTGAACAGTTCATTACTGTTCAGATGTCTCCAGTTTTATTTTGTTTTCTACCAGAAACTCCTCTTGAATTGCAGTATTTGCAGTCAGAGCCTTTGCTCACAAATGAAGTCGCCCCATAGTAGATGATCATATACTTGTCTGACTGTGCTTTTGCAATGAAAAGTGTGAAACAAAAGCCTCATACAAATAAA
Organism: Gymnogyps californianus; assembly: GCF_018139145.2. Classification (NCBI taxonomy): domain Eukaryota; kingdom Metazoa; phylum Chordata; class Aves; order Accipitriformes; family Cathartidae; genus Gymnogyps; species Gymnogyps californianus. The sequence goes on along the minus strand of NC_059474.1, from coordinate 59,081,314 downwards.
TACACTTAATATGCATTATAAAATCAGGAAATTTAACTTTGTGCTTAAGTATAGGCAAGTACTAAAAGATCTCACTGCATAATTGTTTTGAAACAGAGTGAAGAAAACTTTATGTTCATGTGGACTACTGTATCTGGCCTCTTCTCCTGTATGTTTCTTCCTTCTATCTCATGCCCTCTAAGGGCTTCCCACAGTTGCTTTCCTTGCATGTAATCTGGCCCTTGAGCTTTATTATTTTAAATTATTCTTCACTTACACAAGTCAAAATCTGGAATTCCACTTCCATCTGTTTTAGATCAAGAATGAGAGATAGGAATAACTTCTTACTATTCAAGGGTGATTGTGCGAGATCTGAACATAGAGCTTGGTGGTAGTGGAAAAAAGCCAGCATCTCACTGCTTTGTGAGCTGAAGCATCTAATTGTAACTAGAGGGAGAAAGTAAGTTAGGTATCAGAATGTGTTTAATATTTCTTTTGTTGATGCTAAGGCAGCAATAAAAGATGTAGTCTCATACGATGACAGGAGAATCAGGAATAGTCTTTGGTGTTTGCTGACAAAAGTAAAGAGGATTTGGGCCTAGGAGGAGACACTAATTATGTGGCTGCTTGGAAAAGGAGTTCAGAAAAACTTTGTTAATTGTTTGGATGCTGTTCACACCGGATCTGAATGTATCAGCATTTTAAGCCATTATTACCTTTCCATCATTGATAAAGCACTCCAAATGTCCCAATGAAATAACTCATTTACCACAGGTGCTTATAGACTGCCTGTAGCCTCCTGAGATCATTTATCCAGCCCCCAGTGGCATCATCTTTGGGGATGCTGAAAGGCACGTGACCTGATAATGGGCAATAGGAAGGCCAGATTCCCTTTCTTTCCCCTGGAGGAGGTGGCAGCTGGGAGAAGGTTGCCACAGGTCCAGGTGGTTCACTTCTCAACCCACTGCAGTGTGAGCCTGAGGTGCCTGTGGGAACGTGAGTCTGTAGGAGTGAGCGGGTGGCGGGCAAGAGCAGCCAGTTGCTGCCCTGCCTGCTCAGCGAGTGGGGCTTGGGTCTGCCGCTCTGACGCAGTGCGGTTTCAGAGTGTGCGCACACAAGGCAACTGCTGAGGCGAGCACAGGCACAGCAGCCCCTGACAGCTGGCAGTGCTGCATGGCTCTGCCTAGCAGAAAGATTGGACACCGGTCAACTGTAGTGTATCCAAAATGTGAAGACCTTGTGAATCTCAATGGCAGTGCTGTACAGATTCACAAATTTCCATGGATGAACAAACGCCAGATTATCATTGCAGACTTTTATCCTGTGACATGGCAAATGAGATCAAAGTTGGCAAATTCTAGAAATTTGTATTCTGTTCTAATGAGATTTCTAGAAGCAATTGCAATTTTTCAGCATCTGATTTCTTCACAGGTTGTTTAAACTAAGCAGTTTTATTTAGGTGGTTGTATTTCCCATGTTGATGGATCAGAATCCATGGAATGGGTTAGATTTTACCACAGCACACATCTGAACAGTCTCTGACTCTTGTCTCTGCTGTAGAAGCCTTGCACCTGATTAGTGATATCGTTTTTGGAGGGTTTGCACCTGTATCTTCATCTAAACCTACACTATGTGCTTATTATTCCTAGTCACAAGACTAATGTGCACGTGCAAGGAACTTAGAGCATTTTGTGAAGGCTGAAAATGTAAAATACAAGCCTTCAGCAGGCAAAGGTCTAGACGTGAGCGTGCTGCGGTGCTGTGCGCGCAGGAGAGCATCACACCTAATAGCAGGCAGGCAAGTGCCACTCCAAAGGAAGGTGCAGGTCTCCGTTAGCATTTCTGCCTCTGTCAGAGCTAAAGACAAGTTAGCCACCCTCCAAGGGAACTTCTTTCCTCATTCTCCCTCTTACCTATGTAATGGTTTCAGTACAAAGTATCAGCCATAAACAGGCTTGGTCTTGGGAGAAGGCAGAGGTTGAGATTGTGCCTAGTTATTAGTGTTGCTGCAGAAGTGCAAAGGCCTTGTGAGCTCCTATTCCCGTAAGCACCTGAGCAAGTAACAGTCCCAACCTATTCTTAATCAATTAATCCATTTTATAATTTTTTTTTCTGTAAAATAAGCCAAGTGGCTTGACTCCCAGTTGCTTGGCTTTGATCATTAAACTATATGCCTTTTCTGACATATGAGTCTGAGTACCCTGTGATAGGCAAGCCAAGTGGATCAATGGAGCTGTGTGTTTTCTTAAAGCCTCTGTTAAGTTGTGGAATAAAACACAGCTTATTTTGAATTGAGGGAAAAAAAAATATTTCCCCTTCACAGAGACGAATGGAATTGGTTGAGCACTGGTTTTGCTTCCAAAACCACTCCTGCTGTACTTCGTACTTTTGCCAGTTTCATATGGAACTTGCTGAATTTCTCTCTCGCTATGTATATAACATAATATATAAGCGTGGTATTGAAATGTGGCTAGAATATTATTTTTACTGAAGACTAGCATGACTGCCTTCATGAAATGATTGTAATACACTAGCTTTGCATGAAAAGCTTGTTCTTGTTCCGTTATTCAATGGGTATATATACAGCACTAAAATATTGCATCCCTCTGTCTAGACATCAAAATATCGGATTGGACACCTCATGCTAACACTGAAGTTTTAGAATGAGCTCAACATTATCTATCCAATAAGTTGGTAATCTCTTTTTCTGTTAGGTTTACCTCTCCCAACCAGGGAATAAGATTCCTTGAGCTGAAAATGAAACTGCTTTCTACTGCCTACCTACCTTCCCCCCGAAAGGGAAAGTATTATCAGTAGAGCAGCTGTTACATAATACCCTGTAGACAAAATACTGGGGGCAGCACATTGTTCAGTAATCTGACTTGTTCATTTGCCAAATAGTGATTTCCATGAAAAAACTTGTTGGCATAAGGAGCTTGATGCATCATGTCACTTTATCTCCGTCTCTCCCTCCCTGTACATATTAAGTTTCTTACAAACAGGTGAAGTGATCTGAGTGAGATTAGCCTGTGTTCCCAGTTTGTTAAACAAAGAAGTGGAAACAACAGGAGTGCTTTCAAGCGATGGTGATGACGGCTGGTGTAAATTTGGGATCAAAGCTAGTCTCATACTAAAAAATGCTTAATTATTATTCGGAAAGAAAGAAAAATGGAAAAGGATACCTCTTCTGGCATGCCCAAGATAATTAAATTAGATTCAAGCATACTTTCTTGCACATTAGAAAACATTTCACTAGCTTAGAGCACAGCAGGTGGTTACTCATGTCTTCTAAGTTATTACCTTTGGATATGTGGGCTTTGACAATGTATTTTGAGAGAACAGTGCTGGCAAAAGCTAATACATTTCAGCAGCTAAGTCTCTTAAAATTGCGGGCATCCAAATGCTACTTTTATTTCCTATGGTCTTCCCTTGTGTTAAATGATCACTTTCCACTTCAGCTACCAAGTACCCCTTTTCTCTGTGAACAGACAGACGTACTTGATTGCTTGTGTCTTGCAAAGCAAGTGTCAGCTTTAAGCAATGTAGCAGCAGTGCGTCTGCTTAAATAAAAGCAGCACACTGTAAGTCCAGGAAGTTTTTCAGGAAGCATGTGATTTTGATGAAGGACTATAAATTACTGTCCGAAGCAATGAACGTCTTTGCATACACTCTGCCGTAGAGTGATGTAGTAGAACTGCGTAGAGGAGATCTTTGGAAAATCGATAGACTGTCTGTCCCTCTGCGGATGTTGTTTCCTCATTGTTTCAAATGAACTTCATTTACTGCTTTAAGAATGACATTTCTTATTTACTTAAGATAGCATAATATCGATTTAGGAAGTTCACATGGTTGTGGTGAATTCCTGTGCAGAACTGTCAATAATATGAACAGTAATTAATATCTTATATAAAGCCTAAGAACACCTAGAAAGGAGGTGACACCATAACTCATCAATAAGTGATTTTTTCCTACATATTGTTTAAAGTAAAATGAGAGAATTTCTGACTGAAGTCATTAGATCTGGAAAACAAGTGCTTGTCCTCAGGAAACAAACCAGATGAGAGACTTCTGAAGAGAAATGTAAACCTTGTTTGTACCTTGGCCTCTTCCCTTACCACACAACAACCCCTATGTCCATCATATCTACCCATCAGCCACTCTAACCTTTTTGACATCAAAATCTGATGCAAAAATTTATATTTTCCTTCTAGGTGTTGAGGTCTTATCGGGCATGAGTTGATTTCCTCTTCTTAGGCAATACTTTGACTTCTTTCAGCAGAGAATTATCCACCACTAGGGTGCTGGATGCCTTTTCTCAGGCTTTAGCTGTGTGAACGTGCTGAGTCCCACACTTCCACCTTGGTCTGCTCAGAGCTTTGTCATGCTCAAAAACCTCTGTTTCATGTGGTGTTTACCTTGAGCCCAGGCTCTAATCTTAACCAGGTCAAAGGCTTTTAGTATTATTAACCCTAAAGAAAGTAATACTTACAAGATTTTTCTTTCTAGAGATTATTTTGTGGGAGTAACTTTGTTATTTTTGTATACTTGATGCAACCTGTTTTTTTTCGTGAGCCTTTACCTAAAATAAAATTGCTTCAGAAGTTCTCTCCAAGTTATGAATAGACAAAATCTGCAGAGCCTAGAATTAAAATATTATCAGATGTTTTACTATTTTACCTGATTCTGTACATATGGCCAATATAAACCAAGATCAGTAGCATTTATTTTTTTTACCCCTTCCTCTAAAGGGCTTGAGTTGTAAAACGTCTCTTGACAGTTTTAAGTTAGTTCTTGGTTTTGTCTAGTTTGTTCTCCTGACCCTATAGATGATCCACCAAATTATTGTTGTTTATTTTTTGTGAAGTGAACTAATACTTTAAAGCTTACTTTCCCTTGTGGCTTACTGGCAAATGAAGTATCCCAATATGCATTCTGAGTAAGAATTAATATTTCTGTCTGACTAATCTCTGAGCTCTCAAAACTTTTCAAACAGATGGCATGAGATGTATTCCCAAAGCCCATGTATTAATGCTACATGATGTAAATTATTTAATTGAACTCTGACAACCTGCTAACCAAACTGTGAACCTTACATCATGCACTAGGTACATATATGGATTGAGATAAACTCTCCTGTAAGTAGTAAGAAGTGAAAAAGGATTCCCATACATGTAGAAGGAAAATTGTAAAAACATACTGCTAAAAATGTTTAGAAACCAGGCAATCAATCGCTATTAGCGTACCATGTAAAGGTCATGGAAATGTGGCGTACTGAATGTAAGTGGTCCAACTTTGGGTGACCTGCTTAGTGGATGAGGGAAAGACTGTGGATGTTGTTTACCTGGACTTTACTAAAGCCTTTGACACAGTTTCCCACAGCATTCTGCTGGAGAAAGTGGCTGCTCATGGCTTGGATGGGTGCACTCTTCGCTGGGTTAAAAACTGGTTGGATGGCCAGGCCCAAAGAGTTCTGGTGAATGGAGTTAAATCCAGTTGGCAGCCAGTCACAAGTGGTGTTCCCGGGGCTCAGTACTGGGGCCAGTTCTGTTTAATCTCTTTATCAATGATCTGGTCGAGGAGATCGAGTGCACCCTCACTAAGTTTACAGACCACACCAAGTTGATCTGCTTGAGGGTAGTAAGGCTCTATGGAGGGATCTGGAGAGGCTGGATCGATGGGCCGAGGCCAACTGTATGAGATTCAACAAGGCTAAGTGCTGGGTCCTGCACTTGGGTCACAACAACTCCATGCAACGCTACAGGCTTGGGGAAGAGTGACTGGAAAGCTGCCCAGCAGAAAAGGACCTGGGGGTGTTGGTCAACAGCTGGCAGCATGCCCAGGTGGCCAAGGCGGCCAATAGCATCCTGGCTTATATCAGAACTAGTGTGGCCAGCAGGACTAGAGAAGTGATTGTCCCTTTGTACTCAGCACTGGTGAGACTACACCTCGAATACTGTGTTCAGTTTTGGTCCCATCACTACAAGAAAGACATTGAAGTGCTGGAGCATGTCCAAAGAAGAGCAACGAAACCGGTGAAGGGTCTAGAGAACAAGTCTTATGAGGAGCGGTTGAGGGAACTGGGGTTGTTTAGTCTGGAGAAAAGGAGGCTGAGGGGAGACCTTATCGCTCTCTCCAGCTACCTGAAAGGAGGTTGTAGCGAGGTGGGTGTCGGTCTCTTTTCCCAAGCAACAAGTGATAGGACAAGAGGAAACGGCCTCAAGTTGCACCAGGGGAGGTTTAGATTGGATATTAGGAAAAGTTTCTTCACTGAAGGGGTTGTCAAGCACTGGAACAGGCTGCCCAGGGAAGTGGTTGAGTCACCATCCCTGGAGGTATTTAAAAGACATGTAGACGTGACGGTTAGGAACATGGTTTAGTGGTGGACTTGGCAGTGTTAGGTTAGCAGTTGGACTCAATGATCTTAAAGGTCTTTTCCAACCAAAATGATTCTATGATTCTAAGTTGGTGTGATCTCAATAGGGACCTCTTTTTTCTAAAGATCTTTAAATGAGGTATGGTATTGTCTGTCACTTATGTAATCTGATTGGTTTATATTTATGTATTAAACAGTTATCTCTACAATAAGAATATATTCCTGTAAGGCGGGGGATAGCTGTGTAAGCTTGTCACATAACTGAACCTGCAGTAACCACAATGAACTATTCAGAAAAAGTTGTGAGTATAACTTATGGGGTGCCTCTATGTATGGCAAGCTACAGTTTTCATGCATTGAGCGAACAGTTGCTGAACATACAGACTCGAGCTTGTTAACAGTTTGGTTGAAATAGCTGTTTCTTTACTTCTTGACAGGTAAGGTAATAAAATCTGAGGACATGATACATGAATCCCGCTATGAAGTATAAATAAAAGGAGAATTGGAGCTGGACTTCCCATAACCTTTGGATAATTGCTTGAAAAACCAGAAAAGCTTTTAATTCATATTACTCAGTGAAGACTAATGTCGCAAACATCTATCCTTTATTGGAGTATGGAACTGGATGCTGCAGACTGCCTTTACACAGAGCTGTAATTCGTTCTGAAAATTTTTCTCTTTCTGTAGCTACAGTGCTTTGACTCTAGACATGCTGTCATGCCTTCTTTTCTTCCAGCAATACAACCTAATAATGTTTTCAGCTCAATACCTGACTTCAGCTATGCTAGCAGATAACTAGAAGCCTGCAGTTGATAAGCGAGGAGAAAAGTAATAGCAATCACAGTGTTGACACAAAATAAATGAAGGGCAGTTTTCTAGAAAACGAAGTCAAGTAATAGCAAGAGGATTAGAAAACAGTGGGACATCCAGCCTGCAGAGCTACCCTGAGAATTTTTCTCCTAAAACTACTTGGAGAGATGAGTACTTGCTTCCAGCCACATTCATGAGGTTTTTTATGAATGCCTAAAATGCCATTATGGAGGAAATTACGCTGCAAAGATAAATAGTCTATGAAACAAAAATAAAAGAATAAAATGCAGGTTCAAAAAGGAACTTGCCAGAATCACTCAGATACAATTCAGGCTCTATCCAAAGCTATATGAATTTTTCTTTAAGATGAGAAATAACTTTTCTTCTGTTGTCCTTGAATGAAGGATATTTATATCTCACAAAGTATTTAAAAGATAAAGAGATGATGAACAAATGCAAGAAAAGATTTTTTTTTTTAATTCATCTGTAATGTATTCTTATGCTGTAGGATGAAAGAGGATAAAATTTAGGTTCTACCAGACTTTTTGACCGTGCAGCTTTGTTCTGTCAGAATAGTGTTACAGATATTTCAAAGCATAAAATATGTATATGCTCCTTAGCCTTTTTATTGAAACTCCTCTTTAGCTGGTGGGTCAACAAGACTGTTACAGAGATTCTAAGAATTGAGTATTAAAATGCAAATATTTAATTTTTTTACTTATTTTTAATTACTCTGTGTTTCTCTGTAATGTTGCTTCCAAGAAATGGTAAATCCATTTCCAGCATCATAATTGGCACCTTGGAGAATCTGACATATACAGCGCTGAAGTTAAACTGGGTTTCATGGAGAAATGAGTCTGATGCCTTAGTAAGTCTCCGAGTTAAGAACATATGCATGGCTACAATTGGATGCTGTCACAGAATAGCTAGGAAGGTCTGTTGTCCTTGGACCAAAAAGTGACCTGAAATACAGAGTGCATTTTGTTGCTTAGCATGCGTTGTCTTCTTCCCAAGGTTTTTTTTTTGGTGTTTTTTCTTTAATTTAGCCTCTGCTGCTGTATCACTATAAGAAAATCATTCCTTACAGAGGAAGAGGAGAGAGAAAGGATGTTGACTGATGCCAGAATGAGTTCCTGTTAAATGCAATATAAAGTAGTGTCTCTGGAGAAATTTCTTATGTTATTATGAAGCTTCTAGAACTCATTGTGGTTCCCAAAATAGCTCTACTGTGAGACTGCAAGGTATCTGTTTGTTTTGTGGGCTAGGTGCCAGGTTATTTCCACATAGAAACACATTCAAAGAATAACTTCACAGGCTTTCTTAGCCCTCAAAGGACATTCTATGTAAGAATGCAATCTGCTCTCTCTCCACGTTCATTAAAAACACTTGTGATTGACAGTGAATTTGTTTGCAGAATTTAGTGGAAATAATTTCCTTTTCATAAAAAGAAATGATCACGTAGTATTAATAAAGGACAAGCCCATCCAAGTACAGGCTGAGCCATCACTTTCCACAAGTTGGATTGCCATCTTTTTCCCAATAATGACGCTTCAGGAGTTCTGCCCACTCTGTGCTGGGGAGACTTGTTAATATGCTGTTGTACAGATGCTTGACTGCACCTCATCAAAGCTTTGGTTTGTCTCTTTAGCTGGGAGGTTGTCAGTAGCCTGTCTGCTGAGTCATCTTCAAGTTGTATAAAAATGAGATCACATTTGCTAGTTGGGTTGATTGGCAGAGATCTGTGGGACTGTCTGAGCATCAGGAAGGATGGATGTCACTCACCAGCAAAGAGCTGGGTGGCACTTAGGTTTCACTTGGGGGGGGGGGGGGGAAAGGCTAATCTGGCCTTGGTCATAGTTTTGAGGAGATACTGCTGAGTAACAAATGGAAAGTTGTGTATTATGCAGTTTTTTGAATTAGACTGTAATATAATGCTGATTTCAATTATTTTGCATTTTTCCGTACTAGTCATCCCTGACACGTCTTTAGAGATTGACCCTTTTTAATACAAATTATCTCTGTAATGACTATCGTGCACTCAGGAAAGAGTAAAATTGCCTGTTCTAAGCACCTTTTGTCTGAATTAATGGTTCCCTGTTCCGGTAGCGCGGTACACTTTGTCAGCCTTTTTTTTTTTTTTTTTTTTAATCAGATGGGGATATCTTGTTAGCACTAAAGAAATGTTTGTAATAAATAGAAAAATCTGAAAAGAGTGTGGAAACTTGTTTCTCAGGAGGGCATAGCCTGTATCACCAGGGAACTGCTGTTTGGTGGATCCCTTGCTGACTGTGGAACCGTTTCTGAAAGCTTCCCTCCTTCTGAGGACTGACTGTCAGCTGTAGTAAAGTGTTGAAAGGGAAACCTTTCGAAGTGAGGAAGCTGCAAAGGTGGCAGAATAAATAAGAAGATTAGGCCCTTTATGAAGTCCCTACACATTCACACTTGCAACAGAAGTACCTTTTGTGCAGTGGCCTCTGTCCGTGCTGTACATACGACAGCGAGTGGCATTGGGTGCAGATATAGAAAGATTCATATAGTTATGGTTGTCAAAGCTTAAAAAGTTCCGCCTGGGGTTTGTAGACCCTGCTTCAGCTGTGACATAGCCAGTGAATAGTGTGGCAGGAGTTGTCGAGGATATATCTCCCATGTGAATGGGGAGGTTTTTATCATAAATCCACCATGTGCTATTTTCTTGTGCTTCATGTGAAGACTAAGTTTTGTGCTAGCACCTCAGTACCTTGTGGCTTTGCTTTTGTCCATTGAACAGGCTGCTACGTTTTGCATATTTCATAGAATTTGTTTCTAGGAGATGTGCCAGCTGTGTCTGTAAAAAGTTTTCTGTAATGATATAGTGAAAGAAGAAATTAGTCAAGTGATTGGATGACATCAAAATAGGTTTTTTTAAGTAGTGAAAGAAACAGTGAGCTGTGATGATATGATGAAGGGGATGCAATGACAGTTTACCACCTAAATTGGGAAGGTCCAATCCTGGTTTTAAAAATTTAGCTAGTTGTCCTAGATAACAAAGTTCACCTCTCCATAGGTGTTTGTGTTGAACTATAATGAAGTATAATTCACCTCATTCCATGCAGTCATCAAATCCTTTCATTCTAGTAAATTCTGTGAACCCCCTATCCTCGGGGAAAATCAGAATATATAGATACCATTAGTATTAAGAGCTTTTAATCACCACATTTACTTTTTGTCTGGAATGGGAAAATAATTGAGGTTCAGACTATGGGACTCTGCACTGAAAATTTCCTAATGGAATGTTATTCATAACATGAAAATATCTAAATTGTTTTCAGATATCTGGATTGTCTTATCACTAAAAAAATATTCTTTAGAACTTAGTATATATTAATATGTAACAGGAGATTTGCATCATAAAATGAAAAAATCTGTTTTCATAAAATGTAGTACTTTGTTCTGTTTTTTAAAAATCTCTAGGTATGGCAGTTTTGGTTTTTGTGTTTTCATCCTAGGATAAGCCACCTTCTTAACAAGTAGTTTTGCCAAATATACTTAAGTCTCTACAATATTCCGGATGTGTGCCTCATCTCTTCTTCACATTTGACTCCTGATTTTTACAGAGACTGGCAAACAAGAGGTGTTTTTGAAGTACAGGAATGTAATTGATATCCAAATTTCCTCTTTATACACTGTTGACATCCAGGTGAAGGGTCTATTTCAGTAAGTAATAATCCGAGACATTAGGTTCTTCAGTCTATATGTAGGCACCTAAATAAATACAATGGCTTTCAATACCTTTGGGGGTTCATTAGCTTTCAGTAATTCTGTTAGCAAGTGTTCGGATTTGCAGCTCATTTCTGATCTAAGATATTCAACAGCAGAGCGTTGTCCTTGGAAAATCTTTTACTCCACTTGTACATGCAAGCCCAGCGGCAGACTATTCAAGATAAGTGTTGAAATGCGTCAGCCTGTTTCAGATTGTAACTAATTCAACTGCATCAATTTCTAAAGAAAGAAATTGGTTAAATGACTGTTTTAGCTAAAGAATTGCCATTTGTTACAAAAGGTGAATGGACTACTCTGCTACACATTATGCTTAGGCTGTGAAAAGTTGACATAGTTGACCCTAAAATAATTTGTTGACCTCAGAAGCGACAGTAGCTGCTTTTGAAAGCTCTTCATGTCTTTCTGAGCCTCTTATAAACATACACTGCAATTAACTGAATTTCCCCCCCCCCCCCCCTTTTTCACAATATTAAGAAATGAGGAAATGAGTCTACACACTGGTCAGTGCAGTTACAGAACGTATTTATACTCAATTTTTTTGGCTAATATGTTTGTTTATCCTTATAAACGATTCTTCAAGAAACTGCCACAAGCTTTGTTTTTCATGAGCTTGGGAAGTCCTGTTCTCTGTCTGTCTGCGTCCTTCTGCCTTCATCACTCAGTGCCTCATACTCAACTCAAAATACACTCATTAGAGTGCTGTTATTTTTATAAGTTCAGATGATGTTGCTTGAGAAAATAAACTTTTAAGTGTAATTTCAATCTAGTATATTCTTCTGGACATTCAAACTGAAGTGTTAGTATTTAAAATGAAAGTGACAAGGAAAGTATTTCTTTGTAACGCTTATGAATAAATTACCATTACAGTAACACTTGCAGCAAACTAGAGGTGAAGGAAAGTGTTCATTTACATTTCAGTAGTTGAAAGGCCTATATTGTAGTGATTGCTCATAAGCCAGAAATTTACCTTTTAATTTAGTCTAAGTGAACAACGTGAGTGGCTTTTTTTCACCACTAGTTTTCACTAATTTCTGATAAGCATAGTTAAGTTTGGATGATGGACATGTTCCTTGCTGGGTTAATCGATACAGAAAATCACTTGCAAAACTAAGAAGTAATTATGTGGGGGCAGAATATGGAAGGGAAATAAAGCAAATCTGTTAGTTAGGAAGTCGTTTGAAGATTAAAGCCCCAGATTAAACATTAATGAATAAATTATCAAAGGCTTTATTAAATGGCTAAACCTTGGAAAAAGCTTGGCAACACTCCTATGTCTCTTTCCTTGTCTGTTTAGAATGCTTGCTTTATATAAATGCAAAAAGACTCCCTTGTTCAGGAGAAATCATTTCGTTTAAAAACATTTTGACTTTCTCCACAAGTGATTTCTGTCATGTAAAGGTAATTTTTGTTGGTAAGAGCAAACGCCTGGCATGTTTGCAGATGTGAGGCACAGGTCTTTGGCCTTTCTTTTAAGATTTTTTGTTACTAACCTTTCCAAAAGAGAACGTGACATTTGTGCATTACATTGCAAACTCCATCTGCTTGGTTTTATTATGAGGTCATTGAAATACTATTTTTTTCTTCCTTGTTTTCTCCTGGTATCTTAATTCTTCTAAGAACTTTTCTGAAGCAGTTACGAATCTTCATATTACTATAGTTAGTAACGCACTGAGTTGCTACTAACACTCAGAAGTAGTCATGGGAGATCGGGTGAGGTGGCCACTGGAAGAGAATTACATGTTGACATGTAATCTGAAATGTATTTATTTGGCAAGACAGATACAGTGGGTCAATAGTGATTCCTGTTCTACAAACATGTGCGTATCACAAATCAGAGCTTCAGTCCTACAGTTCAGACCTGTCCAGTGACTGGGGAATGGGATACTCAACCAGGCAATGTGCAAGGTGTGTGGATGACAGCTTGGCTGCTACATGTAGCAGTTGTTCTCATCAGGCTGCAGCTTCTGCAAGGTATCCGACATCCATGTATCACGTTTCTCCCCCCGGCCCCTCTGCCTGCCCTGAGACTATTGTCTTAACTATTTATTGCTCTCTACATTAGATCATTGGCATAGTCATATAGCCCCAGGCCAACCTCTCTGACTTCCTCCTTCCTTGAGTCTAATTAGTGGTTGCTGCTGTGGTTTCTATCACCCTCTGGCCTCCAGCCTGTATGTTATAAGAAACGTTACCTTTGTTATCTAGCACACGCTGGATTAATCTAGTCAGTTTGAGCTGGGCAGATTTAGTCAAGTCTCATTTATCTAGGCAGTGCCTTGGGTAGGTTACACCTGGTGTTGTGTATTATGAGAATTCTGGGCAGAACATTAACTGGACAGGCTAACGGCAGCCCCACAGTAAGGTGTTGTTTGCAGCCACCTATTTGGTGATACAGGAGCCCTGTAGTTATGAATATGGTAGTAAACGGAGTACTCTGCATTGCCCATCTGTGGTTCTGATCTCCCCATCCCCTCCATGCCAACCTCTCTGTCCTCACATGGAAGGGAGCCACAGAGCTCAAGTAATTGAGTGATTAGAAATTGGATTTTCAGAGGCATTTTGTAGAAGCTTTTTTCTTCTCAAATGTCTTTGCCTGAAACATAGTACTTCCCCAGTGATTGAGTTCTGGCAAGGTGAAAGGGTGCCTAAAAAGATATTCTTTTACTCTGAGGTTAACACTGAAAGCTGTTTTTGTGTTTTCCCATGACTTGGATAAATTTGGAGGGTTTTTTAATGATTTCTAAGTTTGTTCTTTTTAGGTAGGCAGCAACTCTAAATTGGCTGAAGAACCTACAGAACATCAGAGAAGAGCAGTAGCTATTGATTCAGTGCCACTTGTCTGAAATCCTTTCTAGAAAGCAAAATATCATCTTTCAGAGCTGACTACCACTGTACTGCCAGCCTATAAAGTCAGTTTCTCAGGGAACTTCTTGCTCATAGGCAGAGACTTCATTAGTTCTAAGTGTATAATAATGATCTGAACACCACAGTATGCATATCCTTTTCCTAACCCAATATAAACATATAATATATAATTCCAGTATAAATATGGAACTATATCATTCTATGATAAAGAAGCATTTGTACATATTTCTACTGATTCTTAGGTTTTTGAGACCTATGATGATTTAGGAAACAGATGTAGAGTTGTTTGACCTTTCTGCAGCATGTACCACTGCAGTAGGTACCAGAAAGCCTGCAGATCATATGCAAGAAAACATATCTTTGAAATTGGTGGAAGCTTTCCTAGAGTAAAGATGACTTTAGAAAGAGCCAGAATTGCTGATTCAGATTCAGAGGGAAACTCTTAGAGTCATGACTAGAAATCTTTTTCTTCTGTACAGTGATGTATTAAGGGAAGAGAGAAAATTCAACCCTATTGATTTTAGTGGGGCTCAGGATCCCAGCCCCTGTAATCCTTGTCTGTAGGCGTGTATAAATATTTCCCTTTACTTCCTTTGAGATGCTGAGGAGGCAAAGTACAGAAGAGGGCCTCTAGGTCTTAACCACACATCCTGTGCATGACAAATGAGCCGCACTTATGTTGTTTCCATTTAGTCTGGAGTCCTGTCCCGCACCTGTGCAAACGATAGCTTGGGAGGTGGATCTGGAGTAGCGTACTGGGTCAGCACGTGGCAGTGGATCAGGCCGGCATTAGTGAGACAGCATGTCTGGATGCTTTGCAGCACTTTTGTCTGCCCTCATGCTTCAATTTAGAGATATCAGTTCAAATTCTTTTCAGTGCTGAAAAGCTTTAAAAGCGAGGAAGGTTTCGAGTAGTCCTGAGGGGCCATACTGACTCCATGTATGTGACTCTCATACAATGAAAGGTTTCATAGAATTTAAGAATAATACCCACAGCATGAATCACTAATGCCATTGCTGAGTGGCTGGGATCCAGCCATGATTCCTGCATTTCTTGAATGTCGCTACTACATCAGCTTCTGAGGACATTTTGTCCAAGCACCAGGAGGTTGACAGACAGGTCCATGTTTGGCCTGCAGCATTACTCACACTCTGATGCTGTCAGTGATGAAACTGTATAGCATGGATTCAATGTGGACTATAGGTGACAGCAGGTGTTCCATTACTCACTGTCTGATAACCCTTTTCTTGCCTCAACCCCTGCTGACCAACACAATGCAACATACTGTGCCACTGGACCTGTTGTTGAATCTGTTTGTGGCACTCAGATAATGCTCTGTAGGTGCCTGAGAAATTCTGGTGGGACTTTTAACTAGCTCCTTAAAAGGTCCGTGAAGATATTGTGATTTTCTGTACAATGTGTTCTGCTAAAACTGGATTCCCAAGCATGGAGCAACAGATGATGAAGAAATAGTAATAGTTTGCTCTTTTACAGTATGTTGATCAATGATCTCAAGCTGCTTTGCACACATCACATTTATCAGTACCATCCAGAGTTTAGGGTGGTTGTACCCGTTTCATTCAGAGAGACACTGAGGCCCGGAGAGGTTTTACAACTTGCCCAGAATCACATAGCACAAACGAATTATGAATCTGGAAATGTCTCCTTCCAGGGTATTCTGGCCTCAGTGTGGGCTAACAGCACATTTCGCAGATGGTCTACAATGAAGACTTTGTGAAGGTAGCCTGCTTACTAATTTTTAGGGCTTGTTGGTGTTGCATTCTGCAGGCCTTTGCAAAGGCAGAGGAAGCAGCCTTTTGTCTCATTGTGAACCTCTTTCAGGTGATTCTAATGCCTGACAGTGTATCCCTGTGAGCAGGGTCTGTAGTGGGAAGTTATCCCTTTTATGGCTTTTCAAAATATTGGCAGCTTCTTATGTGCTTACCTTTTGGAATAACTGTTTCAAAGCTGTTTGTAGTTAGTTACATTTGTGGAAACCTGTATATTTATTTCTAAAATGTAATTTATATTAAGTAATTTTGGTTGATTTTTTTTTCATATGGCTGCGCCTATTTTTTTCTACAAGAATTGGTGTTTCTGTCTTCATCAGGGCAAATTTGCATGTACAGTAGCTAATGTATATTGTACATCTGGTATGGTCTCAATATTTATGAATTGTCCCATAGTGAATCATGTTTAAACAGTAGCTTTTTGGTTGTGATGAGTGGGAGTGCGAGGCACAGAGTGGATTCTTTTTTGCTCTTTTTCCAGCACTGATTTCTAGAGAACTCTGTATTGGTTGTTTTTCCCATTTTGTGAACCAGACAAGATGCTGTACATTTCAACCAGATACTTAACATGCACAGTCTTTTTGTCCGTTGTACAGAATATCAGAAACCTTATTCAAAGACTGTAAGTTCAAATATGTAAATGGCCAGTTATATTTTATTCATAGTACCAAAGGTATTGTATTTTATTAGTATTGAATTAACAAGAGTAAGCCTTGGGAAAACATCTTGGATCGCACTGCATTCTGTGGTGGCTGAGTAACAAGAAGATATTTGGAAGCCAAAAGGCTTCTCTTCAGTTGTGAATACAACTGGAAGCTATTGCTCAGAATGAATTTTGTCTATTGTTTCAAAGTTTAAAGCTCTTTTGCCCTCGTCGATGTAACGTGTTGTCCTTGATCTAATAAATGAGGTGGGATCCTATTGAGGGGCCTGTTAAACTTCATGTGCCAGTCTACTTGCATGCTACTGTTGCTGTTTTGTCGAGAGGGTTGGCTGTTCATATCTTGATTTTCTCAAATACATTGCACTGTAATAGTCTGAAAGTTTGTTGAGCACCTGTTCAGGATAAAGTGCTGGCAAGAGAAATTGCTATATAATGTTACCTATGAAAAAGGCTGTAGAAACACATTACAGTGCTTTGAAATTGGCACAGCCCTATGCCATTCCAGCTTGCTTCCAAGAAAAAAATACCATTGACTCCAGCAAGATAACGTGCCCAGATATGAAATCCATCACCTTAAACAATGAGAAGCTGACATAGCATTGTAATTGTACCAGCATGGGCATTATGCCCAGCTGCAGATGTCTTTAGAGTTCATTGCTTTAGACAGGAATAAAATCCCAGTCTGCAAGTTTGCACGTGGCTATTGTAGAATTGGCATGAACTCCTGAAGAAGATAGTTTACTATTAAGAAAACATTTAGGTCTCCTGTGGTGATAATGTTAAGTCACTGATGTGAAAACATGCCATAGCTATCTGGGCTGATACAAACTATTGCTCTGGAGTATGTGATGTTTATATGTGGCCTTTTAAAGATCTTGCAGTGCTTGGTAAATGATTCCTCTTATTAGCAGTAGTGAGTTTTGAGAAGCAAGTCTTGACCTTGAAATAATTGAAAAATATCTTTAAAGAGATTGTCATTTTGAAAAAAGAAAACTAATGATCCTGCACACACTGCTTTTTTGTTTTGTTAGCTTTGAGGTTTTTGTTTAGATCCATTAAATACCAGTATACGAGTATATTTCTTAATCCCATCATTGCAAGGCTGGACTTAAAACCCTTACTAGAGATGGCTGTATTGGCTGCTGTGATAGAGTAGAAATTGTACATTTTAATTTGCAGAAGTACTCACAATACCGGGAGGAGATAAGTATTTGCAGGTTTGAAACCTGGAGAAGTACATTAATAGCATGAACGTTATAGATGCATATGTGTTGACCTTGCACTGCCAGAAACAGTAATAAACATAGTAATGTAATATTCTCATACATAATAATCCTATTAAATAGAAGTTTCAGAGTCAGCTTATTATGATTTGTGAATACAGAACATTTCCTCACTTCCCTAATGTAATAGTTTGGATATTAGAGGAAGCGGAGTCAATCCACATTGGAAAACAGAAAGTGGATTAGATCCTTTTAATGTTACTTGACCAAGATTTTACAGTAGATGGCTACTCTAAGAACTGACAGTAAATAAACTATCTTCATGTGCAAAATATAGCAACTGTAAATACTGAGTGATTCAAGTTTTAGTTTTTATTTTCTGCATTTTTATAGTTCATATGGTGATGATGTGATCCTGAGAGCCTAAATTCTCAAGAGAAACCAAAATGAGTGACTCCCAATAGAAGGAAAATAGCAAATTAGTGCAAAGATATTAGAGATACTGAAAAGTTTCAGAATATTCACATATACAGCAGGATTCTGAATTAAGTACCATTTTTATTCATGTTCTCTTTAGGCTTTGAAACTTAGTTTATGTGTTGCCTGAGAAAGCAGTTTAAACTCCTTTAAGAGTTTTGGTATAGTCCTTAGAACGGTTTCTCACTGTGTTGATGCAAAGACGACAAAATAATAGTTGTGTACTTGTCAGATTTTCATTACTTTATTTAAAAAATAAAACCTACTAATTCCCAACACTACACATTATGTCCTTTCATCAAAAATTCCCATTTTTCAGGCAGGTATTAACTAAAGGAAATTTTGAACATATGGTATGGCAATTAAGAAGGCAAATTGACAGATATTTGTGATGTTCTACAGAATGTGAACATGGGTTAAGAAGATTGCAACTCTCAAATTGATATTTTTGGTAATTTTGTATATGTGACAGCATCCTGAGCTTGGAAAGTTAATTATGAAAAAAGGAGTGATGCCTATGCACTTTACTGCTGTGGAAGGTGTTGAGAATCTCATGACAAGCAAAAGGTATTGAGTTACTTTGGAAGATTTGCTAGCATTTTCATTCTTTGTGAAAATGCACTCTGAAAACTACTAGTATTATATGTCTAGATATATACAAATACCCTTAGGTGTCATGGAAAGCAAAGAAATATCTGGAAGATGCTTCTACACTGGGTAGCAAGCAAGAACGAGGTAGTTCAGAAAATGGAGACTGATCCTGAGTATCAGGAGTTGGTGCTGGATGCAAGAGGCTGTGAGGACTGTTTAGATTGCAGGAAGAGGGAGGAACAGAAGAATTCTTCCACCTTTACTGTAATGAATGAGCACTTTGGACTCCAGTCTAGTATTTTCTACCCTGTTCTGTCCATATGGTGCAAAATTTCTTAGTGGGGCAAAGATGCTTTCATAGTCATGACTGAAGTTTTCAGCTCTCTAAGATGTATGAAAAACTCAGCGATCAAGATTTTACATTGCATGGTGGGCAAATGACTTGGCTACCATTGATAATTCAGTACACCTAGATTTTCCATATAATAGATTCACTGTCTGGGAGAACTGCAAGGCAGCATTGAACAAAATCTTAGAATTGTTCATGCAATTTAGAAGACTTTGGAAGGTAATTTCATTAATCCCCTGCTGGTCCTGCTGTGAAAAGTCTGTATTAACCAGAGATTATAAATACATGAAGATTTCCAAAAGCTCCATGGTAGTAAGCACCTGCAATTTTACTAGTGCTAGCAAACTGTTTTCCATATTCAATCTGCTTCTTCAAGCAGAAGTAATAACCTGATTTCAAACAGCTCCACCACTGTAAGCTGTTCTTCCTCAAGTATTTACATACATTGCATATACTTGCATACTTTAACATAAAAACTTTTGGATGCACGCTTCCTGATTAAGCTTATGAAGAATAAATCAATGACTCAATAGCCATAACATCTATAGCAAAACTCTTAGGAGGAATTCAGAAGTTTTTGCTATGCATGACGGTCTAACAAACGAGGCAACTACTTATTATGAATTTATTGTGACTGTATTTCTTGTTTATATCCAGGGTACATATTTTTACCTTACATTACTTTTTTGTGTGTTGAATGGTGAAAGTTACATTATTGTACCCTGGAATATTAATTCAATATTATTTAAGATGGACAGTGTACCAGTGGCACTGAAAGTAATGGTGCTACTAACAGTAACTGGCTCTTAGGCATTTTCTTCCATAGATCTCAAGTGCTTTACAGAGGAAATTGTAATAGCCTTCGTACTAAACGTGTAATATTTGTAATGTGGTGCTAGAAAGTTTGTGGCTTGGGAGAAGAAGGAAAGAGGGGTTTATACTTTGCCAATATCACTGAAAAAAAGCCTTTATTGAATAGACTGGAAGGGAGTAGATGTTATATTAAAGGTCCTAACCAACCCCATGTATTCATTTCCTTATCTGTATTTCAAAACTGGGGGAGCTGAGACCCAATGGAGAACACGCCTTGTCATAGGTCATTTTAAACAGCCTTTAGGCAAGGCCAAGGAGAGTATCAGGTTTATGAATTGGAAAGAAATTTGGTTCAGAGACTTTCTGAACCAACCAGCAACACTTTTTTTTTTTTCTGGCTTTTGTCTTTGTTGGGTTTTATTTTTAGAGGAAAGATTACTTATATCTTGTTGTACCTTAGAAGAGGGAAAACAGTAGCATCTTTGTGGAAGGTTGAATAATCAAAATCAGGGTTTGATCATAGGGTGCTACTTGCATTTACTGATTGTTCCATGAGTGAAGGAACAATCTTTTTCTTTGACTATTGTGATAATGAGAAGAGGGAAATTTGCCGAACATATTAACAATAATGACATTAAAGACCATGAAGAGGAAGCAGCTGAAATCTGGACATGTTCTGGCAGTGATGACATTTCTGCAGAAAGCTTTTCTCCCTTCTCCCTTTCCCCACCAAATGTTTTTTTTTTTAATAGGTAATAGCTACATGACTCAGTATCTGGCTGTCAAAGCACTCTTTTCATGGTGAATTGAGCAAGTTTCAAGAGCATAAAAGTGAATGGGCCGCCCCTATTGAACTCCTATTGAGCCTCTAAGTGACCCTGTTGCAGATTTTTGTCTTCCCATCTATCCTCATCCAAAAGTGCTTGATCCTAGTACTGCTTTCAACACCATTGATTTTGATATCCCTTTAAATTCTTGAGGTGTTCTTCCTTTGTGTCCAATTCCGCTATACAGCGATTTTAATGGTACATGTCTGACATTGCACCAGTATCTGAGGGGATGTTCTTTTCACAGGAATTAATACAATCTTTCAAAAAAATAGATTGATAGTTAAAGGTCTGCCTTTATTTAGTATGTGAAAGTTGCCCTAATTTGAAATTGTTCATACATTTGTTGTCTTTCAGTTTTCTCATGACGTGATCTGAATCTGTCTGTCATCTAATTCAATTAAACTTGTTTGGGCCACTTGTCTCTGGCAGAGACTAGAGACTCATTTTCACTAATAATGAAATTTGTGGTTTTTTTCCTGATTACTTTTAAGTGTTAACTTGGGCAACTTGAATTGTTTGCTCTCACCAACAGGTTGTGTAAGTACATAAGTGAGGAGTTGCAAATAACAACAATAAAAACCCTTTTCTTCTCTGAAATTCTTACTGTGTTATAGTGAAATTGCTAAATTTTGTAATAATACGGTTAATATTTGCTCTATGGTCTGTTATTTGTGTGTGACTTATCTGAAGACCTAGTAGGCTTTCAGATTTGGCATTGTGTGGCCCATAGAAAGGGGCTGCCTCTCCTAGGTCTGCTAAATCTTGCTTGCTTCTCTGTGTGTGTTTGTATGTATGCATGCATGTGCACTCTGGCACTGTCTGGTTTATGGCTGTATTTGAAAGGCCACAGTAAACAGGTGGTTTTGCAGCGTCTTTTCAGTTTGGATAAGCTTTCGCTGATTGCATTCACTATCCCTTTAATTAGGATTGATATTGTAGTCTTAATTCAGAAGTGATGTTTGGACTTTGATGTTCAGCAAATGATCGTGACCCTGTATTAACATCTGAGAAATATTGCCAGACCCTAGCATGCTTGTTCATGACTGACACCGGGGAGTTAGTCTATGCCTTTATCCAAGAGAAATTATTCCAATACCCTGCTGTCTAGCTTGCCAAGTAGGTTTATGTGCAAACAGTAACTTGTTCCAAACATCGTCAAGTTGTTATTTTGTTCAGGAACATATGAGTTCGTATCACTGATTCTGGGATCTAAGTAAAGCTGTTGACTTTTGTTTTTTGCCTGAGAGCTCTGCACACATGTTGTTTTCACAGGAAGAATGCTGGACACTTTTGGCAGGTCTGTGGCCCTTGCTAGGACAGAGTTGTAACCATAAAGGGGCAGGAGAATGTCTCACTTCCTGACTCAGACAGTCCTTGAAGCTTAGATTAAACTTTAAAAGAAGATTCTTTTTATTAATGCTTAACCTTGATGGGGGTTACAAATATAACTCCCCGTTACATTATGAATATAGCTTTTCCCTGCCTCTAGTAAAACACAACACTTAGTCACAGCAAAGTGCTAATGTTTAACTTCCTGTAAATTCTGCTTTCAGGATATTTAAGTACAGCACCATATAAATTTATTAATTCTGGACAGCATTTTAGGTGTAATACAGAGCCTGGTGCTTTTCAACATCCCCTTCTTTTGAGGCAGTGTTAAGTCATACTGTCCAGTTTCACCAAGAAAGACGTTTGTAAGAAGTGGTTTATTCCATTTGTGGCACCTTGAATATGTCACATCTGGGCAGGTTAAGAATGTAACTCTTGCTCAAACATCTGTACGAGGAATAGCCTTCCGTTATAGTCAGCTCCCTGAAGGTTATATTGTCATGCTCAGAGCCAGATTTTCAATAGCTCTTCACACAGAATATGCCAGGCTCCTTGCAGCTTGACTTGTAGGGTAAAAAGCCAAAAGCTCACTGTTTCCAAGCTTGTTCTCCATTATTGTCATTTCACTCCGAATGTTATTGTTACTTACTGGTTGTGGAAAGCTATAGCTGTGTTTTGCGGATGGAAGGCCAAAACAGGTTGCCCTGTTGACAGTGAGGTGTGTTTCTTTTGTTGTACACACATACCCACTCATGCATGGACACAATTATAAAAGTATGCTGCTATCTACAAATTTGATTAACTTGATTGACTTAAGTACCAGTCTAATTAGGTTTGACTCTGTGCTTGTAGTAGGTATGTAAAAAACATTGCTAATGTCTTTATTTTACTTTCTGAAAATACTGAGTAAAGTTTGCAGCTGATCTTCAAGCATAAACAATAACAGGTTATAAGTAACAGGTATGTAATTTTGGTGTATAAGGATCTTTAACTCTTATTTATACAGCAGCATGTGTGAACTATTGTATGTTAGAGGACAGCTAGCTTTGTAATATATTATGAAGAATGTCTATTACTTTGTTTTTTCCTTGAGGCTGAGCCAAATCTCAAGATGCTTTTTTGTAATTCAGCACTTGCCCAAGTAAAAGTCCCATAGCTTCAGGGGAAGATTTGCCTCAGAGCTGATAAAGCCCTCTGGAGTTGCCTTAAAGTAGAAAGCTCTTTTGTGTGTGTACTTGACTCTGAATGTATATTTGTGTGTCTGGCAGTCTAAAATGATAATCAACTCCACGTGCTTTACTGGAGATAGAATTTTTTTACTTATTGGTACTGCTAGTCCATTTTCTTTGTACGGGTAAAGAATGATCTATATAAATTAATATGAACAGTCATTAGATTTTTGGAGTCTCTATTATGTCACGAGAAAGACCTTGATAAAAGAAAAGGGCACAGGTTCCACCTGTGAAAAGGCAATAATAGAGTGGATTAAGTTCTTTAAGTTCAACATGGGGTTACAGTTGGCTGACAAAGTTACAGCATTGGATGGTTTCCAAGCTACCGAAGATACAGCTGGTCACAGAGAAGCAGCTGAGAGCATCCATTCTCTTGTGCTGCTTTCTGCAAGCTCTCTATATGTGGGATACGTACTAAGCTTTACATTTATATTAGGCAATTTTTGACACTTTAAAAATAATTGGAACTATATAGTGAAACAAGTCACTATAGTAGTATAATCAACTTTCATCCACTAATTCTTTAATCTTACTCCGAGCCTGACCTAGTACAACTCTCCTTGGTTGTCCTCTTAAGTTAAGAGAGACTTGTATAGCAAGAACAATCCAAGTCCTGGCTGTTTTGGCATCTGCTGAAGTCTTTTTTTATTGTCATTATCCAGTGCACTCACTTCTCAACCTGAAGTAATGTCCAGTGGATCAAAGACACACTGCTATATTTCACGAGCGTAGTCTCACGAGAGTGTTTAAAGCATGGGAGACTGTACTTTCTTTGAAGACTTTTTTTCAGGCAAGTATGTTGTTTGAAATAATTGAGACTAAGGAGCAGGATGCAGCCCAGGATAATAAAAATATTTTACTAGTGTCTGTAAGCTTGAATATGTGTCTCCTAAGGAACCAGAGCCCGTATCACTGCAAAAGTTCACAGGCAGCTGTAAGATGTAAACCAAAGCGAACAAGTTACTTCCTTTTTATTATTTTTGGTCTTTTGCAGTTGTGTACCTCCTGTGTTAATTAAGACAAAATATTTTGAAGCATTTGTATTCAGTTTGTTGTTTTCTTTTTCTGTAGGTGAATGGTGCATCAATAGAGGGGTTGCTTTTATAAATTATTCAGAAGAAACTGACATTTGGAGTTTGGGAGTAAGACAGCCCTGGCACTCTTTTTATTTATTTACTTTTGCTTGTAAGCAATAATTGTGCTGCTTTGGTGCTGTTATGCAATAGAGACTTATTGAACCTTTTAAAGCTACTTACTATTTTTTGTAATTAGAACTAACTTGTGCAGCTGTCACTAAGCTCCTCGTCAGATGATATATTTATTATGTTAGAAATGAGAGGAGGCACGTGAGTAAGACTTTGAAAGGAATATGCTCTGCTCAGGGTAGAGTTTTATGTTTAAATAGGTGATCAGCATGTGTGGGTTAGACCAAGATGATTGCAGTACCAGTGCCTGACTAGTTATGTGCTGCCTTTAATCCTGTGGTATTGTGTTTCATTGTCTCCCAGTACACTACTGTCACAACTGAAATAAAAACCCTCTAAATTCAATGAACACTTTAATCTGTCATCATAATCACGAAAGTCTTGTCAATCATGGCTTAAAAGTTAAGCATGCGGATCAAATCTGTAGTAAGAGGAGACACCTGGACTCCACAATGTAAGTGGAGATAGTCTAGGATATTAAATATTTGTTTCATTTGTGTTGTACAGTTTTAACTGAATATGGTGTTGATGTTGTTGTTCCACATCTTTAAAAATCTAGGAAGGTTATTCAGTGACTTTGCAGGAGAAAATTTTTAGAATAAAATGAAACTGATATGACAAATTATGTGATGGAAATTTTACTTGTTGTCAATACTTTGGATTTTAGGCTTGCTTTTGAGCTGAGAAGAAAAAACAGAAAATGTGGAAAAGTTGAGTAGCTTATAAATAGGTTAAGGTAGATCACTGCAGATTTACAAAAGACGCTAAAACTGAAAGAGACTGTAGCCACTTAAACGTGCATTTGGTTCAGCTACAGCTTGTAAACATATATTTGATAAGCCATTTGCTTTTACAGGTTCATGTCAAATGCAGATTAAAAAATGTCTTACTCTTTGGTCATATAGCAGCTACCTCAGTATCATATCCATAGTACACAAAATGATAAGTTTTATACCCTCTTAAACTCTAAGGCAATATTGCTAGTATTGTCAGATTTTAAAAGTTGGGTTAAATCTATTTTAAAACATGGTACTCTTTTTCAAGAAATGACTAGTTCTGTAGGTGCTGTAACAGAACAGTATAAAACCTGAAATTTGTCATACTTTATCTTCAGAGTGTTTTGCGGTGTTTAAAGAGAAAAATCTATTTGAAAGCACTTTAAGTGAGATTTTCAAAAGCACTTGTATTAATCCAAATTGATACTTGTTGAGAATTGTAGCAAAACTCCCAACCTATGATGAGCATTCAGAGTAATCTGAATCATTGATCCTTAGGTAATTTTACTTTCACTACTGCCAGGGAAAATAACATGACGGACTGCGATAAGGGTTGTGAGTAGCTGACATATGGTTATTGCCTCTCCCTTGCCATTGTGAGACTCAGTTTTCAGTGGCTTATGTTTTTGCCAAAAATTAACCGCAGTCTGTTGGTGTTTCTTTTTAAACAGGACCAGATGTTTAAGAATGAAAGTTAAAGGAAATATATTCTGGCTTTACCTGTTCTTTGTTAATAAAATCTCATGTAGCCGTAATTTGGAGTGAAAGACCGAGATTTAACCTTGGCTGGTATTTTTATCAGGTTTATAAGACCTTCTGCTATTGTCATGTGGGGGAAAAAGATGACACTCTAATTTCACAAAGTTATAAGCCTTGGAAAAGTCATTATTTTCATATGCTTAACACAGCCCATGTTTGCACTGAGGTGAGCTATCCCAAGCACTCCAAAGCAAGACCAACAGCCTGTGTTACATCTCCGAAGAGTACTGAGGGTGTGTCTGATCGGCACGTGGGTGCTTGAGCAGGACTTTCCTCCAGCTGTTGCACCTAGTTGCTGTTGTACTGGGCCTGGCAGCTGAGAGCCATATGGCCAGCAAGGAGAAAGGATGCATTTTAAAAAGCAAAACAGAAAAAAAAAAATCAGATTGATGAAACGCAAAGGGAAAAGAACGTGCGGAACTTGGTGGGAAGTTATAGCAGAAGGAATAAATTGATGTAGGACTTGGGAGGAAATAGTAAAGGCCATTTTGATTCTAACATGCTGCAAGGATTTCAGCCCTGGTGTGGCCCATACATCTAAGCCTGTGTTCATCCCATTGTGCCATGGGAGAGGTGTCCTCTTTTCCTCAGGAGAGAAGAGTTGGGCACCTTTGGTTGCGTGAGGAAGCTTTGAGGTCATGGGTTTCCTCAGGTCAGAGTGAACCCTCAGACAAAGTAATGACCAAAGTCTCCCATGCACATGCAAGGCCATGTGCTTAAGTGAAAAATCGCTCAGACTGAGTGTAACTCGACGCAAGTAACATGAAAGCCACAATCGGGATGGATTTCTGCATAGTGCTTACTGCATTGGAAGGGTACCTGCCATTTACTGGGGTGAGGGAGTGCATTGACTGACACAGAAAAGTCCCTATTTCTCAGCACTACCTGAAATGCTGCAGTCCTGCTCTGTCCTGACCTATAGCCTGTATTATTGTGTAGATGCTAGAGAAAGGTTTACTTGTGACAGTCTCTCTGCTTGAGAGGTTAGCCTGTCCAAAACACTGCATTTGAGAAAGATGATGTGCTTTCCACTGTTGTTATGTTGCTGCTGTTTGCCACTTTCCTGATGGCAGAACTTTGACACTGAGATATAACGTGAATTCCTAAAGGTGGATGCAGGATTAGGTTTTAAGGACTTTGAATTCTGAAGCTTTTGGTTTTATACAACTACAGTTGTAGTGTGTAGTTACTTAACCATCTGGTATGGCTGCATGTCCTCAAAAAGTGTCTAAATCTGCTCCTAAAAGTAATTTAAATTCTATTGAGACCGAAGAAGAATTTAATTCTGATACCTTATTTCTTATTTCATCCATGTTAGTATCTGAAAAAGTTAAATGAAGCTTAAATAGTTTTTCTCAATATGACATATGCTTTTTGCATCATAGGGCCAACTATTGATATGGCATGATAATAATACAATGGAATGGCAAGTTGAAATGATGGGAAGACTTTCATGCCTTGCTAGTATAGAATAGCTATCCCTACATACTTCAGCTGTCCCTCAGCAATATTTGTCAGCCACGTGATAGCAGCTATTTCTGTGTTTGCAAAGATGACCATGTGCGCTTGGAGTGTTATATGTTCATTAAAATAGTTTAGCGGCCTCACCACTAAAATTTAGTCTGTAAGAACCAGCGAACTGTTCCAGCCCAGGGTATTGGGATCTATTTCAGACTGCTTTAGCAAGATAGATCGTAATTCTAGCTTGTAGCTGGACACAAAAGCTGTGATCTGAATCATTAAGGGATATTCCCCCTTTTAGTTGCTCTGCTGGCTACCAGCTCCCAGCCCAATCTGAAGACTGGGCTCATTAAACACTATATAAAACATCAGGTACACGTATCTTCTCTTAATGCCATGATACAAGGTGAATCATTTCACTGGTTGCCTTATAGATGTGAATCTTCACCTCTGACAGTATTTAAATATCATCAGTTATACATATTCTGCCACAGCACTTTGATGCAGTAACCCGTGAAAAATGCAAAGTTCAAGAACCTATTTGTTTTGCATTGTTAGGTCTTCCTAAAATGAGGTCACGTAAGCAGCTGTGTTTCCTATCCCAGTCCTCCTCCTACTGAACAGAAAAGAGAGAAAATGTCAATATGATTACATTTTGGGACTGTCATGCATCACAAGACTCCTGTAGTTCGGTAAAGGTTTGTGATATATGTATGAATAGGTCAGTAAAGGGACTCCTAAAACTACAGTTGTGGCAAAGGACATGGCCAAAGTGTTAGCATACATAAGGATGAAGAATAATGCAAAATATGGTGTAGGTCTGTTAGGTAAACTAGTGGTGCTGTTTTTGCTAGAACACTGGTCACTCAAATAGAACATGAAAATAATAATGAAACAAACACAGAGAAAAAAATGGAAACTGATGAGAGGAGGATTTGTAGACAGAACAACTTGCTTTTCACACCTATTACCTGTCTTAATAAGGTCATGTGTGGTGTCTGTAGAAAGCAGATAACCCACCTTATATTGTCGCATTAAGAGAAGACACATGTGCCTGATGTTTTATGTAGTGTTTAATGAGCCCAGTCTTCAGATTGGGCTGGGAGCTGGTAGCCAGCAGAGCAACTAAAAGGGGGAATATCCCTTAAGCACTCATAATATCCCTGGGGCATCTAGCCCCAGGCAGCAGCACCAGCAGCATTTGCAAAGCTCTCAGGCACCGAACTATCTGTGGGCTGGGCAGGGAAAACCCGACTTCAAACACTCCCAGTGCTTGGGTCTGAATAGAACCAAACAGGTGAAGTACATTCGTGCCAGAAAACTATATCTGTGAGGAGTGTAGGTGGAGGGAGAGAGAAGTGGAAGTTATGCAGTGTTCAGGGAATGTTCAAAACTCAGGGTTGCTGTGAAACCTCTACTGCAGCTGTTACAGAAGGGAAGTATCTTTGGACTTCTAGGTTAGATAGAAAACAAGAAAGGGTGTCCAGTGGTTACCCATAGCCAGGAATTGAATTTTATGTACATTTTGCTTGTCAAGGCTTATCTTCTACTTTATAGTTGAAGACACTAAGTCTTGCTGAAGAAATTTTTGCCTTTGATTTCATTTTGAGCCAGTGTATTGTTAGGGGGAAAGATGAAGCAGAGTGAAATTTGCAGATTTAAAGTGATCTGTTTTTACAGAAATAGTGAAACTAAGTTTGGAGTACAGACAGTGCTTGGAAGGAGGACCTGCTCTTGGGAAAGTGCCTGAGAACCCGAGGGCTGAGAGATGCTTCTTGCCAGCCTCTATAGGAAAGGCTGTGTCAGGCTGTTCGTCACCAGCTGCTCACTCCTGGTATAGAGCAGCTTTGCCGGATATGCATTAGTGCTCCTTCCGTAGGAGTCATGTTGGAGCGAGAGCTCAGGACTGTGGACAAAGCATGAGGTGTTTCAGCCTTATCATGCTAAAAGACTCACTGCAGAATCAGAGAAAGCTTAGGAAAAGGTAATAATAATTATGGTTTACGATATGGAGAAAATTCAGATGGAGAGATTGAAAAAATAGAGTATGTTCACCCTACAAAGACAAACAAGCGAACATCTTAAAAATGTGCGTGCTATTTAGCACAATGGTATCAAGAAGCTGGGTAAGGAATGTAAGTTTCTCAGTCTCATAACAATGTAGAAGGAGACATCTGTGATTTTACAAGACAGTAAACTTACCATTGACAAAAAGAAACAAATACTTCTTGAAGTCTGTTTTACACAGTAAGACTTATTGTCACACATGGTTTCTTACACCAACAATTTTACAAGGTTAAAGGAAAAAGGAATAGACGTTGATATAGTTATAGAATTAAATCAGATCGAAAATACTGAATGATGTTAGAATTTTTGGAAGGGATGCTACCTTTCATGCTTCAAGCATGTTTAACTACCAGAGAAGAAAAAGAGAGAATATATATGTGTAGGCACAGTTCTGGCTATCTTACGAGTGATGATCATGGGATTCTTTGAGCTTCCTCACTAGTGTCTGGTACCAGTGAAATGATGCTAAGTTAGATGCCTCTAATCAGATGGCATGTAGCATGCACAGAAGTGGTACAAATAATCTGACTTAGGGAGGTCAGATTTCTTTGCTGTGGATCAGATAGACTGATTTTGGCATTTCCTCAGCCAAGTTGCATAATAGCCTCTGACATGTATCCAAGCCCTGCAATGCAATGATGTTTCATGGTGAGCCAAAAAGATGATGTACTGTGTGTGAAGCAATGAATGTTATTTATCCAGCTGAGGCTCGAATGAGGTAGATAATTTTATGAGGTAGGAAATTCAGGCAGGCCGCCCCAGACAGACCAAGGTACAAAGCAGAAGACTGACATGCCAGGTGGGATGATTATGCAGAGTGGGAGGAAAGAAGAGTCCAAGTGTTATGTGAGCTAAAAAAGCTGAGAAAAGAGGGAAGAGCAAAAAGGCTGATTAAGTCGGCTGGAATAGATCCATGCAGTGTTGTAAGAACATGCTCAGCTTTGGAGATAGAAATCTTCCCATTCTTCCCTACTTTGGATGGAATTGATGGCAGTGCTATGGGGAAGGACCATGGATGTGTCTGTTGAATCTCACGTGCCCAGACATCTGTTGGGTGAGAGCTCAGCCCGTTGGGATGTTTCAGTACTGTTTGCTGAAGTCGGTGACCATTGCAGCAGGAGGAGGCTAGCAGGATGGGGCAGTTAATCACGCAGCGTTCACTGGAGTCACCATGCTGCTTGTGGCATGCATATTTCACAGGAAGAGGTGTTAGGCTCAGTGGCTGCTGCTCTGCTCCGCTGCCTACCTGCATCGCTGGCCTGCACTGTCACTTGGTGCTCCTATGGCTGTAGAACACAGAAGTGTCAGTTTGCTGGGGAAGCGGTCCTCTCCCTGTGAGCAGCGAGGGGTTGGCTGTGTTCAGCGCAGTACTGCAAGTCCTTTCTGAGTTTGTTTGACAGGGAGAAATGTGGAATGGGATTAAATGATGGCAGCTGGGTTGTACTCTGGAAGTGAAAAGAAGAGAGCTAAATCCATTGACAAATTGGGGCGATCGAGCTTGAAATGCAACCAACAGCAGTTATTTTGCCAGTTAGAGTCGAATCAGAAAGGATCATTTGGGTGGCTTGGTTGGTTTGGTTCAGCTGACTTCTAGATATTTTACTCACGTGATTTCAGCAAAGTTGCCAGTTTTATGCCAGATGATACTGAAGTAATTCGACTAACTTCAGCAAAGTTGCTCAGGATTTACTCGGAGAATGTAATTGGGCCAATTCATTTTTCTGACTTGACAGGCAAATTCTTACATTGCTGTAAACTACGTGTGAAATGGATGTCCTTTGAAACGGCCAGGAAAATATTCTTCTTTTCATGTACACATGGAATACTCATTAGCATTAACAGTAGCTGTGTGTGTGTGTCAAGCGACATGTGAGCAAAGTCCCGGGTCTCAGTAAAACGGGGAACAGGATTCTCAACTCTTCTGTTATTCTTAGGTTGGGGCACCGGTTTGGTGTAGGAGCTCTTATTTGCAGGGATAGTGAGTACCTGTTCGAGTTTGGTATAACCCGAGATGGGTAAATCCCTTTCCTTTGACTTGATAATGTCACTGTACTTCCTTCCAAAATTAGGACAGACGTGGTTTTCTAGCTCAGCTGATAACCAAAAGGCAAAGCATTTTGATGTGCCTGGCAGGCACTGACAGAGGGACTCTAGGTCTCATCTACCAAATGATTTTTCTTTCTTTTTTTTTTCTTTTTCAGTCTGCTGCTTTGAAAAGTAGAATTGTCTGTTGTAAATATATCAATAAATGAAAGAAGACAGGTAGTGCCAATGTAACAATGTGCTAGTACCACCCTTAGTTCTAAAGATGAATCTGTGGATTTTTTTGAAAGACCTGACTGCTAAGGCATAACTTCCTCTCCCAGTTTGGGCCACTTACTTATTGAATCTATCTATCTCCTTAATAGCATAGGATTAATCTTTAGAAGATAAAGTTACGGAGCCAAAGCTTGACGTAGGCAAACTGCACATTGTCTGTCCCTCTGTTTTCAAAGTTCTTAGCTGGTGTGAAGCAATGTAACTTAATTGATATGAATCAGTGATGATGACTAAAAACCCGAGCCCAGTTTTTCCAGTGCCTCATAAATGTGCCAATGTAAATTATTTCTTCTATAGCTAAAAACATATCTGGGAGAAGGAAAACAATATTCTTGTTTTAGGCTTTTGATAAGTTAGTCCTTTTTCCCTTTGAGCAAGGACAACCTGTTCATGCTTTTGGAATGTTCTTTTTTAGAAAGTAAATGGAGAACTGAACCGAAGAAAATCCTGCTTTTGCTGTCTAATGTGTGAACAATATACACCATCTTTACATTTTTGTGTCTTCAATAAATTAATGATGTCATAGTTTAACTCATGATTCAAGCCCAAGCACTGGAAAAATGCAATAATAAATAAATTTTAAAAGAGTGTATTTTCCATCTGTTGTATCTGATTTAAAAAATATGCATAGATCTAAAATTATGGTGCTCTTAACTATCAGCTTAAGATAGATTCTCTTGTCTGGTAAAGCTTAAGTGCATAGCTGAGTCTTTCTGTAGTGTGAAGATAGCATGTTGGCTCCCACCCCTTAAGGCGTGTGGCTGATTTATGTGACCGTTTTTCATATATGGCAAGGCATATAGTGGAGTACATACAATAGTAATCTGCTTTCCTCTAGTAAAAACTGTCTACCATATAGCAGTATAAAAATAGTAGATCTGCTGCAGACTTCTGGTGCTGCTGTACACATAGAGGACAAATTATTAAATTATTAAAAAAAAATAAGGCACTTTGAGGCAACCTCTCCAGGACCACAACAATGATCTGACCATAGTCTATCTGTACTAATTATTTCTGATTTGGATCACTATAATCTAAGATTTCTGATTGCAAAGATTAGAATACCCATTACTAGGAAGTGAATGTCACCAAAGTTGTGCTTAATTTTTTTGAAAATGTCTTGGAAAACCTGTTAATAGTTACATTCTTGTTCCTGCATGGTCTCTACAATGGTACTACATCAGTAGTTATTTCGACAGCTACTTCTGCTGAAGACTGAGAAGAATTTTGGGGTTTAATTGGAGGAATTCAGGGGAGGGAGGAGGAATTGTTTGTTACAGCCTTATTATTGACTTGTTACTTTTTATTGCTTATATTTCAGTTAAAATATCAAGTGTCAAAGTCTAAAGCTGTTATCTGGCTGAAGTTGGTTGTAGGTGGGGTGTGAGGATTTTTTCTGGTTTTTTGTGGGTTTTTTTTTTGTTTGTTTGCCAGTTTCTTATGGTAGGTAAGAAAGGCAAAACTTTTTCAGCAGCTGACGTTTAGTGTTCGGGAAGATAAATTCGGACAAGTAATTGACTCTTAGTTTTTGGAAATATAACCCCCCCCCAATTTCTTCAATTTTCAAAATTCCCTTTGTAGATATGGAATAGCAGTGCCACTAATTTTTTTGACATATGAATGAAAAAAAAAATCCTTTCTAAACTTTCTGTTCATAAAAATTAAATTAATAAATGCTTTTGGAAGAATAAAATAACTTCAAATATTTTGAAGCTAAACTAAGTTAAAAATGAAAACCAGCTGATCTTCTGGCATTTTACTCTTACTCCCTACCTGTAGGTAAATGTAGTGAGCTTAGGAAAACAATGTATTGGCAAACTTGGTTACCATAAACTAGCTTTTGCCTTGTGCTCAGTATCATTAATCTTTATTAACCCAGCTCACCCCACTGAGATTCAAACTTTTGTTTTTCTTTTGAAGTTTTATATTTTTAATATAAAAAGGTGTTCAAAACAAACTACTTTTTAAATACTCTGGATTAAATTCAATTCAGCATGGATGTTTCTGATACTATTCTAGAGAGATTTTTCTACCCTGGGCAAGAAAGTTCAGAATAGTTGTGTCATATGTTGTGTATCTTGTGCAAGCTGTAAAAATCTGTGAACTTGGAAGTTGACATTGTGCTTAGCATAACTTTATTCACTGCTCCTTCTGCTGCAATGAATCTCCACCAAATCCTTTAATTAGTGCAAAGTTATAAAACTATAGACAGATGGAAAATTAATATTTATAGCAAAATGCCCAGGGTTTTGATAACTGGAAACTCTTGGAGCAACAGATGATGTTAGCAGTTAAGATTTAGAGAAAGCAGCATGTTCAGGAAAACATGAAAGCTAGTGTAGTTTCTGAAGTAGTAGGTCATCTAGTGATGACCTTAAATGTCAGCGTTAGTATTTCTGTGAACTGAAACCATCTGTAATTAACTGTTTAAAATGAATTGGTTTGTACTGGTAAAAAATATAGATAAATATATGGAAATTATTTCCTCAAATGGTCCCCAAAACCCAGTAGAAGTTTGCGAGATCCACCTCTCATCTCACAATTTCTAAGAGGTTTGCAAATACCACCACCTTGACAGAGACCTGAGTAGTGCAGAAATCAAAAAAGCTTTTAATGAGAGGGAGAAGTGATTCACGTCACTCAGTGGCCCTTAAATACTGCTGGCCTGATGAACCAAAGGTCGGGGGTGGTGGTATGATTTCATTAATACTGGTGTAAGTCCAGAGTAATTTCCCTAACCTCAGTGATGTGGTTACTTTGGAAATATAATAAGAATTTTTCTGGTGATTGACACTTACATCTAAATCTAGTAATCTCAGAATAATGGCTTAGAAGGGATCAGCATTTGATGTCAGAGGAAAGAACTGAACTGGAGCCCTTTCTTTGCCGTCCCTGTACACAGCTATTAAACTGGCAATTTAATGCTCTATGGAAATACGGTTTGCTGGACAAATTTTATTCCTTCCTAAGATTCATAGCTTAGTTACCTTCAGGGTTTTCTGTTAGTGGCTTTAATGCCTTTTGCTGGTCTGTAGCTGAAGTTTTTTAGTTTCAAAGTTCTGTTCTTTTCTCAAAAGGAAACCTGGTAATAGACATGTTTGTGTGTGTGCATGTGCACACCTGTAGTGCACTTAAAATTTAATAAAATAATATTCTGCAAAACAGGATGGAAATGTTTTGTTGCTATATGCTGAAAGACCAGTCATTACCCGGTGAAGAACCTTCTAAGTTTCTCCTGCACATCCCTGTTTGTGATCACCCCAAATTGCTGCACAGCTGTGTTGTGAGCTTGGGGGTAGCCCAGGAAATCTACACTGAGGGCTATTGCAGAGGCATGGGCATGCACAGGGACTCTTAATAAATTTCAGTGTTAGTTTGGGGGGGAGGGGGGCGGGAAGTATGTGTGTATAGAAACTTATTACGTGTTGTAACATGCCACTACCTGTGTAAGAAGTTTCCATAGATATCTCTTGCAGAGGCTGGAGTGTTTCAGGAGGTAGTTGCAAGGTTCTCCACACTGAAGTGACACTTTTGCTATTTTTCAGCATATAATAACAAAATATTCTTGTCAAGTATGCTGTTGATTATGAATGTCCTGTGCCATTCTTGCTTTGTATAATATTGTTGTCTTAAACTTGTGTTGCATTGTGCTGCTACTGTAATTTTTAAAACAGAACAAGAAAGAAGGATTTTAGTGAGATTTATAATGTTCTGGTAGGAATAAACCTCTCTACCTTCAAGGCAAGAGCTGCTCCTCCTTTTTTTCTTTTTCTTTTTTTTTTCTTTTTAATCAATATTCTTTTATTTCCCTGGCAAACTAATGCTATTTCACATATATATTGAAATTGTATCACTAATGTTGCTTTTCAGCATCCTAGTCTTTTAAGCCGGATTACTGCAAATATATAATGCAAAGTAAGATTTGGCATTCATATGCATTTAAAAGCGATGGGATGGTAGTTCAGGTGATTTGCAAAATCTTGTAGCTGTTTAAAGTAGCAGACAGTTGCTTAACTATTTGCACAAAACCACCTGTGCACCTAGTATCTATTACAAACGGTGAGATACAGCCACAGCAGAGGTACTTGTGCTCCTGCACGCATTGCTGCTTTTGGAAATTCCACCCGTGCGCTTGCCTCTCTTCAGCAGCTTTGAGAGTCCTACCTGTGGTTCTCTCTTCAGAGCAGCAGCGTTTTAGTACTCTGTGTCACCACCACAGCTGCTGCCCTCTCCTCCTAGCTGTGCAAGGAAAAGCGCAAGTGTACTTTCCTTGCATTTTCAGGAACAATATGTCAAGGTCACCGACAACAGGGGAAGAATGTTGTACTGATGTCTGCAGTTTAGAAAGGATGTTGAAGATTAGAGTCTGCACTCCAATCTGAGTGATCAATCCCTCAAATGAGGGACAAAATGATTTTATTTTTTCTTTAGAGGTGGCAGCAGACACTGACTATAGTATGTAAATATTTGTGGAGGAAGGACAATGAGTAGTAAAGGATTCCTTAGCAAAAAGCATACAGGGACTAAACCGTTGTGTTATGGCTAACAGATATAAACTGGAAGCAAAGCACCTTAGACAGTGTCTAACAACACATACACTGTTGTTAGTGTTTGGAGGATGGCAAGCCAGGTGATGGTTTCTTCATCTCTTGCATGTTTTCAGGTAGAGGCTGGATGCGTTTTCCAGAGGATTTGCTCTTATAAACAAATACTAATCTTTGGGCTTAATACAGGAATAACTGAATGAAATTTAATGCACTGTGATAAGTTTGGTTTAAGAAGATTGAAGGAATAGTGCAGCAATTCTGAGGAACATAAAGACTTTTTTTGAGAGAAGAAAAGGAACAATTTCTTCTCTGGGTTTCGTGGTGGAAAGCACAAGAATTGATGGGCTTCAGTGCAGCAAGTTGGACATAAAGAATATTTCACTTGTCAGAACAGTGAAATACTGGGGAAAAAATGCCTCTGGAAGTTGCAGTAATAATTTAGATGTGGTTAAATTTTCCTTGAGAAAAAGGGGTGAACTGGATGACCTCTACAGTTTCTCCCAGCCTTTTTTCTGAGAGCCTATAGTGGGTAATGTAGCTGTCAATTTTATCTTCGACTTCCTAAATCTTATTCTGGTTATCTTGTACTGCTGCTCAGCCAGAGTCTCTGGACTTCATGTAATGCATCTGTTTAATGCCCTTACATCCAAACACAAATTATATTCTACGTATAATTTCAAGAAAAAAGTTACAACGCACCATCTTCTTTTTAGGTCCTCCAGGGAAAAGAGGTAAGCGGGGCAGAAGAGGAGAGACTGGTAAGTTTTCGATTTTGTAAGATGCATTGTTATTTGATGTCTGTGTTTTTGTGAGGATGCATACCCAGCATGCCTTCATTTTCAGTTTTATTGCTTGTGTGCTCTGAAAGAGAGTTCCGAAACTTCTCTGGTAAAAATTTGTGACCCTTGGCATATACCTGGTGGCCTTCCAGATATTTTTCTAGTCTTGGGCATCATTAATTTGTAGGCACACTTCATAATGCTTGACATGATGCCATTGGTAACACATTGGTAATTGTCAAACCATTTTGGTGTCTTCTCACACTTGCGCAAGTTAGAATAAGTCCACGTAAGTCAGTAGTTGGAGTACTATAAGTCAGTGTTGTATCAGGCCCCCTTGGTTTGAGGTGAACAATTTTATAAGGAAATAAAGAAGGAAATAAAATTCCTTATGTTAAGAATGTCGGTACTCAGGGAAATAATGTGATAAGTAGACTACTCTGTATGAGAGAAATTGTTGTTTACTAGAAATGGGTAGCAATTAAGTTCTTATGGAAATAAGAAAGACATTTGTTGGTTCGTTACCCCGTACCAGGGAGGTTGCTTGTTGAGAGAATCCCACTGTTGGTGTGGAGATTGAAATGTCATTTGAGACAATGTTGTGAGATGCTGAGCACCTCTTCCTGCTGACATTCATGGGAATTGGAACTGTTGATTACCTTGCAGGACTGAGTTTTTCATAAAGGTGAACTATCTGGAGGCAATGCAGGAGAAAATGAACATTTCTATTCTCCTCGGCTGTCTCGTCTAATCTGCCAGTTAGGAAAATCTTCCAATCAACTTGATCTCTGTAAATCTTCTGTAGCCTTTCTTATCTCTGTAAATGATCATTTATCTGGCTCTTAAAAACTATTTCTATGTTTTTCTGCGTCACAAAACTGAAGCCAAGCCCTGCCAAAGGTTAATACAAATCACCTTGGTGTTTCCATTCAATGTTGGCTTAGTATTTACTTCAGAGAAAAATGCTGTGGTACAGAAGAAAATTCTATGGTTGAAGATTGTCTTACAAATGATCCTGGCAATTACTTTGCAGGATGCTTATGGATTCATTTTACATCTCAAATAAACACATATTAAACTATTAATAAAGGAAATTGATCTCTCATTTAAAAACAGACCTGCACCTTAAAATGCTGTTTAAGAATGTTTACCAGGATAAAGAAATTACCTTAGTTACTGGACAATAAAATTGCATTGTTAAAACCAAAAGGCTGTCAATATTAAAAGCAATCTCAAAGTACAGCTGCTGCTGTTTTATACTCCTTTTGCACTTCACTTTATTCAGAAATTAGAGAGAGGCATAAAAGCTTAATGAAATGCCATTGATTTGGGAGCTGCAGCTGCTCAACTTAATAAGACTGAAATAGTAGATTTGATTTGTGACCCTTTGATAATGTTTCCAAGAACTGCTATAGAAAAGTCTTTGAGTCTAAATAATTGAAAAAATGTGCAAATATCACTTCACGAAGTGTGACATTTTAATGGGGAGCATTTTATATGTGTGCCTTGAGAAAGGAAGGTGATGAAAAGAAAGTTCAGCACTGTCAGGTGGCCACTGAAACCTCCCCTCATAGGCAAAGTTGGAAGGCTGGAAGATGCTGGTACACGTATGTCTTGACGAGATGCCAAGGTTAAATGCCAAGGGTGCTTTGTGCAATTTTGCAGCCAAGCTGTGATCAAATGCCACCTGTGTGGCTAACTGAAACTGGTGGATGCGGTTACATATGCTTTATGTGGAGTCTGACAAAATATATTGTAGTCCACGGCTGGTATTTTTGGACCTGCATGAAATTGCATGGAAATGGATGGACAAGCAACTTGCATAAGATTGCATGACTGTAATTGAAGAATTGGTAAGGTAAGCGCATGCATTTAGGCATTAGTCATATTTACAAGTTGCAAAGCACAACCAAAGCTAAGAAGTACTTGAATGGGAAAATGTGTACAGTGTATTAGCAGTGTTGCTCACTTACAATCCTGAGGCCTTGTGCTTGGCTTCATACATATGTGTCTTTCTTTAATA
Source organism: Gymnogyps californianus (assembly GCF_018139145.2). Taxonomy (NCBI): domain Eukaryota; kingdom Metazoa; phylum Chordata; class Aves; order Accipitriformes; family Cathartidae; genus Gymnogyps; species Gymnogyps californianus. The sequence continues at coordinate 59,042,293 of NC_059474.1, read as the reverse complement.
ACTTCATGAGCTTACATATTCTTTTTTTCTCTTTTTTTACCCTCTTTCCCTCTCCCCTGCCCCACAGGACCTCCTGTAAGTACAGTGATACATTGTTGGTTCTTCCAGAATCAGGGAGAAATCTGTTAGATCCTGTTAAGTTATCACCGTGATAAAATGACCATATATCATCAAGAGGGAATTTTGATATTTATACTTATACAGTGTAAACACTCACTAATTATCTTGGAGCTGAATAATTTAATCAGAATGTTCCTTAAGAAAAAAGTCTCTAAAACGATAAAGCTTTATATTCAGCGCTCCAGATAGCAGTTTGGATCACAATTCCACGTAAGTATGTTATGTTCATTTTGCTTATGACTTGATAACAGATATTTTACTTCAGTATAAAAATGTGTGAGTATGCTATCTTAAGTCCAGACTCGGTCACTCTGCCTTTTGCTGGGTAGTAACTTCCTCTGCAGTTATCGCAAAGTCTTGGGGTACAGGTTCCTTGTTCTTTGGACATATACAGGCTGTCCAGCTCATGTCAGTGTAATTGCTACTGAAGCCAGTAAGTGCTTGTGTAAAATGAATATTAAATAATACTATTCAGTTTAGTAAATTGGTTGAATCTTGTGCTAATCCTGTTTGTAAGAAAACAGTTTCTCTCTTCTGGGGTTTTATGGTTGTTTTGGTTTTTGGTTGGGTGGGTTGGTTGTTTGTTTGTTGTTAGCTTTGTTGTATATTCCCAGGGTAGGTCAAAAGTCTGACATGAAGAACAGGGCTAAACACATATATCTCAAACATCTGTATTTGTTGTGCCATCCATGTGCACCATATGGTGTAAAAGTGTGACCATTAAAACAGTATTTCTTTTACAGTGTTTACAAACTTTTTTTTTTTTTTTCTTTGATAGATATAATATTTCCACAATATTTTCAGGACCAGATTATCTGTCCTATTCTATGCTACATGCATGTTTGAGAATACTGAATTAATATGTTGAATTTCTGCTGTGACCTAATGATTTTACTGTGAGCTGCATATACTGAGCAGTGATGCTACTTATACTTGAAAGATTTTGACCACATGCTCAGCAGTTCATAGCGGCAAATTCATTTAACAAGCCATCAATGAAAAGCCAGGCTTAATGCATAATGGTGCTGTTTATTTGAAAGAAACACTGGCTTCCCCAATTTCTTTTGCAGTCTTCCCATGAAACACAAAGAGCAACTATAAATCATGATACAAGCGATTTTCCTGTAGCAAGACAACGTGGCGAGAGTTCACTGTGTGCCTCATTATGAATGTCTTTGACTTCAGCTCCCCACTGTTTTGGTATAGGTCCATTTAAAAAAAAAAAAAAAAAACAAGCCTCAATCATGACAATTTTAACACAAACCTGAAATCGCTCCCCAAAATGAATATTTTTAAGAAGTATCTGACTTAAAATTCCAAGTTTCATACTCAAAACTTACAAGACTTTATCTTGCTGGCAGGCAGTAAGGGTTTAAGTTGCTACAAGGCATTTAAAAATGTAATTTCTGTTCCTAATTCACTTTTTTATTTTCATAGACACAGTCTGGTTAGGGGCAACTGTTGTGAACTTAGTTATTGTTTTCACCTGGGAGACTGTGGTAATTGTTTTCACTTAAAATAGCAAATATTTGTATATCCCACATAGCACTGCATGGAATTAAGTGTACGTTGTATTTCCAAAGGCTACTGCAGTGCTCTGTTTATTTTCCTTGTACATGACTACTGAATGTCACATGTAATAACAGTCAAAGGCTGGGGCTTTCAATTTTTTTTTTTATGATCTGTTATAGCATTCTCAAATTTCTTCTTTGGCACCTATGTTCTAGTGGTAGCCTATGTATCTAATACTTTACTGCCTAGTGCTAAACCTTTTTTCTTTCAACCAGATATCACCCTTCAGTCTACATGGATAATTCTCTTCATAACAAAAGGAATTTCAATGAGCATCAGAAGTAGCCAGTAGCCTTTAAACTAGAGGGTTTATTTAAGTTAAAACATACAGTTTCCATTGCCAAAGCCTCATTTCTTCACTGTGTAGTGCTTATTTCATATTTATTGGTTTGTAATATCATCACATATCAAAAATTAATCCATATGCAAATTATAATTTGCCAGTAATGTACTCTGCATGTTTGTTATGTCATATGTCATGACTGTGGTGTTAATGTGTGTCATACCATTTCATCTCATTCAACCAGGGTCTACCAGGGCGAAATGGCTATCCGGTAACTCATCATATATTTATGATAGTGTATATTACTCTAAAATCATGTTGTTGTATTTTGGTTTTCCTTTATTACTGTCAAAAAGACTTTTTTCTGTTTCTCAGATGCCTAGAAAATGTACGACTTTCCTTTAAAAACAAAACAAAAAACCTTTGAGAAGTTTTTGAAAAGAACCTGAGTGTTTACAGTGTGTAAATGCAATGCACTGATTGTTTGACATTGTACATATTTTGTGTGGAGTTTCTGCATTCTTGCACACAAAATTAATTTTTTACTCTAATTTAAAAAAAAAATTCTTTAGCAAGATACTGCATCTCAATTTTCCATATTAGAAAGCTGTACAGTTGCCATATGGAACATCTAAGTCCTTTCTTTTAATTCTGTCCTGTTTCTCTTGACTGCTTCATTCAATGCATTTTGAGCAAAGTAAAATGCTATTACAGAGGTCCTAGCAGTTGGCTGCATTGTCTGTCACAGAGTAATTTTCTGATAATGGATGTAATTCATTTTTCTGTCAGTTTCATTCATATCTTTAGGATTTATTGCCTGAAAAAAATAATATATGAAATAATGCATCTTTCTAAAATCTATTAATATATTTCTTTCAAGTAGTCAGGCAAGCTGACTGCAGTGTCCCACTCCAGGGAAGAAGTATATGCCTGCTGTCATGTGTGTATTAGAAACCAAGTGACAAAATGTGTTAGTGGATGGATTTCAGAGACAATACATATGCACAGCATAGAGACTGTTAAAGTAAGATAATGGTCTTACTTAAAGCACTTGATAGTAGAGCTTGGAGGGCCCTCCCATACTGATTTGCCTATGTATATCGGACAAAAGGTGCCTAATTTTTCAGTGAGTTTTAAAAATGTTTCTGTTGGTAAATATAAATTGCATACCTTGAACACCTGCCGGTAGAGGACAATTTCATAGAAGCATAGAATCTCAGAATGGTTTGGGTTTGAAAGGACCTTTATAGATCATCTAGTCCAATCCCCTGCCATGGGCAGGGACAACTTTCACTGGACCAGGTTGCTGAAAGCCCCATCCAACCTGACCTTGAACACCCCCAGTAATGGGGCATCCACGGCTTCTCTGGGCAACCTGTTCGAGTGTTTCACCACCCTCATCATAAAAAATTTCTTCCTTATGTCTGATCTAAACCTATCCTCTTTTAGTTTAAAATCATTGACCCTTGTCCTGTCACTACAGGCCTTGGTAAAGAAAAATGTCTCTCCACCTTTCTTATAAGCTCCCTTTATGTATTGAAAAGCCTCAATAAGGTCTCCCCAGAGCCTTCTCTTCTCCAGACTGAACAACCCCAACTCTCTCAACCTTTCTTCATAGGAGAGGTGTTCCATCCCTGTGATCATTTTTGTGGCCCTCCTCTGGACCCACTCCAACAGGTCCATGTCTATATTGTGCTAGGGGCCCCAGAGCTAGACACAGTACTCCAGGTGGGATTTCACGCGAGCGGAGTAGAGGAGCAGAATCACCTCCCTCAACCTGCTGGTCACACTTCTTTTTATGCAGCCCATTTCAATGCTTTTCTCTGGGCATCTTCTGTAGTTGCAGAGTTTTCTGAGAAATGTTACCAATGAAACATCCTCCAATGTCTATCTTTACTATTACAAGTAGTTGAAAGTCAGCTGGTGAGGAATCGGTCATCAGTATCAAGAAACCTGTTTGGATATATTGAAACCATTATCAGGTTTCAGAGTACACATTCCAATTTCTCTTAGAGTGCCTAATCTGTGTAGGTGAGTGCACAAGTGTGTGGAGGAGAAGATGGAGTGAAAAGCTTGCTAAAAAACCTTTTTTGGTCATCATCCAGCTGTGAGCTCTGTATTCAAAGACTGGGATTTAAAAGAAAAAAGGCCCACAGTGACAACAAACCAGCCCTTAGGCTCTTAGGTCATGGCTTCTGTGGAAATTAAATATCTTTGCTGTTCCTCATTTGAGTTAATGAGCTTAACGCACAAGGTAGAGTTTACATTGTGCAAAGCACAAAAGCCTCGTAGGTTTAACTTCTTGGCCTAAAGTGTAAGTTGAGAAAATGAGTGAATGTATTAGTGATGGACTCATGCATGTTTTGAAGGCTTCATGGGGACAGTTTGAAAATATAATTTTCTTTAGAGCCTGAAGGCCCAGTCCTTTGTCCTGGTCCAGCTGCTTTCTTGAAGAGATTTGTCGTGGGATCTGAAGACAGTAAAGGTTCTTGGAAGCCATGTTATTGAAATCGTTGGGTCTAATAGTGGCATTGTTATGGGCAAACTTTAGTCTGAATGCATTTCTGTGCATGCGTGCAGCCATCCATGCATGCACAGGCAAATGTGTGCCTTCAGTAGTGCTTAGCACTGATTGAACACTTCTTTTTCCTGCTTCAAAATGACTGGGAATAAAATTTGGCTTTGGTTCTTCAAAGTCATCAGTTGGCTGGCTGTTTCGATCTTTTCAGTTACAGCCGTATCCTCCTGCTTTGAATGGGAAATATGGAACAGCAAGTGCAATGCACTTTAAAAGTACTTATACAGTCCTGTAGAGCTCTATGAAAAGGCTATTAGTGTTTAAAGTTATTTCTCTAGAGCCCTATTTAACTCCTGTAGAAACCTTATTGCTTTAATCTTTATTGGATTTTATAGGATATTCTGTGAGGATAGTGAGGTATATCTGCCACATATAACCCAAAAACCTCTCTGCTCAATAGGTCAAATCATAATGTTGCGATCTCACAAAAGCTAGTGGCTGTTTTCTCCAAGGCTTAAGTTTTCATTGTCTGTGTTCATTCTAATTTTAAAGGTACCTTAAGAAATAATAATAATAACAGTAAAAGGAATTACAGTGAGAAATCTAAGTTCCTGGGAAGATATGGTATCAAAAGTCAAGAAAATAAGCTGGACTTACTGCTAATGAGTACCACAGTTATTAAGGGGTTTATAAGACCATGATTAATTGGTTATTATGTAAGGCACCATGAATACTATAAAAAGCGTACACTGGTAGAGCTCCTTTTTTCCTCATTAAAAACTTTGTATAACAGACAGTGACCAAATTCAGAGTTGTAACTCTTTCAACTTGAGTTTAAAATTGAAATAGGCTATCACATCTTCTTAAATAAAAGAGAACGAAAGAGTGCACAAACATTAGAGAATGAGAGCACAGGCATTTGTTGCAAGGGTTTTGTATGACAATGTCACTTCAGAAATAATGCTAGAACTTGGAAAAAAATAAAACCCAACAAAAACCCCAACCACTAAAAAACCCCCAGCAGCTTGTGAATGCGGTGAAGAGGCCAAATACACAAACCGTGTAGTGCTCTGCAGGGGAAAAATAATCTTATAAGCTGGTTGAATGGGTAGAAGTTATTTACTGTTTTCCATTGAAAAACTGAAGCAGACTGAGAAAATTTTTCCTACCCCTTTTCCCAAGTGTGGGGGTACAGATCAAGCTCAACATCCAAGTAAATCATCTTGGAAGTTGTTGCACATACAATGGTAAAGCTGCACTATCTTCAGAATAAAGTGTCAGAATATGAAGATGTCCATATAGCATTGCTTCATAAAAGAGAGGATCAGGGAAATTTCTCCTACATCTTTCCATGATGTCAGTCTGCAGAGCACCTGATGCTTTTACAAGACTTTTTGGAGCTGTGGAGGGTTATAGCTATTCCAGGTGACCATGTGCCTTGTATTAAATCCCATTTCTCTTAACATCCCTGTTTCATCTTCAAGAAACGTAGACAGATTCCTCTCTTGCAGAAAAGGATGTGTCTAAATTGGAGATTGTTCTCCTGTAACTGTAAAATACCATCACTTGCTCAAACCTGAAATGTAGATCTTTGAAATTTCACCTGTCACTTAATTTAAAATTTTCCTAGCTCTTGAAAGACTTACCTCTGAATGGTGAAGATAACAAACTGGCAAAGATTAGGACTACTGGTAGAGAATTTCAATTATTCTTTAGCATGTTATAATTCCTTCTAGCTTAGAAAATGTCTTTACCATCACACTTCTGATTTTTGCACCTGTAAAAACATGTCCCAATATACCATAAGACAAGCTGTTATCCTGGTATGTAAAGAATTTCAGGTTGCTGTTAGAAGGCTCTGATTCCCCCCTCATTCCCCTTTCTGCTCCTGTATTACTAAAGACAAAGAGAATTCCAGGTAGAACAGAGAAGGTCTGTGAGGGATTTGAGTGTGAAGAAATAGGCCTGGTGTGGAAGAACATGAAAACTACTGTTGTGAGAAATTGGAAAAAGGCATTTTATTGTCCTGCTGTGTTGCTTTGTATTTGACGGTGCTTCATATTTCATTTTCTGCTGGGTCTCCAGTTAGAGACTGGGGCTGTGTAGGCAAATGTGTAGTAAGTAGCAGTGTCTGTGTATGTGTGTAAAATCAATCCCATCCAAATGCAAGTTTTTCAACCTAAGATACTATGGCAGCTCAGTTGCTGTAAAACAAACATAACTGGAATAATCAAAAGAGAAGAAATGAGCAAAGACTGAGAGGTTTTCATCTGTGATTAAGCACAGTCTATGGCAGTATTAAGCATTTCTATAACAGCTGTGGTATTTCCAGTAGCTGGTCAGGTCTCCTTTTTTTCACATTTATAGTAAAATATAAATGTCTAAGCTCAAGGAGCGGCTATGTCGGTTCCTGTCCTTACCCTGAGGATTTGGCTTAGTGATCCTATAGAAGTTTCCCACTCTATAGCATTTCTTTTTCTCAACAGGTGTCTTCGCAGACCACCTTTTATTTTTGGCATTTGACCAAAGTAACGTCTTAAACATATACCAGCAAAACTTTTGCAATAAATTTCAGGTTTGGTAGTAAAGCATTGATAACTATTTAAATTTTTTTTTCTTTTTAAATATACAGAAAATTCAAAACATCTGGAATCTCAAAAGCTTCTTTGTACTGTGATTTTAGTATGCATTCTCTCAGTTCTATATACTTTATCCTTATTTTTAGTCCTGGCAGAAGTGATTGGCTTGGGAGACATGAGGTTTTCAGTTGATCCATCTGCCTCAAACTACTTGCTTGATCTCAGGGAGCGGAGAGAATCCTCTGTTTTCTTCAAAGAGATTTAGTTGGTCCATCTCAAAATGTTACTGAGTTTACAGATTTCTTTATTCATAACCATGTACTCCTTGCCCATTGTTCCAAAAAGTTGCCAGCTGATGCCAATGCTTTAGATTCAGCAGAAAACGAGTAACTACTCAGGATGAGTATAAATTAAGTCCTTAGACCTTTTTTTCTTATTTCACATAACCACTTTCCATTAATACATTCACCGCAACAATTGGAACTCCAAATAGTCTTGCCATGGTTCACCAAAACTCCGCATACAAGCCATTTGTTAGTGAGTCTTCTAAGAACATACTTCAGCTCACGTGGGATGTAATACTAGTCTGTCACAGCCAGTCCTTACACTTCTTTGTATGCTGTACACAAGTGCTACAGTCCTGTCACAGAAGCTTATAATGAGAGCTGGACTTCTCTATTATCGTCAGGCCAGCAACTGCAGGAGTAAGAGTTGGGGAGATATGGCATTCAGTTCTACTCTCACACATGAAGTTAAGCCAGTTTTCTACTGCTGTAGGCAGAGGATGCTCTCAGTCTTTTCCATGGATACGTCTGTCAAGTCCAACACTCAATGGTAGCTGTAGCTACTGGAATTGATCCTTCTAAGTGATGGATACCAGTATGATCTTTTTCAAGCCATACCTGTCTCATATGACGTGAGCCTTGAACAAAGGTCAACCAGAGGTGGGTCACTTGCTTAAGTACTAATTTTGCCTTGATATCAAACAATAGATATGGCCCTAATTGCAGTTTTTAACTGCAATGTCAAACATTGCATTCTGGCAGTTAATATTCTGATAGGTAAGAGATAAAGCCCACTCTGTAAAAAAGTGAGTTACACCTTTCTTGCTTGCAGTTGTTCCCATCCTGTAGTATTGGTTAATAGGCCTATAGTGGCAAGTTGTGTCAAATTGTTTGTTCCTAGAAAACTTTGGTGGCACCTCAAAAATCTTCCTAACAATCACGACACAGTGTATCAGAATTTCTCAGTAACACAATACCAGAATCCTAAACAGTTATGCTGTTCCCAAATACATGCTTCAATTTAAACAGGTGCAACAGACGCTTGCTGCTAAGCAGGTTAACTATATAGTATCTCTTCGCCATGAGAACCAGAGGAAGGCTGTAAGAATGTGGTAATTTTTTAGAAAAATACTGTAGCTGAGGACATACTAATAATATTCAGTAAATAAACTTCCAGTTTTTCTTACAAATTGTGGGAGAGCCTCTAAATTCGCATGGCTGTCTGAGTAATAACTGTGGCCTCTGTTATGATGTCAGTCACATTAATACAATAATGTTTTTTATGACCTTCAGATCTATAAATAATAGGTAATACAATTCATCAGTTTAATTTCTTTGTATACCATTTTTTTACAGTGATTGAAGATAATCATAAAAGTTGACTCGAACAGAAAAGTTTGAGACTTCTTAAGCTTACAGTTGCTATTAATTTTGTGTCACAGATGACAATTGAAGCTACACATCAGAACATGTTCATTAGCTTCTTATAAGCCAGTTGCCATTTTGAATGAACCATGGGCTGAATCCCTTCATCTGTTACATTCATGTAATGCTGAGTGCATAAATAAGAGAAGACAGTGTTTATTTCTGCAACTCCCTGAAGGATGCTGAGTACCCTAAGCTATTCCATATCTGACTGTGATAGTGAAGTAACAACTTCCTCATCTGCAAAAGCCAGCAATATAAAAAGATATTTCTATCCTTTTCCTCACTTGCAATTATAAAAATAAATTGCCATAGATAAGCTAAAGTAGAAACTTCACATGGTGACTTAAGATTACTTGTGCTGCAATAAATGCCTGCCTACATAGTATGTTCTGGTTTAAAATCATTAAACTTTCTGAATTATTTTAGTCCATTTTCTACATAGCATTACAAATAAGGATGTAGAGAATTAGTAGAATAATAAAACAACATTATAAGAGATAACCTTGATATATCATTAGCAATACAGACAATTGTTACCATATGCTGGATCCACCAAGACCGTCTTTAAACTAGCACTTTCCATCTCGGATGCATGGACAGAGAACTCTATTGCCAAATCCACATCTCTGCATGGCACTTTCTAGATGTCAGTGTGTGATGAGAACTGAGCACATAATGCTAGGATACCGTGGGCCAGTGTGAATCACTGCAGTTTAGATTCACAGCTGACATCAGTTCAAAATGATAAAACCCCATATATCTATCAGATAAATACAGAATTATGGCTGATGGCAGATAGATAGGACAGGTGTAATTTAACAGTTAAATGTCTTTTTTCAGTATTTTCCTCTGCAGCTTTAAAAATTACCCTCTTCTCTTTCATAATAAAGCATGTATTGCAAGAGAAAGGAATTAAGTTGGTTTGTCATTTATTTGACAGTATACATAAATTTCTGGTTTCTCTAGGTTACTCCGCTGAGTTCAGCTTGGCAGCTAAGCAGGTGGCATGCAGAAGGCTGTAGTTATGATTTTCACATTTATGCTTTGGCAGGCATAATTAATGCTTGAACTATACCTAAGATCATTCATACTTGCCTTTTTTTGGGCATGCCACTTGAAATTTCCCAGTCATTTCCTCACAACGCACGATGTAACTCTCCAGTGTAACAGAAATAGCTTTATTTATGAAACTAACTACCTTGGAGCAAAATTTTGTGTTCCAAAGGAATTGTAATTCTAGGCCTCATTTCTCAATTTGTGTTTGACAATTGCACATGGATGTAGAGTGAGTAACCAGTGATAGTTAAAAATGCCTCCTATAATTTGCCTGAACTGTCACTTTCTCACAAGAAGTTTTGAGATTCAAAGAAAATGTTAAATCACTTACAGTAGAAATCCTGTATTTAATTACTATTTATATCTGTCACAAACGGGAAGGGAAATCCCAAACCATCCTATAAGAATTCTTAATTCATCAATTCCTCCACCTTGAAGGAGGGTTGCAAACATGATGCGTCATTTTCTTTCACACTGGATTTTTCATTCAGACTTATGATATAGCGGAAAGATATGTAAAACTTTACTACCCATACAGCTCCCAGATGAATATTCCTATGTGGGAGTGTAAGTGCATTGTTAATCCTAGCTGAGGTCAAGGGGTGTAAAATTTCATTGAAGAAACTTGTTCCTAAGTCGCTAGACTAGGTGGTTGGATTCTGTGATTTCCACAAAGTGCAGGGTGGAAGTGTTTTCTTGAAGGTTGTTTGCACGCCTGCTTCCCCCTGCAGTCAGCGTTCAGTTCCCATTGATGAGAGAGGCGATATGAAGAGGGGAAGATCTGGAGCAGGCAGAAGAACTGGTTCTTCTTATAAAGCTGAAAGAGGAACTTTTTCCCCACTGGGAATCAAAAAGTTCTTTCATACTCCTGTAGTGGGCCCCACGCTGCTTAGCATCATCCGGTAATTACACCAGAAATGATCTGGCTAGCGTTTGTCAAGCTAACAAGGTTCTCAGCTCTGTGTTTTTGGGTTTCTTTTTTAATGCCAGAAGTTAGCTGGTAGAACAAAGCCTTAAAGTACTTTTTCTCCATTCCTGGGGATCTTTGGGATGGGCACGTTTAGTGTGCATCTTGCCTCTTGCATCACAAGGAAAATACTAGGGTGTTGTTTGGACTGCCCTTGTTTTCGTTTTCTCAGCTACGTGTGTGCATATCAAAATCAAGAGTAGCTAAAGCAGTTTGTGAAAGCAAACATACTTGTCTGGTAAGTCTGAAAGATTTATACAAGCAGTGTGGAATGTCAATTGGAAGTTTTTTCCGTGACTGTGTAGGATACAGATCATAAATCACCCTCACAAAATGGTTCTTTTTTTTTTTTTTCTTTCCCTCTTTGGCTTCAGGTAAAGCTATTAACATTTATTATTTTTGCTAATATTGAGATCTGCACAGTACAGATAATCTAACAGAGGACTATTGCTTTAAGAATTCTTTATGGATTATTTTGTACATGTTCACGGTAGCTATTCCCAGTACAAATGAGAGGTATTTAACCTTTTGCTGCTTTGCCTCACAAAAGGAGCATGATGAAAAAAAATCATGCATGTGAGCACTCACCAGTTGAAAAGAATATTAAGTTTTTAATGTAGAAATCAGTTTCTTGCTGCTACATGATATTCTTACCAAAATAAACTGCTGTTTGCTCCTGCTTGGAAGGCTGGAATTCTTAGCAAGTGAAGTAAAACCAGGAAAAATTTGGAGATTTTTAAAAGTCACACTGTTCTTTCTGTAACAGTTCCTTGTTTTACCAGATCAATTGCAACTAAGATAAGCAAAGGTAAGGGTATATTCTTTTACTTTTGTTCATGCTGAACAGCGCTTACTCAGAGAAGCAATCCCCCAAATAAGTACTACTTACTATGAGAGGGCAAAGTGGAATTGAGACCTATGTGGAGAAAAAATTAGGAGACAAATTGTGGGTGCTAAGGAAGTTCTTTATTTCTCAGTACACATTTTTTTTTTGTAAAACAGAAGTTGTATCACTGTACTGGAGTTACATTCAAATTCATATTTTATTTCAGTAGTTTTAGACATGTATACTGAGTTTTTGGCCTCCAGCAGTTGGAATGATCTTAGTTTGCCACTTGCAGTTAGTTTCAGAGGGTGATGTTAACAATGGTACAGTTTTCCATAGGTGAGAGTGAAGGTTGAAAGTAAGTGCTCCAAAAGCACCGAGAGTAACATACAGCAGTTCAGTAACTTTTGTCATGCATAACATAGTATTTGCATTCCTGGTCATTGAGAAAGTGCGAGTGTAGGTTCCTTTTTTAAATAGCAATACTCCTCCTGAGTGAGGCCTGTGATTTTTGTTCAGGTAGTTTGACTGATTAGCCAGTCTCTGAAGAGAAAATGACCTCAATGTTTCCAATTCCAGCTGTGTGGATCAATTATCCTGGTTTTTTTTAAATCTACTCTGCATACAATAGGAGATCTCTCATTTTAGGTCTCTGCCTTTAGGGTATGTGAAGTGGAATCTGGCATTGCCATCACATACAATTTTTTTCTCCCTAGATGAGAATGCAAAGAAACACGTTTTTGTTCTTTGTGCTGTCACCAGCTTTTGCAAAAATCCTTTTATAATCTTGAAAACCAGTTATGTCAGAAGAAAGTAATGAAAATGTTTTATTTGGATGTATTCATGTGTGGATCCACAAAACTTAAAAGAATAGTCTAGAGATTTTGAGATTAAATGAACTAATGAGATTAGTAAATGCTTTAAGATTTTAAAAGCTGTTTCACTGAACTATATTCTGTCTTTGGATTCACCTGTTCAGCTCCAGTGAACTTTGATTTAACTTGCATATTTTGACTGAAATTAGAAAACAGGTGAGAGGAGTGTATGATTTGCTGGAGCATGGCTCAGAAAGGCACAGGTATGAAATATTTGCACTTGCAAGTTTTCTTGGCTGGGGGGGTAGCCCATGTTCTATATTGTAGGTCAATCTGATTTCAGTAACTTTTATTTGCTTGGTTAAATGTTTTGTTGGTTGAGTTTGCTTGTTTCTGTTTGTGCAGCAGTTGTCAAAGAAGAAGGAAAGACTTCTTTCTGACTGTGCAATGAGACACTAGCTCTACTTGGAGTTAAAAGGGGATTTCGGAATCAAAGTAGAAAAATCTCTGAATTTGTTTCTAGATAGGCAAGCTTTCAAAAAGCAGATATATGAGTCTGGAGAAACTTAGTAGCTTTTCCTAAATAGCTTGAGGGGGAAAACAGGCACCAACTCAATAGGAAGATTTTGTAGAGATGAGCTTTTGTTCTCCAATGTAAAAAAAAAAAAACAACAAACCAACAACAGCAAAACACTCACAAAAGAAATTCTGCTTCTTTTCACATAAATTTAAAAAATGCATAAATGGAATTTGCCATAAAAGGAAAAGAATTGTCAGAAGTTGTTTGGAAGTTGGGCCTGTATATATTCTTTCACCTACAAAAAAAGAAAGAAATGCAAAAGTAGTTTGAAGCAGCATTGCTGCTGAGGCTCTGAATTAAAATGACAAGATTCTTCCAGCATCCTCTTAGTAGCCTTTGTTCAGCCAGTTACGAGCAAACCAAAATTCCCTTTAGACACTCCATCTAGCTGATGAACATATGGCTCCAGGCTTTTCCCTTCATGGCTGCTTTATTGTATTGACTCATTCTTGACTGAGTTTCTTTTCTTCCTCCTCCGTCTTTTGCTCCATTTCCTTACCCAGCAATATGGTTTTTAGGTCCCTCAAATCTTTTGGCAGCCAATATGGTGTTACATCTACACTCTTTCAAGCATCTGCTTACTTCTGATAACACTGGGGATTTTTTATGTAAGGCTCAGCATTTTCCCCCTCTTTAACCCCTTTGATGTTTGCTCTTGAGTGAAATATTGAAAAGCAGAAAGTTCTTAAGTTTTCCCAATAATCTCGTATAAAAATACTGGCACCAATAGAAAGGTTATCCTATCTCAAACATTATCTCCTATCCAGACACTATTCATTGTCATCTTCCAGGCACGAGTTACACCTGGGCTTACAATAAAGAACATGCAACTTCTCCTCTTATTCCTCTTCCTCATCCTCCACACTCTTGTGAATGGGTCAGCCTGCTACTTTGAACCTTGTCATAGACTTCCAAATGTTACACTTTGGATTTAAATTGCAGTGTCCAGTGTTTTGCTTGAAAGGCCATTATGACTGAGGTCTGAGGTCAGTGGGACAGCACATTAAGGCAGTAAATGAGATAAGTAGCATTCAGCTCCCCAGGTAAAATAATATAAGTAGTAAAAGCACAGACTTGCAAATAAAGATGCTGTATGCCTGTCCGAGTACTTTATTTGATTTATAATCTTTGTTATTACATGCTTAATGATTTTGTTTTCATAGTCACAGTAATAGACGTTCCTTCTGGAAACCAAGTTTTGGTACTGATCATGGCAAGATTTATGTGAAAATTTTTCTTCAAGGACTAGAAATAATCATTTCTTAAAATACAAATTCTTTCATTCCTACATCCCTCTTTTCATGTTAAATTGGGGAAATAGAACAGGTGGTACATCATTAAAAACTGTATGGGGAAACATTTCAGGAAGAAAGAATGAAAAAGGTTGTAGTGCATCCCTGAATTCTGCTTTATTGCCTGGAATGAAATAATCTTTTTAAGTGTGCTTCATATATTTTTTCCATAATGATTTATGCTTTTTGAGAATTTACTGGTTCCAAGTCATTTTGGAGGGGACAGAGTTGTATGCAGCACCATCAACTTTTAACAAATTATTTAGGTTATAGTGTGTTTAAGACAACAGTAGTGTCTTTAAACTAGCAGCATGTATATTTGTGCCTTTTATATCTGGTAGGTACATGACAGAAGTATGTGAGTGGGCTTGCATGTGCAGAATTTTATATTCCAGTATTTGAGCACATATGTCAGCGCATAGCTGAAAGCACCTGCTTTGGAGTTTAAGTTTTAACGCAGTGCATCTGCACAAGTTTTTTTTTTTTCTTATGTTGTATCCCAGATGGAAATACTGCACTTATGGACTAGGACTAGATATTATATTGGCATTTTGGTTATCCTGGAATTCTTCAAACAAAGCTTTCTTCAACCACATGATAGTCAAAAGAGATTGGGGTTTTTATCTACGTGTTTATTTATAAACACTTCTGCACCTTGGCTTTTAGTTTTGGTCTCTTCATAACGGTTCTCCTCTTTTATGGAGATGTATCCACTCTGATTGATCTCCTTTTTTGTAAGTCAAAAGGGAAGTATCTCTATGGCAGCTGTATTTTTTTTCTTAATTCCCTGGGAGCCCCATTCAAAATATGTGCCTCTATAGACAGATAAAAGAAGTGTGATGGTCAGATTCTTCTATCCTAATGAAGCAAAAATCGATTTACATACCTGTTCTTCAGTTTTGCTAATCTTCCAAAGCTGATGGTTCCACCAAGGGAAGGTCAAAAATTGGCCTCTGAAGGTTAGTTCTCTATGATACTGTGTTATTTACCAAAAGACTGTACTTCTATTTTTCCTTAATGGACCTCATTGCCCCTGAAAAGACAAGATCTGTAGAAACCAAAAAAGAGATTGACTGAAAGAAGTCAATGGATTTTTTTCGTATTCTGTAAAGCCATCAAAACACAGGTAACAAGAAAGATTGCTTTTTAGTAGGGCTTCAGTGAGCAAATGGATTCACTTCCATGGTGGTGTGAGGAGACAGATTCTTCAGAATTATTCCAGGAGAACAAAAATCTAATTCATCAAAGTCATCATGCCACAGCTGTTACAACAATCTATCTCCCGCTGAATGCTAGCCAGCTAATTTTTGAGAAGTGACATTTTTCACAGTTTATTGTTTTCTCATCAACATGGCACCAACCACATCAAATATATTCACACAGTGATGTTGGCGTTGATGAATTAGCCATGTGCTTTCTATTTACGGATACAGGATTTTCAGTTTCTTCAGGAGAAACAAGAACTTCTAGGCAGAATGTAGGAGATTTCTCTCTGGTCTGTGTGTATGTTCCCCGTGTTCAAGTACTTGTTAAGCTATGCTGGAATTCAGTAGCATAATGAAGTGTTTTTATGGAAACACGTAGTTCTGCAACCCTTCACGAGACTGTTTTTATGGATGAGTGAAGCGTATGGGGGTAAGCACTTTAAGATCACAATTTCAATACAGTTCATTTTTTAACAGCAGGCAGTTACAATGTGCTGTTTCTCAACTCTGTACCATACATGATTTGCCAAGATTAGGCAGGTTCATTTTACAATTTTCTTTTTTTTCCTCCTGAAGAAGTATCTGAGCATCAGTTAGGTATTTCATACTTGGAGTTTTAGTCTACAGTAAAAAATGTTAGTCAGTGGTAAATAATCTGTTTAAAATGAACCAAAACAAAACAGAGTCTGCATGACTCCATTCTTTACTATAACTTGAACTATGTTGCTCTTACTCTTTCTGGGGTCAACAGTAGTTTCCCTTTGCAGTAATTTGTCATACAGATATGACTGTACAAATGTTGCAGATGCTGGTGAGATGTATAGGCTACAAGGAAAAAAAGAGTGTCTGTCTGGAAATAATCTTCTTACTAGCCTGATGGATGAAGATAACAAAGGTGCTTCACTGTTTTGGGGTTCAGAGTCATACTTGGCCCTTTTTTCCTACATATTTGCGGTGTGCGCAATGTTGGCCATGATAAATAGACAGATGTCTGCCTACAGTCTTTTAGAAGAGTTTGTTCCAACTTAGATCCGCCCAGTTCTTTCTCATGTTTTTTTACATATATATTTCAGCAGGAAGAGCAGCCATAGTGCTCAGATACTCAAAAATGCATCTGCACCACAAGAAACTGCCTGTCAGATTTTCTGCATAAACTATAAAAAAAAAAAAGTATCTCAGCAATTATTTTTCAGCTGTGAAATATGCTTTTGAAAAGCTGTGACTATAATTTTTCTTGCATAGAACTCTTTGTACTCCCTTATTGTTACCATATGCAGCGCTTTTTTTGTAGTTCAGCCACTCACTGAATAACCAAACTCTGAACAATTTTTCTTTCTCCAAATTGCTTACTTCTAGACATAACCAGTCCATCTCATAATTGCAAAGGAGCTATTAGAGTATTCAGACTGCATGTAGGGCTCCCGGCTAGGAGTCTTGTAATCTAGAGTGATGTTGCTCCAAGGAAAAATTTTGGAGACTGTACCTGGCATTTCTGGTTTATTTTGGAATCTTTAAAACTGTCCTTCATCTTCCATCTTGTTCCATTATTGATGATTTTCATCATCTAATTTAGGCTAATATGGACACTAGAGCCACTTCATGAAATTCATAGCTTCAGGTCGCATGTCCTTTTGTTTCTTGAAATTCAAAGAAACTAAAAAGTATGAAAAAATGCAAACATTTTCTTTTCTGTAACAAGAACAGCAAAATACATGTAAGATTCCTGCCAGTTCTGCTTGGCAGCTTACTATTAGCATTGGCTTATTGCTTTACATGCTGCATATTTCTCTGTACTGAAGGCACTACACTTGACAGGTGATTTAAAATATAAATTGGAATAACTTCTGATTACCTTTATGCTCATGAACTGAAGTCTCAATATGGAGAGCCTAGTCTAGGCATGGTGTAGCTTTTCTGGCTGATGGAGATGTAGTCTGGAACCTTAATCATGGTGCTGCTATTCTTCATTCTCCAGGTTTCATCAGGACCTTGCTTCTGAGTCTCTTCTATGATTCCAGGGTATGCTTTGAGATCCTTGTTGGCTTGATAAAGGCAATTTTGTAGGAGTTTTTTATGACAGAGTTAATACATGGCTTGCAACCAAATGAGAGATTGCTGGAATGACAGGATAAGGCTATGAAGGGCTTAAGAATGCACTTTTTTCTTTCTTTCTTTTTTTTTTTTTTAAACTGAATGTAGTTTTTCCATTGAAATAAAAACAATGTGGTGTATTGGGGAAGGGCTGTAGTTCACATCTTGAATGATTAATTTTGCATCAGTGTTTTGAATGAGTCTAGGAGAAGCAAGATGTTGTTTCTGAAGGCTGAATGAGATAGTCTCTAGCAGTTCAGACGGGATCCATAAGTTGCAGGTCAAGAAGATCAAGCAGCCTAACAGTGCTGTGAATTACGTTGTTTTTTAAAAAAAACTTCATTTAAAACTCTAAATCCCTACCTTGGAATACATTTATACTTATTTTGCAATCTCCAGGTGACGATCCATCTAGCTGAGTTTTATGTCTCAGGTAGTAGCTAGTATGAACTACTTGAGGGAATAATTCAGGAAATTCTGAAATGAACTTCTTTGAAAGAGCTTTGTAGTGCATTTGTCTTTGTCAGTATTTTTGCTTTTTGTGGTAAAAGGGTTTTAGACAGCAGGCTCAGCTCATCTTTCTTGTACTCTTGTAGTTCATTCTTTCCACAGTAAAATTTTCTCCAGCCCAAATGATCTGGATTATTTGGGGGTTTTTTTCAGTAATGTCCTGATTGCTGGCCAGAGAGACTTGTTGCAGGTTGATTTAGTGCACTTTTTCCCTCCCAGGCTTGGAGCAAGTGACTTCTGTACCTGGGCTGTTCACTCACATTGCTCTTAACAGCAATCACTTCCAGTCATTGAAAAAGAACCAATAATGTTTCATCAGTATGAGAAATTTAGCTAGCTGATGAGCTTATCATACTCACTGCCCACATAAGCTCTAAAACAAAAGTTCACTAAAAAGAAATCTCATCAGACTTGCCAGGAATGATATATCCTTGCTAGGAATACTGTATTGCCTCTAATTAAAGTCAGCCTTGATAAACCTGTAATTAAACAAATGAGAGAAAAAGACAGACATGGAGATCCATCATTTTAATGGTATCATGATGAGGAAACCTGACAGTTGTGGGTTTTTTAACTTCTATCAATCTTTAACTAAAATAGGTGATTTGAAAAGGCAATGTGTCATCTTTCACCTGACCTGAACTTAGTGGGGATGATCTGCAAACCTGCTGTTTGAGACAATTTTTTTTTTTTTTTCTCCACATAGGTATTTTTAAACTCAGTCTGACATAGTAACAGACATGCAGCTCATACGGCTACTGTAAGGCTAGATTCTTGCTTTCTTCTGAATCTCCTATTGTATATGTATAGACATAAGAGATTTTCAGGCAGCTGCAAGTAACAATTTAACAATCGAGCTTGCTGTAGATTGTTTAGAAATGTGGAATAATTTAGTCACATAATTTTATCAGGATAAGAGTTTCGGAATTCTGAAATGCTGCTGTGATAATCTAAATTAGTATATCTTAAAACTGCCAAATGTGTGATCTAAAAGATTTTTAAAACATTACTGGGAGATACCTTAAAATGTGATTTTTTTTTTTAATTTCTTTTTTGATAACTGAGTACCAAATCACACTCTTATTAAAGTCAATGTGAAAACGCACTTTTAATTTAGTGCACTACAAACTGAGCCCAGAAAATACTTGTATGCTGGCCAACTTCAGCTATGGCATTGTTGTGTCTCACTAGCTTTATTTGTTGGGCCAACACTGGCATCAGAAATGTTGAAATAACCTCGGCCACTTATTTGTGCCATGAAGTTCCAGTAAACTGAAACATGATCTAACATGGTGTTAATGGGGCTCTGTTCAGTTTTCTATATTCATATCTCTCTCTCAGAGATGCAGACGTGTCTGTATTAATTTTGTGTATGCAGAGCATTTCAGACACCTATGGTCTGCATTGGGAGAGATAATTTTTTCCAAAATACTTGATTTCACACCAAATAATCAGGAAAAACAGTGAGTCATCAAAGTTTGAGAAATCATTACGCGTTTGGAGATGATAATTGGCCTGCTTGTAATGTATTTATACACAAAACTAGAATTGGAGTAATTTGCAATGTCAAAATTTTTCCTCATTCTTTCCACAGAGAATGTGTTTGCAACAAATACATTTCTCTGCATGCTTCCAATGAATATAAACCTACCAAAATTATGCACTGTTAAAATACGCCAATCCATTTTATTTAAAAACAAAAAACCCCCAAAAACTTCCTTTAGATAGAGAGTGGTCTGCAGTTTATAAAGAAGAGATGATGTCTGTTTTCTGTTTATTATGTATCTCCTTGTTCACAACTCAGTCTTCTGATGAGTATTCCTTAAATGAAAAGGATCGCTGAAGGATGAGTGAAGAAGTTAAGAGTAAGAAGATAATTTGTATCTTCCTCTTTTCCTTCCCTTGGAAGATTCTTTTATCACATAGTAGATTTCAACATGTGATATCTTTTCTTATCTTCACTTTTCACTCAGAATTTTCCAAAGAAATGAATATTGCATTAAAGGTGCCTAAAGTAATAATATTGGCTATCTTTTTGATAGGAACACTCTAAAGGTTTCCGATGCATTTGCTTACATATTCAATTTCTAACAATAACCCCTAAAATCCTTGAAATATTTACCTCCAGAGTAACCCATATGTAAAAACATACTGCTTAAATGGAAAACAACTGATTTCGTGTAGCATTCAAAATCTGACTAAAAATATCTTTCTTTGAGAAACATTATATTTACAGTATTCTTGAGGAATGGAAGCTACTTTTCACAACACCAAACTGCAATGGCACTTATATTCACCTTCCTCCTATGTGTTGTCTCTGTCCATGTTAGGGTTATTAGATAGGTAGTTAGTGCTAAGTAAATAGTTGGGCATTATTTGGAAAAAAATCTACTGCACAAACATCTTTGCTTTTGAGGATCTTGGGAAAAAAGTTTATGTAATACCATGAATAAATATCCAGTAATAGCATACATTTAAAAATGGTAGTAGAAACCTAGAAAAGAAATGCATAGTCCAGAAGAAACGTTTTCAATACCATCTGTAGTATCTACAGTAAGCAAACAATTAGTTAGTGTACATGTCTGCTGTATAAACCTACTCATCCCTTTCTCTTTCATGATGCATTGTCTTGTCTAGTTTTCTAAAATGTTTTACAGGGATTGTGTTATAGAAGACTATGTATTTGGTACTTGTTGTAAAAAATTCCTTGCTAATCTGTAGTAGCAGTTATTTAGAGAACAAAGCAGAAAGTAGTTTGAACTATATAGCGCAGTTCTGGAGACAATCAAGTTTAAGTCAAAGACAGACTATAGTTTGAAGTCTTTCAAAATGAATGAAAATGTCTTTGAGTATGCTGTGAGACTTCCAGTGCAATGACGTAATGAATTTCAAGAAATGTTGTCATACATAGGATTTTTCTCAGTGCATCCTGAAGTAGCCTTATGCACTATTTCAGCTCATCTTTCTCACCCAGCCTGTATCAGTTGTGGAAATTCTAATTGTTTCCATTTTTGAAAAGTATTTTCTCTCTCTTTCCAACACTAGAAAGAAGTAATTGAGGAAAGAAGGAAATTACCATGTTTTGCTGTTAAAGATGTAGTATTTTTATAGTGAAAGAATATTATTCATTTTCACACTAATGATCTCTTCAGAGATAATTTTTTTCCTCCTGTAGGGCAGTATGTCTCAAGCAAATTTCTCTTTCTTCTCCTATTCTATAAAGCAAATCCCAGAAGACTTTCCCAGGCTTCAGACCAAACAGTCCTGATACAGATGGAATCATGGGGGAAATACTTATTATTTTCCATTGTGAGCGGGTACTTCTTTTCAGTCTACTGGGAATTTCTGATTCTTCTTTACTGAGACTCTTCAAGATGCTACATACAGTTCTTTAATTCAAGCGCAGGAGCTATGTAGCATGGATAAAGAGCAGGCAAAAATTTAACAGTAGTTAAAAGACCTAGCATTGTAAGGGAGCACAAATAGTATTTTTTTTTCTGTGATAAAGAAACGTTCCCTGAAAACAGTGCTTATATGCAAAATACAAGCACTGCTACAGCTGCAAGAGCTGTTGGGTGGTCCCTCTAAGCCAACAATTTGACCCCGTAATGAATTTTCCTTCTACAAATACTTGCATAATTCTTTTCTGTATTCATTCATCATAAGAATAATTAAATCTTTTGGGCTAAGCTTGCAGCAGACCAAACAGTTAAAGTTAGCTACTGGCCCACACAGCCCCCTGGGGAACTTCATATACTTACCATGACCTTACTGTTGAGTGTTTTAACTGGTAATATCTGTAGTTTGCTTTCTAGAAGTAAATGTATTCATAGCCAGGGTTCAGCTCAGCCTTCGTTTTTGCACCTGCAACAGACTGTGTGTGTAAATATTACTAGACAAATATCCCGTAGTACAGTGCTAGAAAAATCTGGGAAAGCTAGTAATTTGCAGACTTGCCTTGATTTTTGGAGTGTATAGTACCATAGCTATTTAGCAAATTTCTAAATATGAGAAAATTAGTAAGTGCTGTATGTGTGCTGCACGTGTGGGATCAAGAGGCACTGAGGACGCATAATAATAAAAGCTGTCCTGTTAATGCAGTTGGAAAGTGTTGCTTTCTTTGTTGGATACCAGGGAAGAACTGTTCAGAAATAACATTTGAAAGATATTGTAGGTCATCCCAACAGTCAGAAACTTTCCCAGGACATCAGCATATAAAAAAAGTAGTGGTCATGCAGATAACCAAGATGCTGGTGACCCGCTTTGCACTCTCAGCATGTCATATACTCATGATGTGACAGGAAACCACAGTAAGAGCTGGAGGGAAAGAGAGGTAAGGGGTTTTATTCCTGTAGGGCTTCCCAGACACTGTAACTTGTTATTGGATCTGACAAGTAGGTTAGTGCACAGGCTTCTTAGAAAGCCAGTAATGTACCAAAAATCATGAGTTTCACAATATGTACATCCAACTGATGTCCTCTTTCTTACTAAGTATGTCTGGAATTTTTGGCAGAGTCCACAATCTGGGCTGGGAGAGGACAGATAGCTAGGGAATTCATTAGATTGATATGGCATCACTTTTTCATAGTGTTTGTTACTTTCTTGATAGCTCATTGAACTGACTTATTCATATGGCTATAGTACCTATTAGTAATTGTGCAGAAGGTAGGAATATGCACCTCTGGGTGAAGGGGTCAGTAGAACCCCTGCAGACCTGATTTAGACCAAACTATTACACTTCGAGTTTTGCTCGCAAGCCAAAGTAGTACTCAGAAAGGGGGCAAAAAGCGGCAAAGATAAAATGGATCAACGTAAAACCAGCAAACATGTTATGTGCTGTCTTCTCAGCAACAGTGTTCCCAATCTAGCGGTATAAGCAGTCAGTCCTAAGGGGCCATATGCTTAGGGAAGGCAGTCTTGAGAAGAGTGCCTGTGAAGCTCCAGGGGGAAAGTCTAGCTGCAGTGCCAGCATTTAAGAGAAAACTTCTCTCTAGCAGACATAAACTAGTGTCCCTTTCACATGGGGCAAAGACCTGAGAGCTCACAGTTTCACCCTAAAAGAGGAGTTCGGTAGCAGAAACAACTTCTCTGCCTGCTCTTCCATTGTCAGTGAAAGGTAACTTGACTGTTCATTTGTCAGAAGACATAGCAATTAAACATCAAATTTAAAATTAATCCAACTTTCTCTAGCCCTCTTCTCTCTCCTCTGATCACCTAAACATGCAGTTGATGCAGAACCAGTTACTGAGTTACAACAGCATACATCCACATTAAATCCTTTCTAGAATTGACATCCATGTAACTGGAGTCAACCTCTGGACTCTGAAGGAAATAAGTAACTTGTAAAGTATCAGTGAGGATAATTCCATGTTTCCAAAGGGGAAAAAAAAGAAAGCAGAATAAGGCACAGGACTTCTTGACCAAAGTATAGGCGGAAATCTTTAGTACCTCAGTGAACTGCGTGAGCTGAAGTTTCTTATTAACTATTATTATTGTAATGTTAATTTAAATACAGATTAGTTAAGAGATTTTAAGTGTTTGCTCTTTTAATCTTGCAACCATGTGATAAAAGCATTCAGTAAATAGGTTACCTATTCTGTTTTCTCAGTTATTTAAAGAAAAATACACAAGCCAGATGCGTTATTTCATATGTTTGGTTATGTTGTGCCACTGTGATTTGCCAAACTAACAATTCCTTCATTGCATGTTGAACCTGTCTTTCGTTAAACACCAGTTATTGCCTGGCTACTTCCCACCATGCTGTTTTTATTAATTCTGTCTTAGGTCTGCTTCTTTTGTTGTTTCTTTTCTGTGCCTTCATTCTCAAAATATCTTTAAAGTATTGCCTTTAACTGCTGACATAGAGTTATTCATCTTCTAAAGCCCACAGTATTCCCCAAGTCTGTATATTTTTCCTCATCTTCAGTGTTCCTCTGATTTAACTGTTCCGTTTTGTTTTGACTTTTGATTATCCCAGGGTCCGATTGGTATGGATGGAAAGCTGGTAGGTGATTTGTTCAAAACCAGTGTAATTTAGGTCTTGCACATATTCCCTCATTGCTTTTTTCATTACCCATGCTGAAATGTATATTAATCACCTATTGGCTTCCTTTGGCATAACTTATTTAAACCTCAGTAGCACAGATTTTTAACAGAGTGCCAAAAAGCCGCTTCAGTCTTTTGTGTCTATCCAAGGAAATGGAGGTCAGCCATGCTACTCCTGTTTCCTTATCATTTTGTATGTGGATTAGATTGGAAGACAGATATTCCTACTTGGGTCCTCTGTCCAGAGAATGGTCCACAAGGGTAGTTTGGTGGTGCCTTTCAAAGAGCAGGATATTATTTCTGACCACATATCTGTGACTCTTGCTGGTTTCCTTTTTCCACAGGTTCTTCATTTTTGTGTTTAAATTTCTCTGCCTGGATTTTGTTGGCTGATTAGATCTGAACAGCCCCATGTCTCATTTTAAATGCATTTGTATGCTATCCCAGATATTTTTTAGGGAGAAGCTACTTCAATTAAGTTAGAAATAACGTTTAATTTTATACAATGCATTTGTAAATACATTTGTATTTGTGTATATATTTGTATATCCATATATTTGGATGTATGAGCCTGGATGTTTGTTCCCAGCTCTTTAAAGATTAAAATGGTGCAAAAGATGTGAAAATCCAGTTTCTGCACTTTCTCATGTTATTGTTTTTCTCCCTCTCTCTCTCTCCTTTTCCAGGACAGCCCTTTTCTCTGATACCCTGAATACATCTTTTCTTTTCTGTCCTTTCGCTTGCTACAAGACCCGTTTCCTTTGCAAGCTCAACTTGTTAACTTGCAGTGTCAGCTTCCATTTTCTTCTCTTAAGAGTTTTTCCTGTGCTCCTTGAGGTCTCTTTCTACTGTTAAGTAACTTTTCTGCAGTGTTTGCAGCTGCCAGTCAATAAGCTGCTTCTTTAATCTCCTCTTTTAGCAGATTGATAGTTTACCTGTTGACTTCAGCTAGACCTGGCTACACCATATATGGAGGGTTTTTTTCTTTTAGTATCATTTACATATCAGCAGCTAATATTAGGTTAAATTGCTAGGAAGGGATTAACTGTCAACCATAGAAGACCTTCCATCATGATAATTAAAATAGGCTACCAAACTTAACCTCTTTCTTTCCTGCAAAATAATGTATTAAGTCAGCAAATAAGAATATAGAAGGGAAAATTGTTCTGAAGATTTTGCTGAAACCATGACATATTATACAGCTATACCCACTGTAGTAATGCAGATTAAAAAAAAAAAGTAAAAAGCAGCAATCAGTAGTGGATAATCAAGTACATGAGCAATGATCCAGAGGTTCAAAGCAGCAGCCACTAAAATACACCTGATCAGTTATCAGTGTTGAGACTGATCTGTAAATGCATGCAAAGAACAGCAGTCAGTTGGTAGCTACAATCAATGAATAAATTTTAGAGTATGTAACACATTTTAATAAAGAGATGTTCAATAGAAAAAAGTAATGCTGACTTCTCAGTCTTGAAGAGTATTTTCACCCTGTTTGTTATCTCAAATTTAGAGAAATGCTTCCAGCTAAAACATTTTAATCAACAGGTAACATGCATTGGGAACGATTTACGCAGTAATGAGCCAGAGTGATTTCAGCAATCCTGGAGCCCTTTTGGGAACACAAGCGTATTAATTGAGATTGAGCTTGCTCAAATGAGTTACAGTATCAGATCGTATTCATGTTAGAGGGTTTTTTAATGAACACAAAAGTAACTCATGGAGCTTTATTCCTGACCCTTTCACAACATACAAAAATAAGAGAAGGCAAAATGCACAGCCCCTTTTTCTTCTCCCACACTTTGAATTGTTGTTGTGTGACAATGACCGTTTACAATAAAAAAGGTCAGTATTGTGATGCTTCTTTCTACCCATACCTTTGTAAGCAGAGCTGATGAGTTCCATAATATAGTACTTGCTGCATTCTCTGGTTAGCGTTACTTACTGGATCATTAGTGAGAAGGGAAAATTATACTGTAACTGCAGTAGCTAGTAGGGCAAGGAGTATCTAAGAGCAGACAAAAATATTGAAGGATTGGGAACAACTGAAAAAAACAGAAAATAATTACCTTCACTAATGCAAAGTTCCTTCCATGTTCAAGGAGCTCATAGCCAACAGGATAAAAAAATCCTGCTATGAGTACTTTTGTATTCAGCATCTGCATTTACAATTAAATGCAGGATAATTGCAATATTGACAGCAAACATAAACTAAGAGTAATGCAACTATTACGTTCCACATTATCTCATAGAGTTCTGTGTCACCATGAAAAGCAATTGTCCTATAAAAATTCAGTTTCCAGCTTTCCTCTCTCTGTATTGCAGACATGATAAAAGAGTAATTATAAATGTACAATAACAAAAAGGCAAACTGGTAACACTGTTGAGACTGAGAGTAGAAAACACTTTCATGGGAGCATGATTCCATCCCTGACATTCAATTCAGGGTATGTTTGTGTTATGTGTCTATGTCCCTTATATCATACACATAGCGTATACCATGTGGACACTTAGTAGCCTACATGTCTAAGTTAGATTGAAAAGTGTCAGTTTTCAAATTTTTTTGATTAAAAATATATGTATTCTGTTTATTTACTTTCTACTGCTTTAAATCAACATTTTGTTGAAACATTTTGGCAGTTTCAGACTTTCATTTATTTTTTTTTTTAAATATGTATGTGTTGGAGACAGTCTTTAATGATTTGGTCAAACTGTATTGCAACTTTAGATATACCTGTGAGACAAACATATTGTGAGTTTGTATATAAAAGTTTGCATGCATAGGTCTCAGTTTAGTTAATTTATACAAATTTATTGTACAAGCTGCCCAATACTGCATCAGTAAGCAATTCCTGATGATTTTAGGATCAGGTATAGCATATAATAACTTAAAACCTGCTGTGATAGGAAGACTGAGGCAAAGGCTGAGTGCTGAGGAGTCCCAATCATATTCATTAACCCAGTGTGATGTATAACTTCATAGAACTGACCAATTCAGAACACTTTACTTCATATTAGAACTGGCAAACCTCAGCCAGTATTTTTTTTGCCTGGAAACCTGTATAGTGCAGTGTTGTTGTAAGAAACTAATGCAAAACGGCAGCTGCTACAACAAGGAATGCTTCAGGCTGCCTTCAGTGTAAGGATTAGATAGCACAATAATTCTGTATTTTACCATGATTCCTCTGTAACATTATTTCTAATATTTCTTGTATTTAAAAAAAAAATCTTTAAAACTTGCATGTGAATTAAAATAGGTTTTTCTGGTTTTTAATTTAGCACAAAAAAATCTTACTAGTTACTAAAAAAAGGATTTTTCTTCAGCTGCTTTTCTTGTAGATAGTAGTTCCCAGTTGAAATGCTTCTCCCCGCCCCCCCCCTCCTCCCCCCACCTTTAAAATCACACAGAATCACAGAATGGTTGAAGTTGGAAGGGACCTCTGGAGGTCATCTGGTCTAATCTCTCTGCTCAAGCAGAGCCATCTAGAGCAGGTTGCCCAGGATCACCTCCAGATGGCTTTTGAATATCTCCAAGGATGGAGACTCCACTATCTCCCTGAGCAACCTGTGCCAGTGCTTGGTTACCCTCACAGTAAAAAAGTGTTTCCTGATGTTCAGACAGAAAAGTTTCAACTCTGTGTAGCAGTACCTTCTAGCTAAAGTGAAGAGATTTTATAAGACTTATAAGAAGTCTCCGTGCTCAGTTTCTTTCAACAAAAGGAAATGTAGTTTCAATTCAACTGAAATATTATTGAAGTGTCATAAAACACTAGAAGCTAAGCTAGCCCTAGGAGTTTAAGAAATTCTCTCTTTATAGGGAGAAATATATAAATATTTGTCTCTGTCTTACAGTGTGAGCTGATTATCTGGGTGGTTGTAGTTCATAGTCACAGCTGCTACACTGTTTTGTAATATAATTCTGCTTCATGCAAATAATTTGTAATGAGTGGGCTAGAATAACTGATGACTTTCACTGGCTTTCCTAGGCTAGGGACCTTACTGATAGGAAGTCTGCTCTGTAAGGGCTTGCAGCAACAAGAGATAAATGCAACTCCTCAGTATGCAGAGGGTGCCGCTCCATTTGTCCAGGGGTGGTCCAAAGGTGATGTTGATAAATAAAGAGAGGAGCTGTATCAGCTGCCTCTTGGGCTGACTAACAAGGGTTCATCTACTGCTGACTTGCTGGTTTAAATATTGGTTTATACTTGCTTAAAACTGTGGTGCTTGCAGCGATGGCAAAAAGACTGTCGTTTGCCCAGCAATGTGTTCCTCCAGTTTTTAGACTTTGTTCATTCAATAGGCAGTAATTAGCACCTCCTTGACATATGAGTGTGAGCCGTAATAGAGCAAAAGCACCCAATACCTACTTCTAAATCAGCTCAGCATCTGTGGATTCTTTCTCACTTGAGAATGATTAAATTAGGTCTTTCTATCATTTCTAAATTGTTCTGACTGTCTAAAGTATGAAGTTTTTCAAATGCAAGTTCAATGATGTGTTATTGTAATTTATTTCTGGAATCAGTTAATTGCAAGAAAGTTCATCAGTTTGAATTAAAACATTCAAATTCAATATAGACTTAAAAGTCCAGAATCTGACTTCAATACAGTTACTGTATTTTTTGTTATCTCCTTATTAGAGTACTGTAACTATTTGCTACTATTTAAGGAGTTAATCCTTGTCATAACTTTCCATAACCTTATTTTTTTCTTGTTTTTCAGGGTCAGCCTGGTCCTCAAGTAAGTGCCATCTTATTTTCCTACATAAGTTAAAGCTAAAGACAGGGCCCACCAAACTCAGGTTATCTACAAAGTATTTTGATGGTTTTTTTAATCCTACTGTAATAAGCTAGAAACTGGTAACCATTGCATAATTTACTAAGGCAAATATTTCCCAAGAAAGAAATATGGCCCTCCCCCCATATGGTTGTCTGAGTTCCCTCAGCTGTTTGACCAGATGGTGGGGTTAACAACGTAACACTGAATAAAGCAAATCTCCTAACTATGTCTTGAAACTTTGCCACCTAACTTTAAAGCAAGATAAAATAACTTAGCAAATGTGTAGCAAATGTAATACTTCAACTGCTTATTAATCACATGCTAATAATGTTGCTATAATCCAGGCAGCCCTCAGTTATTTTAAATATTGCACTGTTAGCTATTTTGATTAATTACATACACTGCTTTGAATTAGTTCTGCTTTATTTAAGAATAGTAGAACTTTGTCTTGTAAGCTCTAATTGAAGATGTGGAAATCTAGGGATCTAACTTCAGTTCTAAGGTAGAAATACACTATCAGAAAGGAAACATTAGGTATAGCAAAAATTAAATGTAAATTATTTGAGTTAGAGCGGTATATAAATGTGGAAGAGCAAAGAAATGGGGGGGGGGGAAGGGGGGGGAAGCCAGTACCAAAGCCAAACTTAGTGAAATCGGTTGAAAAACTCTACCTTTTTGCATACTCAAGATGCATTATGGGAAGTAAACTCTGGTCTGTGGGACCATCTTAGCACAAGTGAGTTGCCTGAACCAGGATTTCTGTGAGGGCTTTTTATATTTCAGAATCGTAATTGAAAGTCAAACCTTTATAGCCTTGTTGACTGAATTTTTTTAAGTTAAGATTTTCTTTACAGGAAGCAAGAATTTTCCTCACATTTTTTGGTTTCTAATCATAATTTTCTGTTGAAAGACAGTTTGTGTTACAAACCCTCATCCCACTCAATTTGAATGCCTGGTATCCTTGCAGTGCCAGGCTCCATCCAATAGTATTATATAAGTAGTCTGTATGATATTGGAAATGACCACCCCACTATAGCACTTATGTTTTGCAGTAGGCTCTTGATGTGTGGCCTACAGAGAGAGGTATCTTCAGCCTCTGTGCTGCTGGGGGTCAGTGAAGAGAGAGATTGTAATTCTGTGTGGCACTCCTACTCTGAACAAACCCTGAGGACCTGAGGCTGTTGCTTGAGCCTGTGGGCTGCCCTCTAGTTGATGTTGACTTGTGCTGCCACCCGTGTCTTTTCCCTCTGGGTTTGGACCCTCACCTCCCACATTTCAGTTGCTTGGAGAGTGTCTCTTGCTTAATGCTTGTAAACGGCTTCTCAGTCTTTGAAGCTCATATCTCTATATGAAATGCCCTGAGGTAGCTGTAAGCAAAGATCCACAATGGAAATGGCAGCACTCAGTGCTGTTTCAAGGGCAGAAAGGCAGAGAAATCTTGTCATGATTGTTAAAAGAAGTGGGGTGCAAACCAAAGGAAAAACCCTCTAAAAATGCCCCCCAAATTGTATTAACTTCTCTGTGCCCTGAATGATTATACAGAAAACAGGTACAAGGTACTAGGACCCACAAGACTTAGGATGAGAATTCTTACATCCTCACTTCAGTAGTTCCTCCCAGTGGAAATGCTCATCTCTGTGCCATTGCCACTGTTCTGAACAACACTTACCATTATTCTTAATACTGCCTTTTCCTCCTTTCCAGCTCAAGATGCTCTTATTGTGGCAGGAGGATATGTATGTACTCATTCATTTTGACTGGCTGATTGAGTCCAGGAATAATTCTTGCAAGGGCACTGGGGAGGAAGTCATAACGGCATGAGACAGTCAGAGTAGGATTCAGTTTTAGATCAAGATGCCTAAACCTAGAAGCTTGTGTGTAGGTGTTGACATGTGAGGTGTCAAAGCACTCCTTGTAGTCAGTGAAGGTTGAGTCAATACTCAGTGCACGTAGGGACCTCTTCAGCTCATTGTAAACTCCGAGGACTCAATTACATTGCCTGCATACAGGCGTTTGTTGCTGCGTGAGATGATCCAGGGTCTCCAGCCTAGCCTCTGGCTGTTGTATGTACAAGGGTGGAGTCTGTGTTGGACCATTGTTGTATCTGTCAGTCATGGGCAGCTGTCTTAGATACCTAGGGAACCTCTCACATGACACTAGTTGCACACATTTATACCTCTTAATTACAGATTCTGATTATAGGCAGCTACTGAATCGAATAACCATTCTGCTGAATTGCTTTCTAGCCTATGTTGACTTCTACGTGTCTTAGGCAACTACATGTAGGCTGTACATTTAGATGTATTTCCTCTTAAACTGAAACCCAGATCCAGATAACTTCATGAGACAGCATTTTAAAAATGTTGAAAGCTGTAGTTGAAAATCTCAAGACTTTTAAAAATTATTTTTAAAGTATCAATAGAAAAGAGAATCTGTGCACATACAGATAAAATAAGTCAAACCCCCTCAGTTTCTCATTAAAAAACTGCAGAAATTTCAGCCACCTGTGATAGTCAGTAATTTCCCCAGTCTTAACTGTGTCCATGAGAAATCCGAAATGAAAAGTATTGGTTGCTTTGGTTAGTAAGTAAAGGCTTCCTGGCTTCAAAGATCAGAATTGTTATGCTGACAAAATAAAGTTTTTGATGTCTTAGCCATGTAAGTCCACACTAAGATCAAAGATAAATTCTAATCCTTTTACACTCAGTGTTTTATTAACACCTATTCTTTTTTTGCTATGATTTTCAAAAAGTACTCAACAAATTCACCCAACACGTATGTAATTACTGGGTACAACTATAAATTCATAAACAGATCAGTAACACCTCTTATCTTTTTATCTTCAAATTTTTACTGCTTCTTTTCTTCAAAAATACTCCGCAAAAGATAATTTTGTGTCATATTTTCCTGTTTTAAGTAAAAAGAAGCTTTATTACAACCCACAAGCATTTTTTTCAGAAAAAGCTCATGGTTCTATGGTATCTCTGAAAGGTAAAGGCCATAATCAATAGCTAAAGAATTTCTAGCATAACCTTTAAAAAAATAAAGTACCTTCTTATGATTTTCATTTTCTGTTAAAAAGAAAGCTGTTTCAAATACCATGTAAACTGAGTTTCTTTGTAGAAAAGCAAGTCATAAAATTTTTAATATTTTTGCTGAAACTTAAATTCCGGCTTTTGAGTGACCCCAAAGAATACCTGCTTTTTCTTGTTTAGAATGTAAATATGTATTTAGATTAGCTTGTACCAGAAAGGTTTATTTTCCCAATAAATCTATACAACCAAATTCTGCCCATACATCTCCTGTTTAAAATAATGGAAGTATTCATGTTTGTCAAAGAACAGACTTTAGCTTCTAGTCTAAAGTTAATTCCATAGGGAATGTGCTATCTTGGTAAACAGAGAAGGCTTGTTATTTTTAACTTTTTTTGTTGTTTAGAAGTAAAGTTCACATAAATATTAGAAAACAGTGCATTTAGTATTATGGTGAAGGAAGACACAACGATCCTTTACAAAATCCTGCTGAACTAAAACTATTAACAACTATAAATGTACGGCAGGTTGATGTTTCAGTGTGACTTTGTCTCAGTCAGCCAACTGTTTTCTTCTTCACGGCAATATCCTCTCCCTGGCCTATCTCTAGTGCAACATACTTTCTCATGTCAGCATACCTGATCACTCTCTGTGTGGGACTTTGAGATATAGCAGCCCCACAGATGCTTCTTCCTTCTCTTTGGCAGCCATTCAAATCTGCGTTAGAAATGGACAAAATACTAACAGTTGATACTTGTTTTCATGAGATTCTTGTTTTCCTGTATGTGAAATCTCTGTGGAAGTAATGTTATTTCAGTCTGAAATTTTCCAGTGTTGTGTGCATGATAAAGGGTTACCATAGCAATTCTGGTGACAAATGTATGCGTGTTGTCTTTTTCACCATCAAGCTTCAGGGTATGTGACTGGAATATTTTTAATTTCTGATGGCAGAGATTCTGATTCATGGTTAGACAGGCTATTACTGGCTTATGCTGTCAACAGAGCTGGTGGGAACCATTTTAACTTTTAGTTTTCTGGTTTTTGTCAAGGACTGTCAGGACACAGACCATAGTTTTGAGCTGTTCTGGATGGCAGCAGTATATGTAAGAGATTTGTTTATCACTTCCTAGAGAACACTGTGATGGTAGGGAAAATCCTAGACCTTAGGAAAGAGTTGAGCATCTGACAGCAGGAAGGATGGGAAGAGGGTTATCTAAAGAAAATGTATTTTAAGTCCTGCTGAGTTTCCCTTTCAGTTTTGGTAGTTTGGGTAGCCATCTGCATTCCAAGACCTGTTAAATATTCCTCTCAGTTAACACATGCCATTCAGTACTGGAGTGGTTGATAAGGTCAAGTGATCGTGTATGTGTTTTGATGGCTTTTTAAGCTATGGCAGGGTACATAATATGTCCTATTGACTAATGCTGCAAAGTGGTTTCTACCTGTCAGACCCTTAGAGTTGGACATGCTTCTTTTGTTCTGATCACCATAAATTGAGGTGTAAGCTCCACATTCCTTGTTCCCAGCAGTTTGCCTTTAGGAATACCTCGAGTCTCTCTACTTGTGTGGAGAGTGGGGGAAGGAGGCAAGAAGTACACTTATGAAGGACCGAATCAGCATAGGGCTGGAGAAATAGTTCATCACCTTGAGATACACAGTGCAGTAAAGTTGCTGCTCCTGAGAGAAGTCCGGTGGTTACATCCAGGACTTCAGCTGTTCACACTCTAGAGAATGATCTTGTGGGGTGTTTCTCCTTCTAGCAGCTGATACCCTAAGCTCCTTTGTAAACTTCTGATCCTGCTGAAGGATTATATGACTCAGTTTGAATATGCAAATGCTAATCTGCTTTTGAGTTACAAGTTGCAGGTCAGATTTTGCTGTCAAACTTTAACAATTAGTTTGTTAACAAAGAACAGGTGCAGTCACTCAAATTTTTGTTTTCTCGGCAAATATGGAGTTATGTTATCTTTGTTTTATATATTTGTGTGTGTGTGTCTGCAGTTTTTCAGGATGCCATCAGGCCATTATTTCAGCGTAGGTTTTGAAATTCCTTCAATAAATTTTGTGCATCTTAGTTTCTTCTTAATTCCTTATGTAAAACTGTGATTACTTATATAGAAATCAGAATATGAGTTAGAAGTTGGTGTAAATTCATGGAGGGATGCACTCTATTACTGTGATCTTTCATTTAAAGGGAGCCAAATACCATTTTGCATCTAAATATTTAGGTTCAGTTTTTTGTTTCTTCTGAAGTGTCTTCTCTAACATGTAAACAGTGGAAAGAGCTACTGCATTGCCCATGTTCTGCCCTAGGTATTACTGATGTCAGTGGGTGTTGAATACAGAACCTCGGCGTCATGTCGAGGCAGGTACAATAAGTTAAGGAGGAAATGTATTTTCACAGGGGAACAAACAGTTTCTTAGGCTTTGGTAAAGAAGGACAAGTACTGAAAGAGAATAAATAACAGGTTTATTTGTCTTTTGAAAAAATTCTTCCTAAGTGAGTTTAAAACATTGGTAGTTTTTAAGTTTTCGTATGCACACCACACATTTCCTCCCAGCTACTGTCATCAAGTCCAAACTAATTAGTTACACCTGTGTAAATGAGAATAAGATTAGGCTTAGCCTGAGAGTTTGGGCTTATATATAGCAGTAGAAATAGATTAATGTAGTGTCTTTTAAAAAATAATCAGTCTCATCTAATGGCCAGGTAGACATAGGAAGACAGCCAAACATAGTATGTAAAAGTCTGTTTCTTACTTGCATCTGTACCAGTAACAAGGCCAAATACTTGATCCCATTGCTGCTAATAACTATTTACTATCAATTTTGAGATCAGAAATTAATCTTAACTGAGGGAATCACATAAACAAGCTTGTACTAAGTCTCATATGTATTTAGCGGACAGAGCTTTACCATTTGCTTACCATTTTCCTTCCTTTCTAAAGCTGTAATAGGATTCCTGAACACTGTTGAAATTGTGTGATCTTTTTAGGAAACACTCAGCCCATATTGACTTGTGAACATGAAGAAACAAATGCCATCATCATGGCTTTTCATTTTATGTTAGTTGCCAAATTGAACCGCATCAGAGAATGTAGGAGGAGAAATCATGCTCAAAACTTCTTGTTTACTGTCTGATGTGTACATAAATGTTTATGACATGAAAGGTGCAAGAAATGTATCTTCACAGAAGGAGTTAATATATTTAATTGTTTTAAAGTATGTTGCTTTCTCAGATTTGTCTGTAATAAAGCAGAAGTTAATTTTGTTAAAAGGCATTGACAACAACAATAAGCACTTTTAAAATATAAAACACTTCAGTTTCCCCTGGTAGACTTATGTACATGTGTAAACCAGGATAGCTGTGAATATTCAGTGCTTGTTCTGCTAAGCAGATGGCATTAGTGCAAATAAGAGGAGTCTTTGCTTTGTGAAGAAGAGAGCACAGAATTGGAGATTTAGGGGCAAATTGTGCTGGACTATCAGTTGTACCAAGACTAAGGAAGCACCACACATAATTTAAAAAGGCTGAGGGGAGTAAGTTCCAGGCATCAACAAGCAAACTTCTTGTAGCATTGGATGTTGTGCTCTGCTTCCAACATGTTTTTTTACTTGTCTTTTCCCACCCTTTTGTCAGGATTTGCAAAGGAGCCTCTAATGGCAGATTAATGACTTCCCTACAGTACCCTGCTAAGTGAACTCAGTTGGGGATAATCAGACTTGTTAGAGCTCTGTTCATCTAATGTCAGACGCCCAAAGCGGAGGCCAGACTCCTACCCCAACTGTGTTACTGTGTTCTTTTACCTACACTGATAGGCATGCTTTTGAGTTACAATTTCAGTAACTACCTCTGGAAATCTTGTGTTGAAATAGCAAGATGTTCAAATGTTCCACAGCATTTCCTGGAACTGGTAATTTATTTCTGATTTTCTTACCTGATTCAGAAAAATATCAGATTTTAAATCTGTTAATTTAACAATTACCAATTCAATCTAGGTTTTGATTTTCTACAAACACAAAAATAAGAATATTCATTGTACAGAATTCTGTGGAAAGGGCTCTTCATGCAAGGTAATGTCAGCTCTGGATGCTCTCGTAAAATAAGTTCTGTTGTTATGAAGGTGACTTCTTTTACTAAACCTGAAGATCTCCCTCCAAAGTAGCTGTATGCAATAGATGAAGAAAGCTTGGAAGATGGATTCTTGGAACAGTTTGTTTGGTCCAAAAATTTTAGAAGTTGATCCCCTCATTTCATAGTTCACATAGTGACCATTTATGGTACTGTTACTCTGAAAAAACAAGTCACAGAATAAAAAACAAAACTAATATATAAAACTCTAAAAGAAAATGTGAAGGACAGCTTTCTATTTGCAGAGTATTACCAACTTTTCTTCATGGTGGTATCATTAATTTCTGAAAAGAACTTGGTTTTGTTTTAATAAAATAAACATGAAGGTCTGATTCACTCATTACATATGCTAGCATAAATGTTATGGGGAATCACACATTAGCATTCCACCTGTTCATCTAGAAGTTGCAGCTGTCACCAGGCCACACTAGATCTTCTAACAGGAACCGAAGAACTGTGAAGTAAAAATTACTTGTAAGCCTTAATTTGGTATAGCATTGCTTAGCTTAACAGAGTACATATGAGTACAAAAAAGCAATTGCAAGCCTGGTACTGTGGTTCCATTATGAGATGTACAAAGAGTTGTCAAAATATAATTAAGAACTCTGAAATATTTCTTGTATTCTTAAATCATTTCTTTATCAAATGACCTTTGTATTTTCTTCATCCTGTTCTACAGATGGCAGAAATACACTAGTGTGTTCTGTGTTTTATTAGGAATTATGTCAAAGCAAAGTATTGCACTGTGTTCAGGAATATTATATAGTATTTTACTATCCTGCTGCACATGTTTTTAATTTGATATTAAACTTCTACTGGTTTATTGTTTTTACTTATCCTCATGCTGTATTTCAGCTTTGAATTCCAGTTCAATTTGTTGCAGATCCCAGTAGTTTCACTAGCTTTAAAAAAAAAAAAAAAGAAATGAAGAGTTATAAAAATGTGTATTTCATCAAGCTTATGGTGACTTAAAGATAATGTTGTGATATCTAAGACCTTAGTCTTTCACAAGGTTTTCAAAATATCAGAGTTTCCTTGATCACCCATTATCAGTCCAGAGCCCTGGTGATTTTCTGTGCTGGAAGCTTGGAAGTCCTGCAAACTAGAGCAGACCTGGGAGCTTTGGATCTCAGGCTGCCAGATGGAAGCTTCAAAATTTGTATTTTCCATTATGAAGTGACACTTTTGTCAATTGAAATTTGACTTTAAGCAGCCTTATGTGTTAGCAGAAATGCTTCAGGTTCTTTAGATTGAATTGGTGCTGGCATGAAGAGCTGTGATGCTGTGCTATTCCTTCCTGTAAGTATGAGTCAAGTTTGGAGGAAAGAAAGAAGAAAAAATACAAAATGCAGCAATTCCTTTCATTGGAGTGATTTGTGTACTGCCAGTAATGTTATTAATGAGCACGGCATGGACATGTCCATTTTATTTGTGAGCTTTAATCCAGAATTCTGTGTTTGAAAAATGCTTTGGCTGTCCCTGCAATAGCATAGGAGTTCCTAATAATCTTTTTTGGTGAGATCCATCAGTAACATTCAAGAGTTGTGAGCTGCTGAGAAACATGTGAAAGAATCACCTATTTTCAGAAATACAATCCAGTTATATTGCACAGTATGTCTGTTAGTGATCATTTGCCAAAAAGAATGAATATCCATTTAAGTATACATATACATATGTGTGTAATTTCCCCTGAAGATGTTCTGAATTTTGTAGACCAAACTATTAGTCTTGAGGAGAAAACCATTTTGTTTTTAATAAACTTTATGTTGTCTTAAAGGGCTTCCTGTATAAAGACAGACATTGCCAGCCTTAAAGGTTACAAAAATATCTTCAGTCATCTCACTTTTATATATGCCTATATATAAAAGTATGTGTATGTTTGTAGTTGATATAAAATTTCTTTTGCATTTATCCAGTGTTTCAACTCAAACTTTACAAATCTGAACAGTTCTCAAAATAGCTCTACGAAGTATGTCATTGTAGTTTTCCCATGTTGTAGATGAGGAAATTGAGGAAGATAAATGAAAGGTTTAGTTCTTCTACTAGCATTTGTTTGTCTTATTGTAACACATATATTATTTTATATGATATTTTTATGCGCTTTTACTTCTATATACTCATTGACTTTGAATAAATTAGTCTATGATTAAGGGTTAACATATCCCCATCAAGACTAAAGTTATGACTTAGAGTGTCAAGTTTTTGCCTCTTTTAGCAATGACTTGTAGCTAGGATAGTTTGAAATGATATTTGCAGTAACCTAGTACTTACAGGTTGCCTCAGACGGATTTGTGCAGCGTAGCTTTTATCATTACCTTTGCCAGGCAGTTCTTGTAAAAAGGCTTGTTTGGGTACTGATGGAGCCTGGCATGCACAGAAACTATT
The DNA here is from genome assembly GCF_018139145.2 of Gymnogyps californianus. NCBI lineage: Eukaryota > Metazoa > Chordata > Aves > Accipitriformes > Cathartidae > Gymnogyps > Gymnogyps californianus. The sequence continues at coordinate 59,003,797 of NC_059474.1, read as the reverse complement.
TAAGGGACTACAGGACGTGCAAGGGGGGGATAGGAAAGAAAGGATAAGATCCTCAGAGAAATGTATGTTGGTATTTCACTAAAATATGTTTTTCCCAAGCATTTTCATATCTTCAAGTTTAAAAATTTACCTAGGTTATGAAATATTTTCATTGCTCTTAATCTGTGGAGGTTATACTGCAGTCTCAGAAGCCTTTCTATCCCTTGGGCTATATTTTACATGGCTCTGGCTTTATACTAATATTTTACTGCTATTTTCTGTTAACCTTTCATGATTTAAGTAATCTAACACACCACTTCTTTTACAGTAGCATTTTATGGTAGCGTTTGCAGACAAAACTAAAAGAATATCTAAATCTTTCTTTGGCATTCTCCTACCTTGAATGAGCAAATGTATCCTGTACTGAGTAGTAAAGTTTGGAAAAGAAAAAACAGTGTATGTACAGGATGCCATGCCTTTGAAATACTGAATGAAACTCAGGGCATTGCTACTGAAACAAGTGTGGATTCACCACAGTAAACGGAAGAATGGAATTGACCTACCCCATTTAAAAGTCTGTGTTAAAATCCATTTGCTGAAATTAAGTTTAGTGTTGACATACAGCAAATGTATGTTAGCTGCAAAACCTTGTTTGTATGTGAGCTATCCAGTTTTACTCATTTACAGTTCAGCCTTTATTACTTTAATGTAAATATGCCTTGATATGATAGCAGGTACGGGCCAAAATTCTTCAAAAAGAGTACCTGGCTTTTAGTAGCAGATTCTTTGAAATTAATCTTAATGCTTTCAATAACAAATTTTGGGTTGTTTTTAATTTCTTCCAAAGAGAGAGATGGGGAAGTGGGAGAATCTATGCAAACAGAAAGAAATGGGTATGGGTCACAACAATTAAGTTGGTCTTTTTTTTCCTTGAATCAGCTTACTTTTATTTCATTTGCTGCCTTGTTTTGAAACTAGTCCTTATTTCAAGCAGATGAACAGAGAGTTTTTCAGGTATTTCAATCATTTGTTTCTGTGTAGTTATGACTTTTTTGTAGAGCTGTACCCTATGCAGCATCTGTTAATGAAGTACGTAAATCTTCTCCTTGACCCGATTGCTGGTCAAAGGAGGATCTGCTTGGTAGATATTTGTATGCTATTTCTCTACACAGTAGTAATAGAGACAGTAAAGTTGAAAGATCCAGAAGGGTAGGGAGCTTGGAAGACATATTTCAATGACCACAGGTATTTATGTATGTATGTACATACTCTTGTATGTAATGACTGGCAGCAGCGAATCTCCATTGCTCTGAAACTCTCCCCTTCCCTTGCTTTCTTCCTTTGTCTGTTTTCTTCAAAATGCTTGAAGTTCAGCCTGTCATCCTCATCAAAAATGTTCTTTTAAGTTAAACAAAAAAGACCAAATGACTAAAGAACACTGTTATTTCAGCTTAACTATCTACCAGGCCACTAAGAAATCAGGGAAGCACCAGAGGTCTTTGAATTACAGAAGCCATTGTTCAAGTTTTAGGTAAAAAATGACTGAAACATTAGAATGTGAACTACTGTTTCTGAAAATAACAGGAAGTTGTTAACTCCCAGTGAGGAGCTGTTTTCTTACTAAGCTTCTAGGAATAAATGAAAGCGCTGGCCTATGGATAAAAATCTACCGAAGGAAGTATAAAAAAAATTTAATGGTGTATTTTTTATCTCAAAAATCTGGAAAAAGGATTTCATGAGTTTGATTGGCAGGAGGTGTAATTTTTTCTTTTCAATTTCTATTGTGTTGGGAAAGAAAGCCAGAAAGTACTTCCATAATCCCTGCAGTTTTATAAGCCCCAAATTTCACTGGACTATATTGGTCTTCCTTTTAAGTGTTTTTCTTTTTTTTTATTATTGTTTTCCCAAGTTCTCATTTGGTTTTGGAGCATATTATTTGCTTCCATAAAGTAGAATGTTTTGATCAGGTTCAAAGCATCAATACTTGGTGCATCTGCTTAGACCAGGGGGCCAGAAGGATACCAGGCTTTTTGAACAAAATAGCTCTATATTTGTACAGTCTGCTTATTGGCTGCTTACTGGTACAGTCCTCACTGGTGAGTGCAGAGAACTCCTCTGGAGTGGTACTATACCATTGTTATTTTAATAAATGGGGACAAATGAGAGGTTAAGCAGTGCTAGTTATTTTTTCTCCTTTGTTTCATATCCCTTTTAATGTTCAGTGCAAAATAAAAGGCGTGAAGTCTGTGGCAATAAAAACTGTTTAGAGCTATAACTTCTTTCCTGCTTCAGTATTTTGACACAACAATAAATGCAGTTCTTCTGAGGAAAAGGTGAAGCAATCTACCTTGAAAACTCTTCGCACTCTAGTTCTTTTTATTGTAAAATTTGAAAGCAGCCTTTCATTCTTCTTTGTCTTCCTGTTCCCCAAACATGCTTTTTTATAGTTGTTTAATTCTTTGCTCCTTGAATTTCTGTGGCATCATTTCTGTTGACTGCAGTGAATGAATTGATGAAAGTACAAGACTCTAGTCAACTGCACTTTCTCTTGTTATTGAATCTTATAAACTATTGAATCTTATCGAAAAGCCCATGACTTAGAATATTTTCATCTATTGATAGCAGACTAATTTTTGCCTATTCCATAGGTACCATGCTATATATTAATTTTTCTGTCACTTGTGACATAACCACTCAACTACTGAGTGAATGCTGATATAGAAATGCCGTCTTGTTTTTAAATTCCACCACCAGCATGCTTGCACATGCGGACACACATGTGAAGACACACACACATATGTATATTCATATTGGAGAGGATATATGGGGATACAAAAATAATCTGCTGCATAGTAGTCTAGTATAGGATGGAGTGGTACTCCAAGTGTCTATTCTCAAAGCAGCGAAAGGAAGAGGAGGAAGAAGTAGAGAGGCTCTGTGAAGGTAAAGGAGTGCAGAACAGCCTGCCTGAGATACTAGAGGATGAGGAGTTAATCTTGGTCATACTATACTTTTTAGCAGGGCCTGTTGCTATAGAACAAGGGGTAATGGTTCTAAACTGAAAAAGGGTAGATTCAGACTAGATATAAGGAAGACATTTTTTACAATGAGGGTGGTGAAACACTGGAACAGGTTGCCCAGAGGGGTGGTAGATGCTCCGTCCCTGGAAACATTCAAGGTCAGATTGGACGGGGCTCTGAGCAACCTGATCTAGTTGAAGATGTCCCTGCTCATTGCAGGGGGGTTGGACTAGATGACCTTTAAAGGTCCCTTCCAACCCAAACTATTCTATGATTCTAAGATAGCATGTGACGCTTTTTCAAGTCTCAGGTGGACATGTAATGAGACAGGGATCTGCTGGAGGACTGGTGGAAGAGTAGGAAGCCTAAACTAGTCTGTATCAAAAACATGTCTCATTTTTGGAATGTTTTATAAACCAAGTATTGAACACTGAAACTGGTATTTTGTTGTACTGTCATTAAAAAATATTTTTAAAATCATGGATTGAACTGCAAAAAATCCTGACCCTGGTTTGGAAATAGCAAATGTAACAGTAATAGTGAAAAAAGCTCACTGTTCAATCTGTTTTAGGAATTTTGATTCTGTAGGGCACACATCAGTTGTGTTTTCAAATGTCTTCCTGCAGTTCTGAGCACCAGCCAAAAATTTGTGTGTTTCTGTCTTTCTGATGTAACTGAGATTATGTGTTTGTATCTTCCTTGCACCTATGCCATGATTGAAAACAGAAACTCTGGACGTTTTCTTATAAAATGAGAGACTTAGCAATATAAGATTTTTTTGTCTGTGTTTTTATGTGCTGTTTTACATGTTTAGTAGAGTGGGATTTCCTTTGTGGTGTTTTTTACAGTACTGCATCAAAACTCTAAAATCATCAATAAACTTCTGCTTATCTAGCAAGTAGGAGAATAGGCAGGTGCACTGTGGACAAGGCAATGAGGGCTTAGATTCAGGAAATAAGTGTATTACAGTGCATTGAGCAGTAAGTGGTAGTCCAGAGGCTTTTAGCTTTACCAGAAGCCATTTTCTTATCTTTAATAATGTGCCAATTTTTTCTGTCACCATATCTTTGGTCTTACTGGCATGTACGGCATGCCAGATTCACAGGAAACTTAACAGTTGATTCAGATTATAATGTTTGTTTAAATTAATTTATGACAATATTAAAGCCGATCCTTGATTTTTCATGCTCAGGCAATGGGTACATAGTCACATACTCTCCGCACCATGGAATCTTTATAGGACTATTTGTGTTGAGTTTTGTAGGTTTTCAAAGAAAAACATCATGTTTGTCTGTAGAAGGGGAGGAAAAGGGGGGGGGAAGAGGGCAGCCTTATTGATTAATCAAAGAAAGCAAGTATGCCAGAGAAAGGAAGAGGAGACCTCCGTTCTTGCTTGGGACACCGAGCCTTATGCGTCTTCCTGGGTACTGAACTAGTCAGTTAGCAGTGACCCCTTTGCAGCTTGTGATGCAATCTGATGATTTCTGTGAGCAACATTACAAAGTTCAAAAAAGCACCCCGTCCCAATCTCAGCAAGAGCATTGCATGAGAAATGAATGTCTAAATTACAGTCTAAATGCTTTCTTGACACATTTTGGGTAGATCGTGTTCTCCTGCCTGCAGTTTATGAACTTGTCTGATTTATGTATTGGCATAAATCACTGACTTCTGAATACGGTTGTATGAATTTACGGCAGGATTCACTTACAAATTACTTGTTGACGTGAATGTTAACTGAGCTGTTTATCTAGATTGTTATATATATCAATTTTATGTTTCTCAGGTTACATCCATTTACATAATGTTTATTAAGTCAGGCATGGTTATTGTGTCAAATATTCAGGTTTCCTTTTCTCTGCCTTGCAATATTGCAACAAAAAGTTGAGAACAAAGGAAAGATTGGTAAGAGTCTTTTGGGTGGTGGGTTGGTTTTTTTCTTTAAAGTTTTCACCATAAGTCACTCATATCACAGGGGAAGAATAAAACATGTAAAAGAGAAAGGAATATCATTTCAGTGGTAAAAGCTGTTCAGATTCACTGGAAATTATTGTGGGCACTTGTAAAATTGATGCAAGGTGAGATGTTGGCGTTGTAAACTAGTGTATGTAAACACTGGCTGTAAACATGGCCAAGTTCAGCAAATGCCAAAACCACATTGCTCAGTAGTTCAGGGCTTGCACAGTGGACGGAACACTACAATGAGTGTAGGAACTTTGAAATAGTATTGTGTGTCATAATACTCTGTGTAACCTCTTATCTTATGATTCAGCATATCTGATTCTAATATTTTGCAGCAGCTATAGGTTAGGCTGGGGATTGTTGTTCCAGTCAGGAACTTGTAATTTGTGAAAGTCATGAACCAAATTTCAAAGAAAGAAAAAGTTTGACTTTTGTAACTGAATACTGTGTTGTTATGTGCTGAAACCACCTTTTACCCTCAAAATAAACTGCAGGAATTGAATTAACTTAGGCAATGTATGGCATGTCATTTAATTGTGAAAACATGATTCAACTAAGTTGGCAAATTGGTTTCCTTTTTTAGTTTGTCTAGATGACGTTGGACTGTCTGGTTCGCTTTTCTGCTCGTCTCCACACGGCCGCTATTGCTTTATGCTGCCAGTTACACTCTTATTGTGGATTCTGTAGCTGCTAGTAGGGATGAATGCATTGTATGCTCTTTTATCCCAAATGAAAATGAAGGCTGAATCTTGCAAGCTACATTCAGTCCGCTAGCTGCCAGGTTGCCTTAGCCTATGGCTGTTGTGATTGAAATGTAGGAAAGCAGTGACTGTATTTAAAAGGTTATTATTAGCTGTGTCTTCCGTGGTAGCTCTGTCTGATGGGAGCTGCTGAGTTTGACATCTCAGGTTCCTTAGGAGCCTTGAAGGTGGATGATCCCACTGGGACCTGGGACTGTCACAGTCCAACTGATTCTGCTTGGTTGGTTGTTGCCAGCTTGTGCTGGGCACTGGCAGGTCCTTTTTGCAGTGGCATCATATAGGTTATCTAACAGTCACTAAAAATTCTGTGCTGATTTTGGAGCTTTCTACAGAACCTAGAAACTTTGCTGTTTCTTTGAACCTGTGCTGGTTTTGGCTGGGGTAGAGTTAATTTTCTTCATAGTAGCTAGGATGGGGCTATGTTTTGGATTTGTGCTGGGAACAGTGTTGATAACACAGGGATGTTTTCCTTATTGCTGAGCAGTGCTTACACAGAGTCATGGCTTTTTCTGCTTCTCACACCACCCCACCAGCAAGGAGGCTGGGGGTGCACAAGAAGCTGGGAGGGAACACAGCCGGGACAGCTGACCCCAACTGACCAAAGGGATATTCCACACCATATGACATCATACTCAGCATATAAAGCTAGGGGAAGAAGGAGGAAGGGAGGGACATTTGGAGTGATGGCATTTGTCTTCCCAAGTAACCGTTATGTGTGATGGAGCCCTGCTTTCCTGGAGATGGCTGAACACCTGCCTGCCGATGGGAAGTGGTGAATGAATTCCTCATTTTGCTTTGCTTGTGTGTGCAGCTTGTGCTTTACCTATTAAACTGCCTTTATCTCAACCCACAAGTTTTCTCACTTTTACCCTTCTGATTCCCTTCCCCCCATCCCACCAGGGGGGAGTGAGCGACCAGCTGTGTGGTGCTTGGTTGCCAGCTGGGGTTAAACCACGGCAGAACCCCTTCCTGAGAATCCCTTACTATTTTCAGTTCTACTTTCCCCTCAGTGCTTGGAGCCTTTTTGGTGAAGTCATGGTAGAACTGCTGATATTATGGTTAAAGGCAGATCTATAGCAATAGGAATATGGAGAGAATATATCTATAAGAGAATTCAGATAATTTTGAATGTTTGTAAAACCAATATTAATAAAATACTGGCTGTTTAAGAGGTCCTCTGAATGTAACATTTGCAAAACTATAAAGGTGGCAATGGCCGCAAGGGTGGAATACAAAATTAGCATCTTTCAGGGAATGAATTATAAAATGTCAGCTGCGTGAAAAATCATGCTGATCACACTCAGTTAACCCGAAGGGGAAAGTTGTTTGAATGAAGACCACAAGGATTGGTCTCATGTTTTCTAGTACTGCGTTCTCTTGCCCTTCTATTTCTTGTACACGTATTTATAATAATGTAAAGATTTCATCAGAGGATGGAAATGGGATTTTGATAGCCAAAAGAAAAAAAAGGTCACCTGCCAGTAATCCTGAACATGGCTGTTGAATGGATTTGACCCTGATTTCAGCTTTGTTCTTGGTTGGCAGGTGCCTGGAGGCCTTTCAGTCTGCTTTAGAAGACCTTGTTTTAGAAACAGTAGTATTTGTCGCCTAATTATGAATGCAGATTTTGCATGTGTTTGTGATTTACAAGGCCTTGCTTATGTGAAACAGGCTATAAACTCTCCTTGGAAATGTATAGTAGTCTGGAGTAGATAATTACACTTTGAGAAAAGAGCCTCTGTTTCCAGTGAAAACACTGTAAAGTTATTTCAGAAATGCTCTGACCTCAGACGTTTCATATAACTTACACAAAATGCTTTCACATTTGTGCAGCAGCTAGTGGCTTGATCTCTGCCATCTCATAAACGAAAGCACAGAAGTCTCCCTGGGAAAAAAGCAGGATGTCTATGCTGTGGCCTACAAAGCTAGTGTTATTTTACTCACTCTGTTCTTTGTGTCTATACCCTTAAACAGAAGAAACCTTGCCCTCCTTTAAACAAATCTGTCTCCTAATCACACCCCACCCCCGCAAACCCAACTTTCCCTCAGATTTTTCTTCCTCCCTGCCTCCACTCAGTGTACACACACTAATAAATTCTGCAGTAAAAACCTTGGGAGAATTTCTCAGCACAAATAGAAAGAAGATGTCAAAGGCTGAGGATAAGAATTTTCTTTTTAAAGTTGCAAAAACAATACAGAACAATTGGAACAATGGGGGAAGAGCCAGAGATGGGTGAACAAGCCATGAAAGAATTGCATTAATTTTCTTTTGATGAAACCCTACTGGTTCTCTTCACTAACATCCAAAAGAGTTATTTTTGTTTGCAATTGTTTGTTTGTTTTTCAAGACTCTTGGTGGAAAGGAAAGGCATTGCAAATACAAGTGCAGAAACTTGTGAGAATGTTCACACCAGAAACGCTCTTGTGGCCTTTTGAAAAGCTGTTTTTAACTTCTGGTACAATAAAGTTGTCAGATATTGATGAAGACTTTGTATGAAAAATTTGTGTGCTGGAAAGATGACTTAACAGAAACAATGGTGTGTGGCACTCAGGGAGAGCAAACACCAAGCAGTCAGAATTGCTGGCTTTGCCCAATAGAGAGCAATGAAAAAAAAAACCCTGGATTTCTGAATATGATGTGGACAGGTAATTTTCAGAAAAGCCTGCACAGAAAAAGGAGAACAAAATTTAATTGAGATATGTGATTCAGTCTTATTAAAAAACATGTTTAGGTATGGATTGTGCTTTCAGAGAACTCTTAACAGAGGAAAATATGCAGGGGAGAGGCAGGGGCCACTTCTGCAGGTGGAGACAGCTGAGCATATTGCCAGCAGTTGTGCCAGGGAGACGGTCTAGTAGCCCTGCAGATCTGCTGGCTGAACCTCTCGTGTAAGCACACTCTAACTTGTTTCTGTTTTAGTGACCCAGCTCTAGTTCAGGGAGCTGATGCAATCTCTACTGTCTTAGTTTGTACCAACTGGCAGAGCTGCAGCAGGCACACCTCAGAAAAGTTGTGAGCTAAAACTCATCAGAAGCAGGGCTACCCTTGGGCATAAGAATGGCGTTGAGCATCTGGGTGAAGGCAGTAACAACTCCCACAATCGCAGCATGATCCAAAAGCCAACATCTGTCTGCAGTCTTGGTCATGTCATGTTATCTATAATTTCACACCTAAGACCCAAGAAATAGGATTCTGACTGTAGCAGATAGGGGTCATGTTATTTGCAGTTTGCAGCCAATAAGATATTCAGAGCCAGTAATGGTTTGATAATTCAAGGAGATAAAACACATAAGCACAGCCCTTCGCTTGTGCTTAGTGTTCACTGTGAAAAAGGCAGTAACAGCCAGCATTGACTGATTTTAGTTCTTCCCATTCTGCAATTACTGTGTTACTGAGGGTATGAGTTTGCAAATTCGCAAGCTCAGTGGCATGTATGTGTATGTTTTAAAGGGGGCCTGCTGAAAATGTGCTCTACTGTAATGTCATGTCCAAGTAAGTATATATGGAGTCTGTAGCTAACAGTAGACAGTGCTGCATGTAGTTTCCGGTGTATATGTATGAACACGTGCATTGGAAAGGGTCAGTAAGGGTTAAAGTATAAAAAAAAATAGATGGAGAGACCTTAAAGGTGCAGCAAGGTTGTATCCATTCGTTAAATTATTTTGTTTAATTTGTTTTTAAAGAGGATAAGTTCTTGCAGGGCAACACAGAGTGGACAGGGATCATAGTTAGTTGAGCAGATGGTTTCCACTCAGCTAGCAGTGAGCACTGTCCTTCCTAAAGGAGACGTGGGGACATCAGGTAGCAGACTTGTTTCTATGTTCTCTGCAGCAGACAGAAGAGATGGCAGGCTATGGAAGGAGAGGCATATGCTTTAACTCCTTGAAAGATTTAGCAGCAGATGCTCTTCTCTGGCATGCATCAGAAGCCCTTAAAAATAAGCAGAAAATTGGCTACAATAGGGATTCTCAAAGACTTGCATGTGGTTGATCACATCTTTAATACACAGCAGACTGACCTTCCTTCCATTTGTATTTATGTGAACCACATGAATTTTTACTAGTGTAAATTCTGAAACGGTTCAAACGTGCTCAGCTTAACTAGGTTGCACTTGGTTATTTCTAATTATGTTGCTGGTGGCAACCTTTTCTTGTGCTGCGCGCGCACACACACACACTCACTCTCTGTTATAACAATGGACTCTGCTAGCTTGGATGGCTCCTTCTCTGTTTCCAGCTGCTTTCATATGTACATCAGGTCCTTCTTCGTAATGAAACACCTGCGTATCTTTCAGAAAGCTGGAGGTAGAGTCTGCACTGTGTAAGCAGCCAGTTATCTGCAGACTGCTAGCATTTTTATTCACAAGATACTAACCTGAAAACTAGTGTTTTAGAAACCTGCTGGTAGCTTTCTGGAAGGTGCTCAATAAAAATGGAATAGGAAAGGACCTTGCTGTTTTGTGATTCTGTCACCTTACTGTTTGTCTGGTGGTAAGTAACAATAAATATTACTTCTGCAAAATCATGTTCTACAAAGAGCTCATTTTGCCTCAAACTGTATGCTTGAGACTAAACATCAACTTCAGCATTGCCAAAGATAGGAATGAAAACACTACTTTCAGATTCCCTAATCCGTTTTTCTTTGGCAATCTAAGCCAAGAAGGGTGCCAAAATACATGGCAGATTTATGCGTGTCTGAATTTATTAGCTGCACTTGCGAAGAAGTTTTATAGTCCTAGAAAACATTTATTATCTGATAGGAGGTAAACTATTGTCCCTAACTGAAATCAATAGAAATTTTGCCATTTCAGGCATAGTTTTGCTTGTCTAAGTAGTCTGATTCAACACGCAGGGTGAGCAAACTATTCAAGAAATAACTGCACAGTGCCTATTATTAATGCAGCTAAGAAGCCATCTCTGGAATAGCCCTGGCATTTGAAGTGAAAAATTATAAGGAAATACATTGTTAGGAAGAAATCGCAGGTTGGCACAGATGTGTTTCTTGCCGTCTCCCAGGACTTCATCAGTATCAGTAATTCATCTTTGCTTCTGTTTCTTTCAGGGCCCTCCTGGTCCAAAAGGCGAGAAGGTGAGTTGATGTACGGGTGACACTTACAAGGTGAATGGAAAGCCCTCCCAGCATGAACTAAAGAGACCGTTTGTATTGACGCAGTGTAATGTTAGATTATGTAAGAGAGCTGGGTAGCACACAGATGCTGTGTTAAACCTATCATCTCATCTTTCCACTTTGCAGGGAGATCAAGGTGATCAGGGCCCTCGGGTAAGCATCTTAAAAAAAATGTTACACTTCCCCTTCGCTGAGTAGGCAATTAGTCTTTAGTGCAAAACTAAATTAAATACACTGTCTGAGCTAATTATGCTTATTAGCTGCATTTACCCTGCATGTTGAAGTAAGTGTCCGCAGGACAGTAATACTGAACATGACCAGATAGTGTCTGGGAAGATTTGAGTAACAACAGTGAGTAATGCATTGAAATATACAATTTCCATTATGAGTGGAAGCAGGTTTCACAGTGATTTTGCTCTGCTGTATAAAAGCTGGCTTTCCTAACCAAACCTCTCAGTTTCCCCAGCAATGTTTTCATGCCTTGCATGGGCTCCCACAATGCGGAGGGCCAGTGGGTTTCTAATAAATGTACTTCTAGATTTCATGTAAAATGTATCTAGTATTTAGTGGATTATAAACAAATATCATGTATGCATGTATTAGCTCTTTTTCCTGACATGTATGTATTTAATATTTTTAATAACAACAGTATTATCACCTTGTAAATATATCCAGACAGTTAGACAGAACATGGTTTAGTTGTGGAAATGTAAAGGTTCTTTTAATTTTTAAATGTCATGTTTATTTTAACAGAGAAATAGAGGAATACAGGGGTGAAAGTTCAGATAGATTTGCTGTGCCAGTTCATTCTTCTTTACATCTGTGCTTCATTAGAAAACGTTTGGTTACATTGTTCTGATGATATAGTGACTCCCTTCGGTTACATATTTATGGAAAAATTTATAACAGCATGTTCTATGGATTATTTTTTTTTCTGTCAACTATGTTAAATATTTTGAATTTGCAATTTTATTTTGTTCTATTTTGTTTCATATTAATTTAATTTAATTTTAATTTTTGCAGTCAATAAGATTATCTAAAGTCACAAAATGCTTTCATAGCTGAATTTGGTGTTGGTGCTACCAGTGTTAATTACCTACAGGGTGTCCTGTTGTACTTGGTGATATGACTGCACATTATAAAGACAGAGGCCTATTAGTGAACAGCTTTAAGTATTATTTCAGTTGAAACTCAAAAAGAAGAATTGGAAAACTAAAGAAATAAAAAGGAAGTAGAGAGTAACAATGTCAGGAACATGTTTTTTCTAGGCTAATACACAGACTGAAGGTTCTGAAGAATGTAAAAATTTCCTTTTAACTTCTAAGCAAATTTATTATCTCTCAGAAGCTGTGCTGGACTGCCTATTTTGCCTGGTTCTGTGCTGCAGAACCTCATGGGAAACATGAGGAGAGAGAGGGCAGAGGAGGAGAGTGGAGCAGTGCCTGTGGCTTAGGAGAGGATGCTCCATTCAGAAAGCCTAAGTCAGAGGTCTGTGCGTAGGTGCTTGCACTAAGTGACCTTACATTCAGAAGAACTGGTGTTCGGTTCAGAACAGGAGAGCAAATTTGATGAAGGTATTGGAGAGGGATACAGTAACAAATAAATACGGAAGAGCAATGTTGTAAAGAGTGTTACATAGCTGAGGATCAGAATCTGGAATTATGAGTGTTGGAGAAGTTTCCAGGGAAAGACCCAGAGGTCTGAACGTAGAAAAACAAATGAAGTGGTACGAACACAAGGGAATGATGGTGCTGTTTTTTCCCATGGTGGCATAAAATGGGAGGGCAGAGGACAGTTTTGGATGGAAAGCAGAGGTGCCAGAGCCTCCACTGGTCCAGAAATGTTGGCAAAATGTTGGAGAGATGTAAGAACTAGAACTTGGTTAAACGTGTATAGCTTTCAGTCCCTGGGCTGGAAGCGTTGGCAATACCCAATAAGAAGATGCAAGTTTGTTCAGTGTTACCTTGTCGGTGGAACACCTGCAAGGACTGCAGTGGAATATCTGCTACACAGAGACTGGTGTCCCACTTTGCCAAGACATACCCCCTATACTGGAGAGCAGTAGAGTCCTCACTGGACCATACAAATCATGGTTATGGCTGCTTTGTGGTTTTGGTAAATCGAGTGCAGCTAAAAAGCAAAAAATATCCAACCTAAGGAATTCATGTTTAAGGACATCACGAAGTTATATCTGCAGCAGCAGCTGGCAGTTGAGACTGAATTCTATATCTGAATATAGAAAAGGAATTGAATAAGGTCAGCAGTAGAGAGGAAGAGGTGGTGAATAGCACCTTGTGGGCTAGCTGAACCTTCACTGATTGTTTAGTCAATGCATATTGTAGTAACACACCTCTTTTTTGAGTATATGGGTATAACTTAGGTAATTTGCCCACTCTTGTTGGTTGTCCCTTTATCTTTTTTGAAGTGCGTTTGAATGTGTTGTACAGCAGCTTCTCCTTTTTTGCCTTGTGTATTTCACAACAAGTACTACAAAGCCTCTGACCATTTTATGTTTCATGGTACAGCAGTTATCTCTTCTGATGACCGTCTTCAGGGTGAATCTGCTCAACTTGCTGTGCCAGGGGATTTACAATATAATCAATGGAGATTATATGTGTAAGCCAGTCATGCACCAAATGAAACTAAACCCACTTAAACCTGATTGGTTACCTTTGCACATAGTTTTCCATCAATGCCTATGTAAAATAAATAGTTTCGGAGATAAAACCATACCGTATTATTTTAGAGAAATATTGTACCTGAAAGTGACTGTGGGATGACAGCAACATTTGGATTTGACAAGTTTGCAGACAGACTGGATATAATATCTAAAAGTGATGGACATTTTAAAGCTAATTCATCTTTTACAGATAAGGAGCCTGAAGTTTATTTGTTTTTATATTTTTACATATTGGTTTGAAACTAGCATTTAGCTTAGCAAAGATTTTTATTGTTCCAAGTCATTTTTATGACTGAAATTTCAAAATTACCCTTATTCTTTATAAAAGCTGCTTTCTTTCCTCCAGGCATTTTCATTAGTAAAAGAAACCAAAATAAAATGTAAAGACTGTCCAGGTTAAGATGAGACCTTAAACTTTTAAAATCATGCTGAAAAGAAAAGAATAATATTTGTGAAACAAGAAATTGTTGCTTTCTGTCCCCACCCAAGTTTTCACCTTGGGCCTTGAGATTTTGGAGAGATCCTTCTTTCCAAAATCATTTCAGAACTGTAAAAAGAGTAATCAGTTATCTCAAAACTTCTTATTCACAGTCACTGGACATGCTGAGTATATACTGAACTGCTTTGAAGTTCAGGTTTTCTTGAAAATATCTTCAATAAATGAATACACTAGTAGGAACCTGACCCTGCAAATACCGCCCAGAGGTCAGGCACTTGTATTTTTAGAATAATGGGTCTGATTTTTTTTTTTCTTTTTTTAAAGAATCTGAGGGATTTTCTTAAGTATTCAGAAGTAATCCGTTGATCGGTCTCCTTCCTCATACAGAGATGGCATAAGGGCTCTAGTTCACAATGCCATGTGGCATAATCTACTTATGCCTGTACTGCCTGTAGAAAATGTGAGCCAAAACAACATTCCAGTAGTGTGAGTGATGTCGAAATTCATGCCCTAGTGTGAGTTTGAGCAGCAGGTTAATGTAGCTTTTGGTCACATGAGACCACAGATAAGGTAGTGGTGGATGCATTCAAAAGTCCTGATCTTATTTGAAAAAATACTTTCTTGATCTCTTCATATGTTTTTATATCAGATCTCTACTCGTTACTCTAAAGTTCTGGTAGACTAGACATTTAGGTTAAATGCAGAACTAGCTTTCCTCAATACCAGTGTAAGAAACAGTAATGTTAGTAAATCTTTGGATGCTTTTCTTTTTGCAGAGGACTGCATGGCTTCATGACGTGTCCACGGAGATTTGCATTACTGTACTGAGCCATGACAAAATTAAGAGTGATGGGTTTTAGCCTGTGGACTATTAGAGTAAATGCTGATGTCAGTCCACTGCTCAGTTCCAGTTGCTCTGCTCTACCCCAATTTAAAAAAAGCCTTTGAAGATTTCATAATGGTAGGATTGCAAAGGATATATTGTCCAAGTAGAGATTGTACTCTGATTAATGGAAATAGATCTTCAGAAGGAATGGAACAGCTAGTACTGAGTGTCTTAGTCTCTTCTCATACTTCTGTAAATGACATAATAAATATCTTGTGTCCTTTAGTTCAGATACATGAGAGATTCCTTGCTTATCAGGTCTAGAAATCATCAGCTAGCAGCTGTCTTTAAATTGGTTTTGGTCTAGGTACAATGAGAAACCACCCAGAAGCCATACTTAAGTATTTCCATAAAATTATTTTCTCCTTTTGGTGTGTTTAAGTAAACTTTCCTAGCAGCTGAGTCTGCACAGAACTGATAACATCTCTAAAATATCTTCAGCAGAAGAGATTAAGTTCTAGAAAAGAAAGGTATTCAGAAGTTTATTTTATTGTGTTACCCTTCATTGACTTGAAGATTAAAAAGATTCCTTGTGTACTGTTAAAACAGGTTCAGGTAGTGATATAATGTTCTTTTCTATTTAACCCTTTCCCCTTCCCTGTTTACTTTTAATACATTTGCTACTTATTTGCTGCCCACTAGAGAGAAATCATTGTTCTACAATAGAAATTTTGCAGGTTCTACTCTTCTGTGCTAGCAAACTATTTACAAGCTATCTAACATTGACAGAAATGGTCCTGGAAGAAGTCTATTTACTGAAATAACTGAATACAAATATGTGTGTATTTATAGATATAAGCTATCTTTTAAAACTGAAGTATTGCTTCATTTGTTACATAATAGACACAACTTTTATAAACTGTCCCATATTAAAGGGAAATTAAAGATATCCAAGCAATACATTTTGACCTGATTTTTTTTAATGAAAATTTTTAGAAGTCTGGTTTTAATATGTCTATTTTTATTAGTTAATATGTTTCTAAGGAATGTATAATAAATATTCTGAGCCTTTCCTGCTCCCACTGACAATAAATGGAAAATCTGTATTCATGTCATTAGAATCAGTACCTCATTCATAAATCAGAAAATACTAGTTACTCAGTGATGATTAAACCATGATCATTAACTTTTCACCCTCTTTTAAAGCCATCTTATTTTGTATTATGTTTCATTCGAAGGCTGGCACATTTTTTTTAGAAAGGAACAGGTTTGTTTCACAAAATAGACAGTAGTATATAAATTAATCTGATTTCTTGCCTTCACCAAAAGCAAGACTCCACTTTTAGGAGGCATTGATAACTGTAGCAAATGTGGTAAATCAGTGATGTAACAGGAAGCTTTGTTCCCAAACAGTGCATGCTGTTGATTTTTTTCCTCATTCAACATCTTGTCAAAGCAAAAATGTATAGTATTATAGTCAGAGTATTATGTTAATTAAATATAATTTTACATAATTTAAACATATTCTGTGAATTTCTTCCAGGGCTGTCCTTGATAATGTTTGATTATATCCTACTAAAGTTTCTCTTAATTTCTTCTATAAATACTGCTCATGAATTTTATCTGCCTTAATAGAAGGACTGTGTACCTTTCATTAACATAGATTAGCATTGTCCCCAGCTTTTTCTTTTTGGATTAAATAGTCTTTGGTTTTATTTATATGAATATACTGTCAAAATCTGTGGCAGAGGTGGTGATATTGTGAACTGTGATGGTATTTTCTTAAGTGATATTCTTATGTGTGTATAAAAGCGTATTTTCTGGTTTACTATGTGTTACTTCAAACATATAGTACAAACACAGTAGTGCTTTATATTCGTACTTTACCAGTATGACTACCCACATAGTTGTTTCTTCTGTTATTAATTGTCATGTGTAAAGCAAATTATAGTTCAAGTTATAAACTATATCTAACCACTGTTTCAAACTATACTTTTAGTGTCCCACAATAAGAAGCCTAAAAAAACATTCATGATTCCTTCTGTTAACATAACTTTCACCGAAGCAGCATCATTGAGGAAACTGCTGGACATCTGGTTTAATGCCAATTTGTCTGTGAGCAGTTAATTTAACTTCTGAGACTTTGTTTCCTTATCTGCCAGAAGGCAACAGGGGTATTTACCTACTCCATTCCTGGGACTAATTATCTGTTCTACTTCACTGGTATTAGGCTGTTGTGGCTCCCCTGTTTTCCATTAAGCTGAAACTAGGGTAACAAATTGGAGCAAGGTAACTTGGAGCTCTGTAACTAGAAGAGGTTAGGAAAGAACTCAGATCGTACTGGCTGCCAACTTTGTCTGAGGTACTGGGACACTCAGACCTGAGATGTGCCTCCTTTCAGAGTTCACAGGAGCATCCTTTTTGGCTGTGGATGACTCTCCAGGGTCAAGCTATGCCTTTGATGTTCTGCTCCTGAGGTTCCCCTGGGGAATGCAGAACAGCTGTGACACTCTAGAGAGAGTGCCACATACCTGCTCCCAAGACAAGGATGTTGTCATTCCTGTCTTAAGAGCTAAGCAGCGCGTCTTCACTCACCACCAGTTGGTTTGCATCTTGCCTCTTTTTAGTAATGCCAGAGGAATGGTGAGGAAGGAAGTCTCTGTACATCCTGTTCCTTTTTCTACAGCCCTGTCCTGTAACTGAGAAAACATCATGTAGTCCTTTTATCTCAAACTGCAGCTGTCACGCAGAAGTGCTGCAATACTGAACACTTGGGTTGGACCAATTTGATCGAAAGCAACTCTGTAAAAATATTTCATCCAGTCCTAATAAATATCATAAAAGTGTCTTGAATCACTTACTTGCATCGCATAACTGCAGTGGGTATAAAATTTGAAGAGAAACATAAGCCAGGACAGAAGATTTTTGCTGTGAGAACCAACTTGGTTTTGGGGAGGACCAACCCATCTTGAAGTTAACTGGATGCCTACCACCACTTTCAGTGAGAGTAGTAGGTTTGCCTTCAGGAAGGATATTTTGTGTAGGTCAGATGGTGGTCACTCATCAGAACTTGTAACTGAGAACTCGGAAAAGATATTTGCCTCACTGAAAATTCATCTAACACCAGGACCAAAACAGAGAAGTCCTGGCTTTTTCC
This sequence comes from Gymnogyps californianus, assembly GCF_018139145.2. Lineage (NCBI taxonomy): Eukaryota > Metazoa > Chordata > Aves > Accipitriformes > Cathartidae > Gymnogyps > Gymnogyps californianus. Next base: position 58,985,848 of record NC_059474.1, on the reverse strand, counting down.
AGTTTTGTTCATTTTGAGTGCAGTGTCAGGTAGAGTTCACTGTGAAAATACAGAGGTCATTATAGAAAATAACACTTTTTTAGTGATCTGTTTGTGCTCATTCTTAAACGTTACATTTTTATTATTTTAATACAAAGTCTGAATCATTACATAATGTATTCCAATTAAAACTCTTTGCTGAATGATTGCCTAAGTGAAAAGAAATTCCTGGATCCTTGTCTTGTTGTGGTGCACTGTTTTAGTTAGCAGATTTGCTGATGGAGAAAGCAGCAGTTATGATAAAAGGGATTACATAAAAAAGCTCCCGCTGAGAGTCCATGGCACCTTACAGGGTGATACCGAACACTGTAGTCCCCAGGGCAGGTACAATAATTAGCTGCAGGACTGGCACTCGGTCTGAGGGATTAATTAGAACTGGAGGTGGTGTTGGGGGGAGGTAAAGCAGCCATAAAGAGTGTCAGGATCACTCTGGCCTGAAGCCTGTGTGATTTGATGTGAAATAGCAGCAGCTGGCTGTAACCTTAGGAAGTGCAAGTGAACAGCAGGTGGTAATTCCTGTCTCATTTACCATGTCTTCACAGGAACATGTAAGCTTGTGCAGCTTGGGTTTATTGGCAGGTCAGAAGGAAAATCCTAAGGAGGACTGTGACATTTACTATACTAAGCAAATGCAATAGTCAAAATGGAGTGTACACAGCATAGAGTAAAACCAGTAATGCTGTTGCTTAATGTTATCATACTTGCCATATGACAAGGTTATGATGACCTTATAATATTGACCTCATGTAGACCAATGCGCAAAGCTGAATGTACTGTGAAAAATCTAGGACTGCTAGTGGGAATTACATCTTTGAAGGCTGTGATGGATGTAACAGAAGAACTATTTCATCTAAGTAAAAAATCAGGCAGAGGGAATGATACAATATTCTGGCACCCTTCAGTTTTCTCAGTAGCCATTGTATGGGGACGAGTAGTATATCTACATTTCCAGGTAGGTAAGCAGGACACTGCATTATGTGGTCACATGCCTGTTAGCCTCCACCAAGCATCACGTTTTGCTTGGCGTTTGGGCAAAAATTGCAGTGAGGCGTGCAACAAATGTGTTAATTTAGAAATTGTAACCAGCTAGCATTTCAGGGTGAGCTTGAGTTGCTGTCAGCAGAGGAATTTAGTGGGCCAGTGGTCGCTGTTGATCACTGTAGTGTTTTGTATTCTGTGAAGGCCTCCCAGGGTGTAGAACAAGAGCCCTTCCTATGTGCAGTTCAAGAATCAAACCAAATAAAGAGAAAATTGAGTAACTTTGAATCCATCGTTGAGAACAGCTTTAGATAGACAAAAAATAAAACAGATCTAGGGGATATTTGCAGCTATATTTATAGCAGAGTGACAGGAAAGGAAGAGAACTCATTTTGTGGGAAGGATAGCTCTTTTTATGCCTTTTTAGAAGCTCATTGTGTGCCAACATCTTTCATGGATGCCAGAAGATGCAATGCCTTCTAAAGCCTCCCACGCATGCAAAAACTATGCACCCATTATAGTTTCTTTGCTGGGTTCCATTTAATATTCCTGTGTTTCTGGCTCTCTCCAAATATGCATATTACATATGAGGAGATGATCCAGGTCCAGGCTGGCATTTCATGTCTCTGACCGTTAGGTCTGAGATTATGCCTGCTTTGGGCAAAGGAAAGAAAGCTTTGTCCTACTTGAGAACAAGCTGAAAGAAGTTACTAAGCTGCTGATGGAAGAATGGGGTTGTCCCCTTTTCTCATGTGTTGTTTATATAGGCAGAAAACTGCAGTACTGATAGCTACTCTTGAACTTGTCTGTGTGGTGCTGGGAAGCATTAAGAATGCTAGGGCTGGACTGTGAAGTGCTCTATGTAATTGTTTTTGTGTGGAAAGTTTGAAAGTTTACACAAAACTTTCAAAATTCTTTCATTTCTTCTCAAGAAAAAAAAAATCTCTCATGGCAAACCAGTATATTTTCTGACTAAACTCCTTTCTCAATTAATTCTCAGCTCTCCTTCGTGTTCAAGATGAAATAAATCAAAATTAATATGAGTTTTGAGTTTCCACTTTTTAAAATGTCAAATTGCAAATATGCTACTTTTAGAGGTAACTGAAAATTACTGTGCTGTAATCCTAAAGGCTGATGAGTAAAAATGAAGTTGTTAAAAGATTTTCTGTTTATCCCTTTTTTTTAATAAATGAGATTTAAATTTTATTGCTTGCTACTCAGATTTTAGTTCTTTTGTAGGTTTCTCGTTTGTACTCATTTCCATTACACGGGTATTGTAGTTTTATCTAGAAGAGGAGTGGACCATGTGCACACCAGAGCTAATGAGTCACAGATGTAAAGATTCTGGCACGTTACCATCTAATAACTTCTTTAACTAATATTCCATAATAAGATAAATGCAAATTTGATACATCTGTTTTCTACATGATGTATCATTCCAGTCTTAGCAGTGTCTCAGGAGTGAGTTTCTTTAAATGTTTGGAGTTTTAGCCTTTTTTGGTTTTGTTTTCTTTTTATTTGTTTCTAAAGAGGAGATTTCAGGTCATTGAGCAATGCATTTAGCCACACCACAGTTTGTCAGAATGAAGTGGGAAGGCTGGTAAAACTGCCACTGGCTTTATGGGATCCACTTACAGGGTCTCAGCTTCCTCATCTTACAGGTGTATATCAGGAATAAAGCTGCTGAATGCAACTCAAAGGTGCTAGTGAAGGACATGCATGCATCAGAAAGTTACTCTGCCTTTTTTTGTAAAGACCAGTGCGGTCTTTGGGATCCAGAGGATCTCTGATGTGATTGCATGTGGAGATGAATAGAGCAAATATTTGCCACGTTAAAAGAATCTGCTGCAGCTGAGAGACCTGGCAGGCTGCCGTTGCCTGTTGGTCCTTTCCACCAGGCCAGCTGGGCTGCAAAGGGCTTGTGCACTATGGCAATGTGGGTTGCCCCAGCAGAGCCTTCATGCAGGACTTCTTGGAAGCCACCTTGTCTGGCAGCCAGAGCCGGGCACAGCCTTCCCTTTCAGAGCTGCCAAGCTGCAACCCTGCAGCCATACAGTCCAGGTCTCACTGAGGGGCTGTGCCACCAGCTCCACCTCATAGAGGTGGCATATGTGCATGCATGCATGTAGGGAGGTTAGAGCTACCAGACCATATTTTATTCTGTGTTCCTCAGCCTGACGTGTCTCAGCCATTGAACAAGCCTCTGCTTCAGACAGTGTGCTATGCTAAAGACAAGGAGAGGACTTGGGGACTTCTTTCTTTTGGAGTTCACTGCTCAACTGTATAAGGTTTCAGCTTTATCAGAAGGTCTAATTCGCACCCTACAGGGCAGCACAAGAAAGGTGTTGAACTGAGAGCAAAATTCACCCCTTGTATTGTCACAGCAGGCCACAATTACCACACTCTTCTTTTTTGTACCAGTACAGTACAAGCTCTGCACATGTTGGTAGACTAGGATATGAGAAACCATATGCAGCATAGAGCGCTTGAGGGGAAAAATTTTGCCCTGGATATGAAAATGCTGCTATGTATATCTTGAAAACGTTGACCTTGGCCATTCTGGACTACCCAAGATCTAGCAGTAGATTGTTGTTCAGTGTTTATAATTGTGTATGTACTACCAGTTTATGTGCTGAATGTCATATGTTAAACAGAACATGAGGAGCAGGATGTTATTATACAAAGCGCTTCAAAATCCACCATCACTGCTGTCAAGTTCTGCAGCAATCCAGAGTCAAAACTTTCTGCATAGCTCTCTTGAAGTGCTGTAGCACTTTTCAATTTAAAGTGGCTCAGTCATCCACTGGCTGATAGTCTAACAACTGTCAAATGATCGTAACAATTTATTGTAATTTTAAGGAAAGTCACCTCTGTGGGACTGCTCTGTCTAAAATCTCTTTATATTCTTGTTGTGAAGTAACAACCTGCATCTGCACTGTAGTGCAAACCTAACTCTGTTTCCCATGTGACAGAGAGGCTGTTTCCTGTCAGTAGGCAATGTGGGGTATACTAAACATAGTGTTCGTTCTGTTTGTCTGTTAGTGAATTGTCTCTGTGATGTTTGTGTTGTGCTGTTTTGGTACCATGTTATGCTGTGTCCCTAGGGTCTGCCAGGCTTCCCCACAGTCGCTGCTCTGCACAGTAATCAGATCCTCACCGTCAAGGTTTGTGGCTGACATGTACCTGTTCAGTCAGGTCTCTCTGTATCAGCATAAAAGTGCACATGAAAAATTGTTTTTACCATGGAATACCAATGAATCCTTATGGTGGACCTAAGTCAACCCTCACCGCCTTTGCATTGGTATAAGTAGTCCTGATGCAGAGCATGGGATCAAATCTATAACTGTGTATAGTGTTAGCCCTGGAAATACCCACATTCCCCGTGATCTTGGTCAGTACTTTATTTTCAGATGAGATTTTTCTGTAGTTCTTCTTCCCTGAGGCGTACGGGAGTGTGGAAAATGTCGGTGAACTGTATACTGGTTACATGTAGAGTCAGCTATTTGTGTTAAATATCAGAGGTTTAATCTGTACATACAGATTTTTTCAAAGCGCATTTGCAAATTAAGCAGGAAGGATTGAAGCAATCTGGTTGAGCTGGAACTCCAGTCCTTATTAAAATGACACTATTCTTCATGGCACAATATGCTGGTTAGAAAATCTGACTGAAAGTTAAACTGGTGCTTTGTCTCTAGAAGCTTTGCTGAAAGAACAGCATACAAAAATACTGATTTTTAGAGCCCGGGTAATGAAAGAATTAATACATGTGAAGAATTCTCACAGGAAATCTGGGGAGAAAAAAGTTATGCAGTTAACTCATTGTATATGATTAATTTATACAGTGGTCTGTCCTGTACATTAGCGGTAAATTTCTTCAAAAGAAAATGCACAGTTTCTGTCAGACAGAAGCACCGGTTTATATTATTTTAGCTATTACAAATCTAATGAATATGTCTTTATTTCTTTCTCGGGCCTTCTGATGTCTATTCTTCAATTCTCTCATCTCTGATCTTCAACCTTTGACCTCACCTGCCTGATCAGATGGTGTTTCCTAAAATCAATCACGGGTTTCTCTCTGCTGATCAGCAGCTCATTAAACGCCGCCTCATTAAGGTAGTGCTTCATCTCACTGGAGTCTGGTTCTTCTTTACATTCAATTTACTCTTTGCTGTACCTTTTTGTCAGATGTCTTCTTATAGCAGGTTGTTCGTTTGAAAATATTTTGGAATGAAGCAACTGTTAATGATATTAACAATTAAAAGGCTATGGGTAGCTTTGCTAAATGACCCACGTTTAAGATGCAGTCAGCTTTTTTCAGTGGTTTGCAGTGGTGTGCTGGAAATTAAATAACTTGAGCACCATTTTTTGGTGTCTTTTTTTTTAAATGGGAAAGTAATATGTTTTGGTAACTCTCTTGAAAATTGGCTTTTACAAATTAATAGTTAAAAATCAATAAAAGAGTTAGCTAATTGTCACTGTAAAACAGCTCCCCAAAACAGATGAAAAATTATGTACAACTTCATGGAAAAGCAGTTATTTTCCATGCCCATTTTTGAAATCCATCCATGCATCATTGATGGGCTTGGAAAATTGCCGTGCAAACTGTATATTCTCACATGCAACTTCTCTTTTTTTACCTCAGCTTTGTTATGATTATGCCAATTGTGAAGCAAACAGCTGCTTATTGAAAACAGTTACTTGCTCTGGAGAACTAGATGAGTAAAATATTGCAAGGCTACCCCAAATTTTGGTATATGTCCTGTGGTAGGACAAGCAGTTTAGAATTCGAACCTTCTGCTCTGTGGCTGATTGGACTGGACAGATACAACCCCCTGGTCTTCAAGGCAAAGTGTAGTCTCTGCCATAAGCAGTGAAGAAGCCACTGTCCAGCTCGTGGCAGCTTCTTCCAACCTGTCTTGCGCTCTTTCTGGGTAAATCAATGTCTTTTTGTGTGGTTGATGCCTCTAAAGCAAACTTGTGATGAATTTTTTGTTGGTTTAGGGGGACCAAGGACAAGCTGGACCCCCTGGGCCTCCAGGGCCACCAGGACCCAGAGGTCCCCCAGGAGATACCGGCAAAGATGGTCCTCGCGGGATGCCTGGCATACCGGTGAGTTAGTCTGTTGCTGTCGTGGTGTCCAAATTCCTCTCAAGTGTATGCCAGCTCAGTTTCAAAGATGTTTTCTGAGGTAAGATTGGCAAGTAAGATACGTGGAAGCTGAACCACAGGCAAATTTCATGGTGTACCTGAAGTCCCACACACAAAGAGCAAGTTCATAGCAGCGCCAAGAGTAACACCTAGGTTCCTTGCCTCCCACCCCTGACAGTTTCCCCGCACATTCTAAGGTTTCTCAGTTGCTCATTGATGTTTAATAGCTGTGTGAGGAGGGTCTGCCCCTCTCCACAAGTAGTAAATTTTTCTACTCAGACTTCAAGATAAAGCTGAACTTGAGACATCATAGCATGGACAGGCTTGACTTCTCACTTCCTAATGATTTAGCGTCAAAAATCATGGAATTAAAGTAATAAACTGCTAAATGCTGCTCAAAGTATGATGAAGTTTGGAGTCAGATTCTGCCATCTTTACACAAGTAGAACAGTACCATTTTCTTTGGTTCATCCCCTATATTTCATTAGAACAACCAGCAGAATTCAGTATGTTGCTTATTGTTTGTTTTAGGCACAGGATCAGACCTACTGCCTTTGGCACTTTGTGACCTGATGATTAAACACTTTGTAAACAGATGCATAAACACGACTTTTTTTTTTTTTTTTTTTTTTTTTTAGCAAAATATGAGTATGGCTTTGATTTTACATTTTGTAGCCTCCTTAATTTTCGTTCTTTTGAAAGAAGTACCTCTCTTTTCATCATGAATGCCACTGTGTTATCAGTGTGGAAATGGAATCGCAGACAGGAAAGAGACGTGACAACTGAAATGCCACATGTACAGATGCACACCCCCCCACACACCCATGATAAGTAAAGATCACAACCGAGAGGACACATAGGGAACCAGCAAGGTGAGGACCAGCACTGGAAACAGAAACAGGTTTTTTTGAAGAAAAAGCATAGCTCGTTATGCGGGGCCAGGACAGGAAGGCATGAAATTTCCCTGCAGGGCCTTTTTAGGTAAAACCAAGAAAGAAAATATCTACACTCCTGCTCTGGCACTATTCAGGTTGCCTCATCTGAAATTGTATTAACTGTACAAATGTAATATAACATGATGATAATAGTAAGAGTCTGCTAAAATTTCCTGTGACAATCCAGCAAGGCTTGCCAGTTAAGACCTGTAGTACTATAGGGTTGCTGCTGCTGTTTTTTTGTTTTGTTTTGTTTTGTTTTTTACCACCATTGCCCTTATAAGTTCTAGCTCAAGGTTATGAAATGACATTAAAAGTCTGCTGCTTCCATTGCAATGCTTTACTTTGACCACCTACTCATTTCTTGTTAGTTCTGCAGCACATCAGGCTTTGAGCCTCATCTGGGCCTCCCTTGTGTTCTTTTAATGTGGTAAAATTGACTGCGGTCAGCAGAGTTGCTTCTGGTTTGATGTAGTGAGGGTGAGACTGAAACCAGAACCCATTTCTGACTGCAGTGATACCATTTTTATAATTCACGTACAAGAGGCTAGCAGAATCAGCTGGCGTTGCTGCTACAACATAACTGTGTTGCTTGGGGTTTTGTGCTTTTTAGCAAAGGGAACATTAGTGTTTCTCATAACAGGAAAGTAATGCATTTTATGCAATGAGGTCATTCCATTTTATAATAGTTCTGTAGTGATTTTGACTTTAGATGGCAAGAGAGAGTTTCTTTTTATAGTTTTTTAAGCTGTGGCTATCTTAAGCCCTATAGTATTATGGAAAATCTGTTCATAATACTGCTTTAGAATCAGATACAAACAAGCACTTAGATAGAAACCATCCAGATTGCTGACTGTTGTTACCATCCTGCTCCTTGCTACTGTCCTCTACCCTCAGGTTAATGTTGCTGATCCTCAAAAGGCTTGTTCCACCATGGCTATGTGATACACAGTCACGCAGGAGAGCTGTAAAGGGAAAACTTAGCTGAGAGATAGTGACAGCTTTGTATTTTTAAAAGGCTTGCATGGACCTTTGAGCTAAAGAGTTGAACAACAAAACAATAGCCGCACTGTGTTATGAGTAGGGACGTTGCAGCATCACAGCTATAGGAGGATGTGCTTACAGTGGCCAACCACCATTAGAAGGTAGTCATTTCCTCTTTTGCAGTGCTAGGCAAAGCAGGGGCTTCTCTTCCAGCCTGTCCTTCTCAAGCAAGGAGCTTTACAATCACCAGAGCTATAAGATGATGTTTTGGCCCTTGCTTTCCCCCATGCCCATATACTTGCTCTGTATCCTGAGAAAGTCAGGCAGCCAAGGTAGCAAGGCACAGGGAGCAACTCCAGCAGCCACCATTACTTCTCTTCCACAGTGTAGCAGGGTTGAGGAGCAGCCTGTGTGCCCACACATCTCTGTCTGTGCCTACATGTCTCCATCTGTGCCCACACATCTCCATCTGTGTCGTCACCACCTTGCATTCCGGAAGTGTGCATCCTGTTACAGATACTTAAAGCTTCTAGAGATGAGAATGTGTTGGTTTCTCGGGCAGGAAATCTTTAGAGCTGAGGAGGCAGAAATGTTAGGGAAATGCTGTTGGGCCTATTGCCAGCAGAGAGAGCACCAAGGAAGAGTAGGGGTGTAAGAAAGGGTTGTGCAGCCTTCTGCTAAGCCTTTCTTTGGATGTCAACAGAAGAACCTGTTGGAACCAGAACATACTTGCCTTCCTACAGAGTGATACCTAGAATAGGTGCCTTCCCTTTGCATCGCACAGACACCAGCACAAAGACTTTGAAACTTTAACACCTCCAAAAAGAAGTAAAAGAACAAGGTTTTTTGCCGGTCATAAGACAATAGAATATGATAAAAATTCTTGAAATTATTTCACCATCATTTCCCAGCATTTATGAGGATATCTTGATGCTCACTTCAGGCTGTGCGATTGGTGTATACATAAGTTAGCAAGGCTTCAGAGTGAGTTGAAAAGTCCAACAAGCTTGGGTAATTAGCTGTCAGAAACCTGTGCCTGTGTGGTTTCTCTCTCCTGGGTATCTCAGTGTGTTTGCAGATGCTACATGTTTGCTTCTAAATGCAATGCACACATACCCAGAGAAGCAGTTCTGATTCTTTTCAGTTGCCAAGAACAACATCAGAACAGTTCTCATCAGTTTTTTGACAGGTTTTCTTTTATGACAAAGCTGCTAAAGAAGATCCTGCAGGCTGTGCTGATACAACAGCACATGGACTTGCCCTATGCTCTGTTGGGTTTATAAGGGAGTGATCTATAAACCAGATGACTGAAATGATAAGAACTCTGGTTTTTGGGTGGGTATTTTTAGCCTATATTGTACGACTGATACATTTTACTGTCTCTACAGACAGTTGTATGTGTTCATATGGGAAGAAGGGGGAGAAGATAGATTCTGACTTTATGTAGAGCTGTGCCCACAGAAAGAGAATACTTTGGAAAAATGATGGGTTATCATTTTGAAAGTCAATCCAGGTATTTAACAGCTGAGTAATTATTGCATGGCTTCAAAATACCAATATTCATGGGTTTATGGAACATGATAATTTGCAACAGTAAGTTATACCTGCTAACTGAGGTGATGACACAGAGCAGTAATTTTGGAATATGTAAACAGTGGGATTCAGTGCATACGTGAAAATAACCTTTCTCTGTGTCCTTTAGCACCACTGACTGGAATGGAATATTATGTTTGGAACCAAGGGACAGAGTCAGGACACCAATACTTAACTGTTGCCTCGAGAACTATATCATTACATGATTGTGAAATAGTACTTTGCCTCTTAAAATGTCTGAGATTTGGCCTACTAGTTTAAAAAGCAAAAAAGTAATATCTTTAATGTGCAGTCAGCTGCCATACCTATTTAAGAATGGAATGTTTAAGATACTTTATTATTAGGTGGAAAAGTGAATTCAATGCATATTACTGAAATTATTCACTCCTTTTTTTATTTTAAGGGTGAGCCAGGAAAACCAGGAGAACAGGGATTGACAGTAAGTGCTCTTCTCTTCCAGTTTGCTAAGAAACTGTAACAGATACATTACATATACACTTTTTAAAATGTGAAATTCCAAAAAGCTTTATAGCTGTGTATTTCCTAACATTGCTGTGTCACAGACTATTTGAAGCCTCATTTGTGAAGAAAACATGAGAAAGTCAACGTCCTCTTTTTACATACAGTTGCCTGTCATATGAGGCCAACTTCTTTAAGCTTGCAGAAGTAGATGGAAATAAAACAGCGAAGGGCACAGCAAAGCAAAAAAAAGCCAAGCCAAGTGTTCCCAGTTCCTGGCCCCCACTTATCACTGTCTCTGAAGTTGAGCTGTTTCCACCTTGAGACCATTGAGCAGCACAAGAACCATCTACTTGTTTTAAGGGCCAAAATCCCAGCTGTCTCTGTGGCAATAGCTCTGGCCCTTTGCCTGATGGAACAGTGAAGATGCAGCACGGCATACTGAAACTCTCAGAATATTCTCCCCTCCCGAGGTTTTGTTTTTTTGCTCTGTGTGTGTGAGAATGTAACAACCAAATGAATGCATTTTTTACAAATATGCAGATATGGGAGTAGATGTTTCCTGTTGCATCAGGAACTAATTAACCCTATTCATTTGGAAGCAAATTGAAGCTCCACTGGTGGTAAATCAGCTTCAGCCACAGGGTAAGGCATCAGAAGTTTCTGCCTGTCACATATTCCCAGAACTGTGAAACATGCGGTGGTTTTTTTTTTTTCCCTTAAGATCTCTCTAAACACTCATGGTCATTCTTATTTTTATGAGAGATGACAGAATTGTAGCCTGTGGCATGTGGTTTTGATTCCTGAATGCTTCTGAGGAGGAAGATTATATGCTTGGCAATCAGTGCAGATATGATTGCTATCTGTTTGAATTTATGAAGTTTTAAACAGGTGTGATGATATTTTACCTCGACAAATTGCAAAACATTTTGAATTGACAAAATCCAATATCTTTTGGAAGAAAAAACTACGATTCTGAGACTCAGAAATACCTGCTGAGATCAGGCAGTTAAAGTCCTGTACTTTTTCATTTCGAGATAATGGTTTAAAAAAACCAAAATCAAAGACTCCCAAAGGTACCACCTAGTGTTTTAGCATGCTTCCGGGCTCTTTTTTGTTCTGTCCTTTTGGTTTCTGAGGGCCTGTTATTAAGAGGTGTAATAGCTGGGAAGGGAGGCTTTTTTGTTTGTTTTGTTTTATTTGGAATATTATCCTGTTTGACCTCTGGACAAAACTCACTCAGATTCTGCAACAGTGTCTTCCTTCTATTCAAGACCAGATCTTCAGGGTCACAGAATCCCTAAGGACTTTTAAAGCAAAACATAGTCTGTCACCTTTTAGCCTCCATGTTCAGAAGATTCCCACTGCTCTAACCATCTGTGTGTAAGAACTGAAGAACTGCTACTGATCTGTTTCTCTAAATGCAGGTGTGTTTAAATAGGGAGAAAAGGTGTTTTAAAAATCATATCAGCAAGTCTGAGTTAGAGAAAGATCCCAGATTACATGAATTTCCAACTCCAAATGCCTGCTCTAAAAGTCAGTCTGACGGCTTAAATATTAGTATGTGTATAGATCAAGTAAAAAGCATCAGAGTATCAGGGAGGTAATTAATTTCTTTTTATTCTTGTTGGTGCTTCTGACATACTCTTTATGCCAGTACAGATTTCCAGACTCTCTTCCCTGTGGAAAGTGCTACAATTATTCAGTTGCTGTCTAGCTGCTGCTGACATCTTCCATCATGCATTTCTGTACTCAGATCTCTATTTCCATATTGGAAATTGAGACACTACTGCAGAAATGGCTGATTTCCCAACAAGCATGCTGTAACATTGTGTTGCCAGAGAAAATAGGTATAGTTTGCTGTGGAGAACACAGGCCTTTGCCTACCTGAGATTCTTTTTCTGCATTATCCACATATTATCCTTTCAAAGTAAATGAAAATGGAGATATCCGCCCGGAGGAACTTCTATGTTAATTCTGCAGGAATTCTTTTGTAAGGACTTGCCTTTCTTTCATACCAAGAGTCTGAAGTCCGAGTTAGCTTCCTGTTTTTTCTTCCTGATGAAATTGAAACTGTGAAGTCAATGGGTCCCATAAAGTACTACCAGTCCTGGTCTTCCAGATGTCCACTTGTTGGGGTGTACTGTGGTTTCCTACTTGCCCACACGTCCAGTAAGAAGCATGTACTGTTGCATGTACTCTGGTTCTTCGTCCAGGATGGAGGCAGGATACAGCCAAGGAAAGCACCAGATGCTGTGAAACAATCCCTACAGTTTGGATATACTTGCTGAAGGTTGTGGAAGCTGAAGGCTATTTGTAGCCTGTGGGATCACACTCAGCAGCTTCAAATGCCATGGTGCTGTTCAAGTGAAGAAGAGCTGCAAGCTTGACCTCTAGATTATAATAATGGGGATAGAAGCTTTTCTCTTTCAAAAGCATCTTTAACACCCGTATTCGGTAACATGTCTTGATATTTCTAGATGAATGTACAGGTTATTGATAGAGCCAGTAAACTCCGTTTTAACTTGTGAACCAACAATGGCACAGCTTGAAATTACTTAATTTTCTATTTTCTCTTCTTAGAAGAAGTGGAATAAATTTCTTGAAGAGCACAAGATAGTAGATAATGAGATAACAGTGTTTTCCAGCTTGTGTCTCAGAATGTACCACAAGCCTGTTACACACATTGAGCAACTTGTGACCTACTCAAATAATGTGTGCCTTGAATCACAAAAAGTTGAAATAATTTTAATGCATTTGGAGTTCTGGGAATGTTCATGTTCTCCTTTCAGTGAAACAGGAAATCCAGTGGCTCTAGTGAAGACATGGCAATTTACTCCAACTAAGAATCTGCTGCCATGTTCTTCTTCATTTGTAATGAAGTTCTGTGTCAATAAAGAAAAAGAAAATCATGTTTCAGATGTTGTTGTGAGAGAGGGCAGTAATAACCTTTCTCACTCTCAGGCAGGGGAGGTTTGCTTGGACCATATACAGAGAATGACAATGTTTGAGTTCTCTGGCATGAGTTCTGCTTTGGCACGAGAGAGCTCAACCTGTGTTAGGTGCACAAGGGAAATTTGCCTTGAAGACAGGGAAAGGCTTCTCTTTTTCCCCATTTCCAATGTAAGTATGTCTGGGTTGGGGTAGGGTGGTGGGAGGAGAGGTTTAGGAAAGCTAGTTGTTGCTTACAGGGGTCTCATTCCCTGTTGAAAATCTTTCCAGATTGTCGGAGTGCCAGTGTGCTTCTGTTGCTCTTCTATCCTTGTGGTTGAGATGTTTGGGAGAGCTGTTTGCAAGGTTTTTTTGACTCTGTATGTTGCTGTGTCAGGAAGAATCTGTTTTCTTTTTGAGCCAAAAGAGTTCAATTTCTTTTTAGGTGAGATGGAGGCTTAGGTTTAAGTTAGAAAGGTGTGACTGAATGCATCTTTAATGTTAGAAGGAAATGTAAGAATGACTAGTCAGTTGCAATTTGTGTCTCGTTTCCATGGCACTTAAAAGCCCTGCAGATCTACTTTCTACAAGAGTTGAAGCTATCATACCTCTGTGCAGAAAGGATTAAGAGAATTCAGAGGGAGGCCAAGCAGTGGGGCGACCAAAGGGATTAAGTTTTGAAATGTTATGTTATGTTTGCTGTGTTATGCATAGCAAAATGTATGCTATGCAAGAGGGGAAGGCCAGTGGTTTCCTTAGCTTTTCAACCTTTTCAGTTAAAGTTGTGTCCTGCCTCTTATAATTCATCCTTCTTCCCATGCCATTTGTCTGCTCTTCCTGGTGATAAGAACTCTTAAATACCATACAAGAGTTTTTCTGTTTTATCTTCTCATTTTCAGAATTAATCATAAATGAATTTGTGATTCTTTTGTACCCAAGAGCTAGGATTTCTGGTTGCAGACTATTCATGAGAACTTGAAGTGAGTCAGTGACGGGAAATCTCAAAGACTGACACTCTTAGATTGACATTTTCAGATTCATAAACTGCAATAGGCTAAAGGGTGTGCATGGGGTGTTTTTGTTTCTAATTTCCACGTGGGAAAGTTTTTTGTGCTTTTATGTTTAAAGTATTTTAAACTAATGCATAGTAACAAAAATTTGGAAGATCAAAATTTGCAATGTTTTCAGCTCCTTGGAAAAGAAGTAAATTTAAACATGTTCAGTGTACGAATCAACCACTTCTTGTCACTGAAAAAAACCCATATATTATTTTATCCCCCAAAATTGGCTTTAAAGAGAGATAAGTAATTTTACAGATGTTTTGCATGAACAGAACACTCCAGAATAACCAGAGAATTCAGGTAAAGGTGTCTCTTTGCAAAAGAAATCTATACTATAATGATTAACCCAAATGCAAAATCCCTCTGCTTTAAGATATATTGTTTTCCAAACTAGTAGTTTTGTGCTTATACAGTCTTGCTGGGCATCTGTTCAAAAAAGTAAGACCTAATGTTACTGCTTTTACTAGTTATTCAGAATAAGGAGGATGTTCTTCCAAGGGATATTGCCATTTCTGTGAAAGACAGTGGGAAAGTGTAATCTTGCAGTTAAGTCTGCAAAATGTCACATCTTTAAAATGAATTAATACTAATTTTTCATCTCAGGTTAAAATGAACAAAATGAACTCACAGGGACCAGGCAGAACTGACTGGGAAGTGCTGCTGGCTTCAATTCAGCCTTTCAGGCCAATGGTCAAGGCCAGATCTTCAGCTGGTGTGAATCTTCATAGCTCCTCTGGGAAACTACTAATTGTGATTTTTGTTTTCAATGGCCAGAGTTCTGCAGCAGCCTTCTTTGTTTCATTCTGGTAGCATGTTCATAGTAAATTTTATAAGGTGTTGTTCTTAAGCTGTTTGGCTGCAAAAGTTTACTAAGAACTAGCAGATGAAATGGAAATTCTCAGCCTGTGCCTCTCACAGCAACTATTCTTATTTTCCCCAATACAATTGCATTGGCCTTAACTTACAGGAAATCTCAGGAAAAATAGTTTTGTGCATTGTAACCTCTGTACTTCAGTAATGGCTGCCACAACAATGACTAAGAGAATCGTGATAAGAAGCTGTGCCTGAGCACTAATTAATAGTTATTGTTGCTCTTTCCATCAATTAAGGTAGATAGCATGGGAGGGGGGCTCTGCTTAATCAGAAGTTGTATGAGGTTTCCCATCATAGTTAATCTGTTTTCTTAGCTGGTCATTCTTTTATCTAGGTGATTCATCAACACTACAGCATTGCACATTTCAATACTAGTACTCTAGAAATTGCAATCTTGATGAAACACTCCTCAACCGTGCAGGAACACATTTTCAGAATTATATTGTGTGCCCGTTACACACAGAAAATCGGATCAGTGGGTAGAACACAGGCTCCACTGAAAAGCAGATGAATACTTTATATGAAACCTGTGCTTTCCTCTTCATGTACATCTGCTAGTTCAGGTTTCCTTAAGTTCTTAATGCTGTTAGACTGGTAAGAAATTGGTTTGTGGGAGTAAGGAAGTGACCGTCCCCCTGTACTCAGCACTGGTGAGACTACACCTCGAATACTGTGCTCAGTTTTGGGCCCCTCACTACAGGAAAGACATTGAAGTGCCGGAGCGTGTCCAAGGAAGGGCAACAAAGCTGGTGAAGGGTCTAGAGAACAAGTCTTATGAGGAGCAGCTGAGAGAGCTGGGGTTGTTTAGTCTGGAGAAAAGGAGGCTGAGGGGAGACCTTATCGCTCTCTCCAGCTACCTGAAAGGAGGTTGTAGCGAGGTGGGTGTCGGTCTCTTTTCCCAAGTAACAAGTGATAGGACAAGAGGAAACGGCCTCAAGAGGCACCAGGGGAGGTTTAGATTGGATATTAGGAAAAATTTCTTCACTGAAGGGGTTGTCAAGCACTGGAACAGGCTGCCCAGGGAAGTGGTTGAGTCACCATTCCTGGAGGTATTTAAAAGATGTGTAGATGTGGCACTGAGGGACATGGTTTAGTGGTGGACTTGGCAGTGTTAGGTTTACAGTTGGACTTGATGATCTTAAAGGTCTTTTCCAGCATAAATGGTTCTATGGTTCTATTCTAAGTGTTTAATGATTCTTATAGGCACCAAAGGGGAAATATCTGTTCTCAGGGACAGTCTTGGAATTTCTTTTGTCCCATAGAAATATAGACACAGTACCTCCTAGAGGCCTTCTAGCTACAAAGAGCTTTTACTTTACATAGGAAGTATGGAAGTTTAAAAAAACAGGACTTTTTTTTTTTTTTGCAAAGCTTTGGAATAAGAGAGTTTTTGTATGACAGTGTATTGCACCATTGTGACGTATTTTGCTGTATAACTTTTTCAGTATACAAAACCAATCACTTTTTCATTATATTTTTGTTAGGCATTTTCATTTGGTGTTTGTACTCACTGTCCATAAACTCTGATACCTTGTAAAACAAATCATTACTGTTGCCCCAGACCTGCAAATTGAAAGTGCCCAAACTTTCTGTTTCATACATTTCTTTAAATGTTAAACAACTGAGTCACTAGAAGTTGAATACAAAAACACCTTGAGAGGCTGTTGCCAGTGTATCACACCCTGAATTACTGTGCTTTGAAACTGCAACTTTAATCTTTACAGGGCAGAATTATTTCTTGTTTTGCAGCTTGCTAAAGCACAAGGAACAGAGTAAGCTTAAAAGGAAAATATAATTGTAACATTAGAAGGGGGGGTCTAGGAAGAATTCTGGACTCAGAACATTTGTTCTAACTACATTTAGGTCAGTCTTTTCCGTTTTTTTGTGGTTTTTTTTTTTTTTTTAATTTATTCCAGATAGTTATTTGTCAAGGCCCAACTGAAGTGTCCAACTTCATTCAATCATTTCTATGATGGCAAGGTTTGATATGATACAAGCTCTGGAGGTCTGTTGATTTCAGAAAACAGTGATTGAAGAATGGCATTCATAGTGGAAATATTTTACCTTTTAAAAACACAGTTGCATAGAAGACTTTTATAAACATTTGTTTATCCTTGGTTACCCAGTTTTCCAAGTGCTTAAGTATCATCTCCAGAGAAACACAGATAGCAGTTGAATTTCTTCAGAGCAACGCACCTTCTTTTTCCATCCTTCTATTGAGGAGCTATTTGAATGAGAACCTAATTCAGTAAAGCCCTGCAATAGCTTGTCATAGCTGCCTAGCCAGTTTACTCAATTGCACGTGATGGCAAAGGGTTCTTCTGAAGTGTTCATGCTATCTGAAACAGTGAGAACTATTTTTATTATATTTAGTTATCTTTCTATTCTGGGCAACTCTCACAACCAAAATTTTCAGCCCTCTCAGTTGAAGTTTCTCAGTGAATGTGTGTTAATTTAAAGAAAAGTAGCGTAATTTTCAAAAATGCAAAGCAGTCACTTCATCCAAACAATTTTCATGAGCTTTCATTGGAATTTTTGAAGCCTAGATGCTCTCCGTAAAATGAGGTTTTTAACACTAGTCACCAATGGTGTAGGAGTTGATTCTGAGCATCCCTACATGGAAACTCTGGCAGCTTCCAATGATACAGGCAAAAGACAAATAGTTACTATCAACATCATCTGCATAGACTATTATAGAGTGATTTGTTGATCAATTATGGATATCATATATATAGGCAAGAGGTGAAAGAATTCTGTAGCTCTTGTCTTTTGTTTTACCTCCTTCATATTGCCAGGGATGATAGTGACAGAAGCTAAGTGACAATATATTACCTGTGGTAGTAGATCGAGCCTCCAACTAGTGAAGATTACCGTGTTTCATACGTGTCTGGTCACTGCAGAGCAGAGGCTTTGGGCTTGAGGGGAATGAGGTGGGGAGCAGTGGTAGCAGCTGTCTGCACTGGGCTGCCTGGACCCAGTGGCAGAAGAGCTATTCAAAGTGAAGTTTAGCTGAGTCTGCATTTGCAAAGCATTGCTTTGGTTGTACTGGAGCAACCAGCAGGGCCAGTGTACAACTGCAGCTGTTATGGAACACAGAACAGTTGAAGAAAAAGAAAGAAAAAAACAATCTAAGGAGTTGGTTGGAAACCTTCACATATTTCTTGCCTTCTGCTCCTGCCTCAAGACCTACATAAGGATTTTGATCGCTGGTCTTACTGTCTGTTCATCAAGTGGGGAACACAACACTCTCCCCAGTTCAGTAGAATAATCAGGGAAAAAACATCTACATGGTCATGCTGAATTTCCTGTATAGAATCTTCTAGAAACTATCAATTATACCTCTAGAAATGAACTTAAGACTTGAGAGTTTTTTATTTTATCCCTTCATGTTCCTCTCTTTCTCCCAGATTGTATTTACTTGCTTATTTCTATCTCTCCAGTGTGATTCTGTGCCTTGCTCAGAGAATGTAGGTAACATAGGAAATAGGCACTTTACAGCAATTCTGGAGTGTTTTACAGTTTTTTTGAAGTAATTTTCTGTTAGTAATTTAATTTCAGGTTTTCTGTTTAAGTGGCTGCTGGCAGGCTTATGTGGGGGAGGGATGGGAACTGTCAATGGATCAGCTGCTAAGTTTCCAGTGGCTTTGAGCTTCTTTCCCAATGCTAGGGAGCAGTGCTTTAAAGAAAAATTGTTCCTATTCAACTATGTTTTACAGTTTGAACATTCAAAGGATAAGAAGCACTTGTTATCATGTGTAAATTGTGAAATGTATCACTTTAGGTAAGCTTTTAATTGCAATTGGTTTTCTGAGCATACCTTTTCTGAAGGTAGACGTATTGTTGAGGACTGTTCTTGTCATCAAGTGGCATGGTAGCTCAATGGGCATGAGACACCAGAGCCATTTCCAGTCTGAGTAAAGGCTTAAGTACCAGAAATGGAAAACTGCTAATTGTATAAAATATTTATTAGTAAGTATCTGCTGCTTCTTTTCTCTGAATGATTCATTTTAAAGGCACAATAAGAGCAAGACTATGCTACTATGTAATTTTTTTCTTATTCAATAACTCCTCTGGAGGAGCTGGAATGATGGCAACAGTGAGGGGGAAATTCTGGGGAAAGATCTTTTCCTGGAGACATCTGCAATGTCTTGAATTATATCCATCCCACAGGCTGACAGCTGCAAGCACCAGGCACAAAGCGCTCAACAGAGCAGCACATTTAACAGTTTACTTTGGGGGACAGTATTAATAAGTGAATGATCATTTTACCTTCAAATAGTAACTTTGTATTGAGGGCTCCCAAATGGTAATTTAATATAGCTGAATGTCTTTAGAAGGTTTTATTAGCTTCTTAAGTAGTTAGAAACTGAAGAGGCAATATCCATTCGTTGGACATAAAAGTAGCAGCTATGAGCCATGAAGGTAGTCTTCAGTTGTTCTGTATTCAGTCTGGCCTACTGATGGAGGGATTTTTCTTAAGACCTGAAATACCTCCAAAATGCAACTGGTTAATATGCGAAAGGTCAACAGAAAACTGATGCCCAGGATGTAGACATTTGGAGCCTATTTAGTAACGGTGGTGTAGGAAAGCTCTAGTTTGAGCATTAATTTCTTGGAGTTTTTAAGATGTTAGCCAAATTTGCATCTTTCTGACAGAAGAAAGGGAGGACTGCTGGTTCATCACCTCCCATAGTGTCAGGCACTGGAAGAAACTTACTTCCTTCTCTGGAATAAAGGGAAAAAAAATGTTTGTGGATTATGTTGTTATATCCATGGTTCCTTACCCAGCAGGTCACTCTCACCTACCAACAGCCTCTTGATCTGTTTTATCTAGTTTTTTAGCCATCTTCAATTTTCTTGGAGACTGTTTGCAAGCAATGCTTAAGAAATAGGCTGTTCTTCCTTTACCACATTCAGTATTATTAGTGTCCTCAGCCTCTAGCAAATCTTAGGGTTAGAATTCAGGCACTTACTGAAAAGAAGACCTGATTTGAACAGCAGGTTTTTTTGAAATGCAGTGGGCTGGGGGATTTTTCTCCAGTCTGAAAAAGTAGATGATCACTCTACGGGCTGCTCTGATCATCACCAGTGCTGAGTACTTGGGTACTTGTGCTTCCTTTTGAAGACAAAGGAGTAAACTTGTCACCCTGCACCTCACAGGTGGCTTTCCATTAACAAAATCTGTCCCTACAGTCAAAAGGAGATGCTTACAGGACCCTAGTTCTGCTGAGACAATCAGGCAAAAGTTTCAAGAAGCAACACTGATCTATGCTGTTGCAAGGTTTGATGCCTAACCTTAGACATATGAATCCACATTTAAAACTGCAAGGCTTTCATCCGCATCAGTGGATCCAGGACCCAGAATTACCACCAGTGGAGCTTTTCCATGTTAGCAGTTTAATGTTGCATCGGAGCAATGTTCCAACAAGCCCTGCATCTACCAGCAGGGGAGGATTCTGCCTAACTTCACACTATCTTAAGAATAAAATTGGCCCTGCATTTCGAAGCAGCAATCCTTTCGTTTTTCTGAATAATTGCAGTTCTGATATCAATCAATTCTTTTATTTTTTCACACATCAGAAGCATTTGGATTCTCCAGTTTTGGCTTTTTGTTTTGCACCCTCATGGACTCAGAACTCACCTTGCTTGATATAGCCACCAGATTGCACCCACAGGTTGTACCAGCACCCATAGTAGGAACATGGGGAACAGAGTGCGTAAGAACTGTGGTGGACATGGTCTGGTTTTTACCAAAACAGACTGCCAAAATGTCAAAGACGTGGTTGGCTGATCTATTTCCCTGCTGCCTCCCCTCTCCAGTGTGGCCACAAACCACCTGGGTACTTCAGAGACGCCAGATGAGAAAAAGGTCCTATTAATATCAATGAGACTTTGACTCCTGTATGACATTAAGCAGTTAAGCTTTCCTGAATTGAGATATCTCTTCCTGCCTTCTCAGGTCATGGGGACAAAATGGTGATTCTTTACTTCCTAAGAGCATTCTTAATGATTTCTGAAGTTAATGATGTTTCTCTTAACTTGCAAGTGATGGCACAGATCACATGTTGGGTAAAACATAGTCAAGTATGCTGACACCTAGAAGGTGAGGAGATTTGGAGGCTTATGCTTCTATCTATCTTAAAAATACTTGTTTGCATAAACCTTGTTTTTATGCTGCCGAGCAGATATATTACTGTGGACACACAACTCGCTGTTAGCTGGTATCAGAAAGAAAAACCACAGTCGTCTTAATGCTGACAGATTTGTCAGTATTAGAAGAAACAGATGGGTTGGAAGAGAAAAGATTAGAAAGGGGGAAAATTTGAGTCTTCCAGTTAGTAGTTAGATCAGTTCCAAAAGAGAAGAGAAAAGATCCATTGTGCATTTTGAGCATAAAGTTTTACTTTTCCTTGATGTATAAAACATCAGCTGGTTTCAGTCCAGGATCAGAATGCTTACACAATAAGACAGTTTTAATTGGTCATTTCAGTTTAAATTGGCTACAGTTATGATGTTAATTGAATTGTTTTCCCTTTGCAGGGACCTCAGGGGCCTCCAGGACAAAAGGTATAGTATAAACAACAATGCTGTGAAAGTGATTATTCCTCCTGGTGCCAAATAGCAAGCAGAAAAGGTGAATGGAATTAGCTACTGTACACTGCATTGAATCAGTTAGTTTAGGCTCTGAATTTTGTTTTTGCAAAATGCAGCTGTATAATGTGAGACATCAAATTTCTCATTTCCCCCATCATAGGAAGTTCAAGCAATGCAGAGCAGACTGTTTTCAATCTGTCTGCTTTATTTTCAGGTGAAAAGGTCACTATAATTTTCTTATTCATGCACTGGTACGACTAGGAAACCAAAGTTAAAACGTTGTGAAAGGTGGGAAGATAGAGTTTCTGATTAAATGCATGTCCTTTCTCAAGTAGATCAGTGCCATATGACTAAAAAATTGACCAGGAGAAACAAAGGACATAGGTGTTGCTGATAAATGGTGCTTGGTTGGCGATGTTCAGGTGGTCTGCCGGTGTCTTCCTGTTCCTTTGGTAACCCAAGACCTGACTTCCTGGGAATGCTTTCAGCATTATTTATGCTCATTAAAGCTGACTGCCTCAGTTTGATGGAGTGCGTTTAGGATTTATGGAATTACACCATTAAAACAGTCCTAGATATATCAGCAATAACAGCTAGTAAGTGGCATGTTTCCAGCATCTCACCCACGCACCACCAAGGCAAGTCATTTTCTAGTTGATTTCAAAAGATTAAAAAGTTGTATGGAAGATATTTAATAAAACAGGCTTAATTTGTATAAAGAAAAAAAGAAAGAGGAAAGGAATAAATAGTATTAACATATGTGAGAAGGATGCCACCTCTGTTTTTCTTCTTCTGAGATATTATTCTTTAAGGTGAAGGTTTGCTTGCATCTGTTCAAATGGAACTTTTTGAACAAAAGAAAGAAAAACCTGCTGATACACAAAAATGTAATCCCAAAGCATATATATTGGTGGAATTTTGTCAACTGTGAGCTTGTATAGAGTTTGCAGGCTGAAGGAGAGGAATACCCTTCATGTTTGGCAATGCAGGAATGCAGCATTGTAAAGCTCTACTGATGTCTAAGTTGCCATTATAAAATTGTACCCTAAGACTCAGAGAGGAGGGTATTTTACATGTACAGCATCAGCAAAACCCATGTGCTGATGAGTTTTTGAATATCTGATAAACTTTTACTTGGCATGGTAGAATCAGCTTTATTTACACTTTCTAACATCCTATGTCTCATAAGAAAAATCAACAGCTATAGAAGACTGTCACTGAGAGGAGGAACTGTTATAAATAGGGTAGTTTATTGAGGCTGATGGTTTACTGCCCTCCTAAGCTTTGTCTTCTAGTTTTCTGGAAAAATTATACAAAGATGTGAAACTGTTCACTAGGGCCCCTTTGCAGTGGCTAGCAGTCATGACCATACACACAGCAAAAACAGGCAACAGGAATGCCGGAGTGGAAGCTTTGGGAGTAAGGGGAGAGCATTCTGGGTCATGGCGATACACTGGGATGCCAGGGTATTATTTCTTACTGATTTGCAGCTCTGTTATGAGCTGGAGCCTCCTGGGCATTCAAATGTTGGAGGTTTTTTGAGACCCTCATGAGTTGCTTCCTTTTCTTGTTTCACAGGATTTCTCAACTCTATTCATTAACAAACATGTGCATCCATTTTGGATGCATTCCCTTTGGGTGTTGGTACCCTTTGACTAAACCATTTCTAGTGAAACCTCTAACCAATATGAATAGAGGGGGAAATGTTGTGCACTGTTTCTTGGGATGGAGGGAAAGCAGGGCATGAAGGGATTCACAGGGTGCTTATTTGTTTTAAGGGTCCTGGGAAACTGCACATTTCACTGTTGACAAAGCCTCTGCCTTTCCCAGTCCCCTGGCTTCTTTTTAGGGTGCCAGCCTTTCAAATAGCTATCACATTTTTGTATTCTGTTAAGTTGTTTATAAATGAAAAATAAATATAATGCTTTCAGTTTCCTTGCTGAGCAACATCATTATTATATAAACAGAGGAGAATGATGTGTAAGCACGTGCAGTTTTCCTGCTTTCCTCATGCCTCAGGTTTTCACTGAACATCCGTACCAAGTCACACAAGTTCCTTCAAAAAAATTGTCCATCATACAGAAACTTATAGTGTGAGAGCTTTGCAAAAAGATCCCTCCGATGTTACAAGTCAATGCTAATATTTTGCTTTCTTTCTTTGTGTGCTCCTTGTGTTTGGCCTGTGTTGGCTTTTAAATTTTGATTGCAGTAATACTGATGCAATTTAAAAGGATATCTGTAATTTGCACTATCAGGCTGAATTGTTGCAGATTATCTCTTAAAAACCTTAAGATAGATTGGCATTACCAGTTATTGAGCTTGAAGTATCCCTCTTGAAGCATTAATAGCTGTGTTCAGGTGCTATGTTCGATTGTGTAGGATCAGTCTCGGAATTTATCAAGAGCATTAAATGGAATTGCATTTTAATTCTAACATTTCTTGTGAAGTATCTACAACATTACAAAGCAACCATCAGCTTGAAGCTTGTTTCTGGAAGAGGCCATACAGTGGGACAGTCATTAAAATGTACGACATGAGAACATGTCTAATTAGTATAAAATCTCAACTGAAAAGAGATCTCAGCTTGGATAAAAATTAGTTTTTGAAAAATTTACTGCAGTTACAATAAGCAAGCATTCACCATCTATTCTGAGTACTGTATTAAGAGATGAAAGGTTTCATGACCTGTTTAATTTGCTAAACACTGGCATCTGTTTCCCACCAGGGTTCTGTTGGAGTGCCTGGTGTTCCAGGGAGAGACGGACAAGCGGTGAGTTCACTGACTTTGTCAGCACTGCCATTATTTATGTAGTTGATTAAAGCTACTTAGGGCTTGTTCACATGAGCAATATGCAACCTTACATCCAGAGCTGTGGTTTCAAATTAGCTTCATGGAGAAGACTGTACAATCTGGTTTGTGCTCTGAAGTAATTTTTTCTAGTTTTACTTGAACAGGCAGCAAATGTAATTAATTAAGCTGAAAGTCTGATGTTCAGATTTGATGATGACTGATAGGTTCCAGAGAGAAATGCGTATTCATAGTGTGCAACTTTAGACAGTATATTTACAAACTAAGTTTTTCTGCAGATTTTTTTTTTACCTTTTGTTAACTCAGTCCCATGATGCAAACACTTACGTTGATATTGGGTATTTATACGGTGCCAATACACTGTTAATGCAACTACAAATACAAAATAAAGAGAGACTGGAAACACAGGTGGAGAACAATGTGAAATTGAAGTTGGGGACGGAAATGCAGAGAAATAAATCAAACAGAAATATTCTTGAACACAAGCGTGAGGAAGTGCTAACTCAGGCAAGTCAGTGTCATCTTTCAGTGCCATCACCAAGTTAACTCATAGTTCGGAACAGGCCTCCATAAGGATGAGTCGCAGTAAAGCAGTAGGGCTGTTTCACAGCATTGCTAAGGTTTGTTGGCAAATCTGGGTGGTGAAGTTTAAATAATAGCCCTCCCTGACTGTAAACAGTATTATCCATCTGTTGTTCTCACAAGCACTAACATTCCTAGTGAACTCAAAAGCACTTGCAGGGAATACCAAAAGGAAAATGTATGATACGTGTTGTTCACCATGTTTAAGCAGCAATAGATAGTAGTGTATAGGGATCATATTATACAATCCCTTCTTCTGCCTCCCTCCCCAAGAGCCCTAGGAATAAAAGCACTAAGATGTTTCAAATAATTTAATTTTAATTCCTCTTTCCTAATAAAAAGAATGTATTGTTTCTAATAGCATAATATACAGTATTAGACCTGTGTTTTGACAGTGGTTATAAGAAAAGATGTAATAATCAGTTATTTCACTTTAGTGACAGTGATAATGCTAGGAATCCATTTTTTAAATATTCAGAGTATTATTACTACTGTGGAACAACAAAAGAAAAAATATTTAGAATTAACAATATATAGCACACAAGAAATTATAAGAAAATATTATGAAACAAATGTGCATAAAGACCTGAGATTTTTTCCTTCAGATTTTATAGCTGCATTCAATTGCAACATGAATGGTAGACAGTACTTGCCAGCACAGATGTTGTTGCTGTACATAATTAAAGTAATTTTTGTGACCAAAGTTTGAGTGAAAAGCCAGTGAAGACACACTTTGTAGCATGATTTTCTTTGGATGTGCAGGAAGATGTAAGAAGACTGGACAGGGTGAAGTTGCAAACCACATTGAATAGAATAGAACTGATGATTCACATTTTATCCAAGAGCTTTACTTTTAATAGCATCATCACACAAACTGTAGCCAGAAATCTTCACTCAGATGAGCACAAAAAATGGATGTTGACGAAATAAGTTAAATCTGTCAAATGTGCAAAACTTATCTGATTATCAAAGTGTCATTTTGGGAGATGTGGAATTTTTTTAAAGCTGTATTGGCAAGGTTGTTGTATAGCTGTTTTTAGGAGACCACCTGCAGTCATGTTTCATGGGGAAGAAAAGAAATACGCAATTGCATTCGATTAAGGGGAAAATGCAAACAGATCTTTAAATGCTGTTTATCAACTTCAAATTGTGCTTTAATAACAGCTCCTAACATTTTTCAGGTTTTATGTTTATTTGATTCATTTCAGTATTTATGGCATCTAAAACTTTGAAGACATTCTTAAATTATTACCACTTTAATAAAGATGTCAGCATATTTTTAGTGTAGCTGGACTATTTTACTTTTGACCTTTAAGAAAAAAATAAATTAATTACTAAACTAAAATCTAGATACCAGGGAAAAAAACCATACAGATAAAAACGAAATATGGTCACCTCCTTTTGTTTGTTTTCACAATTGTTGGTTGATATTGACTAGCAAGCGCTTCCTTATGTGCAGAAAATGTATTATTTTCATATAATACTAAGCAGATGAAAGTTGAATGTTGATATCTCTTCTAATAAATAGATAACAAATTCTGCTAGTTTGGAAATAGTGATAGAAATAAAGTTAAACTGAAGAAGTATTTATCTAAAGTTAGAAAGTATAGTTCAGCCTAGGACTCCCATGTTAATATTTTGCTACTAAAAGGTCCATTCTTCCGATTTCTATGAAAAAACAGATTCTCAGTGCAGTGTGACACAGAAGATATTGTTGAATGAAGACCAGAGTAGTAATTTTAAGAGTTGGGCTGTACTATGAGCTGACTGCTGACACTCCTGGCTTTACTCATACAGATTCATGTTGATTTGCAGAATAGTTGAACTTGACTTGAATGTGTGATGCAAGTCATCCCCTTTTTAGAAGTTACGTAGTTAAAAGGCTTTACAAAAGCCTTACTGTCTTGGTAGCCTTTTAATCAGTGAGCTCGCTCTGTCAAAGAGCAGCATGTGCAGTGCACTAAGTTCCAAGTTAATATTTTTTCTTAGTTTAAAAGGCAGTGAGTGTTAAGAACATGCTTAAAATTAAGTGTGTGTGTGAATGTTTTTCTCATCTGGACAATGAAATATTTTTCAGCCGATGAATGTCAGCGGTGAATTAGCTTTGCTCTCTCCTTAAGCAGATGAATGAAAAAGAGTTAGATCATCTCCATCTTATATGTGTTTCTGTAATTTTCCTTTTCCTTTCCCTTCCCCTCTTCTTTAATTGAAATAGTGGATTATGGGAGACGATTGACAAGTCTGACCAATAGGTCTGGGAATGAGATCATAAATTCTGAGTGCATTTAGAACAATTTTCTAATCCCTTAACATATGAACCACTTCTCTTAGACAATCTCTAGATGTTGGAGTAAGTGTAATTTTACATGACCCACATGTTTTTGCAGGACTGTGAACTAGTAGATTTTTCTTGTATTAAGAATAGTAGCAAAATCATTGTCATAAAAACTTCACACTTTTTTTTTCTTTTAGGCCAAATCCAATGAAACATTACAGGTAGTCTTGCAAGGGCATTTACATTCTTTGCTTGTTCCTACATTTGGGAAACTATAGCCACACTCTGCTTATCTTGTTGAGAACTGTAACTGGAAAGGAGCTGCCTAATAATACCTGCAGCTAGAGAGAGTGTTGTCCATGGGATGAACAGAAACCTTCTGAGATAGCAAGGAGAGTCTTTCTGAGTGT
Organism: Gymnogyps californianus; assembly: GCF_018139145.2. Lineage (NCBI taxonomy): Eukaryota > Metazoa > Chordata > Aves > Accipitriformes > Cathartidae > Gymnogyps > Gymnogyps californianus. The sequence continues at coordinate 58,958,177 of NC_059474.1, read as the reverse complement.
TCCCTGTCCTTTGCAGACTTTTGTGCAATCCACCTGTAGCAGGTTGCTTCCTAGCAAGATGCTATGGGAGATAACCTTCCCTTTCTTGATCCTTGGCAAGAGGTCCTCAGGCACTCAAATAGTACAAAAAAAGATTATACCTGCATGGAGATATGAGGTTGCAGTGATCTAGGGATATCAGATCCCTACATTAATCATGCTGAAATGGCCACAAAGGGGTTCATGGGAAGTTCAACTGTGCGAGTATAGAATACATATTCTGGTATTTGTTAAGTGGTACTGATTTGATAAGGACTCCCAGTGACTGCAGCAACAACACAAGGAGAAAAGGGGAGGTTCCCTAAGTAAGGATTGTATTTGGCCTGAAGGAACCCAGTTTCTGGAGTCTGTGCAACTAACTGTCTTTGTTTTAAATAGGAGTTTGTCTGGAGTGCATAAACCCCTCACTCTATACTTCCATGGAATGCTTTTTCTTACATAGTACTTGGTATTTTTGGTTTTTTGCAAGGTTGTATTGAGAACAGAATGTGCCGTCACGATAGATCCCTTCATTTCAAATTGTTTCAGTAGTTTGACAATAGCAATTTGACAAACCTCAGAAGAATTTCCCTTCTTATCAGTAGACTTAGAGTCTGGGTGTGCACATTTCTTATTGCTTTCTTCACGCTACTTATTATTCTAATTTATGTGTATTTCCCCATCAGTGTGTACTGTACTATGTAGGAGACACATTTTGAAAGTAGTATTATCACATTTCTTTAGAGAAATGAGGAAAGGTATGTGTGTACTAACATTTTTTCAAATAAAGAAGTATAAAGGAAGGAAACATCATTAAATGTAGTTCACAAATTCTCAGACAGGTTTGCAGGCCAGCTGAGTCTTGTTGAAGAGTCTTTCCACTTAATTTCAGCTGGTGAGTGGGCCAGGAGAGATTTCCAGTCCTTAAACAAACAATTTTAAGTTACTTTTGAGGGGAGTGAAAAGCAAGTTGAAAGGAGGTAATTCAACCCTGGTTTGAAATGGAAATCACAGTAACATGTCTGAGAAACCACTTTTTTCCCTTCTGTCCTCGTTTATGTATTTTAGAGTAAAATTAGACTGAATTAGGTTTGGGGGCCTCTTGTATTTCCTTATCCTTAAAATTGATTACATTCTAGTGACTGAAAAATATAGCAATACTGACAGCCTTTCTTCTCAGGGCGAAGTGGATATCAACCAGCTGGTGTAGGCAGAATTATGCATCTCACCAAAACCAAACCTATTTCAGAACGGCAGCCTCCAGGCTGTTTGTCTGTTACAAAGAAGAAAAACTGGGGCCTCCAGCCACATTATTTTTAGCTGATTAATTCTGGATATGAAGGTATATGCCTCCAGGGCACAGAGCACTCCAGTAAGGAGAAGCATGCTTTCAACTGCCTTGACTCCTTTGATATGGACTCTAGTGGGTGATGCATTTTCAGACCTGTTCTGAAGTAGGTTTTATGTGTTCGTATTGACAGTTTTTTCTCATATTAACAGCAGAGCCCAAGCAGTGCTCTACACATTTGAGTGCTCATCAAATTCAGATTAACTTCCATGTAAGCATTAAGACTGCCCCTACCACAAGAGTATCTGAGGAAATTACTGCACTTATTTATTGGGCAGGGTGCTGAAGGATGTTCTTTGCCCAAATACAGGAAAGACAGAGATAGTCTGTCAATGTTAATACAGTTACACAGTTAATATAGGCTCAAGAGTGCCAGGACTTGAACCAAGGTGTTCTGGTGTGCTATCCAAAGGAATACCATTCTGGTTATTCTTTGAATTATTTGAATTATCTGAAATTCCTGAAATGAATGGCTGGGTTGGGTGTATTCTTGGCACGTTAGCATTTCGTTTGCCCTGATAATTGATATTAATTGAAAGAAAAATCCAAACATTTCTGAGTCTCAGAGTATTTTGTTGAAGCCAGTTCTGGAAATTATCAGAAGGTTTTGAATAGCTAATGGTAATCTTCTACATAACTCGTTCAGTCATGCCTTGACATTGCAGTTTGCTGATGGAACAGTCTTCTTTCTAATTCGTTGCAGTAGTGACGGTAACTTAGTTTGTTTAGAGTGCTGCTACTTTTGAGGAACTGAAGTGCCTGTCCTCCCAGCAGGGCATTTGGGGTTAACATGTGGAACATAATTGGTGTTAATGGCAGCTCCCCATCCACAGGTTAGCTCCTGTAACATGTTAAAGACTTTCCTGTTATTAACAGCAAACACAACATTGCGACGTATCTGTTTGAAAATGCACTGTCATTCTTCCACTGATGGAGACCCTGCAATTTCTCTATAGCGTATAAACAACAGCAAATAAATCCCACCGTGTCTGCAGCATTATTCTGTGTAGGTGGTCATCAAATACATTACTGGAACATTTACACTCCTGCTGAGTTAAGCTGCTTGATTTTGAGTAAGTGAAAGAACAATAGCACATTTGCTGGAAATTTTTATTTCCACCATTGTGAGACTATTTGTGAATTCAGCAAACTGGATCTGAATAAATTTGGATGCTGATGGTGAATAACTGGGGACTTAAGTGCTTACAAATCTTCTAGTGGCAGTGTCCTTTTCTGCAGTAGGTAAGAGGCTAGAGAATCACCTTCTAGTACTACACAGTTTTTGCATGAAATTTGGGAAAAGGCAGCTTTTCTAGCATTTTCTAATATTTTAAAGTCTATTTGTGTAGTGGGTCATGTCAGGAAAACAGAATCCTTCTTTTGGGGTTGGTCCAGTTACTCAAAGGCAAGAGAAAACAACTTTATATGAAACAGAAGTTAAAGGCTACCTAAAGAGTATTTCTGATGCAGTATTTGCAGGTTTACCAGTTTGGGGCATGACGTTTGTGAGTCTGGTAGTTTTGTTAGTGCTTTTACAAGTACAGCAAAACCTTGGTAGACAGCATATTCAGATAAGAAGGTGCTGGTACCACAGCATCCCACTAGACTGTTTCTCTGTTAATCACGGTGTCAGTTAAGCCCTAACGTTGCTGAGGCAGTATGTGGAAATCATAGTCCATCTCAATACCAGTAGGGAGAATTTATTTTTGTTATGTATATCATGGTTGTCCCATGTGAAGTTCATTGCACAGCACAGCTTCTGTGGTGTGGTCTAGCTGAGAATAAGAATGCAGGATAAGGGCAGAAAGGGCTAGTGACAATTCCTTTAAACCAAGTACTGAGACTTTTCACACCTCCCCGCAGCATCTTCCCCACAGTCCATCCCTTTCAGGGAAAAGTTCCAAGGGGATACTCTGAGGGTGGCTTCACACAAGTTCTCTGGGCCTTGCATCTTTTTGTTGTGTGACAGTGCAGTGTGGCCCTCATTATAATTTTAATTGGGATCATGGGTTGTGTTTTACATAGGCACTAGAAGGTTTTAGAACATGTTGTGGTTTAGTTATTCCAGTCCCTCTGAGTGATGATTTCTCAGGAGTTCGTGACTGCAGAAAGGCAAGCTATGACCTAAAATCAGATGTACTATAGACAAAGTTACTCTTTAAATGGGAAAAAACACTGGTGAGGCCACTCTCGGAGTACTGTGTCCAGTTGTGGGCTCCTCAGTACAAGAGGGACATGGACATACTGGAGAGAGTCCAATGAAGGGCCTCGAAGTTGAGTAAGGGACTGCAGCATCTCTCCTATGAGGAAAGGCTGAGAGCTGAGGCTGTTCAGCCTAGAGAGAGAAGGCTCGGCGGGAATCTCATCAATGTGGTCAAACACCTGAAGGGAAGGTGCAAAGAGGATGGGCCAAGTGCTTTTCAGTGGTGCCCAGTGACAGGACCAGAGGCAATGGGCACAAACTGAAACACAGGAGGTTCCCTCCGAACAGCAGGAAACACTTTTTTTACTGTGAGGGTGACTCAGCACTGGCACAAGTTGCCCAGGGAGGCTGTAGAGTCTCCATCCTTGGAGATATTTAAAAGCTGTCTGGACATGGTCCTGGGCATGCAGCTCTAGGTGACCCTGCTTGAGCAGGGAGAGTTACACCAGATGATCTCCAGAGGTGCCTTCCAATCTCAACCGTTCTGTGATTCTGTGAAAGAAAAGAAAATAAAAACATGCTGTCTCAATTTGAAAGCTAGATGATGTGCAGAAGACAATGGTTTCTGCAGCCTAACACCTTTGCTGTCAGTGCTGTTAAAGAGAAGCTGCAATATGAATCAGGAAAGACATTAGCCATGGCCTGGTAAGTGTAAAAAATATAGATCTAGTTTTATAGCTTCTTTCATTTTACCAAGTTGAAAAGCAGTCTGATTGAAATTATTGCATCAGATGACATTGTTGAATGTCTAGTTTTCCCTTGCGTGCATCACTCCTTGAACAGCAGTGTAATGGTCTTCAGCCTTTTAACGAGCAGCTATGCTTTTTGTTCATCTCCAAAACACTAACCTGTGGGGCTGAAGCATATTCATCGAGCATTTTGCACTCCAGTTTTAATATATGCTTTGATAAATAAATAACTAAATAAAAGTAACTAAATGGTAGGAAAGTAATTAACTATACTTCCTAACAAGAAGTATTTTAAATTATTTTCATGCCAAGAATCAACATTGCCTTTTGGGACCAATATTCCTAAAATAACACAGTATTTTAGTGTATAGCAAGGGAAGAGCTATCAATCTACTCACCTTCAAAAAGTTAGCTGCTGTTTTGCTTCATAACTATTTTTGGAATTTCCTAACCAATGGGAGGTCTGTCAAGGCTTTGCTCTTTTTTGGGTTTGGTTTGGGGCGGGGTGGGGTGTTGGGTTTTTGTGGTTTGGTTTTTTTGTTTGTTTGGGTTTTTTATGTTAGGCTTTAATGGAATTGTTAAAATATCTACACATAAAGCCAGGCTGCCATGCCTACAAGACATGCAGTGTGAAACAGGGAGGCTCCCTGGCACAAAGCTTGGTTTGCTGTGCACTAGGAATGTTCACCAGGGGTAGGATATAGAGTAGGTTACGTGCTGTACACTTTTATTTCATCTTATTACTCCCTGATTCCTTGTATGGACAAGAAAATAGGGTTCTAAAATAGGGAAAGGAATATTGTAGGTATGACAAAATTATTTTAGCCCCTGTTCTGGCCATTAGAAATAGAAGGATAATCACTTCAAAAGCATACAGCCACAAGGTCATTTCTGTATTGTCCTTCTAGGTTTGCTTTGAATCTTTCCCATTCCCAGAGCTAATTTCTGCTGTGCTAATGCCTCTGACTAGTACTTGCAGTGCCAGAAGTGTAGCGTTGGCCATAGGAGAGTCACATATAGGTCAGAAATGAGACTGTTGGTATGAATAGGGATTTACTATGACTAGGTGACAGCCTGAGGTTTTCACTTTTTTCTAAAGAAAATAAGATAATTCTTTTGTCCCATTTTTGCAGTCTCCTTTTTGTCACAGTAGTAGCTCTCTGCATTCATAGCGCTGATATGTAAACCTGGGAGGAAAGTGCAAGCTTGGGACTTCAACCCTTTGATTACAGATTTAAGCCCCTGAAAGTGTCAGCCGACAGCAGCTGTTTTAAAATGAAGGGGACAGAAACAAACTCGTTTGGGGTGTGGGGATGAGGAGAAACAAGTGCATATTCATTGGTCCCTCCTGCTTCATTTTGTCAACTGGCATTTTTCTTCAAGTGCCTTTTAGGTCAATCCTTTAGGACACTTACGCCTAATCTCCAACAGCTTCAAACCCTGACCACTAATATATCAAATGCCTGTGCCACTATATCAGCCTTAGAGCTACTGTAGTACAAAGAGCCTTGAAAAAGAGCTGACTCAAATGGCTATTTAATTCCGTCTGAGTTTAATGGTACCTAACACTTTTTCTCTGGCTTGGAAAATACCTCACTGGAGTTTCACTAGAACCTCGATGTTTTTGTTTTGTATTTTGGAATAGTCCAACTCCTGATGAAATTAAAAAGTAATTGATGATCCTGTTACCTAATTTAGAAATAGAATAGAACTTGCTTTCATGGAGGATTGGAGTTTATATATCTGTGATTAGAATATGACTGTAGAAATAAGAAAAAGAAAAGTCCTTTCTTAATGGAAAGCTTTTATGGAGGATAGGAAGATACATGTTGTTGCATTTGGAACAAGCCTTTATCTTAACTCCTCTGTAACTTTTGAGTAGAGGGTTGGTTCATCATGTCTACTAAGTTTGAATACTGTACGAAAATTGTCCACTGAGTTTCTGATATGCATTACTATTTCTAATTTGATTAGTATGTTAGCTATTGTATTTAACTTTTACCCATTTTTATACATTTACATAGCAAAGGGCTTATAGAGGAACCTAGTTGCAGACTTTGTCAAATCTTTTTTTGGATGTGATTTTAAACTGCTTTGCCACTCCAGAAGCGCAATGCAGTTGTGTACATGAGGGTTGCCAAAGAAGATAGGTGTTGCTTGTGAAACTGACACATACTTCTGCAGAAGGTTTTACATAATTAGCCATCACCCCTAGCTGTTTTACAATAAAGTCTAACCAATTGGTTTATTGTTTTACCTAAAATAAATAATATCTGTGGTTTTTCCATAAATCTGGGAAATAAACACTAGGAAATGTCTTTAAGGGTTTGCTTTGGGTTTTTTCTTGTTTGTTTGATTTTATTTTTTTCTTAATTTAGGGGGAAAAAAAAGACATTTGTAAATAATTGTTATTTGTTGATTGACTTATGAAAATTATTTATGACTCCTCGAACTGTGGAAGAATATATATACTATCGATTAAACATACCCAAAATTTGGAACATTGATGTAATGCTCAAAATTTTAAAATCTTTTAAATCTACTTTTCAGCCAGTGGTTTAAGAGTATGAAAAATGGACAAGTAAGGTATATTTAAAAAACTAAAATGCTGTCTATTCTTCCAAACTCTTCCATTTCTGGAATGGGCCCTTTTCATTTTTCTTCATTATCTGCCTTCCATATGAGACCAGAGGCAGAAATGTCAAAATCATTTAAGATAAGCCTTTCTTGCAGTATTTCTAAGTTGTAGAGAAGAGGAAAGCATTGGCAGTCTTGCTGGGAAGACTATGCTCTTAAGGTTAATTGGCCAGCTCTTCAGAATCCGAAGTCGCAGTTCTGTTTTCCGTTTAGTTTGACATCTGTGTATTTCCACTGCCTTCAGTAGAATTATTTCTTATCTATACAGGAGTTAATTAGAGTTAATCCACCCTAACTGATGAAGTAAGGCATTTTTGTGCCTGACTGTGGAGTACATATTCAGAGTCTTTTTAAATTTTACCATTACTTACCCAATATGAGACAGTAGGGGAAATGCTGTTAATATACTTCATCATGTCTTTCTTAACCCCATCTTTTGTTTTCTTTGCCTTTAGGGTGAACCTGGTTTGCCTGGCATAGTGGGAGAGAAGGGAGCAGCAGGGCTTAAGGTTGGTATTGGAAATGAATTAAAACTAGAATCACACAGTACGTGAGTGCATCTATAGATGACAGTCATGCTTTCCAACTTGGGTTTATATTCTGATTGACTTTTAATGATCTGCTCCCTCCAGTGATCAGTGCTGTAAGAGGCTTTACACATTTCACCATAAAGAAGCGTATTCTTCTGCTGTGCATGTATAATTCCAGTCAGTGGCACTGACGCATATGCATCCACTGCCAAGTGAATTCAATATGCCTGCAAGTGTTTGGGAGTTTGGGGACCTTTTTAGAAAGGCTCTGTTTATGCTCCTTACAATGTGTTTCAGGCTTCTTTTCAAGAACTACTGTGGTCAATTCTTTGACGAATGTGAATGTCAGGGTTAAGTCTTGAGGGCTGATCCTGCTATTATGGAAGATAGCAACAACCCTCATTAGGAGCATGTCTCGGCCTATATTTGTTACATAAGAACGTCTCTTTGCACTTATTTTATTGTTAAATAATTTGTTCTGCTGTTTTAATATTGAACAAATGAAATAGAACATAAAGCTTATGATAACTTCATTTAAAAGAAAGCTCGACGTGTCCGAGATGATGGGATCTGTGGGCCTCTTGGAACGGGTAATGCTAAATTCTAATCCCATCAGCTGTGAGCGTGCGTCTTTGGTGCACATGTGCTCCTCAGCTGATTCTGTGCATCACGCTGCTGCTGACAGACATGCAGGGCAGGCTCTTTACATTTACTGACTGGCTGCTTGTCCATCAGGAATGAAAACAAACCATTTAGGAGCATGACCTTTTCTTACTTTGTATACAGAAGAAGCCAAATTATGGCAGTTGATGCTTAATTCGTATTCACAGCTGTAGTCTTTGAGTTGCCTAGCAACTGCCAGCCATCAGAAGGGGCAAAGATGAGCCAGAGTGCAGTTCTGAGCCAGAAATGCAGAGATGAGTTGTCAGGGTCAGGCTGGTGTGCAAAAGTGCACTTGCCGTTGGGCCAGTTTCTCAAGCAAGTTATAAATTTGAAAAATAATGGCTATAAGCCATCTTTTTGTTACAGAGAATGTAAGGAGCACCGAAGGCTCTTTGCTCTGAATCAATTATGAATTAGTTCAAGACACTTAAGGCATTTTGTCTCTCCCGAGGAGCCTTCTAAGCCATTAACAGAATCATAAGACTTTCCCCTCGCATTCAGCCTCTGGATTTTTCCTTTGTTCATTCCCAAAATAAGGAGAAGCAAATGCAGGAGTCATCTAGGTCCCGGCAAGCCACTTCACAAAGACATATGCCTGTTTGTCAGAGTTTAATCTAGGACAAAATGGGGGAAAAAAGTCTTTACATGAAAATCATTAAGCTTTTAAAATTATGTTGAAGATATATTGTCTGTTGAGTTCTATTAAATTTATGTATTTTATTCTTTATTGAAGATTTTCTTGCTGGATTTTGTCATCTGAGACAATGTCATCAGTAGTGACATAATTGTTAGTGATGGACGTACTAATGATAGTAATACTAACACTTTGATTTTTGCTTGTGTTAGTAATTTACAACTTCTTTGCTCCAATTATTTTCATCAGGGTGACCCTGGAGAAAGAGGAGAAAAGGTGAGACATGTTTCACTTCCTTTGTAGTGGTTCTGTTTTGGAGAACTGCTTGGAGAATTGCCAGTGCACTGATTCCAAGTTTAAAAAGATATAAATACAGCTACTACCTAGAACTTGAGTGGCATTGTGCAGCCTTTACGAGTGTCAAATAATACCTACTAATGGAAGTTACTCATCTGCGATTACTGCAGTGGGATTAGTCATGGAGAGCAGTGGTCATGTGTTAAAGGCTGCACGGTTGAGCAACTGTGCAACTAATCCTAACTATGATTAGTCTCAGAAAAAGATGAGCCTGTCTGCATAAATAAGATATTCACACATTTCTCATAACTTGGTTTTGATGCTCTGTCACCTGTGCAGAGTAGAACAATTAGGTAACAGAGTGATAACTACGTAGACTGTAAATGATATATGGGTAAGCAGTTCTCGGCATACTAAAAGTGGAGTCCTCCATTCTTGCTTGGATCAGTTTAAGTAAGAGCAAGGGAATCTGCCCCAATGATCTTAGGCTATAGACTGTCTGGAGAGGTACCAGCAGCACAAACGGTACACTAACGGTGCTCTCGCTTGCAGTGAGTTAGTGAGGAGTTACTCCTCTGACATCCACAGTCACGCCAAAAGAAGACAAGGGGGCGGAACGAGCTCCATACTGCAAAACGTGGGTGTAATTCTGCTCTTCCAGGGAGGGTGGCCAGTAGGAGCACCTGTGTGAGAGTACACACTGAGTGAGAGTCAAGCTTCTGCATCTGTACAAGGGCAATTTGAGAAACGGCGTAAGCCTTATTTTGAGTGGGAATCTGTACACAGCCTCATCTTCTGCGAGTACACTGAGACATGTTTTTAAAAAGTAAGTTACTTGTATTCAGGTGCAATTTGCTCTTGAGAAATGTTTACCCATGTCTTTGCAGCTGCAATTGCATTTCAATTCCAGATCTGTGTAAATCCATGTAATAGCAGCTGGAAGCATGCTTTGAAAGGCAATTCATTTCACATTTTGAAAAGCATGTCATAAAAATAATCCAGGGGAATCTTGAAAGTGTATACCCCACATGTAGAAGTATGTAACTGGGAATCTCTTTTCATGAAATCATTACTTTGGTTAAAATTATATTTGTTGAAGAACTTCAGTAATCCTTTATTTGTTTTCAGACACAAAAAGAATAACTATAAATTTTAACGTATACTGAATTTCTGTTACTTAAAATCATGATATTTTTCCATAATCATCCTTTGTCTTTTCCTAAAAAATGTAATTATAAATGCCCTCAATATGCTTTATCATGTCGAATGAACTTGAGATGACATTCCTAACAGTTACTGTTTCATGTTTCCATGTTTCATCAAGCCCTTAATTAAAGTGCTGCTAGATTGTTAGCTAGTTCCCGTTATGTCAGTGACTGTGATATACAAAATGGTCTCTGTTATAAGTCCTCTGAATGGAATTTTACATTAAGATTTTCAGAGCAGTATGACAGATACTGAATAAATATTGTTATTTGAATACTACTACTGGTTATCTGACCAAGACCTAATAGAATGTTTTTTAGCCTACTTAGACTCAACATTTATCAATATTTTTGACATTTTAAATATTTCTCGCACTTTACGTGAACCTCAAGTCCCACTGAAATTTTTGGCCTATAGTCTCATATATAAAGAAGAATTTTCAATGTAGTCTGGGCTTATTATATGGCTATATCACTATAAATGGAAACTGGGTCTTTTTACAGATAAATCTTTTGAAATGTTTCTTTACAAAGTTGTTTTTAAAGTAGACAATATCTACCCAGCCATGAAAAAGTGTTATCTGAACATCACTTTTTTAACAATAAACAACGCATAGAATTTATGTAGAGACAACAATCATTTTGGTGGCTCTTTGGAGGAGTGGCATTCAGTGAAGTTTTTCTAGTTTGTGAATCATCCATGAAGGACTTCAGACTCAGAGAGTATATGCCAGAAATTACTTGAGAATCCTAATAAAAAGTATTGGAATTGTGTAACTGTCACCTGAATTTGATTAGATGCATTTAGGTGAATGTCTCTGTTGGAAAAAAACCATAGGTACTGGTAATTTAAAATGCTGAATCATCATGAAATCATTTCTTCATTACTATACCACAGTGAACTGGGGAAATCTGTAGACTATACTGACAGGTAGTTATTTGATGGTTTGTGGGTTTTTTTGAGGACCTGTGAAAGGGATTACAGTTATAGTGAAGACTGTATAAGACATAGCAGGTATATAAACCATGCTTCCTGACCATCTCATAGAGAGATTGACTACCTGATTAACAAAATTAGCTTGCTAATCATCTTGGAATGATGACTCTTCTCTGCATGCTATGTGCTTGCATAAAATCATTAAAATATAATATGTATTTTAATTACAGGGTGATGCTGGAGAAAATGGACCGAAGGGTGACACAGGAGAAAAGGTACACTACTTATTAGTAGAGAAGAAAATGCATCCTTTAGGCATGTTTACAATACAACCAGCTAATGAAAATAATAATTTGATCAAAAGAAAAATGCATTTTTAAACTGTTTTATTTTTTCAAAGATGCTGAGTGATTTAACTGAGTTCATTTTTATGAACAGCAGAAAAAATGTCACCGTTCTGTCCAATTAAGCATAAAATTCCTGACTTTATACAGCAGCAGCTTTAGTACAGGATACATCAGCGTGTCTCTAATTAGCACTCTTCTTTGCTGAAATTTGCATCATACAGAAACTTTGATGACAACCTGCCAGACTGTTGGAACTAGGTCTGCTGAGTTATAGCCATTTCTGATATATCCTTTTACATTTCCCCTTCTGTGTTGCCCTCGAAGAGAGGGACCAAACCAATATGGGACAAAAAATGTGGTATTGTGATAGGTAACTTCCCTCCAAATTGCCAGCTGGACAGTTGAGAGTTGAAGATAAAAACTATGTTTTAAATCTTTTTGCCAGATGACATCAGCAATAACCTCACTTAATACCTTGTTAGTTCATTGTTGCAAAGTACCAATGTGTCGTAGAAGTCACTAAAGTGTAGACATTGTCAAAATTTTATTTTACTTAGTTTTGATTTATTTTATGAGAGACATATGCTGTATCACTGCAAAAAAAAAAAATTGAACTTGAGTGTTTAAATGTGCTTTACTTACACAAGTCGTAGTCTTTAGCAGTCAGAGCAAAGCCTGTGTTGCACAGGAAGAAGGGTCAGTCATAATGATCTCTTCCAGCCATCACTTTGGAACTCATATGCTTCTAAAAACATTCATTTTAGTGACTACGCTTGGGCAGAAGCATAAAAATTTCTTCTTGTACCCCTATATGTGTAATTGCTTAACCAACTTACATCAATTTAGTGCAAGGAGAAATTTATGACGGATTTATCAAGCTGGTAAGGAATGCATGCAAATCTCTTGGGTTCTATCATTTGGATACAGTAAAGCTATGCTTTCAAGAACACAAGGATTTTATGGGGCATATTCTAAAATCAGCAATTAAAAATAGACATTAGATTTAAGAATAGTCAAGTTAATTGATTCCCAAAGTTCATTCAAATAATACTTTATCTGCAGTCATGCTTATTAACCCAGATGAAAGTCTTAAGAACCTTATTTAGTCACTTACACAATGTATGCCAGTAACATCATCTTGATCCACATTTATGTGATTCAAGAATATAATTCCTAGCAAGTATGAGATTGTTGTTCAGATAGACAGTCCTGCAACAAGTAAATGGGAAGTTTATAATCTCTCTGGGAAGCCTACTGCAGCTTCACTTGTTGCTTTTCTACTTTATCAACTGTGAGAGTGAGCTTGCATCCACTAGAATGCCCATACTGCACTCTGGTCTGCAGTGCGCACATCTCCCTGCTTGGGATCTTGTTTAAGGAAAGAAAATGTTCTCTCCTTCTTTCAGTGGGAAATCCTTTCTCCCCAAGTATAATGTTTTAAATGTTTCTGTGTGAGCTTTCAACAGTTTGGCAGTCTAGTTGGGATCAACTTGTGGAAAGTATAGGTCATCAGGAGACTTCTTATATTGCTGTATCTGAAGAAATTTCAATAAACTTGTTGAACTTCATAATACAGAAGTCTCCCATCTCTTCCAGGTTTCATATAAGTTTCAGAGGTGGGGTAGTGACATGGGAATATATGCTGTTTGTGTGGAGTGCATTGCTTTAACCGTAACAGGCTAGAATTCACTGCATGAATTTTTACAACAGAGTCAGCAGAACTGTAACTTAGTTGACTTCCGTTATTTTTCCTCCATTTTCCCTGCCTGCAAGACAATCTGCCACCCAGAAAAAAGGATCCAGATCTTACAGGAGAGCTGCAGCTTAAAGTTTCTGATACATAGCTCTGCAAACAGCACTTCATAGGGAGCTTTGGAGTGTATTTTTTGACAGATAATTTAGGAGTGAGCATTAAACTTGGTGTCATTACATTACATTTGTACTACTTAACAAGGATTGTATTCTTTCCTGTTCTTCAGCATAGGGGGAAGTTTTTGCTGCATGATCATTATGTATAATTCCAGCATGAATTTGCCCAGTAATCGCTACTCATATAAGTGTTAGAGGAAATCCGAATGACTATTACAGCCACATTTAATTAACATGTTCACAAAGCAGCCTTGACTTTTTTCTATATTTTTTTATTTGTATTTTTGTCTGTATTGTGTCTGCACTTTCTCTACTGGTGTCATGATCATCTTGAGGAGACAGTTAAACTTACCTTGACTACAAACCCTGCTATAATGCAGGGTTTCAAAGTAGCTCAATAGCATTCCTTCTATGTTTTCCACTGGGTGCTTTCTATTGGGCAGGAGATTAACATAAAAAACTACGTCTGTTTTCTTAAAAGAAGCAGATGAAATCGAGTTCCAGCAAATTTCACAGCCAGCCTTATTGATCCATTATGCTTATACATATTTTCTGTTATAGTTTTTCCCTGCTACACAACATGTGCCTTGTATTTGGGTAGCTCTGAAAAGTTTGGGGCACGTGTTACATTATGGAACTTCACTACCAGATGAGTACTGAAAGTTTTTGCCAGCTGAACACTTGTGGGGAGGAGTATAAGACTTATTAAGGCTCAGTTTTTAAAGACTATTTTTAAGAGAACTGCTGGATATATTCAGAGATGAGATAAGGCTAGTATCCATTCAGTTCTCAGGTGTTCAACCACATACATGTACAAACCCTTCCTGCTCAGTAAACACGCCATTAATTTCATGTAAATAAATGCAGAGACCTTTGCACTAGATCATAATGCTACACATATGCTTAAGAGATTTAATTCATAATTCACAAAACTTAAAAACATTTCTGTAGAAGCTTAAATGATGTTTCTGTGAGATAAATACTAAATTTTCATTTATATGGTGAGAGAGATCAGGTGACAACAGTTTAAGACTTGGTTTAGGAATGGTTTCCTGTTTGTGCAATTAATGTAGCTTTGTTTTCTGAACTGCTGTACCTAGTGGCTCTCAGAAATACAGACATGGGTGCCTACTTCTTCACCTGTGACTTAGGAAAGAAACTGTCTTTGTTGAATTGTCCTACTTTGAAGACAGTGTCAATGCCAGACTTGAGTTCTTGCTTCTACTCTTCTACTGTAGCCTTGGTCCCTAGAAACTACCAAGTATTTTCCTTCTGTGTGCATGTTCCTCTGCTAAAGTTTCTTCATTTCCAAACCACTTGACTCATCTGAGAACTGAGAACATGCTGTACCATAATTTTTTCTTGAATCCCATATTAATTTTCATTCTTGCATGAAGGTAGATTATAAATACTTTGTGTCTTATTTTCCCCATATCCACTATTATGCTTTAAAATGTTTAACTGGTGAATGTCTCTTACCAGTTGCTTTGCCACTTTATAGCTATAAAAAGTCCTTGAGGCTTTGCAGTTGTACATGCTTGTAAGGGATATCAGCGGTATCACTCATGCATGTCGATCAAAATGAGGCAGCTCAGGTTTCCAGGCATGAATCAACCTTTCATAATACTGATTGTTGTGTTTTCTTCACACAAGAGCAAGCTGCAGTAACTGTGTAGAGGAAATGTATTCCTATTCTTCAAAGGGCAGTGAGCATGTTATCTGGTACCGTTTAATTTTATGAAACTACTACCAAAATGACCCCATACCCAAACCAACTTTAAAGCTATGGCATTCACAGAACGCTTCCTGCAGCTTCGCTGAACCATCAGGAATGGGTATCCCCTATTTGCATTTTAATACAAAAAATATATAAGCATTTATACTCTGCTTATACATCTTCAAAGTGGATTACAGTACTGGCTCCTATGCTACCTATGTAAATCACTAGCAGGCTGTTGGGGAGAGTGAAGTTGCTACTGTGTAGCAACCTGTTACTTTCAATGAACAATCCAAATTTATTTTGAATAACGAATGATGACACAGTTCTTCAAATATAAGCATTCTAGCCATCTTTAACAGCAAGTAGTTTGACTAGCAAACTTTTCATTAATTTAGTTTTTTTTGTTTTTGTTCGGCATGTCATTTGAGAAAAAAAGATGCAGTGAAGTGAATATAGAAGAATTTTAAGGATCCTGTGACAATTGTACAAAACTAGGAGCTAAAAGCTTCCTTGGCTAGGTCTCTCACTGATCCTCTGCCCTTGTGCATATCACTGCCTATCAAATCCAGGCAACCCAGCAAAACACAGGTGAATCTTTTTGAATGCTAGAAGCTGCCTCAGAACAGAGACCTTTGCTGAATACATAAATTACTATAGGTCTCTCATCCTGTAAAGTATAACACTTAACTGCATTAAACTATCAGTTCAAATATGCTGAAGAGCTGTGGAAATAGAGCTATGACCTGTCCTGACGGGGATAAACACATAGGTCACTGGAGGGTTTTTTTCAAGGTGAACCTTCATTAGCCCAAAAAGCTTTGTCAGTTGAGACCTGACACTTGCCATCTGTAGAATTATGTCAAAAAGATTGCTCATATTCTTTGTAAATGGCAGTAATTTTTTTTTTTAATGTATATCAGCAATTTAGAGCTGTCAAAGTATGTCCCATCTTCTGGCTTTATGAAGTACATTTATACAAAATCTGCAATTATTACATCTACATTATTATTTGTGAAATTTGAGGTTAACTATTGTGCTGTTTGGATGAGTGAAACTAAATCTCTCTGCATGTTCTTGAAAACAATACTGTTCTTTTTCTGAATCACACTGATTTAATTCATTGGGTAAATTCCTATGTAGCAGCACAGAAAACAAGGAATCTTGCTATATAGTTATTTTGCTATATAATCTTGCTATACTATTGTATGTTTTGTTATATCTGTTTCCTGAAAAACTGTATATGTAATAAATGTGATTATTTCTTGTGGATTTTGTATCAGGGTGACCCTGGTTCTTCTGCTGCAGGAATTAAGGTAATTTAGTTTTAAAGTAATTGTACAGGGAGAAGAGGGGTAGTTGGTCTGTGTTACTTTGTAGTGTCACAGACATTTCGGGTACCGTTAACGTTATGGTTTTCCCCAGCTCTATTTTAATTCGTTTTATCAGATCTCATGTCTTTCATCTCTTTTCTTTTAGGGTGAACCTGGTGAATCTGGACGGCCTGGACAAAAGGTACTTGTTGGAAATGTTCAGTTTTCCTTTTCTTCTCTGTTGGATTTGTGATAAACGATGTTACACAGATGCTACCGGTGGCATTTACCCGTACTAGGATGAGCCCAAGGCAGTATAATTTAACAGTCCAAGGCCGGTACAGATTTGGTGTATGATCATTTTGTATTTTAAAAAAGCACAGGAATGATGATACTAATTAACATGAAAAGCAATATTAGACTAACCCACCTCCCCTTCCAGCCACAGCACGCTTCTTGCATTGAAAGCTTACCCAGTTGCAGCTGGTGAGACTAACAAAGAACCGCTCTGTTCCTTGAGTGATCACAAGTTAACCCTGCATGTTTGACTGAATATTAACCTTCAGACTATGGTACATTATTACATCTCATTAGGAAGAAAATAAATATTGACTAGAATCCCTTTCACATATACCTGTAAGGGGAATCAAACTGTCAGAGGCACACAGTATGTTTGGAAGGACATAGACCAGGTAATGCTGCTCTGTTCTTCCTTCCAGGGGAAGAAATTCCCCTGGGTGCTACGTAGGCTGAGGCTGCTTTTGCAAGTAAAGGTCCAGCAGAGGCTGTAATGACTCTGTGCTGCATGAGGCCCTCTGAAGCTGGGGAATTTCCTCTTTGAATCCATAGTACATCAAACACAGTAAATGCTGTGCCTTCAGCTGCCTTTCATGAGAGTAGGAGGCAGGTCCTGCTGGGAGAGCTGGTGAAAGGGCAAAGAGAAGAGACAATGAGGGAACCAGATTTTTGCTTTGCAGTACTTGGTTTCCCTCGGGAGCCTTCGGCACCATTCTTGCCTCTTATAACATTGAAAATTACCCACTGCTGCCAGAGTGGAGCAGAGTCCAGCTGCCAGTTGAGCTAGCAGGTATTCCAGACAGCCAGACACCCAAGAGCTAAAATTCTATATAGTGAATGGCGGTACAACCATTTTCTAATACTCAAGTCTTTTGGTGACTAAGCAAAACCCCAAAACACATATAAATATAAAATAAAATAAGAAATTAAGTCCTTTTCTTTGAGAAATTATAACTGTCATCAATTATAACAGACAAAACAAACACTATTATGGTTACAAATGCAGTTCTTCAGTAAAATGCAATTTTAATTAGGAAAGATAATCAAAGTAGTTTAAAGCTATCTAATCCACAGAATCATTCAGTGTGTGCATTCTGCAGTGTATGCTTTGCTTGGGTAATAAACTAGAAAATGCACTTAAGAGCCTGTTGAGATTCATAATCTCATTAGCTGGCTGCCACGGAGGCAAAACTAGCAGTGATTTATCAGCAGGCTCTTGGATCTCAGTCCCCAGGCACTCAGGTTTGATCTCATTTAGGTAACATAGATAAGCAAGAGGTAGGCAGTTCAGGCTGTCTATAGTTTCAGCTTGTTGTTCACACCAAAGGGGGCTTAATGTGTTCTTTCCACTTCACCTCACAAGCTTCCAGTATGCCATATTCGTGTCCCCAGCCCGAACCAGCAGCTCCTGTAATGCACTCATTCAGAGTGCCTCCTCCAGCCAGGTGCCCCGTGTCTGCTGCTCTGCCCCCTGCTTAGCAGGGACTCGTTCACCCCACCAGAGGTTGTGGGGGACCCTTTTTTCAACTGGAGGCATGTCTCCGCCTTCTACGTCATCTCAATACTTTTCCCCCTACTGTGTCCCGTTCTTATTTCCTTCCTGTATCTTCCCTCCTTCCTTATATTTTACTACTTCGTCTTCTTCCAGTTATTCCTTATCCATCTTCTAAGGACAGATAAATATTGTGCTGCCCACCTGAATATTGTTTACATGAAATGAAATGTGATGGTATTTCAATGGCCTGACAAGGCTGTTGTGTGCCATATGTATTGTAGAGGTGATAGAACGAGCTGCCCTGCCAACCTGAGCATTATGAGATGGAGTTAGTATACAGCCTTGGTTTCCTTAAAAATCTTTCTTCTCATAAATCATACTCAGATCTTTTGTATCAGGAAAGGTCCAGAAAAGAAAATATCATGTGTTCATCTGCAATACTAATTCTAATGAAGCATTAGTGATTTCATTGTGTTTCACGTTGTTTAATGTCTATTTGAGGGGTATTTTAATTGTTTTAGATTACTGTGACTCTGAACCAGCTTTGCTGGATCCTTTCTGCTTGTTATGTGTGGGTCTCTGGGGGTTAGCTCTGTCCCAAGACTAAACAGTGACCTACTGCAGCAATACTAATAGATTATCAGTTATAATTATTAAAATGCTATGCTTAGAAGTGAAATTTAGTGCTTCCAAAATTAGATGAGAAAAGGTCACGGTAGTAGTGTGGTATGTATGGCCGCTCAAGTAAGAAACCAAAAGACAGAGGAGTAGGGTTTTGGAGCTATCATTTTGTCAGGAATGAGTGCAATGGAGGCCTCTTAAAGGATTATTCTTTTGCAAGAGTGACAGCTCGTTTTCTGCTTTAGAAAGTGTTAAGCAACATACCAAGAAATAATAGTGTCTATTGAAAATGGTATCCTAGCCTCTATTCTTTTATCTGATTTTATAGTTAATATTTTGAGACCGAAATCTTTCCTGTGCTTTTAGGCAATGTGAAAAGTTAAAATTTTGGAGTAACTGAAATGGACAAAGAAGCTGTTAGCAGATCCTTCTATAACATTTAAAAATCACTCCATTTGGTAAAACGATTTGCAGACCTTTTATTGTGTTTTTCAGTTTGTGGCAGAATGTAATTTTGTTATTAGCGCTTCAAGTCTATTTAATATTACTGCCTCAAAGAAGTGTCTTTGGGTACTGTAGTCTGATGAACATCTATGCTATGTATACATGTGTTTATGCTTGTGTATTTATACATGTGTATATGTTTGTGTATGTATAAATGTATATATGTGAGTGTATGAATGTAAGTGCGTGCGTATACACACACACATAAAATATTTTAATAGCACAATCTGTATGAATCAGCCCAAACCACAGAGTTGAAATCTGGATTTCTATAAAGCTCAGGAGTGTTCAAAATCTGGAATATAGTTCAACTCATTATAAAGGTAAAAGTTGGCTTCAGAGTTCAGACCTGAGCTTCCAGAAAGTTCAGGGAATATTCGGATCCAAGGTGCTGGTTAGAATCCATCTCTGTATTAAAATAAAATCTCCAGCCTTTAAAATAATGTTTTCTTCACATGTTATTGCTCTTTTTTTTTTTTTTTCTGTTCATCATCTTTATTTCCCTAGACAACATCTTTCCATTTAGCTGGTATCTCAAAATGACCATTTGTGCAAATGTTGTCATTCTTGTCTTAGACTAATATCAACTTCATTTCAAAATTAATACATTCAGTTTTCAATTCCTGTTACAAAATTACCCTTGCAAATGCAGTACTATAGGTCTTTTCATTGCAATTTTAAATAAGCAAGGCATTTCTGGCAAAGCAATAGAAGGTTACATTCCCACTATCCTTCATGACACCATCTATATTCACAGATAAATAGCAAGCGCTGAAATGATACTATGGATATCTCTATAAAAATGATGGCCTGGTTATAATTAGGCAGTCCTACTTGAATTGCACAATTTAAACCAAGCTCTTCTGAATTGCTTTGTAGCTAAATCAGACAGTTACACAGCACAATATCTAGCTCAGAGTTGAAAATGGAACAGAATTAAACATCTGTTGTAAGTATGGAACTGAAATGGCAGCGTGTAAGATGAACCAGTGCTGCTTGTTTTCTTCTCTTTTGGTGAAGGCTAATGTGAAATCATTTTTGGCTTTCCTGATGTGGATTTTCACATCCATGGTGTCATCTTCACATCCAAGGTTCCCAGAAGATATTTAAGTTCTTAACATGACTCTTACTAATTGTACATTTAAGTCACTCATTTTGAAAATATCAGTCCTGCTTGAACTGACTAGCAGTCATCTATGCTCTTTTATCTTGCTGCAGAATATACAGGGGTGTTCACTGGATAGTGACCATAACTGAATAATGTCTGTAATATTATGTAATTTTCCTGTATAGGGTGAACCAGGTCTTCCTGGGCTTCCTGGACTCCCTGGGATAAAGGTAAATAAACTGTAGTCTCTGTTGTACTGGGGGGACACCACAAAGAGGGGGAGACTGCAAGAATGTGGCTAAAATGAACTTACTGTACTTGTGCTATATCTTCTTCTGAGTCTCTGGTATTGAACTGGGGATTGTCACAGAAAGGTTTCACATGGAAAATTGGTTAAGTGTCTATGAGTAAGCAAACTATATCTTACATTAAAATATGAAGTAGAACATTGCATTCTAGTGCTTTAAAGAAAATCTAATATAGTAGGGTTTTATATTTTTGTTTAATGCAAGAGGCTTGTCATCAAAGTTTTACTTGGTTTCCACTTTGATGAGTGCTTTCCAGTAGCAATAGTCTACTGAATTTACCAAGCCTCCAGCCAGAGAACTGCATTAACTATACACAGTCTGTGAAGAACTGGCTATGTCGACAAAAATACTGTGTGCTCCATTACACAGCAGTGATTTCCACTGACAACTCAAAAAGTTTTAATAAGATTCTATTCAGTATTAGCTACAGTCCCTGACCTAATACCTGGTTTAGTCCCTGGCTTCCGGTTTGTCTGGGATCTTTAGGTAAGTTGATACAAAAGACATGTGGTTGGTTTAGTTCTAGCATAAGTGGTTGCATTGGGAGTTGCAGACACTTGCACAGTTTGAGCTGTAACTGTATAATGCTGCACAAAGTGAGTGGATTCACATATCCTGAGTGAGTGCAGATTGGAGTGGTCGCTTCTCCTTCGTGGCAAAGACTGTTCTTTCAGAAAACAAAATCTCTTCGAAAGTTTTTCTTTGCATTCCAGCATGGGCCTGTGTATACCTCAGGAGATAGTTTATATCATTTCTCCAATAACAAGAGGGATAAGCCAGAGGCCAAACTCTTGTCCATTTTGGTAGGATTCAGGATTTATCTCATGGAATGTAACATTTGCAGTAGTTTTCTCAAGGGACCTGTGAATTGCCACGGCATTGAAGCATAATGTCCCTTCTGTGTTACTAGTGAATTATGGGAAGAACTGAACGTGCATATTAAAGTTTGTATGTTGTAATACCTGAAAATATAGTTCCCAGGGAGGCTGTTCATTTTCTGCGAGAATGAACCCTATATTAACTAGTGAAGATCATGTAGGAGCAGAGTCCTTTGTGTGATGGAACTGTATTTTTATAAGGACCTTTGACAGCAACCTCTATTCTGTTTACTTTAACAGTGAGCAAAGAGGTAGCTCAGTTGGAGGTCAGTGCCAGTGTCCTGGGGGCACTTGCCAAAACCAGCTGGAGTTACGGCTGGTCTTTGGGGATTCCATGTTCATGCAGACCATGCATGTCCATGCATATCATCAGTAAGTAAATAAAAAAGTCTCAGTCTGAGTCTCTGCTCTGGGAAAATTATTGCTGTTAAGCTTTACTTGTTGGGGGTAAGAATGGCTCAGAAGGGCAGCTTTGAGATTCACCTGAAAGGCAAGATATGAAGTGAAAAATGGATGAAGTGTGGGAGTTTTGCCCAGTGAAAATTTACTTCAGAATTCAGTGGATGCAGTGGAAAAAGAATACAGTTGCCTGCAGAATAAGATGGAATAATTTGGTCAAATATTAATCCTTTAGGATAATGCTAGCTTCTATTAAAAAGCTAGGGCAGAGGGAGACTAGTGGTGGTTCAGTGAAGAAATTCCATCTAGTGCAATTCTGCATTGAGGTGGCTAGACGTACCCTAGATGGTGACAAGCAAGCTAGCAGAACTTGCATAGGAGAGAGCAAAGCAGATCTGGTCACATCAGACTTGCAGGATGGGTGCTGATTGATTCAAGGCATTTGTAACCTGTTTAATTAAGGAGTCTATAGAAAAAAGGCTAGATTTTTCTGTTGTAGAGACTACGTTTATTGCATGAGAAGCTGTAGCAGAAACCAGAGAATGGTTGGAGTTAGGAACATGGGCACTCATCGGCAAAGAAAAAGAAGTAGTTTAGCCCCTTTTCTCACCCTCTGTTTTAGCAAAGATTTATGTATCACCATAGTAAAATCATCTCATCAATTTCCAAGAACAACCTCAGTGATATCTTATGGAGAAACAAATTTCCAGTGAACCGATGTTGATTGAAAGCTACTTTGAAATAACAGTGACTAGATGAGAAACTTGAGCATGGAGGAAATCCAATTGTCTGGACTTGCAATCTGTTGGTGCTATCATGGTGTTCCTGCACAAAATTGAAAGGAATCTTATTTGCAGCAGTGACTTTTTTTTTTTTCCCCCTGATTGTTCCTTGTTGTTTGTTACATTTTTTCCTGGGGTCTGTTCCCATCAGGACTTTATAAGACTCCTCAAGATATGTCTTTGCTATTCTATCTTAATAGTGATATGCAGCAGTGGCATAATGCAACAGACATAGCACAAACCTCACAAGATGTCATTACAACATCCAGGAACTTGTTACAACATATAAGAAGTTTCCATAAGGGAAGTTTTTCCTAACATATAAATGGATTACAGAGTTCTCGTCCATTTGCGTGCCAGCACAGTAGCTGTCAGCAGGGATTTTGCAGGCTATTCCCAAACTTTGAGAGATGGGCATCTGGCAACCCAAGCAAAGCACTAGCAGGGGCATGTAGGAGAAAGTGACAAGGTTCAAGACAAGGCAGTGGCCATTTAATCTCTTTCCTAGTAGGAAAAACTAAATATTCTTGTATTGCTGGTATTATTTTGATACTGTTCTTGTTTTCTGCAGTATTGTTCTCTTCAGTTTCTGTTACATTACACAGGCATGCACATGCACACTCAAAAGTCTGCTACAAAATTTTCTGTTGAGGTCGCTTGCAGCTAAAAAGCTTTAGGGTTCTCACCGCACTTTTTGATCTTTCTTCAGTCTTGTATAATTGGAATTACAGAATGTTCTCCAAATTTGTGTCTTCCTATGATGTTCTAGAAATTAACACATTCTATTTGTTTTTTGGCTTTTGCCCGGATTTATTGGCAAAACACTTTTCCCAAGCAGGTTTGAAAGGTTAGCCCTACGTGGCAAGTGCATCTCAAATGCATTAATTCCTGTAGATGAATGGATATAGCTTAAACCTGTGTTCAACTGGCCAAGTAGTCAAGAAATGGGGACAATATATTTTCTGGAAATTAGATAAATAAATAGCAAAAGTTCATATCCATTTGATATACAGTAACTCAAATCACACAGGTGATTTCAAATGAAAAAACTAGTCGTCTGAGGATCATGTTTACAGAGCTTTTATGTTCTAAACATCTTTGGAATTGTTGGATGTTGATGGACTGATACGTACAGGCATCTTCAAGACAGATGAGAAGAAAGAGGCAAGAGAAGACTCCATGTTGCCTAATTTTGAAAGAATTTCCTTTAGTATCTTCTAGTACTTCCATGTAAAGAAGAGAAGATCAAGATACAGGGATATTCTACACACAGGAAACTCTTGGATGTAGTTCTTCTGGTCTCAAATATTTAGCCTTTGACTATTGTGTAAGGAATTGAAGTCTCCTTTTCCTTAAATCTGTTAGTTGAACTACAAATTTGCTTTCTTGTGAATGAATCTCTCCACAGTGGCAGGCTGTATTATGAAATGTTTTAGGTAACTGTGCACATACATAGCACTCTTTACAAATAGTAAATCAGCCTGTGAAAACTTAAATGCCATGCCAGGCAGCGGACCATATCTTTCCAGCTACATCTCATCTTTCTCCTCACGGTTGAAGAAGCTTCCCAAGGCATCCAGTCCAGTATGCTTGAACATGTAGCCAAACTACTTAAAGGATTAATAAATACTAATCACTCGGAAAGTTTCAGCTTCTTATAATGCCATTTCAATTAATTAATCAATGTTCCCGGGAACCTGTTAGAGTGTGGTTGAACGTGATACTGGAATCTGAATGAACAGCAACATTGGACAGACATGCAAGTATCATATCTGAATTCAGAGTATGCAACGGGGTCTTTTATTACTTACTTTTCTAGACCCATTCACTATGCACATGCGGATGTTTTGGGAGTTCTTCCTGTTCTTTTTCGTTCTCTCCTCATTGTCAGTTGGTGCCATGGAGGAAACACAAGCGCGGTCAGTTATTTCCAAGACAGTGATGAAGCTGTCTGTGACATGCTGGAGAAACGTTTCTCAAGCACCTGTTGCTGTTGAGGAATGGCTGGAAACTTAATGAGCCGCTGAATGTGTTCCACCGTGTCACTCGGGAAGCGAGTAAGGCACCTAAACACAGAACATTAACTCATCGCTCTGATATCCCCCAACTGATGCCAAGCAGACGCAGAATACTTTCTATGCAACACAAACTTCATATATCTGTTTTATCTCATAACTTTCATGGGATGATATATACAAAGCAGCACTCACTGTAATGGAAATCCTGCATACCCGTATTCATTGTAATGTCAGACATCTCTCAAATCCATTGTGATGCATTTTCTGGCATTTGGGCAGTACAGTCCTCAACTTCATCGCTGCAGTGGGAAGCCTTCAAAGAACACAAGCCTCTCTTCAGTAGCATCACTTTGTGCAGGATCTGGCTTTTCTTTATCATTTCTGGCATTTCTCCTTCTGTTTTTAAAATAAATACTGAAACAAAGCTTGTGAGTGCAACTAAGTTTTTATTCTATCGTGTTCATGAAAACTGCTGTTGAATGTTTTGGCACGAGAAAAGAAAGGCTGTTTAGTGCTTCTGCTTTTGGGAGGTCGGGAAAGTTTTCTGTGTTTTCAAATCCAGTGGAACGGGCTGATTCAATAGACTTGCCAGTATGCAGCATCTCGTATCTTTTTATACAATTACTTTGGATTGATTTCACTGGGACTGTGCCTGAGCAAGGTTTCAGAAGAACCTGGATAAGGATATGGGAATTTGAATCATGGTTTTTTTCGTTTTGTTTTCTTTTTATGAAAGCAAAAGCAGTTCTGATTTTCATCTGTTCTGTACTTAAATTTCCTTTTTTCTGTTTATACTCAAAGACCTTATCGTGTGGCTTTCCTAATTCCATGTAAAGACTGAAAAACTCGCTGCTCCACAGAACTTATTTCTTTAGCTCTAGAAGAGTTGATACTCATTTCGTCCAGGGAGTTCTGTTACAAAAGAAAACTTTCAGAGAAAACGAGAGGCAGAATTTTGAAGCTGGATACATAGAAGTTAGCCTCCTATTTAAACTCTTTTAGAAAATAGAGCGACTGTTGTTGAAGCTCATGTGTTTAGATGTTACTCTTGTCATCTGGTAACAAAATGAAAGGAAATCTGAAGTAAATGGTAGTTCCAAGCATTTCATTTTGGAGTCAGCGCCATTAATCACCTATAGTAAAGTTCTTCAAACTCCCCTTTTCCCCTAGGAGTTCTTAGGAAGGCTGAGCACATTTTCCTAAAGCATTTTTCCATTTCCATATTTCCATTCTTCTTCCTGTTTTTCTTCCTTGTTAGTGACTGTTACCAGGAAACCTGCAGGGCCTGTATCTCTCTCTTTCCATTTTTTCCAGGACTCAGATATTCTTGCCCAGGCTTCAGTTTATCTTTATCCTATAGGTCGCCATACTCAGAACTCTTTCTATCCTGAACTCAGGAGCTGGAAGGGACCAGCTGACCTTGTGACAGGCATCTCCGAATCCTGGATACAGAGATGTGCTGAACATGTTAATTGCAGCAATTGAAAATTGTGGGAATTCAACTTCAAGCCCTGCTTCATAGAAACTTAGATTTCTCCCTGATGTGTACTTGCCTTAACTAATATGTATTTTGAAATATTCAGATGTGAACTAATTTGCAACCTTTCATCACTCACATACAGTGTTCTTAAGAGTGGGTCATCTGCCTGAGCAGAGGAAAATGTGCAGTGTAGTATAGGTCAAATACTGAAAAGTGGACTATAAGGATGCATGTTCTGGGTGAAAATGCGAACTGATCTAAAAAAATAGGACTTAGTACCTGCATTTGGAGGGCTAGTTTTCAGAAGTAGCTCTGTGCATGGGTAGGTAAAATATAAAATTAAAAAAAATTACACAACTGTGCAATTAATTTTCAGTATTCAGTTTCCAGAGTAGAAGTATATATACAAAGATATATCTGTATGTACGTAGGTGCATACCTAGCCTTGTTTGTTCATTCCTAGCTGTCTGGTTTCCATATGTTATGGCAGTAATCACTTGCATAGGGTAGACATGTGATTTCCCAGAACTAATTGTGAGAATCAAGGCCAAAAAATGAAATCATCATTAACATTGGATGGTATGCACGTGTCAGGAGTGTTTACTGGGGCATTCTTCGAGATATGTGCAGTTCTTATTAATCCATCAGAAACTATATCCTCCAAATCATGAAAGCTCTCATTTTCTTTCCTGGAAAAGGCAAAAACATAAGTAACTGAAACACAGGATGTTGTTTCCTTTAAAGCTATTACTAGTTGGAAGACTGAGCTTATAAGGATCTATTTCACAGCATCTGTTTTATAGCATAGTTTAATTTTTCTTTGTAAAAAACCCCAATATCAATCCAAATCCAAAATTTTGAAAACAGCTGAATAATCTGAGAGTCCAATATTCTGCTGTATTCAGAAATCAAGTATTCAGTCATCCACAAAGAAGATTTGACATCAGTAATCTGAAAGTATTTTTGTGCCTCAAATACACGATTTTAGATGGTCAGAAATGAGTGCATGCAATAAAGTTATTTATCTTTCAGAGTAGCAACAAAAAATCCTTAGATTTGTCATCTAACTGTTTTCTAAAGGAAACAATTTGGGGCCAGACTTCATAATTTAGCAGTTTAGTCATTGCAAAGAATTAAAAATGAGGCGCTCATTACAACAAGTGTTTTTATTCTAATCCTCAAAAGCAGGTACTATGCTGACTTGAATTATAATTAGCCTTTAAGTACGAAGTCCTTGATATAATGCATGCAGAATTAATCAGAATTATTACTGGTTCTGTTAGCACCCTTCCAAAGCAGCATACCTTCTAAGCAGGCAGAACGTAAAAGCAATGAGAAAATTAGGTTCACTAAAAAGCAATAAATGTCGTACAAAGTAGGGCTTGTTGTGAAGCTTCAGGGTTTTAGCCAGGTTGTAAGGTTTTACTTCTCTAACTCTAAATGGATCATAAGGGCTAAACATGCATTTGGAAATTCTAAACCAGAACTGTTTTTCTAAGTTTAGAGACTGATTAGGGAGTAAAGATATTGTTTCAAATGCGATGAGTGAGCCAGACAACCTGTTTTAACTGGTCATTTCTGCAGTCAGTTCTGAACTGGTATGAAAAGCCTTAACAAAGACCTTACAAAATGGGGTTAGGTTTTTTTATCAGATTTCCTTTTACCTTGCTCATTTCCTTTGTATGAGCTGAATACTGTAGTCCTCCCAAGAGGAAAATTCCCATGGACATCAGGCTATATATAAAGTTCCTTTAATGCCCTTCACAGTGAGAAAGTATAAGGTGCTGTTCTCTCTGACTTGTGTAGGCTAAGGCCCAGCTCAGTTTCTGAGAAATTGCTTCGCTGGAACTGAGTACCACAGACGCAGGCAGGGCATGAGCAAGCACGGCTTCATCAATTGCCATGGATTGCTCTGTTCCAGACTCCTGAGAATTTGGCCCTCACTCCTCTCCAGAGTGGAAAAGTTGCAGTATTTTGGTTAGATAGCAATCTCGGAAACAAAGTCTGAGAGCAGCAGATGGCAATTTCTGGAAAATCAGCACAGGCACCAGTGAACCAAATCCAATTTATTATAACTTCATAGCTGTTCTCCAAATTGCCTTGCATCTGAGTTTGGTTTTTTTTTTTCTTCTATATATCTCCACCTTTGCAGGATTCTTTCAGTAGAGTTAGGCAAGGAAAGGGCATCATACTGTTGTTTCTTTAAATACGCCTGTGAGTGAGTCAGGGTGATGTTTAAGACAAGCATACCTTGGTCTCTTGATATGATTAAAATGAGGACCATCAGTGCTTGTCAGAAAGGACGCTTTGGGCTCTCCCTAGGTCTGTGACTCTTGAGGAGTTTGCAGGCTGCCCCATGCCAGATGCAGGAACGTTTGGAGAACCACTAGACCTATAGGCAGGAGTTTGGAAGCTCCAAGCCTGCCCCCAAGCTGTGTGTTGGAGCAAGTCAGGGTTCTCCTCCGGCCCATGCAGCTAGGTTTTCCGTGCATGGAAACTGTGGGGTGGACCCACATTACCGGAACCCTCACAGAAATTCTGGATGCTTTGGTGTGGTTTGCCAACCCAGAGGCGTGCACGCGGGAGTCCTGGCCTTGGCACGTTCGGACTTGCAAGCGAATGCCAGGGAAAGGTGCGTGTGTCCTGGCTCTGTGGCAGATCTGCCAGTCAGCCCTGGAGGCACAGAACTGCCATGGTCCCAGCACTGGGGCAGACACTGAATAAAATATTTCAGGACCAATGAACTATGTAATAAAGGTGAGAGTTTGACATTTAAACTTCTCTGGCTAGTTCTAGTGCATAGCACTAGATAAGGATAAGGATTGAAATGACGTTGTTCCTTGCAAATTCATGGTCTAAAGCTTGGTTTAGTCTCATTTCTATAGCACAGAGAAAACAATGCAGTAATCTGATGTAGAAGGAAAATAGTAAGGTGGCCATGAGACTTAAAAAAAATTTTAAGAGCTCTTGCACAGTTTATATCTGTAAAGGGAATAACTGGCTTGTGTGTTTTATGGCTTTAGCAACAATAACATATTTTATCAGTTACTTCAAATATTTTTATTTACCAAAGTAGGATAGTAATTTCAGAAATGGAAGCAAATCTATTTCATTGTTATAGGAAAGTTGATGGTTTGGGCGCTTTTCTGTAGCACAGGTTTTCTTTTTGGGCAAACATTGATCTGGATGGGAAAATGTGTGTTATATTCATCAGAAGAATAATTATAGAAGGAAGAGCCTTCTGTGGGAAAACAGTGTATCCAACAACTGCTTTTCTCTACTGATTGCTTGTATCAGCATAAAGCTGTGTATTTCAGGCACTGGAAGTGGACTAGGCCTGTCTGTGAGAACAAAGTTTCAAATAATTGTGGTGTTGTGTGTCTCAGCTGTGCAATGAAGGCTAATTCTAACTGAATACGGTATTAGAACTACATTGTTAATAAACGTTTGCCAAATTAGTGGTGTTTAGAGCAGCAATTAGCATTGCAAATGGGATTTCAACTGTTGCACCTTTTTTAAGCGGAAGTCCAAGTTTTAGCCAATTACAGGTTCTATAAAAGTCAAAAGAAGACAGCAACAGCGAATAGTGTGTCTTAGGGCTAACCTCTAATATCAAAGCTAGCCTCTGCCTCAGCCCATAAAAGCTTTGATCATCATGAAAACCAGTTATGAATATCTCTAGATAATAATCCTCATAAAAATTTGACTATCCTCTGAAGTAAATCACAAGGTGGCTTTTTTACTATTAAATTCTGATGGACCTCACATTATGCTAGGTGTACAGCATGCCATTATAGGGCCCTTTTCTGTTTCAGACATTTTATGATAAGAGGTGAAAATGAACATTAACATGGTTTGTGAATAGTAGTATATCATTTGCTGTCTGACCCATTAGTATTTCTACAGTTGACAAACATTTGAGGGTGAAAATGAGCATGCATAGAGGTAGTCTCTTAGTCTCTTAAAATATTAACATATCAAGCCATTAAAAATTATTCTTAAAAAGATAACAAATCACTCCTGTAAACTGGAAGCACTTCACACGCTTGTTGATTTTTTTTTAATACCAGGTTACCTGTGTTGTATGACTGATACAAATTGCTCCAAGCCCTAACAGTAGATGAAGCTCAAATGCTGAAATTCATCTTGTTCACTTCCTGTGCAATGTGGTGGTTTCTAAGCAGTGATTTCATAACTGTGCCAAAGGATTAAACTGAAAAGCAAGAAGAGTCGTCACTTCCTAATGGCTTTCTCTACAGCTGCCAAACAGTATTTCAAATGGGGGAGTTCCTTACTCTTCTTTCAAAACCTACCTGTTTAACTCCTCTTTCCAGATTTTGCGTTCCCTGCCCCTGCTTTAGCAGGCAAAGAAGCTTGTGGTAGATTCTTACTAGATAAAGCTTGGTTTTTATTGTAAGAAGTTGTAGTCAGATGTTTAGAAAAGTATTATAAATCTTGGTTACTCTGATTCCTTGCATTCCTCTCAACATTTCACGGTAGTTTGGAACAAATTCTGAGCTCATTTAAGCAAGAGAGTCAAGATCAGGAGATGCTTCTGTGAATCCCAGAGCTACAATGTTGTCAAATCAAAGTGCAGTCCAGAGCAAGCCTTTACTATTGCTTTCCTGCAGCTATGTGCCAGCTAAATCATAGAGGTCATATATTTAAAACAAAAACTAAAACCCTTAGACCTTGATTTCCTAACCGCATTCCTCTATGGCTCTGTCATTGTGTTTGTGTAATGGACTAATCAGAATGGTCTCTCCCTTGCCTTTGCATAACAGGGACATCAGCATGCCTTACTGAGAGGAAACTTTTCTTTACATTTCACACATCATTGGTAATGCTAATTTTGATAAATTCTCATTTCTTCTTTTGCTATCTAGTGGCATAAAGGATAACATAAAGCAGGAAGCCAGCAACATTTGCAGAATATAATTGTAGAATACAGTAGGTACAAGGAATGGGCATTGCTTCTCATGTAAATGTTTGTCTTCTGAGTAACTGAGACAGAAATGTCAGAGACAAACCTGACAGAGTTGTTACCTCCACTGCCTTTGAATGGTGCAGAAGTACACCCAATGAGCATTTTAGTTAATGCCTTATGCTGTGGTTACATTCAAGAGATTTGAAGTATTAGAAAGGACACAGCTTAGTTTCGAATCATCCAAACCTGTTGTCTTTTTACTTAGAAGCGTAGTTCAGATGGCAAATCAGATCTCTCTTAATCTGCTTAGCCTCACTAGCACTAGATAGAGGGAGAGTTGCATGTTTTTCTTAATGTAGCCAAGTCTTAACTACTGCAGTTTGTTTCATGTGTGGTAAGAATACACTGTTGGATCATGCTCAACTTGGCATCCCCCATAATTGCCACGTCTTTCTCAGCAGAGCTGCTACTCAGCCGGTCAGTTCCTAGTCTCTACTGACACACCACTTCTTCCACTCCACATTTGATAATGTTTTAAAGCTCTGTGTCATTTAAGATCTGTATTCTAGTTATGCTAATTAAGCCACCAGCTTCTTCCATTACCAATTCCACTAGCTATTGCAAAGGACCTTTTTCTTATCTCTTTAGAGATTTTGGGGGAAGGTGGGACTTCTTTTTGGACTTTGGCCAGAAGTTTTCTTCTGGTATGCGACTAGTATAGTCCTGAGCAAAATGCGAGAATTTGACTCAAAAGCTGTGCGTCAACCTCTGAATGACACTTCTAAGCCTTACCACTGAAAAGATTGAACGATGTAGTCACTGCATGTTGCTTCTGCCTGAAGTCATAATTAGCTGGCCAAGAAATTAGCCCTGGTAAAGTCAGTATTAAAACAATCTGGGGCTATCAAGTACCTTCTCATTCTAAAATAAATGACTGAAGCTGCATTGCTCTTCATTTACTGACATTACAAATGCTTCCATCTGCAATGACAACCTTATGTTACTCTTGCTAGTGTGCACTAACACAAAGACTTATATAAACTGTAAGGTTATTTTCCTATGACAGCAAAAACCCATGCTTCTCTGTGACATGTTTGTCTTAGCTTATTGCTTTGTTATCGTATTTTGAACCATGGCCAACTGGAACTTCATGTGAGAACACTCATTATTTATTTGTATTTTTTGATAATCTAAATTTAGGTCACTGAGAG
This sequence comes from Gymnogyps californianus, assembly GCF_018139145.2. Lineage (NCBI taxonomy): Eukaryota > Metazoa > Chordata > Aves > Accipitriformes > Cathartidae > Gymnogyps > Gymnogyps californianus. Next base: position 58,925,742 of record NC_059474.1, on the reverse strand, counting down.
CTTGCTATGGCCCTCAATGTAGCTACAGGAAAGATTTCTCTGGATATAGGTTTGCTAGAGACCTTCTTTGCTTTAAACTGTTAATGATGAGAGTGCAGATGAATGTGCAAGAATACTTCCTGATTTGCTTGCCCTGTGCAGCATACCTGTATTTCTATGGAGGCAAAGAGGCAAAGAGAAATATTATCCAACTGCTTATCTTCACTGTCTCTATATGTTGTCAGTAATTATATCAATACAGGATCATGACACATCTATCTTTTACCTATTTGAAGAGGCATTTGGTCGGTAATTTTTAGTCATTAAGTTCAGGGATATTATTAAGAGGCTAATAAATAAATCTTTATTAATTGGGTTACACTACAGATTTTAAAACTTACAATAGCTTGTGGATATATCTTCTTGATTCAAATTTATGTCAAAAAATGCAAGATTAAATAGCAGGAAACCTTGTTCAGGAGAGTTTGTGAAGGAAAACATATGGCTTATTAATCTTCCATTATCCCCCTTCAGGCATGGAGATAGGTAATAAAATACGTCCTTACTCCTCTGCTTAATGCTGCTTCTACTGCAGCTCAGCTTGATTCCTGCGATTTGTCTGTTACATTTGTACAAATGAATGGGCAGGAAGGGGGCAGAACAGAGAGGGAATGAGGAGAGCTGTGGCTCTTTCCCAGCTGTTCACAGCCAGAGAAGTTGTCCGGGTGCAGAGAACTGAAGTATTTTACTGTCAGAATGAGGAGGGAGAGTACCATGGTGCTGGGAGTCTCTGACTTGAAAGGAGATCACTTTTGATCTCCTTTTTGGGGATGATGCAGCTAAGTACCTCCCTTGAAAACATATTGCAACAGTACCATCTGGCCTCTCTATTTGTCATTGCTTTGTCATACCCTTACCTTGTCTGCCCGTCTATTTACATGCTGCAATAGAAAACTACCTCATAATACATGACTGAAATGAACTGTCCCTTTTTAAATTTAGCAATAACTCAGAACTCCCCTCCTGCCTTCAGACTTGCTTTGATATTAGTTTGGTATATTGTGTTATAGTCAAGGTTGCGTATTAACAGTCCTTAACTCATAAAAACTATGTTTGACACCTTCTGCTTCATTTGCATTTCATGTGCTGTGCGATGGCTTGCTACAAAAATTTATGCTGATGAAAGTTACCCATGATGAAAAGTATGTCTATATAACTGTTGCATCACAGCTGGAGAGCTGTAAGCAATACAGGGAAAATGCTATCCAAAAGAAACTTGTGTTACTGTAATTACATACTGCTAAATAAATAATCTAACTTTCCTTTCATATCATATTTTTAAAGGGTGAACCAGGTTTCATTGGTCCGCAAGGAGAACCTGGGTTGCCAGGGCTACCAGGAACAAAGGTAAGGGTAATTGGCCAACACTCTGGTGCGAAGCCCTTAGAGCCAATGTCAAATTCAACTTCCTCAGACTGTGCTAATGGAGGAAAATGTGGAAAGTCATCGTTCATGGACCAGTGCTATGGTATATGTGTCTTTGTACTGATGCCTGCAAACAATGTGAAGGCAGATGTTATATCCATTCATAACTTAAGTTCATCCATTGCCTTTGTTCATGTTAGCATCCCAAAACTTATTTGTTCAAGAGGCAGAATATGCATGACTGAAGAAACTCTATTTTCATAAATGTTTTTTTAGAAAAAAAGCTTGAAAGTGTGTGCAGGTATTAGAACTTTGACACTACACACCAGACTCTGAAAATACAGATCCACTAAACCTGGGGTTTTTTTGTTCTTCCTATGGGGTTTTTTTTAGCCACTGTATGGCAAAGTTAGAATCTTATGAATCCTACAGTCTCACAGTTTGGGAATCTTTATTCCAGTCCTTTCAGAATAGGGAAAAAAATACCTTACAAGTCTCATTTCCTTTTTTAAGCCGTCTTCTTTTGCCTTCAAGAAGACTGTATTTACTCAGGGGAGAGTTCCCTAACCCATTACAAGTCACAGATGAACTTGAAAATGTTTTCTTCTGATAGTTTGTTTTCTTTGGTCATGCTGAGTTGGTGGTGTGCAGAAGACTGCCCAGTATTTTGTGATATATGTGTATCTGTTGCAATAGGGTGACAGAGGAGAGGCAGGCCCTGTTGGGAAGGGTGAGCGAGGCGAACCTGGAGTTCCTGGACAAAAGGTCAGTCTGATTTTACATTGGAAATGTTTTGTTGGTTTTACACCTATGAACACATCTTTTCCTGCTGAAAAATAGAACAAAAACTTGGTGAGTGAGCTTTTAAATGAAAACGCTATCAAATACTCTAGTTCAGTCCAGAAGACAATGGCAGTTTTGTGTTCACAGCTGTGGAACTGCAGTCTGAATGGACTTTTATTTGGTCTACAAAGTAAAGACACTACCTACATACACTGTCATGGAGTTGGCCTAATTCATTCCAGCTAAAGTCCTGACCTCCAGGTCCCTAACTTTCAGCATCGAAGTTTGAACTCTTTGACCACTGTAGCTATTGAATGCAGAGAAAATCCATTTTGCATGCTGTTTTCTAACTCTAAGAAAGAGATCATTCTAACTACACTTTAGCATTGTCTTAATATTTTCCACTTTCCTAATACATCTTGAAAACAGTAAGGCAGATTCTGTGCTCCTTGACCTTTCAATGACAATTCAGTTTGTATTCACCTGAACCGTTGGTAAAAGAAGTTGTGGTAACACTTTATTTTAATCTCCTTATTTTAGGATATTTAACTATCTTCTCTATCTCTTAGCTATCAGGAGCTATGGAATGACATAGGTCATTCCTGCAAACCAGTGTTAATGATGTCTACTTTTTACTAATGCCAATACTACTTTTCCTTTAGAAGGATGGAATCTGTAGCCTTTGCATGCTGGTGTTGAAGAATATATTACTCTGGGTGCTATTAAATTCAGTGCCTTTATGGATTCATTATCTTGGTCATATAAAATGAAGTATTTCTGCTGTTCCATACTGTAGTTAGTCATTACTAATTTCTTTTTCTCTGCACTCCTATTTCTCTATTATTTTTCTCCTGCTTATCTTCCTTCAAACAGGGAAAAACAGGTGAACCTGGATCTAGAGGCCCAAAAGGGTCAAAGGTTAGTAGTAAAGAAACTGTCTTTAGTGGAGTAATTAACACAATGATTTTTAGGATAAATTATTTGTAACATTTCACAGAAACTTCACCTATCTCTTTAAAAGATCCTGTAACAGTCTGCAGTGTTCTTTATAAGTGAAACCTTCTGACTTTCAGCTTTAGCTATTAGAGTCAAATCCTGTGTGTTTTAAACACTGTGATTCTAGTTCTTTTTCTGTTATAACATCTGTTCCACTCTGCTCCGGTTTTCCCCGTGCAACTTGATTTCTCTCTGTGTAACTGATGTGGGTTAGTCCTCCCACATGCCAGGAACCAACACCTGACTATGCCTGTGGAGATTTAATTGGGTTTTGCAATAATTTTGTGGATCCACGCTTTGGTGAGTTAGGAATGAGCAGTATTCCATGTACTGCAGGCTGAGATACGATGGCCAGAAGTCCTACAAAGGCAAGACTTGTAGGTTACATTACTGTTTTACATACTATAAAAAACTACTTTGATTATTTATCCTTCCATCCATCTCTATATAGATGTAGTTGGTTCACATATATGTACAGAGAGATGAAGTATATGCTTTTTCTATTACTTCATCTGCTGTGCTAATACTGTGCTCACTGGACTCCTTCATGTTGTATTATGGAGTCAAAGCAAAATGAAAATAGATTTGTTTAGGCGGTTATTGAGTCTATTGTCAGAATAAAGACAACATAGGCTGGTAGGATACTGTTTGCAGTACTTATAAGGTCATTGAAGAGCAGCCCATTCACAGTGCTTAGGAATATGATTAAGTAAGTGCCATTTCACCTCATTCATTCTCACCAGAAAGAAACATTAGAAAGTGAGGGAGCTGATAAGGGGATTAAAGCATCAGAGTGAGAGTAGAAGAGTAAATCAGCTTCTCATTTGCCTACAGTACCTGAGCACCTCCCAAATGCACGAAAAAGATAAAGATATCTCCTCTAATTCCCTTTTTATCAAAAAAGGGTACATACTTTTCACTTTACCTGCATAAGTGTCTTGAAAATCTGGCCCACAGAAGTCAATCTAGTGGTTGGGAACTTCATTTTTTAAAAATTCCAGTGACATGTTCACTAGCTGCTGCCAAGGCAACACTGAAAGGAAAGGCAGATGGCACAATCTTGATTATGTCCTGCCATCAGCCTGCTCTCCATATTCCTTCATTAGCCCCATGAAAGTTTTCTGGGTTTTGTGTTTTCTGTTACCACTGGTGAATTAATCATTCTTCCCTGACTTGTACCAAAGTTTTATAGATTTCAACAGGAGCAAAAGTTGCAGTTCTTACCCAAATTAATTGTGAGTAATATAATAATATAAGATCTTGCTATGAAAGTGACTATGAAATGAAATGAAATGAATCATAGTCACTGGATGTTGGGTTATGAATGCATACATGTTTGAAATTCCCTCCATCGCTTGAAACATCTTACTAATAGCCAGGGAGAAAAAGCTGTGTGGAAGATGGTAAAGTTCTTAAACCTGTCACAGTAAGGGAGTAAAGGAACTCTAATGCTGACAGTAATGTTCTGTTTGCAGGGGAGGCAACGACTTGGAGCAGGGAAGTTCAGAAAGTTAGTGGAGTCATGATCACAGAAAGAAAAGTTTATACACTTTGAAACACACCTTTGAAGAAGTTGTTGAGTGTTTTCAGACTGAGTGATTTCATTTCTCTAGCTTTCTCTTAAAGCTTTTGATAATAGTGCCATTAAGAATAGGGAAGTTATACATATTACTTAATTAGTAATCTGTCTTTTATTAGTTCTTTGGGATTTCTTATTCCAAACCAATACAGCACTCTGTAACAATTCACACAGAACCAAATGCATCATTGCCAACCCTGCCACTACATAGATTTTGAAGGATTTTTTTCCTTTAATTAAGATCCACATTCTGTTTATGATGAGAGGCCTTTTAAACTGGTTCATTTAAGGTAAACATATTTAAAAGGGAAGCACTACGTGATATATTGTCAAATGGCATATCTGTTTTCAAATATCATTTTTACATAGGGTGATACAGGTGACAGAGGTGACACAGGATCTGCAGGTCCACGGGTAAGTCTGCTTCTCATTTCAGCTGTTTGTTCTGTACTCTTAGATTCAGTGCATACTATGAATTGAAATTGTAGCAGCAGCTCCAGTTAAACGGGTGAAATTGGGCACTTGACTCTGGTGGAACGTGTGTTGCTAACTGGCCTTTAATATGAATAACAGCCCTTGCTACTGTCTGAAGCAGTCTCCTGTTCACAGTTCATGGGCAGGATGTTATATGCTAGATGTTCTGAGATTGTTCACAGCCAATACAGAACTAGAGTATAGGAACTGCTTAAATATTTGACCTCAGAGGTTTCAGATGTTTGCTTTCCCACTGCAGCACAAGTCACCGTGTACTGACTTGCTTGTTTATATTTATCTTTTTAAAAAAAATTATTTTCCTTTAAAAACAATCTTTAGTTTAATGCTAACTTTTGTGCTTTGTAGTAATATATTGTAAGTACCACAAGATTCCAATACCACACAATCAAGTCAAAGCATGTGTCAGTAGTTAAGCATCTAGAATAGTCTTTGGCAGGTGTCTCAAAATTTTTCTGGAAAATGTATTACAGGGACCACCTGGACAGAAGGGTGATCAAGGTGCAACAGAGATAATTGATTATAATGGCAATATCCATGAAGCTCTGCAGGTATGCAAACATAACAAGGCTGGAGTGGCTTAGCCTGGTCTGGGAAAAAACAGTTTGACAGCATTGTATTTCTCTTCTGTGTAGGCCTTGAAAACATTTGGTGTGCAAAGATTTGCTGAGCTTATTAATCAGGAATCTCTTTCTATATTTGGAAACCAGGTTTTCTGTTTGGTGTTAGACAAACTGTTTCCTTGATACAATTTAGCTGAGTGAATTAGTTTCATTTCCCCTGGAGAATATTGACATCATCTAATGAGGATAAAGCTGATTCATTGCTGGCTCTGGTGCTTAGTGCTGAATTCATGTAATAAACCACATACATAGGTTCAACAGAAGTGTCTGCTTTTCAGTTCACATAGTATAATATTGACATTTCTTTTTTTCTTCCTTTTCCTCCTCCTCTTCCTATAAAATGCAAAGAGCAGAATATTTGAGATTTGGAAACCATGTAACGTGGTTCCATTAGCAAGCTGTGGATTCAATCAGCAACTTGAGTATGTTAAATAGACCAGGCACCAGTCTTCCCACTTATTCATTTCCAGAAAACTTATTTTGACTGGTGTGCAGAAAAGTGTGGAGGATTAAAGTAGGGTTACAAAAAGAATGAATGAGTGTTTGCATGAAAGCAAAGTACCAAGGTGACATATGTCATTGCAGTCAAGGTGATTTACATTGCAGTATACTCAGATGCAAATTCTGTGCAGTATAACTCCACCAAAGTGAATGGCTTGCTTATGTGCAACTGAAGACGGAATTTGGCTCATTGTGCATCTGACCATTTTCTCACTGAAGCCGCTGAACTTTTTTTCTTGCATTTACTCCGTGGGAGTGGATAGATGTCTGGCCAGTCATTTGGTTTTCAAGACTCTTTTGAAAAATAAAAAAATCTCACTGCCTTTACTAAAACCTAAAAGCCTGTATGTCGTTAAGGCTAAGTCCACTCTTTCAATGTGAGTGGTGTCTATGGGGAATTCTACATAGGTATGTTGTGAGGCCCTGCGTTATATCTGTTTCATTTTGCTTACTTTTAAGGGAATTCAAACACACAACTTCCAGTCTTTTAAGCAGCTAACTCAGAGAGTGATTTAAAGTAGCCTGAAATTAATGTTGCATATTACCAGATACAGATTTACCAGGGGCTTTAGCCCCTGTATCTCTTGTATTCTGTCTTTGTATCTTAACTTTGGCATCAAGGTTACTTTCAAGCTTGCTCAGAAAAGCTGCAGCACATAAAGAAGTCTTAAAAAGGGACTAAAGCCTATTGCAGTGGTTGAAACATATGAGGAGGCCCTTATCCCATTGTAAATCATTTCAAATGTCCTCACCTTCTGATCCAGGGCAACAAATAATTGATATTAATGGGAATGGTTGTGCAAGGATGGTGTAAGTAAGATTATATAGGATCAGTCGAAAATATCCTTGCCAAATCCAGCTCAGTCCTTTCAGATGGCAAGCACCCATTCCTAAGTCTCCTGGTGCCAGATTCTTAGGGGCTCTGAGATTTGCAGCTCTTCCATAGAAGCAAATGAGAACTTTCAGTGCTCAGCACTGAGCTGTGAACTTGCACAGAATTTGGCCTGCTGATTTAAGAAGTTGACAAGAGTTTACAAGATATGGGCTGCCTGTCTGTTTTTTTTAGAATTTAGTAATAAATCATCAAGCAGTCTAGAAGCTTCAGAACAATTTCGTTCCTTTGCCTTGTGCCTCCTACTCAATCTCATGTGTCAGTGGAGAGTAAGATGTCTTCGTCCACCAGCACTGAAAATTGCGATCCTAAAATTATCATCATAGTTCAAGCAAGACCCCTGCTGAGTGTATGTGGCTTTCACTTAGAGGACCAGATGCAAAATTCATGTCTCTATCAAAATTGCTCTTCAGACCTATTCTGCAGAATTTCCTAAGGCAAAAGGCAGTAGCTGCAAAAGTTTAACCTTTGCAGGAACTACAAGATCAGATATTAAAATCTGAATATGCTGCTGAAAAGGAACCCATTAGTGTGAATGTGCAAACATTAATTTGCAATGGTTATTTTAGGTTTTCATATCTAGATAGACTGAATTTTTCAGTATTTTTAAACTTCTTGATATATTTCCATTAATATGTTAAGATACAAACCACACTAACATATTAAAGCCATGTGTTGGAGAACTTTTTTTCAAGTACTTTGTATTGAGCAGGTTCCAGATTTTTGATAACAGTATGTACTGTTGCACTAGCAAAAGATGATTCTTTTAAAGCTTAAAACAGAATATTTGCAAACCTTTGTTTGCACATAGGAAAACAATTAGAAAAGCTAAATATTTCTTGTTCCATGTAGGCCAGTAGGTTCTTCACAGGCAATAGGAAAGCATGTGCAAGCAGCAGTATTTGGGGGTTTTACTCTGTTTAAGAATATAGACAAGCATTTAAATTACTTTTAAACACTTTTTCATTTGCTTTTAGGTTCTTCTTTGGCAAAAAAATAGTGGCAGGTCAAGATATTTTGCCTCCTTTCATGATGAAAATGTCTTTTGTCTTTCCAAACTTTTAAAGCAGAATTCTAGTACATATAGCTGAGTTTGTGGACCAGCAGTTTTGGATTTAGAACTTAACCTTTTTGTATATCTGCATTTCTAAATGAAAATCAATGTTATATCTCCACTCTGGGAGAATTGTATTTATTAAATAAATGTTGGTAAAAAACCTGCAGAGATTGCAAAACATAGGACAAGTCCTTTAGTCAACTTAAGACACCAACTCATCTTGTTTTCTTAAAATGTTAAAAAAAAACCCAAAACTTTTGGAAGACTTTGCTATGATTTTGCTATTTAGTCATCATTTGTTTGACCTCTTAAATTGTATGACAACCTGCAGTCTTCACCTATGGAAAATCTTGATTCCCATAGAAGCCAAGCAGCTAGTACAACACTGGGAGTTAAAATAACATGGTTTTTACTCTTATTTTTTGGAGGCATGGTGTCTCCCAGATGCAGCATAGGTTTTGTGGAGATGATAATTGTAGCAAGCAGAATAATTTATATCCTTGTTCAGTTCTGGTAATGGTGTCTCTTGTTAATACATTTTGCCAACAGAGGATTGCCACTCTGACTGTCACGGTAATTCCTATTGCATGACTTACTGTGTGTTGTAGAACTTCTCCTTTGCACTGTAGCATGTTCACAATTCTGCTAGTTCAGGACATGGCTTCGTTGGATGTCAACCTGGTTCATCATCACATGTATTTATTTGTTTGCTTGGTGTTCCCATAACGGAGAACCCATTGTTGAAAGCCATTCAACAATGGAACCAGTTCTGCTCCTGCTGAATTAATGGCAAAACTTCAGTTCACTTAAAAGACCGGGAAAATACAGAACTCAGTATTTCTATAGGTACACATCTAGGCAGATAGCTGCTTTGGAATTTTTGGTATATGTTCCCATCTGTGTGTGTCTACATGGGAGTAGAGCGAAAACATGAAGCAGGATTTGAATACCAAACAATTTTCTGTTCTCAACCTTGCTTTCAGGGCAGAAATTCAGTTCTTTCAAATTGGCTTGTGAAGAAACTTCATTTGGGAGTTTTCAGACCAGATGCAAAGTAATTATGTTTTGAAAAAAGGCCTGTCTCAGTTAACTATAAATAAGTAAAGCTAAGTAGAAAGCCCAAGTATGAGGAATTATCTTGTCCCATCTTAACAGATCTCAGAAATAAAGATAAATTTTCTAGCACCTCTCCCCAAAATGCGTAGATGACTGAACACTCCAGTGCTCTTACTCCAGCCAGTTTCTGTGGGAAGTTTAGGCACATCAGGCCAGACACAATTTCTGAGAACACTGACACCAGCTAGGAGATGCTTATAGTACTGCAGGTTCAGCCTTCCCTTAAAGCTGCAGACTTAGTATAAACAAATTATTTTATTCTTCTTTTTGTTTCAAGTTCTTCTCTGCAAGATTGCTGTTAGTCCTATTTTCCTGTCTTTAGAAATGCTCTCTTTATATTAATGGAGGGGATTTTTAAATGTGGGTGTTTTTTTTTTTAAAAGCATCCCCACTGTGCACTGTCCAAACCAATATTTTATACATGACACTGTGTCCACAGCCTGACGTAGAAATGAAAGAAATAGTTACAACTTATTCCATGGCAATTTCACAAAGCACTGGGTATCTCCAAATGCACTTAGCATCTTTTAGCAGAATCCTCTTTGCAATCAATTGGAGATTTCTCCTGACCTTGGATTGTTTTGGATCAGGATGTGAGGGCTGGCAAATGTGGCTGAGGTGAGTTTTGGTGTCACTGCCATTAAAAGGAGCTTTGCCATTTCATCAACAGGAGCAGCAGGACTTTATTATAAAATATGAGCTGTACTGTTATTTTAACATTGTTTTTTGTGGTACCCTTCTGGTTGTTGAGAGTTGTCATAGATTAACAACTTGTCCATATCTGGTCTCGGTTCCCCTTGTGTTAAAAATCTAACCCGTTTTGTTACAGTAGCTATATTAACATCCAGCCTGTGTTTACATGGCAAGTCCTGCAGGAATTTATTTAAAAGCTGAGAGGTTTGTATGTTTCTGTTTAGGGGCCACCAGGACCACCGGGACCCCAAGGGCTGCAAGGGCCAAAGGTGATCTTCCTTCTTTTACCCGTTGTATCTTAAGGGTGGAGGTATTTTCTGGGTTTTTAACTGATGTGTGCACACAGGTACATGGAGCTCTCTTGTACAGCATATTTAACTGTAACTTTACCAAACATGGCATGTTTCAAACTTTGCATCCTAGCCTTTTGAAATGTAGCTTTCCAGAATAGGTGCTTTGTTTAGTTGCCACACAGAGGTGCTCAGCTGAGAACCAGCAAAATTAATTAGTACTGAAACAGGGCAGAAGCGTCTCCCCCGTGGATCTGCACTGAGGCTGTTCCTCAGGACTTTGCAAAGTAGCCGCACAACCAGACAGTGGCTCCTATGCATCACTTCTGGCTGGGTGGGAATGAGGTAGGCAAAACTGTGTGCAAGGCACCACTGGCCACAGTATAAGTGCATGTGAATGCAGCTTTTATATTACAGTGGTGCCCACCCAAATAAGCGCAGTATTTTCTAATGTCAGTAAAAATTAAAACATGCACATGTGGGCAGGAGCCTGGCTGCAAACCCAAGCCTGCTAATCCCACCTGGCTGGTGCTATGCGTAGTACCAGAACTGTTAGTGAGCAGCCCACACAGACACAATCAATACCAGATGCTGCACTGTTCCATAAAATTTAAATAATAAATTTGCCTATACTTAAAAAAAAGTTTTGCAGTTAGTGGACCCTCCTTAAATTGGTTTTAAATCAGTTGAGATAATTCTCCTATTTCTTAAATACTAGATATATCGTGTTTTCTATCAGTGACTCTAAGCTCTTCCAAGAGTAAATACATGTTTCTTCAATAACAATATTAGACATTTCAATTTTAGGCTTCATACAAGGTATCATATGGAAACACATCACATTACACATGTTAATTGTTTCGAGAAATTATGAGAAACCAGGTTAATTCTTCTATGTGAAAACTGATAATGGAATACACAGTTAAGTGTGCAGAAATGGCTTTCTGCATTAGGATCTACCCAGCATTTCTGCAGCCTGGAGTATGTTGTAAAACACAGAGGAGTTGGAGTGTGGAAGAGGTTGTGTTCCTTCATATGGGTGAGCGTTCTCATTCAAAATTCATGACGTAAAGCAGAATTCAACCTTACAGGAGTTTGTTTCCAATATCTTTGTCTCTACCCATCAATGTGACTTGGTCCCTTGGAGAATGCTATTCAGGAACCGGTCATAGGGCAATGTTGCGAATGTGAACTCCTTCACTGGGTGATTTATATTAGCCAGGGAAAGAAAACATGAAGTCTCTGTCTACCCTACATGTATCGAGAGCCATTCCAGTCAGTTATTCCAGTAACTGACAAAGTTTCCATTGGACCGGGGTCTTTTCACCAGGCTTCTGAGGTTTCTTCTTTTTCTTTTCCTTTTATGCACTTGTCTGGCCTTTATACAACCCAAAGTTTGTGTAATGGCCTCATCAGCAGGGCTATTTATTCAGTATGTTGCATACGGGTATTATATATATGCTGTTCTTTTTGACAGAATATTCTCTGCTTAACAAGAACCATTTGTTCTTGTTAATTATGGTAATTTCTCTGCCTCTTTCCTCTAATGTCTGGGACAATTGGGATAATCCAATTCCATCTTATCTTTTGCAGGGTGAACCAGGATCCCCAGGCACTCCAGGAGTTGATGGGGAGCAGGTACATTATGCGTAAATCGTGTAGTGAAGATCATATGAGCAACCATAGGTTATTTCAGGAGATTATTTCTGTGATCTCAAGTTGTAGCTTATCTTTCATGATCTAAATAATAATATAATGATAGTAATTAAGATCATTATTGTGTTGCTGCCTACTCTGCAGTCTAATAATGGCTACATTTCTACATATTAATAACAAAGGTCAATCCAAAGCATGACTTATTCTGCTTATTAGGATCAACGCTAGAATTCTGTTGGTGTCTCTGGTTTTTCACATGTGGCTTGCTGAATAAGTACATATTTTAGGGTCCTAAAGGCTCAAAAGGAGATACCGGTGATCCTGGAATGCCTGGAGAAAAGGGAGGAATTGGACTGCCTGGCCTGCCAGTGAGTATGAAAAATTAATTAATTTTAGCTAAAATACTTGTATTTTTTCTCTCTTCCGCTATCAGGAATTTCCAACAGTGCTGATAAATTGCAAATGGGACAGAAAGCACAGGGAAGGAAAATTCTGAGATTGTTTTGCAGCTAATCCAGGAGGAGGTGTAAGATTGTCAGAACTTTTCATTCCACTTACGGTCAAACAAAATATTGCTTTGGGAAAAGTGAGATTAGTTGACATGCTGATCACATTTGTACCTCTCTTGCAATGTATAGCACAACTTGGGCAAGTGTAGCTTGTAGGAGAAAGCAGCTATGTTTGAACACTTGTCAGGAATTTCTGACCACTTAGATTGAGGAGGCAGAGAAAATGCATCAATATTTATGAGATGCATTCTTCCTATTCCTATATACATATATATGTACAAATGAAATTTCTCAGTAAAAACAGAAACAATTCCAAAAATGTATCCGTGGTACAATATATCATGAATGGAGTGCCAGCTTAAGGACTTGTCCTAAATATCATGCCACAATTGATAGCTGACAATATAAAAGCATACCTTTACATTTGTTAACAGTTAATAATAAAGTAACACCAAAATTTTAAAAAAAGGAATTCCATTATATGTGTGCTGTATTAGCCTTTTAAAAAACTTATCATTATTTGCAAGTAAATATTATCATTTCTAGATTGATTGCTAATAAGATTAAAGCTGTTTATAAATGCTGTTTTGTAATGATTTTGTAGGGAGCCAATGGTATGAAAGGTGAAAAAGGAGATGTTGGTTTGCCTGGTGCCCAAGGTCCTTCAGTAAGTCTCAGTGTGGTGTTGCAGTGAACATAGTAGTCCAGCAATGGTTCCCCAGCTTTTGATTCTGAACAATACTTCATATTCATGACTGATCTTTCCTGACATCCTTGATGGTTCCTACACTTGAACTTTCCAAATTTTTTTCTTCTTTGAATAATTATTTGCCCTTTTGAGAATGAACGGACTTCTGATCATAGAGCTAAATACTGTTTAAGAAATTCTAAAGATATAATCCCGTTCTGTTCTGTTCTCTCACTATGAACAACAGTCCTGCTCACTTCACTGAAATCCTTCTGGCTCTGTAATGAATCAAAGGATAAACGCTTTGCAAGATAAAATAAAGAGATAAAACTGATGGGGGAAAAAAAACCCAAAACAACAACAAATCTCTCAAAACACCTTGTATTCTGGGGATCTCAGGAAGTCCCGTGAGAACCAGGCTAGACTGCCTTCAGCGATGTCAGGAACAGTGACATGTGACCCAGGACAGAGACTAGTTTTACGAGACCAGACATTCTCCTGATTTTTCAAAGCATTGTAAAGGCATTTAAAAACAAACAAACAAACAAACAAACCCAAAACAAACAAAAAAACCTCCCCACACAATACCTTTATGATATGGGTGATTAACATTATCAGAGCACAGCAAGTTAGGAAACCTCAGAGCAGAAGTTAACTACCACTACCTTGTCAGTGGTGACATGCCCTGGGTATTTGGAGCCATAGCTCTGAGGAGCCAAAGAGGCTACCCTCTGCCATTGCAGGACACGCTAGGCACCCTGTATCTCCAAGTGTCTTTCTCTGAAATGAAAATTAATTTGTTACAATTAATTCACTAACTCATTCATCTTGTTCTGCTTGTTTTCACTTGAAATAAGGCTTTCAGTTTTCAGGAGATTTCACAGACAGTGGAAGCTCTGTCTTACATTTCAAAGCTCATTTTTTTGCCACTATTGCCATCACCAACGGCTAGTGTAGCAGAGGGGTTGCACGTAAGTCTGGAGACCTGATTTAGCATCCCTGCTGCCACCTTGCAGGTTACGATAACAGCCCTTTGGGATTAAACCCATGAAGAGAGGTGATATTAAACTGTAAATATTATCATGAAATTTTCTTCATGGATTTGTTAGGAACACAGAAAACCAGCACAGAATATGCATGCGCTAAAAGCTGAGCAACGTGATTACCTTTTTTAATGACTTTAGGGAATTCTTGGTACAAGTGGGCTAAATGACATAGGAGAGACAAAGGGCTATTTTGAAAATATGCCAAACCCTAGCTTGAATTTAGTATCTTTTCCATTCATCAGTATTGGGGAGGAATAAAATCACACATCATCATCTTCCGTTTCTGTAGATCATGTAGTACAGAGACAACTAAGGGGCACATACCACAAAATATTAAAGGTTCAAGCATCTCTGCTCAGTACTGTTTGTTTTAGAGAGATTTTTTTTCCCCAGACTGTCTTAAAGTGTATCTTACACCCTAGGAGTAAGAATCAGGAGACAGGCACATTGCCATATGGCACAGGCAAATCTACACTTCAGGTACCCTGTCTTTCAAATCAAAATAGTTCCCATTCCTAAAACCCTTTCTAGATATGCTGTCAATGTGCACGGTTGCATTGCTATGTCTGTAAGTGCTTGCCAACAGAAGAAGGGTCAGTCTGAGTTTTGGTATTTGTGAGGGAGTTATTTACTCTGCATGATTTAATGCCATTGTTTTTTATCTGTAGATGATAGGACCACCTGGACAACCAGGGCCACATGGTCCTCCAGGCCCTATGGTAAGCTTGGGAGGAAGAGCCGGGCTAGGAAGGGCTTAAGCCCTCTTGTCATTTTAATGCCTGCTTAACAGAAGTGCTATGAGAGTATGTGACCATTAGAGAGGGACTTAATTTAGGACCTTTTCTACATGTCTTAAAATTCATAGGAAGTAGAGAAACAAATTGCACCTGCCTGTGTTAGTGTTAACGTGCTAGTGGTCTGGTTCGTTCTCTGAATCAGGTGTTTACAGTTGCTTTATTGGCAGCTGCATTTCATTTGTGAGGACAGACATACAGGTGCAACTTGCACCCCTATAAAGCAACAAACTCTTAAAAATTTGTGGCATATTTTCGTAATGAAAAATGGTATCTTTATTTCCAGGGACCTCATGGACTGCCTGGCCCAAAGGTAAATTAATGGCTGTCTTGAATAGTCATGTTCTTGATTCTGCGAAGTGTCATGCTTTGTTCTTTAATGCATGCAGCTATGTTTTGTCTTATGTCTCATTTAATAAATGTTTCTGATATTCTTAAACCTTAAAGCAGATTTTAATATTAACAGATAGCTTAAAAGCTTTTTAAATTTTCTGTGATTATTTCTGAATAGTATTTTTCCTGAGCATTGGCTGAATCCATTTTTTGTATTAATGTTTGTGATGTGGCACTAAATTATTTAGTTTCCTGTTGGTGGGCAAGTTACCTTTGCACTTGCAATTGGAATTACTTTTGAACATAGGAGCCTGTTGTGCGCTCAGGAAATGGAGTCAGATAAACTCTTCTTCATTTATGCTCTCTTGCATCTCCTACTTCTTCCAGTATGAATGACCTTCCACCTTCTTAGGTGCCATGTACTTTGCTGACCAGCTCCTTCACACATTATGCAAATTCCCTGTCGCAAAGTCATGTGTGTATTTTCATGTTTTCCAACCTGGAATCACTGATCAGGCAGGTCTGCAATATTATTTCAACATTTTCCACAGCATAGTACATGAAGATCCACTGCAGGGCCTCTCTAAGCCCATGAAAACAGCTCAGAGAGGGGGGAAGGGGGCTTTGGCAGAGTTGGAATATTTTAATTTGTGCTTTAATTCAGTAATCACCAGTAAACTAAAATTCAGTGTGACACTATAGCATAGCATTCATTAGGGCCAATGGTGTTGTCAGGCATGATCATTTTAATCACTATTGCTCCCTAATCATATGCACCTTTCTCAAAAAATAAGTAAGAGGAGGAGAGTTTTTTGTTTAGTTTTTGGGTTTTTTTTGTTTTTTTTTTTTAAGGTGTGAGACAGAAAATCACAGGTTTGACTCGTTATGAGACTGTTTGTGTTACCTTGGCGCAAGCAGCCTGAGTCATAAATCATTTTTTGAAGTCAAGTCTGTTCCATCTTAGCACCAGCCCTGCCTTACCTCAGGCTTTTGGCCTGAGACTCAGGCTTTTGTGAGATTTCTCAGGTCTGTTTCCAAAACTTCAGCGTTTTCAGTGCTACTGCTCTGAAAGTCACATCGAGTCAAATAGAAGAAGAATGAAGAAATGGCTACTTAGGCAGGGTGCAAAGCAGGCAGATGATGTCTGGAGTTACTTAAAGCAGCAGACTAGATTCTATTGAGATTTTTTTTAAAAAATATGAATATGATATAAGGTAACATAATACATCAAAGGGAAACCTAGGAACAAGGCCATGGGGAGTGGCCTGGATGAAATACCCACATATTTCTGTTTCCCAAAAGAGGCAGGTGTGGTCAGTACTCTTTTTGACTGGGCAGCCCTCAAGCTGAGGTAGTTTTTCATGATGCGAGAATGATTTATTGGCAGCTCCAAGCTCACCATTATCCTCTTAGTGATGTTTAATGTAGTAGCCTATACCTAATTTAACAATCACAACAAGACAAGTGCCATTTCTTACACTGTTTAACACAGTTAATGAACACAGAAACTATGGACCTCCCAAATAGCTTGGCATTGTATAACCTATACTGCTTCTTTTAATTTGTTACTGTTTAATTACGTATGCTTAAAGGTTTAAAATATCTTTATGTAAGATTTTGCTGCAAATTCCAGTTTGCCATAAGGAAAAAATATTGCTTCCTTACAAAATGTACTTTTCAGGAGATCCCACTGTAGAAACCTGCAGTTTCGAGGCTTATTTTTCTGAAAGTTTTCTTTCAGTTTGAATTATCTGCATAGGGTGGTTTATGGGATTTGAGGAAATTCCAAAAACCCCTGAAACTCACCCATAATTCAAACCATCTAACTATAGTGATAATTATTAGGAAAAGATTCAAAAGAATCTGTTACTCATAAGTTTCCTGTCGTTTTTTTCACACAGATTTTAAATCTCCAGCAGACACCTCCCAAGTGCTTTTGCCCAGTACTATATCAGTATGTAAATTGCCAGTAAGCTGAGAAGGTTGAATTTGTGTTCTTGTTTCAAACTGGAATTTGCAGCCATTTCTGAGACTGGCTTCTTCTATCCCAGCTTAAACACCCGTTATAGCACCAAAAATTTGGCATTTATACTTTTACATTTAGGGTGAACCAGGGTTAAATGGTCTTAAAGGATTGAAGGGTGAACCAGGTCAAAAGGGTGACAGAGGGCCCCTTGGTCTTCCAGTAAGTAAAAAACCCCAACTGTTCAATCTCAGTGCAAATCACAAACTTCTCTTTCTACTCCTGATGAACAACTCTGGTTTACTCAACAGCATACATAGAATATACCATGTTAGAGCAGAGCATCAGTCTTGTTTTGTTTTACCCCAAATCTGTGCTATCGTCCAAAGTAACATCCTGTAACACCCAGTGCTGTCAGGTTTTTTTTGTTATGTGTCAGTTGAAAGTGTTAAGTGTCATAAGGATGCCATCACCCCCATTACATTAGTCATATTGTTATTTAAGTGTTGTATGGTGTTTGCGTTAAAAAAGAAATCTTCCTTTCCCCCCCATCTCTTCAGTTATTCTTCCTCTGTTTGCACTTCTGCAGTTAAAATGGAGAGGTCTAACTGAGGAAAGTTAAAAATTGGTTTAGGGAATTTTATTTTTTTGCTCATTCATTAGGGATGGTGGATTGTTACTTTTGCCTTGTTCTTTAGAAAATTTCCATTCTGAGTGTTTGGCATAAATTTTATCTTCGAAAGAAATGAAGGACCTTAAAAATAAATTTTCATGTGGAAACATTATGATTCTTAAAATTTAGGTTGACAAAAGAGAAAATACTTTGTGTGTTTGAAAGCACTCTGAAAAGTTAGTTTTATTTTTTCCTCACAAAAAGTTCATTTTGCCTTTTTTTTTTTTTTTTAAATGTGAGGACTAGTCCATGTAATTACATTGTTAATAGTAAAATGGAGGAAAAAGACCTAGTTGACCCAAAGGAACTCAAACCCCTCTGATTAATATTTTCAAGAATTATGTTCAGGGCCTCTGGACAAGGTCAGCTTCACTGAGAATTTTAATTTATTTTGAAAAAAAAAGATCATTTTCAAGTTGACAGTTACAGCTATGTAGAGAGGGAGCTTTGGAGGTCTGAGTCAACCCCCTGAAAATGGCTAAAAGGAATAAGAAAGTTTTGGTTCTGCCAGAAACGTTTGTTCTAACCCAGAGCAAAACATACCATTAGTTTTTCAAATTTATATAGACCTTGTCTTGCTCCTGCTTACTACTTTTTCTAAATGTCATTTTAAGGAGCAAAGTCCAAGTGTTTGACTTTCTAAAAATGGCTCATTTTCACCGTTAATGAGGTTTGGTTTTTTGTTGTTGTTGTTGTTGTTTTGGGGGTTTTTTTGGCCCAGATTATTCCCTATGTCCCAAATAGTTTTGGTCCCCCTAGCCCCAGCATTACTGCCAGCAGTGCTGGGACAGGCGAGCAGATCTTTCGCTGCTGCTCTGTTATTCGCATAAAATCCACCAGAGGTCATCCCGTCCCCAAGGATGCTGAAGCAAATAGCCCGAAGTGCCGGGTGCTACCCACTTCCAGCCCTTGACTGTGCTCTGAACTGGGAGTATATTGGGAAAACAGGAAATGTGATTGTCCCCCGGGCTCTTGGCAAT
Organism: Gymnogyps californianus; assembly: GCF_018139145.2. Classification (NCBI taxonomy): domain Eukaryota; kingdom Metazoa; phylum Chordata; class Aves; order Accipitriformes; family Cathartidae; genus Gymnogyps; species Gymnogyps californianus. The sequence continues at coordinate 58,906,674 of NC_059474.1, read as the reverse complement.
GAATGAGGCCATTGTAGTCAGGATCCAGATTTTGTTGGCTGCATAATGCAGTATTCTTGCACTTAAATGCTTCCTATCACGCTTAACATACACTTTTCTTTCTTTGTGTAGTATAGTATTCAATATTGTCGTTGTTTGCAAATTAGAAAGCATGCAAGTAAATTACAAAGTAAATATTTGCGTGTTAAGGCTCAAAAACACCCTAACATCTGGTGTTTGTAGCACTCCTACAGCTTGACATTATTCTGGTCTAACATACTGTGACGTGAAGGCAGGGGTGGGTCAGTGATGTTACACTAATGTGAGAACAGAATCAGGCTCTTGATGTTTTATGTGAATTTTTAACTAACATGCTGTAGTAATGTGATACCCATTCCAGAACCCTGTCACAACTTGTACTGTACATTTGAATTATGTTTATTCATCAGCACCACTTACTAATCTCACGTTCTTGTCATTCGTGTTGTACCCATCATCCATGCTTCCACCTAACCACACAGGGAGCATCTGGCTTAGACGGAAAGCCAGGACCCCGGGTGAGTCCCTCGTCTTTCTGTGTTGCTCTTCGTTACCGAGTCCGTGTGCTTTCCAGCGGCTCTGCCGGCCGCGCTCACACACTGCACAGAGGAAGGAAGGCCAAACGCCGCAGGCATTTTCCATGCTGTATAAGAGGGGGCTTCGAGCAGACCCTTAGGGCAATGTGTGTGGGAAGGAGAATGTAATTCTCTGTAGAAGGAGCTCTGAATCTTAAAAAGGCAGTTTGGTTTTGATTTTTGGTTGGACAACTGCCTTGGTTGGGGTGATTATTTTCCCGAGTAAGGTTAGGGATTTAGTTTACACAGGAAAACATACTTGTCCAATGCTAATATGGAATCAGTGAAATGGATGCAGACACCCTGGGGTTCTGCCGCAGGCATTCTCATATTAAACATAAATGTTAAATAGTTTGCTTTTTATAATGATAAAGAAATGGATAAAGTGAAAGAGGAGTAGAGTTATGTATTTGAAGGCTTCTGGAAGATTCCCATTGATCACTGCAACAGGTAAGTCTACCTTACAGGTGGACATTTCAATTTAAAAAATAATCGATGTTTTTTAAAAAAAAAAAAAAAAAAATCTTTGTCTGACCCTTCCATTTTTCCTGGCAAAATTTCTTTCAATAAATTTAAAATCTTTGTAAATCTTATGACTTCCATAGACAAAGTAAAATCCAACTAGAATAAAGATGGGTTACCTCACAATAGGAGACCTTATAGGTGGAGTTTTGAAAGCCAAATGGATTTGTTTGGCCAGGTTCCATCACAACTAAGTCTGAATTTTCAACCAGTGAAGTCTGATTCCATGTTAGTTCTTGGCTAGAAGACAGCTATTAGAACTAAAAACTTGTAAGAACAAGACCTCTCTCTTACCCTCTTTGTTTCCTTTCATAGGGTGTAGATGGCCCAGCTGGTCCCCATGGCCCTGCAGGTCCTAAAGGAGACAGAGTAAGTATATGTTTTGTGTGCTTCTCTTTACAAAGCGACTGCCACAATGGCAAAATGTCATATGGCTACTTATAGTGTGCCTAGATGTTACTAAACATAACAGTATCTCATCTGTTTAAGGATCAGCCCAGAACTGTACATGCATTCTAGTTACACACACATTTATCTGTTTAAGGATTTTGTAACTCATTAACGTCAGAGGAGCTGGTATTTTGTAATGATGTAATCAGTAAGAAACTTACAGGATTTTCAAGTTCACGGTGCTACACAGAACATAATTTTGGCTGGTTTCATTATTTTGTGTAAATGGATTGAGAGAACAAAGTAGGACAAATGAAGATAGTGTGATCTGATTATATACATATGCAATGGCAAAAAAATAAGTATTTCTCACCTCTTTGCACTTAAATGTTTTATCTTGAAAAAATTCTCTAACCTCTATAAAATTTAAACTTTTCTTCCTTTTTTTTAAGCTTAGAAGATAGGAGCCCTCCTATTTCATTTGAAATATTCACAGTAAATTTTATCCAATGGAAAAAGGATAGGGACCTTAATCTTTAACTGTGAGCCTGTCATCTTTAACAATACAACCACCAACTTGTAAAACAAAACAAAAGATGATACCTTATACTAACTAAAACCTCCAAGGAGTTGCCAGCCCAGAATTTTGTCTCTTTGCATTTCTCACTTTAACAAAACAGCTGTGCTAAAATGATTTCAGACTTGCTGTATTAAGGACGCAGCCATATGGCACAGGTCCAGTTAGCTTTAACAGCAGTACATCTGAGAAAGGTATGCGTGACTTGATGATTCATTTTTACAGAGCTGTGTGTTGAGACATAGATACAAGACATGCAGCGCAGTCCAAAATAGGAACAGTAGACTGTAGTTACCACTCAGGCTAGTTAACTGTCTGAAGGACTTGAGTATTTTTATTTTTTTCCTAGAGGATTACAGATTCAAGTCTTTTTTTTCAACTAGGACATAACTTTTTTTTTTCTATCAACTCTGTGAAAAGATATTTGAACATAATTTTCTGAACTTCAGGAAATAATTTAGATGAGATATACATGTAGAAGCATATATAAATACTGTACATTTTATTTTTGCATTATGAGCTTTTATCCTGAAGGATATGCGTATGTACTACCGGTTGAAACTTCTTTCAAAAACAATGTGCTATAATATAAACTATTCTTCTAATGTATGGAAGATAAGTATAATTGTTTTATCTTACGAAAGTATCCAAGCTCATAATAAGTCATACAGCTGGATCTAGAATCAGCTCTACCATGGCTGTTGACAAGTAGTAGTTACAAAGGGGATAGGAACTGCTGTGATGTAAATCGGTTCAATAATTGCATGAGCACAGAGGGACAGATTTGCAAAAATATAGAAACTAAGGTGTGCAAGAAATTCCTGCACATCCACCATTTTCTGTGTAGCTAAATGAAAGAGAGGAAGTTCACAAGAAAGATGGAAGTGTTTTTTTCCAAGCAATCAACTAGCAAGGTTATTGCTGTAATTGTTCATTTAATTATTCAATACTGTTTGGGAGGAGAAGTTGTTCATAGCATAGTTGTCTAACAGGTGCCTGGCACTGATATAGGTCTCATTATCCAAATAACAAATCATGTGTTTTTAATGCAGTTTTACAACTTGCATTTGCAACTGTTGAACTTGTTTATGTGAAAGCAGGAGGAAAACATTTTTGCCTGCAGATTTCAGACTTTGCCTTTTAATTAAAAATGGTGCATAGTGCCACCACTCACTATCACTGGACAGGATCACATTTTGTCCATACTGATAAGAAAAACCTTGGGCCAACGTTAACCTAGAAGGACACTAGGGATTCCTAACGTGAAACATAACCACATTCTTAAATCCACGTTATTTAAAATTTGGAAAGACAATCTCACTTTAAGAGAATAAATGTAAAATGCTGGTCACTATATATTTATGTCTCCTTAAAAGTTAAGGAAAGCAAGTATAATCGAACTGAAGCCTAGTGATTTCTTCTGTAGAAATCATGGATTCATTGTTGCCTAGGCTGCATTTGAGGCAATGCTGAATTACTCTTCTTAGGTAGAATGGACTGTTGTGCAAATTAGGGTTGGTTGGTTTGTTTCCAATTTAGCTATTTAATTAAAATAGAAAACATCAGACAGTCTTTATACAAAACTTATTTAGATGGTGAGAAAGTAGACTAGGAAAATAGTGCATGTCACTAGAAAATAGGAAAACATGAATTTTAGAACAAATGTGCTATTAACTCACTGTGTGAGCTTAACCATGTCATTTTCTCTCTAAACTTTAAGCTGTTCATTGATTATTAAAAGCTAACATAGGATTTAACACTTCCTGAAGTATGATACTGGTGAACATTCCAATACTGTGTTTTTGTGCACTTCTTTTAGTAGAAACAGAAATGGAAATTAATAGTGTGAATTAATATAATTTATTAGGCTAAAGTCTTGCAGTCCTTAATAAATTCTTCAGCTATGGAAAATACCATTTTGCTAGGTGCTTAGAGAGCTTTTACTGAGACCATCTTCATTAAATGGAGGAGTTGATCATAATAGGCCTCTGAATCTGGCTGCGTACCTATTAATCTCACTTATATATTGTCTTGAGAAAAAACACGTAAACAGATAAACATCTTGAACTACTACTAGTGAAAGGGGACATGTAATCCTGAAGGGTAATGACAGGCATAATGCGTATCCAAATTCTTGTCTGTCTAAAAGAAGCTGAAAGACAAAATTAATGAAATGCTAATTTCCTGAAACTCTTGCCTTGACGGCAAAGACCTGGTTTTGAGCTTGGTTTTGGCTCTTACATGTGTAGCCTGTGCAACACTGTCATCACTACACGCGTTCTGTACTGGGAGGAAAAGTGCATTCTCTTTAGTTTGGTTAAAATGTTTGTCACCATGGCAGTGTTACGAAATCTCCATATCAATCTTAATGGAGACACCAACTATGCAACTTTATTCATGCAAATGGTAGTTCATATTCACCCATGATTCAGGAAACTGAAGTGAAATAGGAGGCAAAAACAAAGGCTATGGTTTCTGTTCTTTGGGCACTGATGAATTGTCTTACAAAAAGATATTAAAAGCCTTCTTTAAGTTTGCGAATGTCTGTTTCCCTGAAGGAAATGCTTTATCGTGATGGCTGAGGGCAGTATGCCCATGACAGTTCATCAATCTTATATAATCGATAAACATACAGGACCTCATCTGATATTCCAAACACATTTCAGCATGTGCTTTATATTGGAGGCAAAAAATTGTGAGATACATTTCTCTAAATATATTCTTACATAACAGATGAGATTATTTCCTAGACTGATACATTCAGCATCTTTATGTCTACCATATGTTTAGCAACGTTATAGGCCTATCTTGAGAGGACTTTATACAGTCGTCTTTGCTGTTGAAGATTTTTAAAAAAAGATACTTAACTAGTCTTGGCATATTTCAAGTATTGATCAAACAGTTTTGTAGCTGTTATCTACATAGGTCAGCACATTAGTTTCTTCTCAGCAGAAAGTTTTAAAGCTGCAAGGGATTTACTGTTTTGAAAATCAGCTGTTACTTCCCAATACCTCCTATTGTTCTGCAAGGGCATCCAGTCTAAGCGCTGCTCAGAAATGGCTGGAGATTAACAGAATCCAGAAGGATCAGACATTACACATCTAATCACCACTAAAGTGAGTATAGACAGTGTTCACCTATGTAAAAATATGAAGTATCTAAAACAGATCAAACGTCAGTTATTCTGACAAACTCCTTACAGCTGTGACTATTGAACAACAGATTCAGACTCAGTTTATTCTGGTGCCTGCTTTTTTATATTATCCAGTCAATAAAATTGAGACTTAGCAGGCCATTTTCAGAGCTGCGCTGAGGGACTTGGCTGTGCTGATGATCACCACTATTAATTAGGCACACATCTACATCTTGGTCTTGTGCTTTTAATAATAGAGTAATGAATTAATAACGAGTAGTAAATAACCCAGATTTTTAGAGGCTCTTGTACACAGAATTATCTGAAGAGCTTAAGTGCAGCAGTTGCTAGGATGAAACACAGCACTTTTGTATGCCAGGAGCCTTGCACGAAGCCTTGCATTAGGTTATGTTAAGGAAAGGAGGTGAAGAAGGGATCTAAATAACCCCACGTTACAAATCCAGAGTAGCAGCTTTGAAAACTGGAGGAGGCGGTCAGGACTTTTTTTTTTTAATCTCGTCAACACTTTGAGCAGCTTAGTTCTCTCAAGAGAGTATGGCTTTTCTGCTGGATTTTATTCAGAAGAAACAGCACCACAGTCTGAAACAAGACTGCTGCCCGCACCTGCTTACCAGCCCTGCTCCCTAACAAGCTCACAGAGGGCTGTGCTCGCAGTTACATGGGCTAATGTTGGCTGACTCAGGAAGTTTAACTCCATATCAGTCTTGATGAAAAACAATTGGAGAGCAAACATGATTACTACTGTCAGCCTGAAATTTGTCGCCTTGAAATGTCATTTCATTTGGAAAAGTTTGCTTTATATTAAGCTTGCAAGATGATTTTGGTAGCATCCCTCTGGAAACTGGTAATTTTTCCATGGATTTTAGTGCAGAATGAGATCAAACTTCTGGAGTAATCTCTGTACTTGTTTGTCTTGCACATTAATACAGTTTTGTTTTTAATAAACCAGGGTATTTACATCACTAATCTAGAATCCAATAGAGCAATTAGCAACACAGTACAGTGCATGGGATAATCTTCACAATGTCACTGTTAATAGCATTGCCTGCTTAAATACAAGCTTTGATTGACACATTATTTTTGCTTGTCACTGTGTCGCATCTCAGCTGCTGTGCTGGACCTTGATGCTGTATATCCTCAATTTTCATTACAACATTGGATTTTTACTGAGCGCGATGTTGCAGCTATTACAAGCTTAAAATTGAAAGTGGTACAAGTTCAGTTTGAAAAATATTTTCAGTTACTAATGGGTTTAAAAACAAATGTAATATCATATGCCTGAAAAGTCATTTTTTCTAGTGAGTAATACACACCTTCTCTTCACCCCCTTAAGCATTTAATAAAAATAAATGAGCTTGGATTTTTAACTCAAAAGATTTAGGAATGCCTAAACTTTAACCTAAAGCACTTGGTAGAGATCATTTCTATCTAAGATAGATAATGGTTTTGTTTGCTTGTTCTGTAATCTTTTCTTAGGGTGAAAAGGGAACTGTAGGTGACCCTGGACCCAGAGGACCATACGGCTTGCCTGTAAGTTGCACATAGTTTGTACACATTGCGCTTTTCATCACTCCTTGATTAAATTTTGTGTGCTTTATGACTGCCTTTCACCTAGCAATACACTTATTTGGAAAAGGCAAAGATAGATAATAATCCCTGACAGTGCAAGGTCACTGGTCTGTATCGCAGACTTAGATTCCTACCCATGTACATGATCATGCAAAAGTGATGAAACGGACCTGACATGAACCAGCAAGAGAGGGGAAATCCAGAATGCAAGTGCTCCTGTTTCTGCAGCCTGTGGCCATCAGCTGTCTGGGGACCATGCGGGAGTGGCAGGAGTTCAGGATGAACTGTGGAAAGCTGTGATTTTCGTAATGTCAGTAAGCTGCTTGGATTTTCATGCTGCAAGGCTACTTCACTATTATATTTTTGTTTTGTTTGACACTTTAGAGACCAGTTTTGTTTTCACTTCCGTGCCGTGTGCTCAGAAGCAATTTGAGAAGTTCATTGTTGATCATTCATAGGTGGAGATGATATGCTTTAAATCAACCATTTAAATGATATTATCTGTTTCTAAAGTATGAGTGAGAACTTCCTTTGGCCTAATGAGGTGTCGTGGTTTAATCCCAGCCAGCAACTAAGCACCACGCAGCTGCTCACCCTTCCCCCTCCCAGTGGGATGGGGAGGAGGATTGGGAATAAAAAGTAAAACTCGTGGGTTGAGATAAGAACAGTTTAATAACTAAAGTAAAATAAAATACACTACTAACTAAGAATAAGAAAAAATATAATAATAATTGTAATGAAGAGGAATATAACAAAAACAAGAGAGAAATAACACCCAAGAAAAGACAAGTGATGCACAATGCAATTGCTCACCACCTGCTGACTGATGCCAGAGCAGTGAGCCACCCCTCCCAGCCAACTCCCCCCTGTTTATATACTGAGCATGACATTCTATGGCATGGAATACCCCTTTGGCTAGTTCAGGTCAGCTGCCCCGGCTATGCTCCCTCCCAGCTTCTTGCACACCTGCTTGCTGGCAGAGCATGGGAAACTGAAAAGTCCTTGGCTTAAGATAAGCGCTACTTAGCAACAACTAAAACATCAGTGTGTTATCAACATTATTCTCACACTAAATCCAAAACACAGCACTGTACCAGCTACTAAGAAGAAAATTAACTCTCTCCCAGCCAAAACCAGGACACAAGGATAGCCCCAATAAAATCAGTTGACTTCTCTGTTTACTTTGCTGATGACTGGGTCAGGTGTGTACATATACACATGTCTGTTCTGTACTTTGACACAAGAAAAGCCATGTAAATGTGCTTGGCCACGCACAACCAGCCTTTGCAAGAGACTTGTGACATTTCCATATCCTCTCCAGTCTAATCTGTTTGATTAATTAATTTAAGCTGGAATACAGACTCATGGTTTAATTGGTTCCATTTAATTGGCTCATGAGTCAATGACTACAGACAGTTTTCAGGCTCCATGGAGTGTTAAATTAGCTTGCAGTGCATGTTTATCTGAGGGTCACTTTTGTGAGTTAAATAAAAAAAAAATCCAATTTCTGTTTCCCCTTCCTGTGAACTAAAAATGAAAAATGATAGGCTTTTCTGTATTTTTAGCTTGCTCCTGGAATCTGCGTACAAACAAAATTTTACAGTCAAGCAAAATTTTACAGTCAAGTTATCAGTTCCTGGAAATGTTAAACACTGACAGAAATGTCCTTCACTAATGGCAATGCTGGGTGTACAGCCTTAGCAACGTGGGGTACCGCTGTGTAGAGGGAGCGCAGAAGTCGGGCATCAAGGCGGCCGTTGGTATCGCAGCTTAGGGACACTAATGTAGTTTATATGGTTCTTTGGCAGGGCAAAGATGGCGAGCCTGGCCTTGATGTAAGTAATATGTATGACCAATACACTCTTAATGGTAGGTAAGCGTCTTTCAAGAAATAGCTTACTGAGTGTAACACCTTTGTTTCCATTTAGTGTGCATGCAGTGTATACAGAGAGTGTGCTAAATGCTGCATTTGCTCTTCCTCTATGATAAAGAGGACAAAGAGTATGCAATATACAGCCCTTATTGACAGATATAGTGCTTAGTAATACAAGTAATTGGTCCTTTGGAAGTCAATAGGCTGAAAAACTGCCCTTGGTAAGAAAATATTCAGACTTGTGACTCAGTCATAGAAGAACAAGGAGTCACTAACATCTGGTTAAGTAAATTTATCCTAATTAAAGAGAATAATTCCATAACCTGTAAGGGATACATTTCAAAATACAGGCTCTTTCTTTGGCATGCTAAAAAGACTTACTGAAAGCCTTTTCCTCTAGTCCTACACGGAAATCCCTAACTTGGAGGAGTCTTTTCCAGAATGTACATATGCTACATAGCATGGACTATTGTCATTTTGAGTGATATGATTTCTTTCCAATGCTAGCAAAATGACTCTACCAAACACTATGACTTACTTGTCTCACATGCTCTTGTGCGCATGCGTGCACACATAACACACATATACATACAAAGCATGTAGTGAAATCATCATTGTATGTTCTCCAAGAGTATTTGAAAGCTTACCCTGCATGTGAATAAAAGTCGACCTATCTTTGTCCATTTTGTTTTTATAGGGTTTCCCTGGTCCTCGAGGAGAAAAGGGTGATATAGGAGAAAAGGGCGAAAAGGTGACCACAGTGTTATTGACTGTTGCTTGATTCCTCAGCCTAGTCAGTTCTGCTGTCTTTATGCTATAAATTGTCCCATTAAAACTTATCTTTGTTTTTACTGTGTGCCAAAAGGCAGGTCACAGATACATGCTATGCAAAATCATGAAAAACCACAAAAATTTATGCACAGAACTAGTAATATCAACATGTCCCAAAGCACAGCTTGTTTTTAGGCTCATTTTCTCCAATTCATCCTACACTTGTTGAAAATCCTTGTCAGCCTGAAATTTTTAATGCAGACGTCACTGAAATGTGTAATTGTGGTGGTAATTTTATACTGAAAACCCCAGCTCTGTTCCTTGGCAGTATTTGCAGTATAACTGTTGATCCTAGTGTACCATGCCTGTACACACTACCTATCCCGCACCAAATGGATAAGGACAGGAACTGTTTCAATTTTTATTTTTGGCAATGCCTTATTTACAATTAAGTACTTTGTGATACTTGTGGATTGAAATTAAACCATATACTCTACCATTCTATTAAAGCAACTAGACAGTGAAGTTAACAGAAACAGCCTAACTTCGTTTTCACTGTCCAGACACAGTGACTTGGAAATATGTTTAGTAAAAAGCAATTTAGGACTAAATGCATGCAGAGAAAGCTCATGAGCAAATCTTCCCTATTTCTAATCAACACAGAGCCCAGTTGCTAAAACTGCTGATTTAGCACTCACACCGAGCCACTTAATATAAAAGTTCATACACACAACAGGTGATTTTTCTAGTTCAGACAACTATTTTTGCCTAGCTGACATGTACAGGATTATACTAGGTCCACTTCCCGTCAGGGTATCTTAAACAAGAAGCAGGGTTAAAAAGTCACCATGGGTGTTTGGGTTCATCTCCTTTTCTTAATACTGTCAGGCAAAACACTTCCCAAGAATGCCTTGATAAGGGTACTATGAAATGTATCCTTCCTTTCTGTCCCTTGTTATATTGCTTATTTTGAGCTCAGGGATCACTGGTGAAGTGCTGATTTTGCAGAACTGCTTGCTTAAGCAGGTGCTCTATAAATATTATAAAGGCAGTGTCTGACGTGGCAGAGTAATCACAATGAATGGTGAGCTCTTGCTTGCTGTCAAAGACTACAGGTCTGTCTGTCACAAGCGAACAGCTTTTCTTTTTGAGAGCAGTTATCAGTAGAAAGGTGTAACTGATAACTGCCAGCTCTGATAGATGACTGGCAAAATGGCCAGCCTGTGCTAAGTGGGAGTTACAGCAGGTGCCGAATCGAATGAGCTTAACAGGATGTTCTCATGCTGGGACACATTAGAAGGGTTGTGTCCAGAAGATTAAAATAAGTTATTACCCCTCTCTAATCAATCCTAGTCAGGTTGCTTGAATACTGCAGATGGTATTTTGAGCCTCCCAGTTCAAGAAAAACTTGAGAACGTGGAGAGGAAGAAGGCTACCCAGCTGGCAGGGGCCTGCGGCACACACAACCGATAGGAGAGGTTGAAGGAGGTGGACTGGCTTAGTCTGACAAAGAGGATGCCAAACTACTTGAAAGGGAGATACAAAGATGGTGGAGCAAAACTCTTCTGGGTAATGGCAAATGGGAAAACACAGGACCACAAGCTGCTCCTGGGAGGTTCAGAGTGGCTATTAGGAAAACCTTGTTCACTAGGAGGGCAGCACAGCACTGGGACAGTTTACCCAGAGAGGTGGCTGAACCACTGCCCATGGAGGACTGCAGGACCTGGTCTGGTCTGACCGGATCTAGGGTCAGGAACCGTCCGGCTCAGGATGGGAGGTTAGACTAGGTGACCTCCAGAAGTCCCTTCCAACCAGACCTTCTGAGTCCCTGTTTCCATGTACAGCTAGAGATAGGCAGACAAAATATAGCCATCAGAGCCCAAGAAGATCTCTGGAAGAAAAGCTGGAAAGCTGGTGAAACAGTTGGCTTATATAAATATGATATCATGTGAAAATGGAACAGCTGAGCTTCTTGCACACAGGGTGTAAAAATATTTTAATGTCCTAGAGTGCAGCATGCTGCTTTTGGGTATTAGTTCATTATTCCCAGAGATTGACTAAATAGCTCAAACACAGGACCTCCAGTTGCAAGAGTGTGAGGGAATTGAGTGTGAGAATTGTGTGTGGCCACAAGGCATGGTTAGGCCCTTTTTGGAGTTCAGTTGCTATTCAGGCTGCCCATGTAGCCTTGTTCTCTTGGGCTGCAGCACACATCTCCTAGGAAGTCTAGTCCTCCATCCCCCTAAAAATTCAGGAAAAGGCAAAACCTGTTTCTTGAGGAGAATGCATGGCATAAAGTACTTAGCAAGTCTGACAGGTATTTCAGAAACCATGTTATCTTATGGGCTTTAACATTAAGAGGATTGCCAGGAAGTCTATAGAGTGAAAATGGAGATGGAATCTCTGCCTTAAAAATTCTCAGAATATTCAAAGAAAATTCGAAGGCAAAGGAAGTTCTTTCTCAGTGAAAAATCAGGGAAGATACAGCTGAGACCTATGTGAAAGAGACTTCCATTGCACAGTTTTGACATATTTTTTCCAGAAATGAGGAAATACTTGTATCTTGCAAGTAAACTGGTTTCACCAAAACCACCTTAGCTGCATCAATAGTTCCTTTTCCAAATGGAAGGCGGACTCTCAAAAGACACAAAGTAATGCAACTAATAGAAGCTTTCATTATAAGAAATTTTCTCAGTTCTGATGTTTTTCCTTATGTAAATTACGAATTATCTATGACCAAACTGCTGTAACAGCACCCATTTCAATAGAGATGAACCAGTTTACAAGTTGACGGTCCAGCTCATGATTTCTTGATTTTTAAATATTCCTCACGGTATTGGCTGTTAGACTGACATTGCACAAGTTGAGATTAGTGAGTTTCTAGTTAAGAAACTTAATTCAATTGCATTGCAAAAATATATATCATTACTAACATTCTATTGAGAACCAGTGACACTTGTTTTTTTCATAGACATGCTATGATAGGCAGGGAATAAATCTTTACTTCATCAGTTTGAGATGAGTCCTAGGCTGATGATTTTTATTTTAGCCTGTCAGTAGTTCTGCTACAGTGAAAGCAAGTCAGTGTTTGCATTATAATGTCTGCTTAACTTGGCTGTAAAAATAATTTTTAAATGTGTTCTAGCTGTAGTTACTCATCTAAAATTATAGTCCAGGAGCACTCAGCATGAAAAAGGTTTGTACAATTGATTTTGTATTTTCAAGTTGTACGAATAGAAAAAAATTCCTTTTAAAAAGGAATAATCTTTAACAAAAGGTAGAGATTGTGTTGTGGGGAGAGGGAGCGAAGGGAGCCCTGATCCCAAATGTGCAGTTGTGTCTCTTGTTATAAATATTGACAGAGGAGTATGATGTATCACAACAGTGGCTGGAAAGGCATCATCCTTTTCCCCCTGCACTCTGCATTGATGAAAATCTGTGCATGTGAGGACTGGAGATTGTTCCAACCATAACGGTGTTACAGAAGTGCCACAAATTTCTATTTCTCTAGGCACTGAGGAAGGGCAGGAAGGAATTTTTTTTAAATCTTCATCAGATGTAGATTCTCCATATCTCCTGTGGATCTCTATAAGTCAGGATAAGGAGGTGAAGATTAAGAGACAAGAACTCAGTCCGTGGAATAAGTAATAAAGTACTCGGGAAATCCAGACTATTCTCTACACAGATGACTGCTGCATTGGCTTGAATAAGATCATGGGTTTGCCCTGCAAAACTGGAAGTATAAATAGTTATCTGCTGACTTGTAACACAACAAGTTAAAGAAATACAAGTGCTAAAGATACAAAGAAGAGTCAGAAACCGAACTGTACTATCCATTTTCAGAATCATTTTTGGAGTATGTCCATGCTCTGTGCTTGCATACACTCACAGCAAATATATTGGTGTTACATCGAGCACAAACAACATGAGATTTGACCCTGAAACTGTTGGGCTTCTGTGCTATGCTGTCATGTTTGTAGGTTTAAGATGAATATTTAGCCAACTTACAGTTCCTGACTCATGGGGATTTTTTTACGTCACAATCTTATAATTTGGTAAAGAAGGGTAATGTTTGGGTTGCTGTTTTCCTAATATTATCCTGCAACTTTTTGGCACACAGAAAAGATAGACAAGAAACTTTGCTCCTATTGTGTCATGAATGCAGTATGTTTTGTTCATGGAAAAGATTTTTTCATTTGAATGTGTCAAGTATGCTATGATATTAAATGAATAACGTGCTTTCCTTCCTTTTTTAAATATGATATAGCTAATTATTTTTTAATTGTGTAAAAATGTTTTTTCTCTCTTGTTAATGGATTAAGTCTTTCTGTACTGGTGTGGAACTAGTTAAATGTCTATTTACTATGCTTCACCAAAATCCGTTTGTCCTTCCAAAGGGGCATTCCTTCCTTCTCCTTCTACCTTCATTCCTTACAATTCCTCTGTCTTTTTTACCCTTTTCCTCACAAATTAAATCCTCCCAATAGCCACAACCTCGCTTGCTGGTTCTCCAATGTCATACTAATTTTCCTATGACTATTTTTCCCATTTCTTTGTGATATTCCTGATTTACTCATCCTTCCTATCCCATTTTTTACAATCCTAGTCCAATTTGTTTCATTTTTTTTAATGGAACCTTTCTTGATTTTTGTGAAATTGAGAGCAAACCTGAAACTCATTTACCATTGTGATCAACTGGTGTGAAATCAATTATAAAATGAACTCTCTAAACTTCCTATACTGCTTGAAGGTGAGGTCATCTTTGAACATAACTTTGTTGAGGGGAGTCAACTCATTTCCATGAGTAATGAAAGCATTGGAAGTTTTACATTTAAAAAGAAAACTCAGTGTGAAATCAAAGGACTGAATTTTGGTAAAATAGGCAGATTAAACGTTGCATGTAGTAAAGAGAACATTTAAATGTTGGAATATTTAAATAAAGAAACTAATTATCACTTCTGATTACTTTATGATACCAAGACATTATGAAATCATTGAAAGTGTCATAGCACCTCTCCATCAAGCAGTTCGAATGTTTTGATTCCTGTAACAGGGTTTGAAATGGTCATATTGTATTTGGAGTAACAGGAGTGCACCCTCAGTGATGTCTGTGGGTTTCTGTGGACACCACTGACAACAGGATTTGTCCCAAACTGTTACCAGAGCGCAAAGGGTCCGTTCAGCAAAGGATGCTCTGGGCCATGCTCACCCTTGACATGACACCATGGAAGTTGATAGAATTTAGCCAGAGACCAGCCGTCTGTGCGAAACATCCACGCCACAGGTCTTTTTTAGAGAGACTATGCTGGTGTACTCTGCTCTCGCAAAGTTACTTCTGACTAGTGACAAATCTTCTAGGGAAGCTGACAAATTCAGATTACTGTGCATGTGCACTTCAGTACTATCACTTAGAACAAATAGGAGACCTCTTATTTTGGACTGTGGATTGGGAAGATTTGCAGATTTGCCTCTGTCTCAAGAAATCAATGATTTCCAGCCCTGTTCTAGGATTCAAAACATTCATAATACTGATATGAAATACCGACACAAACTAATACCAACTGATTGAGTTCTTGCTTGTGATCATATAATTTATTTTTCCACATAATGCACCATCCAAACCAGAACACAGTGGTAAGTGTCCTTTCAGCTCTCCATTGGCTTAAAAAGAAAAACCCAAACTTTTAAACCAATCTTTCTTTAATTTTTTTCCAAAAAAATGAAACTTGTTTTATCCAAACCATTGTATCCACAGGGGGAAAAGGGAAAGAAAGGCAAAAAGGGGCCTAAAGGGGAGAAAGGAGAACAGGGTGCTCCTGGATTAGATGCACCTTGCCCATTGGTACGTCTCACTTGTGTATTGGACAATCGATTGTCCTGCTGTAGACTGATGGAATAAGAAATGAGGGGAGAGGAACAAGCACCAGCTACTGTGTCACCTGTTGCCCTTTGTTAACGCAGCCTTATCTCAAGTTCTGGCAAATTCTGGAGCAGACTTTGTTTGCCAGCCTCCTACTTTGGTTTAAAGCACCAGACTCAAAACCTTCAGGCTAAATTTGTGGGTTTTGTTGGTGGCTTTTTTCATTATTTTCTGCCAAAATGTTGGAAAGGAACTAAATTTGGGATGTGCCCGAGTCAGTGCCACACAGGTTGAAAACACACCACAGCGGTCAGCTTGCTCCTCTTGCCTCTCTATTGTTATTTGTTCACTCCAGCTAAGTCAATACTGAAGGCATTTCCTTGACAGTAACATTGCAAGTTAATCTTTACAAACAGGGATTCCGTGGAATTAAGGGGGAAAAAGGGGAGCCAGGCCAGCCTGGCCTGGATGGGCTGGATGCCCCTTGCCAATTGGTACAGTATTTCTCTTTCCTACCAACCCTGCATGCAGTTCCTTTGTTTGTAGTCAGCCATTCTCAGTGTAAAGTAATGTTTTTCTGAGCTGACTTTACCTTATTCACGTAACACATGCATGCGCATGAACAAACCAGCTGCTTCAGTGATCATAACCGCAATGAGAGAACACACATTTTCGTTGACACCTCAAACCTAACTCTCAGCAGTTTGCTCCCACATCACATGGCAATTTATAAGTCTGTGTCCTTCCTACATTTTCCCTGAGAATCGTTGGTTTGTTATTTTCCTCACAAAATACCTATTGCCTTACTCACCCTGAACGCAAGTCTGTGTAGAAATCCAGCACAATGTCCACTTCTAATCAAGTCTGATGACTTTTGTCTGCACTGGCTCAGTTCTTCACCCTAGCCTGTCCCAGAGCTACCCCGCACCCTGGACTTCCTTTCAAATCCATGCAGTCTTAGGTGCATGTTTTCAGGATTTGGCCAAAATGAGAGTCATGTACAGAATGATGTAAATATTATTTCTAAAAATCAAGTCATAGGTTTCCAGTAAGCCAAGCTGGAGCCTGATCTCCCAGACCTTACACAAGTAATATTTTTGGTGTCTGGCCTGTTCATCAAATAGTATTCAAACAGATCTGGAAATGAAAAGCTTACCTGAGGTTTGTAAGAAGATAACGGTCTGCAGCCCAAACCCTCACTGTCTTTGTTATTTAACGTCTTCAATTTAATGGTCTTACCCTTGGAACTTACCTTCCTGGAATACACACGACACTCCCCACCCTATGTTAGCATGAATTCAAGTTCCCACCTATACTAAAATGCTACTTGTTGACCCTCTCCCTTGTACCAATCTGGCAACAGTGATTTTTATTTAATGGCAAAATAAGTTTAAATTCTTTTCCATTTAAAAAAAACAAAACCAAACCAACCAAACAAAAACCAGTACATACACATTTCCTCAAGATACAAGGAAGATTATCTTTTTAATTGTTCGCAGAAAAAATTGATCTGCATGTTCTGATATTGTTTGGTGGTTAAGCACGGTTCTCTAAGATGAATGTTAAGTAGATTTTATTTCAACTATAGCATTTCTAATTTGAAGTCAATGGATTTTAATCTTAAATACATAGTCCATTAAGATTATTCCATAGTCCATTTTGTTTGCTTCCAATTAATGGTAACCATATCTCATATTTTGTTGGGGATAATCAAGCATGCTTTTGTAATTTAAAAATGTTTCTCTGTCTCTGTATTATCATTTATATCTGGAGATTCACTAACAATCATTGATGGATGAAAAATATTCTGTTCATAGGTAATTACTAGAATAAGCTGCTAAGCAAACAGCATTGTTTCTTACTTTAGGCAGCAAGCCGTTCCCATCAGATTACATGCAAGCACATTCAAAAATCCTCATTAACCGCTATCTTCACATGTAAATTCACATAAGTGTTGTTATTCTATATTCTAAAAAACGTCAAGGCCTGATCTTTTTTTCTGCTCATGTATAGTCTAGTTACATGATAAGTGCTCCTAATTCTGAGCATACAACTCTCTGGATAAGCCCTGTATAGCCATGTAAGTTGGAATTAGTTCCATGAAAACCAGTATGACTGTGGTCAAAAGTTGGCTCTGATATCACTGGACACATGGAGATATGTGAAAGTAGGGTGGTGACAGAAAAGAAATGGAGTTACTCTCACTAACACAAGAAGAAATTAGATGGCCATATTGTCCAAGCAATGAAATAATCAGTGCTGCTGTACTGCCCTGCTCCCATCACTGATGTTTTCTTCCACTGTGTCACTTGAGGTATGTTCAGGCCTTAAGATTTTGCTGCTTTATTCAAAAGCTAAGAACAAAAGTGAACAGAAAAGATCCTACTCACATTTGAGTCTTGCTATCTTATCATTGGGTTAACTTTGTACTAGGGGCCCATAAAACACAATACCCTCCAGATAAAAGTGATAATTTTTTGCTCATTGATCTTGTACATTCAGCTACAGATTGTGGTGAATAACAGATTATATTTAAAATAATATGCAGCCTGAGCTCTAACAGCAATAAGAAACTGATGATGGTCTAATGATTTAGGGAAAAACAAATCTTTATGGCAGAGAGGTGCATGTATGTATTTACAGTGTAAACCTTCTCTCCTTTGGCTTTTCCTTCACCTTAAGAACAAGAAAGGAAGTAAGTTAGGAACTGGTAGCTACTTATTAGATAAAAAGTCAGAGCTGCTTCAGCTGTTCTAGCAGATATTGATGGAATATCTACCCTATCAAACTTAACAATGCTCTTTCCTTTTTTTTTTTTTTTTTCCATCCCCTTGAAACAGGGTCCCGATGGATTACCAATGCCTGGCTGTTGGCAAAAGGTAGGATGGGCAAAGCCTTTTCTTTTCAGGGGCAGTATGTCCTTGGCACACAGAAAAGCCTGTCACAGTCATACTGAACAGAATCAGGATATACTTCAGAGCCTCCTAGATAGATGTACGCAGCAATGCAAAATAAGACCTCTCCATGACAGTAGTTGGTGTGATGAGGTTGTAATATATGTAGAAGTAATAACTCATCGAGGCAGTATTGTAGAAACGGTTAGCGTTAGATTTCTGGGAAGTCCAAGACTTTTCTCTTTCATATGAAGACTCACACATCCTTTGGTTTCTGCACATGATCACTGCTTCCCATTCTTTATAAAAGCTCATAGATATGGCATTTTTATCAAATATTTATATTGATCTATTATGATATTATTTTCTGGGATACATAGAAGAACAGTGCATCCTGCCCTTCTCTTTGCCTTATGTTTCTATTCCTCAATACATTCTCCTGGTTGTCATGTTGTATGCTAATGTTAACTGTCAACATTATTTTAGTAAAGATTTAACCTAGACAGTGCTAGATTTAAAAACATAGCATTCAGAATAATGTAGGTGGAGGGATACTGGCATATAATACATTAGAAAGCATAAAACATAAGTGAAAATCTGGGTGCATTTATCTCTGAAGAATAGCTGGTGCTGAGGAATAACTATCCGTATTTGCAACTCTGCCGTATCCATGTATTTGGAACAGAAATTTGAAATATCAATTTACTAATTTGATTAATCTGTATCTCTTTTTGTCTCTGCAGTGATGAATCTAACCTTACAAGCATGAAGTTGTGTATATAGTGCTCCACTTTTTGTATTTATAGTTGAAAACTGAAAATTTGATTTTACAAGTCTGAGATATGTTTACATGTAGCTGCTTCTACTTGTTTGCAATAGTCCATGTGTACATCTTTTTTCCACTTACATCTGCAGTTAGATGATATATAACTGCAGGGTAAACCTGCAAAGATTCTCTCTCTAATGAGAGAGAGATCTCGATACAATGATCAATAATAGAAATCTGATTATTTCTGTAAATTCTTATATTTTGGCTTGTGGACCTGCATGGACAATAAGTGCCATGAACTAGTTTACAAGAAATTGTGACCAAATAAGAGCAAAATGCTATGAAATGTACTGTACCAGCTGCTGTTGGAGTTTACTGACTTGGCTTCCATGTCCATCTTAAACACTTCACCAATTCATGCCACCATATCTGCTTGTACGGACTAAAAGCATGAGTTTGTGTGCCAAACCTGCTTGTTGTGTGATCACGTCACGTGCTAAATGGCTGCTCACGGTGACCTTTGATTCCAGCTTCTGAATCGTTTCCTTTTGTCATCTCAAGGGAGTCACACCATGGCTTATTGCCAAAAAGAGATAAACCAGAGGAGGATAGAAAGAGGCCTTGAATTTTTGGGGAATAGAGTTCCAACTGCAGGTGGATGGCTTCCAGTCTTGCGGGTCACCCGGCCCCTTTGATCAAAGAGGGTCCCGCCTATTAATCAGCATCGGTTTGCCTTGCACTGCTCACGGTCGTGAAGACATTCACGATAGGCCCTGTCGAGTCCTTAATCAAGAAGGAAAGAAGTTTGAAGAAGAAACCAGACTTCTCTGTGGGTTGTTTGAAAACATTACAGAGGTGCTGCAGGGATCATTTGATGGCAGATGCTGCCTGAGACCAGAAGCTTCTCAACCTTACTCAAGGATGGACAGAGTATGTGCTCTGTGTATTGTATTTTGGGACTGCTGGAGGAAAAAGCATTCTTGAGGCGGGGATGAATCAGAACATCCTCCAGAGGAGGAGGATAATGGAACTGACCAGAGATGTATGTACCATGGTGTGGTTTTCAGGTGATTCAGTTTAAATTACACAAAACTAGCTGAACTTCTCTGTAGAATTTTGGAAGCTATGGTTAATTTTGTCTCCTTTTCCCATTACTGTTGCCAGAAAGGATGCATTTCAATAATCTATTCAACATTTGTGATGATGGCATTGAAGAAAATACTTCAAGCCACATGTTCATCTTGCTTCAGTATTAACAGTTTTTATTTCAGAGTCTTTGAAGCCTTTAAGTCTAAAAAAGAAAAGAGTTTAATTTTGCGTTTCACAGACTGATTAATTCATCTTGTTCTTTTTCTGCTGTTACAGTGACCTTAGTGGACATTATTACTCAAAAAACATTGGAGAGAAACAAGCCTGTGTGATTACCACTGCACACTTGTCATCGCACTACACTGTTAAAGGTGTCGATATTTCTCCATTTCTGTTCAGATGACTAGCTTTCTAAAGAAACATTGGCAAAGTTTTGGTTCTCCACTTTTTTTATTGCTAGAAATACTTAATTTGTGCACATTTGTAGTTTTTGCCATGAGGTATTTTTTCCAGTTTTGAGTCTTCATATGGTGCACTGTAGTTAGTTTGAGAGACTAGTTTATGAGAAATGGTGCCATATTTGGCAGATGGAAATTCTTTTTATATCACTTCTGTTCCTAGTGTATAGCAGGATGATCACAAACTTTTTCAGTTACTTTTCTGAGAGTTGTCTTTCATATGTAGACCAAAACTAAAGTTGAGGAAGACGGCCTGTCTCCATCCATGTGTGGGCACCTTGCCCTTCTTGGAATGAACATTTTTCCTTGCTCCATCACTTCTAAATCATGTGAAGATGGGGACCTGCTGTGGTTGCACTTTTCGTATTGCTTCACAGTCTCAGATCAATAGAAATGCCACTATAATGCGATCTTTCACTTTGCTAAATCTTTGTTGTCATTTTGGTATATCAGAGACAAAAACAGCTTTTCATGGGGGAAAATCTTCCACAGATTTTTAAAACTAAAAATTAATTTAGTGGCCTCTATTTAGCAGTACCTTACTAATAAAAACAAAATTCCAACACTATATAGATATATATACTGAATATATATATTTTTACTGCTTAAGTCCATCTTTCCAACAGTAAGAAATAAACAAGTGTTCACAGATATGAGGAAAAATGTTTTTCTTTGCTTAAATTTTCAGAGATGCAAGTATCAACCTGTTTGAATAATCATGATTACAACACTAAAAGCCTTCACATGGCATAGACTGAATATAAAGTGTTAATAATCAGAGTGCTACAGCAGTCATGTGAATGAGGGACTTTCCAGAAAGGGGACAAGAGGAGCACCATGTAAGCCCTTCGACTTGCCAGTTTTTGTCTGCTTGTTTAAGAAGCACTATCTCAAAAAACAACAGGCTGAGGAGCCAGCTGCCCGCCTAACAGAAAAGAGTCTCTTATGCCTATGTCCTGACTTGGCACGTTTGGCTACATATATTATAGATGTGAAGACTAGAAGTTGAACGTTTTTATAAAACAGCAAATACTGGCAATCACACAGTAAGATGAAATATTTTTTAAATGTCCCTCAGAGTATTCAAATGCAAAATCAAGTAAGATGTTTATTATCTGGCTAGATGTTTTAGCAATTCCATATCGAGGGTGTCCACAAACACAACTCATTTAAGAAATATCAACAAGACAAAGAGCTATTAAATGCATGCTGTCATCAGCACTTTCATATTTTTTAAATTTGTATATCTATATTTTTAAACTCTCCTCATAGCATCCATTTCTACATGCATCAATAAAGCTAGCAGAACCTTGGTTCATGATTTCTTCATTCAGGAAATAATTATAGACCCTACTGTTAAGCGTTAGTCAAAACTCAATTCTCCTTTAACTCCCTGACACTAAGACCCTGCTGAAGAAACACTTAAGCACCTTTATTCACTTCCTTTTCTGTCTTGCAAAGTAATTTCTTTATTTAACTCCTGCCAGGTGGCAATACTTTTTTTTTTCCCAAATAATCTAGCTTAAGTTTTTTAAGCTTCTGCATTGTTCAACATCATGAAAGGTTCATTCCATTTAAATGACCATGGGTGAACAGCAGATAAACAATTTAATTTGACAGGCTAAACTACATGCATAGATTTGACATTAATATTTGCATCTCAAAGATTGACTTGAAATGAAACCTAAGAGTATCTAGAAAAGTTGCATGTTCAGTACAAGAAAAAAAAGAATTGGGTTTATTATTTCATCAAGAAAAGCACCCTATGAAGACTTGCAACATGTTTATTTTGTTTAAAAAGCAACTATTTTTGGTGCTAGCATATCTTTTTTCTTTTGATGGCAAAGCTACAGTTTGAACCACCTGTGTGTTGTTGTATCTTTTAGTAGCATTCCTCTAGATAGATATGATTTGTTTTGTTTAGTTTGTGACAGGAACAGTAGTTCCTCTACCAGTCTTTTCAGTTGTAGAAATGTGTAGTGGTATTAGTCTACACAGTTTCTATATCCCTGACTTTTTCAGGTATGATTAATTCTTGTTTCTTTGAGAGTTTTCAGTATTTGTTTCATACCAAGTTTTGTAATCATCTGTTACTCCAGTGTATTATAGCCACATTGTGCAGAAGTCCTGCTACAGAAGCAGCAAGTCTTTAAAGCACTGTACGGAATATGTCTGACATACATGGTCCTTGTCTTCATATTCATAGATTAGCTATGGGGAATCTTTCTTTCAGGATGCTTTGGACACCTTTTAATTTTTTCCTGAGGTAAAGCATGAAACATTAATTCATGGAACAATGATACAATGTATTTTTTTGATTTATATTTTTATTTATTGCTGATTTTGATGTCATGTTCTGATAGTGTAGCAAGGCAGAATGACACTCTTCATCCAGCTGTTTATATATTCTTTTAGTCTACCATGTAAGTAGTATGAATGAGTTTCAGAATGATCAAATCCATATACCTGCACATGTGTAAAGTATAGAGTTTAAAAAGGGATAATTCTTAAGATTGATGTACAGTGTGGAAAGTTAGCATTGGCTCCATTAAGTAATACACTCGTGGAAGAGTGCACGTGAGCATCAGTTACTCAGTTATGCCAGTGGAAGAGACGATGCAACCCCAAATGAGACAAGCAGACCTTTGGTCCTTGTGGGAAGGTGGTGCTGCGTAAGGCTGGGGGCCACGTCAGGAGATGCAGTTCGGATCCTGGATCCCGTTGGGGTTTAGAGAGAGTTGTCCCACTGACCGCCACAGAACTGGGATTGTAAACCTGGGCTCAGCCATGCAGCGCTCTTCACTTGGCTGTGCCTCCCTTTCCCCAGCAATAAAACAGGGAGAGTGATGCATCCTTCCCTTGCAAAGCGCTTTGAGACATGCGGAACGAAGGACCCAGGCATTGTGCTTAGTAACAAGGGGAATATTATCAACTTCAACAGTGGGGTTTTGCCTAAATCAGGACCACTTCAATGAGTAAAAACTGCAGAGATACTCCCAGTCTATTGAATGTGATGAAGATGTTCAAGGCATGCAGAAGTTGACCTTTCCTTTCAAATTTCCTGGTCTCTGCTGCTTGACCATCTTAAATTACTTTTTTAAATCTCTGTATTTTACCTAATGAGAGACCTAAATTTTTACACTAGAGTGTCACACAAAACACTAATATCTGCAAAGATAGTGGTCAAAAGAAAGTCTAATTTTTAGTCATTGCAAAAAATGATTCAATTTCAGAATTAAAACTAACACCTGTTTTGGTTTTGGTTTTTTTTTTTTTCCTTTCTGGAACTTGCTTTTATGGATCTGAATGTTGCTGTAATGTACAAATGAAGGTTTTCTTGCACCCTCTGTTATTGAAGTATTTTACATGGTGGTTGGATTCATTAAATGCTGTTAGAAACAAGTGCCTGCCACCATCATTTCTGACAGGATTTGAAAAAGATACTCCACAAAATAAGTGGAGTTTGTATTTTAAAAAAGGATTTGGAGTGTTGTTTTTGTTTCATTTTGTTTTTAAATGCATCCAATTATCAATGCTGCTTGGAAATTGAATTTTCTTTGGAAAACAGGGGGCCTTAACTTAACCTGGGACCGTTAGTGTTTTACTTATTTCTATTTAAAAAAGAAATTGTATGAATTTCCCAGATACCATTGGTACTTGCACACTTCTCTGAAGTATTATGAAGAGTTGGGTTGGTGGAAGAATGTTTTACATATTGTTAACATATATGCGGATATTCTTATATTATTGTACATGTTTGGGAAAATATCACACAACTTTAAAAATGTTACTAAGATGTATGTATCTGACTTTTTCCTTTGGAAAATATTATATATTTTTATTTGTATTTTTTACTTTTTTAAGTTCATCTATATGTGCCATTATTTTTGTATTGCAAATGGTCTCATAAATGCAGTAGAAGAGATAAAAATACAAAGAAAAATAATTTGGCAAGGATTACAATGCTTGGGGGGAAAAACACATGGGTCAGTACCATATTATCAATACTAGAAATATTTTGAGTGTTTTAGCACTGTAAATATGTCACGAGACCTCTTTTGACAAGTAGTGTAAAGAATTGCAAGGTTTTAATCACCCATTTTAATTTGTTATTAATTACCACTTTCTTGTGGCCTCTGGTCCTGACTTAATTGAACCCGATCAAACAGCATGCTTTTGTTTTTATTATTAAAATTTCTCCTTGTTTTTCAGTTGAATACTGTTTTGTTTTCTTTCAGTTTTGTACTTCGGATTTTGTTTCTTGCTTGTGAGAAGTTGATCTTCAGAATTATTTTTACACTATTTATGATTTATTTTCATAATGTAAAAAGTGTGTAATTATTAAAATATTAATCCAACCATTGGTGCTGATTTTGCATAGTTATAAAGTTCTTACTGTTGGTGCAAAAAATTGTTCTAGTCTGTCTGGATTGGAAAAAGTGTATGCTGCGTTGTGCCCATCTGTAGTTTGAAATCTAGTGCAGGTCGTGTCAGTATTCACATTCACACAAAAATCAGGGCCTTTGCAACATGTTCCATTTTCCTACAGCGTGCAATAAAAAAAACCACCTCGCTCTTTCTATTCTTAATGTGTCTTTTCCCTTCAAAGTCAAGTCTGTTCAGTCATCTTTTCTAAACAAGCAGCACAAGCTATGGGCATCCACAAAAGTAAGGAAGGAAGAAGCTTTGCTGCAAACCTTAGAGCCTTTCTTCACTCTGGAAAAGCTGCAAGGACCTATGTATTAACCAGAATTTGAAACTATTGCTTAGGGAAGTCCACAGGCATCCTAGGATCCAAAGAAATAAAGCTGAAAATCACCAGTCTCCCCTATATATAATACTGAAGGTGAAAAATAAACCTGAACTGCTGAGAAATAAAGATGTACACAGGCAGTGTCATGAGTAACAGTGCAAGCTAGAAAATGTGACGGTCTGTTTTATCACAAATCCAGTTTGTTCAGAAAAGATGGAGCATAATAATTATTGCAAAATCGTATATTTTCAAGCACCCTGGTCTAAGACATTTTTTGTAGGAGTCTCCTTGAACAAAGGACTTTTTTTGAAAAATAAAACATCAGGCAGCAGCTGTAATCTCTTCATAGCATTATTTAAATGTTTGGGTTTTCTAAATCCCAAAATATTTCAGACAAACAAAACACTCCCCATTATTTCCCCTTTCTTCACATCGAAAATGTAGTCACTCTAGGCTGAGAGAGAGAGTGAGCACCGTGGGAGTTTGACCTCTACTCTTAACTCCTGGCAATCTCCATAAATGTCCGTTAATCTTATCTAGCTCTGTTTTAGACTCTTGGGGGGGACTAAAAATAGCTTTGCTTCCTTTCCCAGATGAGGTACTTACAGCTTAATGTGCCCAGCGTCCCCGAGGAAGCACCCGGCGACGCCGAGAGCAGACGCTGCTCTGCCATGCTGCACGTGCGGCCCCAAGGACTGCGAGCGCTGCTGCCGCCCCAGCCAGGCAGTCCTGACCCAGGCGAAGTCCTTGCTTTTGCTGCAGTCGCTCTTGGCCTTTTCTTCCTTCCATCTTTCTCCTTTCTTCTCCTTTCATAGAGGAGGGAAGGTGGTTCCAGATGCTGCTGCAGCTGTCCTGCCAAGAAACAAACACAAAGTATGTTCTGGACAATTCCCGCTTTTTTTCCTCTCAGTGCCATGGCTACTCTGACGTTAGCCAAGTCACTGTAAGCACTCTGCCTGCAGTCTACGTATTTTTGGTAGTGTCATTACCGGTATGGTAACAACCAATGCGCTCTGGCTGCTGCTAGAGCTCACTGTCCGTGGGTTTCCCATTCAGTCCTTTTACTGCCTCCCTGTTATTTTTCAGTATCACACTCCCTCTAAAGTCAAACCTCAGCTAACCAATATCCTATAGCCTTCACATCCTAGGGCACTGATGGGACACGACTTTCCTCTGGCATTCTGTCGTGGTTTAACCACAGCTGGCAACTAAGCATTACACAGCCCCTCACTCACTCCCCCCACCCAGTGGGATGGGGGAGAGAATTGAAAAGAAAAAACTCGTGGGTTGAGATAAAGAAAGTTTAATAGGACAGAAAGGAAGGAAAAATAATTATTATGATAATAATAAAATGACAATAACAATACTAAAAGAATTAAAATATACAAAACAAGTGATGCACAATGCAATTGCTCACCACTCGCCGACCGATGCCCAGTTAGTTCCCAAGCAGTGATCTGCCCCTCCCGGCCAGCTCCCCCCCGTTTATATACTGGGCATGGTGTCATATAGTATGGAATATTCCTTTGGCCAGTTTGGGTCAGCTGTCCTGGCTGTGTCCCCTCCCAGCTTCTTGTGCCCCTCCAGCCTTCCTGCTGGCTGGGCATGAGAAACTGAAAAATCCTTGACTTAGTATAAACACTACTTGTGTTTAGCAACAACTAACATCAGTGTGTTATCAACATTATTTTCCTACTAACTCCAAAACACAGCACTATACCAGGTACTAGGAAGAAAATTAACTCTATCCCAGCCGAAACCAGGACACATTCCCTCCTATCCAGATACCTCCTTCATAATTTTGTGACGTGCCAAAGCACATGCAGGGCTGCATGTGAAATACCTGCTGCTTCTCCCTCTCTTTTTTTTTTTTTTTAATGGAGCTTTTAATTAAATACTTAAAGGCCATTACTCACATCCAACTCTTCTTTGTGGACCTAGTAAACCTGCTAATCCCTGCCCATTTGTAACAAGGACTCTACAGAAATCAAATAAATGAAACAGAAGTGGCTTTTTAGATCTTCATCTGTTGTGGTTTAACCCCAGCCAGCAACTAAGCACCACGCAGCCACTTCCCCCTCCCCCCTCCCAGTGGGGTGGGGAGGAGGATTGGGAATAAAAAGTAAAACTCGTGGGTTGAGATAAGAACAGTTTAATAACTAAAGTAAAAATAAAAATACACTACTAAGAATAATAATAATTGTAATGAAAAAGAATACAACAAACAAAAAGAAATAAGAAAAGACAAGTGATGCACAATGCAGTTGCTCACCACCTGCTGACCAATGCCCGAACAGCAATCTACACCTCCCGGCCAACTCCCCCCAGTTTATATACTGGGCATGACGTTCCATGGTATGGAATACCCCTTTGGCTAGTTCAGGTCAGCTGCCCCGGCTCTGCTCCCTCCCAGCTTCTTGCACACCTGCTTGCTGGCAGAGCATGGGAAACTGAAAAGTCCTTAACTTAGGATAAGCGCTACTTAGCAACAACTAAAACATCAGAGTGTTATCAGCATCATTCTCACACCAAATCCAAAACACAGCACTGTACCAGCTACTAAGAAGAGAGTTAACTCTGTCCCAGCTGAAACCAGGACAATGATCTCACACAGCTTCACCTAGTGGTTCAATTATAATAACCACACACAAAGAAATGTTTAAAGACAAAAAGAACAAAACAAAAGAAGGAGCTGACAAAGTATTCATGTTCCAGCAAGTAGTAACAACTGCAGCCAAATAAATATTAAAAGAAAACAAACAAGGGAATGCCAAAACATTTAAGTCACGTTCCTGCAAGCAGAGTCTTTCTGTCTTCCCAGGGTCACTAGAATGACAGAATGGTTTGGGTTGGAAGGGACCTTAAAGATCATCCAGTTCCAACCCCCCCTGCCATGGGCAGGGACACCTTCTACCAGACCGGGTTGCTCAAAGCCACATCCAACCTGGCCTTCAACACTTCCAGGGATGGGGCATTCACAGCCTCTCTGGGCAACCTCTTCCAGTGCCTCACCACCCTCACAGCGAAGAACTTGGTCCTTACATCGAATCTAAATCTACCCTCTTTCAGTTCAAAGCCATTACCCCTTGGCCTGTCACCACATGCCCTTGTAAAAAGTCCCTCTCCAGCTTTCTTGTAGGCACCCTTTAGGTACTGGAAGGCTGCTAGAAGGTCTCCCTGGAGCCTTCTAATTTGTCTTCTCTTCTGTTGGCTTCTGCTAATTTCCAGACGGAGTATTCACAGGGCATTCGCCTCTCCTTTCTCGTGGCTGCAGTAGAAAAATACAGTGGTTTTGGATCTTGCTCAAAACTTGGAGCTTGGATGCTCCAGATATATATGTATGTATATATGTGTCTACATGCACACATATATAAATACATGTGTAGATATATATATGCATGCATACAAATATATATACATGACCTGTAGGGTTCAGGAAAATACTGTACACAAACCTCCTCAGAGAGATCACAGTCTGCTAGTATAGTTGTATCAAGCTGCTTTAGTTTGTCTCTGAGAACAAAGGTGGACACAGCTCCTGTCACACCAACCAAGATGCAGGTTTTTCCTGCACTTACACCGAGACAGAATGTTCACTAACTAATAAATATCCTGATTTATTTTTATATGTGCAGGTTACAGTTTGACTGAGTTTGCCAAGTGCTCACACCTAAACTGAGCAGTCACGAATTCTGACTGGCATCACCTTTGTCTGGCTGCTCCCTCCTGGAGCTAACAAGTACCTGGCAACTTTTTGTGGGCTTTTAGGACCTCTCTTCTCTTTGGCATATTAAGATTGTTGTGAGGTAATTGATTCTGGTTGAGATAAAACTGATAAAAACAAATATGGCCAAAAAAAAAAAAATCTAAAATGTCAGCTCTCACTGTTATATCAATTAGCTTGTGTCAGAAAGATGTGTATAGAATAAATTTGCCATTTAAAAATCTGGAACTGCAAAGACTACTGGTACATTCAGCACTGAAACGATTCTCGACAAAAATTATTCAGGACCCAGCAAGCATGCAAATGGCTCTGGAAAGCGATGCTGCCATGAAGCTCAGTAAGTAACATAATCTTGCTCTTTTCTGCCTTCTCCTTGGCCTATTTGTACCCAATTAACACACCCTGCACTTGACTGACTCAGGGGCCTGGACCGATCACCACACCAACTCACAGGCAAGTCCATTGCCCTTTCAGAGTAAATACCAAGCAGCTTGCTATCCCTGAGAAGGTGCAGACAGGTATGGTTTGTCTGTCTTTACCTTTCTGTACCGAAACAGATCTTCAGTGCAGATCATTTTCCACTGACCATCTGTAATGGGTTTGCTTCTCAGGATGCACTAGCAATACATTGTTTTTCAGAGGTACAGTAACTCCTTACACAGTTAAATAGGGAGACGAAGGCACCTTACTTGGATACTTTGAACAGCTCTTAGAAATATTTACTCCTTTTCATCATTCATACAGGGAGCCAGGCTGCTGGTTGCTGGTATCCTGCCAGGACAAAGCCCTTAAACAAGTGTGGAAAAAAAAATCAACTAAAATGTTCAGAAAGCAAACAGAGCAGGATGGAGAAAACAGTATGTTTAAAAAAAAACCGAACCCAAACAAGTATTTTAAAAAAAACAACACTATTTTAATAATTCTCTGTATCATGGAGAAATTGCTGCTCGTATTTACTCCACAGCATTATGAGGGCAAGGGGAAGGAGCGGGAGAGGTCTAAAACAGCCAAGTAACAAGGTGCTAGAAAGCCCTGTGTCTCAGGCAGGGTCTCTCTGCTAATCAGTGGGGAAAGACCTCCTCTGCTCTACACATGAGACTTGGTAGGCTTGCTCCTGCTGATAATATCAAAAGAGCATGCAAGAACTATGAGCCAAGAGGGAGGGATATTTTCTTGATTGTTAAGCCTCTTTCCATGGCTGTGAAGGGACAGAGAAGCAACCCCCCCTTCTAACAAGCTACTTCACCTACCAGTCTGAGCTTTCCTGATGAAGTTTAATATTACTTCAAGCAATTACTAATCTAGCTGTGAACAAACTTTCTTTTGCTAAACCTGGAACAAAAAGCCCTGATACAAGCAGGGCTGGCTGCCGATGCATGCTTGTGAAGTAGTAGAAGCACAGCAGCTTGTATATCCCTTAAATCTGTTTGTGGTCCAGGGTTTCTGTGCAAGCAAGACCGGGCAGGTCAGCATAAACAGCTGAAATTTTTCAGTGCTAGCGTTCCCAGCAGCCCCGGAGGAGGGACAAGGCTGTGCTCGGCACTGACAGAGGGCAGGCACCAGCTGGGTGCAGGAAAACCTTCGCTCCTGAAATGCCTTCGGACTCAGAGACTCGCATGCTGCCATTCACTGCCTGAGCTCTAGTCTTTCTTTACATTATTGTTACAAAGGGATTGCAATTAGGTCTAGTATATAATGTGTAAAACCTGAACTACATCTACCCTATGCTAAATATCATTCCCCAGCTTTCAGAGACGCAGGCAAAATGGAAAAGCATTGCAGACGGCATTTCTGACAGGCTCTAGCCTAGGCTCTATTTGGATGTCAGCAGATCTAAATGCCTGCTCTCTTCAATTAATCTCATCGCTGCCTGTACCATACTGCCCTAGCTGACAGCTTTGACAACTCCCTCATATCTTTTAAGTCCATGCCGCCTTCTGCCTGGACAAGGCAGTGAAGAAGACAGGCAGCTGCTGTCTCTGCTGGGATATAGAGGTGTAGCTGCTGGTGCCTCCTATCACTTCTGCTGCATGGCTATTTCGTTGGTTGGTGAGGCAAAGTTTCCGACGGAGTAGGAATACAGGAACATGAAAGCTGCGGAGTTTCAAAATTAACACTATCTGAAGAAGCTCAAGAAAACGTCTGTAGGAGAAGAAATGCTTGACTAGAGAAGCAGAAAGGTGGCTTACTGGCAGAGATGTAAAAATCAGGAGGTATGTTTCTTCCATCTGCAAAATCTGGGATGACTTCCTGGATACTGATCTAGAAAAGACAAGTATCATCAGCACAGGAAATTGTGTGGCTTTACACATGCTCTCTGAAAACTCTTCCAAACATAGCGCTGCAGGTGGCACAGACGAGCTACAGATGGGATAGCAGGGACGTGGGCGCAGGTTTTGCTGCTGACTGCCCGTGCAGCTCAAGGAGCAGCCTCCAGAGGAGGAGAAGGGGTATCCGTGGCAGGGAGAAGGTAAAGCTGAGGTGCTCCACCAGCAGCTTCACTGTTTTGAAATGCGATGCCTCTTGATGTGAATTCTGCCCTTCTTCCCTGTGAAATGGTCCCGGCTTTTTCTTATGGGCTTTGACGTCCAGTGAGATGGTTATCAAGGGTAACCATGAAGAAATGCCACATTCAAGCAAATCACTTCTGTGTTGGTGCTGTGGTTAGAAAGAGATCATAGGACCAGTTATACTTAGGTCTTGCCCAGACTGAAAAAGGGTGTACCAATGCATCAGAGTGCCAGGACTAGAGCCCTTTTCTACTTGCGTGTATAAAAACATAGAAAACCATAGCTCTTACTAATTTGCCCTGCTTTACAAGAAATACGGATACTGGCTTTGATGGATGTATACAAGTATATATCTCAGCCTACACTTACGAAGATCCTTGAATTATGACCCTAACTTTGACTAAATCAACCGCTTGGTGTCCCCCACGAGGATGTCAGTAGCAGACGTGCTTTGACCACCAGAATGACCGACGAAAGGCGAGCAACCGCGGGCATGGCACGCCCGCCGCTCGGAGCTGGGTCCTCCGCAGCAAGTCGGTTGTTTTGCAAGTTTGTGCCGTTTTGCATCGCCAGAAAAACTCAAAGGCGCGGGGGCAAGCCGCGGCTGAGCCTCAGCTAGATAGTAGACACGAGTCGCCCGAAAGGAAAAGGCTGGGGGGGCGGACGGCCGGGCCGTCCCGCCGGGGAAGGCGGGAGGGGGGCAGGCAGGGAGGAGGGGTTTGGCGGGGGCCGGCGCCGGCATAAGAGGCGGGGAGCTGCGGGCCGGGCCGGGCCGTGCGGGCGGGATGGAGGAGCGCTACAGCAAGGCGGAGACCCTCGCCCTGCGGAGGAAGCACATCGGGTAGGGGCGGCGGGGCCGGGAGCGGGGGAGGATGAGGAGAACGAGGAGGAGGAAGGTCGGTCTCCGGCGGCTGCACCGGCGCGCCCGGCCGGACCCGCTCGGCGCTGCCCGGGGGCTTACAGCGCTGGGCAGCCCCTCCGGCCCCGCGGCAAGCCCCCGCGGGGGGACACGACCTGTCAGCCCTTCAGCTTGCCAAATCTTTGGGCCACTTCTAATTCCCTAGGCGGGCGGGGGGATGCAGTCATTAAAACACAGCACATCAAACGCTACGTCACTTTTTTTAACAGATCAAAGCAAGCAGCCAGAATGTGGTACCCAGGTGTATGTCTAAAATGCGGCTGTGCGGGTTTGGGGTTTTTTTTTTTTGTGAATGAGCTTGCATGCTCCTGAAAAATAGACGTCTCTGTTAAATGAAGCTGAGGAGGTTTCTTAAGCTGAGTCTGACTGGGGGAAACGCAGGAAGGCTGCTGGCAGTTGTGACCTGAGCAATAGTCCTGGCTGTGCACGTATCGGATCCCACGGTATTGCAGTATTAGTTCCTCCGGAACGTGGAGCTATAATTCTTTCTTCAGTAGGTGGCGCCAAGTGAAAAATAAGTCCCGCTGCTTAAAACCGGCGCTATTTGCTGATTGCATCCTAAATGTGTGGCATATATAGAAAGCTCAGTAAAGATTCATAAAAGTCATGGCCTCATAAAGTGTGCGCATCAGCCTCTCTTTAGGCGCCTCTCTTTAGCTCACTGTTAAGGGACTCTTGCCTGTGCAAGGATTATAGGATTGGGCTGTGCTGGGCAAACAAAAAGAAACTTTCACACAACAGACTGACAGGTTATAGAAGAAAAAACTGTAGTCAAGAAATGCCCAATGATGATGACGATGTGCACTGCTTTTAAAGTGCACCAGAGGAATAGCTGAAGATGTCAGAAAAGATCTATGCAATGGGGCTAGAAACTGTGAGAAAGAAAGTAAATCACTTTCTAGGAGTCATATTTAAGCTTTACAAATTCATAATCTCAATATCGACAATAACTGTCCGAGTTATCTGGAAACAACTGTATTTATCCAAGGCCATATAAACATTACTAAAAGTTCAGAAGACTTTCCTTCTGCTCAGTAATATCATTCAACATAATCACATAGCTGACGTTCTCCAAGGGGGGGGAGGAAAAAAAAGAAAGAGTGATTAAAGAGTACTTTGGATAATTTTACAAGGAGCCTGAATTTTGCTGGAAGCCAGTGCAATTTAGGTGCTTATAAAAAGCTGCTTTTCAAGATTTTGCCCAAAGCAGTCAGGATGAGGTAGTGAGATTTTTAGAACCTGCTCAGCACCTCTGAAAATAAAGCTTGCAAGGCGTTAGTGTTTTGTTCTTGAACGCGACCTCTATATGGTGCAGTCATCCATTGCATAATGAATTTTTGCCTATAGTGTAAAACAATGCTTAATAACTTAGTTTTATTCCCAGTGAATTAATTGGCCATACATGTTCATAAGGCATGTAAACAAACAGAGCTACAGCCTAGAAATGCAGTAGGACATATAAGGACCTGAACGACTTGCAGTCACTGTGCTCCTGTGAAACCACTTGCAGACAGAGCCATGCTTTGAAAACACCCTTGTTAAAGACCTACTTCTGTTCCCACTGTGCCTGGGGAGGTGCACAGAGGCTGTTTTTAATTTCAGCGAGAGCCCTGCTTGACCACTGTCTGAACCACTCACAGGCTCTTTGCAGAGGGAGGCAATTGTCTCCAGAGCTGCAAAAGATCAACCCCCTCAACACTCAAAGGAGGGGGAACAACTGAGAACTAAAATGGTGTTATTTTATGATTTTTTTTTTCTTTTAGGCCTTCCTGCAAAGTTTTCTTTGCCAAGGACCCTCTGAAGATAGTGCGTGCTCAGGGCCAATATATGTTTGATGAGAAAGGAGAAAAATACTTAGACTGTATCAACAACGTTGCACATGGTAAGCAGTTTAACTTGTAAGACTGCTTCTATTCCTTCATTTCTAATAGGGATCAGAACACACTTCTTTCAAGTGATGACGTTCACAGTGCTTCTCTGAATCTCCTTGTGTGGTTCAGTAACTGAATGCTTGCTAGTAATAACTAATTATTTTCTTCTTTAGTTGGCCACAGTCATCCATACGTGATAAAGGCTGCAACAAAACAGATGGAACTGCTCAATACAAATTCCCGGTTCCTGCATGACAACCTTGTTCAATATGCGCAGCGTCTTACAGCTACCCTGCCCGAGAAACTCTCTGTTTGCTATTTTGTTAACTCTGGGTATGTCTGAATATTTATTTTTTTCCATTATGACTATTTTGCTCCTGTTTGAGATGGACTCTCAGAACAGCTTGGTCTAAATCTTACGAAGTAGGACTTAATAATAAGCAA
The DNA here is from genome assembly GCF_018139145.2 of Gymnogyps californianus. Taxonomy (NCBI): domain Eukaryota; kingdom Metazoa; phylum Chordata; class Aves; order Accipitriformes; family Cathartidae; genus Gymnogyps; species Gymnogyps californianus. Next base: position 58,871,934 of record NC_059474.1, on the reverse strand, counting down.
CAAAAATATTTCCAGTACTGATCAAAGGATCCTTCCTATTTGCAGCTGTCATATTTAGTGTGATGGCTCAATGCAAAACATGAAACTGGTCTGCTGAATGCTATGCAAAAAAGGGCGAAAAAAGCAAGAAAAGCAAATTAGACTGCAAATTGGTGAACATTATGTACAGATTGATGAATGCTATCTGTAAAATGACATATGACCTTGGAAACAAGTAGTCTTCTTTAGGTGGTCTGTTTAGTCTGTGATCACTTACGTTGCCAGAACAGACAACCAGCAGGGACTTGTGAGCAGAGGGGCTGCTACGGGTCAGGCTGGAAGTTTGAGTCTTCGTCCAGGGAGCAGATTTGCGTTCTCTGCTGCCTGATGGTGCAAGCGCTGCGGAGGACGGAACCGTCGTGGAGGGTGGGAGACGGGGCTGGCACGCTGTTGCTTTTTGAGGGTTTGCGGCTGCGTTGCGCTCTCAGCTGCAAAGCAGTCTCATTTGTACCAAGAGGAGGTAAATGTCTACAAGCAAACTGGGGGAGGGAAAGAAAGCATCTCTTTGTTTGCTGTTTATACAAAGAGCTGTTTTTTCTTTGCCCTATTACATGGCATTTACAGTCTCAACCTTAGCATTGTAATCTGTACAGTAACAGAGCCTGCTGTGTTGATTTATTATATCCATTAGTCCTGTGCCTCCTCTTCTGTGTCAGAATACCGTATTAATTGGAAGCGCTTCCTCACTGTTTTGTGGTTGTATCTGTTATTACGCAGGTCTGAAGCAAATGATCTTGCTTTACGACTGGCTCGGCAGTACCATGGGCACCAAGATGTCATCACCCTTGAAAAGTAAGTACATAGAGTAGCATATGTGAATGCAGCCAGCAGCTCCTGCCATTACTTCAGAAGTGGCTTTGCAGCAACCCCCTGCTGTTTGTACTCCACTGCCTGCTGAAAGAAAAGCTTCGTTGCTTTTGTACTAGAACAGGTCAGGAAATCCCTTTTCCACATTTGGATAAACACAAGTTTTGAAGATCTCTGAAAAATAAGCTTGTCAGTCACCCCAGAAGGTCAATCACCTGTTACAGGACATTTCCCACAGACACTTCCAAAGCAATTCAGGCCAGAGACTTGAATGTTGGTTTTCAGCATCAATGACTGCTCTGGCCACTGGGCTGCTGTGGAAAAGGGCTTTCTGTTTGTCACGCTCTGCTGGACATGTTTTTTTTTGTACAAATAAATATTCAGTGGTCAAGAAGAAAGATCCTGTAGCTCTGCAACAGTGCTGCACTGATGCTCAGCTCTCCTCCAGTGAACACGAGTACGCACACAAAACTGAGCAGCTCCAAAATCAGGAGGCACTGAGAGGGCCGTCAGCCATGGGGAAGGTGGCCGACCACGTCTGTGGGTTTCGCTATCCTACGTAGGGTTAGTTATGCTGCTGTAGGGCTGGATCTTCTTCTCAGGTTCTGATTAGAAAGTCCAGCCAGCGCAACTGCAAGAGCATGTCTCTGAATGGCACAAAGCTTGTTTGACTCAGCTGTGCTCAGATCCCTGTTAGCCCTCCTTGACTCACATGGCCAAGATTTGGAGCCACTGAGAATAGCTTCCGTCAGCAGAGGCTGAGGATGGAGCTGGGTCTGTCACTGTTTCACTGCAATGTCTTGTCTTCCTGAACACCACAGGGTATTTCTTTGCCCAGGTCCCAAGACTCTGTAGGCTTTTGCTATAGCTACTATCCCAGTCAGGGTGGGCTTTCTGTCATTTCTTTGTGTCCATTGGCAGATTTTGTTGACTGGATAGTAGAACGGTGTAAAGAAGACGAAGGAGTTCAAAAACATCCTCTTTGCCCTATGTGTGTGCTACTATGAGATTGTGACATGTCTTTGATTTGGTTTGAGGTTCCCTTCGCTTCAAGTTTATGGCTGAACAGAAGTGTTTATTCTCTGAATGAAGCTGCTACATGCTTTAGGTTCAAAAGGCTCTGTTTCCTCATTTCTAAATCAAATTGGCCTCAGTAGTAACCAGCTTTAGCATACTCTGCAATATAAAGCTTTTATAGTCAAACAATATTCATCCTTATCCTGAAAGTGGCTTCTGCCAAACAATCTAGCCTGTAGGGCCTTCAGGGCAGGTAGCAGTGTGCTGCTGCTGCATTAGGTCCCCACCTTCCGATGCAATGCACACTCTTGAGAGTCTTTGCAACGGTGTTGGGGTCTAGCTTGCAAAGCTTGGGTTGGCCACAGTGGGGCCCACAGGTTGGAAATGAGGGAGCTGGACCCACCCTTCAGCTGCTAGGTAAGGCTGCTAGGGCAGCCACCTTAGAGGTGGTGCGGTCCAGGGGACATCATCTTGGTCTGTCCCCATGCTGGCAGTTGACTTTATGCAAGAAAAAACCCTCCTAGTCCCACTCGTGCTAGTGAATTAAAGTCAACAGCAATTTCATATTGCCTTTGAGAGAAAGACTGAGTAAATTAAATCAAGATCTCTTCACAAACAGTGCTACTGTGTTGCAGATACAGTCGCTTATTCTGGATTATTTACGGGCACAGTTGTAAATTTAGCTTTTCTATACATTTGGTGAAAAGTGACTTCAATATTTAACACTCATGCAGTGCTTACCATGGCCATGTTACATCTCTGATTGACATCAGTCCCTATAAATTTAATCAGCTGGGAAAGGACAGCAAGAAGGAGTTTGTGCATGTGGTAAGTGTGGTTTTTTGCTTTTTGTTATTTTTATGCCTGTTATGCAGCATATTGAAATACCCACTTCTAGTGTAAATATACTTTCATTCTGTTTTGCTGATGCTAGAGTACATATGCTTGGGTGTTTTGTCAGTGGATTAAATACAGCAAAATTGCTTGCTTTTGGATTTCTAAGAGGGTATTCAGCTGTGAGGCTGATTTCCTTCATAGTGCTACAAGTTTCCTGAGTCACTGCACTGTATAGTTACACAGTTTGAAGAAATTAGCCAGTAGTTGTGTTGGTTTGGCTAAAGATATGCAGGACTTTCGAGTCTACTTCCAAAAACTGGAAAGGCAGACCCCACAAGTTCACAGAGATTTGGGTATAGAGCTCATGGGTGTCCACCTGAGCGGGATACTGTTTGATTTTCAGCCTGAACTTGTATATCTTACAAAGACAAAAATCATTCTCAGCCCAGAGATGTACACCAAGCAGGTCTTTCCTATCTAGACCTCCTTGCATTAACCACACTGCCAAAGTAGTATCCACTTTTTTATACAACTTCCTTTCTCTTACTTACTGAACCTCTCCCAACACCGTTTGTAGAGGCTTGAAGGTCATACAGACTCGTACCGTGGCTAGGATGCTCGAAGGGAAGTGACAGACCAGAAAACCTCATTCTCCAGTTGCAGAAATGGTTCTTTCTGCAAGAATCTGAAATAAGATGACGGATGAGGACTCAGTATTGTGTCTTGGGGGAGAGGAGGGACAGTCTTGAAAGGTGGATGAGGTAGATGATGGCTCTTTCCACAGTTGTGTCCAGTAATGTTGAACACATCACAGGGCTGGATTGAGTTTTAAGCTCCTGTAAGCATTTTTGCAATTCCATGCAGAAATTCAGGCTGTACTAACTCCTATTATCTATTTGTGTGGAAAGACAAAAACGCAGAGCAATAAAAGTTTCACAGAAGGATGGGCTTTAAAAAAAAAAAAAAATTGGTCTTTTCAGGCTCCTTCTCCAGATATCTACAGAGGGAAATATAGGGAAGACCACCCAGATCCAGCAAGTGCTTATGCTGAAGAGGTGAAAAAGATTATTGAAGAAACACAGAAGAATGGACGCAAGGTGTGTGTTTTGTGCTCTAGAAATGCTGAGGCTTCATCTATTAAGTGTGGCATGGGGGCATGAAACAGGCAACTAAGGACATGTTTCTTTACTCAGTTTCCCTTGCTTCCCCCAGCCCTTCATTTTTCTATGATGGGTTCTGTGTTCAAAATAGGCCATTTTTCTACCTGATGCTCTTCTTAGCATAATTTTCCTAGGCATCAATGAAAGGATCAATAATACAGTTGTAAATAAGCAGATACAACCAAAGCAGTTTAATTTCCTATTTTATGCATTGAATCAGTAGATTGTAAATATCTTAGGGCAAGCTTTGAGGTCAGCTGAGAAACCGCATCACAAATTCTAGCAAGGATATATAGAAGTCTCCAGGACATGGAGAAAATATGCTAGATAAAATCTCTATACTACGTTTCTGAGTCTAGTAGCTGAAGATAACTTTGGAGTCATCTAAAAAGGTGAACCTTTCAATCATACAATATGACCTTGATAAAAACAGACAATTTCTGAACAGGTTTACCTAAAATGTGTGTTAATGTTTTGTATGATGGCATTAGCGTTTTGAGACTTGTAGGGCTTGATCCAAAGCCCACTGAAGTCACAGAAGACTTCAGTGGACATTGGAACAACATGTTCCCTTCTAGTCCAATGGACTTACATCACTCTTAGTTTCTTCATCAGCTTTTTTTAATTCTCTACTAACGGATAGTTTTGTTTTTTTCTTCCCTTGTTTCCTTTCTTTTGCATATTTCTTAGGTTTTGGTGACATAGACCTGTGGCAGGACAAGTTGTGCTAAAGGCTAAGCCTCACATGCTATGGGAAGCTTCGTACTCTTTGGCCGTAGCATGCCTCTTCAAATATAGTGTACGGTTCTTTACACGTTACTGCTCGGCCTTGTTTCCAGGAAGACTGCACCAGCCCAGAGAGACCTCTTGATGCTCAGGGAGGGGTTCACAAGTGGTGTGGGGATGCAATCCCTTAAATAGCAGACTTATGCTGAGACTTTGGGGTAATATCGTATCTCTGCTGCATAGACCTCTGCTGTTGACAAGAAACAAATATTGATGTTCCAGTGTATCTGATCCGCTGCTCTTACCCTTCCTGACTTGAAATAACTTTCTTTTTCATTCCTAGCAACTGGAATTATTTCAACTCTAGAATTTTTCTCCTCTTTTGTCAAGTGCCTCATGCTGACATTTTACTTGTGTAGTTATTTGCATTAGGCAGGGGTGCCCAAAGTGTAGCCTCAGGTCATCTTACAGTTCAGCTTCTACCCACCTCTACCTGGTGTTCAGAATTGAACAAAAAAGCTGATCATGACATATACCCGTTATGGGAGAGCCTTGGCATTAAGCAAGTTTCATTAACCTCTTGGGGAAAATGACAAACACTGTTGTGTGTGTCATCTCCTGTAAACTGAAATTTGTAAATAAATTTACAGAGCTCCCAGGAGCCTGATCCAATGTCCACTGACACCAGTGAGTGTCTTCCACTTCAAAAGCTGTAGGACTAGGGCTTAACGGAGGTCCTTGTATTCCCATCAGGTTGCAAAGGTGGCCCTGGCTACTGCAAATTTGGGCACCCCAGATTACAAAATGAATAAATTCTTTAGCCATAGCTGTTCTCAAGAGCCCTCAGTTGTCCAACCCATTGCGTGATTAAATTAAAGCACATATTTAAACATTTATTTCTAGACTGTTAGATGTTTGTGCAAAGGCCAAGTAGATGAACACAGCTCTCACCTGAGTTTGTTTTTTGTAGATTGCTGCCTTCATAGCTGAATCCATGCAGAGCTGTGGAGGCCAAGTAATTCCACCTGTGGGCTATTTCCAGAAAGTGGCAGAGTACGTACATCACTTGCAAAGGGCATAGCTGGAAAATTAACCAAAGAAACAGATTTTTTCACTGTAGGCTCATCCAATCAATTCAGCTATCACCCACTCTTGTTCTTGGATATCTGTGGTTCCTTTCTACTTTTTGAAGAGTATGATTCCACTTCTGGTTTTTTTATGGAACATCAGCTGACTAATTGCTTTTAGCTGGATAATTGTCTTTCCTTTTCTATCTTTAATCCTCAGGCCATAAGTTTGATGGAAGGTGAAGTTGAACCATCATAGATATAACCCTGCAGTACCATTACAGTACCCCTATTTTCCATCAAAATATCAGATTTTTTTTCTTAATATTTAGCAAACTAAAAATTTTATCAATTGAAATAACTATAGCTGTGTTTCAGCAGCCACGTTCTTTCTTTTTTCCTAACCTGGTCTCACACTGGACACTTTCTGTAATACAAACTCCCTTGTCCTAGATATTGCCTACCTGAGACATGTACTGTAGCACTAGTCATTCAAGCTATTCTATTTGTTTTCAGGTACGTGCGTGCGGTGGGTGGAGTGTTCATAGCTGATGAGGTCCAGGTTGGCTTTGGCAGAGTTGGGAAGCATTTTTGGGCATTCCAACTGCAAGGCGAAGACTTTGTGCCTGATATTGTCACCATGGGAAAGCCCATTGGCAATGGCCACCCTATGTCTTGTGTGGTCACAACAAGGGAGATTGCTGAAAGTTTTGGTGCCTCCGGACTGGAGTATTTCAATACAGTAAGTTCATAGGTGAAGGTTTGCCTTTTTTTCTTTTGGTCTGCATTTAGCAGTTAGAAGCTGTTCAGGTGATTCAGCTAACATCTGCATCCATCACTGCATCACATTACGAAGAGCTCAAGTCAACCGCAGTCTAGAATCTAAAAGCAAGTGGAGAGGCTTTGAAATATGCTCTGTACCAAGTGGTATATCTTAATATGGACCAGCACTAGGTCTCTGGCAAGTCATGCATCTCAGCTCACATCCATACAGATAAATTCTTCCTTACTTTTCTCTCTCTCTCTCCCCACTCTGAAATGTCGACCATGTAAAATTTCATTTTCTAGGATAGGCTCTGTGCTGGTGGGGCTCATGCCCTGGCAGACCTTGCTCTGCAGTTGTCACCTAACAGAACAGTGACCCTTTACCAGGAAACATTTGAGCTGCGTGTATGCCACAGAGGAGCAGCTTTCTTCTTGTTTACTGAGTCCTCTTTCTGCTCCTGCGACTGAGCCTTCTTCCCAGCTACCATGAATCCCCCTGCTTTCAATGGAGTTTATACCCTCCGGTTCAAGAAATATCAGATCTATCACCCACTGCTCTTCACAGGAGCATTTTGCCTGCACATGCAATCAGCAAACCATGAAAGCAGCTTGAACGCTTCAGCTGTGAAATCTTCAAATTACTGAAACCCGAAGCGGAGGAAGAGGGAGCCCCTCCCTTGGGCTTCTTACACTGCCCAAAGTGTGGGGGACGGTGCTCCACAGCCACGGCACAAAGTCCCCACCTCTTCAAGCTTTCCTCATGAGATGCCAAGCAGGAGAGGGCAAGTGAAAAACTACATGGATGGAGACTGATCAATATTTCTGATGGGTTTTGTTTTCCTGTTTGTCTTTACTATCAGTTTGGAGGCAATCCAGTGTCTTGTGCTATTGGTTTGGCTGTGCTGGACGTAATAGAAAAAGAAGATCTCCAAGGAAATGCTACACGTGTAGGAAATTATCTCCTGGAGTTGCTGGATGAGCAAAAGGAGAAACATCCCTTAGTGGGAGATATCAGGTGGGTGCCTTACAGCAATGTCAGAGAAGAAAAATAACTGTGCTAGAAAAATCAAGAAGTTTGGGGTGAGGGGAACACAGAAATACTATGTCATGATTATGCTACACCTCTTTTTTTAAAATGGACTACCCAAAACTGATACTGTAAGGTAATACATTTTTCAAAAAAGTTGTCCGTCCATCCATCCACTTAGTTAGGCATAAGCGTAGCCACTCGAAAAGCTCTGGGAGAGAGTAGGAGAAAGCCATCCATGTGCAATAGCCCAGTTGTCAGCATGCTGTTGGGACGATGGAGACCTTGTTCAAACCTCTGGTCCATTTCATTTGGAGATGTTAGTGTGGGTTTTCCTCATCTCATGTTACTACCATGATAACTGCCTTCAGGTTTTTGGGGGAGGTTGGGTTGTGGCATTTTTTTAGTTCTCATTTTTGGTTGTCTTCCACAGCTCCCTGGCTTGAGATCTGCAGAATAAGAGAGAAAGAAAATTATTCTATCATTCTTAACTGGCCATGTACCCTTAATGAGCCAGCTAAATTTATGTATCCAGAAATGTCTGTTGTCCCACTTGATCATCTGAAGTAGCCAGTGCCGAAAGATGACCAAAGAGAAAGTCTCCTCTCTTTCCTGCTCCTTCCCTGCTTGCGCCCCAGGGAAGGGAACTGCAGTTGTTAGAAACACGTTTTGCATTTGCAGCAGAAGGCTTGGGTTACTGACACTGGATTTCACTTGTCTGTATTTTTTTTTCCCTACTGCAGGGGTGTTGGATTGTTTGTTGGAGTGGATCTGGTGAAGGATCAGCAAAAGCGAACACCAGCCACTGCTGAAGCCCTTCACCTTATTTACAAGTAAATGGTTTTTAAAGACTACGTGCAGTGATCAAACCCTCCTAATATTCCCCAGCAGTTAGTCATTAATTTCAGTTTAAATTTATGTAGCTTTTGATAACACAGCACTAGAAAAAGAAAAGTTTCAAAATCTAACTCAGCCTGAAGGGTCTGACAGGTCACAATATAGTTTTATACCCGTGTCTAACACAGATGTTTCCTCTTTCCACAGGCTGAAAGAGCAACAAATCCTTCTTAGTGCAGATGGACCCTACAGAAATATACTAAAATTTAAACCACCAATGTGTTTCACAATAGAAGATGCAAAACACGTAGTGGAGACAATTGATGCTCTTCTCACAGGTATATATGCTTTAGTGCTCAAAGGAATACTCCTCTTTGTTCATTTCCAGATGACCCGTTAGAAACACCAGCCACCATAATCTAGGCCATTACGTGCAAGGGAAAGTAATCAACTACATTTCTTACCACTTGTCCAAACTGCTGTTCTTAATGCCAATTATTATAAATAAATAAAAAGCCCCGTGCATACTTCATCCAAACTTCTAGGCAAAATCCTGCTCTTGATCCTTTCTCTCACAGCCTCAGTGTTACTACTCATTTCTGATCACATATGCTATATGTTAAGGAGCAAATATATTCAGCACAGGCCTGAAAGACACTGGTGAAACTTTCCATAATGTGCTCTACCTTTTTTTTTTTTCTTTTCTTTTTTTTCTTTTTTTTTTTCTTTTTAAGTGCTGTACTGGAACATGACTGTCTCACTCAAATTTAGTGTGAAGGTTTTCAGGGTCTATTTCTCTTCTACCTGTGGACCAATCCAGGGGAAAATAATGTCAGGTATACTATTAGTGTAAGGAGTCTCCAAGCCCATTCTACATTGAACACTCCCATCTCCTGAGATTATAACAACTAGAGTTAGACTAGCATGAACCTGCTCGACAAAGGCAGAATTCAGCTCTGAAAGGACTATCTGAACACCCATGCTACAGTCAAGCTGCTAATTTCATTCTTTTCTCTAAACACCCCCAAGCTACACAGTCCTGATAGATTAATCACATTGCCTGAGAAAAATGTTTTAGGAAGTATTCATCATTCTTCAGTTATTCTTCTGTGTGATAAATGCCCAGAGGAATAGCTGATGAGGTTTTTTTTTTACTTTAGCCAGCTGTTAAATTGACTGCATGCTTACTTACCCCGGTTCTTTTTAATTTAATTATTTTATTACTTTTTTTAGAAATGGAAGAGGCAACTGGAATGAAGACAGAAAATAATGCATCTACAAATGCACAGTGTAAAACAAAAGTATGTTTTGGATTTTTTTTGAACTGTTATTCAGATAGGAGTTTGGCAAAGCAAGTATAAATTACTTTGGTAGAGCATGCCTTCATTTTTAGTGGTGTGAGTGGTTCTGTGCCTTGAAACTGAGCTCAGAACGTAACTCGCTACTAGAAACCTGAGAGGATTGTGTTACTGGGGGAAATCTAAAAAGAGCTGAGTAATACAGACCTACAACGAGAAACATGTTATAGACAAGCCTCTCACCTTGTCTGCCTTGTGTGCAAACAAGACCAACCAGACTTTGGGCTGCACAAAGTTGTGAGCTCAGCGGTCAACAATTTTACTAGTTCTAGGTATCGTGTGCTACTGATGGACGTTAGGCTTTCTAAGCAAGCCTTCAGCCTGGAAGGTGTCCAAGTTTTTTGAGAGTTCCAAGGATTTTGTTTCCACCATAGCTCTTTCTTTGAGTATGAATGGCTGACATGCATCCAAATTAGGACTTCTTAGGTTGCAGCCCCAGCTTTGGATAAATCATACATAATTTCTCACACCCTTAAAAATACGTCACCCACTGTGTTATAGGAAAGCTTGCTGAGCTGTCCCTTGAGTTTTCCAGTGATGCTGTGAATGGGGGGAAGGCAATAGCTCAGCTGTCTAGGGATGTAGTAATTAAGGCAGAGACCCTATGGATTATTGGCTATCATCTAGATTATGCTAGATTTGGGGTGCAAGCCTCCTCTTACAGACATTTGTACACATTCAGTTCAATTTCTTTCAAAGCTGAGAAGTTGTACCACTAAAAGAGGAGAGTCAAGCAGAGCGACCTGATGGGAACCAAGTCCCATGGCTGCCTGTTGGAAGACATGCATGTGCCTTCACTCACATTTCATTTCTGTTTCAGACAACTGAAGGGAGTTCTCAAGCAGAAGGTGCAAATGAAAGCATTGGCCATATGAATGGAGCTGCCTGCAGACAAGAAAATGGGCTTTATTCTAAAAAATGCTCACTGTCAAGTAAAAGAATAAGAACATGAAGAGGGAAAGTCTCCTCATTCAGTTTGAATTTGTCCGGCTTGCTTTTGAGATGAAGAGTGCAATAGTCTGAGTCCTAGGATCTGTTTGAAGCCTCATCCTACCTTTCATAAACTGACTGAATTCCTATTAGCTTCAGTAGGGGTTTAAAATACCTTTTCAGATACATGAGAACTGCACCATGTGGCTTGAAATCTAGATGTGACAGAAAGGACAAGTGATAAACAAATACCCTGGTGCTGATGGCAGGCTTGACATAGGTACACAAACTCAGTGAAATCTGTGGATTTACCTGTATTACATAGAATCTGAATTGCTTAACCACCATACAAGCAAATGCCAATCCTATTAAGTTTTAAATTATATGCTTAACATGCTATTTTTACAATATTTTAAATTTCAATATGTAATATTGAGATGTTAATTACTTCCCATGTTTTAATGGCTGAATTCACAAAAAAATGCTTGAGAGAGAAATCATTATCTTCCAGTGTAATTTAGGTCCTATGGACCATATTCCCAGCTGATGTAAATTGGTGTAGCTTTGTTAATGTCAAAGACGCTCTACCAAGAGTCTACCACTGTGTGTGTAGAGACACGATATTTATGCAGGGCATTCTCACTTTATGTTCAAAGAAAATGAAGAATCTGGATCCTAATTTTCTATGGATAAAGCAACTTTTATAGATAAAATAATTATATAGAGTAAGACTTTATGGTTTTTTTCCAAAAGTTTATATATTGAACCCTCTCAGTCCAAAAAATATGCAAGTAGAGTATATATCATTTCAGACATACTGATTGATTGAATTTAACCTGAGGGTCTCTCAAAATGAGGTTCTCAGGGACAGCCCAGCTTGCATTCCCATGGGTTTTAGTTGTTTTGACAGTCGTGGGAATTACTGCCTGATCCTGTTGTAGCAGTGCTGTTACTTTTTGTCAGTGGTGACAAAGAGTTGCATACCAGTTGCATGGGATCCTGACACATAAATGGCTATGCTAACATTTGATAGATTACTAAAACAAGAGGACCACTGCATAAAACATGCATGCGACCACTTTGCAGCCACTGCCTATCTGTGCTGCAGATGCTTTAGACTGACTTGCCTCCTTGGCAGTGTTAAATTTCAACGGAAGCACACAAGCCCTGCTTCTCTTTTTTAATACATGCACAACTCCACGCTATGGAAGACACTGAGGGCTTTACAAATGGTTTGTACTTCAGAAAAAAAAAAGACAAAATGTATTTCCTCTTCACTTTTAATACCCTAAGTTCTGCTGTTTTGTAATTGCTGCTAATGACTCTACTGATACGACTGAAAATTGAGCACCTTATCTAATTTCATGTTTTCCACAATTTGCTATATTAATATTGATGTTTCTGATGTAACGTCTTCCAACATCCTCAAGCTGGCTTATTTTCTGTTTCATGATCCTTGAATAATTCTTCCACAAAAATAAATCTCTTATTTGTAGTTATGGTGTCCTCCACAGAGAGTTTTTTTTGTTTTAATTTTATTCTTCAGTAACACCCATTTGATGAGGGAAGTAACTTCAGTTTTGGCTGGGGGTTGTCTCCATGCCGAAGCAGAACTGGCTAGGCTGTGTTTCCCCAAGGCCCTACATGGCCCTCACCTGTCAGCAGCTCTTATTCTCCAAGCCAGATGTTACCTCAGCTGCCACAATTCAGCCCCTGCTAACCCTGCACCAGGAAGGACACCACAGGTCTTTTACAACATGAAACTACACAAAGACCTAAGTCAACCTAATTTGGTATGTGTCCAAAGGCAGGGTTTAGGTCACTCCCCGTATAGAGTAAGGCTACTTACATTACACCTTGTCCGCCATGTGCAGCAGCAGCAGCGTCTGCTTCCTAGCAAGCAAACACTTGTGCAATTTATTGGAAGGGTTAAGCTCAAGGCACACAGCCCACCAGTCTATACTATGGCACTGACTGTTGTGGCAGGTCATTAATATTTAATTTTCAAAAACATGTCAAAGAACTAGAAAAAAAAATCCCATTAGCCTAAATCTGGGGGGAGGTGAAGATTACAACTTCATAAACACAAGGGGCCTGGGCCTCTACCTCTACCCTACCTGTGTCTTGCTTCTGCACACGCTTGAAATACATGGAACAACCATTCCTCCAATTTACTAGTGTTTTTCACCCAGTTTCTGCTTCACAAGTCAGGAAGCTCTCTACCTATTGGTTCTGCTCATTATGCAAGGTGCGAGTTACCTAGAACAACTAAGTCTTCTATTTTCTTTAAACAAGAGAGACTATCACTTCTAAGATACCCACTGGAAAAAACCACTATCATTTAAATAGAGGAACCAATCCAACAGTTACTAGGAGTTGAGCTGGACCTACTAGAATTACTATTACTATATCATTTTTAACATTCCCGCAGTATCTCAGAGTCCACCGGCGAGATTATGCACAATCCCTACTGTGAAGGACTTACTAATCAGAAGAGACTGACTAAACGATGGGAGAGTGGAAGCAGAAATAATTAAGGCTAAACACAGAGAGAGCAGTTCCAGTCAGCTGAACTGATCAAATATATTCCCTCCACTGAACAGGCAAGGCTTTTTTCCTCTTTCCAACTCTCTGTTTTCCTTTTTCTTCTTTCTACCTCTCCTGTCCTGGCTGTGCAATTCCTGGTTTTGGTTCAACCTCCACCCTAGCCCTTACATTCATCAGACACCTCTGTAAACCAGTTCAATTCACTAACCTTGCAGACAAAAATAAGACCACGCTTTTTTCCTCATCAGTTTTCTGCAAGGCTAATGAACAGGCTCATGGAGGAGGCCTGAGCCTGCACAGGACATGCAGCAGGAGGAAGAGACAGTGGGATGAGGGAAAGGCAGGACTCCATCCCAAGTGGGCATCACACGCTGGAATTAGTTAGTTAGTTAGCTAGTTTTATCTTCACTCTAGCTCATCATTCTACTGGAAGCTGAATCAAGGTAATTTTACTGCATTCTCAGTTTACCACTGTTTCAATCACTTTCATATTGCACGTTTAAGACTTTTAAGCGAACAGACTGGTTAGAACAAGGGAAAAAGAAAGAACGGTGCTTGCTGCAAATACCAATGAAAGACTGACACTGTGAGAGTCTGAACCCACCACCAGTTAATTCCCCTACATAAAAGCAAGCAGGAATGAACCTGTGTGGAGTCAGAAAGCTGTGCCTTAGACAGCACTGTTCTGGGGAGAAGAATCAGGATCAAAAGTTGCCATGTCAACACAACACTACTGAACTGCCAGGGAAACAGAGCCTGCCGCACGTCCACATCTGGGGAAAAAAGCCTCAGCCTTAGCTTCATTAAACATTGCAGTGGGAATACACTGAGTAGAATTATGCAGCCATATTATATTTTGTCTGTTGCTTTTTAGATGTATGGTTTCTTAGACATACAACACAGTCTTATCAGATAATACATCTGTAATCTTCACAGCTGTTAAGCTTGGTGGCTGCAAACTAATAGACAGCCCCAACACACTAAAGTCCAGAGGGGAAAAGTCCCCCCCACCCCCCACAGAAGAAGCAAGCTCTGATGATATCTATCTGGTAAAAAAAGGGAGATGAATGAAGGGGGCCAAGGGACAAACCAGAAACACTTACTCTACATGTGGCGTTGCAATGTGCAAGGCATTTCCGTTCAAAAAAAACCCCACACATCATAAAGCAGAGACAAAACTTCATTTTTAATGTGGTAAAAGTCTGGGTCAAATGTCTGACTGGGCCTGGGACGCCTTCATCTAAAACCACAGCTTTCAGCACCAACATGCAAAAAATAGAGCCTAGAAAAAAACATCAAAAACTCCCATCAGAAAAATATTTCTAAGTGGAGAAGGCTGTTTAAATGTCTCTTGCAAAATGGGAGAGAAGAATTTGTACAGGCATCTCTTGGATAGTAAGTTCCCAGTGCTGCAGATGATACTCTAAGGTAAGAGCTGAAAAAACAGAAAGTGTTAAAGAAGTGGCATTCAGTAATATACTAGAGAAGACAAAGTAAGGAACTGGGATGTCAATGAAAGAGTATTCATTATACTGTACGGCTATGTACTGTGTATACGCATATAAGTATATTGTATGTAAGCATGTTCGATCTACCTTGTTGGGTTTTTTCTCCATTTAATATAATAATTTGAAAAAAGACAAGTGACTAATGCTAGCAAGCAGAGCAAATTAGCTCATAGCAGCAGAAATGTTAGTTTAATTTTCCAGGTTTCTCAGTGATGACTTGAGCAGGTGTTCTAGTAGTGTCCCTTTTCAACCTGGACCTGGCCTGTGCTGCTGCCAGCCAAGCTCTAGCAGAAGGATTATGCAAGGGAAGACAAGGCCAAATGACTGTGACAGGATTTCCCTATCTCTGCTACCCATACGCATTTGTATTTTCCCACCTGGAACATTTGATTTTCTTGGTGCCAGTGGTTCAGCAGAAAAGCTGAATTGATTAGAAAAGTTATGTTTTTGCATTGCCCACTGACTCGTGGTGTGACTGGTCTGTGTCATGTCGTCTCTGTGGTCTTCATATTCCAGAGATGCTGGGTATCTTACAAAGGCCACGAGAAAGAAGTCTACACAGGAGGACTCTTCATGTTGATATTTCATAAGGAAACACATCTGGGCCTAAATGAAGACCCTAGATACAAAGCACCAAAAGTTTAAAGCCTTCACTGAGCTTCACAGCTCAAGACCAATCTGCACTAAGCAAAACAGCCTCCAGTCTCTCCCACCTCTGCTCACAGCCATTCATGTGTGTTAGGGTAAACACAGCTCCAATATCACAATAGCATATATTTACAACAATACGGAATAAAAAAAAAAATTGAAGGAAGGGGAAGAACATGAAGAAATGTGTTTCGGCACGGCACTGAAGGTTGCTAAGAGTCTTTAATAATCGACAAGGCAGAAAGTCTTGTGGTCGCATGAAAGCCTGGAAAAGGATTCCTGGCTTCAGCTTAGCTATTGATTCATTCTACGGCTCAGCAAGTGACTTAACACCTTTATGTCTCTATTTATTTCCATGTATAAATCAGCTGTAATAACCTTTGTTATGGTTTGTAAAGGTTAATCACCTTATCAGGCACAATCCCAATTATATAGGACTGCAAGTCACAAAGTACAATTAGCTCAATTTACTTATTTGCAGTTACCTCATTTTATTCCCTACTTGTATGTGGTTTTGTCAGGAAATAAAGCCTTACGATGTGCAGTACAAAGTCAGAGACTGATTATGTGAAATATCATGAAGCAATGAAGAGACACAACCACAGAACAAGGAAGCAAGCAATCTGGCTAGCATCTCCCAGGAAGCTTAAAGATCTGTAAATACATTTTCAGCTGGCACAGGGCACTTCTTTTAAGCAAAAAGGAAGCTTTTGGTCTCCATTCCTTCGTTTCTTCATTCTAGTCACAAAATAAGGCACAAAAGGAGTTCATCTGGAAAATGTGCTGCTAACACGCTCCAGTGGCTTGCTCTTGAGAACAAAGACTTCTGTTCACAGTACTTACAATCAGCTCTCAATTAAGTTAGCTTTATACTACTCTCTATTAGGCAAGACACAGATCATACAAACCATAAATAAATTAGACTATAAGAACAGACTATATTTTGCACATTCACCTTTGAAGAACAGCATTATAGTACAGATGAGACCTACAAGTTTTCATGAGACAGGACCAAATTCCCTTGCAACTTATGCATCTATGCAAAAATAATCACGGCATTTAATGCTGCTTTCTTAACTCACGGCTAAATGAGGACACTGTTACAGGTGGTGAAACTCCAGTGAAAAAATAATGAGTTCCAGTGTAAGCTAGATTTGATGTAAGAAATTTTTTTTCTGACATAGATGTGTAAATATAACAAATATCTACAAGTAAGAACTGCATCTTCACTCTTTTGTCTAAAGTGGTTAAGCTACTTCCTGATTCACCAGAGAGGCTGGAGAGTTACCTGCGAGCCCTGTATGAAAATATTTGCCCACAAATGCGTATGGCTTCATATGAAGTTCAGAAGACTTTTCCTTCATGCCCCTATTTACTTATTCCCTGCATCCCCATGAGAGTCCTGTTCTCTTTTTACGACACCTAGCCTACACTATAAATCTTTCCCCAGTTTGGATTTGAGAGCAGGGGGATGGGGAACACTGGAAAGCATGCTAAGAGAGCACTTCGTATTGCAAGCATTCCCTCCTCCCATAGTACAGCCAAAGCAACATAAACCTTCAGGTGCTGCTGGGTACCCACCTGCAGATACATTTTCTGTTCAATTTATTTTGTCTTCCAGTGTTCATAAAGTTACCAAACATCTTCTTCCTCCTTGTTCCTCAAAGGTTTGCCAGCTACTGACAATACTGCGCTCTGTATAAACTTGCTATTTCTCATTCCAGAAGAACAGTCTAGAAGAACAAATAGCAGCTGTTTATACAGGCATTTCTTCTATAAATATTATGTGTGCATGTACATTATGCATATAGGGGTGGAGGTGTGTGTGTATATATATATATCTTTCTGTATATCTTTTTATATATGCACAAACACATATAGAAACATGTATACAGACGCATTCCAAAGCAATTTATCTGTGAGGCAATCTCTTTATGTTCAATAAATGTAATGTGAAACAGAGGGAATCACCATTTGACATATTTTGGAGATGAACAAAATAAATTTTATGAAGGGGGGAGGTCTTAGGTAGTCACTAGTAATTGCAGGTGAACCCTTTAAGAATACTTCAGCATACTGCTGTCATGGGCAAAGATATTTCCACAGGCAGCAAGGAAAAGGAAAAGGCAGTAAGATATCTGTAGGCCACTGCTGGAAAAGAAAGGAAATACCACCTAAGTACACATCCTGAAAAACGCAGAGCTTTAAAAGTGTGGTTGACAAATTAGACTACATTAACAACAACAAAAAAAATCTCACTTATAAGCCCAGGTCTTCATTGCACGCCATTCTTCAGATTGAGTAAATCTTTGTACCAAAACATGCTATATGGATTAACCTGGTTTACCTATAGGTTTAATACTGTCAGAAATAAGCTCTTGTGGAAAACCTTGCAACAAAAATGCCTTAGAGACCCTAGAAACATTAAATGCCTAGCAAATGCCTGTAAACAAAAATAGCCAGGCTTCTTTAACTGTACACACAGGAAAATTGTCAAAAGCTACAACCACTTTGCGACCTTACATGCCGCTCTCACGACAGAGCTAGCTACCCTGCTGAAACCTGGCAGCGCAGTATCTGAGGCGTCAGCCTTCATGGTCTTGGGCTTCCCTGAGGTGGAGCTGCTCTGCTCCGGGGCTGAGCGTGGGGCCGTAAGTCTCTCCACCTGCACTGATGCTACAGGTCGCACAGAGTTCAGGCACCCGCAATCCTGCTGCTCAGATGTCCGAGACCAGTGGTACACATGGATTACCTAGCTTTCTGAAAACAAAACGCCTCTTTTTCGGCATTTAGAAGCAAAACTACAGCACCTACAGAATATTGACCAACCGACCTAGTATCTTCAAAATTGCCTAGATGAAAATAATCTCTCTGCTCACTTTTTCTCTCACACATCCCCAAAAAGTAGCTGGAGAGAAAGGGGCACAACTAGCTTCCCTCGTCTCCTTTCTCTCCTTTCATTCACAGACTGCCCTCCTGCCTTGTTCCAAGGCAGGCTCCTAGGCCGATTGCTAGGGGGCTGAAAGTCAAAGGTGGCAGCTCTGGCATGTCCGGTAACAATCCCCCTATGCTTGCTGAATGGTGAATTACCTCAAGACAGTCTATTCTTTCTTTCCTCTTTTTCCAGACTGGTTTCTATTCAATTAGGTGCTTTATACTTACACAATAAACAACCCAAAGGCTTGTCCAAATACAGCGTTCATTTTTGCAGAGTGGTCCGCCAGTCACACCTGCATTTTCTATCGCTGTATTTTTTGCCTTCTCTGAATGAATACCGCGTCATTTGCAATGTCTCCTTGCAAAGCAAACATTGCTTTTGGCTCCTGCTGAACACGGCTTGCAGCAGGCTGCTCAAGGGGGAAGGTTTGTGGCAACTGAACCATAGGCACGAAGAGCAGATCACACGGGGAGAAAGTGGTGACACGTTCCAGCCCGTGGACACCAGGTTGTCTTAAGCAAGAGGCAGACGGGAAATAGAAACAAGGAAGCAGAAAAATCACACAACTTTAAGCACCTTCTAAGTGCACAACACAAGGACAGACGGGAGAAATCTCTGCCAGCCAACAGAGCACGTAGCAGTGCCAGTGTATTTCCATGTTTCTCCTGCTAATGCCTATCTAGAGGGTATTTATTAAAATCCAGCCCCTAGTATGTACTTGCTGAGGGCCTTAGAGCAGCAGCATTGTCTCATCTCAGACCCAGGAGTCTCTCCCAGTGGGTATGCAATGACAGCTTTCTTGAACTGATTGAAGTTTTTTGGCAGTACACAAGTGTTTCCTCTTGGTTAGGCTCCATAAAAGCCTATGCAGCTTCTAATGGTGCATTGCATCTGCCTGACCCTACCTGTTACTGAACCAGACAACATGCACCAATCCTTCAGTACCTGGGTCTTCCAAAAGATGATCTACTTCACATGATATTGTGGTTTAACCCTAGCCAGCAACTAAATACCACGCAGCCGCTCGCTCACTCCCCCACCCAGTGGGATGGGGGAGAGAATAAAAAAAAATAAAACCTCGTGGGCTGAGATAAAGAAAGTTTAATAGGACAGAAAGGAAGGAAAATAATGATAATGATGATGATAATAATAATAATAATAAGACAATAATACTACTAAAAGAATTAGAATATACAAAACAAGCGATGCACAATGCAATTGCTCACCAAACCAGGACACATGGGAAGAGACACACTAGTGACTTAAAGAGATCTAATTCCACTGGTTTGAAAAAAGTTCTTGCTTCTCACAGCAGCAGCAAATTTAATTTTGCACTGCCTAGCTTTCAAAATTTTTTACAGTCTCATCATTCGTACAATACCAGTGGAAAAAAGAATCTCGTGACTCTATTATCAGTCCATTTTATGTAACATGTTTGCAGTGAATGATTAAACAAAAAGATTACTGCTTAGTAAGTTTTGAGTAGTTGCCAGAAATCATGCACGCAGAGCCAAATACTACCATTGACGTTTAAGCACTTCTTTTAAAAGGAGAGGGTGCCAAAATTCATCCTTTGAATTGAAATGTCAATGACAAACACAATATTGATTTAAAATAAGACGGAAAATGCACAGGGAACTTCATTCTCCTGTTGCTTTAGATATCAATGCTAATGTACACTGAAGGAGGAATCAGTAGTAATGAAGCTAGTGATGGCCATGGTCCAGGCAAATGGGGATGTGTAGGCTTATGTCTTTGACAGCTCTCTTTGTGCTCCCTTTATGAAAGTTGTAAACATTCATGTGACCCAGTAGACTGTTCAGGAATAATTTACATCTGTAATGCTATGAGTACTGTTCACAGAGATTTCATTATTTAAGTTTCAAGTACTCCCTGAGTTGCTGATTCCTTAACAATTTTCAGATCAGGCACATCAAAAGTTCTGGTATAAATACTTGGGCAAACACTGTCACAGAAGAATTGACACGGTTCCCTATTGCTTGGAAAATATAGGGGGTTTAGTGCCAGCTCACAAAATGTTTGTGAAAAGCAAAACCAAAATGAACTACTAATGTCACTGCAGATTTTATAACTAATTACCTTTATTAAATGTTTTTGCAATTCACTCAAGTCTAATGAAAGGGCTTGTCTGTACTTGAAAACTAATTCTGACCAGGACAGAGTACATGTACATTGCAATAACTATTGCAGAATAACTCGTGTGTGAAAAACCTGTTCTGGAATCAGTCCACCTCATTCCACTTTAGTTTAATCAACTCTGAAAGAAAGAATTTGGGATCTGACACATATCAGAGTTGACAGCTCTTTTTTCAGAAGTACTTGGATTTGATATTGTCTTTCACTGTTCTCTCCTTCCCTTTTCAGTAGGCTTTTCAGCATACATTTAATTCAGCTCTGCAGTAAGGATAAAGGGAATAGTAAAAAAGAAGGTAATCTTTCTGGAGAACCCTTTTACTGATTAATTCCTGCCGACGTCCTTGAATTCCACAGCAAATGTTGTAACTAATGATCTCCGGCTATCTGAGGCCTGAGACCTATCTGCTTGTACCTTTAGGTTCAGAACTTCAGGACCACGGCACCCAAGACCCCTATGTAGCTTGCATAGCAGGCTCTGTCTCAATAACTCTGCAAGGAGTAGGGAGAGGATCAGCTTGGACACTACAGCTGCACAATGAATCACCATGGCAGCCGATAAAATTACTTTTAGAGAGATTCATAGTCTTGTGCAAGATTTTGGTCACCATATTCTTTTAGAGCCTCCGAACACAGCAATATGATGACACTAGCAATCAGTGGCTCTTTAGACAGCTTTTTACTCCTTTTGCCTACAAGAGGGACAGCCAGCATGCTAATTTCCAGTACCACATAGCAGGGCAGACCTGCTTACATGATGACTTTTAACCCTCGTAGAATGGAACGATCAACCTCCTCCAAGGGGGCTCATAAAGTCAAAAAAGGAAATACTCACTCACTCCTCTGCATATGCAGCCACTCCTTCTATTGGGAATACCTGGCACAACTGTTGAACCAAAAATACATATAAAAAATAAAAATAATAAAAAATAAAAGCAGTGGCAATAGACAACTCCAGATCATTCAAGGCACTCTGTATTTCTTTTCCTTGGCTGTGATTCTGACTGTCCTAAAAGCTGGTACTATGAACAAAACTGGTGTTTGTATCCTAGCCTTCAGCTAGCTAGGCAGGAAGCCCAGTTTTCAGTACTGTGCTCTTGGCCACAAAGCATACACCTGGGGCCAGGATTTGATGTGACAGTTTTAGGCTGGCTACTACCAGATCAAAACCACTGTGGCTACAAGCTACACAGAGCTGATTCAGTATAGATTCAGCTTATTAAATTTTGGGGGCGGAGAGAGGGGAAGTTTATTTTGACAGATGTTATGCCAGATGAGGCATAAACTGTGGTGCTGCAGATAGCACAGAGTCTATAAACTCTATATGATGTGCTTTGGCAAACCTGATAGAAATTCAATCATCAAGTGTATTCATCTCATCCGTGTCAAATCATGGCTCTAGGATGCTTCAGAGATGAACAGAGCCAGTATCTGGCACTGGATGGTGTACCCTGAGGCTGGGGAGTTAGATACCAGTCTCATACAGATGCCCCCAGAGGCACTCATTACTCTGGCAAAACTGCAACTATAAATCACCACACACACCAGGACTTAGGCGATCCTCGGAGTCTGCTGATGAAGAGTGCTGCTGGAGACGATACCCAAAGAGCCACTGAACATGCCAATGATGATTTTCAGTTTAAGAAAACAAAATGAGAAAAAGAGGGGACGCAGTGTCTCTAGCAGGAGTGTGTCTAGGCTTCAGCAGCAGTATGAACTGAACGTAAAATGGCTGGCAGCATTTTAAGATATGTAAAATCTCAGTGTGTGGCAACAGTTACAATACTTAACTAGGCACACTAACACTTGAAACCCTCTGTGGCTTGGGTAGGGAGCCACTGGAATAAATTTCAAGTAACCTATATGTGCTATCTTTTATTTCACATGAAGGTATCCAGCCAGAGCATGATACAGACTGAGCTCAGGGACATGGAATAACAGCAGGAGGTCTTCCACTGGTCTTCCACTAATTTGTAACATATAGCAGGATCAATCTAAAAGAGACAAGGTGTTACAGATTAGGAGAGACTATCTACATTGCTTATGACTGCTGCAGGGAAACGTCTTGATACCTATCCTGCATTATTTCCTTGTCTCCATGGACTGTTCTTTTTTAAAATGCCTGGGAAGCATATTTCCTCAGGAATTTGAGCATTTCAAAGGTCTGGAGCAATCTTGCAGAGTAAGAGAGACAGAGAGAAGAGTGTACATGTCCATCCTGAAACATGCGTGTGAAAACTTGAGCCGCACAGAGCTTTTCACATGAAATAGAGCTCATCAGCTCTATTAAGCAAGACAGCTCTTAAATTTGTTAGAATGGACCATATTCCCAGCTGGTATAAATTACTGTGGCACTTCTGGATTCAGTGAAGTTATGCAAGTCACAACAGCCTTGGATCAGTATCTTTATTCATGCGCCTGCATGCCCAGTCTCATGCATTCAAACTACTGTATGAAACACAAAGTATGAATTTACAGACTGCTTTTACCCCTAAAGTGCATAGAAAGCCTGAAGTGCAAACCTACACTCCATCAGTTTCCAGCAGCTCGCATACTCTCAGGTTATGCTGTCTTGCACTAATATACCGTAAAAAGGAAGTATCAATACAAATTAAACAAGCTGGTTGAAAGAGTTAGCAGGTTGGCTTGTAAACAAGCATCATGCTGCCTCCACTTCATTCCTAGCATTAATTTCTAGTTAAATAAGCAATTGTAAGTGTCTGAGAAAGTATGTTTACCGTTCATCTGGAAAAAGGCATCCCCCTCTGCACCCCACATCCTATCAGAGACTTCCACTGCATTCACATTGCCGTACTCATCCATCACAATTCCTCCTCTCTTGGCAGCAGTGACTGAGGGATATATATGGTAGCTTGTTCACTGGATAAATCAAGTGTAACTTTCTTTAAACAGAGACAGAAAGTGAGAGAAAAGCCTCACTGCTGCTACCTCTCCCCCTCCTTGCTGTCCCCTACCCATTCTGAGCCCCTACCACTTATACTTCACCTCTGCCTGCCACGTGGGCTCTCTCCTCCCCATCCTCTGTTTCCCACCACTAGTTCCAGCACTCAGAAGCCCAGAGGATTATGCTTTGCTATACATCATGCTTCAACTTAGTGTTGGTACATACAAGAGTGAAACAGGCAGCCTCGACTGATAAGCGGTATTGTATTATTTTTATCATGCATGGCCATTCTGTAAAATCTACTTGGTTCATTCTTTGCCAACCACAAATGATCAAAAATTACGAGTTAAGACCTCCAATAATCAGCAGCTTTTCTAAAAAATTAGTAACATATTGGAATATTTATTTGTCTTTTACTTTCAGGGTATGTTCAATGCCTTTCAGTGAAGCCACTTCAGAAACCATCTTTCAGAAAAAATCATCCTGCTTCATGGACACGGTCAAAGTAACAATTTCTGGTGAAACACACTTTCAAGGAACACATCTAAAACTGTAAAGTTTAAAATAAACTTCTGGGTGAAGAACTTCTCCAATATGCATTGCTTCATCTGTTAAACTTAGAACCACTATTGTACAGACCTAAAATCAACTTGGGAGAGGAAAAATACCCTTAATGGGCCATAGCATTACACCAAGCCTCACTTCCTAAACCCCATACACCTCTTGCCAAGTGCACGCAGAGGCTACTGTACAGTTAGGTGTCTTCTGCATCACATGGCATTACCACCTCCCAGTGCTGTGCAACATGATCAAATATTACTCTCCCCTCTCAGGCACCCTGCTTGCCTTGCATCACCCCACTGACAAACTATCACAACACCTCAGGAGCATGTGGCTTGTCAGGCAAACTCATACCTGCTCACTGCCGAAAGCTCTTCACAGACATGCTCAAGGAGACGAAAAAGCCAACAGCAGAGACCCTTACCTCCCTATGAAGCCCTCAGGCCAGAGAGGCTGTCAGAGGGACAGGGGCTACCTGTAAAAACACAATTGGCTCTGCTCTACAAAAACCAGAAATTGTTCCACCGAAGCAACTGTTCCCTCCAAAATACCACAGCCTTGCAGGTAGCTGTGGGGCCACCAGGCCTGGCAGTGCCCAGGGCATGCATCCTTCCCCACCCCTGGCCCCAGGGCACAGGATGCTGTTTTAGGAGCCTCTGCTCTTTGCTCCGGTGTTCCCCAAACACATCCCTCCTGGAAGGTTCTTTCATTTTTGGGAGGCTGGGAGGGAGAAGAAATTTCTTCAATATGTATGTGAACAACCATATTCACTATCAACAGTGCAGAGATAACCCGGCTCTTTTTCAACTGAAAATAAAGGTCAGATAACTTCAGGCTCCATCTATGGCTAACAGTGCCTGCAAACATTTCTGGGTATAGCACCTCAGTTGTCCAGGCTATTAAGTTGTTCTCACAGTGTGTTGCATGATGTTGGCCTACAGCTTTTTTCCAAACTTTTCTGGACGTGGTTAGGGAGTTGGTGCAGGTAGGAGAGCATTTCCAATAGACAGGTTGGATGCAGGCATCCTGCTCTGGAGGCTAACACCGATGTGAGCCATTCTGGGTCACAGGAGTAGGTGACAAATGATTAGGACTTTTTATATGTTAGTACAAAAGGATTAGGTTCTTTGCCCCCTTACATCTTTTACTACTTTTATTTCTACTTCTTCTGAGATTGAAAATACAAGCCTTAAGTCCTTCTCCAACTGTCAATCTAACTTTACACAGGAATTTACAAGTTAGCCTGGGAACAATTTTTTTTAAATTATTTAAATGAATCCGAGTCTCAGAAAAATGTGGATCTCAATGCAAACTTTGTTGGTTGAGTCCATGTCTAATTTTACTATAAAACAAATTATGCAATAGGATAACCTGCTTACTGTGTTAGTTGAGTCATCTTCATCAAAGGCTTTCACAGGAGGTGAAGTAACATCCTAGTAGGCTTATAGAATTAGTGACTGTGCATTGACTGTGTGACAGGAATGATGTTGGACTCGAAGATAGAGAGGATATTTTCTAAGCTCTGGGTAAGTATGTGACTTCTATGTTTTTATACTGCAAAGGCCCCAGACATAGGAAAAACAAACATAAAAGGATGTGCAAGAAACACTACACATCATTTGATTTCCCCAAAATAACGCAGGAATCGTTTTTTTCGAGCACATATTACACAGCTAGTAACATCTGAAAGAAGTGATCTAAAATGACTGACATTGCTCTTTGTTTTTCCCCTCCCTGATTCAGATTTTCTTGAACCATCCTGGGACTGCAAGGGTTCAGTAACTTGCCTGTGCCTTTCAGAAGCGACATGCTTTTGACACTGCTCATCCGTTTGCAAGAATTTCATGGAATCTGTAATCGCAAAAGCAGGCTCTTTTCCTGCGTTATGTATGATTCAGGCTAACCAGAGGGCAGAGGGAGCAGTGGCCAGCAGATACACCCTTTAGAGGTAGTGAGAGCATGACTTAAACAGAATCCCCATAAACTATAATTTAGTTGGTTTGCTGCATTTAGCTATTGCAGGTTTTTTTGTTTGATGTTTAATTTCTTACTGAACCTTGAGCGACCTGGTAGGACATATGACATCAACCATCAGTAATCATTTGTTTGTAGTTAGTTACTATTAACACTACCAGGTAGCTTAGTCAATAATAATAAAAAAGGCAAAAGCGCTCAATAAATACTCTTTATCTGTATTTAAAGGGTCTCCCTTTTTGTGTCTCTGATGACTGAGGAAATTAATAAGCAGTGTGGAAAAGGTTGACGTTATTGTGGAGCAGAGCTATAAATACAGAAATAAATGACTATATATGGGTTTCTATCAGGACATGTTTTGTATTGACTACTCATCTTGCTGCTAAATCGCCCCTGTTTTGTCAGACTTACTCCAGAACTGCCCTGCTGCAATTTTTGACTCTGACCTCTCCCTCTCTCCTTCCTTTTTTAAAACAAATATCTGAATGCAGTCCTTGTTATGATGGGTCCTGAGATACACAATTACCTTCTGCTGACATCCAGCTCATCTTTCCAATCTCAGTTTCCAAACAACACCAACATCATCTATCCATCTGTCTACTCAAAGCTGTATTTACTGTGACCAATGTTAACTCCAATTCCTTTCTCAGTTGTGTCTCCAGCATAACTCCCTTTATTTTCCAGCTCTTTCAAATAAATACTCCAGTTTAGCTGGAGGTTACAGGCATGATGTAGGCCTGTATTAATAAATCAAACCAGGTAATCCTAACTGTCTTTTCTGGTCCTTTGCTCTTGTGAATTTCCTTAAGGTTTGTCAGTATAATATTAAGTGGCTGCATGTCACTATTGAATTGCTTTATTTACTTTCATTGAAAATTTTTGGGGAACTGTCATTTTGGTGTTTAGTTGTATAGCACCTGGAACATCAAAAGCCTGGTCCAGGCTTATGGCTCCTACAATAATTGACTGTTACTAAAATACAAAATGTAATCATCGGTAAATGTCAATCTCTGTATTACACTGGCAAAGCACAATCAGTGCTTTGGTCATGAATACCAAAATAAAAAGAAGAGATAATTGTGGTTTTAGAGGCTGGCATGGCATACACATACAAATATCATGGTTTACTAGATTATATCATTCGCATAGTGTGTCTGCATGTCCCCTAGAAGCCCAATTCAGTGCTGTTTGCACTGCATTAGATTGGATGTATATTACAAGGAGACAATCAAACTTTAAAGCACTTAAAGGAGAATTACTGTAATTTGGTTCAGGTTATCTAAAACAGTTAGGCAGCCTGGTTTTAAGACAGGGGAGCTTCATTCACTCTTTATTCAGAATCATAGCAGGTCTCCTATAAAAATACCCAGGAATTTTCCCAGATACATGGAAACATATTCGTAGCAGCAGGACACCACATTATTTCCAGGTACTAGGAACGTACTTATCAGGAGAGTAAAAGTCCATGGCTTGCCTGAAAAGAATCAAATAAATAGTTCCACACAGTACAGGACAGAGGTACGTCAACATCCCTTATGCAGGAACAAACTGCCAATAAAGTTTCTGATCAAAACAGTTCCAAAACCATGCAGCTGGTTCCAGGGCCATGGAGGCATGTGAGATTGAGATGTGGTGAGAAGGAGTGACTACAAAAATCCTACTCTGTGCGGGAGTCTTTGAGTGAGAGACCGATCCCTCTAGCTGCCTTATTCTGAATTACTAGGCTGGAACTACACTGGGTCTGTTTAATGAACAGGTTTTGCTTCAGAAATTGTTTTGTCAAACCAAACACATTTGTTTGAACTATCAGTTTCAGCATTTTTTACTAGATTTTGCAAGTCCAGTGCACGTAAGAGAGAAAAACTTAAATACAGAGACTGACCTTTTCACTCTGCAAGCAGAGGTTTCAACAAAGTCATGTCTGATTAAAGATTTCAGAATATTTCAAAAGTTTTGAAAGCCTCAGAGGTATTTGTGAAACAGAACCTGGTTTTTTATGGCTTGTTCCAATGTTGACATGCACTGAGAGGCAGAGCAGGACCTGGCACTCCAGCTAATCCAGCATGCTGTGCTGACTCAGAAGCATAGCTAGAGACTAATAGGACTCTGGCTTACACAGACTAACAGTTGATAGAATCTTTTGGCCAACTTCCTTACTTTGGTGTCTTCTATTTTCTTGTCAAACATAAAGTGAAACTTTCTAGCTAACCTTATTACTGCTGCATTACCTTCTATGCCTGCATTATTTATTTCCAATACAATTTGCAATAGCAGTGTAAATTTCACAGCTAGGATCTTTCCCCTGTGCTCGTATCAGACAACAGTACATAAGCTGTTGTCTTATATAGAATTTTGCAGATGATGCAGTAGAGGAGATGATACTCATGAATCAAAGATGGCACCAAGGGGGTTTCACTTGTAATGAACTATGTTCCACTTAGAGGTTTCCTAAGA
The DNA here is from genome assembly GCF_018139145.2 of Gymnogyps californianus. Classification (NCBI taxonomy): domain Eukaryota; kingdom Metazoa; phylum Chordata; class Aves; order Accipitriformes; family Cathartidae; genus Gymnogyps; species Gymnogyps californianus. Next base: position 58,843,675 of record NC_059474.1, on the reverse strand, counting down.
AGCAAAGAATATAGATTGAAGATAGTCCCTCAAAGAGCTGCTTTCTGGCATACAGCAAATGAAAAGGAAACATGCAGTAGTTTAATCAAAAGGATGTTCAAATGGAATGAGACTGTATCAGAAAGAGAGCTTTATCATTTCCATACTCAGTTTTACCTGAGTGTAAACTGCTGGAACAACATTGATTCAACCCGAGAGACCATGCAATACTGTTACCCAAAGTGAAGCATTTCCAAATGTTCATGCAGGTTCCTGAGTCTCTCCTGCTGCCAAAGTAATTTAAATTTAATGCACTAACTTCATTTAAAAATATCTCTCTGCTTTGGAGAGGAGTTTGGAGCCAGCTGCCCTCCCTCTCAGCATATGTAAGTGATAATGGCAGGTGAATATGCACTATACAGTAGCTTCATATTTCTCCCATTAGGATCCATGTCACTTTCTATTTTTGAGAGCTGACTGAGTGTTTACTAGGCTACGCTTTATTCCCCTCCTTCCCCTGTACCGTAACCTTGTAACCCAAGATGCTGGTGGCAGTATTGGGTTTGCAGTGCTCTGACCTTTTGTCCCTCTACTTGAAATTCACTGGTTTTATCCCGCCATAGCCGCCGGCTGGGTTACACTGATAACCTTTCATGATATGCCTGGTGAACTTCCCAGCATAAACAGGAAAGGACGATGGCTTACCGCAGTTCAAATAGCAGCAATTCAAAGTTGGGTCCCCGTTAGGCTGGGATGGTGTTAGATCTTTCTGAAATTGCCCTGGATACACACGGGGCCATGAAGGGACTTACCATTTAAGCCTTCGGGTGACTGATAGGCAGGTGACCCAGGGACTGAAGTCACATTCTGGGCCCCTTTCTCCAGTCCTTATTCAGGCAAAATACTTAGTGAACTTCTTAGGTATTTTGCCTAGTAAAGACAGAAGAATCAAGCCATTTCTGGAATCCATCACTTATATTTAATAAGAAAAAGCAATTCCTTACCCGCTGTGCCACCGTATGTCACCCCCACACACACACCCGACCCCAAAAAGATATCCAGAGAAGGAATGACATGACAAATGGGAAGACATTTGAATTGTTTTGTCATTCCCATCTGGAGGGTCTCCACCTAAACCCCCTGGGAGTTTTACCTGCGTGCCAGCTGGTAAGAGACCACTGACTGCCAGTGTTTGGTGGCCTGGTTCACAGAATAAAAAAGACTAGGTGGAAGCTGGACAATTGCTGTCATTTGTTAGTAAGGCTCTGGGCTTTTTTATTTATTTGAAATCTTTCAGCCAATCTAAAAGTAAAACAATAGATTGACACCCTTTCTCCTGATTTCTGATGTGCGACTGAATTCATGTTTCTATATCCCCCTCATTTAAATTCCAAAAGGTTTTATTTTCTATTTCAATTTTCTGTGACTATCCCAATCTGGAGTATTAAACTTTGCATTCATTTTTATATGCAACAACTCACGGGGGTGAACACAGTTCTCAGAAAAAGATCCAGAAAGTTCCTATCACCCAGCTAAAAAAGCATTATTTTGAATCTCCTCTTTGCATAGCATTGGAGTTAATTTTGGCTTCAACATACTGTAAAACTGTGCCTTACTGAATAGCTAGTTGCTGCTCAAAAGGACGGTTCCACCTCTTCTGACCCCTGGCTGCATCTTCCCACCCTTCCCCTTGGCTAGCACAGGCACTCATCTGATGCTATGGAGAACCAGGTCAGGAAGCTTAGCTGGCAGGAAATTAATCACTCTTTTTTCACGGTTTAGATTTTGCTGTTTTGATTTGAACAAACTCACTGAGGGTTCAGAAAAATGCAGAATTAAACTAAAAAAAGCAGCATACTGTTAGATTGGCTCAAACATTTTCTGGAACTTTACTTTTACCATTTGCCAAAAGTAGAGTTTTATCTGGTATGACTAGAAATCCTTCTATCTTGCCACTTTTTCAGACTGTGGTCTCTTACATTACCCCCAGATTTTGACAGTTCTGGAAAGCTCAGTGGACAAGACTTGGATTCCTTCTAGCACATATCTCCACACCTTGCTTTCCCTCCACCTCCAAAACACATTCAATAATACTCAAGGCAACACAAATTTTGAAAGCTTTTACACATAATTTACCAAGAAGCAAAACAGACTTATTTTGCCTTTCAGGTATTTTAATGAGTTGCTAATACTTTTCCCAAGCAACATGCTTTACTTTTAATCTTTAGCCTTCTTTTTTATTCAGTCTTTCTTTGAGGAATTAAAGTCCTTTTTCATAAAGCCATAGCCTATCAGTGGACACTTGAAATACAACCAGCTGCTATTTTCCCTCCATGTCATAGTCATATTTTATAGCACTTAGTTTTTTTAATGTGGATGCACAGACAGAAAGTTTATACTTATTCATAGAGATGACTCATTTGCTGTGATGAAGTATTCATGAGAGTAACTGCTGACCATTCTAGTATCTCCAGAGATAAAAATATGCTCTTTCCCAAATCACTGGAAAATAGATGGCAGCAGAGGAAGCATACTGACAAGACCTTGTTGATTTATGCTAGCTTCCCAGTTGAGCTGTCATACCTAGGGTTGCTGTAAGAGATAATAGACCTTTACATTGAATCCTTGGTTTGTCTGCCTGACCTGCCATTTAACTGGTGGTTAACAGTTAATGCATTTCCCAACAGTGTTCCGTGATAAAGGAACATGCTCGTGGTTTCATAATGCGTATTTCATTGCACGTGCTGTCTCCATCAGTTAAAAGTCTGTCTTTCCCTATTTACAACAGGGTTATAAAGCCCCACTGATTTTCATGCTTTGGCAAACTGTAGCTAATATATTGTACAAATCTCAAGCCTTTTACCCATGTATGTGACTTCTTCAGAGCTCAAAGTATCATCCTTGATAACGATGAGAAATGCTGGCCTGGCTCTTACATGTCTGATAAGTGTGCACAAAACAGCTGAGTGAATTAACAAACCAAGGGCAAAAGGCAAAGATCATGCATGGGATTAAGGTAGACAGTGATCCTCCCTGAAACATGCTATTTGATCATTTCATTTTGAAAAGGCAGTAGGACTTTGAAGCCCTAACAGTATTTTCCATAGAGCTGAAAAGTAAGGACGACAGATGTCCCACTAGCTCACTATCTACTGTCACAGCAAATATAGTTTTCTTGTCACCACCTACAAATCCCAGGATACGACTGCCTTTCCTCCCTCCCTCCCGTTTATCCCTCCATGTCTAACTTCACATGTCCTCACCCCACCTGCTCTGCCAGAGCTCCCGTCAGCTTCCCTCACAATCACTGCTGCCGAGTCCCTTATAAGCAGCAGGAGTTTCCTGAGCTCATCTCCAAAGTCCCTATCCTTCTTTTAATGGCTTATTACTGTCATGCTACTAACTGCAAGCAACTGAACATACCTCATCTTTTTACAAAATGAAAGAAGGAAAGAATGAGTTTCTCGGGTAAATCCTCAGATGAATGATGTTGCAGGGAAAACTCACATTTGGTCAGTATTTCACTGACACGCACTGCTGATTTTTATTGCTATCAGTGGGAATCTGCGTAAGGATCTAACTTCTCTTGCAAAGCTTTAAACAGGACAAGGAGATAACAACAACAAAATGAAGCTCATAAAAAACTTGAAGAAAATTATTACAACAGTGACAGAGGTCATTCTGTGAACTGTCAGCATATTTTGGTATTGGACCTCAATTTTGCTTCCTGCTGCTCTGGCTGGGAGGACTTTTCATACAGGGGCACTACATCTGGCCTGAAAACATTCTGCAGACTCCAGCAATGATGTTCTTTGTTTCCCCCTGTCAGGGTCCTCAAGACCTTAAGGCACAACTTTCCAAGAATTCCCCACAGTCCATACGTGCTCTTGCCAGAACTCCACCTTCCTACTTCCTTACACCCGATTTGTCAAAAGGAAATTCTCAACCTCAACCGCTTTACTCACAAATGAAATGAAAGATACAGGCTATGTCTACACAGCACGGTGAAGATCTAGGTATCACCAAGTGACTTATTTTCAGGCCTCGAAGCAGCACAGTACAGTGAACATGAGCACCTAAACTAATACCAAACAAGTTTTTATATCTCCATGGCACCAAGCTAATGCAGCTGTGCTGCTTCCAGCACTCCAGCCAGCGTCTCTGCATGGCCCTGTCTTGTGGCGTGTGGATAACCTAATTCATGTCAGCATCCACCTCGTAGCTCTGCACCATGTGAGACATACCTATCATTGCTGCTCCATGCATCTGACACATGAGCGCAGGACTCCATCTCAGTTGCCTAACCCTTCCTGAGAGTCTTTTGCATCTTCCACAGTAATACAGGGTACACTTCTCTTCAAGCATCATCTCTAGTCATTGACTCTCCTTGCTGAAAAGAGCTTTCTTTTTAAGGAGCAGAAGGTAAATATCTTTGTCTTCTCCTAACCTTCCCCTGGGGTTTTATCATTCTCCTGTCTTCTTTGTTAGTTACAGCAGATAAGACTGATTCAGCCAGTCAGCAGACTTTTTTGCTCATGAAGCTATAGTTCTGCTTCTGTCCTATACTGGATGTCCTCTTTTGGACTCGGGAGAAAAATATGTTCTAGTGCCTGAACTGGCTGCTTAAGTATTTCACTAATTAGGTTACGTATCATCTGCCTTCCTGCAGATGTGTAATCCTTCTAGGACTAGATTAACCCTTTGCACCTACAATATCAACAGTCACATAGACAAATGGTATATACAGAAGCTATTCAAAATAACCCATATCCTCTGCTATCCTGGTGGTCACTCTTGGGTTTTACTAAGGGTGAATTGTAATCATATGAAAGATCTTGGACCAAGATAGTACACTTCCCATGTCTTTCCTTTCATCAGCAAAAAAAGCACTGCATTAATAAGAAAAGTCAAAACCATGTATCCTTGTAGTCATCAAATAAACGTAGTGCAATTATATTTCTCAGACTATCTGGCTTTAAAAGAAGTCTGTGTTCACAGGGTACAAAACATCCAACTTTCACAGACATAAATACCAACAGTCCACACAGAAGCAATTCCCAACAGGGAATTTTTCCACAGGTCACCAGAGGGCAATGTATCTAAGTAAAATGCAGAGCAACGAGGCTCCAGGAGAAAATCAGCAAAGGAGATATAGTCCCAAATTGCAAAAACAGGTAAGAAGTAAACTTGGCAGATATTTCTCAAGGTGATAAGCAAATATGTCAAATGTATGGTGCAAGCAACTCCCTGAAATGTGTCATAAACAACCTTCTGGCAGTAACCAAGAAGTTTCAATTCCAGTGTGTATGCAAGTCCACCTGAGACTTCAGGTTGGAGGGGTGGAGCGGGCAGTACCTCTGGAGGAAGAGCTCTCTAATCACCTCTTCCCTCCCTCCCCAACCTACTGTGAGCTCAGCAATGCCATCTGTGCATTTGCATAGCCAACGCAAGGAAACCGAATGTGAGTTTGCTCCTCTAAGTATTACCACAGAACAAGCAAAGACCGTGTATTTTTAATAATAATAACTTCAAAAAGTATACCCTGTAATCAATAAGAAAATACAAATCTGAAATGGGAATTATCAAAGACCACTAGAGTCAGAGGTTATGTGGAGGGCAATTCGCATGGAGCTGCCTTAAAGCTCCTATGTGAACCCACAGTGTGCTCCTTAAGACCAAAGGATGTTTCCTTCAGTGCAGACATAGCACAAAGCTGCCTATAACAAGTCTCTTCCAAGCCCCCACTACAAGACAGGTAAACATGTACAAGACAACGGAGTCTCAGTTATGAAAAGCCTTTAATAAAATGTTTTACAACCATGTCACATTATGGCTAAGCAAGCATGAGTTACAGCAACCTCCTTTCATCCACTAATACTTAATCTACATGCAATTCCATTTCATAAATGAACACAAGAGAATACAGGAGACTTTTTAGGCAGATATAATTTGTTCTGAATTTATTAGGGCAACACAGCAACTCATAGAACACCACCTGAATTTCAGAGCACAAATATGGTTCCACTGTGTGCACCCTCATACAACAGGAACACCGTAAACAACATCTCCAAACCTTGGGCAAATGTGGTATATTTCTGGATGCTAGTCACAGTTGGGCCATGGTTGTCTGTACAGTGGGCCAAACCAAAGCCCTGGACTCATGTGTGTTCACACCATAAAGAAGCTTGTATCTCAGTCAGGAACAAAGCTTTGGACTGTACTCCAAATTAATCCTTAATGAACGACTAGTCTTTCTAACCCTGTGGGACATTTTTTCTTTAGATATTTTCCTCAGCCTAGGAAGTGAAGGAATCATCAACAATAACTGAACAGCCTGCCTCCCCTGCAGTTAAGTACTAAACCATTAAAGACCTGCAATTTTTCCTTGTCCTCACCATTTCTGATGGGACAGGGACTCAGAAAGGATGAGCATATGTGTCCAACTGCACTGGAGCTGCTGTAAGTTCTTTGCCATGTGGCCGTTTGCCTTGCTCTATGCAGAACTTGCCTCTGCCTGTGGTGTCAGCACAAAGTCCAAAAAAAAGAAACGTGCTTTGTCTCCCAGATTATCTACCCATGGTCTGTGTGTTATTACAGTAGTCTGCACAACCAAGACCGTCCAGCTGAAGAGAAAACTCTCTTCCTAAGTGAGAGGATGTGACCGTGCAGGGACAGTGAGCGAGGTTATCTCAGGACAGGCAGCAGACCAAAAAACAGATTGCGTCAGCATGGGAAAGGATTGGGCAGGAGCGGAGGGTGTGTCGGGGCATGCTCCCAGGCAGAGAAAAGCTCAGAATAAACAGGGAGAAAGTCGCTGGCCGGGGGTTTGAATAAAGGCCTCGGAAATGTAAAGAACTGGGCCACGCTAATGAGGGCACCGACACTTCCCTGTGAGCAGAAAGCTGGGGAGGAGGGTGGAGGGACAGGAAAGGAAAGCCAGACGTGGAAAACTGTGGAAGAGTTGCAAAAAGAGCTTGAGAAAGAAAGTAATCTGAAACTTCTATCTGATGGAGATAAACAGTACAGTTGGTCAGGAATTTGGTGGTAGGTTTCTCGTGATAAAATCTAATTAACGCAAAATCTACTACGGGTGTAACCGAAGCGCCGAGGAGTCCTTTACGTGGACGAGGTGTGGCGGAAACAGCCCTTGCCCCAAGGAGCTCACAAATTACACTTGGGCGAGACACTGCAGATGGCTGCAAAGAGATGGGCAGCAGGAGGAGACGGAGAGGCACTGTTGGGCTGGTCTCAGTGCCAGAGCTGAACTCTGGTCCTCTAATTTTGGAGGCACCACAGGATCAGAGGCAGTTTTAAAGGAGGGTGTGCTTGGAAAAGAAGAACACGATACTTCAGCAGAAGTTTATGGGGCACAAGCAAAATGGCTAACAGAAGTGGAAATATGACAGGGCTCCTTTGAAAATTTATCAAGGGAGAAAGTTTAGCACAATGGACTACTTGGAGAGAACTGGGAGTAACCGTTTCAATAATATATGAGATGTAAAGGAGGGTGAAGGAGACACCAGGAATGATCTCGCAGTGAAACAGTCTATATCTCACGAAACGGAAGAGACAGAGCTTGCCAACAAACTAGTAAGCAGGAGGGGAAGTACTGTGCTTAAAGTTTCAATAAAATGCTGCTGCAAAGTGGTTCTTTTTCTATAGAAAGTGCCCTTTGACAGAAGTATATAAAAAGTCATTGTTACCCTGAAAATATCTAGAATAAATAAAATTATTGTAAAAACTCTAGCGAATGCTTGCTGCTGAACTGACAGCACCTAACATTGTTGGTAGGATGCAGAACTGACAATTAGATCTACCTTTTATTCCTAGCTCTGCTATTAAGCTGCTACATAACTTTAAGCTAGTCACTTTACTGTCTCAACATCCCATCTGTAAAAGGGGCATAAAACCAGCCATGTGTGTGACAGACATTAATGCTTTGAAATGCTCAGATGCAGGCATCTGTAAAGGGTGTTGAAAGGGGTCTTTTCTACAGGCACTGATGCACACATTCTTCCTCCTATTTTCAATTATCTCCCTTTCACTGCTGAAGAGACATCTACAGGACTTAGTTGTAATAAGCTGTCATTTAAATTTCTATCCAAGTGAAACAAGAGACTCTCATTGCCTTAAATACACTAAGGTGAAATCCCTACTAACTTAGGTAAATGCATCTTATAGATTGCACTATTTTATGGGAGCTGTATCAACACTTTTTCACATTATGCTTCAAGACAGATGCCAGCAGGGAGAGCTCCAGGTTTTGGCAGGAACTCTTCTAAAACCTTGTGGTAGTAAACTCACCCTACTTTATAACCTTACACACAGAAATCCTGGTGAAGTCCACATGGCTTTCTCTACCTCTGCAATCTATGTTCTGACTTTTAATTCTAATTTATGGACATCAGTCATAATTTCAATACTACATAGTTCTTATCCCTACACTCACTGTATTTTAACCATTTAAATAGTCAGTTCCTTTTAGCCATAAAATTCCTTCCCCACCATCAGACATACAGTGGGTGTTCAATCAAAAGACTGAGGCTTTATTTTTTTACCTCTCTACGTAAACACTGTAATTTTGAGTAATTCATACAACTTTGTAATACTCCAGATTTTTTTCCCTTTTATGAGCTATGTATAAAGTCAGCATATATATAATATATACACACACACACACTGACTTCTTAATTGACCTAGTCTGTATAAAGTGCTTTGAAATTTTTGGCTGGATGGTGCCACAGAAGTGCAAGTTGTTATCTTCTTCTATGCTTTTAAGCCCTGAAGTTTCAACTGGAAAATGAAATTAAGTGAAAAAAAATCTACAGAAAAGTCTTTCACATACTTACACTTTAGCAACAAGAAAAATGGATCCAAATATACTCACCACTGTAATATTTCATGTACATATTCATGTAGAAAGCAGTATGAGATTTCAGTACGCTACTTTCAAAATCAGACTTTCCTTCCCAGAGTGAATAGCATTGCAGGGACTGCCATCCAGTGGTGAACCAAGGGCTTAACAGATGATTGAAACTGCAGATAGGTGTCAAGGCCAAAAAAGATTAAGAGTAGTAGGTAATAACGATGCTGGAACAACTAATGGTAGAAAGAATTCCATCAGTCAACTTCAGATATTATTTACAATGTTTAAGTAAAAGACATTTATTTGCCAAATGTAGCTGCACAAAGGCAATACTTTGTACTGACCATCCAAAGTAGGTAAAATGAGGCTTGTTCAGTGACAGTCTAGTAAACAAGCTGTGGTTAAACACAACTCTTAGACATATCCGAAATATTACAAGCCTGATTTCCCTCTTTGCACCAGTCGGTCTCCGTTGATTTCAGTGAAGCATAGCCTGGGTTTATCCAGGTGTCAGATGAGACATGAAAATACTTAAGGTCCCTATGTGTTTCTACTGCCTTTTAAAACATTAGAGGGAAAAAACTTCCTCATACATCTAAAATTATTCTTGCTTAGGCTATGAAACCAAATGATGATTTAAATCTAGTTTGTTAATCATTTTGTTAAGTAGCAGTGGTTTTAAGCATTGTGTGCCTTGTGTACCTTTAAAAAAGGTCTGACGGAACATTCCATTTCCCTGGTTTTATGAGCTTTCATATTTATTGCCTTGTCTACTGTGTATATGAATCTTGCTGTTTGTGACAGATTTTTCTTAGTTTGTTCCATTGTGTACAGACCATATGTTGTCTGTGCTCATAAAACACTCAGTAATTGTATGTGCAGAAAAAAAATAGTTACTCGCTAAGAAACTTAAGAACTTTCAGGTTATCCCTGCAGAGGTGTTTTTAAATCCAGCCCCAGGAAACAATCACCTCCTTTTCTTAGAGTTGTGATGAAACTTTGGCAGGATTCTCAGATGTATTTGGCAGTTAACTTCTATTGATTTAAACAAAAATTATGTACCTGAATTCCATGAGGATCTTGGCTTGACTGCTGTTGATGTAGATTTTGGATACAGGAGTGCCTTCGTTGGCTCCCTAGTGTAACGCTTGGGGATGCAGTAGGATTTTTATTGTTTTCACGATGAGTCATGCAGGCAGCAGCACAACAGATGGTGCAGAGTGTAGAACAATAAAGAAAAAGATATGAGACAGCTAAGAGAAAACTGGAACAGTCAAAGGAACAACCAGAGGATGAGAAAGGCTGAAAGGATGAGAGAAGCCAGGAGGTTGAGCTTTGCCACAGATAGCAGGAGCTAATGAAGTGTGGAGTCAGTGCAGGGTGAAGTAGCTCAGACAGTGGTCAGCAGAGAAAATCAAGGGTCCTGTAGTCAGAGTAGAAGGAACAGAGGTAGGAAAGCCAAGAGGAGCAAGGCTGATGGATAGCCAAGTGGCTGGTGGGGCTAAGTGACGGATTTTGGTGTGATAAAAGAGAAAGTACCAGAGGAGATGGAATAAGGAAGTGGAAGAGCTGAGGAGACTGATAAATAATACCCTTTGAAGGCAGAAATACCACAGCAGTTAGAAAGAGAGCAATCAAAACCAGCAGTGGTGTCTTGAAACTCGGAAGTCTAGAATGACAGCAAAGAAACAAGGGATGGCAGCTGCTGAAAGACAATAGGATAAATCCCTCAAAAAGAGCTCAGGCCAGCAGCAGGCCAGCAAAAGGAGATGAAACACAGTAGTTCAGAGCTGGTTTAACAACCAACTGCAGCAGAGAGAGGCAGACATGCTTGGGTAAAAGACGAAAGAAGTTAAATTCCACGGGTCAGTGAAGCACAGTTCCTGAAAGGAGGGATCTGGAGAAGCCTGTGTAATTGAAAAGTGTATTAGTGTCTTGCTGCTGCTCCAGCTCAGAGAAGGCAGAAATGGAGAGAAAGCTCCATCAGCAAAATACTTCCTAGAAATATCACAGGCTCCCTCCACCCACTCATCATCCTGTTCTGATACAGCAGCTATACTGACAGCCACCTAATTGTAACGCATTTTAGGTGAAAGACTAACATGGAAATTAGGAAAGGAAAAGGCCATACATTTCTATTTTCCTTACCCCAAGAGCTAATTCATTTTCTGTTCTGGCAGTAGGCAGTTAATCGAGCTACTTTCTGCTGTCAGGTCTAGGTCATATAACTACTTGATTTTTTCAGACTGAACTGAGGCCAGCAGGATTCTGTCCTACAACTGCACCGCAGGGTTATTTTTAAAGGACAGATTTAGTTATTTACAAAGACCTTTCCATAACTGTTTTTAAAGACAGAGAGCATCGGTGTTTGGAAGGTCAAAAGTTTTGTTCTCATCCATGGAATAATGAAGATGGGCAGCCGCTGGAAGACACCTCAAGAAGCCAATCACTCACCCCAAAACAAGGCCAGACATATCCACAGATTTTAACAGGCATTTGCCTAGCCTGTTCTTAAAGCTGCACACAGCAGAAATTCCATCACTGCCATAGACCATCTAGTCCAGTAGTCAACTATTCTACCCTCAAAAATATTTTTCCAGTATTATCCCAACTCTTCCTTGCTGCTATTTAAGCTCTATCTACTACTGACGCAGAAACTAAATTACTCCTTTCCTTTTCACATTTACTTTTATGCCTCATATACTTTGTAGTTAAAAGTTTTGCAAATATCTCAGTGTGATGTGGTATTGCTGCACAAAAGGCAAACACTCTTCTTCAGCTTGTGGTGCAGCAGAACCCAAGGACTTACTCTGAGGAATCCCGCATTTCATCAGTTATTTTGCTTGAGTAGCATTGGTATTTTGCACTTGTTGCTAGAAAGAATAAACCAGCCTACTTTTTTTAGGGCACTCTTTTTGATTTGTTACGATCACTGTGCATCCTAATTCTGCCCTCCCAGCAGTCTCTGTAGTTTTATAATTTCTGCTAATTTAGTAAGTACTCCCTACTCGATCCAGGTCACTGGGTGTTGAACAAAACCAGCCACAGGACAGACCTCAAAAATAAAATATCTTTCCACTTTGATAAAAGGACATCAACTAAACAGTAAACACTCTCTGAAAATGGTTTTCAAAGTACTTTGGCATCCAGCTTATAGTTGTTTCGGCTAAGCCAAGTTTCCATAACATGCAAGACAGTATCAAAAGCTACAGCCTAAACATCTGCTTTTCTTCTGTCCACAGGGCCCATAACTTTCATGTATGGCTTTTTCTTCATATGACTTATTCCTTAAAAATCCAAGTTGGCTACTCATCTTTTTGCCATTTTCTTCCAGGTGCTTAAAATGCTTACCCTGCCCCCCGAAACTTTTTCTTCAGACTGAAGTTAAGCTTATTTTTTTATTTTTCCCCATCCTTCACACTCTCCATCTGCATTTAAAGACAGATGAGGTACTGGAAGGCTGAATATAGTGAACATATTACCTATCATCCAGGAGCTGTCAGGAATAGCTAAAAGTTCTGAAATTGTTTCAGCCTGTCTACTAAGTAACATAGAAAAAGTTTAACTTCCACGGTTTACTCTAGAATAACACAACTAGTCTGAGTCTTTTAAAAATTTTTCTTTCCCTGTTTCCAGCTAAGAGTGTACAATTACCACCGACACAAAGGGATACCAGTTCCCACCTCAACATTGATCTTTGTAGTGAAAACTGATACAAAAAAGAGAAGGAAATTACAAATGTCAGTCTTTCACATGCATAAGGCAGCAGATGATACCATATTGATCTGATTTACTCACAGCTAAATACTATTTCTTGCAGCCTGCAGGTAGAACACTCTAAGAGCTTTGACAGTTATAAAACCCATATGGGATAGTTACATGATGAAGTGAAACTCCATCTTATACCTGAAGAACACTAGTAACTAAACTGGTATGATTAAACAGGAGCTCAGCAAGTTGCCTTATAGATTCAAGATACTAGATAGCAGAATGCAGTGCTTTGCATCTATATCACCAACTAAAACGTGGTACAAGTCAGACGTGCTTGGCTCCCATTATAGTGCCACAGCTGTTGCTCTAAAACAAGCTCATGGTCTCAGTCCAGTTCTTAGCTGACGGGTATCCATGTCAAATAAAAAGGACACCATAGAATCATAGAATCATAGAATCATAGAATGGTTTGGATTGGAACCTTAAAGATCATCTAGTTCCAACCCCCCTGCCATGGGCAGGGATACCTTTCACTAGATTAGGCTGCTCAAAGCCCTGTCCAACCTGGCCTTGAACACTTCCAGGGAGGGGGCACACACAACTTCTCTAGGCAACCTCTTCCAGTGTCTCACCACTCTCACAGTAAAGAATTTCTTCCTAATATCTAATCTAAATCTACCCTCTTTCAGTTTAAAGCTGTTACCCCTTGTCCTGTCACTACACTCCCTGATAAAGAGTGCCTCTCCATCTTTCCTGTAGGCCCCCTTTAGGTACTGGAAGGCTGCTATGAGGTCTCCCTGGAGCCTTCTCTCCTCCAGGCTAAAAAACCTCAACTCTCTCAGCCTATCTTCATAGGAGAGGTGCTCCCACCCCCTGACCATCTTCGTGGCCCTCCTCTGGACCCGCTCGAGCAAGTCCACGTCTTTCTTATGCTGGGGGCCCCAGAGCTGAACACAGTACTCCAGGTGGGGTCTCACGAGAGCGGAGTAGAGGGAGAATCACGTCCCTCGACCTACTAGCCACACTTCTTCTGATGCAGCCCAGGATGTGATTGGCTTTCTGGGCTGTGACCGCACATTGCTGGCTCATATTCAGTTTTTCATCCACTAATACCCCCAAGTCCTTCTCTGCAGGGCTGCTCTCAGTCCACTCATCACCCAGAACCCATATTTGTGCTTGGGATTGTCCCGATGCATGTGCAGGACCTTGCACTTGGCCTTGCTGAACTTCATGAGGTTCGCACAAGCCCACCTCTCAAGCCTGTCAAGGTCCCTCTGGATGGCATCCCTTCCCTCCAGTGTGTCGACCACACCACACAGCTTGGTGTTGTTGGCAAACTTGCTGAGGGTGCACTCCATCCCACTGTCCATGTTGCCAACAAAGATGTTAAACAGCACTGGTCCCAATACCGACCCCTGAGGAACGCCACTCCTCGCTGGTCTCCACTCGGATATTGAGCTGTTGACCGCAAGTCTTTGAGTGCGACCATCCAGCCAATTCCTTATCCACCAAGTGGTCCATCCGTCAAATCCATGTCTCTCCAATTTAGAGACAAGGATGTCGTGCGGGGCAGTGTCAAATGCTTTGCACAAGTCCAGGTAGATGATGTCTGTTGCTCTTCCCTTATCCACCAATGCTGTAACCCCGTCATAGGCAGCTACCACATTTGTCAGGCACGATTTGCCCTTAGTGAAGCCATGTTGGCTGTCACCAATGACCTCCTTATTTTCCATGTCCCCTAGCATAGTTTCCAGGAGGATCTGCTCCATGATCTTGCCAGGCACAGAGGTGAGACTGACTGGCCTGTAGTTCCCCGGGTCTTCCTTTTTTCCCTTTTTAAAAATGGGGGTTATGTTTCCCCTTTTCCAGTCAGTGGGAACTTCCCTGGATAGCCACAACTTCTCAAATACGATGGATAGTGGCTTAGCCACTTCATCCGCCAGTTCCCTCAGGACCTGCGGATGCATCTCATCAGGTCCCACGGACTTGTGCACCCTCAGGTTCCTTAGATGGTCTTGAACCTGATCTTCTCCTACAGTGGGCAGTTCTTCATTCTACCAGTCCCTGCCTTTGCCTTCTGCAACTTGGGCGGTGTGGCTGGAGCACTTGCCGGTGAAGACTGAGGCAAAAAAGTCGTTGAGTACCTCAGCCTTCTCCATATCCCGGGTAAGCAGGTCTCCCGTTTCCTTCCAGAGAGGGCCCACATTTTTCCTAGTCTTCCTTTTATCACCGAGGTACCTGTAGAAGCTTTTCTTGTTGCCCTTGATGTCCCTGGCCGGATTTAATTCTATCGGGGCTTTGGCTTTCCTAACCTAATCCCTGGCTGCTCAGACAATTTCTCTGTATTCCTCCTAAGCTACCTGTCCTTACTTCCACTCTCTGTAGGCTTCCTTTTTGTGTTTGAGTTTGTCCAGGAGCTCCTTGTTCATCCACGCAGGCCTCCTGGGTTTTTTGCCTGACTTCCTCTTTGTTGGGACACATTGCTCCTGAGATTGGAGGAGGTGATCCCTGAATATTAACCAGCTTTCTTGGGCCCCTCTTCCTTCCAGGACTGTACCCAATGGTACTCTACCAAGCAGATCCCTGAAGAGGCCAAAGTCTGCTCTCCTCAAGTCCAGGGTAGTGAGCTTGCTGTGTGCCCTCCTTGCTGCCCTAAGGATCTTAAACTCCACTGTTTCATGGTCACTGCAGCCAAGGCTGCCCTTGAGCTTCATGTTCCCCACCAGCCCCTCCTTGTTGGTGAGAACAAGGTCCAGCATAGCACCTGTCCTCGTTGGCTCCTCTGTCACTTGGAGAAAGAAGTTATCATTAACGCATTCTAGGAACCTCCTGGATTGCTTATGCCCTGCTGTGTTGTCCCTCCAACAGGTATTGGTGTGGTTGAAGTCCCCCATGAGGACCAGGGCTTGTGAACGTGAGGCTGCTCCTATCTGTCTATAGAGGGCCTCATCCGCTTGGTCTTCCTGGTCGGGTGGCCTGTGGCAGACCCCCATGATAATATCACCTGTCCCTGCCCTCCCTTTAATCCTGACCCATAGGCTCCCAGGTTGGCTCCTCATCCATCCCCAGGCGGAGCTCCATGCACTCCAGCTGGTCATTGACACAGACGGTGACACCCCCTCCTCGTCTCCCCTGCCTGTCCTTCCTAAAGAGCCTGTATCCTTCCATTCCAACACTCCTGTCATAGGAGCCACCCCACCACGTCTCCATGATGCCAATAAGATCATAGCCCTGCAGGCATGCGCACGCCTCTAACTCTTCTTGTTTATTCCCCATGCTATGTGCGTTTGCATAGAGGCATTTAAATTGGGCCCCTGAGGAAGCTGACTTACTGGCTGGAATTCCTTTGTGCTGCTCTTTAGGTGCTCTCCTGCTAACCTGTGATCCCTTTCCAGGCTCTGGGCATCTATTGCTGACACCAGCATAATTAGTTCTTACCAAAGAAACCAAATCACCTAGAAACTCTCATATTCCTAGTAGCCACTTCCCATGAAACACTACCCTTTAAGAAGAGTTCAATGCATTAGTTGCATTTTTTGCTGTTACTGAAATCCAGATTTCTCCAGATTTCTCCAATCATCAGTATAGCTGAAAGGCCTCAATGCAACTGCAGAGTGTTACAAAATATTCTCCATCTGAGATTCTTACAATTGTTCCAATTCCTTTCTTGTACTGGTTTCAACCCTCTTTAACCATGTTCTGGAAGAAGAATATTCTAAATTAACTGTGAAGTTGAGAAGCAGCAATTAGAAATTCTAAAATTAGGCCAGAGCTATTGCTGCAACCCTTTTTGTGAGGAAAACTGTAACACCGAAGGAAAAATACAATCATCACATTCACAAACGTGAAATACCAATTATATTGTCACAGACATTGCTATGCTGTAGGAAAACAGTTTCCATTGTATGCAGCATTTCCATGCGTGTCAGGAAAATAAATGAGAATTGCTGTCTTCCCCATACCCATGTTGGCTCCCTGTATTGGGAGCAGCAGAAGAAATTTAGGATTGTCTCAGTTTCTAAGACTGTAACTCTCAAGAAGTCTAATATCTAGTGCTTCCTAATTCATCTATTAAGAACATATATTTATGCATATAAAATACACAACTGGAACTGGAAATAGGTAGATTATAGTAACCATATCAAGCAGTATTTTGTGAACAGTATCCAGCTTTGCAAGTAGTTAACTGAAGCACTTTCAGCCTCCTAAGCAAAATTCCATTAAGCACAATATATTTAGAATTAGAATCCTGTAAATTAGTAAGAAAGTCTAATGGCAGTGCTTAAAAATATTGTGCATCAGTGTAAGAAAGGTGTCAGTTTTATTTCAGGCATCAGTGTGGACTACTTCACACCAGTAAATAAACTTACCTGTAAAAAATATTATAGGTTTTAGTTAACAATTACACATCTTTAAAAAGTTGGTATTTGGACTTACAAAAAATGCCACGCTTATCTTTAGCAGCAAGAGTATTTATCAGTATCTCCTCAAAATGGCTGAAATGTCCTACTCCCTCCAAAAATTGTTTCAGTGGCACAGATCTTCCAAACATGTCTCGATTCTCAGAGAAGTAAGGAGGGGGGGTCAGCAGAGCTGCCATCTTGGGCTTCCAGAGGGCAGACTTTGGCCTGTTTAGGAGCCTGGTTGACAGAGTCCCTTGGGAGGCAGTCCTGAAGGGCAAAGGGGTCCAGGAAGGCTGAGCATTCTTCAAGAAGGAAATCTCAAAGGCGCAGGAGCAGGCTGTCCCCATGTGCCGAAAGACGAGCTGGTGGGGAAGAAGACCGGCCTGGCTGAACAGAGAGCTTTGGCTGGAGCTCAGGCAAAAAAGAGAGTTTATGACCTTTGGAAGAAGGGGCAGGCAACTCAGGAGGACTACAAGGATGTCATGAGGTTATGCAGGGAGAAAATTAGAAGGGCCAAAGCCCAGCTAGAACTTAATCTGGCTACTGCTGTAAAAGACAATAAAAAACGTTTCTATAAATACATTAGCAACAAAAGGAGGGGTAAGGAGAATCTCCATCCTTTATTAGTTGCGGGTGGAAACATAGTGACAAAGGATGAGGAAAAGGCTGAGGTACTTAATGCCTTCTTTGCCTCATTCTTTAATAGTAAGACCAGTTGTTCTGCGGGTACCCAGCCCCCTGAGCTGGAAGACAGGGACGGGGAGCAGAATGAAGCCCCCATAATGCAAGGGGAAATGGTTAGCGACCTGTTATACCACTTAGACACACACAGGTCTATGGGGCTGGATGGGATCCACCCAAGGGTACCGAGGGAGCTGGCGGAAGTGCTCGCCAAGCCACTTCCCATCATTTATCAGCAGTCCTGGCTAACCGGGGACGTCCCAGTTGACTGGAAGTTAGCAAATGTGACACCCATCCACAAGAAGGGCTGGAAGGAGGATCCGGGGAACTACAGGCCTGTCAGTCTGACCTCGGTGCTAGGGAAGGTTATGGAGCAGATCATCTTGAGTGCCATCACGCAGCACGTACAGGACAACCAGGTGATCAGGCCCAGTCAGCATGGGTTTGTGAAAGGCAGGTCCTGCTTGACTAACCTTGATCTCCTTCTATGACAAGGTGACCCACTTAGTGGATGAGGGAAAGGCTGTGGATGTTGTTTACCTGGACTTTACTAAAGCCTTTGACCCTGTTTCCCACAGCATTCTCCTGGAGAAAGTGGCTGGTCATGGCTTGGACAGGTGCACTCTTTGCTGGGTAAAAAACCGGCTGGATGGCCGCACCCAAAGAGTGGTGGTGAATGGAGTTAAATCCAGTTGGCAGCCGGTCACAAGTGGTGTGCCACAGGGCTCAGTATTGGGGCCAGTTCTGTTTAATCTCTTTATCAATGATCTGGACAAGGAGATCGAGTGCACCCTCAGTAAGTTTGCAGACGACACCAAGCTGGGTGGGAGTGTTGATCTGCTTGAGGGAAGGAAGGCTCTATGGAGGGATCTGGAGAGGCTGGATCGATGGGCTGAGGCCAACTGTATGAGATTCAACAAGGCTAAGTGCTGGGTCCTGCACTTGGGTCACAACAACCCCATGGAATGCTGCAGGCTTGGGGAAGAGTGGCTGGAAAGCTGCCCAGCGGAAAAGGACCAGGGGGTGTTGGTCAACAGCCGCCTTAATATGAGCCGGCAGTGTGCCCAGGTGGCCAAGAAGGCCAATAGCATCCTGGCTTGTATCAGAACTAGTGTGGCCAGCAGGACCAGGGAAGCGATTGTCCCCCTGTACTCGGCACTGGTGAGGCCACACCTCGAAGACTGTGTTCAGTTTTGGGCCCCTCACTACAGGAAAGACATTGAGGTGCCGGAGCGTGTCCAAAGGAGAGCAACAAAGCTGGTGAAGGGTCTAGAGCACAAGTCCTGTGAGGAGCAGCTGAGGGAACTGGGGTTGTCTAATCTGGAGAAAAGGAGGCTGAGGGGAGGCCTTATCACTCTCTCCAGCTACCTGAAAGGAGGTTGTAGCGAGGTGAGTGTCGGTCTCTTTTCCCAAGTAACAAGAGATAGGACAAAAGGAAACGGCCTCAAGTTGCACCAGGGGAGGTTTAGATTGGATATTAGGAAAAGTTTCTTCACTGAAGGGGTTGTCAAGCACTGGAACAGGCTGCCCAGGGACGTGGCTGAGTCACCATCCCTGGAGGTATTTAAAAGACATGTAGATGTGGTGCTTAGGTACATGGTTTAGTGGTGGACTTGGCAGTGTTAGGTTTACAGTTGGCCTCAATGATCTTAAGGGTCTTTTCCAACCTAAATGATTCTATGATTCTGTGTTACTGTTCCACAATTTGCAGAAGTCTGGAAAAAGTATTGGGGGAAAAAAAGGAAACCAGAACGTGTGGTCTTTTTTATCTAGAGGTATTTTTCAGCTTAACTCAATTAAGTATAAGATCACTTGGATTGTTAAGGGTTCATATATGTATATACTAACTTTCAAAAGCTACATAGGTTATATATCTGTTCCTGACTATATTGACTAGGCATCATCACTCAGAGATTATACTGAAGCTTACAGAGGAGCCATGGATTCAGTATTTTCTTCAGCAAGAGAGGCAGAAAATCAAGACCTCTGCATTTCAGCCTGACTCTTTTTGTTGCATTTGGAAGTAGACCAAACTTCTGTTTTTAATCATGGAAAGATATGTTTCTATAAGCTCTGCTTTACCTTTATCACAGTGTTTAAATTTTGTTTTTAATTTCCCACCCCACAATCTAGTTCAGTTCACCCTAGAAGATATGAGCACCAAACACAGATGGATATTGTCACCAGTTACAGGAAATTTTCTTTCAGTCACTGAAATATTCCTATTACTATCCTGAACCCCTACAGTAGAGGCAACCTGCTGTTACCTATAAAGAACAGCAGACATTTACAGAAAATACCAGCCTTTCTTTAACTGAAAATGGGATTCCTATAATGCATAGCAATACCTCTTCTTTGCAGTTTATTTGACAAGGTTCAGTAGAAATTTTTCCATGGGTGACCAAGAAGCCTCCAACCCACATCCAAAATGAACCAATCTGCAGTTGTGCATTCTGACATCTTCCTACCTAGCATGCTCCTAATTTCTGGGTGGTCTGTCTCCTGCTCTGCGTTCATTTGCCTGGTTCTCTCTGCGCCTCATGCTTTGGCAGAGGATCATACCAGATCTAGTTCATAGCCTGTGACCAAAGAAACATAAGGGATCATTCAACCTTGTTTGTTGCAGAGTCATCGCCTTAGTTTTACTCTCCCAAAACTATCTTCTACCTTGCAACTGTAAGTCCGCTTTATTTGTTCCAAGTTATGTCACCTAGTATGCAATTATAATCAAATGCATCTCATAGACCACAAGCATTCAACTATGCCATTAAAACCACTGTTTAAGAGCATGCTTGTTTAGAATCAGCTGCAAACTTGGAGGCTGAAGCTGAACTGCAGTGGGACAAGTACTGAGCTGGAGGGATCTCAATTATACTCAGTGAAGTGACTTTCTGGTTTGACCTGCCTCTCAGATGCATTAAAAAGTTGACTTATGTATCCAGTTATTTACTTACATAATATCAGTCCTCCCCCTTGAAGGTAAGCATACGTCTCACCAAAAACAGAGTGACCAAAAGATAACTGCTTTGAAAAGACTGGAAACTTTGCAGTTATGAGCCTCATAAAACAGATTAAGCTGCCTTAAATCTTAATGACAAACATGTAAGATGAGCAAGTGTGGAAGTCACGTTGTATGTAAGAATGAGGGAGTGGAAGTGACATATCCTGAGGGCAGATGATTAACAGCTAGCTCAGAAATTTGATTAAGTATGTGAACAGCAATACTTACTTCACAGTTACGGGAATAAACAACATTTCTCACCGACAATTATTATACAGATGAAAATAGTGCTTCAAACACATGTGGCTTGCAAAAAAGACATTTACGGAGATTTAGAGAGATCCTTCCTTCTCCTGGAATGCAATACATTACTTCAATGAAAGGTGATAGTAATATTCAATCTGTTAAAATGAAGACAAAATAAGTTGGAGCCTTCCCTCTCACACAAAAAAGCAGCAGCTTCAGAAGTAAGTTTTCTTGGCTACTGATAACAGTATGTTGTTTGGATACAGTACAAGTTCATGGAAAATATGAGGTTTCTTGTCCCTGATATTTAAAAAAAAAAAATTATTACCTAATAGTGAAAAATAAAGCTGAAATTATGTAGTAATGGTATGGCATCTCAAGCCTGGATGTACAACAGGCTATGCACACAAGAAAAACCTTCAGAAACTGCATAGAATTCAAAGAATTTTGTAGAAAATAAGTTTTATTTGGCTCCTTTCGTACACTTTTTCAAAAAGAAATGCACATTCATACAGTTTGCCTTTCCCAGTGCATGTCTGGATTTGCTCACATAGAGCCATTAATATCAAGGCAAAAGGTGCCTTTTAAATCATTTCAGACACATTGTATTTTGACTGTAAAGCATCCAAAGTTAGTGATTTTCTAATTATAACTTGGAAAGAAACATTTCAGGTGTTTCTTCTCCAATTCACACATATAATTGCTCCACACAGGGAAGAGGAGACAGACCTGCAACAAAGAACTGTCAAGCCAATGGCTAATACTCATTTCAGGTAGAGCTAAAGATAGGTTCTCTATTTCATACTGAGTTGGGATATAAAAGAAAAACCCAGCTAGGTAACTTGCTCTTTTCAAAAGCTCTAAAACAGAAAGGGTAAAACATTGCTTCAAAACTACAAATCAGCCATTGGTAGTGAGAGTTTGTTTGCAGAGAAAGCACTCTTTCCCTAGTTGTTTCTCATGGCCAGGTCTCTTTCCTGTTGATGGTGACTATGGAATTTGTTTCTTGCTGCTTCTTCTTAAACACTTCACGAAGAGGAGTAAATTCAGCTCTTTCATATACCACAAGAGGTACTAACCCATCAAGTAGCCCCTACAGAAAAAATTTAAAGTTAAAAAAAAAAGTTAGCAAACACAGGCAGCACTCCTCAAAAATCAAGAGACATATGGTCTTAAAACAAAAACTTCAGACTGCCAAAAACGCTGCTGATCAAGGCTACCTAAAACAATAAATCTTGTCCAAGGTACAAACCAGCCAGCTTAACTACACGCTCCTTCCTCAGTTGATTTTCTTCAATGAACACTTGTCCTGGTTTCAGCTGGGATAGAGTTAATTTTCTTCTTAGTAGCTGGTACAGTGCTGCATTTTGGATTTAGTGTGAGAATAATGTTGATAACTCACTGATGTTTTAGTTGTTGCTAAGTAGCTCTGCCAGCAAGCAGGTGTGCAAGAAGATGGGAGGGAGCAGAGCCGGGGCAGCTGACCCGAACTAGCCAAAGGGGTATTCCATACCATGGAACATCATGCCCAGTATATAAACTGGGGGGAATTGGCCGGGAGGGGCGGATCGCTGCTGGGGCATCCGTCAGCAGGTGGTGAGCAATTGCATTGTGCATCACTTGTCTTTTCTTGGGTGTTATTTCCTTTTTTTTGTTATATTCCTTTTCATTACTATTATTATTATATTTTTATTATTATTATTAGTTAGTATTATATTTTATTTTACTTTAGTTATTAAACTGTTCTTATCTCAACCCATGAGTTTTACTTTTTTTTCCCCCCGATCCTCCTCCCCAGCCCACTGGGAGGGGGGAGGGGGGAGCGGCTGCGTGGTGCTTAGCTGCTGGCTGGGGTTAAACCATGACAACACTGAAAATGGATTAGCCTGTTCTCAATCCAGCTTCGGTAATTGTTTGGAATTTTTGAAGCCCAGGTTACACCCTATGAAAGGTTCTTTATTTGTACCCTTTACACAAACTACCAGTGTTACGATATTCAGTATAACCAAACATTTTCTGGCACTCAACACAACTCTAGTCTCTTTTTCTCTTCCATTTCTCTGAAGCTCTGTTTCTTTAATGAGTTTAAGAAAGAGAACTATTAAGACACATGTGTACTTAATGAAACAAGAAAATATATAGCATCGATGAAGCAAGAAAATATAGAGCAGGTCCCTATCCAGCTACCTGCTGCCAGGGAACCCATCACTTCTGCGTTATGAAACAAATTTTTAACTACACTGCAGAGGTTAAAAAAAAAAAAAAATCTAAGAAAGGAGGAATGACTGTCATTGTCAAGTCAACACCTCATGGAGCTACTCC
This sequence comes from Gymnogyps californianus, assembly GCF_018139145.2. Lineage (NCBI taxonomy): Eukaryota > Metazoa > Chordata > Aves > Accipitriformes > Cathartidae > Gymnogyps > Gymnogyps californianus. The sequence continues at coordinate 58,820,466 of NC_059474.1, read as the reverse complement.
AAAATTTAACTAGCAGTACCTCCAAACATCAGGTTTCCGCTATTCTAAATAAAATAGATGCACTGAGAAATAAAGAAGGGGAAAAAAATTGAAAATCCTGCATTTGGATTTTGCATAGCCTGAAAGCTCCAGATCTTTCCTACTTCCTGATCTGTGAATATAGATATATTAAAAGATCACATATGTTGTATGCTTCAATGTTACATTCAGTTTTCCAGCAACAAAAAAACCTGAGACATCATCCTTACTTTAGGACTGCTTTGGATGTTTCTGAACACTCGTTACTGCTACCATCAGTTCTTTTAGTTATGATCTCTCACGTACACTGTCACTATAAAGAACTCACTTGCCTTTCTTCAAGTTCTTTGACACTTGCTTTATTCTCAAAGACCTACCTTGTAATTACTTTTACCTGACCAGTACATACTCAGTCTACCTTAAAATTCATTGTAAGTCAGACTCACTAATCATATCTTCTGACATACCAGGAACTGTCACCTTTTTCTAACCACAGCACAATCTTACAGTAGCTGGCCCCAAAAGCATCCCACCTCATTCAAAGTAGCTTGTTCCAAAAAAGTGTTGGGAAAAAACAACTTATAGCCAAGCTGCAGGTCTTTAGCATACGTCATTGTAGTTTCTGTTAACACTTAAATTTAACATAGGCACATGAGCCACAAAACAGAAGAAAAGCTGAAAGAGTATTAAATCACTTACGGTAATTTCATCCTCATGAAAACTCTAGCCATGAAGAAGCTCAAAAGCACGCTGACAAATCCAATAAAGAGCAAAAGAAACCTATTCAGCTTGGGGATATTTGGTGCATTGGATCGATCCAGAATTATGAATCCCAGGCCGCCCATTGTGAAGAGGAAGCTGGATGCAAGCCCTTCCATAATATATTGCCCATTTACTCTAAAGAAAAAAATAAGGGAGGAAGGGAAGAAGAGAGAGTCAGAAAAAGATCAGTTTAAAGAAACTATTTACATTTCAAACCCCATCTACTCAACCTGCTTTAGCTGTACACAGGATGATTAACTTTGATGACTGACTTTCTAACAAAAAGTAGGTATGGAAACTGACATTATGCAATTACATCAAGGCTTTCATATGTAATTTATCTCCAGGACTGACACTCTGCAAGGTGACCAGTCAAGCATACTAGTGGTTTTATACATAACAGTGTATACTAATGGCTACCATGCAAGCTCATCAGTTTTCAGAAATATCTAGCCCAAAGTAGCACCTGGTTTCACAGATGACTTGAGGCATGAAACCGTGACCCCTGGGCCACTGAGCTTTCCAAGTCTTATTTCCATCCTGATGTTTAGGCAGCAGTGCCTGAATCCTCATCTTGGTACAAATCCCACTCAAAGCACTGTGTCAGCGCATGAAGCACATCTACTGGTTCCGGCACACAGCAAAAGCGGTTCTTGCCTGCAGTATATCTTGCTACTGGCTCGCAGAGCCTGCACATATCGATTGTGGGGACCCAGCCTGAAAGTGTCCCGGCTCTCTGCCAGTCCACACAGCCAGACTTCCTTCTTACAAAGCTCAGATGGAGAGAGGGGAAGCCAAGATGCAGAAAGAATACTGCACCTGGATCATGAGTCTCGTGCTTCCCACAGTCACTGAACCTTTTTCCTATCCTTGTAATTAGCAATACTAGCAAGCTCATAAAATTGGCATAGATGAAACTAGTGTGGATGCTAATACAGAAATGAAGATTATCGTTATTGTCTCATACCCTGAAAACAAACAATTTCATCTTCTTTCATATTGTTTTCACTGACTTGTACTAAAGTGCTATCAACTCTCTGCAGTAACCTGGTTCATCTACATTGCAACAATCCAAGCCAGTCTGAGACATATACTACATCTAGTTCAAGTCAAAATCTGTTCATAAGGCATGTCAAAGATCTCACAGATTCAAAGAATTTTTTTGTTATTTAACAAAAACCATTATTTGTTTCCACACACATAAAAAACACAGTTACAAATGTAGATTTAACCCTCTTCAGACCAATTTGTTACTAAGCAGTCTCTAGCTTATTTTCAGTAATAGCAGCAAAAGACTCAAAGACGACACTGTTGTTACACATTTGTGACAATGTTCCCCGTGCTCAGACACCAGAGTCCCAATTACACTGGAGTTTAAAAGGCCAGAACTGAAAGTTTCACAAGCATTATGTAGGCTGCTATGAAATATGATCAAATGTGTGCGCAGCCACTATAAAACTCAATTTTAATAGCAAGGGTTTGGAAGAAAGAGAAGTACTGCCAGCTCAAAACTTAAAAATGAAAAGTCTGGTAAGAAAAAAAGTTTTAGAAGGATGGAGTTTTTCTATTTCCATTGATTTCAATGCTTTTTTTTTTTTTTTTAAATATTTGCAAACCAAGAACTGATAACGAACAGATCCTACCTTGCATAGAGAACTCAAAAAAAAGTAGATGCATAGCTCTGTAAGACGGGTTTATTCACTTCTGCTTAGGCATTTGCAGCACCTCACTTGCGTGGGCAGAGCCCTGCTCCTACCCTCCTACCTGTATGCCAAGAAGGCCACCGGCCTCTGATGCCCGTGTTCGTCTGTCATCGACCCCACGCTGGGAGGTTCCACAATCACGTCATAGATAATCCCTGTGAGGCGAAAAGCAAGCATCACCTTTGACTCATTGCAGCAAACAGCGAGAACTACCCTAACGCCGCAGGAGTTGGCCGAGATTCGTGTTTTACGACCGATTTGGAGCCGGACAATGGGTCAGCAGCAGCAGTGGCTCTGCTACCCGGGGCAGGGGCCAGCAGCCCGCCCCGCAGAGGAAGAGCTACTCCGTAAGCGGGGTGTCCCGCTCACACCGCCCGCCCCACCGGCCCCGGCCTCACCTCCGGTGATGAGGAAGTAGGACACCACCACCAACGCGTAAACGGTCATGGCCGAAGGCATGTGCACCCAGCTCGGCCGCTTCAGCTTGATGTTGGGGCACTCGAGCACGGCGAAGGGCAGGCGGTACAGCGTCTCCATGGCGGCGGTGCCGTGCGGCGCGGCCCAACGGACAGCCGCAGCACCCCTGCTCCCTGCCCGGCTCGTCCCGCCGCGGCCGCCCTCCACGACCGGACACGAAGGCGGAAACGGAAATTGGCTGCTGCGTCCTGACAGGGGTAAATCAACGTATTTTTAGAAAGCCAATCTAAACGAACCACCCAAAAGCTACGCCAGGCCGCAATGACAATTATAAAAGATAAACGTTTTTTCTGCGCAAAAACACCTGGAAATGCAGACCGCCCGCCGCGTGAGCATCTATCCATCTTACTCACCTGCCAGGACCCAGCAGCCCTGACGTGTCGGTGCTGGGTAACGGCGAGGAGCTTGGGGCGGGGCCGGGGCAAGAGGCGCGGGCCCCGCCCCCGGGCTGGGCAGCCACGTGGCCGCCCCTGCCGGGTCCCGCCGCGCCGCGGGGCTGCCGGCCGCGGACACGCGTGTGCGCGTACGGATACATAAGCGCTCGCCACCAGCCTCACTTATGGAATACTTCCTATGGGCAGGTGCAACACCGGCCCCGCAGGCGCCGCCAAGGGCGAAGCGCCCCCGAGCACTGCGGCAGTTCCCGGCAGGGGGACGGAAAACCCACGTCCCGCGTGTGAGCTTGCACAGCCGGGCTGGGGAGACACAGGCCCGAGGAAATGACAAAGATCCAGAGTAGGCCTCACCCGGGTCCCTGTGCTCGCAGGGGAGTGGGGCCGGGATGCCCCTCACCTGCATCGTGGGATGTGGCATCCATCCTGGCCTGCAGCCGGAGGAGACCCCGACAGCTGCACACCGAGACCGGGGGCGGGGGGAAAGGACATCCAACCAGTAGCTGCCGAGAGCAAGCAGGGACCTGTGTGTATACAGACCATCTTACACGCTCCTGTAAGCGTGCAAACACCTCGTTGGTGCAGGTCGGCAGCAGGGCTGACATGCCGCTGTCAGCTCAGCTGAGGCTCGGTATGGAGAGAAGCACCCAGGCAACATGTAAGGGAGAAAAATTCACCGTTTTGAGTGGAAACTTGTCTAGTTCCTCTTGCTTCATGAATAGGGGCAGGGGAGAGCCCTTCTCAGAGCAGTTCCTGTCTTCTCTATACCTGTATTTGAGCTGAGGTCAAGCCTCCTGACAGCACAGGAAGCGTTGCCTTCAGAAGAGGCACCTGACAGTGGGGACTGAATCAGAGTGCTCGCTGAAGAGAAGTAACAGGTCCCTAAAAAAAACCCCAAAACCAAACACCCATACATAGGAAGACTGATGCCTTTCAAGAGGCATCATTTAACGCCGGAGCGGGGCAGCGAAAACCATCTCAACACCAACCCCTCACTCCAGGTTACGTGAGCATGTTTAAAAGCGCACGCTCCAGGTGAACGCGCCCTGCCTCGCCGAGCCACCCAGCCTACCACCCACTGCGCAGAGGGCACCGGCAGCCCTGAGGGGTATCGTGCCCCCAGCGACTGCCCCCATACCTACGCTGCAGCCGTCTGCTCGGAGAAAAACTGTTTAAAAAAAAAAATTAAGGGCCTTATTACCATTTCACTGACACTTTGCCTAATGAGTGCTTTTATTGCTGCCTACAGTGGTGATACCACTTCTCCCAACTCATAACTCAGTTGCCTTTCAGTGCAATCACGTCATTTATAATTAACCGTTTTCAGCCTTAGCCATCCTGTTTGGAAAAATCTCCCTTCTCTGAGCGTGACTTGCCTGTCAACAGATGTTCATGACATTTCTCCTAATTATTCCAGAGGTACTCTCCCTCCATATTGCCTCCCTTCCAAAAGCCCCAAGGAAAACACTAATCTCACAGCTTTTAACGTAAAACAAGAGCACTTTTGGGGCAGGTTACGCCTGCTCTACTTGCTGCTTCTGCTTTAAAACCATTTTTCCAGCATGCTCAAGTTTGTACTAGCACAGTAAGGCAACAATTAATAAAATTTTAACCTTGTAAACTAACTATAGTAACAGCACCTAAAAATGTCAGGGTACTGATGTTAGTCTTAAAGCCTCCTTTAATTAGCTACAGCCTTTGGAACAAGCTTTAGCATAACCCAAGCTGAGGAGAAAGAAACGCTTCACACTTAAAAGCTACATGAGTTAGCTGCAACGTTTATCCATTTTGAGAATACTGACAGAATTCTTTTAACGACTTGAGACACTGTGAAGAAATTCTTGGGGTGGTACAGCTCCTTTCACCATGCATGGTGTTAAGTCAGTTATCCTGGACCACAGCCACCTCCTGTCGTCAAACCCAGGAGGCACCAACACCACTGCTGTGAGTTTGCAGGCAGTTGACCCAAAGTACCAGCTCGCTGCTGCCGAAAGGGCAGGTCTTTTCATCAGCTCAGTTTTCTGTGATCTCTTTCTTGGCTGACTGTACAACCTGACAAGCTTCAGAGCTAGGCATGGTGTGAACAGACAGCATACAGTCAGGAGGAGGAATCTGCACGCATCTCAGAGCCACAGCCTGAGCAGACTCCACAAGTGATCTTAGAAACCCCTTCAAAAGGCACCCTCACTGCTCCCAGCAAGTCTGCACGCTCAGTAATTATTTCTCCTCCTTCCTTATTCCGGTGGTGGGGCTCACTATTTTTTGAAAAAATAGTTATTGGTAAAAATAGATACCCACTTCTTGTCAGATACTAAGAGTAGTTCCAAAATTCAGAGCTGGGGGTGAGGAATACCACTGCACCCACAGGTAATGCAAGAATTAGCCCGAGTGCGTTAAAGCACTCCTGGATAGCATTAGAGGCACATTTACAGTTCTCTTTACTAAACAGAATGAAGCAAAGCAGCAAAAGGAGCCCATTTCCACCTTTTACATTACCATTACATCCTCAGTGATAAACCAACAGAACTTTGGTTCAAGTTGCAATACCAGAGGCCTAAACTGCTACTCTAAAACCTAATTCTGGAAGCCATTAAAGGTCTGTCCTAGTTGCGCCCTGGAGCTCTGCTTGTATCACCCCTCTAACTGCTGACCCAGGAAGCACCTAACAAACAAACAGAATACAACAGCTGCAGCTTTCTTCCAGGAGATCCAGATGTAGCAGTATGCAACTGTCTGGTGGATACAGCACTAGCTTCAAGAAGTCAGACTATTCCCCCCACCCTCAGACTCGAGTAACAGTAACGATAGCACATACTATTAAAAAAAAAAAAATCTACCTTAGGCCTACACTAGCTCTCCTCTTCTTCATCTGACAATCTCTCTTCCAGTCTTTAGTCTTAGTCTTCTTTTGTTTGCTTTTCTTTTTCAGATTCCTAACTTTCTTCTGAGCCAAGTCCTCTGATGACTTCACACACGGCTGTTGCCATGGAAAAAAAAAAACCTGCATCGCTCGAAGTTACTCCAATCCCTCTACAGGACTGCGAGACAGAGCTGGGAGTGCTGTTTAACCAGACCTCCTTCCACCTGCTTGATTTCCCTGTCTGTAGGCAGCACAGAACACAGCATCCTGACTTATGGGGTTTGTTGCACCAAATCCCAATTCCGCATTATACAAGCTGTGAGAAGCAGCTCCTACCAGCTTTGACTAGCACGTGGAATGACAGGACACAAGAAAAGTGGAGCTTTCATTTATTGGGCTGAAACTACAAATAGATTCACTTTGACTTCTGGCTCTGTGCTTGTGCCTTCAACACTTTCACAACGATCTTCTGCTCCTCAATAAGAAAAGCTCGTTTGATTCTGGAAAGGAAAAACAACAACTTCAGGGCATATATCTACTTAAGTGAAAATACAAAAATAAGGCAAAGTTACAGTTAGTTTTGCTGTCTCCAACATTCATTGCACATGCGGTGTTAGTTCCACAATTACATAAAAAGGGAAACCATCGATGTTCTTGTCAGCATCAAAAGACAGGGACAGTGGCGCTGTATGACTGTAGTGGTTTGGGGAAGAAGGCCTAGTGTGCCTGCAAATTTACGGTGAGGGGCTTGTAGGCAAGCAAGGTTGCTGAACACTGGAAAAATTACCACCTTCACTAACTTCAAGGACAAAACGCAAAACTCCTCACTGGCAAACTAATTTAGCTGTTCTTAAAGTCAGAATTGGTGTGACCAGTCGTGGTCACCTCTCTTCCTCAGAACTACAGAAAACTTTATGTGAGTCCAGTTATTAAAACAAGAACAGTTCCCCTCTCAGGATTAAAGCTCCTTTACACATAAACAGGGAAAACCCTGGCAGGTCAAGTCATGCCTAAATATGATGACTTCTGGAAGACATGTAGGGCCACCGTGCAGATGGACCTGTGTGACAGTGCTCACACATCCACAGCCTATTTGATGGTTTTGAGTTAAAAGCACAAATATACCATACACACTTTTCTACCTTAAAACATTAAAATGCCATTCCATATGCATTTGGTATATATGGCTACTTTTGCAGTACACAAAACCTACCAAAGATGCTTAAACAGATGCAGGAGAAAACCTGCCAACTACAGGGACAGAGGTGACTGTGGTTTTTGGCTTAGGTAGAATAAGAATAAGGCATACTCATGTATTAAAAACGACCTAGCAAGCTCATAAAGTGTTTGGGAAAACACTCAGAAAAAAAGTAGGTTTTTAACACAGAAAAGTTATGCTATGGATCTGCAGCTGTAACAACCCATCTTCAGTGGCACCTAATGCAACTTAACTTAGACAATTTAACTCACACAAGCAAAAAAAAAAACCCAAAAAACACACATGCTGGCAAGATTTGCACTACAGATGAAAAAAATGGCATTAGACTGCTGACTCGGGAGATCTGCTTTGATTACCATTCACAGAGATAACATATTCTTTGTAATATACATTTTTTCCCTCAAACTTGCCAAGGAAGTATAGGATGTACAGTTGTTACACAATAAAACTGAATTCAGTGAGACCCAGCAAAGGCCATCTTAAAGCTTAACCACATAAAGATGCTTAATATGCAACCAATTAATATCTTTGAATCCCAAAACACCACAAAGAAGCCAAAAGCTCAACTGATCTTACAGTAGTATCTTTGCGTAAGACAAAAGAATAGCATGACAGAAGAGAAAAACCTTTACTATGGGGGCTCAATATAAAATGTAAAAATCCAGAATGAGCAGACTGTTTAGCACCAAAGCAACAGTGCAGTAAGAAATCATGAAGAACATAAACTCTCTACAAAGGAGCTCCACATGCAGTACCTAGCTCAAGTCCAAGGGACAAACTCACACGCATCACTGCTAATGCGCCCCATGCTTACTCTTTCCATTTTACTACACCAATGTCAGACAAGAGTCTTCAAAGTTTTGGTCCCCATTATGAAAACACAGCGAGATATAAGAATCTTGTACAAAGTAAACTCGAGAATGAAGTTAGCTTTCTGTAAGCTTACCTGTCGCGGACACACTTAGCACACATGGAACCACCATAGGCTCTGCTAACATGCTTCTTAGTTTTGGACAGCCTCATAAGAACTTTAGGACGCACAGCACGAACCTACAGAAAGCAAAAATGAGAAGTGTATCATAAGACAGTAATTTTGGATAACAGCCACATCAAGAAAATTCACTTTGATAGTTTAAAAAAGTAGCAACACCTGAAGTTGACTATTCAAGATGCAAAAAAGTGACTGAAGTCACAGCTTGTTCTATCTGCCATCTTCACCATTCCTAAGCTGATCTTTTCATTCTACCACAGGGGTTCACCAACAGATTCGTTAAAAAATTGCTTATAAAAAAGATTGTTTTCCCAAGGGTAGGAACTGCTTGAAGACCGATATTACTCAAGCATTCCCATCACTGTTAAGAGCAATGGCGTTACACCAAGAAAACATTTTGGAGAAAAATATCATGTCAAAAACATTCATTCCTTTTTTCTAAAACTGAAAGTCAAACTTGGCTTATGGGGTTTTTTTTGAAAGCCTACCTAATAGGTCCAATTTAGACTTTTAAACCTGCTACAGAATCACCTCGGTCTAGCTCTAAAAATTTCAGGCAGTTACATCTTATAAAACAAGAGGGTTCAGATATAACAGCAATGAGAACCACAAGCATTATAAAAGCACTTAGTCTTTAAGCTTTCAAAGCTTATTTTACTAGTTAAACTTTGCAACATATGGATAAGAATATTTTAAAAAAGAAAGTTGTTCCAATAAGAATTCATCAATAAACAGGCATATCATATTACTTGAAAAGGCTCTTTGTACTGAAAAAACATTGCTGTAAAAAAAAAAATCTATTAGCCAATAAGGCTAATACTTACACCACGAAGTCTTCCTGGGCATATACCACATGCTGACTTTGGTGCCTTCCCCACTTTCTTGGTGTAAAGGTAAACAATCCTGTTCCCGGGTGTTCGGGACCTAAGCACAGCAAAAAACCACTCAGTTAATGTAACAATCAAAACTTAAACTTAGCTTTCTTAAAAAATAAGTTTTCTTAGAAACTATGTCTAACTTACAGTCTGGTCTTGTTGGAAGCTGTGTTGTAGGACAACCTACGGCGGTAGGTCAGGCGCTGAACCATTTTTTACACCTAAATTAGTCAAAAACAAAGCAGCACTAGTTTAAGGGCTCAATGTCCACATGGAAGTTCACATATCACAGCATCATCTGCACTGAAGCACTGGGCCAGATCTGAAGCAGCAGCTGCTGATTCTGTATTAGTATTAACAAAATTAAAGCACTTCCTCATCAATGACAGCCAACACAACTACGTTAAAAAACAACAAAACATGTGGCAGTGGAGTAGAATGGGATTTGCAATGAAGATTCATCCGAACTAACTTGAACGCAGTTCAATATCCTGGTTCCTCCCTGTATGTCATGCTCCCCTAGAAAACTCTTTAAAGCTTTAGCACCTGTGCATGTTCTAATCAACGTAAGCTTCGTTGGCAAGGCTGAAAACTGAGCTGAAGCAAACGGTATCTTTTCGTACCTCATCTGACAGCAAACTGTATTAGTCACACTCTAGGCCCACACCGGAGCCTTCTCCGGGGACCCAGCACAACGCGACGAAGGCAGCGAAACCCGCAGTACCCCCCTTCTGCAGCGGCGCAAGGGAGCAACGCCCCAACGAGGCGCCGGCAGCCTTCAGAGCCCCTCAGGGAAACCCCCGGCCGCCGGGGCTAGCACTCCTCGGGCGCTGAGCCGGGGCCCAGCGCCGCAGCCCCCGGCACCGGCTCGCTGCGGCCCGGGAGACGCGGGCCCCTCTCGGGAGCCCCGCCGCGGAGGCCTGGGGAGGCCCGGCCTCTCCACCGCGCAGCTCTGTTCCCGCCGCCGGCCCGAGCGCGGGCAGCAGCGCCGCCGGTCCCTCACCACAGCCCCCCGGGGCCCTTGGCCGCCCCCACCGCCCGCCGGGCCGCGGATGGGGGCGGATGGGCGCCGCCAGCTCTCAGCCACCCGCCGCCATACCTGGCGCCACCGGACCCGGAAGAGGAAGCGGAAACGCGCGGGTCAATATTGAAATAGTGGCGCTCTGGAAAACAGGAAGGAATAGCGGCGCCTGCGCGCTGTGGCTCGTTTCCTGGCCACGGTGGGGAGTGGGCGCCGCCATGTTGTACGGCAGCGGAGGTACAAGGGTGGCGCCATGTTGTACGGCCGAAGCGGGGCGGGGCGCCGCTCAGCGGCAGGACCGGCGCAGACCCGGCCGCGCCGCCAGCGTTGCCGCGGCCAGCGGAGGTGATGGAGGTGATGGAGGAGGGGAGCTGGTGCGAGGGGACGTGGTGAAGCACGACAAAATCCTCTCTGCTGCAGATTCTTCACTTTTCCCAGTGATCCTATGCACATGCTCTCCCCCCCCCCTTTTTTTATTTTTTGCATGTTTTACTGAAAAACTGTTTTTCTAAAATATCAGCTTCTTTCCTCAGAAAGAACATTTTGTTCTTCATTATGGTAGTTACGTAGTTGTAGGCCCATAAGCCAGTTCTCAGTCTGCTGTTCTAAGCTCTAAATTACAAGTCACTCATACATGCTTTTCCACACCAAAGCGGCAGAGAACACACCTGGAAACTGTGCTCTTACGCAAAACTTCCACAGGGAAAAGGCTGGTCCCCCTTGAAGACCGTGCCCCTTCTCCGGCCAGCCTCAGTGGGGAGATGGTTGCACCTTCCCTCTTTTTGCAGTACTCAAGTTGCTCAAGAATACCTTGCCTTGAGCACCAAAGTGCTATCCTTGCTGCGCTCCCTTCCTCTCGAGACACCCTCGCTACCGCCCGACACCCGCCTTCCCAGGCGCTGCACCAGTCTGACAGGCTGGTCCTGAAACTGGGCTCTGTGGAGAGCAACACAATACCAACATTTGCCTAACGCCTCCTCGCTGCGCCGGCAGCTGCACTGGGAGCCTCGGACAGAAAATCCTCTTGCCTGCTTACCAAGGCACATACTCGCTGTCTCACGTGCTCCGAGGCAGGTGCTTAAGCAGGAATACGAAGATATAAAACTCTCTCTGCTGGTCAGGTCAAAGGTCCATCTGACCCAAAATCCCGTTTCCAAGCCATAGGTACCTAGGAAAAGCATAGGGGAAACAGGACACGGCTAGATGATCTTTCCCTTAATGCACCCTCCCCACATTCATCAGTCGGCATCTTACAAGCTGCCTGAGCTGGGTCATGTTTTGTGACTTTCGTATTTAATAGCCTCTGGTAGATCCCTGAGAAAAGAAAAGAAAGGAAACAGCAAGAGCTAAGGGAGCATAAGATGGCTTGTCAGCAGCCAGAAAGAGCGTTCCAGTGGTGCCGGATCTGCCAAATCTGCAGTTATTAAAAAATAAACACACAAAAGCTACCCCTGTCAGCCCCTTGCAATCGCATTAAGCACCGCTTTCATAGGAAGCAAAGGAGGAACACTCGCTGGAAGCAGCCCCACCGGATTACACTTCTTCTCCCAGACATTTGTTTCAGCTCCCATCCCACACATGCAGGTCCCTGACAAGCTGAGAAGCACGTTGACAAGCAGAGCTGGCCTCTGCGCTCTGAAATTGGGGGCTGGCTGGCAACAGGAAGGCCCCCGCTATCCATTTGTGGCCTCCCTAATGGATCCTGCTCCCACCCCGCCACGTGGCACTGATGCATCAAAGACCAAGAGATTTTAGAGCACACGTTTCCATCCCTTCTGCTCCCCAGCCTCTGCTGCTGGTGGTGGTCCCGCTCTGCCACACAAAGTCCATCCCCTCCTTCTCGCGGCGCATGTGAACGTGTTGTGGCCGCTGCCGCAATTGATGCTGACTTGTACGGGCAAAATCTTCATACAGCGTCAATGGGAAATCGCCATCTGCAAGGAGCGCAGGATTGGGCCCACCATCTGTAAGCCCTGAAACGTTCTCTTGCTCCGCTGGCCTGACCAATGTTCTACGATGATAACCAGGGACCCACGCATTAAATATGTAGGATGCCGCTGCCATCGTTAGCGGCCTCAGCTTTGCTTTTGGAGAGTAGCGGGTGCTCAGAAAGCTTTGATGTGTGCTCCTGGCCTTATTTACGGGTTTGTAACTCGCAGTTCATTGTACTGCATCCTCCCTGTTTTCGATCTATAATTATTCTTTTGGTTAATTATTGACTCTTTTTAAGTGCAAATTATGGACACCAGAATTTTTCTAATTCATGAAAGAAGAGAAAATATGTATGAACTAGATTTTAGGGTATATTTAAAATAGGAGCATATTTCAGACGCCAAGTAAATTTCAGAGCAATTAGAGTATTTAACATGAACTTTCTAGGCCCAGAACCCTGAGGGGAATAAGAAAGCCAATTAAATTAGATTAAATAATCGTGCCTAAATATAAAAGTGTAACAGGATCCAATTGTTAAAGAACAACACTATTAAATTAAGATGGAATAGTTCAGATGTTGTCAGTGTAACAGGTAACTATTTTGTTATTGAACAACAGTATCGATATTTTTTTGAACTTACCCGATTTGGCCTCTAATTTCAACTGGTGTAAATTTGAGGAGCTGTCAATTAAATTCCAGTGGTTCGCTTCTGCTGATGCACTGGCCTAGTTTTTCAAACACTTTCAGTTTATTTTGTAAGAGGAACAGGGCTATCAGGCAAACGGCTCACCAGAGCATCTAGAAATGTTAGCTTTATGACAACTGGTTTAATGCTATCTAATGTGGGGATAAGATTTGAAGCAGGAGCTCACTAAGCCCATTTTGTACAGATTAGTGCCAGTCAAGTGATTCTCTCATGTTCTCTGCTACTCATACCTCTTCACAGGACCGAACCATCTCTTTTGGGAGCAGTTATTTTCCATGTCTGACGTCTCATTAACTCTTTCTGCACTTGTGCTAGTGTTGTTCTTCTTTCCTTGAATACAACAAAGGGGATGGATTAGCAAACGCACAACCCCCACTGACTTGGAAAAGTAACAGTGGCATCCTATAAAACCCATTTTTTCCCTTCTAGGATGTCAGTGGAAGCGTAGCGCCTGAGGATGTGGGCTTTTTCCTTAAGAAAACTGGAGTTTACACTCTGGCTTCCAGGGTGTATTTGCTTATTGGCAGTGTAAAACTGGAAACCTCTTTTCTACCAGAGATGATTAGGAAGATAATCATGCCTGATGGCAGATTAGTAATGTGGTGTATTTTGCACCAGCCAGCAAGTTGTCACTGTATACTGTTTATTGCACCAGAAGAACGCTTTGTTCACAGTTTATGACCAGTTCTTGGTATGTTGACCATCCTTGCTTTCTTTTCCACATGGTCCTCTCCTTACCTCTCTTTTTTCTGAAAGTCCCTATCTATGTGCCCAACCATTCGCTTGGTCGCACGGGAAGTTCCACCAGAGTAAGAGCAAGGGTGCCCAAATGAATAAGGCTTGATAAGCCCGGCTGGACCCCTGGAAAGCATCCCCCTTTACTTTCCTCACCCTCCTGTCCCACTTCCAGGGATCTCCCAGGCCCCACGAGGACTCCACTGCTCCATCAGCCTCTCTTCACGGATCCTTCTAGGGCTCTCCTGCACCATAAGCTTCAATTAAAAAATGAAAGATTGTTTTCACTCGTATTCACTTGCTGTCATACGAACTTAGGCTGGCAAATTCTAAGAGGCATGGGAAGGAAAGCATGCCTGTGTGCAAACACATACTGGCTACTGCAGAGAGGAAAAAAAAGTGATAGCTGAGGGATATCCTGCTCCCGTTAAGCCACAGCCACAATACCATTTCTATGAATAGCGGATCAATATGTGTTTCAGAAATGTCTCATTGAAATCCGAATCCAACCTCAGGTGCTGCTTGGATACAACCAGCAGGATTAGGTCTGTAAATGAGGACAGGAAGCAAGAAACCTTGGAAAAGTACTAGCAACTGCCAGAAAGGGCAGAAAGAAGAAGAGGTCCTATGGTCCATTGTCTCTCCAGAGCTATTTTCTTTCTTAAAAATCCCATTCCCTTTCCTCGTTAACTATGTGGCATGTGTCACAATCAGACTATATTCATTTATATCAGCATAACCTTCCACAACATGGACCTGTGCAAATTACATTACAAGAAACTGTAGTTCATTTCCATTTCAGTGGAGCTTGTTAAACAAGCAAAATTATTTTGTAGCAAAGGGAAAAACAATTTAGTGGAATGCACTCCTAGCATAGGAAGTACATAACATCGTATTTGGGTTGAAACTTTTTCTGTCAGAAATGTCATAACCCCGTAAGAAAGAGAATTAAAATCCCGTTATTTTAATTTACATCTAGCCACGAGATAAGTAAAGTTATCATTGAAATTCTAATTAAATAGGATGATTGACTAAGGTAGGACATCAAAGAAGAGAAGTGAATATGATAAGTCAAAGTCTTATTAATTAGTCTGCGTGGAAGAAATTCCAGGGACGTCAAGCTGAGGCTGCTGCAAGGAGAAAAAAAGCAGACAAGAAAATGTGTGTTTCTTTGAAGTTAGGAACTGAGATAGTGATGGAGGTAATTGTGTCTGACTGGATCCAGTAATGAAGAGCTGTAAATCAGACCTAGGAATCGGAGGAAAGATTCTAGTAACGAATGTGGCTGCCCCCCTGCTGCGAAGAAACAGAATGCAGAGCTGACTAATTGACCCAGTCTATCTCCCAGTAGCTCTCTGTTATTATTTATTAATTTTTAATTTCTGAATTATTTACGTTCTGGGAAATTACTTTTGACAGCCTGTTAGGCGTGCCAAAGTTAATGGAGGATGAAAGGACCGGTACTAGAATTAGCAGGGATGTAGTCACAGGCTACTGAATTTAATGATTTTGGAAGGGAAAATTGATTTCACACAGTGTGTCACTTTATACTACTTTAGGGATATACCAGCTATTTGATTAATTGAGGAATAACCAACTCAAAGTATATTTGAAGTGTAAATGAATCACAGTGCTCAGCTGTTTATTTTTCCCCTTTTCTGATGAGAACACTGAGTTTGCTTAAAGTTGCTGATTAAAACCAATACAGGTAGGCCCCATACTCACACCTGCTTACTTTCTCCCGCCTTAGAAAAAAAAATTAATAATTTCACCATCTGGAGGAGACATGCAATCCTCCATCTCACTTGGGATGGAGTTCGTCCTTCCTACACAACACCTAATTAAACAGGCTTTGTGCACACTCTCCCTCCCCCTGTGGAAAGTGTTTAAGACGGAGCAGGGTACTGAGCCCGCAGGCAGTGCACGCAGCTGAGACGTGAATTCTGCGTGGTGGCGGCTCACGGCTGCTTTTCATCCAGTCCCCGAGATGCCGTAGGGGTCCCTGGCCAACATCATCTCCCGTGTCGGTCCTCCTGGTGCAGCGGTGTTATGCCGCTCCACCCATCTACGGCGTGGAGCAATGAAAAAATAAAGGGGCTCTGCGCAGCTCTTCCAGGCTGTGAAAACTGTATTTCATTCTCGGTGTCAAATGCAAGCTAAATCCTGTCTGCTGCTCACATCTAAGCCTTCTGGCCGTCCAGGCGTCAAGGGCACAGAGGCAATCTTTTCCCAGCAATGTGTATAATGCTGTAGGCAGCTCACATCTCCAGAAAGACTTGCGCTGGAAATGTCTCCAGAGCTGCTCAGCGTCATAACCTCGCTGCTCCTTCCCCTGACAGCAGCCGCCCGAGGTGATGGGTACGGCCACGTTTCTCCTGCCGTATGGGGAGGATGTGCCTCCCGGTGTCCTGTGCCCAGGATCAAAGGGGCAGAACACCCTCGCTGACACGGCTTCTTATGGCAGACTTGGGTAAATCACTTAATTAAGGGCAGTGTAATCAGCCAGGTGGGCACTGATGGAGGTTACTGTGATTTTGGGTGTCCGTAATGTAGTGTCTTCGGGTGGCTCAGTGTGACCTCCCAAACACCTTGATGATCTAGTTACCTAAGTGCTAGTCCTAACTGGTCTAAGTCCAACTTTCCCAACTTTAAAATAAGAGTTATTAATGTTAGTATTTAATAAAATCTCAGGGATTCTGCAAAGAGAATTAGTGTGCAAGTCTTTATTTGCATAAGTTTTGGGAGAGTAGTAAACACCAAATACTAGGAGTAGCTCCTCCTTTCCACAGAGCTGCTTACTACAAGAAATGACTCAAAAACATCTGCCATAAGTTGACATGGATCCCATGAACAGGTGAGAAAGGTATAGGCTAGACTCCATTTCGAGTCCAATAAACAGTAAAACTCCTTTGAATTGACTGGGACCAAACTATTGAGGGAGAGGTCAAGTGTCGAAGGGATCTGGTGTTTTGGACATTTTGCTGTTGCTTTATTCTTTAACATAGGAGGGGCTACCTACCGTGGCAAACGTTGACCATACCAGGGTGAGGGGAGAGGTAAAGAATAATGAAAGGTCAATCATGCATCAGTGTACCTTTAAAAAAATATATCTGTGTTCATGATTTAAAGATACATGAAGAAGTACAGGAAGGTTTTGCTGCTTAGGTTCTCTAAGGGGTTTATAATTCATTTAAACATCTCCCTAGATTATTTTTCTGAGGACTTCAGGAGCACTAGGAACATTTCTTTGTGATGTTTTGCTGACAGGAACACACAAGGCTAGCCTGGGTTTTTCTGTTACCTTTTGGATTATACCAGTGGCAATTAGCTACGCAAGGAGGATCAGCGACAACAGGATGTTAAAGGAGACGTGTGACCTGTGGCCTCTGCTCTGGGGATTGCTACTTTATCACTTTTTTCAGCATGTGCAGTCTGGACTGGCTCCTAGAACAAAAGCCTGAAGCAAAACCTATTTTTTCTGGGTCTCCCGATTCTCTGAGGGAACTTTGATTTTATTTTGTGATTGTTATTAAAACTTTCTAAAGAAGAAATACTGTGCATGATGTTGATAAAACAACACAAAACACGATTTTCAAGATTGCACTTTTTGTTTGTAATAAAATCGTATCACTGAAACTACACTCACTGCCAGGCAATTCTGAAGAGTTCAATTCACTGGTGGCAGAATCGAGCGCCCCAAATTTCATAGAAAATGTTTTATATGTTTAGAAGATGGCTTAAGAAACAGCGAGCCATATCTTCAGATGTTACAGAACAATCAGGCAATTTATGCTACTTGAAGATCTGCCTTACAGTTTTAAAATGGTCAATGGAAAACCAAATACCTTCTATAGTACATGTAGAAATTAACCCTGAAATATTTACATTCAACAAATGCAACTAAGGATTTGGATGAAGACGATTTAGCGTGCTCTGCTGTTCTATACTGGAATGAATCCATCACAGAGCCGGCTTCTCCCTATTTCAATATTAAAACAAAAGGGGTATGCTTGCAGTGCAGCACCCTGGGAATTCAGCTCAGAAGTCCAATTAACAACAACTAATTCCCCATACTGCCTATTTACCCCTAAGAGTTGGCTAGATATAATAAGTCATGTATTTTGCATTTAAGCTTTTAATGCCCAGAGGATAACAAAAGTCTATCCTGATCACTTTTTATTTTCATCATATGAAGACAGAAGAAAGCATCCCCCCTTCCCCCTTCAGTTAAACGTATCCATATCTTGGCACTAAGTCTGAGAAAGGAGCTGTCTCCTGCCTTCTCCCCATGCCTCCCTACTCTACTTCTCCATAAATGCCTTCCTTCTTCAAGACGACAGGAAAGTAACAATCCCTTTGGATGTGTTTTCTGTATAGATAAGTACATCTTAAAACAATGTAGAATTATTCACCTTCGAACGATGATCTGCTGCTCATTCACTGGACCAAGTTTACTGCCTTTTAGACTGTCACACTGTACTGTATGCAGCGTATACTCTCCTCACACTGGTTTCCACTATAGGAGCTATCAGGGTAGTGCCCTGCTGTGAACATATCTTAGAAGCTATAACTGTAACATACTGTAAATGGTAATGACCATGCTATAACATGCCAAAGATTAGGCAAATACTTTCAATAATTAAAATGATCTTCTGCAGCTCAATTTTGCTTACAATGTAAGTCAGATTTGAACCAAATTCTCCAAAGGTAAAAGTCCAGCACGTTACTACACACTTGAAATGCAAAAGGGAGAGAAGCAGAGAGAGAGAGAGCGCATGCATATGTACACATGAGGCTTTGGATATTCCTCGCTAGGTACAACCTAAACTGTACATTAAAAATTAGGGACACATTAAAATATTTAGCTACCTGTCCAGATACACTTTTACTGGTGTTTAACAGAAAAAATTAAGGCCTAAAGGTACCCATATACATCTGTATTTATGAAGTTTTGCAACAAAGAAATAATGCCATATAACACACGATCACTGTGGTTGAAGGGAATTTGGAAGAAAAAGGAAGTGGTTTGAGAAGAAAACAACGGAGCATACTAAAATGTGAAGCATATCACACTGCTTCATAGCAACACAAAATGTGACGCTGTGCTAAAAAAAAAGCCTGGATCAATGTTAGGTAGCTGTGTCTGCAGAGCAGCAGGTTATTGTACAGAAAGCTGCCTACAAAATATTTCTGCAACGCTGTACTTTGCTGTGCGTGGCAAAACCCCCAGAAGGTGTTATTTTTTCATGAAGCTGTGATGAACTTGGCTTATGCTTGGGATCAGACTGGCTGCTCCTTATGGGGGTTTCTGAGTTGCATATTTGCAGATTCAAGGCCAAATTTTCAGAGGGGCTCACAGCCAGCTTTCCAAGGGCTCAGCTGCCAAGCCACAAGCCAGGCTTCTCACAGGTCCGGGAATCGGAACGACTGAACGGGAACTGAGCTCTTATCAACATCCCAGACTAATTGGCTGATTCCTCTCTTAGCAGGTATGCCTGTGACAGAAGTTGAGACAGCTGAATGCAGTATTTCTGACATACTCAGATGTGCGTTGTAGTACCTGCCTGTACAGAGCTGGCAGGTGCAAGAAGAGGCCTCCTCTGAACTTCTGAAGAAAAGTGTTGGCTGCAGCTCGTTCTCGAGCAGGTTTTTAGATCGCTCTGCACCCTCCTCCCTGTAAGCAGCAAAAAGAGCAAAAGTCTGACAGGCTGATCCTGAAACAGGGCTCTGTGGAGAGCGACACGAATCCCGAAACAGGGCTCTGTGGAGAGCAACACAATACCCACATTCGTTTAACACCCCATGGTCAAACTTCCCGCTCACTGGGAAGCAGAGGAGGACGGCGGAGCTAATGATTCTCTCCCTTCTAAAGCCTCTAGATTTTAAGTGCTTTGAGGAGATAGAAGACAAGCATTAAATTTTGATTAAAAGGACACTGCCAGCTTACATTAAGCTTAGAATTTAGAGGTTTTTAACATGCGGGCATAGGTGGATGGGAGCTTGCATTTTGGGTGTAAGTATTTCTTTGCAACAGGGCGAAGACAAGTATCTTATCTTTGAGCTGAGAACAGAAGGCATCAAAAATTAACTTGATCAGAAACAAAAGTAACATGGTCCACTCTAGTTTTGCTGCTGAGGGAGAAAGAAATGCAGATGGGAGATACCATGTAGATTCCCAAATGTATTAGAGCTAACCAGTTAAGTTTGGTGTGTGAGAAGCTTGTTTGTTTGGGTTTTTGTTGTTTAATGTGGTTTTAACAGTGATAAAAAGCCATGCTAAAGTTCTGTTTTAAAGAACTGACTAGGGACTAGTGTGAAAGGAAAGGTTACCGCAGGTAAGCTGGCACAGGGACTAAGCTGCACCTAGTAAATACCTTTGTGTCTGCTTTTACTTTATAGTGAATACATATAGAAGGTGAAGCTATCTTGTGTTTAATGTATGGTCCACTGCAGCTGGTGAGGGAGTAGCTAGTTACTTTCAACAATCAGAGAGATTTCCTGCAACTCATTTTGCCTATGATGGGAGCCAGATCTGAACCAAATTTTCCAAGGGGAGAGCCTAAAAGACAGCACCTCACTGTAGCTTTAATGTACACTAACCCTATAGAAAGAGTATTATCCAGAAGTGCTCATTCTCAGAGAAATGATGGGAATGTGAATCCAGATCTTCATCTGATAAAAACCAGCTCCCTGAACAGAGTTTGATTTATAATAGCGGAAGGTCTGACCCCACATCCCAACAAGAATTAGCTGCAGCCACAGAAATCTTCTGCAGTAAAGAGGTAGCTCAGTTTGGTCTTGGCTCGACAAAAAGCTGGGTTTCTGCTGCAGATTTCTCTGCTGTCTTTGCAATATTCATTTGAACAAGG
Organism: Gymnogyps californianus; assembly: GCF_018139145.2. Taxonomy (NCBI): domain Eukaryota; kingdom Metazoa; phylum Chordata; class Aves; order Accipitriformes; family Cathartidae; genus Gymnogyps; species Gymnogyps californianus. Next base: position 58,799,905 of record NC_059474.1, on the reverse strand, counting down.
CTTTCAAGGCAACAGGCCAAAGAAATCAAAGTGAAAGGCAACAATGGCTGTGATTTTCTTTTTGTTCTTCACAGAGCACGAAAGAGCAAAGCAGACCTCAAATAACCAGCCCTGTGGCTTCAGATATATTTTGAGTGCAATGATAGTGCCTCCTCCTAGGGACTGTGCAGCAGGTGAGAGGTGCTTCCCAAGGCTGTACCATTAAGTATATGTGGCATGTAACAGGAAGGATGAAGTAAGGCCATGCTACCGCACTGGAGATGGTAGAGTGCGGAAGAGCGCTGGAACACAAATTGAAAACTACTTGTTAAACAAGGTTAATTTGTTCTCCTTCCACAGTGTAAAATGGCTTCAAACACTTCTAAACTAGGTCATTTGACTGCTCAAGAAGTACATGGTGCTAGGCAGCTGTCTTTAGCAACAAGTTTATTGGAGAGTTTGATTGCATCCCAAAAGCATGCTAGATATTTCTGACCATATCAAAGAAAACTCAACTATATTATCAAGGCACACTAATGAGGTGGTTTGTTTAATTGAAATACTTTAAGTTTCCGTGTAGTACAGCATGAAAAAATCATTATTTTCATTAGATGAGCTACTCGTTAGCTGAAAATCTAAGATACAAAATATCACAGTGTGAGATAATAAATACATTGTAAAATGCATTAAATCCAGGTTATTAAAAGGAATTTCTGTTTAAAATATATAGCCACGTAATTTGAGCATACTTCCTGGTATTAGGACTCAGGTTTGGTTCTTTGAAAAATGTAGCCCAACCCAAAGGACCTCATTGTGCTCTCACTGCAATCACTGTCAAAACTCTGACCCTTTATAGCCTGGATAAATGACTTGATTATTCTGTGTCACAATTCTGTAGTAATGGGGTTTGCATGTAGCAGCTAGAAGTTCTGAGACTCACCTAAAGGGCCCAATTTTAGCCTTGAATTCATCACTGCTCTGTTTGATGCGATGATTAACAGCAAGTCAAGAAGCACTTTATAGCTTGTATTTTTAGGGGCAAACATTTACCTAAAAGTGTAAGACTTGGAGAATTTGTGAGTTTTATGTAAGAGCATGCATCTTCATGGGACATCTCCCATGTCTTTGGTGAGAAGTAGTTTAAGTACTGTACTGATCTCAAGAGGTTGCAGTTTGAGTCCACGATGAGTTTGGGTGAAAAGGGAAAAATGACTGGAAGGGACCTCTGGAGCTCATCAGGTCCAACCCCTCTGCTCAAAGCAGGGTCAGCTGGAGCAGTTTGCCCAGGACTGTGTTGAGCTGGGTTTTGAATATCTTCAGGGATGGAGACTCCACAACCTCTCTGAGCAACCTGTTCCAGTGTTTGACCACCTTCACAGTAAATAAGTTTTATCTTATGTTTAAATTGAATTTCCTGTATTTCAGTATTTCCTGTATTTCTGGCTCTGTGTTCTTTACTCCCCCTCGCTCAGTATTTATACAGATTGATAAGATTCCCCTTGAGCCTTCTCTTCTTGAGGCTAAACTTGCTCAGGGTCCTAATCTGCATACCAAGAGCTCTTCCTGATCACTAGCATTTAAACATTGATCTGAGATGAGGAGGAAATTGTATTTTGGTTACCGATTCACAGATGGACTTGGTCCATGTGAAAAAAAGAGTAATGTAAGACTCTGGTGCAACTATTGTTTTGTGTAGTTTTACAATGGGGCCAAGTTTTATCCTTCTTCACTGCACACCCTCCCCCCCCCCCCATCTTTTCTATGTCTTAGACTAATGAGGGTATTTTGTCCTCAATTCTCACATCAATGGTTCCTTCCTAACTTACTGCTATACATATGCCAAGGGATCTTCTGCCTTATCTCACTTGTGCTTTCTCTCTCTCTCCTCCCTTGCTGAGGGATTAGTCCACCAGCACTGTGAAGGTGTCCTTACAGCATTACTCTGTCACTAATCTAGCCGGCACAGGTCACCACGGTTGTGCAGAAACAGCCCCAAGGTTTAGCAGCCACATCTTAATTCCTGAGGAGTCCTGGGCATGCATTCAGGTTGCCTCCACATGTTGGCACCCAGTGATGTTGACACATCTTCACAGCTATTGCTCTCCCTGCCAGCTAGAGTCAAGTCAGCAATGCTAAACAGTGCCACCATGAGCACATGGACATGGAAGGAGATACAGCAGGACTGCTGAAAGATCCCCTTAGCCAGCAAGCCAGCCAGCGAGCGATTCAGGAGAGCGTACAGATTACAGATGGTGCAATAATCTCACAACTGGCCACATTTGGAGCCTAGGCAATACTTATATGGAGATGAGCATACATTAAAGGCTGCCAATGTGACAGCAGAGAGGGCCAATATTGAGGCTTGCCCAGGAATGGGCACGCTGCCCCCACATAACCACCTGCTGAGATCATTCATGCCAGAAATGCAAGTAATCCTGGTAAGGCAGGTGCCTGGGGGGATCAAGTCCTTAGTCAAAACCAAGAAAGAAATGCAAAAAACCAAGCCCAGGCCACCTTCATACACCTGGCAAGAGCCCCTCTGCAGTCAGCCCGCAGACTGTAAACTCTGGAGGCTGGAGTGCAAGGGATGAGAACTGCACCCCACGCTCCTGCCTCTTCCCTCAGTTATGAAAACAGACTTTTCTTCCTTCGCAGAGACAAAGTTGCACATCTTTGAGTTATCTCTTGCTCCTCTCATTTTGTGTGGGTTTTGTTAAACATTTTTAGAAGCCTTTCCTTTTTTTTTTTTTTCCTGCTGGGGCCAACAAGGAAGCAGCTTGCAGATTAGTACTACTGTTAGCTCTCTTTAACAGGGCTTTTCTTATCCCATTTAAGTAGAATAAAGAAGCCTCATTTGTTAGCTCAAAAAAAATCAAGACTTTAATTCTTGATCATTGCTCCCAAGAGAATCCAGTTGGAGTTCTCTCATCATCACTGATCAAGTCTGAACTTTTTTTGTTTGCTATTCAATTTCATTTGCTTTCATCATTTCAGAGCACTAACAGGCTTTCAGCCCCGCTGAAACAGAGGATGCGGCTTTAACTATATTGCAGTGAAGTCCCTGTAGCAATGGAAAACTGCTACATTGCATTTAGCTATGTACTCTCCCTTGCATAAAACCTGCATTTACATTGAATTAAAATTAACCTGCTGACTATTTTAATCATAATAATAAATATTCCATATGGCTTTCTCCTTTTATATTATTTATTTGTTGTAGAGAGACTGTCAGTCAATTTCTCTGATTTCAGACCAGAGAGAGATTTCATCTCAGACCAGTGTAAAAATCTTTCTGATTACTAAACTGCTGTAGATCACCATCTGGATCCACTGCTAAAATGATATCCGTGGAATGAAGCTTGCTTATGCTACAAATAAACTTTCTCTGATGTTTTATAAATGGTATTTTTTTCTTAAGAGATCCCAAGGAGGAGTTTGCAAGGGAGATCAGCATAGAGAGCAAGTCTGCAAAGCAGTTTTCCAGTTAGCATACAATCCATCCAGGCCCTTTCTCTGGTTGCTCGTGCCTACCGTCCCCTAAGTGAGGAGATGCCAGAGTGGGCTTTTTATGAGTAAAATCTTTCCTACATTTGCTCTGTGAGTGCTCCTTGAGGGTGAATGTTACCCAAGCTGTTAGCCCTTGCATAGGGAGAAAGCTGTTGTGATAAACGGATTGAGTATGAGCCACTGTTGGACCATTCCCTATAAGAGCAACACAAAACCTATCTACCGACTATCATTTTTGTTCTTCAGGGTCCTTGTAATTTTCTGTATGGGCAAAACCCCAGTTTCCAGAGAGGGTCTGAGTAAGACAGCGAGGCCCTGAAGTAGTCTACCTGCTCAGCCTCTGCTGCTTTTCAGCTTAGTTTCTGTGCTCAGGGTGCTCATCTGTGTTTCTAGGTTTCTCCTAGGTGTTTCATGGCTCACATGCCTGAAGGAAGTCACCAGCATCAGTTTTGGGGGCATTAAAGATGTTTACCTGGCAGAAAAAATACAAAATACATGTTCCTTCACCCACAGCTGGCAGAGGGAAGGAGACTCTCTGCTGAAGACTCAAAAGCAGGAGTGCAACCAGCAGGTAGTCCTTTGCCAAAGAGAAAACAGGCAGACTGCTCCTTCTAGTGAGCAGCGGTACATGGCTCCGCCTCGGTCCAGCTGATACCACCCAAATGCCCCAGATATTCAGTGCTCGAGGTCTGCAGCCAGGTTGTGGTTTCTCCTTGGAGGGCTGGACTGTGGGAAGAGAGCTCTCTGCACCTTGCCAGTGCATGGGAACAGCTGCAATTTGAAACATATAAATACTTTTTTACCCCAAGCAGTTTCCAATTAATGTGCAGATGGAAACCACATAGATGGTCTGTGGGAGAGAATCCTTGTTTGGCAAAGGACGGATTATTGCTTTTATGAAATGCCATAAGAGCTCTAGTAGCAGAGTGCCTTCTTTTTTAAGAACCCAGCTCCCCGTTCAGGGAGCTCAGATTGTACCAAAGGACTAATGTTGCTGGAATGTAAACTTGCCATTTCATGGAACTGGGATGCAGAAGATAGTTAGGAAAATCCAACGCCTGTAATAATTACACCATTTTGTATACAAGGGAGGGAAAAGTAAATTTTGCAGGGGGGAGCCTGTCACAGTTTAGCTATCAGGGCAGGAGAGAACTTAGAAACATCAGTGGGCACCTGGCAAAATAGTGGGGACATGAGGAAAGCCCAGAAAAGTGCACCTTCTCTCACTCTTATTTGGAATCAGCGTCCAGAATAGGTGGCATTTTCTTGCAAATTCATTTTCAAATCCTCACAGCTTTATTCAGAACTCGTCATTTTTCAGCCTTAAACTCCACAATGAAGAAGATGTTAGATGGGACACTTTCACTTCAAAAAATGTTAGGTCATGCGGTTTACTGGTGTGAATCCCCTGCCATCCCTTACATAGCTGAAAGTGCTACACACCTCTGAATATCAAAATTTTTATTTTGAAAGGACAAGAGGAGACTGGAGAATCCTAGTTTTAGGCACCTCGGATTTAAATATTTTAGACTTTAATTTTTTCTCAATTTTCCCTGTCTGGAAAACAAAAACAAATTCAATCTTTGCTTGTCCATTGTGATTTTTGAGATGATTACCTGCACATAATTACTTTGCAAATAATTATTTTGCAAACAATTACTTGTAAAGCCTTTAGAGATCTTCAGATGATAAGTGGTAGAAAAATACAGGACATGATAATCTTTTCTATCTTTTTTCTCTTAGCATCACTATAACTCGTTCTGTTCCTCTACATTTTTCTACAAATATTGCCAAAGAAGGAGTGATATTGCCAAGGAATCACATTGCCAGAGAGTGTTTTTAAAGTCAAGAGGCAGATTTTCTTCTGAGTTCTTTTTTTATTAGATAAATATGTTGTCATTCTAGTTTCCAAGCATGACTAGTACGGCTAATTGCTCTTTCATCCACTGAAATTTGAGCTGATTAAGTCAGGGTGAAAGTAAAGGGCCTTTGCTGTATTGTATGTGGAACACATTGTATGTGGAACCTACAGGGCAGCTTCCACCTGGCATCATCATGTCCCAGATGGGTTATTTTGGGTTATCATAACAGGTCGGTTATTAATTGGGTTATTAATATAACAGGTTCTCGCTAAGCATATCCAGGGGATTGGATGGTTAATCCATGACTATTTTGCCTTCATATATGGAACCTGCAAATAATGCATACAGTAAATATGTCAAAAAGCACACTGATAAGCTTTGCAAATGAAAATGTGTTCTGAACTGAACATATGGGCTAAAAAAAGTTACGATTTTCGTGGGGATAAAACTCTAAGCTGAATTGTACTGTGCTGTGAATAACTGCAGTTTAGATTTTCTTCTGCAGATGGATCCATCCTCAATAGAGGGCAGTAGAGGATGAAAATGCAACTGTTGATCTATTCACTTTGTTGTGTTCAGATCAATTCTCTAATATTCTTTTAACTGGCTTTAAAATGGACCCTTTTATCTTGAAAAAGGAGGAAGTAAGAGTGTTGGCCATCTGGGAGACACACTGCCAACACCCAGATGTTAGCATCCTTCTGTACCATTTACTCGATCAACGCAACATCAAGTTGTGCTGGGCGGGTGGGTGGGAGAGTGAAAGCATGGGAAGAAGGGAAGTTAGTGTTTTCCTGGAAGGGGAAAGTCACTAGTCCTGTGCCTTCACAAGAGAAAAATCCTGGCATTGCTTCGTGACTGCAGTCTATCAGCTCGTAGTGGCCCTGGGAACAGCACTAAATTCTCTCAGTGAAAACAAATGAGAAGGTAGAAACTTCCCCGTGAATGTGTCAGTATAATTATTCTGCCAGAAATAGTAGCAGACTTCAACTACCTAGAGGTTTTGCTTGCAGCTGGTAAACTCTGCTGGCTTCAGCCCCAGCTGTGAAAGCCAAGTACCCCAGCTGGGCGCTGGGAGAAGATGGCACTGCCCCTCGCAAGCAGGCGGGAGCTTTGGCAGTAGTAGCCTTTGGCCTTGGCAGGGCGACTGCTGCGCTCAGGGCAGGGAGAGCAAGGTGTTGAGAGGGGCCAGGAGAGGAAGCCAAAGCCTGACTGAGGGAAGAGCTGGGACGTCAAGGAGCTGGGGCACAGCCAGGGTGGGAAAGGACAAGGTGGAGCAAAAGCAGGGCAAAACTTTGAGCAGCCATTCAAATGTACTGAAGTCTAGACCTAAATACTATGCTGGAGACCCTGCCTTTTGCTTGAATCTGCAAGCACCTCTATGGGGTGGCCTTGGCACAAGTTAGGCTCTCTTGGGTACAAGGCTAGGCCTGTATATATGCTTGGTTGCTTTATGATGCATATCACAAAAGGATAATTTGGTTCCAAGTGTTACAAATAGCATGGTCCTTTCCACAACATTCACTGGGCAAAGCAATGATGGAATGTAAACACACTTGTAACATATAACACAAGTCTACCTTTTTCTACCTGCCAAGCATGGATATGTTTGGCACCTCAGTGTCCTCTTCTCCATCTTCCAGCTGGCTCCCACAGCTTCATTCCCTGCTTTGCCAGGGCCCTTCCCATCGCAGCTATCTCAGATCTGCTGCTTCTCTTTGTTCTGTCACATGCAACTCCAGTGCTGATGGCCACGTTACCCTCTCTATACTATCACCATGTCATGCCTGATCTATCATCCCTGACCGTGCCATCGTTAGTTAGATCCCCACCACTCACTTAGCTATCATGAAAGACCCAAGTCTTTTTAATTAGCTATAGTAATTAAAGCTTGCGAGAGATCAGGTAAGTTCTTACATATTGTAGCTTTCTGCCTCTTCTCCTTGTTCCCATACAGAACAGCAGACAGTGCCTGAAGTAGCCCACAGTGCTACCTCAGTACAGGCTGCGTATTCAAGTTTATCTTCCTCAGTATTGACTGAGAAATGCAGCAAGTCTAGTCCAGTTGACAACAAAAAGCAAGAGTCTGCTCAAAGAGAAGGACAGGGAGGAAGAGTCTGTTGTGAATTTGGACGGGGGAGTTCAAAGAATTTGAGGTTTCAAGGGGAAGGTCTTTTTGGTCCAGAACACGTTACGCAGAAGTCACAAATGTTGGATCTGAACTCAGTTTAGAGGCAGATTATGAAAGGCCCTTGGAAGATAGATAAGAAGGAGAGGGAAAGAGTTGCTTCAAAACTGAGGAACAGGATGTCCATATAGAAGAGTTTCCAGTGGGATCCAACAACAACATAAGGTGGAGTAGAGTGAGAGTGAGTCCTAATCCCCCAAATCTCTCACAGCAGTCACCACAGCTGGGCACCTTTCCCTAAAAATCAAACAAGCAAATAAACAGGAAGGCAGAGCCACCACTCAGGGAAGATTTTTTGGACGGGTATCTGCCTGCATCAGCCAGAATTCTTCTGGTCCTTCTTTTCCATAATATCCTATGTACCAAGCTTACATGGGCTGCACTTAAAAAAAAACCCAAACAAAAATCACAATCTTTCCCTAAATAGCTCACTCTTCTGTAAATGCCAATATCAAGATGGCCAGAAGGTTCACTAGGGAGAGAAGCAAGACACTGCTGTCTTCCCACTCCCTGGTGGCTGAGCTCCTCTGCCTTATAGCTAACCTGCTGCAGCAGCTCTGTTCAAAGCTGAAAAACTCCCACTGGTGATGCTAGTACACGTGGGTCCCAGCGATGAGAGCTGCCTTCTGCAGATGTATCAGCGCAGCCAGCTCAATAGCACATTTTCCCGGGAGGTGATAAAACTGGTTGGGACAGTAAATAATTAGCTTTTCTGCCTTCGGCTATAGAAATGATTATGAATTTTTAAGCAATGAGAGTGATTGAAGCCATTTCTGTTTGCTTTCTTTTAGCTGTGTTGCAAAGTTTAGCTTCAAGAAGGAAAATACCCTCAGAGGAGGTTGACAGACAGGTGGGAAAATACAAAGATGCGAAAAGATCAGAGGTAAGTCAGTGAGCATTAAAAGCTGGCGGAGCAGGTCTTGATAAAAGGGGGTGGCTTTCATAACAAAGGAATTATCTTTCTTGTTCAGTCCTTCCTTTATCTGATAACAGGCTATTCCCCGAGAAAGTTGGCTCCTGGGAAGTTAGTTTCAAGCAGAAGTTGAACATGAAAGTTCATTTTTTGGCAGAAGTTACTTTCGCTTTAATTTATTTATTTTTGTAAATTTATCCTAATCCTTTTTTTTTAATTAACAGGATGCTGAAAGATACTGTGGAGAGGAGACACAGATAGGATTTAATCTCAGAAGTATACTACCTCCCTCGTGACCTGCTCAAGGCTGCCTGGTTATGCTTCCTCTGCTGATGGCAGTTCTGCCTCCAGAACTCTTGTCCTCTCTGGCAGACTGGCAGTAAGGGGTCCCCTGATGCCACATGTTGCGACGTTGGCTCTTGATCAACCTACTTGGCACAGCAATGAACCTGGAGGTACTTCAGGTTTTGCACACAGTGCCTCATACTTACTAACTTTATGTCTTGCCTTGTCAATTGAAATCAATATTGATAATAATAAATACATTGACAATTAATTATAAATGAATTATCATTCCCTGGAAAATGCTTCTAAGGTAAAAACACGGAAGGACGTTTTCTGAAGGTTCCCTGTTTACCTCCTCTATTACCTAAACATATTCGCCTTGCAATTTTCTAGTGGTTTTAAAACCCGTACTAAAACATTCAGTTTTTTCAGCGGCTCCTCCACTTTGTCCTTGACCCATCATCTGGCTGGGCCAGAAGGCACCTTTCCCCAGCTCAAATGTAATCTCGCTGTTATATAGGCACAGCAAATACCACACTCCTTCTGCTGTTGCAAATGGGACTGCAAATCAGACCATGCAGTGGTGGTTGGCGCGCACTGAGGAGTCCGATACCGTCGCATCAGATGAACGTGCATTGAAAACTTCCTCAAGGTGGCAGTGAGGGCCCAGAACAATTGGCCTAAGGTGCAATGGCTCCTAAAATATGCAACTGTGTTATCGCACCATGGCACCATGAGTTGTTTTCCCTGCTGGAAAGACTGGAATTGGTTGTGATTGCAGATTGGGGATTTCTTTCAAACCAGCAGGAGAAGCTGAACGAGGCTCCTGCAAGTCCTGCAAGAGGGAGACCAAAACATATTTCCCAAAAGAAGGATTTTCTGCCTCATGGAGGAAAGTTAAGAGGCTGAACGAAGAGGAAGGAATGGGAGCTTCTGCTAAACAGAGTAGCTGTATGACTTTAAAATGCTATTCCCAAAATTATCACATAAGTGTACAGCTGCCACAAAGAAGACATAATTTCTTATTGTTGAAGTGGCATCAGGGTGACTGGAGTGACCAGTTAGAAAATGCAACTACATGTTTACCCATCCAAAACCATTTCCCTTCAAAGTCCTCCTTCATAAATTTATAAAGAGGTAAGGCTTGGAAAGAATCTCCTACAATCACCTTGTCCCACACCTTCCTGTGAGCCAGGATCAGGTTTAGCCACCTCCTCCCCGTAAGGTGTTGGTCTAACCTGTTCTCAAATCTGCTAGTGAAAGGGCTCAACATCCAGAGCAAACCTAATTCCCAAAGTGTAGCTTAAAATTTCTTTGCTGCAAATTACGTTGATTTATTTTTGTCCTTCTCACAGTGGCCGTGGAGAACAAATGATGGCTGTCCTCTTTAAAGCAATTGTTTACATATTGGAAAACTCATACGTTTTTCCCCATAGTCTTTTTCCTCTAGACTAAACAAACTCAGTTTCTTCAACATTTCCTCATCACTCATGTTTTATAAACCTTTTATCATTCCTGTTGCTTTCTTCTGGACAGTCTCCAATTCATCTACATCCTCAATTCTCCTGGGCCCTGCTTGGCCACGGCCAACAATCTGTCCCTAAGAAAAATGCCACACTTCTGACTGAGACATTAGAGACCTGTTTCCAGATTCAGCATTTTTCCATGGTAGGCGTAAGCATTTTAGCTTCTGTTAGTACCAATAAATATATCTAAAATAAAACAAACAAAACAAAACAAAGTCTCGCATTCTGGAAGGTGATATGTCAATTTTGCACTTCAGTGGCTGTTGTCTTTATAGAACATTTACATGTGTTCCTTCACACTTTCTCCGCCTAGTAGCATGGCTACTAAGGCAGTCAGGGGCGTTGCAGTTAGCAACCCTTGTAGAAGAGCCTCTTACAAGGCAGTGTAATTAAAGTCAGCATTCAAAGCATTTCAAATAATCAAAAGACTAACCAGCCCCCGAATAGAGGCAGAATCAAAGAGCCTGGTGTGGAAAGAAACCCAGTGACCCTGAAGGCATGAGCAACCAACCCAAAGAGATTAAATGCCAACTGAGGAAAACTGGGGAGGAACTAATGGCATCAACAGTGGAATAACAAACAAATTCAGGAGACTTCAAAAAGTGAATAACTGGGCTACCAAATTATGTATGTTTTGTAAGTATTTGGGATAAGGAGAAGTCTGTGCGGTTAGAGTGCCCAGGCTTGGTTTAGTTTCTCACCATGGAAGTCATTGGATGTTTCCTCCTTGGTATCAGTCACAGCTACCAGCAAGCACTTGTGTAGTTTTGAATGGTCCCACACTCACAGTCAAATCAGAAACACTCACTTGTCTTCTCACTGAGCTTGAAAAAGGGTTTGTGCACTCAAAAGCTCATCTGTTTTATTCATCTGTATCAGCTACAAACCTCATCACATCAATATCCTTAAGCCATGGTAATTGCTCTCATGAAGCTTGCAACTTTTGCTTGTAGGTTGTTTACTCAAGAGCGGCACTCAACTCAAGAGCAGTCTCATTTTCAAAGATTTCTTTTCCTTCTGTGGGCTGACTGAGGTTACACAAAATACTCAGCAAAATATAGAGTCAGCAGCTCATCTCTGATTAGAGCTCTTTATCGAGGAAACCTCCTTGACTTCCACTTCCAGGCAAATTCATGGATCCCTCCTGTCAGTTCACTAAGCTAAGCAGCAGCTTTATCATCCATACATTGGCTCCTTTTATGTTTCTAATAACTTTAGGAGAGAAGCAGAAACTCCACGTTGTCTCCATCATGGAGTTCTTTTAAATGGTAGAACTGGGACCAACTCATCCTAAGGGTGAGACCAGCAAAAAAGAATTTGGTGCAATAAATTTAGCAAGCTTTCAGCCTGATGTTTGTTTAACCAATGTGGATGAGAGCAAAATTCCCCCACAGCCCCTTTTAAACACCTCAACTAAGAAAATAAGCTTGAGTGTGGTAAAGAGCATGTTGATATCCCAAGGGACCAGAGAAAGTGCAACAACAGAGCGCCTTATACAGAAGGGGGAGTGTTAAGCGTATTTAAACCAAACATTTCTTTCCCTTTCCTTTGGGATAAAACTATTTCCCATAGAAACTAAAGCTGTGCCCCTACATGTGTAGCCCGGGGAGAGATGCTTTGATGTGAAAGAGAATCCTGGTAAAGTACCGGATGCAGAAGCCAATGTGGAAATAGGAGGGACTTCCAGAAGCAGGAAAAAGCATTGTCCCAGAGGGGCTTCCATCACCCCCCCCAGGTCGTCACTCAGACTGTCTGGCTAGTTTCCTCCTGCCGGTCACTTTGCTGTAAGGAAAGTCTTGTCTTAGACATGGGGCAAAAGTTTATAACTTTTCCCTTACTTTAGACAGCTGACAAAGTGAAAATGTGAGATTTTATGGCCTAATCTAGATTAAAAAACTAAAGTGAAAATTTCACGAATTATAAACCAAACTCTGCTTTCAAGTGTAGCACAGAAAACTTGGAGAAACCGTAAGTATTTCAGAAAAGCAGGAGTGCCGTAAATTGGATTTAATCCAGGGAAAAGGGGAGAGTGATTTAGCTTTGTAAGTTTTTAGGAGGAATACAAAGAAATGAATGTATTAGCATGAAATTCTTATGAGTGTGTGCACTTGTATGCTGTTGGAGCTACATGGTAGGATGAAGGGAACCTGCACGCAAAGTGCAGATGATTTGCTTTAGTTTATTGGTAGAATAGTGTCAAAAGCACATGGTGTGGGGGATCTGTGTGTAAACACTTGCCTGGCATTGCAGGACTGACAGCCCATGCGGAGCCTGTTCTAGAAAAGAATTCATAGTGCTTTTTCCATCTTGTTCTTTAAAAGAGCCCAACATTACTCTCTCCTTTCTTCACCCCTCACTGAGATTAGTGCCCTAATGGGGCACTGATATGGCCCTAAACTCCAACAGTGAGCTTACACAGAGAGCACTGCTAGTGCCATCGTGTGACATACAAAGAGCAAAAGTCCTCCTGCATGCTCATGAGCACATTCTGGTCGCATGCAGAGTCTGTTCAGCAGCAGCAAAAGAGAATATGAACCATGATAACCTGTTATTGTACAATAAGTCCCTCCCCACCCTCCAAGTTTTCACCATTATCCAGGTTCTTGTGGGTGCTGGTTCTGAAACAGCTGATAGGCAACTGAAGTATCATTTGATCAGAAGACCTTATCCAGGCAAATGGCCCTCTATGATGGTAATGAAGTATTTCAGCGCGACACTCATGGATAATAAACTGTATCATTGTTTCTTTGTATGCTCTGGCTTGCGATGACACATCAAGTGGGGCATTCTGCAACAAAGAGTTTGTTGGCACTCGCACTAGAAAGATGTGAAGGTTTAACACTGCATCCCAGAGTAAAATCTGGCACCTTGTTTTGCACCCAGAACAATGTATTTGTTTAATTACTTAACTGAATTTGTTGAATTATTTCTTCAGTGACTAGAGAGGACTTCCTATTGGTGATCTCCAAGGTTAATGATTCAGGTATATTTATTACTAAGTTAGCACTTAGTCCCTACCTCACATAGATGAAGTACACTCCCTATCTTCGACATCTTCTTGCACTTACTGTCTACTAAATAGATTACTGCTCTACCTGATGTTCTTAAAGCTAAACAGAATATTGGCATATGGATCCCTAAGCACCAAGATCTCTGCCTGAAGATACAGGGAGCTGGAGGAGGTCAGCGCTCCTGAAAATCAAGCCACTGGATCAACGTCACAGCTAAATCTGATCAACTTTTCCCTGGATGTCCAGTTGGCAACTCAAAGTCCTTTGAAATAGGACCCAGAGCCAGAGGAAGCTCCAAGCCCTCCTGTACAAGGACTGGTTTCCTCTCTCTCTTTAACGGGAGTACGAGTATTTTGCTCTTGCATAGGGAGCCCTGAGGTGTATTTAATTAATGCTCATTATGAACTCTGAGAGGAGCCTGAGACATAAACATTATTACAGCTTCAAAGCCTAGGGGATCACTCAGGTTTTACTCAGCCCTCTTATGCTGGCAGAGTTCTTATTGACCTCTGGAAAATCCAGGTAAATGGAACAAAGTCTTCAGAATTTGGCCCATAATGTACCTATCTCTCACTCCTGGGCTGGACTTTGCTCTAATCCGTCCTACATTCTTCAGGCCTCATCTATTCATTGACTCAAGCAGCCATTCAGAGGTGTTGCTCCACCAGTAATGGTTCTCATACAAACGCTCACTATCAAAGAGTCTGGCCCTATTAAGAATAACTTTAAAGGGAACAGAGAAAGAGGAGACGAGAAGTAGATTCAGTTTAATAAGAATTTTCTTTCACCCAAGTTTTATGTTCTTTTCTTTTATCTTTTTATCAAGGCAACTGTATTCTGAAAAGCCTCAGGGTACAATAAACAACAGAAGGTGATGCAATGGCTGCTCATTATTGCTTGATGGGTGAATCATCCTACTAGCTGTTATCTGCATTATTGGAACAGATCACTCGAGGGCTGCATTGAACATGGGACACAAAATGTAACACTGTAGTAATGTCATGATGTGACACGTCAGTCTCTTTATTTCTAGATGAGTTTCCTTTCAATTGCGCACAGATAAAATCATGAGAAAGGGTGCCCATGGGATATATTAAAAATTATACCTGAGCCTTATTTTTATCAAAGCTCAGTTGGTACCCACTGGCCAAATCCTGCAGCCCATGCTCATGCCAGTGAGTAGCTGTTCATGCAAAAAATTCCACTGATTCAGCAGGGCATCTCAAGCAAACGAGTGCTCCCTTTTCAGAATTAGTGCTGAGGCTTTTCCTACCCCACCCTGCTGTTTTACACAAAATGCCACATCCTGCGTACTTTTTATGGTATACCAGGGTAATCTTTTTTTGCTGGGTTTTATGAATATTGTATTACTGGGACCAAACTGAGAATGCAATGTTTCCACAAGCAATATCTGATCATTAAAAAATGCTAATGTAAACATACTCTACCAAAAGCAAAATGACCCCTTCTATCTTTCTCACATGTGATGCCTAGTCTACATGAGGGCCTCAATAATTAAGATCCTAAAGCCTGACCTGCCTGGCAGAGGAGGCTGTTCTGTGGGTTTGTATCCGAGGTCCTCTAACCAAATGACACTTTTGACGTACAAAGCCTAACTCTTGGTGTTAACTATGCAATTTAGCAGCTGTGATATGCTTTTGCTTTGGGTATTTAATTATACTGACCTATTGTCTTACATCTGGACTCCATGAAAACATTTCAGTCCTTCAGGAAGCAGGCACAGAGGCAGCAAAGAAAATTTGTGACTTTAGGAAGTGCCTCTGCCGAGCTGTCTCTAGTCAGCCTCTGCAAACCAGATCTTGTTTACTCCACTGTATTTTGTGGCATTTTCTCCCTTTGTTTCTTGCAAGTCTATGTGCACCATTTCCAAAACCAAAGGTTTCAGGGTCTGAACTAACAACTGTAGTACCATCAGCTGTCCCCTGGGAGTGGGATGTGGCATTGCATGACTGTAGTCAGACCACATAGTGCCTAAAGCAGAAAGAGAGGCTTACACTTTATGCTGAGCTATCTGTGCAGAAGGAGAAATCAGGACAGCGTGAGCTGTAATAAAGTTATACTATTGCTTATAAACAAAAAACACTGTACTGTCCAGTATTCACATAAGGACATCTTCCCCCTTTGCACCGGGGAAGAGATATGTAACAGCAAAGGGGTCTAAAGGCCTTCATTAGGCATGTCACCAATGAAGGAATTTAAGGTGACAAATGTACAGTTGCCTGGCCGGAACCAGCCATGCAGTGGTACTGCAAGGCAGGGCCACAGCGGTAAGGCTGTAGCAACCTAAGGCAGTACAGCAGCCCACAGGTAAAAGGGATGGCTGTCCCAGCACGGGCAGATCTCTCCATGCAGCCATCCAAACTAGGCTAGCAGCTGTAGAAAAGCCCAGGACAGGGTTAGGCGTGGCCGGCTGAAGCTCTGTTGGCCATCCTTTCCCTCCCTGTGAATCACACGTCCCTAAAGTAGCAGCACAAAGTCCTAGCAGTAGCCTCAGTACCTACGTAAATATCAATAACCTTTACGAGTGTCACAGACAAATGAAGTTCGTCTAACCCCCCACCGCAGGCAGAAACACAATGGAGCAGTAAATAGAGAGGGATATACTGATCATCTTCATCTGTATGGTACATCATAAACTATATTTGGAGGCCAGAATCTGGCTGTGAGTGTATGCCTACTACTAACCTCCTTTCAGCTGCACCTATGTTTTGAAGACCGATGTATCTCTTACATTTTGACTTGTTGTGCAATGGAGAAAGAAACTTTTCAGAGATAAGCCCTTTCTCCCTTTTGCCATTAACATTTCTCATTCTCTTTTGATTTAAAAGATTTACAATGATGGAAATGACGCTCACATGTTAGAAACTAGTGATGCCACTGAATTTTTACAAAAGAGACCAGAAAGAGACATAGTTGTTATTTCTATTTAACTACGCTTTCTTTATGAAGGAGTGTTTCCGAGATGAAAGAAGTAACTGTTATTGTAAAGTGCTCTCCATTTTGAATCCAGAAAATACAGGAAGCCGAGCAGTCTCTTTGTTCATCCAGCTACTACTGCTGCTGGAGACAAAGCAAGTCATGCATCTACGTAGTCTTATGTTGATTTTGCTTTTCTTAGACAAAAGCTTTTCTAAGGGATGGGGTCGATCAACAAGAACGGAGGAAAAGGGATTTGCAGTTACAGCTGTACTGCCTTCTGCGTGCCCTTGGTCAGCTTTCATCTGTTTCATTGCTGTATACATTAGGCTATGGCGAAATCAGTCCAAGGAGAGAGGGAAGGAAATCTCAGAATGATGCCGGCATCCTGGGAGAAGCCTTGCCCATGGAGATACGGAGCAGCAAAGACCCCCTGACCCAGTACACCATCCAGCCTCTCCAACTGCAGTGTGTTGGGTGTTATATAAACACAAAAGAGATATTGATGGTTGTTCCCCCCCCCTCCATTTTTTATGAAATCTTATATGGAAAATTGGAAAGCTGTTGACCAGCTCTATGGCTGGGGAAAATATCTCTGAAAATGCGGCCAAAGGTTTTTTCCTTGTTAATTTTTAAGAGTTCAAAGATTGATCGAGTCTTCAACCTATGATAAATTTCTATCAATTCTAAGGAAGCACAGGTTTAAAATCTTCTGGAAGAAAATTTGAGAAAGATGAGTATATTTGGTGGCAATTTGAGAAAGGAAGTGAGTAGATCTCACTCAGAACAGTCATATGCTAAAGAGGTATTTATTTTTCCTGAATGTCAGCATTGTTTACATCTACTTGAAAAATAAAATAAAGTAGAATGAATTGTACAAATTACATTGTATTTACATTAAATATAGCTTTAGAGTCTTCTAACAGAAAAGGATTTTGCCCTTCTGGATTTTGCTTTGTTACACTTCAATTCAGGGTAATAATATCAAGCTAAGGAGACTAATTGTCGTGGCCTAAATCTTCAGCAGCTGGAAATCAGCACGGTTTACCAGAATTCAGCAGTATAGATGAGGCCTTGACATTGCATACTATTTCTCTCTTTGGTGCCTACTTTAGCTAAAAGGTGGAGTGGCTATATATGTTGTGTGGTAGGAAAAAAAAAAAAGCTAAAAGAGGAATGAGGCAAGTTAATTGCATGACAAGAAAAGACAGGAAAGTCCCATGAAAGCAGAAGCAATGCAATGCTGTCCCTGCGCTCACTGACCTGAGTCCGGAGACATGTGTTAACAGCACACACCACAGCCCGAGGCAGAAAAATGTGATGTGGTTGACAAAACTGTGGCATGACTAAAGACAGAGCATGTGAATTGTATTTATGTACTAGTCTCTGAAGTGGAGAGCATATTGTTAAGCAGCCTGAGGGAGCTGTATCATATGCAGCTCTGTGTGCAGCATAGTATAGCTGTATCCCATTAAGATGCTAGTAACGGAATATATTAAATATCCTCTTGGAGGCTAAGGATCCAATCCTCCTGCACTGAAATCAATACAATTTTTGTAATTTATTTTTAATGGGAAGAGAACCAAACCCTTTCAGCTGTTACTCGTCTGAAGGATTCACATGCATACACAGCAATCAGTAAGACTAGCAGAGAGCTATGTGGCTTGCACTCCCAAAAATGCCCTTCCGTAGTCACATCAGAATGACTAGGGGTAGGCTTGCATGGTATATGGGGACAGACCTATGACTGCTCTGCCTGCACCCTGCCCAAAAGCCAAGCAATCCATTCACTGAGCCAAAGCTATCGAACGCTGTCTTTCAGAGCAACTAGACCAGCCTAGAGCAATCTGTTTTCTGATTGTAATATACACCTAGATGTATTCTAAAAGATAGTAGCATTTTATAGTCTGCTGTTACAAAAGCCATCACCTGCTATCTTCTTTCCTTCCCTCCACAACTTTTTCCCTTCCTTTTTTTTTTTTTTTTTGGCTTCATAGCTCACCTCTACCTAAATAACTTGTGTGTATGATTTTGTTTCCAGCTCTCTCAGGAAACATACAGAGCCAGAGAAATAATCAGAGCTTTAGTACACCAGCTCCCTGCTCTGCTTCTTGGGGAGAACAGGCTGGGTCTTGTTCTGCCTTCCCCTGGGCAAACAAAGAGGACTCTACTGATGTTGGTGGAGCTAAACGAAGATAAACCATCAAAAACCAAGAAAGAGTCATCCACAGAGGGGATCCTGGGCTAAAAATATGGGGCAGTTTCTTAAAAAGCCAGCTGTTGGATTACATAGGAGTTTCCTTTAAGCACAATGAAAGTTTAAGTTTTCCTTTTGAAGTGAACTTGAAAATGTAACTCAATGCATCCTGAAGGCTCAGAAGCCCTGTTGACACATTAAAAAAATGCCATTGAAAAAAAAAAAATTCCCACAATGTGTGTATGTGTGGTGGGTTATGACCAAGTGCTGGAGGTGGGCAATAGTGGTCCTCTTCACAGGTGGTGGTGTCCTGCACCATAGCTCTGCTTCAAAAGAGAGGCTAGGGAAGGAGCCAGCTCTGGGTCCTGCAGGACTTAGACCTCAGTGTGCCCCTCGGGAGACTACTGCAGCAGAGCGCACTGCTTCTGGCCACAGCACAGCAGGCAGGGACTGTCTTACTGCATTGCTACATGAACATCTCCAGCTATATATAGGTAAATGAGGATAAATTTCATGTGCAGGCCACAGGAGCAGATTTTAGATGACTGCTTGTTAATCTCATTCCCTTAACCATCCATCATTCCATGCATCCCAATAGTAGCCCGTAAAGGTGAGGCCACTTTGAGATTTTCATTGCACAGGCAGGCACGTTCATGTACTTGGAAAGAGGCAATCTGAGTTTTACATGAAGTGCTGCGCAGCAGTAGCGGGTTCAGCTTCTTACCAAGAAATCAGTTACTTCACAGCGGCTCTGGTATCTCTGGCTGCAGCCAGTTGTCTGAAGCAGAGAACTAAACCAAAATACCACACCTCAGATTGGTTTTTCTCTTGTCTGTGTTGTAAAGACCTTACGGCAGTTTTCTTAACGGCTGAATGTGCTACACTCCCAAGAGCTTTACGAACAGGGGCAGGAAAATACGGACAGTTTGTACAGTCTCTTCAAGTGGAGGCAGCTTATTCTTGCTCCTGCTGAGTCAAGGGACAATTTGTACAACCTCACTGACAAACTTCCCCTTTTTAATTTGCTGATAGCATAAACCAAGCACAGACCCAGTGTGTAACAGGGCATGACTGAATAAAGAAAAAGTGGGTAGTATGCAAGCCAATTACTGCATATATATACAGTAGTGATGCTTTCTCCACTCTGCCAGGGTTCAGAGGAGGGCTTTGCCTCAGCCAGGCTTGGGGAAAGGTAGCAGACTGCACACAAGGCTTTCTCCTTGTGGGAGTGGTGGAAGGTGGAAGATGCATCTATGCAACAGGGGTGCACAGAAAGTGCATCTATCTGCAACTGCCTGCCATAACAGCCTTCACACATAATTGCATAGGAGTAGGATGTACAAACAGCTCATCTGAAGTGTACATGCACTTATCCTCTCACCATTCACACATATGCTGCTGGGAAGGGCAGTGAGGACTGGTAGAGCTTAGGACCTGGCTCAGGAGAGCTGACCCAGAGCAGACCCTGGCTTGGCGCAGTGTGAGCTGACTGCACTTCCTCACAGCCCGCCTCCAGACCTGCCCGGAGCTGTTGCTGTTGCTGGCTAGAGGCATTTCCTGACAATTTGTGGTCTGGCTCCTCGGTCTTTCCAAGCCATGCATTTCTGCTACGGGGGGATAGTGAACACATCTCGCTCTCCCACAGCCAGCTCCATAGCCTTGGAGCTGTGCTGCAAGGTCTTAGACAGGATTGCACCACTGTGACCTGGGTGCCTTGGTTTTATTGACATCCATACTTTTGGGATACTTTCTGAGAGGTGGATATATATTCCCTGTAATTCAAGCAGATACTAACCTGTAGCATGATACAGAGAACACAGGAAGAAATGCAGCATAGAGGGTTTTCAAGGTTTTGAACTTTCGCCTGTGAAGCAGCAAAAGGCAAAACCCAGAACTTGAAGCCAGAAATGTCACCAATTTATCAAGATCCCTAAAAGACAAGAAACCACTCAGGTAAAGAGAATGGCTGACCTGAGAGCCTGCAGTGTTGTGGGAAGTCCTCCAAGAGTCCAAATGACAACACCAGGAAGGGATCACGTGGAAGCAAACGCTGACCCACAGCATTAGAAAACATGGAGAGATGCCCTGGATTCACCAACAGAGCAGGGCGACAACACCTGCAGACTGAAAATGTCCATATGCAGACTCCCTGCTTAACACTAAATTCCCCTGAGCTACTGTTGGAGTGAAAAGTCTTTCATCCACAGCTGGTGACATCATCTGGATCTTCCCAACACCAAAGCGAAATACTGTCTGGGTACTCCCAACATGAAAATGAAATATTTTCTGAGCATTCTCATCTTTTCTGCATTGTTAGCAATACTTTTAATACATTCACACTAATTTGATTCCAAAGAGACTAAATCATTCCTGAGTTATCCGTACCAGACATGTTTTTTTCTAGAAAGAATCCCTTTCCCCCTCTATTCCTTAAAATTCTAGCTCCTAAGTTATACAGATTGCTATGAACTTTCTCATTGTTCCCCCCCCCCCACCCCGTCCCCCATCTCTTATATCTTCTTTTGGGTGTTTTGTTTGTTTGAATAATCATTGGTTTTACTTGCACGTATTTTCTTTAAAACCAGTAGAATTCTGGCTTCCAAATGTGCAGTTCTGGCTGTTGGCCACCTCAGAAATCGTTTCTACCCAGTTGACAATTACAATTTTTACTTCCTTTTAAAAATTCTTCCCTCCAGCTGATTTGGTCCATAACTGTTCAAGAGGGGCATCCTCTATCCTCTGTCAGCGCTACTGATGGGGCTGGAAATAGCCATGGGAAGCTTTGCTTTGCCATGCCGCAGTAAAATAAGCAGTGGTGTCCGAGCCACCAGGGACAGCTGAGCCTCCAGCCAGCTGGGGTTTCAACATGTGTTTGAATGGTGATGGAGAGGCCACCACCTGGAGAACGTTTCTTGTGGCTTCCTGTACATCTCACCTTTCCTCAGTGTAGCAAAAGAGCAGACAACTGCATCAGGCCACAAATATTTAATAAACAGCATTTCTATCCACTAGAGTTGTGGCATTTAAAAAAAATAAGCATGCATTGCTCATATTTTGCCTCAAAACACTGATTGTGATCTTGATGCTTGACTTTGTGGGAAGCTGTTTCAACTAGGACTAAGCACAGAAGGCAGGTTTCAATTTGTTAGGCTCACACATTAGAAAACTGCTCCTACCACATCAGATCTCTGGCAGTACAGACTGTATCATACATCTAAGTGAGGAAACAGAGGATGAGTCGGACTTTGCTTCTACAAATGGAGCTGTGCAGATGGCACAGTGCTTACAAAGAGGCAGGAATATTGTCTTTTGATCTCAGTAGGAGGGTGGGGACAGAGGAGGGGGAAATGTGATATTACCCACAAGCTGGGGAAAGTTTCAAATCTCTGGCTCAAACAGGCAGAGTATTTGCTGCTGGGTTTCTGCTTTTATCCTTCTCATCACTGATATTAGCTCCTGATGCCCCTTTTTTAACTCTCAGTGATTTTGTAGTAATTTATAAAGCAAAGTTTAAGATAAGTTGGAAGATGTGCAAACTCAGTTCTTAAATTATAAACTCTATTTAAAAAAAACTTCCAAAAGCACTAGTCAGTAAAACATATTTTACTAATGTTAAGCGTTCCTTTTCATGAATAATGATCTTAAAATCCTAGAGCAGAGCAAAATTTCTAATAGGATAAATGGGACATTTGTTTGGACTTGGCCAAAAATTTATGAATCAGCGATGCTGATTTAACTTAGTAAAAAGTAATAGATTTAAGATATGAATTTGACAAAATATCTGTTGGAAGAAGGATATGCCATCTCCACTCAGTTTAACCATACTATCAAATAGCCATGCTGAAGTCAGTAATATTACAGAGAAAATTACGATGAGAATGGCAGGGCTCATTCTATGCAGTTTTGTAATCTGTTGAAATGGACACTATGAAACAGTGTCAGACTGATAAGTAAAGCAAATAAACCAAAAACAAAATCTCTGTATAGGGACAGATCCATTTTTATGAAAAATACTCTTTATATGTTTTTTTATTTTTATTGAAAACCTGAAAACAATTTCAAGAGAAAAACCCCCTTATTTTTACTAGTTTTAAAAACCTTGAAATTTTCCAAAGAAATTTTGAGAAATTTTGCTTCCATTTCTTGTCGAATACTGTTGTGAAAATATCTTCTAATCTCAAAATAAATCCTAGTAGTTCAAAAGACCGGTTTGTTTATGTGTGTGTGCGTATCTCAGAGAAAGAAGGAAGAACCTTCTGAGAGCAATGCCTATTACTCAGCGGATGAGTAATTCCCATGCCCCACTAACACAGGAGCAAATTGAAAAGACTTGTGCTTGGCCCCAGAGCAAGGTAGACAGGTGTTACACTTTTTCATTACATATTTCCAGTCCTACCAGCTGTATCTACATAGTCATGGAAGACAATAAGATTTTTTTCCTAACTCGCAGTGCAAAAGGTAGACGACAACTTAAAAGCGACCTTGCTTGATTTATAGGGTCTCAAACCTTTTGGTCACATTCGTCACTTAAGAAAAAAGTCATTTAAGTTCTGTGTAAAGTAACATGTTAGAAAGAGAGAGGGAAAGCAGACTTTCATGTGGCTCAAAGCCCTTTACATTTAAAGCAGAAGAAAACTTCATCAATATTCAAAATTTCTTCTGTGTGTACTGTAAATAGGCTGATATTTATATGCCAAATCAGCAGAAGAGGTGGAATAAGCTAAAGAACGGTGTGAACCGTTACCAGAAATCCCATTCATATAGATAAAACAGCATGGATGAACTGACTTTGTAGGGTTTTTGCATTAATTGCCTGTGACACTAGATATAAGGCTCAGTTTCAGAGACCAGTGTTGACTCTTCTAAAAGTTTGAATAATTAATCCAAATTCTCAAAAGAGGAAGCTTTATACATGACCTGAACTTAGAACACGTGAAAAATCCTGCACGCAAGTTTCTCTGGTTCCTGAATATTTTTGTAAAGGTTTTTTCAATGAGCGAGAAACTAAGTAAGTGAAAGATGCATGAAAGCATTAGGAAATTGCAAAAACCTGCAACGTGTATTTATGGTGCAGGATGCCTAATTCTTTATGGAAAATAATAAGCCAATTTTGATTTCTTGGGCTGGAACTCCTATCTGGAGATGATTCTCTCTTTCTCTTCACTGACTACAGAGGGAGCCAAGTTTCCTCAGTTAGACAGCTCAGGTAGGTGCCTGAGCTTTTGTAGCTTAAATACCTCTGAAGTTTCTAATGTGAAGAGCATAAGCAAACTAAAAAGCTGATTCCCTTCAATTTTACAATAATTTTGGTGACACAGCCTTTCTGGGTGCAAGTGAGGTCTTCAGTTAGTCTGTTTCTCCTCTAAATGTGTTTCAATGTTTTCAGCTCAGAAGTTTGTGTACTTTTCCTATGCCCAATAAAGAGCAATAGAAAAGACAATATCCTAATGTAGTTAGCAGCAGCAGCAAGCAAAAGTCATTACACAGGGTGAATATAGCAAATTAAAAGCAATATAAGTATCAGTTAAAGTTGATTTTTAACCACAAATCTATGAAAGTGGTAAATCTGTGTTTATCTGGGGGGGCAGTTACTAAATTTTCTGTGCTTGCTTTTCTCCAAGCTTACAGCTTCCAGAAGAGTATGGAGGATACTCTGCATGCAGGAAGTCATTTCTGAAGGACATCAACAGAAGGACCATCGTGGCGGCAAACATCTCAGGCTGTGGTGTTGCACATCTTCATGGAAAGCTCTGCTAGAGGAGACCTGCATTGCATAATAATTGCCAAGACCTGTACGAGCTGCCAGTCAGTCATATCCTGGCGAGGAAGGACAAATGGGTCAGCCCCATTCCCAAACAACCAGAAGATCCCAACCCCCAAGACCACATAGGCTGCAAGTGTTACAAGACCAAATGCTCCAGACCTCTTGGGATATGGTGAAAGATGAATACCTCATCTGCCTCTCTCCTTATTAGCACTTTGAACTCATACACTAGGGTGAGATCGCGTTTGAGGAAACTGCAAAAGGTGGCACAGTAAGTGCTTTGCTCCCAAAGAAGGAAGACATTTGGTGGACTATTAACTATTTGCTGGACAATTAACTATTTAGTTGACTTTGCTGCAAATGGGAATAATCACAGACCAATCATGTTGACATGGCTTCTTCCTAGATTTCTTGAGTGGCAACTATGTCACTCATTTCCTTTAAATTTTACGATATTTTTTGGTGACACAAAACTTTTTGATAGAAATGAGGTTTTGTGAGAGCAAAGAATCTTCTTAGATGTGAAACATCTTTTCAACAAAAAGCACAATCAAAAATTAGCACACATCCACAGATATTTCAGTCCTTCTGGCTTTGCATATTAATGACATAACAGTTTGTCACTAATTTCTGAGCTGCTCTGTGCTAGTACGGCTGACTCTGCATGAATAGTAAGAGTACCCCCCCTGAGTACAGACCAATGTGACCCAAAAAAAGTGGTAAGAACCGACTTTGATGTCATGATTACATCAGAAAAGAAACACGTGTCACTGACAACACAAACTGTAGGAGGTAGACAAGATGCATGTGCCTAGGACGGTCTCTGAAGAAAGCTTGATAGACACATTCCTATCGAACCTTACCCCATCAGTTTGCTGAGAATGAAAATTAAAAATTACATTTAGCCTTCTGTTGTGCAGAAGTCAACCAGAAGAAATATTACGTCAAAATCTATGCTCATGAAATAGAGTTGAATGTCCACCTGGTCTAATCAGGTACCACTCCTGCTGCTCATACTGTCTTGACTGCAATTTGAAACACTGTGTATTTGGGAAAAGAGGTTAATTTAACAAAGCCTTAATGAAAAACTTTGGGAATAGTGACATCAGCTGAGCATCTGCCCTTCTGTACCTTCAGTAACACAGAGTTCACCTTGCTGTAGCTGCAGACTTAACAATTTTGCTTTCTTCTAGACATTCTCATAAAGGTAAAGCAAGGTTGCCCACAGACAAAAGCAAGCAATTCCAGGTCATGCTGTTGCATATGGCTGCATCAGACCTACTTCCATTTGACTGGCACTTCTGGCGTTGTAAAAAGTAACATGGGAAATCCCTATTTTGAGGTAATGCGGAATTAGAGATAAGTGGCTCTGCAAAAACCCAAGCCTGGTGAAGTGAATTTGGATTAAGACCACAACGAAAATATTTTTGAAGCTGTTTTTTCTGTACAGATGAAGACATGCACACATGTATATCATAATTATGCTTGACATCTGTTTACTATTTTGGCCTTCATACCTGTATGTGCATCTCTACAGACATTAGCAATTACATTACTCGCTACAGAGATGAACCAACGTGGGTGTGCGTAAAGGGGTAACTGATAGTATCTTTTCTGATAGCGTAAGAGTTCAGAGGATGTGGAAAAAATAAAAAGAAACTAGGTAACAATTGTTCACTAAACACCTTGATGCTCAGGGAGATGTAATGTTCCTGTAGACAGAGGAAAGCCCACCTAAGACAAAAGAGAGCTGCTGCAATTGCAAGTCCTCAACAGCATAGGGCTCTGTTGGTGGTGGGTCTGAGCACTTATTTCTGCTGTCGACAAGCTACGGAAGAATTTCAAATGCGTTCCAGCTCACAGCCCTTGGGAAGAAGAAAGAGGCTTCTCAGCACATAAAATCACTCTTCTATTAATATTTCTTTCCTCCACTCAGGCCTGAGATTTATCGGGCATATTTTTAAGGTAACCATGGATGCCACGCCCAGCGAAGGGAATCTTTCCCTAAATCGCTCTTTCAATCTATTGTTTACATTTCCTTAGATGAGGAGACCCCAGTTCTGAAGAACGAGGTCATACAGAAATTGGGCAGACCAAAAGCACAGGAAGAGAGGGGATGTCCCCAGTCATTCCACATTTACTGGAGATTCAGAAGGGAGAAACCCTGAAACTACTTCTAATTCCCTTGAAGGGTGACAGGCGGGGCATAGGTAATGAAACACCTAGTGAAGCCAATGGAAGAAAAGATTTCCACTGATTTCAAAAGTTTGCACCAGGTCTGTGGTGGAAAGGCTCATTGCCTTCAATTCCAGTCGGAGGAAACAGAGAAGACACCCCCGCACAGGCACTAGAGCAGGAGAGGACCTGAAAGGGGAAAGTGTTTTGAGAACAAAGTGGCAGCAAGCCTGCAGGAAGGGAGCTGCAGGGGCAGGGGCTGTTCAAAGATGAAGGCTTGCACACCTTTCATAATTTGGAATAAAACCTTCTAATCCAGACAGACATATTTAAATAATTCTGACTCATCTGGCAGCCAATACACCTCCATGGCAACTCCCTAAACCTAGCTAATGTAGAGAAACACCCAAGGAATATGTTTGGAAATGTTGTTAATTTAGCGGCATCCTGCTCAGTTCTTAATACACTGGAGCCCACTTAAACAAGGAAAGAGCTCTTGAAAAAAGCAACTTGTTCAAAGAATTGATTTTTTTTTGCTCTAGAAGATACATAGAAAATACAGTGGAACTGTGGAAAAAATAAAATCCCTTTTGAAGAAATAAACCAATTAATAGAAAGAGAAGACTGAAGTGATTCTGCTAGTATGATCTGATCAAGCAGGGGCTTTTATAAAAATAATGAGGGCCAGTTGTTCACTGCTTTATGTGAATCTACCACAAACAGCCGCTGGAGAAAAATATAATCATATAACAGCAAGACAGCACGCTTCTCACCCCTCATCCAGAGAATCCCAGTGAAACTCCTGCGCTCTGGGAAGTCATGCAAGGAGCAGCAGCATCTGCCACCCCCTAGAGCTCAACAGGCTAGGATGATCCTGAAGTGGGAGGGAAGGAGGCCACCATAAAAATCTTTCTACCATCAGCCTCTTTTAAACACTTTGAAAATGAAGTAGATCCTGCCCAAGTCTACTGCTGATCGACCCTGTGGCCATGCAACACGCCGCCGCTCTTAGCGTTCCCGCTGGGGTGGGATCTCCCCATCTCACTCACATTCAGCGGGACGTGGACACAGATCCTGTGGAGCGAACTGGCGATGTGCTTTCATCTCACAACCCCTGCTTTTTTTGTTATGCCTTTGCCCTGCTCGGTGCCTTGCCTGTTCAGGCTTCACAGGTGAAGGGTCCCTCTACGCTCCATGCTAGGGCAGAGCCTCGCCCAAGCCTGCCCTCCCCACCGACTGCAGGCACGAGCACGGCGTGCGTGCGCGATTAAGGTGCATTAACCTCTGCCTGCTGGGTGAGCTCCTGCTGCAGCCGCCACAAAACAAACACACAAACAAATGGGCACAACGGGTCGGAGAGACGCCTCCATATCACTGTGCTGCACTGACCAAAACCAGCTAAGTTTCAGAAAGAACATTTTAAGCAAATAAATCCTCCCTTTCAGACAGACGTGGCTAGGATATGACACAACATGGTGGGTTTTCTCATCACCCTCTGGTCTGTACTCTAACAGCCCAGAAAAAACTAGCCCTGTAAAACCAAAGCAGCTTCACTAAGAGTCAGTGGGTTTGGGTTGGGTTTGTAGTGCTATAATTCAAAGCAGTTGAAGTTTGTCTAGGTATTCGATACATCTTCACTCTCTAAACACTTACTCCCTGTATCTCATTGCATATCACATATAAATAGTGTCTTTCCCAAAAAGGCATGAAAAAAGCAAAGAAGCTCCTATCTCTTATACTTTTTTCCTGCAAAGCTAAATTGATAATGAGAATGAATTATGAATGCCTTTCAGTTCAGCTTCAAAAATACGAGGACCAAATTCCCTTCAGTGAGCGTCAATTAATATGGACATGCATGTGTTCATTAGAAAACATAGTTCATCAAGATAGAGAGATAATATTGTGATTTATGCATTTAAGTAATAAAATATCTTTTCCTTTGAAAACAGAATGGACCTCTACCAGGGTAGCTAACATGGGAGAGAATATGAAATATTGCGCAAAAGAAGAGAGGCACAAATATTGCACAACCCTTCTAGTTGTTTTTGGGCATGGTGATGGGTTGATGGGGTTTTTTAGTGGATTACACAGCTCATTGAATTTTTACATTGTCTGGAGCATGCTAAACATAGTAACACCATTTTTAATGCCAGCACCTTTGCCTATAAAGCTAATAAAACAGGGCCAGGGACCTTTTATGGCCTAACCACACGGGGTAGCACTTGCCAGAGTCTTTCATAGGCTCCACAGATGCCCTGCAGTCTAATACATAATTACTATTTTTCATGTGTTTATTTCAGTTCAAAGTGTGTGCAATAATGTGTTGCAACTTACCAGATTTCATAGCAAGATGCTGAGGTTATACCTTGCATGCCCTGGGGTAGGTAGGCATGAGGGGGCCTCCTGAGGGTGCAAAGCCTGGGAGGATGGTGTCGTGGATGGAGGTAAGCAAACCACAGAAGCTGGAAGGAGCCAAACGGCGCGGCGTTCCCCATACTTACAGTTGGGAATAGTCCTCGTGTACACTTTTCCTTGGCTTGTGTTAGGAGTGTGCTAATAATTAGGCAGCAAAGGCCTAATCTGTGGTCCAGCTTGCTCCCTGGCCCTATTTTATTTAGCCACCTAGATGTACATATGATTTCATTGATACAGCACTCACAGAGACAAGAATCAGACCCTGCCTGGGAAGATCCTGCTGATAAAGGCTGGAGACACATTCCCTCCTGGATCAAGATTAAAGAGACCCTTAGGGAGCTGGTTATAAATTCCTGACTCTTGGATTGCTGCTATTTCCTGAATTAAGCTAGAGGAGCACTATACTAGCTGGCTGTGGGTTATGGGATATTTAGCATCACATATGGATTGGTGAAACTGGTGATGAGCCTACCTTCTCACCACTCCCATGCATTCCTTGATCCCCTTATTTTGATGCTGGGTGAAATGGAGCTGAAATAGTTGTACTGGCCAAGGAGCTCCACCTTCCTCCAGAGTGTAAATATCAACTAAGGAGGTGTTGTTCCAGTTTCCATCTATTGTATTACGAAGGGGCGCAGAGCTGGGGCAAGGAAATACGATGTTTCTCTAGATATGGAGTATTTGATTCTTAATATAGTTTTTAGAATAGTCATAATCATGCAGTCTTCTGTGATTTTAGTGCTTTTGGGTATTAACATTTCTGAGGTCTCAGTGTGATTCTCAATTATTGAAATGGCCAAGATTCTGGCAAGAAACCACAGGGAGGAAATCAGTTCTGTGCGGAAGATGCCAGGAGGCAAATATTATTTACATAGAGTGCAGAACTACAGAAATATAACAGTATGTAAATTTCTTGACAGATGCCCTGTTTGGCGGCTGCTCAGATGCAAATTTCACCCTCAGCCAGATCTGCAAAAACACAGATCAGTAATCCAGGGTAGATGTGATTTGGTAGAAATTCTGGATGACAACTTACAACTCCCCAAACTACTACTGAATTTACAAAGAAATAACAGATCAGGGAACGGATAATGTCTGTGGGCCTGAATCAGGCAAGGTCCCTAAACATATGAGAAACCTCAGTGAAGTCAAGAGAGACTGCTGCCTCCATAATCTATCAAAAGATTATTTGCCTGACTCTCTAATCTAACACAAGACTATGCTGAAGAAGGTGTTGCCTACTGGGGTGCCCTGTTAAACCAGGGCACAAATCTGAGAGCTACTTGAGACCTAATCCAGTAGTGAAACTAAGATCAAACAACATTAATTTCTCACATCTGCTTGGTGCCCTCCAAAGCATGAATTTGGATAGGTGTGCATCTCACGTGGCAGCTGATGCCACCAGGTATGGTCACTGCCAACGCAGCAGACACCCAGCATGAAGCCTGCCTCAGATAGCAGGTGAGAGCTAAGGCATGTCTATGGGGAAGTTTGACTTGTTCACAACCGTATCTGTTCAGTGGTTAAACTTAAGCCCTTGTTTCTAGTAATACACACTGAAAACTGAAGTTTTATGAGACTTGGAAGAAAATTCTGAATTGTTGTTCCTTTCTTTAGGAGATGCAGGACAGAAAAGTGACAGAATTGCAGCTTAAGATGGTGGGTTTTTACAAGTTTTTAATCATATCCTGAGGGCTTTTGAGTATATTTTATATTTTTAATGCAGGACCCAGTTATGACCAGTCTATTAGAAGACATCTTCATGTTGTTCACAGGCTGACATGGTTCACTGGGAAGGTCTCTTTGAGGTATGACTAAAAATTCAACACACTAGTTGATTAGCAAGTGCTGCTTGCATTTAGGGGAAGGACATTTCTACTTTTGCTCGCCAGAAGGTCTCTGAGCTCTGCAAATAAACAGTGACTATGATTTTTCTTTGAAACCAGAAGCTTCCTGCAGTGGAACATCGGCGTGAATATTTTGTGCACTCCTATCATGGGATACTGGGCACACGGCCCATGTCAAACGTCCCCATGGAGGCTACAAGGCAGTCTTGCCTCCTGCCCAGAACAAGAAAAGCTAAAGCAACTTCAGCGTAAATCTGTCAGCTAGGTTTTATTCTACGAAGAATTTCAGGCATTATTGCACTTCAGTTTATGTAGGAGGAAATCCTGCTTCAGTTTTGAGATGATAGCTTCTGCTTTGAAGCACCTCTACTTCTGGAGTCATAGCCCTGGGCGTATTCCTAGCACCGCTGTCCTGTCCTGTCACAAGCCAGGTGAGCTGCTCCCTTGCATCTTTAAGCAACCTATCTACTCTGCTACAGAAGCATCCTGCCCCAATCTGTTTCCCTCATCTCCCCTTCCCACCCGCCAAATGTTACTTTTTAACTCTAAATAAACACGCTCTGCTCTGGCCAGGGCACATGCAGCACAGCTCCCGTGGGACGCAGGCACAGCCTTCTGCTTGGTGTGTGGTGAGCAGGCCAGTAAAGCCACACCAAAAGCTGAGAGCAATTCAGACGTTAAGTAGCAAAACTTTATCAGAAGATCTGAGTTCAGGATTTCTTGGTCATTTGCCTTTATTTAGGGATTATTTATGTCTCCTATTAACCTTACTCAACCATGGCACGTGTTACACAGATGGGAAAGCCAAAGCAAAAAATAAGCTCAGCGGTTTTCCCAGCTCGTGCAGAACAGCATTAAAAGCCGAGAGGAAGCGCTCGTGGGCCCCGGTACCTGGTGATATCCGCGATCAAGCAGAGCAGATACCAACGCAGACTGGAAAAATTACGACCGACGAGGAGGAACATATCCATGCTTCTCGGTAAGACGGCCGGTGCGTCCCCCGAAACCCCAAGCCCCCCCTGGGGCCGGCGGGGGGTCCCGCTAGGTGGTGCTGGAGAGACGGAGACACCGCGGCCGCGGAGCCGGCGGCGGGTGGGTGGGAGCCAGCGTCCCCCGCTCCCCCTCCGCTCCCCTCCCTTGGCTGCGGCTCTGAAAGTGTTTCCTCCGGAATGCCTGCCTGATGATAACAGAATCCCTTTCATATATGTTAGGCAAACACGAGCCCAAGGTGGGTAAACATCATGAGCAGACTCATCTTTCTGCTCGATGCCGAGACGGTAAAAGCCCGGTTGCGCGAAACACAAGCTGCTGAGCTTTTTTCCTGGCCATCTCTTCAACAACAAAGCAGCTTTTGAAACACATGGATTACACGTTTAAAAAAAAAAAAAAAAATTACGAACCAGGCATCTGACTTGCCCTTCTGCAATAAATGTACGACTTGGTATCACCCATAAAATCAATGTCCTCTGTGCGCTAACCTGAATATTTATAGATGCAAAAAAGCATGTCGCTTATGTAAGGCTAAGAAATCATGCACACACATGAATAGTCCGTTGTAAAAATAAATAATAAAAAAGGCTGTGCCAAGATACTAAATCAGTTTTCCTTTTCAGTTAAGATCCTTGTATTTAGTTCTGTAAAAGTCCTCTTGGCAGCCTGAAATGTATCCTGTTTAAACAGGAGCTTGTACTCAATCACACTTCTTTTTTTCTTCTTTTTTTTGGAATACTATTCCCACTTAAGCCCTGGACAAAAAATATTGAGAAAGCAGAAGACAGGAATAAAGTCATCTTTGTTTCAACTTTTCCTGTCCCTTTTTACTAGAAGGAAAAAATAGTATCTGATGAATGAGCAATCCTTATGTGTCAGGGGAGAAGAGCTAAGCGACCTACGGACTCGGGGACTATCGCCTGCTTTAGCACTCTTCTAAAGGCTGGGTGATGAAGTGATATAGAGTTACTGATATAGTTAGTGATATAGAGTAATTTTGTTGAAAAGGAAAATATTTTATATGCTTTCAGTAAAGATAATTATTTTGTTAAACCACTAATTTACGCAGAGGTTCACAACACTAAGCTCAAGTCCATTGGAAAAGTGTTTCTTTCTGAAAGCCCAAAACAATTTAGCGTTCAAGGGATGCTCTTCTTACCAATCCAGCCAGGAGAAGAACCCAGACACTGAGAAGTAAGTGCTGTGCTCTTTTTCCCGCAGTGGTAGTCACAGTGTCAGGACCTCAGTGTCAGGACACCAGTGCAGGAGGCATTAGGGAGAGGAGGGGTAAGAAGAGAGAATACACGGAGCAATTGTGAAGAAAAAGGAGCAAGCTGGAGATGGAGAAGATAGCTGGACATGCGGTGGGGGTTGTACGGCATCTCTCTGCATGGAAGTCTTGGGACTGAATTTATTTACGGGGGGCAAGAAAAGTGGACACGTATGCATAGCACATGGGAGAGTGGTGGGGTGAGAAGAGTGTAGAAGGGAGCATGCTGAGCTGTGTCTGGACTGTGAGCATTTCATCCAAACTGCTATATTGTTGAGACTCTTGAGCAATAAAGCAAATTTTCATTCTAATTAAAGATTCAAGGGTTTTAGAACAATCACCAGAAGAAAGAGAGGAAAAAAAGGCAAATCCTCAGAGGACTTGGTAATGAATAACAAAAATCGTTCTTGTGCATTGTCCAAAATGAATGCCATTCAGTATAATTGCAGAGAGAGGATTTAATGCTACAGTCCACTGTGGTTCTCTGTGAGTAGATGTGGGATGGCCCATGACCGACAACAATACCAGGACAACGTCTTCGGGCCAATGTGTACCATAGATCATGCTTAGTATGCCTTATTGCAGTCGCTGGGGTGGCAAACATTGGAAGGGGCAGAGCCTGAGGGCAATTACGAACTGCTTGAAGCTGTTAGAGTGGGTTCACTTGCGCAACGTGCATCATATCGGCCATATGCAGGATGCTTCTCTGCGGACATTTGTAGCAGTGTATCAGCCAAGCCTGCAAACCCACTGCAACAGTGCAAGGGAACTAAACCCTGGGGAGCAAAAGAGGATCAGGTTGGAAGCTCAATGATGAAGCACACATTGGAGGAGGAGGAGAAGAAGGTATGTACACTTTGTAACTTCACTGTAGTCATAGATGGGGTAAATCTGCCCAACATTCATGCGTAAGCTAAGTACAGGATGGAAAAAACGGTTCAGAGCAGTGTGGCAAAACTTACTGTGTTTACTAACTGCACACTAAACTCTTTTAGGGGCAGAGCTACAAGACACAAAGACTGTACCTAAACTCACCCCCAGCTCCTTTCTGGCCCACGGTCCTATGTCTCCTTTCTGTGGGTATCGCAGTTACCTTTCGCTGCGACCTGAGGTGAGAACACAGCTGGGGCACTAACCATGTCCCGGGTCCGT
This sequence comes from Gymnogyps californianus, assembly GCF_018139145.2. Classification (NCBI taxonomy): domain Eukaryota; kingdom Metazoa; phylum Chordata; class Aves; order Accipitriformes; family Cathartidae; genus Gymnogyps; species Gymnogyps californianus. The sequence goes on along the minus strand of NC_059474.1, from coordinate 58,765,887 downwards.
GGTTGAGACGATGCCATTCAACAGGGCAGCGGATGGGAAACCCTGGGCAAACTCTAAAGGCCAAATATGACGGCTCTGCACTTTCCACCACTTTACTACCGGGGGTGCAAAGAGGGCCGCCCCGGCGCTAGCTCACCTCACCCCACAGCTGGGAGCCGGCTCTGGCCAGCCTGTGCCAGCAGTGTGCTGCTGCCTTCACGTGCCAGCCCTGCTGAAAGCGCTCTCGTGCTGCATACAGTTCAAGAGCTCAGATGAGTTATCTTTGCTCTAGTAGAAAGGGCTCTGGATTAGGACTCAGGAGGCTTAAATTCATTTGTCAGGTTAAGTGCACATTCTGTGTGCAACCTTGAGAAAGGTCTTTAATCTGCCTGAGTGTCGGTATCCTTTGGAAAGGGCCAGTAATTCTTCCCTAATCCCTGAGGGTTTGGGGAATAAAATTGGTAAATAACAGAGCAGTGCTCCGCTACTGACAGGATGGCTGGCACAGCTCTCCTGGCTGTACCGAGTTCCCTTTCTGACTACCCGGCATACGTGTTGCAGATCTGGGGCACTTGCAGTCAGTATCTTCATGAAACAGAATATAAAATCAGAAGGAAGCAGCAGCTACAGGGGAATTTTATGTCCCCTAACTAACACACCTTTAAGCACCCTTCAGTGTTTTGAAGCATTCACTGGGGAACCATGGTCCCAAATTATATTAAAAGTCTAAACTCAGTCAGATAGCTTAGGCGCTGCCAGTGCTTGGGTACTATCGTTCACTCCACAGGCACATGTGGAAACTCTAATAACAATGTAGAAAATACCAATACCAGAGCAAGGCTGCTTTAGTGGCACTTCGCAGAAACAAAATAAAAACTGAAGAAGGCAGCGGGTCCCTCTTGCACCTAATCACATTTAGGTTGCCTTTTCCTTCTCTTTAACCTTTGCCTGCCCCCTTTTTAATATTTCCCTCTCACACGTTTTCTGCACACAGGTCTGCAGTTTTCCTTCCTGCTGAGCCACAAACCCGCTGCTGCTTTATTCCTCTGCTCAGCGCTTCCCTGCCCCGGCTCGGAGCACGTAGCCTTCATCCCCTTGATGATCAGCTGAGGAGCAGATGGAGGATCAGAGGAGCGGGATGGCTGCTTTACGAGGCACACCCGCAGCAGCGCTGATGGAGACAACCAAAGAATGACCACAAGCCGGGATTTCAAATGCTGCAATATTCAAATCTGGGATACAGGGGAAGGTCAAAGCCATAGGTCCCGGGGATCATTTAATTTTGGATTATTCTCAGCTTTCGTTTAAAGCAAAGTTTCTAGTGTTCATATTCTCAGACAAAAGCTTGGAAATGGGAACCACCAAGGGCTTGAACATCAAAGGGCAAATAAAAGAATCCAGAACTGATTTATTTTTTTTTTTAAATCTCATGATCTTGCCATCAACCTCACATTATGTTGGAGGGTAGCTCAGGATTTTTGAGCATGAAAGTCTGGCAGGACTACAGATGCCTCAAAATCATAACGAATTGAGGCCACAGTCGGCTTTTGAGAAGGCTGCTCCCTTGCAGCTAAGACAATACCAGGGTTTTGTAGAATGGTTTGGTCCTCCCCATGCAACCTCTCACTGGTGAGCAATGCTATCACTGGCAATCGCAGGCACAGATATTTTCCTTTTTTATCCCAATTAAAGAGGAAAGGCATATTTTAAGTCCAAAGTGGGTGCTGCATCACCACTCAAGGTGGTGAAGACTGTAGGCTCATGAAGATGCCCAGAGGAGATCTCCCAGGCTTGCCTTCAGGGCCAGCACAGCTTCTTAAAGGGACAGGAGTCCCTCATAGTTGCAACCATATGTTGAATGCAGTGAAGGCATATGGAGCTAATTATGTAAATAAACAACTCAGCCCATGATGATTCTAAATAATGCAAAACATAAAGAGGCAAAACACTAATGTTCTAACTAATGAAAATAGATTCTTAGGGTGATTAATTTACAATAAAGAGAAGCTGCATATGTCAAAAATGGTACGTCATCATACGATTTAATATAATCAGGCGCAGCTGCATTGCTCTTGATGTTCATGAACAATGATCTTGTTCACCTCCTCATGCATCTGTACCACAATATTAAAAGAGAAGAAAACTGCACAGCAGAGCCAGCAAACACTTGCAAGAAAAATATTTTTAAAGCACCTCAATAAATATTTACCAACCTTTGGGATTTTTGAATGCTTGAGGTTGTGTCAGGAAAGAAGCATATGCTGATATCCTCAAAAACAACACAAGTGGTCAACAGTATCAGTACAAAAGGGAATAGCTTAATACAATAGGCCACTGTTGCTGTGACTCTCAGCATTGTTTACCTCTCACAGAGCTTCCAAGTACAAACCACTTCAAACAAACTACGGTAAGACTTTAAACTGAATCCACCCAACAGGTTAATAAAACAAATATTGATTGGGTTTGAGAGTCATTGCAGTAAACAAACCCTTTTGGATTAAAAGAGTTCCTTTGTTCGAGCAATATTGTCCATAGCCTTCAAGCAACATATTACAAGCTCAGCCTAAATCCTCTGGCAGTATTTTACAGCATTTGCCCTCAAATCTGCTTTTATTTGTAGCATATGTATAAATACAGATACATGAAGAGATATGAGCAAGTATTTCATGCACACAAAGGAAAGAAATCATGCCAAACTCAAAAATATGCTGGCAATTCTAACAATTAAGAGCAAAAGTAAAATTTTTCAAGTGCATATAATGATTTATACACCTAAACCCTATTCCAAAAACTGCAACTTGTAGACACTTTTAGCTTCGCTTCTCTAGAATCACAACCTCCGCAATGCAGACAAAAATCACATGAACATGCCAATGCCCTTTCACAAGGTCTTCCACAATGGATCCGATGGACTAGGAAAGCATCTTGACACAGTCCAGCACAGAGACACAACCCAGACGCTTCAGAGCAAGGGCAAAAACAGCTAGGATGCAGTAAGAGAGGAAAGGTTTGCAGAGAATTATTGCCCCAGGTGCAGACTGATCTGGACCGCTCAGACCTTGTTGCCTGGTTACTTGGCAGGGAGTGAAGACATCTAAATGGCTTCAGATCCTCACCCCACTTTCAAAAGCAGCTTGGGTGCCTGGAAACCTTTGTCAAGAGATGACCTAGAATGAAAGGAGTGACCAGGAGCTCCAACTCTGCCACCTTTTGCAAATGCTTCAAGATGCGGATTGAGAACATCAAGCCAGTTGCACAGATTTAGGCATGTATCTTCCAAAAGTAATAGATCCACCACATAGTTTTGAAACTTTCACCCACAATTATACCAGATTTATTCCCGCAAGTAATGGAGCAGGCTACAAATTCAAACGTAACCACTGTATGCATTTTCTTTTTCTCCTGCAAACTTTACTTCCCTCTCTAAACACAAAACACACATCAGAAACATAAACACACAAAGAGTGACCAGTCAACAGGTTTCAGTAACATTATCCTAGCCTAGTAATGCCAAATTAAGGAATGGTTCATACTTGTCCCAGAAGTGTGGAAGTCCAGGGAACAGTAAAGAGTGAAAATACTGTCAGAAGTTAACAAAGATATTCAATATTCACATACAAATGGATAAGCTCAGTAGTGCTGACAATTCCTGCAAACCCGATTCAACCAGTGGACCAGGCTCACGGTATGTTTGGGTTAATAAGATACTGCAGAGAGAAACAGCAAAAAAGCAGGTAAATATCAGGAGAGGGTGATTCTCCAGACGTTTGAGCAAACCACGGTGCAAGAGCTTTAAGTGACATTCACTGCTTCTCATTATCTCCATACACACGTCACTTAAATAATCATTTATTCTCTGTTCCTGGCTATGTAAAGCAAGTTGTGCTAAGTACATCCGCCCAGAGCAGACAGCTGGCCACTGCATGACTGCAAGGTGGGTACAAACCTTTTTGCACCTTGGATTTCTTCTTGGACATCCAAACAGACCCTGTCTGGCTTTTTCTCACTAGTTCACAACATTCAGGTAATTCTTGACAGAGAATTCTCAACAGAGCCCAGTCAGCAGTGGAGACTGGTGTGGCACTACAGTGAGTCCCTCTAACACAAGGCACGGTTTCTAAGTGACAGTGTAAGGTATTAAGAAATTACACCATCACTGAATGAAAGTGCAACGCATACCCAGTGCTCAGCATCTGCCTTAGCTTAAGGGCATAGCATTCTGCAAATCTTGTAAAATCAGGTGGTTGATCTGATAAGGAACTCCGCATTGCTGGGGCTCTCCCTATCTGAGGACAGAATCAAACCCTGTGAGCTTTGCTCAGAGTATCTCACTCGCAGCTAGACTTCTTTGCTGGAAGAGTTGTGCAATCTTAGCTTACATCTTATCACCAGCAGCGCAACAGTCAGACTTCAGGGTTTGTTGTCTCGCAGGCACCCACTTTATTCTCATTACTGGGTAGCAGCATTAGACACACAGCTTCAGAGTGAAAGAACAACAGGGAGGGAATGAGTGATAAGGAGCAGAAAGAGCTTGCAGAGTTAGCACCTGCACAGCAGACTTATGCTGAAGCTCACTTCATTGATGTGGGGCATTTCTTGCATCTGTAGCGTAATGATTAAGAGAACAAAATACATGTTCTACCACACTGAATGCCAGAAGTAACTGTCGTGTTCACTCACGCTGCACTACCGAGAAGATAATCTAGACTATTATTTAGGTTTGGGTAGAACAAAACATATTTGAAGACATCACTCAAAGGACCAACGAAAGGCAGAGAGCAAACTTCTAAAATGGAGAATGATATTATATATCCTTACTGAGGATATATATCCTTAATGAGTGAGAGAATCAATTAAGTGCTCCATCTTTTTGCAGTCGAGACAGGAGCTTCTTTAACAAGTCTACATCTATGTCCAAACACTAACACATACACTGAGGCTTCTGCAGACTTTGGCACTCAAACTCCCTCATGTTGTGTTTTTTCTGTTTTTAACCTTCTCTGTCCTTCATCACAGTGCTGAACAAACTACTTTGAGCTTCTGAACCATTCACTGCATTCCTTGATGACCAGCAATAGCTGAAATGCCCTTAGGTGAGGAGAGGGACCCCCCTTGCCTTGCCCTGCACCGCTCCCACGTACCATTCCCAGATATGCGATCTGTCAAAGGTGGATCCTCAGCAATGCAGCGTTCTCCCCTGCTCTTACTCTAAATACTGCAAGTCCTTCATGCTGTCTCTGACTGCCTGTAGCTGAAACTGTGGGTGCAGCTATACCACAACTCATCTCCAAATTTTTAGAAAACATTAAGGTATTTTGAAAACAGAAATATATTTGCATAACCAGAAAATACTATGGGATCAGTTCTGTCTGCTGCTGTGCATATGCTTGTCCTTTGAGTTTCCAGGCACTGGTTTCAGTGGGGATTGCCAAGGGGCAATCTAAAACAGGGGTTCTCTAATAGAATTGAGCTTTATGGTCCCAATTTTTCCAAACCATGTCAAACCATCAAAAAACAATGCTAAATAAACACAAATCTAGACCCATGCATAGCCACAAGAAACTGATAGCCAGAGGAACCGAAAAGCTTCAGAATAAAATATGAGGTTGCATGTCAATAACAGAGAACAGTGCATTGCACATAAATTTGGGATTTTTTCTTTCCTTAGACGTAGGAAAGAAATAAATCTTTATTTTGATCAGATATGGAAGTAAAGGGATTAAAAGAATCAGACGAGTGATTTGTAATTGGTCTCCAGACTGTACCTCTTCCTTTAGTAAAGTGCATGCAAGTGAATAAAACTGCATGGATGGACTTTATTAGCTGCAGCTTTCCTTCCTGACTCCAGGATTAGAGGAATACTTTAACCTTGACACATTCATCTTATACTCACAAAGCTCCACTTTTAACAGTCCCTTCTCCTTTCCTCTTCACTTGTCTGGTTCTGGCACATAATTTTCTAAATTAGAAGAGGGTACTGTTCTGTCTTAAAAAGCAAAGGAATTCTCGCTTATCTTTGTTAGCAAAAGCATGGAGAAATTGAAGATGGTTTATTACTAATACATCCTAAAAGTCTATTGCAGATCGCAGAACTACAGCAAAAGCAGAGGTCTGTATAAATAAGGCTCTTGAAAGGATGCATTAGGCTGCCCTTTAAATATATTAAAGGAAAAACAGAAGGAGCGTGATTTTATTTATCAGATAGTAATGTAAAGCCAAGTATACAAATACATGTTACTCATATATTAGTGAGAAATTGTATTTCTTTGAAGCTTCCTTTATGCTAAAGAAGTTTGCGATGAGATTTTCAAAAGCACTCAGCACTGCTCCAGCTCTGCGCCAAGTGGCATGTACGAATACTGCTCCTGCTACCGCTCCGGAAGGCAGAACTGGGCCATTACAGCGTATCTGTGAGAAATCCATAGCTAGGGGGAAAACTGCCATGCACAGCTACTGGCACACCTATCATCCACAGACAGGAGGAAAAGTGTCTGTGGAAATAAATACTTATTCAGAGGGCTGGGGAAAATGAGAATGCAAGGAAGTTTTTGTGTGTGTGTGTGGAAGGGGGTGGTATTTAGCAAAACACTTGAAAGTTAATTGCAGAATAAAAGAATATACCTCAAAGGTACACACTTCCTCAGTACACCGATTTATTATAATTACAGAGCTTACCCTTACCTTTTTTCTTTATCCAGCCACATATTTGAGTTGCTTTAGATTAAAGTATACGTCTTGTTAATTATGGCATTTAGTTCTCAAATCGTAATTGGTGTCTGGTGCTAAGCTCCTATAACTCTTCTTGTCACTGTTTCAAGGGGGCCTGTTTAATTTGCCTGAGGTAAACTAAAATGGAAAGTACCGTCTTATTTGAGTAATGTGAGATATTTCTTGTGGCTTTAATGATCAAATATTGTACTTTTTATGGGGGGTACGACTGGGGGGTGGTGGGCGGTGACAATGGGCAGTCCTACCTGCCAAGAGCTAATCAAGGTAGATACTCCCATAATAATTTTAAGGGGGTTTATTACATCCTTTAAGCAGATGAGAGTAATACTGCTTAGAATAAACAAACACCACTAGACATTGGATAAAAATCATTACAGTGAGCTACTGGGAACTTTCCTGCCACATCTTCCTTTAAAAAAAAATCTTGCAGGAGTGTGGGAGATAGAAACTTTTACCCCACCTAATCACAATTTTCTCCTACCATTTGGGAAATACGTCAGGGACAAAAGCTGAAGAAACAACTTGGTGGGTATTTGGGAGCAGAGCATCTGACGGCTGTCAGGTGCAGACCAGAACTGGCTGTCGCATCCTGTTGTAAAACGGCACTACCCAAAACTAATGCACACAAGCTTCCCCAAGGCTTTTCTTCAGGTGCTTTAGGTATTGTCTGGTAACTCTTTTTTCAGGTCAAGATAAATGAGTATCTTCAAATTAGACTCCGAAGCTGTATTTCAGCATCAGCCAGATTTGCAAGGCACTTAAGTAAAGAAATTTCTAAATTTGTTCTCCCAGTGGCAATTTACCTCAGTAAGCATTTTCTCCCACAATTTCCCATTAAATTAAACAATTAGCCTGTTTTGTAGCTTTGAGGGCCTACTTTTTCTGCATAAATAGTGTGCTTTTTCTGCTCCTATTTCCTCTGTTGGCATCATCCCCCACATTTTTTCTGTACACCAGCTTATCAGTATGGAGAGAAGGTTAGACAGTATACATAGTCAGTAAGTAAAGTCACTCCTGTGCTTTTCCCTAAGAAACGCATACCCAGAAGTGGTTGTTGCACACCACCTGTGTTTTCACAGTAGTTCTTTCTTCTGTTTAATGGATTTTCTTTCACAGTTTGAAGACAACTAGATTGCTGGCCATATGTTTGCTGGATTGTTGTCCTGTGCCAGGCAGGAACCAAACCACTTCACCTCACATTTACATGCAGAGGTTTTCCTGCTTTTGCTCCATCCCAGTTTTGTGGCTGAAAGAAGGTGACAGAAGCCCACAGCTCTTTCATTCATGGAAATGCTGAACCTGGCAGTTCCCTCCTCTCCTTTGGGCTTCCCTTTGGAAGGTGAGAGGTTAAAATCTCTCTTTCTCTCCTTTGGCTCTTGATGGCAAAGATCAACATGACAAATTATCTCTAAATGTTTCTAGTCAGAAAGAGGTTTCCAACAGGCATTTCAAACAGGCTCACACTTGAATTGCTCTAGTTTGAAAAAGGCAATAATCAATTCTTTGGTGCACAGACTTTCCACATTCCCCTCAGGTGAAGATATATGCTTTGTATGCATTATAAGAGCACCTCAGTTTTATGTGGCATTAATGCCTATCTAAGGTGCTCTGTTTCTTGTTCATACCAAAGGAAAAAAAATAATCACATTGTATCCTGTTCCTTCCCTTCTTTCTTCATCCAGCAACAGCCAGGGGAATGCAGGACAGCCATTCATTCACTGCTGTAACTCATAGTACTGACAATGAAAAAGTTATGTTTGCTTGCTACTTCAAGTCTGTGCAATCTTTTCCATAAATATGCCATCAAATTTCTGATCATCAGGACTGGATCCTGCTGAGGAATAGGGACAAGCAGCAAGATTTCTGGAGCCACTGAGAGGTGAACCGAGCCTTCAACCAGCAAGCACTTCCAATAAAAGTTCTGCCACTGCAGGATACAAATGAACGTGCCCTCCTGCAATTTGAGATGACAACTCCAGGACAGACCGAGGAATTCAAGCTGTATCATGGGATTCTTATGCATGACTTTTATATCATCTTGAAGCCAACTAGATAGACAGTCCCAATCAGAAACAGACTATTCCCTTTGTAGTTCTGTGGGACTAAGACATTTGTCATCGTAACATTGCTCATAGTTCTCGCTTTGCCTCACATGGAGAAATATAGTGAAATTGTAGTCTTGCTGAAGGCACATTTCTTGAGTACTACATCATTAGTCATTGGCCACAGATTTCAATTTCACAAGCAAAATCAGCAAGCTAATGAGGCCGTTGTCACCTGTGTTGCCTATCGGACTGCATCATATATCTGAACAATGAAACTTCAGCAGGTTGTTGAGAAATTGCCTCCTCTGGAGCTGGCAAGATGAGAGAGAGATGGAGGGAGATTTTTGTATCTCCTTCCTTAGTGCAATTTACTTCGCAGTCACCCAGGAAAAGGCCTTTTGTGCTGAATGAACACAAATATGTATAAAGGAAATTCGTATTTTGGAAACCCCTACAAGCACATTTTGTCATCACAGTTGTCATTGAGAAACTCACTGGAACTTTGGGAGCTCAGTCACATCAGTATCATCAGCCAAGACCAATCACGTAAGTCTCTGTTGAGGCTGGGGAGGACATCAGTGATAGTCTTTATTTAGCAAGACACTCATTCCAAGACTGTGAGAATAATTTCTGGAAAGAAAAAGAACCATGGGAAACACAGAAGTTTGCTGATCCAAGGGCAACAATTATTCTTATTTTCTTCAGCAAGAAAATGAGGAGACTTTTACTACATGTCCATAGCAGCGACATGTACTGGCTGATGAAAAGAGCTGCAAAATGGAAGTCAGATCCAGCTGCGGGGTGATGATTGCCAGTGGAGACACCTTAAATCCTTCCTTTTTGCATCATCCTGTATAGTAGGGTCAATACCACCCTGTCCTATCTCTGAGACTAAGGGGTCATGACAGCGATATCTTTGGAAGTTGCAGGCTGAAGTTTTCACTATGGCTCTGTTCAAAGAGGAATTCCTCCAACAAGAACCTCCTTGCAGTCACGAGCCGCTAAGCAAGAACTTTAATTCGCTCAAGTACTTTCTGAAAATGGGGACTTTATCAAGGAGGACTAGCACTGTTCCACTACAGTATCTTGCCTGTGCTGGTCCCCACAGAACACATCTTCCCCTTCACCCAAAGACTGACAAAGAACTTGAACATCTCGTTGGCAAAGAAACCCCAGAGCAAGCCTCACAAAGAAACATGCTGCATCAGTTGTACCAAGTTATAAGCCAAATGGTGTCATGCAATGTGTGGTAATCATAAGTGCACTAATACCAATCTTAAGCGTACTTCATATCAGCATCTGTTGTAAATTGGCCATGCAGTGTTATTGCTGAGGGAAAATTTTTCATGAAATTAGACCTAACTTAAACATGTAAATAGCTGATCATTGGTAAGGACACCACAGGGCATCAAGTGATGCTATTGTCCTGGTTTCAGCTGGGATAGAGTTAATTTTCTTCTTAGTAGCTGCTACAGTGCTGTGTTTTGGATTTAGTGTGAAAATAATGTTGACAACACACTGATGTTTTAGTTGTTGCTAAGTAGCGCTTATCCTAAGTTAAGGATTTTTCAGTTTCCCATGCTCTGCCAGCAAGCAGGTGTGCAAGAAGCTGGGAGGGAGCAGAGCTGGGGCAGCTGACCTGAACTAGCCAAAGGGGTATTCCATACCATAGAACGTTATGCTTAGTATATAACCTGGGGGGAGATGGCCATGAGGGGCGGATCGCCGCTGGGGCATCAGTGAGCGGGTGGTGAGCAATTGCATTGTGCATCACTTGTCTTTTCTTGGGTTTTATTTCTCTCTTTTTTTTGTTATATTCCTCTTCATTACAATTATTATTATTATATTTTTATTATTATTAGTTAGTATTATATTTTATTTTACTTTAGTTACTAAACTGTTCTTATCTCAACCCACGAGTTTTACTTTTTTTTTTCCCTGATCTTCCTCCCCATCCCACTGGGAGGGGGAAGGGGTGAGCGTCTGCGTGGTGCTTAGTTGCTGGCTGGGGTTAAACCACAACAGCTATTTAGGGAGAGCAGGTAATGCTAACCACTTTCTGTGGTCCCTTTCCCTCTTACCCCTTCAGGAACTGCAGTGGTGTTAGTGCTAGAGGGTATATCCTTGCCTGTTCCTTTCAATATCTGTTTATAGACTTCTTGTCTGTGAATCTGTCTAATCACTTTTGAACCTGCTGACAATGTGCCTCCAAAACATCCTGGGTAAGAAAGTCCAAAAGTTCATTACCTGCCTCATCAAGGATTACTTTATGTCTTTTAAATGATCTCCTACTAGTTTCACAAAGTGCTTCTTAGTTCTAGTATTAGAGGATTTGCTGAGTAACAATTCATCATTTAGTTTATACATCACCTTCATGTGATACAGACCTCAATCATATCCCCCTTCAGCCTTTTTGTTTCCAAACGGAAGAGTGTCAGCATTTTTAATCTCTCCTTGTAAGATAATTGCTCCCTTGCCTCGATCATTTCAGTTATCCTTTTCTGGGCATTCTCTAACTCCACTATATGCTTCTTCAGATGCAGAGACCAGAACTGTGCCCAGCGCTCAAGATGTGGACACACCAATTTTACACAGGAGCAAAATGCATCTTCAGTCTTGTTCACAATATCGTTCCTGCTGATGCCCATGATTTTGTTGGCTTTTTATCTGCTTCAGGACATTAAGCCAAGAATTTCAGGGAATCACTGGTAATGACTTCAAGATTTCTTTTTGAAAGTGATAACTTACAGTTCAGAGTCCAGCACAGTGTAGGCCTGGTTAAGATCACTTTTTCCTAGACGAATTACCTCACATTTACCTAAAGTGAAGTGTATCCACCAAGTTTTTGTTCATTCAGTTTTATGAGGTTCTTTGGATGTTCTTCACCATTGGTGTAGCATTTGATTTCCCAAAACTGCTTATCCAAAAATTAGAGATTTCACTCGTCACTCCCTGTTCTGTCACTGATTAAGATTCAGAATCAAACTGGTCCCAGTAGTGATCCCAAAAGGATGCTACTGCTGACTTTTCTCCATCACGAAAAGTGGCCACTAAGTGACTCTTAGCTTCCTAACCCTTACTCAGCTTTCAGTTTGAAAATGAACCTTTCCTCTAACCCCACAGCAATTTTATGTCTTTAAAATGTTCTGGTGTGGAATGTCATCAAGGACCTTCTGAAAATCCTAGCATAACATGTCCGCTGGATCCCCTTTATCTACACGCTTACTGGCACTCTCACAGAATGCTATCAGACTTCTCTTTACAGAGGGCACACTGGTTCTTTTTCAGTGGACCATATTTATCCATGCACTCTTATCAATGTGACCTTATTCTTTAAGACTGACTCTACCATTTTGGTGGGGAGTCAGGCATCTCCAATTTGGAATTTCTGCTGCATGGATAATTTTGCAATGAATTCTGAAAATTCTGCTTTCCAGATATTCTTCAGCAATGCCTCTGTCCTGGGGGGGTGGAGGGTGGGGGTGGGGGTGTGTCTGTCTATCTGTTGTATATTTTCTGAACTTCAAGAAATTTGGAGATTATTAAGAAACCAAGTATCTAAGTTATAAAGGAAAAATGTAAAATTGGTGGGGCTAGTGCCATCCTTCTCGGACTGCTGCATCATTGCAGCATCTGGCATCAGATACTGATAGGGACAATCCATTAAGCCCCTGTGCCAAAACCCAGACAGGCATTCCTTGGATAGCTCAGCTTCCACCACAGCTTTCTACCACAGAAAAAGGAAACAAGTGCTGAACTTCACCACCTTTGCATCATGGGAGTTTCACGGCAATAGACTTGCCAGGACATAGAGGCCTCCAAAACTATTTGACAAGTTACACTCAACTCTGTGGTAGTTCACAGCAACAGACACCACTTCTGGTTATTTGTGAAAAGCTTACTGCCTTGATGTAATTCTATCATGCACAGGAATGAAGCCCCTAATGCCTCATTCAAGGGATTTAATAGCAACAGATAAAGGATGCATGAATTACAGAGAAGAGTTTCCTACTGTTGCAGGAATCGAAATTTTCCACTGTTAACATATACAGTTGTCCATTTGAGGTTTGTGTAGGCCACAAGTCACTCCTGTGATTCTCTTAAAATACTCCTTGTTAAATCTATGTGAACACAGAACTGAAATATTATCCTAAACCTTATCATTTTTGCAAGCCAGTAAGAACTCCTAACACAAGTGTTCTGAGCAAACTGCTGCTGCAGATGTAGTCCCAGTCTGTCCTACTTCATTGTCATTGTCATTGCCAGCTTTGCTGCTGGAATATTTCCTTGGTTTGTCTGTTCATGCTGACCAGGTCACAAGACTAACTGCCAAGGAGTCAACACTGCCCTGTGTTTCCAACTGACATTAGAGGACAGCCAGCCAAGAAATTGTCCAAGAAGTTCAATCCATTTTTAATGTGACAAAATGAGCTGCCTGCTCATAATGCATGGGGACAAAATCCCATTATTCTCAAGAAAACTGGCTGACACTTTTGCTATCTTAATATACCATGTCCAAGAAAACAATGGGCATGAAAGTGCTGGCCTGATGTTATATCTGATGGCCCTGAACAGACACCACCTGAGAAGGTCCTAAAGGAGTTAACCACTTGCCAAGATCCTTGACATAACCAAAAGCTACAATATTATTACTTTTAAAAATGTCCAAGAAATCCTGATCCAAATCCCACAGTGACTACACTGATCAATTTCTTGGAAATCACCTTTAAACTTTAACTAGACAAGGCTTGAAGGTGATTTTGCTCTCCTCACAAACAGCTAGCGCAACCGTCTCTGCTCTTTCTCAACTATGAAACTTAGCAGACTCTTGGATACTGCCACATCTGACCCTAGGATCTCCTTTTAACTCTGGTGATTTTAAGAGCTTCACCAAAAGCACACTAATTTGAGCTGTCACTATCACGCTGTGCTGTCTCCAAGCACATGGTCTGGTTAAACGTAAGGTGCAACCAGCCAAAGATTTAATCCTTTCAAGCCATTATTAAGGGAGACTGGCTGATGAGGCTTGCGGGGTTCCTCATTGTTCTGCGTGTCACTCCTCATCTGACTATTGCACACAGCTCCCTGAAGCTGTCCCATTGGACAAGTTATCAAACCATGCCTCACTCGTTGCAACCCCAATCTATCTGATGGATTGCAATACAAGCAGGAACAGGTTTTGGATTCATCTCTGACATCATCTACCTGGCATTCCTTTGCACTATGAGAGCGTATTTGCTCAAAGCTACGGAGCTGTGCCAAAGGCAGCCCCTGCTGTTATCAAGGCCACTGCACTTGACTCATTGAAAGTGCAGATTGCCAAAGGATAAGTTCCAACTGCTGTGCCAACAGGTTGACAAGACACTTGTCTTTCAGTTCTTCAGGGGCCTCTCTCCAGAGCCTGGGAGTGTTATTGCATTCACAACCAGATAGTCCAAGCTCAGCAAAGTCTTTACTCAAGCGTGTAATACTTCTTTCTTGCTCAGGGTTCATAATGAGTCACAGACCTCACCACACCTAAGAGGCCAGAGTGCAAACTGCAGAGGAGTTAAATTTGTTTCCTTCAGATGGATAATTATATCACCTTATGCACGCACAGAGGGCTTCATGGTTTCATGCAGCCTGAACACCTACTAGAGGTTGTTGTGTTATATGTGAGGGATGCTGTTCCTTGTTTGTGCAACCAGAATTCATGCCATGACCTGTTTCTCTACTTCTCCATTCAAGCAGAACACAGAAAGAGGCAGGGGGGGCTGTTTGTGGTGATGTTTTGCTCATATCGCTGAGAAGTTACATTCACATACCCCAGGCTGCTCCTAGCCTGTGTGTTCTGCTCCACAAACACAACAGTGTACATGCAGGAATCCACTGGCTCAAACACATGCAGAAAGCTGTTTTAGGGACAGCTTCTCTTTGCTTTACCCATGAATGACTTCTTAGCGGGATTATTCCACATGAATAAAGAAGGGTTATCTGGTCTGTAAGACCTGCTTTCTTTTGAGTCTTGCAAGGGAAACAGTGGAAACTCTATTGTTGGGTCACATAAAACTAGAACAGACAAGTTGCTATGGACAAGGCTGTGCCACTTAGACCCAACCTTCTGGTGGGAGTCATGTAGAAGGCCCTCTTGCTAGGGGCATTTTCCCTTCCAAGGCCTCACAGTTACTAATCCTGGTAAAGGATTGTCTCTGTCTCCCCGTGCAGCTGGCCAGCCTGGGAGAAGATAGCCTGCTGGCTGCTTCTCATACCCCTTAGAGTGCTGAGCTCACCGTGAGGAGCGGGCAGGGAATAGCCCCCCCACATAAGGAACGAGTAGCATTGCAAGGGGAAGAAGTTTTTGTTCGTTCATCCCTATCCCTTCCAGATAACCATGTATAGGAGAGGGAGAAGTGAACCCTAAGAAGACCATGGAAAAAAGCCCTGGGCTCCTGCAGAAGGGACGGAGGCTAAGTGACGTACAGGGCAATTGTTTTCCCAACTCTAATTCAAACAACATCGGCTTCAGTCGGCTGTCTAGCACTCTAACCCTCTCAGCTTTAGTTCTGCCTCCTTGCTCCTATCACAGGCCTTTGCGGTTTCAAAGAACAGCTTATCAGGCAGTATCTATTTTCTTTCTGAATGTGTCACAATCTCCTTCAACTAACCACCTCAGTTTCAAGGATCAGTCATACATTCACCACATATACAGGCTTTGCTTTTTTGATGACTAATCGCAGGCAGCATGCCCCCTAAATGCTGACACGGGTATAATTTATATAATAGACATACGCAGAATTGTGCGCTATACTTGTCCATACACCGCTGCAAACACTTTTCCCTGGGCTTACAGTAATTTGTGCTATGATGGTTTCAATGCCAATAAACAGGCCAGTTGTCCTCAGCAGCTTGGTGGGCCTGACAGCCAGCCTGGTGGGAATAGTTTAAAGCAGCAGCTACAGCAAGGAGTTAAAAATCATTAAGCTCATTCTAAAACCCTAGCTGAAGGGCTGGTGCACTGTTTGGGTTTGAATTAGTCACTTGACCTCTGTTTGTTTTATTCATCCCAGCTGGACAACTGGGCATAAAAACAGACCCTTGCCACAAATCTATAGCAGATTAAAGGAGGGAAAACAGAGCACTCTAAGAGGAGGAACAAAATCCATCCCACAATATTTTCATCAGTATAACAGCTGTGGGCTTCAGGTAGTTTTAAAAGTGTCTCTCTGACTTAGCATGCGGTTTCTCAAGCAACAGGGTTACTGCAGATACCTGAGCAGCATACACAAGGCAATGACATGCAGAGGTACTAAATATTTCACCCTAGCCTCCTGCCTTATGCTGCATTCAAACATGAATCCCAACCATGTTAATGCAGGTCCAGATGTACCATAGCCCAAGAAGTTGGAACAAGTGTAGCTCTGCTGGATACATCCACTTTTTTGATCCTGGAAATCTTGTCAAGGTAGAATTTGAGAACTTTGGAGATTTGCCTAGGATTTCTAGATCTACAGCCCCCTCAGAGCAACACACCTCCTCCAACACCTTTTAGATGCAGGTATTGTCACCACAGAGCCATTGTTGGAGCATACCAGCTGTTTCTGGACCTAACTGTGCCTACTGTGAATAAGCTGGACCCATGGCTTGCTTAGTAAATTCAGCTAAATCTGATTTACTGTGTGCGCGCTCCTCCACATACTTCAGCTGTGATATACATGGGCCACAGCCAGAGACTCCTCTCATGAGATCTCGAGGATCATTAGCTCAGGCTCAGTAGACATAACTGTGGTAAAATATGACCTACAGAGCCAGATGTGGTCTCACTCTACTGTGCACTGTCCTGCTTCCAGTTAGCTCATATCAAGTCAGCTGGTGTATTTCTGCACCTAAGATGCACGTGTATTCCTAAGGACAAATGGGCATTTGCAAAAGTTACTTCAAAGTTGTAGAAATTTCTCTCCTCTGCCTGTTGACCTTTGGATAACTAAAGTAAGATCCTGAATCCTTTCTAGACAGTCAGCTTCCTCTACAGCATGGTTTTAAGAGATTTGTTTTGAAATCTGGAAAGCTTTATCAGTTGATGAACGTGAACAGTGTAAGATCACAAGTGATATACAAATGTACTGAAGGACAGCTGGAAAAACTCCATTCAGAAGCAAGAATCAGTGATATAATGGAGGATTAATTTGTGCAATATAGTTTATATTCACTTTTCATCTTTTCAAGGAGGTGAGTTTACCCTTGGGTTTTTTGTTTTATTGCCATCTTCCAGTTTGCGAGCACATGCACCCACCTGTCTCTCTGCATATAGTATTGCTGTAGTACCCGGGCAGAGTTTGAAAGCTCCAGAAGCCCTATAGCCTTTTCAAGGTTTCCAAGTCCAGTCCTTCCAGAGCAAGGACATGCACGTCCCAACAGTCTGTTCTGGGGTTTTACTTTTGTTCAAAGAGGTGAGATGAATTCAAATAAATTAAAAAAAATTATTAAACAAATATTCTGTGCAACTGCTATTGGGACATACCATTATGCATAACTCTAAATAAACTTAGTTCTGACTGACCTCAGGATCTCTTTGAAGGCGATGACACACGGGCACTGCTTACAACTGAACACTTGTTAATGCCCAAGAAGTAAAATCTGTCTCCATGCAGTGGATCAGTGCATGGACCAAGTGTCATTCAGAGTCCTCCTGAAGCCTACCCAGAAGGCTGACGTGGAATTCAGCCGAAGCTGACCCCCTGCACAAGGGACAGTGCATCAACAACACTGCCTGTAACAAAGACAGATAAAAACAAACTGGCAGGCAGACATAAAGTAAGGCTGCAAATGGATTTTTCTACCTGTTTCTTTTGCACCAACGTACAATGCCCTGGTCCTGGCAAGCATCACATGGTGCTATGGCACTATAATACACATTACTAACAACATCAAAATCCTTTGTCTAAGAAAAAACAAGGATGGAATTCTTACACGCACGCAATAAAATTTTAAAGTTATAGCATAATAAAGTTATAGCAAGTCCTAACTGTTGAAAACCACCTTTTATATTTAATACAAAATAATTTTCTTGTTACGTATGATGAAATTCAGGTAATCTGAGAAACCCAGAAAGGGATTCTTGAATTTTTCTCCCTCAGGCTACTCATAAACAAAATGATGTACAACTTGGAAACTTTATTTCAGAATCATTATAGACCTTCATTTTTAAGAGCTGTTCAGAGGCAAATTCCAGCTGAAAACTTAGAAGCCTTCTTTTTGGCAAACTTTGTTTCAGAAGCTCTTTTCCTTCTACCGCAGCTTTACCTATCCAGATACATAGCAATCTGCCAGGAGTTGCCTTTACCTGGTTTATTCACTCCTTTTGACAACTTAACCTATGACAGGACAGAAATAGAGCAAGACTATTTTGGGTAGTATAAGAAGGACATGTCTTTCAAGGGATTTGCAGTTCTTGCACACAGGGGGCGATGACCACAGAGCAGCACACCAGTGCATGCAATTTGGGTGATTCTGCATTCAAGTATGTGCACTCTGTTACTGGGTTTACATGTGCAGAAGTAAGACATTTTCATAGATACACCCACTGAGCCCACATCAGAAAATTTAGCCTCAAAATGGCTAGGGAGGAAAACAAAAATCAACATTTTTCCAACTTTTGTTTTTAAAATTGTATGTTCTGAATAATGGATGATAATGCAACTCAAACATGGAAGCGACCTATTCCGCGATGCTTAACTGCACGTGAATTCTGTCAAATTACAATGGTATCATTAACCAGAGGTTAAACATGGCTACTTATTCAGAGCCACTGTTGCTTTGCCTTTGGAGACCCCATATTCAGCAAAGAAAGACTCCAGCGTGTATGCAAGTCTAGTCTTGAATCTCTCTGCTGAGTCAACCATGAAGGACCAATAAATGTTCATTGGGAGGCAGACTCCAGACCACTATAGCTGAGTTACAACTCAAAACAATAATTCTTTCTTCTCTTTCTCCCTTTATTACAGGTTCACTGACAAGTTAGCCTGGAGTGCCCATCCAGGTTACTACCCCCAGCTGCTGGCCCCATCCTGTCCACACAGGTAACTCAGCAGCTCAGGAACCAGTTTCCAAAATCCTACATCACAAGGGAACCAACATGATCTGAACAGGGTGATCACTGGGAATCCCTCATCAGAGCTCTTAATTTTAACAGTTCTTGGGCTGATTCAGGAGCAGCCCAAGACTGAGAAGGACCGATAGCTGGGGCCAGTAGCAACACCTACTCCCCAGTCTGAATTGTCCCCATCAGTCTATCACTCCCCTGGGATTTGTAAGCCATCCGTCTTTCCCTCAAGCCTACATACGTCTAATGCGATCCTGTTCTCACATCAGCTAAACTTCAAACAAGATCCATTGAGGCCACATAAAAACAAGACCTGATGACTAAGGGAACAAAACGCATTGCGTCTGTGTTGGTGTACATGACAGGAACCTCTTCCACCTCTTCTTCCATGGCAGCTTTACCAAAGTGCAACTCCTTAAAGCCAAGGCACAGAGCCTAACACATCTATTTCCAAAGCCGTGGCATTTTAAACATAATGATTTCCCTAAACTTCAATCAATCATGAAAAATTACAAGCAAATATAAACAAGATAAATATGGCCCTGGATTGCCTCCAGAGGCCTGTGGTACACTGCAGGCAGAGGATAATGTAATTAAATATGGGCAGCCTGCCGAATACTCACTGTCGGTTTTGTCCGGATGTGAGCTGAAGAAGTTTGCCCTATTGCAAACATTTGTTTTACAGTGGTACAACTTAATTGAGCTTGGAAAGCTTCCGCAGGCATTAACAATGGCTTACCTCGCTAATGAGTAGGGATAATACAACCATTTTGACTCGGTGGGCAAAATCCACCCTCGTATCCGTTTTGTACTCTTACAAGTGAAGTAGGCACTTATGGATATGTGTGCTCGGGGAAAACAGAGAGTGATAAAATAGGCTTAAAATGGTTCCTTGTGTTGAAAACATACTGCTATAAAGAAGAACTCAGCTGCATGTGAATTGCTACATGATACGTGAAATACACTGGCATAATTTTCCCCAAAATCAGTGGGGAACTTCCTCTACACTGCTGACACTCACCTCCTTTCTGAAGTTGCTTAGTCACCTATATCAGAGGACATTTAGCCCAGGGAATCACAAAAGGGCTACTGAAGTATCCTTTTGCAATAGGCCAGTTCGCACTCAGTGAAAGAAGCCGCCTCTCATTTCCTGACGTTTTTCTGGTTGCCATATTGACTTAGGCAAGCCAAGCACTCTGGCACCAACATATTCAATCAACTTCCGAAAGCAGAGCAGGAACATTTTCAGCAAAGGTTATTTGCTGGGTGGTGCTGTTTCTTTCTTTGATTGGGTTATGAGGCAGCATTTTGATTTGAATGGGAAAACAAATTAGTACATTGCCCAAGCCCCTCCTTCTCCCTGGGAATACAGACGCTCTGCCCACAAGGTTTATCCCAGACTAAGTCTGGAAGTCTCTTTTGAGGAAGGGCCTTGTTAAAAGTATTGGCAGTTACGGCAAAACCAGAATGATGGTACTCTGTCTTCCTGCATTTCATGTTGCAAGATCTAGTTTAAAATAAGCTGCATAGAACGGCTGCAAAATACAGGGCAGATATGAGCGGTCTGTGTGGCGCTGTAAGCCAAATCGGATGGAATAGTTGCTTATCTGCTCTACAAAATGGAATCAAAAGGCCTTCCTTAAAAAATCCCATGAAGGGTGGCAATTCTGGGTAGTGGCTCAAGCTCCCTGAAGTATGACATTTTGCAAGACTACGGCTGGGTTTTGAAAAAAAAAAAAACATGTTTGCCTCTCAGAAGGTCTTTTAACAATGCTCAGTCTTATACTCGAACACACACAATGAAGGCAGGCACAGGAAGGAGACTTGGCTTGAGCTCAAGATTCCCTAGCGGCTGGGACTTTGGGGTTATTTTCATTCTGTCTGACTTGTACACTGTAATTGCACTGGGACTGCAGATGACAAATTAACTTTTTTTTTGCCGCTGTTTACAGGTATTTGTTTGGATTTAGGGGGTGATTTTTTCGCACACAGGGATGTGTCAAGCATGTGTGAACATTGCATTTCATAAGATTAGCATTAAGCAATGCACCTGGGAGATGACATAGCCTGCAGCCCATTGCCTGTAAGAAGAGGCTTCTGGAAAGTCATGTCTGTGTTATGTACAGAATATGGCATAAGGTTCACACATAAAATGCATCCTTAACAATACTGCCAAGACATATTTGGAATGAACAGTCATGTTTTCTCCCAAATGGACAGGCAGTTCAAAGCTAATTTGCTCGCCAGCATCACTCAAGGAGAACCTCCTTCTGTTTATATTTGTACATAAGAGATATCAAGAACAGATAATGTCAGCACCTGGTTTGCTCCTGACTCTCCCAAGTGACTTCCCACATGACTCATTTGGGTGGAGGATGGCAAGCAAACCATCAGTAAGATCCCTATAGGTAGATGCAAAAACAAACAGCAGTCTTTCTACTCTTATGCGTAAAAGGCAACCCACGTACAACTTTTACCTTGAATAACTGAAACAGGAAGACGTCTGACTTTGTTTAACCTCTCACAGGCAAGGAAGCTTTGCCCCCAGCTAAGGCCAGGGCTGGGGCCCTCTTGAGACCTCCTTGAGGCAGTAGCATCATGGGCAAGTACCAAGGTAAGCCTATACATTGGGTCCCAGAGTAAAAACTGTACCTGGCAGAGGGCCTTGGAGCGTTTGTAGCAGGCAGCTCCAGGTCAGAATCCAGACACCATTCCTGGTTCTGTATCGGGTTTTAGAAAGAGCCTTTAGCAAGTTACCCTACCTGCATCTGCTAGTTACGCGCCTATATACACATAAGAACAGCCGTACCACATCTGACTAGTGGCCTGACTTTGACAGTAGCCAACATCATCAGATATTTAAAAAGACTATACCAGCATGGGCAGCTGACACTTTTCTGGAGTACTTACCTAACCTCTGACGTCTAGGATACACCCACGTTGCTGGCTAAACGCTGACTTCAGGAGCCTATCATACATTTCATTTGACACATTTCTTGGTCGCTCTCCCAGCGACATGTGACACAGAAGACCCAAAAGTTGCAGCAACCAGGAATACACAGACTACAAGCAAAAGGCATCCTTGGGGTTGCTGCAGCTAGGCACAAAGTAGCTTTGAGATTAGAAAGGGAAAAGAAGATGTGGCATAAGGCTCACTGTTTTCCATTGCCTTCCCAAACACACACGTCCTGCATTAAGTGTAACTGACTGAAATGAACATTGGTCTCTATTAAGTACCTCTTTCCCTATACTTCGAATACGAATTTAATTCAGTAGCTTAGGTACTCTTAGTAAATGAATGCTGCTGAGCTCCAGGACACCTGTATCTATCTAAGCAAACAAGAGTAGAGAGAGGAAAGAGAGAGACAAGGAAAAAAATGTTGTTTTCCAAATTGTCAAGAAACATTCTGTTCAAATTTTGGCAAAGGCTCAGTTCGGCTTTGTTGTTTGAACATGCTGGTGATAATGGACACTTCCTGCAACAGTGGGAACAACATTTCTTGTGAATTTAGACATGTATTTTTCCTTGTAAAGATGACTTCTTTCAAGTCCCACAAAACCAGGGACTGCCATGTTTACTGTCTTAGCAGGTGATGACAGTTCTGTATTACATACTCATGCTACAGCAGCATATTCTGACCTCAGCTGGGCCCTTTGAGCTCAATACCATAGAGAAAAAGAGTAAATGATAGTTCCTGTCTGCCACAAACATCTTAGTAAGATTCAGCCTCTCCAGTCATGCCTACTCCAGAGACAAGGAAAGGACACATATCATGGGGTCTCCTCTGCACATGCTTCTCACAAGTTGTTTTACATGCAATTTTCACAGATAAGTTGCAGTAACTCTTCCTGCAGGAGAGAGAGACCAGAGCGGGTTGCTAGAACGAGAACAGCTCCTGCAGTTTGTCCCTGGTGCTCCATTTCACAAGAGTCCCAGTATACAGTTGTGGTTGAATGAATTTTCATGGTCCGTTTCTCATGGCCCAAAGGCTGTAATTTGGGCACCCTAGTCTAAGGCATCAGGAGTGACAAGAACAAAAAGATTTGTGCCATGGCAGAGGGATGGAAGAACAATAAGCCACTTCAGTATAAACTGGCAGGATGCTTAGTCTACATGGATGAGTACAAATCCAGATAAGAGCAGCAGGGATCTTAACTCATCACCAAACCATTATGAAAGGGCAATCTCATTTCCTCTCGCCATCTTGTCTAATATTTCATTATTTGCTCACTTCAGGGATACTCACATGGTTTTCCAGGTTAGTAGACTAGGAGGAAAACAAAAGCTTCCCACATAATATTGTTGTTGTTGATAAATGAAGAAAGAGAAAAAACTAAGCACAGAAACAAAGTTATGAGTCACCTGAATACACTTAAGCCAGATGTAGAATTAAGGAACAGGCACTGACATGCACTCATGAGAAAATACAAAGTTGCTTTAGCCCCTTTCAAAAAGGAATGCTGCAGGGCAGTAGGACTACGGGGAGTTTAAAAAATAAAAAGAGAATGGGAGAGGGGGGAGGCTTCTTAACATATAAATCACAGTGTCAAAATCCTTTTATCTTTTGGCGCCCAAATCTCTCATCTGCCTTAGCGAATGCTAAACAAGTCACTAGCAATTCTTTGTGAATTTTTAATTGGTGTTTTCACAACCTTATTCTTGATATTTCTAAGAGAAATTAGCAGATGTTCACAAGAAGAGTTTTACAGAGAGAAATCTCTCAGATAGGGCAGGGGTGAGTCTGAGAAGGAGCTGGATGTCCTCTACCTTAGCACTGACTGCAACAAAAACTCCTAGCTTTTGTCAGCTTCAGAATATACTCTCCAGGACTGGAAAAGGTAGGCTGAAATTGCCTACATTTGTGCGAGCATTAGGTTTTACGTACAAAGTGTGCAAGACTGGATTAGCAGCATCTGGTCTCTAGTTTGCACACGGCAAGGTCACAGCAAGACAGAAGTTTAACCCTTTTCCCCGGTGACAACACAAAACTGTTTTATATTGCTACAATATGAAGGAAGAAGTGAAAACTTTAAGATGTGTAGTAAATAGTCTGTAACATGGTTCCAAAGACTACATTTTCTGATCTCGCCTAGTGATCTGCCAGAAAGCTCCTTGAAGAGGGAAGTGCTTAGGTCTGGTGTTGGAAATGGTTTATCAGATGGCTTATGAATAGATAGGCAACACTTCTGTTAGTAAGTCCTTCAAAAATTGGGTTTTGTTCAAAAGCCAGGGAATAAAACTTGACAAGTTTCACACTTTCATTTCAAAGATGCCACAAGTGTTTTTTTCAACATTTTTAAAATAAAATTTTCAAATGTCATTGTGCAATGCCATTTTCATTTAAAGGTTGCTCTATGTAAGACTAGGAAAGAAAGCTAAATAGTCCATAACTGAAATAAATCCTTTTGTTTGCAGCTGAATGAAATTGTCCAGGTTGACTCTAACACGAATTTTCTCATTTTGCTGTTTCACCAGAAGAAGGAAAATATATGGTTTTGTTTGACCTAACCCAATTTTAAATCAGCCACTGAAACAAAATATCCATTATTGACCCAACTCGGCTAATGACTAAACCTCCTGCTGCTTGAATATGTTGGGTGCAAGAGAAAGTTTTAAGAAAAAGGGATAGTGTGCAGTCAGTACATTTCTGAGGTTGATGCTTTTTCCAAATACCGTATGGCTCAGCAGAAGTGTGAAAGGAGCCATTAAGCCGTTCACCATGCTTGAGCCAGGGCTGGATTACAGCAGCTAGAAACTCGGCTCATCATCTTACTGTTTCTTCTTCCCTGTTTCCCACTTCTACATCACAGACTCAAACAGTAAATTCCTCAGGACGGCAAGCAACATTTAATTTTGTGTCTGGGCAGTATCTACCTGGTCCATAGCAAAGGTGCTTCAGTACAAATCCGTACCACCACAGGAAGAACGATCATTCTCAAATGCAATACTTGCTTTCTTGTTTTCCCAGAATAAATACCACAAGCTGGTTGAAACAATTTTATCCCCCTTCCCCCAATGAAAAGACAACTTTAAACAAAAGCAAAATCCTCATTTTCTACAAGCTGCAGCTTCTAGCTCTCTAAAATGGAAGAGGAAGCCCAAGTCTGCACTACTGAAGGGAGACACTATTGACCTGAAGCCTGGGCTTTTGCTGGACACACCTACTAGGTCTTAATGTGGACTCTGGTCTTACGAGAGGTGGAACTGTAGGTCGTCAGAAAAATAAGCTGTGGGGTTGAACAGGTATAAATCAGCTATACAATTGGACCTATCTCATTTGGATTTCTTAGTCCTAGCTGGAATCTCTGAAACCATCGATATTTGCAGAGACATTTTGGGCATGGTCAATGAAAATCTAACCAGATAGGCTGTGATTTTCAACAAGTACCTATCACAGCTGCACCATCAAACCTAACTGAGAAAAATCTGATTCTGAACAGTTTGTAATCCCTAAGTCAATCAGCTTTCCCTCTCCTCACCCCTTACTCTTATCCAAGCTGTGCCTTAAATGGGCTCAAGAGAATCAAAAATAAATGCATTTGTAAAGTTTTTCTTCATGCCAGATTGAGAGGAGGGGAAAAAATCATCCTGAAATATGAAAGAGGCTTTCTGTTTCTCACACATCTGTAGCTTATTAAGGAGACTATCATAACTGAAGACACTCTGACCAAGCAACTCCAGGTTTCCTCTGGTGGGGCATGAGTAGCCCATGGTATCAGAGGCTGACAGGATGCCAGGGATCACCAGCAAACTGGCAGCAAGGCTAGTAGTCAGCATGGTGTCAAGCGTGTTCTTTGGTGCAAACACTCCTGGAGGACTGAGAAATTGCCTAAGCAGTCTAAGTCATTTGAAGAGATTGTGGCATGTTAGAACCCACAGAAAAATGTTTCTCCTATGTATTATTTATTGCTTTTCTGTATTTATATAATATCCAGCTTCCTGAGAGTAATTTGTTTTGGATTGTGTAACACTGGGCAGAACATCAAACGTATGTTAATCAGTGGTAATAAAACACTAAGTTTTATGGTCACTGAGGTATTAAATATTGCTAATAAATTATAGGGCTAGCATTTTAAATGAGCTGTAGTTTGGAGAAGAGCAGTAACACCATGTCTGAAAGCATTAATTGCCATTGCCCGACTTCCTAATTATCAAGAGTTTCAAATATGTTTTTAAACCAATATATCACTCTCTGTTATGCATGCAATGAAATACAGCTGCATTTGAAAAGCTTCAATAGCACGAAGTATTTTACCCCTTCAAAGCACTCTACGGACATGAAAACACAGTACCTCTGTGAAACAGTTAATTATTACTATCCCCATTTTATACATGGGGGAAGCAGAAGTGCAGAGAGGTTAAAAGTCTCCACTGAGACCACCCAGCTTGTTAGAGTCAGGGTTTGCATCAACGGGGGACACATACTCTCCAGTCTTACAGCACAAGGAACAGGCAGTGCTCCCTTTCCACAGACGTAGCCCAACTGTGCAGCGACAGCAATCCAGTCATCACAATGGCATCCCGTCCTCACATTGTGTTTCTTCTTCTTGTGGACTGGCAGGAACTGGAAGAAGCAAGAGGCACTAATCTTCTCCTGGGATAACTCACAGAGAGGGAAACTGTGCTGTATATGACAGGCTCTCCTGCTTTCCGTGCACTAGGACACATTTTAAAAGCAACATTTTTGTGAACTGCTGTCCTATCCGTTTGCCATGGGATTGCATCGTCCCAACCTCCAGGGCAAGTCATGCCTGTCGCTTGAAATGACATCGCTGGTGCAGCACACAACGCATACGGTGCACGTGAACACCACAGCGTTTTCCGGTGCGCTGGTATAAGCATAAAGGCCAGATGGATCTGACAACTGTTCTGCTGCGGGCTTTTCTTAACTGAGGAGTGAGCACACACCATGAGTCATGCTGGCAGGTGTGCTGCTAGTGAAGTGATCCAGGTGCTCTGGAATGGGACTTTTACAGGGATCATAGGACATTACCCTTAAACCAGGTAAGAGCCTCACTAGTGGGATGGTCCTTACTGAGAATTGCACAAGGGTCAGGTTGCAAAGCAAGGGGCTTTAGGAAAGCAAGAGCTGGGGAAGCCTGCCACAAAAAACGGGGCTTACCCTCATCTTCAGAGGTCTGCTAGCCAAAACAGCCACAGACGGGCCACACACAGTAAGTTTGAGGAGCCTGGCAGCACTCAAGGATGAACATTGTTTGGCCTCTGCCTTCCATTCACCTTGTTTGAGCCCAGCTCCCACACAGTATGAAAAATATGAGCCATCTTTGTTCTATTACTGTCCACTACTTTCTCCCCAAGCACAGTCCCAACAAACAAGCCTCGTGCTTAAGTGCCCTCATCTGCACCCATGCCTCAAGCCTGCAGGGCATTTTCAGACAGCTCCAGGTGCTTCGTTGCTGCTCACCAGACCACATGTTTTGGTACAAGACAGAAGAACAGCTAGCCCTGACTCACCTGTAAGACACAGGGGCTACAAACAAACATGCAACATGACAGCAAGTCTGCAGGTGGGCTATGACTCAGATAATCCAGGAGGGGCTGTGGCTCGTCCAGCACGGCCACGTCTGGGTGAGGGTGGGAGGACAGCTCGTGCTTGCCAACGCAGCCCCCTGGGAGCCGCAGGAGGGGTTTGCTCTGCCGAGCTGCCTGCTGCACCCCTTCTGGCTGCTCTGCCAGCCGTGCTGCTCCTGCAGCTCTGCTACCTCCCTCCAAAACATGGAGGGGCACACAGCCTGGCTGTACATCCAGGTAGCTCCCTGCTCACCGCAGAGGGGGAGAGAAAGCCCTCACCTCACCCGGCGTTGGGCGTTGGGTCCCGGTGTGGCGTAGGAGGCTACCGGCCCTGGCAGAAAACCTCCTGCTGATGTGGCAGGGCAATGAAAAGGCTGAATGCCGAGCCTGTGCTGCAGGGTTTCCGACGAGGCACGCAGAGCATAAGGACATGATATTTGGCAGCGGGAGCCTGCTCCTCTGCTTTGTGGGCTCTTTGCTGGCTGCCTTGTGTCTCCTGACGCAGGCACTCTGCGTGTGGTGTGGCCCAGACTGCCTCGGGGGCGCCGAGGGGGCCCGCTGGCCCTGGCGTCCCCTCCCTGGCACTGCCATTAATAACAGCGCACCCGCTGCTCCCGAGCGGGCCCCGGTGCCATCACAGGGTGACCTGTCAGGGAGTCTGGCCTGGGGGAGGCAGCAAGAGGACACAGCTGAAAAAGACATCTTTACTCCAACAAGGCAGTCGCTCTCCTGCCAAAAAAGAAAATTATTTAATTTCTCAGGACAAAAGGGAGCTGAAAATTGGGATGCGAAGAAAGACGGAAAAGAAATAATGCAAATCAAAGCACATTCAGACATTTCACAATCTTATAGTAAGAAAGCATAAAGAGCATTCACAAACATGCAGGCACAGCCATCAGACGTGTCCCGGCCTCAAAATCAGAGATGACACAAAAATTGCATTTAAGGAAGAAACATTTATCAAATAAGGAGTTATGTGGAAACTTCTGTGAGGGAAGTTCCCTAAGATTCCTTCAGAAAATATATGCGAGCTCCTAAGATGTTTCCAATTTTTTTTTCCTAGCCCTTTTGTCTCCTGTTCCTTGCACGGACTTATTAAAGAAAATACAGCCTAGTACATTGGTTTGTAGTACACTGAGCACTTCTGACACTAATGATCAATGGGGCCATGTGTTGAAAGATCATATTTTTGCTTTTAAAACCCACTTAAAGTTACGAAGAAGTTGCAGTCCATCCTGCTCCATGTCTCCTTGATCTTTTAACTGCTGATGACCATTGCATACTCTGTTAAAACGCTGGCACCCACTTGGAAAAGCCATGCAGGTGTTTCTTGCAAAGTCCTGCTTGGATTGCTTGTGCAGTCAGGGCAGCGAACAGGATACAGCTTCAGGTCGTAGTAACTGGGCTGGGATTTATAATAACAACGGATTTGAATGCTTTCCCAGAAGGCTGCAGCCTCAGCTGCACTATGCAGCCAAACAGCGCTAGAGCACATCTGGTCACAAACAACTTAAAGCAGCGCATGAGCAATGCTTTGCTATCCATATATCCTGCCAGCATGGGCAAGACCTAAAATCTTTGGATAGCTTCTTCTGTCTGGTGGTCTGCTGCTTGCTCACTTGTGGCTGGATCTGCCGCTACTGAACTCAAAGAGACTTCAGAGGAACAGGGTCAGAGTGTGGTAGAGTAACAAGATAAAACCCGTGAATGCTCTGCCTGGATTTCTGCCCGCTGCCGTATTAACAGTGAGCCTAGTCACAGGCACAGAAACTACTCTAGCAACCCAAGTGCATTTGAAGAGTCCTCACAGGCATGTCTCTCCTTGAATGTTAAAATCCTGAAGATATTTTTCTCCGTAGGCCACCCCAAAACATATATTTATTAAAGCTGATTTTGGAAACTACAAAACACGTCAGTCCCACTACAGACCAGAACCACTTCCACATCAAAGCAACCTGATTCTTTCACCAGATTTATAAAGTCTCAATTCTTATCCCTCCTGAAAACCAAAACACCACAAATATTTACTTTTCTGTCCAACACACACCTCATTTCCTGCTCTAGCATTGCAGGCAATACCACTTCAGTCATGCAGCAAACAGACACGACTTCCTTTTTTCTCCCTCCTTCTTGCTCTCCCTTTGGTCCCTCTGGCTCCAGATTCAAGCACATCCAGCCATTCCACTTGCTCTCCTGCTGCCAAAAACTGCACATAAAATTCCTCTCTCATTCAGTCCAACCTGTTTCTCCTGAGTGGAACAGAAAGAGCCGAAGGGCCACTGATGCCAGGACTATAGTACCACTGCCGTTAGTCACCTTGCTTCTGATGTTAACTGTAGTGAACAGAAGAAAAGACATGTAAGTAGTAAAATCATTTTGTCATGCTACTATGCAAGTCCCCTACCAAAAACTGGCACTGCTGTTTTATAGCAAGCTCCATCACCATCCTACATCCCTCCCCAGCAGTTGGGGAACTGACATTGGGATCAAAATTTGAACTGTCCCATAATTCAAAATGTACTTCAAAATGTTCAAGTCCAGCTCCCTACTCTTCTGATATTGAAAGAAGAGGAGATGGATTTGGGCTTCTCTTCTCATAGCATTGTCTCTTGGCTTTGCACAGGTTCTTTCATTCATTTCTGGAATATTTATCTGGTCCCATTCTGGAAATACTTAAGACAGACTTTCTGTCCATCCATTTTGCTCTCTTCACTAGGTCTCCTCACTAGATAACTGAGTGTCCTCTGCTGGCTCAAACCCTCCTGAAGAACCACACGTGGAACTGCTTGAACCTTTCACTGTATAATCAAAGGAGATGTATACACCTGTATATTCCTGTAATACGCCTGTATTTCTTGCAGCCTAAGATGAGGCTTGCAACTAGAAAGGATTCAACCAGCAATGCTTAAAAGTGTACATGCATACTGCCAAATGGTGGCTATTAGAGATTTAATTGGAAGTAATTTGGGAAGGGGAATCCCACATTTGGATTACTTATCACAAGTTGGGAGTTGGACTCAATGATCCTTATGGGTCCCTTCCAAATCTAGATATTCTATGAAGTCATAAGAAAAGCAGACTGTCAAATGTAAGAAGAGAAAGTTCTGGGAGTTTTCCAATGATTATTGTTGCGAGGAAACCTTGTTGGTATCCACATGTTCAGCTTTTCTGTCGCATTTTATCCACAATTCTCAGACAGAGCTACTCTGTGCCACGCCCTAAAGGAGAAAAGTGCCAACACCAGCACTGTAAAGCACGTCAATGCCTGAATAAAAATACTATAAGGATAAGAAAGCTATATTAGATTAATTTTAGTCTAATTTGAAATGTAGAGAGGTGCAAGGAGGAAAGAGAAACAGCTTTATCTAAAGTATTTATATGATCCCCATTACTGGAGCGTCTTAATTCTTTACAATCTCTAACGTATTTATGCTAACAGTGCACTTGCGATGGAGGGAAGTATTATCTTCTACATTTTACAGATGAGGAACAGGGATTCAGATTCTTAAAAAGTATTTTGGAGTCAAACTCTCACTGATTTCAGCTGAAGTTGGGTCCCTAACTACTTCTGAGAATACAGCCCAAAGCAGGTACAATATGCACAAGTAACCATGAGGTTAGAGACCTAACACCCTTTGCACTCAGCTGCCCAGAGGCCATGCAAAGCATGAAGTGTGAGTCCCTCAGCACACTGCTCCCTACCCAGTTCTGCACTCCCTGTTCTTGCAGCCGATTATTCCTGGCGCTGTGCTCTTCTTCTTCCTTGCCCCTGCTGAAAAGCATCCTGCTTCCTCCAGACCATGTCGTCAGTTCGTCAAGATCGTTTGGACTCCAAAGCTCATCTCTGAAGTGCTTGCTCTCCCTCTCTGGCTTGCTGTCATTGCAGTAAGGACTCTCTCTACTCCATCGCCTTAACTGCCTGCTGTTAGTAATGAAAGCCATCAAGCAGAATGAGACTCATCTCAAATCTCAGCTATGCTTTACATATTCTTCCATTTGATGGGGGACTGATCTTCATTCCCTGAGAACAGTTTTGCCCCCATTAGTTCATAACATCATCATAAGGCAATGAAATTTATGCCCTCGAGAATGTCAAACACCTTACTAAAGTCAAAGTAAGGTCAAATGGTTGTTCCTGTTATGAGGTGTGTTATCCGGACTTAAGAGGAAATCAGATCAATTTGACACAATTTCGAGAGAGAGCGTGAGTAAACCTATGCTGTGCAGCCACTTATGGACCAGAAGAAGATAATATTGGAAGTCTACAGTAATAAGAACAGGAGTCAATGTCTGGGGACCCTAGATAGTCTCTGTCCTCTCCTAGAAATAAAAAAAATTTTCTGAAGAACATTCATGTTGCTGCTTTCACCCATAATTTGTTGAGCAATGGCCAAATATATATAGTTTCTCTTGTAATTCAGCCACAGACAAATAATTTATTTCTCCCAATACAGCTAATACCTACCTTTCAGGATTGCTATGTAAGGCTTTGTTATTCTCCATTTAGTGTTTACAATAACTTCATGAAAGAGATGCTGTGAAACTACTGGTTTTTTAATATCTGGGAGCAAAGTCACTCAAGTATAGATGCACCAATATCACTAAAACTACTCTTAAGAGAAGATTGGTAATCTGCCTACTAAGTTACTCTGTCTTCCTTCAGTAAGTGCCATTCCATTCAGTCTTTGGCATGCTCAATGCACATAGTGCAGACATGCTTGTGGAAATGGAATCTTTCCATTTTCAGTTCATTAGACCTAGGCAAACTGTTTTCTGCTTTGGTCTTAGATTTTTCCTTTCCTCCACTGTTTCTGATTGCTCTCACACAGACTGCAGTGGCAAAACTGTCAGCAGTTCATAAGGGGGCCAAATCCTTTCAGATGTTGCGTACAAGTTTCAGAGCTGTTTTCAGATTTACTTCCTTTCTTGTTTCCTTGCAGATATCCCTTTGATGCCACTGAGTAGATTTGGACATCAGATATACGATCAGCATGTGGGACAATTTCCCTACAAACTGGCCACATTCACAGTCATGACTAGTCTGTTGGATCTCCAGAGATCAAAATGAAATGCATCCAAAGTCTGTATTGTTCTTCTATGCCCTAGACTGTTACAGCAAAGTAGTCTTGGAGCCAAAATTCCTTAAAGTTGACAGGACACCAGAGTTAAGTCATCTGGGCACCAGACTGGATCCAACTCCAGTAGCTGGAGATGAAGACAACAAATCTTTTTAATTTATCATAGGAGAGATTAAAAGGTGCTGAGCAAAGTGTAAGCACTATCATCATTGTCTGGACTACGATGACTATTTCAGTTAAGCTGCCACTCACTGGCACCTGAATATAACTCCTTTTTTTTTTCTCTCTCCAAACATGCCTGCTCTATGCAATACACAAAAAGCAGAACTTCTACCAGGCCACAGGGTCTTTTGGTTTATTTCGTGTTTCCATTTTTTTGCAAGCATACTAATTCAGAGAGTGGAGAGTTACAGTCTGTGTTTCTTACAGCCAATGCACAGGGGCTTCCTCTTTGCTCCAGTGCACTTTTTGGTCTGTGCTTTTGCTTGTTGGTCTGTCCCAGGAGGGACTGGGAGGTGCTCTGCTTGCAGGGCAGTGAGGAGGCTTGGCTCACTCAAAGAGAAACCGCTACCGTCTGGGCCAGGACACATCCTACAGGAGGCTCTCACTGCCCTCCTGGCTGGAGGCAGTGGTGGCAGAGAGAAGGTCTACAGGGAGGAAAGGGAGGGGGAACCCTTTAATCACCCAAGCAAGAAGCAGCAAGGGCTACCGGGAATGGGATATCACATCTTTACTGACTGTAGCTCTTTTTCTTTAGTGATGTGAACATATTTATGGCAAATACCATAAAGCATAGAGCAGAGACCGGAACAGCAAAACGCTGTCTGAGGTACAGATAGGTGCAGTTCATGTAGGAGACAGGAGGCTCGAGCCTGCAGTCTTTGGTAGGACTCCAACAGGACCACAGAGTCACCTGCAAGGAAGGCCAGGCTGTTCAAGAAGCTTTCTTTATACCAGGCATAAAATGGAGAAGCAGAGATAGCCGAGATCTGGGTACGAAGGTGTCACGGTTTGACCCCAGCCAGCAATTAAGCACCACGCAGCCGCTTCCCCCTCCCCCTCCCAGTGGGCTGGGGAGGAGGATCGGGGAAAAAAAAAAGTAAAACTCATGGGTTAAGAACAGTTTAATAACTAAAGTAAAATAAAATATAATACTAACTAATAATAATAATAATATCATAATAATAATTGTAATGAAAAGGAATATAACAAAAAAAAAAGAAATAAAACCCAAGAAAAGACAAGTGATGCACGATGCAGTTGCTCACCACCCACTGACCGATGCCCAAGCAGCCATCCGCCCCACCCCAGCCAACTCCCCCCAGTTTATATACTGGGCATGGTGTTCTGTGGTATGGAATACCCCTTTGGCTAGTTCAGGTCAGCTGCCCCGGCTCTGCTCCCTCCCAGCTTCTTGCACACCTGCTTGCTGGCAGAGCATGGGAAACTGAAAAGTCCTTAACTTAGGATAAGCGCTACTTAGCAACAACTAAAACATCAGTGTGTTATCAACAGTATTCTCACACTAAATCCAAAACGCAGCACTGTACCAGCTACTAAGAACAACTTTAACTCTATCCCAGCCGAAACCAGGACAGAAGGCTTGACCTTTCCATGATCTTGTGTACTCTCATAGTTATTTCCAGCTCTTCAAGTTATTGCACATCAAGAAGAAAAGCAGGTGCAACGATACAACAGCCAGAGCCACAACTAGAACGAAGCCTCAAAGAGGGAAGTGCTGGACCAGCATCTTCATGAGGAGTGGCTTTGAAGGGAAATATTTAAGTCTCCTCATTTTGAAACTAGTTTCTCTGGGTTTGTTTGAAACATTTTACTAGTTTGAGAGATTCCTCAATCCCTGGGTTGAGACGTTAGCAAGATTTGCTCCAGCTTTCTTTTTTTATAATATAGGAGTGTGATATGAGAAACTGAGCACAAATCTTCTATAATTAAGACAGGGAACCTCCTGAAACTAGTCAGGTTTCAAAAGCAAATATATGTTTAAGCACAATCACAGTATTTCAGGAAAATTTTAAAAGCTTTAATCAGAAGGAAGGGGTAAAGGCACTTTTATTTCAGGCGTAGTTCAAGCATCATCCATCTTCCTTCCCTTCCATAAAGGCAAACATTCTCAAGTTACAAGTTTTGAAAGATTTTTCCAAGTCTCCATTTTCCTTGGAGCTTAACGTTGTCTTTAATCAAGACTTCCTCCTGGAGCTCTACAGCTTATTCTACAGTCCTTGCAATCAGCATTATTTCTAGCTGTTCACTTTTCCAGCCTCAGTAGTAGAAAGCAAGAATTATTTTCAAATTTATGATTGCATCAAAAATATCATTTAATTTAATATTATTTATTTTTTCATGCCAACTTAGCTAAATGTTCCTAGCAAATACTGTAACCAAAGTTCAGCTACTAAGACTCTTTCTAGGAGGAATGCTATTCCAGTCCCTTTGCTGTAAGGATTTGTGGACAGGTTTTTTTAGAAGGGAAAAAAGAATTAACTGCTGAAGCAGCTCCAGGTTGAAACTTAAAGATAGGTCTCTGGGAAACAGCAGTCAAAAAACTCAAGGTTCCAAATAAACCTAAAACGCATATAAATCCTACACACACTTGTTTAAGAGTAAATAAAGTGGAATTGGTATAAACCCCAGAAAAGGGAGCAAGAAATAGATACTTTGAGTGCCTGGTAGAAGTATTTGAGATGAAACTCATCCCAAATTAATAAATCAGAAGAGTTTCTACAGTAAGGAGTGAGGGAAGTTTAATCATGACAAATACAGCAGAATAAAAAT
Source organism: Gymnogyps californianus (assembly GCF_018139145.2). NCBI lineage: Eukaryota > Metazoa > Chordata > Aves > Accipitriformes > Cathartidae > Gymnogyps > Gymnogyps californianus. The sequence goes on along the minus strand of NC_059474.1, from coordinate 58,730,652 downwards.
AAATATAAGCAATGCTGAATACAAAAAACGAACAGCGAGAGAGTTTGAAGCTAGCTATGGTGAGGACAAGAGGTGGCTTCCCACGCTGCCGCTCCTGCACCTGCCCTGAGCAGGTTGCCCTGTTGCAGAGCTGCATCTCAGAGGGACAGGAGTGAAACACCCTCCTGCGCCTTGTACCTGTTGCCCCATCCTGCCTGGGCTGCAGCCACAGTTTTCCAAGGTAGACAAGCTGTCATTAACCCTTTCCAGGCTGCTGCTACACTTCTGAATAAACCTATTACGAGCCGAGAAAATTGCATGTGTTTCCTGGACTCACTGTTAAATACTGTTAGCAAATTTGGTAATGTCTCAAGGATATTAAAATAACAACCAATTGGAGGCATGATAGACAGCGATTCCCTACTGTGCCTTCCCTCTTCAGGAACCATCAGCTGCTGGCAGTATTAATTCACTTGCTAATGTGGAAAAGACAATATGAGCCTTTTAAACATATTTTTGAGCAAAACTGTGCAGAGCACAGAAGGTATTTATGGAAATTACACTTTGGGGTGAATTTAGAGGAAAATCAGTTTGCAATCCCCACCAACAGCAGCTATACATGGTCAGGCTGACAGACAAATTAGCAAACTGTGGAGACTGTGTTTTCTAGAAGGAGAGTAAAGTATAGCGTTTTCCTCCTTTTCAGACAGCAAGAAAAGCCAAAAAGAGTTCAGCTCTCCTGTCTGGATGTATCCATGCACTATTACTTTTTTGTGTTACAAGAAGAATATGTTACTCAAATATGAAGGAACGCACCAAAATAATTGACAGATAACAAAGGGCAAGGAAGAATAAAACATACAAAGATATTTAGAAGAACAGTGTACGTTTTCTATCCTAAACGTTGCTTGTATCAAAACACAAGGAGATTTCAGAAAAGGATCTGAAGGAGAGATGGGTGACAGAACAGTTCAAGGAAAGTGTTTTCTGAATTTAAGTGATGGCCAGGGTACGTATAGGGAGGAAGAAGCAAAACAAATAGGGAAGATGACAAGCACAATGTGGTGATAGCTGTTGTCGTGAAGCTGGGCTGAGTGGGTTCATGGGACAGATTTTCTGAGGAGACAGTGAAGAAAGAGCTGAGGATCAAGGAAAGACTGAAGTGGAGGGAAGCAATAGCTGAGGTCACTTAAGAGAGCAGACAGCAGGGAGAGGATGCTGAGTGACAAAAAAGTGATAGACATTAATGGATTGGAGGTCTCAAGAGGGCAGGGTGAGGCAAGGGGCAGAGGGTAAATATGCTTTGTTGAAAGAAATGGAGAAGTGAGAGAGAAAGCGGTGCTCAAATGGATCAGAGGAGGACCAGTGTTTTGGGAAAACAGGAGCAAGGGTCTTTCAGTGAGTGGGAGTGCTGCTTTGGGCTTGTAAGTCAAGTGAGGGGGCGAGGGAAAGGAGACAAGGGGCTAAGAGGTCGGGCAGGATGTCAGTGAAGAAGGCAAAGTCAGCCTCAGCTGAGATTATGAAGAAAAGCAGGTATCACTATAATTAGAGGGGCAGTGGGAGAGCAGCCACGAGTCAGAGAGGATGCCTTGCTAGTACCTCCCTGTCATGGAAGAGGCTGGCCAGGGCTGTTAGACTCACACTGCAGGAATAGTGCAGGGCCTTTACAAAATCTGGCAGGTCTTTTAGATCCCAGCCTCTCCCCACCCACACCCCACCAAATGAATAGCTCCATTCATTTGGGCTGGGGTGTTGATTTCAGATCTTCTCTAACATGGAAATTCATTGAGGCCTCTTTGCATTCGCTAAGCCATTTCCTGAGTGTTGCTCCGAGATCAGAGCATGCCTTCTCCTGACCCCAGGAAGAGGGAGAGCCCAGCCCAGAGTGCTGGCGAGGATGGTAAAAAAGTCACTAATCAGCAAATTATCCCCCAACCACACAGGCCAGCACCGCAGAGTCCCCCTCTTTCTTGTCAGCACAGCCAGCGCGTGAAGGAGCCACTATCATTCCCCTCTGCTCCGATGAGTTTGCAATTGGTTTAGACAGACCAAGATCTTCAAGCATAGCCTGTATTTTTAGGGTACAAACATTCACATTTAAAACTCCTAGAGAAAACTGCAGGACTTTGACATCAGTTTTTGATCTAACACTGCATGGCTTTGTGGAAGGAGCTGATACAACTGCCTTGAAATTATTATCACAGCACTATAAGCAGAGCAGTAACGGTTTCACAGCTACCGTACTAAGACCTCTGCCTGTCAGTTTTATTGCTTGTTTGCTTTCCCAACTATTCCTTTTTCTCAGCCTATTGTTTTTTGCTCTTTACTTATACTGAAAGTGCTTTTTGAGCACAGACTATGTTTTTGCTCTCATTTGGGGCACATCTAGTACAATACAGTCTGTCCAGCATGGAGGAGGACAACAGTAACATAACATAAATGACAGCCGTTCTGCTGAGATGCTAACTACTTTTTATAGCCTGCATGCAAAAAATGCACTTTGAATGTGTAGTTTTTAACTTAAGACACCACAGGATTAAACGCACTAAAATAGACACTTCATACTACAGACAGCTGTTGCCAGCTGTGCCCTTTGTACAGAATGTCTAACAAAACTGGCCTCATGAAAATAAAAGAGGGTTATTGGTACCATCCCAGAGAGCAAACAGAAAATCATTTTCCATTCTGTCATCCTTTCACCTCCTCTTAGTTTTTAGAGTAATTGCATATAGTATCCAGTGGTTCTAACAACCCCCTAAATCTTACACAATCTACATCTTCCTCCAACAGATTAATGGTTCACTGGATGTTATTTCCATGGGGTGTTTTGAGTCTGAGTGTTTGGCAGTTCAATCCAGTAACAGCATCAGCTCTAGAACTGAAAGCAAAGGGTCAAATGACCCTGGCAAAGCAATCAGCTTAATGAATTAATGTTTGTACAAAGCTTCTGAAGAAATAATATGTTATAGAAGTGCCAAGAATACTATACGTAGATTTTCTTCCTCCTAGGCCTTTCGCTTGCAGGGAAGTACAGATGATACGTGACTCATTTTGAACTTTTGAATGAAATAGGTGTGACTCCTTTCTGGAAGGAGCAGGTAGCAGCTTTGTCCTCCAAAACCCAACAAACAAGTTCACATACAGAACTGACTCTCAGCATTCCTTGTACTCTGAGCTTTTCTCTACTACCCATACATTTACTTTCTACTGTACATAAAAATTCTATACATTTGTGCCATTCATAAAACTACTTTTCATCAATTTTAAGCAAAGTAAAATGCCAAATGACAGACAGACACAAGAATAAAGAACAACCCAGGAGCCTAAGCATGAATGCAGAATGATTTAATAAAAATTCCTGCTGTTTTTTGGGGGGGGTGTTGATCAGACTTTCAACTAATCCCGAAGAAGTTTTAAGTCTTGTCTTAATGAGGCTCACAAGAGGTCTCTTGGTAGTTTTCAGCGGATACATTACCAGCTTTACACAGTTACAAGCAATGAAAAAAGAAGAAGAAAAAGACACTGCAGGAAGGTAGATAGTAAGAGCTCAAGGATCTTCCATTCAAGCAGTCAGTATGAAGGTTCCTGTAGACAACAGTCATATTTGTACTGGGCACTAATCCCATCCAGGCTTTAATGTGTCCAAAGAGGCTAACAACTAGGAGAATTAGACTCCAACCCATCTTAAACTGAGCTAGAGTGAGCACACAAATGCATGAGTCACAGTATCTTTGGGGGATTGCACAGAGCTGACCTGATTAGCGCTGAGGATAAAAAAGCAACCTGCAATAACATGTTCCATGTTACAGATCCTGCAGAAAACCACCAGCAGAGTACACATGCATTCTCTGACAAAGGCTGGCATGTTTCCTCTTTTAAAAGACAAACTTGCCCTGGTATCAAACATACTGAATGAGGGCTATCTCACCGGGCTACAACAAAGATCTCACTGCATATCACCCAGCCTTGTTACATTTCATTACTCATTACCCAGCACAGGAGTGAGGTATACATGACCTCGCAAGGGCCTCGTGCCCTTCTCTTCACATCATGGAGACAAGGCTTGCAACCTGCTCTGCTGATGTCTTGTTCAGATCAGCGGTGAGTCGATTCACACTGTATGTGGATAACTCCTGAAACTCTGATCTCTGTCATGCAACATAAACACAGTGTGTGCTCCTTAGATTTTTAGCTAGCTCACATTTCTGGTAATTATTACCAGGTAGAAATGTATTTTATAAATGAAGGCAGGATTAACTTTTACAGATATTTGAACATCAGAATTTAATAGAGAATGCTATTCCCTATTTCAGACCACAGTTTAATTCCACAAACATGGAGTTATATTTAAAGAACCCACTTCAAAGGAGTCCTTTCCCAACAGTGGAGGACTTTTCAGTAAGTCTTTACTGGAATAACAATAGGATTGGACAATAGGACCCCTAGGTGGTACTATATCATCCAGACTAGCACTATATGACAACGCAAACCAAATGTTCAGAAGACCTGACTGGCCAGATCATTAGCTCGTACCTTTCACAGCCCTTCTGAGTTATGTTATGAAAATAAAATTACTGAAATAAGTAGAAAGGAGATGAGAGAAGATGTAAGCAGGGCTGGCAATGACCAATCATTAGTTGAAGTGAAATAAACCTTATTTTTAGAAACTTCCACATCAATAGGATCCCTAAAGGAACACAATTTCCTGTCTTCCAACTTTATTCTCCAAGAGAGCAAGAGCTAAACACCATTTTCAAAATAGACCAGAGAGCTGTGTGGCGGACAAGAATCACAACAGCAAGAATTAAAAATGAAATATCATTATTACAATAAACAGGCCGTTGGAGGGAGTACAAATCTTCCAAGTTTTAAGGCATAAGCCAATTTCTAAATTGTGGGGTTAGGGAAAAAAAAAAAATCTCTGCTGTCTACTTATCCTGTAAATGTCTCTGTAAAGGTGTTTGCCAAAGCTTTCTGGAGGCAGTTCAGTACAGTTGAGAAGAACTGGCTGTTAAAATCACAGGTGGTTCCCACAGCAGTTGTTAAAACCTCTGTTAGTCAGAGGAGCGCCCCTCTAGTTGTGCCCATTCTCCTCCTCCTTTCCTCTTTCTTCCATCAGGCTCAGACCCAGAAGACCTTGGCTCTACCTTCATCCTACACTCCTCATCCCACTTCTGGGACTAGCTGATGGTGTGGCAGAAACACCCTCAGAATTTGAAACCTCTTCTGAATTTCACATCCCAGTTGATGTCAGAGAGAGGATACAGGAACAGGAGGTGGCTGAGCACCACACGTCTTGTGCTGCAGGGACGTGGTCATGCTAGGAAAGCTGCAGACAAGCACATAATTTACAGCTGGTGTGAAGGCTACCAGAGCAGGGCATACCAAAGCCATCTCATTAACTCCTCCCACCCTCTAATCCAAAGCATCACACTTCAGGTAAGAGCACAAATTAAATAATTAAAAAAAAAAAACCAAACCAAAACCAAAACAAACAAACAAAAAACCAGCAACTGAAAAACCCATAGATCTCTACCACATAAAAGCTGGGAATAGAGAGAAAATTAGGCAGAACGCCAGCTTCCTGCCACTTTGCAGACAAAGCATGTCACACCTTTAGTTTGGACGTTCATAAATAGATTCAAACTGTTGATACTTCAGAGGCCAGTGAGCAGGAACAAGGAAATTTCTTTTTAAACTCTAATGACTGTATTCAACAGCAAGACTGTCATGTTGGCGGTAGGCGAATAGTAGACTTTGGGGGACCACTTCTGGCCTCCCACAATATTAGTGTCTGCTGTAAGAAGCAGCAGCACATACTGAAAAAGCCATCTCTTTTTATATCTGCATGGCTACTGAGGCAAGCTATTAACAATTCTTTCTTAAATCAGCTAACAAATTAGCTACGCCCTTATTTCACAATTGCCATGGAAATATACCCTACTACCTAAGCATGAGGGACATCGGCATACAAGTTTGGGGATATGGAGGGCTAGTGGAAAATATTTAACACAGTCTTCTCCAGTGACTGTGTCTTTCACAAAAACAAGCGCAGACTTTACTGAGGACAGAAGATTAGACAAACCACACTTATCAAAAGATGCTTCCCAACCCTTAGTGGCTTCATATTCATGTTTCTTCCTCTTCAGTTTGTATTCTCTGTGACCAAGAAGAATCAGAGATGGGAAGAAAAGTGAGCATAGACATTTTTCAAGTGATCCCCAAAAGATGGTATATGAGAATGGAATATTTTATTAAACCATCATCACAATTCCTAGTTAGTTCGAGTATTCCTCCTGCCTGCCACATCCAGCGTTGGTAAGCATATCAGTTTGCACACACACATCCAGCTGGCTCGGCTCACAAGTGGTCTGCATCACCGTGTATTGGCAGGCTCGTCTTTCACAGCCCAAGCTCTGCACAAGCCAGAACAGCTGCTGCCTAAAGGAGAGAGCAGGGTCTAGTACTTGAGATACAGGTTCAATTCCCTCTCCCTAACAAGTTACTTCATTATTCTATCCTGCCATTCTCCCTCTGAGAAGTAATCCTCTTCTACTACACGGAAGTGTTGTAAGCATAAATAGAGACTGGTAGGCACTCGGATATTAGACGAGCAGGAGGCATGTAAATCTCTAAGCTGTAGTTGGAGGAGCAGAAGCAAACCTATAATGACTCTGCGAAGCACTCTTGGGTCCTACAGCTTAGGCTTAACTGCAGCAATTGCCCTTTGTGTATCTTCCAGAACATGGTTTTCTGAATTCACTTAAGACTTCAGGGAAGAATTTGGGTTTAATTCAAAGAACACGCCTGCTTAAACCTTGCTTCTGGGTGGAGTAATCAGAGGGGGTTCAGTTATTTTATTTCTCCCATAACATAAATTATGTGAGGCTAATGTGTCAGTCTTAGAAGTTCCTCCATCTGGAGATGGGACTTCTGCCAATTATGTCATAATTTTTCTTGCCTGAAGTGCCTCATATTCATTGTATAGGAATCAAAATCCTAAGCAGTTCAGGTGGTGAGTAGATTTCCCTGTGACAATGAAGCATATTTTATTTTAGACTTTTAGGCCAGCTTCCTGCCACTTCATAACAAAAATATGATTAATGATACGTAAAATCCATATTTTAGAATAGAAATAAATTGGGCCATTGCAGCATTTCTGTCTATCTGGGGAAATTTTATTCTGTCATTGCTTGACAACATAATTTTACAGAATAAAATAACACTACTACTTAGGGAATTTCACTTCTGTGTTAAAATATATTTTTACTGCAAAATGGTGTAGGAAAGGCTTGAATTTAGGAAAAGATTAATAGTTTAGATAAGCTCTTTCTAAAAGGATACGCCAAGGCACTTTTTACAGATGGAATTGTAGTAGGCATAATCTTATTTTAAATAAAAAAATAAATAAATGGATGAATAGAGTTTATTTTTTACACAGGACTATGAAGAACAGATTTTTTTGGTGAATAGGAGAATACAGAGTTTTAGCAATTACAATGAATTCACAGAAATCTGCAGTAAAGGAAATCATTAAAACATTATATCAGCCAAATACGTTTGGCAAGTGTGCATACATATAATACAAAATACTTAAGACTTGATGTAGAGATTTTTACCCAGACATCTCAAAGAGCTTTCTGAAGATGGGAAATATCATCTTGCAGGGGAGCAAGGGAGACAGAAACCAGTGAAGTGACTGTTCAAGGGATCTGCTTGGTCAAAGAGCAGAGGATGGAAAAGAGTTGTCCTCACCTACAGTCTGGTCTTACACATTGAACTTATCATACAGCTTACACTGAATACACAGTATTCAGTGTGTGGAACTTTTTTGGCCATGAAACACTGATAGATTGCAATATAGCGACTCTTACCCTGGTTTCCAACTAATATTGCCTTTTCTGGGATTTGAAGCTGCTTCATTTTGCTGGAGGAAGACTTCACATTCACAGGGAAAAGGGAGTGACTAATGAATGGTGATGACAGGACAACAAATGAGCTTCTTTGGGGACCTTACTTTTGCCAACCTTTGGACAGCCCCCCTTCCAACTCTATTTCACACGATTTGATGGGATCACAGCAAGATTGACAGTGCCTGTTAGAATCAAACTCTGAAAGTGATAGCTCTGTGGACAGACTGCAATGCAGATGAATGATGCATGAAAACTATGAGCTGTCGCAAGGCTTCGCAATTTATCACGTGACATATCCATTGCATTTCTCTTTTGTTTCTCATGTTTCTCTTTCCTTGCTTCTCCCCTTCCCCTTTTGTCATCCCACTCTGTTATTTCCTTCCCTTTCTCACCAGAAGATGCCCAGAGCCTAACCCCAAAGGCAGCAGCCACACTGTGCTTTATCAATCGGCAGCAATAGAAACCCACGGCCATTACCAGACTCAGCTGCAAGTCAGTAGCTTCTTCCTTCAAACTGTAGCCCAGCAACTGAGCCACCCAGGGCGGGTGGGTGCAGCATCCTCATGTGAGATGAGGAAGTTTGGATATGATTAGCAATGGTAGCATTGCTTCTGGAGCTGACTAAGCTACAAACAGAGAACTTAACACACGTCTCCTAAATCGCAAGGCAGTGGTCTAACTACTGCAGTAGTTCTTCCAGATGTAATCAGAAGCCAAACTACACATTCATGTTAAGACCAGGTGATTTTTGCACTTAATTTTGAACCTGATTGTGAACATACTGCCTCTCTTGTCATTCACTATTAAGTAGGTCATCCTCATCCACAGGTAATTTTGAGGTACCCTCCTGAACTATGACAAAGACTTTCAGTGCAGCAGAGACAAAGAAGTAAAGCTGAAAATGCCACTGGAACATTCAAGAAAGAATCTTGACTATCACATTTACGTTCTACCTTTTGGGGCTTCGCTTTTTTAGATGCCAATATTGCAAAGCATTTCTACTCATATGTGCATTAGAAGAACACAAATAACTCTATAAAAACAAAACAAAAAAAAATCCTTGGCTATTTCAGGCTGAGAGTGTCCTTAAATCTTTTACTGGATCGAGAACTTAACAGGATATTGTTGGAGACACCTACCGTCCTGCCATCTCTTGACTCTGCTCATATGCTGCTATACAGTGTCCTGGAAACCCTGCAGCACCTCCACAGTGAGGAGCGAACTTTGTAAACCTTATTGCTGCATTTTAATTCTCATACTATAGTAAAACAACTACATGAGATCAAGAGTTTTCTAATACAGGCAATGCAAGCTGATCCCTTATGAAGGTACAAAAAGCCTTGTGGTGAAGTGGGCTGGGCAAAATATCAGGAGTAAAACATGGCCTCAGGTGTCATTACACATTTCAGAGTCAGCACTAACAAAAGGGACTACTGATCCTATTTCATATCCAAATTCAACCTTCTGGTGGGAAACAGGATGAAATTCTGTTGCCTGAGTTATGTTTTAATCAGTTTGGGGTGAATTTGGCAATACCATGCAAACCGAAACCAAGCTGAACACTGGGATGCTTTGCTGCCAACACAGGCTTCTCACATAGCTCCAAATGGTCTGGTATCATGAATGTAAATCACAGTTTTAATTGTAAATGGGATAAAACCAAAATGTAATAGGACAGTCTTTTTGAATGAGTGTGCATGGGTAATAGCCTTGTAAAACTGAAAGGCAGCATACTAAGATTTCCATTTAAAAATATGCAACTAGTTTTCACTGACTCCAGTTGGTCGATCAGATTGTGGAGTGGAACGGATGTCTGCCGAGCTCCTGGTCCCTGGCATTTCTGGGTTGCCAAACAAAACCAAGAAAAAGCAGTTGGAAGAGAGCAAAAGTTACTCAGTAACATTTCTGCAGGGATTTCCACCTGGCAGTGGAACAGGGGAACCTGAGCTTACGCACAGGGTTCAAGTTCGGAAACAGCTCCAAAACCACAAAGTGATTATTTACCAAGTTTGGCTGAAAAAAAGCCAGATGAAATCTGATGGCTTAGCTACACTTACAAAATTCTTTTCCAGGTACCAAAACAGTTATGTGAGTAGTTGGTGTTGGAAGACTTCTACCCTTCACATTAGCAGACCATCTTCTGTCATTTTCTGACTGTATCCAAGAACCTGGCTCTAGCCGATGGGCACAAGAACAATTAAACATTTCACTTGTATTGTAGCTAAACTCAAGTCCTAACTTGGCCTTGAATCTTAGAATAGGCTGATGTATATCCCAACCTCTTAATTATCACCTGCCATGTTCTATACTACTCTTTTTCATTTTTCTGAGTAGGGGAGGGAGACAAGAAGTCAGGATAAGGGTTGTTTATAAAGAAACAGGAAAAAAATATTTTTTTATAACCTAGGATGTGTACGGAACCCAGCAACTTTAATAAATTATACTCCTTACATGCCAGGCTTAATGAGCAAATGAGAAGGCAGAACGGCATTTTGTGTTTATCTATTTCCTCCTACTTTTGGATTGTACGATAAAGCCCTATGTCAGGCCAAAGCTATTGCACCCATCACAACATGTCAGCAACAGTGACTCAGTCAGAACACATTACATGCAGGAAGAGAAAGATGCAAAGATAAGATATTAGGACTGAAATCAATACAGGATTCTCTTTTACATATCCCAACAGTCTCATTAACTTCAAAGTAGCTGATATGAATGTAATTAAAGAGCAGAACAAACAGCAAAAGGGGAAAAAAAACCACAGGGCCCTGTTTCAAGATCCTCACTAAAATGGCATAGCACAGGGCTGTACCATAAATCACAGGATGCACTCTGTCAAGCCTAACAGAAATTTTTAAAAACAAATAACAGTGACATTTTAAACAATGTAAATTGTATAAATGCAGGCATCTGCAGTTCAAACACAAATAAGCGCTGCCACCAGGGAATAACTTTAAACAACAACAAACAAGTTCTTGGTGCTCTAATGTGCTAAACCCAAATCACAGCCGGCTGGTAGAACTAAACCTGTATGCTACTCACACAAGATAATCCTGTAAAAAAGGAGAACCAAGTGCACCATGACGGAGCTGGATACTGGAGGCTTTGCAAGTCGTCTTTGCGTGGTAACAACTAGAAAACATACCACATTGCAGTGTGAAACGCACACCGTTGCTATTAACGCTATTAACCTGTTGGGCTGTTGCCAGGTTCACAGGCTAATGCGCAAAATGAAATGAGAATGCTTCGGTGTCCCGGGGGTCGTCCCAGTCATGCTTAGAGAATACAGGTGTCCATGGGACAAAATCTAACCTCAAGGGCAGTAAATGGCAGCAACTGCAAAGAGGATGCTGGGCAGGTTGTAGGTGCTTTCCACTTGCAGTGGATAACGGGCTTGGCTGGGCAGCGTAAGGAAGCCTGCACTGCTGCTGGCTGCGACGTCCCAGCCTACGCAGAAACAGGACAGCTCAGTCCCCAGGCGCCTCGAAGGTGACAGTGACACGCTGATAACAGGCAAAGTGCAGCTACAGAAAAAGGTGCAGAAGACTTTGGGGGAAAAAAGTCTTCTGGCATTTTTCATGAGCTCTAAATTCCTAAATCCCCCCCCTCCTATTCACCCCACAAATATGAATCAAGGGATCAATGGGATAATCGTACGGAATGTCTTTCATGGAGCATCAGCCCCTATTTCCTACATACATTGCTGAATGCTCCTACCAAGTGCTAAATTAAAATTTACGGTAGTGCTAATTGAAGTCACATTTGTGTGTGTGCTGCGTGCTGTTAGGCAGGAGGAGATTTCTTTTGCTGGAGATTAAAACTTCAGTAATGTCTTTTTGTGCTTATACCAGTTTAATGCAAAAGCAAAACATAATTATAGGAGGCTGTTAATGGATTAGATGGCCAGTGTTACTGTCTAGCTGTGTTCCAGTTTTTCCTCTGTTGGCTTTGTGCTGTCTGTTGTCATCTCCTAATTATCTGTTCCTTTTTCAGTTGGCAGCTTTAATAGTTTGGGGGTATTATTCAAACCCAAATTAATTTGTGTTTTTCAGGAATTGCTTAAAGAGTAGGAGTTCTATTTGGAGCTTGATATGGCAATAAAATTTTTATCAGATGCAAAAGAGAAATATTTTTTTTGGCTGACTTTCACTGCCATGAAACTATTCACATTGATCAGGAAGAGCAGAGAAAGCTCTGGTAGTGCAAAATAAAACAAGAACTTCTGAAAATGCTTGGCAGCTGATTTGTTTCCACATGGCCTATCATCACTAGCTAGCAGCTACTGTAGTTTCTGAGGGTAGAAAGCTATGGCACTTTCCAAAAAATTGGAGAAGGCATCTGCTCAGATCTTAACTGACATTTGAACTGTTGATAATTGTAAGTAAGTTCAAGAATATAAGGAAAGAAATCTGGCGTTAGAATCTCAGGATCTTCGTTCATGCAGGCAATGAATTAATAAATAAGAATACTGCATAGCATTTATATAGTGACAAATCCTGCTAGGTGCTGCAAACCTGCAAGTCCCTTTAGAGCACTGGAGCACTAAATGCCTTGTAGCCATTCTTCTTAATTTGTGCACTGTGTTGTCACCATCCACAAAAATATACAATGAAAAATAATTACTCATAGAAATCCATTGCAAGCATTCTAAGGAGAAAATAATCAATGAATGCATTTCCTAATAGATACTGAGAAAACATGGTGTTTCCAGAATCTAATGTTCCAGATGTGCTTCCAGTGTGCTCTGTGTTTACAGGGAAGCAATGCACTGGAGAGTTTATTGCAACAGCCCAGTACCAGCTTTTAAAGATGAAAACATCCCCTGTATTCTTTCTTGAAAACTATCTCTTGGGGAAAAGGGAGTGAGAAAGGGGGAAAGACACGGAGATGAAGACAAAACAAACACAAAAAGAGTTAATTTGAAACTAATCAAACCCCATTTTCTTCCCCTGCATCAGAAATCTCTTTTATTTCAGTGCTGAATTCATTTTCAAAGACATGCCGATCCGTTTGAGGGGAATTCCGCATCTTACAGCTGTGCAATCTGCCCTGCAGTGTACGCCTTGCTCGCCCACCTGCTTACTACAAACTGCAAAACACCCTGAACTTCCCAGTGCTGAGCCTTGCCAGCAGAGCTGTGCTTTAGACTTGTCGCTGATCTCCGGCAAAGACGATGCCTAGCCCGTTATATTTTAAAGTAAAAGCGGTAAAGTTGAAAACCACGTAAGAATGACCCAGCAGAACTATTGTTACCTTGCAGAGTGTTATATTGTACTATGTATCGTCATCTGTTAATAATGCATCATTTTATACAGCCGTTAAAAAGCAGTTTCATTAAACAGTTTCATTTTAAGAATAATTTGTTAAGAATGCAGCTTCTGAAAAAGGCTAAATTCTTGTTCTGTATTCAAAATCTAACCCACATGCTGAGAATAAAGGAACAGTCATATTTTAAACACATATGACAGTTCATGCTTTGAAACATTGTAGAAGTCTAGTCTTAAGTAGCTCCCATTTGATAGTTATTTTATTTTTGCCTGCTTTTGTTTTCTTCTTCATTCATGTTGATTCAACAGTATATATTAAAATTTTAATTTCATCTCTTGCTGTGCATTCAGGTGCCAACAGTGAGTTGAACTCTACCTGTTTAAAAGCTGATTTACTGGGGCAAAATTATGTCCCTTTGTTCTCATCAGGGCAAACGTAGTTTTATTATCATGGAAGATTAAAAGACCTGACCTTTAGCACCGAAAAGTACTGTGGTAACTCCTACAACTCCTGACTTGAATACTCTAAAGTATGGTCCCTTGGTAGCTGGCAGAGCACTAAAACGTATACTGTATCTGGCAGAGATATTTATTTTCAGCTTTCATCTTACGCGTGCATTAGCTACTGAATTGACTATATTGTTGGTAGAACAATGGGTCAAGTCCAGACCTGGTGGATCCTATCTGATGGGCAGGAATATCAATGGGAAAGCATGCATTCATTTCAACAAAAACACTGAGCTGAAGTCAGAGGCACGCTATCCCCTCTCCCTTGTTTGTGGAATTAAGCCATTCCCTCCTTCGTGACGACGGCTAATGCACAACTAGCTCCAGGAGCACAAACCTTGTCACTGAGGAGCAAAACACGCTCAGCAACCTGCCAAAATGGAGGGAGCAAAAATGCCGATATACAACACAATCACCCACATACACAGACAAAAGACGGCAAGTGGAAAGAAATATCATTTTTGTCTCAGCCTGAGAAAGGCTGAGCCGCCTTTTTCTTTTTTTCTTTTTTTTTTTAGCAGAAATCACAGTTGTTCCCAGATTCAGCCAATCGCTACAGTGAGAGCCAAAAGCACGGTCAACCTGCATCATTTTGTTATGAATGTTGTGATATTTGATGTCTTTGACTCTAGAACAACTGCAACAACTTTCTAACCCTCGTGGTCGCAGAAGTGACCTCGAGAACAGCTCCCAGGGTGACAGTAAGGTTCCTACTATGGATGCTCACCCCACAGCCCTCTGGACCAGAGAGTCTCCCAATGCACATTCCCTTTACAATGCTGGAAAATAATACAGTCTGAGAAAATGGAAGATGAAAGCAGACTGTCAATAGCAACAGTTCACCAGGCAAAAAATGCTGATAACTGCCAGCTGCACCAGCAGGGGATGCCCACATCTAATATCAGCCATTATCACCAGTGAGTTTTGGGTAATCCATGCCAGGGATCACAGAATCTAAAGTCAGCCCAACCTTTCTACTGCAAATGTATGGAAAAGTACAGCTGATTTTTCTACGTGACAATTGGTTTTACTTAGAAGAACTTTTAATTACTTCAGAAGAAATTTTAAAAATCAACCTTTTTACCTCTACCATTTTGACAAAAGAGCAACAGGAGAATAAGGCAGGGCCAAAAAAGAAAAGACTGTTCAAATTTCTGATCCAGACTGAATTTTCAAGGCCAGCATACTAGGAAAAGCATTTGTTTGCTTATAAACTCTGAAAGTGCAATAGATTAAAGCACAGAAAACATGGTTCTTCCTTATGTTCACAGCCCCTTTCCAACACATTTTTATAGTCACCTAAAAGACAATGTACAATTTCTGTTCCTATGTGCAGACCACTGAAGTAGTCGTTATGACTGAGCATTAGGAAAAGCTATGGTTTAAAATGCCCATTTCAATTCAATTTAGAGGTGATAACTTTTAAAGAGAGAGATTTTTGAGAAGTTTCTTCACAAAATGAGATTTTAACCTTCTATCAGATTATTCTAAATTCTCTATTTCTTTATTTTGGCATCTCTATCATGTAAACCATGTTAACTGCACTAAAAAAAAAAATCTCATTTCTTCTAAATTTTGCTTCCCATGTGTCTAGATTACCCCTTCTTGACCTCATAAAACAAAATTATGAATGTGCCCCTACTAAACATCTCCCATAAATACAGCTACTTTGGATTACAAAGAAGTACTCCCAGAATAATGTAGGGTAGGATTTTTCAGTTCACTTTTTTTCTCTTTTCTAAATGTCAGAATCTCATAATGGCCGGCCAACAAAAGACGCCAGCAATAATCTTTCCTCCTGGCTGAAGATCCAGTGGGCAATGTTGGCCACAGAGACATACAGGACACACCTGAACCAAACTTCGTACTAGGGTTCTCATTGAAACCCTATCATAGTTCAATACTTCAAGGTGGTAAGGCACAAAATACTCACAGATACCAAACAACATGAATTAATTAAATAGTTACAGGAATTTTTTAAGACAGTAGAAAACTTAGAAAAATTGCTAGAACAAAATCCTCTTATTTTATATAATTTTGATCAAACCAAAGTAGCTCAGCTGAATAAGCATTCTTGTAAAACTAAAATGGGTCCCCTTTCTCATGCAAAAATACTCCCCTTAGTTTTGCTTCCAAGGGAATGGTGCAAATTTTTTTTTTTAAAGAAATTGCATAGCCTGTAGATGTTTCTCAATTAAGAATACATGTTCCAATGCTTAATTACTCTCTCTTTTAGAAATACACACCTTTTCCCTAGTTAAAATGTGATTTGCTTCCATTTCCAGCAATTAGATCCTTTACCAAACAGAAAAGTCTATTTCCAAACTTTGTACTAGACCAGGTCCTGGCAGACTCTAACCAAGATAATTTGTAATGTTTTCCTTTAGGTTAACTAGAGAGAGTGAGTTTCAGAGTTCCTACACACCCTACAGGACTTTTTCTCCTTGAGCAATCACATCTCTTCCCTGAGTTGTCTCCAACTTATCATCAGTTTCTTTGAATTGCTGATGGCAGAATGTGACACTCAGTCCTTACGACAGAGAATTCCCAATTATATTTGCTATGACATTCTCTGTTTGTATGTTAAGTTTCCTTGCTTGTATCTCCAACAATGGTTAACATCATAAAAGAATGTCATTAAGTCAAACAGATGGTGTTACACGAGGAATTTGTTTTCTGCTGTCTATTTAGAAAGTTTCCACCACGTTCTATACTCACTGCTTCTCAGGCACAGCCTCCCATTCTGTCATCATAGCTTTAATATTTGTCCCCTCATGTTCCATCCTATCCTGATTGTATAAACATTCAAATAATTAAATTTCTCTTACCTTATCAATTCATGCAGAAAGGTCTATATCACTGGCCTCTTCATAACCCTTAGTTCTTCCAGTCCTGTGTCCCCTGCAAAGGTAATCAGTGAGGATCTCCTGTGTTCCTTTGGGTCATCACTAAATATCTTAACTAGTGTAGAGCAGAAAGGAAATGGACAGAGTAACTACTCCAGTTACCATAGGCCTCAAAATGCAAAGTTGCAGAACTTCATTAGGCAGATAACTACAAAAAAAGTACAGAAGGGCAGCTTCAAATCATCCTTTGTAAATAGCACGTAGATACGATGCCATACCCTTAGCGTCTGATCTAAAAATTTCTCCTAGGAAAAGCAGCCTTGGAAAAAAATCCAGAGACTCATCTCTGGTGTTTGGGTGTGATAGATTTTCTCAGTATGTTCAACCTGATATAAATGAGTGGACACAGGATTCATAAGACAAAATTTATGTCTCCAAAAGTACAAGGAATGCTATGGTGTCAAGGCAGCAGCTGAATTTGAAACATACACAAAAAAATTAAAAACATCACAGAACATATCATGTAAATACAAGTACACACACTTGCTGAATATTTGTTATTGCATGTTGGTAGAATAATAGCATTGATATAAGAAATGTGAAAATGAAGGTCTGCAAGACACACAAAGAACTGAAGTTCTAGTTTAGTTGCCTTTGTTAATAACTTGTGCTTTTCTTTCCTGGTCCTCTTTGCACAGGAAGACATTTTACATGCACACTACGTTAATTAGACATGTAAAAGACATTTCAAGCCTGCCAACTCAATTGCTTTGGGCAGTATTCCACCAGATTTCCAGACAATTAGCAGCTGGAACATCTGGAAATCTCAGACAAATGGCCACCAACCATGCAAAAATCGACTCCATATCACACAAGCCTCTGATGCATCCCAGGAGTTCAGAGGCACAGACATCACAGGAGGCACTCGAGTCTCCTGGAGTGCATGCACAGCGAATCCGGACACACTGGAGAAGCTGCACAGGCATGGGTCATGTACATGTGCACATGCTCACACAGAGATGTCAGCTTTGCTGTTCTGGGGCTTGAGGAGGCTGGAAGTTATGATATGGCGACCGTTTCATTGCTGAGCTTTACAACATCATTCAGACCATATCTTCCTATCCTCTGGGACCTCCAGCAACACTCACCACAGCGGGAGGAGGAGAGCTGAACTTTTGTTGTGGTGTCAAAGATCAAGTCTAAGGGACTCAAAACCAAAAACTGAATCTGTTTCTTTCCTTTCTTCCATTGGCATAGAGGTCTTGTATCCTCTAAGACATCAGGAACCAAGCAAATACAATTTGTATCCAGCTGCTTTAACCATTGAAAAGGTAAGTCTGAAGGATGATACAAAATCCCGGTATTTTCTCAGGTCTTTTCAGTATCCTGGCGGAGGTTTTCAAACCCTGATGGCCAGAGTTGGGCCCCTAAAATTCCTATGCACACTGCCTCATCTAAGTGCTGAAGACCCAAATGTTGTTGCATGATGATGCCTTTCCCAGTCAGACAGCCTGCTGTGTAAATAATAAGAGTCTCCGCAGTACAGAGCTTACAGAGCTGGCTACTGGCTCTTGCGCTATAGCATTGCCTTACCCCTGTGCCTTTGTCTCCAGCTTGTTCCTGATACTGTATTCCGGCACGAGAACAATGCACAAGCCCTCAGCAACTTGCCATCTCAAAAGGAACGGCATTCCTACAACCGATTAATCTGCCAAAAAAAGCCAAAAGTCACATCTCTTCACTAAAAGGGCTTTTCACTTCAAGGCTTGTTCCACAATTCAGTTCAGCTGACAAATGCAGAGATGAGGATTTCTCAACTGCGCAGTTTCCAATAAGGGATGACCCGCCCCATCGTTAGGAGAACTGGGAAAAGAGAAGGAAACCCCTGAAAAGGATACGACTCAGAGGCCACCATTGGGACGTAGCACTGTGAAAAAGCTACCACTTGCCTACAAGAAGAGAGTCAGCATCACACAGGATCAGTTGCCCATATTCCCAGAGTCAGTGTGCAGGCGCTGAGCATGACACGAAACGCTGGTGATACAGAGAAAAGGTACAGCCCCTCTGCCCTTACAGCCCCACGGGAACATTTCCTTGTACCACACCTGAAATGGTAGCTAATGAAATAGGGAGAAAGGAGAGTCTGTGGTGCCAAAGTTGTGGCGCATTTACACCGCAGGATGTGATGCAGTTGAGTGGTCTCAGAGAGGACACGAAGGCTGCAGGAGATGCTATAAATATAAAGAGAAAAACATAGGTAAGTGCTGAGTTTTGTCCATATCCAAACCCAAACATTTACCACCCTGTTTATCCAATTACCATCCCATTTAGCTGAGCAGTGCTTAACTGAAATTCTTCAAGGTTAGGGCCCCAGGAAGAGTCGTTTTCCCGGTCAATTCTTTGATTGCCTTTACCTCCATCTCTCCAAATACCCTGGATGCCCCCAAACCATTTGGGATAAGCAAACTTGTGCTGAATTTTCTGTCTGTCTAGTTCATTCACTGCTTAAGCAGGGAAAAAAAAAAAAAACACCTTTGCTTGTTCAGCTAGCTTAATATTGAGGGTAGGCAGTGATGTCCTTCTTCCATGAATATGCTAAAATTAATCCAATTTGCATTGGAACGTGTAAGTAGCAAATATTTATTCATGATTGGGAGGGAACTGATCCAAGTATGTAAACTAAAGTTAGACATTAAAAAAACCCAGCATAAACATTGATCACCATAACTTTCCTACAATTAGCTGCCAGGTATAATTAATTTGTGCTTCCAGTCATATTAAATCACTAACAAGCATAACATGTTTGAAATAAAGAAATAATTAAAACAAAATGCAATTAGGGAGATCCAGTTATTTCAGTCTGGGCAAAGTGACCCTCACTCTAATAGCCCGATAGTTAATGAAGCTGACTTTAAAAGAACTCCTTTTTCTCCCCATGAACATTATCTTTATTTTTTCCTAAACTTCATACTGAAGTTTCAAAATTTAATTAAATATGCTACACAGTCTGGAGGAGTAAAAAGCAGGAGATATGTCAGCAATAGAAATGGCAGACTTCTTGTAAGCAGTCGGCCAACTAAGGGAGTCATATGCTGGGTTATTGTTAAACTGAAGCAGAAGGAGATAAAAACCATATTTTTACACACTTTCAGTAGAGTATTGTGAAAGGTTGTGTTCCTTAGCTGAAACCATTCCTACTCTGACTAAGGATAAGATTTCAAGGGAGAGGTAAAATTGATGGAATGTATTTTTTTACTAGAAGACAGATCTCTAGTTTAGTACAGAGTATCTTTACTTCTAAGAGATCTCTGTTTTTTGAAAAAGACTCCTGGCTGTGGGCTTAAGATTGTGTTTGATCAAAAACAGCTCAGAAGGATCAGTCAAAGTCAGCATCTCACTGTCTTGATGCTTTTCTGCTCAAGGCTCCTAAGAAGAGGACTGCCATGAACAGGGAGCACAGGAACATTGCTGTGAAAGCCTGTGTTACTTCCACAACAGCTCAGCATTTGTGTGTAGATGAACCATAAGCATTTCAGCAGTGACTGAGGACATGGACAAATGCATGCATCATTAATTAGCCCTGCTTTACTTTGTTACTCTTCCTCTGCTGGGGATTTACAGCCTCTCCATCAGAGCCATGAGAGTGGACTCTATGAATGTTCCTCACCTACGTCTCAAGCAAAGCCAGTTTTTTGATGGACATTGAAGTTGGTTTGAGCTAAGCTCAGAAACTTGTCACCAAAGTAGATAATAAGCATTCATCTGATCTGATAGGGCCTCATTTTCATTGATCACCACTTCAGGTTTAGGCAGCCCATAGGCACACAAATCTTGGTGCATGAGTTGTAACAAAGATAAAAAAATGAGAGCTTAAGAAAGAAGAGACAAAGAAAATAATCTCACTAGCTTTTATGCTCATCTGGTGCCCTGTTATCAAAATATTTAAGCACCTAGTAATTTATGCATCTATCATCTTGTGGAGAAAATACACGCTGTTATTCATTCTGTCTGTGCAGAGCTAAAAAGAGGGCAGGATTTCAGCATGGCTGCACTCTTGAATCAGCAACTAAGATATTGGTAATTTGGTTCTGAGAAAGAAGAAAGAAAAAAAAAGAAAAAGAACTCCTGGAACAGGTGCAGTTAAAGGACACAGCAACTCTTTTCTTATTACTTCCACCCTGTTTTAGCAGAGGGGAACCTTGCATATTGTTTGTAAATAAGCAAGACTCATGCAACAGAGAGATGATGCCTTTTGCAATCTCAGAAAAAACCAGCTTCAGAACCAACCAAGGCAGAAACAGCTGTATAAATACACATGGAAGGCAGGCAAAACCAGACTCTACTCAAGCACCTCTGCTCTCCACTATCCCCCAGTCCTGACATGAGCAGTTGAGCTCCATCTTTCAAACCCGCCCAGGCATTTCTGAACATAAGCTAGGGAAACAAGCACAAAAAGAAACTCCTTCAGCCTGTAGGAGAAATGGCATAAGTAGCCAAGGCATGGGATATTCAGAAGATTTTCTCAAGCTGTGACAGGACTTTCCCTATTAGCTGCTGACCAGGGACTTACTCTAATCCTTACACGAGCTTCACTCTTTCCATTAGCCCCATTTCTATCTGCTTCACCGCTATGCTTTTGTTCCTCCTCTTAATGGTTTCTTCCATGCACACCACCTCTTCATAGCCAAATCCACCTACAAAAATACTTTTATTAAATTACATGAATTCAATAGAGATCTAAGCAAAATTATCTGTCAAAAAATAATTTATTTATTAAAGAACAGGCATTCATTTGCTCCATTAGGTTGCAATGGGTTATGCTCTATCCTATTGCCCACACTGGGTGTAGTTTTTTTCTGCTTGGGTTGCAAATACTGTGGACTGCCTTTCCTAAACATCAGTTCAGCACTCAGGAACAGT
Source organism: Gymnogyps californianus (assembly GCF_018139145.2). Taxonomy (NCBI): domain Eukaryota; kingdom Metazoa; phylum Chordata; class Aves; order Accipitriformes; family Cathartidae; genus Gymnogyps; species Gymnogyps californianus. The sequence continues at coordinate 58,709,220 of NC_059474.1, read as the reverse complement.
TAAAAAAAAAACAAAACCCAAACAGAATATTAGGAATTTCCACAGTTCCTAGCAAAGATTACCATTATGTCATTATGTAGACCATCTGTAAATCCATGGTTTGCTCACACTTTATGTGCCCTGTGCTGTGCTATCCCCTCATTGCAAAAACAACAGGTTCAACAGCTCAGACAAGGGTAACAAGGATGAGCCCAAGTGAGGAATCCAGGTGGCTTCTACCTTGGGGTCAGTGGGAAAGAAACCAGACCTTCAGAGCCTCTCTAACTTTTTTCTGAGTTTTGCTTGCCTTTGACGCGGAGCACGAACATGCAGGTACTAGCACCAAGTCCAGCATCACAAGTTTACTGTGTCTTGCACAGAAGTCTTCAGTAGGCATTTTCCCAGCTATCCCCAAAGTCATAGACATGGACATGATGCGCTCAGGCTGAGTGCACAAGCAGCATGCAGGAGAAAGTTAGTTAGAAGGTCCTGACACCCCACCTGACCTGTGATTTCACTTGTGAGGTGAATGGTGAGAAGTTATTGCGCAGCAGTGAGATTCAGCCTTCCTTTTCCTCAACAAGACTGAACAAAGCAGACTGTCTATGTTGAAAGGCAAGTTCAATAAATGCATTACAGAGTTGTGGGGCATTTGTTTGGTTGTGCAGTCGCCATCAGTGGGCATTTTGCCGGAGCTCCAACTTCCACAGAAATGGGCATATAGCCGCTCAGGTAAAAAAGGGGGCCCACAGGACAAAATTACAAGGTCGTTTACAAGGTGATGGTTACTTTTTTCCTGTTTTCCAATGAATAACAATTAAATAGTTTCATCTTGTTAATACTAGCTTCAGAATAAATATCCAATACTATTCTTGTTTTGTACAGTACTGCTCTCTTAAACCTTCATTGTATTTTATATATAAAATATATAAAAATATATACTTCATATATAAACATGTATATCTGCACATGCACACACAAAGACACAAGTTTGCTGCAAAATCTTCCGTCAAGATCCTCACAGTGCTAGTGAAAAAGCATTAGAGCCACACTGTATGCAATTGAAGGAGCAGCTGAGCAGGCTGAGACTTGTCAGCCTGGCAAAGAGACAACCTGGACAGGTGATACATGACAGAGGTCAGCAAATTAAAGACTGTCTTTGAAAAGACAGATAAAAATTGACTGCATGCTGCATCTTCCAGCATAAGAGCTAAGGGACACCAAGTGAAACTCGCAAGAGCAAGGCTCAGGAAAAATAAAAGATGACAGTTCTGTTTGTTACAGAACTCCCTGCAAAAGGATATTGTGGATCAAAAAAGTTTGCATGGGCTGAAAGGGAACCTGCACAAGAACCTTGAAGAGACAGACATTTAGGGTTATTAAACAGAAAAACCCCACACATCAGGTTTATGAGATGTTCGAATTGGGAGAGTACTTGGAGGCAGTATATTTCTTTCCTTATTTTTAGTCTTCCCTGTGCATCTGCTTATAACCACCTGGATAGAGGGCTCAATGAACCCTTAGACTGAGCCAGGACAGGTGTTCTTAAACTCTTGAATTTTGTGTCTAACACAAGAGGACCTGTTTTGGGTTTGTGTTTATGTAGTGCCCTAACAACTAGTCACACAGCAGTCAGTAGATGAGCATAAATTTTAACTCAGACCTCTCCAGCCTAGAACTAATGTTTCAACCAAACCAGAGCTTTCCTCTCTGATACAGAGCATACTGCTGCATCAAGTCTTTTTCCGGAGGACAAGGTATCCCGAGATGTGGCTCACAGATCCAACAGTTCACAAATTTACAGTACATTAACTATGGTCATGGGAAAATGTTGGGTTTTTTCTTCTATAAAGAGGGTCTTGTGTAATATGTAAATGCCACGAAGGATTAACACAAGAAATTATTTTTGCAGCGTGTGAAAGTGTGCTGTGCCAATTCTCAGAAGGTCCAGCTCCAGCCAAGCCTCATGACAGACCCAGAGGCAAGTGCACAGCTCTCAATGCCTTTGGCCATTAGAGATGGGCAGGACCAGCTGAGAAGTCAGAGAGAAACGTATGCAAAAATAGTAATTTACAATAGATAGTTTCATTGCCCAATCTATCTGAACTAGCTCTGACAGAAAACAGTTCAAGCTGAAAATCCCCTTTTTTGGTAACATAATATTTTACAAACATTCTGTCCTTATAGAAAAGTCCAACAAAATTCAAATGAGATGAAAGATCATACACTTTGTAAAAATCACTTTCATCACCTATAAAGCAGGGAGACTTTTTGTGTGTACTTTTATTTTTCTGGTGCAGAGGTCTATGGGAAGAAAATAACTTTTTAATTCAAGTGGTTCAAAAAAACAGAACTCTAAATATTTCCTTGATCATGAGATTCTATATCAAGACAGTAGCATTTTTCAGACTGTGAAATAATTAAAGTAAGAGGAAGTAAGCTGCTTATGAATAGCTTTTAAATGTATATGCAACACTATCACAGAGTACATGAAATTGTGTAGGCTCTCTGAGACTGAGTGTAATGGGATAATAATTTTACCATGTTTGTCAAAATACATGAGCTAATACTTTTTGCTAAAAGTACAAGCTTACCTGATGCACCCATTATGTAAATAACTTTCTCTTATTATCTTTCGATGAGTTAGTTCTTATTGTTAGTTGTGGGAAGAACCATCTAATATACAGTCACGTAAAGACCATGAGGCCTTTACGAATATATTTTTGAGCCTGGTATGTGTTCTGCATGTTATATAGCAAAGCAATATAAAGGGACTAGAAGATGCAGCCAGGTTAGGAATGAGCTTTTCATTATCTATGCACAAATATGCCAGGGTAAGCTAAGTACACTTGCAAAGTTTGAACTCCTTTTGGTAAAAATATGGAAAAGAATGGCTGAGAGTAGACCGAGAAGTTATTTGAAGCAGGATCACCCTTTTTTATTTGCTAGAACAAAGGCTTTTAAGGACTGGCTTAAATGAGTCCCAGGCTGCCTATTAATTCCCCAAAAAATGATGTAGCAGTTCTCCAAATTTAATCACCTGCTATCTGTTCATATTTATAAGCTGGGTTTGGGGGCTATAAAATGGTGTACTATGGATCAGACATCTCCCAAATGAAAAAATTCTAACTAGGAGAGTGAACCTTTTTGCACGTTTGAAGTTACCAATGCATGTTAAAGGCTCCAAATAATTATGAAAGGGATGGGAAAGTCCAGCAGACCACAAATGGCACAAAAGAAACTTGCAGGATTAGACACGGTTTAAATAATATTGTTGAAAACATACAGTAGAGCTTAAATAAAAAGCAAAATGTAGTGTGCATAAGAACTTGAACAGGAAGTGGACTGAAAAATGACTACAAGCAAAGAGGGAGATAAACAAGCCTATTTGATCTTTCCAGCTGACTTAAATGTGAACACTAAAAAAAATAAAAGTAGTGACAACTGATTTGTGATGTAAAATTATTCCTGTTTTAATTAAATTAAAATAAATGAATGTAATTAATTATCTAGGTTGGGAGACGTGTCTACCCAGACAGAATTCCTCACTCAGACCCATTGAGGGAAAGCAGGCTGGATCAGGCTGACCTAAATCTGGTTCACTGTTGGAAACTAAGGGTAAGATTTTCAAAGCTGTTCAAGAGGTTTCAACTACATCCCACATTCCTGGCTTCTTGGCTACAACCTCTGGAGCACTGCAATGACTTTTCTTCTACCTGTACTATTTTTTCCTGCTGCGATACAGCAGGTAAAGTCCATACGATGTGATTTTATTTGGGTTGTCTACTTTTCTTGTAAACATTAATGACTTTTTACAGAGTAAGGTGTGGGTCAGAAGTTAGTCTGATAGGAGCAGGACAGCTTTCATTTCTCCTGGGTATATTCACTACCCTGTATTAAAAATTCTAATACAGAGCTGCTGCTCTGGTTATGGAAGAATAGCATTTCTGATATATTAGACAAAGACAGCAGACTTCCCAAGATTTTTTTTTACGTAATCTCCTGGCCTGCCAAGTGGCCCAGCACATGGTGTATACAGATGCACTAGAAGACAGACAACTTTCATACCATAAATTCCTTTGCTGCTCTTCTGCTGTGAATGACAACAACATTTTCCACTCATTTCAGTGGCAATGATTCCAGCCTTATCAAAGATTACCAGTCTAGTTACTCAGGCTTAGCAGCAGTTTGCATTTTAAAATAACTTTTTCTGACCCTCTTTTCCTTTTTGCTTCTTCACTCCCTCCCTCTCTTTTTTTTTTTTTTAAGAAGCAATTTGCTTTCTGCCATTTGCTTTCTCAGCAGGGCTGTTATCAGCACTAGTCACTAAGGGAGGACAGCTGGTAAGGGAGAGAAAAAGTCAGATCCTTAAGAACATAACCATGGATTTAAACATGTGAGCCTGCACTGTAAATTGTTTTGTTATGCAATTTGTATCAACCTCACTCCGTAAGTCAGGGGCATACCCTGCAGCATGTAAAGTTCATAGAAACAGTCAAATAAGACCAAGAAGCACACACTTGTACAGATAAAGCAAACGAAGAGACCATTTGTTGCAGAGCAGCATTTGTAATTCTGAGAACTGGCCCCGCATTCTGAAGCGGATAAAGCAGTTTGCAGAAAAAAGATGAGACTCACAGCTGGAGGAAACACAGGTGTCAAAGTCTGTTGTTACTGCTTTTGTTGTGGCTTAAAACAGGCAGGCATACTTGATATGCAAGAAAGACAAAAAAGAGATACTTGAGCAAATTCGGCCCAGGACTAAATGGGTACAGCAGCCAGGTGGTTCGTATTTTCCTTTTGCTTATGTTTTGCATGATGAAGTCTTTACTGGTGAAGACAACCCAGATAGTGCGATGCAAGATGAAGATCTGGACTGCTGGTTTTGACCTGTCTTCAGCAGCAGTTTCAGAACTGTCTTTAGTAGGAATTGCAGTTACACTGGAGCTGAATATGGCTCACTGCAAGGAAATACTTTAAAACCCTTCTGTTGGTTTAGCTGCCTGGGTATTATCTTGTTGGCTTCCTCTAACATATTCAACAGCAAAGTTTCAAACCGAAAACAGCATTCTAAAGGGGAGCTGGAGCTTACTGAAATCACTACCTAAAAATCAGCTTGTCCCACTTACAAACCATTTGACACCATTACTGATTTTTCCCTTTGGTTCAAACCCGTACTAACTAGCAGACCTTGGCAGCTGCCTCTGTTCTTTCCTATTAAAAAGCTCGGACATGACACTGGTTTTAGAGGAGAAAGTGGCAGGGAATCAGACTCTGCACTGGCATTCCAACGGTTTAATTGAAGATGAACACTTTGTTCAACTTTTGCCCCTTTCCCTGGGGTGGCCAGCATTGCTTCAAATGCCTGCTGACTTAAATGGTGACAGCTGCAGGACACAGACTCATGTATCACAAGCTGCTTGCAACAGGACATAGCTGATGGGCAGAACTTCAAAGCCGCTGGTTGTAACCACCCCGACGGCACAGGGCTGCTGCCACTGCCAGCTGGTAGCTCCAAGCTCAAATGTGGGGATGTGGCCTCGCAGGCAACTGGACATTTGCCATATCTTGGAGGGGCTGTATATCCATCCCAGAGAGAGGCCAGAAGACAGAGGTGAGGAGAGTGCTGACTGCTTTAACATTTCTGTTGGGCTTGTTCAGCTCCTCCAAAAGCTGATAGCAGTACTTCAATGTGTGGGTTTTGCTTCTCTTTCAAGGAAAGGACTGCAATTAAGGTGAGGAAGAATTGAGTTGATTTTAGCTTGCTTCCTCCAGCACACCAGCTTCAAACAATGTTTTAAAACTTCTGTGGAATAAGAACAACCACAGTTTAAATATTATTTCTTGGTACTTGAAGAGTATCTCACAATTCTTCCACCTTCACAGGAAATTATCCACATCCTGATCAGCGTCAAAAGCCTGAGGCAGTATTGGCTGGGAAAGACACAGTGGCCTCTAACACTAATTTGGATGCATAATTTATTTTCAGACTCATGCAGGAGAATCTAGTGTAGAAGACAATTCAGTGAATTCAAGTGAGAATGGTCTTTTAACCAACGGATGTGTGAGCATAAAAGCCTTATGCCTTATTTCTGCTGCCAATATCTGACACGGCATTAGCTGAGCCACTCAATGTGACTGCAGTCTGCACTCAATGGTCAATTTTAGACATGCTAAATGGGTCAATTTTAGACATGCCAAAACTTAGACCCATGCACTAACCACTTCAGACAGCAACAGAGCCAGTGGCAACAATTCACCGTTTCAACCAAGCTCTGCTAAATGCAGAAATGGAGGAAAAGAGGAAAAGATTAAGCAAACTTCATGCCCTTTTCTCACCCCTTTCACATTAGAACAGCCTCACTAACATAAATTAGATTCAAAGAGGGACTCTGGCAACCAGAAAAAAATAGTGCAAGGCGCCGTAGATTACTGGTTGTATGGTGGCAGTGCTGAAAGGGCACATTGGACTGGCTGACCATGCTCAGAAAATGCCTTCATGGGGCTTGCAAGATCACTTTCCATGTTTCAGTTGTTGCATATGAGATTTAGATCTCCTAACCCATATGCATTTGATGTTTCTACAAGTTGATACCAAGCTTCTCTCTTGCTCTGTGACCTCTCGTGCCAGCTTCACCTGGCAAAAAGGGCCTCAGGAAAGGAGGCAATAATGCTCTGCAGCTACAAGTAGTTGGGCCCTACCTCAAAGGAGCTGGATTGGAAGGTGCACATTCCCCAACTGCAGCCTCATGCTCAAGTCCTTCCACCCCAAAACCAAACCCACGGAGACAAACGTTAAGCAGCCTTCATCCTCACTGCTGGAGCACAAAGGGGCTACAGCAGGACAGAGAACTGACATCAAGAACGCATTTTAACTGGAGAGCCACAATCCTATGTTCTTATTTCTTTCCCAACTTCTGTTTCTGGGCTCGCATCATTAACAATCATCCAGTGTTCCAAATTAAGAGCAAATGAAAGGTACAACCACCAGAACTGATGGCCTAGTGTCGTTGGATGTTCTGCTTAATTTACTAATCCCCTTTTTTTTCTTCCCCTGCTGAAAACAATAGGCTAATTCACTCAACCACATTGGGCCTGTAGTGTTGTGGTCCAGATGGAAGAGGTTCTCAGGAGTCTTTCACAGGTCCTTCACTTTGCAAACTATTTAGACCCAATTTCTTCAGGAAACCACACAGTTTTATGTCAGAGATACTATATAACAATGGACCTGCACTGATGCCACTTTTTTCTGTGATCTAAACAGGGATGCTCCGGATATGCACTCCTATATTGTAATTTCTGTCACACTTAACTACTTCTCATCCATCCAACATACTGGGCAATTCTGTTTACTTATGATGTTTAAACTCAGTAAAATACTCTTCAGCAGGTGTAGCTGTCGTAACTCATTAATAGATGGTTTATAGCAGATCTGTCGATAGAAAATGAAATCTTTTCACTATTTCTGTCTACTTAGGAACACTTCTTTATTCAGATAGTAAAGAACTATGATTGGAGCACAGGCACCAAGAGTCCTCATTACAAAATCAGCATAAGTGATTTGGGTGAATGACACATTACTAGTGGAGCTTGAAGAACAAGGATCTGCTGCACAGCACAAGGCACATTGGACTAAGTTTGTTTATCTCTTGCAGGATGAAATTTTGCCTCCAGTTACATCCATACAATGCTATTAATTTAGACAGCAGCTGGCCCACTAGCCTCAAGTTAACTGTTCAGGAGCCTGTAGTGTGAAAAATCTCATAAAGTGTTGAGAGCACCACACACCTCGAGCCACAGAAGGGCACTACATAGCAATAGGAGAGACAGAGAAAGTCATGCAAAGATTTCTCATGACAAGGCAAGATATGAGGGAAGAAAACATCCCTGTGCTGCTTCTTTTGTCTTTCCAAAGAAATTTCCAACTGTCAGCTGTCTGCCAAATGCTGCAAGGCTGGAAGCAAGCTGGTAACTATACCACTACCACAACACTTGAGGGAAGACCTTACTTAAAACCTTACTATCATGAAGAAAATCCATCTACTAGTATTGATCGCCAGTACCCTAGCAGGTTCTGATTCTCAGTATGAGCAGCAGAAATTTGAAGGCATACCAGAAATTTTAAAGAGTGCTTACTTGCTTCCAGAACACTGACAATGCAACGAGGAATAGTAAAAGAATGACTGCTGTACTTGGAAATGTTTTTATGTCTTTTAAATATCCCTTTCATTCAACTGATGAGGTAGGTACAGAATCTTTTTGGCCCCATGAATGCAGTGCTATGACACTGGAAAGATTTTTTTTTTTTCAAAGTGAGCATTAGAGACCCAAATTTCAGAGAGCAAGTTATGAGAAAAATGTATCTTTCAACCATGATTTTAAGGCAACTTGTGATTGGGAGCAATTGGAGCTGGTCATACTGCAAGCTGCTGTATGTACCATTCTGCATTCTGTCCTCAGGCAGCCATATCAGTAGGAAGGCATGGTACAGCTTTTTATTTATTCTAACCTGCTTTATTGTTTTCTGTAGCACACAGATCATTAAGAAAGAAGTTTTTCAGATACAGAAAAACATAACCCAAATTTTTAATGACCTCTCTATCTCGGTTCCCCGCTGCATACGCAGCTAATAATTTTTCACTTGCACATTTCCTGGGCCTTTCTTCCCTCTGGGCAGTCAAGAAAATCTAAAAGCTACTAATAAAAGGTGACCACTCCTCTAAATATTCTGGCACCTGGGGAGAAGATGTACTATGCCTCCAACATTCTTCTGCTCTTAACCTTTGGAAGTGTTGAAGACGATGGAACAGAGGTGGCATCTCCTCTAAAATCACTTTCCTGTTTGGATTTGGATTCCAAACCAAGGCAGGAAGAGCAGAAGCAACTACTCCTGGGATTTCTGAGCCGCACCTGGCTATGACTCCTTCGGCATTCATTCCATACACACAAATGAAGAGGACAGAACATGAGACAGAGGAGGCTCTTTCAGAGCAGAGGGGAATTCTGCAAGCGTTTGGGGGAATAAAAGTAAGTCAGAAGCATTATAACTCTGTCAATAATGCATTATACTTGAAAGGGCCCGGGTATATCTATCACTTAGCAAGTTACAGTCTCCCTTTTAGGGGAGTTTCTGAATATAAAACCCTTACCTGATTTGATGGACCAGTGCTTTCAAGCTAGTTAGCACCTGCTCTCAAACTTGATATACTCTTAAACTGTTTCAAGTGAAGCCAAAGGATCAAGACTTAATTAGCAGTGAAATACTACTTATACTGATCAGTTTGCTCCAGATCTCCTGAGGGACATAGATTTGTCTCTATCTGGAATCCCCACCCTACCCTCAGCTGCTCTTTAGGAGGTTTGTGTTTTGTCATTTGGCAGACACTTACCTGCCGTGCATGCTGCAATGGAAGAGTGCTTTTGGCAGTGGAGGCTGCGCGGCTCTGGGAGCAGGGGAGGCAAGTTACAGCAGCTTCATCTCTTATGAGTGCTCCAGCTTTGCCAAACCAAACAAGATAAGGTGACATACTTGTCTTGCTGCTCCTCAGTAGACAGACTCATTAGTTATTTGTTGGTCCCATGAGAGTTTTTTACTTTTTTTTCCTGCAGGGGTAACAGTCATTCAGGTATAACACTTCAATTAAAAGGCTTTCCTTCTCTGGCAGCCACAGCAGTGAGAGTCACACCTCTGCTTAGGAAAAGAGCTTTACTTCCAGCAGAAGAACAGAGGTGAAGGTGTAGCCATTACGAGTGGGATTTTCACAGGTGGTATCAGATGCCTAGTTCAGTCTCACAAGGCCTGAGCAAATGCTTTAGCATCTCAGGCAATACAAAGGTACAAAGTATTGTTATAAAGGAATGACACTGGCAAGAATTCAGGCCATAAGGGTCTTAACACCTCTCCTGAATGGAGTCTGTTTCTAACAGAAAGAACAAAACAAACTCCATCACAGCCTAGAACAGCTGGGCTCTGATGTCTTGCTCGCTTGCTGTGGCAATGACTTGGTTTTTTTGGTCACTTAGATAACACAAAGCTAACCTTGTCATTCCCTTAATTTTTGCAAATCTCTAAACACATCTGTCTAAATATCCATGACCCAGAGGGGAAAAATAATATATTTAAAATACAAAATGGGTGCCAAATCTAACTCATCAGTCTCTGCTGGGATTCTTGAGAGTCTTGGGAGGTGGGACCTCAAGCAGTTTATTTTGGCATCGTTCTCAGCTAGGGAATCTTTTGATGGCAGTGACTCTGGAAGGGACCTATACTTTGAGAAGAAAGCAGGGTAAGCATTAATGTGAGAGCAGAAAAAAGTCTTATAGTGCAAAAGCAGGCAAAAAGTGATAAAACTTATCTGAATTTCAGTGGTTTTCATTCAAGGAGAGTAGGAAGGCAAGAAAAGGAATAAAACACTTCTAAGAAAGTGCTTCTCATCTAGGTAATCCTTTTGACTACACAGTATTGCCCTTACCACAATTTAGGTGTTTTGTCCCTCCTTCCCTTCAGTCTCCAGATGGAAGGAAACTGTCCTAATCTATTGGTACTATGTTTGAGATATTTTTCTTTGATTAAAAATGTTTCCATTGCTAATATCATGCTACTTGCACTGCCTCTTGTAGCTCTGCCCAAGGATTCAGCCCCAGAAACAAGGGAAATAAAGAAAAAAAGTGCTCCTGTAATTGGAAAGCTCATTTACCTTTTGTCTTCTATATTCATTTTATAGTCCTAACGTTTTTTAGTGTACTGTCTGATCTGACAAGAGGGCCTAAGGTCTTACTAAAGTTCAGTTTTCCTTTCTCAAGCATACAACCAACCGAGGAATCAAGGTAACTATCAGTTATTATAATTTTCAAGTTGTAGTTGTGACTAAGATGTCAACAAAAGAACTGGGCAAAAGGTTTTTTTGCTAACTGTGGTTTCTTATCTTCCCACAGCTATTTTTAACATTGGGCCAATATTTTTAGCTTTGTTGGGGTTGGGGAGCAGGGGGGGAGAGAGAGAAAAGAAAGTTGTTGCTAGATTTATAAGTCTTCCAGAGCAGGTGGAGAGCTGTCACTCAGGCACTAGGCTGGGCTGTGGCAGAGCTGGGTCCCATCTCTGCCTTTGCCTGGACAGCGTATGAGCCAGTGTCTGCCAGGTATTAACCTACCTGCCAGGCTGTCTGCCTGGGGTCAGGCTGCCTCAGTCTCTCCTGCTCAATCTGTTATATTTTACATAGAATAAATCACTCATTAGGGTTCAGTGCGCAAAATAACTTCATCACTAAACGGTTAGACGAGTCATGGGGGAAGCAGAAAAGGATTGCAGTCCCTGCTCCAGGAGACGTTTACACTCTTAAATTAGGTAGTCTGTGTAACGCAGCCTGGAGCACAGATCTCATTTCTCCTAGGTGAGTGCACTAAGCCACAAAATTATTCTCTCCATGGCCTCCAAAATATTTCAAGTATTTTCCCAATAAAAGTAGAACAAGAGGAGCTAAGAACTTCTCTCTCCTCCACCTAAATAAAGCCCTAATATCTGAGTGATATCGATTCAAATGTCCTCAAGGTGAGGAAGGAATGTAATCCTGGCCTCCCACATACAGAATAAGTGCCCTAATCACTGAGTTCTTGGATGAAAGGGATTGCATCTACTTTGTCATTTCCTCTCCTTAAAAGTGCCATAAAACAAAACATTACGTTTGACAGTCAGTATTTTGTCCTGAATGAAAAAAATCCATTCACGTCCTAGTAGAAAAAAAATAAATTTTTACTCAGCTGAAGTTAAACTTTTGTTAAAACTTTCAGTTAAACTGAGCTGAATTTCTTCTCTAGTTTTTGCCATTTAGTTGCCAACCTAACCTGTAATATCAGTGATTCATACAGGCATAGCCCAAATCTTTGTTAATCAATGAGATGATTTAACTAAATCCTTCTGTAAACCATCTGTTCAAAAAGCCAACACTTTTCTGTGTGGAATATCCAGCCCTCCTTTCTTAGGGACTTCTTTTGAACATGGGAATTGAAAAAAAGCAGTTCTTGATTGAATCTTGTCTTGTGCAGTCTCAGCTTGTAAGGAATTTTGTTTAATTAAATTGGCTATAAATATATATAAATATGTATATACATGTGCGTGTATGCAGTTTGCTTTAAAAGAGAGAGATCAGCTAGGAGACCACCTGCTTTCCCTGCTTCCCACTGCTGGAACCAGGTTCTCACTATTGTACAGTCCTCATATGGATTGCTTGCATGTGAGTCACCAGGGAACTGGGTTAAACCCCTGTCCTGCCAGCCAGCTGGACTTGTACCATTAAATATACTGTGTCCAGGATTTCAACTGTCATGTTGGAAAAAATGAAAGTTTCTTTTTTTGAGAGAGATGAGTTACCCCTTCACATTTTGTCTCTTATTTTTAGCATCTTCATCATGGCCTCTCATCTGCTCCTGCTGGTCAGAGACCCTACCTAGGATCTATCTCAATTATTCTCTGCTACTGACCAATCCAGCAAGACACTGAAATCCTCAGCCTCCACTTCTAGCTTCACCCATTGGAATGACAACTTCAAAAAGACCATTAGTTATTCATACCCAGGCCAAAGGCTCTTGCCGTAGGTATTGACAATGTCCATCTCATTAGAAGTTTTGGACTTGGATACCAAAAGTTGCTGAAAACATTCTCAGTTATTAATCCAGGCAGGAATAGGGTCTGGGACAATCAGTACCAGGACAAACACATGGGAAAATTTGCCTTTTTATGGCCCGTTTTATAGTCCTCCAGCTCTTCTAGGAGTAGAGAGAATCTGGAAAGTCTTGAAAAATCTGTGTCCTTTCCCAAAAACAAAGGAGGGTTTCTGAAAGAAGACTGGTATTTTTCTTGCTGTCCTTGGGTAGGCAAAACTAAAAGGAGTTACTCAGCACTTAAACAAAACAATAGGCTATAGTTTACAACCACTAAAAAGAAAGAGCTCAAGCTTGCTGAAAATGGAACTTTCGTTCAAAACTCTTTTGTATTTTAAATGATGAAAAGAGGAGAAAAATGAAGAAGTTTCCTGTGCTTTCAGGAAGGTCGGAGCTCCAAGCAGGGACCTGACACCCTCAGGGGCCCACTGGCGGGAATCTGCAATGCCAGACTGGCAGGAGCACCAGCAAGCCTTCCTCCCCATCTGCCAATGAACTCAATGGGTTCCTGAAAAACTGTTTGATTTCACCCCGCCAGCCCCTCCTCACAGCAAAGTGTTAAGTTTGAACATTTTGGGCTGAATTTTTGAACCACCCTTGCTTCCCAAGTGCTTAGTTCCACATTCCTTCTGTAACCCAGCTTCTCACGGGCCATGCGGGACACTATATGGGGCTGGTAGATGCAATTGTGCATGTTACCAGTACCTTTCAATACCACAGAACAGTACAGATGTGGTTCAAGGGGATGTGAGGTAGTTTATCCACAGTGTATTTTGGTGGCAGAAAAAATTAGAAATGTTATTGCATACCTAGTCAATGAAATACATCTTTCCTGGAAGGAATTATCTTGTATTTATCTAGAGACCTCAGTCAATATCTGGTTCAGGATGTGCTTAGCACAACAGCTACATGTGTGTGTGCATGCAGATACAGACCTGTTTGTGTGTAAACAGAGCTGCAGCCTCTGCCCTGAAGAGCCTACATTCTTTTAAAGCTTTTAACATCCTTCATCACACCTATCGCATAACTCTCCCTCTTAGCATCCTGCTGACCTCTGCAAGCTCACGAGAGCTAACCTGCTTCTTTACACCTGCTTGCTGTGATGATTTGTCCCTTTAGGACTGCTGTACCAGGCACAGATGAAGTCAGCATGCTATGGACCTCAGCAAATGCAAAGACACTGGTGAGCTTGTGGTGTTACCAGAGAGACCTTTGAAACCTGCAGACAGGTCTGCCGAGCCACTTTTTTCCAACCATAGCTTCCTGTGGCCTATGGTTGTTCACCATTTAGGCCCATTCAGCAGCAGAACTAAAACACAGAGGCAGTAAATCCCACTGCAATCCTCTCCATATACAACACACTTTATTATAACAGAATAAGGGGTTCAGCTCTGCTGGACCAAATCAAGTTGGCCAGTGTTAAGTATCACATTTTAGATTCAAATCCCTGCTAAACCCTCTGCTTACACTCATGGTTAACATTATTTTTATATCTGTCTTCAGAAATGAAAGACAGCAGCAGCTCACACATAGCAGCAACAGCATCAGCAGCTTTTAAAGGCCAACTCCATAGATTAAAGGGTGATATACACTGAGCACCGAAATCCCACCACCCCAGTGTCTACTGATTAGGTTGGGAGAAAAGCTGAGTGACAAACATGTTTCCAATCTGCCTAGCCCATGCAGCGAAATGGAGCAATCTGGCCTGAAAAGGGATTTAGACTTTTGTTGTGCACAAGGGGAGAAAAAGCTGATTTAAATCCATCAACAATGCTCTCGCTCTTGGTGATCTCGGAGATAAGGAACAGAGTCTGGACACAGTTCATATCCTACCTCTCACCAGGCCCCACACTTCCACTCAAAGACAAAAGCTGGCAGATGAGGGCAAACGATGCTGCCTTGCTATTGAGCTGCCTGCTCACATGGAGCCTGCCTGGGGCATTTTATCTGCCAATTTTTAAAGGGAGAGTGAATCCCCAGCCCATAGGAAGAGAAATATATGGCCTTTTAGTTCATCAAGACCATTGCTATTAATTAATATGTGTATAGCAGTGCATGTATAAAAAGGATCTTTATAGACAGACAGAAAGGTCTTGCTCCAACCTGTTTACAGCCTAAACCAGGCAGGCATTTACATCAGAGAATACCAACAGCCTACAGCTGGTACAAGTGGGGCAGGCAAAGAAGAGACATGGCAAAAAAAAAACCCCAAAACCCAATCCCCCCCCCCCAAAAAAACCACAAAACCCAAAACCAAAAACAAAGGAAAAGGAAATAAGGTTTCTAAGAGAGAGCTATTAGATCCCCGTACAAGGAAAGTAGATCACATGGTTTCCTTTATTCTGGTTATTTAATATATGCCATCCCCGTGCATTTCACTGTGACTGCCAGAAGGAGTGAGCCATTACATTCTCTCTTTATCTCTTGTCATAGGACTGAGAATGAGGTGATAACCCATTTTTCTGAATCCTCTCTCAGACCCTTGGGAAAAAAAAAATTTGCCTTGTTTTATCCAAAAGAGATGAAAAGGTTAAAAAAAAAAAAGACAATTCTGGTTGCCTATAAGCAAATCTGTTCTTTGCTCATCTTTAATTGTACTCACTTTTAAAAATAAAAGCAAAATGAAACAAACATGCAGGGATGCATGCAGGGAAAGTCAATCTGTGCAAAAAGCAAAGGCTTGTTTTCTTGTGGCAGAAATGCAGATGGTGCCCTACGACAGTTGTGAAGAACACCAACAAAATGGTTGCTGGACAACAGCAGCAGCAACAGCCATCACCTCCGTTATTCTATAGACGCCCCTCACGATAGGCGTTAGTGCAGAGCTTTCTCGTTCACAATGATTAAAACAGACTTCAGCAAGCCCTTATCGCTACCATCTTTGGAGAGCAGTATTCAGATGCAGATTGCCTTAAATCCCATCAACCCATTCAGGCGTTTGTACGCAAGTGTGTCTGCCTCTGCATGTGTGTATGTGTTCGTGTGTTTAGATGCATTTATACACATACACAATTCTCACTATGTGCACACCTTCTCTCCACCCTCTTGTTCAGAGGGAAAGAGCTAAAATTGTCAAAGATGAGAATGTGTATTTTCCAGGCTACTTTGTCAGATGTTCGTGTGTGCATCTTATAAATATTTCATACCAAATATTTAACATTATTCCTTCCCCAATCGGATCAGCTTTGAAATGCTCCTCAAAGTGAATTCTCCCTTAACAATGGCTTGACGCAAAAGCCTTTTTTCTCTCTTAAGAAGAGGAGGCTGCACATGGTCTGCTACCATAGCAGCATGAATAGTTCTTATTTAATGGAAAATAAAAGATACTTTACATTAATTCAGTGGGGGATGGAAAGCTGGGCACATGCGTACCTTGTGCTTCAAACATGGAGGAGCATCATACCTTGACCTCCCGTCTCCTGGTCCCATGATTATTACCCAGCTTGCATTAGAACCGTAATGGGAAGTGACAAGTTTATGTAAATGATCCACACAAGGATTTTGCTCTTGTAAAACAGAGCAGTTACTCTGGGCTTTCTAATTATTTCATGCCTTGTGGTTCTGTGATGGGGCAGAGATGACTATTACTTGAAAAGTATATTGTGATTGACAAGCCACTGTCCCCCTGGAACTCATTAAGGCCTGTGCTTTGCAAGAGGGGGTAGAAAACCCTACCAGGCACACCACGCGCACACACACACATCCTCATCCCAGTGCCGGTTGTTCTTTCAGATCATTTGTTGGGATTTTTGCACTGGTAGAGAAAAGCATAATCTGCATGTATCTCAAACAAGTACTGCCTCCCGGCTACAAATTGACCTATTATCCTCTGCTTTCCCATTTTTATTTTAAAATCTGTAAGATTAGCAGCAACACACCTGTCAAACATGCAACAGTCTTTGGGTTTTAGCGCACTGGATGGAAGTGTCAGTTGTTTCACAGTACACTATTCAACAGAACGGGGAGCAGAGAGGGGCTGGGACACGGGACAAGGGCTACCATAAAAGCTGCCACCGGTGCATTTCTGCTGCTGTGCGATTTGCGCCAAGTGCCTTCCAGTATGTACGGAGGGCCATTCTGCTGCCAGTGCATGACCTGTTTGTCTTTCTTTCTTAATTGATTTTTCTGGCCTTCAAACTTGCAAATAAAATGACAATTTGTTTGGCAAAAGTAGAGCCCCTGTCTTTTGAAACATACACCGCACTCCAGCCACAGAGAGGGGAAAAATCCTATTCAGGCAGCTGCATTAATGTTTCCCATTGTGGAAGCGGTTTTGAATTCTGCTGCTGGTTTGGGATGTAACACAGTTTAGCATAAAATCAATTCATTGTTAACTCCATTGTGGTTGGATCTTATGGACATGCAGCATTTCTTACTTTTAGTTATGTTTGATTTGTGATTGAAGTAAATCCTCTGGAGATACTTACGAAAGGCACATGGCCCACTTCAATTCTTCCATTAGAAAACATTGGCACTTTTGTTAGTTCAAGCTGCCTCAATCTTTGCAAACAATTAAAAAAACCAAAACACCAATCAACTTTTTGGTTTTTCAGTTTCAATTTGACCAGGAATTGGGTACTTAATTCACAACCTTTCCAGCAACCCACTTGACTATGTCTGCAAGAATTCAGCAGGGGAAATTTATGGTTTTACTACTATGTTCCATAATAGTATTGCATTAAAATAACAGCAACCCATCATCTCTAATACTTTTGTTGTGTCTAAATTATCAGTAGGTTTCCCCAAAAAGCATCTGGGTCATGGATATTCAATAAACAAACCAAATCCTTAAGATCCAACTCATCAAGCTTAGGCCAAAAGCTGCATATCATTGATAATCAATCAGCATAAAGATAGAAATACAGGAAGAGAGAAGAATAATAAAAACAGCGAAAAAAGGGAGGAAGACATAGAAGTGTCTCTGTGTCAGCTACATTCTGGAGCAGCAAAAAGTGAATACACCAGGGACTAAGGAGGATTTTCAAGCACACTGAGCATTGGCTTAATTTGTCTCCGTTGAGGTGGCTCCTACATTATGAGTCTCATAAGCACAGACGTAGGTTAGTGCAGAGATCGTCAAGCTCTGCCTTTTGAGTATGTGCAGTTTGCAAGCAGCTCAAGTGCTTTCAGGCTGAGGATGAATCATATGGCCAGGAGCAAAACTCAGCAATCATGTAACTCCTGTGCCAGTCCAAAATTGTGGCTGTAGAAGGAAGTGAGTTAGCAGGGAGGGCAGAGGCCAGTATTGCTAAGTTTCTCTGGTATGCAGTTTTATGCCCTCCATTCCTGCTTTTGCAGTGAGAGGCCACAATCATCTCCTGCTGGTGAACTGCACCCACTGCTTCCCCTTCCTTGGCTCTCCAAGATACAAGTCTGATGGCTCTCAGCCACTTTAGAAATTTAACATGTGGCTCATTGGGAGAGAAAAGTTGCTTACCTGGTTCAGTATGCTCACCTGGTGCATATCTCCATTGAGTCAGACTTCTTGGGAGTGACAGGGGGAACCTCATTTGACATCTCATCTGATTTGGACACCAGCAGCTAGAAAATACACAGTTTTACATGTAAGCTGATCAAGTACAAACTGAGGGACTCATTTTGTGTAAAGCAGAACTGTCCACTAATCATTTAGCACCACCACAGTACTTTTCTACTAAGCAAATTTTATCTTATCTCTGCTCAACCCATTCAAGTTAACACTCCAGCAATAGCTCACTCTCTCCTTGAGCGTCCTTCAGAGGCAGCAGTGGAGAGCTACTGGTTTTTTATTGGAACATTTGTATAGCAGCTGAGAACCTATTGCTTATGCATCTTCAATAGCAGAAAATACATAGGCTGCAGGTAAGCCTTCTGCTATGATTCCCATCCACAATTGGATTACAGGGCAGTTCTTAAATACCTATTCTGAGACCCAGACTTAAAACAGAGGACTCCTTGAAACTGAATCTTTTGGGAGTTTGGACCCTCCTGGCTCCAGGGGATAAGCAGACACTTTTTCAGTTTTATTGAGAACCTTTTGTCACTGCTGTAACCATTAGCCTCTGACCACAGAGATGCAGAAAGAATGATAAGTACTTATTACAGAAAATATTTTAATAGACAAAAGCACCATAGTCACTTTATAGAGACTGTCAAAAACTTAATGGATAGAAAAAGAGCTTAACAACAATTTGAAGAAAGCAAGCTCAACTAAATTCACCAAGCGATTTAGAACAGGTCATTTACACTGGAAGGGCATTGAAAGGGACTGGTGAAAATCTATCAGTTATGGTCATATTCAGTATGCCTTTATTTTAACAGCTCAATTGCTCTAATGAGGTTTCATTATCATTTTGAAGAGTACAAGTTGTGATCACGTACATAAAGACTGAGCTCTGGAAACTCCTGATCATGAACATGTAGTATCAGCCACAGCCACTAACCCTGTGGAAAACGGAACAGAGAAGAAACTAACAGTTTATTCAGAAAACATCTTGGAGAGTTTGGTCATAAAGAGAGATTCAAAGAGGCTGAACTATTTGCTTCGGTGCTAGTGGTAATTGGGCCTATTATGTTACTCGGGAGAACTGTTGTCAGTGAAAGGCATGGTGTAAGTGCCTACAGCCCATACTTCACCGAGTCTATATGATTATCTATGGAAAAAGTTAAGATGGCTCAGTTCATATAAGTACACTAGTACAAATTTTTATGTAAACTGTGCCTTTAAAATCATCTCAGTTAAAATTCAAGCTAGCATACTTCTGGCATGTTTATCTAGTCTCAGTGGAAGTGTCTGACCTTTACGTTGACAATGCAAACTGCTGTTAATGACATATTTTAAGTTAAATTCTGCTTATTTTGGAATGGAGCAAGTCATATTGTGGAAGTCACATATTATATCTTCTCAGACTGGTCAAGCCCAAACCCCTGCTTTTTACTAGAAAAAAGTGCACTATTTTCCTAAGTGCATCTATATGTGCATATGTATATACGCACATATAGATTTATATTATATAACTATTTTTATATATTAAACTACATATGTATAACCATATAGTATAGGTGTTTAAGGTCTTTAGACCTGGCTACTTCAAGTTATGCAAGTTTGATGATCTTCCACAGGTTGTGAAGCTTGGGGGTTTGACTTCCTTGTTCGACATTAGAGCAAACCAAAGGACTCATCACACAGGGAAAACCTCATTCTCTCCATTCCATAAAACTGGGTTGAAAGCCTCCCCAAGCCATTTCTACTTGCATTTTTTCTCATGTACTTTTTCTGGTTTCTGAATTCCAGAAACAAGAATCACAGCACGTGCAAAAAAACCTGAAGGGAGCAGAGCAAAATTTGCTTTCAGCTCAGGAGGTCTGCCCCCTCCAAAACCCACAGAGAACATGGCAGGGCTGCAAAGCTGAGGTGGTCAAAGCCCCTGCCTCTTGGAGGAAAAAGCTAAACTACTTCAGAGAGCTCAAACCATCCACACCACCACCAGGGGACACAACCAGAGGAAGAGCTTTAAACTTGGAACTATCCATTTAGTTTAAATACATTATTAACAGCAGAAGCCACAGCTGAATGCATCAATAATCTAAACCCTACCTAGACATAACAAGACAAATTCTGTCAGCTTCATTTGCTGCAGGTTATGAAATACAACTGCATCCTGAAGGTCTCAGTAAAGGACATTCACAAAATATGAGTCTTAAGCATTTGGGAGCACAACAGAGACCGTCCCATTTCATCACAGAATGAAAATCATGCAAAGTTTCAAACCTAGCTGCAACTAAATCATTCAGATCTAAAATCTATAGCTGGCCTTTCCGTATACATCTCTGCTCTTTACCTTGCCCCCATCCTGCTGTGAAATGTGCAATAATTGCACAGCAGATGACTTTTGTTTTCTAAGAACATGACATGGCCATTATTAATGGGGCCTGGTATTAGTCTGTTTTCCTTTTCATCTTTATCAGACATCTATATCTCTCTCAGAGGTCTTGTTTACATAAAACAGTGCACTTGGATGCATGGTGCTTAATGAGTTTCTGTATAACCAGAACAGAGTGAGTAAAGTACACTACTCTTTCTAATTATGAATCATTTGACTGTGTTAAGAGAAAGAGAACTTCAGCAAATGGTGCCAGAAAGTTTCTTTCCAATTTTTTTTATTGCTATAAAGAACAGCCATAAATTATGAGTTAGGATAATGTTGCTTTGGCTCCAAGCAGAAGCAGTAGGAAGAGAAAAACCCCCAGCTGTGCTCATATTTCATGCTCCCTGCTCAGTGACTGGTTCCTTCCTACATCTACAAGGCTCTGCTGAGGACAGTATAATGAAGTCGGTCAAACTCTGGTCTCAGTAGGTCTGACTACACTGGGGATCCTGAGAGCACTTCCCAGCTTCAGATTCACGTTTTCCCTTGGATGCTGATGGGTCTCGGGTGCACACAATCCATCTGACACCTCCTGCTTTCCATCGAAAGAAAACCCACGTGAGGAGGCAGCGATGGAGTCGTGGTGTGCCAGTGCTCTGGCCTGCAGCCCACCTCAGAGCTTGCAAGCCTCACAGACAGAGGCACCCAGGCAATCCACGACATTTCGATGGCCCTGGGCATTTTACTGCACACTCCAAAAACTGGAGGTTTGGTATGAGAGCGAGACATGCTCACTCCATCACCCGCACACCTACCAGCGTAGGGAGGGATGCAGCATGGCTAACTGGCTCTATGCCCTTAGCAAACAGCACAGTTTCCACAAAAACCCACATCAGAGGACATGATTTAGCCCCTTTCTCTAAATTTTGCCAATCTAGTTTTAAATGACAGAGTTCTTCCCATAAGTACGGCAAACAATTGCAATGTTTATTACTGCTGATTCCCTTGGACAAGCACTGCATAGTACAACCACAGGCTGTCTTGTGCAAGCTCCTATGAAGCCCCAGCACAAAAGCATACTAGAGGTTGGAGGGGCAGAAACAAGGTCCCATATAGCACACGCTCTTCAAGACTGCTCTGGGCCATCTCACCGGGACACAAAGCATCACGTTTCGCGTGAGAGCCATGAGAGCTGCAGGAGCAGCAGGAAAACAGAGGGCGTGAAGTTGCTTCGATGCCACCTTTGTCTCCCTCCACCCTCCTTTCCCTTCCCCTACCCTGGGCTGCATCCCCCAGGAGAGACAGCCTAGCTCTGCCTGATCTCTAATGGAGTCCAGCACTACTAGGGTGGCCAGGGGCATACTTTTTTTGTATATTTTGCAACAGTAAAATGAATGTGTCAGATTAGCCAAAATTGGCACCCTCAGCCCAGAAGCCCAAATTGGATTTAACAGTGAATACAAATAGTGATATCATCCAGTAAATAATGGAAAGCCAACTTGCCTGAACCAGAAAATTATTTCAGAGTATTATGCTGATATTTACTTTGGGGTAACAGAAAACTCCCATTGCAAGTCAGCAATAAAATTTGCTTTTGTCATCAAAATAAAGTAGGAACGTTCTCACATTTTTAATTTTTACATGACTATTAGGTAAGATATTCCTTCCTCCAGCAGAATTTTCTGTTAAAATCGAAGCCTTGGCTACGTGTGAGAACAAGGTACATAAACTATCCTGACTTCCCATTTAGCTTATGGAGCATTATGCCTTGTTAGGAGGTCAGACTGTTGGGAATATCATAGGTCATGACGCGTGTAAGCACTCTGGAGTGAGAGACATAAGACATCAGAACAAATAAGAGTCAATAGCAGAGAAAGAATTAACCCAGTCATCTGTTAGAGAAATAAAATGCTCAGTGCTTTAGGAAATCTCTTTGGATTTGCTTATAGGTGTAATTTGGCTAGGATATTGTTGATCTCAGGCTGGAGAGACATCTTTTAATGCTAATTATTTTGGTTTATTTCTACATGCATCATCTTTTTCAGATTAAAAAGGTCATTTTTAAAATTAAACGATATCCAAGTTATTTCCCTGGCTGAAGACTGATACTTTGCAAGCATGCAGGATTACAAGGCATGGTACATGCTTGATAAAACAGAAACATGTACATAAAAAAAATTCCAGATAGTCACAAAACAACATTAAAACTGAACTCTATGTGTGCATTTAAAAGACTGATCTTGCCTTGTAACTAAGAGTGTCAGCACAGTGCAGATAATTCTTGGTATTCTAACTGAGTGAGGAACATACAACTGGCAGTTTCCTCAAGAAACACTATTTAGAGGGCTTGGAGCTCTCAAGGACATCAGTCCAAAAACATGGGAGAACAAAAGTCTGTAATTGCTACAGAAAGTCTGAGCTGATGTAGGGAATATGGTAAAAAGAAGCAAAGCAGCAAAGGGTTCAGGAAAAAAGTAGTCTTTCAAAAATCAGAAGATTTTCAGAAACCCGAAGTAGAAAAGGAAATATAATAAGTAATAGTAAACGATAAAAATAGTCATTTTTTTTAACCTACAGAAAGACTTATTTTGAGTATGAGCTGATGCCTATGGAGCAGGAGGCAGCAGGGGTTTATTATTTAGCTCATGGTTGAATTCAAAAGCAACTAGAAGAGAAAACCCGAGTGTATTGGGTGCTTCACATGTTCATCTTAGATTCAAACGCTCCTGAGCAGTGCACTGCTCCATTTCAGTGCAGCAAAAAAAAATCCCAGGGTTTCTAGTCAAATAGGATATTTATTTCTGCAGCACACAGTCTGATTATTGTGGATCTGCTCCCACAGGCTTCATGCAACCCCTTCCTTAAGACTATTTCCTATAGCTCCATAATCCACAACGCTGTTCCACATAATAACAGGCTAATCACAGCCCTACTTTTAAAAATGCAAAAAGTTTTCGACATGCTGCATAATGGTACTTCCCAAACAGCTCATAAATCTGTCCAGCAGATTCCTCCTCCATTTCCCTACTTGGTGTTATCTCCTTCAGCATCTTGTCTTGTAGAGTTCAATTTAGATTGCAACGTCTTTGGGCCAGAGGCCATGTAAATCACCTATGGCTCCACACAAATATTGAGTAACAGCAGAATCTGACTTTGGAGCCATTAAATACTTCCAGACTTTAAGTCCTAGAAGACGTCTCAAACTTTCAGGCATTCCTAGATGGATAACTGAAAGGCAGTATTCCACAGGCTATCAAATAAGTGAGAATAAAAGGTGAGGGAAAAGGGAAGTTTTTCGGAGCCTTCCTGAGCATTTTTGCTACATTGCACAATTAAGTCTTCAAGCTATAACTTTAGGTTCCTGATCACATCGGTATATATCAGTAACTCAGTTCCCAACTTCTTTTTGAAACTAAAACTTTAAATCCTGGCTCTGTTGAGGTCAAAGATATTTTTGTACTGTCAGATTGGGGAGATTTTGTGTCTAAGTGACATAGGACTCCCACAAAAAGTTGCCACCATGAACTCTGCCATCAAAACTACTAATGTTCATGCACTGAACTTGGCCCCCCTTTCACAGTTGCCTTCCTTTACATCATTAGGCTCTACAGGAGGTCCACATTTATCTGATAAAATTATACGTTACATTACAAGAAGTGCTATAAGTCCAAATTTTACCAGTGTCTTCAAAAAGCCGTGGCAGGGAAAAAGCAGCCTGAAGCAAGGAACGTGTAATCCAAGTATACAATAAAAGTGTTGAGATCCTAAAAAGGAAATTACTTACACTCCCACATTGCCATGTGATACCCCAGTGCCCAATCACATGAAATAAGGTACAGGTAAACAGGAAGAGAAAAAAGAGGTCATTCCATCTTGAGGAAGACATTTGACTGGGGAAAAAAATACATTCTGGGGCATCCAAGCACCTCTTTTATCCATAAGGCAAGAAAAACTTGCTGTAGGAACTCCAGAGGGCATAAGAGCAATAAAAGAAATTACAGAAGTTAGTTTTCAGATAGACTTGTGGAGTGTGTGCAATAACTTTTCCCTTTGATCAGTTTTATCCAAAAAATTTCCCTAGTGTGAAACAAAGGTGGCATTCAGGGATGTGCCTCACTGGTCCAGGTCGGTATGCAATGGCTGCCTGCAGTTGTGGCATGAACCAAAGCCCACTGATCCTGTTGTATCAGCCTCATTGAGCTTCTGGTCAGGATTTTGCTATCTGTGAATGAAATGTAACGATGAGGTTAGGAGTCCTGCCCCTAGCTTTTTGGGTTTTTTGCTCTTCAGTCACAGTAAGGGAGTCAGCAATCCACACCCCAAGAATGAGTCACGGTACATGTAGAACCATTGTTTCAAGCTGTCCTAGGGCCTTGAATTGCAAAGTCCACATTTGGCTCTGAATTTTTTCCCCCAAAATCAGAGCTGTTCAGATGTAGAGTTTAATTTGGTTTGAAGCCTATGTAAGAGAGGTTGGTCCTGGTACACCACAAAGGTCTTGTGTCTCCCTGGGGAGAATTCCACCCTTCAGACCGTAATATGTGGGAAATAAGAGGAAGAGAATGGAGACAAGCAAGGCCAAATCCCCCTTATTTTGCCTTGGGAGGTTGTACATGTGCAAACTGTTCAGTCCTCGCTGTCTGCTGCACCATGTCAGGATGGGAGCCCAGTTTCCCATGACTTTTTACTGGCATGCCAGACACAAGCACCAAAGGCGGATGTAATGAAATGAGAACACAGATTAGGTAATTTACGTCCTTCTACTAAAGCACAAGCAACTTTATTAATAATGTGTCTTCTAGGCTTAGCCCTTTGTTTAGGACAGTTCTGCTTTACACAGTCTGATCCCACATAAAACACTTTTCATAAAAATGCAGTTAGGTTTATCAGCACATGCTGTATAGATACAAATCAAATAGTCTTTGTATAATAGGGTGCCCAACTCCTAAATTCTTTGTTATGAGATGGAAGTTACCTATTCACCCCAAATGCATTCAAGTATTCCAATATAAAAAGTGCTCTTATTACAAATGGAATATGCAATAGTACCTCAGGAACGTGTTATATGCTTGGGCTCTCCAGTTTGAGATAACTGACAAATATAGATGTATGTTATTTTCCTTCTTAGCATTTTGAAGTTGCCATGGATATCCGGTTCATATAATAATGCCCCTTAAAGACAAACAGTGGCCACACAATATATCTCGGACACCAGGCACCTGAAAAGGGGTGCACGTGAATGGTGCTCAAAGAGGTGAGCTCTGACATTCAGCTCCACAACTCCTGCAAGTAACTGCAATTTTGATCTGCTCTGAAGAGCTGATACGGTGCCTGGCTGTCTCTTTGTTATAAGAGTCTGGGAATTTCCTGCAAAGCATGTAATATGCTTGAGGCATCAAGTTTTTTACATTTATTTGCCAAAAAAAAGGGTGTACGATTTGGCATTTTTCCATGGTGACTTAATTCAAGGGCTATGAACAAAATGGAAATGGAAAACACCTTTCAGTTACAAAATACCACTCACACACACTCTGAATCTTGATAGTTTAAATCACAATAAGCACCGTAAGAACCAGGATAAAACCCCAAAGAGATTCCTAGCAGTTAACTGTAAGCATCATTAAGCTAAGCACAGCACAAGCCTTTAGTTCAGTGGCCAGTGCGATGGGGTCAGAGCGAGGAATAGTGAGGTTTGTCCTCATACTCTGATCCTGGGAGGAATAACGTCACTGCATCTTGTCTCAGCTTCCCCATCACAGGCAGATGAAACGTACCTACCCTATGGTCAAAGATGAGGCAGAATATAATACATAGTACTGCAGACTTATTTTATCTCAAGTCCCGTGTTTAAAGTTTCTTATTGCCTTTCTGGAGTTACAGGATTCTGTAAAAGTCCTCCTTTGCTTAAAAAAGGTTTCAGTCTTCCTTCATTATAAAGTGCGATGCCTTGAGTTTTCAGGAAGGCAACAGAGAGGTGGCCACATTATCTATGAACTAATCTATTTAAGAGCTTGCCTTGCTTTGAACACAGAGGTTGCAATACCAC
Organism: Gymnogyps californianus; assembly: GCF_018139145.2. Lineage (NCBI taxonomy): Eukaryota > Metazoa > Chordata > Aves > Accipitriformes > Cathartidae > Gymnogyps > Gymnogyps californianus. The sequence goes on along the minus strand of NC_059474.1, from coordinate 58,682,691 downwards.
ATACAGGAAAAGTAGTTCTGAGATCCCTAAATGAAACACTCTAGAACCAGGCCTTTTGGTTATTTTTTATTTTGTCTGTTTGTGATTTCTTCGTGCTGAACGTGAGATATCCAAAAGTAGTAAGAGGGGCAGCAACTGAGTGTTTAGCTTTTTTTTTTTCCTTTCATACTCCTTTAAACAGACTCCACAGATATAGAGGAGGAATTGTTATTACTATCGATTTCAAGAAAAGTCTTGGTCCCAAACTCAATTCATGTTTTAACAGGCCTAAACATCACTAATCCAAATCTTATGCTACCAGGATAACTTCAAGAATGCCTCCAGTTTGGTACAGAGTCATCTGTCCACAGTCAGGCCAAATACAAAAGACTCCATCCTTGAAGTCTTTCAAAGCCCCATTTTCTTTACCTTTTTAATTTTATAAGCAGAGGAAGTACATTTCTCTCCTTTAGAAGGGCTACTTTTCCTAGACCACCAGAACAAATTGCTTTTGGTTTTTGTAGCATCCTTGAGGCTGAAATTGGGGTATTTCACAGAAGGGTCTATGAATATGAACAAGATAAAGCTGAATTGATGGTGTCCATCTGCAGTGATGAGACCACATAGCTATTGGTGAAGTAAACCCAAAAGGCAGGGAAATGCTAAACATGATGTATCTTCATGCTTCTGGGACCTGCCTGTCTGTCCTTTCAACGTCAGTCTTGTTCCTGTGCTGCTGGTCACTTCATGGTCAGAATCACTTACTGGATTTACATGAAGTAACATTAATTTAACTAGCCACTTCTATCCAGAAGAGGTTTTGGCTTAGTGGGTTTTTTTGCAAACTGTGCAGTGTATGGAATAGGGTGGTCCCATAACACTCCTTCCCCATGGAGACCCTGAACCCTCTTGTCTTTTCCTGCCTTCTCAGATCAGGATTTCCTGCAAGGGATGGTGAAACCTTCTAGCTGCTCGAATCAGCTATGTGGTCTGGTGAAACTTTCGCAGACAAATTTTCATGTCTGAAACATCACACTATGGTCAACAGTTGTAAGTGTCATGAGATAGACACAATGCCAGCAGGGCAGTCAGAAGCAGACAGTAATCGACTTTTTGGAAAGCCAGGATTTATCATGTGGTTATTGCCAGAATTTGTTTAAGAGTGATCCTTTAATGCAAATGTTGAGTGCAGATTTCCTTGAGGTAACGTATTTGTAAGATTAAGAGTTCACATGTGGCGATAGCTAGACTGATCATTAGATAGTAAACAAGGGGGGAGCGTCCTCAGACTTTCCACAAAGTAAGGCTCTTTCAGTTGCCATTTATGTTTAATTCCAAGTCTTGATATAAGACAAGATATAGTATCCCATCGTACACACAAGCATTTAAAAGCCTAGATCACTATGCAGTTTTGTAGCAAAATGTTATAGATTTTTAAATAAACTATTAAATTGCTGTTGTCATTGTCTTGACTTTCATTGTCTTGTATTTCATACAGCCAGCTGATGTTCAAATGTGTTTTGTGATTTTAATCTTCTCCCTTAGGCTTACCCACAAAACTTTACCACATACTTATTCAGCAAATTAACTAAATTATTTCCTTCCCAAAGAAAAGCTTAGATCTTCATGGGGAAGGCTGATGGGTTTTGGCAGAAAAGTCTGGAATTATAGAGTCACTGACTAACTGTAAATCAGCTACAATCATGGATTAAGGAAGTGTGGATTCAAAGGCGGCCATAGTGAGACAAATCCGGATTTTGTTTATAATCTGTAACTTCACTGACATCATCTGAACTATGATCAGACTCCTTCAAATTCTCATGCCCACAGTACACTGAGTTATACATATGCAACACAGAAAGGTTATTTTCACCACAGCCGACCCACTAGGCCAACTTCTTCCCTTTTATGTCTATTAAAGGTACAGATTATAAGCAATATGTATTTTAAAGAAGATACCTAACTTTTAATTTATTTTTAAGAAGCATTGTGAAGTTCATTACATACAAAAACCAGAACAGGGCAAATTCTCACTCAACATGTCAGTTTTGAGGTGTTGTATTTAAGCAATAAGTAACCCTTCCTACAGCCGTGAGGTGCAGCGCACAAGTCACAGACAGCCTTGGAAGAGGGACACTTTGATGGTCAGACATGGACATGCCAGTTAGCTGCCTGCCTTCCGGACAGGAAAGCTTTACATCCATTATTTCCTATGCATGACCCCACTGCCAGTCCCACTTATACAACCTCAGCAGGATAACCTATTCTTAGTCCTGCAGAAATAACATTGACCTATACTGCCCCCAAGTCAAAGGTGCAGAGCCTCTCAAGCTAAGAAGCCCCTTGCCCTGTAATCCCCCTTCCCTTGGCCTGCCGACAGCTCTGGGTAGGCCCTGGGGGACTTGAAGGTGCCCAGCTGACCGAGTGGGGATCACCCTTCTTTTAGCAGGGCCAGGAGAGCTACCTCACTGCCATCCATCCATCAGACACAGGCAAGGGAAGAAGAGGGATGGGGGTGATGGGGATCACTAAGCCCATGCAAAGCCATGCAGCACTCATCTCAGTGCTGTTTCAGGGGCTCTTTGCTGCAGGCTTGTGCCTTGACCATAACTTTCAGTGTCTATCACTCTTCAAACCTACACAACTCCTGGATGGCCTTTTACGTGGATGCTGGAGACCGTCCCCCACCACATACCCCAGCGGAGAGACTGCCTCCCAGGGCAGGCTGTCTGCACCAGTGCTGGCGATGATGGAGGGTCTCCATTTCCTTCATTTGTAATGGAGGGATTTGAGTGGGAGCTGAATCCTGTCAAGCGCTTCCTGTCCTGCACACACCCTTGTCAAAGAGCTCTTTGGAGAATACAGAAAGAGGATTAACGCTAATAGCTAACTGCCTGTCATTTGAAAATCTCAAGCAGCACTTGCTGGTTTTTCCTCATGAGTCTCTAATGCACAATACTGGAAGGGCACCTGAAAGGAAACTTTGCAGGGAGTACACGCAGCAAGCCACAAGGTGGACAAATGACCCTCCAGGGTACGAGTGCAGATCATAGCCTACACACCAGATGCAGTGAAGCCTTTTGGAGTAGGAAAAAGGCATGCATTTGAAGCCATTTTGCCATCAAAGCAGGTTTACCCAATTCATTCCTTTCAATCATGTGCTATAATTCATTCTGCTATGCATTTTAGAAACAGTCACCCTGGGACTGCATTCACTTAGCATAGTTAGTAACATAACACTATCCAGGCAGTTGTCCTTATCCAGCACTTGGAGTTGCAACTGTGTAATAGACATGAAATTTGTTGGACTAGGCTAACAGCTTCAGTGGTCAGGCCCTAACAAAGGGTCCAATCTTAATCCCATAGGAACCCTCAATAGGAGCGATTTCTGACCCTCAGGAGTTCTGACTGCATTTTACTTAAATAAATAAAATAACCAGAGCATTGGCATAGCCTTTGGAGATGCTGCATGTAATTCTTGGAACAAGGCAGCAGAAGAAAACACAAGGTGTAAAGAATTGATAAGATGACCAAGAGCCCACCAGCTGATCATGCACATTAGCACTCAGCTCTCAAAGAATGAGGCCACCATCCAAAAGCCCTGTGAATTACTGACATTGCAGGAGGGAAGGACACCCATTTGCAGTGCCTTGGATTTGTTTCCTGTACTTTGGCAAGGGGAGGACTGTAAGAGCATTCATGCTGACCTCTTTGAAGAATGCCCAGCAACTCAGAAAGACACTCCTTTGGCTCCAGAGACAATTCCTCTGGAAACTGTACTCTTATCCACAACTTTCTTCCTTTTGCCATGCTCCTGCCTCACCTTCTGCATGTTCTCCAGCTATCCTAAAGAATCAGCCTTGCAAAATGCAAAGCGAGGTGTGAAATTTGACTTCATAGTCTCAGACCACGTGCCCTCTACTGACGATTCACATTAGGCTGCCAAGTACCCAACACCTGCTCTCCCCTTGACATGCTTCCGCCCTGCTGTGGGTTAGCCCTCATATGTAGCTGAGCCCCACACAGCCACTCGCTCACCCCCACACCCTCCAAGTGGCATGGGGGAGAGAATCAGAAGGTTAAGCATGAAAACCATGGGTTGAGATAAAGGCAGTTTAATAGGTAAAGCACAAGCTGCACGCACAAGCAAAGCAAAATAAGGAATTCACTCACTACTTCCCATCAGCAGGCAGGTGTTCAGCCATCTCCAGGAAAGCAGGGCTCCATCAATGTAACAGTTATTTGGGAAGATGAACACTGTAACCCCGAATGTCCCCCCTTCCTCCAGCTTTTATTGCCGGGCGTGATGTCACACGGTGTGGGAATATCCCTTCAGTCAGCTGGGGTCAGCTGCCCTGGCTGTGTCCCCTCCCAGCTTCTTGTGCACCCCCAGCCTGCTGGTGGGGCAGTGCAAGAAGCATGAAATGCCTTGACACTGTTAAGCACTGCTCAGCAGTGATTAAAACATTGGTGTGTTATCAACACTGTTTTGGTCACAGATCCAAAACATAGCACCATATATGCTTCTACAAAGAAAGTTAACTCTATCCCAGCCAGGCCCAATACACATCCTTTTCACAACCACAAAAGTAACACTAGGATTTGCATTATACCAACAGCAAACAGTTTCCCTTCATTTCATTAGAGGATATTTTTTAGGTTTTTTTTTTCTTAAACCTACAGAAATGCAAAAATATGGCTTTTTCTTTTTTCCTTCTCCCTTTGGTCATGCTTTTTGAAAGCAACAAAAAGGCCTGCAAGATACATGCTGAAGAGTGTCAAGCAGAATATGTTTTAAAATAGAAGTCACCAGCCACTGAGGTTCAGTGCTGTTCCTATACAGTTAAAAACTTCTATGGCTTTTGCAGATTATGCTTTATTTACTTGCATTAATTTCAAAAAAGAAATGCAAGAATTTTTACAAAATGAGCATCTCTACAAAGCTCAGTGCCAGCCAACTAAGTATCAGAAAGAAGCACATGGATATATTTCTAAGACACTGCTGAAAGTAGATGTTGTATAAAGTATTTCAACAGGGTACAGGGGGGGGAAAAAAGAGTGTCTGGGCCTCAATGGTGAAAAAATGGACTATTCCAACAGTGTCTCTGTAAAAACAAATAAAACAGCAGAGAGCAGAGAAACTGGCTGGGCTTGTAGCTGTGAAGGCCAGTGTTCCCTGCCAGCCCCAGGCCAGCAGGCTTTTACTCTTTAATGGTTTCATGCCCTCTAATTAAGGTTTCCAAATACAATCCCTTTGAACAAATGTTTACATTTGTCTTGTTAATTCCCATTACTTAATAATCAGAGGTCCCTGCAGTTACCTCACAGGGAAGATGAGCCAAAGACATGATCACATCAGGGGTTTTGACATTTATATACCTGATTTGCACAAACATAACAAAAGCGAACACCTGCAGATGTAAAAAATGGATGAGCAAAACTGACAACACGCATTTAAACTCCAAGTAAAAGTCTGAGAATACAACTCATGGGATTATAAACTAAAGCATGACATGATAGTCTCATATAACATCTTTAGTGCTTTTTAAAAATATCTTATATTAGGATAAGATATATAATATCTTATCTTAAAAATATCAATTTTTCTTTAAAAACAATGAGTTGCCCAGAAAAGAAGAAAATTTGCCTTTTCCTTCTGACAGATCGAACTCAGTCATTTGCTGTCCGTGCTGCTCTCCTTTGGGCAAGTCATTAAATCTCATTTGGGCTATATTTAGTCAAATAAATGGGGGCAATAGCACTTCCCCATGTCACCAGAGTGCTGTAAATGAGCAGGCCCTTTAACAGATGTGAGCCAGTCAAAGCTGGGTTGAGGGAACTACAGAAGCACCTGGACAGCTGAGATAGAGACAGAAAAGTCAAGCAGATTAGAAAAGCCAACCAGGAAAAGACCTTCTTGTTCTGAATGATTTTTCTCTCGAGAGGGTATTGAAAGCTGTGGCTCTAAGAGAGAGAGCACAGAGCTACAGAAAAATGTATAGGTGTGTGGGAATCAGTAACACTGGTTTGCTGAGTTTTTTGTTTGTGGGTTCTTGTGATGCTGGGAGACATCATAAAGAAAATCAGTTTTGCCTACTTTGAAAAAAGAAAACCAAATCCAAAAAACAAAAACAAAAGATAAAAGCAGAGGGGAAAGACAAAAGAAGCTAAAGGGGATGGAAAATGTGTCGTGTCATTTCATGCAAGAGTTGAGGGTATGGAAGTTTAGTGGAGACATGAAATTACTTGGTCAGAGGGCTGTATCACAGCAGATGTGGTAACCACCAGTTCAACTGAGGGCTAGCAGACCAAAGTATGCAGTACTACAGCCAGCTGCCCTCCTGTCCAGGACAGCTAATGCGAGCATCACACAGCCCCACACAACCCCACTGGGCGGTCATCAGCAAGGTAACAGACTCTCAGCTTTCCACTCAATCAGGAGAATGAGGGTCCCAGCTCTTCTCCACAGCAGGCATACCTTTACTGCAATTCTACTAGATAAGGCCGAGCTACAATATTTTCTTCAAAATCATGATGCCCACTTATAACTTAACTTGTAATGAGTATTTATATTTTTCCTCCCTCCTATCTTATATATCACATACCTGCCTAGAGCAACATTTTATGGACAGATATAAAATTTAGATAATGAAGGTTAATTGTAAAAATGCTGGCACAACTGTTACGAAGATGGGACAAGCTGGCACCACTATAATTAAGCTGACATTTAAATGGGCAGTTGCTTGTTCAGTAGGATGACCATTCAGGTGCACATCTAAGCCATTTCTCAACACCTCATGCTACCACCTTATCCAGCCAGCTTTCATAAATAAGTGCAGCAATTGCTTTTTGCAGTAGCAAGAAGCAAATACTGGAATTCTCATGTTCTCCTCACATGCTTCATGCCAAGAGCCACATGCTCTTTACTAGAAGCAGCCCAACAAAATGGCTGTCTACCCTTGGCACTTGAATGACAAAATTTAATGAGTCCTTCCTCTAATGGCAACCTGTGTTATAACTGTGGGAAGCTGCACCTCCAGCTCTTTTCTGCTCTTTCTCCAAGGGGCCTGCTTAAATCTTCTCAGGGCAGTATTTCTTGATTCTGCTGCTTTCAGCAATGCCTACACTAGCTCAGCTGTGCCCACTTTGCCAGCTGTAACATACTAGTAGTAATACCAAACCACTCCAGATCCAAACACATGGAGACCAAGGTGGGCTGTACAGGTCTGCCAAGAAATCCAGCTCTTACGTACACAGCAGGAACCACATCGCCACAGCTCCTACGATAGCAGGCAGCCAAGCGGCTTGCAGCCCAGTGCTGCCAGCATGGGGAACATGCATTGTTCCGATGCGCTTGCTGTGCTGGGTGGAAATACTCAATAAAGCCTCTGCTCTCGTTTACCAGGTCCAGTTCCCAGTTCTTCCATCAAAGTCAGACTGCAATTAGTCAGTGATCAGTCGTCTTAAAACAAGATCTGTGAGGTTTTTTACTGGTAGCTTTTTGAGGATGGAGGTTTTAAAGTCCTGAACTATAAACAGCTGTATGGACTGATTTTCTTATGGTTTGCTGGAAGATCCAAGAGACCTTGCTCTGCATGAATCCCCTTATTTTTCTTACTGATGTGAAAAGCTGAGGCAGGAAAAAAGAAATTTACTGGCCTGAAACAATGTCTTGCTTGACTTGTAATTTCTTAAGCCTTTTGATACAAAAAATGAAGGACAATGTTTTAAAGTGGTCTTAGAAGAAAACACAAATCCTTTTACAATCTTTTTTTTAAGCAACCAAAAGAGACAACAATAACCTCCTACAATACTAATTGGCATCACTGAAATCCCATTTTATCACACACTACATACTTCACCTGGCTCTGCAGGTGAGAGCCGATATGTTTACTGTATGCCTATGTGCTTGCTTCCTCCAGATGCTAACATAGGTAAGCTCAGTTTCCTCAGACACCCATATTCAGCCTTCTACCAGATAGGTGCTCTATGGGTTCAAACAGCCAACCATCCCCCTGTCTTAAGACACTTTTTTTTTTCCTCAAATGCCACTTCTGCATTTGCTTGCTTGTTTGTTCTTGATGAGCTCTGCCTCTTTCTTGTTTTGGCATTGCCCCTTATTACTCAAACTTCTTGACAAGTAGCTTATCTTGCATCTTCTTCTCTCACCTATTTCTCTCCATCCCCCTGTATTAAATTAAACAATATCATTATGCAGTAAACAGCCCAATAACCCAAGTCAGCATATGGTATTCATAAGTTCTTACTGTGCAGCTCTAAATCTGTCACAGCCTCCATTTAAATGTCCTGAGCTTTGCAAAGGTCTGAACCATGTGGTAAAGATACAACTTCAACAGCAGTAGAAAAACCATCCCAGAGCAGAGCAGTCATCCAACAGCCAGAACAGTCAGAGACTTCATATACGGACAAACTGGGAAGGGCATGCAGGAGAAGGGATGTCCAACTTTACTGGAAAGCACTGGGTCTAGTCTACGCATGTAAATCAAATCATACTGCGCACATGCATTAAGTCTGCTCACGTCATGTAGAAGGCAGCCACAAAGCACAAGCTGCTTCTGCTGGTAGGTCCGAGCTCTCCAGTCACCCAGGCCAGAACATGTGGGTGCAACTGCTGTAGAGCACAAGACAGATAGGACAGCAGGCATCCCCCATAACACAGCCTGCCCACCGACAACATGATCATGGGAGAAATACTTCCTTTCCTCTCCTTTGCTCATCAGCAGCAAAGGAGGAGTATCAACAGTCCCCACCATAAGAATAATGCAAAACATTTTGTTATTGATCATTAGATGAAGGAATCCTCTCTTTAATGTGGCCATTGAGTCTGACAGCTAATTTAGATGTATACACACAGAAAGCAGCAAAAAGAGCAAGCAAAAAAACCAAGGCAGCACAATCCACTCCTATGTTGTGCTTGGTGGTGCTACACAGGTTACACTGGGAGCTGTATTAGCATATGACCTACATTTTAAAATTAATTTTGTTCTCAAGTTAGGTGTTCAGGGTTTTTTACTCCTGCAGGCAATTGGTGCTATTGTATGTGTATTAATATATCAGCTCCACCATGTGTTTCCCCTCCCCTCCAGTGTTTGCAAGGGAAGTTTTAAGTAGCAGAGGGAGGGTCTTCTCATAATCAAGGTCCAAGCATTGCTGACTCTCCTGTTCTGCACACTGCAACACTCATGTCAGCAAAGCAGAGGTAGCAACTGATGAGTGTTCACATGGGACCACTCAAAGCTCCAAGGACAAAGAATAATCTGTATTGGAAATGGAGGAGGAGGAAGAAACTAAATGAGAAGGCAGAGCCAGTTAAGGTTTGCAAGGAAAAAATAAAAGGCTATAAAAAAATCAAAAGGAGAAAAGGAAAAACAAGTTGATATAAGCTGGAGGAGGGTTAGCAGAATGAAAGGTTTCTGCAAGTATTTGAAAGAGATGGAGCACAAATTTTGAGAAAGTTGATATGAATAACTAAAATTAACATAACAGATGCCTTTTTGAAATTGTCTAACAAGAAGCAGAAACTTGGAATAAGTGGGAAGTAGTATTTGATTTCTGTTCATTTATTTTTCAGGCAAGGTTACATATGGAAACGCTACAGGCTGGGATGACATTTATTTTAATGGGTTTGGGGAATTATGATATGTAGACAATTAGAGAATCTCTGAGAAACACTTTAAAAGAGCACTTGGGAAGTGAGAAAATATCAGGAGGAACACACAGATACACTATGTTTGAAACAAAATGAGTGATTATAGCAATTGTCACCCAGCAGAGCACTTAAAAATTACTTAGTAATTTCAGACACTGAGAAAAAAACTACAGGAATTAATACTGAAGACCAGCCCTCAGAGACAGCATCATACCCACTGGATCAGTACTTCATAGGACACTACAGCAGCTAATACAAACTGAAATAGGACACTTCCACAAGAATTAAGTCTTTTAGCTGAAGAACCCCCCCTCCCTATCTGGGAAATTTTGCTCCATCTACTACTTTTCCTGGCACCTTGTAGCATTTGCATTACCCATAACCAGCTTTAGGGAGCTCAAGTTCCTCATATTGCTGGAATTATTAAATAGATGTTAAAATCTTCTTGTTTTCCTTTTTCTTTGGTAGTGGTTTTGAGCAGAAGTTTTCTGGTTACTGTGCCTGATTCAGTGAGCTCTAGCCAATGCAAGTAACCTCTAGTTTCTGTCTGAACTAGCCCTTCAGCCCCTGGTGAGGCATTTCCAAGCAGGTGAGGGATAGCGTCGGAGCTGGCATTTTTAGGTGGTGTTTGCCTGGAGGACAGTGCTCTCACCTGGGAGTTGTGCGATACTTGCTTGTATCCCTGGCTGTCCTGTTGGGACACGGACTTTTCACTTTGTCTTCTCCTTGTGAACTAGGCAGATATATAGAGTTCAGTGAATTAGGAACAGTCCCATCTATGAAAACCTAAACAGAATAGGTTATGATGCTGTTTGCAGTCTGTTTCTTGCAAAATTGTTAAAGTCAAAGAAAGATATTTTTTTATCTTGCATTTACAAATTTACAATATGATTTTTTTCTCTGTGGATGGAATAGACTAAAACGTTAATGTTCTGTTAGCATGAACACTGAATTTAGTGGCTAGCCTACATTCAAGGTGGACAATTTGTTGAGACATACTGCCTCTGATAGTCCCATTTGTGGGGTCTACATCAGGACACCTTCCTCATCATGTGGCCAGATGTGTACTACTCAATTAGACGTATTTACTGGGTCCCACCTCAATCATTCGCTAGCCAGAGGCAGGAAGGACTGTCATGCAACTCAGATCAGGCAACCTAATACAGATGCACATGCTCCATCATATGGCACCACATGTGCTCCTCATGTGAGTAACGCTGTCATTTTGATCAAAGAGCAGGAGCAGGTCCCCTTGATCACGTGACAGGAGGGGATTCGCACAGTTCTAAGGTTAGGGCAACAGGGAGTAGATAAGCAGGACCAGGGGACTGCTTGCCGGGGAGCTTGAGCAAGTCATACCCACCCCACAGGCACTCGGATGCTATCTGCAGTCTACACAATATTCTCTGCAAGTTGGGATGCCCTCTTGACTTACATGGTAGAATTCTTTATCTTCTTCATTCTTTTCTCGCCCTTTTTTCCCCTCCAATAAAGCTTGAATAATCTCCATGTTTTCCACACCTCTCATGGGAACTGTGGGTATTCTTTAATTTTCTTTTCTCAGTTTGGATAACTCCAAGATAAATTTAACAAGAAACTCCTTCCATAATGCCCTCAGGATAAAAAGAAGAAAAGTGAGGACTAGAAGTAAATGAAAGATGACAGCTAAATCTTTAAAATCATAGAAACACTAATCTGTTAACTACAGTATCTCCAAATCATGAGTTCACTGATCAGAGCATGCTATTTGTCCTTCTAGGTACAGAGAGATGCATTTTGAAAAGCTCCAGTGTGAGCCAGTGGTATTGTACTTAGTGAAAATAATTAAAATAACTGTAATCACTACCAAGAAATACTTACAATTTAATTAAAGGCAAGGATTCTTTGTCAGTGTCTAACTAGAGCTCTCTATGGATGTGATTTTCAGAAGCACTGAAATTTCAGAGGGAATAAAGTAATTTTGGTCTTTTTCTTTGCCAAGTTTCCAATTCATGAGAAAGGCTGACAATATACAAGCATATCTAGTTCTCCGAGGGATTTTTAGGTCATTAAATCCAGTCCCTTATTCCAGAAATCAAACACATCATATAATCTTTTTTACAGACGTGTACCAAAACCAGTGCCGGCTACAGAGGTGTCCTTCAGCACTACTAGAGAAGATGTCTCCAAGCAGGTGGTGATGCTGGGTCACAGTTGGTCAGCTGCTGTAAGCACCTAGTACCACACAAGTGGGAAGGTGAAGCTCAAGAAGCTCGACCCTGACAACGCTCCTTGAAAGGTTTGAAACAAGTGCCTTTCTCCACTTTTAAATGTCATGCTTAGCAACGCAAACCAAAACAAGTAACATTCCTGCTTTCACCCATTATCATCAGTGGTGCCTGTCAAAAGATGATCAGTATCATTCGTATATGGGAAGCCAAATGAGCATTAAACAAATTCAAGCTTTGGGGCTCTTTTTTGCAAGATAACATCAGATATTAGCCACCATTTCTTGCCTCATCACATGCTGATCCCCTCAGTAATCAGGATTTTAATTACACAAATCTGTCTCTATTTTCTTGCATAACTATAAAAGGCATGAGTGTACTGAACTTGTGGCTATAGTAGAGATGTGCGTTATAGACAAATTCCAAATCAGGATAAGGTTTTCAAACTCTCCAAAGTTTGGGTGTGCTGAGATATATGGAGATTTATGGTTTTATATCAGAGTGTTTAAAGATATGGTTTTGTGGCTTTCTTTTTACTCTGACCCTGGAAGGAGTTTTGGTAATTAGACATATGCATATATCTGCATATGCAGACATTTGCCAGCATTATATGAAAGGAGATGTTTATGTTGGCAGTTTGCAAAGTGCTGGCTCTCACCTCTGAAAGCTTGTTGCATGGAAACCTGACAAAGGATCTGACCTGTGACCTTCAACCCCTGACAGGGTAACTTCAAGCAGTTCAGAAGTCTAGTTACTTCTGATAAACACTCTCCAATTTGATTGCTTAATAACCTCCATCTGGCAAGCCTTCAGCCTGAACCAGGCAACCCCTTGGGTTCAGGCCCTCTCACAGGTTTCAGCATTTTCCCATTCACCCCCCCCCATCCCAAACAGAACCAAAGAGCCTGACACTATAAAGATAAAAATTACAGAAACTCAGCTCTCTTGCAGGGGGAGCAGAGGAAGGGGTTTAATCCTTGACCAAGCATAAGGATTTCGCAAATCTCTCTACAGGGCCTATGTTCCTATCTCTTCAAGGTAGATTATTTTTTACAGTGATACATGGACAGCAGCTACTTAGTTTTTAGCAGAGTAACCAAAATCAGAACTTGACTTTGAGTATTGAGAGGTGAAATTCCTTACATTTTCTCATCCTGTGTGAGAATGAGAAAACACCAGCCATTTCACATCCTGCCTGTGTGAAAGCACTACTGTTCTCATGCTTCAGCACCAGTTAAAATGATGCTGCCAAAAAAAAGCACATGCTTGCTTCTTATTTGTATGCCATAGGTGGATGCTGTACTGACTCTTTTCCTTTCATATTAAGTATCCTGCTAAATTACATTAATTTTTGCACAGGTTTAAGTACTATGGAAAAAAATTAAATAATGTTTGCTAAGGCTGGAGCCAAAATGGTTTCAGTCCTTGAGATGCAGGAGGCTCACTAGCATCCTATGTGAGCAGCTGACAGCACCCTGTGCTAGGAAAAGCTTGGAACAGAGCTGGATTCCAAATGATCCAGACCAGGAAAACCTGTGATGGGACACAAGCCTCAAGCCCCTCTCGCTGCAGAAAAATTATTTCACAGTTTAACTTTTCTTATTAGCCAGCTTTTACTACCACTCAAAGACAATATATGGATTAAGATCTTTAACAAGATAGTTAAAGATTACCAAAACCCTGGAACTGAATTAAGATTAAAAGATAGGTTCAGGGGATGTGGGGAGGAAAAGGCAGACAGTGATGCTTAGTAGAGCTAAATATCCATGGAGGCAACTGAGGAGCATAGCTGGCCACCTTCTGTTTTTGTGATATAGCTTATTGAGTTTGGAAGGCAGCATGTTGTGGCACAGGGAAAACAGAACTCCCAAGCTACCTTTTCTTTGCTATTTGCAATTTATCACACTTTATTAGCTTCCATTATTTCTCTCTTCTCTCCTCAAAGTGTTAGGCCCCATCTCTTTCAGTAGCTTCACAAACAAGAGTTTTTCAGGTCTTAAATATATTTAGGAGGGATGTTACAGATGCTGTGATTCCAAAACTCAGAAAAAAAATTTTGAAAGAGGTAGGCTGCTAGTCCAGGCACTCTGAGTCTCTCCTCTGAGGAGCCTGTCTCTGTATTCACTACAAGGAGATTAAGCTCCTAATCAAAGCACTTCCGATGCCTGGAGCCAGATGATGCAAAGCCTCCCCGCTCCAACACCGCTCCTGTTCCCCTTAGTGCATCCTGTGCGCAGTGATCCACATGCCAGCTTGGAAGGTCACAAGGAAGACCTTCAGCTCACATCCAAAGACACAACTTAGAGCAATGCTGAGCACTTGCCAACTTGATCTCTGAAGGCAAGGCAGAGGGACTGTTGGAGATCATTCAAAGACAAAATTATAGAAAAAGTCTTTCACAGTAACACAGTGCTGATGCAACTGCATCTTTCAAAACCAACTGAATGACACCTCCACTTCCATATTGCTAGAGCCGAGCAGTGAGCAACACAGAAAACACAACTCCCATCAAAGCCAACTCTTCTGCAGTAGAGCAGAGCTCATACAAAAAGACGACAGCCTTGGGTTGCTTTTGATTTGTATAATATACAGCTTGCCCTAGTTTATACACACTGCAGCATTAGACAATTAGACATGCTGAAGTATCATTATTCGCCTGACTCAACTGAGCATCCTCTGTCTCCGCTCCCCTTCTCTCCCCTGAGTGTGGACCATTATCCTCATTTTTGCAACTCTCACAGAATAGCTGCCCCACAACTATAATTAGTCCACTGCTTGTTTGTTTTAATAGCTGTATTTTCTAAATCAAAAGTGGCATTCTTTTCTCAACAATCTTAATTATTTGCAAATTTTTGCCTAGGATATTTCTTTCAATTGTTTTTCCTCTATTTTCACATCTTTGTGGGGAGAGGAAAGGGCTTAATTGAAGTTAAGATTGCCAAACTTAATTTCTGAGCTTAGGTATATTATAGGATTATGATGTTTTCATTTTCAAAAATTACTCATCTTTTGCAGAAAGTGTCAAAAAGCAGGAGGAAAAAAAGAGGGTTGGAGAAAAAGTATTTGCAGCTGTTGTTTTATGAAGTAACTCTATTATAAGGTTTACAACTTTTTCCCAAGGCATGGAAACAATGCTTCCCCTGTGACTTTGAGTAAAATTAATATAATGGAAGGATCACCAACAGTAATGTATAAACAGCCAGATACTTGTAAAATGTCTAACTGTTGATAAACTTTGCCAGAGAGACAGCACATGTAAAATGCACAATATATAGCAAAATATTGTGAAATGCAGTACATATGGAATACTTGAGGATGTGCATTGGAAAACTTTTTTTACGTTATTTTAAATGATATGCTACTTTAAGGTAAAGATAGTATCCCATACTCATGCCCACAAATCAGGTCATGTGATCACATATTCCTATTTACAATATCAGATAATGTTGGAGAGACTTTTAAAATTGCTTGCTGGGACTACTTTTTGTCTAAATCTATACTGCATTAGTTACCATTAATCCTGCTGTGTAGCTCCCAAATGGCAAGAAAAATAGCCACTTATTTTCAAAAATGCCTAAAAATGACACTACTTCAACATCCATCATCTTGCTCCTTTCTAGCCCTACGGAGTTCTTGTGTAGTCCTTTGGGAGGCTTAGGATATCTAGCACTAATAGTAGAAATACCCTATTTTTAGATCTACACGCTTGTGACACATAGCTTCCTAAATCTAGTTTCAGTTTATCCCTAAATATTTTCTTTTTGTACATCAGGCATTTGTAGTATTTAGAGAGACAGGTAGGAGAAAGAAGAAAATACTCAGGCTACAATTTCTTAGCTGGCTACCTAAGTTCTTTTCTGAAGATTTTCAAGTTCTGGGGACTTTATTAATGCAATGGCAAAAGTGAAGCAAGTAAAAATAAGCTATAAGTGTAATTTATCACATGAAGTTTACTATGCTAAACACTGGAATCCATGGAGCATTAAAACAGAAATAACTTAGCCTACAAATTTAGTATCTTTTCCTATTCATTGAATAATATTAACTAGCAACTCCCTCATGCTGGGGTGAACATAATCTTTGTACGTCTTTTCTGAAATGACCTATGTATTAAGGCTCTATCACTTCTGAGGATCAGTGTTCCTGAAACTGGACAGACATAAGTTTCCAAGTTGCCAAAAGTAGAAAGAGTGAAGAGTAGTTCAGCACATCCAGTCCAGGCGACTTCAAGTTCTGCTCAGGGTCCTTTCAAAGACTGGATTAAACTGTGGATTTATTTGGAGAGTTCAGAGCTTTCCTGTCTCAAGGGAGACTGAAGAGTTCATGCTCTCTGTATAGCTAAGGTAGTATCTTCTCAGGCAAAACCTGGTGAGTTTGCTGCAGCTGAGCTTAACAGTGCAGAGCCTCCTTATTTCTTTACTCCATCCACCCAGGCAAGACACAGGAGTACTGGGAGTTGAAATCTGCAGGGATTTCTTCTCCAAGCTGAAGAATTGTGTTGCTCTGAAGACCTATTCCATTTTTGCTAACACTTGGTCAGTAGAAGAGTCACATTTGAGCAGAGATGTGGTCACCAGGGATATATTTTTCTCTAAATAAAACCATAAAAAAATTTAAAAAAAACCCCAAAACCAAATAAACAGTCAGGTGCATCACCATTGCAAGTACCCAAGAAGCATCAGGGGTTACACGGCAATCTCTTGTGCCATTCCGTTTCTGGAGGCTCAGCACAGTGCTACCACTTGCAGCTTCTCAAGGAGGGGGAGGCAGACAGCACCAGTGGGGAGCCCAGCAGGCTCCCGTTGCATCTGTGCTCTTATGTCTCCTATGTGGACTTCCTATAGCAGAAGGGAACAGGATGTTCACCATTAGTCAGCCACCATCTGTAGCTAAAACGTCAGATGGCAATGAAATAGAGGGGAGTTACTATTCTCTTCCAACCTTATTTTTTCAACAAGATGGAGGTGACATTCAAGACATGAGATGAAAGGAAAGAAGATGACCGTGGCAGAGTGGAATTTCAGTCTACAGATTCAGGTAGCCAAATGTAGCCAAAGCTCATAGATGGACAGTCTCAGGGATGCTCTAGACCCTGTTCTTGAACACTCCTTGAGAAACAAATATCAGAAAAAGCTACATTTGTCTGCAACAGTGGTCATTGATTGAGGCAAAATATATTTTTATATTAGTCATATCCCACAATAAAAATATGCAGGCAAGAAAGGAGTATTATGCAGAAGAGAAAGAAACTAATAGCCCATCAAATTGAAACACTATTTCAAAGTCCCACATCAGTGAGGATCATGATAAAAAAACAAAAACCTGCTCTGGCCCAACAAGTGCAGAATTTTTCCTTAAGGATCTCAGTAGCCAGTTCATGAAACTGTTTAGTTGCCATAGGGGGTTAGTAACAGAGTTTAACCTCGGGACTATTTCACATGGAAACTTGTTTCAAAAGACCCAGACAGCAGAACAAACCTAGAGACAAGAAAATCTGAGCTTGTGTATTTTACCTGCAGCCTTTTTAGCAGAAGCAATATGATCTGTGATTGCGACATGCCTTAATGACTCATGTGAACATGCACCAATATTAACGGAAATCTTCAGCCCCAAAATGAACCAGCAGGAAGATAACCAAGTATCCAGCAGCTTGAGCCCTATATTCTTCCAACACTACACCAGTGCTCTAGGAAGTTGATGTGATTTGGATGGGCACTTTTCAAGTCTCAATCTCTGCCTGTTGGATGATAGGCCAGATTTTCTTTTTTCAGGTTCAGACCTCTGAATATTCACGCACACTCACTTGGAACCAGTGGAGCAGAGCACCCATGACGGCCGGTTTACCTGACACAATAGCCTACTTCACAAAAATGGACTGGCCCTAATTAGTACAAAGATAATAAAAAAGTAAATTTGGAGGAATTGTGTCAGCTCCAGGCTTACACTGGACTGGGCAGCTGAGAGGAGTGCACTAACATAGAGACAAGAGAGAACCTTCTGAGTACCTAATTCATTCCTTTACACCTTTCCTATCTTTAAGTGTCATTCTTAGACCAGTTTTAAATATCCCAGGCTATGTCTTCACTTCTGGAATTTAATCCAGCTTATTTAGAGCTTTCTCTAGCATGTCTGTCCCACACTGCAGTGTAAACAAACCTGGTGACAATGGGGCTTTTTCATATTCTTAGGAAGGTAGAAGCAACTTAGGATGCTTTTAGGAAAACGATCCCACAAACACACAGATTAGACTATGCAAAGTCACCTGTATTGCTCTCAGTTGTGCCATTTGGCTCATATTCAATTTTTTTTTCCATATTCTTCAATGAATACTAGGTATTTATCAAACATAAAAGGAATAATTATTAGAATTCCAGTATATTAGAATTTTATATATATGCAAAACTACATATTAATGAAATAGAGAAATTAACACTGAGCAGAGACCGTATGTAACATCTAAAAATATTTCACTGCTGAATTGCAATGGAGATTAATAAAGATATAGCTTTATACAGTATTTAGCTATGGATAAATAATGCAATTAATCATGTGCATGTGAATTTGAAGAAGAGAGAAGGAATATTATTCCTTCATGTTCTGTAACACTGGCAGCCTTAGGTTAAATATTATTTCAAAGTGTTTCTTGGCTGAATCTAGTATTCCACTCTGTTGAGGAAAGTTGCTGAATCCCACTTAAAAGACTGATAATCCTGCAAAGAGGAAGACCACATTACCACAAGCCACTAAGAAACCCTCCAACTATCAATTATTAGACAACATTCACCAACAGGCCTGGTGTGCTCTAAAATAAGTTAACATTATCTTATAGTGATTGCAGGATATGTTGCTGTTTAAATCACACAAAGCACAAGAGCTCAATTCCCAGCAAGAAAAGTCTCTTGGGTAGAAGCTCCAAAGCCCTCACCACAGTAAGACATTTCATGATCTGTCCCTTACATGTTGACATTATGCCTGGAGTTGGACTACAGGAATAACTGATTTTTCAGGTTGGCAACAAAACAGGGAGGACAGGGGAAGGTCCTGACTGCAACCCTTCTGAAATTTTCGTTTCTTTTCTCACAACTGTGAAAGCAAGCCATTTCACTGGGCACAAAACATTTTTTCAGCATGAAACATTTCATTTGCGGGCGCTTGGAAGAGAATCAAACAAAGCAAAGGGCCAGATGCACAAAACTGCAGAAGGCCACTGCATGTCCCACTTATTTAAAAGTGGATAGAACACTCACCCAGTCTCAAATCCCTTCTCTGCCTGAGAGGGCATGAATCCTCATCATGTACACAGGAGTATGCTGGCTAGAGGCCCTTAATGGTACCCTGGCAATACAGGAGACAGGAACCCAGGAAGGTGGTGCTGGTGGGTACTGCAGTCCGATATAAATCAGGAACCAGTCCACAGAGGCAGAGACCAGAACCTCTCTGCTGTGTCCTAACAGTCTCACAGCAGCAGGGGTGACTGCCTCTGAAATGCTTGGCTTGCAGCTTTCCCCAAATTATAAGTTGCATATATAAAATACTTAGATATCAGTGGGATTAGATATTTTTCCTCAGCCAGGGGTCAGGACAGTTCCCTCAGAGGTAGGGCCTCAGCTCTAGACTTCACTACACCCTCTTAGCATCAGGAGGGAGGACTGAGAGGTGCCCTTGCTTATCTTCTTGCCTCCTCCTGCCTGCATCTAGCAGGTTGCTGGAAGGCTGCAGCTGTGGGTTCACATTTCCATCAGCAGGAACCCATTGGCTTCCACAGCCCCACCTCCTGCACCAAACGAGATGACTGAGACTAATGCTTTCTGATAGCAGCCCTCCCCTTGCCACCTACCCCCACTACTCCCTCCCTCCATATACCCTGCCTACCCAAAAAGTCCATTATAAGCTGGATAACAAACTCTACCTGAGATATCAAAAGCCTGTAACTTGGGGGACATACTATCTTTCCTCTACATTTCTTCCAGTCTGCTTTTGTTGCTTCCTTCTCTGAACAGGCAACTAATTTGGAGGCTGACTCAGGCCAGGGGACCTGCAGGTCTGCCCACAGAGAAGGTGACGCCCACACTTTCACAAGCAAACTGGCTGGAGACTTGCCTGCTTGTGTGGTCATCCCAGCCTCCTGAGGTCTTTTGCTTCTGTTCTCACAGGAGAGGAGGGATCAGCCCCCAGTTTCTACACTTGGGAGATTTAAGGCTTAAGGATAGACTGTTGTGTTGTATTATTGAAAACATCATCTTTCCAACTGCATCGCTCATCACACTAACATGTTCCTGCTTTGGCATTCCAGAGAGCCTTCTGTGACCCTCCCTCGGCATGCTCTGTGCCCCGGTGCTCTGCAGGCACCAGATAGCATTGATGTCCCTTAATGAAAACAAGCCCTTCCTTTTCCTGGCTGTGAGGCAGGCGTTGTGACTCAGCAGAAGCTACTGTATGAATAAACACGGTGGGTCAGATCTGCCTTGACACAAGCAGCCCTTTGGCACCCTTCTGGCAATGCCAGACAGCCCTGATGTGATTGCAAGTGTGCTTTTTGTCCACTTTTAAAATATTTTTGCGGTGCCAGGGACATGTAAAGTAGCCTCAGAATAAATGAAATCAGGCCCAGCAAGGATAGAAATGCTACAATGGCATTTCTGTGGGAACTTTCCCAAAAGTCATCTCCCACTGAAACTCTACTCTAGGCTGATGCTCGTTCTGCTGGTCACATGTGGCTCCCAGATCTTTTCAGCTCATCAGCCTCTGAACATATGTGATGGCGTCTGTGTGGTGGAAAAAAAAAGGAAAAAAGAAAAAAGGTGGCTCTGCTTCCAACTCCACAAAGGATATGAGCAAGCTGTGTGTGCTTCTGCAGCCCATGTCAGTCAGTAAAATTAGATCCTTACAGCCCTCTCCCTTGAAGACATCTAGCTACACATCAGGCTGTACATGGCTCTGTTAGAGGCACAAGTGCAGCGGGAGAACGGTAAGAAGAATGCTGGCTTGGTTCTGCCATTGCCAGGGTCTTTCCGATAGCTGGTCATCTCAAAGAGAGCAGTCGTGAACAGGCTGCAAGGGCTATGTGGATATAATGGGCACTTCTCAAATTATTACAGTATAAATACATATAGTGTTTTCTTTTTATTACAAATTTCTGATGAGCTTTTTGAGTAAAACATAGGAATAAAATATCTGCACATTTGTAATTATTTTACATTATAGATTCATGGCTTTTTTTCTTGCTTGCTTTTGTTTGAGTTTTAAGATGAAAGCAAAGAGTACAAGGTTATCCTGAAGAGAATCTAGGTATGTGAAGCTCTTGTTAATTCTGCCTATAGGGAAAAATAGGCTGCTTCTCTTCAAACCTTTAGAATAATGTTTCATACCATAATCAGTGCAATAGAATGAACTGATTGATTGTTTAAGGGCAAAAGGGGCTAATTTTCCACAGAGATGGCCAGTGCTGTCTATGCAGAAGACTATACTCACAGCCTTTTACAGCACTGCTGCCATTCCATGCAAATTCCTTTGCTAACTGCATATTAGAAACTTTCACAGTGATCTTTTTAACCTCTGTCTCTGTGTCCACAATAAGAGGGAAGTTGACTGGAAATGCAGAGACCAATGAGTACTTCTATGAAATTTAAACTGAGGACACCCCAAAGATGTATGTCATTTTGGACATTTGCTGACTTTTTTTTTCTTTTAAATTAAGTCAAGAGCTTTAAAAAAAAGAAATAACTTAGGAAAAAGCCTCCCGAAAGGGTTAAATTTTTCCCCTACAGCTTCTCTAAGCGGAACTGATATTCTTAGTCTGACTTAAGGATATGGAATAGAAAGGCTGCCAACATCTGTTGTGGTCAGAGACAGATAAAAGAGACTAATTCAGAGCTGGAAGAACCCATGTACAGCATTCTGTGTTGCATTACGCTTTTCATAAAAGCACGCAAAATAGTGTTTGATAGTATGGAAGATAGATGCTCACCTCAACTTCTTCGCTGTAGAGACCTAGGAGTTTCACATGTATACAGGTACCCTCATCATCACACTGAGAGACAGAAAGAGCACAACATGAAACATTTAACTTCTAACTGGGGAATTCCAGGCTGAGAATATTTCAGAAGCATTGAGTATATAATCACACCGCTATATAATGGGAATGAATGAAAGAAAGAAGAGACAGGTGATTTGTGAGCTTACAGATATTGGGAGCAATATTGATTTAGCCTGCCAACCATGGAAAAAGCTTGCACAGAACAGATTAAGATGCTAATTAACTTTGGATGTGGATTAGCCCAAACTACGAAGGCACTCAGAGCAAGAGTATCCAGATAGAGACTTGAAGAAAAGCTAACGTGATTTACATTCACACCCTAATTCAGTTATTAAACATACTTCATGTAGACAAGCCTTCAAATTACTGCAATCGGCAACTATTTCCAAGGAAGCCAATTGCATTATGACAGTATATAACAGGCATACAGTCAAAACCAGCTCAAAATCTACATACTGCAAAACTATTATGTCCATCTGTATTTACTTTCACCAGGACTGGTCTCACTATAGGAAGGGAACTTCAATATCTGAAGTGGATTTCGAATAACAGCTATTTTACTACAGGAAAGGAACATTTTACAGGCAGGCGGCTTAATTACATTACAAGTGAGACTGAAGTGACACCAAATGTTTAGTGTCTAAATGTTCTTCTGGTGCATGCTCTGCTGTCCTTATTCCAAGGAAGCACCCAGTGAAGTCAGCAGAAACTCTGCCCAAGGAAGGGCAGCCAGCCTGCCTCTTGTTGTAAAGCAAGAAGGGTATCTCACCTTTTGTTTGCATCAGTAGGTAAGATGCAGGCATGGAACTAAAATTCCCCAGCAATGGGACCGTGGCATGCACTGCTGCCAGGGGTAGAGAACAGAAGTGGTCACAGGGACTGGGGCCAGCTGCCCAGCTTCTGGGAAGGGTAGAGCTGGAGAAGTCCCACCTTCATTTCTTCTCCTAGGAGATGGCCCAGTCCTTACTCCAATGGGTGACTGAGCTTAGCAGTATTTCTCTCTACCTCTTACACCCTGACATGCCCCTAAAAGCACATCCCTTAGCTTTCTGCAGAGGTGCAGAACATTATTGACATATATAGTAACCAGTCAAAACCTCAACAGTTTAGAGAAATTCTCTTTTAGCTACCTCCATCCATTTTAAAACTCACTTTGCACTTCTTTGTCTTAATAGCCTGGAGAGCCTCACCAAATATTTCTCACTTGATATAGAATAGTCCAGTTGGAAGGTACCTACAGCAATCATCTAGTCCAACTGCCTGACTGCTTCAGGGCTGACCAAGAGTTAAAGCACATTAAGAGCATTGTCCAAATGCCTCTTAAATACTGACAGGCTTGAGGCATCGATCACCTCTCTAGGAAGCCTGTTCTAGTGTCTGACCGCCCCCTCGGTAAAGAAACACTTCCTAATGTCAAGTCTGAACCTCTCCTGACACAACTATCAGATTATGAAACACTAGTTTGCACCTGCACTGGATCAATAATTAGGGATTCTTAACATAAACAACAGTTTCTTCTCATATACTTATAATTGTGCAGGCCTTTCACAAAACAGGTGTAAACTTAGAAGCTGGCTTTGTGAACTCACCCCCCCATTGCCAAACTTTTAATTAAATTTGATTTTTCCTAATCAATAGCACCCTTATGTATTAAATATAGAAACGAATTATTAAACCATATTTATTGAGGTTTTACCACTGTTAGAGACACATATTTTGCAACATTAAAAGCCTCCAAATATGTTTTAAATTATTTATAAGTATTTATTTTGTCATACTGGTTTTTTTTTTTTTTGCAAATATAAATGTTTTGAATAACTGATCTTTACTTTAGATGCATGGAAATCAATTATTTAAAACATATTTTGAGGTTTAAACAACTGTACCATGTCTACCTCTTCCGTAGTCTCAGGCTGCATATATCAAAATTAAGATGCATGCTGCCACTTAAAGACAACTTGCTACAGCTAAATGAAGTATCTGATACAGCTCTTAGATCCCACTGCATGTCTCCCAGTTGTTAAATAATATGCCCAGGAGGCTAATAGCAGTCTTTGTGCAAAATGTGATCCAGTAGGATTTTGCCATCCAAAACCTGCCAGCCTCTAGATCCATATTTCTATGACTCCGATGGCAGCTCCCTGCAAAGACACAGGGTTTGGGCAAGAAATAGGAGGCTTTAGTACACCACACAAGTTCTTCATGTTCCACAGTCCAAAATAGACTTAATCTGGAGCCAATTTACTGAGCCTAATTTATACCAGACCCTTGCTGGAATGACTTGCACTCTTGCAGCTCTTCAGATGTATATCCAATAGGGAGCTGTCACTCCGTATGGGTTTTAATACAGAGGTCCAAGTACAAAATCCAGTACCCGGAGACACCATGTGGCTTTGTAGCGCTCCTTGAGAGAAGCTGAGCCAACAGCTCAGCAGCTGGGCTACACACGTCCGTGGAGGAGTCCTACTTGTGACAGGTATAATATGGGTTATTTTCTTCTTTTTAAGATTTGGCAGTGTTCTTCAATAAATAATGAGGTCAAATAGTTATAATGAGGTTTTCAGCCTAAGAAGTTTGGTTTTTTAACTTAGCTACTATTTCAGAAGTACAGACCTGGTCCTTAGAGATGCTGAGCATTGGCTACACTTACTGGAAGAAATGCATAAGGAATATACAATTTTCTTATGAATCTGTAAGGCCCTGGTAGCCTTTCACAGTGTTTTGAGCATGAAATTCAAAAGGCGCTATATAATAGTCTTCTATATATCTCATGCCCAGTGTATATATTACATACAGAGAACCTGAACCACAGTTCATGAAGCAATAGTAGTCACCAAGGAATATCTGCTGTTACATGAAGGAGCAGTGCTTTGGAAATCATACATTGAAGGTATGTCTCCACTGCAATGCAGCGCAGACAACCAGCTTTTAGCAAACCAGTGCCCATAGCAGAAGCAGCCCAGGCTAGGCAGGATAAAGCTCAGCAGGTGACCTCTCTATAAACACTGAAAGAGACATATGCTAAGCAGAATTTAGTAATTTTGTTGCAATTACAGTGTCCAGAAGTCCTTAACTAAAAAAGTAAAGTAACATTCTTGTTACTTTTTCTTCAGAATGGTAGGAACAGCTTTTGTGCAACCCACTGCCAAGCTTTCTGGATATTAATATACAGAAACAAGATTATATTCACCTGCAAGTATACCTTAGACTATAACACCACTGTACTATCAAAAGGCAGTTTTTAGCAGTCTCACACAACCGCTGTGTCCTCACTATGTCTATTTTTCAACAGGGAGATGAGGTACAGGGAGGCTAAGCCTAATATCACACAGGCAGTCAATAAGGGAGCAGAGTGGTGAACATAAGCCTGCCATATCCTAGGATCATCACCCTGATTTCTAGAGCATCCTTTCAGCTTGAACAGAAGGAAGGAGCTCCCTTGCACTGCATGGCCAGCAGTTCCTGAACTGCAAAGCAAGACACCGAGCTTGTAGTGCAGCAGAAACTTCACTGAAATTAAAACAAGTAGATTTTCATTAGCTAAATACGCAAATGGCTTATGCCAGCAACATGGCAGGTTCTTAGTCATTCATTTTAATAGGCCCACTCCCCTCCGGGAAAGGACTAGAGATCTTTCCTGGATATTTTTCGCTAAAAGTAGTGAAATTGTTACAGCATTAGGTATAGTATCAGTATTTAAGGCTCTCATATTGCAGACCCTCAGCCACACACAGCAGTCTCACCTGCTTTGATATTTATCAGTGGTAAGTTCTTTCAAATCCTCACAGCAGGCAAAACAGGGCAATGACCCCAACACCAGGAAAATGTAGTTACTGACCACACAGGTGGTGTGGCTGCCCAGCCCCACTAGAGCAGGGGACCCACAAGCAAAGAAGGGCAACAGCAACACGAGCATTAGAGGACCCCAACCTCCTGCACCATCCATCACCTTGCTGGGGCTGGTGTGGTGGCCCAAGCACAACCTGCAACTAAAATGCAGGAAGCTGACACAGGCAAGGGTGAGGAACAGTGTTTACGTAGGTGCTCATCTAATTAGGTACTGAGGAAAAGAAAGACACAAGCAAACTCCCTGGCTCGTCATGCCTCCTGTGCTGGCAGTCTGCCCCATGCAAGCTCGAGGTCACCAGCCACAACCTGAGAAAACTGCCTACTAGACAGCAGCAGCCACCCCACCTCTCCACCACGATGCAAACCACTAGACTCACACTCAAGTGCTCATTTATGAGTAAGCAGCACAAGAGCAGGGTTACCACCTCCTTACTTCAACATCTCACTAGCCAAGACAACACATGGTTGTCCATGCTGGGTCTTGCTGCTGGTGGAGGGGCATGCAGACCATGGACAACAATGTGCTGAGCTTTAAGCACATACTGAAAAGCTATTCTCAACCCAGAGGGATTTAAGCTTGTGTTTAAGATTAAAATTTGCCTAGTGCTTTACTGAATCAGACAAAAAAAGACACCAAAAAACCCCACCAGAGAAAGCCTGGAGGATACCAAAGAGAAAGGACAAGGCTGGATTCATTATTATTTTAACAGCAGCCCACTCTTTCAAATTAGTTGATAATTCTGAAGGCTGTTTGAGTGGTGGAACTGTTTCTAGGCTATTAAGTTGGTGTAAGTATTTACTCTGAATAATATTTTGTGATTCAGCTGCCAGAACTCTTTTATCTGTAGCAATTTCCAGTTAGTAGGTGTCATTTGCACATTGCTTTACATATATTTAAGATTTTATGGATTAGCTGTGTACTTCCCAGCTTTGTAACAGCTTTCCAAGCCTCTTGCAAGAGCTGATTCAGCAGTAGGACACCATAGGCTACAATATCATCAAATACATCTTGGGCAACAGATACATAGTTGACTTTATCCCTCACACTGTGTCAGAGGTGTGTAAACTATTAGAAATACCAGCTTTAGGAAAATAGCAGATATTGTTGCTCTCATAAGACCACACATTAAAATATGAGTTAGTAATGGAGAACATGCCTACAGCTTTCTGTGGACTGTCAACATTCTAAATAACTAAAATAAAGGAATGACTTTTCATTCTTTAGCCCTCACATCCAGTGATTTTAGAGCACTTTTTACAATCTGCCTCTAACAACACCTCTGTTTGGCACCAAGCAGTCACAAGAGACAAGAACCCAGTCTCAAAAGGCTTACAGTTAAAAACAAAAGAAAAATTTACCTCAAAAAAACCTTTGTGAGATCAATAAATATTATGCTCCCATTTCATAGATGGATAGACCTCTCTGTGCTATATTTAGTAGATGTACACAAGGCCTGCAAAGTGAAACAGCACAGGCTCTAGCAAGGCTGGGGATTAGCACAAGTCAGAAAACACAGAGAGCTGGCCTCAGTTCTTCAACCAAGCATTTCAGAAAAAAAAAAAATACTTCTAGTCATAACAGACATACCAGCTTAGATATCTCTTACCCCCTCCTCCTTTAAAGCCTCAGCTTTCTCCATGGTGCAATGAGGAGGGCAGCAATCACACACACACACAACAGTCCCTACCCACAGCACAGCAGGGAAGATCAAGTCCCCAGCCCCTCAGCCCTTTATAGTTTGTTTTGCCACCTGGTGTGAGACACAGCTGGGATGAATCTTCCAGAATTGCTCCACCCAAAACACTAGGCTGTGCAATTCATGCAGGCCTCATGGCTGTCAGAGTGGGACTGGGAGCCAATCCATCTCCCAGTGCAGCAGCAATTCTCTCTACTAACCAGAGCAACAGCAAGTCCTGCAGAAGGCCCAGAATAAAAGTGTAGTGAGATCCTTGCAAAGTTCCTGCAGAAATCTTTCCAATCTTCTGCAAAAAAAAAGCTACTCCCTCTCCTCCATTATAAACACCTTCCCAATGATGTGCTGCCCACAGTCAAAATGGCACTGGTACTTCGTTGACACAGACCTTTCATGAACAAACAAAGACCACCAAAATACTCAAGAGTTGTCAGATGGTAGGGAAGTGCCAACATTTCCCCATGGCAAGAGAAAAAGCTATCAGCAGCAGCCTAAAAGGAAAAGGGTTGATTTTTGTTTACAATACTTGAATGTGAGAGCAAACTGGGCCACCCATTTAGAGCTGGATCCTGCTCCCTGACTGCACAGCTATTTTTAACTTCTGTGTTTTTATAACAAGTCTGGCTACGAACTTTGCTACAGCTCCTCATACAAAGAGAATTCACAGACTTTCAGCAAGACTGCCGTATTTTAGATTAGATGGCAATTTTATTTGAAAAGTGACAAGCAAAAAAAGTGGCTTCTCTTACTTGGCAGATCTGTGCCCTGTGTGTATTCGGTTATAATTTATTCATGCTAGTGATGAAATACATTCCCCTCATTTTCAATTGCTCAGCCCCGCAGAGCTGGTGGAGCTCAGAGAGAGAAGAGCATCCACATCTCAGGGCTCTCCAGAGCACATCTGTGTGAAACTTGAAGGGTTTCTGGTTTTTTGTTTTTTTTTTTTCTTAATTTGGCTGGAATTTCCATAGGTAGCAAGCACAGACGGATCTCCCCTAGAGCTGCCCAGCCGAGCTACTCTGTGTCCAGATGCTTGTACCATCCAGGACTCACAAGATCTATTCAGCTAGCAGTAGGTAAAACATCATGAGATCCACCATGAAGTTAAAACTATGAGATTCTCACATAAATTGCTTGCCTCCAATAGCTAGAGCTTCCAACGAAAGTTGTGAGATTTATGATAAAAATCACCAGGCATATAAAAATGCCACTGAGGTTAAGCAAAAGCTTTACAAGAGATGAGTCTGCAAAGGTAAGCAAGGGTGTGTTTCGGCCATAGCACCACCTCTGTCCTCCGGGCCCATTGCCACAACAGCCAGCTTCACCTCCTCCTGCCAGTAAAGCCCAGTGCAAGCAAACGTGTCAGAAAAGTCATCATGTTGACTAGCTACCACATGTCTCACATAATGCATTGCTTGTAAGAAAAACTGTAAGAGGTGGTAAGTCCAGTCCCAACTTTTAGGAGTGTTCCTGCAAAAAGGTACATAGAGAGGATAGAGGAGGAGCGGTCCTCCCTGTCCAGGGATGGGTGGGACAGCCTGGTTTTGAAGACAAGCAACATTCCTACAACATTCGTTACATGCATTTGTTTGGTGGCATGTACAAGTGGTATTCCTCAAAGTCGGCCACCAGGTAAACAACACCGATGGCACATGCAGCTGAAAAATTTATTCCTTCCCAGTGGCTCCCTCCAGAGTCTAGCTTTTAGCTTCCTGAACTTTAGGGGAAAGTTTTGTTTGGGGGACTGTGGGGGTGTTGATGATTTGGTTTTTTTTAATTTCTACATAGTTTCAGTAGATTCCCTACGATAGAAAACTTTAGAAATCAAGCAGCCAAATATATAAATAAGAGAGAAAAAAGAAAAAAAAAATGATGTCACCCTCAAGCAGTTCCATCAAGGGATGACATTTTAAATCACATCATGTCTCACACCCATTTCTTAGTGCAAAATAAATCACTTGAACAGAGTGCAAGCCAATTTTTACTTTAAAAAATGTTGTGTCCTAAGGCTCTCTTCTTGAACTTCAAAAGCATACTTCATAATTACTCTACCTATCAAAGGAAACTCAATATTTCACCTCCAACCTCCCTCTGCTTGTGTTATAATTTTTAATTGTTAATAAATTATATTAATTTTAAACTGGTTATTCTCTCTTGAAATTACATCTTTCAAATGAGTATGCAAACTTATTTTAAATTAACACATTTACCTTAAAATTATATTTCAGTAATTTGTTTATGACTTTTCTTCCCTGCTAATTCTTGTAGTAGGATTTAAATCTTGCGTTACCCCACTTAATTTTATTTGAATACTATTGTCTCACTTTAAGAGTCAAAACCTATTTCATAGAGCTTGAGATTTCTGGAAAACAAATACTTTTCTCTTTTTAGCACATTTGCATATTTTTGTTTGGAGGCATCATTATGCACTGCATGGGCTTTTGTCATTGCAAGCTTAAGACACAGGAGGAAAATTTGGAAGTCTTATTTACAATCTAAAATCTGCTCTTATAGGTGCATGCAGACACTCTTAAAGAATACACTACATCAGTATTTCAGGCAGGGCTACATTATTTTCTTTAGCTAGCAGGTATTTTACTTAACGCTCAGTCCTTGCAAATACATTCAGGAAGGCCAGACACGGCAGGCTTCAGATATGGCATTTTCTGTAAAGGTGAGAGTGCTTCTGAACAAGGAAGCAAGGTTCCTGTGCGTATTCAGGTCTGATAACGAAGGCATCATTCTTTATAGAGTCCAGCAGTCAGCATTTAAGAGTTCTCACTGATTTTTCAAGGCTGGTCACATGCTTAAATGGATGAATAACTATTGCAAAATGGTAGAAAAATGTCAGTATGCCGATGCCAGTATGACATAAATCAGTGCTCTTAAAAACTCCAGCATGCAGAAATTACCCTCGTGGCAGGACCAACCGAAATAGATTGCAAAGTCTTGTGCCTGAGAGCAACCTGAGCTGGGAAACAGGCAGAGAAGTTCACACCCAAGCAACACTGTTGGCTTCTGAGGCTCTCAGAGTGGATCAAGGCATACTGGAGCACACTGCAAAGGAAAAAATGCATCCAGTTGGTGAACTCGACTACATGGCTGAACAAACAATTCCCCTGTTGAAAGAAAAATCTTCCCAGAGATGCCTTTGGGATTGCTGGGCAGCACATAGGAAAGAAAAACAAAGCGGAGATTGTCCCTGGAAAGCACGTTGCGAATGTTACGTTAAGACCAGTGTCTACAGGACACTATTCAGTGACAGGTGGGTACTCTTTAGTCTGCAGTGTGGTTTTTTTAATAAAAAAAAAGGCAACTAGGACTGTCTCACCATCTCAGTAAATTACACAGCCACATACGAAACTATTTTTTCCCAAAGTATTAATAGACAACTGCAAATTGCCCGTGTTAGAAGAACTCTGGCTATCAAAGGTGTGAGACAAATAGCCTGTATCTCAGAGATTGCTACTCCCCAAGCCTGCCACATTTTGTCATCTTGGCTTCATTATTCTTTATACACAACAGTCTTCCTGTAGGAAAGAAATCTGGGTATTGCTCTTCCTTCAGCCAAGCTCTCTGCTTACAATCAAATCCACAGAGTCAACAACTTTTCGTGAGTCCTGATGGCACCCATCGCTGGTAGATCACAGGAGGACTAAATCACAGGAAGATGGAAGAACTACAAGCACACCAAAGAATAGTTTCAGACCAAATTCATGGTCTTGCATAAATCTCAAGACATGCTCCCAAGTCCCAGCTCATCAAGATGAAAATGTAGCTCCTAATTCTTCCCATATGTTTCAAACAAAATGTTATGAATGAAAGATGGATCTTCTTCCCAGTTGTTCCCTTCCAGCGCAACCCACCCAACTCCGGATTAACCCACTTCGTTCTAGTTCCACCTCCTCTGTATGGTCAGAAGCAAAGCAGGGAGCAGTGCCAACAGAGACACTGGACTTCTCCTCGCAAAGAGGCAGGCACGTGAGGTAGAAGGCAGCATGCACTGGAAAACTCAGATGTCGAAACACATGTTTTTCTCCAGCCAAATGAGAGAGGGAGGGGTCGTGTGGAGCGAGGCAGCGCAGCTCCTCTTTTTTATGTTACGAGAGCTTCCAAAAGAGAAGTGTCTTTCAAACAAAAGTGAGGCATGAGTAGCTTTCCAAATGTTCTCATTTATTTCTGATAGTTGCCTTCATTTAAGGAGCAACATGTTTTCTCTCGAGTCTGGCATAGCCACTGGCTGAAGCAACAGATGTACCACACTGATGATCCTGAAGAAGGAAAACACATCTGTCTGCAGTAGCTTTTTTGGACTCTGAGGACCGAGTGTGTAAGCCTGTGGGAACTTCACAGACACTTGAAGTCCTAATTTATGTATTGTTGATTTATTTATATAACTTTATGCAAGAGCTTTGGTGATACACAATAACGTATATAGAAAAGTTTTAGCATATAAATTACATTTGTTCCCCATCTTAAGATATTAGGCAAAAAAATAGAAGAGGCTTTAAGTATCTGTGAAGTGGCAGTTGTTAGATACTTGCGTACTGAGGCAGGCATCAGACGTTTTATAGTGTACGCAATTGGCACACCTGGGAAAATGCATACACTGCCAACTAAAATGCCTAATCTCTTCTTTAGCACATTTGTGGTTTAATTACAAAACCTAGTGAACAATTAAAATTCAGGTCAGCACACAGCAGCAATACCAGCCTTTGATGTGGGGTCAGTATTGGTCACAGTCCTGTACTCATTACATAGGTTAATCAACTTAGTGGAGTAAATATGACAGCACTGACCAAAAATCTATGTAATTACCATCACTCTGAGAGCACTGGCAAGCACGGCTGGTTTATTTGTTTGATACGTGAGCTTTATTTCGTCTAAATAAAACACAGATCTGGAGCTGTTAGTGTAAAGCAGATTTGTTTCTTCCACAAGCAGTCCCTCTCGTTGCTGCTGTCCAGCTGCATGCACGTGTGCACGCGGCAGGGTGTGCACCCCCACGTACACACGTGCAAGCACACTCCCACACGCACAATAGTCTTGGCACTAGATTTGTGCAAATGACTACTTCTGCCCCTGCAGCATCCCACTGACCGCCGCTGATTTTGTTCTGTGCTGACTGTGCAAAGCCACTGCGCAGACCTCATTGCAGTAATTTCGTATGAAATAACGCACACGTTACTTTTCGTCTCAGAAAGAGAAAGGCATCTGTGTGACCGTGGCACTGAAATGGGCTGGGAATATATGGCAATATATGTTTGTGGCTGCCCCAGCCATCTTCACCCCCTAGTCCAGCTCACAAGACCTACTTTTTGTCAGTGCAAATTTTTGGGCACCTTTCAAACAGTAACTGCTTAATAGAAATGGATCGCTACAGCCAGATCAAATATTGCTTTCTCTTGCCCAGACATAGATTCTCCTTGATCCTCAAATAAAGGAAACCCATCACAAGCCTCAGACAGGTCATACTCCATCCAGCTTGAGGGATGTAGCTAAGGCCAAAATGTCAAAACTCTCTGCACTGGAAAAGAGAGATTCCTGCTGGCTTTCAGGTAGGATGCACAGTGCTTGCTTCTTGCCCTGAAAGCCAGGAGTTATCAAGCTGTTCAGCCTGGGATTTTCGCAATAGGCACCCAATTCCCCCTGAAAGGAGAGTGACAGCTCGGAGGTTTGAGCTGGGATTTTTGCTACAGTCACCAAACTCCCAGGGAAATTCAGTGAGAGCTGAAGAGTTTTGATCCCTCACATGAAAGTTGATAGCAAATTAATATGCATTTCCATGGGGGTAGGAGTAGGTCCGGGTGCCACACTCCCATAAGCTCTTTTGAAAATCACAGCCTTAAATGGTAATATTCTGATATTCCAAATATGTGGGGTTAGGTAATTTTTTCTAATTCTTAAAAATGTATTAGTCATAATTTTCTTCTGCCTTTCAGTCCCTATGAGATAAAAGGAGTCTGGCTTTGCAAGCAGCAAGATTTACCAAAATAGCCCCAGAGAAGTTTTAAACCATTTTCTACAATATTTACAAATTATTTCCTAGTTTTTCTTTCTGTAAAACGTGTGCCATACAGGGTGTAGGACTGTGGGCACTATCCCGGCTGAGCATTTGTCTGGGCTGATGCATGTGCATTTGTGATGGGTGTCATCTGAACCCTATCGATTACCTTTGTGGCACCCTCCCTAGGAGCAGTCAGCCAGCCATAGGTGACAATTAACCAAGGGAGGAGGCTGCAGAAACACACCGGAGGGTACACACAGCCATAAAATACATGACAACAGAGTACAGCATGGCACTGTAGTGGCATGCTGTGTTTTCATTAGGGTGTGTCGAAATATTAAAACAGGACAATAAAGAAGAAAATGTTTTTGTAATAAACGATGGGTTGTCCCTTTGTAAAACAAAAGCTTAATTGCTGTAGGGACAAGGTCTGTGTCTTCTTGTGCTTGTTTTCTGGTGTCTATCTCGACAGCCTCTTCATATACTATTGGAATAACAATAAATAACAGGAGCCTTTAAGTGCTGCTACAGTGTTAATGCTTACTACTAGCAATAGGCATTGATGAACAGATCTTTACTACTCATTTTCTGTTTGAGCCCTACTCCCTACAACACGCTGCTCTCTCATTCTCCCCACCCACTGCATTTAAACGAACAAACCATGTTTTCTTTATGTCATCTCCATCCATCCCAAGAGCTTTGATCACCAAAGGGAACATGTCAGAGCTGGCAGTGTTCTCATTCTGGGGGAAATGTTGATATTTCGCACTTATTTTTGCTGTGCATCTGAATGACAGCAAGTATTTTCAATTATTTTAGTTTTCCAAGGAAAAAAACACTCTGGTCAGGATAGCTTATTTAGCTTACCTTTAACATATCATTTGTAGTTTGACTTATTTTATTTTTAAAAATGACTTTTTAACTGCTTCCTAAAAAAGTAAAAAAAAAAACTTCAAGAAAAAATTGCTTGGAAACAAAACACTGAAGCTGCTTGTTGTGACAGTAATCAAAAAGGACTTATTGATATCTTGCTTTTATATTTTCAAATAAAATTCACTGAAACAGTCACAAACCCACTAGACGTTCACCTTTTTTAATAAAAATGGCATTTTTGGCAAACAAACATTCCGAATTATTTTTCACGGACTAGTTGAAGCTACCAGGGACAAGCACGATGTCGTCTTGCTATTTCTCACCTCCCTATTACCGAGTTTTACTGCCAGATATTCTGTGGACTTCAGCTGGGTCACCGTGGAAATGTGGGAACAGAAAGTGTGTTACGACCCTCTTGAACTGAGTTAGTGGAGTACCAATACTCCATTAGGGACTATATAAATATGTATCTGTAGCAGATGGGGTAGTGTGAGTCACCCGAGCTGTCCCTATCACCATTCACAGCAGCAGAGCTGGTCCCACGCTGATCATTTTCCTTTATCTCAAGAAACCTTGCTTGGCTTCCTTTTTTATTCCCAAGTCTGGAAAACACGAGCAGTCCAAGGGCAGTGCAGTGCAGAGCCAGCAGGAGGTGCTCTTATAGCAAGAAAATCTGTCCAACAGAATAAATCATAGACACGTGGCACCAAATTTCCCTGCCGCTATAATATAATAAACATTTGGCATACTCAAAAAAGGGGTTTCGGCATAGCAGGGAAACTGGTTTGGGCTCTCCTACTGCAGAAACCAAGACAGATGCAATATTTCTCTTGTTTTTAAGTTACTGTAATCAAGCATATTGCAAAAGAGGAAAAAAATACACGAAAATATGTTATTAGGTCCTAGTAGACTTGCAATTTCTGAATTTCTTTTACAAATGCCCATAGAGTATTCCGTCTTTATCCTCCCAAGTCACTGAGAATAACACATCAAAGAGCATGTTTGCATTTCTATAATAGATAACAGCATTGACATAAGCTTCAGGGTTCATACAAACTATAAACTGAATTACCAATCTCCTATCTCACATATTTATAAACTGTAAATCGAGCCTGGAGAAAAAATTCCAACTCCAGGTGAAATAATTATTCCGGAGCTTTTAAAGAGTCACTTCTGAGCTGCAATCTGAATTCCAGTGGATGTGAATTACCAGTTTGGTTTGTACCAGCCTCTGCTTGCATAGCAAGAGTCAAATGGTAACCTGGGCTCTGCTGGTCACTGCAGCGGCAAGGCTGGCATTGTCATTTCAACAAGAGATTTTGTAAAAGCATGCGGAAATGATTTGCTGCTGCCATGCTCTTGCATTGCCTCCAAAGTCCGCAGCCCCGTGGGAGCCAGCTCTCCTGCAATCCTCCGAGACGCCAGAGCCTCAACAGAGCAAGCCCTGATAGCCCAGAGCTTCTGCTTACGAACCTGAAAGCATTATAAACGATGACACTTTTCTCCTCATACCTTAAGGAGGAAGAATATAATTCCCCTTATTTCTATAAAACAGAAAGCTCACACAGAAAGGGCCCATTTTTGGAGAAACTGGGCATCTTCCAAGCTTCTTTGACACCAAAGCATCAATAAAGCCAGGGGACCCTGCCTAAGAGGCAAAGGTCAGTGCAACAGATGGAGTGCTTCCATGAGACCACAGGTAACCGAGCAGTAAGTATGCCCTTAAGTATGTGTGACAAGGGCCAAACTGGGAAAAGACAATGAAAGCTGCCTTTCTCCTATTGCCAGGTGCTGGGCTGAGCATGACTCACCTAAACCACAGGGCTGAGACCATAGTTCTCGGATTAGAACGCACGTCGGTGAAATACAATGTCTCGAGACAGCGTGAGTCATTCACGCAGCAGCTCTCTATACAACCACATTGAGTTTTTGTGTGCTGTATTGTCAGAAAGAAAAACAAAGTGAAAAGGAAAACATTGCTAAAAAAGGCTATCGTGCTGTCTCACACAAGTATGTTAAAAGAGAAACCGAAACCCTTAAGCCAATACCACTTCTGGAACGCCAATACTGTTCTGAGCCATCAGCTCCTTGCCATAACTCCCCAAAGCATCTCTTCTCCTGCTGCTACTGTTCAGCATGCCCAAAAGGAGAAGAAACAATAGGTATCAGAGGAAATAATGGCGTGGGATTTGAGGCAGGATGTTCTTTTACTGGGTAGTTTGACAAAGACCGACTGGAGTTTAAGGTGGATATGTTTGTTTCTAGACCTCACACAAAAACAGTAGACCCAATTTTTTCACGTGAACTTCTCAGTAGGACACATGAGTATTTGGTTCTGGAATATTTAACAGTGCATAGGCATTTAAGATATGCAAAATTAGGGGACTTTAATTATTATGGTTTTGTTTTGAGAATTCAGACCTCTCATCTTAAGGTCTTAAGAAACTATCTTGTCAGCAACAGCTCTAATTTTTCATCTTAGAGACTTACATAGTGGTTCCTCACCACAATACACATAGAAACAATCCTTTTTCTTGCACCATCCCCTATTGCATTATGCAAACACTGGAAATCTGTTAAATCCAATGCTATTAACTACCTTGCAACTGAAATCATCAACTATTTTTATTTCAGCAATAGGATGAAAAGCTTTTCTCTAATGTGTTGCTAATTTACTGAGCATTTACTAATTTAAAAACCTTTCCTGACAGGCAGGACCAATTCCAAACCGGATCGGGTATAACACACCCGAAGTTTTGCCAGTTGGTGACAAAACCAGCCTATAAAATGATTTTTCAGAGATTCTCTTAGCCTCATCAGCGTGATCGATTCTTGTTCACTTACTACTGCACCAGTAAGCGCAGAGTTGGCATTAGGATTTGGGGTCGGATCAGCAAAAGGATTCTGGTGACAATAGCAGCATTCACAAGTTCTGTCAACGCGGCATGGTTTATTTAATTCAGCAAACACTTAGCTTTGGCAGCAGAGAAAGGCAAAGCAATGTAGTCAGAAATATTAAGGTAGAAGTGCAGAGAAAAAAATTTCTCCTGGCTAGACCATTTCTAGATTCAAAGGAAAATCGAGGGGCAAGCAAGGGAGTGGGATTTTTTTTGTTGTTCCTGGGTTGTTTTTTTCTGAAACAGAGTCCTGTTCTTGTGCTGCAAGTGGCAGAAACATGAGGTGAGGGTCATTAAGTGATGAAGGCTCTGTGGCTGACAGATTACAGGACAAATTCAGCTCAGTCTCTTTAACTTTGCTTCTCTGCAAATTGAAACACTCTCTTATTTTTCTTGTTGGAGACATTATCTAAGAGGATCGATACATAGGAGAAAAGCAAGTTCAGCTTTCTGAAAAACAGGGACACAGCACTGAAAAGACGCTTAAAAAGGCACTAAAAAGTACTTGACTCTTGAATAGGTTAGTATTTTAAAAATTGGACTGTGTAAGTGAAAGATGAAAAACTGTTCCACTAGAATATGCAACAACACTTTAAAGTGGAAGTTTACAAACAAGAGCCCCTTTGTTCAGTGGCGCCGTTTCATTTGGGGTTTGGAGGCTTTTTTGTTCCTTTCTGGCTCCAAATTGCTTTAAAAGGAACTAAAAATAAATCTTGCTTCAAAATCTTGCTGAAAAAATTTTTAGGTTAAAACACACAAGAAAGCACATGAACATGATGGGATGGTATGTTCGACCAACTCTCAGGTCAAATGATTTCCAAATTTGCTAGCAATAGAGAAGTGGGTGAGATTCTCCTGTACATCAGGGAAATGGCCAACACCACCCAAAACTGAGGCTGCTCAATAACACGCAGGTGCAATTATTGAGTGTCCCTGATACCCCTACATGATATCTTAGTGTCAGGTGCCTTACTTTTTTTCTCCAAATGGCTTGCAGCTTTTCTGCTTGTGCTACTCCATAACCATCATAGCTGGCAGAGGTCTTTGAGCCAGATGCTATGAAGTTTGAAGGAAGAAGGGCTCCCACCTTTCCCAGGACAGCATCAGCAAAGGCTCTTCATGCACTGCAAAGAATACATATCTAGGCTGCAGTCAGCAGAGGTGGGTTTCTGAGAGAGGAGCTGGGCTCACAGAGTTGAGTGAGCAGTTTTGTGTTCTTCTAAGCGTTTCATTTGGTTCAAGCATTTAAAGCCTTACAAACTTAGAGAGCTGTCCTTATAGTTTTTGTGTAAATGAAATAAATCAGTGTTCCTGCAAAATTCCTGCCAATAAAGCCTTCCTGTTACACCGATGGGTCTGAATGGGCAGACCTACTCACCATTACTAAACAGATAGTGGACTCTTTATAGAAACCCTCCTAGGTTAAGTAAGTATGGTTAACGGTATAGCCCAGCCGCTCAGAGCAATAGGTTATTTTCATATACAGTAACTTGCACGGAAGAAAACCTTTCATTGGAAAGGAGAAGTGTAGCCAACAAACTAGCCCGGCTATGTGTACGTGCATTGCCCCACAACTATGTGAACTAAACTCAGACAGGGCAAGGAGGCAACAACAAATAAAATGCCCTGGTTCGGCAGTCTCCTGCCTTTCCAGGGAGAGGGCTAAAAACTTCCCCTTGGGAAAATCCCTCACAGCTTCCCAGCTCGGCCGTCTAGTTGAAATAAAGACATTTTCAGTCCTCAAAACCAACGGGGTACTGCACACTGTGTTGTGCTGTATGGCCGAAATGAGTGCTGTTTCTCTGAGAGGCCCCCACCGGGCTGCCACCACCCTCCACATGAGCTAATTGAAGAGCGTAAGCAGCACTTACAAATTAAAATAACACCTATATTTAGTATTTGTGACTATCATGGAGCTGCAGTGTCACAATTGCCAAGAAAAACGCATGCCAAGTACACTTCACCTGAGCAAAGAAAGGGGGAGAGCAAGGTTTCTACTGTGGCAAGGCAGGGAGCTGTGCTGCCGGCCCAGCAAAAGAAGGGCTAGCCCAGACCCTTGTGGGTCTGCTTGCCTGGGCCACTGCCTTGGCCACAGAGATGTCCATGCCAAGCTGCTTAGCCTGGTTATACATGTTATACATATACAAACACGTATATGCACATGCACATATAGGTGTATATTCAGACTCTAATTGGGATTGGAGTCTTGTTGTGTTCCTCATGGTACAAATACAGAGGACACCATGGGCCTGCTCCAAGAGGCAAGTCTCTGAAACCATGAGTAAGGATTAATTTTAAGCAACTGCTGCCAAGACCGCCGAAAGTATGTGCCTGAAAACTCTTTCATTGTCCCTTGTGCTGGAGGCCGAGAGATTAGGAATGAGCAACCAGCCTCCTTCAAACGACTTCTTATGGGATCCTAAGCTCAGCAGCACCACGGCAGCTCTGGCAATCGGCTCCTCGACTTCTGTGAAGAGTTCGTGTTTTCTCCCCTTTACCGAGGAACAATTGACATTAAATACTTCTAGGTCTTGGTCAATGCTGTTTTCTTTTTCTTTGTTGGCCTCATGTCTGAGTCTCATAAAACTGAGACCAAGAGACAGTAAGTTACCTTAGGGCAATTTTCAGACCATCCATCTGAAATTTTCAGACCTTTCCCCTGCTACATCCAGCATGGAGGGAAACACTCCCCGGAGGGCAATTGTGAAGGCTATGTCACGTCTTGTGGTCAGACCTAGGGCTGCTGTAAGCCTCTGACAAGCTATGCTTTCAGAGCTGAACACCTAGCAAGCTCTTCCAGCCTTGGGATGGCCAGGGAGCCATTTTCAAGGATTTTTCCCCCGTCTTTCATCCATCTTCTTCCACACTGCTTGGTTTAGCCACCAGTTGCGCCTGAGCATACCCCCTGCAGGAAAGCCGCTACCTCCTCACCTCTCCCCGGCCCGGCTGGCAGCATTGCTCCCCCATTGCCTGCCCACCAGCCATGCTCCTCTCCTGCACCTCTGCCAAGCACGCCACTGTGCCGTGTGGTCTCTGTCCTCAACCAGCCTGGACCACCTTCCCTCAAAACCGCTTCCAACAAGCCTGTCGGGGCACGGGCATTTTCTTCCTGGGCCTGATGGTAGCTCATGCCTCTCTCTGGGACCATCCAGCCACACAGCGATCTTGAAGGAAGCTGAGCACCTGGGTCGATCTCAAGTCGTGCTTTTTCCACATCACCCAAGTGATGGCCAACATTTAGTCTCCTGCCAGAACAAAAGGGGCAGAGAAGTTAAATGTTAACTATTGCATGCTTACTAAATTATGTTATATTATATTAATCTCTCCATTATCATAGGGATGGATTTCAGAATCAGTGCGAAAACTGTTGCTGCTGCCGTTTCCTCCTCTACCATATAGCAAATGGGTATTTGTGCTTTTGACGGGAGTTAGGCGCAAAGGATCCCTGGCTTGCATGACAGACGATAGCCACAGCAGGCAGAAGCCCTTAGCCTGGGACTGAGGGTGCCCAGTGGGGGCTCTTGCATTTACACAGAGTCCTACTGAACTGACATGCAGACGTTGGCCCAGGCACGATAGTTACAGGCATTGCTCCACACCGAGTTATATTTAATGCAGGGGCCTAAATTACACAGCAGATGAGAACTCCCTTTGAAAAGGCTTACGAGGTGCCACCTGTTTCCCAGGTCAGAGTCAGGACTTTTGAAGGCACATGTTTTACAAGACCCAGATCAACTGAACAAAATAACATTAATAGGACCCCCTCCCCTGCTTGGGCATTGGGCATGAAGCAGCTGCCCTGGTGCCTGACTTGAAATTAGCAGCAGCTCCCAGGGGATGTTGCAGGCTTCCCCAGCTGCGGGGAGAGTTCATAGGGAGGATGTGCAGCAATAACAAGGGACACAAAAGTGTGACTGAGGGGACAGGGAGCTTCTGAGGGGTGAGAAGGAGCCGAAGGATAATTCATTTCCCCAGATGAGGATAATTCAAATAAGTTCAAAGATAGGAGCTTCCTCCAAAGCAGAAGCTCCTCTAGGGCAGAGACCTGCTAGTTCGGAGAGCATCCTGTGCACAACAGAGGCTGCACAGGCACCTCCATAAACCGTGGGGGGGAGCAGGAGGGGAGACCTTCCTGCCCAAATCAGACCTTCGTTTGGACCCACATCAAATCCACCAGCACAGGTCGGGGTGCAGATGAAATAAAACCAGCTCATTGCAACCCTGCGCAAGAGCTTGCATAAAGCAATGGACCTGAACACCCCCAAAAGCTGCTCTGCACCCTTCCTCTGGATCTGCCTCTGGAGTCTGCCTCAGCTGTTTTTCAAAACACCGTAGTAGTTCCTAAAGCACCACCATTTTAATATTTACATACAAAACCTCCTGATGCGTTGGGTTTAGTGAACCATGAACTACCTTAGAAATGCAACATAAAATTAAAGAATTCACTGTTCGTAGCTCCAAGTAGGGAACTGAGTAATTAATATATAGCTTAATCTACAGCTTCTGCTATCCTTATACAGCTCTAGCGCTTTGGCCTGCAGCCCCTTTGCTTTAATTGCTCTCGCTAAAGATAGCACTCTTCTAATGCAAAATAATCTGGTGAATCCTACGCCCGTATCAGGGCTAAATGCAGGACGCATAAGAGGAAAAGAAGAGAGCTCGACATAACAAGGTGTTTGCTTGCATTCAAGGAAAAACAGAAAGGTTTACTGGAAGTCAAAATAATGTATCACAAATGAAATTAAATCCCATTAAAAGCTAATTTTTCTAGTTATCTAATACTAGTTTTGTTATGGTGAATGTTTCATGGATGATCTTTTGTTAACATATAATGTCGAGCCACAGCCTGTCTGCATGCCAATGATATCCTCTTTAAAGAAACATAAATACCATGCAACACTTCTGATCTTTCTCGTATAAAGATTTTTTTTAATGAAACACTAGTTAGATGCTTCATGGTCACCAAACATAAATAAATGTTATAAAAAATAGTCTTGGCTGCGAGAGAGGTCTGAAAGACTGAATTCCTCAAGGGACAGACAAATAAACCAGGGAAAGTTTTATTTCATTATCAACATAGTAGAGGCATACACACATCGGCTGGTATTAATCTTGGTGATAGCTTGAGGCCAGTGACTGATGGCATGGTGTAAATTCAAATTCTGAAGAAAAAAAACGTGATCCTCTTGATTGATATATTAAATCTCATTTTAAGTTAGATAGAATTGCAGACATCTGACTTTTCCATCACAGCACACGTTTGGGTCGGTTTCTGCAGTTTTCAGTTTCCCACTCTGCACTCCTCTGCTGCGTGACCTTCGTGTGCCCGGAAGGACTGCCTACAATTGGAGATTCAGGGACTTTTTAAGCTGGAAGTTGTATCCAACCGGTTATATTTCATAGCCAAAATGAATCTGTCTAGTCCTTTTCTGAATCCATTCATCATTTCGGCCTCCATAACACCTTACGGCAAGGAGCTTCATAATTTAATTACACATTGTGTAAAAAGGTACTGAAATTAGTAAAAGTTATTAAAGTCTTTTAGCCAAGAAGAGTATTATGAGCTGGAGTCCCTTGTTTTGTTGAAAAGCCTTGCTGAGTGGGCAAGGACGGTCGGTTCTGCTGCTGGAGGTTCACCCAGATACGCAAGTTTTGCAGCTACTCCTTCCTTCTGGCCAGCACAAAGCAGGAGAGGAGGTAAGGTAGAAACGGGAGAGAAAGCACAGCTTTCTGCGGAGATATGCAAGCCAGAAGACGGCTGATCAATCATGGCGTAACGGCCCAACCTGGCAGATGAGCAACAACAGCCACGATCTGGACCCTGTCTGGCTTCAACCCTCCACAAGTCGCCTGGCCGGTCTCAACAGGTCCTCTCTCATTACCCTTCTCCGGCAGGGCAGAAACTATCCTCCTCCTTAGGCAGGGCTTTTTCGCAGGGGGGTTGAGCACCCACAGATCTGGCTGAACTCAGCAGGAACCACAAGTGGTCCGAGAGACTCAGGCCAGCACTGCATGGGAATTTTGTGACAGTAAGTGCAACCATTCACTTGCAGTTTTCTCCTCTACCCCACGCTGTCCTTAATGTCATCCCTGTCTTTTTCAGCTCAGGGTCTCGTCTGTAGGTCCCTGCTCCAGCACAATTATGAGTCAAGGTCTGCAGAATTTGACCCAAACCTGCTTGTGTGCAGTGTTTGCCCTCCTTTGACAGCCCAGCCATGCCTGCAGGACTTTTGCTCACACCCCTTTACTTCCCTCAGCCTTAGAGAGCCTTTCTGGAATTCTGAATTGCAAGCCGAAACCACCTGTTTTCCCAGGACATGGACACAGTAGCCCACAAGACCCACACAAAGGAGACCGGAGCTAAAGGTGAAGTGGCCAGCTGCAACTCAGACTGATCTCGCTCTTTGTCGAAAGGTGAGCCCTAAATGCTGTCCCCGTACGCCGTGCCTCTCTGCCTTCCAGTCACCGTGAAGACCTGAAACCATGAAGCTGTGATGCTGAGATGACAAGGCTCTGAACAATACCCCAGACTCCTGCAAACTCCTAATTGTCTTCTTCTGGCACTTCCCTAGCAAACACCACTGCCTTTGACTGGCATTCAGCTGTTACCGTGTAATACCTCTGTCGGGCAAATTAATGGCAGTTACTTGCCTGGGAAGCGAGAGGTGGTACTTTAAAATAAGACCCACCTCCAAATAACTTCCTCAGCAAGAAGGAAAATTCGCCACCTCGTTACCTGCTTCAAACGCTTCCCCCCAGGGGAGTGCCGCGCGTTTCTCCGAGCGCAGCGAGTTCCCTGGTACAGCTCGGCTGCTGTTCCCCCTCCCTGTCCAGCTGCGTGTGGGCAACGGACTTGGTCAGACAGAGGTCAGAGAATTAAAAAAAAGTAAATAGGAGTCATGCACTGGGAGCACACATTCACTGCATTGCTGAACTGTCTTACTAACCCAGGAGAAGCCTCCCACACTCCCATGCCATTAGTGCACAGCTGCCGCTGGAAAGTTGCCCGCGGAGCCTCCCTCCCCTCCCACCTCTTTCAAAGGACCTTGTCTGGAGCTACCAGGCTTCTGCCGGCAATATTTGTCAGGGCACAGAGGACTACTGTCACTTAAAAACAAGCGAGGGATTACAAGATGCTTTGATTTCGTTGGGAGCACAGAAGGGGAACGGTCGCGTTTCAAAAGCTAGGAGGAAACGCTGGTGCACAGTCAGCTCT
The DNA here is from genome assembly GCF_018139145.2 of Gymnogyps californianus. Taxonomy (NCBI): domain Eukaryota; kingdom Metazoa; phylum Chordata; class Aves; order Accipitriformes; family Cathartidae; genus Gymnogyps; species Gymnogyps californianus. The sequence goes on along the minus strand of NC_059474.1, from coordinate 58,638,263 downwards.
GCATGTTCATTATCTATTTGGCAGAATATATCAATTGGTTTATGCTGAATTCCAAAACAGGCCTAGCTATAGCCATGCCAAGGGCTTTTGTAGAAGGATGACTTCTCCACAAAGCACCTCACATACTTCTGGGGCTACAGATACTAATTTTGTACTGTACAAGCAAGCACCAATAGAAATAAACATTTTCAGCGTAAGGTTTCCAACGACGTGTGCACAAAACCCCTGGCAAAAGCCCCTCGGTGCCTTTCCCTGGTGCATCCAAGAAGTTGCAGTGTGAGACACACACGGGCACTTCTGAGTGCAAAGCTAGAGGAGCAGAAGCAGGATTCGGTCGGAGGGGCCTTTGAAAATCTGCCCACAGACACTGCCCGCGGGTGCGGCATCCTGGCTCTCGAGGATGGAGAAAATCTCATCTTTTCTGGGACACATATAACTGTTATTTATTCAGGAGCAGAAATCCCCCCTCTAAGAAAGTAGGAAATGTTGACATAAATGGGCAAAACTGCTACTCTGCAATTAAAATACACTTCTTCAGCCAGAATCTCTCATAAATGTAGTGTCCAACAAAACTACTAAAGTTTGGATTTTCAAAGTCCCCCTCGGGGATGTAGTACTCTACTCCCTTTGAACATCTCTTCGGTCCTTTCGAAAATCCCAGCCTAAAAATCCCTGCTGGGGGGCAGGACGTTGCTCTGCTCTTTTCAGGTCTTACCTTTAATACATTAACCTCACATTTTGCATTCTCCCATGCGTGGCTTTCTGGGTTTGGTTCTGACTCTGAGTCCTGCCTCCCCTTTATCCACATGCTGTGGTATATCTGATCTGATGAGTCATCAGAAATAATCCTGCAGCAGCACTGCTCGATGTAAGGGTTAGTTTGCAAGCTACTTCGTGTCACCATTTATTTGAATAAACCGTGCCACTTCCCCTGTATTTTATCTTGTGCTTAAAGAACGAAGAAGAAAGCAGCCCCTAAACTGCTAACTATTTTAATCTCAAAATAAGATAACATATTTGTGGGATCTGAGACACCAATGCCTTCCTCTAAACAAAAGCTCTTACAGTAAAAATGCACTGGTGAGATTTGCCCACTCAAATCTCATAAAGCCCATGTTGTCGCAAGGGCTAAGAAAACCTAGCTCTTTAAATAGAGTAATTCTGGGCTAAGAACATTAATGGCATCCCAGAACTGGAAAGCTGGATGTGTAAATTAAAAAGCAAAAAGCACATATACACTCTTAATATCCTAATACCTATTACATGTGATCTCTTTCAAAGTAGCTTTAAATGAGAAGTGCAGTTAGTCTTTGATATAGCTGCTAGAAACATAGCCAGGATGCCCTTTGTTATAATTTTAAAAAATGAGTCTGCATTTCATAAAGACTCATAATAACTGAGTTTTCAAAACCAGCACACATTATTCCCTTTTTGTTTTTTCCTCTATTCAAAGCACTAATCTGAGGCAAATACAGAGCTGTTCCCTTCGCTCGGCAGCATCCTCTTGACTTTGCCCAACCACGTACCGTCGGAAAGAAGCCCTTTTAGCCACCATCAGGGAAATGAAGATGTGCGCGGTGAGAAATCCTCCCCACGCCACCCCTGCCTAAGTCCCCCCAAGGCTGCTGGGGACCAGATCACTGCTTCATCATCTGGGACCCCACAGCCCCAGCAGCGTCTGGAGACCACAGCAGGCGACCCATGCTGATGAGCAGCTGGATGTGGGTCATGGGGCCGTAGGCCACGGTGTCTGCAACCCAAACCTGGACCCAAATCCAAAGCCACACCAGCTATCTTGACCCTGCGTTAGTAAAAGCACTGAAAAGGGACTGCACTGCCAAAGGGACCGTCTGCCTGGTATAACACAAGAGTCAGGGCGCTTTGGTTTTTGCCCCAAAACCATCCAGATCTGTTATTTACAGCTTTTCCTATGGCATTCATCAGAGGAGCAGCGAGCCTCTTACACACAACGTCGCATTTACTCTCACAGGGCGAAAAAGAGGCTTAGAAGTATTACCCTTGTTTTAGAGGCAAGGAACAGGTCCATATTTCTAAATACATTCATGCATCCTGAGGCAGCCTGGGGCTGGCTACCTGGCAGTGCCATGCAGCAGCGACATGTGCAGAGGACCACAGCCATAACGCTGCAGAGCCCAGGGCGAACTGTCGCATCCCTGCTCACCCCACGTCCTGACGGAGGAGGATTTATTTGCTTCAGAAGGAATTTGGGAATTCAGCCTTTATATTCAACTTGCGCATAAATCACGGATGTTATCTAAATAGGGTGGCAAACACAGACCCAGGGAACACACATAATTCAGTCACATTGCCTTGAAAAGGCACTGTAAAAGCTTGATTTGAGAGATTTTGAAACCTGACATCCTTTTTTGTGCTTTGCAGTCCTGGGGGAGCAGCGAGAGCCCAGAGGTGGGTGGCCGTCCCCGTGGGCCCAGGGCAGGCAGGGTGTGCAGGGCGGTGGTGGGGCCCCCTGGGGCTCCCCTCCCGCACCCCATCTCTGCCACCCATGCACCTCACAGCTCATTAAAAAGTCATGCTGCACCTCAGCAGCTGGGTGCACGCCTGTTCCGTCGGGGAGCTGCAGGGCACAGCGTGGGGTGCTGCAAAGGGCGCCCGCCCCAAAGCGCACCCACCCCTCGGGGGGGCCACCCTCGACATTTCCCCCCGGGGGAGAAAAACCCGCGGAGGGTTTGCCTAGAAAGACTCCCTCCAAACTGGCACTGGCCTCTCGGGCGGGGGGACACACGACTTTTTGCCGCTGTTTGCTCGTTTGTCGGTCAATATAAAGGAGCTTTCCCCCCGGGGCCGCGCAGCCCCGGCCCGGCCGGGTGCAGGGACGCGCCGTCGGGCGGCACTTCCAGGCGGAGCCCGCTTGGCTCCACAGCCCGGTGGTTTTAAACAAAAGGGTTGGGTTTTTTGGTTTGGGTTGTTTTTTTTTTTTTTCTTCTCAGAAAATAACTGCAACCCTCTTTGCAAGAATGTATTTTATTTTAATTTTTTTTCCCTCCAGGAGAAAACCAGCTCCTTCCCGCCGGTCCCTCCCCACCATGTGCGCAGCGCTCCCCCCCCCCCCCCGTGCCTCCGGGCTGGCATGCGTCCAGGCCGGAGCATTTTTTTTTTCCCTTTTTGTATTATTATTTTTTATTTATTTTATTTTATTTTATTTTCACGGCACATTTCGGCTCCAGCTCCCCAAACTCTTTGATCTCCCCCGCTGTCTCCTTACCCGGAAGAAAACCCTTGCCCGCTCAGCTGGGAGCTCGGCGCACACGTGGGCGCCCTGGCGCGCCTCCATGCTCCTGCCAAATTTAGTCACACAAAGGGCCCCGGGGGGGGGTCGGGGGGGATGAAAGGGGCCGCCGGCAGGACATCAAAGCCGCCGCCGCCCCGCCCCGCTCCCGCCCTCCCCTATGTAGGGGCGCCGGCGGCGGACGGCGCTTCGCACGCGAGGGGGTGTCTCCCCCCCCGCCCCGCTTATTGCGCCGGGGGGGGGGGGATCATCCTTGGGATCCCGGTTCCCCCCTCTCCCCGGTCAGCCCCCCTGAAACTCTACGGGGGTCGTCCCGCTGCCCCGATCGCTGGTGCTCGGCCCGCCCCGGGGCCGACGGCGGGTTTCCCGTCCCTGTTCGCCGGCCCCCTCCGCCCCCCCCCCGGGGACGGGCGAGCCGGGCTGGCCGTCGGGGAGTGCTCGAAGTGCGGACCCCCTCAACGCTGAAATGCAAAAAAAAAAAAAAAAAAGAGAGAGAAAGAAAAAGAAAACACCTCTAAACCACCAAAACCCGCTCAAATGACCAAAAAAAAGCTAAAATGCAAAAACGTCCAAAATTAAAAAAAAAAACCACGCGAAAATACAAAACCACGCTAAAATGAAAAGAAAAAAAACCCCACCTAAAACGCAAAAATAAACCCCGTTAAAGTACTAAGCCGCGCGGCAGCCGGTGCGGAGCCGGGTGCCGGCAGGCAGCGGGCACGGCGGCGGGCGCGCTCCCGGCGGCGCAGGGCGGGCGGCGGGGTCCTGCCGGGCGCGGGCGGGGGCACCGCGGGGCGCCCCCCACACACCCCGGGCCGTGCCCCCCCTCCCCCGGCCTTGGCCCCCTCCCCAGCCCCACGAACTGCGAGCAAAGCGACAGCTTTGTGTTGTCTCCAGTCAAATCTGGCGTTGGAGCTGAGGTTTCCTGAGTTTATCCTCTTGTCATAAATCATTACGGTCTCCACCTCCCCCCCCACCCCACCCCCCCGCCCCTCCGCCCCCACCCCGGCCCTTTTCTGCCTTCAAAATCCTTCCACCAAAAAACCGATCCGGGAAAAACTCCAGCCCACATGAAGGGAGAGACCCCGGGACGGCGGAGGGGCGGGGGGAGGCTGCTTTTCCAGAGGGACCCGGTAACGAAAGAGACGGGTGGCCGCACTGCCGGCTCCTCCGGCGGGGACCCCTGCCTGCTCCCGGGCCGGGCAGCCCCCTCGGGGGGGAGCGGGCTGCAACGCTCGGGCGCTCGCCGCAGGGTTTTTTTTTCCGAAAGGGACCGGCCCGGGGCACCTTCCCCCGGCCCGGGTGCCCGGTGCCCGCCGAGCGCCGGGAAAGGGAAGAGGGGCGGGAGGGATGCGGCGGCATCTCCGCGCACAGACCATCCCCGAGTTGCCGTGTTCCCAACAACCGCTTCCCAATCGCCTCTCCAGCCGCCTTCGGGAGAGAGAGGGTTTCCCTGCGTCCAGGGAGCGTTGCACAATTAAGCCCCTTCCCAGGGTTTACATTTCTAATTCCTTGCTCGCTTATTTATTTTACGCGCTTCTTCGACTTGACAAGTCCATCCCCTGTTTCCCACTACCTGCTCTCTTTCTCGGGGTTTGGCGGGTCTCATTTCTCAGCTGGATTTTAATTACTCGTTCGTGGGCAATGATTGCAGAGACACGAGCGGCGGTGTGGGCAGCCGGGCTCAGCCCGCCCGTGTCCCAGTCAGCCGCGCCGCCGCGCCGAGACCGGCATCTGCTGAAAACGGATTGAGCATCCACATGTTCCCGTTTCCCCGTCTCCCGGCGCTTGAAGGTTTAGCAGCCTCGCGGGGCATGTGCAAAGCACGAAGCGCACTTTTCCGATGCCAAAATAATGGGAAGTTGTTTCCTGCAAAATGTGCGCCCGTTGCGTTCGCAGAATAAAAGAAGTTGCGGATCCTGACGTTCCCCAAACGCAGCGCCTGCTTTTGTTTGGATGATTTTTTTTTTTTTTTTTTTAATGTACTTGTACCCCGCGCGGGGCGATGCCGTATCACCCGGGAGCTAACGGGGCAGCGCGGCTGCTGAAGGAATGGGACGGGGCGGAGGGGTGAATCTCTGTCACTGCTCTGGCTTCAGTTACCGGTCTGAAACCGGGACGAGCTCACCCCGGCCGGTTTTCTCCATGTCGCCCGGGGGCTACTACACGGTTCTGCCGGGCACTTGCTGGATTTAATGGCGATGTGTTAATTCTGCCCTTCGTCCGATGCCGGCGCCCGGGCAAATCCTCGCACACTCCCCCCGCTCCCCGTACCCGAGCAGCGCCATGTGGCCGCAGCATCCCCCCCCTCCCGCCCCCCCAAAAAGGGGAAGTTTCAACAAAGCAGTCCTAAAAAACCAGGTCTGGCTGGCTGGGGATGCGGCGAGTGCCTGTGCCCTCCTCGGCGGGCTCCTGGCTGGGGAGGGAGAGCAGCGGCAGTGCCCCGGCGCAGCCGCCCCCCCCCCCCCCCGGTGCGGCACACACGCACGCACACATGTACATGTAGACACACACAGACACACAGACACACAGACACGCAGAGCGACACACACACACTCCCTCTCACACACGCTGCTCGGCGCAGCTTGAGCAAAGTTTGCCCGGGGGCAGCCCCGCACCCGCTCCCCCCTGAGCCGCCGGCCCCGGCCCCCTCCCCGCCCCCGCCGCCCGGCCCCCCCCCCCCCCCCCGGCCCCGGGCGCGGTGTCAGTCACGGCGGCGGCTCCTTTCATCTCCGCCGCCCCCGCCCCGCCCTGACGGCGGAGGGAGGGAGGGAGGGAGGGGAGGCCGGGCGGGCGCGATGCTGAAGTTGCGCTGCCGCCGCCCGCGCCCCACCGCCGCCCCCCGTGGGGCGCCGCGCCCGCCGGCTGCGGCGAGCGGCCCCGCGCCGGGCGCTGAGCGCGGAGGCGGCCGGGGGCGCGGAGGCGCCGCGGCCGCAACTTTTTTCCCTGCCCGCGGGCGCGGAGGGAAGCGGGGGGGGGGGGGGCGCCTCCCCTCCCGCTCCATCCCTCCTTCCCTCGCTCCCTCCCTCCCGGGGTTGTTTCTTCCTCGGCCCCCCGCCCTCCGCGGTGCCGCTGAGCCGAACCCAGCCGTGCCCGGAGCCGCGGGCGAAGCGGCGGACAAAGGCCCGGTGGGTGCGCGCCGCGGGCAGCGCCGTCCCCGTTCCCCGAGGCGCCCCCTCCTCCTGCCCGCCCCCCCCCCCCCAGCCATTTTAACTCGGGTCCGTCCGGGTGGCGGCAACTTCACTCGGAGGTGAAACTCGGGCGGGCTCCGCTCCCCCTCACCCCAGGATGAGCCCGGGCCCCGGGGGGGTGGATGGGGGGGGACGGGGCTCCTGGGGGGCGGGCCCCGGCGCGGTCCCTGAGGGCGGGCGGGACACAAGCGGGTGTATTTCGACTTATTCCAGCCGTGCGGCGCGGCGAGGCGAGGGTGCCCGCGGGGCCGGTGCCGTGCGGGAGCGGGGGTACCTCGGCCCCGAGGGGGCGGGCGGGCGGAGGTCTCCAGCTGCCGAGAGGAACCCCGAGGACTTCACGGGATTTTTCCTTCTTCTCTCCTCCTTCTCCTCCTCCCTCCTCCTCCTCCTCCTCCTCCTCCTCCTCCTCCTCCCCCGCTGCTCCTCCCGCTCCCGCTGCCCTTCCCGCGGCGGGCCGGCGGCCGCAGCAGACGCCGCGCTGCCGTGAGGATGCCGCAGCTGCCGGGGGCCGGGGGCGGTGGGGGGGACCCGGAGCTCTGCGCCACCGACGAGATGATCCCCTTCAAGGACGAGGGGGACCCCCAGAAAGAGAAGATCTTCGCCGAGATCAGCCACCCCGAGGAGGAGGGCGACCTGGCCGACATCAAGTCCTCCCTCGTCAACGAGTCCGAGATCGCCCCCGGCGCCAACGGGCACGAGGTGCGCGGCCGCGGGGGCTCCGCGGGGCAGCGCGGAGCCGCCGCGAGGGCGCGGGATGCCGGCGGGCTCCGGACGCCGCCGCCGCCGGGAGGGAGGGAGGGACGGAGGGAGCTTCGGCGGGGCACCGGGGAAAACCCTCTTCTCCGAATTTCCCCTAAAAAAAAAAAACCAAACAAAAAAATCATCCCACCCCAACTGCCGTTTCCAGAGGGGCGGCGGGCAGAGCCGGGCGGGCTCCGCGCCCCTCCGCGCCCGGGGATGGGCTGGGGGGGGGGGGGGGGGGCGGGGCGGCCCCCTCCGCGCTTCGGCCCGGGACGAGAAAGTTCCCGCGAGTCCCCCGACGGTGCGCTGGTATTAGACCTCAAGCAGCCATGAAATTTCCTCGGTAAAATCAGCGGGGTCGGAGCATTAGCCGTAAACTCTTTAAGGGATTTGCATAAAACTGTTTGGGAAGAAATTGCCGACGCTAAAACAACTTCAGGGCGAGCGGGGAACCTGCTTTTATTTTTCTTTTTTCTTTTCTTTCCTTTTTTTTCCGGTTGTTTTTTCTTTTTTTCCTAAAGACCTGGTAATGAGGGCAACCTGATTTTCATTATTATTTTTGGTATCTTTTTACCAAGAGTGTTTTGACTGCCGAAGCTCCAAATATTTTCCAGAAATAAGCCCCTTTCGTTAAATATAAGGCGCTTCTGCTAGAAACGCTTTGCAAAGCCCCACAGTTATTCACGTTGTCATAAAACGATCGTTTACACAAACGTTTCTGGTACAGTTGCCTTCCGAGCCTCGTAAGAGGGAAAGGAAAGATGCTTATCTCTTGCTCTAACTTTTTTCTTTCTACAAGAAGCTGTAGCACTGTGATCGATAAATGAGCATCCATACAATGACTTTTCTTCTTTTTCTTCTTCTTTTCTGATGGTGGATTGCCTGCGGTCAGGTTTCCAGGCAGACTCAAGCGCAGGATTCCTACCATGATAAAGGCAGAGAGCACTCCGAGGAAGGTGAGAAACGCACGGTCCTGTCTTGCGATATTGTCCCTCGTAGTCCCCCTGTGAGCCTCCGCACGGTTCTCCAAGTGGAACTTGGTTTCTTTTGGGAAACGTAAATTTAGTACCTTTTGGAGAAGGGGGATGCCAGGGTGCTTTCAAAGAGCATTGAAAAAGGAGATGAATGTGCAGCACGTTTATCTTGAGTGACCAAATGGTATTTCAGTTGTTTTGAAACTGATAAGTAGGCCAAATGGATCTTCGCTGAAGAAATAACTATTTTTAGGATATCAGCTTAAACACATCTATCTCTTCACTCATACAGTGCAGCCGAGTTGTGTGTGTTCAGAAACTCTGTGCTTTTTTCCCCATAGCCAAAGTCTGTCGCTTAAGTCTCCTCTTCCAAATCTAAGCATGAACAGAGCTCTTGCTTTTTTTATTGTAGCAGCTAGTTAATTTTGATTGAGGAGGACAGAGGAAGTAACAGAGTTCGTTGAATATCACTTAGGAAGCTGGACACGCGTACAAAGAATGTGTGCTGTGAAGGATGGGAGATTATGTTTAAAATGAAATGCTTATCATCACAAACTAAACCAGATCATAAATTCCATATAAAGACAGACACAGTTCAGTCCTGGTGCTTTCCGGGACACTGTGGTGATCTTTCTCCAAATTGGTCATCAAACAGCCTAAAAGCAGTAATGTCCATGCTCATAGCATTTTGGCAGTGAGGGGGAGGAGGTCAGCTCTGTATAGTTTTCTTTTCAGCCTTGCATCCTCTTAAAAGCTCACCTTCAAGTAGTATCGTTGTCAACGGTCATGTAGGTGGGAGACCTGTTCACCCCTCTTTGCAGGGCCCGGACCCAAATTCTTTATTTTCTTACAAAATAGCCTCCCTTACTTAGCTTCCCTCTTGACTGTAGTACCATGTGTGTTCAACAGCCCCCCCCCCCCCCCCTCCAAATCGTTAGGGTCTCCTTCCAAGCCAGCCCCTGCCCTCTAATTGTTCCTGGTGAGCGTGGCCAGAGTGAATTGTTCACTGCACACAGTGGCTCAGCAAGAAAAGGAAATGATTATATCTAGTTATCACTGCCCTGTTCCTCCCTTTCCTAACAATGATGTTGGAAACACATACTGGCAATGCTTCTGAATCCACAAATCCTATAGGGATGTATAAAACGGGGAAAAACTGCTACTTGAGAAATGTGATGTCATTGCTTATGTTTCTGCCTTGATTTGAACAGGGACTAGCAAAATAAATTGGTTACTCTGAGGCTATTCCGTATTTTAAGGATAAACTCCTCACTGAGAGTACTTGTTCCTTTAAGAATTAATCCTCCTTAAAAAATGTTATTACAAATTGCTGTGGACCGCTTTCTGTCAGAGGTAGTTTCCATAAGTAAGGAAACGTTTGCATGCAGAACATTTTTATGAATGCACAGTACCTGTTTAAGTAAGCGCTCTAACTTACAAGAAATGCGTATGTGGGGAATAATGTAATCATTGTTTCCTCTTCCATAGGAAAGCATCCAGACAGTGGCTTATACAGCAAGGGACCATCATACTCTGGTTATTCTGGGTATATCATGATGCCAAATATGAATAACGACCCGTACATGCCTAATGGATCTCTGTCGCCACCCATCCCCAGAACAGTGAGTTATTTCTTCCAAAGACCGGTTTTGGCGAGCTGGGTTTCCTCCTGTTCGGTCTGCAGTGCGTGTTCACGCTGGGGCTTTTTTGAATAGCTTCAGTTACGGTGAAGGTTGCGCTTCTGCTGTTCAGAGCCTCCGTCCAGTGGAGTTTGAGAGCTCTTAGATGTGTTGGTCGCGATCACGGTGGAAAAGCTGAGATTAACGTCTGCGGTGTCTGACGTCCTTTGAACAGGGCTGGGGGCTTTGTGGGGGGAGCCCTGGTTTACGACTGTAGGATAATGTATGGCAGAATGATGTAAATGCCGTCTTTGTAGTGACTGGGACAGATGTGAATTTTCTGGCTTTAACTCTTCGTTTGTTGAGGAAAATCGAGGGCTGGAAGCAGAACTGCTAAAGTTGCTTGTCAGTAAGATGAAAAGACTGGATTCTTTTTTTTTTTTTGCCTTCAGATATGGCATTGCTCTTTACTGATTGATATTTATTTCTGCCATCAGTTGCTGCATGAAGGCTTTACGTATCTGGCAGTATTGCTTTGAAACATACTCTGTATCTTCAGCCGCAAATTGGGAAATGATCATTTAGGAATTAATATCAACTGTGATGCAGTAGTAACAGCTTTCCTTTACATTGTGGCGGGCACTGATTCTTCCAGGTTGGTCCCTCTGTTTCCATTGGTGTAGATCCACATTTGATGGATTTTAATGTACTTTTAATTTTGGATACTCAATTTCCATTTATTTTTGTAAACCTCTTGGTATACGTATAGAGCGATGGGGAGGCAATGTTAAAATGAGCTGTGGAAATTATATTAGTAGAACTGGAGTGGAGCGGGAAACAAATTTCCTTGTAGGCATCCTGCTGAAAAAATGCCGCTGCAGTTGTGTATGCTGTGACATGAGAAGTTGAATGCTGTTACTTCCCTGTGGTAAAGCAGTTTTCCGTCTTACTGGCTCTTAGATTTTTACTTGGCGGTCTCTGTCAAACAACTGGCATTATTTTGCTCTCAGACGTCCTTGATTTTTTTTCAGGGTTGTGGCTTTTGACTTCAAAAACAAAAAAGAGGGGGCCTAATCTGTGTTGGTAATTTGACAGTAGCAAAGCGTGTTAAATTAGTGGATGTTCGGATTCGGAATGACAGGGCGGTTGGGCACTGGGGAACACACGGATGTGCCCTTTTTGTATGTCACCAATTGTGTTTGAAAGATGCAAAAACTCGTGCAATATATTGCATTCTGTAGCTCTAGGGGGTTTTTGTGTATAAATTACAGTTCAGAGGCCTACAGCCGTTTAGGGTGAAGCACGATGACCACGTTCTGTTGATATTTGTTGTAAACGCTGCTCTACAGAAAACTTCAGTTCGGATGTGCCGTGGGGACAAGGATGCAGCTTCTTGAGAGGGCATTGAGACTCAAATCTGCCCCTTTGAGGACCGGGAAACTTCAGACATTTTTTTAGCCCAAGAAAGTCCTTAGTGCTGGTACAAGGCTTTGAACAACAAAATCCAGTTTAATTATTCACTGAGGATTTTCTCTGCCTATGCGTGCCGTGGGGCTGCGGCTCTTTACTGATCTGGCATCAACGCCCCCAGAATATCGGCTTCTTATGGAGGTTGTCTGCCTGCTCAGGTACTTGAGGAGCCGTCCTATGTGGGTACCTTGGAGGGGAGGAAGGGGGGGAAACGCATCTGCTTTCTAATTGTAAAGCTGCCTGCCGAACATCTGAGGAGCTAATTTAGTTCAGTGTTGCTCTTGCATGTTAGAGCAGCACCACTATTTTGGTAAAATAGTGTTGTTGCAGGGCTGCAATGTTGACATAAGCCTGGAGTTCTTTCAGTTTAACCACAAGGCTACACGCTTGAGTTATTAAATAATTTTTTTGTTTAATTGAACTATAATCTGTGTTAGTCTCCTAGCTGACAGCTGGGTTTTAATGTGCGTGAGATCAAAACGCCGCATCCAGGAGATGACACGCTCGCTCACTTCATGGCTAACAACAGCTCCAGTGCCACGCGCTTCTGCCTGTTCACCTTTGTGGGGTCCCAATTGCCGCCCCGCAGGTTTGCTCTTGCTCCCCTTTTTGGGGGGACGTGCCGGGGCTGGGGGGCAAGGAGCGGCCGACATCAGCAAGCTCTGGAGGTAGAGGTCTCCCCTGGGGTGTCAGTCCCCGGCCATTTGTGCACGGAGCAGCCCTGCGGTGTGTACCTGCGCCCTGCCATTTGCATGACAAAGCCGCTTCTTGTTGATGCATCTGTTGCCTGGAGGTGTTAGGCAGGATTAAAAAGCCGCCCTGGGGCGCTGAATCTTTTTTCTGCCTTGGAAGGACCGGGCTGCCTGCAAACCGCCCAGGGGATGCACCCCTGGGGAAACGCAGCCGGACCCAGGAGAGGGACCATCTCTGACCGAGGCGGCCTCGGCTCACTATGCCAGGGCAGAGAGAGCAAAGCTTTCTTGGAATGGGAAAAAAGTTACTTTCACCAGCATATGTAGGAAAAAAAAAGCCTTTTTTTTTTAAAAAAAAAGGCAAACACTTTACATTCTTGCTTTGTGAAATTAAAAATACAAATCTATAGTCAGACACAAGATGTCTAATAAGCCTTAAAAGAAGGAAACTGAAGTGTAATTTCAGTGCGGCATTTGGAGGGGAGAGGGTGTATGAGGAGGATTTCATATCTTCCAAAATCTGCTATTGTTAGAGTGATCTCATCTTCCCTATTCTCCTCCTCTTTTTTTTTTTTTTTTATGTTACTGGCAACTGATTTGCTTTTTACAAGTTGTATTTGTAGGAGCAGGAGAGTGTTAATTACAAGTTCAGGTACAAGCCTCGTGCTGCAGTACATATTCTTATCAGATAGCTGGGTAAGTGAAAAAGCAAAGCAGTTGGTTTGGGTGGCTGCAGGAGAAGTGGCACGTGATGGTACTAAAACCGCAGTAACACCTGGTGAATGTGCATCCTGTGTGCTCGAGATATCTTTTGGTGGTTTCTCAGCATCGTGGGGGTACTGAAGATGAGAGATGGAGACAGCTGTTTGTTTTCTAACATGTGTGGGTTTTTTCTTACTTTTTCGTTAACAAGACTAGTTTTTGGGGTAGCAACCTTTCTCATCTGTGTGATGGGAACGTGGGAACAAAGGAGGTGACTGAAAAGAATCATTTCTCTGTGTCTTAAATTCATCCAGAAAATAATTTTCTCTTTGTTCCTCCCTCTTTCCCAATGAATTAAACTTTCTGTGGGAAGACAGAGGATTTCTGCAACCTCGCTTTTGTCTGTTATCTGTTCTTGGGGTCTGAGTTTATTTCTTCGTGGCTAAACTGTCTCTGTAGCAGCTGGAGGTGTTAAATAGGTTGGAGGATATAAAGACCTTACAGTGACGGGCAAAACACAGCATATCCATTTGAAAATGATGAGGAATTCTGCTAAAAGAGTTTGAACGCAAGGAACAACATTTATACACAGAATTGCCCTACCCTGCCGAAGTTTTAGATATTCCTTGTATGCTTCTGCATGGCAAGGGGTATGGAGATAGCTCCTGTCTTGAAGAGCTAATGTCCCAGGAGAAATTGTGCGGATAATATGGACAGGAGGAGGGATGAGGGTAGAAATAGCAAGAATGAGTGGCTACAGAGCTCAGTAAGAGGGTTTTGTTTCCCTAGCTGCATCTTGCTGTCCCTCTGAAAGCAGGCTGGTTCACTTGCTTGCAGGGAATTTTTGAGACCCCCAAGGGGAATGTATGGGAGCTGCAGAAGGACACAAACCTGATTTTTCATAATACTGTCTTTTCCTGAGAGTTTGCTTCTGCTGACTGTGCAATTGTAGGCACTTGCTGGGAGCCGTGGTCAACTGAAAGCTCCCTCGCCCAATATGAAATGGGCTTTGCAGCACAGATGTTGGGGCTCAGCTCCTGCTCCCATTATCACCCATCAGAAAGCTTTGCACTAATTCCCAAGTTGGCATTGGAGCAGGATGCTCCAAGGGCTGTAGGCAGCTGTGGTCCTGTCACACGTCTCGTTCTTCCCCCTGCAACCCCAGACCCGTGCCTGAGGAAACGGATTGCATGGGCAGCCAAGGGTCTCGACAAGCCAGAGCTGCTCACCCAGCACTGAGGCTCTGCCGCTTTACCCTGCATGGCGCATGTCTTCTCAATGAAGTCAAATGATATCGATTAGCTTCTTAAATAACTTCGAAATCAGGTGCAGAGGAGCACAAAGCTTCCCGACTCTGTGGAAGCAGAACTTGCCGAGGTTTATTCGGGTTTGCATGGGGAGGAATTTTAGCACTATTTGCTGAGGGGCTTGGCGAGTCGTGCCAAATGCCAGCACTGGGGGAGAAGAGGAATCTGCTCAGCACTAATAGAGGAACCTCACTGCTGCAAAAGCGTCTGTCAGCTGCTCTGACTCAAGCGTCACAGCTGATCAGTCTAAGATACGAGCCAGGTCTCTGTGAAACACAAATCCAAGCCATGAACGGTCGTGGGCCGAGTTCTGGTGGTGCTTTCTTTCTCCCCCTTAGTGAAATGAATTCTCCATTTGGAAAAGGGGGCAGAAGAAGTTACTGCGGTGCCTCCAGGTTGGCCTTTGTCTGGAGCTTGATCTGGTTGCTCGTGATAAGATGGCACGATCCAGGCAGAGTCTTATGTACGTATGTCCATCATTAGAGTGGTCTTTGGGCACATACTGGTGAAGAAAACAGCCTTTCTTGCTTTTGCTGCCTTCTTCTTGTCAGAGTGATGCAATTAGCAAATCTGTCTAATTGTGAATGGGCAAGGGGGAAAGAAAATGTTCTCCTGACGTCTCAGTCCAGAGGCAGCGATTGCGTGTGTGTGGCTTCAACGGAGGTGTAATCAAAAACCCCACCCATTACAAATCATCAAAGTTGGAGCTTTTGTATATCAATATGTGTGTATGCTTATGTCCTAAATCTCCTTTTTCTATATATCTAGGTGCTAATTCAATATAAACTGTAAATGGTGGAGCTGCCGCTTACATTTTAAGGAGGTTTAAAAGCAAAATGTCATTCCTGTTGTTTTGGTGCTGTCCCACCTCTTCTCCAACTTAATCCCAGCCCAGAAAAAACGTTAATAAGAATAGCTTGTTATGGGCTGCAAGTGCCAGGGAGGATATGGCTCAAGAAGAAAGCCTGAAGCTCCACAGGTTCAGGCATCAAAAGAGGAAAAGGCTTTTTCCAGATACTTGCAGCGCTGCATGGCTGCAGCCATTGAAAAGCCTGGGTACCGCAGGCCTGGCTCCTCCTGAGTACTTAACTTGTGTTTATAGTTAGGGAAAACTCCTCCTGATACGGGAAGGAAATAACTCATGCAAAAGCATTTTACTGCTGCTGTAATATTTCTGAAGTCCTATTAGAGCCATGTGATTTTTTTGCTAGTGGTAAAACACTGTGTCTCTCAGAAGACAGATGTGCAAGAGTCTGCTTTAATATGGACACTGAATATTTTGGAGCCTGAGGTCTGTGCGTCGTGTGGCCCGCTGTGATCTCCTGTGTTGCTCTCGCATGGACAGACACCGATCCAGCGTGTGGCTGGTCTGAAGGAAACACTGCCGCGAGCCAGGCGGTCTGTGGGTCCTCAGCCTGGTGGAGGCAGGTTGTCCTTGGCATGTGTCTTCCCCACTGCTGCAGAGAAGCCACGTGCTGTGATGCTCCAGTTGTGCGTAAATGACTCCCATTTACCCCAAACTACCCCCATCCTGGGTAGGAGGCATTTCTCTCTAAGCTGGTTTTGGCCGTAAGGCATGTTTGGCGTGAAGACCATTCTCATCTGGCCGTTGGGTTTGGTTGCTTCTTGCAGGACGCTGGGGGGAAGGCGGTGCAGCTGCTTGGCGTGCTGCTCCTGCCCAGGCAGTTGGGGATTAGTGTCTCTGTCACTCCGGCCCTTCATAAGCATTAGATTCACTTAAGAAAATTGCATTCAGAATAACTTAATCTAGCAACCCAATGGCTTCTATTTTGAGACTTGGATCTTGTGGATATGTTTATTTAGTTTGGGTTTCCCACTTCAAAGGAATCTGTCCTCTCAGCAAGAAAGTGATTGAGCACTTAAATAAGAATGTATTCATTGAATCTTTGGGATTGAGCTAAAAGTGCAGTAGGGAGTTAACGTGCGTGCCAACTGTGCTAATCAGCCAGGGATTGCCTGTTCTAAAGGGGAAGAAAAGTGGTCCAAACTGCCTGAGGAGAAGTGGCATGCCTTCCCCTGGCTTCTGGCAGTGGTGTTGCTCACTGATGCTCCAGGTTGAGATGAAGGACCTAGAATATCTTCGCCTGTGATCTTCAAAGATACCAAATCTCTCGTGTAGAAGAGCGTTTTCATGGAGCTGAAAGGTCGACTCGACATTTGTTTATTTTCTTTAAGTGGCTGTGGGTATATGTGAAGTTGAGGCATAAAATCAATAGGATGAGCTTAGTCAGCAAAAATTACAAGTGTGAAGTTACGAGGCTTTGATTGAATATTTATAAAATGGGCAGTTTAACTTAAAAGTAAGCGTACTGTTGTCACCAGCTGTAACACGTAAACCAGAGAATCGCTTTGGTTAGGAGTTATTAGGCAAGCCAGAGAGCAGTTAATTCCCAAAGGCATCTGTCTATCCAAGCACTTTCAGTACTCTAGTCCTGTACTTCAAACAGTGCTGCACAAGTCAGCGGGCAGGTCTGCTTCACCCAGGCCGGTGCACGGGGGAGAAGTCCCTTGGGAGCCTATGATTTCATGCACACGTTTGCCATGAAGTACCTTCTGAAAATGCTGGTGCTTCGAACAAAGCTGATGGCGGCTCAACTTCCCCCTTGGCTGACTTGAACGGAGCTCTGGACAGGGATGCAGGGGTTATCCAAAGAAAACCGGTCTGAAAATGGTCTGATTCATCACATACATCCAGAAAAACAGGGAAAGGGAACATGGGGCTTTTGTTGGGCAGTTTTGTTGGCTCAGAGGTAGAGAGTGGTGAGCTCTAAAAAGCTATCCCTGTAGGACCTGTATTTCTGGGTTGAGGTCCTAGTGACACCGGCTGCTCAGAGCCAACGCTCTGTCTCAGAAACTGGTCACTTAGCTATGCTATAAGGCTCTATTTCTTCAATTTTCTGCATCTTTCTGTATTTCAAAACTGCCTCAGAGATTCTTCTTTGTGACAGTCTGTTGTCTCTCCACAGTTTTGGCATATCTTCTTGCCTTGATCTTTCTTCATTCCCCCCAAATCTTGCATTGGCAAGCTTTGTCTAGCATAAAAAAAGTACAATACGGAGGTGACGATTAAAGGTGTCAACACTTGTCAAAGGCAGACTGCGTTTGAGGAGAAGGCCTTTTCCCTGGCGATGTGCTAAAGTGAAGATAAACTGTGTCCAGCGGTGCAAATGTGTTTACTTTGTTAAAATGCCACGATCCAGCGATTTGTTTAGGGTCTGTAGTTTCTAAAGTTTGACTGCTGCTGTATCAGGTTTAGGAAGCTGCAGTTACAAGTGGTAATTGTGTTTTTCGTTGTGCTCTATCACCCCACCCCCAGTCCTGTACTGCCTTCATTGCATTTTCATGTAACTCCCCTGTACCCCCACGGTGAGCAAGGTTCCCGCCACCGACCCGCATTACATCCCACACAGCCATGCCGCAAAACGGCGCCGCAGCACATCTTCCCGCCACGCGGCTTTCCGAATTCATTTTTACAAAGTGGCTTCCTTCTCACATTCGTGCCCTCTCCTCAGTTTAGGGTTTGTGGCAGCTTGTTGCATTGTGTGGCACTCCTTGTGGCGCAGTCGGCAGCGTTTCTGTTTCTTAAACCCAAGAAACACTTGTTACGGAAAAGTTGAGGTGAAGCAGGAGAATAGCTGGGCTTGACACAGCGCAGGGACCCCTCCAAACTGGGGGAGACTGATTTCTCCCCTCAACGTCTGCACGTGAATTAGCCCCTGCGAAGAGTAAAAATTGTCCCTGGGTTCACGTACAGGTCCTCCTCTCTCAAATACAAATGCACGCGCAGGTTCAGCCTCTTGAGGAGCTTTTGGGAGCGGGCGGGTGCGAGCAGGTGGGTGATGGTCAGGTGCAGGAGCCTGGGGTGGTGGGGCAGGCTGCAGCGTGCCCCGGTCCCCTCCAGGCTGCTGGGGATCGACACCGAAAGGAAAAGTGAGCTCACCGAGCTGGCGCTGGGAGAGCTTTTGAGGATATCGAGGAAATAAGCCATATATCGAACGTGCTAAAATACATTTTGAAAAACATAAGCGATTAAAATAAATTACCCTGAAGAATGCCCCTAAAGCTTTTTGTTTTGCTGCCCTCTGACACTAGCATGCTGGGTTGTATTTGTGTCTGTTCTTTACTGCCCGATTTCCTCCTGCACACAACTGAAATTCAGCTTGAAAAATAAGTTTGAACTGAGGATGTGGGATTTGGAAAATCTGTTACTCAAAACCTTCTCTCCCTCACATTATTTCATGTCTTAAATACCCCTGCTATAGGGAGAAAAGGAAGCTGTGCTGGATTTAAAGGAAAAAAGAAATAAAACTTTAAAAAGCTTAGCTCTTAAGTGTGTGGATTTTTCTGGTTTTGTTGAGGCTTTTTTCTCCCCTCTCAGTTATTTTGAGGATATTTCTAAGATAATGGTACAGAGATTCTGTTTTAGATGTAAATCTTCAGAAGGAAAACTCGGAATAGGAGAACCGCAAAAAAATGCTAATTTATTAGGCAACTCCCCAGACAGTTTGACAGCACTATTGCAAACACTTCTTTTTTAAACTGGCAACTACTAAGCTTCTTATCGGAGTGACCTGTAAAAGATGACTTCATACTTTGTAATAAGAAATATTAAGAGACTCTAGGAGAGCTGGTCAAAGTGCTGTTTTGCTTGAAACTTTTTTAATTCAAGGGCCCTCCCAAAACAACTTGTGTAGAAAGCTTTCCCTCTTTCTTTGAAACTTTAAATCCTTCCTTTTCTTTCTTTTTCTTTCCAGGGATATGCGTGTAAATGAGAATATTACAGGCTAATGGGGCAGAACAATAAATATTCAGTCGGGAAATGTGGTTTAATCAAAGCCAGTTCAGAACCCCCTGTGTTAGGGGCACAGGCAGACTTTTTAGGAGAAGGAGATTTCAGAGGGGGTTTTGTGGAGCTTGTCTTCTAGCTGTGGCTCCAGGACTGCAAGTAAATACATTCAGTTAGTTAAACAGTTGTGCTCCCGGCACAAAAAATGCCCTCCTCCATTAAATGAATCTTTCTGGCCAACGTCTACTGGACAAAGCATTTTTTCAGGTTCAGTCAGCAGAAGAGCCTGCGGCTGGGTCTTGCATTTCTCTTCTGGAGGCGGTGTTTCACAGCCCAGGAGCCCGTAGCTCACAAGTCAGCCGTGGGCCTGCTTCCCCTCTCTTCTGCAGGGCTTGGTGGGTTCTCCCAGGAGGGGACGGCTGGTTAAGACAGTGTCTGAAATTTGAGCCTAGGGGGTTAAGCCAGGACTGGGAGAGCTGCCTGTAGTAACGCAAGTGCCGCTGGTGGGTTATAGCTGTTTTGGGGGTGGAGCAAAAGTTTGTGCCTGTGCGATTAAGCATGAAATAGGTAAATTCTGTGTATAATTACTCAACGTAGAGTCTAGTGTGAGGACGTGACCCATGGAAATTGCAGCACATCGGTGGCTGCTGGCAGATTCCCGGGAGGTATCCCCGGTGCCCACGCTGGCACAGGGGGGAGTCATGTCCTGTGCCTCCCCTCACCCTGCTCCCAAAAGCAGAGGCACAGTCTGGGAGGAGGCTTCTGCAAATGAGGACCTGAAAAAGCAACATTTGTTCAGAGACTTAGAGGAAGGTGATGGCAGAGGTGGGAACAAAATCCACGTTTCCCGAGTTCGCTTCAGGAACCCACCTGAAAGACAGCTCGCTTGTAAAGATATGTTTCTTGGGTTGGTTGTTGTTGGGTTTTGTTTTTCCATGAAAACAAACCAGAAGTCTGAGAAAGTAAAAACTGGGATGTGCGTGGAGGAAGGGAATGAGAGGATTAAAACCAGCGCAGATACAAGAAGAAAGTTGGTGTCAGTGCTGGCTGTGGCTGTTTCATATCCAGCCTTTCAATTAAGGACCAAACAATCCTACTGAAGTTTCGAAGTAAAAGCAAGGAGGGGCTTAAGAAAATTAGCTTAAAAACTTTTTGTCAAAAAGCTGACTTTGTTTTTTCTCATTTTCCCTCCCTGCCATCGCAGCAGCACTCGTATCTTCCCACTCTGTTTTCTGTTTGCTCTCCCTCCGCAGGGGGTGCAGGCTGCTTGCCCTCAGCATCGTTATTTGCACCCCCTGCTTTTGTCTCCATCCCTCTCTCAGAAATTCAGCGCAAATGCAGCTAGATAACCAGCATGGTGCACTCCCTCTCCCAGGAAGCTGCCATTGATCGTGGCTCTGGCACACGGTGTGCTGAGAACGGCCGACCAGGGCTTCTCAGCCAGCTCCCCTGGGCACTGGCTTGGTGGGGCTTTTGTTGTTTACCGTGGGGCTGGGAGGACCTTGCTCAGCTGCTTCTCAGAGCGGCTTTTTGGGACGGCATCTCGGCAGCAATGGCATCTGTCTTCCTCTTCCAGCCATGGTGGACACCCCCCGTGGCCTCAGCGATATCTGTGCCCTGCGCCTCAGCAGCCTCTGGTGGGAAGAGTGGTTTGCAAGGAGGTGCTGGCTGGTTTGAAGCTGGAGGGCACTGGGCATCCTGAAATACCTGCTACTTTAATGTGCGCCCAGGCTGTGCTTGCTGGAGCACAGCTTTCAGCTTCCTATCCCTCTTTCTTGAGTGGCGTGCTCTGGTGGCATCGCCTCCCCGGGGCTACCGGGGTCATCGGTGTTGTTTTCTTTTTTCTTCACAGCTCTGTAGCTGCAGCCTGTACACGGCAGCCACAGCTGGTGGCTGCACATCCCCCAGCACCACAGCCAAACCTAAAACTCAGTTTGTTGTAGTCATGCAGGTCATCACTTTGCAGGGATCAGGATTTAAGGAACTGGTGAGGTTTGTTGTCAGGTCCCTCGGCTCTCCCTAACGTGGTCACCAAAAAATCGTGCGTGAGGAGAAGTTGTGCCTCTGTTTGGGCACAGAGAGCTGCCTGTGCAGGTTATGCGGTGGGCTGCGCAGGATGAAAACCTGGCTGACAGCCTTCGCGTGCCTCTTTTAGGCTAAATGGTGTCTCTTAAATTTCAGTAAATAGCTGCAAAAAAGTAGCAAGCTTTCAAGCAGAAGTAGCAAGTGAATCCTCTGCAAATGAACACAGAAGTCCCTGGAAGGGAAAATAAGCAGTAATTACCGTAAAACATACTTTTTCATCACAGTAATGGTTTGACGCTGAAAGGCAGGGTTGCAGCATCATATAAAAGTGACTTCTCTGCTGCTGTTTCTTCCTAGTGGCGAGTGTTTTGGAGACCTTTGCAATGCTACATGTGTTGCTTGCTCAGTTTCTGGAGGCTGGCATTCATTTCCAGATACTTGAGACTCCTTGTGGGATAGGCAGAAGTTGTATTAGCTGCCCTACCAACATGGCAGCAGATACGTCTATTGACAGTGACTGCTCCAGCTCTCTGTATCTTGACGCTCTTTCCTCAGTGTTGCTTTATGAGCATCCCTCTGGTTATCAGAGTGGACACAAGAGCCACAAAGAATTAGTCCTAATTTAAGAAAGCAGCGTGTGCGGAGGAAGCAGTAAATTTGCTGGGGATGGCAGGAGAATGGGGCGGGGGGGGAACCCCAAAACCTTGGATTAACACAGAAAATCTTCTGTCTTAATACTACTAAAAAACTAGAAGCTTTTACATCTTGTAAAGAGCTTGCTACATTTGGCTCTAGTTTCAGCCTCAGTATGGTTAGCGTGTGTTAAGGAACAGTCAAAGTAAAAACAAGACAGTTTCCCAGCCTTGAAATGACAGGGACATAAGCTCTGTGTCCACAGGGAGGGAGGGCAGATCCCTTTGCTCTTGTCTTTGAGTCAGGGTTTTAATGACTACAGGAAAAAAAGGAGTGTTAGAACAGCAGAAGAAAAATGATACAGCTAAGAGGAAATTATTTTTATTGCTAATACATGGGTGCTCATAATGTTTAATTCTTTACAGCTTATGCTTTATTTGCACATTCTTCCTTCCTCACCACTCTGCACGCTGTAGTGGCAGCTACCATATTTCAAAATTACTGCTCTTAAAAGCTCTTATTCAGTGGTTTTAGCATGAATAAAAATATTTGTCGAAGTAGCAGTGGTGCTCAGACTGGTCAGCATATGGACGCAGAGTGGGTCAGCTGCTGCGCCCTCCTGGGCTCTCACTTTTTACATCCACCTTATCCCCCCTCCTTTCCACTGATAAGTTTTGAAAGTTCCCTGGAAATATTTTTTCAGGGCAGTGTAGACGTACGTTTAATCAAAGTTCAGGGCAGTCTTTCTCGATAGAGATTTACTTTTGTTTTCACTAGCAAAGCCAGATGAGAGAGGAGGAGTGTGGGAGCGTTTGATGCCCCTGAAAACAATATTGTGGCAAGAGTAGTTTTAAGGCAGCTAAGAGTTGTCTGTACGACTGGAGGAGAGGGAGTCTTAGAGGAAGCTTTGCGGTGTTTTACACTTTTAGATCATTATTTACCTTTTTAGATAACTAATGGAGATTTAGTGTTTGTTTGCCATGTGCTGCGTCTCTGGTTTAGGGTAAGTGAACCACTGTCAGTTTGCTACAAGGAGCTGCAGAGGGGAGGCGGCAGCCTGGGCATCTGCATTATTTTGCCTTGCATCAGGTGCTAAAAGTCACTAAACGTACCATGAGTCACAATATTTTTTCCCAATTTGACTCGCTTGCCCAATCGTATTTTTACTTCAGCCTTTAGGCTTGAAAAAGCATGTGCATAATCAGTTCATTTTGTGTGGTCTAGGCTATAAAAATGCCCCCTCTGTTCTTTCCATATGAAAAACGTGTTTTTAATTTCGGGGAACTTATATAATTTTCTGTGCTTTCTTTTGTATCTCAGATTAAAAACAAATGCTCCCTTCCCCTAACTTTGCATGTTCCAATTACGGAGTTGTGAAAATAAGTCATCCTTCAGCTTTTGTTACTTTAAAACAGCTATCGGTGATGTCAGAGTCAATACTAAAAGCATTAAGAATGCTGGCAGAATGTAATGCAGCTGCAATCCAACATGATGTTGGAAATGGGGTTGAGAGCATAAAGGCTTTCCATATTCCCAGGGCGCACAACTGCTCGCGGCCTTGGCTTTGATCTCTTCAAAGGCTGCTGCCTCCTCCTAGATGGAGAGACTTGGCTGCCACTCGCTCGCATTGAAAAAAGGCAGAGGTCTCTATTCAGGCAGAAATCAATCACTGTGCAGAAACAATTATGTGTAATTCAACCATCATGAAAACAAGGCGAGATTATGGGTTTGTTACCTGAGTGACTGCGTGGAGATGGGGAGCAGCGGACGCCGGAGTCCTGCTGACATGCCACATCTTGATGACAATTATAGACACATGAATGATGTGGCGGGCGGGGGCGGCGAGATGACAAATGCTGGTCACGCTGTCCAGCAGAGCAGAAAATGAGGTTACAATTGGGAGATAATGTTTGCATATGTAACCATATTTCAGCAAGCTGGGCAACTTCAGGGAATAGTGGAGACGGGCGATCGTAAACAAAGTCGGTGTGTGCCATGGCTATCAGCTTTCTACAATACAGAAATGCGTATGTGCAGTGAGAAACCTGGGTGCCACGTCTGGAAGAGCTGCTTATTTAAAACAGCCTAGTGGCATTTTTTTAGGGGAGGAGGGAAGAATTGCCCGGGAAAAGGAGAAATCTCCTGAGTTCGGCCCTCAGAAGGCAGAGGAAGCAAACAAAAATCCTTCTCCATCCCTCCGTGTCTCGGGACAGGGTGGTATTAACATGGCAATGAGAGATCCCTGTTTACGAACAACATTGACGAGCACATCTCGCGTCTCCTGCCTTCCCCTCCCAGCGGGGATTTAGGCTAGCCTTGTGGTAGCGCATCTCTGAGCGAGAGCGTTTTTAGATTTGCATGGTAACATTTTGGCTGCAGTAGGCTGTCGGTAGTGTGACGTGATGCTCAAAATATCTTCTGATGTATAATGGCTTCCTTTAATTAGGATCTTTTTTTTTTTCTTCCCCTAAGCGGTGAGCAATAGCTGACTGTCTTTAAAAAGAGAACTGGCATGTGTAGTATCTGCCATGAGAATATTTATTTAAAGTATTATTGCCTATAAAGTCTTAAAATAGTTTTCCTCCCAAAAAGGCAAAATAAAACACAGATGACTGATTATAAAATGGTATCCCCGCTCAGTTTGGTACACAGGATGAACTTTACCTTTTATACTGCTCAGGCTTAGACATCAGAGGCGCAAGAAGCTGCTTTGAGTTACAGATCTTCAAACAATAAGTCAAAACAAAAAATCAATCCCTCCAGTCCCTGGGTGCAGTTAGCTAAAGATAAAAGAGAAAAATAAAGTTATGCTAAAGCAGACAGAGGAAAGGAACAGATATGCCAAGGAAACACAGAGGACAAGTGCAGAGTTGAAGTGGGCCTAGTGTGAGCCAACATCAATGAATTTTTATCTTATCAAAAAGTTTTAGGGTTGCCAATTCTTTTCAAACTGGATCCACTCTACTTCGGGGCTGCCTGAAGCGTTGTCTTCAATGAAATTTGCTTCTCCCCACCCTTCGCATACCTCCCTCACACTCCTAAATGTAATCACACACAGGGATTAGGCTGCACCTCACTCAAGGTACAAAACTTCACTGCAGACTTCAACAGCAAATTAAGGACTCTGATAATCCCTTGTTATTACAAATAGGAACTGAGATTTCTTTTTAAGTATTTGGTGAAAGATGCATAATCTCAAAAAAAGTAAAAGCGTTTCCTTCTGGGGATATTTCCCCCCCTCCCTCTGCCTCTCAAATAAATTTAAATTGCAAAGGAATTTTTTAAATGGATTTTTAAAAAAAAAAAATTAATGGAATTTTTTAACCCTTTTTCATGCTGATTCATAAATTTTTTAATGCCAGTTAACTATCTTGATTGGATCAAGTACGTGGCTTAAGCCTTAACCTGTGAAGAAGAGAGCATCGCGCTCCAAAGTTGCGATACACAAGCTAAACCCCTCTGTGTGCCTCTTCAGGATTGACATCTCGGGGTGTAGTCAAACCAAAAAAGTCTTCTTTGGAAAGAGGTCTCTTGGCTTTGAGCTTCTTCTGTTTCTGTTGCATCTTTAAAGGTGTTTATAATAGGGGCCAGCACGCATGTTTGAGTCCCGTCGGGAGGAGCTGAAGGTGTCTGTCGGCATCCCTAGCTCAGGATGGCTGGTGCTTGTGCCTGCCCACGGGCACATGAGAGGCAGACAGGAGCGGGTAATGCTTCAGGTAATAGCTACTCCCACGGCAGAAACACATTTATCCAACCAAAAGTGATTAATAGACATGGATCGTACATTGTGTGCAAAAATACCTGGAATGCACTAATATTCAAAGGATTTGGGAAAGTCTAGTTGATGCACAACTTCAGCCCAGTAGCTGGTGTCTCAGGGCCTGTTTCCCATCTGCAGTGTGGCATAATACCCATTTCATAGATGGGACAACAGAGCAGAAGAGGAATAATAAAGGTTTCAGGATATGCAGATGCAAGTAGGCTGAGGCAAGGGTATTGATGTTAGGTCTTGCTCTTCATTGAGAATTTGAGGAGGTGTTTTCAGACAGCTGCCTGGTAACCTGGGGCTGGCTTTTCTCAGTTCAGGCTGCTGAAATGCTGCCTTCACTGCTTTGAGAAAAACATAAATCACGCTTTTCTATGTGAACAATTGCATGAGCTGCTACAGAGGTGTTTATGGGATTACAGACTGAACAGGGAAAGAGTTAATGAGTATAGATGTTACTGCAAGATATGGTATGGGAGATGTGGCTCACAATGTCAAAAAATGGTATCTTCAGTCTCTCATTTCGATAAGGTAGAAGTTACTGTAGGTAACGCTACTCAGAAGAAACGTTCAGCCAGTTATTGCCTTAAAAAACCCATAAAAATCTGAAGCTTGATAATTATTCCCATTCATCTCTGGGTAGATTGCATCTTAAAGATAATATTTTTTTAATTGCTTTAATAGTTCTCCTTATGGTTGTCTTCTTTGAAGTGAAGAGCAGCATGGCATGATACCTCTCATCAGGAGTGGCTGCACAAGGCACTGAGCTGAAGTTGGAGGCTGCCCAGCTACAGCTGGGTGTTGCGGAGCCGCTTTCGTCCTTCACCAGTTTTAGTTTCCTCCAGTCCCAGCTGTAGGCGAAGTCTTGTCGGCAGTAATTGTCAGTCTCTCAAACATTTTATGTTTTGCGGAGGCAGAACCAGGTCCAGTGCTTGGTACTCAAAATGCTGAGTATGGGACGTGCTGCTTACCAACCAGTGTGGTTTTGTATAAGTCAGTGGGAAGAAGACCCGTAGTCTTTGGGACGGCTGATGCAGAGCAAAGATTGCTGCAAAATAATAAATCCTGCCCAGAGAAGGGGGGCATGCAAGGCATGTAGTGTGTTGTGATCTTTTCTGTGTCATTCCTGAAGGATGCTAAGCACAAGCTGCAAAATGTGTTGGTTTGAATCAGGACGAACTAGGAGATCTACAGGGCTTAAACAACCCAATCTGAAATGGAAAGTGCCTTAACTGAACTTACAGAGTATTTTGCCTTTTTTGTGTTTGTTTGAAGTGTGTGTTGAATGGAAATGAAGGATGGAGCAGAGGTGAATGGGAGCTGCAGCGCTCTGCCTGGCCTCTCTGCCCCTCCGGCCCTCAGAAAGCAAGCCTGCATCTAGTCGCTTTGGGAAGCATCAGCCATCTCCCTTTCCCATTTCAAATATGTTGATTAAAGTATTGGAGATAAATGTGTTGACTGGGCCGGGTTCCTCTCAGCGTGGGGCTTTTCTTTCTTTGTCTTTTTTGATCTGGCCTAGCTGAGCATCCCAGCAATAGCCGCTAATTGATTTAGCCTGTGTCAACTCACTGCGGTACAGAGACTCAGTTATTTCAGCTCCCCCAGTATAGCATGCAGGGAATAAAACCAGTAGCCAAATGCTGCGTCAGGCTGGGATGGAGCAGGGGCTAAACGCAGAGCAAAGGGCATGGCATGGAGGTGTGTGGTGAGGAGCTGGTGCACCCATCCTGTGGCCTCTGGGGAGCCCCCAGGAAGCTGGAGCTTGCAGGATGGTGGGGACGGTGCAATTTCTCAAAGCTGGCCTACTTAGCCGCTAAAGTAAACACCAATTTGCGGTCTCTTAGTAGGGAGGGAGCAGTCCAATAACGCCAGGATAACTTTCTTGCCAGCAACGCTCGTTGTTCAGGGCAGCATTTAACTTCGTCTAATTGAGACACTCACGTTTCAACAGTCGGCTTGCAAAAACGGCAGACAACCTGAAGGTGCCAAATGATTTGTTAGATGCCTGTGATACATAGCCCGTGTCTTTCTGGGACAGATACCCCGGCTGGGTCCTCCTGCGGGTGGCACAGGCTCTGGGGGGTGCTCGTTGGCGTGAGCAGGTACTTTTGGTGGAGAGGGGCCAGAGCCCTCCTGTGATGGGAGTGGGAGCATCAGTGGCATGTGGGGAAAGGCTCAGAAACATGAAGTCGGTTGCAGCCGCAGGAGCAAGAAGTGACCACTCTGACCTCCCGGCGGGCACGTTTCTGCCCTGAGGTTGCTCCGGCAGCAAGGAGCTCTCTGTGGACACGCCGGCTCAAAGGTCTGCCCTGTTCAACTTCTGTCCCGCTGGAGCTGAGCCTTAAATAACAGGCAGATGTTAGCAGAGCGTGTATTATGGAAATCAGACCAGTCATAACCTGACTGCTCTAAAATAATGCGCGTCTCTTTAGAAGAGTGGTGGCTTAGTTTTTTTTGGCTGGAGGCAGAGACAAATTTGTGTGCACAAGGCAGTGGCCTGTGTGGGGCGGCCGGGGGCCAAGCCGTGCCGTTCCCACCCCGCGGGGCACTCGGGCTGTCCCGGGGCGGCACCCGCTCCAGCGGCGCATCCCCTGCTCCGGCGGGAGGGTTTGGCTCCTTTCTGCTCCTCCTGGCTCCCGCTCGGCCCCTGCCCCGAGAGAGCGGTGGGCGTCGTGGCAATTAGGAGGTTGCCGTCGCGGCAATTAGGAGGTTGCCGGTGCGGCCACACAGCTGCTGATTTGCATGTCTGCCTACGTCGGGCGACTTTCAAGTCGCTCTGTTTTCCTCCCCGGGGCTGCCAGCACGCAGCCGTCTCCCGTGAGCTCCTTCCCACGCCCCGGCGGGCACTACCTGGCACACGCGTGACACGACTCCTGCCTCCGGTGCCCCGAGTCGGTGGGTCCGGCTCGGCAGGGTGGCTCAGCGGCACATGGCAGGTTGGAAACCTGTGGCTGCCTTGCAGGGTTTTGCTTTTGCTCGTCCTGGCAGGTAGTCGTGGGGAGCGCTGCTTCATCGTCAGCGCTTGCACAGGGTCGCCTGCAAGAGTAATTCAATGTTAAAAGTAAGCCCTAGTCTCGTTGTTGGCAACTTACTTTATTTTTTACATTTCCTGCCTTTCTAACCAACCCGACCCCCCGGCCATTTGCGTCGCCCTCTCTTCCAGAGGAGGTGTCGGTGCGGCGGAGGGAAGGCTGTCTCCTGCTCTCCCGTGGCAGCCTCATCAGCTGGACCTGGAGAAGTATTGAATTAGCTTTATTATGCCACTGATTTGAAGTCATTACTGGTGTAAGCCGATGCAGTTCCATTATTGTTGATGGGATTGGGGCTCTTCATGTCACAGGTGAATTGGACTCAATTAACCAAAGCCATGGTCTTAATTAGAAGCTCGGCTTTCAGTGGCTCCTCCCGGGTGCCAGAGGTGGGACACCCCCCGCCTTGCCTTGCCATCCCACGGGGCTCTGCGAGTCAACGGGGGAAGGTGCCACTTTGTCCTGTGCAGCATCCGCAGGGACCGTGTGGCATCCTCTCCTCGTGCTGCGCATCCCCTCGGCTTTGCTCGAGGGGAGAGGAAACCCAGCACGAAATGTGGAAAGTGCAAACCTGCCCCTTTGGGCTTGCCGGTGCAGAGCCTGGTGCCTGTGTTGCGTCGGCTCCGGATCTGCCCCCGTAGTCTAAGTGGTCCGGCCAGTGGATGGGTGTTTTGCTCTTTACTGGGGAGACGGTTAGTCAAAGGTTTTGACAGATGCTCAGCTTGACAAGCTAAGCGGGAGGTTTTGTGTTTTCACTAGCTGACAAATTTTCAGTGGCCCTGATTAAATATTACTTCCTACAGCCATGCCTAGCTCTCCTGAGCACCTGGATGAAGCAACGTGTCCGTAAGTGCTTTATGAAGAACGCGATGCTCATTACCGCTCTTACATGGGTAGAAAAACCAGGGCACAGGGAAGGAAGCATCCACTTGTGGAACAGGCCAGTGGCACAGCTCCCAGGGAGGGCCAGGCTCCTGCCTCCCACTCGGCTGCTCTGGAGCAGGGACCGCTACCCAGTGGGCTTGCAAACTGTCTCCTGCAGCCTGCCTTCGCCTTTCCTTAAGAAAATGCGGCTCTCCCGAGGCATGCTTGTGCTGGGTGCCGGCACATGCCGCTGCAGCGGGGCTGGCATGTGGGACCGTCCTGAGGGCATGCCCGGCTGCCTTGCCCCTGCTGCTGGAGGGGACGACGGCCCTTCCGAAAGCGTGCCCCCTCCCACTAAATATAGCATCAGTGCGGGCTCTATTTTTAGCGTGCATTTGAAGTGCGCTTTTCAGCAGGAGCCCTGCAGGATTTCGGCAGCAGACCCCGCAGCTGGGTTTCCCGGGGGTTTGTGTCCTTTCCCGGCAAGGAAGGATGTGCCAGGGATGGAGAGCTCACGTGGCGCTCGCCAGTGGCCCCATGTGCCACGCGCTCTCCCGTCCGGCTGCTGCAAAACAGGCGGCATAGCAGCAGTTGCTGCCTCCTGCTAATTAAGAGCTCCTTCCCTTGCCTGACCACTGGGGTTTTTTGTCCTTCCTCTCCCCTCCAAAAGCTGGTAGGAGCGTAGCCACTTGGAGACCTCTCCCCCCGGCTCTGGTGCGGCCGCGGTTGGCCAGTGTGCTCTGGAGTTAAGAGGGACTGAGCCGTAAGCGTGGGCGAAGGTTGGTTTAACCTGCAACCTCAAGTAAATCCCTTTCAGACCACTTCCCCCATTCAAGTTAGGATTTGGTACCATTGCTGTTGCACCCTGTCGTGCATCTAGCTGTGGACTGGTACTCCCTCTAGGTGGTGAGGAGGGGGTGAGAAGATGAAGACTTGGGCAGCAGAGGAAGGCTCAGCGCGCTGTGGTTTAGGCTTGTTGCATGGGACCAAACTGTTTTGAGCTGTTGCTGTAGATGCTTGCTCACCTGGTTGTACCGTAGGCGTAAGCTTTCCTTGGGCCAAGCTGGAGTTTGCACCTGCCAGCAGCCTGGGGGGGACCATCCCTCCCTGCTCCATGGCTGTTTGAGAAGGGCTGCTGTTTCTGGTAGCCATCAGGAAGGACTCCACAGTTCCCTAACGAGTGTCTGGGTGCAAGATAATGATGGGAGACCCATGCTTAGCACCTCTGAGTGTGTGATCTGCAAAATACACTTGTAGCTGCACATGCTGGCAGTACCGTCCTACATGTGGCCTGTGCCCGGGGGAGGCAGGGGAGAGAAAGGTGCTGCTATTTTTGTTCCAGCAGTGGTTTATGATGGTTGTTTCGTTGCCTGGATAGCTTATGGTGGGTGGCATTCACATCAGACGCTACCCCACACCCAAAAAACAGAAAACAAACAAAAGCTGAGATAAGCGGTACTTTAAGGAAGATCAAAAACTCGTCTGTGTGTTTCTTCTTCTTGGGGGAACCTACGGTCCTACTGACAGATCAAATGCAGGTTTATGTATGTATACACAGGGCTCTCGGTGGGCCCCGTTGTTCCTCTCTAGAAGTAGCAAATAAGCAGTATTACTGAGAGGATATGACAGATTTGGTATAAATCACCCCATCAATACATTAAAAAAGTATTCTCTGAAAAGGTTATTTTTGTCCTGATGTAGATGGTCAAACATTGCCTCATAGTGTTGCTGGGACAGTGCAGTATATCGTGGGGGATGGTAAAATGGCTGCTTTTCAGGTGGTAATCGCACAACACACACCTCTGTTACTTTATCTCCCTAACGAACTTGCAGCGGTGCACATCATTACTTTCTAAGCCTGCTTTATTCTTGTTTCAGCTTGGCTTTACTGGAGCAGCCCTTGCTTGTGCTCAGCATACCATGTACCTATCAGTGTATTTCCAGCCCTGTTACCTCAGATGGGTTGAAACTTGATGGCCGAATGAAAAGTGTAACGTTGCCGAGCTGCATTTTCTTGCTGAAGGTTTACGTGCATCTTCATTTCACTTGCATAACTTGAGTATGTAGGGGCTACTCTCTGCTGCTATTGCTATGCAAGAAGTCAGCCTCTAAACTTAGCTCTGATCTGAGCCACCTTCCTCCGAAGATGCATAGCACTTCTTTTCACCGTCGTTGCTGACAGGCGGGTTTTATTTAATTCACATCAAAGATCTTCTTTCAGTGCTCTTCAGTGCCTGTGTTTGAGTTTATCCTCTTCGTCACTTGCGCGGTGGCCCTTCTGCCACAGCAGTGTGAGTGGTGCCAGGCTGTGCCCGGTGTAGGCACCGGGGCCGGTGGATGCCTGGCACGCGTGGCTGCGGGAGCTGCCACTGGTGTTTCGGAGGGCATGGAGCTGACTTTCCTCCGATCTGAGCAAAATCCTGTGCCAGCTGGGTAATGGGGAGAGATTAATGACTGCCTTGGAAGCCAGTTTTCCAGCATACTGGCCGGAGGGCAAGCATCATGATAGTTGTAGCAGCTGGTTTGGAGAGGAGGGAAATGAGGGGAAGATAAAATTGCACACCCAGAATGCCAGGGTAGCCTGTGTCCATGCTTTGATGTCTTCTCCCTCCACACCCTCCTGTGGGTTAAAAATGAAACTAGACTGCATTTGTAATGGGTGTGTGAATATCTGTATTTAGCTCCAGCAAGCAAGCTCCTGGACTGGATCCTCGTATGTGGAGACGTACAGATTGGCCAAATGCAGGAACGGGTATTTTCTGTGCCCTCATTGTGGGGATGGATGGACACACACACATGGGGACAGACACACCACACACACACACACACCCCCACAGGGACACACCCCCACACACGCGCATCGTCACATCAGTTCAGGCATCGCAGCCTGACAAATTCTGACGCTCATGTACGTGCTGGATTATGAAAGGGGATAAAGGGAGATTAAACATCCTTTTGTTCCTCCTTAATGGTCCTGAAGTGTGTAGGTCAGAGCGTGGGTTCCCCCACCCCCCCTCGCCACCGCTTTGGGGTTAGGGCTGCGGTGAGATGGCCCTGTTCGGGTCTGCGGTGAGGACACGGGCACCGTGCAATAAGCAAATGTAGCTGCAGACCAGCCTTGAAATCTGTAAGATCGATTTGCGCAACCAGAGAAGCAGGGATGAGCATCCTCCCCGCAATGCCCGTCAGAAGGGGCAGGAGCCGTCCTCGCACCCTCGGGAAGGCCGGGGCGAAAGACAGGGTTCCTCCAAAGCGGCAGGTGGGGTGCACGCGTGAAGGCAGGTAGCTCGCAGGAATTCAGTTTCCCTCCTGTTACTGTGCAACACTTCTGCATCCACTTCTGCACGGCGTGCTTTAATCAGCAGCCCTCCCCCCTTGGCCCCCAGGCCTTGAAATTCCACAAAACCCAATTAACAGAGATGAGAGAGCTCTAGCATGTATACATATGAAATTTCAGAAGGCTGAAAAAGAGACTCTTAATACCATAAAGCCTGCCCTAAAGTAAAATTTGCATCTGAAATCTACATAGTTAACCCCGTGAGGAAGACAGCATAGCTGAGCACAACTTTTTTTCCCCCCAGAGGGGTAACTTATCCAGGTCTGCTCGGTTTGGCATCAGCCTGCTTGCAGCTGAGGAGTGCTGCAGAGCGAGCCCAATGCCTTGTGTACAACCTGGAGAGAGCACCAAGGAATTGTAGCTCTGACTTTAGAGACTGTACTGCAGTGGCCCAAACAAAACAAAACAAAACAAAAAAACAACCCCAGCCTGAGAAAGATCATACGAACTTCTCTAGGTTGGCGACCAAAAGCAGGCTGGGTAGACGTGGTGCTTGCGTAGACTCATTAAAGGAAGTATTGAAGACTGATCTAATTATCACTTACAGATTCAGCACATTGAACCCAGGGCTCCAGGTGTTTCACGCTTTACTAAACTGGTACTACACTGGCTTGTTTAAATTGCCCATCATGAACTGTCCTGAGAAAGACATCTCCCCTTTAAAATAATTACAAACAAACAAAAACCCCTTAGCAAATCCACTCCTTTCTGTACGGGTTCAGTGTTCAGAGGGGAACTGGGGATAAAGCTTTATTCCCCTTCTGTGCTTTTATCTATCTCTTTTGCTATCTTGTTTGTGTAAGATACAAAATTTCTCCTCCTATTATCCTACTTACAGCTTAATCGTGTACTAATTGGAGACCTTACTTCTG
Organism: Gymnogyps californianus; assembly: GCF_018139145.2. Lineage (NCBI taxonomy): Eukaryota > Metazoa > Chordata > Aves > Accipitriformes > Cathartidae > Gymnogyps > Gymnogyps californianus. The sequence continues at coordinate 58,604,966 of NC_059474.1, read as the reverse complement.
TTGCTCTGCTCTCTTTTGAGTGTCTGTACGTGCATCTTCCGTAAGAGCTGTACACAAGTATGCTCTTCAATTAAGAGAAATTAAACAAGAGCTAAAAACTCTCACCTGAATGCTTTACATGATTCTCCTAGTTGACAGCAATGGGTTTGGCTTTAAAGTGGCTGGTATCTGAGGAGGGTGGTGGTGGTGGAGACTGGGCAGTGTGCTGGGAACACAGGTAAGTATTTCCCTGCAAAAACACGATGCCTCAAAGCTGCTTTTTTTATTACCTCCGGATTCTGCAAAGGGCTGGTTATCTCACGCTGCGAGCCAGCATGATCAAAGCCCCAGGAAAGGTCAGGCATTCCTCCAGGAGTGATACTCGGCTGCCGGCAGCACTCCTCCAGCCCACAGCTCCCACAGCCCAGGCTGTGGCACCGCACTGAAATCCTTTATCTCGTTAAGGAGTGAACCTACAGATTAGCCAGCCTGGCCTTAGCTTGATGTCGAGAGCATGTAACACCTGGCCTGGGTTTTCTGAAGAGGAAAGGTGTTGGTTTTTTTAAAAAAAATTTTGTGGGGGAGGCAGCATTTCCTTCCTCTGACTTAGTGCGAGAGCTTGATGCTGAGAAAAGCTGTGCTCTGTCTCTGTGCTACACCGAAGGAGCTGCTTTCCTCATGTTCTCAGCTCCTAGTTTTGTGCAATTGATACAAACGGTGAGTTCCAAAATATTGGGCATATGAGAAATTATCCATGGTATCTTCCAGTGAAGGATATTGTTTTCTTGCTGTTTTGATAGACTGGTATTTAATTACTCATTTTGAGCTGGTTATCCCCCACGAGTAGCTTGTGCATGGACAGGGAGTTTTGGGGGGGGCGAGCAGAAGGAAAAGATGCTCAAGATGAGCAAATCCCATCTCTGCTTCTGCACGTTAGATGCCGTATTTTTGCATCTGTGCTAGTTCTGTGGTGGTAGGGGCTGCATCTCTCAAGTTGGGGTGATGAGGGTTCACCCTGTGGCTCACAGTCCCATCTCTGGCTGTGGCTGGGGGCTGACTGTCCTGAGCCTGGTTGATTGGTGTGGTGTTTTTGCCAGCTTTGTCTTCAGGCACAGGCGCTGAAACTACATGAAAGGCAGGGGGGACTTCTGCCTGTGTTTCACAGTTTGATAGTGTCTTGGCTGCGACCCAGCACCTGTGAGACGGTGGCAGCAGGTTAACAGTCTGAAATTCGGGGTAATTTTTATTTTTAAATGAGGTTAAGGTATCCTTATCCTAGGTATAGCATAGGAGTAAAAGAGACCTAGACATGCTTTCTCTCCAGCAGCATGCGATGTTACACAGCAAGGGCACTTACTGCCACAAAAGGGGAAAATTAATAATTTTTTTTTTTGGAACAGAGCACTTTATTCCTTGTTTAAAGGTCTGAAATAGCTGCCCCTGAATCTATCTCCCAGCTTGTTTCTTGAATAAAGGGGCAGTAAAAATTTACCTCATCTGCAAATAAATGTGGCAAACTGTGCAACTGGCTGTGGACATGCGGCCTCTCGAGCAAACTGAAAATGTGTGTGTGTAGCATCCGCGGGGCCTGCAGCAGGAGCGCCCGTCTCTGCCGCCCATCTCCAGATGATCCTCAGATCCCAGAGCATCGAGCTAAAAAACGTGCTCCCTCTGCAGGGGAGAGGGGAGGGTCTGGTCCTGACCTCCGAAATACCATGCTGAGAATGGGGAAGGAGTCTGCCAGTTCTGCTGGGAGCAGGGGAAAGAGAGAGAGCAGGAAGGAGCAGGGGACAAAAAAAAAATAAATAAATTTTCTCCAGTATGTGGTTGCAGACCTTGAGCACGTTCCTTGCTGGTGGTGGCAGCTGGAGGGAGCGTCGCTGGCTGAGTTTGCCTAGCCCCAGTGCCAGCCCACGCCAGGCACTGCAGCAGTTTCAGGGTTCCCTGCCCTGCGGCAGCGTGCGTGCAATGGGCAGGTCTCGTGTAGATACCTCGTGGGTCCACCCCAAAAAAGAAGGGGGTTAGCGCTGTATTTGGACATCTCTGGCACTCTCAACCATCTGCCGGGTCAGCAGTGGAGGGGGGAAGAGGGGCTGAATGCTTCTCCTGGCATGAGCTAATTTTTTGCCTGATAAATTGTTTAGCGGTGTTTTGCAGAGTCTAACGCGTCTGTATTTCTCCCAAGCGCAGCCTTTATTGCAATGAAAAGTACTGAGGAGGGATGCAGTTATGATAAGAAATTGTCCACCTCTTCCTCCGCCATGCTTTGGGGGGGAGTGAATTGCACAGGGGAGCGCTAATTGCATGAAAAAATCAAACTGTTGGTAATGACGGGGCGATGGTAAACTTCGGAAGTGCCTCTTTAATGAAATCGAGCATAACTCTCATATAATGTTTGTTGAGTTTAGTAGGATTGATATATAATTGTGGGGTGACCCGTTGCTACTAGCAGGGCTCTGTGTGCAGCCATAAGCCCATCTGGAAGGGTGATTTACTGGAGGCTTGGGCAATCTGGCAATTTAGGCTCTTTTTTTACGATGTTTAGACTTCTACCCACGTTATAAAGCACAGCCCAGGGTTTTTATGAGAATGTAGGTGCCTGCTGCACAAAACTTAGGTTGTGGGCTGGGTGTGATTTTTTCGTTTTAAGAGTGATTTTTGAATTTTAAAGGGCAGCTCTTGAATTAAAAAAAAAAAAAAAAATCAAGTCTAGCAGCAGGCAGAAATATCCTACGCAGGATTTAAAAGGCATCATGTGTGTTGTGCGTACCAGCAACCTTTTTTTAAGCCCTGTGGCCAACTGGGGGAAGGAACTTAGTAGTAACAGACCAAATCAAGTGGGGTGGGAAGGGGGAGCAGGTAAGCCCCACGTTTCTCCCTGTCTCCCCCCTTCTCACAGGCTGCCCAAGCTGAGGCCACCCCAGCCACTGGAGAGCCTTTGGGTCAGTGCCCAGGACAGCTGTTCGCCTGCATGGGTAAGGCCTGAAAACTGAAGGAAATGCCTGTTTTTGGGGAGCCCGAGGGTGCTGTGCAGTAAAACAAGCCAAGCGGGGCCAGGTGGGTCCAGGCAGCTTCCCGGGGGTGAGCGCAGGGTGGTGGGGCAGAGGTGAGGATGGGTGGTGAATGGGGCTAGAGGAAAGCCAGAGGAGAGCCAATGCCACCAACACTGGGAAAGACGCATTTTGGGTCCTGAGGACTCCCTGGGTCACGAGAGTGCGTTTCAGCAGGGATGGGCAGCTCTCAGAGGCTGATCTAGCCCCAAAGCCGATGTAGGAGCATCCCTCCAGGGCTCCTTCGTTGGCTCCTCTCTGCAGCTGGGGGCAAGGCTTGCCGTGAGGTTGCCGTGCCTGCTTTTCGGGGAGGGGAAAAAAAAATCTTTCCTAAGCTGCCCTGGGAGACAGCAGGCACAAAGGTGGGGTGCTCCATCTTTTCTGGGTACCCCTTTTCCCTTCCTTTTTCTGCTTCTCCTGCAAACAGGCTGGCAGCTTGCACAGGCCCATTATAATTACAGTACTCCCCTGACCTGAGTCATCTCCCACCGGCAGCCCCTGGCTGGAAGGCATCGCTCCCTTTTTTGTATCTTCTGAGATGCCGTTTGGCAAACAGGACTAAAAATACGGAGCTTTTAGATTATGCTTTGGTAGCTCAGCGTCCAGCAGTGTTTTGTGGTAGGTTTATTGGCCCTGTTTATGCCAAGAGTCCAAATGAAACAGTCGGCATCGATGGTTTTGGCCAAAAAAAGCATTTGCAGCCCTGCTCCTTTGAGCCCGTGCCTTGTTCGAGTCATTCTTTGCTTGTCCTTAGCTGTGTGCTGTGATTTTTATATTTTTAGTTACACGTAAATGTAATTTTAGGGCATGTTTTTGTGTCTCATTTATGTGACGAACCCTCGTGGGACTGATCTATGAAATTAAGTTAGTAGCTTTTCAACACTTCTGTTTGTACTGAAATCATCTTGCACAATGTGGTAGAGAAATAATTCCTGTTGTGACCTTCTACTGATGGTTCAAATAACCTGTCTAAGAGACATCCTGTTTCTGGAGGGCCCTATTGCTTTAATTCCTGTTAAAATTGGTTTTGCCTTCTGTGGAATAGTGCTGCAGAAATTAAGTACTTGCAAATGCGTTTTACCTCCAGATAAATGTTGCAGTTTGCATTTTCAATCCTAGTGAAGCTTTAGCAGACTGCTACTTTTGGCCTAATCATTTGTACATTTTTAGGGATTTTTTTTCTTTTTTTTAGTTTAAAAATGAATATTTTATTTTAAGCCTTTGGACCATCTTGCCCACATCCAATGATGGATGTCTAATGAGATGACTTTTTACCTCCACTAAATGGTTATATTGTTTGCACTGATGTATGCTAAGACTTGATGCATTAAATCTTTGGTCATTAGCAGATGCCATTAGCAGAAAAGTCCAAATCACTTAGAGCTGGGACTTAAGACTTTTCATTAAAACCTGAATTTGCATGTTATTGGATAAATCTGTTAATACGGTTTAGCCAGACTCAGGGAAGTTACTTGAAAACTTTTTCCAGTGTGTACGCAGGGTCAGCGGTGCCTGGGAGCCTCAAATTTGGAGAAGGTGGCCCCTCTGGTGCTTCCTTCATACCCCGTCATACGCCAAGCAACTCCTGCATCGATCCCACCCAGCCCTGCCTGCCCCTGCCACCCTTAACGCTGTGCACGCAGCCCTGGCTGTCAGCATTGGGCTTCAAGCTGGGCACAGGTCTGCTCCAGTTCTGCCGGGAAATCCCCCTGAAGCAGCTAAAATCCCAGCGGTGGGGACTCCTCGCCTCCCAGCAAAGCGTGGGCAGCCCTTCTTGCCACTTCGGGGCCGGAGGGGGTCAGCCTCAGCAGCGGTTTCCCCACAGGAGCCTTTCGGCAGCAATGGTGTGGTGGGGAGTGGGGCTCGCCAGGAGCAAGGACCAGCTGAGGAGTCACTGACGTTGTCAAATTCATCACTCCTCTGTCTTCACATCTGTTTCTATCTCCCCCCCCCCGCTGTTTTTTTAGAAGGCAGACAAGGCAGGAGCACTTCCAAAAACATCAGTCACGTTGGGTAGCATGGCCAGCACAGTTTGATCTCTGTTTTGCTAGAAGTAAGCAGTTGCTGCCTGGTCAGCCTCTAAGTTGCAAATTTAGGCATGGTGAACAGAGGTTGTGGACACATGAAGGTGTGTCAGGTGCTTCACAGGCGTCTGAGCCCTTGTCCTTACCTTCTATGAGACAGAGCTAAGATGTCTTCCTGATGCATGTCATGCTCTTGCATTTTCTTAATCAAGAACATTTCTATTCAGTGCATCTTAAAAATTGCTGCTCAAAGAGAAGTTGACCCATTTCTTAGTCTTCTGGGCCTCTGATGGTCTTTGTTATGGCATGTGGTGTTGAATAGGCTGTAACATAGAGTTAATGTAAATACATTTAAGGGAGGTCCTATTTCAAGCACTTTTGATCCACCATGTGTGCAATGCCGAAAGGCATCTTCCTGTCACCAGGGTGCAGGACGGGTTTTTTTTCTCGGTTCCCCCCAGGAGCCTGGGTCTGTATCCTGTGGGACGTGAGGAGGCTGATGAGGAAAAGTCATCCCATCCTGTGACGCACGTTGTTTGCCAGAACAGGAACGCCGGGCTTCAGAGGATGCCGTTGGACTGCCCGCTTTGACACAAAACTTGTATGCTTATGTAGTAGATGGCGTTTCGCTTCCCTGAGCAGTTTTCATGCTTGATTTAAGTGAGTGCTTGAGGGTGCAGAAGAGTCCCTGGTTTGAATATTGGACCATAGCGCATCCCTTTGCCTGGGAGAGGCACATCAACTCGCGGGTCTGAGTACCCCGGAGAAGACGCCAAAGTTGTGAGCAGGGATCCTGATAACCTCAAGGCAAGCAAAACAAGCTTGTGTCTTTGTCTTAACTCAGCAGATGGCTCTGGTGACAGAAACCAGAGCAGTTTTATCCCCAGGGAAGAGCTGAAGATGGCAGAAAAGGTGACGCCAGGATGGGCTCCAGCATCTTTCCCCCCACCCAAAACCCCTGGGGCTCCCTGGCATATAACGCCCCTGCTGATCCTGCCACGGCAAGCAGCTGGGCTGTGGGCACCGGTTCTTCTGATGTCCCGCGGGCTTCCTCTGCTGGTTTAGGGCAATGGTCCTTATCGTCAAAGCAATTAATAAGCCAGACCCGTGCGACTCAGAGGCTCAAGCTTGGGCTTGTTAAAACATTGCGGTGCCTGTGTTCCCCTTGGCCAATAAAGAACAGAAGGGGCTGTGGGCAGGTCAGGAAATGACGGGGGAAAACGCCTTTTTGGCTGACGGGACCGGCTTATGTGTGACAAGGATGCATGAAGCAGAATCAGGGATGCTGCGCAGGGTAAAGGCCGGGGAGCTGCAGCCCATGGGGCACTGCCATCCAGAGTATTTCCAATGCCAGTGGTCCCATTTACCAGGTTTTGGGAGTGCTGAGTGACCCCTGGGGTCGAGTGTGTGATTTGATGCTGCAGGTTGCCGCTTGTTGGGTGTAGGCTTCTTGGTGCACATACTTACATCAGGAAAAAGATGAACTCTTCAGGATGGGCAAAGTTAAAAGGACCATCATGCGGGAACCGGAGCTTAAAATGAGCATCGGCTGGCAAATTGCGGAGCGTTTACTGGCAATTAATCGCCATCAGAGAGGACCTGCATCTGAGTTTGGAGAATGAAATAAAACATTGCAAAATATTTTAACAGGGAAAGCTTTCCCTGCAAGCATGTGGCTTTGCTGGCGATTTAATGCCCTATCAGTCGTTAGTACGTATTTCTAAAACTAATGGGCTGTGCAAAACTAAGTATAATCTGTGTATATGTGAACTTGCAGTATGTAAATAGAAATGGGCTTGTCCTCCCCTGATCGGAGCCTTGCAAGACCTGCCTGGCTCCCCGCGTGGCTCACCAGCACTTCAGGTCTCCCAACAGCCTTCCTGAGCAGGCAAGAACAAACAAATTAAGAAGTCACGGGAGAGAAGAAAATGGAGATAGCAGGGGATTTCTAATCAAGCTATTTTAATACTGGGTGTGCCTTAATCACTTACTTAATGGCAGTGCTTAATGAACACTTGAAATAAAGCATGTTTCTGTCAGAGATTCAACACCCATGTTTTTAAAGCTGTCTTGAGGGAACTCAAATGTTTATTACAACTTTTCAGCAAAAACCCGTCACAGTTGTGCTGTATTAATTTCCAAGATTGAAGGGAAGGAGGGGAAAAGAAGTTGGAAAAAGACAAGAATGTAGACAAGCCATTAGCGCAGTGGTTTCTCACTAACATTGCAATTAACCTGAATCCGGTTACTGATTGTAATCCGTCTAGATAGATGCTTATCCCAGGCTTTATCAAATCGCATTTACTCTTTTCTTTGCAACGCTCCCCTGGCTGTTGTACTGAAGTTTTTATTGCACACCGACCCTTCAGGCTTCAGGCAGAGCGGTTTGCTCCGACTCCTCTTGCCTGTCCTCGTACGCTGCCTGCGTTTCCAGCCGTGACATCCCCTTTGCTTCGGGTGCTGATCTTTCTGCCTGCGGACCGTGGCACAGCACCGTTGGCCATGAAGCTGCCTTTCCCATGCATTGCAGTCACAGCCGCTTGCTGCTGGGCTTCCCAAAAAGGAAGGCAGTCTGGGCAGCTGGAAAAGGAGCACAAACTTTTCCTGCTCCCGAATAACCGCGGGAAGCTCTAGCAAGGATCCTGGGTGCCTCCTTCGACTGTTGATGGGCTGGCAGCTGCTTCTCTCCATCTCCCGGGGGTCTCCTGGGATGCTGTGGCTCTGCAGTGGCCTGATGCAATGTGTTGGGGAGGGGGGAAGCTTTCAATGACTGACTTAAGGTAACTTTCTTGTTCTCCCCTTCCCTGGCTCCCAGCACTAAATACAACTTAATTACATGGCGAAGCACTGAAGTACAGTACGTGAGGAAAAGGGAGACCAGGAAGGTTTTTTTTCTGACCTCGGCAAGCCATCAGTTTACCCCCTGAAAAGTGTGATTTCGATTCTAGTTTTGTTCTGAATAAGTGTTAGCAGTTGCAAAGCCGTAAAGCTTTGCATTGGAGTGGATGCAGCGTTTCACTTTGCCTCCTTACCATGGCAAGTCCCTGGGGTGTCACCCCCCGCTGTTTGTAAGCGCGAAAGGTCAGTGAGATAAATGGCCTCCCGTTGCCAAGTTGTGAAGCAACTTTACAGGGTAAAAAGGCAGCGCCTTTTTTATTTGGCTTTCATAAATCACTATATTCCTAAGCCCCTGTTTCCTGTGAGCGGGGTGTTCCTGTGGGCGTGCTTTCCCATCCCTGCTCCTTTTAGCTTCAGGTGAGGCTAAAAGTAAGATTACAAGTCCACCACCCCCGTACCTGCTATGTCGTTTTCCCAACTGTACTGTCTAAGGATTGGAGACAGTTTTGAAAATTAAGCATAAAATGATCTCTGCTGTCAAGAGCCTAGAAGGAGGTTGGCTTTGGACATAAAACTGTTTGCTCTAAATAAATGGTTTGGGGACGGGGGTGAGTAACCTGAGCTCTCATATATTGAGCTTGCTGCATCTCTGCAAAGTTGTTTATGGAAAGGGATTGTACAATAGCTTCCAGGGAGGTGGCAAATTGTAATTGCAGTTATTGCTGGTGTTGATGAGCTTGTTTCATCTATTGGTAACTAGTTCTGGCCAAACGACCTTACTGTCGCCTCCTCTTCTTCCACCTCAGGTCCCCCTGTGCTAGAGCTTGTCCGTGATGACCCTGGACATGGGCCTGGTTTTGACATTGCTCCAAAACTACATTCTTCTTGGTCTTGCATTTTTATTGCAACAGCTGGTCAGCAAAGGCATAAATGCAGAGTTAGTTTAGCCATTAAAATGCTATTGCTATTTTGAGAGGACGACTGAAACTGCCGTCTTCTGGGTTTGCTAAAACCTTCTGCCTAAGGATGATTTCAGGGCTCTAGAAACTAGAAGTTAAATAGGCTAAAAAAGGGATGAATTCTTCTTGTTTCTTCAAGGTCGAGGTATCCTCAAATCCTCCAACAAGTCATTGGTCCTTTTATTTTGAGGTACTGCTATAGCAATAGTAGAAGAGTTTGGGGTTGTTTGGGGGTTTTTTTGGAGGAGCTATCTGTTGTTGTGTTTTCCCCCTGAATTTAACATTTGCTGTCAAAAACTTCAAGCCATGTTTTTTCAAAATGACCCTCTCTTTCAGGAACAAAAGGGAATGCATGCATTTCTCCATCCTTAAGTTTTAGTTGGTGGGAGTTTTTTTTAATTAGCTTATTTTAGTCTGAATTGAGAAGACCATCTGCTAGTGCCTGTACCAAACGCACAACTTGTTGACAGGAGAGGAAGAATAGACAGGCTGGGGCCTTCTTTGGCTTTTTAGAAGCAGCTTTGTGTTTAGAGAAAAGAGGACAAACAAAACAAAAACCAACCTAGCACCTCTTTGGGTGTTGACCCAGGGACTCTTGGGTCTTGTGTGCATGGGCTCACTTGTTCACGGTTCTCTGTGAGCCTCCCTGCCCGTCTGCAACCTCCTTTGTACGTGCATGTCCTTTGAAGGGTCGTTAATTTAATATCTTTCTCTGTGCAGCAGCTGGAACAAATGGTCCCCCCAGCTCCAGTGGGAGCTCCCAGCCGCCCGCCTCGCCTGGTGCTGACCTACAGGCATTTTTGCTGCGTCTGTCTCGAGCTTTTTATAGTTTTTGCACACTTGTTGCATATAGGATACCTTAAAACTTCCTGAATTCAGACCAAATCCGAGATGCAGCGTTTCACCATCAGCTCACTGGAGATTAATTTAAACTGTCTCAAAGTGTACTCGTCGGATGAGAGGACAGGCGCATGTTTAAAATGGCGAGTAACTCTGCGAATCCAGGTATGGCATCGCCAGTGCAGAGCACTTGCAGGGGTTACCCAGCCGCATGGCAGCAGCTGTGCCAATGCCACGGCGGGGCCATTTCTTCCCCCTATCCTTGCCCTGCCCAAAATGCCCGAGTACAGTTCAAGCCCTACCACTTGCAGACCATGACTGCTGTTTGCAAGGGAAACGTTTGCTCTTGTACCATCTTGGGCAGTTGTTCCTGCGTTACTTTAACACAGCAATAGTTTTAAGCCGGTGTCCGGTGCACGGCAAAGCTCCTGCTGGGGTAATGCCTACTGCTGGGTTAGGGTCATCTTCCCTGCGAGCTCTTACCCTTTGCCTACCAACATTTTATTAGGGATTTTGTCTTTTTTCAGGTCAGTCGTAAAAACAAATAGCAGCTTCATCCTAGCACTAACTGGCCAAATAATTCGGCTCCTGCTGTTTCCAGTACATGTATATTTTCCCAGCACTACCTGTTTGGCCTGTTGGTGTCCCTGCAGTGGACCATCCCCTGCCTGCACTGCCTCACCTCAGCCTGAGCACGTGCTCAGGAGAAATAAGATACAGACTGTGAAGGCCAAGCTGATGAGCAAAAGTCCAAGCAGCAGAAGTGCGCCAGGGAGAGGTCCCTTGAGTGCAAGGCCAGTTCCCAAAAGATGCTGCCGTAGGCTGTGCTGCAAGACTGTGCAGTGGGACTGGAGCCCTGGTGGGCCAGCGGCCTCCGAGAAGGAGGCCACCAAGGTTTAGTTGCTCAGGAGCGAGTGTCCCTTTGAGCTGGGTCCTGTGGGGCACAGCTGGGCGTCCCCACGCCAACAGGCGTAGGCGATCGCTTTGCTGTTAACCTTTAATGTTCATAACAGGTTATGACACACACGTGACAAGGTGCCTTAAAGCATAATGGAAGGTCTTCAGGTTTGTAAACCACAGGTCCTCATATTTAGTTATTTATTTTTTTCAAATTGCAGATCTTGAGCTAGGCTGTATGTTCAATTTCCTTTACTTTCCAGGTCATGTGAAGAAGCTTAGGCCCAGAGTTTAATGAAGGTGTGGTAGTACACCACGTACGCTGCCTCAGACCTGTGTTAGGAACCGTTTCAACAAACATCCAACTTCTTCAGATTGTCTTGGAAATAAGAATTGCATCCTCATCTGCTTTATTGTGTTTCTAGAAGCTGCTTAGGTACCAACTTGCACCAAAATACTACGTTTTGGTGGGTGGATGAAGTATTATTTCTGTACTGAAATAATGAAGAACCTCACGTAGGACAAGTTATGTAATTGTCTCATTGAAGGTGTGTGGACTGATTGAGTTTTGCAGGAGAAGATTTTAAGGTTGTGTTGAGGAGAAAAGGTGCTCCGCGAACTGTGCCTATATTAGATGTAAATGTCACCAGTGTGCTGGGGAGAGCCGTGGTGGTTGCTGGCTTGGTTAGCAGGTGCTGACCGAAGCATAGGGGACCGATTTCCCCCTACATGGAGATCACGTTGACCCAGATAGGTGGTTCCTGGGTTCAGGTCTCTGTCAGTCGCTCAAGTGTTTCTGCAGCTGTATGCACCATCTTCGGAGGATTTGGGGAGACAAATGTACCAGGGGTGGCATGTTTGTGGGAGAAGGAGGAAGCTTATGGGCAAAGACACTGGGCTGCAGTAGGAGGAGTCTGATCAGCACTGTCTTGTACCTCAGCATGAGGTGGGATTTGGGCTATGTCGCACAGCCCTGAAAAGCCTTTGGGACAGTACTGCCCACTGCAAGCATTAAGCGGTGGAAGGGGCTTCGGCATCGTCCCCAGTCCAGATATCTGCAGGGCAAAGGGTGCAGGCCAGCATCCGTGGGACCAGGCAGGGCACATGGGGCCAGTCTGCTCCTCCCCTCGCCCTGGCCCAGCGGTGGGAGGGTTGAGAGGGCGGCGAGAGGGGCATCCAGGTCTGCATACAAGATCTTGGTCTCCTGCCCTGAACCCTCTCTGGGAGGAGGGCCCAGATAATCCATCTGGGTTGACTTGTAAGGCAGGTGCCGTAGCAGAACCAATTTAGTCCGTAGGGCTTTTGGAAAATATGTCATCAGGCCTTTCTCATCCTGGTTTTGTTTCACACATGTCGCCCTGTGTTTTCTCCCCCTGTCAATCACTGTGGTCATCTTGGTGGGACCACAGGGAACGGGGAGGCTCAGCCTGTGCCCACCGAGCCCCCGTCTGGTGGCATACCTGGGTGCCCAGCAGGATTTAGCTGCCAGAGCTCCCTAGGTCCTCCCAAAGCGGTGTGGGGCAGGCAGGCCAGAGAGCTTTTTATTATTGTTATTATTTATTGTTACTATTTTTTTTTCCCAGTTTCTGGCTCTGCAGACCCCCAAATGTTCTTAATGGAGATACGGCCCGTTTATATGTTAATTTTAAGCCTGCTGACAAGCGGTTTGCTTTTTTCCTGAATTCTCACGGTTCCTTCGCCCGTTGAAAGCCGCTGCTGTGGGCTTAGGGGATAAGGTGCTGAGAATTAGAAAATAAAATAAAATCTGCAGGATGCTGGAGAGCGAGGGGGTATGGGGATTGGCTTGCTCAAAGTACAAATGGGTGATTTCTGAAAGCAAGGAACCCTGATACCAGGGGCGTGCATGACAATTACATCCAGTATAATACAAAATGTTAATTACTAAATTTTGAGAAATTAATGCTGATTAGCAGCTGCGTGTGTGTGACCTAAATACATCTATTGCTTGATCTTTATTCATAATGTACAGTTTATTGTTGATAAAGTAATTGCTGAATGGTGGGCTGGCCCGCAAGTCTTGTAGCTAAAGACTGAGGCCTGATTTGTAAATCGTCTGAAATTTGTTGGCATCTGGTTTTTGTTGAATTTATACAGACAGAGAAGATGAATAGCAGTCTGAGCTATCCCCTTTACAACTCAACTCATAGATATTATTGAGAATTCATATTGCTTTTATTATTTGGTCACAAAAATGGACCTAATGCTTGTTGGCTTTAAAACACCTACTAGCGCTGCTTTCTCTCTCCATCTTGCAAAATATAAGACAAGGCCGAAGCTTAAATTAAAATCCTCAGGTTCTTATCTCTTTCCCACAGGAAAGCAAATCTGTGTTGAAGACCGTAAAATTAAGAGGAGAGCAAGGATAGCATAATTTAGCAAAAATTCATGGCACCAGATTCTGAGCTATATGACTGGAGGGATAGGTCAGACATTAAGAAGATACCGCCTGCTAATGCAAGTTCCTTAAGGTGGTGCTCTGGAAACAAGGCAAGCAGAAAATGCTGCACTGGTTCCCGTTTGCTCCCTTTCCTCTGCTCCTACTGGTCTTAATAATAAATTGAGTTGTCCATTTAATAACCCTTCTGCTTCCAGAAGTCCAGAGGAATCTGGGGTTTGTACTCTGGAGTATTGTCCTAACATCTGTTTGTGCCAGGATTTCAGTAGTGAACTCAAAGAAAATTCATTTCATTGGGCTGTGAAATTTTTTTTTTTTCTTAATTCCTTATATTTGACAGGCTGTCCTTGCTGAGTTTTATCAGTGTTTCTGTCTGAAGGACGGCTTTTTTTGCCTTTTTAAAATTTATTTTATTTTATTAAAAACCTGTTTGTGCCATAATTATTTTTGCTAAGGGGCAGGGTAGAGTGGTGAGGAACAAATGAGGAGCGCCTGTTACACACCGGCATCATCGCTATGGCTCGTCCCACCATGGGAAGAGCAACTTGTGTTTCAAGCAGCGTTAATACAGCAGCATTTCGTTGGGACGGACGAGTCCCGTTGTCTTGCAGCCTTGATCCAAGAGCATGATTTTGGGCAGCGTCCCTCAGTCACGCCGAGTGCCCCCTCCCCTGCGCCTCTGCGGGAAGCGCTGAGAGGAAGCGTGTGTCTTGGCCGGCATGGACATCACCTTACGGCACCCATTTCAGGACCCTCTCGGGCATTTGTAGCACTTCGATTTCTCCTTGGCATGATGTGGGGAGAGGCCTCCCAGCTGTCCCCGGGCAGTCAGTGGGTCTCCTCCCTAACTGACCCCTCTGAGAGGCCACTGCCAACCGATTATATATGAAATCAGGCTTTTAAGGGTGGTTTTTTTCAGTTACCTGCTACACAGACCAAGAGATTTCAACCAGAGTTTGTAAAATTGCAAGGGAAAAAACCTGCTGTACCCTCTGGCAAAGGCGGGGGCTTGTCCCTGCTGCGCTGTGCCACAGCTGTACAGGAGAGCAATGGGGAGGAGGAGTGAAGTTGATGAAGCTCGTGTTGCCTTTGAGGCTGGAGATGTGGCAAACTTGCACTTTAAACCCTTTTTTTTTTAAATGCTGATCCTGTAACTGAAGGGTTTCTTCAGTGCTGCTGCTGGCTCTGCCATCCTTCAGTCGCGGCCCTTGGTGCGTGGTGCCTGCCTGCCCGGCATGGTGCTCCTCCTGCCCTGCGGTTCTCCAGCCGCTGCTTCTCTGGCCCCATCTCCGTGTCTCCCAAATGCCTTTCCTCCTGCTCCTGGCCCCCACCCATTTCCCTGCATTTCCTCAACGCCTGCATCCCTCCTCCGGCGCCAGTGGTTTGAGGATGCCAATTCTGGCAGCAAACCTGGTTGCCATCCACCAGCCCCAATGTCGTGTCTGTCCATCCATTCCCCCCCTTCAGTAATACAAATATGTAAAAATTGCGTTGTGGAAGTGTCTTTTTTTTTAATACAGAAGCCCTACCTCACTAACACTATTTAATTTAATTTTTTTCTCTTCTCTTGCAGTCAAACAAGGTGCCAGTGGTACAGCCTTCTCATGCGGTTCACCCCCTCACCCCTCTTATCACCTACAGTGATGAGCACTTTTCCCCGGGGTCGCACCCGTCTCACATCCCCTCTGACGTCAGCTCCAAACAAGGTGAGCCTGTCCCGTCCCAGCACAGTGGGGATGCAGAGTGGTCCCACTGCCCCTCATGCTGCTGACAGAGGTTTATTTGTAATATTTTAGAGGGAGGGTTCCAGGCATGCACACTCGCTTTCAGAGACGGTAATTCTGCCATGATGCTGATATTTAACTTGGCTGTTTAAATCTTCATGCTCTTTCTAATGTAATAATTCGGGCTTGCTTCACTCGTCAAAATCTTTTAAAATCTCAATAAGCAGCAACCAGTCGTTACCATCCCCTGTGGTGCCCGAGGCTTGCAGCATGCAGATGTGGAAACAGCAATCATCCCTCACCTTCCCAAAAATGGGGGAAGAGTACTTCAGTAGTGGTGTTATTGAAACCTTTTCTTTTTCTCTCTTACTCAAAATTGTATTTTATGTCCTTGTATTCTGGCTCTCTGAATTCTTCCATACGTCAGTTGGCATAACTGAAGCGTAGCCCATAAAATACAGTTTTGAGCCTGCACAAGTTAAGGCTTTGCAGACATGACGTTTTTTAACCTTCTCGTGCCCACTGCCTTCTGCAGAAAGCATCGTTTTAGGAGTCGTGGGTGTCAGTTTTCTCTGTGCCCCTAGGACTCCTTAAAACAAACAAAAAAAGCCCCGCAGATCCTCATCTGGGAGCGTCGGACCAGCCCCACTCCGGGTCAGTCTGCAGGCCCCCAGGGAAGTGCTGACAACCTCCAAGGTGCCAAGCCCAGCCTGCGCCGAGAGCTCCCACCCAGCGCCCTGGTGAACCCAGGGGTTTCCTGGGGAGGGTGCACTTGCTTGCATCGGGATGCAGGAGCTGGGGGGGGACGTGATGGTTGTTGGGGAGGTGCAAAGGGAAGACTGACCCTGGCCGGCACGGGTCTCAGCCAGGGTTTGGGTAAGCGCCCGAGGAGGAGAAGCCTGCGCGGGAGACCTGGTGGTGAGGAGGGAAGGCGTTTGCTGTAGTTGGGACGTCTGTGCATGGGCGTGAAGTCTGTCGGTGCCGGGACTGGTCCTGGAGGGGTGCCTCTCCCTGCCTCTTTCTGCGCTTGCGTGTCCCACCACGTGGCGTGACACCTAGTTGACAAGATCGTGAAGCTCTGCTTTACCTGGGCACACATCCGCATGCACAGTTGTCCCATTTATCTGGAGAGGTGTCTAGCCACCATCGTTCAGAGAGAGACTTTTTTTAGTTCTGACTTTCCCTGAATGCCTAGTTTTTATTTTGGCCTTGCTACGCAGATAATAACATGGGCTATATCCAGAAAATACCATGGCCTTCTGGCTCTGTGTGTTTTTTGCTGTTTGTTGGTTAGTTTGTTGGGGCTTTTTTTAGGGAGAGGGAATACAAAAAGCACTCTGCCTGGAAAGCCTGGCCTGTAAATACATGTGTAATATCTTTTTCAGAGTTGGAAGAAGCAAATGGAGACCTCCTGTCCTCATTTGTCTTCCTCCTTTGCATCAGTGCCCAGGAGAAGGATATTCACACTCATTCCTTGAAATCCCAGGGGTGCCATGTGTTAGAGAATGGGATTTCCACCTCTTGCCCCAGCTGGCTGCGACGGCTGGGGCACACCCCGCTGATGCAGTTTGTGAGCTTAAGAAGTTTTCACTTACTACATGATGGGTTTGCCCTCCTGTGCCCCAGTTCTTTGCCTTTACCCCTGGTTTATTTTTGTACTTCTGTCCTGCAGACCCAAACTGAACAACACCTGGTTTGTTGTTTCTGCTGCCTGTCCTCCTGCCTCTTCTCGCCCTCTGCCTTGTCCAGCCCCAGTGCATCCCACTGCTCATGTCCCCATCCCCAAGCACAAGCCTGGTGAGGGACTTTGCTGGGGGGCAGCCAGGGACGCCTCTGGCACAGAGCTCGTGCCCCTCTGGTGTTCCTGAATGGGCTCTTTGTCCCTTTGCTCAGCATCTGATGAAGATGGGGACGGATAACATGGGTTGGAGACTTCTGGTTTTGGCTGTGATGGTCTCCTTGATGTGTGTGGTCTTTCCATACTCCCATTTCGGCGCCACTGGCGTGTGGGAGCAGCCCCAGTGAAGTGGCCTATGCAGTTGCTGTGAAGAGAGGATTTTTTTTTTTCCCTCAGGTCCTCTGCCAAACGCCTCCGACCATTGTTTCTGTCCTCGCCTCCCACCATGGGTCTGGAATGAGGCACTGCCCTGGCGCCCCAGCCCTGATGCCAGGGTGCCCTCCTCCCACCAAAATCCCAAGACGAGGGGTCCACAGCAGCTTGCCCGCAGTGGTGCCTCTTGCACCCCAGGCACTTTGGGATGGACACACAGCCACCGCCTTGCTAAAGGCGGTCACTTCTTTCTTCCCTTTTATTTTATTTTTTTATTAACCCTTTCATGAGCAAGAACTTGCTTTGCAGCACACTGGCTGTACAGTAGCTGCACGTGTTCCTGCTGGGCATCAGGTAGCTGGCAGCCCCCTGTCAGGGGCCAGAAGTTTTGGACTAGCGATAACCACTGTGCATTAGTGCAGAGAGAGCAGCGTCGTCTCCGTGGGTCAGAAATGCGGATTTTGGGGAAGGAGCGGCCTAGCTCCTTGCGCAGAACTTGGTCTGGCAGGGGCAAGGTCATGTCGTCACTCCCAGGAGCATCAACTGTCACCAGAGATGAGAGAGAAGAGACGCTGGGCTTGTTTTTCACCTTTGTTTTTTTTTTTAAACTGCTCTGAAAGAGCATTCCCTCTCACATAAAAACCCTGGGATATATAAAGTGTTCTCTCTCCTGTCAGCCACCAGTTGTTTTACACCTTTGAAAAGACAACTGGCCAGAAATTTGATCCTCACTCAGGTTGCGGTCCCAAGTCTGAGAATTTAGCTTTTTTGAGACAGTAACACCACCAGTATTGTTTTCCATCCTTTCCTGTACACAGTCCTGAAAGATATTCTTCAAATCTTGTCATTAAATTCAGAAGAGTTAAATACAAACTGAGGGGGGGAATAAATCAGTAGCATCAATCTATAAACCAAGTCTCAAGGTAGCACACACTCAGTCTTGGACCTTTGGAGTGTCACCACATAAATATTTAATACCCTTTTAAAGCAGCTGATTTAACATGTGAAGTAGACTTAACAATTCCTTCTGCTTCAGCCCCCTCTTCTCCAAACACATTTAAATAAACCGATGTCTTTGTGGCCTCTGCAACCGTAATTCCATGTCTCCTGGGGGCACAAGGTTTAGGTGAAGAATGGAGACCACAGACTCTTTTGGGACGAGGATTAGCTTTAATCTTGAGGTGATTCTTGCAGTTGTAGGGCTCTATGTTCTGGGGAATGTGAGCTGATGGATCATTCCTGATGGGACTTTTATTTTCCCATGAAATACTACCAATGCAAAACAGATTGACCTTGGAGCCCACAGGAGTCAACTTGATGAAGAGCTTAGTTGGAGCTGGAGTGACAATTGGAAGCCAAATGAATCATATCAAGTGTGACCATTACAGGCCTGAAAATGATTCTTAATTAACCACTGATCCTCTGTGGTAGCAAGTTTCCAAAATCTGTGAATCCATAAGGGAACCCGCAAAAATGTACAAGTAGCAATTTACCTAATCTAATAGCTCTGCTGTGCTGCCTCTTTGACAACGCTTTATTTTCCTCTTGTCTCATGCTGTGTTAGAAGAGGTCCTCAGGATCCGATCGGGTTTGGTGAAACCATTGAGAGGACAGTGTTGCCTGACGCGCTTTACAGGAGATCTAAACTTGTGCACGTCCTTACCCATACATTTATTTCCTCCTTCCACTTTGGTTTTTCTAGTATTTCCCTTTGAATTGCAATATTGTATGCAAGTTATTTATTATTTTAAAGGTGGCATGGGTAGCCTTTTGCTTTTAACACTAACCAGGAAGGTGGTTATTTCTTATCCAGAGCACTAATTCCATCGTAGCGTTGGCCACGTTAGCTGTGAACTGTAGCTCACGTGTAGTATTTTGAGGGGAAAGTCATTCATTCTTCTGTGCTCTTTAACAGGCATGTCCAGGCATCCTCCAGCTCCTGATCTCCCTACCTTCTATCCCTTGTCTCCAGGGGGGGTTGGACAGATAACACCACCTCTTGGCTGGTAAGATCTTTTAGCTTCTTTTCAGACAAAGGTGCATGTTCACACCATTTTCTGTTGTTGAATCAATCGCAGCATTTACAAAATAAGAATGTCGCTGCAGTAAGAAATTACTAAGTTATTTTAGTTGAAAAGATCAAAAAATGTCGATCTTTGAAATGAATTGAATCTGGTTTTTGAACACGTACAGAAATTGAAGTGTGTAGATTTCACTTTGAAGTCTATATATTTCTTATGGCTCAGATTTGTGGCTCTTGGCATTTGGAAAGATAACAGAAAACAGTTCTCAAGGAATTAAATGTAAATTTTTAATAAACAAAATTGCAATTACTGAGGGGAGGGGAGGCAAGAAGGAACTTTGAAGTGTGTGTGTGGGGGGAATCTTGAAACTGCACCCAAATGGAGAACAAACTTTTGTAGTCTGCTGCTTTTTACAGTTTCTGTATGGAGAGAAGCCTCTGTCATTGGGAGATTTTGCTGCTCTTGCTAATACTAGCACTCTCAGGATCTCTCTCTGCCACTCAGGGTGTCATTTTCCTTTTGGAGGAAACACGTGGTATTTTCAGAGTAATCAATTTGGCAGGATGCTTCATGTCTGCTTGGGGAGGATAGGTACTTGCCCTCAGTTCTGTCGGAGCAGGGAATAAGGAAACTCAGCAACAATTTCAGTGCTTTGGAATCTGTATCTTGACTAGCCTGTGCCCACGGAATGAGCGATGCAGGTTTCTTATTTTTATTTTTTTAATGTGTCTATGTGAGGAAAACATGATCCAGATGACAACAGGCAGAGAAAGTAGAGAGCAGAAGATGGTGAAATGCTGTATTGCTGGCAAATCTTTCAGGAAGTGCCACATGCCTTTTTGGAACAAATTATTATCAGATACCAAACTAAAATATGGAAGTATCTGACTTTCTAATTTTTTTTATTATTTTTTTTTCTGCCCCTCCTCCCCATTTGTTGCTGCTCGGCTGACTCCCCACCTCCACCACCACCAGGCAGTTCCTGGCATGCGTTTTCCAGATGTGGTCAATCATTTCTTCTGAATGGTTTCTCGATGCAGAGGCTGGGGGGAGGGAAGAGGGAAAAGAGAAAGAAGATGAGAGACAAGATCCGATCTTATAAGGCTTGGGGATGTGTTCAGCGACACTCACCGACAGCAGGACATACCCAGCTGTCCCTTATGCTATACGGCTTCCAGCTGCCTTCTGTGCGGTAGCGCTGCTGAGGCTTCCTCCACCTTCCCCCCCCCACCTCCGCACCCCCTTCCCTTTGAGCACTGCTTATTTCCAGTAACGTACCCCAAGTGTGAAACCTGTATCCTGAACCTTACAAAGGCCAATATCCCTTTTTATCCCCTCTGAAAGCTGATCTGCCAGTCAATAAGTAACTGTTTGAATAGGACTGGTGTGTGCAGTGGTCTTTCTGGGCTGGTTCAGGTATTTGGGCTGAACTGGTATTTGTTTGCATTACCATAGCATGCTACTTCAGGGTGTTAATCATAGTCGCGACCTGAACCATTGCTAACTGAAAGTAACCAACGTATAGTGATGACGATAAAAACTAGAGAGTCCAAATGACAGGCTGGTGACAGAATATTCCGTATATGTGGGAGTATAAAGGAGGTAAGAATTTCTCACAAGCTTCTCTTACGGATTGCAAAGTTTGAACTTTAAGCAGTTAAGATGGACTTGTGTTTCTGTGAGCTTTTAGGTGGCTGTGGGGTTTTTTTTAATCAAATAAACTTATACTTTCTTAGAAAAGCTGGCCACTTGTACCTCATTATAGAAGATGCAAATGGAGAGAGTCCTAAGTTTTCAAAGACTTAATAAAACTGTTCAAAAGATTTTCTAGCTTGATAATTTACAGTCTGGTGTTCTTGCGCTGATCTACAGTAGAACTATTTGGAATAAAATGCCTCTTTCCTAAAAGCTAGTTAACCAAATCTGATTCCAGTGCTTTTAAAACTAGGTGAGAGAGGGATAGAGATAGAGGAGTGTGCATGCATGCGTGTGTGTGTACGTGCACGTGTGCTTTGGGGAAGGAAGGCTGGTTGTTTTGCTTTCCTCCCCAGTGGAAACCTAGATTGGGAATCTTTCAATAGCAAGGGAGAAAGTCCAAAGCATTCAAGTATTCGTTAGCTTTGAATACAGCAGAATTCTTGAAAGTTTTACCTATTACTATTTATTTGTGACTAGTACTGAGTTCCCATCAAGTGCTTGTAACTCTAGAGTAACTATGGAATACCGTATCGTATGATTGATGGGTTCCTTTCTTCTGTGACCTCAGGCAAGGTCAGCCTGTATATCCCATCTCGAGTGGATTCAGGCAGCCCTATCCATCCTCACTCTCAGTCGACCCTTCCATGTCCAGGTAGGTGTAGGAGGTGAATGACTGACTGGGGAGTAACTGGTGGCATTAGAGGGCAAGTTGCTCTTCTGCTTGCATCTTGATCTGCCTTTGCTTGCTTTTCAGTCAGCTAAAACTTTATGCGTACATTTTTATTTAACATATTTGTGTATATACAGTTTGCCTGGATCCCACACTGGTCTCATTCAGCATTTTCTTGGCAGTCTCTGAAGTATTGCAATTAGGAGCACTGGTGAATTGTCAACAATTAATCGAGCTCTTTCGTCTGAAATGAGTCATTAGTTCATTTCTAGATGCAACATATAGTGTGCATCCTTGAGTTTTGCTCATGCAAGTATGCAACCAGGTGGATTGTCACTCTAGTCTGCGTTCTCTAGTTCTAATTTCAAAGTTGTTGGTAATTAGTCTTGAATCATTTAGGTATCATTCCGTGTGGAAACTTGCTCGCAAGTAGGTATTTCATAGCCCAAAGCCACTAATGGCAAGGGATGCCAGCACAGTGTATTTGTACTGGTGTGTGAATCAGGCACTGTGTCTTTATGTCTAAGTGCTAGCAAGCAATGCTAATTGAGACTTGGCCATGACACACTCCAGACCTCCTCTCCTCTGCTTTTGCACTCTAAAGACAGCTTCTGCATCCTGTGCTTGGTGTACACAAGGTTGCAATATACCATTCTTGGGGTTTTTTTGCGTGACCTGTAGAAGACACATCCTCTTGCACGGGGATTTAAGACAGGCCCCTTGTTAAGTGGTGGGTCCTCTTGCCTCTGTTTGTGTGGGCTCCTGTGGATTATCACTGTCCCTTCACTTCTTTACAGGGGAATGATAAGCATGTGCCTGTCAGGGTGATTGGGAAGAAAACCCCCTCTTTCTCCATAATAAAATGACCTGATTTCGTTACAGGGCTTTGTGTTTGCTTTATTTTGATGGCATGAAGGAAAAGGGCAAGGGGACTAGGGAATGGAGAAAGGAGAGGTTGGATGCGATTCCTTAACCAGCACTCATTTAGCAAACCTTTGGAGCGTGAGCTTGCTTTTGATGTTAATGGTACTGTCCACCAGTTCAAAATAAAACGTGCAGGTTTTCTGCTGCACTTGAGCTTGCAATGCTCAGCACCTTCAAGATCCGTCTTGGCTATCCTTGAGGATGACCTGGGTTAGTAGGGTGGGAAGACTGAGTTAGTGGTACTTTGGTTTTCTTTTCCATTTTCCTTCTTGTACAAATGAAAGGAAGGTTTATTTAGGAGAAAAGTCTTTCTCTCTCTTTCCTGCCCCACCCCCCCCCCCCCTTCCAGGATGCCAGGGTTTTTTGATTTATTTTTATTTTAAGCATTTGAGGGAAGGATAGTGAGTTTAGGTGAAGTGATGTTAAAATGTTTTAGCTTAAGTAAGAGATTCCTTAGAGAGCCATCAGGGACTTCTTGAAAAGACTCCTCTTCTTTTATTTTGTTTCTGCATGGCAGTTCCCTCCTTTGCATTGGCTGGTGGTGGATATTTTAAGAATGTTTATATCTTGGTGTGGAAAATACAGTTTTTGGTTAAGAAATGTGTATTTTTGTTGCTAGTCAGTGCAACAGTACAACCATTAAATGTTTCTTGTGTGCATTGCTAAAACTGTTTGCCTGAAAGGTAATAAAATAACTTCTTTACAACCAAAATGTTGACTGATTTTTTTGTTTATTTGTTTTTCTTGAATAAATGGGCTACAATGCACAAATCTTAGCCAAATATTTTTCGTGCACTCTTAAAGAATTGTCTTCCATTGCAAGCTCCGTGGCATTTGCATTCTTGGGGTATCCTGCTGCTGTCATATGTGTTTGATGCCTGTCTTCAGTAGGGTTACAGACCTACCTTTGTTTTCTCTTTTAGGTTTTCACATCACATGATTCCTGGTCCTCCAGGCCCTCACACAACTGGAATCCCCCACCCAGCTATTGTAACACCTCAAGTAAAACAAGAACATCCGCACAACGACAGTGAGCTAATGCATGTGTGAGTCTGCCTTTCTGCACTAGCCCTTAATCTATAAATGTTTGAGAACTAATTCTATCTGAAGAAGAGTCAAGGAGGTTAAAAAAAAAAAAAAAGTGCCTTTCGTGACCTCTTTGAATTTTAACTCCTCTCCTATAACTAAAATGGGACATGTGGGCTACTGTTTGGGAAGAGTAATGAGACGTGAAGCCATTTTTCATTCCAGTCCAGCACTTTTTAGCTATTGGCAACAATCATCTTGATTCAGACGTAATCATGGACCTGTCTACCTGTGAAAGTTGCTTGAGTGTGAACTCATGCACTTCTGCTGGAAAAGGTCTTAACTGCAAAATTTACTAGTAAAAAGCAGCCTTATTGCTTAGTACTTGAAGGCAAAGGGCCTAAGAAAGAAGTGGATGAGCATCTGTCCTCCTGCATGTAGCAGTGGTCTTCTAGGGTACTATGGATAGCCTTTCAAAAAGAGAATTGAGACAAGTGATGAGTTTGGAGCGGATTCACGTATCAAATGTTATTTGCTAGAGAATGTCAACCTGACGTCCTCCCTGAGTATTAAATTAAGTCAATTCTCTGAAAAGATATGAAAGTGGATGGGACATAACTGCTGAAATTCTCATTCTTACTACTTAAATGCTGCTGTAACCACAGGTTAGTAATTTTCCATTGGGTTTTTTTAGGCTGAAGGTAAATGGATGCTTTTTTCCCCCTCCTTTCCCTTTCCCCCACCACGTTTTAGGAAGCCTCAGCACGAACAGAGAAAAGAACAAGAGCCAAAAAGACCTCATATTAAGAAACCTCTGAATGCTTTCATGTTGTACATGAAAGAAATGAGAGCGAACGTTGTAGCAGAGTGTACTCTGAAAGAAAGCGCAGCTATCAACCAGATTCTTGGCAGAAGGGTATGTACAGGAGGGTGTGTGTGTACTCACGTGTGCTGCTAATTTGTGTATGTTTCCCTTTAGTTGGGTGTGATGGCTCACTTTCTGCTTGAGGTGCTAACTAATGTGCAACTATCAAATTAGCCATAGAAGATAAAACATGCAACTAAAAATAAAAGCAGTATCTTGATTTTCTTTTTTCAGCATGAGCAACATCATCAAATTGGTGTCTGTTCCACTCATGTCATGGTATCAGCACCTCAGGCATGAAATATCCTTGTTCACACATGGAAGGAGCATTCAGATCACCTTCTGGGTCCTCCTGTAGGCTGGCGTCCATCAGAGCAGGAGGGGATCATTCAAAGATGAACACTAGACACCAGTGGAGATGGAACTCAAAAGTGAATATAATGTGGTCCAGTTGTGAAGTCACGTAGGTTGGGAGGAACCTGTGGAGGTCGTTTAGTCCAACACCTGCTCAAAGCAGGTCTAGTTACATGAGGTTGCTCAGGGACTTGTCCAGTCAAGTTTTGAATGTCTCTACACTCACTGAGTACTGATGATCCCGGTACACGTCCCAGAGCCTTGCTGAGAGCCATTTGCTTCTGTGGCATTGTAGGCATGTTTTGTTCTTTCCATGCTCTGAAAAAAATTTGCAGGCCAACCCACAATTACAGATTTCACGTTCACTGTCAGTGTTATTCCGAGGGAAAGCAGCAGAGGTAAATGCCCATTTTGACCTCAACTGTCCTGGAAATGAGAAAAGGGGTGACTTTTGTATCAATCTGAGTTTGAGTAGGGATTATTCAAATCCCCTTGCTCAGTGAACCTCTCTTCTTGACCACTAGGTTAATATTGAGAGGCACTGCAACTCTCTGAAAACCCTTTGCTTTTAAGTGGGAAGTCAGTACATGACCTTAACTGCTGCTTCTCTGTTACAATCTGAAGAATTTCCTCCACGCCCCCGCCTCAAACAGAGCAGAAATCCATTGGTGCTTGTCCCGGTTCTTGCAGCCTTCTGCCTTTTCTCTGATGTTCTTGTTACCTCCTCTTAAAGGACATCTCGGTGCTTGCCTTTTCCATTCTTTCATGCAAGTCTCTAGGATCATGTTTTCATTCTCACTACCTCCATCATTGATCTTAATTGCTTAGTATGTCAGCCTTGTTTTCTCGGCCTGAATGAGGGCAGTGGCTTATTTATCTCCATTTTGGTAATGAATCAAGCCTCAGTGCTCCACTGCCTGCTTTTTCCACAGCTTGGACTCCTCTTTTCAAGTTACTGTTCTCCGTGAAAGTACCTCAAATTCCACTTTTACTGTGGTACAAACAACACATGAGTTATCCAATATAATTGCTTGGAGATTAATTATTGTAAAATGTTTTGTGTTCAGTCATCCTGGTCACTATTTAGTATACCCTGTGCAACTCCAGAACAGGAACCACCTCTGTTCTCAAGAGCTGATGCTCTGTGTGATGCTGGGCTCTCTGATGCTATGGCATAATGTTCACTACCTTCCAGCTTTGGAATGCACGTGTGGAGTTTGAGAGTTGCAAATAGGCTGAACTGCTATGCTCTCAGTAACACATTGAACTTGCCAAGTCAAAACAGACAAGCCCTTTAGTTCACATCTTCTGACGTGTAACAAAACGACATATTAAATCATACAAATATGATCTGATCTGAAATACTAGTTCTGTAAATTATTCTTGCATGAGTGTCTTAATGATTTCATGTCATTAAGCTGGTGGTTTTTTGTTTGGTGTTTTTTTTGTTGGGTTTTTTTTTAGTATCTTCTTCTCCCCTTGCTCCCCCACGCATGTTGTCAAAGTCAAACAAGAAGACATGTTTAATGCTGCAGCAGTGGAACCTGATTCTAAATAAAAGGCCTTTACTCTTTTTGGTTCAGGTCTATGGTAGATGTTTCAACAAGAACGAAATGATTAGATACTGATGTGGCTGGTGCCTTTTCAAATGTGCAGGTTGTGAGGGATTTTTTGTTTGGTTTTTTTAAAAGTAGATAAAAGAGGAAGTGTATCCTTACTTGGCTACAGAGGTCCACTCGTGTAATTTGGAAGACTACAGTTCTGTGGTTTCTGTATCTTAGAAACTTTTTGCAGTTGCCATTTTCTTCTATTACAACAAGAAGAAATCAGAAAACAGGTACCTTGAAGCTCAATACTTAGAGGTTGATCTTGGAACAGGAGCCTGCTGGTGCCCAGAAAGCCCTCTGCGTTGGCATTAAAAACCCACGTGTAGCTGCTGCTCAAAACCAAGACAGCAAACCTTTCTGTGGTGGGGAGCTCGCTGCCCTTTAAAAGGAGCACAAAACCTTTCTCTTTTGTCAGGAGCTAAAGGGTAGGTTTTTGTTGTTCGTTTTGGGGGTGGGTGGGTGTTTTTTTTAAGTAGTGTTGGGAGAGCATGGTTCTGTGAGCACGTTATTTGGTGAGCCCTGCTTCCATAAATGATTTTTGTCTTGCTTAAGGCACTTGGCGGTTGCAGAGCTGACAAATGCCTGAAAGTTGGTTAATAAACACGGGTGCTTGTAATTGCTAATGAATTTCATTTTTGCAGTGGGGAAGGACTGAATCAAAGTCACAAAAATACTTGCTCATGTCATCTGTTGCCTAGGTATGAGTTATTTCCTAGTCTAATGCTGTGTTTATTTTGTTTGCAGTGGCATGCTCTCTCCCGTGAAGAACAAGCGAAATATTATGAACTAGCTCGTAAAGAAAGGCAGCTACACATGCAGCTTTATCCAGGCTGGTCTGCAAGAGACAACTATGTAAGTCGCTTACTTGAAGGCTCTTCTCAAATTAACTTCCTTTACCTAACTTTTTTTTTCTTTCTTCTTTTTCTTTTTAACTTGTGGAAAGTTCTGGATGGAGGGATGGTGAACAAACATATAACATAAGCCTTATATTTGTTTGCACTTCAAGCATCCAGAAAACTTGAGATTTTGTTGTTGTTGTTGAGATGCTTCTTACAAAGGTCACAGTTCTTGAGGGGAAGAAATTAGCTCGGAAAGTTTTTTTTCTGAGACAATCATCAGTACTGTCTGAAAGCTTATGTGCTACTGTATAGCTGTGAATTTTCCATGCTTTTCTATTCGATCACTTGCTATTCAGAAATCTTCTTTAGACCTGAGCGAAAAAGGGGTTTCTCTCTTTCAAGAGAACTGAAAGCCCAGGGCTCTTAATGCAAACTGAACTTTAGCTGAAAGTAATTCAGAATGGTCCATCTCTGAAATAAAGCCTGCAAAATTTGTGTAAGTAAACTTCATGATAGATTCTGCTTTTATACATTTTGGCGAAGCTAAGAAGTTTTCTTACAATTACTCTTATTTCATAATTAAATATCAAACAAGTGTTAATAGCATGTTGCACAGCTTGCACTGCACAATTATACTATTGTGCTTACAATGAGCTGTCAGTGTAGTCACGTGTTGTTACGAAACTTGCAAGCTGCAATCCTGAGCGACTGATCCTAGCCTGAGATCTGGGCTCCTTTCTGTCCCCCCATCAGCTGTGACGTTATTTACTGTGATAGGAAGCGTACATGCTATATCTAGCTCAGTTTTCCATCTGTATTAGGTGGACAGTAGTATTTCTCTACTTCAGTGATGTCTTGTGGACATTAAAGAGTATGAGGCACTTAAATATAGTGTTAACAGAAACTGTAGAAGTACCTGACATTTGCAATCCAGCACAACTACTGTTCAGCTTAAACAAAATTCTCATTGTAAGCTGGAGTCTCTCAGGGAGATCTTTGGCACAGAAGGCATTGACACAGAAACTACGTGATCATCTCTGAAGCAAATGCCTTGGTCTTGCTGACGTCCATGCCCAGTTTTGTAAGCACAGACACTACTGTAAGCCCTAGCAGCTTGTTTCTGCCTGTTTTATACAGTCATCTTTCCTAGCAGATGAGCTGTCATGACCTTACGCAGGTAGGGTTTATTTCCAGTAACCAGACTGTGTCAACAGAGCTGTCTTGAAATATACCTGGGAACAAATAGGGCCTTAGTGATATACTCCCTGAAAACAAGGGGATTTCAATTGTCTTGAACTTACTTGCTGGAAAATCAAACCACTTTGGAGCCTTGTTAGCTCACGCTTACTGGACATCAGCCGTCAAGATTGTCCTGTGATGCTCAGTCATGTTGACTTTGAGAACCTGATGTGTTCTGCCACAGCCTACTGCCATATAGCACAAGCAGTGGACCTGCGGTTTCTTAAATGCGTTGATAGACATTCAGAGTGTGTAAGGTGGTACCTATGAATTCTCTCTTTGATGTGCTTCCAACTTACATCCTATGTAGAAGTACAGCTCTGACATACTCCAGTCCAATATGTTGCAATGGAGAACTCTGCTAGCTTCCTCTTGCAGTCCTTCTCTCTGCCTCTCCAGGAATGCACACGTTTGTCGCAGCAGTGGTGAGGAGGTGATCATAGTAGATCACAGTTTCTCACTGAAACCTTTTCAGGTATATGTCGTCTTTTTTTTTTTTTTTTCTTTTTTCTTTTTTCTCTTCATTTTTTCTAACTTGAGCAGTGAAAAAATGAAATTGTACTCATTTAGCACAGATATTACTGCAGTATTTTGAGAGTTGGGAGTGACTTAGGGGTGACTTTTCTGTTTCATGTGGCTGAATTTCACAAAACAGTACAGTTAAGAAATATCTACCACTTGGTTTTAATTCTTCCATTTTGGTTTGCTTGGTTATTCAGGATTTCAGAAATTTCAAGAAAATGTTAAGCATTGCTATTCAACTGTTGACAACATCTGTGTGCCTTTTATTATGTTTTTATTACTGACACCCAAAGTAGTCCTCGAAAGTTTGTGATAGTCACGAGAAGCACAGTGTTTTCGTAATGTGGTAGTGTCTGCGTGTGCTGGAGTTGTCAGAAACTCCCTCATTTGGGAATGCTGACAAGTAGTTTTCAGCCCAGCCTCTTCCTTCTGTTCCTCCACTTCTGGTATCTCATAGATGGATCTCAGATCAGCTTTCAGTATGTTTTAGCACTTGAAGTCAGCCTGCCATAGAGAATAAAACATAATTTACCTCGCATAATTTTTCCACGTTAACATCTGCACTAATGCAGAAGCTTGCCTTGGTGCCTAAGTGATAAAGCACATCCCTGTGGATTTCCCAGAGCCATTGAAAGCTGCTTTCCAACTTCTAATCTTGGTCCCGTCTTTGGGAGCTCACTCACAAGGCATTCCCTGGCCCTGTTGCCAGCCTCAGGATAAATAAGGACAGGAGCTTAAGAGTCAAGCAAGCCCACACTGTCAGCGCAGCCTGGAGACTACTTAAATTCATGTGCCATAGCTTCACTGTAGCCTGTATTTGGGGCCCTTGCTTGCTGTCCATCAGTGAGCCCTGCAGTGGTTTGAGGTGGTTTCTCACATCACCTGCTGTCCATCCCGTCGCCTTGCAGAGCTAGCTAACAGAAAGATGTGTCCCTCCACCTCAGACCTCCCAGTTTGTGGCCACTATGCATGGCACAGTCTACGCTGGGACACGCGATGGCAGCTGTCAGCTGTGCTGAGTGGGGTAACCTCCGTCTGGGGGGCAGAAGGATGGACAGCGAGCTGCAGTCCCGCTTACAGCAACTGCAGCAAGGTTTGCCAGAGCTCATCTGAAAGGCCTGTCCTGGCAGCTTGAAGGCTTCTTTAAAATATAAATGGATATGACTTTTTTTAAACAAACAGAAAAAAAAGCTTTGACTGACAAAGCAGGAAAATAAAGAGAAGTCATATGGAGGAATATCAAAGTGGTAATTAGGGCAATGCAAGATGATTGAGGTTTAAAATTGTGGGTCTAAACTGACCTTTTGTTTCCTGAAAGACTGTGCGAACCGGGAGCTGTGGCCTTTTCCATAGATGGGGGTGCGGGAGAAGGCTGAGTGTGTGGGTTGGCACGATGAGCCTGCGCCGGCATGCTGGTGCCAGTGTGGTGTCCAAGAAAGACAGCTGCCTGACATCCATTTCTGTCCTGCACCTCGGTCACGTTAAGGGTTCTCTGCTGTACAGCGGTCTGCTATTTGATTATTGCACAGCACGTTCTCCGGGCACAGCCATACGAGACTTGGCTTTTGTTAAGGTACAAGCGTTATCAGAACAGTTTTAGTTGGCTGGTTTGCACCCTGGGGACAAGTCATGGTCGTCCTAGGTACTTTCAACACCCTATCTGCTGTTGCCATGTATGACAGTGTAAGTATCTGAATGTGTGAAGAGTTCTTGTAAGAGCCATAAATTATGATATCAACATACTTGTCATCAGATTATTAAGCGAGAAGTCTTTCAGATGCTTGAGGCTGCCAGTGTTGGTTGAAAAACTGCCAGAAATTGTAATTCCAGGTGGATATAAAAATGTGTATTGCTCGTGTGCGCATTTCTCCATAGATGCTGAGAGCAAACCTTGTTACCATTGAAACAGTTGGAAGTGGGTTAGAAAAGGTTTTAGCTACCCCGAAAACAATAGGTTTTTTTCCTAACCACTTTCTCGGTGTCCAGATGGTTTTCGTTTCTATGCTGTGAGGTGGGGGAGTGACAAAAAAAAGTTCTGTGCGTGTAATGGTGTGGTAAAATTGCGTATTTTTCAGGGGAAGAAAAAGAAGAGGAAGAGAGAAAAGTTGCAGGAATCAGCATCAGGTAGGCCATGACCAACTCTTACTTACCATTCACCTCAGGTTTATTTTAGAAACCAGGGCTTGCGCTATTTAATTTTTACATGCTTTTCTCTAACACTTGCTTCTGATAGATGTTTTAAGATACTTCACTTTGAATGCAAGCTTGTGAAAATGCACACAATACATGTCTCCTTTCCCTTACGCCTTTCCATACAGCAGTCCTGACTGCATCAACATCTTTGGCTGAACTTATGCATTGCTGCAATCACTGTCCTGCTTTACCTTTGCTTTTCTCCTAAATCGATGTTGTATCATCCTTAGACTTAACTATGACTTGAGTACTGTGTGGGATTATCGGACACTGGAAACTTTACACTGACCTTTTTGTAGCCACTGTATTTTTTATCGCTGTGTTTTACATTTCTGTGTACACTAACAGCTGTCTAGTAGGTTGGCTAAAAGCATCAGTGAGGTCTCCTCTTTGCCTGTAAAATATATACAAAGAAACACCCTGTTTTCCCCAACAAAAATGGCTGGTATAAGAACCATAAAAAAACCAAACAAAACCAAAAACACACCAAAAAAATCCCTGTAATACTGTAGCAAACAAACTTATTTGGAATGTGCAAAAACGCTGTAACAGAAATTTGTTAAAGGAAAACAATCTTCTACAGGTACAGGCCCCAGAATGACAGCTGCCTACATCTGAAGCATGGTAAGAACATCTCTAAAGCTTTCCTGATGATAAAACTGAATTGTAAAATAAGCTTTCTTATAAATTTTATGCAATAATATGAATTTAGCAAAAATTGCAGAAGTATCATATCCCAAAGCTAATGTTACTTTGACTACTGATGGTTTTTATACCGGCTATCTATTAGGTATTCACCATTTCACTTCTTAACCTTAATATTTTCAAATTGACCATACCTCACTGACTCGCTGCAAGTCTGCCTGAGAAGCACAGGGATGGGTTTATTAAGCAGTGCAAACCCTCCCAGCCAGCAGACTGTCACAATTCATAAGAGCAGGTTAGAAGCTGGCTTCAGAGTACATTTTGTGTGCTGACATCTACAAGATGCTGGCTGGGTACACTTCTTAAAAATTTATTCACCTGTATACTAACAAAACATCTGCTAAGAAAATGGGACTGTATTGCAATTACATCAAGAATTTCTCCCTCGATTGTACAGTGGTATTTCATGTGTGGTGCGGGTTGTTTTTGTTGTTGTTGTTGTATTTCCAGCGTGTGTTTTCTCTCTTCATATCATATCAACTGCACAGAAGGTGGAATGACTAGTGATTACACATATCCAGTGACACCATCTAGTCTGCTTGTGAGCGCACACAGTACCACAGTGAGATCCTCATTTCTCAGTGTTTGTGTTGGAAGGCTGGTCCTTCTCTTCTTCTCAGTGTGATACATTTTCTAGTAGGAATGGCATTCATTTGACATAATAGATGCTTCTACACTGTCTAAAAAATAATATATAACAGAAATGGACTCTTTATCCCCTCTCCCTCTGCCTTGTTTGGCCGCATGATCGCCTTGGCACTCAGAGTGGTCAGCAAAGCGGCCTCCCGTTGGCCCTCTGCTCTGCTTGGACTTTCAGCCAGAGAAAGCCCAGTTAAGTTTGCTCTGTGCAGCGTGTCAGTCATCAGTCAGCGAGCATGATTCAAGCCTCTTCTGTAGTTACGCCATTATGCTGGTTAGTCTAAACTTGGTTGGGTTTAAGACTTTGGGTTTGTTTTGGTTTTTTTTTTTAAAGCTGAAGTGAAAAGGTAAAATGCGTGCTCTTTTTTTCTTCCTGCTAAGCAAAAGTTTTTCAGGCAAGCAGACAGTCTTGCCCTTTGCACTAGGCCTGAGTCATGCTGATTTTAGATGTGGATTGCAGCATTTGGGTTCTGTAGCCTACACAACAAATGTAGCTGTAAAGTATCATTAGTTACAGTGACTGCCATAAGTATTATACCTATTTAAAAAAAAAAAAAAAGCAAGTGCTTTAACCTTGAGTTTTATAATTGATATTTCAGCTAAGTTGCCCAGGTCCATGATTGTTGTGAGTAGTTTTCCCTTTGATGTTAACACAGTACTGGTAAGCAAAACACACATCATTTTATCTGAATTGACGCAGAGCACTCGATTGGGATTGGAATACAACTAAGGTCAACTGACAGTTAAAAACCAGGGGATATTTGGTTTCTTGGATGCCTTACAATCTAAGGATTACTGCCTTGCCTACTGAACTACTTTTGGAGTTTCTCTGTTTGCATTTTCCATAGTAGAGGATGAGTTGAAATAGAAGAGGATGAATGTTCTGAGCGTGTGGGTTTTCTCTCTTTCCCTTTTACCTCTACACCCCTTTCTTCCTTCCCCTTAAGCTCTGTAACAGTGTGGAAACTGTTGGTAATACCCGTCTCTCTGTCTTCATGCAATTTATAACATGGAGTATGAGAACAGTAGGTATCTTCTTCCACTGAAGGGGGAGTGTGCTGTTGTCTCCATACCTGCGCATGTAGGCAGCCTCACTAAATGTTGCGTGCCGAGTGAATGCTCTCCACTGGAGATGTACAGATGTGCTCTCGCTGGAAGTAAATGCACAGAATGATTTAGAGAACCTGAATTAGCCAGACTTGAAAGTAAACTTCTGAAGGTTAAGACTCTTGCCCTTTGCAAGCCTAATCCAAAGAATGTTTTGCCCACAAGCATAATATCTTACCAGGCCCACAGCAGAGCTGTTGTAGTCTTTACTGGATGGAGATAATAAGTTTGGGAATGCCTTTCAGTGAGTGCCGCAAAGAGCTCTTGAAGACAGGAAAACACTAGCTTTCTTACTCATACGGATGGTGCAAGGAAGAGGGGGAAGGAGGGTGGGAGGTCTGGGAAGGAGACAAGCATTCTGTTATCTGAGAAGAATCAGAAATGAGTAGGTGGCAAGACCAAAGAAAGAATCTCGAGATCAGCACAAAGGAGATCAGCCAGGGCTGTAATTACGGTGATGTAAGTGAGAAGGATGAAATGGTGGGAGGGTTGTATGGTGGGATGTTCAGAGGAAAGTAACGGAAGAGACATGCAAACAGAAGTGATTTAAGATACTGTGAAAGTTTTGAGTGTGGTCTGGTTGGTTGGTTTTTTTTGTCCATGAACACTTCAGCACATAACTGATTTTTAAGGTGGACCTCTAACCTGCTTTTTAGCTTGGACGTCATTTGAGCGGTGAAGTCAAGGTGGTAGCGTTAAGTTGCCTCTCTTCCCGGGGTTGTACGCAGCAGCAGGCTTCTTATGGCTTCACTGCGTAAGATTTAGCTGAGTTCCGTGATCTCCTCCAGCCTGCTGAATGGCCAATTTGTAAAACACTTTAACATTATCGTGCTTTAGGAATACTGGGACCTGGTGGTCTAGTCTTTGCTAAATTATCCTGGGGGGTACTCCAAAGCGTGTCACCATTCTTTAGGTTGTGGAACTGTTCCCAAGCAGGATTTTGTTTTCAGTTGATATGGCCCAGCACAATGTTTGAAATAACTTTTATTTGTTGAAGAAATAACTCGTATTCATTCTCTCCTTTTGAAATCAACCGAGAGTGGCATAAGACCTGATAATGCTAAAAATGAGTTTGGGAGAGGCCAGGAGGGAAGGGGAAATGAGGAAAGCTAAGATTAAGGACGAGGTAGAGATCGTCTGTTGAGCACCTTTCAGAAAGGCGGGTGTTTTCTTGTTACTTTAAGCACAGCCTTCTAGAAGACTTGTAAATGGGAGCAATTCTGTGTTGGAAGTGGAGATTCCTGATTTCCTATCCAATTTGACTTTTGGAAGGAAAACCAGCTGATTTTTCAGCATCTTATGAGTATTTTTAAATCAGCAAGGAAATACAAGGGTACTAACAAAAATTCCTCCTGATTGTTCCACAAGATGGAAATAGTTAACTTCTTATGACTTGCTATGTACGGTAATTGTAAAAGGCACATCATTTGACATACGGCAGGATGCAATTGGGAAGTCCTCACAAGCTACATAATTTAACATTGTGTTTTGGCATATCTTCAAGGGCTAAAAAGAGTGATAGAGAAGCTTAATAGACATTTGAAAACCTGTGAGAAGTGTATTTGTGGCTTGCAAAATTCCGTGACGATTAGCATTTAGATTAGCAAAACTTTCAAAAATGAGAAAACTTGACTAATACTGATTTACAGTCAGAAGCACTTAAAAGGATCAGATTAAGACTGCTTAAACAATGAATTATCTGTAACCTTTCAAACTTCCTACATGGAAATTAGAGTCAAGTTTCAGTGCAGAAGTGATTTTTGGATAGTGTTGTAACAAACAATCTATGACTGGATTATCTTCTTATTACTTAGAAATAAAATGGAGTGAGGTTGTGAAAGCAGACTATAAAGTGGACCAATCTACAGCCAGAATACTGTGGAAAAGAACCATCTGATGACTGTAGTCATGGTTGACCATGGGTTTCTGGCCAGCATCCTAGAAAGGCGATGCAAAGAGGATGTGGTACCTTGCTTTCTGAGGCACATGTTTTCTAACTTGGCTTGTCCCGTGCTCTTGAAATTGCTGCTGCAGTAGTTGAAAATGAAAGAAACGCTCCACCCCTTTCCATACCCCTTGACCGCTCAGAAGCTTTAAACAGAGCCTGGAGGATTTGCGCAGAAGTTAGTGTTGTGTGAGAATTTGTGTGGTGATGGTGGTGCAGAGACATGTCCTGATTTGCTTTAAAAATCATGTTTCCTGTGTGACCCATGTTTCCCTATTCCCTGCTTTGCCTATGAACGGTGGCCTTCAGCATTGGCAAGAGGGACAGAATGAACAGAAGAGAATTTGCTGGATTGAAACTTTTGTATTATTGAATACTTTGGTTAACTTCAGCCCTTTTCAGATAGGCATAGAAATTTCCAAAGAGAAAGGGTATAGCCCTCAGACAGATCCCCTCCTGCAACTTAATTCTGACCTGACATGGATCTTGCTGGGGTGAACGGTAGAAAACCTCCTCTTTCAGGCTCTCTGACATCAAGAGAAACGTCAAAAGAGCAAACCTGAAGAAAGCTGCCTCCTGTTTAGGTGGCAGGTACAGAAGGGCACTGACACCTGCTGGGAGAGCTGCGGCAGAGCAGACCGAGTTCCCCAATCTCCTTTATCAGCCTGGCGGAGGAGCCTTGTGAAGTGCAGGAGGGAAGGAAGGAAGGGTATAAAAGCTATTTTGGGTGCAATCAGAGACTCTGTGAGGGATAAGAGTAAGTCAGGGTAGGGGCCAAGCGTAGGTTTTCTAAATAAAAAAACAGCAGAACACTTTCAACTAGACAATCTGCATAGATACGGGATTAGGGAAACAAGAAAATTTTTAAGTCCGTACAAAATGTTAGTTTTTGCAGCCAAAGGGTGTAGCACGGTCAGCTATGAAGCTGACCTTCAGCATTTTGCGTTTTAAACTGACACTGACAAAGGGCAAAAGTAGATAATTCAGCAGGTGAATGTCTAGAACCCTTTTATTTTGTCAGAGATGCTTGAGTTGCAGATGTTGCTGTGAAGTTAGAGATGCCTAATGAAGTTTGAACTCAGCCACATTTACAAGTGATTAAACAAACCCGTATCGTTTCACTTCTGAGGTGTTAGCAGTAGGCGGCTTGGGCTAGAATGAAGGAACAGTGGGACGACTATTGTTCTAACTCTTCCTGTGGGAGAGGGTGGGGACAGGGAGTTGACGGCTGGTGCACCATTCTGGATGAAAACGGTATGTTTTAGTGGATTTAGTAAATTCGCCACCAGACTGAGAATTCTAAGGTCGTGAGAAAAACTCTGTAGAAACAAACTGTTTCATAAAGAAAACGTAAGATTTTGAAATGTGGTTTCATTCCCAATTGGAAGAAAACCTCAGCATTTTAGTGCTCATCTCAGGTCTGTATTGCATTTTAATTTTTTAGTGTATTTACATGAAAAATTTCAAAATGAGAAATTGATACTGTATTCCCGAACAGCTAGAAAGCAAGTTGTTATGACATTGTCAAAGTCTTTCCCATTTGTTTCTGGAGACTAAGCTTGGGTGAAATCTGTCCTCTAATTTCAACAGAATTGTATTCAAATGCAATTCTGTCAAAGCTTAGCAAACTCTGGCACTGAATTTTGTTTCTGTCTGCCTCTGACTTTTAGAGATTATGATTGGATTGAAGAGGTCTTCTGATATACATGAATGCAAACCCAGCCATCCTGAATACAAAAAACCCCAAAACAACAAAACAAAACCAAAAAGCCTAAATTTGATGTTGCAAAAGTCACTGCTAATAGAGCCAACCTGCTCATACCAGTCAATTCCTTAATCCTCTACTTTAAGACTTTTTATGCAAGTCATCTTTTAAATCTCTGATCCTTTACCTGCTTGTTAAGACTGTACCATATAGACAGTTCTGAAAGCATGCAGATTGGAAAGCTGTACAAGGAAGGAAGCTCACAGCGGAGCCAGCTGAAGCACTGTCTAGCCAGTTAAATGTGAGACTGGCAACCAGTTAGACAGTATGTGTTTTAGTCTGACCTTTCAGGACACCAGCTTTCTGCCATTGGTTCCAGCAGTGGGAGCAAATGTTGGAAGCATTTGTGCAGTGAAGGTGTCGTTGGCACTGGGGTGTAGTGTGCGAGCAGGGTTAGATGCAATGAGGGAAATGGTACTAGCGACCATCTCCCTGAATTAGTGTTCTTGCCACGGGCATCGGTAGAGCGGGATCAGGGGGTAAGAGAACTAAGGAGGCTTGACTGAGCAGAGAGACATCATTTCTGAAGTTGCTTCCTCCTTGCAAAAGTAAGATACACGTTTCCTCATGAATATTAAGTTGCATCAGAATTAAACTCGGGAGTTTTGAGAGGCCTCTGTCCTTCATCTCTGGGATACCTGAAATTGCTCGAGGTAAAATGTTATTGCCAGAATAACTACATATAATTAGTTTTATGGTGTGTGCATTGCCTTTGCCTTGACACTAGGTGAGACTAGTTGGGTTTCTTCCCATATGTGTGTCTTTTGAGATACACAAGCCTCCTGTTGTGTATTTCGGATCAGTAGAGATTTTCTGCTGAGATGACTTAATTGTATCAAAGTGAAGTTGATGTGTTTGAGTTCTGTAGTGGTTTCTGTGACCTGCTGTCTTACACTAGTAGTGTTGCTCTGTAGATGCATGTGTGTAGCAGAGTTGATGAAGCTCAAGAAGATATTCAGGTTACGTCTGACTTAGGTTGCATGAAAGCAACTATTTAAATTATTCCATGTGCTAGAAGATTTAAGTGTTGAGATTGTCTTTCAAAGTACGGTGCAAATTCTAACCTACATTTAATTGTGGCAGAAAAGATGATATACAAAGGAAACTTTACCTATGTTGTTTCTTTCTTTTGAAAGAATTTTCACTTACTACTTTACCGGTACCTCATGTCTTTTCTGTTACAGCGGGTGAAAACTAGGGGCACTGAAATCGCTACTTCAGAACAGATGCATCTTTCTTCACAGCTCTCAGTCTATAAAATAAATAATTTAAAGAACAGTCTTCTGAATATTTATTATATGCCATAAAGACACAAAAAGGGAACAAGCCTATTTCTTCCTCCCTTGCAGATCACTGTTAGTATATGATTCTTCTTTAAGAAGCCGCTGGAGACGGCTGTCTAGAGGTAATCTGTTTTTTATTATAAACATGGAACCTCTCTCCCCTCCCACCACCAACAGGAAAAACACATCGTGGGTCTTCCAGTAGGGTCATTTTAAAGATTGTAGCGCAGTGATAGAGCTTCTAGTTTCATGCTGCCTACGCTGGGGGCCTTTAGGAAGAGCCACACCTGCTTTGGCGTCACTGACTTCAAGTGCACAAAGTGGGAGCCCTAAAATACCTGGGCGTTTCCCGTGCTGACACTAACCTGCTCTGGAAGAGGTCTCTGACTCATGGCGGGGGCGGGGGAGAGGTATTCCTGCTGTTCAGCTAGTGCATCTAGCTTAGGCCAATCTAAGAGGACAGAAGTTAGGACACCGGACTCCACCTATAGTCAATGGAGAGGTATTTTCAGGGGTAGCTACTTCAGGGCATCTAAACCACCAGTGGATAATTTGTTACTGGAGACTAAACCAAGAAAAAATTACCACTGACGTAGCTTCAATATGGCAGTATCTGTTACAGTTTTAGGGTACAATTTTATGTAATTTCTTTGGCAACAAAGGCAGCTTAAAAGGTTTCCTCTGCTGCCTGCTGGTATCCAGCTCTTGCAGAGAGGGCTTTTTCCTGTCTCCCGTAGGTCCCTCCATCCATGTGCTGTAACAGCTTGTGGGACCCTGCAGCAAATTGAATTACTAAAATGACTGGGGTTTTGCTGGGAGGTGTGTTTTTTTGTTTAGAAACAACAAAGGTTGTGGAGTGTTTGTTTTTGTTTGCCCAGAACATTTCAAGGATCTGGTTTAGGCTAACCCCACAAACCATGGCACAGCTGGGCAGGAAGAGGAGCAGACTGCAGCGCCGGCATCTATCTGCTTGTGCCTGAAACTCTCTCCGGCGCTGCTGCTAAAGAAAATACAAAGGGGCTTCACAAACAGTGTGAACCTTTCTGATAAATAATGACCTGGTTTTGCATACCCAAGTTTCTGGAGTATTGGATAAACCCTGGCAGTAAGTCGAACATGTTCGTTTTGGACTTCAAAAGAAAATGACAGTTTCAGCTGCCGGGCCCCTGAGTTTGCCATCTTGTTTGAAGTACTGGATTAAAAGCCAGGTTTGGAGACTGACTTCCTTTTTTTTTTTTTTTTTTTTTTTAAATACGTATAACTGCCGTTATATGTCATCTTGTGTCTTCTTACAACTGTATGAAAACAACCTATGGTGGGGAAAGGTGTAGAAAAAAAGCTCCTCGTTAAAAATTTTTACTTTTTCTCACTTTCTGTGAAGGGTTAGCTACCTCTTTTACTCTGTACTTACTCCTGTACTGGCCCAGACACTCTTGACTTTTTTCCATAACCTCTTCCCATTAGCATGACCTGGATGAAGCTGCATAGTCCTCTCCCTTGTTCTAGCAAAATGGAGATGAGTTAAAGACTAGAGGATAAGCACAAGGCCCTTGCAGACCCACCCTTCAATGCATCTCATTCCCAAGCATGGGGAGGACTTCTGATCCCCCTCTGATGCTCTTGCCCTCAGCCGTTGAACCCAGGCTTGTTAGGAGGCTTTAGTTTTACTGTAGTGATTCCTGAAATACAGTTCTATCACTTCAGTAGTAAGGCTTTTCTTTTTACACTGAATTATTGTTGAATTTTATTTCTGTTTCTTACTCGAGGTGGGTTTTTTTTTTTTCCTTTCCTCCTGCAGTCAGATGTACACTGCAAATGGCACAGACAGTGCCTCCTATTGTGGCTCGGGCTCAAGACTTCACATATGTAAAATGTGACTTACAGCACTTTCTTTGAAGCCTAACCACAGCCAGGGAGCTGTAATTGCCGTCTTTGATTGCGCCGACTTCACTTGTGGATTGGGCTTTGCTAGGGCATGCCTCGCTTGGCGAGACTGCAGCTACAGCCCCCCAGTGAAGCCTTAGATGTGGGAAGTCTTCAGTCTCCTTAGCACATGCTTGTGGTTTCTTGAAAAGAATCCTGATTTGACCTGTTTTATATCTGTAAGGCAACACCATCGTCACTTGTATTTTTTAGGTATTATTTGGTTTATCAGCAGTAGAAGCAATTTCCAGCGTGTAGCCTTAATGTGCAGCTGGGGAAAGGCTGGGTTCTAGATGCTGTTTTCAGGATAGCTACTGTGTAATTTGCTGTACTGCAGTATTTGCTTAAAAATAAAAATATTTGGGGCTTGACTGCGCCTGACCCCTTGCAGAATTACAGTAGTATCTGCAGCCTCTCTATTGGAGCGGGGGATAATTAGGCGCTGAGAGGGGCTATGGAGAGGAGGCAGGCGCTGCGAGAGCTGCGTTCGAATTGAGAAAGGAGTGATGGCCGCTGTTTGAAAAAGCTGAGGGCCAGAGCAAGGCCGCGGTCGTTATTTTAACCTCCTGACTTCAAAGACAGCTTGCTGGTAAGGGAAGGGGGGAGGAGGCAGGGAACCATCTCAACAGAAGAGCATTTCATTTCCTTCAGCGAAGTAGACATTCCTGGCTGCTAATGGGGAGTAGCTCTGAATCACAGCACTTGTATCAGACTGCTGTGAACTACTGGCCTGGCGCCTCAAGGCCATTCCTCAACAGGAAGCTGAATGTTTTCATGTAAGACTGAGAGGAAAACCTTCCCAGGAAGAGCAACCTGGACCAAACCTTTGAAAATCCGGGATGAAAAGGCATAAAATAAATATAAAGCTGCAGGGTGCTCTCCCCAGTGTTCCTCTGCTGTTTGCTTGGCCTCTCTTTCGTGCTCCTTGGAAAGGTAGAGCCCTTCGCAGCTCTTTGATCCGCATGTGTTACGGAGCACTGCGCTACTTTTTAAAAAAAAAAAAAAAAAGGCAGGAAGCTCAGAAGGCTTTTTTTAGTTGGGACTTGGGCTGGTTTTATGAGGAAATAGGAACTGAATTAGTCAATACAGACCACCTCTGTTGAAACCACTGGTTTGCCAGTTGACTTTCAGCTGTGCTGTTTAAGAGGCCACAGTGGCTTTAAATGTCCTTTTGTGGCTACCAGCAGCAGGTGAAAATTATTCATTATGTATCAGGGATGGTGGTATTTGGGGGAGGGGAGAGTG
This sequence comes from Gymnogyps californianus, assembly GCF_018139145.2. Classification (NCBI taxonomy): domain Eukaryota; kingdom Metazoa; phylum Chordata; class Aves; order Accipitriformes; family Cathartidae; genus Gymnogyps; species Gymnogyps californianus. Next base: position 58,563,616 of record NC_059474.1, on the reverse strand, counting down.
TCCTTCAAATTAAAGCTATACAGGACAGTTTGATATAAATTTGTGCTGCTTCTTTCTACCTTACCTAGTCTGCAGCTAAACTTCAGTGTCCTCAACTTTCCTTTCCACTAAAACAATGGTCATGTGGGTGGCCTCTGATGAGGAGTCAACTTGTTTAGTAAGATTTTGGGGCCTCAGCTTGCACTCACTAAAATCAAAGGGTCCAGAATCAGTTCTGGTGGCTTTCTACCCTGGAGTACATTAGCCTGTGTAACTCCTTATTCAGGAGCTGTACTCAACCAGCACAGGCAGAATGCTTTGCATTGTAATGGCTTACACGGAAGCTGCAGCAGATGGGAGGTGGGTGCCTAGTTATAAATGGCCCTGGTTTAAATACTGCTGCTGTAGTATTTGCTGATTAATTCTGCTTGTGGCTCTTACAGGCTCAAGCAGTCTATCTATTATGATTAGTCTAACAGAAGTTTGACTTGTGGTTTAAACCATTTCTTCATAAACTTGTTCTGTCTTGCCTTGCGTGATTCAAGGTGCTGGCAGTGTATCATCTTCTTTGTGTGACTAAGCATTTTGTGTTTCTTCTGGTGAAAAATCACTCACCTTCTCCACCGAACTGCATTCCTGTGCTAATTTTGGTCATTCTCAAAAGCTCTGCTCATTGAACCCTCTACTTGTTTGGCAGCTGAGTAGTACCTGGAGGCCTAGAGGTTAACAGATTTTTTTTTGAGATACCAATAATCCTGAGACCATTACTGGAGAGCATGTGTCCGTCTGTGGAAAAACGCCTGACTCATTAGGCAGTCTTTGGGTGGAGTCCCTGTTATAACCCAGTTGTCTGGGTCAGAAGGGCAGGGGTGATGGTTGAGTTAGCAATTGTGTAAGTCAGCTGATGTAACCCAGACACCTAATGATGAAGAACTGTTCCTCTCTGGATGAGCGATACCTATAAGGCTTGCACTGTTGGCCTTTTCACATGCTATAAGAACATAAATCCTTCCAAGATCCTAGTGAACTTTACTGCTAGGTAAAAGAGGCCCGTGGCTCTTAGGCAACTGGAAGCTGTTCCCTACCCTGCTGAAGAGCAGAATGTGAGTCTGAAGAGCGGTCGTGTGACTGCATGGTAGGGTCAGTGTTCACACAAGCCTCACCCACCACATTCCTCTACCCAGCTGCTTAGAGAAGACAGCATTTCTTCGCTTCTGCAGGGAGTAGAGCTTGAGGCTCTGAAGCAGACGTATAATTGACCTCAACCATTGTAGTACCAAAGCCTGAGGATGTCTAGTTTTGTAACAGATATCTGGGTCAAATGTTGTAGATAAATGAAATCCACTACGAAAGGAAATTACTTCTGTAATATGTTGAATGTCTAAATAGCTTAAAACCCCACCTTTCTAGTTGGTGTGGACATCTATTTACAATCCAGAGTACTCTCCATAAATATTCTTGCAAACTTCAAGCAAGAGCAAGTAGCAATACTCTGCATTTAACTTTGACATTGCAAACGCACCTTCCACTAATACAGTTGTGTCATAGAGTTACAGTGACCCATCACCAGCTTCTCTGAAGGATTTAAAAAAAAAAAAAAAAGGCTTCATATAGTCTTTATTTCTCTCTCTCTCTCTCCCCCCCCTCCCTGTAGGTGGGAAAAGAAATGCTTTCTCAACTTGCAAAGCAAAGGCGGCGACACCAGGACCCCTTCTGGAGATGGAAGCTTGTTAAACCCTAGGTGTGTCCTTCATCCACACAGACCACCCCCAAGGAGTCTGTCTAGGATGTCATTCACCCTGATGTCACTGCTAGAGACACTGAATCATAAAGACAATCACTGCCAAAATCCTTCACTATCACGAGGTCCAGCCCCGATATAAATAGAACAAATGAGCTCCTGGGTCAGCAGAGCAGCTTTTGTCTTCACTCCACCTCTGCCTTGCACTCTTAAGCCCCCGTCTCATCTGTGTCCGTATCGAGTCAGCAAACAAAGTAGCGTGGCTGTCTCTGCCTGCTTCAGCCAACAGAATAACGTAGACCACAGCTGCCCCATACAGCACATCGAGGAATGGAATTTGCCTGGACCAGGATGACACACTCAACCTTCTTTTTATTTAATGGTGCGACAGGATCAATTTTGGTTTTAGCTTTTTTAAGAAACTTGAATGCTTTTATATTTTAACTTTTAGTTTGTAATTTCTTTGGTGTATATTTTACTAGGTATGAGCTTTTAAACAAGTGTCAGAAATCTGAAATACTTTTTAAATAAAAGGGGTTTTTCTTTTTGTTTTTTTTCTGCCAGAGGAAAAACCTGTATGGAAAAAAGGTGGCTTTTTTGTTAAACTATTTGTAACAAATAGTGGCCTCTCAGTCTATATAATACAGTGTCCTGTAGAACTAAATAAATGTAACAACAGTCAGCTGGTCAGTAGACACGTCAGTCTTGCATCATCTACTCTGTAAACATAAGCAATACATCCAGCAAATCTGACTGCAGTGAGTTCTCCTTCTCACCCATTGCCCTTCTCCTTGTAAAAAGCCCAGCACTTGAATTATTACTTCAATTGTTCTGTACTTGTATCTGTTTTTGTTAGCCTGTTAGTGGGATTTTATGCCAGTTGTTGAAATGAGCATTGATGTACCCATTTTTTAAAATAGTAAGGCACAGCCTTTGCCAAAAATACTGTCAACCGATTTTTTTTTTTTTTGTCATTCCAGTTTGAGTTAATGTGCTGAGCATTTGTTTTTTAATAAAAGCTTTGTAATAAAACTGAAGTCAATTGTCTGGCTAAAAAAAAAAAAAAAAAAAAAGAATGGCTTGCGCCAGAATCCCTTGAAGGTAGAAGCAAGCCCAGGAAGGCACAGTCACTTCTAAAGCTGAAGACTTTTGACTCAGTCTTCCCTTGCAGGAAATGGCAATGTGTCTGTTCAGCTGTTTGCTCACCTGAAGTAAAGTCATTTTGGAAGATGACTTTCTTTTTCTTCCTAAGAAGAGCAGAAGTCTCTTGTTTTCATACCAGGAGTAAGGAATGGGCAGGCTTGGTGCTCCCTTACACTTCTCAGTTAGATTTGGCCCAAGTGGAATTACCACCGTCTGTGATCCCTCCCTCTATCTTCAGTTTCCTACTAAAAATCTTAGTGAGTGGAGCAGTGGTTTTAAGCTGATGATTAGGAATATGGATTCCCTTCTTTCTGGATGCAGTCCACGCCCACACAAGGGGTAGGAGCCTACAGTTAAATTTTTTATAGCTGTATAAATTATCCCACAGTCAGGGACTGGAGCTGGCTGCAGAATTGGCTGTGGAGGGCCTGGTTTCATGGTGTCAGATCCAGAGTCGGCAGGGCCTGCCTGCTGCCAATGGTGCCCGTGAGGCATTCCTGCAATAGCAAGCAGCTCCTCTGCACGCTTCAAAACTGAAAACGCAGGCGTTTGAGTCTTTCAAGCCCCAAACGCTACCAGCAACTTCTCTGACACCTTTCCCCTTTTGTTCAGGGACTGGTATTCCACAGCTTTGAAAAACAGACACAGCTGCCTGACTTCTACTAAAGGACTTCAAAAGGAAAAAACCAATGTAGCCATAGATAAACTATTCCAATGGTTTGTGAGCACCACTGCAAAAGAAATATTATGAACTGTACATTGAATCAGCATACCGTGTATTCTAGCTCCTGAATGTTGTTTTGTGTGAGACTGGACTGAGTCAAGCTTGAGCTACAAGAAATGACATAGGTGAGTTACTGCCTAAGGAAGCTTTGTGATTAGATTGTTTATAACTGACCCTTAAACTCTGTTGCATAAGAAATTTCATAATTAAAAATGTTACAAAACAGCTTCCTCTTAAGCCAGCATGCACTGCACATGAACCCGATTGTAAGAAGGTAACCAGCATATTATTTCTTGCAATATTTATTTCTAGCAACTAGTGATTAGGTTAATGTGGTGGGTTGACCCTGGCTGGATGCCAGGTGCCCACCAAAGCCGCTCTATCACTCCCCCTCCTCAACTGGACAGGGGAGAGAAAATGTAACAAAAGGCTCGTGGGTCGAGATAAGGACAGGGAGATCACTCAGCAATTACCGTCATGGGCAAAACAGACTCAACTCAGGGAAAAAAAATTCATTTAATTTATTACTAGTTGAATCAGAGTAGGATAATGAGAAATAAAACCAAATCTTAAAAACGCCTTCCCCCCACCCCTCCCTTCTTCCCGGGCTTAACTTTACTCCTGAATTCTCTACCTCTTCCCCTCCAGTGCCGCAGGGGGACGGGGAATACGGGGGGTTGTGGTCAGTTCCTCACACGTCGTTTCTGCTGCCTCTTCCTCCTCAGAGGGAGGACTCCTCACACTCTTCTCCTGCTCCAGTGTGGGGTCCCTCCCACGGGAGACAGTTCTCCACAAACTTCTCCAACATGAGTCATTTCACAGGCTGCAGTTCTTCACGAACTGCTCCAGCGTGGGTCATTTCCACGGGGTGCAGTCCTTCAGGAACAGACTGCTCCAGCGTGGGTCCCCCACAGGATCACAAGTCCTGCCAGCAAACCTGCTCCAGCGTGGGCTCCTCTCTCCACGGGTCCCCAGGTCCTGCCAGGAGCCTGCTCCAACACAGGCTCCCCATGGGGTCACAGCCTCCTTTGGGCATCCACCTGCTCTGGCGTGGGGTCCTCCACGGGCTGCAGGTGGATATCTGCTCCACCGTGGACCTCCATGGACTGCAGGGGGACAGCCTGCCTCACCATGGTCTTCACCACAGGCTGCAGGGGAGTCTCTGCTCCGGCGCCTGGAGCACCTCCTCCTCCTTTCTTTGGCTGCAGTTGCTGTTGCGCAGGTTTTTTTCCCCCTGCTTAAATACGTTATCACAGAGGCACTACCACCATCGCTGACGGGCTCGGCCTTGGCCAGCGGCGGGTCCATCTTGGAGCCAGCTGGCATTGGCTGTGTCCGACACAGGGGAAGCTTCTAGCAGCTTCTCGCAGAAGCCACCCCTGTAGCCCCCCCACTACCAAAACCTTACCACGCAAACCCAATATAGTTAAAAAAAAAAAAAGCAAAACAAGTGACCAGGGAAGGGAACGCTCTCAGATGGCAGGAGAAAAGACCTCTGAGAGAACAGCAACTGTATACTGGAGTTTTGCAAGACTTGGCTACGTTTCCACTCCAGTCAATTATCCCAGCCTTTGCTGGAAACCTGTCTGGTTTTTGGTTTGGTGTTTGGTTTTGTTTTTAAAGGGAAAAAAGCAAGTACTTTAGTGCAGTAATTGTTCTAAATCAAGGATTACTGCAGTGAGTTCTGTAAATTACACGTTCCAAACTGTCCAACAGTTCTTTTTAAAACTTTTTAAAACACGACTACTTTATTTAGATTTTTTAATGGCTATTTAAAAAGCCACTTACCCATTTTGCAAAAGAATTGTTCCCAATAGAGCTGTTAGCCTTATGTAGCACGTTGTCGCAAATACACAATGTAGTGAACAGCTGCCTGTCTTAAGGACGAAAGGTCTTTCAGCTCTAATAGTGAAGGAGAAAAAGAATTCAGGAGCTAAAAATAACATCTCTGCTGTTAACATACAGTGAGCAAGCGCCATGTGTTGGGCTCATTCATAGATCAAAGACCTTTCACATATAGCAACTATGGGAAAGGTTAACTAATATGCAAGGCTTAGGATGCTCCCATGAGAGTACCTGAAACAGAGTAACGGCGCTATCCTGGAATACCCTCTGTGACTTGGGTCAGTGTCTGCTCCTGCCCCCCACTGCTAATCGGCATTTGTTTTCTGTGGGACTGAAAGAGCAAATTGACCTGGGCCCTCACTGTACCGCGCCAGCTTGTCAGTGGAGGCAGATGAGCTAGTAAAAATGGCCTAGTGATGACGGTGTTACCCTGGCAGTAAGACTAGATTGAAATCCTTGGGATACCAAATAAATTATTCCAGGTGAGACTCAAAACCACCACCTAAATTCCTGATGTGCAATTTAGGCAGAAGTCGGCATCTAACCATGTCTCTCCTGCATGCCTGAGGAGATGATTACCCTGTATTTCCCACAGAAAATGTCTTTAAGGATTTAAATGCTCCTACCTAATGGCTGACTTAATTATCCAGATGCTTCTGTAGAAGCATTCATAAACCCACTGTCTCCCTCCATACTTGATTCCATGCATGCACCAAAAACAGTTCTGCACAGATCACGGTACAGGTATTCCCATTCATAAACACAGGAGATATCCTAGTAGCTAGGAAACACACGTCCTTCTCCCTCCCCTCACCGAAAAAACAGAAAAGGGCAAAGACACAGAACAGGGCAGTTGAGCCAGAATTATTTACAGCTAATCAGACCAACATCACAGGATGGTCTGGCTCCTCAGGCTTCTGGATCACCTGGACCAGAGCCACTTCCCCTCTGTTAAATAAAAGAACAATGCTGCAGGCTAACTTTGGCTTCTTACACAGCAAGTGATGACAGATTCACTAGTTGTGCTTATAGGGACTCACCAGCTCTAGAGAATTATCTTCTGTTGTAGTTTCCGCTTTGGATTAGCTAACAGAAAAGGCGGTAAGTTAGTTGTACAAGTGATAGCTTGATGGTTAGGTCAATTTGCAGCAAATGTGGGACCTTAAGGACCCAATCCTTGCTCCAGGCTGTAGGACAGCAGAATCTGGAATGTCAGTCATCTGCATTCCTTTGAAACCACTACAGTGCACAAGGCTTTGAAGCAACCATTCCCTGTTTCCTGATGGCCTCCTGCTCTGATCTACATGGCAGCTAATTAGGCTAAAGTAAGACAGGCAGAAAATGAAGGACACGGCGCAGACTAAGAAATGCCCACTAACCTCTCCAATAACGCAACTGCAGTTTGTTCCCTTGCATTTACAAGGGGGCTAACATGCCAGGAAGCCTCTCCTCCAGCGTAAGGACCTAATACAAAATAGAACATTATGGGGGAAAGAAGCGACTCCACAAATGGCCAGAAGCCTGTCAGCTATGAACACATTTCTCCTAAGTCAGGTCTGTGACAAAACTACTGGGCTAAGAAGGAAAATGGTCTGCTGTAAACACAGACATTCTGAGATGAAGCCAAAAACCTAGAAAGTGTGCCCGAACACATTCATTTTTCCACATGACAGGCCAGGAAGAGAACCTCTGAATTAATGTATGAATTTACCCTGTGAGTCTCCTCACGGATACAAAGATCAGCTTTAGAAAGCAAGTAAGCAAACAAGCATCTGCAGCCCCAGGAAAAGGGACGTATCTGCCAGAAGTATGGGAAATGAACCTCTTTACCACCAGCTTTCAGCCAGGTCACAGCAAGGACTAAAATTCTGCTCCCGGTCCTCCCAGGTAAATACTCATACCTTCAGGCCATGGGCTTTAAACGACGTCTTCTCTCTGGCTGGCACACTCCTCCTGCAACAACCATAACTTCACTGAGCCACAGAAGCAGCATCTGCTTGGCTGAGATAAGTCACTGCTTACCTGGTCTGGGATACTAAGGTTTTCTTCCTGTGAATGATGTTCTACAAAACACATTTTGATAAACTCACCCATCCCACCTCCCAGAAACCCAACACATACACATAAGTAACAGGTTTGTTCACCCCTCTCAGCTATGGAAAACCAACATGAACCAGCAGAGCTACGAGAAAAATTTCCATCTGCCTCATACCAAAAGAGCAACTCACCCAAGAACTCGTCTGTCCTGTTCACTGTGCTGAGAAAAGGTAACCACAACAAAATAAAATCTTCAGCAGAAAAATAACATACTCCACAACTAAATGGTGGTCAAGACACTTATTCGGAGAGGCAACTCTGAATTTGGACTAATTTCCTACAGCTAAGAAAACTGGCTAAAAAATCCTGCAAGATATTGATGAGGCTGAGATAGGACCATCTCCATGTCTTTTAAGACAGAGAGAACAAGCCACAGAAACAAGGACTCAGATCTTGACAAAGCACAATGCTATATAAGGGTTAGTTTTTCTCAGCACCTGCCTGTGAAAGTGAAGTGCTGGGTAATAAAAGAGGAGACAGTACACACCAGAACATGGCAGTGCCTACACCCCTTGACTGAGACCAAGTTTCAAAGCCTGAGATGGACAAGATTCTTAAAATCTAGTTGCTGCTTTTGCTACCCTGAAATATGTTTCCTTCTTACTCTTCTCCTGTGAAATCTGTTTTATTTTGTCATGACTAACATCATCAGCAACAACTTCTTCCTCTCCACTCAATCCTAAATTAGATAGGCAGTAATCATATTTGCAAAGAAACTATGTGGCAGAACGGCCACTGCTTTTTTCCTGTAAAAACCTGCTGGCTCAAACTCTACTCAGCTTTTTAGTACAATGTCCTGAAAGAATTCACAATCAAAACACCTTAATCTAAGGTCCCTCAACAAATTTAACAATGAGTGGTTTTAGTCACTGTTTGAAAATTCAGATTTTATATGGAAGATTTTACCACATGGTCTATAAGTTTCCCTTTGTGTGGGACTGGTATAACTGCATGACTCAGAAATAAAACCACTCACAGCAATCAGTTAACCACTGAGCAGTCTAGTTCTGCCTATACTAGTATTCTAAAGCAGTTACTCCCCACATTTTTTTAATTTTTTTTTTTTTATGTGTGAATTTACTGAAATTACTTACTGAAACAGAATAGCAAGCAATTTCTCAATATCCAAGCAGTTTATTCCCTTCTTCCTCTGGTCCATTCAATTTCACTCCTGCTCTAGGGTTTCTCCGTCCTCCCAGTTCTCTCCGGTGTTTGACTGACTCCTCTGCTCTTGCCCTGTCCTCATGGGCAACTGGGGCTTCCCTGCTGATGGAACAGCACTGCTAAGTGCTCTCACCAACTGGGAAGCAGTCTCCCCTTTCCAATGACCTGATGCTGGATTTCCTATGAACATAAAAAGATGGACTTAAATCTAGCACAGGTCTAACACCTACACTGTATCTTCATTCAGTTCAGTTTGGCAATAAATACCATTTGAAGAAAGAATGGGGGAAAAGACTATTTTCAAGTCAATTTAAGGAAGACTTTCCCTGTAGATCTGTTCCCCAAACGCATTCCAAGGATGGTACTTCCTTAGCTCACAGATATGTTGTGAGGACCAGATATGATTATAGTGTAAACCACAGATGGAAGAATTAAGGGATATCTTAAATGAGATGCATACAACTACACTACGGGTATAGTTATTATAACTGCTACCACACAATTATATAAACATGGAATATACAGCATTTATCAACCAACATTCGAAGAATTCTTCAGATCACCTTACTCCAACAGCTGTCTCACTAGCTTAACCCCTTGTCATTTTTTTGGGGGAGTTACCTCACTTCCAGAGGCAATGGTAACAACTCGGGGAATAGTAAGAGAACAGAGTAGGTTGATAAGCGTGGATTTAAGTGTTTCACCTGAACTATTTTCTGTTGTGCACTGTTGTAGCGTTACCCTTCCATGATCCCAGGGAAGCATGGAGAGACTTACACTTAGGCCGAGAGTTGTAACTAAGCAGAAGTAACAGCTCACAGAAAGCTCGAAATGGAAAAGCGTTAACACCAGTCCCAACTACCCACCACTACTACGATTGCTGAACACTGAAGACTAGGCAGCACTTTCTCACCTGTCCCTTTACCAGATTTCATCCAATTTTTTTCAGACATTACGGCCAATACTTAGTTAAATTAGGTAATTTATAGACATAACAACAATTGAACAGGACAGGAAAGCCTGCAAAGTTCTTTGGAGCAAACACTAGTTGCGGTTGAAGGATGTCCTTGCTAATTCACAGCTTGGTATCAGTTCTGTTCAAAGGTATCTAAAATCCTTTAACACATGCTGGATTTCCAGCTGCCATGTCAAATATCAATTTTTTTTACTTCTCTCTCTATTCCTCAGCAGATCCAGCAAGTTCTCTAAAAGAACTTCCTTCCACGCAGAAGGCAGAGAAAGTGGCTCTCCTTCCCTGCCAGTACCCAAAAATTTACATGGAATATTAGTTAAAAGCAAGCAAGCTTTGTGGGACAGCCTTAGCAAACCACTATACTTAAATTAGGATAACCTGCTGTACGGGCACTGCTTCTGTTTTGACTGATTCAATTTAATTATTTAGATTGATTTTTAGATTTTAATTCCCAATTTCAATATAAATCAGTTGTAAGTTGAGCTAGGTGCCTGCGGGTTTGCACTACTCTCATAACGTGAATTAAAATGAATTATAAGTCAAACTGATACCAGCCATAGCTAAGCCCAGTCTTATCTGTCACTGAAACAGTTGATTCCCTAAAAACACAATAAAAGTGATTTTTCAAAATCACAGTCTTCACTAGAAACTTTCCTCCTTGTAATGTTAGCTGCCACTGTAGAAAAGCTCTGCCCTTTGCCAAAAAGCAGTGAGCCTGTGGGTGAAGATCGTGCCTACTGTACGATCACTTGACATATTCATCATCATTTGCCATTATTCTTCTGTTCCATCAGCATGCTACTTTAAATGTCATGTGTCAATAAGCTAAGCAACGTTTTCAGCTGTAAGCCTGTGCAAATAATCTTTAGAGTATAACTCTGCCCTTGAGGTAAACTATATGCTCAACTTTTATTCTAAGACAACCAAATGTCCTTACAAATTTATCCCAAGTAACAATACTGGCTTCAGTTCATAGATTTGCCAGTTTAGCGTCAACTTAGGCAACAATAGCTTTCAGTTTTAGCCAAAAATAAAATACCAAGTCTCTAAGAAAGACTTCTTCCTCAGTTCCAATTAATGCTTTTGTTTAAAGAAATAAAAAAGATGGTATCAGGAAAACCACTTATGTGAAATTAACACAGCATCTTCCCCCCCCATATTCTCTCTCCTTTTTAAAAGCAAAATTTACCAACTTTAAAAACCTCATGTCTCTAGTACTGAATAAATTAAATTCTCCAAGTATCTTCTGTCTCCTACTCTGAAGTAAGCTATTTAAATGCTTATCATAGATCTCACTCTTACAGACACTGCCATTTTCCTAAAAGCACCCTGACTGGGTTTTAGAATCCACAGCCTCGTTCAAATCAGCTCTCTCTCAATGAAGTATTTCCCTGTAGCCTTTTTCACCCACGCTCCTTCCTCAAAGGACTCACACGAGTTTTTTTAGGCACTTAAAACATCACTTGGGTGCCTAACTTCCACTGCTTGCTCTCTGACACTAATGTCATAATAGCACCCAGAAATCAATCCGCAAGCAGTTGTGATAACCCTTTCGCTCAAAACAAAGTGAAACAGGAGGGTGAAGAAATTGGGAGGCAGTGTTTTTTCTGACTGTTAGATTGCTACTGTCTGAAATTACTAATTAGCAGCAAGAGCAGAGTTTTGTTCCTGCAACTGATTCTGTCCAAGAAAGTAGATAAACCGCAAACAGAGGACGAAAAGGCTGAAAATTGCTCTTTTCTTTCACATTCTCTCAAGAACTGAAGGGGGGTGGGAGAACTTGTCATTAAAATCCACGCCAGTTCTCTTCTAATATTCCCCATTCTTTTGAAAATTAAGTTCAAGATTTAAATAAAACTAGGACCCCAAAATCAGGCTCTTCCATAAATACTTCTTCTTTAAGTTCTGAGAGGCATTTCAGTGCTGGAAAGAAATCATTGGAAGCTAGATGCCTCACCTGCTCAGACATTCTGGAAAACATCACTAGGCTTCCAACTGAAAAAGGCTTTTAGAAATCTCACCCTAAATTGCAAAGAAGAAAGAATTGCAACATCAGCCGTAAGGAACCCATTAGCCCTCTTGTCGTCTTCAGAGAAATAAGGACTTCAAGAAGTTGTCAGAAACATTTTACCTTTTACAACCTCTTTAAAGAAAACCAACAACTAAAAAGCCTGTGAAATATAAATGCAGTATATCTTACACCTGCTTATGCTTGCAGCTTTGTAGGATTCAAAACAGCAGGTCTCAAACAAAGTTAATGTAAAGTAGTTGAAGATTCAGAGCTGAAGCAAGGGCTTCCAATGGCGGCAGTGCTTCAATCCGGCTCAGGGCATCACTGCGTGCCGAGGAGGAGTCAGGGAACAGAGCGGTCCCTTCATCAGATCATAGACCATTACATTACCTACGCAGGCCCTGCCACCAGCAGAGCAGACAAATCTCAGTCTGTGCACAATCAAAACCTGCTTATTGTAAATGTGTGGTTTTACCAATTTCTATTGCACAAACATTTAATAGATCCTTGCATACTCAAATGGATCATTAAGCAAAAAAAGGGGGATTTTATTTGGTGCTAATTCACCACATGCAAATTCCAGCTGTTTACTGTAGATCTACCACCAAGCATACACTTCTTCCCACAGCTCATCAGAAAGCCTCTCGCTGGTGAAAGTGGTTAATCCACAAGATTTTTGTTGCTGAAGCCAAGACTCCAAATGGGGGGTTTAGGTTACTAATGACAAAAATTTGCATTCTTTAACTAGCGAATGCTGTAAGGGTTTGTCCATTTACAGAAAACCACCCTAGAAGTGGTTGCTGGCAGAAAAACAGGACCAGAATAGAAGAAGCTGTTACCAGGCAGGACAGAGATGCACCAAGCAAAGCAGCAGTGAACAACAGGCTAGGAAAAAATCCTGTTATCTGGCAGCATGAAACAGCCAAAGTAAGCGACAAGTTCCTTAGTGCCCGCCAAGCAAAAGCCTTGTGCTAAAATATCCTCCGGTGCCCTGGCCAACTTACAGCATCTGACCCAAGGCTGGAAACAAAACTTGGCCTTATGCCTCATTGTGATGCCTCATGCCACCACATGACAAAAGAAATAGCTCCTTTAATAACTAGGTTTGGTGTTTTGTGTTATTCCTACCCCAGAAGCAACCAAAACATCCAGCCAGCATTAGAGCTTTACGGTGCTAGTTTCTCTGCAAAGAATGCATTGCTGTGAGTTATTTGCAATTTATAGAAAACCAAATGGAAAACCTCTACGGGAATAAAAGAGAAGAGTGAATTGAACAAGTGCAAAGCTGCTCTATGGGCATACAATCCTAAATCTGATGAATATAATATCAGTAACAACCCCAGACCTCATTACATACTGTTCTGTGATCACATACATTTAACTTAAGACTCTGCATAGCACTGCATTTATAAATGGAAAAGTATACTGGATAGCAAATGGTACATAAAAAGGGATTTCAGTTTTAACATGAACTTTTGAGAAGATCACAAAATTCAAGACAGATCATTCTACAAATCATCTTTACAGTTACCAGATTGTGGCTCTACTTAACCCTTCTCTAACAGAATTCAGCAGAAGCACTTCCTTCTGGCTGTGAACAACAGGAAAAGCTACTGAAGGAACATATAACATGAAAAGATCTAGCTCTCAAAAGAATCTTAGCATGTGCTTTTGCTCCTGGTCTCAGCTCTTGCAAAAAGCACAGGGAAACAGGCATCATTCAGGTCACTTTTATAATTGCTCGTGTGGTTGCAAACTGTAGCGAATAAAAATACTGAGATGTGGGTCACTGCTGTGGTACTAGTTAGAAAAGTAAGAACATAGCACCATAGCTACAGGTGCAAGAAGACTACTGCGTCTTTTGAAAAAATTAACTCCAAAACTGTCAGCAGTACATTTTTAGGGAAAGTTGGTCACTAAGACTACAAAAACTGCTTCTGGTTTGCCCACATCTTTAAAGCCACTTGGTACTGTAAAGTGGCTTTCTCTAGATGTAAGAATAACAAGCATGCATTAAACTTTGGCAATTATGTGTTGATAGCTTAATAAAAATTGTTAGTACGAACATTTGCAATAACCATCAGCTATATATCTATCTACACAGGCTTCAAGAGCAATACTGTGAGACATAGAAAACATTTCGTATCTCGTGATGCTACACAGTGGATGCTTACACAAAGAATTCACTAGAGAACAGCAAGGAGAAGAATTTTTCATGAAACAAAATAGTCAGAAGTGCTTTTCCAAAGCAGCAGCAGAAACAGCACATACTTTCTCATGGCTGATCATACTCTTTTTTTTCCCCTAAGGAACAATGCAACCTTTATGCTACTACACTGCACACACCCAAACGACACTGTCCTCAGGGATCTCAGACCTCAATACTGCACTGCAATTAAAGTACAAAGTAACACAAAAGAGATGGTTTGCTAGTACCGATATCCTCTAGCACCTACCTTTCTGACCACGGGAATATGTTACATTGAGTTAGCTTACACCTAACTCATTTGCAGACTTTATTCATCAAAGTCTGGCACACAGTCAGGAACACCCAAGACCTTTTCACACCAAGACAACTGTTTGGGCGGCCAAACTGGAAATACCTCTTCTTCAGATACCCTTCTCTTTCTAATAACAAGTACAGATTTCACCAGACAATCACATCTCACTACACTTAGCTTTATACAGAAAGCTTCTTGGTTTCTTCTTCTCCAGCCTGATAAACATTTACTAACTGATAGTAAGTGGATCTACAGAAGAGATTGACTGACAAACCTCAAAAGTTTCACAAATATCTGAAAGTGTGATAAGAGCCTTATCCACAGAAAAAATATCGGGAGAAGAAGAACCACCAAATATGGCATTAAGAAAACAAAACCAAAACAAAAACTCTGAATCTCATTTTGAAGCCACTACCATGCTTTTCAGAGGCCTGATTCACTGAGGCACTGTGCTGGTAGTACTGGATCTCATGGCTCTGAAGAGCCCACGCTAGATGCTGGAGTTAACTCCTGTCTTGTCAATAGCCTGCCGTTTATAACAACTGATTTTTGAAGGACATTTGCATTGTCACTTCAAAACCCTTGGGTCAGATGGTTTGGGGGAAAAATCCAACTTGTCTAAGAAAGAAAAAAGATACTTTTCCAAGTTGTTTTATGCAGTTGCTCAGTCAACCCTTCTTCCTACTGTGTAAAATAAGGCATAGGTTCACAAAACTCCCATCTGGACAGAGCTGGGCTATTCACTTCAAGGCAGCTACTCATTTCCAGAGGCTAAACTTCATCAAGAGACAATTAACATACATTAAATTCTTTGGCAATGCTGTTTTCCCAACTAAATTCCTACCAAGGTGATGTTCTGCAAGTCCCCACAATGAAGGAAGGAGGAAGCAATAAACTCCACTTTCCATTCCAGATTCAAATCCATACTGCAAGTTGATATCTGTATCTTCTAAGACAATTAATCTCCTACAGTAATATACTGGAAAAGCTCAATGACTTTTGCAAACACAGATGCAGATTTAGAACTTCAGGACATCTGCACTCAACAAACAGGCAGCTGTTACTATTGACCCGCATACAAGTATTACTGTGCTCAGTGCCATTAATGGAGAATACTTCATTTGTTAGAGCAAAGCCAAATTTTAACTTCGACACGCGTAATTCCTCTTCAGATCAAACTTTATTGTCGCCTCTTGCACTTTATACTCCATAAGCCACTCATGCAGAGCAACCTCCTCCACTCGAATTACGATTCTGCTTTCAACTCCCTCTGTAAAGTTTGCTGTGCTCCCATCTTCTCCCCAGCCGCATCAGCAGCTAGGATGACCATAGATGGAGCGTGTCTGGCAGCTGAAATGACCCAGATGCTGAATCTGGAGCCATCTTCCCAGCTGCAGTAGCTGGGCTCACGTCTGACTCCTCAGCTGTTGGCTGTCAAGCTGCCCTCAAGCTGTGCCAAGCGTACATCTCAAAGCTTTGACCGAAGTGAGGCAAATGCTCTAAATCTGTGAGGCCTGCTGACAAAAAGGATAATAAAGACTAAAGGTTTTAAAAGTAGGCAATGAGGGAAACCAAACACCCTTCCTCCTTTCTCTTCTATCCCTCATTTTTTTCCACAATCTCTTTTCCCCCATTAATAAAAATTCAGAAAGAGCTGACTGGTGAGAGCAGGTCTACTGTACCATGTCCTGCTCTGAGGTACTGACCAGCAGTAGATTCCCCTTCACTCGTCACCACTACATGCAGTGGAAGGTGGCTCATGTACCTCCGCAACAAGTCACAGGCATAGCAAGGGATGGGAAATAATCTTTATTGAGGGAAAGGTGGAGACAGACAATTCCTTTATTTCATTACTCATTCTTTAAGCCTCCTAGACATCTTTAAACTGTCAAAGCTGCAGAAATTCTTGTACAAATCAGGAGCAACTATTTAATATCCTACTTCTGACCAATTTCATCATGATCTTGAACCCAAGAAGGGACTTGAATATCCTCCATGCCTCCTCACTGAAGAGCAGAAGACAAGGCTTACATTGATTCAATGGCCTCAGTCTTTCAATTACCACTATGTGTTCTGATCTAGATTTAAGGGAGAGTATCTCTGCTCAACCTGGCCCAGCACTCCACATGCTGGTAAAATAAACCATCCCCACCCACCAGTAAAGTACCTTCACATGGCCTATTTGCTACTGAGAAAAAGAAGTCTCTTCTGAAATAGCACGTCAAACTTACAAATGCCTCTTTCAGGTTTCTTGTATGTATTATATATATACATACTGTACCGTTAGAGCTCCTGAAAGGAAAACACTGTTCTAGAGAAAGTTTGTTTTTCTAAAATATCACATTTAATAGCGAAAAATATTTTGCACATTTAATATTAAATAGCCTACACCTTGCTATAAACCTAAGCGTTTCCAAACTAAAAATAAAGATGATCTTCCGAGTAAAGGGAGCAGCATCAAGTTAATTCTGCCTAAATGTTTTTGTAAAAAACAAACAGCATTTTTTAAGACACAAGAGTAATACACGTTCCCATTTTTATTTACTACTGAAAACAGTAGTTCTGAAGCTAACTTCACCCTGCAGCACTTGGAAGTCACTAAAATGAATTACAGACACTAAGAATCTTCAAGTGAAACAGAATTCAGATGCAAGAAGTGGACTGTATTTTAGGAAAACCAATTCAATTTAACAATATATTAGTAAAGGAAAGAGACTGTCTAGAGTACCATTTCTTTTCTTCAACCCTCTTCTTTCAAGACAAGTGACTCAAAATCAGAAGATCTGTAATTAGGAACCAGGATCCAATAAACCAACAATTTTTATTGTCTACTCAGAGACTTCTTGAGTGATCACATGCAAGGAAATTAACATTTGTCAGCCTCAGTTTCTTTATATGCAATCTGAATTAGATGTTGGGAGAGGGAGGAAGAGGCAACTTAGAATTAAATGATTGTGAATAATCTAATTAGAAAATATATATAAGCACTCAGTTTGCAGATCCAAAATACACAAAGTAAAAGAAGGCTACCGCTCAGCTGAACTGGAACTCCAACCCTCATGCCCACTTGCTCTGCAGTATTTGGATAAAAGGCAGGATTTGCAGCACTCCTGCCATGAACAAATCCAGGCTCTGCTAAGCCCCAAGGAAATAAAGTTGCAAAACAGAAGGTGCCTCACAGAGCCAGACACACCTATTTGTTTACACAGCACAGACTCCAATTTCAACCCCCCGAAGTACTCAACTACAGTAGTAGCGTAGTGCGTAAAAACGACACTTAAAATGAATAGCCAGTAAATAAAGCCAATTTACAGGACTCTAGAAAGCATACGGAAGCTTTCACCAGCTTCCTAGCTTAGTTAATAAAAAACAAATCTATGTCCTCGGCCCTTCAGAATAGAAACCACCTCTTCAATATGCTTCTACAGCACCTAGCAGAAGGAGGCCCTCAACCAGTAATTGAAAATGCCAGAAAATCCCAACACAAATCATGAGTTCTGCTTTTAAATGCTGTATTGGGAACCTTCTGTCCAGGTGACAGCCTGCCACTGCAGGATTTTTTTTTTTTTTAAACAATATGACATTCAAAACGTTATTGTTCAAGGCACCGTAATTTACACGTACAGATTAGCACTGCACTTAAGAAAAATCCTAACAAAACAACTTACTGCCTTTCCATCGCTACATTTGCCAGAGTGAAAAGAGACTGCCACCCAGTGGACTACAATCAAGTACATCAACTGCAAGCCATGACATTCAATACAGAATTGTTGAAAATTTTATTTTTAAGAAAGTGCGGTTATTTTTAGGATTTTTCTCATTAATATAATGTTTCAAATACATAAATTCACTTGTCATTCTGTCCTGCACCTGAAAAATCAACATTTGCATGAAGGCACTGTACACATAAAGCTTTTCAGAATTATAAGAAAAAAAAAATCTACCAAATCAAGCTTTCACCAGAGAAATAGTTAACTAGTGCAATCACTCAGTTCAGAGGTGGGTTACGTTCTAAATGCAGCTTCTGCCATCCTTGGAAAGGTTTAAACAGAATTCACCTGTAATATAGCAATGCTGAATAGCATACACAGATAGTTTAACACCTCTTGAGGTTTGGAGTTCATTTGTATTTGTAAAATCCTTCTCCAGTCTTCTTACCCAGCTTCTTTTCTTCTACCAGTTTATTCAGGAGTGGGCTGGGTGCAAAAAGAGGATTGTTGGGCTCTAATGAATGCCATCCTGGAGGAAGAAAAGAAGTGCATGAATTAGTAACAGTTCTGTTTATAAGCAAAGATAATAGAGATCTGCATCTCCTTAGAAAAACATTAAGAGGTCAGAAAACTGAAGGAGGTTTGGAACTTATTCTAGACTCCCTGAGACCCTTCAATACAGCTTCATAAAGCACATATCAGTATTGATGATTATGAGCAAATCTAGCAATTAGCCTTCAGGCATAGTCTACTCTGAACACTTTATAATCTCCAGGACTGAGGATTTTTAGTACTTTAAAAAAAATTAAGGAGAACTTTTAAAATATAGTTAAGTACAATGAAATAAAACAAAGGCTATGCTGAAAAGAAATTCAAGTGGAAAGATATTCCAAGTTGAATTTCTACCTGCGAAAGACATGGTCAGTTAGAACAATATAACACTACTCCACAGTACTGGCTAAAAGCAAAAGAGGTTTCATTGCAGATGCCATTTTGAAAGTGACATTCTGCCTCGACAATATTTAAGCTGCTCATTCAAAATAAATGCAACAACCATCAACAAGCCGTCACCAATTATGTCTTTTTTTGTTATTGTACTGACATTCATCCACTTATCAACTGCAGTGAAAGGGAAATGGTATACTTGCATCTTTTAAGGTATTTACTGGGTTTCCTATTAATTGAGAATGAAAACATTGCTGGCAGAAAAAGGATAGAGAGTCTCAACATTTGTTGCTTTTCATCAGAATTTCTTACCTCCAGTACATGTCTTTCTTCCCACTGATTCTTTTTAGTTACAGAAAGTTCCACTAATATTATTATTATTTTCCACTGGAACTTGATAAAGTCAGCAAAACCACCACTGTTCTGTCCCCATGTACATAGGGTACAGGCATACAGTACAAATACTGTACTCATACAGCATTCTGAGCTGAATTCTCATTCCTTTCTCCTCAACATTTAAAAGGCTGTGCCATAAACATTCAGTTTAAACTAATTAAGAGCCAGATTTTCATTAGAACATTAATCTACAATTTAGCTAAAGAGAGGAAAAATAGAAGAAAATAAGCATGCAGTACCATCTATAATGTATTTACTGGTATCCAACCCAACATAGTCCAGCAGTTCAAATGGACCCATGGGATAGCCAGCCCCAAGCTTCATAGCAACATCAATATCTTCCTTTGATGCATCTCCTAGAGAAAAGATTGACAGTTTGATGAACAGAGTAGATTCTGCATCTGCTTGGCACCACTTATAAATAATTAACAGGGTGTTATTTCACCCTGGTGAAGCTCTTCACAGAAATATCTGCATGTTTCAGAACCACAAAAACTGGAGTATAAAGCTGAATCTCTCACAAAAAAAAAAAAAAAGCACCCTGCAGGCCTGCTTTCCATTTTTCTAGCTTCCTCTTGCATTTCAATATAGATCACTATGCTATTGATGGAGCCACAGCTACTGTGCTCAACCTATCAGAAAGACTAGAGGAAGAATTGGTCACTGTGAAGAATCGAGCTTCTTTTAGAGGCAGCTGAATAGTGTAAGGAAAGATCTCAATTTCAGCTTCATGAGATCAGCAGCAGCTTTTGAATGATGTGTAAGACAGAGCTACTCTTACTCTACAACAGCCAGAAGGCAAGTGATATCCAGCTGATGGACAAGGGAGGCACGGGGAGGGGAGCGGTAGCAGCTGAGTAACACGCTTAGTTACAGCAACTTTCACCAGAGGATATCCATCAGCATCAGAGATGGCAGATAGGAGTGACCTGAAGAGACTGTGCAGGTGCAGTTACATTTGTGAATTCCAAAATTATTTAAAAAAAAAAAATCAAAATTATCAGAAATTTGTTACTTCTGCTTCAGTCTGTGCCTATAAAAATACAAATCCTGCATTGCCACACTGTCACAGTTAATATTCACCTCATTCTTTTACTGGGAATGCATATTGTATACTGTCATGAAAGCAGATGCACCTCTACTGCTTATTTCTAATATATATCTTGATAAAGGCAGTGCACTGCTTTGCAGATCCTACAAAAAGGACGAAGTTAAACAAACCCCAGAGGTACTTGTTAAGTAATCTCCATGCTCGATGTGTACAGGCATTCAGGGTGTCCAAAAGCTTGGCAGACATAGCCTATGCAATTTATACACCTAAGATCAGAGAATCTTAGAAATAAATTTTCAAAATCTCTTGTAAAGGCAACAACCTCAGTGAAAGTTCTGTATGAAGTAATAATTTTTATATATCTCCTTTCACTCTTTAAAGCTGACAATTTATTTTTTTTTAAACCACATTTTATTTCTTAGAAACTGGGAAAAGTAGCCTTACTTAATTCTAACATAATTTCAGTTCCCCAAATTCAAACACACGTAAATCCTCAACTCACTTGAAGTTGATGCAGATGTAAATATTTCCTTTATCAACAGATTTGTCCCACTTTGTTTGTCAAACTTGGGACTTGGCCACTTGACAGTATACAGTAGTGTTACAACACAAAAATAGTAAAAGGGCAAACAAGGATTGTACTCCTAGTTCATACTAGTCTCCTATTATAAAGCAGACTCCCATAGAAACTTGACTGACTGCTTTTTTGGTTTTCCACTAAGAATAGGGCAGTACAGGCCACCATACATTAATATTTATAATATTCCCCCTGTTTAAATCACTGTTAATATACTAAAGGTATTTTGCCTATGCAAAAGCACACATTTAACCCAAGGAGATTTTGTATAAATAAAGACTCAAGGATGGACCCAATAAAATGGTATTTCAGTGCTTGGGGTTGCCAGGAAAAAGACCCAATTTCATACTAATGTGGATGACAATCTGGCTCAAGTGTCTACTCTGAGAATTAATGCAAAGGATATGATAAAAATTTAACCTGATTCAATAGAAAATATGAATTCAAAGACAGCCATCAGGCTTTTCAAAACATTAACCAGCTTTTTAAATAGATTTCATTAGAGTTAAAAATTCATAAATGAACTTTAACAAGTTTGGAAATCTCATACTGTTGAACAAAATACAAACAGAATAAAGATTAAATCAAAATATTGTTTTGCGCAGGCATAAAACAGTCAATTTTAACATACAATCTCAGTGACTGTTTTCTTCTACATTTAATTAAAAGTTCTATTGTCTCCTGAAATATGCATAATGAGATATGTCACTTAACAAAGGCACCTCTTTTACACACAGTGGAACACCCATATACTTTATTTAAAATTGTGACTTTTTCTAAGAGAATAATGCCCCCTCGCATCCATGCCTTTGCCTTTCAAGTCACTAAATTTGCTCTTTTCTCCCTTTGAGATGTAATTAGGTACATCTGTTGATGGATAAACAAGTAGTGTTGGTTTATATTTTTTTTGCTGGAGATCAAACCATCCCTTCCATGTGCTATAAAAGAGATTTTTAATATTTAAAGCATATTTGGTGGAATGGTGATGATGGAGTGCTTTCATCTGTAAAAAAGCAGTGATTTCAAAACCAAAATGTTTCAAATTACATTCTTAGTAGCACAGCGCTATGAGCAGAGTACTTGAAATAAAAGCAATTATACTCCATAATTTCCTCTTTATCCACTACATTATTGGCTTGTTTCCTTTGCAAAACAATTATCAATGCTTTGAAAAATTTAGTGGTTCCTTGGGGATTTGTGATTATTTCTACTTACCCTCACTATTAACATAAAAGACGCCAGCAGAGAGAAGGGAGTTTCTAAAAAACCTATGTCTAAAAAAGGACATAGAAGAGGAACAGGAGGTTTTATGGAGCGATAGTTGAGCCCAAATCACTTGTATGTTAGTACCATAGTGTGACACTGAGTATTATAGTACTTACCTCACCTGAAAATTGGTGTTTTATTTCACAAGCCCAATGTAAGTGAACTCAGGAGAACTTTATAAATGGTCCCATTACAGGATTTTCAACCACTTTCATTAACGTCTCTTGGGATGGAGAGAGGGAGGTTCCTGATCAGTTGGCAGAGGATATTTTTACAATGGCACTACACTCACCTTGTCATTTCCAAACCAGAAACATTTTCCACCACCAGAAATTTCCCACACACATTAACTAGTACCTCCCAACTCTGCATACACTGACATTTCAAACTGAAGAGAAGGTCTTTCCAACTATACATACTGGCTCATATTAGATGTTCACTATTCGCTTCCAGCCTTTAAGGTCTGAAAGTTTTGACGGAATCCCAAGGCTTTTCTGAAGGAATATAACATTTAGCATTGTTATACGTCAACATTCCCTGAAGTCAATATCCCAACAAGTACCTCTCTCAAAAAGTCGAACAGCTTCCATCATATATGGCACCAAGAGACGGTTTACAATAAACCCTGGAGTATCCTAGGAAAAGAAAAAAAGGGATTCTAAATAAACGTTCTTTACCAGTATTATACTCAAACGCTACATGACAAATTAAACAAGTGGATGAAGACACTTATTGAATAATCAACTTCTGGTACTCTCTAAACTGTATTTTTCATCTGATTTATCTGCTCAATATTAAAACACAAAAGATGAATTTCACAAACAAGGAATGGCACATAAACATTCATCACGACTGAGAACAATAAGGCTACTACAAGCCCACCTCAACTAATCTTAAAAGAATTTAATGTGGCCAGTTGGCAAATACCTTTTCTTCAGCAAAATTCTGGTGATACAATTTCCTGAAGGATAAGAGAAGAGCAGTTCTTCCCTAACAGTTTTTTTGTGTTTTCACTACTAGAAACACTCCTGGCTAAATAGTCTCCTTCTCCCCCACTGCTCACTGGTAAACGATGCTTTTGAAAGTTAGGATCAATTCAACAGCAAACACCAATGCTATCAATGAAAAGATAAGATACATGCTGTCAGAAGAAGATAACAGATACAGATCTTCTTTTACACAAGCTTTAATCAAAAGCAACAATACAAAGAAAAGAGAAAGAGCTTTGCAAATATAGTATTATTTCATACACTACTACTGTTTTAGATGTTTATTGTTCATTCCATTTTGCCTCAATACTTAATCCAGAGAATTCCAAGCAACTTTTCTTCTACAAACAGGAATTTAAAAAAAAAAAAAAAGGAAAAAAAAAGGGGGTTCAGACATGGCGACTGCATTACTCTCTACCCAAGCTAATTTATAACAATAATTCATCATATATTCTGCACATTACATACTGCAAAACTGTGACAGAAACAGGGAAAAAGTCAACTAGGGCCACACAGCAATGTAGCAGTAGAGCCAGAATTAAGACGGTGAATTACTGGTAACTACTGGATTGCAGGCCCTTCTTTTTATGGCCAAATGTCTCCTGGGGGCTGTGAAACTCAAGGCAATAGTTTGCATAAAGCTACCCAGACCACAACTTAATGGATTTGGAAAAAGCGTGCTTAAGAAGTAGGGTGTTCCTCTAGAGAAAAAAACCAAAGCTGCGAAGCAATGAAGACTAATATGGGTCTAGTTACTGCAGTCTTAAGAAAAACTTGCAATGAGCACACACCACGGAGGACTCATCCAACTGCCTCACAGTACAAGAGGTAGCAGTCTTGTCTCTAGCATGGCTAAAGATGAACTTCTGCTTAAGCTCTCCAGTCCAGGCTTCTGCAGGACTGGAAAAGAAAAACCAAAAACTGTAAACCCTGATACTTGTGAGTTTTGCTGCTCTAGACAAGATGTCTAGAGTCACTCTACTTTGAGGAATTTGTGGTAAATGTGGGTGTTTTCTTTGTCAAAATGCTTTTAATAGGGAAGAGAAACTGGACAAAAAGCAGCCTGGAAATTCTTGAAGTGCTCTTGCATCTACTAAAACCTACCACCTTAAAATTAACAGTTTTCAAGAACAGACCTTCTGAACACTATACAATCAAAATGTACTCACCTTACAACTGACAGGACTCTTTCCTACTGCTTTACTGAAATCCACAAGCGATTCAAAAGTCTTCTGGCTGGTCATTGGAGTCTTGATGACCTGGGCAGAGGGAATGTAGGGAGAGCATAAGCACATTTATGAGCAGAATCTCTCTCATTTCCCAGTACAGCAATGATTAAACTGTAATCCAGAACACTATTCCAGAAATTCACAAAACATTTGTTTTGCAAAAATCAATTTCAGTGGATATATATGTAACAGACACAGAAATCTATTTTAAAGATAGATACAACATTTTGCACATTTTGAAATTATGTGTTACTTTAAGACACTGTCCCACTCAGCCAGTATGGATGGTAAAAGGGACCATCCTTTGGAATCACATTTAGAGATTATAGTATAACAAAACAACTTTAAAAGCTACATAGTATTTGTTGCCTTGGGAAACACGATGGCATCACTCTAGAGAACCATATTAACAGACATAGTTCCTGATATAAAGGGTTGTAACATCTACCCTGTGCCCAATGTAAACATGACACAGACGTTTAATTCTAAAGAAAATTTAAAATCTATCTTTCAAATTTGTGACAGCCTCTTAGCTTTTGAGTAGTATGTTTCCATGTTGATTTTCTTCAGAATTGAGACACTTGTCACGTAATATTTTCTATACTTCACTGGAGTTTGGATGCTTTAAGTCATTTATTAGGGACCTAACCTGCCTCCCCCCCTTAAAAAAAAGAAGAAAAAAAAAAAAAGACTTGCAGAAGCTGAAGGGGTTGTGATATTCGTGTTGAAACTGACCTCCATGTGCAGCAACTGAAAACTGCTATACATATGCAGTTAAGGCTGACCTCCTTGTTCATACAACTAAGTCACATAGAGATTTCCCCCCATCCTAATGACTGACGTAAGGCCAACACAAAAAAACACTGTTAGGAGTGAGGAAAAGGCTTGTTTCTCAGCACAAAAAAATAGTGTTCTTTTAGTTAGATATTAGATAAAAATATCTGAGATACTTACATAAGACTGCAACAGTTTCAAGAATGAGTTTTTAATATACACTTCAGAATTTTGAAACAATAGCACTAGCCTTTTGGATTATTAGAGAAAAAAATCCCCTCAAAGCTACGTTGTTCTGAGCATGAGATCAACAAGCTATGAAAAGAGTAGATAAGACTCAAAGGCACTGCAGATTTGTGACCCAAGAAGGACAGCCTCCATGACTGGCAATTTCAGTAATATCTTTCATAGTTTGGGCAATTCTCTTCATCTTCCCCCGATTATTTCAAACTGAAACATCTGTTTTACATAGAAAATGTTGTTCTACAGTGTTTGTCAATGCCAATCCTGACTTACAGCAGTAGATCTGAAACAAAAGCAAAGCTTTAAAAAGTGTATTTATTTACTAATATTGGCACATTTCAAGATCAAGTCACTAAAAGCACAGCTTCTGTGTTTTAAAGTTCTTCAAATACTACTCATCAACTGGAGTGACTCTGGGGTAGGGCATTCATAAGTCAGGTGAAAAAAACCCACAAATTATAAAGACAGGGATTGCTCTGTTTTGTTTTTTACAAACTATGATAGATATCTTCTGTATTTTTCAAATCTCACAGAGGCTTAGTTTAGATTGCTACAGACTATGATTTGTTTTAGGCTTGAGACAAGGCATAGAACATTTCATCCATAGAAATAAATTACTGCCACCAAGTAGTTCTTAGCACAGAAATCAATAAAGCCTATGTTAGCCTAAGGAATTATGCTAAAGATTTCTGTTATCTCTGACAACACCTACAGAATTCCTCCCTTTCCTTCTTACAACATTTCCCCAGAGCATTTAGTCACAATACACAGGATGCAATACTAAACAAAAAAAAAAATCCACACGGGTACAGAAGTTAGTGAGAGAGAATTTGCAAGTGTTTGAGCCCTCATCAGACAACCACACTCTGAATCAAATTTGTTCATTTCAGCCAAAAGGTTCAAACATTTCAAAAGGGGGAGGAAGAGAATGATACATTCAAAGACACAGAGCAAGCAACTGCGTAATATGTATTTTAATGGGAAACAAGCAAAAAATATAATAAAGTGAATCTCAGGAGTTTAAAAGGCAAGCATAACATATTTGACGTGCTTGTCACCAAAGCAATACTAGAACTAATCACTCATGGGACAGAGGAAAAAGATTTACAGCATTTAAGTGCACAAAGTACATGAAACTTTGGGCAGAGCGGCCAAAATGCAAAGTTTATTTTCGCTTACTCAAGAGTTTGTAAGTTCTAGCTGATCAAGGTCAGCCATAACGGGGGAATGTGAGAAAAAGAAGAGACCTGTCATTTTTTCTGCAATGTGACCTTTACTTTGGAGGCTCAGATAAACTCTTATATCAGATTATTTCTTATTCTGCTCTGCATTGCATTATTATTAGAAATTGCATGATGTAGCCAAAGAGAGTGTTTAGAAAAGACATCTGAAGAGTTATTTAAAACCTTCTTTTTACACTTCCTTAAAGGCTGGGAAATACTGTAATACTTCCAGACAAATAATCTGGAACATTGAAACAAACATGACTGACTTTGTTTCAAAAGTCACAAGGCAGTAAGATTTCACCTCACGTAATTTTCTATCGATTTCTACACTGTTAACAACCAAATTCCTCTGTCAGTCATCAAATGATTTTGTTTAAGCTATCAGTAGTTCTTACTAATCAGCTTGCCTGCACGCCTGAAGTGATCACTATAAACAGCACCTCTGTTGGCAGTTCAGTGGAGAACTTCGGAGCCTTGAGACTGAAGGAGTTACCTCTGTCTCTTTAACCTGCCCCTCAACAGAGACTGCACCATCCTCTTATCACTATAGGTAGCTTATTCCGTATCAGAAGAGCTCCAAACTGAGATCTACTCTTTCATCTAACTGAATTCTCAGTGATGACAACTGCATTGCTGTGCTACAGTGGTTATTATGATGATAAGACACTCACCTCCACAAGCTTCATCATAGGCACAGGATTGAAGAAATGGAGACCACCAAATCGGTCCTGCCTGGTGGTTGAGTTAGCCAACTGCGTGATTTGCAAGGATGAAGTGTTGCTTGCAAATATTGTATGCCTGGAAAAATGAAACATATGGATTGCATAAATGATAGCTATTTTTCTGACAGTAGGAGATTGGTGCACTAAACATAAATAGACATCAATTGGCTAACCATCCACAGAATTCTCAGAAATATCCCTGCAGATTACCATGGTCCTTTTGCTGAGGTATAAGTACAGCAATGATGAAATAACCACTGGAAGGGCTGTGTGAGTTTCTGACTCCCACATAAGTATGCTGAATACTTGTATTAGGTGACGGAAAAAAGACTGTAAGTAGAAAATTTTTGTTAACTCCCCAAATCTATTCCAGGTAATTCCTTCAGCAATCCTGGAAACCCAATGGCATTTTTTATTGCTAATCATTTACACATCTCTGGAAACTCAATCATTTGTCATGTCAAAAATGCACTTTGGAGCCTTAAGAAAAATTTGAATTATTTTTTTTTTTTTTTAAATGATCAATGGTAGATGTGATGAGCAAACCTGCCACCAGAGCAAAGAGCTGATGGAAAAAAACAGAGAAAAGATAAAAACTGCCACGCATAGGACACTGCAAAGGATACACAAAATCACAAGAATTTTAAGACACATATGAAGTCCTCTTCCAGACATAAACCAGATCTACTAATTGCAATTTATAATGGTTTGGGGTTTTTTCCCCCCCAGAAATATCTCAGAACCTCAACAGTCCTGCTATATTGACATCACACTGAAAACTTACAGAAATGGCTTTTTCTTCAAACCACAAAAATCAGAAACTAAATTAGAGATGAAATCCTGCCTTCCATTCTGAGCTGTATCCCACTGACCTTTCAAAAAGTTATCCTACTGGACTCATCAAATGTTAATCTATATTAGTATTTTGCTTACATTTCACTAAGATATAATTGAGCTTCACAACAGAGCTTTCAGAAAAGTTATG
Source organism: Gymnogyps californianus (assembly GCF_018139145.2). NCBI lineage: Eukaryota > Metazoa > Chordata > Aves > Accipitriformes > Cathartidae > Gymnogyps > Gymnogyps californianus. The sequence goes on along the minus strand of NC_059474.1, from coordinate 58,535,325 downwards.
TCCAAGTCATGGGGACGTCTTGTAGTGGCATTAAAAGAAAACATTCGTGGATAAAAAAAAACCACACTGATTTCCATTTTTATTATGTTTTCTCAGTTTTTGAGAATTTGTTACGGAGAAGGAAATAAAAAATCCTGAAAATTCCTGTTTACACTTCTTACAAATATTCTTTTTTTATTTCCCCACCATAAAGTGGGCCTTATATTGTTCTGAGGTGAGGTACTAAAAAGAGTATTCTGTATTTCATAGTTTTGACCTTGCAAGGTCAATGCATCCAAAAGACACTTATCTCCACTGAAAATCTGCCACTCTATACAAAGAATTCACATATTCATATAAAAATTAAGCACATTGATTTGTGAGATGTAATCATTGCTAGGTTTGTATCTGGGTTCACTTAAAGTAAGAGATTTTACCTCAGCATCACTTCTGCGGGTGAATACTGTAGCCTCACATAACATAAAGCCTTGGGAAAAAAAGCATTAAATTTGTATTGTGTACGAGGGCATTTTATTTACACTTTCTGCTCTGACCAACCAATTGATTTAAAGTGAGTTTAAAATAGAATTTACATGACTCTGTGACTTATAATTACATAATGCATGCTTCAGGTGACAGCAGAGTTGGAAGGCTTTTGAAAGCAACAGTGCTAGTGAAGCCCTCGTGATGCTTTTCCAGGCACCAGTGTGCTTTCTCTTGGTGCCATCTAGTGGGTCAGGGGAAGACATTAAAAACGGAGTCCAACACGAGGGAAACACACCATCTCAATAAAACTCTTACAGTCCAGCTCCGTTACACAGTGAACACTGAACAACACTTCTTTTGTAACAGTTTTATAACACACTGATTCTAACACAGTGAACAGCTGAAAACCACTGGCCAGTTCCCAGCTGAGTTTCCACATCTAAAGATAAATCCAAGGCCAAGAGATGTTGACGGGCATTCCCTCCACCCAGAAATAATGAGAAGGCAAGTAGGCAAGAGCTCTTAAAGCGAATACCCAAAAATTCTTTTGTCATGTTCATTATGATGCTGTTTGGAAAAGTGCTGCACTGTTTAAATGCTTAAAAGCCAAAAAGAACACGGGGATATTCTACAAAAACCCTAGCCTGACCTTTGCAAAATGGAAACGTGAGACTGACTCAATTCAAGAAAAGGAAGACAGAACTGAAGAGTGGGTAGCAATGCTTTATCACCTGCTCTGAAGATGACAACCATGTAACACAGTAACAACTACCATATTAGGAGGATGAGGATAACACTGAGAGGAATATAACATACACAAGCAATTTTGCAAAGCTCTAAAAACATAAACTAGTATGCTCTCAGACTGATGGCATCCAAGAAACAGCACTCACCGTTTCACCTGGACAGTTAATCAGATGAAGAATACCCTGAGTTCCCACTGCTCTCTGAGGTTGCCAAACCCTCCCAGCTCATTACATTTTCACTGAAAACTTGAGAGAAATTCACTCCCCAACCCCGAATAAAACTTCTCTTAATAAAGAATAGCTTTCCCACCCCGCTCCATTTATAGACCACTTTCAGAGGAATTCTAATTCTTTTATACAGAAAAAGGAAGAGGAATTAAGTTAATTGTGGTTTTGTTTTTTAATGCAACACTTTGGTTTTGTGCTGTCCCCAGACTTATCTTCATTGGAGAGGACATCATAGTGCAAAAATGGGAGACAAACATGTAGCTGTTGCATCTGAGGAAACACATGAGACATGGGACACAGTAGAAAAGAAGAAAAATGCAAGGTTTCACACAGCTTATGTTCCAAACGCATAATTCATCATCTCGTCTGAGCAACTGTAACACACAGCCCCTTACATTTCGATCAGCTATCAGCTACCCCCGTGGTAAGTCCCGACATTTGAATTAACACAAGTCCTCCCCTCCTCAGAAGCCTGGTCTTTCATGATCTCTGCCTGTAACATACACTTCACAGTGCCACCAACGCCCAGGGCCCCACAGAAGCAAAGCTTCTCCTGAGCCTCAAAGTTATCTTTAAACAAATCTTGTCTTCGTTACCAATCAACCACAAGTCCACCACCCCCACTAAGCTGGCGCAACAGTTAGTCCATATAATAGTTTTAGAAATTTTGAAACATTGAATCTTAGCGAAGGCTGCAGGACGCCTGCACTGACAGGGAGAGCTTTCCATTCCACCGCAGTGCCGTGCGGGATGAATAAAGCCTACTGCTTCCTGCTAACGCACAGAAAAACACTCACTAGACATTTCTGCCTTTCCCCATGCTACTTAAATGATCTGCAATGTTATACACCTCACATAATTACAAATTACCCTTTGTATCTAATAGCTAATATTTTAAACACTTGGCTACTACGTTTCACTATTTTACTAGGTTTTCTTTCTTTTCATCTAGACTTTCTACACTGTAACCCATATTCTTCACCATTCACTTCCCTTTTCTTTATCCTACATTTAAGACATCTGTATATTTATCATCATTTCCAATTCTCCTCTTAAAAAGGAAGGCTTCTTGTCTAATGTCATTTTTCCCAACCCTGTAAAATCATGCCTTTTGCCACAGGAAGGAGCATATCTGAACAACTCCCAGTATCTTTTAACACTCTGTAATGTACAATTTGATGTTTCAAGGCAGCTATGCTTATAAACAGCTCAGTCTTATGAAAAATAGCCTCAGGTGTTCCAAATATACATATCATTAAATGAGGCTCCAAGTCCCTGTGCCCACTTTCCTTGCTGACTGGTTCTAGACAGTTTGCCATTTAGTACACTCTAATTTGCTCATTAGCTTTCTCTGCGGAATATGGACAAAGACTCAGGCAACCAATGGTCTGTTTTCACAAAATAAGCACAATCTAATCATGACAAGGTACCTTGATAATTGCCAAAGGCAGCTACTTACTTTTGGCTGTCAGATTAAGGGTAATGGCAAGTTACCCCGTGTTCAGTGCATGGCTGTTCGGGATCATTTATTGTCTTCAGAAGTACCAGGTAATTTTGATTACCGACCATATGAGACAGCTTGACAATCTCCCCAGGCTGAAGTCAACTAATGATAACATCTTTTCTCCCTTGACATTATATTCAAGCCGCAGCTCGCCTAGTTCTTTAGACAGTCTAGAATACCTCTTAGCCAATACCCCCAGATGTAACTGTACTAGTTAAAACCTCAACCTGCAAGCAGTCAAGGTCTTGTGATCCTGAGTCATCCATTACAAGGATCAAGCTTCTGAGACTGCATGCTCAGCTTAACAGCATTTTTGGGTTTGGATACAATTCAACAGTAACTTCCAACAGTTATCAAACACAGTTCAAAGAAAGTTCCAGGGACTGTAAGTAACTGAGGGCACACAAAGAAATTATGTACACTTTTACCTCACACACAATAACCAGCAATGAGCTATTTCCAAAATCTTGTAATACAAAGTAAACTTAGTTCACTTAAGCCACTGTTGAGCTGACTCTGACTTACGGCTAAGAGGCTGAGACTTCTTAAAACTTGTTCATGCCAGGCACGCTGAAAACAAGTATTTTATCATCCCAATTCCCTATTTAAATATGGGAACACGTATGTTAACCATACCCCATGTGTAGCAGCACAAGCTTATTCTACTGTTGTGCATCTGCATTTGGATTTAGATTTGAACTTGCTGAGTAGATGGACAAGCTCTATGACTAAACATACCCTGAAACACATCAAATGAAGCAATGCAACAAGTAAATAAACCTGGTGAATACACCTGAAAGTATTTGTAACATATGCACCTGGCACAACTATTCCATACCACATGACAGTCTGGAATTAGTCTAAGGGAGAAAAACTCCTGTTTTTTAAAAAGGCAGCTAAGAAAATGCAGAACTAATGGTGTAAGAATAAAAACAGAAGATACAAAGGTATCTAAGTTTAAAAATGTAACATGAAAAATACACATACTCAGGAGCAAACTTATCCAGCCTCTTGAAGAGTTCATTTTTAATTTTCTGGTTCTCCACAATGGCTTCTATCACCAGATCCGTGCTGTGGACCACTGCTACTGCATCTGTGCTTGTTGTGAGGTTCTTCAAGGTCTTCTCAATGAACTCAGCACCAGCCTGAAACATTTCCAAGAAGTTGCAATGTCTATATACAATGATTTAATTTATTTTTACATGAAAATCCCCTTATGTGCTCTGAAGTGGTCTTGAGCCCTCAAAAATTCAGGCAGTCTGCCACATTTCCAAATCAGTCAGAAAGTTCTAAGTATGTACAGATACAGTGCTTTCACTGACAAAATTTTGCTAGCCAATCAAATCTGCTTTGAAGCGAACAGGAGACTTTTGAATTCATTCTTTTAGGAAGACTATTTGCTGCAGTCCAACCTTCAGCATAAGTCTGAGTGAACAACTGGTTGGTCAAGCAGTAGTTTCTGAGACAACCTCGACTTGCCCTCCATAAAGAGGAACTTTTCCAGTTTCAAACCTTTGCATTGTTTTCATTCAGTGATTATCTGGTTTCACGCCTGTGAACAGGTATGTGCTAGTTCATGAATACTTCAGGAAATGAAATGGCCTACACTCACTATAGTTTCAGTGCAAATGTGGGGAAAAAATATTCTGTTTTCTGACTAGTAAATCTGCCAATCACTGACATAGTTTGTGAGGACAGAAATCAAACAGAACTGCAAGACTTTGAACTAAGGGTAAATGGAGACATAGTACAAGTAAAAACATACCTGCACGCTAGAATATAATGTCATATATAAAGTACAAGCATCATGTGGACAATTTTCTTTTGGATTAAAAGACTGCCCATAATTATGTATGTATGCATATTCTGGTTATCCTGGTATTACTATAATTTTTCTTCTGTACTCCCTCATGCAAACAAGCCCATTTTTCATTTCCTTTGTCTGCTGCATCATTCACGCTGGTAATCATCAATACCAGTATATATTATATACGTTAATATGTATCAAAAGAAGAATTGAATCTGCTGTGGAATTTAGAGAAACAAGCATAGCAAAAATAACCCTTAGGATATAAATTTAGATACATCAACTGCTCCACAGTGACTTGCTGTATGTAAGTCTTACTCAGTAATGTAAACGCAAAGTATCTTACACATCTAATACATCTAATTCATGTTACTCCAGGGTAGTTAAACTTGCACTCTCATTTCCTTTGCAGTAATCCTGTGCCTAAGTCTTGGGGGGGGGAAGACTCCTTACTAAGGTATTAAGACAATTTTGTTACTATTCTCTTTTGGACAAAATCAGTGCATTCCCAGGTAAGTGCTCAAACATAGCTGGCTATTAAGTTAGGATGAATAATTTGGCACCATTTCACATTTAGCATCTGTTTTAAAAGGTCACCAAGTTGTTTTAAATCTTTATGTCAAGGCTGAAGTCTACAAATGGAAGAAAATAAGGTAAGACATCTTTCAACCTCCCTGAATCAAAAAAAGAAAATCCAAGTTCTTCAGCACACTAGAAAAAGTTTTCTTTTTAAGCCATTACATTAACATGCTCTATAATGCATAAGCGTAAACAATATCAGAACTTCAGTATGGCAGTTTTTATTCTCCGAAGTTTTCCTAGAGGAATAAAGAAGAAGATGTCAACCTCAGGCTTATCCGCAAACTTCTTCTTTGTCACTCTCTTCAAACTCTCTTCAATTCCTTGTGTAGACTTTTTAAGGATTTCATCTGACTGGTCTACTAATACCACAGTGTGACCACTGGCTGCTGCAACCTGAAAGTTAAAAAAAAGATTCAACATCAATATCATAAAACAACCAACCATATTGATTTGTGCTGGGGCAGACAATACACTAGGCAATGAATTAGGCAAGAGAGAGCTAAAGAACATTGAATCAAGACTTATGCACTTTACTAGAAAAATCATAAAAACCTGCACACCGTTGGGGCAGAGGGGAAGGAATAAAGGTCTCAAACAACTTGAGGGAAAAGGAAGAAGAAAACCATTTTTCCTCCGAGCTGTCTGCAGAACGCTACCTGCGCCTGGAGTCAGCTGAATTCTGTGGCTATGGCTAGAGAAAAAAAAAAAGAGCATGCGGCTTAGCTGTGATCCTTGGATCTTGTAAGGAAAAAGGGCTGTGGAGACCAAAACTGGAATGCTGGCAGGGTGAGCGGGTGGCATAAGGGATGGCTAACCCTGTGTTCCTGGGACATAGCGTAACGCAACTCTGCTGTTAGGCCATGAGCATGTCCCTGCAACAACAGGAAGGTGACAGAGAGCTGGGAGTAGCAGTGAAATGTTTGCCACTCCAGGACTCTGCACAGACCTGAATGGCCCGCAAACTCCCCTTACTACGTACTTGGTACAAACCAGCTCAGCTACAGACAGCAGTATTGGGTTGTCTTTTTGGTTGGCATTCAATTAATTTCAAACATACAATGTCACTTTCTCACACTGCAAAAGCCTATTAAAAATCAGCTGTTCATTATCTGTTACTTCACTATTCATTAATTTATGTTTCTGTTGTTAGTTAGCAACAGCCTATCTTCATTTTCAGAATTCTTGAACTAACAGAGTTGTAATATAATAATTATGGAAAACAGATGTTAAAACATGGCTCCACTGACTGTTTTTAAAGTCACACAATTTAGGAGCTTCCCTTTTGCAAACTTTTACTTTACATCTAACCTTGTACCTGGAGACTAAAGATTCTCCTGTGCCTACAAGATCTACTCCAACAAAGCTAGTTGAAAAGAAAAATACAGAGATATCTCCTGAACAAAAGCATGGTGCTATTCTCATCCAAGTCATCTCACTAATCCTGCAAATAAAGAAATGCCAGACTGCCTCTGGACAGCAGCAGTATAGCTTTAACAAGGTGTCAGTCTGCAGCTGGACATTTCTTTATCCATCTTTTTTTTTTTTTATTTTCACTGTAGCCATTTCATAAAAACAACTGAATCACAAAAAAATGTTTAAACCAAGCTTGGATTGGCACTTCTAACACTTCATCTGTTGCTGATCATTTGCAATAGCAAAGCAAGACCCTCCACTCTTCAGAAGAAAAATCAATACCAAGCACATTTATAAGAGATGCTTCACTGATTATCCATTTATGATTACACCATCATTGACCAGTTGGCAAAAAATCCTAGAAGAATCCACATCTCCCTTTTCCCGTCTCATTCTTACCATATTTACATGGACAGGAAAGAAGAAAAATGGCAAAAGGTCATACCATCTCCTTGCAATTCAAACGCACGCTCACTCAGACTCTACTATCCAATGATCTTAAGAATACTAAATAAGAAACACAAGAGCGCTAGGGAGTCAATTAATGCTTTTCTCATACAGAAGTGCTTTTCACGTGGCAGAATCAGAAATTATAAACTCCTGGCTTTCAGCCATACATTTTAGCAAAGGTTAGCTTCTCCTGACAGTATGAGAAAGCAAGGAAAGAGGAGAGACAATTTCTTAAGTGTTCTAAAAGGGAGGGAAAGCCTTATTAATAGGGTGCAGAGGAGACCCAACTCAGTGTTATAATCATCTCTGCTTTGAGATAATTTTGGATTCATAAATCGGAGGCAGATGGTCAGCAAAACAATCCTTGGTCCTTAACAGTGGTAGAAGACTGCAACCCCTGTTACTGCCAAATACCAGACATGTTTCTCTTGACAAGCAGCTCTCTGAAAACGTGCAGTCTAACAGAACATGCAGATCAGTTCACTTTCCCTGCAGAATTATAACCTTTGCATAGTGTTCCTCTTCCTCAAACATGAGAACAACTTACTTCAAAGCTGTTCTTTGATGGTTTCTTCAGTGGAAACCTCAAGCTCTAGTATCAAGGTACAGAGGAGTGTTTTTACCAGACAAGTTAATAAACAACTAGCTAATTCCTTAGCAAAAAAATAGCCCCTGTATTACTCCTGCTAGAGATTTGCCAGGAATGTGAGAAATCTTCAGTTCTGAGAAGGAAAACCATTAATTCATTAAAATGGAGAACTGCTATTTATGAACTCCAATCTCCCTGTCAGTTTCTGCTTGGGGATGCCTGCATGCTCCAGTTACTCTTTGTGAAGTTTGTGAGCTACTCTGTTATCTTGGGCAACAGATTCTTTCTGTGAATTAAGTAAATATCTAAATCTTAAATCACTGACAGGACTGTTCAGTTTTCTGTCCCAAATCTATCAAGTTAAAGATGACTTGAAAGCCAAAGGCCTGAGATTAAACACTGGGAAAATAAGTCCTATTTAAATATTAACCACTTCATAATTCTGCAGGTGACTGACAGCTAATTGTTCATTTTAGCTGCTGTATTCTACTTCAATATCTTGTAAAATGTCACTTGATCTGCTCCCTTGGCAAGTTAGAAGAAGCCTCTTTCTTGGACCAACATTTTCCAAATATTATTACACACTGTCTGGTTTACAAATAGTCCACACATTGTCTTATGAATCACCTTAAACAATTTAAAACATTGACCTTGGTTCTTCTTGCCTACCCGTCTGACCTGAAGATGTGTGGATTAGCAAGAGAAGAAAAAGTTTGAAAGTTGAGCAACCGGACAGCAGCGGTGCAGCAGGACTTTCTACTCCTCCGCAGCAATAAAATCAAAATTCGCAGAAGTCTGCCAACACGGCAGAACGGGTGCTTCCCTCCACGCCCCCAGCAGCCCTCGTCCTCGGGGTGTGATGAACACACGCTGCCCACGCTAGCTCCCCGACGTGCCTGGCACAGGGCAGGCCGACGGGGCGAGACACAGAGCATGCTCCAGCAGGTACGCCTGTCCGGCTGGTTTATGGACCAGGACTGTCGGACATTGCTGAGCATACGCCCCTCCAGTGCAAGAGCAGCCACCGCTTCTCACACAAACACAGGCTGAAAAAAGCATAGCATGAAAAAATTTGAACACAAACTACAATATATTCAGAAAAGCGGTTACTGTTTTTATTGATATTGCTCCTGTCTTGCAACTCAGAGAGAGTACTTGAGCGGCGACTCGACTCAAGCAAGTTGGCAAGGCCGGGCCAGCAACTGGCACCCACACGTGACGCTCCTCAACGGAAGGAGAGCGGAGACTGACTGCTTCGCCTTCTCCGGCGCTCTCCCCTTCTGGCTGGGGGGCAGGTTAGAGCGCTACATCGGACCCGGGCTCAGCTTTAAGTAAAAAACCGAAGTGGAAAGCAAGAAGCGAAGGGGACGCGAGGCGGAGCCGCGCGGGGCGGCTGGAGCCGGGGTTCCCCCTGCCGCCTCAGCCCGGGACGGGGCCCCAGCTGGCCGCAGAGCACGAACGGCGGCCCCTGCCAGCGCAGCCTCTGAGGGAGCAGAGCGCCAGCACGATCCCCACCTCATCCGACCAGCCGGCGACGAGGCGAGCCCCAGCACCCGAACGAGACGTGAAGGGGCCCGCCCGCCGCACGCGCCGAGTAACGGCCGCCCAACGGCCGCCATGGCGCCGCCACCTCCCCGAACCCCCGCCCCGCTGCCGGGCCGGGCCGCGCTCACCTGGGCGATGCCGGCGCCCATGAGGCCGCCGCCGATGACCGTCACATGCTTGACGATCAGCTTCTTGGCGGCCGCCGTGGCGGCGGAGGAGGAGGCGGCGCGCGCGAAGTGGCGGGTGGCGAAGGCCATGGCGAAAGCGCGCGGCAGGGAGCGCGGAGCCAGAAGCGGCGGCGGGGGCCGGGCCGGGCCGAGGCGGGCGGGGCGGGGCGGGGCGGGGCGGGGCGGGGCGAGCGCCGCGCTCCGCCCCGGGGGGCCGCGGGGGGCGGCGGCGGCGGCCCCCGGGCCCGGCTGCCCGCCGCGGCGAGAGGTGCTTCGAATCCTTCACCTTCGCTGCTTTTGATTCCTTACGAGGAGTCAAGTAGCAACACCAGGGTCAGCACAACAGAAGGACTGCCGCACACAGTTAAAACCCCCGGCTGGCCCCTGGCTGGCGTTTGGCCAACGGAAGGCTTGATGCAGAGGCGGCTCCAGTGTCCGCCCTTGGCAGCGGAGGTCACTGCATTGCCTTCAAAACGTTCACGTTTCTGTTGTAGCAGCCCATTTTCTCAACGTTAGAAGCACCCCACAATAAGAGCATTTACACACTAGAAGGGGACTTCATTTTCAGGCTAGCACAAACTATACAGTAAACAAACAAACCAAAAATCCTTCCTTTATAAACACTAATAGCTGAATCATACCAGATGCAGACTGCCATAATTTTCCATTTAATTCCTTTATCGACAGAACGACCAGTGCTTCAAGTGAGAAACAGCGGCAGCTGACAACATGGCAATTATAGCGTATTCTACTTGAGTCAGCATCGGGGTAAACATTAAGCAACTTGTTTTCTTCAAACAAAAGCAGCAGAGTATTCTCTCATCTCTGCACTTTGTACCAAAAGCGCAATGCAAAAAATTCCCCCTTTCCTCACCCAGGCTCATCTGACAGCAGATTAGTCAGGAGCAGTAAGTGGCTGCTGGAAACAGCTTTACCCAAACAGAGACTTAGAGTTACTGTTCCTTGTGTATACAAACGACAGCTGAGCGGGTAATTAATGAAATTCGCTAAAAAAATAGTGCCGTGCCAAGTTACCTGCAAGCTAACTCCACGGTGTAAGACACAGGACTTCCACATACAGCTGTTGCTCCCGAGCGCCCAGCTCCCCATACACACCAGCGCTCCGTACACACCAGTGCTCACACCCACCCCTTCCCCACAAGCGCTTCGGTTGTCTCCTGCTCCTGCTCAGCCCTCCCCTTCTGTCTGCAAGGATCTCCTGCCTCTCCCTGGGCTCCCTCCGGGCCAGAGGGCCCAGCTCTCTGCCCCCCACCCCAGGCTCTCCCTGGGCACCCCCTTCCCTCCCTGCCCTCCGCTCTCCGACCCCTCTATGCCAGGAGTCCAACAAAACTACACCTCGACTCTGCCCATGGTTTTCCTTCCCACCTTGTTCCTCAGACTGTGCATCTGCTCCTGGTGGCAACTCATTCGCCCTTTTACCTTCCTCATCTCTACTCTTCTCTCTCCTCCTTTTATTCTGAGTAACAGTGTTTTTAAAACTGCACTGAGAGAATGAACAGACATACTCTTTCTATCATGTGCTCATAACATGCCTGGCATTGTGTTTTCCCAATTTCACTTTATTCCCCCCCACCTCCTTCACTCCTCATCCAAAACATTTTGTAACATCTTCTCACTCAAAAGCCTTCCTTGTAAGACGTAAAACACCAAACACCACAAGCTTAGTCAACAAGTGGAACTCATTAAAATGACTATGCAAAGCTGTCAAACACTTACTTGGGAATTACTTTATTAAAAATAAAATTACACTGAAGTAGAAATAAAGACATTTTCAGCATTCAGAAATAGCCATCCACTTATATAAATATACATTTTTCAATAAGGCATTTGAGATGCTTCCTCTGTTAAAAAAAGGGAGGGGAAGGATACATCCACAAACACAAACCAAATCTGCTACCACTTTACTTACAGTTTACCAAAGACGGCAACACACTTTTAAAACCACAAACATTTTGTTGCTTTTATGCTATTGTTTAGCTACTTTCATGGCATCCTGTGAAAATTTCAGTGCATCTGGAAGGCATGAAAGGCAGGTCTTTATTGTCGTTTCCAACAGCGTCTTGCATTCTGGCAGACATTGACATGGTTGCACCTTCACATCAGTATTTTTAGCTTGTCGCACTATGCAGCATTTGATTATAGGTATCACCAAAAGCCGCATTCTCAAAGTACTATTTGTAGAAGGACAATTTTCGAAGGATAGTTTTCAAAGGTGACATTTTAAACTAAACTCAGCAGGCAAAACGAGCACAAATATGTACAATTCCACATACTAGGATTATGCGAATTGTCTCTTCTTTGGAATCTGTAAAAAAAACCACTAAAGTGCTTTTCAAATGTGTCCTTATTGATTAAAAGGACAGGTATTTTATATAAGTGATCAGTTGCACACCAACATCATTATGTTGCTTAAAGAGGCATTTCAACAGAAAGATAAATATTATCAGAACTTAACTTTAGCTTCGCAATTAAGCATATACCATTTTAAGGATTTCCAGACAAAAATCCCTACTGTACAGAATCTATTTATTCACTGGAAAATACAAACTTAAAGAAATAAGTGCTTATTACTCCAATACTGTCAGCTTTTAGTGCAAGTTTACTAGCATTGGTACCAAACTCAACTTTTTGTTGTGCTATGGGGCTTTCAAAAATTTCATACAAAGAAAAAATTTAACACAAACATGGGCTAACCTATACAGTCAAAAGTTAGCCTATATAAGAACTGGAAATTCTCACACAAACAGTGGAGTACCTGACCAACCAAATACATCACTCAGAAATTAAGGCACTCTGTTACTCAAAACACATAACAGAAAACCTTAATTTAAATCCAAAATAACTATCTTACAGTCTTTGCTAGGCACTACCTGGCTTTTAAAACTTCAAGTTAAAAAGTGACAAAAACAGAGGTTAATTTAAAGCTGAAGAGTTGACTCTTCTTTTACAATTTAGGTTTAGTTTCTGCTATGGAATACCCAATTCCACTTTACAATCAATTGCACATTCTAGTCTTGTAAACTTGACATTAAGAGGACTGCTAGTATTCTCTACATCTCCAATGGAGGGGGGGGAATATTTCCTTAAAAGAGTACACATGTAGTTATTTCATGTGATATGAAATTCTGCTAGATCAAAAGGTGTATAAAGAGATTTAAGGATGATTAAGAACAATTATTTAAAGGTTGTTACATGTCCCCCAAAAGATCGCTTTCGATGTTTAGGCGATCTTTCAAATAAAAGACAAGATTGAGTGCCTCCTTCCGAAACACCTAACAACAGGTTTCCCTGGCAATTGGTTTGATAATGGTAAACAGCACTAAAATTTTGCATGTGAAAAGAGTAAGGTACTGATACACTAATATTGTATGAACTACAGATCTTTTTACTCCATATGGAAGACAACAAAGAGAAAGCCTTTATACTCAAACCTCAAGTTTGTCATATTCCTCATGTTCCATGCCTAAATGTATAAGACCTACATCTGTAGTGCCGTATTTGAAGTAAGACTCCAGTTCCCAAAGCCAAACAGGTTGTGGCAGTACTGTCCACACTGCCTGTAAATGAAAAAATCTGAGTGCAAGCCCCAACTTCAGGATTATGCACGTAGAGTTTTCCCCAATGAGCGGGCTGTTGGTCTCGTCCAGACTGCAGCCACTGCTGATGTGGGGAAAACAGCGAATGCCAAGTGGCAGCACAGATGTCGTCTTGAATATCTGCTTGGCACCAGAGAGAACAGACTTCTGTTTTTTGTTAGAGAAATCTGCTCTCATTTATATTCTGAGATAAAACATCTGTATCCAGACGCTGCACACTCCTTTCATGTTAAGAACATGGTATATTCAAGGATTCATTTGGCCACCAAGCCTGGGTTTTCAGAATCGGTACCTGCTTTTTTATAGTGAGCCCTGACAGTCAAGAACGTTTAGATCGAGGAATCCAGGCTGATTCGATCCAGTCTACACCTATGAGTTACTTGCAAAAAGAATCCTCCAAGGTTAAAAGAAGTGTCATTTAGTCATTTCCAAAAAGTATTTGTCATTATTTAGGCTCAGTTATAATGTTTCTTTACACAGAAAACGCTAATACCCTCTCACTCATTAATCTTTTTGCTATTAGATGATGTCCTTCACTTATTTGGTAAATTAAATGTTTACATACTGCTTTTACCAAAATAACAATTACTCTTTGCTAAAGCATTAACAGATGTTTTGGACCATTCTCCCATAATTAATATTTCACAAACTGACAGTAATAGCTTATAGACAGAGGGGTTAAGCCCAGCAAGTTTTAATATCAAATTGCGAACTATGCTGTCAGTTCATTTGTGGAATGCAACAGCTGACAAAAAAAAAAAATCTTCTCTTTCCAGAAGTGTAAATGGATCATTCTCACTGACTAGGAAAGCCTATGCAGTTGGTGTTTTTTCTGGAAACAAAGTAACAAAATAAGCTGGAAACAAAATAAAGCTGGATTTTAAAAGTGTAGAATTTCTTTGTTTAATCTTTTTTGATGTTATATCATTTCTTCAAAGCTATTATATTGAATGGACATGGAGCTAAAGTTAGACCAAACCTTCCCTCCAGAGATGGTTTTGCAGCATTTTCAGGATACAAAAAGGTAAAACTTTGCATTAGACTTGCAAAAATTAAGAATAGCTCCATTTTTGCCAACTGCTCTCCCATGCACACACGTTTACCTAAAGAACAGTTAGAAGAGACATATTACTGTTTTTATACTGTTGATCCATTTGTTAACACACATGCAATTCCTATGCTAGCATAGTCCAAACACAGAAAGGCTCAAGCTACTATTAACCTGTGAACTCTGAAGCTTTGGTCTCCTGTATTTGAGTCTAAGCCTTGTTCAGTTGTACTGCTTCATATTAACAGCATTTACATCCATAGCAAAAGAATTATCAAAGAACAATTCATCATTTCTCATTTCTGCCTGGCAACTGGAGCTTTTAGGAACCCAACCCATTTTGCAAGCCACCAACTGTAACAATAAAACAAGTTCTGCAGTTGGTCCTATGTGCAACTTTCACATCTCATGTCTCCAAGGCCCTGCACTTGAAACACCGCCACCACCCCCAACCAGCTACTGACTGCATGTGGATATCTTACCCATTCCAAAAGGAATGAATGCCTCTTTCTTAATTAGCTGGCCATTTTCATCCAGAAATCTTGACGGTTGAAATTCATCTGGTTTCTCCCAAATGTTAGGATCTCTGTGTACTGACCACAAGTTGGGCACAATCACACTGCCCTTAGGAATAGTATATCCCTGCAGCACTTTAAACAAAAGCACAGAGACAGAGAATCTGACAAGTTGCTAGAAGTAAACATGGAAGACTTAGACTTATTAAAAAGATGACTAGAAGATGCCACAAAAAATGATACAGAACCCTAGCTGTGGGCTGCAAACGTAGCAGGAGCTTAAGGCAAAGGTGATCTCTGCTAGCCTGCCTGGGTCAGAATCACACAGGCCAGAGCAGCTGGAAAGACATCAAGTTACACCAACAGCTCTGTGCAGGGAAAAGGCAGCAGCAATTGTTAGAAATGCACTCTGCTGCATGGAAGTGCTGTGACCCAGTTTCCTCCTGTTCCTGTGCTGTCCCAGAGCATCGCCACAGTGAAGGTGGAGGTAAGGAAGAGGGATGGGTTTTGAACTGTTATCACAAAAGGGTTTTGAAGTGACTAGTCTCATTTCAGCTTGTTGCACCTCACTGTCCTGCAAGCCAAAACATTTAAAAAAGCAGATCAATTCAGTACTGGGTTTGAAAGCCAAGTATTGCTACCTCTCACTCACTTCAGCCAGTGTTCAGCTATGTATGAAAACATATAGCCAACAAGATGACTTGGAAAAGGATATTTATTATTGTTTTCTGTAGATGCAGAACTCAATGCTATAAGCCTTTCAAGCTTTAGCAAACCAATTGCTCCGAATTGATGTTTTCAGACCTCTGCGTCAGATGGCCAAAAACAACTCTGCTGTTTCAGGTACAAAGGTGGAGTCTCAGCTGCCAACTGCCACTAAGCACATCAGTCAACACAAGCTGACCCCCGGAAAAGAAATTGCTCTAAATTAGAAAACTTCTGGATGTTAGGTCAGACATACTGCTTAAATAGAGGAGTATCTCAAGCCCACCTACTCTCTATAAATGACATTTTACATACTTGGGTTACATGTCTCATACATAAATGAGGTCTTTGTAAATTCTCACTAGATGTCCCATCAGATCTTCATCCACAAAAGAAATGCTGTATTAACAAGTCTCTACAAATGCTTACCAGCAGTTTCTGAGGCCATTCGAGGAATAGAAAGGGGAACAACAGCAGTCATCCTCTGCACTTCCATAATGGTTGCCTCTGTGAAGGGCATTTGAGCCTTGTGGGTAAGAGAGGGAACTTTGTCACGTCCTAGAACTGCTTCAATTTCTGCATGAACCTTTTCTATTCAAAGGGAGCGAGAAAAATAAAAAAATAAAAAAAGATGCACAATGTGTGAGAAGACATCATCTCAATTTCATTTGCCTATGCTTCATTGTTTACATAGATTTGTCAAAATGTGATCCCTAGCTGAAATAACTACACCAACATAAGCCTTAAGAATGGACTCAGAACAAAACAACCAAGCGCGATCTTGACAACTGTCAAGAGTAAAGCTACTGAGATGACAGACATTCCTAGCACTTCCGTACTGGAAAAGTACAACAAAAGTTCTGTTCCAGTTCCAAATGTATTCATAATCTTAGTTTAAGAGTTTACAGTAATTTGAATGGTGAAAACATCAAGCTTCTGGCCTGCATTAAAAAAAATGAACAATAAGAGACTGCATGCAGTGAGTGCCTCAGCTGGCCTCTGTCCCTGGGGAGATCCAGTTCTCAGAACTGGGAAAGGTGGTGAAGAGATGGGAAAGCTTTTCACACAGCTGCTTTAGATACTTCATTCTGAAGCAGGAATTCTGGTGCCGTTACTCAAGCGTTGAAGCTATTTATCTTGTTCTTGCTGTTTCCTACTTTCTATTCACAGAACCTAAACTCAGCTATTTCCCAGTTCCCGCAAAAGGCAGCAGATGATGCTCCTTCCCCCACACAGCCCTTCTGCAAAGGAAAAACAGACGTTAACGAGCATATCTCCCCTCTCATTCATGTGAGGCACGAAGTTTCCAAATATTTGTTTGCCCCTTTCATCTCACTAAAGGCTCAGCATAAAAGTAATCCTCTTCATAGAAGTTTCCAAGATGCAAGATTTGCTTCACCCATGTACAAGACGATGCGCCTTTTCTTCCGGGTAACTTGGAATCTGGCTACACAGCAAAAGACAATCTTGAAAGAGGAGACCTCAAAATTAACCTTTAATCAAAAATAATAAAAGTCAGTTTTCATTTTTTACCCTTGATATCCTGAGTATTTTGTGGGTGTCCTGCTTGCCTTTTCCAAGATTCAGAATCCAGGCTGCTGATACTCCGAGTTTTTGCTTTTTTCTCTCCTTAGCACTGATTCAAGATTAAATAAAAGCTCGATGCAAAAGTTTCTCTGTTTTCAAAGAAGCATCCAGAAATACCGTACGAACTGTGTTCAACAAACAGCTGCTGCCACCTACTGGGTTTGCTAGGAAAACAAGTTCTCATATGAAGAACACAGTAAAAAATACCTCGACAGCAAGAGATTTGCTAATGGTGTGGCTCTCGAGTACCTGCTTTGTGGGGTTTTGCTACTTTTTTTAATGACACATTATAGCCCTGTATTCAGGTATGCACGTTCACAGTAATTTAAACAAGTAAAGTTTTCAATATTAAAAAAAAATAAAAATTAAGGAGACTGTCTCATGCCAAATGTCACACCAGCATTTTATCCTGAACGTTTCTTCGGAGTTTGTAAAGATATGTGGAACTATACAGAAAGCAGCCAAACCGCTGCTCACATTACCAACTGCAAAAACATAGACTTCAAGAGTTCTCCGCTAACAGCATGTTATTTGAACTGCTCCACTACATTCCATGTATTTAAAAATCTCACAGATCTTCAGAAGTTAAGGACCAAAACCAAGTCAGGGAACAGACCGAACCAAATACTCCCCACTGCCTCCCTATATGCACGCACGCACATACACACGCACATCCATCCTTCTCTTCTTCCATGTAAAAAGCAAAACTGGCTTCCGCAGACAAATACATTCTTTCTGATTTTTTCCCCTGATAGCCCTTCATTTGCTTTTCCATATCTGCAACATTTGCTACTGCTAAAAGTTATGCAATTCAGGTATTTCCTTTAGGGGATAAGAGAAACATAGTACCAGGAAAAAAAAAAAAAAGAGGCCCATACATGAGTTCCAGGCAATCAGGATACATAAGGAACAGGATACTAGAAGTAAGAGAATCACACTACATAGCTATGTGATACACTCTAGACTACTGAGCTTGTTTATATTGTTTGACAACAGCCACAACATAAGGAAAGGGGAAATCAGAGGGAGGCAATAAAACTGTTAAGAGATCAGCAGAAGAGAGAAAACTGACTAGCTCATACATGTACAGTACCAGGCAGTAAGGAAAGGGGTTAAAAAAACCTAAACACAAAACTCTTCTAGATCTCATTTGTGTAATTTTGAACATATCTAATTCATGTAACTGCATATCAAGTCAAGCAGTGATAACATACAACCATTAAAAATAGAAGAATAAGCCTATGCAATAAAATTTTATTTTACATTTGTCCCCGATGGACTTTCTCTCCCATATACTGAAATGATGTCCTATTTTGCAATCTTTGCTCAACAATTTGGTTGACTTTGTGCAATAAACTATGATCTTGACCTATTTAAAGAGATTATTCCAGACAGATAGGTGCTGTCAACAAGTATCTATTTGCTTATTTGCAAAGCAGCTGCAGCACATGAAAACCTCAAAATCTCAAATACTTGATAAAAGTGTTCCAGGTTTATATTGTTCTTAGATAACTTGAGGTTTACCTTTCTTCACTCCAGGTTAGCAAGAAGTCTGGGCAAAGCAGTGGTCTCTTGGGGAACTGTTTCACTACTATAAACTGAAGTAGAATTACCTAAGCAGAATCTGTCCATCCTGCCAAGGTTTCCAGCCTGCATATACCCGACAATCTTTCTAGCAGAAATCAGTTGCTACATAGGACTTTAGGAGAAGCTGCTAATGAATTAATAAATCAATTGCTTTATTTTTCTTAAATTCAACCATCTAAATTTGCTAAATAGTGCTAAAGAAAATGCTGGCTTTGCAGCCACATGTACTGTAACAAGACTCGGTATAGAAAAATATTTAACCAAAATTAATTTTAAGTCATTGGTGATGGAAATTTATCCTAAGAAGTCCTGAAATACAACTCTAGCAAGTACTATTTTAATATTGTAACCTCTCCAACACCACTGGTATTTTCTATATCCACAAAAATCTACAAGTCATTTTCTAGAACTCTGTCACAAACAGTAACCAGATCATACCACCATCAAATAATTTGGGCTGTAAGAAATCCCCAGAGGTCATCTGATCTAAACCCTTACTCAAAGCAAAGTCATCTTCCAAGTTAGATCAGACTACTCAGGGCCATACCCCACTGAGTTTTGAATACTTCCAAAGTCAGAGATTCTGTTAACTCTCAGGGCAATCTGTTGCACTCCTTGCTATCTTCATAGGGCAATTTTTTTTCCTAGTATCTGATCAGAATTGTCTTGTTGTAGACTGTCTCTGCTGCCTCTCCTCCCTCCACTGCACATCTCAGAGGAGACTGCCTCCATCTTCTTAGCACCTTCCGATCAGGTAGTTGTAGACAGCTTAAGGTCTCCCCTCAGTCATCTTTCCCTAACACTGAACAAGTCCAGTTCCTTCTGCCTCTCCTTTGGGGCCACGTGCTCCACGTGTCTCTCCCCCACCCCCATCATGAGCAACCTACCCAACTGCCATGACCGTTCAAGACTGATGGGGAGAGGCCTTGCAGTGACATTGACCAGCTGGCGCTGTGGACTTGTGTAAGTCCAATTTGCTTAAGCTGTCTCTAATTTGATCTTCCTCTACAGTGGGTAGTGTTTCACTTCCCCAGACTCTGCTGCTAGGCTCAAGAACCTCCCTGCTCAGGGAGGCATAAAAGCAGACCTTACCACTATGTATCTCACATATCTTATATCACTACTATAGGCCTGGAATGCCACAATTGTCAAAGCTTTTGAAACATGCTAAGGTTCCCTGGAATTGCTTGGGAAAGATAAAGTTGTCCCAAAACAGAAGAAATGCAGACTAAAGGGCCATTTAGATAGTTAATATGTAGCACTAACCTAGAGATCATCATAGCAGAGCAGGATAGAAGATGTCTGATTACATATCAACCTTTCAAATTACACATACACATGTACTATTTGCACTCCAAATGACCTCTCTACTGTCGCTCTTTGCTTCTGTTTCCGAATATCCATCTAGAGCTTTACAGTCTGGAATAAAACACTTAGATTAAAAATAGTCTTACCTTGTACTTCTGGGTAGAGAGACATGTAGAGCAGGCACCACAGTAATGTGTTGGAAGTAGTGTCTGTGCCTGCGATGAAGAGGTCACCAATGATAAAAAATAGGTAGTCTTCATTAAAACTGCTCTCCTTGTTGTTCTTTTCTTCTTCTGCATGGATGAAGTACATATCAATGAAGTCCCTGGGATTTGCTGCATCCAGGGTATCCCTGTGCTGTGCAATTATTTTCTTTAGAAAAGCAGTAATATCTAATTCTGTTTTCCTAAGTTCCCGGAAAGGCCCAAAGGGAAGGTAGTACAGCCAAGGGCAGATATTGACCAGGATCATATAGCTGTTCACGCTTAGCTCTAGTGCACGGGCCATGTTCTTCAGCATCGTCTTGAACTCAACATCTTCGTAGTTAAAACGTCTGCCAAAGGCCATGGAACAGATAACATTGGACACTGCGTTGCGAATGATTGGAAAGGGATTAAATGAATCCTTTCCATGCTTCAGCATTTCCTCCTTTATAAACTTCAGCTCCTCAATGATTTTAGGCTCTAAGCTGTGTCTTCCTACTCCAAAATGACGCAGTGTTGAGAGAGAGAATTTCCTCTGTTGCTTCCAGACAGGGCCGTACGGTGCAAAAATAACACCTGGAAGAGAAAGGGAGAGTCTGAAACCAAAATGCTCTATTTTCAAGAAGAAATAATTAGACAGGCCTGCAACCCAAGAGCCAGAAGAGAGGGAAACAATACATAGCAAATCTATCCCAAGCACTGGGCTAGGAGCTAAAGAAACAACACAAGGTTCTTTATAATAGCTTTGGGAAATCCTGTCCCTCCTTTTCCCAGTCAGTGAAATGAATGTAACAGTTACATCAATAGGTTTTATTAGCCTTTGCAAGAGACTAATAGATGGAGAAAAGATACTGTAGATGCTTTATTACAAATGATAACAATTTTGCAGGAACTGTTACTCTGGGACATACGTTAGCTATAGCCTTTTCCCCTCAATGTCCTGAGACATGAATTCTTTCAGCTAGGCAGAACAGAAGATATTAAAACACAAACCGGTTTGCATTTCTTTTCCCCTTCATGTGATACAAACTTCTCAATACTGTTTGCGTGTGTACATATTTCTATTACAAGCAAGGTTTTTCTTTAACTTATAATCAAAATACAGGATACGCATGCTGCAAACCAACTTGGAAGGTGAAGACAGGTTGAGAGCCACTTGGCAACAACCTGCTTGATTTGCATCTCAACAGTTTTGATGCCTCTAGGCAGTGTTCTGCATGATTGTGTCGTTATGAAACACCATTTAAATTAAATCCCTTAACTTCAAATATAAATATTGCTCACTTACAAACAGAAACATGTCTTTTGTTGAATTAACAGACCACACCAAAGATATCGCAGAGTAACAAAATACACAGCCTTATGTACTCCATGGTTAATTGAGAAAGTTTAAAGTCATCAAAACACTGGCTAGTTCTTCTTTTGTTCTTCTAGTAAAGTGACACCACGTCTGCTTTTTTCTGGAAATAAAAAGTTACTTTATAAAAGCAACATCAATTCTTCTGTCAACTGCAAATCTTAATGTTAAATTTAAAAGAAAGAGACATGGCCATAAGAAATTAGCAATAGAAAGATGCACCATGTTTCAATACTTAACATTACCTACATTTCTATTACAACTTAATGTTCATAGCCCCTAATGCAAAAAGGAGAATAAATAAGAAATCTATAGCTAGAAGCAGAAACCTGTAGATGTGTAAACGAGATAACTGTACTCAGAAGGGTCTGCAATCCCAAAGGTATAAATAGTTCAGTGTAACATAAAGCTGGTAATCTTTCTAGCCAGATTTTCTGATTACATTATCTACTCATAGTAGTAACAACAGACCAAAGAATACAAACACATGACCTAGTTTCAAAAGCCCTAAACAAAATAAGCAGAACACTATGAAGAGAACAAGCTGAGAATCAGCTGAACTTCATCTTCTCTACATGAAGACATTCCTTAGGAAATCTATTCAAATGTGTGTTCCCTGGCACTTTAAAAACAGAACCAAAAACTTTTCAGATTCCCTTTCTCAACTAATGTTTCCTGGTAGCACTGGTGTCCTCAAGTAGGGTAGGTGAAAAAACAGGCTTATTTGGGGCTGAATTTGGCCAAGAACCAACTTGGGTTTTCAGGGTTTGTGGCTGGGGTGGGGAAGAAATATGGATTTCTTGGAAAAAACAGTATCACTATTCCTATCCCACACCAAGTATCTCCAAAACAGACTATACATCCACAATATCTTCCCCTTTCTGTTACTAGGAAAATTAATTTCAGGATCCAAATACCTTCATAAAAGAAAACAGACCAATTGTCTTGAATGTAAAGAAGACTCTCCTAGCCACATGGGAAGGCTAACACCAACAACAAACCTCCTCGCACTCAGGGAGCCTCTACAGCAGTCCTGCATAGGGCATGGCTGCACGACATGATGTCTTCTGAAGTCCCAAAATCCCAAACTACTGCAGAATACTAATAATTGCTTTGCAAATTGGGAAAGAATAACATAGGAGACAGATTAAGGAGGAAGAAGAGCATAAAGTTAGAATAACAGAGATAAAAGAAGAAAGAAAACTGCCAACTGGACCACTGCCAGGCAATAATAATGGAATAGTACTTCATTGTTTTCAAAGAAAATCTCTTCATGACATGAAAAGTCAATGTACCCAGCACAGACAACTGTATTCTTAAAAAAAACAACAACAAACAAACCAAACAAATTAAAAAAAAAACCTGAAGAAAATATGATAATAAATTCTGAAGCAACAAGAACCCAGAATAACCAGGACTTCATGCTCATTACAGAGGACTAATTTCTATGAACTGATAATGAAAACCTTTCAATACAACCAACAAAGCAACAAACACACAGAAAACCAGAAAGTTTGGTTTATTCTCCCTTTTTACATGAAAAATTCAAATCCTTATGAGAAGCAAGTTCTGGCAAAGGCTAACCTGCCCCCACCCAAATTTCTCACTGCTAGCTCTAGCATTGCTGCAATACTGGGAACATTGACAAACACAGAATTCATGACATTTAATAACATTTAACTTCTGTATTGTCCGATGTCCACATCTGGATGTGGACAGGGCAGGAGTATAAAGGCAGACGACCACTCAAGCTCCATCCACTCTAGAGACTGAGTCTTTGCTACCTCTCATAGCTATAGAATACAAAAATGCTTTACTAAAACAAAAATACGAAAACTTACTTTTTCCCTCCAGTCTAGTATTTCTCTTCCCGCAGGTGTATGTGCAGAAGCCTTCGATTAAGAATTGACTTCTACCTTCTCCCTTAAGTTCTTGCTGCACTTCCCATCTGGCCAAGAAGGCCTCCCTTCTTTGCTACTAAGTTGTTGAAATGCTGTATTTGCCATTTCCAATACTTTTACTTGCTCTCACCCGGGCACAAATTTTGTTTGCCTCTTATACACAACAGAGCCACACACAGCTGAGATAAGTCTTTCTTTCTTCCATAGCATACCCAGCAGGTCAGCTCAGGGTAAAGACAAAATTACAACAGAAAATGTAGCTTAAAAGAAAACAGCCCCATAAGTTTACACCAGGTAGTTTGTTTACAGAACGAAGATGTAGGAATCTGAAATGGACGCTTACTGACTCAAAGCGTCCCAGCATTGTAGTACCGAAGCCCTGAGCGGTAGATCTGAAGTTACACAATTATCCTGCTTCTATCATTTCCTTTCCTAGTACATACGAACACAACTGTCGCTGCTCTGATCCATAGCGAAGTCTCACCCATGAACTCCCGATGCTAAGCGCGGGAGACTCCCAGACCAAACTTAAGAGGCCTCCAGTCTGAGTGTTGTAACACATCCACCTCCTCCATGAACCGCACACAAAAAGAAACACTTGTTAGCCCAGAGCTCTTATGGACAATATCTGAAAACTGAGGTTAGAGATTTACATTGTACCCATAGCATTAAAAAACCCAAAGAAAACACAAGGCTTTCAGAAAACATGTATCGTTCATCTCTTACACCACCGGTTCTGCAGCAACTGCCTTCCCAGTAACAGAAACACAGCATTGCAGAGGTTCAGTCGTCTCCTACATGCCACCGCTAAACCCAAGCCAGCCCACCAAGAGTAGCGGTGACTTCCAGCGGCTTTTGGAGAACCTCCTTGTGCGGGGGCCAGGCAGGCCCACACTGCCCGTATTCACTGACTTTTCCCTTTGTGTACTCAAAATACACTACCCCTGCGGTTCATTCTACAATACTCTCACATCTGCGGCAATTTAACTTGTTGTGCCAGCTAACATAAGTGGTACGTAACAGCTCGGTACGTTTTATGGACAACTGGGCAACCCTCACGTA
Organism: Gymnogyps californianus; assembly: GCF_018139145.2. Lineage (NCBI taxonomy): Eukaryota > Metazoa > Chordata > Aves > Accipitriformes > Cathartidae > Gymnogyps > Gymnogyps californianus. Next base: position 58,510,939 of record NC_059474.1, on the reverse strand, counting down.
ACAGTCCTCGCGCCTGAGCGCAGCTATGGTGACCTTCCAGAGAAAACTAAATGTAAAGCAACGTAACGTCCCTGCTGCAGTGCAGCACGGTGCAGGCAGGCGCGGTCCCTGCACTTGGCTGCAGCACACTCCGGACAACAGGCTACTGACACTTTCAACTCCCCTGGAGCATCCACCCATGGAAGCTGCTAACTTGGTTATCAGAGATTTTATTCAGGCATTTACGTGAATTCTTTGTAAGCAGTATGCATCAACTGCCCTGGCTACTCTTGTGTCACCGTCTTCAAAAGTCTAACAGAGAACTGTCTGCAGAGAACAAAAAACATACAAAATTCAAAGCATTCAAGGAAAAAGAAATCCACCATGAACCTGAACATGCGGTTTTACAGCACCGCTAAAATTCATCTAATGTCTAACTGCTCTTCCCCTTTCTTCCCCCAGTCCTTGCTAGATGTACTGCACTTAAAAATATTCATGCACTATAACAACAACTACATGCCAGTAAGATCTGTCTCAGACTATCATTAAGCCAGTATCATTAATCATTTATTTTTTTATCCTTTAAACCAATTACAGCAATGGTACCCGATTGCTTTTTAATAAACACGATCTAGGTCCCTTGCTTTCCTCTTATCTTTACCGGGGTAATTCTGGTACAGTAAAAAATTGAACATAAAAAGTTTCAGGCACTTAACTAATAGATTTCCCTGGCCTCGGAAAAAAAAAAAGATAAACACATTTCACAATACAGTTAGCACATTAACAAGCCTCCTGGGCTACCCCTCCTAAACTGAAAAAGGAAAGGTAGTTTTCCACAAACACTGAGATCTGTAATGGACCTAAAGACTAAACATGAAGGAATTCCAACTGCGATATTGCCATCACTTGTTTACACTCTCCATGCCCTTTTTTTGTGAAAGCTAGTAAACTCTCCATTGACCTATTCAAAAAAACCCAAACACGCTCAGTAAGTTTTGACAAGCAGAATAATGCACCTGCAAACATCTCAGCAACAGTAGCTCGCATGCAGGCAGCGCAGACTGCACAGCTATGGGACTCCACAGAAGCCTGCTCTTAGCCATCGTTACCTTAGCAAGAACTGGGGAAGCGCACAACTTCATACTGCTGCCAAAGTACTTGAAATTTCTTCTCCTGATACAGTTAAAATCAGAAAGCCCCTAGGTGACAGGCTAGCTGTTCCTTGAATCCCGGCACAAAGACCATTCCCTTTACGGTAAACAGAGGTAAAGGGATCAGGCATTTCAGTCGTCGTGACGTCGTCTGTTGTGCACACCACAGCACTGCGAAGTTCATAGGGATGCTGCATGTTCACCTAAAGGCAGGGCGAGTTTCTCTCTGTATGCTTTCTGCCACCAGCAGGGCAAGGCACACACACGATGAGCAAAAAGCAAGTAGATGGTTCAGTCTGTAGTTCACAACAGTTATCTATAAATTTCGGCACAGCAGCCACGAAACCGAACAGCTCCCGCTCGACACTCGCTAAGTATCGCCCCGGCAGTGGCTCACCAAGCGGGACCCACCGGGGCGGCGCCTCCCGCCCGCCGGGCACCCCAGCAGCCTGCCAGCCCCGTCGGAGCTAGGGCTGCGCCGCCAGGCCCGGCAGCCGCCCCCCGGGGGTGCTTACCCTTCTTGCGGGTGATCATGAGGACGATGGGGACGGTGGGCCGGTCGCTGAACACCTCCGCCTTCTGCACCAGCGCCTCCCGCACCGCCTCGAAGGTGTTGAGGACGATGAACGGGCGGCTGCCCACGAAGAGCCGGAATACACTGCCGTACATCTTGCTGAGGCCGGTGAGGAAGACGTGGGGGGAGAAGAAGGGGGAGCCCCGGCCGCCGCTCCGCACCTCCACCGCCCACCTCCTCAGCAGCGGCGGCGGCAGCAAGGCGAAGGCGAAGTTGCCCACCAGCGGCCAGGGCGCCGGGCCCGGCGGCAGCCCCGGCGGCGCCCGCGGCCGCCGCAGCAGCCAGTAGCAGCCCAGCCAGCACAGAGCCGCCAGCAGCAGCTCGGTGGCGGTGGGGGCCCGCAGCAGCCACGTCCAAGCAGCCGTCCCCTCCGCCGCCGCCATCCCCGCAAGCGGCGTCGCGCCCCGCCGCCCTCCTCTTCCCCCCGCCCCCCTGCCAGCATGTAGCTGCTCAAGATGGCGGGGGCGCGCAGGAGGCGAGGTCTGCCGGCGCTCTGACCCCGTCCCCGCCGGGCGTGTGGGCGGGTAGCGGTCCGCCCCGGGGCCGGGCTCCGCTCCCGCCGCGGCCGTTAGCGGCGGCCGAACGGCTGTGGCTGCGCCGCGGCCGACTTGAGGTAACGGGGAAGAAGAGGGGCCCGGAGCTTACGGGGCGGGTTTCACAGGCCGCCACCAGCCCCGCGCCGGAGGGCACCCGGAGAATGCAGACATTTAGCTGCAGAGCGAAGGGGGAAGCTTTGTTAAACACGGTGACATGCAAAATTAGTTCTTGCAGGGGGTTGTTTTTTATTTGGCTGTTTTGGTGTTTTTTTTTTTTGGGGTGGGGGGTGTCAAAAGCAGACTCTATGCTTGGGCTTAGTCCAAATTTAAAAGACTTCATTATCTGATTCATTAGCTGATCAATGACCTAAAATTTAATCCCTACAAAGGCAGTTAGATGTTGAAAACCGCTACTGCATGGGCTCCCAAACCATTTGCTGCTGCAGCATCAGTGATTTTAGTAAGCACTCTTGATACTCCCTCACTAAAGGAGAAAAGCACTGCGGGCAAAACACAAGTACACCATCTTTAAAGTGACCCCCAAAAAATAAAAATGCAAAGAACAAATGGTGCCTACCCATTAAAAAGGGTGTTGGTTTCTCTTCAATAGTTGAACAGTCAATAAAGATAGTGACAAGTGGCTCTTAAAATAGTGGCTGGACTATATTAAAAAGGTTTTATTGCAATTACACAGAAGTTACAGGAATTTTAGAAATACATAAAGCTTCAAATGGTCAAGGTCAGTTTTCCTCCAAGCAATTAAGGCAATTGGATGCAATGTCTCTTTAATATAAACAGCAAATGGATATTTTACTAGCCATAGATTAAACAAAGTAGAAAAACTAAGATCACAGATTTAAATTGGCAGAACAGAATGCAGCTTTTTTGTCCATATTTGGCAGAAATTCAGTGGTTAATTACAATGTACACCAATAATATGCATCTATTAGAAAAATACAGAAAAACACAGGTGAAAATTTATCTGAACCAAAGACATTTTAAATCTGAGTCTCAAGGAAAGTTTAAGTTCTGCAGTCTGAAAATAAGGTAAGCTATTAAGCACAGCTGAAACACATTATTGTTTTTGCTTGTTTTCCTTATAGAAGAGTATCTAGCCTCACTTCCTTCTCAGTCAAGTTGAGAAATAGCACTAGATAAAGAAATTCTCTCCTTGCTTCCATATGCAGTTGAAAGACTGGTTTCAGTGGCATATGGCCAATTCTAGGTTGCCCAGAGATTAAGTTTCACATTAATTTTTTATAAAGATGAAACTACTTTCATAGTTTTAAGTGAATTTACTGATCAAATGTAAACTTTGCTCTGAAGTATCATTAAATGGATGTTTCTACTTAAAAGTAATAGAAGTTGTTGCAACATTAAAGTAATTTTTTCCAATTAAAATTAGAACCAAATAGCCTCTTTTTAAAGCATAAAATTAACAGCAAAATATAACCAAGCACTTCACTAATATCTTGCATACCCCAAATAACTACATATACAAGGTTTAGCACTATAATGCTTTCCTTGGAAATCATTCTTCCTCAGTCCTAGTATCAGTGTAATAAAAACCACCCACGTTTAATTCTGCACTTAAGGAAGAGCCATTCCTCAAACTCTTTTGCCCTAAATTGAGTAATCAAAGTATTTGGTGATTCTACTTTTAACAGGTAAAAAACCCCTCCATGTAACAAGCAAACAAAAAACCCCACCAGAGTAAAGACTGTCATTAAAACGAGTGTTAAAAAAAATTCAAATTAACTCATTTTTCTTTAAAGGTAACCAAGTTACACAGTTAAGGCCCAACCAGAAACATTGCAAGTTTAACACAGTAAACTCTCAAAAGCAATATAATATTCCATTCTGAAACTTCATCTTAGCCTTTGAATCCTATCAACACTTACGACTGTTGACCAGTTATTCTATACAGTTGAGTTAGCACCCATTCTCTTCAAGTATGGGCTATGTTTTTATATGCTTTATTTAAGCTTGCAGGCAATGTTAGGATTTTTATTTCCACAGGCACTTTATTCACAAAAAACACTCTCCTTGTCAAAAGAATATTGAAAATATTTGAAAGTTCTGAGTTAGGCTAGTATATTGACAAACATGTTTCTGTAACTCGCAGCAGATGATAATGCTAAAAATTCACTCAGTCAAGTGTGTGTCACATGCTCGCAAAGGTTTCCTTTTTGCAGGGCATTTAAACATGCAGCTATTTATCTCTTAATATTTCTGTAAATACTGCACTTTTTTTGGTAAATTAAAAAAAGACAACCCATTTTCTCTGAAGCATCTAGTAATTAAAAGATAGGAAAACTATATTTCAGTGTGGCTTAGAACTGTTATGGATGACTTTGTTCTATCTTTGGCTCTTCCAAGTGTCCTACTATTAAAGCAAGCACTGAGATAAGTAGCAAGACACACCACAGACTATTGTTACTAGACTATCCATCTTCACTCAACAAAAAACCCAGCCAGCCCTGCTTTTATCCTAGATGGTGGGTTTGTTTCTGCTTTAAATTAAGTTACTCTAGACCTGGAATATTCTTTGCACAGACACAGAAGTTCCATAAAATAGATCTCAAAGAAGCCCATTTATTTCTTGAAGTACTAGGTGCAAGTGATTCAAGAGAACTTATTCCAGTATGTGAAAGATAGCGGTTTAGTGACCAAAACCTCAAGGTGCGACTACTTTAGAGCAGAGGAAGTGTGCTGCAGTGTTTCAGACTGTACCCTTGTTACATGCACTCTGCTCACTCACCAGTGTGTACCTGGACATGGCACCCACTCTGCACGTTCATGTGTCCATACCAGTTAAGAGCATCATACTTATTTCAGAGTTGACTATAGTAGGATTTCTAAATGTGTTACAGGCAGATACTTTTAGAACTGCAAGTTGAGAAGTAAGGAGTCTAACAAGAACTAAAGGCTTTGTATTCTCCATGGAGAGAAAGTGTAGGTACTGCTGCCCAAAGATGCCTCTTGAAAAGATTTGGAAGTGCACTGGCCTTCATTATATGCAACATAAAATCATAACCAAAGGAGGAAAAAAAAAAAAAAGCAACAATATCCTCTGCAACAGAAGGCACAAGATATTTTTTTTTCTTAAGAGAAGGTTGCTTGTGAAGCTTTAAAACAAACTTAGAAAATTACTTTGCTGTTCCACAATCTAAACAATCCTAGTTTAAGGCTCTTTCATGTGTTTTTATAATGTCCTAGTATGAATTGCCTTGATAATTATGTCGTTTCACTTCTGTTCTTTAGATATGGTTACATGGTCATGTTCCTTCACAAGTTTGTTTTTCAGAAGTTTCAGCAAAAGATTAATGTACACTGCATAATTGGTGTTCTCCTAATACAGTTTTGTCCATTTCACATCCTCTGTCTCCAAGGCTTCAACAATGATGATGAAGCCAGAGAATTATTTTTTTAACTATTAGCCTATGCCTTAATCCTACCCAATACAATTCTTGTATTTTAGACCAAGTTTCAGAAAGTTAGCTATCCTAAGCATGTATGAAAATTTAATCTTGGACATGTCATCTAGATCCATATACACTCCTAACATTTTCCTGCATTAAAAACACTTACTATAATATTTTGCATTTTTTTATATAAAACAGAAATAGAAAAGGGTCATATTTATATAAAAAGCATTTGGAACAGGCTTAAAACATAGAGAAATTTTGCTTTATTGAAAAGGTGTCACAACAGCTTTCCTTAATGTTCATGGGTAAGAAGAGAATATCAGCTCTTGATAATTTTTAAGAGATCATTAGCACCATAAATGGACATAGGTTTTTGATTTTTAAAGATGTGTGTGGTCATATAAGTAGTCCAAAGAAGTATTGCATTTGTTAGTACACAGGCTGACCATAAAAAGTTTCAACTTGTATGTGCTGAGTAAACCACATAGAACAGTTTCTTTAACACGTTTTTACCAAATTCATGATCAACAGTGCAAGTGATCATGACAGATAGCACCTTTGGAGATAAAGCTACAAGATGCTCACATTATTGCTTTTTTTAAAGTACAGCTAGTGCAATAGTTTGTTTTTTTTTTTTTCACACAGTGAACATAGATTGCAATGTCTTACAAATCACAACTCTAGTATCTCATGGTATACAGCAAACCACAACACTCAGTTGTCATCCACTTAACCAAAACAGCTGACATGCTAGAAAGTGTCATCCTGAAAGTTTTGCAACATAAAGCCAACTCTTGCTAATTATGAACAATTTATGTAAAAATGAGGCCCAGCTTGCAAACATTAGTAAAAACTACAGCACAAAAGGTCTCTAAGTAGTATCATTTGTTATTGTACCATTATGCTGTACAGCATTTGCAGAACTGGGCCCTAAAGCTATAAAAAAAAAAAAAGGCTGTATATTAGCTCCTTATCATGCAAGCATTACAGCATTCCTATATTACCATCTAGGGTTCCTCAGCAGCCAACAGCTTTTCTTGCCTAGTTTTTCCCTGGTTGGATATATAGCTCCAATTAATGTACAGAGCTACGGATTCAACCTAGGAGAAGTCACACAACAAAACCTGTCAGCTGATGAGGATGAAACCATGTTGCAGTTAAAAGTGACGTCCTGTACTGTTTTTACAGAAGTCTTTAGAGTTCTCTTCAAAGTCACATGGAAAGCAGGAGAACTGCAGGCATCAAACCATTATTTCCTCTTTTACTTTCAGGTTCCTTGGTGTGACCCTGACCTCACAAAACTGACAGAATTTATCTTTTTCACATCTCACACATGCTCTACTGAATCAGGAAAATAAACACAAATGAATCTACTAAATATTTAAAGAGCAAGAATTGATTCCTGAGATAAAAAATATGCCCTAGGATGTTAGGTTTTGTACTTGAAAATAATTTCAAGTTTCAAACTGCAAAGATGTGTGATGAGAATACCTTTGGCTTTAGTTTTAATTTTGGAGCCTTCTCAAATGTAAATTCTACTCTTCTGTATTGAGCCATTTAGAAAAGGCAGCTAATAGAAGCACATAAAGACAGGAGCCCAAAGCAGCCTAGGCTAAAGCATAAGCAGCATTTTGAGTGGCAACAAACTATGAAAAAAGTAGAATGCAAACCCAGTTTTTACAGAAGTAACAAAAGTACTGATAACAAGTTACTCAAAATGGAAGAGCGGTTGGAGTTTAGCAATATTGTTTAAGGTCCATATACAAACACTTCACTGGTAGAGGTAAAAGTAAGCAGGGAGATAAATTTCCACTTGATATTCTCAGCACTCTTGCCATCTCTAATTAGAAAAATAACAACAATAATTTAAAAAGCAAACAGACCCACTCATTTTAAATGCAACTCACATGCTTGAAGTAACACCAGATTATATACTCCATTTAATTAGAACACAACTCTCTGGTTTTACAGCGGTCTGCCTTTTCAGCCCCTTTCATAATTTTCTAGTTTGTAAGTGATCTTCACTACACTTTTTAGCTATTCCCACCTTTGGTACTGTGCCCTCAGTCTGAAAGGAGCTCAAAAGGACAAGCAAAGATGGCTCACAGCCTACTATATAAGTACAACCCAGTTTATCTTCCCAGAGAAGCCTCTGTGTACTGCATCCAATATTGCGTATGCCGCAGAGACCCCTCTCTGCACACATGTGCGTGCATGGTGCCTGGGTCCCCAACTGCTCAAGATGCCTTTACTTCAGACTAGTTTCTGACCACTTTGTCTTTTAATTAAAAAAAAAAAAAAAGGCAAAAGTCAACTTCAAACACATTTCAGCAAGTTATTTTGTGAAAATTAATCTCAATTGGCACAAACGAGATTCTTCTGTAGTAAGTCTTTACAGTTTCACAAATGCTAACCTCCTAAAGGCCTTATTATGCAGAGAGCAAATACAGAGCTGAAATTAATATTATATAGGCATAGCCTGAAAGAAGAGTATTTCTGCTAGAAGAAACCCACGCATAGTGACTTTAAAAACACCTTAGGCACTGTATACAATGGATCTACTTTCTCTCCATTGACATTTACCAAAACTAAAACCAGTTATGACTAACCATACAGCAAGTAAAGGACAAAACCACTCACTTATCTAGGGGTAGGACTGGGCCAACCAATACAGAATCATTTGAAAAAGAGCGAACACTAAATATAATAGTATAATACAACATCTTTTTTCCACTATGGTGTGGATAAGACTGCTTGTAGCATGCAGCCAATATCATGTGAATTGAAAAAGTCAAACTACTACTTCCAGCAAGAGCTGGTTTGCCCTCTCCTCCTACCTGGGTTGCATCTTTAAGTTAAAGGTTAGCCCACAGCAAACAGCCACAGAAAACAAACCTCATAGTATTTGCTAAACTCCAAGTCCTTAGGAATTAAAATATTTTCATTGAAAACAAGTAAAATCTTCCTGAGTTTTTAAGCACTAATTTTCGCCAGGAGAGAAGGAATCCTCAACATCAGTATTTTAGATACACACTAGAGACTGCACAATATCATTACTTCATTTTAAAACATCATTCAGGCATTCTAAGTATTTTGTTAGGAAAGATTATCTACCGAAATAAAAGATGAGTTCAGAACTAGAACTTTTTCCTACAATATTTAAGTTACCTGTACCTAGCCTGAAATTCTTATATGCTACTTCCTAGGTTAATAAGATTTAATCAAGTGGTTAAATCCATGGAAACTTGAGCCAACTAGAAAAAGCTGCAGTATGTTTTAAGCATTGCAGCACTGTGTTCTTGTTTTAGAAACTATTAGTGACAGCTTGGAGGAACAGCTTATGAAAATTTGCTAATAATATTTAAATATTTTAAAATCTCCAAGTATCTCTCACTGAGATGGGTTTTATTTTTATATTGTAAGTTATGGATGAGAACCATCACAGACACACATCTGTACTGTAGAATGAAGTGCTTAATACTGCCTGTTTCCTTGTAGTTTTTTTTGCAGCACTATTACACAAACAATTTAAGTCTACATTACTTAGAAGTCAGATGTAGTTTTAGCTCAATTTCGTGTAAAAAGCAATATATGATCACCATCTACTTCAATGTTTTCATCTTCCTTCCTTTTTCTTGTAAATACTAGAACAAAAGCCTTTGTCTTCATTCTGTTCCTCGGCACAGGTGGGTTTTTTTGGACACTGAGAAGCATCATAAAATAGCATATGAAGGCTAACTTATAAGCAAAGTTACTTCAGTGGCACGCTAGGATATTTTTCTCATATGCACTTAAGCAGCAACACTCATTTGAATGGTGTCCAACAGAACTATTTATTTTTAAGACTTTTTTCCAGTAACTGAATTTAAGACATTGATTTTACAATGCCTGGTATAGAACACTTAAATTCAGAAGTGTTCAATCTTACAGTATCACTCTAATTTTGTGTGCCTATAAAAGACCTCTAGGTAAGTCCAAAACACACATACTATAAAAATATCAAGATGACAATGGAGCTTTACAGCTGTTAAGTCTGCCACTAAGGAAAAATGGTTCCACTACATCTGATAGATTGGACATGTTTTCAAAATTACCCCATGAATCTTTAAGATAGTTTTTTTTAAGTTAAAAAAAAAAGAGCTGTGGGAAAGTTCATTTAAAGTAAGTGGAAAGACTTCACCTTGCACTGAAGTTAATGGATCTGGTCTCTAGAACTGTAAATCATACTTCATATCTACTGAAATGAGAAAAAGAATTTGGGTTAGTAACAAACAACTTAGGATAAATTTGTCCAGCCAGATACTAATGATGGGAGAAAGCCAGAGTTTGAACAGATTCTGATCTAAGATACAGATAAGTGGATTTGCAATAATCTAATTAAGAGAATTCTCTCTCATCTCTTAAAATACTTCCCAGTTCTGTGTCTGTTACTGAGCTTTATTTCTCTATTACATGAAGGTAGTGTATCTTAACATATAAATAGAATCTTGATTTTTTTTTTTCCCTTCCTTCTCTCCCACCCCCTTTTTTTTTAAGGGGGGAAGCAAATCCAGTACTAGAGTTCATAGCAACGTTTAGCATAGCTCTTTTTGCTATTACCTCACCTGCAGCTATATCTTTCCAAGAAAACAGCAACGAATGGTTAACATTTAGTACCATTTACATCCACACGGGAGTGCTAAGCACATACCATAAAAATGTCAATTTACAGTTGTTTCAAGTATACGTTAATCATTTCTGGCATTGGAATTAAGCATCTGTAGCATGACCACGTAGCAGCACGTTTCTTTAAATGCTCAAGTTAACCTTTTAAATCCAGGTTTAAATTTAGGTTAGGCATTTAAGAAAGCTTGTTTCATAAATGCAAAGCACAGAACAGCATCTAAGTCATACTGATATGCCAGGTGTACAAGTGTAGTGCCTTTTTTTTTTTTTTAAAGTGTCTGGGAAGTTCAACATGTAAATGCTCCTCAGTAGAGAGTAGGAGCATTTTATTTATAGTCACAGTACAGGTGCAGCTCATGTGACATCTGTAAGAAAGATTATTATTGTAACTCCAGGAAAAAATAATTACAGTGACATACTGCAAAACATTGGGCATATACAGCCCAAATAAGCCTACAATCAAGTGATCAGTACATTAAGTGAAGTCTAAGTTTCTCCTGTTCTTTTTACCCACTGTAATCCTTTTTCCTCTTAGGATGAAACCATGTTTTCAGATTCATGGTATTTATATACAATGATCATTAAGTTCTTAAAGTTAATAGTTTTTATGTACCAGCTGTGGTTTGTATTGGATAAACTACTATAGCAGTAAGCACTAGCATATACCATTACTTACCCCATTTCATCACCTTACATATAGGCCTAAAGAGTCTTCAAATACATCTATACCATCCAATTTTGCAAAAGCAATGTAAAGCTATTGAGAGAGCAGAGAAGTGGGCTTTTCTCCTAATTAAACACACACACCATTTTGAGGTCTTTGATACAATGGAGAAAATTTAAGCACTTAAGGGAGGGCCGAGCCAGAAGAGGAATCAAGTATTTTGAGCTAGGGCTGCCATTTAAACTTTCCTTTTGTATTACAATAGAAGTTTCTGTCAAATTCAGCAGTAGAATGAAAGCTCACACTGCCCAAAAGCATAATCTTTACTTAGTTCTACTTCATCAATTTCATATTTTTTCCTTCCAGAGATAGGAATAAGTGTAAAAAACCCAAACACCTCATCCTGCATGAAGAAATTCGACATTGCAGATATATTATGGAAATACCACTGAGACATGGTGGTGGTTATGCAGACAATTAGCTATCTAGACTATCAAAGTATTTATTATTCAGCCACCAGATGAAAACCACTCTTTAAGCTCCTTACTGGAACGCTTTTCATCATGTTATTTTCAAGGCATGGTTACCACTAATAAAAGTCATTCACAATTTCTGAAAGATAGTATTACTACAAGTGGCTTAACACGACCATATTTAAGATATCACGAAGCTTAGAATTCAGCTTCAAAAAAAATACTATGCTCTATGAAGTAGTATTGCTATAAACAAGTATCTTGGGAGATTTACAGACTGGCATTGAACAGATTCATTTATATGATACAGAAAAAGGACTTTCATATAAATGTTTTCATACTGGCTTTGTTAGCTGCTCAAGGCCTCCCAGGAGCAAGCAAATGAAAACATAGGTATGCCCATATACACACAGCTTCCAGGAGCATGTTTTAAGAGTCTAAGAAGCTTATTTTAAATAACAAAACCAAACATCAGTAGAATTTCTTTCTTAGCTAAGTTTTACCAAGGATGTATTGTAAGGAACATTGTTTATTGTATTACTTTGATAATGCACAAAAATATTTGAAATGCACATTAATAATATTCTCATGTACAACTCATAGCAATTGATCCCTTTAACTGAAAAAAATCATATTTGAATACTCTGTATTGCATTTTATAACTTCAACTGGACTTTTTAAAAACAAGTTGTCATTATTTAAACTGTGTTCACACTTGTCATTCAGTTCAAGACATTCTTAAAATAAGCAGCATTTCCTTTATATTAGTATCACTTCAACACTTAATGCAGTTTTATCTTTGCTATCAGGTTTTACTGAAGATTTGAAAATAAAATTGAGTTAACTGCAGAAATTAATACAGAACATAAATGGTTAAACATGGTATGCTAATTTTCTACTTTGCTTTCCCAACAATACACAAAATAAAAACCAGCAAGAACCAGGTAGCTGTTAATTTGTGGGTTTGTTACATGTTTGCTATGGTAATTTCCCACATTCTCAGCCAACTTGCCTAAATAGCCATTTTAGTTGGACTAAAACCCTGGGGGGGGAAAAAAAAAAAAAAAGGGAATCTGCATGTGAGTTCTACCACAGTGTCATTTAATATGAAATGGGTTTAGGTAATAATTGAAGAAATGCTACTGTTGTAGGTATTCACCTTGGCACTTTTTTGGTTTTTTTAAAGTCACCAAAACATGTGCCAACAGGTAAAAAAAGAAATTCAATGCAGAACTATGGCTCCCAAGCAAACTTGCTACATAGTTTCAGCAAGAGATAGCTACTAAAATTAAAAAAAAAAGTTTTTTTTTTTTTAAATATAGCCCCATTTTGGACCTGGCCTTGCATTCCTCAAGCAGGTGAGATCTGTAAGACTTTTGCCTGAATTAAGAACAGTATGATCACTCTTTCCAGTAAGTAGTTTTAATATATGTTTAACTACACAGCAGTGTGTGCTTTTGTGTGTATATGCGTGTACATACACTGATAGGCACTGTATAGCTATATACACAAGGCCAAACTGCAATTAAAGATATAGACTTTGAAACTGTGTCCTTTTTTAAAAATAAAATTTTAAGCTCCTTGAGCTCTGATGTTAGCAGCTATTCCTAATTTGCAAAGTCATCAGGTAGCACAACAGTTAAATATAAAATTATTAATAAAAATGTAAAAATTGGTATATGGACATAATGGTGGTAAGTAGTATTTTAGGGTCATAAGATATTCATACCCACAGAGTGTAAAAAAAGTCAAGACTCGCTTGCAGCTGTACCAGTCACGCAAAGGCCTTACCTTCATTAGCAAGAATAATGCAACAAACCACTTCCCACAATTGTGTTATTTTTTTTTTTTATATGCCTCAATATGTCGATACCGTGCCTTTACATTTTAGCATGTTTTTGCCCTTATGCACTCCAGAACTCTGAAGATGAGGTTTTTGGGTGCTTCTGTGGATGAGTGATAGTAATGAAAGTGTTAATGTGGTCTTTGGCACCTCTATCTCATTCGTAAAGCAAAGTCCTGCTCCATTTTTTCTTTAATAAAAAAAAAATCCCATCAGTGGTGCATTCTGTTAGCACTGAAGAGTAGAATAGGTCTGTACAGTCTGATGACAGGAAAACGTGAAATGGCAATATGTTTGTCTACAATTGTCTTTCCAATCAATTGCACAGAAGCTTGGTCCACTTCTTCAGTTACAGTGTAGTCCTCTTAAGAACTTTGGTTACAGCATTAATGTTTTGGTAAAAAAACAGAGCAGATGCTTTCCTTCTTTTCTTCAGGTAGATTTTTCATTGTCCTCTCCTGTCTTCTGAACCCGTGAATACTTTTTGCATGAAGATTTGAAGCAGCTGGGAGGCCAAGATATCGGCCAGGAAAAGCTGCAAGGAACAGAGCCTTGCACGTTCTTCTCAAAGAAATAAAATATTGGATACCACCATGCTCGAGAGAGAAAATTTGTCTGCGAAGAGACCTTTAAAGTCTGTACTGGCACAAGTAGGTAAAGAAGAAAAGGAAACAGACAATCAGTTTAAATCATTATAATCAATTATGTTGAGTCAAGACAACTACAAAAATGCAATATATTTGCATGCATTTCTGCAAAGATGAGGTGCATTAGCCTAGAAAAAACAGACTGAGACAGCATATACATCATAGTCCAAATGTATACTACAAACTGAACATCTTTAACACAAAGGGATGCTTTGTTGCTGTACAAAATTTAGGGAGACAAAGCACTCAAGTCTTTTTGAACATGAGTCCTTTCAAGCATGTCATGTTTCCATTGATGACTAATAGTTGAAAAGTAGATTCAAATGGCTTGAGAGCTACTTGAAAGTGTTCTTGAAACAACTGCAGCAGATACCTTCTGAACAATGTACTTCTAGTGACATTTACAGAACTGTCACTAGAATTTTAGGATGGTCTAGGTAATTTAGGTTAGTCAGAAATTTTATTACTGAACTACTGTTTATTCATAAGCTTAGATAAACAAGAGCTATTCTATACATCCACTACAGCAATAAAACCTTGAAGTTCAAAAAATGTTTAAGCCAAAATATCAGGAATTTTAAAAATAACTTTACAAAAACTAAATTTTGAAATAACTTCATAACAGGTGCAGATCAAAAAAGAACATCTTAATCCATTAAATATTTACTTAAACCACAGTAAAGTGAAACTCCTTGCCCAGTTTGTTTAAACTTCAATATGGAACCTCTATTTTTATTTCAAAATTAAGAACTAATTTTGACCTTTGAGCAGTATTAACAAATGCAGGCTATACATTGATTCTAAAGGTATTTGCCACTCACCTTTTCATTAGCCATTGAGTGGTACCACCAGAAAAGCCGTGTGGTGATATAGTAAGCAATGATGACATCTACAGTATAGTGTTCATGAGCTACAAGGATACAAATTATACCAGCAGTACTCATTAGCCAGCAGATTAAGTGATACCACCAGAAATGACGTGGTGAATCTGTGAAATAGGGAGGTGATGGGAAAAACACACACAAAAAAAGCCATATACATTATTATAGCAATCCATAAAGGGAAGGCGAAAAGATAAAAAAAGATAATTTAATTAAGGCTACTAAATTTTAAAGTGTAACTCATTTATACCACACTGGTACAAGAACCATGTTTTGACACAGAAAACAAGACTAAAGAATCATGCAAACTTACTGAGGCGTTCTTACTTTGTAAAATGAGCCAAAGATGAGCTTGCCGTTAGACAGCACTATCACCCATTTTATAGTCAAATTAAGTTTTCCAGTTAAAACACTTCTAGGGTATGGGGTGCAGGGGAAGAGACAGAATTGAGGCAAGACATACACTTTGATTATTTTACTTGGGTGCTTTGAATCTCTGCTCTTTTTACAGTCTATGCTCAAGTAAACTTACACTCAAGTAAAAAGTCTAGAATTGATACAAACTGAGCAGAGATCACAGATTAAACAGGAAAAGACACCCTTATTTTAATTCCTAGGTTTTAACTACTTTGCATGAGACCTCTGTTCTATGAAACACAATACACTGTATGGGGAAGTACAGTATGTGAATTTATACCCTTTCATTAAAGATTAACAAATGGGAGTGAAGCTATTCTTCAAAATGCATTTAAGCCACATCAGTGGAAAAGATCCCCTGCCCTCTTTCCCCATTGAAAAATGCCCTGGGTGTCACAGCAACCATTCATAACTTCTGACAGGCTAACGGGCTTCATTTCACTCACAGTGGGAGGTTTTGGCACCCCTTGCCTTATGGGGCAATGGTCAGCCTTTACTTTCACACAATACCAGCAGAAGAGTTACTGATCTCAACAAGCCTACCCAGCAGTAGTTTGAGAGGCCTGTGCAAAATAGTTACTGTAGGACGACTTAAATTTTGGTGCAAGTGTCAAAACAGTAAATTCTCTCAACTCCCCCCAGAACATTGCAGACAAATCTGTATCTACTGATTTAAAAAAAAAAAAATTACAAGGAGCCAAGTCATCTCAAGAAGTTGACGAAAACAGCCCCAAGCAAGAAAGACATACCAAGGCTAAAAACGTAAATAACTATTCTAGGCAAAAAAGCTGGAGGGCGGGGGAATAAATGAAGAAGCAAAGGATGAAAGGAAGAGAAGAGCAGAGCAAAAAACCCCAATAATGTTCACTTTACAAGAAAGACCTAGGCCTAAGAATCAGCATCTTAAATCACTGTTTGAAGAAGAATGTCTCGCATCCGCAGATTTGAAGTTTGTCATACTAAACAGGCATTTTTATATCGTGTTTTTTGTTTAAGGCAGATTGTAGCACTGCAACACTTCCTTCCCTCAACATTTTAATAAAGGAAGGCATTCAACTAATGCTGGCTAGTCTTATTTTTGTTTCAGTGAGAATTACACATTCCCATGAGCCAAGCTAGCATTTGCATAGTTTAGGACACAACAGTAGGAGAGAAGATTCCAATTCCAAACATGTGAACTGGAAAGGGAACTCCCTGCTACGCATTCACGAGCAGCCAAGTTCCCAGGGTAGAAGCACTGCTTACCATATATCAGATTTAGAAGTTGGTGCTGAGTTCTCCAAAGCCTCAATCGATGCTGTGTGTACAGCACAGATATATTGTTTCCCCCCATGCCCCATAGCAATGTAAAGCAAAGGGGGAAACCATAACTCCAATTATATCTTCTGTGTGCTTGCCAAATTCTTATTAATTCCAAGAGGTGTAAGTAGGAGACTCTAGCAGAAGGCAGCCAAGGACCACAAATCAACTTTTCATTGTTTGCAGTAACTAACGTGCAGCACACTTCAAAAATCCCCTTTGCTTCTGGATGTAGTGTAAGTGTGCAGTGGCACTGTGCTCAAGCCACAGAAATTCCTTAAAATCTAAGGTATATCAGCCAACCTGCACAGAGCTAATTTGCATCATTTACTACAGTATGTTTTACCCAAAATTTGAATAACCTGTCAATGAATAATGAAAAGCTAGCTTGCTTCAATCAACCAGTAAACACATTATATAAAGACAGAAGTGACGTCTAGTCACATTAAGCCCTTAATTAAAGCCCACACCACTTCTACTACACCCACGTTCCATTTTCGCTCAAAGTCATGATTTGTATTTCAAACCCATACACGTACTGTCTGTGTACAGCTGACTAGTAACTTTTGGAGGGCAATAGTTTACATGCACTTTTATCATGTGTTTTCCCCGTACAACAGATTTGAACAAGAAAAGTGCATTGAAGTACCATCACTTACACTCTTTGATGAACAGGTAGATCAACGTTAATACCACAGTGTGACCACTAAACAGGAAGTCTCCGCACAGGATGTGTGATCCAGTTATGGATAGACCACCACCAGAAATCAGTCGCAGGATCCTCTGAACCTTTGCCTGAGAATCTCCATTCAACTAAAACACCAGAAAAAGAGGTACAAAAAAAAATTTTAAGATGCACTATAAGTGACTTGAGTAAACTTCTTGCCCAAACATATGTGGAGTCAGGGAGACAGGGAGAAAAGCACACAAGTTATCTTCATTTTCTTTGGCTTTCTTTCACGTATTTTTAAACAAATAAGCATGCATATCACAGTTGACAGGTTCTAAAGATCAGCTTGATAACACTAGCACTCTGTCTATGCTTTCCCAGGCTATTTTAAAATATGCATTGTATGAGAATGAAATGCAGAATATACTGGAAAGGTAAACATTAAAAACTGGTAGGGTCAGGTATCTCATAATAGCCATTGACAGAATGGATAAAACTCATTCAAAACTGGTTCAAATACAGTACCGCCTTGCGTACCGCTTCTGTCATTCTGTTGAGAGCTGAGCAATGTTTCTACATGACAAAAACCTCAAATTTGCTTAATTTTAGATTTGGTTACAAACTCAGGACTTACTCAGATTTAGAGGATTTATTTTTTTTAAACATGCATTAGGATCAGCTTTTGATTTCTCATAGATACTAGGCAAACACTCAGTTTCATCTAGCTGTTTAAAGATTAACTCTGAGGAAAAAAAAAATATCAAACAAGATAAAGGGCTGAGTTTTCCATAATCAGAAAAATATTTACATGGGACAAAAAAAGAAATCCAGAAGACCTATCAAGTTTTTCAGAGTTCAAGTAATTAATCCTGTTTTAATGCTAGCAAAATGCACTTTCAGAGACATTTAAGTTTTCCTTTGCTTACCTCTTTCCACTCCTCAATAGCCTACGACACAAAGTCATTCCCCAAGGTAGTAGAACAAAACAGTTGAGTCTTTACAATAGTGCTATGTAAATAAAGCTTTTTCAAATAGATACTGATTCATAAGTAGTTAATCCACTATATTCCGAAGGTGTCCCAGTGTGAAAGAGTAAGACTGAACAGATATGATGCTGTACCTCAAGACTGATGAGATCCTACCCAAGAAGTGACAAATTTATCCCCCAAGCAAATTGGCAATATTTTTAGGTTTCAAAATGCTTATCTTCTCAGTGCACAACCAAACTGCTTCTTACTCTCTCAAGTGCACTGTTCTTTCAGTGCAGCCAACACGATACAGTTTGTTCCAAGACAATTATGTCTACAACTTTTTATTAGTAACGTAAAATGGCAGTAACAGAATTCCTTTGTGTCACCACTTCACTACACTGACACAAATTTTTTTAAATATTCTTGTAGAAATATTAGCATGTACATGTTTCTATATGTATCAGCTCATTTAAATAGCTAAACTTGTTTTAGTCACATTTATATACATTTTGCAGGTTGGAAGCAGGGACAGGCAGCTGACTTCAGGTATTGCAATAGCTCTTGACAAAATAGTGTGAGAAACAGGACAAAGCACATGGTAACATTGTGGTTTTTTTAAAAGGCTACTGCAACACAAGCTTGCATATCAGCCTATGAATTACAATATTGACCTTAGGTATCCTACTACGTAAGAAAAAAATATCGCTGCAGTATTAGAGTGATTAGCTTGAGCCTCAGAAGCAAGTTTACTAATTTGGTAGCAGCACTATTTCAATATAGGTACTCTCCTTTAAAGCATCTTAACTGTAGCAACAGCTTGAGGCTCTTTCTGTATCACACAACTTTTGTTTTATCACTGTGTTTCTGAAGACATCAACTGAAAGTAATTTGTGTTATTTAACAACACTGAAACATTACCTTCTATTTGCTCTAACGAGCCATAAGGACTCAGGCAGATACTAAGGCAAGAATTAGGGAGCAAAGGCTCTTACCTTTGGCGCACACTGAAAATGCATTCCAGGCACAGGTAAGGTGGTAACGTACATAGTAATACAGCGGTACAGATACAAAGTTCCTATTATAAAAAAGAACCTGCGTCCCACTATTGACCTGAAAGTAAGGGAAGGGGGGAAAAAAGATTGAGTACAAAGTTCACATGCAGGATATACATATAACAGTTATGGAGCTCTAACTTTATTAGATAGCTAAATCCCTAGAATTAAAGAGCAGCTCCACCCACTGCTCTTCACCACACACTTCTCTATATCAAATACTAAAAAGTCTTTTTTCAGGTTTTAGTCTTGCTAGCCCATAATAGTACATAATACTACAAAGCTCCCACCAAAGCTATCTAACCAATTTAACATGGCCTCAGTCTAACTTAGGTGTGCAGTCAGGCATACTTTTCCTCAACTCAGTGACCTTCTCCTCTTAGTCCCATGTTATAACCATGTACTTGACTTAAATATGTCTAGTTTAAGCAAATTAAGACACAGGAAGAAGCTTTTAGTCTAGCTGTAGAGGACAGTGGGTTCCTCCTCAAATTTGGATGAGATTTTTTTTGTCCTCATGATTTCCCCTGTTTAAACATCACCATGTCACTAAACACACTTTGAAAAACCCAATCCCAGAATAAATTTGACTAATACAACGTCAGTGTCAGAAATTCAGATTTAAAAAACATTACTCAACAATCAGGAGAAACCTGTCTTTCTGTATCCAACATGGACACTGGAACATTTTCTAAAGAAGTCATCCCTTTGTCATGTTCCTACCAGCCCTATTCTACAATATTGCTACAGATTCTACCATAAGATTTCTTCTACCCAAAGTGAATAAGGGAAACCAATGTTCTGTAAAACATACAGCAGGAAAAAAAACATAGCTACTTACTTGTATCTAAGAAACAACCACTGGAATATCCATAATCCAACTAGTATCATTCCATTTATTTCTGATACAGAAAAAGCCCATTTCACACGATCAATGTAATCAAAAAATTTGTCAGGCAAGGGAGGGCTTAGCTCCTTTGGAGGTACTCTCTCATGGACCACAGTGATCATGACAGTTGTTAGAATCAAGTTGAAGAGAGCATAGACAAAGGCAATGCCTGTTTTCCACCATTCCAAAGGAAATTTGTTCCTAGACTCAGCAGGCATAGCAATCTGGATGTAATCAGGATATTTCTTTGTTGTTTTTCGCAAGCCATTAGACAAGCCCTTTGGTTTGCTAGCGCCATTTTTGTTCTCTTCACTGACTGAGAGAGTAGGTCGTGAGTAGCCATTAGAAGCATCATTGTTTTGACCCTCCATATGCTCTTCAAGCTTTGCTGTCTCAATGGTATTCATTCCCAAACTGTATGGCCAAATCAGGTTTATCAGTGACCGATTTCTGGGCTCTCTAAAGTCTGTTATTCCTTGAAGTCCAACGTTCTTGCTCCTAGACGATTTTTGATTTCTGTCAAACTCTAAAAAGTGTCCATTGTGCTTTCACTATTCAGATACTGTAAAGCAAATTGTGAAGACAAATCTTTCTTTTCTCTAGAACCGTATCATCTGCAAAAAAAACCAAACCACCAGATGTTGAGGACCTTCAGAACTAGTAATGTAACAGTGAACAAATATCTTGAAAATGCTGATTGTAAGTTCCATCCAAGTCTACTTACATATACAGTCAAAAGACAAACTGGAGTCAGGTGGTCACCGTGAAATAATTCAAGCCAGTTCCTACTGAGTAACTTTTAGGAACTAGTACCAATTTAGTTTTTTTTTTTTTAAAGTACAAGATCCACAGACTTTAATGATCATGACAGCACAGTTGTCAGAATTAAGACTAATCCATGTTTGCAGCAATACTGAATTTTATTGCTTAGGGGCATTCCATACAAAGTATCTCCTTTTTGACCCTAGGGTTGCTACAGATATTAACATGGTTTGTCCACATAGATCAGGCAATCTTGTTAGTCCAGGTGATACGACAGAAAACAGAAGGGCACCAAAGGATTTGATTTTGTAAGGCATAAAGTAATTTAGATTCATCTAGAAAATCTACTCCATTAAGTTTTCTTGGATCCAAATTAGTATTTCAACCAAAAAAAGTAAAAAATGTGTCTACTGTAGTACCCACTAAATAATGTCTGAAACTTCAGAGAACTGAGAAATATACCTCTGGATTAGATTCTTAGTTATGGTAACCTATATGTAGGACAGACTACAAATGGATGTGTGTTTGTCCTTTAGTTACTTAATATGTCTAAATACATTTTTTTTAAACAGGAACAAATAGCAAGATTCATTATCGCACAGGATTTATTTCAGGCTGCATCAGTCAATTCAGTAAAGTCTCATTAGAAAAAAAATAGATGAAGTACATACGTTTTAACAACATTTTCTACAAAGAGAAAAAGAATGCAGTTCACCTCTACAGAACTGACATTGCTTTAGTGAAAACAAAGGCCATTCCCCCCCCCACTTTAAAGTTCTGTGAAACCACTTACTTACTGTAGTTGCGATGTACCTATTTTTATTACTCTGCTCAGCTCCTATGGCAAAATTAGTATTATCATGTACAAAGTGTTCACTATCTACCAGCAAATTATAATTCCCTCTTTTTTAAATTGTTCCTCTAGGAGAAGTTCAACCCTACAACCACCTCAAGTCTCCGCATGCCAATACAGGCTCCCACAGTTTGCCATGCTATATGTACAATTAAGTCATCATGATGGAAACTACAGCTGCCAGGTCTCCCTAACCGTACATCACAGAACTTGGCTTAAGAGAAAACTACCTGCTCAGGAAAAACCTGTCCAGTAACTGATCTCTTGATAGCAGGGACAATCTAAAACAGCCTGGAAAGTCAAGTGTTTGTGTTTTGGTCCCTCCCCGCTCATCCCCCCAAATAGAGAAGACATTTAACATGGTCAGCATGTAAATCCCACTGATTTCCTAGCTGCTGCTCCTACTGCTAAAAGAGAGAAGGGGTAAAGGTTCAGATCCCAAATATGCGAGATTCATACAAATAATACTGAAATAGTCAAGAAGCATTTCTAAATTAACCTTTTGGCAGTGTTTCCGAAATCCACTGTCATTGGTTGACTTTTTCCAAATCTCTAAACAACAAGTGTATGAAAACTAAAACACACACCCCCCCCCACACCCGAGCAACAACTCTCCACCCCCCCCAAAAACCACACCCAAGAAAACAAGTGGTGCTTTCAGATGCTTTTTCTCCTTCTTACTAATCATACTGTAAACTCTACTTCCGTAAAAGAAGGGGATGTTTAACCCAGCAGCCAGGCAATGACCTCTCTGATGGTTCCTACAACTAAGAATATTCTTTTAGAGCAGCTGCAAAAGCAACAGCCTTACTTAAAACTGTAGAAGAACAACATTAACATTCACAAGTCCTTTTCTTCACACACACATTCTTCTATTCCCTCTGTCTACTAAAGATACATGTACAACAGAATGCTTAAGTGACTGTATAGAAAAAATCTGAACCTGTCTAATTGTTTAAGTTTTGGAACACAAGTCTACCTAGCATTCACCTACTAAGTCAAGACCGTTCTTCTCAACACGATGTTATACATAGCAGTCACTGATACAGAGATCAGCAAAACTTGATACGTTTTATATTCTGTGCAGTTGAAACATTTTTAGAATTACACATTCACTGAAAAACAGAGAGCACCACAGTAAGTAGTAACCTTAGTTATTTCCTTCTCTTCCCCACAAATACCTAACATCACTAGTAACATAAGTATAAGGAAGATTTTACTTTCAGATATTTAATGACATCCAAGTAAGCCTTAAAGATCAAAGAGCATCTGAACTACAAATGAACAATAACCTAACAACCTAAAAGTAGAGTGGCACTCAGGTTTTTATATTAACTTATTAAACAAAGCAATTATACCTACAGCTTGCAGGAAAAAGTTGTGTTCCTTCCTGGTACTTTTAAATGGATTGTAAGGCATATTGATCTACCATTTCTGATGGCTCATCAAGATTATTTCAAGCAGAGTGCATACTGTGGTCAAACCTTTGTTTACATTGATAGTTCAAGGCGCTATGTATCATCTGATCAGTGATCTGTAAGAACATAAAGGCTTTCCCTTATAAGTACCTTTTCAACCTCTTTCTCCCATATTTTAAAAGAAAGCACAAACTCTGTTGATGAAGACGACAAAAACCACCCTGCTTGAAGTTTTCAGTCCCTTGCTGCCAATCTGACTGGCCAGAGAAGTGACAGATACAGAGCACCAACAGCCTAATCATCCTCTGTTACAGGCTGTAAAAAGAACTCCCCAGAAGGATGTAGGTTTTTCTGCCAACTTCCTGTCCCCAATTCACATATCCATCCAAATCCTCGTGAGGGGTGTGTTCCTTTTAGCTTCTATGTTGTCCTTATGTTAATTTACGTAAAATATCCTATCGCTTCTTTTGTCAAACCTGGAATGCCCCCATATCAAAAACAGGAGATGCCCGTAAACTGCCTAGCAGTAGGCCTTAGATTTCTTCAGTAACCAGGCAGCAATGCTCAGACCTGGCCATCTTGCCAACATCTAGGGTCTGAAAATCAAACCCAATTGCTTTAAGCTATGGAACATCCACTGGGGGAGTCTCAAAGACTCACACAAAATTGGCCAAGTAACCCAAAAGGATAAATAAAATTCCTGTAAGGGACACACCCTGGTTTTAGGAAAAAGTGTTCTTTTTGGAACCACTTCAATACCTTCTAAAATTAGACACATACCCTCAATCAAGGAGCAGAGCTTCTTAACCAGCAATATTACAGCAGAAGTCATAATTGCCACAAGGAACAACATATTTCAAGAAAAATCCTAAGAGTGAAAAAGATGCAAAAAGAGCAGGGGTCCTAACTGTTTACCCTGAGCTTCTACTTGCTCCCATGCAAATAGCTCCTTTAGTTTTCTGCATCTCCATTTGACTGTCATTCAAAAGAAAACAGTTGACTGGGGGGGTACAGCTTTGAGATAAGTAAGAAAGCATGTCTACATTTGGCTCTTTATGCTAGAACTTAAGAATAACAAGCAGTTTTATTTAGCTTGTTAGTCATCCAGTATTCACATAAAGGTCATTTTCACATAAAGTTAGCTCACAATTGGTGCTTCTTATCCAGTATTCGGAACTTCTGTAACATTTCTCTAAAATATTTTAACTTCTATAATTTATCAAGGACTCAATAGTTACAATTTGCACAGGCTTTCCAAATAAGTAGTTCTTAACCTGCTGTTCCAAATATGAACAATACTATTGGAACAAGAGCATCCAAAACAGTAAGACTGATCTACTCTGACCCTAAGGAAAGCTACATACTCATATACAAGATGGAAAAGGTTTCTAGGGAGTAGTATTTTTAACCTCATTCAGTTTTGTTAAAGCTGGCTCAAACATTCGATACAGCTGTAATATATTCTTGTATTTGGTAGTTGCAGAAAAAGGGTCTGTAAATTACTGCAGAAAAAAGTTACACAATTGGAGATAACATGAGAGAAAGTTATAGTATCATATTGTTATCTATATCACAATTAGCAGGAAACAACTGTTAGCTAGTTTGTATTTTCTTCAGTCAAATTTTTAGGGCTACCTATGGGACAAGAACTAGAAAAGAAGCTGGGTAGCCTCTGCTACCTTGGCAGCAATGAATAAAAACTAGCTTTTGGGGGTTTCTCTTCTTATTTTTTATTTTTAAAAGCATTCCAGGTCTCGGTTTGTTTTTATAGTATCCCTTCTTCTATGCTGTATGTACGCCTCAGCATGTAGACCATTGGAAAAAAGCAAGAAAACAAAAAACAACTGCTAAACCAGATCTGAGCAAAGTACATTTAGGTATGCAGAAACAGGACTGAGTTTAATAAGTTTGCTTAACATTTCTATTTTCCTACAGTAAAAATATTTTCAGAGCTGTGTTCATCTTTCAGCTGTACAATGTTTATGCTTACAATATATAAATGCATGCATGAAGTAAACTGCAGTTTATCTAAAAGTTACAAGTTTATCTACATTCTCTGATAGGCTGCCAACACATTTCTTGCTCATGTGATGCTAGAGAAGTGCAGGTAAGATAAAGCTGTATTACAGAATGGTATTATAGAACAGTATTACAGAAATACCATTCATTCAAATGCTCGCAGAACATTGTATTGTCACTTGCAATAAATTTCAACTTTTATAACAAGCATTAACTACTTACCCTGTATAAAGTTCTTTTCAGTAGTAGAAATAGAGCAGATACTCCCTCTACCTCTTGAGAGGTATTTTGTAATTCTCTCATTTAGGATTACTAATGTACCAACAGAAGCTGTCTTTTAAGGACTAAATCCCTACACTTACCCAGACAGAGGGGAAAAGCTTCAAGGCTGATCATTATCTAATTGTGCAATCCAAGTTTTACCAGTTCTGTGGAATTCTGTTTCTTCACACCTCTTAATAGTAAGAAGCATATTAGTTTCCATTTTCCTGGCATTTACTATTCAGTGTGTTCCACAGCAGTGCCAGGTTTCTGAAGCAGAATGTCCCAAAAAGCACAAAAAATATTCATACCCGCGTATGTGTAAATATGTAATTATAAATAAAATATATGTAAACTTTTCCTTAAGAGCACTCACCAGGACCGCAGTGACTACCTAAGCAAGAAAAAAAAAAAAAAAAGTATCTTTGAACTCTATTATTCTGAACACTGCTGAGTAGGTTTGCCTTAATCACGTGAAGGCATCTTCAAACTCTTCAACTGTTTGGTCCCCAGACTCCAAAGGATCGTATTTGTTAACTACAAGTTTGATGTCCTTTAAAGGTGCTTCGTATTCTGACACCATGACAGGCTTAGATTTTCCTCCTGATATTTACCCTTATTTTTTAAGAACCAAGGTCACAATATCTGTTAAATGGCAATTATTTATCTTTTAGTGCTAGAGTAATTAATTGTGACAACTATCCACATGTATATGGCATAAACAAAGACAGTTTTATTTACAGGTTAACAGTCTTTCCTAAAACAAAGGTTTTGAGAACAGTCAGAGTCATATCTGTAGAATCAGAAGTGCTAACAGAATAATTCAGGTTAGAAGAAACCTCAGAAGGTCTCTCGGTCTCTGGCCAGGATCATCTATGACATCAGATTAGGTTGCTTAGTACTTCATCTAGCTGTACCTTTAACACCTCCAAAGATGCACAACCTCTCCAGGCAGCCTGTTCCACTGCATGGTTGTTCTCTCAGTGAAAGTTGGTTGGTTTTTTTTAAATCTACTTTTTTTGTATCTACTTATTACAAATTATGCCCCTTGTGTCTCATCCTCCCACCACTCTGAAGAGCCTGGCCCCAATGTTCTTGATGACCTCCTTGTAGGTATGAAGGGGCTGCTGTTAGGTCCCCCTGAGCCTTCTTTTCTTCAGGCTGAAGCAACCCAGCTCCCCCAGCCTCCCCTCACAGGGCCTGTGCTCCAGCCTCCTGACGATCCTTCTGCTGGGCTTGCTTCCAGTTTATGTTTGTCCTGGATCAAGGACCCAAAACCAGACACAGTATTCTACATACAGCTAAGAAATACTGAGCAGAGAAGAATAATCACTTCCCTATAAATACTGGCTATGCTCCTATTAAATACAGCTCAGGATAGTGTTGGCTGCCTTCACTGCCAACACACGTTGCTAAACCCCTTTTCAACAGGGCCGAAAGAAATATTGACCTTTTTCCAACAGGCTAAAGACTCCCTCACAACTTCTTCACTCCAGAAAAATGAGATTAAGAATAAGTCTTCTTCCTACTTAATCCATCCTCTCCAAAATGAGCTTGTTTCAGTATTTCAGATCTGGACAGAAAAGTCTGCTAACCTGAACTGATACTTAAGCTCTGAATCAGCTGCTTTTGAATAAAGGCAAAAAAGGTGCTCTATCACTGCATATTTTGTAACATTGCAAAGAAATGTTGGGCTTACATCCTTTTTTCCCTTCATTAAAAATGACTATTATAAACACTCTACAAAGAGTGGAAGTCACTGTACTACCTCAGTCTTATCAGGCAAAATAATGCCGGAAGAGTGCCAAAAGAAACCTCTGGATCATCAGGCTTTTATGTAGTTTGCTGTCTGAGCATCTCAGGGTTCTCACTGCTAATTGCTTTCATTCTGCTATAGCTTTGCAGACACTGATGAAGAACCACTACCCAAAGCAAGAGTCTTCTCAAAGAGACAGCAAGGTTTAAAGATTTTTTGAGAGCCTAGCAGCACATCTCACGCCCCACATCCTTTCTAGCTCACACAAGAGTTGCAGATTACTGGCTGTGGGGTGGGGGACCTGGCACAGAAGGCAGGAATGTTTCAGACTGTTTTGTGAAATCCTCCACCTAGTTACTGCGGGTAAGGGTTGCGCTTCATAATGGAAAGTCAGACCCAGAGATTAGTCACCACTTTCAGTGCAGGGCAGTGAGGAATCACAGTGACTAATGTGTGCTTTAAAGTGACTCTGCTACAGCTTATCAGCCATCAGGCAGCTAGAAGAGGAAGTCACATACTTAAGAGTAAATTTATCAGCGATACACCCTAAAAATATTTGGGTAATAATCAAGAAGATGCCTGTGAAGTTTTTCCCCTGTGCTACTCCTAAAAAGCAGCAGTGCCAACTCCAAAATAAGAGGTCGCATTTATGAGAACGTTCTCGAATATTTCCTGCAGCAATAAGAACCGTCTTTCCTAAAAGTTTAGAGTGAGAGGACAATAACTGCTTAAATCTGCAGAGTATTTTACAACATTAGCAGGTAATAAGTACGGAATACATGCACAAGTTGTACAACCCAGACAAAAGCTATTTTAGCACTGAAGTATACACAGAGGTTCATACCTCATAACTCACTTTTAACGGAAGTCTAATACAGACATTAGTCCTTGCAAGGCAGATGACATTAAAGAGACAACCATTAACTGTAATCCTCATCTAGTGATAGCAGAAAGACACCACATGAATTCTTAGGACAGGACATATTTAAAACTGATTAGTATCATACTACAAGCTAGTTTCACATATCTCTCAGTTCAACTGGCACATTACAAATTATGGTTCTCTACATAGGAGCAACACTTGCTGTGTTCAGAGGCTCAAGCAATGAAAACATCCCTTTTCAGAAACACTAATATCTCCTCCCCACCCCCCTTATCTTAGGGTATCCTGTATATGTATCCTGATCGATGTTTTACTCTGTGCCAACACTAAAAGTCTACCACACTACACACTGTCAAACAAATCACGGAAGAGTCACTGAATACTTTCTCTCTCCTCCCTAAAAACTCCTAGATAGTTTTCAGCTTGCTCAACTCTGATGCAGCTGCCTGGAAAGCTTCATGAATATTAGTTAAGAGGGATGATACAGACACAACACATCCTCTATCATTGACAGTAAACACACAGATTGGCTAAAACTGATCGTGAAACATGATCTGCTCTACTATTTTGGTCTTCCCCTCTACCCTCTTGCCACAACTACCAGTTGCTAACCTTACCTACCACCAAGCAGCAACAGCATAAGGCTCTCATCACAACCAACACCACCAGTAAAATAGAGATGGGAATACTCAGACCTCTTTTTCAAGCCATTTGTTCACAGGCTCAGACACCCAAATCCATGCCCAGTTAACACACTGAATGCTTGTTTCCCTCTCACTTTTTTTTTTCCAGCTTTTCATGCCACACTTTCAGAAGTAAAAGCAGGTAAGTTTAATTCTAACACCAAGAAGTTAAGACTACTGAGCAATTTCAGTGACTACCATGATCAACCCACACAGATGTTTATGTAGGGGATCAGACAACAGCACAGAATCCTTTCATAATATATTATTGGAGCTTCCAGTTTGCAATAACCAAAATTATGTCAAGTTCCCTATGCATAACTGGGTTTTTCACTGAAATTCTACCCATCAAGTTTAAGCACTACACAGTTAAAATTTAAAAAAGTCATCACAACCTAAGCTTCCAATGCAGTCTCATGGTCTTCCTTAAACTTGTTCAAGTGTTCCATTAGCTCAAGATTTTCTATTAATAGAAGAAAATACTTTCCACATTATGCTGACAAGAAAAAACATTTCCTTTTTATATTATTTAATTAGTCAGGGAAGAAGATACTGTTTAGCTTTAAATACTAAACACTTAAGTACCATGCACTTCAACACTTCCTTCTTCATTTTTGTTTCTGCCACAGATTGACAAACAGAACACACATTTCCTTAGAATTATCTCTTCTCCTGCCTGGGACGCTATCTCCCCACAACACTGGGTATCACTGTTAAATAAAATTTCAAGAGGATGGTAACAGTGGGACAGCAGGAGAAAATAATTACAAGTATCACCCAAATTCTCTCTGTAATACCTTTCCCAGACATTTTGCTATCTCCATTTGAGCCTCAGCCTACAGGTCAGAAGAAGAGGCCGAGAATACTATTAATGTGTTTTTACTGCCCCTCACAGAGCTACTATTTACCTCAGTACCTAACTAAACATCTCCAAAATAATTCAAACCTCTCTTCATTATTCCCTGCTAAACTGCAGCCTTTGGTAAGAAATATTTTCTACCCTCTAGCATTTAACAACCCTGCATTAAGCATCACTGCAATAACAAAATCTTTTTATGCCAAGCTTCTCATGAGGGTCACTACAGAGGCTTTTACCATTCACAACAATCATTTATTTTCCTTCCCCTTCTCACCTAATAGTCTGACAAGTTTATTGCTTTTTTTAAAGCTTTTAAAAAAGGATTTAAAGAACAAAGTTAGTGATGCTCAGCCCAAATTCCCATTTACTAAAACTGCAAGATTAAAACTATTCCTGCAAGAAAACAGCCGAGTACCATCTTCAGCATTGCTCCTAGAAAAGCCATCATTAGATTCTCTCATTGTAGCATGAAACAACTGCTTTGTAACATCTACATCTTGTCCATGCACACACAGCATGACTAAAAAGGTACAAATGAAATTAATAACCTGATCACTGGAGTTACACTGATCTTATCCTACCAATTGGTAAAATCTGGTGTGAAAGTACCGAGGTTACTCTGAACCTACATAGAATGCTTTTATAATACACTGTACCACGTACCTCAAGTAGCAACTTCCACGCCGTAAGCTACCCGTTATGCCCAAGAGAGGCTTCTAGTAATCATTGAACCCGTTATCTTTAGAAGTATAGGAAAGTAAATGATCACTCAAACTAATCAAGCATGAATGTGAGGTGGAAATACAAGCTGGCCAATCAAACTGTCTGCTAAATGGCATTTGTATCAGTTGCACAGTGTGCTGCAGCTGAATATTGTTTATTTTCCATTTCTTTGTTTAAAGACTTGAACAGTAACACTACTATCACTTTAAATTTTGAGTCAAGATACTATTTCCACAGTAAAAAAACCCACAAGCTGGAACCCAAGTCCAGTTCTGACATTTGTCTTACTGTCCATGAGAAATTTGGGGGGGGGGGGGGGGGGGGGGGTGGTGTAGAAAAGAATGTGTGATCAAACAAGATGTTTCAGAAAGGACATTTGGAAAAAGTTATTTCCAAATATATTTCATAGTTCTTGGTCACATTTTCATGTCAGGTCCTAGAGCTCTAAAATTTCTTTCTAAATAGAAAGCATTTTATAAAAACGATTCAAAAAGCATTTTAAAGCGTTCTTACCCCACATCCAGCCAGACATCTATATATACATTGATTTGGGAGAGGAAAGGGAGGACACAAAGAGGTGTCACATAGACTAGCTGAAATGTGGAAAGACTGTAACTACAAGGTGACAAACGGATTCTATAAACTGTTCCCCCAATACACACTGCAGCAGCCAGAACTGCAGCTGTTTAAGATAAAGTCAGTCTCATCTCTAGACTCACCAAGACCAGTGATGTTGTGAATGTGTGCTAAGTAACCATGGTGTACAGTAAATAAGCGGTGAATCAACTAATTCCACATGATCAGTTACAAAAGTCTAAGGAAAGAACTAAGTGTTCAACTGGAAATAGTGTAATAAGTTTTAAAAGAAGAGAAAGCAG
Source organism: Gymnogyps californianus (assembly GCF_018139145.2). Classification (NCBI taxonomy): domain Eukaryota; kingdom Metazoa; phylum Chordata; class Aves; order Accipitriformes; family Cathartidae; genus Gymnogyps; species Gymnogyps californianus. Next base: position 58,479,705 of record NC_059474.1, on the reverse strand, counting down.
AACTCAGCAAAATTAGGGCACAGTAAAAAACAATTACTCTGGTCTACCAACTGGTGTCTTCTCATGAAGAAGATCTGATTACATATTGCTATTTCTGCTGTGCTCCTGCATGAATCTTCCTCAAAAATACCAATTATGCCAAAAGAGATTTGCATGTATCAGCAAGGACAGTCAACGTACTGGCTTTAGAAGTGACCTTCTAACTTTAGGGCAAATTGACATAATCTGAAAGAATTATTTTCTAGAGCAGAACTTGAAAGCTAGATACTATAGTGGCTTGGATTTCAAGAGCTTTCATCAACATAGCACTACAGCAATCCAGGCCACTTGTTAAGATACCTACCTAGCTAAACACAGGCCAGCACAAGGGCTTGCAGAATCTAGCCTCTGCTAAAATCAGCTGTTCCAGGAACTGCTGCTGCATGGCCATTTCACAGCTAGAGCCATTGCACATGCCTCTGCCTTTAACTACTCTCCTCAGGGAGAGCATTATCTTGCCAGGAGTAGGACAGTGCATCCAAATGTCAGTGGCGCCAATACTACCCTAAGAACTCACATCTATTCTAGAGAGACAGCAAAGGGCACGAAGGGAAGTCTCATAGGGGCTTAATCTAGAAGGTCAACAATGCCAATTTCACTTGATAGTCACTACTTTTTAAAAGTAGGTAACTTCAATTTCATAGCTGCATAACCAAAGCACAGAAGATAACACTTTACCTCACAACATGACAAGGATGATATTAAACATGTGAATACCATGCCTTGCACGACAGACATTGTATAATAAGAAACACCTCCACAGCAGCAATTACAGGACTGCAAGGGAAAGAGACAAAAGCCCTCCAGACTAATGCAAACCAATTAGGAAGAAAACAAAAGACCCATGTACATTAGGCTACAACCCTAACATCTGAGTCATACTAAGATGTTAATGACAGCTGGGGCAGCCCAAGAAGATGGCCTGAAACATTCTACACTAATCCCAGCTCATGCAATCTCTTAAAACTGCTTTACCAAAGACAAGATACAAGGATGAGGCTGGTTCAGGACTTGCCATACAAGCTGCCACCCAGAAAGGCATCTTTTATTTAGCTGGAAGCAGAAGTCAGCTGGGATACCTGCAAAGTCCACCCCATGTTAAGCTACGCCACTCCCCTCAGTGCAGCAGTAATAGAGTTAGTTCATGCAAACAGTCTAGGCCATGCAATTTTAACTCATGTTACAGGTCAATGTTAATTTTATTTAACCACATGAAGTACAGTTATCTCTACTGTATTTCTGTATAAACAAAGACAGTGGATCACAAGTTACCCATGTGTAGGGTGGGTTTTATTGTTTTGGTTTGTGTTGTTTTAAAAAAGAACAGAAGGAATTTATCTAAAGTCCCAGAGCCAATCTATTTTTTCCCCTTCCTAATACTTTGACTTTTAAGAAGTCAAAGAGTCGTCTTCTGTTGGATTTTTTTTTAAAAAACCAGAAGTTCTTTTAATAGTATGCACATACAAAAAAAGTTTAAAGAAACTGTCTAAAAAAGTCTTTACACCACAAGGAATGCAAAATGCTCTGGCATAAGATACAAATTGAGTTAGAATTTTGTACTTTAAGTCCTTCAGAAAGCAGGATCTATGCCCTACAGCAGATATATTAACCCTTCCTAAAACTTCCCAGATGAGTTCCCATCATTCAGTATCTCACTCAAGACAAAGAACACACAAGAAACAGGTTTTCTATGTAGTAGTGCTAGTATTCCAGCAAAGACTGGGAAACAAGTCAGCCTGAAAATCATGTCCAGCCTCTGAGCAAATCTGATTTCCTTTTATTTAAGATAATGCACATTGTGAGTTGCCTTAAGTATTGAATACTCAGATGTGTGGGTCATAAGCAGAAAAGGAGTGTCACATCTTTTGAGTAAAAGACATCTTCCAAAGCCAAAAAAATTTCTTCCTACATTCCTAGGATAGCTACACTAAAGCATACACTCAAAAAAAGTTATATCATCTTCAACTCTGCAATACTTCAATTCCAACAGAGTTATTAACTATCCCAGTCTAAAAAGGACTATTCAGAGAAAGCTCTCAGCTTCCCAAAGTTTCCTCATGTCTGACAGTAAGATTTAGGAAACAGATTTGGACAGAATTGAGACCTATTCAACTCTGCTTCTATGGGGCAACAGCACAAGCACTATCACAGCACAAGCTGTGATCTCTTATCCTGCAAGGAATCAGTCAGGGCAGTCACTTGAAGACACTTGAAGTGTCCAGGGTCAGAATTCACAGTAAAATTTCTTAAGCATGTTCAGACACCAGAACACTGAATACTCATACACACATATTGAGACACTTCCCAGCAAGAACTCAAGTTTCCACTAACCCTCAACATTTCAGCTAAAGAGGGGACTTCACAGCAGGCAATTTAAAAAAAAAAAACAAAACAAAACACAAAACCAAAAACAAACCCCACAACAACAAAAGCACACTAAAATCAAACCAAAAAACTAGGGAACAAGTTACTATTCAGTTAACTATATGAACCATTTTCATCACAGATACAGGAGGCAGAATAAAACAAGACAAGAGGGTGCTCGCACACCTACACATACTTTCTTCTAAAGTAGTAAATCCATTCTGAACTGTTAGGTCAGAGGCTATATGTTGTTTGACCAACAACATACATGTACCAACGTGAATATATATTTGAAATATATCTTGATTATCTGCAAACATACTTCATGGGTGTCGTGGTTTAACCCCAGTCAGCAACTAAGCACCACGCAGCCGTTTCCCCCTCCCCCCTCCCAGGGGGATGGGGAGGAGGATCAGGGGGAAAAAAAAAGTAAAACTCATGGGTTCAGACAAGAACAGTTTAATAACTAAAGTAAAATATAATACTAACAATAGTAATAATGAAATATAATAATAGTAATGAAAAGGAATATAACAAAAAAAAAAAGGAAGGGGGGGAAGAAAAAAACAGTGATGCACAATGCAATTGCTCACCACCCACTGACCGATGCCCAGTTAGTTCCCGAGCTGCGATCCACGCCTCCCAGCCAACTGCCCCCTGTTTATATACTGGGCATGACGTTCCATGGTATGGAATACCCCTTTGGCTAGTTCAGGTCAGCTGCCCTGGCTCTGCTCCCTCCCAGCTTCTTGCACACCTGCTTGCTGGCAGAGCATGGGAAACTGAAAAGTCCTTGGCTTAAGATAAGCGCTACTTAGCAACAACTAAAACATCAGAGTGTTATCAACATCATTCTCACATTAAATCCAAACCACAGCACTGTACCAGCTACTAAAAAGAAAGTTAACTCTGTCCCAGCCGAAACCAGGACAATGGGCAATCACTCTATAGGTGCTGGCTGGCTAAGAGGTAAACGCAGACAAAAAGGTCCCCTCAGATAAGGCTAGACTTAAGTTACATCAGGCTGTACATTAAACATTAGGCCAAAACTGATTAACCAGTTTTGATGCCTTGATCTCCTCAGGAAGAAGGTCCTGTTGAGCTAAAGTATAGGTCAATTCATGAGTATGTCTGGCCTACATGCCTTCAACTCCCCAGACTTGCTTCAGGTGAAGCATTTCAATCCGTTCCCTCAGACTAAGTCTAACATTTCGCTTATGATGAGTTTGTGTCAAAGATGGTGAGATTTAGCAGAGAAACAAGCAGCAGCCACTTCATAGTTCAAACAATGCCCAAGAAATTCTAAACTAAGAAAGTGGAGAGGTTTTCTAGATGTACACGTACTTCCAATTCACATACCTGGAATTATGAAGTGACACAGCACTGGCAAAAAAAAAAAAAACACACACACACAAAAAACCAGGAAGCAGAGGCTGCCTTTGCTCTTTAACTCGATCTACGAACTGTCCTAGACCTATAGGACTCATGAAAAGAGGAGCTAAGAGGTGTGGAAACAACGTGTTTTAAAACAGTCATAATAGCAACAAGACAAAAAAAGTCATCCTAAATAACAATACATTTTCTGTCCACTAAGACTTTTACTCCGTTGAATCACACTATTACAAATATACAACAACAAAAATACTGTGTCCTGCAGTTTACAAGCCTTTTGATGAAAGGAGAAAGGCTTGTAACCTGATTCTAATTGAAAACACTATAGAATATCGCTATAAATGCATGTGTAACTAGATTTTTCATGTTCCATTTTCAGATATGTGCAACCAAATCATAAGCTATGTAATATCAGTCTAACACCTGCTGAGTAATGCAAACCATTAAAACCAGAGTAAGCATTTTCATAATAGTAAGTGTTATGGAAGATTAATCAAGATAATAGTTCTTTGAGCAAATTATGTGAGGCCTAAGTACAATACTCTTCTTGTAGCTGTCCTTATAATTGCAATACAGACTTTGATAACCAACAACCTTTTCTGCATATTACATACATCACAGTCAAATTTTGACTAACTGTGTTGCCTTAAACACGTGTTCCAGAAAGGCTTGCAGTGCTAAAAGCTTTGTGTCTGATTTCACTACAACAGGATTCAGGGGGAGAATAGGAAGAAAGCACACATGCATGCACACTCAAACAAAGTTGTGGGTAAGGTAAAAGAACATAGTTCTAGTGTTTGCCGTTAACGCAGCACAACAGAACAGAGAGCTCCTGCTTTCCTGCAACTCTTCTCTGCACTCCAGGCCTTTGAGGGGGAATAGTGTCCCATTTTAACTTCAGTCATTCAGTACTGAGCTCCTCAAATATAAGAGAGCTAAAGAGTTTAGTCCAAACCGTATGATGTTTCAGAGTTTATTTTAAACTTTCTCTAAGTCCAAATTAAGAAAAAAGAAAAAAAACAGAAATTGTTTATGGGAACATTCATCCCGCAGAGTAAAACTAAGCCAGGCAGCTACTTATCTTGTTCAGATTGTCCAATGACTAGAAAGCAGTGTACACAGGAAAGCGTAAACTGCCTGCAACCTGTGAATTATGCTTTTAAAAAAGAAACACTACATATCAATGAAAAATACTTTCAGAGCAAGAAGTGTAATTATTTAGATTTTTGTTAGAGCTGAAAATTTCTTTAGTCCAACTACGTTAGCTTTGATATTTGACAGGCATTGTGCCTTGTCTCGTGGTTGGTCAGCTGAGATTTATTTCATCCATCTTTCTAACTTTTAAAAGTCAGTACAAGTTACTGACTTTTACCATAGACATACACATTATTCCACCCTGCTTTACATAGACTAGTTGTTCTACACAGAAGAAATGACTACTTATAATACTTATGCCTGCTTGTGCATATGAAAATAGCTTAGCCAGTTTTTTAAGAACTGCATAGAGGAAGCTAATGACCATGGTTACCACAAAAAAAAAAGCTATCCTCAGTGGAGAGAACTTGCCATTCAGCTATATAGCATGTGTAGTATTCAGTTTCGTGGTGGTAAATACTGCTAAGATGATGAATTTTAAATAGTGTCTGCAAATTCAGGATACAATCACTGCACTGGATGGAAGTTTAAACGCATAACTCAACTCTTCAGTAAGTTGTCTTCATATTAACTTCCAAGTTCACTATGGCACCTTAGAAGGAGCAATGCATTTAATACCTCTTGCTTCAGAGCCAAACAGGATGCCACAGCCCTTCCTCTCAAGACTGAAGTCCATCATGGAAGTTAACATATTTCCAAGGAAAACAAAAACACTGAAAAGAATTGTTTTTCTATTTTAGTGCATGACCGCTTTTAATAGTCACTACAGGATTCAAACTATTTCAGTCAATCCTCTTTCTCATAGGATGGAAAGAAACACAACTTCACTTTGGAGGACCACTTTTAGCTTTCTGGCACGTTTTCCACATCAAGTAGAGTTGTTCGGGTTTTTTTCCAAAAATTTCAAAATCACTCCTTATAGCTGCATGCAAAGTATATGTATGCAGTGAAACAAAACAGTTCTGTGAAAACACAGCAGACTGAGCATCTGTACTTCTTCAATAACTGCAGTTGAGCAAGTATCTTAAGTTGGCCTTATTACTTAAGTAGAGCCAAATTTTGTGCTCATAATGAGCCTCTATAAGACCAAGGTGGTATGCCAGAAGACAGGAATGAACTCTTGCAAAGTGACACACTCAAAATGGTATTAAAAAAAAAATCAGAGTGAAATCAAATGAAGACAATTTCATGCTTCTGAGAATGGCACTATAAAGAACTCTTACATAGCATCCTTACAGATTAGTACAGTATTATGAAAATATGAAAACACACAAGCTTTGGTAGGAATTGTGTCAGGCTCCTTATACACAGAAACTAAAAGTTACACGAGTTAACTTTTTAAGCTACAACATATTGATAGTTTCTATACACTCCTGAAATAGGTAAGTTAACAGAAAACCTAGTAAGTACTAACTAATCCAAAGTAGATCCATAGCAATTAATTTCTCTCACCATTAAACAAAAAAGTTTGCTGTCAAAATTTCAGTTTAAATGCTTTTGGTTTTATATTGAAGTTGTAATACATAAATTTGAACCAGAATAACTGGCAGAGGATGAAACGACAGAATTCTACATTAAGCGTGTTTTTAGCACTGTTAAGACAGTAACACAGCATTGCAACTTTTAAAGTGTCCTTTGGAGGCAGCGGGAGTGATGGGAACAGTTTGTTTCAATACAGTCTGTGTTCAGTCTCAAACCAAGACATGGGCAGTGGTATTTGGCAGCCTTATAAAGCGTCTACAAACAGCAAGTGCTGTTTCCCATTTACAAGGTCGATGTGGGGGAAGTACAAAAAAAATCAGATGAGCTGTAATTACTGTAGAAATGTATCAGAACTATCAAGGAGCTATAGGATTATATCATGCCCTCCATATGAAAGACAGAATTAACAACTATGAGGCATGACCTTCTCTACTGCTGTTTCTCTTTAGCAAATTATGTCACCTAAATAAGGAGACTGTCTCCTTATTTAGGTCTGCTCCACTAACCAACTGTCCAGCACTGGAGTGAACATAAGCAGGAACTCTGGTGTGTGCGTAAGTAAATATTTTGTCACTGTATGTACATTTCACATAACTGAAACTAATTGTAAGAAGTCATTCAGCACTCATCACACAACAGTTTGAGATCTTAGGAGACTAAGCAGAATAAAAGCTTTAAAAAGAGAAAAACTAAGAAATGCAAACGTATTTCAACAGGAAAAAACAATCAGTGCAAGGAGGTGACTTCTTAATAAAGGACTTTTACAGATGCAAGTGTTCTATTAAGGATATACTGGGGAGGTAACATATACCAAGACACTCATAGTAACACTTCAGCAAAGGAAAATCATTACCTTTTGCTTAAGGCTTTAAGCTAGGTCTTACAAGGTCCAGGTTCTAGACAGGCTCTGCCAGACAGAGGCTTGTTCTTTGAGGCTGGACAGATTCCTGCACTCTGATAGTGTTACAAATTCCCACTTAATTTACAGTTAAGCAAGATTTTAAAAATAAAAAAACAACCAACCAAATTTAAGTTCTAGTATTAGAGGCATGAACACCAGAGATCTGCGATTAAACAAAACAAAAAAACCTCCCGTAAGTTACATTCTACAAATGCAAACTCCAGTAAGTTTTGCTAGTTCACAGTGACACTTTGCCATCGGAACTTGCATAAAGACAAAAACTGAATAAACGTACTAGTATGATTTAACCCATATTAGCACTTAAAACTTCATTCTTAGAACATTTGAGTTTACAATAGTAGCAAGACTGACCTGGGCCTAAGATCTCAGCAGAGACACTAGGCAAAAAGATCTTCTCTCCCAAATGAATAAAGTTACATAACTTGACATGGGACATACTGGTTTATGACAAGTAACAGGTAAACCTGCCTCAAACATCATATTTCACTAAGAACATTACCAACTGCCTGGGGAGTTTCTGAAAACCAGTGATTACAAACTGCTGCAGGCAGTTTGTAAAATCTCAGATGGGGGATTAGAATAAACTGCTTAAACATATTTAGCTTCCTGATTTTGTTTCACTCGCTTTGTTCGATTTCTTTCATGATGTCCATCTCTTTCACCAAAGTAACATTACTGTAATTGAAGACACACATTTAATCATTATTTGTACTCCAAAGTTTGCTATTCAGTTTCAGCCATGATATGCCTATGTCTCATCTAAGAAACTGACTTCAACTCTACACAGTCCATGTAAGAGTCCAGATTACAGCTAAACCAAAAATAATCCTGAATGGCTAAATTTAAAATAAATTCATTCTTAAGCGAAAGTGTCCATAAGTGCTCTGCATCAGTTCAGCTTAAATCACCCACGTTAAGATGATGCAACTTTCCAAAACATTCAGTGCTGCACCCAAGAGGCTCAGCATCTTTTCTCAAGGAAAAAAGAGGTGTACAACAACCCTAGTCCACTTTGCATCAGTAACCACATACACATAAAAACACTGCAAAGCTTAGTGTGAAGCTTACTGCATTGCACAGGATTCTAGTAAGGTTCAGCCTAAGGAAATCTGAATACATAGAGAAAAGAAAACAGAAGACTACAGAAGGGAGCAGCAAGAAATTAACTCTAAAAGCCAGGAACAGTAAGACATTGCTTTGTGCAGCAGCAAAGCTCACCCTTTGGAAGCCTCACAGTTCCACTGATAGCAGCAACTTAGTTTTTGTTTACAAAGTTTATAAAGAATAAGTGGGATGTCCTTCAAACTTAAACACGGCAGTTGCAAGTTAACCTACATAAACTGGGGAAGGTAAGTGAAAGCAAGACACCTGCTTTTTTGTTCAGATACCTTCAAGTGAACAGGATGTTCTCCTTTCCCAGGGTTACACATTTGAGAAAAGGTATTTTATCTGGAAAATTAAATAGTTAAACATTGAATACGTGCTTTTTTTACTATAAAACTATCTTGTCAGAATGAATGCAATGAAGTTTTCCTGAGTAATCATGCTCAAGAATTATTTTCTTTGAGGATTTAGACCTGAACACTGTTTCATTAAGAACCATTTTATTTGCAATGATTAACTCAACAGCTTCAGATACTCTGACAAACTATTTTAATTCCTTCACCTGTACAACAGACTAGACTTCAATATTTTTTAATGCCATCAGACTGCAAACAAGAGGACCCATACTTGATACTGCATATTTTGAAAGGGACTTAACACACAGTAAGGCAGGAAGTTTTACTCAGCAACCACAAGCATGACCTGAAGGCACAGCAGTTCCCTTGTATTACAGATACTACATACACATTAGCTAGAGGGTAACAGGTTTTCCTGAAGCTGATTTAGTTTTAGTATACAGTTTAGTCCTATTAAAATTCTTATCAACAGCTATAAAGTAGACTTCCAAAACCAACTATATTGATAAGAAGTACTTCATTCTTCGTATTACACGTGTCCACACGAGCTATTCTGGGGAAGAGAAACAGTAATAACATAAGCAAGTGTCCTAATATAGGAGACACTTGTGGCTATTAAAGTTCTGGAGCCTCGCTAGAACAGTTGGGTTCAGTATAGTTAAGAAATATCTTTCAAACAGGTGCAGAATGGACAAGACAGAGCTATCTGTGTTACATAAAACTTTCCCATCAGCAGCTCTTAAGGTCTTCAGCATCTGCTGGGACAGTGGTGCCTGGATGCCTGACATTCTTAGTGTCTGCAGCATCTTTGGGGACAGTGGTGTCCATGGTACAAACAATTCTCCCAGCAGACCGATCTCTGAAGACAGTGGACCTAGTGTTACATTAATCTTCCCAGCATCTGTTCGGACTACTGCAATACCATATCCATATTAAATAAAATGTCACAGCATCTGTATTGTCCACTCCCCACAAATAGTATCAAAGAACATTGTAGGCCAACAGCCCATCAAAATTAGAAAAAAATCCAAACAGAAGATGCATGCAACTTTGTTACAAATATCTGCATCTTCAAAGTCCATTTCTATACTAGGAGACTTAACTGTAACGAGCCATTTCTTCAAAAGCCTTCTTTGACATTCCCGGGTCCTTAAGAAAAACTACTCATTTTTTAGCTCCATCACTTGTTTCAATTTTTTTTTTTTGGTTAATCCTTAAAAATCAATACACTACTTTCCAGTCTTCGTACTTTTATTTGGTATACTAATACACTGTAAATAAAGAATTCTGTTTTTCAGAATGAGAAATACTTGAGATGAAGTCTCTTATTCAGCTCTCCCAGAACAGGGAGATATGGGGGGGAGGGGAGGTGTTGGGGTTTTTTTAATTGATAAGGAAATATGAAGTTTTTCACAATACTGCATCCATGTTATAATACTTCTGATGTCTACTTAAAACATTAAGTTTTGAATTCAGAAGAAAACTAGTTTATGAAAACAGGATTGTTAAGCCCTATCATTTTTGTGTCTCTACAATATTACAATCACAAGATGCTTTTATGATCCAGAAAAATAGATGCTCATCAACATGCCAACCATGGCTCAATATTTAAAATTTAGAGGTAAAGTCATTCTAGATTCAGATTATCAACCTAAGAGTCAGAAAAAAAAAAATCCATCTTTGCTCTTTTCAAATTCTCATTTCTCCATTATACAAGTTCACTTCAAGGACAGTACAGAAACCAATCTCATTAGGGGCCTGTATCTACACACTATTGTCATCACCTTACAATTTCACCCAAAGTTCTCACCACCACCACTTGGATTTGTCCAAATACCCCGTGTGACTGCACATACTACACAGGGTACACTTGAATATTTTTCTGAAGGACAGAGACACAAGTATGTTTCTCTACAACCAGAGATGGATTATAAATTTTTACTGAAGAGCAATGTAAATCCTATCCAAAAGAAAAAAAATATGGAAGCAAGCACATTGACCTTTCTAGTAAATTAAGCCCTAGATCATTTAAGTTAGGTTAAAATAAAGACTAAGTTATTGGTTTCATAAAGTATCTAAGGCTGTACAGTCTCCAAAAACCTGCCCTGTCAAATAATAATACACATAAGCAACTACATTAAATATAGTAAAAAAGCAGTTTGGTTTTTAGGCAAACCATTTAATACATGCAACTTAAAGTGAAGCTTGCCAAAACTTCTGTAAGGCCCACTGTCTCAGAGAATATCGTGCACCTGCTCAGTTTATGCTAATACCTCTATGGAACCATTAATCTATATAATTAACTTTTTATAAATTAATAGTTGTTAAGTGGTTTGAGGATAGATATTTGATTTTCTAAGGTCTTAAAAAAATCAAATAAAAAGATTAGAAATGGATTAAACTGAACAACAGCTAGTCTACATTGTATTCTAGGAATTTTATTATCTTGCCAGAAGATTATGCATTAACTACTTTTCACAAGGATTTTGAGCTAAATTTAAGCCAGAAACCATGCAATGTTAATAGAAACGTACTCTGCCACTAAGTCAAGAAGTTTCATTTAGCTGCACTTCAGGAACTTTAAGAGTGGCTTCAAGGGAGCAGCCATACAGCAACAAAAAACCCCCAAACAAACCCTACAGCAACACACCTTTACAAGTCCATTATGATCCTTATAGTAATCCTTTATCTTCCTGAGCTGAAACCAGGCACCTTGAAGTCCCCTCCTGTTCAACTAGGTACGTGGTATTGCTCTAAGTGGTATGCACACATTGCCCACATCAAGAACATGCAATTTTACTAGCAGACTAAGTATGTTTCATGCATTACATATTCGCAAGAGAAACCAACACAGCAGGTGCCCTCCCTAATTAGAGGGGCCTCTTCAAGAGTAAAATTAACACTATTTTACAGGTTAAACATACGTCCTCTAGAAACGGAAGAGACCACAAGTGCAAGATTGCTCTTCCCAGTCTCTGTCCAGTTCACACGTAGAGGTCTTCTGCGAAAGAGGTTCTCTAAGTGCCTATCTGTGGTACGCCATGCTTTTAATCCACCTGTGCCGTTCCCAACTTACCTACTCTGCTGTATATGCAAAAGCTTGCACTGCTGGCAGTTCCTCCTCTAAAGGCAGCTCGAAGTCTTTTTTGGAGCCTCAGGGCTCTTAGGTTTGGGCTTTGCAGTTCCTTAGGGCCAGACACTCCCACCACTGAGGTAGCAGCACGCAGAAGCAGCTAGAAAGTTTGCCACCATCTCTACCTTCCCCTGCAATTTGCTCCTCTCACAGCCTCAGACTCTTCTTCCTGGCGAAAGGGACTGGCTTTAAGGGCGTCAGCGGAGGCGACACTTCTCAGAGAGGTTCCCTGCCCGCAGCGCTACCTCAGCAGTGCCGCGGCTGGAAGCGCTCCCCCGCTGGAGGGCGGCTCCGGGGCGGGGGGCGCCGGGGGCAGCGCTCGCTCGGGGCTGCCGCTGTCGCCGTGTTTACCGCGAGTCTCATGCTCGCCGCGAGAGCCACGGTCCTCCCTGACATCATTCATTCTCTTACACACACACACGCCCACTCCATTTCCAAACAGTGACTCACCCCGGCGCTGCTGCTATTCAGAGGCAGGGCTAGAAAAACCGGCAGGACCTCTACGGAGCCCCCGCCCGCCGCTAAAGGTGGCGGGTGCCGGCGCGGCGCGGCCCCGCCCGCTCGCTCCCGGCCCCCCCGGCTGCCGCCGCCGCCGCCACCACCCCCCCGCGCCTCTGCGCGCGCGCGCTGCCCGCCGCCCCGTGCGGCCGGGCCCGGCGGCGGGGGCGCCTCCTCCCGGCGCTGCCAAGCCGCCTTAACTGCGCCGGGGATGGCACCTCCTCCGGGGTACCCGAGGTCTTGGCAGATGCAGAGATGCCGGTGCCCTTCCACGGCTCCCCCCCGGCCTCCCCTCCCTGCCTGCAGCCTCTGCCCTGCCCACAGCCGCCTTCCCCTCTTCAAACCACACACGTCTCTCCCGGGGGGCGGCTCAGCCACCCTGCCGCGGGGGAAGGCTTAAGTTAGGTCGCAAAACGGGATACCGACATCTATACTGCACCCATAAAACATTTCTTAAGAGATAAGCATTGCCCCCCCGGGAGCCAGCTCGGTGGCAGAGGCGCGGCTCCTGCAGCGGCGCAGGTGCTCGGGGCCGCCCCGGGCCCCACGCCGCACCCCCATAACCAGGGCAGACCCGAGCGCTGCGCCCCCGAGCAGGGAAAGGCTTCCCGGTTTTGCCGGGGGACTTAATTTCCCGAACTCTGTTCTCGAATGAAGGATGACTGTCGCTGAAACCCCCTGCTTCTCATGTGTTTCACCCCTGTCTTCGGACTTGGCTTTGCTTGGGTTTTTTTTTTTTGGGGGGGGGGGGGGGGAAGGAGGGTTTTTTCCTCCCTCTTTTGTTTTTAAGAGTTCCCCATCATTATGTAGCAACCAGGTTTTGTTGGGAGTCTTCCAGTGTAAAAAAACATGGGATTGGCAGGGGGAGGGAGGGGGAAAGAAGGTGTCAACTCATCCACCCGGAAACTCGCTTTGGCTGAGATACACCTGTCCTGCCTTAAAGTCAAACAGCTTTAGCTGCGAGCGCAGTCACATGAAAGAAAGGCGGCCTGGTTCACAGCCCTGGATTCAAGGAAGGCACCTGACCCTGTATTTGTTACATCCCTGGAAAGCCCCCTTCACCCAGCTATTGGCTATTCTGCTTGGGTTGCTCACACTTTGTTTTTTTCCACAAAAGCCTGGGGGAAGGGAAGGGGGAATCTGCTTTATTCCAGCACAGGGTGGAAACATTTTCTGCACTCCCAGAGTTCTGTGGGACAGGGAAACTCTACCCTGATCTCATACCCACAGGCAGAGTGCTGGTATAGACAGGATGCCAGGATTTTAAGTTTTCCCTCCTGCATGCTTAACACAAATAGTATATTATAACCAGATAAACAATTCAGCTAGACTACTGCTGTTCCTGTTGCTAGGTGAATGTACATACACACCTGTAGCGCTGAATCAAAGAAATCCGTTTGAACCTCACAGCATTCTTCACTGCCTGCTCCGATTCCCTCCCCCCTGCCAATTCCTGTAACTGGCTAACGCATCCTTTAAAACTAATCTGAAAAAACAATAGAGGTACCATGGGCAGGGCGTTTGCTTTTAACTGGTTACAAAGACATACACATATGCTTAATTGCACACACTTAATAGCATGCAAGTCTTCGCAGAATTGCATTTTACTTGAAGCTGTTACAAAGAGGATAACGACTGCCAGAGTAACAGTTCAAGAGTAGAAATAGTAATGAGAGTAAAAAAAAAAGTATCTACAGGCAAACATACATATAGATATAGCAAATGCTAGACAGAGGCCCCCCTCTTTTTTTTTAAATGAAAAAAAGCCATTTAAGGAAGGAAGGTTAGAAGGAAAGAAGGGAAAAGTTACTGGCATTTTTCCAAATTATTTAGATACAACAGTCATCTGAAACACTGTCTTTACTTTTAAATATCATTCTTTGAAGCACTGCATTTGAGAGAGCAAAAAATAACAGTACATTAGCTCGCTCTGTTCAAGGCTACACTTCACATCCAATCCTACAAGCCCATCCTCGCAGATGACCTGTTGAAGAAGTGAAGAACTTGGTCACGGAGCTCCTGTTGAGCTCAGAGGTGCATCTATGAAGAGCAGCTTACAGGACATGGTCTGTAACTAATTTGGTAACTACCATTTGCAAGTCTTGCATAGCAACAAACTTCTGAGAGCAAGTGGCGTATTTGTGAAGCCATAAAACTTGGCAGAGAAATTAGCAGCACATCTCTTCATCATTACTTTAAACTATATTAACTTCACAAGGTCCTTTTCAGACAGGAATTATGAAGGCGAGAACTTAAGACTTGCAGAATGATGACTGACTTTATGAGGAAAAAGAAACCTCTCACACACATACAAAATTCCATGGGGAGACCAACATACAAGTCGCCATTCCCTCTTACCTCCCAGGGAGGCGGATGGGAGGGAGGAGAGAAGACAAATTTTGAGGAAAAAAAGTTACTGTTCCTTTCAGCTGGAACAAACCCAGCATCTTTTTCATTACTGTTTATTTTTTTCCCCTTTCATGAGATCAGCAGGGATATTATTGGAAACAGTAATTCTATAAATGAACACAGCCAGCCTGTGCATTAAAATTCTGACTATTTCCAAAGAGACACCCAAGCAGTTTTCAAAGGCAGCTACCACCAGAATCCTGCTTAGTTCTGCCATGGGACAGAACTAAAGCTGCAAGATGAGGTTTGTGTGGGGGGAAGCAAGAACCATATAGGAATTCCTAGTTCAAGCTGACTTACAGTTTATAGACAGAGTAAACAATAGTACAAAAAAAGCCTACTTGTGTATCCAAGCCATAGCAGACTTCTATGCAGAAATTTGATAGGGAAGAACTATATATCTGTGCTCAGCCTAAGCAGTTTCAGAACTAATGAATTGTATAAGCACACGTTCTAATGAGCTCACACATATTTGTAGCCTTTATTACAGCTGTGTTAAGGGCAGATAAAGACATACATAGGTATTTTACACTGAAGTGTCCTGTACCCCCCCCCCATAAGTATAGTCCCTCATAATTCTTCCTTGCTTTTTCTTCAAGTAGCATATAAATCACGGTAATCCTGCAAGCTACTTCTATACAGGCCTAGCATTATATTCTGTACGCTGGTTCTAACAGCAGCCCTATTATATCTATGAAGGTGCTAGTTGATACTCCTACCTTGAAACAGATGAAGTAACTCTAGAATGATTATTCTCATCCAATTATGAAATAATAAAATACACTAAAGCCAAATGTATGTAGAATATCAGTTCATAAAGAGATTCTTCATCAGCATACACTCGCTAAACACTTAACACCACCTAACAAAAATAAGTTTCACAATTTTGGAATTAGATGCATTTCAGCAATGACATGAATTCATGTCTCCAGCTAATTATTTTAATCAATTCACTAGTACTTTTTCATCATCAAGGGCTTTAGAACAAGGAAAAAAGCTTACCTTATAGGCTCACCATTAATGTCACTATTTTTGGCAACTGAACAAGTAGATGAAAAGATAATCCACAAAAGAAATTGTAAGACAAGTTTTTCCATTACTACTTCATGAGCATCACAGTTCAAAAGTACACAGTACTGTCCCACTCTTGTAGCAATTAGAACCTTAAGAAACACATTTATAAATCATCACAGCTAGCACAACCACAAGTTCAGCTGCTTAGATAGCAAGCCTACCTTACAAGTCAGTAGAAGCTGAATCCAAATAACCATGCAAAGAAAAAGAATACTACCTACTATAAAGCACTAAGCTGTCAAGACAAGCACTGCTATACTAAGCATACAAACTTAGAAGACTTCGATTAACGCTACCACTTTGCAAGAGGATCCGCGAGCAAAGAAACCTCAGTCAAGTTCACTAAAGTCAACTGAACTCGCCTTCAACCCTCACGAGGGAAAACGCCGAGTAAAGAAAGCCGCCCCCTGACTGCCCGGGGATTACCTGCGGCCTCCTGCTCCGGCTCGGCGCTCCCGGCCCCGCACGGCCCGGCACGGCACAGCACAGCACAGCCGGCACGGCACAGCACAGCACAGCACAGCCCGGCCCGGCCCGGCCCGGCACGGCACGGCACGGCACAGCACAGCACAGCACAGCACAGCACAGCCCGGCACGGCCCTACCCTGCCGCCCGACTGCCGAGGCGCCGCGGCCGCCCGCCCTTCTCAAGCTTTCAAAGGAGGCGGGAAGCGGCGGCAGGCCAATGGCAGGCGGGCGGCCCGAGGGAGGGAGCTAGCCCGCCGCGCCCCGCAGGCGCCCGGCTCCGGCTCCGGCTCCGGCTCCGGCTCCGGCTCCGGCGGGCGGCGCGTCTGCCTGCTGCCGGGAGGGAAGGGACCTTCGCTGCCTCTAGCTGCCGTTGTTAGCGAGGCTGGTCTTCAGGAACAGCCTGCCCAGCTTTGGGACTGCTTGAAGCATCTCTGAAGGGTACGGGCTTCCTCCAGCTACTCTCTTTTAATTTCTGAGACTTACAAAACCCGTGATTATTGTTTCCCATTTGTCTTAATCTTAGTACTTTATACAGTTTACATTCCTCAAAAATGGCTCTATTAGCTGTTTTCATGACCAAAAGCTGAGCAGAGATGCTAAGTTTTCCAAACTATATTTCCAAAGGCTTACATCCTTGGATAGTTTCAGGAAAAAATGCTGAAGCTTTGTGGAATTTATACTCCCTGCTAAAGCTCATGGGAAAGAGAAAAACTGATTTAGACTACAGTGATTTTTTTTTTTTAACAAAGCAATTAACTGAAAACAAACTTTGCACTTGCTCCTCAATGTTTCACTTACATAAGCAGAAAAAGCTGTATCACAAAGTTACCCTATTTTTTCCTTTGGATACTACTGTGGGATGGGGTTTGGTCGGGGGGGCAAGGCTGTTTGCTTGTTTGGTTTTAGTTATGCTTTCAGTATTCAAATTACCTGAAATCAGACACGCTTTAGAAGGTGTGAAATAAGAGAACTGGTTCAGTTTCTTTAAACCAGTTTACCTTATGACTGAAGCCAAAAATTGATTTTCTGTCTAAAAATATACGCATCCAAAATCACTGACTCCAGCTTCAGAGCTCTTTCTATACACAACAGCAGCATTTGCTTGTATGAAACAAGGCTTCGGAAGAAATAGCAAGAGTGCAGGTACTTACTTGACAGAGGGTGTAGGGGGGAAACGGGAGATCAGGAATTCTAAAACTAAGTTCTAGTTTATTGTCTCTATCTGCAGGTTTGAAAATCAAGGTGATTCTAGGAAACTGCCTCAAGCAAAAGTATGGGAAATATTCTCAACCTCTTCAGGAAGAGAGGTAACATTTTTGGAAACAACTAGTAGATCAGAAGAATGATGCCAGGCAGCTGAAAAGGCTTATTAAGGCTTTTCTGTAGCATCATAAGAATTTCTGGATATGACATTAAATGCATGAAAATTAAGAGAAGACTGCTTAGCTGTAACAATTATCACAAAGTCAACTGACAGCTGAATTAGCCCATTTTCTTTGCTGATCAACCTTATCTACTTTATCTTCTCTTCATGCTCCTGAATAGTTTTGCTCTCTAACTTCTCTGATCCCATCTTTCCCATGTAGCTTCCTTTTCATTTCTCAGCCTTAGGATTTTTTGCAGCAGGCCCATCTGAATCAGAACAGTTGTGCTAAACCTTTGACCGCTAGCAACTGTCCTCTTCAACAAAAAGTTTGTAGGGCTTTTCCCCAGTAATGCAAAACAAAAAGCCCCTACATTTTAATACAAACTAACAGTAGCTGAATAGGAGTTGCTAGATGATCTCTTTTTGTCCCTCTGTGTCTGCTTTTTCTATGAAGGAGAATTTTATCTTATTCAGCTGGGAAAGGAGAAAAAAATAGAGGGAAAAGGAAGTAAGACTGGAATGTGAATGAGCAATCCAAAACTGCTAAGATTTACCCCTCCCCATTGAAGTTTATGAGCAATATGATTTTTATCTCATTATCTTACATTTTAGGATTCTATTAGTATGAAGACTTTTTTTAGCAAAAATTATTTTTAAACCTAAGCAGCTGACACAATTGCATGAGGGACAGGTGGCCTACTTAAAAAAAAAAGTGACTGCTGTTATCATCTGAATGTAAATTCAGTATGAAACATACTGAGAGATCTATCATACTAGGGTAACCTCCTATCTAATCTGCTGTCCTGGCTCTGGTCGCAGGCAATGCAAGAAGCTTCAGAAGAGGCACAATGGCAATATCAATAAACACTGGGAAAAGGACAGAAAGGAGTAAAGGATCCTTCTATTCTAGCTGCTTATCTACTTACCCTTCCAAAGTACTTGCTTTTTGTTTTCTTTCTGGCTAGCATAACAGGAGATGCTTTTTCTCCTTTTAAATAAAAGGACCAGCAACCAACAAGTAGGGCTTAATGAAGTTATGCACTGAACACCAAAAGATCGCTGCTTTTGGTCATTTTTTTTTTGTGTGTAGGGTGTGATGCTCCTCAAATATGTAAGATCTGAATACAATCCCATGCCTATTTCTCCAAGAGTATAAAAAGGTTTGAGGAAAAATACTGGAAGGTATACAAAATAGTCTCAAATGAAATCTCGCTATTACTTTGTGCAAGACTGTAGAATAAAGTCTGACTGTGAAATAACGGCTAAAGACATTCTGACATATCCTTCAAGTAAGTGAATGAGTCATGAACCTCAGAGATATGAAGAAGCAAAAGACAGAGCTGACTCATATATCAGTTCTGAATTTCAAACACGACATGCTTCTTTTGATATTCTGTGTATTAGCAGGGCTTTAACATGTCTTCTTTTTCAGAGGACTCAAAAGGTAAATGAGTTTGGTGAAAAGATGCATGTAGACCTTTGTTCCACTGTATTTGAAATGTATCCAGAAGTAATTTTGGGCTTATTCTTACGTGGGAGCAAAATGCCCTGGTTCTACTTATGGAAAGTCATGGCCAAGAGATTTGGCGCAAAGGCCCCAGTTGAGAAAATGTTGATTAATGGATGATTTTTTAGACTGAAAAGCACTTCCTGATGAGTCTTTATGCCTGTTTGTATGTATCATCACACAGATGTGACTATATGGCTTCTGATGGCATGAAGCCAAAGTAAAGGGATCCAGATAGTGTTATGTCCTGCCAAATGTACATTTACTGTCATAAAAACATGTTCTAAAGTGTCTTTTCCTTTGATTCATATTTTTTAATTGATTTGGAGGAGGATGGAGAAAGGGTGAGTCATAATACAGGGAGAAGGGTTCTTCCTATAATCTGATGAGAAAAAAGATGAAGACTCTTCTCAAGTCTCTAGCTTGAGAAGAGGGGCGGTTCTCAGAAGAGATGAGGAGGCTGACAGTTTGCCATGAAATGTCTCAATGGAAAACACCATAGCATAATCTTGACTTTAGGTACCACAAGTTTATATGTAGGCAGACCTTTGAGATGTCTTCATTGTTGAGTGGAGATTCTTGTTCTGCTCTTGTAAATGAATCACAAGGAGTTGTAAATACAGATGTCGCCAAGGTTGCACACATTAGGAAAGGCAATAGAAAGTAAGATGGCAGTGGAAGAGTATTCTGCAATGTGAAGCTGATGGGAATCTTGTATCTAGTATGAATATAATTGATACTGATTAATTATGTGCTGAGCTGAATTGGCATTGTGCCAGTTCAGGGATAGGCATTGAAAGTATGAAAGATCTACAGGGTGATAGGCTTTGAAGGAGGAACTATACTGGAACCAGAAATATGAGGATCCTTAGCTTCCTTTCAGAGTATGAACAAAGGCAAAGCATATTATGCTCTGACTGGAAAGTAGTGCTCCTTTCTGACTCAGGAATAACTGAGTGACTTGTGGAAACGCTGCTGATCATATAACTGCTATGAGAAAGTGTTGGCATCCACAGCCCTGACAATAATAGCCCTAGTGAGTTACTGATCAAATGTAATTAATGAAAAGCAGCAGCTTTTTAACATGTTTCCCTAAACCAAAAGCAGCCTTTGTCGATCACCTCATAGAAATAACTCCAGGCAAGCATTTTTCTAGTCCATCTGGAAAACCTGCAGTACCTGTGGTCTTTTCTAAGGCAAAAAACCCCACATTATAAATATCCAGTATGCGCTCTCACTCAAATCTTTTATTCCTACTCTGCTTGATACTTGTATTTTCTAAAGCATTATTTTATAACTTTACTAATTTCTTCACAAAAATGTTGAGGAAAAGGCTAATGCGAATAACAGAAAAATATTGCAACAACAGAGATCTGTGCCATAGTAGGCAGTCATGGCTAAACTGGATATTGTGGCAACTGGGAGCTAGTTAATTAGGACCTCCTTCTTCTGTGCCTTTCTGCTGGGGCCTGGGACAGGTGCAGGCTGGGGATGGCACAATCTGCAATACAGTGGAAAAGTATTTTCACATCACCTAAGAGCCATAAGTGGAGTCTACGTAATGATTCCTGAAGATTTCATGCTGCATTGATTATGTAAGTTAGTTAAAAGGTATTGAGATTTTTTTTAATCTCTTTTTAAAACCTATTGTTACTTAATTCAAAATGCCTTTCTTTACATCTTAAGGAATTGTTATTTTGCTGCCATATGGTGACGAGGAGAAAGACAAACTAGAGACAGTCCGTAGTACACATGTTCTTGTTTGTGTTTCTGACTCCTGTTACAGACAGAAAAAGGAGAAAAACAGATTTTTAGAGTAGGCATGGGATACCTCCTACAGCAAAAAATATCTGAAATATAAAATCTGGGAAGTAAGGTGGAATACAAGTGTCTTATATTCCTTACATCTCTGGAATCATTTGGGGATTAACAACCTTTGAACCAGAGAGCTCTTGCCTAAGAGATCATGATCTAGCTTACACTGGGCATCCCGAGAACAGAATAAGAACTGAAACCCACCAGTGGCCAGTGTTAATCACTTCCATTCCACTCTTTTCCTATACATCACTACAGTCCACATGCTGATGCTAACAGGTTTATGATCATGCAGTGCTTTTATGCAGACATCAAATCCTGGGATAATTTTTGCTTCCTGTATATTTCTCTTAAACAGTCGCAATACTTAAAGGTCACTTGTAGAATTACATTTTAGTCCTTATAATGGATTTCTGGAAATAACTTTCTCATGTGGTGAAGTTTTTATGCCACTATCCTTTCAAAAATACCAGGCAGACTAGGGCACAAATGGGATGCATGCAAATACTGCTGACTGTGACTGCCCAAAGAGGCTTAAAGGAAAACTGTAGCGTGTTCATTGGTTTTCACTTCAGTTACTGGAAGCAAATGCAATTTGCCTACATTTGTTCTACTTAGCTGAATTTTCCTTGAGAGTATGAGTTACATCTTGCTTACTGTCCTAAATTCTTAAGCAGTGCTGCATGCTGCCTGTTAAAAAGTTGTCACATTCAGTGCCAGGGTTAGCTGCAAATCGAATCAGAGACTCAATCAGGTAGGAATGGACCTCTGGGGGTCACCCAGTGCAACACCCTCCTCGAAGCCGGGTCAACACTGAATTCAGGCCAGGCTGCCCAGAGCTTTGTCCAGTTGGGTCCTGAAAACCTCTGAGACCTCACAGTCTCTCTGGGAAACTTGCTCCAATGCTTAAGTATCATCATACTGAAATATGTTTTCTTTATATCTAGGTGGAACTCCTGTTCTCTGCTGTTTCTCATTCTCTTTTCCTGCCCCTCTGTAGAGAGCCTGGCATCGGACTCTTGGTTGGTAACTTTCTCTTAAGCATTGGAAGGCTGCTGCTAGGTCCTCACTAAGGCTTCTCTTCTGACAAATTTATTCTCAGCTCTCACTGACCATCTACTAAATCTGTAAAGTGTTTAGGGAGGTACTGGATTAAAAGTTTTGGTATTAATGTAAATCCATTAAGTTCTGCAGGTCACTGATAAAATCCTAGAAATTCTACTAAATTTCTATATAATAAAATATTCATAAATACTTTTGTGGACTTAATATTTTTAAGAGAAATCCAGAATCACATTTTATTTCAGTCCTTAGCAACCAAGTAGGTGATGGGTCATAATTGCCAGGTCTTTCTTTATATTGATCTAGGAGGGAGTTTCCAAAATAAAGTGGAAGAAAGCCCTATATCACTTTTTCTGTAATTTGGGATAATGTGAAAAAGGTTGAGAACAACAACAATTTCTGTTCTGCAAGATTTAAAATGATTACTTAAATTTTCTTTATCAAGAATAGAAGCTGTAGTATGAGAATAATATATTTGTCAAGATTAGGTATAGTTATAAATATTTCATTTTCACACTGACTATTCCATTGTAAAAAATTTTAATTCTTACTGACGGTAGAATCCAAGCCAGTCATGAATTACTAAACTCAAAGTCTTGCGGCATATACACTATGACTGCTTCTCTTCTGCCTAAGTTTACTATAACTTTCCCTGTTCGTTAATATTTTCATCATCCTCCTCTGCTACTCCTTCCCTGTGCTCTCCAAATTTTCTGATGGCTGCCATGCTTTCTGTATATTCTCGCTTTCATTCAAGGTTTGTATGACCTGCCTTCTTTTCTTTATATGATTCTCAAGGTGACAAAAAGTTAAGACTTTGTTGAAGAACAATAACTTAAACACTTAAGTCAGTAATAAAATAAAGATATGGTTATTTTTTACATACTGTCAGGGTGTTTTCTTTAAAGTGTTAACGTAAGTTTTACGTAATTTTAATGATTTCAATCCTCCTTGAAAGATTAATATGTAATGGATATTCAGTTGATTTTTCTAAGCATTTATTATTAGTACTATAATATTCAGTATTTTTTTGTCCATATGCCTCCAGGCTTTTTTAGAAAGGAAGGTATGTACGATTTTCCCAGTTATCAGATAAAAATAAGATTGTACAGTGGTGGCTTCTCCAAGCAGCTGCACATCAGAAACAGGATGAGGATTCATGACTTCAGCTCACTGATCTATATATTGTAAGCCAACGTCACACTATTTTTTATCAGTGGGAAATCTAGTGTGTCTAGAATAAATAAATCTTGGAAATTTGAAATAAGCCGAGAATTCAAACATATTAGTAATAGAGGGAGTGGCTGTGTGCATGCTTGCACAGATGCGAGACAGATCAGGCTTCTGGTATACAAAGCATGAGAAGGAACTTCAGAATCAGAAAGTGCTGGAAAAATCCTTTTAACATGACCATATTATAACATTGTTCCAAGAATGCTACAGAGGGAAAGAAGGCCACATAAGCCCACAGTGTTATGCTAAACTTTGTTAGCGTGCCAAAAAAAAAAAAAATCCCAAACTGTATAGAAGATAGGGAACACTGTAAATCTAGTGTTTATCTTACAACTTTTAAATAGAGGACTGGAATTCTGTTTCCAGCTCTGCATTGTGATGTTGGGCAAGTTGCTTCTAATTATATTTTATATATATTTTCACAGTTACAAGAGACCTGTGACCAGCCTCCTCTATCAAAAATTTAGATGGGTTGGGACTGTATTTTGAAACCCTCAAATAAGTTTATACATATATTTTGGGGGAAAAAAACCCTAATTTTTCTCCCCATTTATCTGTCCATTTTTTTAAAATACTTTTGAGATCCTCACCTAAAAGTGAAAACTTGGAAAACTGACTATATGTCTGCACTTGTATTACTGAGTATGGGTGAAAAGTTAAGTTTGTCTGTATTATATATTTATTGACTTCCCAGGGTTTTGCATGATTATATACTAAGTAGGTTAGGGGGGCGGGGTGTTTAATACAGGTATATCGCTTGTATTGTTTAAGTACTGCTAAAGTTAGCTCAGCTAAGATATGGGTCATAGCATCCTAAGCCCTAATGGATGTACACTTGTATTAGTTGCAACCATTTCAGCTTTTAGAAAACCCTTCTTAGTCTACAGAAATTAACTGTGTAAGAGAAACTGCAGGCACCTCTTTATGTTTCAAAAATATATCACATACAGTTTCTAAAAAAAAAAAAACCAAAAAAAAACTTGACATCCCTCATGCCAAATACAAATAACATCAATAACAATAATGGGAAAAATGTGGACTAAAATACTGTTTCTTTAACTATTTGAAAATTTCATAGGTTTCCATCTGAAAACTTGTATTGTACAGCAGTTGTGTGTATTTCCTAAAATTATTTTGACAGCAGCACTGAAAAAACAGAGATTCACCTTGCTAGTGACCTCTGGTTTTGGCAAGATAATAAGTACGAGAAAAAGAGAAGATCTGTTCTTACCATAAACAGGAAAAGAGGCTTTATAACAGCAGCATTTGCTAGCACCTCTAAAATTAACTCTGGGTCAAGCTTTTCATGATAAATGCCTTTTTTAGAGTTAATACAGAGCAGCTCAGCCTATAAACACATTAAAGAATATATTTCAAACAAGTCAGTCTGGAAACTAAGTTTTAAAATAGTACAAGTGGAAACAAAAACATAAATTTATACTGAGTATCCATTTTCTATTATAAATTGTCTGGCCTACAGTATTTCCATCTTCCCCTGTGATTACCCATGATAAGGTAGTTTAGGGCACAGACAGTTGCCTGTAAATCATAGCAGAGGTTAGGTTAGAAGGCACCTCTGGAGGTCATGCAGTCCAACCCTTTATCAAAGCAGGGCTAAATGTAAAGCTCTATCGAGTTGCTTAGGACTGTCCAGTCAAGTTTTGAGTATCTCCGAAGATGTAGATTCCATAGGGTTTTTGTCAAGAAATTCCAGTGCTTAACCTCTTCACTGGGACAGTTTTCTCCTTCTATCTATTTGGCATTTCCCTCTTCTCCTTCTAACAATCCCCATTGGTAATCATCACCAATTACATTACGAAGGAAAAATTATTTTACACCACTCTCCATTGTATTTTACGCAAACACATTTTACATGCATTGCAGCAAGCCAGGAATGCATGTTTGCTGGGTAAGCAGTAACCCCTCAGACCACATTAACCAATGTCAAATCTCTAGTAACCGTCTGATTGAAATGTTAATCACTTTTGATCATAAATTTGTGTTAGATGATATAAAAATATTATCAGGTAGTTAAAGCTGAGAAAAGAGCTCTGATAGACAATTTTGACATTTAATAACTGATAAACTTTCTTATTAAAATTGAAAATATTTGTTTGGATTCTAAGTTTTCCTGAAGTGGGCATACACCAAACACCAGGAGAAAATGTTAATGCATGGAAAAAAGAAACGGAAAGCACAGCTAACTGTGTGCACTTTGTGTATACTTTGCGTAACACATCAAGTGCAGATAACAGATAGTACAGGTAGGGAAAAGTGATTTAACTTTTTAAATTGTTCAGTTTTAACAGTAATTATTACCTTATATATGTGACCAATAAGGAAGTTTGCTGGGCTTTGTCAAGTTTTCTCAAGTTTTGTCAATTGCTGAAGGCATTCTCGTCTCTAAAAAGTGGATGCAAGGTAAGGATAAAAATGCTTTTATTCCGAAGAACTAGCATTTTATATCATCAACTAAATGTGACATTACTGTTTACTTGAATGGCAAAGCCAATTAAAGAAGTTCTTGCTACCCTCTGCCCCCAAACCTCTCCTCCCCTGGTACTCATTCCTACCTAAGTGCTAGAATTTAATGCTTCCTTTGCTATAAGAAAAAAAACTACTTGTGTCTGTACTTTAGATCAGCTGAGTGAAATGAGCCAAGTTAAAAAACCCTTTTAAACTGGATTAAACCCTTTTAAACTGGATTAAACTCTTAGGAAAAACCCTAAGAGTAGGGTGTAAGAAGAACATTATATTCATGTTGTGTTCTCTTTGTGTGAGAGTGATTGATGACAATGGGTAAAAATGAGACAAGAAAGAAGCTCCTTTCTTTAATAAATTGAGACTACTTTTTGTGCTATCCCAGCCAAGCTCACAGAAAGAAGATTCACATTTGCAGAGCACATGCAACATTACTAGTGCTGATGTCTGTTTCCACATTTTTTTTCCTAAATTATCAACTTCTTCAGTCTTTAATGCAAGAGCGTGAGTGGCTGGGTCAACTCCAATTTGTCCCAGAGTGTGGAAACCCTCCTTCCACCCATTGCTTTTGGCCAGTGTATGGCAAATGACATGTTGACCTCTTCTGTCCACCTGACCCTCACAAGTAGTGATCAGGTGCTTTAGTGCTGACAGAAACACTGCCACAAATGTACGTCCGTTATGGTTTAGGATGCTATAGCACACTTCTGAAGCTGAGCTACCACTAGCACTGCATTTTGAAGTATGTGGAAGTTAGCGAAGTATTAGAGACATGTTGTGCCACAGTGCCTAAAAAGGGGGGTTCCTGAGATGCAGATCTGCCTATATTGATATGCGAAGTATACGGAAGTTAGCTAAGTATTAGAGACATGTTGTGCCACAGTGCCTAAAAAGGGGAGTTCCTGAGATGCAAATCTGCATATATTGATATAGAAACAGAAAGCATAGTATGCTAGAACAAAATGAGGCAATATTATAAATAAGGAAAAGCATGGAAAGGAAATCAACTACGAAAAGATTAAAATATCACAACAGAACAGACACAGCAGAATCCAGCTGCAAGTCAACTAAAAGATGTATTAGTAGTCTGTGCAAGAATTGTCCATTTGCCTAATAATGGTTAAAACATTTCCCTAAATTTCTTTCATTTACCACTGCAATTAGAAAATGTAGGAAATTGTTGATCCCTGATATTCCAGAAACAACACTCACCAAGCTTATATGCATCATATTTAACTATCCTAGTAGAAGGTGGTTTAGCACACTGCAGCACTAGAGATATTTAATACATTTTATCATAGCTCAAGGGAAATGTAAGGAACTTCTTGAAGGCCTACCAGACTATGGCAGTGTAAATTGAAGACTTTTCTAGTCTTATCATATCTAGTATTTAAAAATATTTATAGTCTTTTTAGTAGGAAAAAAAAGTATCATTCTTTATTTTGGTGTGGCACATCAAAAGGCATACTTTCTGCCCTGTCCTTAGAATAGGAATTTCCAATGGGAATTTCTGTGGTATGTGCACTGCTGTTGGTCAGTGAGTGATTTCAAAATGATGCAGAATCTAACACAGGGACAAGAGCTGCCACTGCCAGTGGTGGCCTGCTATCACCGCAGCTGTTGGTGTTTCTGAACCCCTAACATTGAAAAGGAAGTTAACTAATACCTTCCAAAGCCATGCACTTCTCTGCTGACATTGCAAATGAAACTAAAGTATTCCAACTGAAGAGAAGTGAAGTTGGGCTTTTTAAATTTTTCCCTCCACTATAGATAATGGGAATGGGGAGAGGTAAAATTGACAAATGATTCTGAAGGATATTTTTAAGTTTTAAAGGAAAAAGTACAAGTTAGACACATCACTAGATCCTAACAGTAGCTGCCTAGGTTTTAAGACCCTGCACAGCGAGTGCTGAGTCATTCCAGTATTATACAGAAAAATATCCCCCATAAGGGCAGCTGGGTAACATTAGTTTTAATCCAGAATATAAAATGCACTAGAGAATCTCTCAGGAGCGGAGGCAGTAGAGGAATGTGGTTTAAAACACTGACAGCAGCCAAGGTCAAATGAAAGTGTAGGTGCATATTACTTTGTTATTTAAATTTTAACGATAATGGCCAGACCTGGGGAAGGGTAAGTTTGTATTATACTCCACATAGTCACATATTCGACATCATACAAACTGTTTACCCCAAGGGTAAATCCTGTGTTGGTTCATCAGTGAAACTTGAAGGCAAGAACTAGTAAAACCTGTCAGACTGGGGAGTTTGGCAAAATTTATGTTTTGATTATAAACTAAGCGTAACTTCTAAATATTTATTTCCTCCAAACTTAAAGAATTTAAAAACTATATATTTTATGCTATTTTTGGAACCAGGCAAATCTTGACTACGATGTTGTCTTGTATTGGTGGGGGGTAAACTCTGCATATACATATTCTCAAAAAAAATTTTGAGGTTTCACAGTAAAAACCATGAATGCTGGGTGTGTGGTAAATGTAATCTATATCTTAAGATGTTGCTATTTACAGCAACTTACCACTTACACTGGTTTCTGCCCACTTTTTGAGATTAACCAACTAGATTCCAGTTAGATATTAATGTCAATTAAATTTTCAGGTTATATACTAGGGCATCACTGTATTCTAGATTCTCCTTAATTCTGTTTATATGAATTGCTTCAGTTACAAAACTTGCGTCTCAAATGTAGAACTTTCAAATCAGATCCAAATCATTCTAGACAGAGCCAGCTATCGTCATTCACATCAATATTAATTTTTGAAGCCTAATTATAACAGTATAAAGACTGAACTATGTACTTTGTAGAACTTAGATGTTCACAGACAAAGGCATTTCTATGCATTTTTCTGCATATTTGTAACCGTAGAGCCAAATCAGTATAGGCCATCTAAATAACCGCATTTCCTGATGTCCAATTTTCTTTTGTGCATAAGTACATAAAAGCATAAATATGACAAAATATGTATCAAACACCTTGCTACCCCCATTATGGAAACACAGGTTCTAACTGTTAGCATATGTACACAGATTTAAAATAGAAATAAACCATGAGAAATGAATAGCCATTATTGTTCCCCAAGTTGAGCACTGAAAAGCAACTTTTTTTGTGTTGGTATCCGACTTTGTAATTAGAAGAAAGATAAAAGAACTAAAAATCACTATTAGCTACTGAATTAATGGATAGCTTGTATAATTTAAAGAAAATAATCTGTACTGAATTGGTGCATATGTTTGCAATTTGTTCTGCGAAAAGAACAGTGTGGCATTTTGCAATAGCTGGCATATACAGTAGTGGGTATGTTTTATATCTGTATTGATCCTTTGTGGTGTCCTGTAAAAGAAGCTTGTAAATTATTCATGTCTAAATCAAATTAGATTCTAGAAAAAAACCCTTACTGAAATCCATTTTAAGGGCAGCAGAATTGTAAAGTCAGCTGGCTTAGCTATAGTGATTTCTAACAATCATTCAGTTGCTAATAATACCTCAGTCACCATCTAAAAACCACCCTCAGACACTGAATATAAAAGCAGTGGTGCAAAGTAAGTTTAGATAACAGGCCTCAGAAGGCACCTTAATGGGATATCTCTTTGCCCCAGAAGTGCTAGCCTGCTTATGTTGTTTCAGGGCAGGAAACAAAACCATGTGGATATTAAATGATCAGTCCTAGAGGCTTGAGACTAACACTCTTCAACACATTGAATAGTGTCTTACCACATGTATATTCCCCTGAATAGGGGCTGCACTATAAAGCAACAGTGAATGATCCAGGTTTGCAATTTTCAAGAGGAATGGAATCAGGCCTTCAATGGGCACCCTGAAACAGTACTGGCCAAAGTCACTAGTCTTCTTGGACTCCTCAGTTTAACAGTGCAGAAACAAAAGTTTGTAAACTGATCATCTGAATAATTAAATGACTATGTACACGCATTGTTTATAGAAAACATATACATACAAGAACTCGTAATATTCATTGGATACACTGATAATTATTATCACTTCCTCTGTAATGTGGGATACTTGAGTACTGGGGAGGGAAAAGGTACTGACAGCTCAAGACTAGGAATAAGTATCTGTTACAGTCTCACATTTTTGACTAAGAGATTACTACACAGATATTCATAAAGAACTGGTATAGTTTTTAATTTCTTTTTCATTTCATGAGCACTTCAAAGCCTGTTGTGCAAGGCATTAAGCAGCCAACAGGGACAGCTATGCTGTCTTCTTAGGCTGAGGTCATCCTGAGCGGCATATAAAATAGCTAAGTAGTGTGACTGTTGTAGCACAAGAACTCTGTGCCAGCAAGTTGTCCAAATATTTACTTACCTTTACAAGCAGATTTTACAGCTGACACGGAACTGCTTGCTGCCATGGCTACGCTGCTTCCAGTAGCTGAGCTAGTTCATTTGAATCTAGCCTGAGTTTCTCTTCAAAACACTGCAGACATAAGTCTACAGCTCTACAACATATATGACTTCATTTACCAATATACAAATTTTTCTGTTCACTTTCTATAGCATATAAGACATTGGAGGATTAGGGTAAGTATATCAATGAGAAAAAAATCTTACATATAAAGCACAATTACTCCATGACGACTGTAAAGGGATTACATGCTAAAGCATGTAAAACCAGCTGGATTTAAAGGTGTTTCTCAAGATGCCTTAACACCATTAACTTCTCAGGAAACACTCAAGGCATTCCAGGATTTTAATTTGTGCTATGGAGAGTCTTTTGGAGTTTAGAGCCTGCAAGTAAAACCTGCATTGTTCCTTTTTTTTTTTTTTTTACTTTCTTGTTATGTAGTGCTCCAGATCTAGCATAGCCTTTCCTACTTCTTTAACGTGTTACAAATCATGTTACTATAATTAAAGCTGTACTGTTGAATTGGTAAATGGATTAGATGCTGGAAAATGGAGTTCAGCTTAGACTGACCGATTTCAGTTTACTACTCTGTACCAAATCCAGATGTATTTACTCACCCTCCATTTTAGTGAAGCATGCCCAGAAAGACCTGTAAAGAGGGAGGAGACCAATAAAATTTATGTTAATATTTACAATACAAAGCCCACTATTTTTCAGTTGCCCCATAAACTCCCATGTAACTTGCCTTTAGATAGATCACATTTATAAAGATAAAAATGGATCAACCTTATTCAAGTAGTTATGGTTTATCATTTGACTTAAATGTCCTATTGCAACCTTCCCTTGGATTGTCTGATTCCACATATTCTTCCCTATAAACCCCTGAATATTTACATATTAAATATTTATTATTAAATATTTATATACACACACATTCATGCAGCTAACTCTTGAAGGACTAAAGCTGTGCTCTAAAATGGTTAATCTTTATATGAAAGAGATGCAGCCAAGTTACAGACTATGAAATTCATCTTGTCTCGTTTGGCTAAAACTTTGGTATTTACTGTAAGCCATGTAGGCTTTCTTTAGCCAATCTAAAAAGACAGAAATTAACACACCCCATTCAAAAGCAGCTTGGACAAATAATTTCTCTTCTCTGTCTTATAACTATAGAAGAAGAGCAGGCAACTAGCTTAGTTCTGATACATACCCAGCTAAAGTTAAATGAGATGAATCTTACCCTATCAGACAGATCTGGGTTCTCCGAAGAACATGTTGAAGGTAGTTTATTTTCTATGTCCTGAAAGAGGCAGTGAGATGCAGCTTCAAATTAAAATAATCTGACACTGAAATTAGTGAACAGTAACGAACAATCTCTCATTTCAAATTTAGTCTTATTTTTTTCCTCACAGTCTGTAGCACCCACTCAATTTTTGGTATTGGGAGGAGACTCTTATGATCTGGATTTCTGTCAGTGGTGTTTTTGAAGAACCAACGTAAAGCATTTCTCTTTACTGTTCTTAAAGTGGTGCAGCCTGCACATACACACCACATAATGTTTTGGCTGCACTGATGATCGAGTCAAGAAGCTTTTAGGCAGTATCAGTATTTGGGGGAGTATTACATCTCAAAAACCTACCTTTTTCGGGTATCTAATAAGGAACATTGAAAGACATAAGGACAATATTGTTCCTGAAGCCTTTCTTTCCACTTCATGGAGGGTCTTCTTCATTTCATCTTCATTGCTACAGTTATAAAAGTTCAAATATTCCTCAATAATTTTAGGCAGTGAACTGATACGCAGTATTAGTAGCATGCCATAATTCCATTAAGCTGGTGTTGAGCCTAATACATACATGGTATAGGGAAAGCGATACTATTGGAAAATTCTACTCTGTTCCTTGGAAACTGAGAACTTAGGTGAGAACTCCTTACGGGTATGATAAATCTTATGGCACATTCACAGGTACCCACACTTATGCTCTTGAGTCATCTCAGTAAATTACTTGAGTAATTGCAGTTGGCTTAGTGGTTTTAACTGGTTTAGTATTACTCCCTTCTTGTCTAAAATTACAGAAGAGACAAATGGTATGCTCTTTGCTAGCTGCAACTTTCCATTGCAGAAACACTAAATTTCAGGCTAGCTTGCCTATAAATACCTCATTTTAAAAAAAGGTTGTAGCAAGTTCACAAAACTTACATTTTACAACTTCAGTTATCCCATGGCGTACGGGGATGCCTGGAGCACATATCTATCAATGCTGCTACACACCTACGCACATAGCACTAGGATTTTAATAATTTTTAGATGCGTAGACAATTGAGTAATTGTCAGAACTGTTTAAAATGAGGCAACATAGCTTCTATTAATATTAGGAAGAACTTATTATATAGTACTGTATAGTACAAATAGAATTATTTGCACTAAGAATCCCATCCAATGCATAGTAGCCATGTGATGGAAACACTTGACATTTACTGTTAATGCATTTCTGTAGACACAAGGGTTCAAACAGGCATCACAGACTCAGTGTGGTTTCTCCTGTAATTAAAAATATTTTCATTTAATGGCAAAATATTTTTGTTCTTGTTCCAAGAACACACCACTGCGATCCAGTGTTTAAACCAAATGTTTTCTTTTAGCTTTCCTCAAATCCTTAGCAGCCAAACTACACATGACTTCAGTGGATTCTACTCAAGCTTTCCCATATAAACCAAATGGCTTTCTTATAAATGTAGCAGAGAAGCTGCGTTACATGGTAAATATCAAGTCCACTCCTACTGGAAAGGTTTACCATTTGTTCCTGAGAAATAAGCATCCTGATCCTTCAGCCAGCACCTGGCTGAGATAATTCAGATCCATTAAGGTGTTTCCATAAACTTCAGTAGACCAAACTATACGAGAAGAGATCTGAGATTTAACTCATACTAAATGTGCTGATAATGCTCTAAAGTGAAATCACAATGTAGGACGTCTATCTGAAGCAAGAGTGCAATTTTGCTTAGGTTGCGAACATCACAGAGAACTGCAAATGAGATACACTTTGGAAAAAACAGATTAAAACACAAAGTAGGCAGTGCAACCTGACAAATTCCTAATGCAAAAAAAAAAAATCTGGTCTTCAGATATAATTCCATCAGCTGCAATAATAAAATCTGGTTTTGGAAAGCATGAGGCACTATAATCCAGATGATAGAGAATTTAAATAGGGAAAGGAAATCTTCCTAATCCTCAGTATTGCTTTATTACATCATTTGGTTAAATTAGATCATCTGTACCAACTGCTGCCTTCAATGCGCTCCCAAATGAGCACAAATACTACTACTAATCTGTCTTTTTGTGTTTTGTTTTGTTTTGTTTATTTAATGGGATCCAAGGTCAAAATTACTTTTAAAAAAGTTTCTTGCTAGAATCGTAGGAAAAACATTCAGTGGGAGGAAAATAATTAAGGAGAAAATAGGTGTATCAGATCAAAGGCTTCCTTCCCCGCGCCCCCCCAAACAGATTAAAAGCAGATCTTGATTTTATCATGCAAGTACAAGTCAAAGATACATTGTTAGCATGAATTTGCTTTCATTTAATGTTTTTATAATACAAATCAATTGAAAATACAACTCCTCTTAATATCGCAAACAAATGGATTTAAAAACTTGGTGAGGGAGTGGTAGGTGGCTAAATAAATACATAGAAACCCCAGTGTTTTGTCATATAACAAACTATAATAGCACTTCAAAGTTTTGGACAGATTTCCTTATATTATTGGTTTAGGGTGTAGCTGTGTGGAAAATTGTAAATGCTGTCTTTTGGTATTTACTTTTCAACCCTTTGTAATCTTCAGCTATATTTATAGCTTAAAGTGGGAAGAAATCAAAATTAAAGAGGCCTGTCCGAGCATCCTTTGTAATCAAATGCTTTTCCCATTTTTCCTTAAAATAAAAGCACAGCCT
Organism: Gymnogyps californianus; assembly: GCF_018139145.2. Classification (NCBI taxonomy): domain Eukaryota; kingdom Metazoa; phylum Chordata; class Aves; order Accipitriformes; family Cathartidae; genus Gymnogyps; species Gymnogyps californianus. The sequence continues at coordinate 58,445,517 of NC_059474.1, read as the reverse complement.
GCACGTTTGCCTGCCTGAGGAGACCACCCGAAGAGTTTACAAGTCATGACCTTACGCTGAAGTATCTTTGTGGAAAAGCCTAAGTCGCAGGAACACACAGAGAGGAGTCGTGAATAAACTAGCTGATTTTTGCGGGGAGAAGGGGGCTACTTCGTTTTGAATTGGAGGGCTTAACTAGAAATAAGAGGGAAAGGGTGAGATTTTCTTGCCTGGGGACAACATAGGAGCGACGAGTTATTTCCGAGGCGCTGGGACTGCCACTCACTCTAGTTCACCGGCGCACCGGAGCTGTCCATCCCCACGGCCCGCTCTCGGCCAGACCCGGGCAGAGGTTTCAGGCCCCCGGCAAGGCCGTGGCGGCCCCAGGCCCCTCCGCCCGGCTGCTGCTCTCCGCCCGGGCTACTCCCGCCGCGGCGCTCCGCGGCGCCGGCTGCCACCCCTCGGCTCCTGCCCCAACGGCCAACGCCGGGGCCGGGGCCCGCAGTGCCCTCTGCTGTGCCCCGCGCGCCGCCCAACGGCCGCCGGGGCCTTGGCTTGTGGGAGCCCACCATTTCCGCTCGCCAAAGAGCAACCTTGCCCCCATTAGCCGAGCGTCAGGACTACCTCTGGGGCCTCCCGCACTTGCCCGGGCGCAGGGGCCTGTGACAAGCGGCGTCTGGCCTGGAGCGTGGGTGAGGCCTGACTGACAGGCGCCCGGAAAGGCAAGCCGCAGGCAGAGCCCCGAAGGTGAGAGCTGCCCCCTCGGAGCCGCTGCAGAAGGCTCCGGCCTGAGGCAGGTACTGACCCAAATGAGTTCTGCGTACCCTGGGATCACCCGTGCTGGGGAGGCGGGAGAAAAGACCGTCCGAGGGGAGGTTGCTCCAGTGAGGGCATGGCTATTGCAAGGGAATGAATCCAGTTACCGGCAGCGGTGGAGGCAGCACAACTGTGGCAGCTGGTTATAACCAGAGATGAGCATCCAGCCAAACAAGGGCACCAAAATGCATAACCCAAGACTGGGGGTGAAAAATTGGCTGTGAGCTACTTTATTTAGACTTTTGAAAATCATTTCTATTGTAAGTAAGGTGGTCCAAGAACTGCTTTTAGGTGTTGACTTTCCCCTGTTGTTTACAAGATGCTCAAAGCAAAGTTGATAAAGATAATTGCGTTTTATTGGACTGACTGCTCTCTTTGGCAAAAACAGCTAAGCTTTAGGGCAGACAAGACCTTCAGGTTTGTGCAGCTGGAGAAAGGTGTCATGAGTACATAAATTACAGGAACTCCTTTCCATTCTGCCAAACACTCTTGGGCTAAGACATGAAAGCTGTTGCTACATAGGGAATATCACAGGGGAGCAAAGTGGTTTTTTGGGGGGTACACACGAGCCTTACCAAAAGAGGTTCTGGCTCTATATATCAGTATAGTGAAAACAGGCCCTCATTTGCTATAACTGAAACAAAAGTAGAACTGCTCAGAGAAGACACAAATCCATCTCCCATAGCAGCTTTGGAAACGTCCCAGAACTGTAGTTGTAAGAGCAGCTGGGTATGCTGTAAAAGAAACAGAATAGTAATGTTTTCCGAAATGTCAAGTAAGAGAGTTTGCCTTATTGACAGCTAATGTAGGTCCAGGTGGTCATATCACAGCTGCATTTCATTTAAATTTTGTTCCTTTATATTTGGACTGAAATCTTCTTGTTGCCTTTTGCTTCCTTTATTGCTTAAGCCTTCATCTGCTTTTTTCTAAATAGAACACAGGATCAGAAAAGATTTCATGGACTATGGAGTCTAGTTCCTTCCTGCAGCAGTTAAACAGGTCATATAATCCCATTCTTAAATTTATCAAGCTTTCATCTTAAAACAAGTTTGGGTTTTTTGCATCCATACTCCTACTGGGAAGCTGTTGCAGTATTTCATGTCCCTGACAGTTGGAAACTTTGCTAATCTCCATGATAAATTTTCATGGCAATTTACTTAGGTGATCTTATGCTGATACTGAGTTCTGCTTTAAGTATCTTTCCTTTCGGTGTTTCTCTTATCCTCCTTTATCCCTAGTATATTTAGGGAACAATAATAAACCTTTTCTCAGGTTTTCTTTAAATAAGAAAATAAGGTAATAAGCTAAATAAGGTAAATCCTTTCAATCTCCTCTATCAAGATTGTCACCCATTTTACATTATTTCAGAAAAGGTCATAACAAATTCTTATGTAATAGGTTGTACACTTGCCTGTCTATAGGAAAACTGTGGGAAGGGTTTCATAGCTTCATCTCCCCAGTGGTACATAGTTCTGCTGCAACAGATGAATATACCAGTTTTTTTACCTAAGTGTCTTTTCTAAACTATGAACATTAGCTGGTAATAGAAAATTCGTGTTATTAATTCCAAAGTGTACAACCTTGCACTTTGTACATTTTAACCTCATCCCCTTTCAGTAACTGAAGTTCAATGACCTTTATGATATTCCAGGCCTTTTCTAGTTTGGCACTGCCTCCAGACTTTGTCATCAGAAAATGTCATAAGCACACGCTTACGCCGTACCAAAATTAGCTATGATACTATCCACTATTTTTAGTCTCCAAACTAATCCTAGAGAATTCCGCTGGTAACTTTCCTCCAAACATACACTTCCCCTTTCAACACAACAGGTTGAATCTTTGTATTTTTGCCCTGGCAGTGAAGATAGTACAATCCGTCCAACACCAAGGAATTTCTGTTTTTCTCTGTAATTTTGATCTGATTCCAGTTCATTTCCTACCTCTAAATTCTTATTTTCTCTCAGTGAAGCCTTTTTCCCATTGTGGGCTAATTTTTGATGGGCTACTATATAAATGGTTTAATAAGGTACATCAAAATTAGGCTTATTTGGCTTATTTTAACTAGAAAAAGAAGGAGTTGTTTTTGTCTGAAAAAAGGCAACTAGGTAGATCTCATATAGTCTGCTTCACATAAAATGATTTTTTACTCTTCACTGTTTCAAATTTCCTTTTACCTTGATGTGTTAATTGTTCTTTCCTATGCTGTGTGTTTTAAAACCTTGCATACTATTAAAGTCAGTTTAATAGGGTTGTAGTTTACTTGGTTACTTCTTCTCTCCCCATACTCCATTTGCTAATCTTTAGTAATATGATCCAATACTTGCCTTGTTCACTTAATTAACTAACCCTCTGCTTTTCAGTTCACCATTTCAGGCAAAGTAACAGATTTTTAAAAATTTTTTCATTCCAAAAATAGGCTTGGTAAGGAGTACTGTGCTATTAGGAGCGGAACTGAGGTGCCTAAAGCAACAACTATACAGGACTCATTTGGCTGTCTGCCTAATGGTCAGCAAATCCACAGGGGTTGTATTTAAACTAGGGAATAAAAGGAGGAGCCTCTCTGTATCTCATTTAAGTTAATTGCTGAAATGCCTGTTTTTCCTTGTCTTTGTTATTAGAAGTCACTGTGATTTACCCTAACAATTACGAATCAGTTTGGTCTGAATCATTCTTCTCTATCATATGCTATGTTCTTAAAAAGTGATACTTTTTTTAGTTGTTTATATTATCTTGACTTTCTCAGATATATTTCCTAATTAACACATGATGGTTTTTCCTGTACCTACACCAAAACAGGAAAGATGCCTCAACTGCACAGTATTCTGACTGACCAGCATTCTGGAGAATGTCAGAATTTGCAAAGGGCACAAGTAAAAACAAAGATCAGGGTATTCCCGTCAGGAATGGTACAAATCCTTCTGCGTAACAGATATTTAAAATTGAATTTTTCCATGTTGGCGGAGCACTGCAGAGCTGAAATCTCTAAGGCATCTGAAACTGTCGTCCTTATATCCTTTATTTTAATGTGAAAAATAAAACTTGTTGTGTAGATCATTACAACATCCATCTCAAACTTACTTTAAAAATACCATTCCAGGATGGAACAATAATTTCATTGTTTGCCCTATGCTATAGAAAGGAATCGTGAAGGATAACTGCAAAAATTTCAAGAAGGAATCTGAACTCCTGCTCCTTGCATAGGGAACTGGATTTTTCTTTGCAATATCTGCTGTAAATGAAGCCATTTAGCATCCCCAGTAATGCCTCCAGAGAAATCTGATTTTTGCTTAGCAAAGAAAGCACTTCCAAGTTAGAATTTCTGTAAAGCATGGGTTTAAAGTTTGACCATTTATCTGGAAATACGGAAGGCCTTAATATTTCCCACTAGGTTCTGACTCTCTGATATTTGTCTGTCTTGCTCTCTTAACACTCATAGTACAAAGCCTTGGCCACAGATACTTTGGAGCTGTTTCTCCTGAAGCCAGAGCATCTGAAAAGAAAGCTCTCCTGGTCTGATGCCTTCCTTTTTTAACAGTGGTATTTAAGGAGATGCAGTAGCTTATTCTACATCTTTGAAAACAATGTCTCCTGGTTGTTGGTTTTTTTGGTTAATGTCCTGAAATGTAAAGTGGTGGTCAATGTGTACCATGTCTGCTATTTCAGACACATGCCTATTAAGATGGAGGAAGGCCTCTGCTTTCCTAGGCATCAGATAGATTGATCAAAAGGGCCAGAAGCCTGTGGCTTGCTTTATTGCCAAAGAGTGCATTTTGCTTCAAAGTTTTTTTAAACCACAAGAAATCAAGGGCTTCAAATATGAGCTCTGAAGTGAAAGATTACAGATTCTGAAGAGAGGCCTGTCTTGTCTAGATATATCACAAGGGTTGCTATAAAGGTTATGTCTACAAGAGAGCCTTTCAAACCAGTGGCCTGAAAATTGCTGTCTTAGATGGAAAGGGTGAGGCTGAAGTGTGGAGCAAAGGAAATTATCCAAACCTGCCAAAATGTATAGATTCTGACAAGCATGGAGTGTGGAGGAGTGTGCTTGAGTTACTTTGTAGGGGACTGTCGATCCCATGTTTTCTTTCAGTCAGAAGATACATCACTGTGTCATCTCAGAACAAGATGGTTGCTCTTTTTGTTCTTTGAGCTGCAAATCTTATGCAGTGTGAAGCCATGGAAAACCACCTGCTGGATCTCAGTTAGTTACATTTTTCTGAGTAAACAACATGAAAAGTTCGCATTGTTTAAAGTGCTGGGGAAAGTCTGTGAGAAGTTTGTTTGTGTTCTACATGTCGAACAAATTGTTCTTCTGTATGAAAGATTTGGCAGACAACATTGTGCCTTGAGCCCTCTCATGACATAGTATCTGTAGAGAAGAAACAACTGGTTTTATAGTTTGGTTTAACACAAAGGTTCAGGTTCTACACTTCCCCAATATACACAAACAGACACAGAGATTGTTTAAAAGACAAGTGTGTAAGTTGCTTATCTTGGCTTTCTCTTTTTTCTCTTCTTTTCTTCTGTTTTTGACAGGTTAGCCCATCCCTCCTTAGTTATATCTCTGGGAAATTTCCCAAGAAACCTACAAAATTCTCTGAGAAGAATGTGTTCTCTGAGCTAAAAAAGATACATTAAACTGTACTTCTACAGTTTCAAATTACACAGGAAGATTATGAAGAACGTACTCATATGTCAGATCAGAATAAAATTTTACAGGCTGCTGTGTAAATATACACAGAGTGGTTCTTGATGTGGTTTCCCACAATAGTTGCTCTAGGCTTTCATCTGGTGCAATTTTCACTGAGTGCCATAATGACAGGTTCCACAAAGCCCCCCTCATTCATTTTTAGCTTTACCAAACCAAAACAGAAAAAATCAGAAGAGAAGAGCCAGTAGCTAAAACCAGACTCAGAAACAGGAACTGCTGGTAAATCCTGTCTCCGCACACTGGGGACTGGTCACTATAACTCTGCTGAAAAACCATATGTATAGACAAATATTTAGAATGCAAGTAGGTGGAGGTGGTTCCAGGCACATGAGGCAAGGTGAATGTGAGTGGCAGCAAGAAACGAAGTAATTTTATGGTACAGGTCAGTTGAACCAGATCAAAGGGACTAAGCACAAAGGCTCAGGATCACATGGAGCTACCCCCACAGCACGTAGCCAGCTGTTCATGTGCAGCTTTGAAATCATGTTCTGGATGAAGTCAGGTAACAACTTTACCAAGCTAAGGGACTAAAATCAATGTGAGTGGAAACAAAGTCTAATGAGTTTGCTGTGAAGATACTAAATAAAAGAATTTTAATAAAGCAGTAAAGATGCTCTAGAAGATAAAGAAAAAAGTATTAAGCAAAATTAAAATTATTTAGTTAGAAAGAACTTCATTTCCATCTCTATCTGAGCTGTATTTTTGGTTAATTGGAGGAGTTTGAAATCATAAATAGTAACATAAACAAGAAATAAGTGTTTTTCCTGTCATGACCTTTCCCCTGATTGCAGGTTACCTTTTTATGACAAAATTCTACATTACAACCTTCCCTCCGCCCCCCCCCCCCCAAAAAAAAAATTTTTGTTGAAATATGGATAAAATAGTCCTTTGGCAATATTCCACCTTGTTCTAGTAACAAGACCATACTCTTCACTCTGCTCCACTGCCCAGCTCCTACAGAGAGAGAGTTTAAAGCTGCCTTACCTCAAGGTAGTTAATGTAATTATTTAGGTAAATTATTGAAGTCAAAGCTCCATGTAGAAGCATTTTGGCTTAGAACCTAACCAACTAATCCTCATGCTTCTTCCCGTCTGTACTGCAGATTGAATTTAGGTAGCACTCTATTGATTGACTGCTGATTGAGGTAGATTGTGTTTACATGTGGTGAGCTAAACCTAGATGTAACCATTTTTTCTAGACAAAACAACCATGGTGTTTATTACCCTAAATCATCAGTGAATATTTAAACACTGGAAGTGTTGCAATGATATTTATGGAGCACTGATGTTTGTCTCTAAAATTTACTCGGGAAGAACAATTTTCTTGAAAGGATGACTCTGTATATGAATGCCTGCATTTCAAGTAATTTCATCTTGATCATCTGCTTTGATTTCCAGACTAACAGAAGATTGAAATGAGAGGCTTTGTATAAAGGAAAATTTGGATATGAATACGGTGATGATTCTGCCAGAGGTACACCTTGCCTTACGAATTCAAAGCGTTCTTTGTTTTCTACCTTATTTAACTTCTTCCGTTCTGCTTCTTTGTCCTTCCTATTCAAATGTTCTTTTTTTGCAAATTACTGTGAGCTTTATTTCTCATTCTCTCGTAACATCTTGAAAGATGATTCTGCAGCACAATTTTCTAGAGAACAAAAGCACGCTGTTGAAACATTCTTTTTCCTGCATGGCTGTATTTTATATCATTACAGTCCAACTCTGAGTAATAATGTTAATACGAAAAATTATTCATCACAATAATAAATCTCCTAAGATTTCCTTAATTACTATTAGGCATTCTGTTGAACATTACTTGAGTCCTTTGTATGAATTAACATGTAAGTGAATACCTATTAAACCATGGATTTTAAAGGCCATATACAGACATAACCTTTATAAAGATTTAGAAATGCCAAAGAAACTGCAGCCACATCTGTCATGACCAAATGAAACACAATGTAATACCTGAGTTAATGCTGCCACAAACCAGGTCAGTCTGCCCCTTGGACACTTACCAGATTGTGCTGTTTGCTCCCAGTCCGCTGGGCCTTGTATGTGTTAAGCTTCTGGAGTATGAAGAGACCCCAGGTGCTTCATTTGTGTTTGTATTGTGAGGTGCAAACTTTAATGTTCCCTTCTGAAACCGAACATACAGTTCAACAAACTGTCTCCTGTGCCTGTTGTTGGCTCTTCAGGCTCTTTGTTGTTTAAGCACACTTTGAGAAGAATTCGATTTGCATGGACATTTTGGGCTACATTTTAGTTCTTTGGGCATACATAGATATGAAGGCAAAGACTTAGGGAGCAGCAAAAGAACTAACATATGATCTGTCTTTACTTACAAGGTAGCAGATTTATTGGTTAGAAAACAGTATCTAAATGCAATGCATTTTTTTCTTTCAAATTACTAGAAGTCTATCTGTTCAATGTGACAGGACTCCTTCCTGCAATTGCTCTACCTGCTTTGGGTGAAAATGCCCATGTAGGTTAGTTCTTATTATTTTTTAAGTTCAGCCTGTCTTCCATAAGACTTCGTCTTTGTCATCACCTTATACAGCCAGGTGATACGTTGCTTAAATGCCCCATCCTTTTCTCCTGCTGCAGACCAGAAAGAGTGTGTTGTAATACAAGCGTCTGCTTGTCCAGAAGATAATAGCCAAAATGTTACAATCTTATGCCAACTTCCCTTGGAATTCTGCTTCAAAATGCAAGTAAAGAAATGACATATGGGCTTACAATCAATGTTTTAAGTCTGAGATAAACACAGTTCATAATCAGATTACTCAAATCCTTATAATAGGTACACGAATACAAATGTGTTCCACTTAGACACAGTATATTCATAACAATGTTTAACAGTCATCCAGTTTAGCTGATTGCATTCTATATTACATGAACCATTTGATACTGGGGAGAAAGCCTGATATGATTAGAAGCATTTATGGCAAAAAGATATTACAACAAAGAAAGATTCATGATAAGGACACATGCTTACAGTGCTCATGAAGTAATGATTCGTTCTTACTGAGACATTTTACAGGCTGACATTTCAGAAAAACTTTCCCACCAGATATATAGCTTCTGTCCTAGTTTCTTTGCCTCCTTTTCTCTCTCCATTCTTCACATGATGATGAAAGGAGCTCTTTTTATTCTTCTCCCACCTCAATATGTCCTGTTCTGAAGGCCTCCAAGGCATCATTCTTGGGGCTATGTTTTTCAGGATTTCTTCCTCCAATTCAAAATTGAAGCTTTGCTGAATAGACAGGTACCAGCCTGGAAACATTATCTGCTGTCGCTGAATGGAATATCAGATTGTGGCTGCAATCCCATCTGGTCTGCTCATTGAAGAGTTTGCCCAAGACATTGCACAGTCTTTTTCAGACAGTAACAATAATTCCAGACCTTTTTCCAGGGGTGACCTCTGTGATCTTGTTTAGCTCTATGGTTAGGGACCTCTAGTGTCTCAAAAGATTACTCCAATGAGATTGTAAAGTTGAAAATGTTTGAAAGGTCTGTGTTTCAGAGACCTTTCTAAAACTCTCCCTCTGATTTTTTACATTGTTTATAGTCACAAAAGAGAATTTTTGAGGAGACAGAGAGGAGTCGAGGTGGCTAGATAAATGGGTCTGACCAAAACTGACTGTGCCTGCAGGAAAAAACAGTTAAACTGCCGGCATTTTTTTGTTGTTTTTCTCCTATTTCAATTTTGCTGGTGTGTTTGTCAGCATAGCAAAGAGTATTGTTCTCAGACATCAAAAGGAATAAAAGGAAATAAATGATTACTCTAGCATTTAGAGATTGATCCTGTTAGCTACTGGGCTGAAAGCCTCTTAAAAAGGGCTAAAACCTTCAGCTCCTTTTGATTTGATTAAGTGCACTAATCTTCTGTTCTAACTTAAGTCAGTGAGCGATCCGAGTACAAACACTTCACAGGATGTTCTCTGTATCACTCTGACCAAAGCCACAGTAAAGTCAGACTGAGACAAGCATCTGTCCAAGGCACTGAGGTGAGAAATTGCTACTTGGTAACCAAGTTAGCTGTTAGTTAACTATCCAACCAACCAACTGTTGCTGCTGCCACCTTGAACCAGAAGAGGGGACACAGGAAGTGACCAACTCTGGGTGTGAAGTATCACCAAGGCAGCTTGCAACAGCTCTGCTCACAACTGTGGTTGGTAATGCATCCCACTGGGGACTGAAGCAGTTATTTTGGGAAAATATGAATTCTAAGTTCCTTAGAGATGTCTTGAAGAAAGTCTTTCAGTTAAAGCTGCTTCAGACTTGCACATCTGGCAAATAATTCCATATTTTTAACCCCTAGGTAAATGTCTGTTGTTTGATTAAATATTTTAGGTTAGAGAAGAGTTTTCCCTGTTCTTGAGTTGCTGGATTTAAGTACCTTATGAACTGAACTAGAAATGTGTTTTGAGTCTCTTAGCTTTGGCCCTTGGGTGTTCTCCACAAAAATACATTTTATAATTCTGTACTAGTAAATGCCACCATGGTAGAATAACTTTATTTAATGTATATGACATAGTAATATTTAGGGTGTATAAAAAGTCTTTTGTTTCAAAGCATTTTCCTCAAGTAGCTACAGTAAAAAGAATGATTATTCATATGTTACAGAATGGGAAACTGAAACACAGAATAACAAGCCAAAAATCTTTAGAGTCAAGTAGTAATTTTGCAGACCTATTTAAAGTACTCATTTGTCAAGGATGGTTAGCATCTACATGGCTTTAGTAGTTCTGGGTAGTCCTCCAAAACTTAGGTCAAAAGGTCTGACACTGAACAGCAAATAATGGAGGTATAATGTATAAACTACTTTTGTCCCTTCCAGTATGCATTTCATGATCCTTGTCCTGTTTTCTAATGAGCAGACCATACTCTTCTGGAAACCTTTAATGTACTTTTCCAGTGGTGATTCTTATGAAGCTACCTTTCAAAGTTTAGTGATTCTGTGGCAACTCACCAATCTATCTTTTAGTATCCATGTGTACGACACTTGTAACACTTTCATACAGAATGTTTTTTTCCATCCTTTGGAGTTGTTGTGGGCAACATTCTATTTATGAATTATGTTGGAACTTGCTAGTTCCATTTAGAAAAAAATAGAGCTTGAAATTATGTGTATTTGCCAAAACTGCTAAAGGTAACTAAAATAACTTTTCTGAAAATTTCTTTAGAAGAAATAATTCCTGGGGTAAACATCAGTTAGATTCTCAAAATGTGCCGTGGTTGCATTGGCAAACAGATAGTCAGGCTGCTACAGTTGTTTCCAACAGGTGGGTATGCTTGTGATAGAGTCCTCTATTTAGCAGTCCAAAAATCTTTTCAAGATGAGATAGATATTTTTCTCCTAAACATGTTATTCTTAGGAGGTGGATTTGCATGTTGAGAGCAATAAATTATTGAAAAGCACTCTAATGGCTCACTTTCCATTTGTAAAAAATCAAACGGCTGGAGAAGAAATTGTATTACAAGTATTTCTGAGAAAGGGCTTTCCTCATTAAAGAAAATTTGTTTGTATTCTAATGACAAAAACTATTATTAAGCTAAGTGATGTATGTAGTAAGTAGCAAAGTGGTAGAATACTTGTAGCTGGTGAGAAAGCAATTCAATAGCACAGTGACATTAGAAATTACTTTGCAAATCTTTATGTACAATATATTTACTTCAGTTGAAAACCATCTACTCTTGGAAGGAACTTCCTTTTCAACAGTTGTGATTTGGCAAAAACAGTCTTAGGGACGTTATGTCCTGGGATTGTGGCAAGTGTGAAAGTCCTCTGTATGTCCTCATCCCTAAGAAAACAAACTGTTAGTTCACATTCACTTTCTTTCTCAGCTTGTCTCTCCTACTAGGATCATAGCTAAGAAGAGCTGGTCCTTCTTTGGCTTTAGGGTAAGAACTGTTGCATATCTCTTCTTCATCTTTTGCTTACCTGACAGGAGCTGTAACTGCTCATCCTTCTCCCAGTTTTCTTCTCTAAGCACCTTCCTATCTTCCTGCCTGATAACCTTCTTCTGTTCCATTCCTAATCCCAGAGATCCCACCAGGTTTAGCTTATTTACAGGTTTGCCACAAGATTTTTTTTCCACATAATGTCACAGCCAGAAATATGGGAAAAGAAAGAAAAAAAAGTCATTTTCTTCAAATGTTGAACAAAGACTTTAATAGGAATAGAGGAAACACCTTTAAAGTTATCCTGTCTTTAGTTTTGCTTCACTAGAGATCCCTCTGTCTAGAGTTTCTCAGTCTTGCTCCTGATGTTTAAACAAACAATACACTTGTCCTTCCTTGTATCTACCAAAGACAGGGTGAAATTATATAGTACCTAAATTTAAAATGACCAAGTTAGATGGAAAATAGACATCTGCCATATAGATAAATATTTTTGAAGTTTTGAACACTGGAATTAGGACCAGATTTTTTAAGGGTTGTTAATTACCTAAAGACACAGAGAAGCACGCAGCAAAGTATTCAGGTTTCTAGGTGTATGTCTAGTTCCCAATCAAATTAACTAGCACTCCTGAAAATATCAGCAGTCACCTAGGGCTACCTACAGTCACTGTCTACCTATGAAGTACATGGATAGTCAACTGTCTTCAGAAATGTAGTACTTAGCTCTCTTGTAAAGTTAATTCTTTATGTTGTTAATGACAAAGAACAAAATGAAACAAATAAACCCCAAATCAGAAAATCACCAAACTGAAGGCCTGAATTGTTTTCTTATTCATTGAATGACCTCTAGTGGTCATCACAGCTTTTACAGCAGTTGAAATGCCAGCACTCGGAACATTCTGGAGGAGGTGTGCATTTTTGGCAAGTATGGAGCATGAGGATCAACTTTTTCAAAACTGTGCACTATGCACTTTTGCTCTACCCCTGTCACTATTAAAATCGTATTTTATTTCGCTTTACAAAGTGAGCGCCCTCTGAGCTCTGCAGGAGTTTTAAGCCAGAGTTCTAGTATCTGCACTGCCCCTTGCTGTCTCTCTTTGCTAGCCAGTACCTCCCTCAATCTACCTCTCTTGAACTTTGTCAGAGACAGCTTTCCATAGCCCAAAACAGTGTTGCTGTGTATCCTGTTACCTTGTATGCCATCTGTTCAGCTTCTCATAACATCATTTTATTACCTGGAACTGGCCACCAACCATCACCTCTCACTGCGAGCCAAAATAGACCACTTCATTCTGAACATTGACGGCACATGGAGTGAGTTTATCTGTCTAAAGAGCAAACTCAGCAGATGTAATACTTGCAACATAATTGGGAAGAGAGCTCTAATCCTCAGTATTGTGGGACATGAAAAGAAATCTGAGTTGAACGTTCAGCAGTATGTCAGAAAACAAATGGTATTCTCATCACCCAGGGTTTTTATTAGCATTTCTGCTGATCTTTCTGTGGCTTCTTTAAACAGCTGGACCAGATTGTTCTGCCGGACATACATATCAGTCCAAATATTAAAAGATTTATTAAAAGCTTTTGCTAAAGACAGAGAATGGATTCCCAGAAATATCTCCTCTATTCCCATCTTTCTCAAATATGGGAGTTATACAGGACTTTCTGCATTTGTGTATTTTGTATGTAGATGAACATATCTTGTCTGCAACCCAAGCTGCATTACAAGTGAAGTATCCACATGTTAATTTTGTTAATCTCAGGTAGCTTTTGGCGGTCATCTTTTCCACTACACAAACTTGGTGACAGAAGAAAAATAGCACCTCCAACAGGAGACCACCGAATAAGGAATTTATGGTTAAGAGCCATTAGAGATTGCTTCATGGTCCTACTTCCAGTGTCGAAAAATACTTGAGAAAAGCTTGAACAAAATGCTTAATTTGTTTAAAAGGCATTCTGAAGTTCTCACTTACCAGAATGGTGTCAAAAGAAGAATGATTTATGTGAGAAATAAAGTTTGGAAACAATCCTGACAGAACAGTGATGAGCCTTTTCTATGAGGCAGCATCATCTACATTGAAGATGATATCTTTCTCAAAAAAAAACCAAAACAAAACTGCAGGCAGCCTGCATGAATACCTGAGTTACACTGCTGTGGGTATTTTTCAAGAAAAAAAAATTGAATAGATGCATCTTTACATGACCATGACATGTCATCAGAATTTGGTCAGAATGCTTACCAGAGGAGCAAGTCCAGTATTAAAGGAATTTCTACCCTAATTTCTCATTTTATTGAAAGTGGCCACAGTAGGTGGATTCTACAGAATGCTTCATTAATACTGTTTTTCTTCCTAGAAATAAGAGAACATGCATCTTAAAGATAATATTTATAGATAAGGCATTTCTGGGTTTGTGTATCAGTCATATACAAGTAGATGGTCAGTCTTTAACAACAGAATACTTTGTCTCTAGTCTGTAGTCACGTCTAATTCAGACATTCCTTTTATGTTATAATTGATGCCTGGAAGCTACTCAAAATAATCTTGTCTACTTTTGAACATCCTAAAACTTGATTTAGCTCTGTTGTTTCAATTGACATCTTGGGACAGATTGCCTTGTGAAACACTATACTAAAAAGTAAATATCAGACATCATAATTTTTTAATATTATGATTAAATAAATAATTTTTCTTTAAAAAGCTGATTTTTCCCCTGCAAATTTGTACATTTCTTTGGAATATAACCTAGGCTGAAATCTTCTCATCTTTTTCCTAGTGCGGTCAGTAGCTCACATTGTACTGAAGGTTGAAACTGTATGGTACCATGTATCTCACTGTTTGATAACGTTAAATAATGCACATTGGGACTCTTACTATATGTTTGGGATTGATTGATATTAGATAGTATAACTGGCTATGCAGAAACTAACTCAGTAGAGAATTATTTTCTATGGCATTATCCCTATGTAGAATTGAAAGGATTTCCCTGAGTTGGTTTGGTCAGCACGTCCATATGTAGAATTTGCTCTGGGCTGTCAGTCATTCTTCAGTGGTATTATGTGGGTGCAGGCTGCTTTGTCTAAAACTTAATCTGTGCTCAAAGCCTGTTTTTCCCAACCTTCAAATGAGAATCCAACACAGTTTCTTTAACTAGTCCCCATGTTGCCTATGAAGATTCTAGTAATTCCTTTTTAACAAGAACCTCCATTTTTATGTAATTTCCCTTTTTGAAATTAAGCACAACAGTAGTGGATGTTTTGTTTTTGTTGCTCCTGCAAGAACGTTAAATCCAAATTTATTATGGTTCTTTTACAGAGTAGCTCTTTGACAGGAGTATTCAGCATCACAATCAACTCAAGAATATAAATCCTCGTGGTTATTCCAGAGGTAGAGTGGGTCTTCTTTTTGGGGACTCAGACTAGCCAAAGGTTTAGCTCATAATATCATTTCTGCCATCATTCTCTTACCAGACTTTAACATTTAGTAAGGGCACACGCATACAGCACCTCCGCTCCATAGAGAAGGGTTGCAAGAGCACCTGCTGTCGTGAGAACAGTTTTTGAACTCCGGTTGGAAGCAGATTCAGAAATAACAGCAATTCATCAGAGATTGTTTATTGATTTGAATTTCACTAAGGGCTCCCACAGAAATTTGCTTTTGAAGTTTAGAAAACACCTGGCTTGGATATCAAAATCAATCCATCATGAAAGATTTCAGGGAAGTAGAATTGGAACTTACCCCTTAATAGCCATGCAGAACTTACACATAACCTTACAAAGAATTCATAGGCTGTTCATTTTCCCCAGATCTTTGTATAAATTAACATATATTTGCATCCTATATTTAAAGAATGCGCTTCTCATCTCCCTCTAATAGTTTGAGGAGGTTAAGATGTTAAAGAGGCAAAATGCATGGGCAGCTCTGGATGGACTTACATGTCAAACTTCTGTACACCAAAAATATATTTACATTTTCACTGAAACAGTGTTGACAAGAACTGATGAAATATGACCTATGCTTGTGACATTAGCCTCTGTAAAATACGTAAATGTTGGTTATTGCCTGATACACCTCATCTACGCACATAGCTTTACTATATAGTTAATATTTTACTATACTATATAAGCATACATATGTATTATTTTAGAATGTTAGTGTAATCATAAAAGGTGATCTGTTTTAGGAATTGCTGTTCAGAAATTTTTTTTTATTACCTCTAAGATTATGTCATCTTTCTGACCACCAGTGTCTATATTTGCAGTCACACTTCAGATTTCACTAGTATAGGCCTATCCATCAGGTTTTTTGCAGTATTTTGTGGAAGGAATCATGCAGCTCCCTGCCTTCAGTCTGTTTGGGCAGTATTGTGCATACATCTTGATTAATACAACTGCATTTTCTTCTCTTGTGATTTTCCAAACTGTAAATACCGTTGCCTAAAACTTCACCTGTGCTCAAAGCCTCGTTTTCTCAATCTTCAAATGAGAATCCAACACAGTTTCTTTAGAAACTAGGTGGCAAAAAAAAATCCCATGATAGGATGGAACTCCTTGCTGGCAAACAGCTGACCAAGGCAAAACTCCTATGCGGACCACTTAAAAAAATCCAATGTGTCTTGCTCCCAGTCAATGTGTGAGTCTTACAGGGGAGCCAAATGTACCTGTAAGAAGTCACTTGCATAGTTAAGTGGGATGCCTGTGGTTTTTGATGTAACTTACAAGTCTTGCAAACTACCGTCTTCCCACTATTGTCTCTCAGACTGCAGAATGAACAGTACCAACCTATATCAATACAGTTAGAATAAAGTAACACTAGAATTTTAAAAAGCATGTGATCACAAATAACATTTATAATGACTCTTAAGCCACATAAAACAATGTTGTGCAAAGGGCAGTTAACCAAGCGTGCCCTAGACATAACCAAATAGTCAACAGGGTGAAGCCCTTAACTCACTGTTCCACGGCAGTATGCTGGTTCTCTCTCCGTGTTTGGGAGACCATTGTGAGAGAGATTTTGCTAATTAAAATCCAGGCCCTGCCTCTGTCACTGTTTGTCATGGTCAGAATGTCCATATACAGCCATGGAGCATCTGTTAAAGAGTTACTTGCAGGGCAGCATGCTGTACAACCTTGTCATTCTGACCTTCAAATTGCCTGAGAGCATTTCCAATTATTTTTCCAGATTTCAGAGGGGTCATCTACCTTGCATAAGGATTTTAAGCTTTTAATCTGAATTTCAAAATATGGTTTAAAACCAACACCTTAGTATCTTTGGAAGGATGTCTTTCTAATATAGCAGGAGTAAACATTCATCCACAAAGAGGGCCTTTTTATTTTGTGTTTAAACTGTCAGAGAACAATCAATCTGCTAATATTTTTACAGTAAATGCAACTCATGTTAGTACAGCACCATTTCCACCTTAAGATTAGCACTTAAGTGCTAAAGCAATTCCTTTCTTGAACTAATATAAATGGACTAATATTTATACAGCAAATGTAACTCCTGTTAGTGTGGCATCATGTGTATCTTAAGATTAGCACCTGAGTGCTAAAGCAGTTCCTTTCTGGAAGTAAGAATCCAAGAACTTCTGGTTCTAAATTCACAATAAGAGACATTTCCTAGAACGCAGCACAGGATTAACTTTGTTTGTTGGGGAAATCCTTGTAAGGTGGGAGATTTAACTGAAACAATCCTTGCCCTCCAAGCCACTCATGACTACATCACCACCGGTGCCCACTCTGCTGCTTGTCAGAGTTTCATCACCTCCAAGCGAAAGCCTTGCAGCAAAGCCCTGTCTTTCTTCAAAGGCCGGGGAAGGAGTGCTCTGCTTTGGCTATGTCTTTAACTTGCCCCTCTCAGAGAAAAATGAGACAGCCACTTCGGCCCCCCCCCCCCCAACTTTTCCCGAGGGACATAACAGCCTCTCCTCCACCTCTGCGTAGTAACTGGAGAAGGTGGCGAGCTTCTGGGTTACTGGTGCCAGCTGAGGGACCCTGGCAGTAGGAGCAGGCAAACGGCCTCTTACTACTGCAGTCTCCTTCATTTCCAAACGAGTAGGACTGACTGCGCAATCCAAAGCATCACACGCAAGAGAGAGTACCTCCATAACGCCGCCCAAGTGCAACGTTACAGTGCAGAGCGGGCGGGAACGCCGCGACCGGCGCCGACAGGGACAAGCCCCGCTGCCCACCAGGGGCAGCAGCGGGCGGGCAGCGGCGGAAGTGGCTGCCTCCCGCGGCCACCGCCCACCCTGGCGCGCGTCACGGCGCGGCGCACGCGCGTGGCTGGGCTCCTATCTCCCCCCCCTTCTCCCCCCGCCACCTCCCTCCCTCCGGGCCGCGGCTCCTCCCTGCACCACCTTTGGCCGAGCCGCGGGCGGGGACGCGCATACGGCACAGCTCCCCGGCGGCAGCGGCTTCATCCGCCTCAAGCATCAGCGGGGAAGGCGCGTTCTCCTCCTCCCTTCCTCCTCTCTTTGCCCCCGCCGCCATGGAGCTGCCCGAGAGCCAGTGCAAGAAAGTCAAGCTGAGCAACAGGGTGCCGAGCTGGGTGAGCCGGCGGGGAGCGGTGCGCCCGTGGGCAGATGGGCGTGCGGGGGAGCGGGGCGGGCGGAGCGGAGCGAGGCGGGGGGGTCGAGGAGAGGAGAGGAGAGGGAAGGAGCTCCGTGGTGATGTGGCAGTGGGCGGCAGCGGGAGCCGGTACGGGGAGCTCCCTGCCCCGAGGCGGGGAGGGATGCGGGGCGGCAGTTGCTGCGGGCGGCAGTTGCTGCGGGCGGAGCGCCGCGAGCCGAGGCCGTTAGCGGAACGGCCGCGCGGGCTCCCTGAGGGGAGCGTCGCCATGGAGCCTGGCGGGGGCGGCCCTGGGGGGGCGGCTGCGCCCTGTACCGGTGTTCTGGTTTTCCGTTGCTGCCCTCGGGAAGGCGGGGGCTGCCTGTGGAGAAGGGCAGGAAGACCCTCCGGAGAGGACCGGGGGGTCTGGGG
Organism: Gymnogyps californianus; assembly: GCF_018139145.2. Lineage (NCBI taxonomy): Eukaryota > Metazoa > Chordata > Aves > Accipitriformes > Cathartidae > Gymnogyps > Gymnogyps californianus. The sequence goes on along the minus strand of NC_059474.1, from coordinate 58,427,129 downwards.
TTTTCATCCCTGCCTCTTCCGTCGTGAGCCCTCAGCTTTCAGCGTTTTGGAAGAAGGAAGACTTAAGAATGCGATGTACAATGTGGCCATTCATAAACCTGGGTTGGCCAAAGACTGAGGTTCTTTGTATGGTGGGTGTGATGTGGAAAACTGTCGAGACGGGGCTTAAAAAAATCTAACCAAAGCCTTCATTCTTGTTCATAAAGATGGGGGAAGATCAGTTTACAGCGACGACCAAAATGCAGCTATTTAGAAGATACATTGCAGGCCTTTGAGAACATTTGATACTTCTGATGATGCAAGACAAGTGAAAAAAAAAAAAAGCATGATTTCTTTCAAACAATGCTGAGCTGAAGCAGCTGAGATCCAGAAAACATTTGATATGAAAGTAACAGTGTAAAACAGTCTTTGAAGTCTTGCTGTGAGTAGTACAGGCCACAACTTTCCTATTAAAATGACAAATCTACTAAAAAAAAAAGAAGAGAGTCTCATGGTTGCCTGAAAAGCAGGGGAGTTGGTATTGTACTAAAAAGTGTTCAGTAGATGTTGTGCCTGTCCAAGCCTCTTCCACTGTGTATGAATTCAAATTTGTTTACATAAGAGAGTAATGGGTAAGTTACATTCTTTCAATTTCTATGAGGAAAAGGCAAAATCAGATGTTACAAAGATAGTGAAATAGATCATGTCTGGGTGGGGGTAACAAAGTGTATTCAAACGTTACTCTGTATCATTTAGTTTGTCAGCAGCAAAGTCAAGATGGATTTGTCCAAACCAGGGAAATCACATGTTAAAAAAAGGTTAACTGACATTAACTGTTTGCTGAGTTCAGTTGAGGTTAATAACCCCTTCTATGTTACGTGGCAGGCAGAGGAAGTCTTCCGCTTCTCCCTTTTTCTTCAGAAGACCTCAGCTGAAATGCTCTTTATAACCCAAGAAGCTTCACCAGGAAAAAAAAATGCTGCTGATTCACATGCTCCACAGACAAATGTTCTGGCACTTCCGACTCTGCGTCTGTTCAGCTGAGAGCAAAGTCAAAGTGACCTATTATACCCTGATGGAATTGGCAGCCCCTAGGAGAGTGGGCAGAGCCTTGTCTTCCAAACTTTCTCTGGGCATCCAGCACTATTCAAAATACACCTCTGTGGAAATCCCCTCGCCAAGCCCACCTCTGAGCACAGCAAAGTCCCAAGTCACAGAGCAGCACACAACATAGCCACAAATACTGCCATTACACTAGCTTGATAGGAAGACTTGTGGAACACTTTCTTTAGTGTAGCTCGAATTCCTAACACAGCTGAGGTATTGCATCATTTTGCAGGTAACTCCTAATGAGAACTTGCTCCAATTTTTGTTTCTGAGGGCATATTCAGCGGAGGCATTTCTGGCTTCGTTTTTGTCCATTCCCTCCGATGCTAGCCAATGACTCCACTCCAGCACTGGTGAATAAGCTGTCTCTGCTTTTGGTCATGCTGTTACTGCAGCAGGTGGCAGGTGAACATATAGTCCTCATAGTATGGTTATTACTGAGTTGCTTGTATCCACAGTAGTGTAGAAGATTCTGGCTGCTTTCTGCTGCTGTGATTTTTGAAACTGTCCCAGCATTAGAACATCTGGCAAAGATGAGCTAGTCTAAGTGGCAGGAGAGCATGCATTTGGCAGATTGGGTGGTGCTACATGCAAAGGTGTTTAGATGCCTTATTGTATCAGTATCACTGTGGCAAACTGCGTTCTGGAGGGCAGTTGTGAGGATAAAAGTAAGAATTTTTGTTGTAAGTGCGAGAAAATGTAATGCTGTATGCTATGGCAGAATATGGATTGGTGAATTGTTAGGTTTTTAATAACTGTAAAACGTCTTATTGTTCAGATATCATTTCTGGGCTTGCCCTTCTTTCCCAAGCACAGTTGTCCAAATCAAAGCATAGATTTTCAAACCAAAATTTGAGAAAGTAGCTATGGGAGGGCATTCCTGGCAGCTCTTTTGGTGAACAGGTCCTGAAACCTCATCTAAATGTGTGAATAAACAGACTCTTAGGTGAAGTGCCCTTGTTTTAGCATCTGTGGTAGTCAAATTTTTATGTTGGAACTATGTCTGTTCTCCTTGCTTGTGTTTGTATGTAGACAAAGAAAACAGGCAATATTCAGTCTGCTTGAGTTGCTGTTTGGCTATTGAGGAGAGCAGTTTGGAGGGAAAAAGAAACCTATCATTTGGTTGAGTTATCAGTGCTGAAGAATAAATGTCATAAAAATGTGTTATTATCAAGGTATCCCTGGCTTATAAGAGGCACATGGTGAGCAAGTTAGCAAATGGCCTAGGAAATATCTGAGGTGATTGGGAAATGGGAAAGACATTAAAGATAAGACTACATTTCAGAGCTGATGCTGGATGTGTTGCTATTGTAGCTTATGGGAGTTGTTAGCGTGGGGAATCAACACTGTCATCTTAGAGCAGAAGAATACGGAATTAGTCACAGCTTCTTGAGTATATATGGTCTGTATAGAAACCATGCCTGTTCTTTACACAGTTCTTTCCTGATGCTTCCAACCTCAAAGCTGTCTCAAGTTGGTGCTGTAGCTTGGGGAGTCTCTGCTTGCCATTGAATGCTTTACTTCCTACCCCAGAGGTCTTGCTTTGTGAAAAGTTAAAATTTGATGTAAAGTGACTGTAGAAGCACAATGTTTCATTGTTTCTCTGAAGTAATGAAGAATAAATTCAGTTTCTGCCAGTGTAGTGATCTGTCTGTTAACTATGAAACAATTCAGCAATAATCTTTTCTTTCTGCTGTCTTTTGATCTTGGCGTTGCAACTTGGGTTTGCTCTTCTTCGTCTGGATGTCTGATCTGAGTTCTTACATCAAAGGTGTTTGGCACTGATAGATTTGGCTTTGGCAAAAAAAAATATAGTTGCAACTGGGCAAAACATTAAGAATAAGATAAGAAAAAAAATATAGGTCAAGTCTATCTTGGCAAATCTTTACATAGAGAAATTGACAGAAGTAGTATTTCCTTTTGGTCCCCATCTTCTTTCTTTCTTCTGTTCCCATAGTTCTTAGATGTCCGTATGCATTTCCCCAGTCAACTACCTGCAAAGCTAAAAGCTTACCTTTATGCCAAAAAAAGTAAGCTGCGGAGTTATCCTTCTTTGTTCTCTTATCATTACAGCTCTTCAGTGCACATCTGTGAAAGGCTTGTTACTTTAATACTCCAATTTTTTTATCTTCAGTACAAAGATATTAGCCTATTATGGCACTTCAGATTTCATGTGAGGAACGAACTAGCATAGTGGAGGAGAAGAAAGGAAGGATATGTCAGCCTTCTCAGCTGACATTCCTGTTATAATGAAGCACTGAAGCATTATTTCTATTTAACATGGTGAGCAGGAGGGAAAATATTAAAATGCAGTGTTTGTATAAGTAGTGCAGAAGCACTTAATGTGTAACACGGGGTGGAAGAAATATTTTTGTGAGCAAGTCAGAGAGGAAATTTCCAATGGTTGTAAAAAAAGCACATAAATAGACCTTTGAGATTAATGCCTTTCTTTTCATTAGCCCCCTTACAAAAATCTAGGGTGTCCTTTCAGTAGCGACTATTATAGTAAATGTAATTAGGCTAAGAAGTTTAAAATAGCTTTTTTAAAGAGTACTTGCTCATCACATTGAGTTTTTCTGTTACTCATTTTCTTATGTTTCATTGCTTTTAACATTGATAATATGGATCTCCAAGGTGAGCGATGCTTTGATATAGTGTAAAAGGAAATGACTGTTCTTTATTTCTGCTGTCATTTTGGATGGCCATTTAATTTCATCAACTGATACCTACCAAATTTTATGTACAGGAATTTGAAGACTGGCTAAATAATTTGAGAGCACAACCAATGTGAGCCACTGATTTCTGCTCCTGAGTATTTTTCTGTGCCACATCAATAGTTTTAGTAAGTGTACATATCAGGGATAGTAATTAAAAACTTACGTTGTTGAGGATCCAACGTTCAGCTTTTGTTGCTCAGTGGTGGTAGTGAATCATCCAGTAGCAAAGTGGGCATGATTAGGAAACATTACTAGGTTTTTTTGCAGCAAGAGAGAATGACTTGCTAAATTATTAACTCTTTAGAGCATCTCTATGAAAAGCTGTTTTCTATTGGAAGATAAGGAGGATTTTGCTACTGCTTTGCCCAGGAGTAGTACTGAGCTGTCTTGTTTGTGTGCATGCGTACATAAACAAAAGGTGCGGCTGCTGGGGACAGGTGTGTTTTTTGAATGCATGCAGACTGTTTGGGCACTTTAACCTTTAGTCTTAGATGCCTGCTTCTGAAGTATAGATGGATTATTGTCCCACTGCTGAGCTTGCTGGCTGCTCTGTTGCACTTACATGCCTTGTACTCTAGCAATCGTTCTAGAGTGGCCTATTCGTTGCTGTGATTTGTCATCTCTGCAAATTTGTTGCTTGATACTTTTTTGGTTTTTCTTTTTTAAAGTTGTGTCGTCTTCATCATTTTAAGAATCCTTCTTGCCTGCTTTCTCAGGGTTTCATGTGTTTTGTAAGCCTAGTGCAATACCCTGATCAGTTTCATTGCTGCTTTGCTAGTTCTGGAAAACAAAGAAAACTGATGTAACTTACTGAATAGGGACTGGAAGAAGTCTCCTTGGATGAGACATTTGACCTCCCAAGTATTTCAGTCTGATAATAGACTCATTGCCAGGAGTCAAAAGCAAAGCATGTGTGTTTTTATGTTTTAATTTAAAAGAGCTTACTGAGACAGTGGTATGGGAGCTGTGCTTTGAGACTGTCTTCTGTTTATCCAGTGCCTGGTACAATACAGTACAACTGGAATTAATAAGAAAGAATGTTGCTATTAATGTATTAGTTTGAATTGCTGTGTACGTTCATTATACACAGTATATCTTTCTTTTAATTGAAGGCTAAGTACTTTAATTGGTTTTGTTGTTTTTAATTCCACAATTTATGCATTTGCTTGCTGAGATCTCCAGTTTTATGTAGTGCATAATTGTTTTCTATTATAAGAAGAAAGACTTTTTGATTTTTTAACTCTTTGACTTCTGGTTTTAGTTAGCTGTATTGCACTGACTTCGTGTGCAAAACAGCTTTGTTTTAGGAGATAAATTATTTGAAGATAACACGATCAGCAAGTATAACTTCATTTGGTATGGTTATAACCTCTTTGCAGGTGGTGGTTTCTTATGGCTTGGTATTCAGTCTTCATCTGTTTTTAGATGCTGGACTCTCACCACTGAATTAGAGAGTTGTATTTAAAAATTTCAACTTCTGTTCCTATCTCGAGTTTCTGTTTGTATTAACTATGAGCCCAGCTGTGTATAGAAGTGGGGACATGCAATCACACAAATTCTTCCAATCATAACTTCCAATTAAGTTGTAGATAAACTTTTGAAGGGGTTTTCTACAGAAGAATGATGTAGCAACAGTTCTTGAAGCCACAAGTAGATACCATTTTCCTGTTAACCCTACTTTGTGGTGTCTCTCTCTAAAACTATGAACGGCTCTCTGCTAGTACTCTGTAGATGAATATCCTCCCTTCTTTCTTTTTTATTAAATGTCATAAGTGCTTTCCTTTCCAGCTAGTATCGATACAGTGATGAAAGAGAAGATAGTGCAGATATCTTGCAATATGTTTGTAGGCAAGAGAAGTCAAAGCAGCATTACATATACCACTAATCCCTCCCACTTTTTTTTTTTTTTAAGCCTTCTCTTGTGTTTGATTGTTCATGCTCGCTGTGGTTATCGAAGGTCCTGATCTTTTATGAACAGTTCATATAACTAGATACTATCAAAGCTTAAGGGAATGCTGAGGCTGATCTTCCTGTGGGTTCCCTCGCCTTAGATTGTGAAATGTGTTTGACAGCAGTGTCATCTTACTTAAGATACTTGTACAGCAGCTTATTATGATGAGTAAATAGTTTTAAGAAAGTCTGTAACCAGTTTTGTTAATATATATATTAAAATTATATATAAAATCTATATAATTAAAATTATATCACAAAAATCCCATCTTTTTAAGTAAATTCTTTAATAAGTCACTTAGAAATAGTACTTGCTTTAAACGCTCAGAATATGTGATAACTGTCTCAATTCTGGAGACTGAAGATATCATAGGTAAAGGCAGAGTGGTTTGGAGGTGTGTGTGCTGAACTGAAAGTTGGACCAGACGTGTAGTTTGCAATGAAAAGGCCTCTTAAGAGTTAAAAATGAGCCAATGTTTGGCTGTTTTATGGCAGAAACCTTTAGCTCAGAGAGAGAATCCATTTGATCTTCTTAGATTTAAATGACTTGAATAGAAGTCAAGTCTAGCAGCTCTAGCAGTTCATCTCTATTTTTGTCGCTGATTTTTCTTAAACAAGTTGTATTGGAAAGTAGTAGCTGACTAACCTGGCAATATCAAGTTTCACAGGAGCACAAGGGATGTGGTTTGCTATGGGTGGCTTTTCTAATTTCCTTTGTGTCCTTTGATCTGTGCTGCAGCTGATGGATTGGGCATTGTTTTTCCTTCCATTGGTGTGTCTCCAAGTCTTTCTTTGTGCCTGTGAATAAGTTTTAGCATGCTTTGCCAGTTCACCCTTTCAGAAGTTAAAGACCTAATCAACTTCTTCTTTTACAGGGAATGCAGAGGGCAACCAATGTTACCTACCAAGCTCATCATGTCAGTAGGAATAAGAGAGGCCAAGTGGTAGGAACAAGAAGTGGTTTTCGTGGATGCACAGTCTGGTTAACAGGTACAGTCACGGATTTCTGAGGATCCTTTTGTTTTAGTTACTCTTCTGAAAAGCTACTTAGCTGTAGCTCCTTTTTTTTTTTTTTTTCATGCAAAGTTGAATGTTTGTGGAATCTAAGACCTTGATGTAATTTTATTACTATTTTTAGGTAGACTAGCAAGAAATTGCTCTGGGTCAGATAGTAACTTGAGAATGTATTTTGTTCAGTGCTCTAGGACAATTGTTTATTTGGTACTGTACGCTGCTAAATTCCAGTTGAGTTTTGGAGTTTATGGGGGGTGTTTGTGTTTTAACCAATTCTGGCTCTTCTTACTGTCCATTTTACCTATTAACAAATGAAACCTAACTTTTTTTTTTAGAGTCTGTGTTTCTGAATCTTTTCTGTAAAGGTCTCTTCTCTTTGGAATGTTCTTGTCTCCTTGGGTTGAAATAACATTTCAACATAAACCTATGCCTTTGGACAGCAATTGCATGTTGAGACAATGCATACTGGGAGTTATTTGTTAAATCAGCACCATGGTTTTTTCACTGAATTGTTTTGATTATAAAAAGAGGGGGTAAGTAAATTCTGGAAGACAGCTTTGTTTTGTAACTGTGAGGGATTTTTTTGTTCTGTCTTTCAAAGTTCCTGGAAGCTTTAACATATTTCCTTTGGAGTTTTTTTCAGTTAAAACTGAAAATAAAAAATAAATATAACAAAATGTGTTAATTAGTTTGTAAACCATTTAGAGCACTGTTGTATTGCAATACAAAAGATCTTCACAGAGTATTAGAGAAACTTACCACACTAAGTAAAATTTGTTTCCACTAGTGTTAACGAATGTCTGTGAAAGGTAAAGCAGTAGTTGATAACAAATTGCTGAAAGCCATTCCAAACAGATTTGATACAGTAGCTTGCTGTCATGTATTTCTTTGCTAAAAGAATGGAGCCCTTTCTCTCCCTATTTCTGTTACGTAGCTCCAGCCTGTCTCTCAATGCTCGAATGATCTGGTAGGCTGCCTTTCTGTTTCTCCTGGTAATTCATTAATATCCTTTTGAAAAAGGTCATGATAAAAATGTTTTCTCAGTTATTTACATGGCAACATTTTCCAGTCACCATTCTTTTTAAACAAATATGATCTTAATGCCCAATTTCCATTTTTTCAGGAGGAAGAAGGGTGGTGGTAGAATACAGAAGAGTAGGAAGGCTGTAAGTTATTAAGAAGAGTGTGTTGGGGAAGCTAGGTTATTGAAGATGTTTGAGCACTAATGTTAGGGAGTGAAATGGGCTGTAGGTATTGAAGTAAGCAACACTACCCATTCTAGAACTGTGCAAACATGAGTCTTCAAAACTCTGCTAGGTTTTAGAATAAAAGCTAAAATGGTGGTATACTCCCTTCAAGATTCTCTCACCTCATCAGCATTCATGGGTTAGGAGTGTACAGAAAGTTATTTCAGAGATCACTTTTCATTTTTAAGCCCAGATTTTTTTGAGAGCTAAATTCTAATGAATGTTTTGTGCTGTTGAGTCAGAGGGTCCTAGTAAAAAAACCCCTGAGGAATGTATCAAAAATATGGAAAAGCATTACTTTCACGTGTAAAATAATATGCAATTTTGAGAGGGTAAGTTATTTTAAAGACTTGTCAGCTCAAAAGCTGTTTTTAAAATTTGTTATTATATAACCCTAACTTTTGCATTTCATTACACATTGGAGACCAAGTGATGTGTGAAAACCTAGAGCATTTGAGTGAATAGCAAGCTAGATGTGGGGAGAAAAATTGCAAGTCAAAGACTGCATCAATGAGAAGTAAATGATGAAGTTGCTGAAATCTTAATTTGGACTGCCATGCTTATTTTCTAGGATGGGAGTGTACTTAATTGCTGCCAAAAGAAGACTGTTCTGTTTCCAGCCTTGCTTTCCTTCTCTTGCCTTGCACAAGCTGTAGTGCTTGCCCAGCCCAGCCTTCAGCTGATTCAACTTGCTAAATCATCAGTGAACTTAACACAGCCTCCCCCCACATGCAAAAAAGGGAAAAAAAGAAAAAAAGAGGTAAAAAAAAAGATTAGCAAACTGAGTTGGCTAACGGCACCAGAGGTGGTAGAATAATAGAGGTAGGATGGTGTGAGTGGAGAGCAGGGAGGGCAAGAGAACAGGACCTCCCCTTTTGGAAGCTGGTTCTGGCCTAAGTCAAAACATTCAGCTTCATCATGTATAGCTGTTGCTCTTTTCGAAGTAGACAGGTAAGCATTGACACAAGAAACTTGAGTTGTCCAAGAAGATGTAGATAGTTTTTATAGATGATGATAGGTCATTATTCACAACTCTGCAATTTTTTGAGAGTTTTGAGTATGAGCCAAACCATACTGAAATCTGTGAGATGGATGCAGGAGCTTTTCTTGAGAGAGAGGTGTTGGCTTAAGTTCTTATGTAGGATTTGCCCTGGGATATACAGTCTTACGTTTTCAGTAGACTGCTCTGCATCTTCTGGATATTACATTGAGTGAAGGAGGAACCAATGCAATGACACTTCTTCTTTAAATTACCCTGAACTATTGCAGGTGTCAAGGTTTCCTTTGCACTTTGTGTTTTCTTAGAACATGCTTGTTAGCATGATTGTCATCATTTGCTGTAAAGGTCTTAGAAGTAATACCAAACTGCTGTTTTGTGTGATTTTTTTTTTTTTTTTTTTTTTTGCTTCTTTCTCTGAAAGCTAGAATAAATCTTAACCACCACTAATAAAGATCAAAACATTTTTCTTCACCCACTAGTGCTATTATTTTTCTTTTAGGCTACCATTACTCTTATTTTTTTTCTTATTCAAAGGATTAATGTCATCTTATGAAGATTTGAGTTTGTGTCCCATTTAGGAATTGATTGCTCTGTATAAGCTGAAGCATGTGCTCCAGATAAACTCCTGAAATCTAGTCTGGAAAATTATTTAAATACACTTCCAACTTAAAGTGAACAGTAGACTTTTTAGTGCCAGCAAGACTTCTCAATTGTTTAAAGGTTTGTTGCCAAAGATTCTGAACTGGACCAAAGTTTAATGTTAAAATTGTCTTTGCTTGTTGCTAACACACTCCGGTTAGTGGAGCATGACTGCTGTGTGTGAGTCTTGAGTGAATTTTGTTGTGTCTGTGGTGTCTAATATAGTTCTGTTATCCTGCAGGGAGTAAGAACAGAGCGTGGTTTGGTCTGATCCCATTTCTTTTGTTGACTGAAATTCACTTCAGTGTGAGATCTTCCTCTTCGGATGTAAATATAACATCTTAATTCTGTGTTGGATTTCTGAATTTAGTTTGCTCAGGTGGTAACAACTGCATGCAACAGCACTGGGGAACGTGCACCACCTCTGTAAGTGGCAGCAGCACTCAAGGCCAAACTCTTTTATCTGCTTCTAATTGCACACTTAACTTTGTGCCTTACTCTCCCTATACCTATTGTCTGGGTGAAAGGCACTTGGCTTATACTGCAGGTAAGCATTTCCGAAAGGCATTGCTGCTGATGCCTGTCACTTTGGGTTTTTCATACTAGCAGTGGTACATGTACTACAATTTGCCCTAACTTGTTTCTATGCTTATAATATATATTTATATTATTATTGAATATTCTAGGTCTGTCTGGTGCTGGAAAGACTACAGTGAGCATGGCTCTGGAGGAATACTTAGTATGCCATGGCATTCCATGCTACACATTGGACGGTGACAATATTCGCCAAGGCCTTAATAAGAATCTGGGTTTCACACCAGAAGATAGAGAAGAAAATGTCCGTCGTATTGCTGAGGTTGCTAAACTGTTTGCAGATGCTGGTTTGGTGTGCATTACCAGTTTTATCTCTCCCTATACTCAGGTAAATGTGAAAACCCTCTAGATAAAGTCTAGGGAAAATACAAAATGCAAAATGTCACTCAGAATTTTAGTTATAGGAATCCCTCGCTGAACTTAGCCAGGATCAAATGCTTGCTTGGTTTTTTTGACATTTGTGCTTTCTAGAGATGATTACTCAAATTGCAGAAACATTAATCTTAAGTATAAAAAAGTTTACATTAGTCCTATAACTGGAACTGTCCTTCAGTCTATTAGGCAGAATTATTAATCTAATATTAGGAACAAACCCAAATGATACTCCAAGAAAGAGTGTGAAAATTATATCTTGTTTGATCCATGTAGATTCCAGTACTTTATAAATATGAAGACTAGGTATACACTTAACCTGAAGACTCAGTTAAATTGGTTTTAAAACCAACTTTTCCTTCAGTGAATGAATGGCATGAGCTGTATTTTATCAACTGGCGTAAGGGAAAAATGTGTAATTGCCCGTAGTTCTTTTTACTTTATTTCATGCCGTGTATATAACATAACATTAGATAATACTGAAAATTAACCTAAATCCATGTTCACATTGTTTTGTGAAGACTTTTTTCGTCTGTGTATGAGAACATGGATGGGAGAGACAAAAAGGATGTGTGAACACCAAGTATCTTGAAGAATGACCCAGGGGCTGTAGCTCACATGTTTCACAGCATGAGAAGGTGTTATTTCTTCAGTAACAGTGGTACAAACAGTTCTTCTGACAATAATTTGGGGAACTCAAGATCCTGCAGTAGGAAGTCTTTAGGTATGAGGAAGAATAACCATATTTAGTAAGAGAAGGTTATAGTGGATTTTTTGAAAGTTTTTTGTTCTCTAAATGAAATTCACCAATTGCTTCAATGCTTGGCAAGCCATACAAATAAAATAATATTTGGAGTATACAAGTCTTGTCAGATTAACAAATGTAGAGAAACCTGGTGCTCTGGAGAGAAGGGTGGTCATATCAGGAGCAGCAGGTAATACCTCCTCTGACTTTAGTGAGCTAGGCAGATGTAACTGTTGGGGGTGTAAGTCCTAAGATAGGGGCAGGTATAGAAAATTCTGCACTCTATGCCTGGGTTTGTTTTTTTGTTTTGTTTGTGTTTTTTTTTTTTTTATAAATCTGGCTAATGTAAAATATCTCAGATCTTCATGTGAGCTTTTAGCATGTGATGAACTGTAGCCAAACTGATGTAGCTTGCAGGGCATCAGTTGATCAAATCATGTTTGTTTTTGTTTTTTTAACTTTGAAAACTTGTTTACATTTTACTATCAGCTGCTTTAAAATGACCTTCGAAAGCAGAAAGACAATAACAACATGTAGGTGCAATCTTTTAGGGTTTTTTTTTTCTGTTTTCTTTCAGGATCGTAATAATGCCAGACGAATTCATGAAGGGGCAAGTTTGCCTTTTTTTGAAGTATTTGTGGATGCTCCACTGCATGTCTGTGAGCAGAGAGATGTTAAAGGACTCTATAAGAAAGCCAGGGCTGGAGAAATAAAAGGTGAACCTAGATGTAGTCACATCCTTTCTACCTAAGTGAAACATTGGTGTAATCTGCCTCCACATAAGTGGATGTGCTCAAGTCTGTGCGTGAACCACCCTTAAAAGCAGCATGGACTGGGGACAGGACCGAGCAGAAAATTGGAATCAACTTCTAGCTCATGCAACTGACTAGTTAAATGCGTAGGACAGTAAAAGGGCAAAAGTGGCTATCCTCACATTGAAAAACCTTGAGCAGATTACATGGTTTCTATTGCAAGCACTTTTGATTGAGGATTAATCTCCTTTGTGTGTCCATTGACTAGTTAAAAAAGAGCTTGATTCTCTGAAAGTCTATAAAGAATTGCGTTAATAAGAGTTACTAACTTCCAAAAAGTAAAGCGTGATCACTCTTTCTGTAAAGACCGTTAAGAACACTTCTGAAGAGACTTTTATTTTGAAATTAGGGTTCTATGCCAGTGCCCATGAAAATGATTTCCTATCCCCAGCCTCAGATCAAGATTTAAGTACAGCCTGCAATAAAAAAAAGCTTAAATATGTGATCGCTCATTACAAGTATTGTTTCAAGTGCTTCTTTCCTCTGTGTTACATTCTAGTTTGCAGAGGTTGACGATAGCACTTTTTGCCTGTTTTAAGAAACAAAGCAGTTTTTAAAGTAATCACTTTCAGGGCCTGAGTTTGCAGATGCTGTAATGATGAACTCGCCATTAATCAAAAGTGATATAAAATTCAAGAAATCTAAGAAATTCCACATGAATGGTTGCTTGATACTTCTACTGCTACCAAATATATCATGTGAAGACCAGGAATAAATAAGGCTGAACTAAGGTTTGCTCAGAATCAAAGCAAGATGGCTTGAGATGGCACGATATAAAGATATAGTTCTGTACAGAATCCTTATTTGTGCTGTAGAATTCTCTTAATATTTTGTTAATTTTACAAGCCCTATAATGGCATTGTATTACTTTAGAAGTGGTAGTGAGGTATACAGTGCCTGAGTAAGCTACAAGTGGGTCTAGCATTGGCTGTATCTTATGACCTATCTGATATATGAAGGACGAAAATTAAATGAACTTGCCTATTCACAAGTAATGTCAGCAACTGTTATCTTCTTTTTCTCTGGCAATGGTAATGGGACACTTTCTTTGCCTCCTATTCCCAGTAACCAGATACTTACAAAGTATACAGGTTTTGGAACAGATACTGGCCTTTCTTTATCACGTGGGGTACTGCAGCAATTGATCTTTTTCTTAGATGGGGAATTAAGCTACTGATTTTGAGAGTGTTTAAGTCTGAAGTGAAAAACTTGAGTTTTAATGTTTGCATTTGCAATAGTAGAGGATGCAGATGTTCAGTTTCTGTAGCCCAGCTGATATTTTGCTGCAGATCTGACTTGTAGTGCTTATATGCTTTGCCTTTGGGCTTGATTTTTCCTTCTTGTTTATGGATGGTTAAAATGGAATAATCTTTTGGAAAAAGTCACTTAAGATTTTTGTCTTATGTTCTATAGGTTTTACTGGGATTGACTCTGAGTATGAAAAACCAGAAGCCCCAGAGCTTGTGCTGAAAACTGATTCCTGTGATGTGAATGATTGTGTACAACAAGTTGTGGAACTTCTTCAAGAGCGGGTGAGCGGAAATGCAGATATATTTTAGTAACTTTTTCCAAAGCATTTGTGCCTGCAATCTGAATGTATGTGCTGGGAAGAGCAAAGACAGTTTTTAAGAGTTAAAGGCATATACATCTTTACATTCTAGCTTTTAAACTTGTCCTATTGTGTTTTTCCTTTTTACACCTAAACATTGCAACAACATTGATCTCTAAGTGAAATAAGATTTGGACAAGTGGAAACTTAATTTATATTATCGTAACTTGATAACGGGAAGGGAGAGAAGGCTGTCTCAGTTGTTACAGAACCAATGATGAATGCCGATTTTAAAATTGGTTGCTATAATCTGAAATTTTTTACTTAGTCTGTATAGCATACAAATTAATATATACTGCAGATGTGAAGAGACAGGGATGCACTTACACTGTAATTTGAGCTGGCTTAAATAGGGGCTGCTGTGGTTGTGCCTGGTTTCCCTTGTTTCCACTGTTTTTCTTGCACTAGTAAAAGTGGTCCTGCAACTGTGTAATGACCAGTTCAGGAAGCTGATCTTCTTGACATGGCTGAGTTGAGTTAATGGTTCATAGCTTCTGAAAAGGTAGGTCTCTTTCCTTGTTCATGCCTGCAATCTACACCATCCCTTTTGAAGCCTTCCGGCTTCCTCCTGTTGTCTGATAAGTGGATTCAGCTCATTACCCAAACTAAAAAAACCAAAAAAACCCAAACACCCCCTCCCCCCCCCCCAAACCACAAAGAAACAAACAAACAAAAAAACCCCAAACCCAAAACTCACTAAAAGTGAAGGCAGCTGTGAGATGGCTTTATCCTCTTGAAACCATACCCTCAGAATTTGCTAATCTTCGTGTAGAAGAAATGTGTCTCCTTACATTCTTATCAATAGTCATTGGGTAGTGGGATGACATTTCAGACAATTATTTTAACTTAGATACTCTAGCAGACAATTATTCATGTTTTTTTGTGAGGTGGATGTTCTGGAAATTTAGGGTGTTGGCAGTAGCTTGAGTAAAGCTCCACCAAGTGTTGAAGATGGTAGAAGCAAAAGACCTCATCATGTAGGCAGCATGGAGTTAATTTTAACCCTCTGTGCCAGTACAGCTCTGCAGAGATTGTCTCTTGTATCTAAATTTTCAAGAAAACTCTCTTAATAGATCACTGCTTGCTCAAGGTTGCTCAGGAGATAAGACAGGGCAGAAAACTGCAGCAGAATTCTAGATTTTTACCCTAATGCTCATCTGAATATTTTTTGGAAGAAAAAAGGAGAGAGCTGTGTAGGAGTCCTACTTATAGGAGGTGGCAGTTGCTGACTGTGGGAGGCCCTGCACCTCCTGCTCAGAAAAACAATTCAGTATGTTTCATAATTGTAGAAACCAATGTCACGTGTGCCAAGATAGTGATCCCCAAAGTCTTGCATTAGTACACTTGGTACACAGTGCTGAATGCTGGCTTCTGGCCCAGTCAGCTTTGCTCTGTCCTTTGCTTAAGGCACATTTTAGCACTTTTTTATCTTTCTAGACAACAGTATCATGAATGCCAAGATATCTTAGTGGTTGCTTACTTTAATGAGAGACAATGAAACCAATGCATGGCTGAACAGGCGTGTCTTGTTCTCAGGCCATATTAATACAGTGATATCTTGAGAATATAATTTCTGTAGGTTTCCTTTAGTTGGAACAAGCTGTGTCTGTGTTCTTTAATAATCCATGGTGATTAGTAAAGAAAAAGACCATAGGCCAGAAGCATTAAAAATAATTTGGGATGTTTGTTTTGTTTCAATAGCTGTGAAAAACTTTGGGAAGAAGTCCTCTCAAAGTATTGGTAATGCTTGAATTTCAAGGACTGTTTTTATACTAGTTCAGACAATAATGGCAGTAGAGAGGAGAGAGCTGGAACTGTATAAAAGTGTATTGAGTTAGAGATAGATATACACATATATATATTTATTAAACAAGAATTTGTAACATTGTTCTTTTATAGGTAGTGGAATTATTTGGTTCTTAGAATTTTTCATAATATTTGAAAAGAACTCTGAAACAAATTTATCAGGTCTTTTCCAAAAACATGTTCAATCCTTTATGGAAGAAAAAGGGAGGTAACTACACAGAAACAGGAGTCATAAGCAGCTGTTGAATCTGGAAAGTTCTTGTGTGGTATAACTTGGTTTTGGGGGTCACCTGGTTTGGTTTCTTTGCATGTAAATGCAACAGATACTTCAAAGTTCTTTTTAGGGACCTAGAATGCAAGGTACTGATGAGTATCTCCTAAAACTACCATGTCTGAGTCATATCAAGTTCTTTTTTTTTTTTTTTTTTTTCCCCCAACAGCTTTCAGTACTATACAAATCAGTGCTTGCACACTTTTTTTTTCCAGTCAGAAAGGCTTGTGTGGCTTTTAAGCTTGATAAATTTGGCTTTCAATCTGCTGATATTTTCCAATGAAGGTAGACAAGCCTAGTGCAGGTGTTTGGCTGTAAAGATTTCATTGTTTTCGTTCTTGTTTTTCCTGTCAACAAATATAGCTGATCTAGCCCCTTGCACAAAGTTCATATCTTCTTACTATCAAATAAGTTCAATATTTAGCCTGGAAAATATTTTCTGAAGAAGTCATAGCTCAGGAATGCCACATTTATTGTTAAGGAAGTGCAAAAGTGTACAAGGAAAGATTTGCATTTCCAGTAGGTAACTTTATTAACTACCTTTGTATGAGAGTCCCATTCTTAGGAACATCAGTGGCTCTGTGAATACCACCCCCCAAACTGGAATCTCTATGCGCTTCTACTACTATTTGGGTCAGTCCACTGTGAGTGTATGAACTTTCTGTCCCTTCTGCTATCTCCCACACATCCCCCAACAGTTACAGCCAAGTTCTTATCTAAGCTTAGCATTATACTTATATTTGGGAAGGTGGTCCTCATGGTATCTTATAGTACTGATTTCCTAGCTATAGTCACACAATTCCCTGCAGTTGTATTCAAATTCTGTATTTTGGAGTGGTGAGAATTTGGAGCAGAGTAGAAGTTAGGGGTTGTTCTTTGTTGTTGTGGTTTATAAGGTCAGTCTCTTTTTTTAAGATGTGAAGCTTGAAGCTGGTGGTTCCTGGCAAATATGTAGAAATGGATTCTGCTGTTCTGTACATCTGGGTTGTTTCGTTTGTGGGTTGGTTGGTTTTGGGTTTTTTTTGCCTCAAATTATACTGCAGCTATCACTGTAACAACACAATGATTCTCTCCGGAGCAAAGTTCTCAATCTTGTCTAGTTCCTCATTCACTTATCAAACATTTGATAATAAAGAATACTCTGTGTGATCACCTTGGTCATCCACATGAATTACAGCAGGCTCCAAAACATCTTTCAGTATTTTTTTTTATTGAGAAACTTGCAAACATGGGAGCTTAGTATTTTTAATATCTGTGACATTCATGTAGAGCAGGCTTTACAGGTCTTTAGCCCACTTTTTCATTATTTGACTGTAAATTAGGCACTCAGTAGAGTGTATTTGACACAATTGATTATACCCAGCTGGTAACTGGGTACTGAATCATTTTACATGAAACTTTGTTTTCTGTCTCCTACTTTCAAAATCATTTCAGCAGAAAATTTGTATGAATACAACTGTTATTTGTTTGGATGCAATGTTCAAACCAAATACCTACAGCAAAAGGTGATTGGATGGGACTAACTGGGATTCATAAGACAAAGTGCAGACCACGGGGATTTTATAAATGGGTTATAATGCTGGAAGTAAGCATTTGTATGAAATATAGTACAATGACATTAACTTGCAGTATACCTACCTTTTAACTTTGATATATGCTGATACTGTGTGGAATAACTCACCTTTTTGATAACTAAACAAAGTATCTCTCTTCCTAAGACATGAAGAGGATACAAGAGAACTGAAATAAATTGTTCAGCATTATAAAAACATTTGTCAGCATTATGAAAACATGTGTCCATGCAGCAAAGAAGGCCAACTGCATACTGTACTGTAATAGCAAAAGCATAGCCAGCAGGTTGAGAGAAGCAATTCTGCTGTTTTATGTGGCACTTGTGAGACCTTATCTGGATACCATGTCCAGGTTTGTGCCCTTCTCCCTCACCCAGTAGAAGACAGACATTGAAGTACTAGAGTGAGTTGAGTGGAAGGCCACCAAGATGGTCAGGGCTGGAGCACGTTGCCGTACAGGGAGAGGCTGAGAGGAACTGGACTTGTTCAGCCTGGAGAAGGGAAGGCTGAAGGAGGTCTTGTTGTCGTTTCTAGCACCCCAATGGGAGGGTATAGAGAAGACTGATGAAGACTTTTCTCAGAGATGCACAAGGGTAGGATGAGGGGCAACAGAAGTGAGATGAAACATGGGAAATTCAAACTAGACATAGGGGAAAAAAACCTTTCACTATAAAGATGATCAAATATTAGAACAAGTTGCCCTGAGAGTTTGTGGATGCTCCATCCTTGGAGATATTCAAAACTTGATTGGCCAAGGTCCTGAGCAGCCTGCTGTACTGGGACCAGTTTTGAGCAGGAGGCTGGACTAGATGACCTCCAGAGGCCCCTCCGTGATTCTGCGATAAGGCTAATAGTTATTTTGTGTGAGAAGCTGGGGGAAAAAACCCCATGCTCTGTGTAAAGGATATGCAAGATTATACTATTAGTTTTATACTGTTACAGTGAAGATTTAAACACACAACAGTAAAGATGTAAGCCAGACTGAGCAGAAACCAGTATAAGCGTTTAAGCATAATTTAAAAAAAAACCCCTCAGTATTCAACTTCTGTAATTCCCACATCAATAAAACATTGATTTCTTCCCATGCTTAGGAAAGTAAGCAGAAGTTCCTGTATTTTAAGTTATGGATTTCCCGTTTTTGAGGTATGTGTGCTTTGGTTGTGGTTGTTTTCTGAAAATATACTACTGAATATTATAGAAATAGCTTTCAGTAGCTCAGATTGGTAAAAAAGCATGCATAATTTTTGAGTTATTATTAAAGAACAAGCTTGTTACATTGAGTTGTGTAATCATTAAATACTGTGATAGTGTTGGTTTTGTTACTTATTTCTTCTGCTTTCTTCTCTTGTTTTTAACTTCTGTATTCTGGGAAAAGGCACAGACAAGGTTTTGGTTCAGAGCCATTCTATATTAATTGCAGAGGCTCCGGTTAGGCAACAATCATCCAGTTAGATCTGCTGACTGATAGGTTTATTATGAGTATTTCCTAGATGTTTTTGGTCAAAGTGATTTAGGTTGATATAGTTGTACTATGTAAGCTAAACATGACTTATTGTGACCAAAACAAATGTGTAAATTGTGTCTTTACACATTTGAGAGAAACAGCAGTGAATGGCTAGGGTCAGAAATTCCTCTTGTTGGCAGAAGAGGAGGAGTGTTTCTATGGCTCAAGTGAATTTAAAACGTGATAGAACACAACTGACGGGCAGAGAAGAGGTCCTCAGTCCAGGAAATTGTACCTCTCTCTGTTAAGATCATGGCTGTCATTGCACTTCTCAGTTTTCCCCATACTTAAAGTACTGACAAACTTCCCTGCGAGCTGTAGGTACCAAAACTTCAGTGATTATTATAGTCAAGCAAATACTTCCGTTTGGTTTTTCCATATATAAATAATTCAGTAGCCTCACACCTCAATTAATATGAACTTATAAGACTAGTCATTCAGTAATGTAAATTGGATGTCACTTGTGAATGCCCATCTACCGGAAACTTGCCTGAAGGCCCTTCCTTACAGACTGTTGAGAATGTTAGACAGCATCAGCAAAGAACCTGCCACCGCAGTCTGAGGAGGCACATTCCCATAAAGCATCTAGTTTATTTTTTTATTATTTTGCCATTATTTATATGAATGCATTGAGAAATAATAAATGTTGAGGAATATTGTGTAACTTGTCCTTTGGTCGAATGAACCTTTGAGTAAAGTTACTACCTTCAAGTGGTCACTAGATGGCTTGCTAGCTTAGCATTTTCCTAAAATTCATACAGTTTAAAGACCTATGGATTCCTCTTGCTGCTGTTTTTTTTTTTTTTTTTTTTTTAAATCTAAGATGTTGTTTCAAATACCATTTTTATGTCTGCAAGGTAGTCTAGGTTTACTAATCCTACAAATTCTCTAAATGTCTGACTCAGTGTTGCTAGAACTGTCTTCAAGCTGTTTACATCCTTATAATGAGGTAGGTTGTTGACAGAAACTGCGTTGTGAAACCTTTGTTTTCTCCATTGTTTTGCCAATTAGTGGGACACTAAAAACAGGATAATAATTGAAGAGACCTTTTTAATAAGCACATTTATTTTAAGCTTTCAATGGTTTGTAAAATTAGGACATTCTAGCATGGTAATGAACTAGGGTCCAGAGGGGAATCTTCTGTGAAGCATCATAGTGTGTACTCAGGCATTATACTTTGCTCGTAAGGTCTGCTGTTCTTTACAGCAGGCAATACCTTTATTTGATTCTGGGCTTATTGCTGTGGCAGGAGTCTGCTGCAGCTCTCCTGAGCTGTAATGCTGCTGCTCAGGCAGAGAAAATGGAAGGCCGGTTTTGCCTAACTTACTGTCTAATAAAATCAGCTTCCCAAATGATGTCTGATATGTAATGGACTGAGCATTTCCGTATAAAACACAATTTCTAAGTGATAGTTTAATTTGTTTTCCTTTTATTCGTCTTTGGAGATATGAATTATGTAACAGCCAGTGAGACTTACAACGACTTTTTATTCCTGCAGTCATTTTATCTCCCACTTGCTTTCATCATCCCACTCCCTTTGTTTTACTTTCCATGGAGGTAGTGCCTAATGTTTGATAAATGCTTGGATAAAGGCTTTAAAATGCTTGGATAAAGGCTTTAAAATGCTTGGGCAAACTTTGTGTGTCCTACAGGCATACCTGTTTACTCTGGGCTGCATATACTGGAAAAATAAAGATAACTTCTTTATTCTTGTTATGGGTCTGTATAAACTTTGCTGTAAGGGTGAGCTTCTTTTCTCAAAAAGTAAAACATTACTTTACAAAAGTTTCCAAAACTCTGAAAAACGTGTTTTAAAAAGAACTGTCACCTGCTTTTCACTGATATTTTTTTTTTTTTTTTTTTTTTTTTTTTGCTACTGAATCACTGGAACATTTGACTCGGTTTTGACATTTTACACCATCCTTTGTCAGAGGAGACTCTTTAAAGTTTTATCATGACAGCCTTCTCCCTTTTTTTAATTATGTTTTTATCCTTATATTCATATCTTATGAGAAGTTTAAGGTCTTGAGTCTTGAGCATTGTGGAGTGAGAATGTCTTGTTTAAAAAGTACGGAGGAAAACTGAATTTTTTTCAAATAAAAATTTATTCTCTGGTAATCTGGTTAAAAAACTAGGTTTCAGTTCATTGCATATATATATGCACAGATGGCCTCATTTAAATGTTCTAAGTGTTAGTATATAGATTAGGACACTGGTGTTATGTCATTAGCTGTAGGTAATACATTTAATATGTACTTCTGTATTAATCACTTTCAGTTGAGAGATTTTTTTTTTTAACGTCCATGTTACCACCTCTAATGTATGTTGTATAGTGAATGACTTAAATTTATAAATGCTCAGTCTCTAGAAGTTTTTTTTACTTCTTTAGCAAGTATAAAAGCATAGAGTCTTCCTTTCTGCTGTAGATAATGTAGGCATTAATAAGTCATAAAAACTGCACTTAGTTAAACACTTACTAGGTAAATGTTATATGGGGTACTCAAGGTTTAGGAAAACAAAAATCTCGTCAGAATGTTTCACTTCAGTTACTCAAGCCAACAGCTTGGCTAGCAATATAACATAATCTTGGAACAATGCTGGTTTTTAAATGAGTAAAAATTGCTTAATGAATAAACTCTTGCTACAGAGTAGTGCAACATTAGAATTTTACTTCTTGACCACATGTTCAGTGTCCAAGAAACATTTTGAGCAAACATTAAGTTCTATTTATTCCTTTTATACAGGACATTGTACCAGTGGATGCCTCTTATGAGGTGAAAGAGCTTTATGTGCCAGAAAACAAGCTACAGTTGGCCAAAACTGATGCTGAGTCTCTGTTAACCTTGGAAATAAATAAGGTATTGTGTGTTCAGTTGTCTCATTGCTGAAGTTGAAAGACAGTCTAATCTGTTGCTCAGCAGAAGTAGATATAGTTGAAATACCTGTACTGGTTACAGAATGTATCTTGATATACTTTTTCCCTCTTTTCTTGAGAGAAATCACAGCATCTGTGTTTTCTTTGATCACTTACTAGAGATAACAATTGAATCTTTGTAATTTCATAAATAATGTCTGGAAAAGTGTTACTTAGTTTATCCCAAGCCTGGAGATTAAATTTACAGTGACTTCCTCCCACACTTTCCCCCGCCATGGACTAAACCGTGCTTGGTATGTCTTGTATGAGTAGTTGTTTCTAGAAGAATTACTAACTTTTTTTTTAGTTTAATTATACAAACTGTTTTATTTAGAATTGTAATGACCTAGAAACATGAAGGAAATCAGTTACTGCTGCTTGATTCTCCTTGTTGGTAACCTTCAGCTGAATAATAGTAACCTTATATACCAGGCTCAAACAGTTGCGAACTTAAGTCTACAGAGAGATGATCAGATCTACTTCATTGTTGTTGTTTTTTATTTTTTTTTCCATATTCAGACCATATTCATGCTACTTTTCTGGCTTCCAGCAGAGAAAATGTGGAAAAGCATGGATCAACTTGATCAACTCTGTTCTTATTTTGGTTAAATGCATTATTTTCCATCTCAGATAAATCAGACAAAGCTGCTTCTGGCTGCTTCTGTTCTACCTCATCTTTTTCTGAAGAACTACACCTAAACACAGATACAATGCATGAGTTTGACAGTATTACTAGAACTTAAAGCTAAGCATTTTATCTAGGAGCTGACTAAGCTCAGAGTTGAGCATCTGCAGTGAGTAACTTGACTTTGAAGGATTGAGACGACATACTAAGCATTGAATTAAATAGTTTTAAAATTTGCCTAGTCTTCTACTACTAATAAATTTTAATACTTCCTTTCACTGCATCTTACTAGATTCCTTTCACATATGTGTCTGTAGAACTATTTATTGCTTTGAGGAATAAATATTTAAGGTCACCATTATTAAATTTCTGTAGTGTCCTGTTCTAAATTGCTCCCTATCTAGAAAAACAAATCCTTTCCCCCTCCACCCCCAACCAGTGGTTTGTTAAATATCAAGCAAGTATATAATGTAAGCTTGGGAAGAAAATGTGTGTTGTACTTGTCTCAGCGTAAATTAAACACTGTAATAAAATTAGTCATGCTCTTTGCAGAAGAGACTTGCACAAGCAAAGCCTGTCCTTGTTGAAGACTTGACCAAGTCTTAGTAATGCACATGCAGAAATAATAGAGGCCACACACTAAGTCATAGTGTGACTGTTTAAGTGCTAAGGAAGGAAATTCCCTGTAAGCTGATACCTCTTAAACTAAAATACCAGTCCCGAGAGAATTTTACTTCTGGATTGTCTCACTAGTTTCTGCAATAAAAACTTTCTCTCTAATCTGTTTTAAGATTAGACCTCTTAATATTCACCCCCATAATTCTGATATTTTTGTGGTAATTGTGTTGTTTTTCTTTTTTTTGTTCCCTTTTTTTTTACCTCTTGGTTATCTTGCTTTGTTAAAAAAATAAATGCAAGTGGGACTCTCTAATTCTGTTAAGTTGAACTTTATCAAACATTTACAAATAAAGTTTGTTGTTGTGGGGGTTTGGTTGGTTGGTTGGTTGGTTTGGTTTTTAACATATGGAAATTTGATCTAGTGTAAGGACTGGAAAATAACCAAAAATATGAACAGTGAGGAACAAGTTGTTCTTTTTTTCTTACTTGTAGAAACTTTGAATTCTTTGTGATTAAAAACTGTAATACTGAGAAATCTTCCATTTATACTGTCCTGCATTTTATGGGTAAATCATGATCTATTATGAGTAATACCTGATGTCAATCATTAAGCAACAACTTTTATCTGCTCTAAGTCTATTTCTCCATTTCTTTACAAGGTGGATATGCAATGGGTGCAAGTGCTAGCAGAAGGTTGGGCAACACCCCTGAATGGCTTTATGAGAGAGAGAGAATACCTACAGTGCCTTCACTTTGACTGTCTCCTCGATGGTAGGGTGAAAATTACCATTTGTAAAACTCAGCAAACTAATCCTACTTCTAAAATATTGCTGATGCTTTGCTTAGTGGTGGTGTGGTAACATGTTATCAGGCTTGTGCACAACCTGGGATAAGAGAATAGGATATTATAATCATCAGTTTTAAACTTGATGGTTTTATTCTTTTTATACCTACCATCATGTTAGAGTTTGAATGTCTTGTCATTTTGCCTTTACAAATTATATTTTTCAAATGTTTTCATTTTTGAAAGACATTTAAACCTGAAATCCACGTTGCTAATTTGTTTTGAAGAAACTGATTTTAGAATTCAGAATTGCAATTTAATTGCTGTTTAGCTCTATGTGCCAAAAGATTTCTTCTGTAATAGTAATGAAGGAAAGGACAACAAACTGAGTGCTGGAGCTGTTGCAAGTATGAAATCAGAATTTAAGGAGGTGGCTTGAGTATGGACAACTGTCACATGTAGTTGAATTGCTATGACTTAGGAATTATCCTGTGATGATTTAAACAAATATATTTTATTTTGCATTACCAATTGGCTAAGAGGAAGTATTAGTTAAGGTAGTCAACAAGTGATAACAGCCTCAGGTTTTGGAATTTGATTGTGATCCTCTTGTAATTTTTCATTTATTCCTCTTTGAAGGCTCTGTTTTACTCCAGCCTTTTAGGTTTTTTTGCACTCTCTAGATCAAAGAGGGATAGTAAAAATTCCTGTCTCCCCACTTCCTTCTGCATTACTCTTCTCTTGCTGGAGACCAAATAGCAGAAAAAAAAAATGTCACTTGTCTTTCAGCTCTATAATCCAGACATCTGTTGTCCCTCTTACATTTTCTAGTTCCCTTTTCTATAAGTCTCTCAGATACTATCCTAGGCAACATAATGCCATCCGTTATTTTGGAGTAGCTAGAGTTTGCAGTATCGTTTTGGACTGCTAGTTTTGTTTTCATTCCATTTGCCTTCTGTGTGTCCATCCAGGTGAAATGTACTCTGCAGATGGCATGCTATGCATTCAACTGCTAAAATAGCTTGTAGCTCCTTATTCTGCCCTGTAGTCTTCTGTAAATCAGAATTTTTATAAGGCTGTTAAGACCTTGTATAGGTGAGTGTTTCAGATATGGCAAAATTACAAGTTTTTAAACTTCTCTTGCAATTGTTTTTAGTACCTCATGTGTGCTGCAAAAAATATAAGTAATGAAAAATAACGAATAACTTATTGATGGAAACAATTTTCAGTCCTAAGCTTGAACAGAACAGTCATGTTCCTCTAGATGCTACCGTATTTCCTCCTCTTAGATATCTACTGCAACATTTTATGTATGAGAACCTTTTTAGAAAAAGCTGCTTTGCTACTTGAAGCAGTGGCAACGGTTAAGTCAAAACAACATCCTGAAAGTTTCCTCCCTGCTTGGTATGTTAGTTCTAGAGTGTCACAGCAGCAGTCATTTTCCAGGGTTTTGATTTTGAAGAGAAGGAAATTGTTTAATACCTGCAATGCATCTCATCCTTTGGGCTCTAAATGCAATGTTCATACTGACTGACTTCTACATTATGGAGATCAGTGCAGGTGTGTTGAAATTCTCACTTTAAAGCTTAAGTTATCTGAAATAGTCTCAAGCTGACACTGTGCTCATCTATCACTTAACAAACTCACTCCACTACCTTGCCTCAGTTTCTCATTTGTACAGTGGCTGAAGACAGATGCCAAAGATGAAATGTATTTATTATTGGTCACCGACAAAATTTTAATAATCAGCAGGTTTGAGATCTCTTCCCAGTTTGAAATATTTATTTACTTGTTCACAAAGCAAAAGGATTTTTTAAATTATCAAGTTAGGGGTGGGAAATCACCTTCTCTGTGACTGTTGCCAAGCTTAATTTTATGACCTAGTTGCTTTGAAAATAACTCTAAGCACTAAGACTGAACTTAGGAGAAGATGCGCAGCACGCTTTTCATTTTGCATTATGAAGGAAGGGGGAATTCAAGCCTTTGTATAAGACTTACAGTATTTACTCCACTGGGTTTCTCAAATCTCACTCTTGTAGTCGAGAAAAACAAGACTTCCAGTATCTAGCAGTGAAATAAATGCTTAAAAATGAGGACAACACATAACCTTAAAATTCAGTATATTGGTTTAGTTTTAGAAGTAAAGTAGCTGGTGAGCTTTCAGCTGAACAAACTATGCAAAATGTCTGCCTGACTCAACAGTTTTTTCTGAAAAATATATGCTTGAGTCTGAATACAGTTTTAAGTAAACAGCAAGAGTCACCTTTTGAAATAGTTGAATTATATATACTAACTACTTGGGTACATTTGGCTGCTTCTATCACATTAACTTTTCTTAGGGACCAAAAGTACGGCTACTGAGAATGCTATTTCTTTTTAGCTCATTATCCACTCCAGTAGCAATCTTGCCTAATATTTTAGATGATCTGTTTAAAAATGTCAATTTTGTATTTCTGCTTACTATATAGCTTCTTGAACAAGATATTCATTTAAGATCCCCAAGAAGTAGTATCCTCACAGTCTAAATACTTGTGTGCAGCTATAAGTACTTGCTATTTTCAGTACTGTCTTTGCTCTGTCTCAAACCTCAGTGCTTGCACATTTTTATAGCACATGTATCTTATGCAAGAGTTCATTCTAAAAGTTGCTTTTAACGCCTGTTAAAATAAGTACTTGAACTACCTGTTGTGTGATACATTTACAGCCTGGACTGTAACTTGTTAGGAGGGTAGATTTTCATATCATTGATGACCATTACTAAGGATAAGGGCACTTTTTTTTTTAAAATTTCGCTCTGCAGGGGGAGTTATTAATCTGTCAGTGCCTATAGTGCTAACAGCTACTCAAGAAGACAAAGAAAGACTGGACGGGTGTACAGCAATTGCACTGGTGTATGAAGGTCACCGTGTAGCCATTCTCCGTAATCCCGAATTCTACGAGCACAGGAAAGAGGAACGGTGTGCTAGGCAATGGGGAACAACATGCAAGGAACATCCCTATATCAAGGTGTGTGTTTAAAAGTTGAAAATCTAGTCCTATTCGCTGTACTGTTTGTGGAGCTGCAAATTAAGTGAAGCTGATGTCTGACTGGTGTATTTTGACAGCAAAACTACTTTGAGAACTAATTAAAAAATTTGAGCAGAAACAAAGGTGATTTTTTTTGTTGTTGTTGTTCTATGCAGCTGTTGAATAGTCTGCACTTAGTGTGAAAATCTAATGTCAATATGTACACATGAAATGAATTTAGAATGTATTGCAGAATCTGTGCTACAGAAGAGGGAACTTTGCCCTCTGGTGTGCCTAGGAAACACATCCCTCTGTGTAGGCAGATGGATCATCAAAGCTCCTTAATCAGTGGATATATGCATTGTGAAGGCAAGAAAACTTCTATTCTGCCTGCATGTGGAGCACGTGAGAACTGCCTGGTTTAGAAGCTTTTGAAATAGGCCCTGTTCCTGGAGAGTTCATCATTTAACTCTCTGGGGAGTTATTTCCCATCCATTGTGTTCAGTATGTTTTATTATCTTGACCTTATGTGTGTGTCATACTGAAATATTCTAACTGTAACACACTCATCGCAATGCTATGTTTGGTTTTGCAAGCTGATGTAAATGTTGCATCTTAGCTCTGCAGAGCCAAAATATGTTTCTTTCCCCATTTGTGTCTCTAGTATTTTTTGTTTACAACTAGGACTTAAAATCAGATAAAAAGAAATCAAACCAACCTCAAATTATGAGCTTGCCCTTAAAAAGGGAAAGCCTTTGATGTGTTCTAAAAGTATCTGTATGACTAATAGTTATACATATGTGAAAACTATGGATTTTTTTACTTCTTTATTAATGTGTAATCAATTTTTTTATTAATGTGTAATGACATCCTTTTACTGACTGCAGTTGTATTCAGGAGTATATCTGAAAAAGGACATCTCCTGCTAGATACAAGTAAGAGTATTCTGGAAGATTTTCAAAGCCCTTGATGTGTTCTGTGCTGATGAACATAAGATTACCCCTTTATTGAAAACTTAACATAAATTTAAGAAATTCTAAGAAAATCTCATGCAGATAAGATTTGAATGACTTGTTATAATGCATTAGCAATTACAGAATGACATGGCTGAAACTAATGTAGAAGATGAGGAACTATGTTCTTATGTCTGTACTGGAGCGTATAGTAGTATCATGACAGCACATGAATCTGATGGCCTTTCTAATTAATCAGAAATCTTTGGGTCCCTGAGAGTTACGCTAGTGCAGAGTTTTCTCATCTTCATATCTTTATCACACCTTCCCCCCCACCTTGGTAAGATGTCAAAGTCTGGCATTTTCTTTTGGAAGGGGATGGTGACTGTAGCATCATTTAATTCCACCAGGTCCTCTATCTCAAAGCAAAAATAAATTGAAAAATCCACACTTAATTTTAACATCTTGGCTTGTGGGTTTAGTATGTAATGTCTTATATCAACGTTTGTTGTCATCTTTAAATTACATAGGGCTAAAAAATTATCAGAAATGTGTATGAAACTTGGAAGTTTTTTGTGGTTCCATCTTCAAAAGCAAATGCATTCTCAGAAATTAACAATTTCTGAGTGATTTCTATGGCCATTGCTAGAGTATGTTAAGCAGCTTGCCATAATTCTTTTTTTAATAAAGGGTGAGGTGATATTTGAAGATATCAAAAGAATTCTAGTGAGTGTACAATACGTTGCCTCGGTAAAGTACTACTGTGAAACAAATCCAAAAGCTATCCTACTTCAAAGATTCTGATTTTATTTGTAAATTAAAGTGGGTGAGTAGTTAATCAGAACTGTTTTATTTGTTACTTTATTGCTGACCAGAATCTTGTAAACTGCAGGGTGATACTGGAACTGCATTTGCTTTGACCAACAACTATCAAGTGTGCAACTTCAGTGCACTTAATATATTAGGCTTTCCAGCCACTATCTCTTTTTGTCCTGTAATAATGTTGGTTAAGAATACTGGCTACTTTCTAGATATTAAAAAAATCCTTTATTTTGAAAGAAAGGCATGTGCCTACTGAAGATACGTGCATCTCTCCTGCACCATGGTATAACGTGTCTGGACTATGTTCCAGTGATTTTAAAACAACAACAACAACAAACATTGATGCTTGACTTGAGACTGGCAAATAAAATTAGCCTGGAACTCTTCCCTTGGTAAAGATATGCCCCCATTGCAATGCTCTAGATGCTCAGGAGAACCTGACAACCAATCCTAACAAGGATTTTCCTTTATTTTCTTAGATGGTTATGGAGCAAGGGAACTGGCTTGTAGGTGGAGATCTACAGGTCCTTGATCGTATTTATTGGAATGATGGACTTGATCAATACCGTCTCACTCCAGCTGAACTAAGACAGAAATTCAAGGAAATGAATGCTGGTGAGTAAATTTTTCTTGTTCTGTTTCTTCCTGCAAAGATTCATCCAAATGCCTGCTGCCTCAATGCCACAGGGACTAGCATTGTTTCAAGGATGAAGATTTTGAATGCTCTCTTAGGTGGCATTCTTTGCCTTTTACTGGTATTAAATTTTTATGATCTCGGGCATTGCATTGCCTAAACAGGCAAGAGTAGCTGGTAATGCCTGAGGTTCTGAATTTCATCCTTCCATGCACACTAGACATGTTACTAATGCAAGAAAAGATACTGTTAAAATGTGGTAGAACGTGATTTAAAAATTATCAGATTCAGCTAAAACTGTAGAGGTATGGTTGACTGCTGAGCTTTCATGCTCTTATATTTTTAAGTCTGTTCCATGCTGCTTCTGGCGAGCAAAGCTTATGACAGTAATGCAAGTAGACTGGTGCAAAGTAGAATGTATCATAGTTAAAAATTGTGAGCTAACTGCTAGCTTTATATTGCAGAAGAAACAAAACAGTTTTTCTCACTAAAGCCGTTGTGTTAGGCAGATAAATAAGAGGCTGACTAATGTCATAAAGCAGAGGACAATCAAACATACTGCCTTCATTGTGGCAGCAACTGGCAGGCAGCTGCTAAGCACTTCTAAGTGTGAGGGAAGAGATTAACATCAAGAATGCAAACCGAGATTGGTCCTGAGCTTCTGTCTTTTTTCAGTGTGGTCAGTATTTCCAGGATCTGCAGGTTTGAGATACCAGTCTTTGTTTTAGCTAGCCCCTAAATAAATATATTTGATACCTGAAAAAATCCTGTTCTCTAGATTTCATTGGTTCCTTATTGGGAAACCTCTCACTTACGGTGATTTTGCTGTCTTGCAGGGTACCTTAGTTCATCTTAATTTGCAGATGGGAGAAATCCTGGTTGTGTCAGGGTTTTTTGTCAAAGGGTTTGTAATACTTTGGAATATCAGTTAACCTTGCTTTGTTCGCACTGTGCGTAAACTCTACTAAGCTGTTTAGGTGAAGGAAACTTATTAAAGCACATTAAATCCCCTTTTATGTGTTTTGTTGCAAACATGTCCATTTGTTCTCCTGATGATACATTGAGCCTTTAAGACAGGTAGCATAGTTTGATTTCCTCTTAGAATTTAACTTTATATTATATGCTCATGCAAGTGAAAAATCCAAAGAGAAGATTATAGCTATTGGAGAAACTAGAGTAATTCTGCGGAAATCTCAAAAGTGAAGAAAGCTGATTTATGGTTTTATTAGTATGGTTGTGTTTTATAAGTTTTGCTTATTGAGTATAATGATTTTGTAGTAATTCATAATCCTTTAATGACCTGTGACTACTGCTATTATACTTGTTTAATAGAGTTCAGAGGAAAGATTGTACTGTTTGAAGATTTTTCTATGGTTGTACAACTCCTGATAAAATAACTTGCTTTCCTTATATCTTTTGTCTGTTTTTTGTCTGTAGATGCTGTCTTTGCGTTCCAGTTACGCAACCCAGTGCACAATGGGCATGCTCTTTTAATGCAGGATACTCATAAGCAGCTTTTGGAACGTGGCTACCGGCGCCCAGTTTTACTCTTGCATCCACTTGGAGGCTGGACAAAGGAGGATGATGTTCCTCTCATGTGGCGCATGAAGCAACATGCTGCAGTACTGGAGGAGGGAATCTTGAATCCAGAAACAACAGTGGTGGCTATATTCCCTTCCCCCATGATGTATGCTGGACCAACTGAGGTAAATACATCAAGAGTTTAAAACAAAACCAAACCCCTTTGATAGTGCACTAAAGTATTTCGTGCTATGCCTGATGTTTGTGCGTTATGGTTTTTTTAATGGAGAGAGTAGACTAATTTTCCTTGGGAAACCAGACTGTAAATGCTGCCTCTGTCATCAACCAGAACATTCTTCTATGAAGAAACTTCTGTATTGGAGGATTTGGTGGAAATGGTGGGAGACAATATTGGGTTTATGTGCTCCTTTCTTTAGTTATAAGGGTATGATAACAAATTAATCCTTCCTCCTTTTTTACAGTCTTTTTCAGAAGGAATTATAAGATCTGTTAACATACCAAATAGTTGTCCTGAATGTTAAGATACTTAAGTTTTATGACTGTTAAGCAAAAAGTTCGTATGTTGGAGGGCTATACACAAATTAGAAAAAAAAGAAAAAGGCTTTGTTTATTTTTTGGCAAACTTAATTCAGAGAGAATTGTTTCAAGGCTTTTGTATGAAATAGTTCTTTGGCAACACTTTATTTAGAAGCCAGGGCTTGGGTTGGAATCCCTAGAGGCTTGTGGGAAGCAGCAGAGAGAATAAATGCTCTCATTTGAGGGTAATTCCTTTAGGGGATATTGGTTCTCCATCTCATTACTTCCCCCCCTCCAATGAGTCACAGGAAGTTCAAATTCTGACCAGGCTCAAGAGGTTAACTCTGTGGTAGCTTTTTTATAGATAGGAGATCTCACCAGTGAAATTAAATTAGACAGGTGTCGCTTATTTTCTGCTGGCCAGTTGACTGATCAAACAGAGCTTGCACTGCCTTTCAGTCCAGAGAAAAAACTATAGTCCACATCTAGTTGAGGCATGTTAGTGAGTTACTGTAGGGAATCTTGTACTGTTCCCCATAGACCTTTTGTGAGAATTAACAGAAATCTTCTACTTCAGTCTTGTATTCATGAGAATATGAGGAGGAACAAAATCCACAGTCCTTATTCTGAACAGAATAAGAGTTTTCTCCTAACCTATATGGCATTTCCAGTGACCTCAGAGTACAGCCTGACAATAATGTTTGTAGCCAAGTAATAAAAGAGACTATTCCTTTAATCATTTTCCATAGGTCATTTAAAAGACATTGGTACCAGATTTGTTTCTGTAGCACAAGTGCTTTACAGAACAACAAGCAGCTGTTAGTGTAGTTATCTACAGGATGGATATGGCCTTCCAGTCTGTAAAGATTTCAATGGACACATTTCATAAGCATCAATTTAGCATCTTTGTATTTTTAACATTCCTGATAATTACCTTGAAAGAAAAGAAACAGTTCTATAAGGGAAAATGCTGTATCAAAATGCAATAAATTCACCTGCTTAGGAAAGTAAACATGTTCTGAAGTAGTATGGGTGTATAGAAATGGGACAAGAGCTGCTAGTTTTATCTTTCAGACATGTGGTTTACACTGTTCTAAATTGTCTTAGTCAAATAGCTTCGCTTATTCAAAATGGAGTTCTTACTTGCTGTTACCCAAATGACAACATGAAACTTAAATTTCTTAACTATGCTAGAATAGTTTCAGAAAATATGCTGCTAGCTGCTGTGATATGCTGGAATTTCATGTGTATGGCCCACTCTGTGCTTGTAGCATATTAAAATTATTAGCATAGCTATCAGTATCCAGATGCTTCCATAGCACCCTATATGCTTGAACAGCGGTGGAATCTGTCATGTGTAATGTCTGGCTGTGGTCAAGATGAAAACTGATACCAATGTTACCCTTGTAACTCATGACTGGTTCCTAATTTCATTATCTGGCTACTGATTTACAGAACTCTGTCTATATTGACTGCAAAACTTCCTCCTTGAATGGTTTCTCTAACTATTAGTTATAGAACTAACGTAGAACTAACAGTTAGTTACCACTTTGAGAAATCACTTTTGATCTTCTTGCCTAAAGCTTATTAACACAGAACAGCACACACAGTGACTAAAATATGAAACACTGTGATTTTGTTTTATGTAAAGATTTGCAGCAGGCAGATGCAAATTTTTTTTTGTAATGGAAGGAAAATTTATCCATCACATTGTCCATTTACTATGAGGTAGTGGCAGCAACTTTTGTCCTATGATTTGTGTTGTTTTTTTTTTCCCCTCCTGCCTCCCCTTCTTTTTTCCCTTTAGTGCTTGATAGATGTTTTGACAGATGTTAATTACCGTTCAACTTGTGAAGCTATTTTATACTATGTAGTTACTGGGTAGACCCTTTAGTTTTGTGTGAAGGTAAGGCTGCACATA
The DNA here is from genome assembly GCF_018139145.2 of Gymnogyps californianus. Classification (NCBI taxonomy): domain Eukaryota; kingdom Metazoa; phylum Chordata; class Aves; order Accipitriformes; family Cathartidae; genus Gymnogyps; species Gymnogyps californianus. The sequence goes on along the minus strand of NC_059474.1, from coordinate 58,393,857 downwards.
TAAGAAACTACTGTTATATACTTGCTGGTTTTTTTAAACTCTTCTCTGAGTATCCTTTGGCAGATACTAAGCTATATAGATGGTATGACAATTCTTTTAGGGGAATACTTCCCAGTATAAGAACAGATGGACATTTCCTGAAGTGGTGTGTCTTTGTTACCTAAAGTAATAGTTATTTTACTTTTCCTGTACTGTACAGTTGATACCAAAAATTCGGTCGCAAAAGAATAGCCCTCTAAGACTTAGTTTGAAATTTTAGAAGGCAGGCATTCTTTATTACAGCGCTGGATGCATGGGGGATCACTCCACCTAACGTGCATGCCGCATACCATTATCACAGGGTTTATATCCAGTTATCTAATTAGTAACAATCAGTAAAAACACGCCTAAGTTTACACTCATTGGCTAGTGATAAACACTTCATTCATTACTGCTCAGTTGTATTTAAAATTAACTCTGCTTGCGATGTGGATTAGCACGCATGCTCCTTACGGGTGGGGGGGCAAGTTTCTTCAGTCTTGAATTGAGTCGGTGGTTGTGCTTCCCCCTGCCACTTTTACCTTTCCCCTAGTTATGAAGGACTTCTCTGGGTTTGGCTCACTTTGTAATTTAGTAATAGAGCCGGGGATACAATACCGATATTGAGGAACATCTTGCCGTTTTATCACATATTGTTACTTGCTGAAGCCTACATAGTTTCTAAGTACAAGGACATCCTTCCTTTTATCTACTGAATAGGACAATGCATGTCTTATTTGGTAGCCTAGTATTTGGCAGACAACACTTAATTACTAAATAGAGTTTAGTTATGGTATCGCAGTTAAATTTTCTAATGAAAATATTACATATAAAAATGAATTAAGAAAATTCACCAACAGTCCTAAAACATAATGAGTCTAAAAACTGTCATAAGTGTAACATATCTAAGTCTAGGATCTAGTAAATACTGCAAACTGTCTTTGGGAGAAAAAAACCCTCTCACCGTATTTAGTAAGAGAGATGCATTTCTAAACAAGTTGTTAGTTATGAAACCACTCATTTTGAAATGTGCAGCAAAGTAATGTGGGAAAGCTGTTTGTCAATATTTACAATACTTCAAATATTAGATGGAAGGGAGTTGGTGCATCCAAGCAAAAATGCAGTAAAGCTGAAGTTTCTGATTTTGACATTGGTTCCTCCCCAGTTCATATAGATGTGTTAGAATCAAATTATTTCAAAATTATCGGGGAAAAGTGACTAAATATTTACCAAAGCTAGAGTTGCTTTGTCAGTTTTCATCTTGGAAGCTTGTGGTATAAATAGGCAGTCTCAGTGCTCTGAAAGCCTGTTCCAAGCATTGATGTGCAGCATGTACCTAGCTTGTATGTCCTTTGGGTCTTAATATTGATGCAGACTAAGCGTTAAAGTCCTGCGTCGGACAACATCCTTGCCACATGCACCACATGAAAATGCTGAGCATGGGTAACTTTTCTTTTTTAATGTGCAGATAGGTTGATTAGCTCACTTGTGAACACTATGTTTAAGTAGCCTATCTTTTCTGTCTTCTGATGAGATGTTTGGCAGCTGTCGGTCAAGGTGTCTTTTTAGAGAAATTTCTGTGATTAAAAAAGAGCAATATACGGCTACATCCCACTAAGCTTCCCAAAGCAGTTGCTTTTGTGTTGATCTTTTTATATAAAAGGAAAGGGATGGAGGGTGACAACATCAGGAAGAACCGAGCTAAGAAATGGACAAGCTCCATCTTTCTTGCCCTGATTATACTGTTCCAAACACCGTGCTAAAGTAACTTTTTAAGTATCCTAATGTGCAAATGAAACAGGGGAATAGCATGCCTTAGTTGTAAGTTTGGTGGTGACTCACATAACTGATTCTTTGTTTTGTTGTGGCTCTGTTGGGTTTGTGTAGCGGGGGAGGGGCTACAGGGGTGGCTCCTGTGAGAAGCTGCTAGAAGCTCCCCTGGCTCCAAACTCGGACCCGGCTCTGGCCAAGGCCGAGCCAGTCAGCAACGGTGGTAGCGCCTCTGTGATAGCATATTTAAGAAGGGGAAAAGACTGCTGGGAGAGCTAAAGGGTGGAGGAAGAGGAAGATGGAGGAGGAAGAAGAGCAGCTGTGGTGAAGAGTGGGATGTGAGAGGAACAACCATGCAGACATCGAGGTCAGTGAAGAAGGAGAGGGAGGAGGTGTGCCGGAGCAGAGATTCCCCTGCAGCCTGCGGTGAGACGGCAGGCTGTCCCCCTGCAGCCCGTGGAGGCTTAACGCTGGAGCAGAGATTCCCCTGCAGCCCGTGGAGGACCCCACGCTGGAGCAGGTGGCCGGGCCCGGAAAAGGCCCTGACTCTGGGAGAGCCCACGCTGGAGCAGTTTGCAGAGGACTGCAGTGCATGGAAAGGACTTCAGTTGGAGAAACTCATGGAGGGCTGACCCCCATGAGAGGAACCCCACGCTGGAGCTGGGGAAGAGTGTGAGGAGTCCTCCCCCTGAGGAGGAAGGAGCGGCAGAGACAATGTGGGACGAACTGACCGCAGCCCCCATTCCTGACCCGCTGCGCCACTCGCTTGGGGGGAGGAGGTAGAGGTATCGGGACCCAAGCTGAGCCCGGGAAGAAGGGAAGGGTGGGGGGAAGGTGTGTTTTTAGGATATGGTTCTATTTCTCATCATCCTACTCTGATTTGGTTGTTAACAAATGAAATTGGTTTATTTTTCCCCCAAAAAGAGTCTGTTTTGCCTGTGACCATAATTTGTGAGTGATCCCTCCCTGTCCTTGTCTCGACCCACGAGCTTTTTTTTGTATTTTCTCCTCTCTGTCCCGCCAGGGGGGAGGAGTGAGCGAGCAGCTGCGTGGTGCTTTGTTGCCAGCTGGGCTTAAACCACGACAGGCTCCATAGTAAAAATCATGTCCGATTAGGGAAAAAGTGGTAATTATACAATGCATGCACGTATTAAGGATCATATTTTGACTGTTTTCTGTTTTTCCCTGTCTCTGTTCTAGGTTCAGTGGCACTGTAGATCACGGATGGTTGCAGGAGCTAACTTCTACATTGTAGGGCGAGATCCAGCAGGGATGCCCCACCCTGACACTGGGAAAGATCTGTATGAACCAACCCATGGTGCCAAAGTGTTGACAATGGCTCCAGGCCTCCGAGCACTGGAAATTGTACCCTTCAGAGTTGCAGCGTATAATAAGAAAAAGAAGTGCATGGATTATTATGACTCTGATCAGTAAGTTGTATTTTCATTTTAAGACTTCTTGAGCAATAGCTGCCTTTTACCCCCCGCCCACAAAAAAAAATTGGTTTTAATTAAATTCATATTGCTCAAAGATGGAAGTGTTTAGATGTGGTTTTAGATCATGAATGCAGCTTGACTTCAGCATGATTTGGGTGCGGTTTCACAGCACAACTGACCTGATCCAACTTTAGCTGCCACTGGTAGCTCCCCTTTTCCTCCCAGGTACTGGAGTTTCTCTAATTCTGGAACATGTTGGCACAGATTGCTAAGTCCACAGAAAAAATTACAATTTATTGTAATGGTGAGATCAGCTTTCTGCTGGTTTATCTTTCTAAATATGCTTCTCAAGTGTCAGGTATGCATCAGATACGATGGAAGAGAAACAATGAGAGAGTGCAGCAGGGAGAAGATAGTGGACAAGAGAGGGTGACAAATAGCTATTTGCTCTGTTTAACAATAATGTGAAATTATACTCTAAGTCCATTGTATGTCCCAGGGTTTTCAGCTGGGTTTGTGGGGGTTTTTTTGGTTTTTTGGGGGTTTTTTTGGTTTTTTTGTTTTTGATCCAGTTCCAGGACAGGTAATTTCACCTTCTGTGTGTTGCAATATTATTTTTCACTCATGTGGCATAGCGGAGTCCAAAACTCACTGTGTGTGTTGTTGTGGTGCCAATGAGTGGGACTAGGAAGATGATTTGTCACTTTAGTTTAAACCTCTTTATTCAGATTGTTGAACTGTACTTTTGCTTTACATCAAACTGCAGTTGAAGTTAGTACTGAAATACAAACTGTCAAGCAAGATGTTTTTCTAAAAAAACCTTGTATTTTTTTAATATTCTGACTATTTCCTACTGCCTCTAACTGAAGAAGCATGTCTGTACAACACAGTTTGTCTTTGAAAGCATGAAATCAGCATGAAATCATGATGGAAGCATGAAATCAGATTGATCTGTAAAAATGAACCTATCTCTTGTTCTTCAGCTGCTTATGCTGCAGTTACACTGAGTATAAAAGTCTCCAAGGATGTCACTGTGGCTTGTGACAAGGTCCTGGTTTCGGCTGGGACAGAGTTAACTCTCTTCTTAGTAGCTGGTACAGTGCTGTGTTTTGGATTTAGTGTGAGAATGATGTTGATAACACGCTGATGTTTTAGTTGTTGCTAAGTAGTGCTTATCTCAAGCCAAGGACTTTTCAGTTTCCCATGCTCTGCCAGCAAGCAGGTGTGCAAGAAGCTGGGAGGGAGCCTAGCCAGGGTAGCTGACCTGAACTAGCCAAAGGGGTATTCCATAGCATGGAACATCATGCTCAGTATCTAAACAGGGGGCAGTTGGCCGGGAGGCACGGGTCGTGGCTCTGGCATCAGTCAGCAGGTGGTGACTAACTGCATTGTGCATCACTGTTTTATGGTTTTTTTTTTTCCTTTTGTTCCCTCTTCTTTTTTTTTTTTTTGTTCCTTTTCATTACTATTATTATTATATTTCATTATTACTATTGTTAGTATTATATTTTACTTCAGTTATTAAACTGTTCTTGTCTCAACCCACAAGTTTCACCTTTTTTCCCCCGATCTTCCTCCCCATCCCACTGGGAGCAGGGGGGAGTGAGGGAGCAGCTGCGTGGTGCTAAGCTGCTGGCTGGGGTTAAGTCACAACAGACAATCAACCAACAAGTTTTGTTCAGCAGCTTGTGTCTTTCTTACCATGAATTATGTTTATTAGTAGATAGTGTGCTGGCTTAACCTTGATTGTAAGTTATGTAACTGCTTTATATTTCAGCAGTAAATTCCAAGCACCTGAATTAATCTGCTTTTATTTTTAAAAGCTGCAAAGTGTCATCATCTCTTACATAACTAAGTATAACTTTATGGTATGTTCCTCTGTTGTTTGGCAATCATAAGCAGCATGATAAAGGCAAATCTGTTGAAACCTGACAAGAATTAAAATAGTTTCACTGTGTATTACTCTACGATGTCCATATGTGTTTAGAAATTTGATGATTTGCTACACTGCAGATGTTTTAAAATTGAAGCTAATCAGGGAGGCTTATTTAACAGTTGTAGTTTGCTGATGTTATTCTTCCTTCCTCCTCCCTCCCATATAGGCAGCATTCCAGTGTAAGGTTCTCCTTAGTACTGTGAAGGTTCTCTTTGGATGGCATTGCAGCAGGTTGTTTGGTTTTTTTTTTTCTCAAGTGAAGCTATGGACAGTAGCATCAGATCAGACCTGTGCCCTTATACACATAGTTATTTTCATTAGGAGGAATAAAATCAGAGGGAAGGATACTCCTAGAGTGTATGACATGAAAGTCTTTTCCTGAACTTATTGACTCTTAACTAGCTGTTGAACACTTCACTACCTTTGTGCCTTTCATTATTTGAGATGCATCTAGAAGTCCTCATTGCTGTGCACAGTAACTAGATTGTGATGTAAGTATTGCTAGTTTTATGCAAACCTGTATACATAATAACATAAGGTTCAAAAGGCCGTTGTAGTAGATACTATGGGTATTTGTCCTGTTTGTTGTCCAAGTAATTCAGCAAGTTCTAGAAGATAAACACACAAAGATTAAAGTGAAATAGTTATACCGGTGTGTCACTTCTTACTAATTTGGAATAGAAGGGGAGTAGCAATGTGAGAGGCCAGAATTCCCATTGCATGGAACAGAAAATCTTTGTAGAATATTGATTCTGTGATCATTGATACTGTACTCTTAGGATAGATTTGATTTAGATCAAGGGGAATGAAGTTGGACCTCTGTCATTACACAGAGCAAATGATAAAAGAAAAAAAAAAAGAAATCTCTGTGGTAACAGGTTTTGCCTTTTGTCACAGACTACGTTATGTGCACCCTATTATCCTTTCATCATGCCTGTGGGCACCCTTTGGTTTGAGGCATTTTTTTTTTTCTGTTTCTGTCACTGTCTTGGAAAAAAGACTATGCTGCTATTAGTGTGCAGTTTCGCCCTGCTGCTGTCAGAATGTAAGATCATTTGTCCTGTCCTTCCCTAGATACTGTTTGTAAACTACAGGGTGGACTGGAGTGTGGCAGCAATCCTCTAGATGGCAATGCGGACACACGCAGGCTCCCTGAAGAGAGCGCCATTATTGCTCCTGCTTGCCATGGACAGAACACTGTGGTAGGCTCCAGACAGAGTTAGAGCTTGGGTGGGTGCAGCTGGCTGCATTTCAAGATAGTCTGTGTAATGCTGAAAATGTGGCAGACTCCTGGACTGTGTGGTGTTTGACTCTGTAAGGAGGATGGCAGGGAATAGAGAATTGTCTGGAAATATGAGCGGATCAGTACTGGTGGAAGACCCTTGGCTGTGAAATAGCAATGCTGGTAGAAATCTTCCGTGAGCTCACCACTTACCTGGTGAAAAACACAGCATGAAAATGTTGGGAAGGGGGTTGTATGCATAGAAGCATTGCTCTGACTTGTTTTGGAAATGGGTAACTTGATTTCTATTGCACCTTTCTCAGTTCTTTGAGGCTTGGAGACTTGACAGCCAACTAGGCAATTCAAGAATTTACATCGCTAAAGGATGCACAGAAGGTTATGGCAAATGGGTTTCCCTTGGACTGAGCTATAGCTGAGCTGTGTGTCTTAGCTGCTGGAAGTAGTTATTCTGCCCCCAAGTGGTCATCTCTTCTTTCAGGCCTCCTAGACTCCTCTATCTGGGAAGGTGCTTGTGAGAAGCAATAATGGACACCATCTGCTATCTTGGGTGTCCCTCTAATTTGGCAGAGTTGGATCCACATCTGACTTGGCAGCAAAGACATGCAGAGGTTATTGCAGTTGGGCTCTTTGCTGATGTTAGTGAATTATCTTTCTGCTTCTGAAGGCAATCCCAAGCCATGGGGACAATGGGGGATGAATCTTTGGCTAGTGGTGAGAGGTTACCAAAAGCTTGATCCAGCTGCCAGAAGGATGTCAGACAAGTTGGTGCTGTAGCATTAGCAGTGGCAGAGAGTTGCTTTGCTTGTGACAGCTCTAAACATTCATGCTCAGCTTTTATGAGAAAGATGTGACACTTGTTGATAATATTCCATAGATGCCTGTGGGGTTAGGTTTTCACATGCTGGATTGGTACTGGTCAGCTACGTACCATAAGATACTGGGCAACTATGTGATACCTTGCTGTGGCTAAGCTGCTCGTGACCTGGTGGCAAGCCTGGGAAGCATCAAAAAGCCTGCCACTGGCCCTGCCTCCAAATTAGTAACAAAGGCCCTTACTTCTCAGGTGTGCTGCCTGTGATTCTAAGAGGTTATTGTTCTTAAGGTCTTCAGCTCCCAAAGGTGTCCACGCAAGTGCAGTTTTGTGGAGCTGATATAGAAGTTAAGTTTGTTTCTCATTTCCATTAGTATCCTCCAGAACGCATGCTGCCCTTGGGATTTCAGTAGACCCGATATCTCTGCTTGGGAACAGTCTGGAGAACATGACTGTTAATTTTGAGTGTCAGGGCCTCATGCGGCTGGTTAACAATGTTGAGCTGCTCTGGTGCTGTGTTGGAGCTGAAGTCACTTGGCAGCAGGTGAATCTACATGTACCCCTGTTTATAAGGAAAGGCAGAGATATCCTGGTTGCATTCAGGCATAATCATGGAGCATTGTATGTGAGGAAAGGGGGTAAGAAAAGACTGATGTGAAAGCCTTAGCTGCACAGCAATTGTAGTTGCTGAGTGGTGCACGAAGTTTAACTTGTATAAATTGTTTGACTAAAGTTACCCTTTAAAATATTAAGACCTGTGAACAACCAATGACTTGAAACTGTATTTGTGTTTTACCTCATGAAGCCACCACAGTTTTTAATTTGTTTCTTGTACATCTTAGAACTAGGTTTAGCACCTCATGGAACTGCAGTCTTAAAACATATTTTTGAAAAAGATGTGTCTAAAACTAAGATTTAGGAAAAGGATTTGAGGAATGCCTTTGAAGTGATGTATAGCAACACAGGTAGAGCTGCTATTTTCTCTTTGGTCAAAATGAGGATAATAAAAATTCCCTTTTTATTGTTGCTGAAGTCAGATAGCAAGCCTAATCTAAGTTTCCGTGGGAAGCTTGAGCATTTCCACTTGCATAGAATTCTGAAGAAATAATACGTATAGAAACTAGTATGAATATTGGTACAGTCCTTTGCTTATCATAGTTTTTACCCTTTTAGATTTCGTAGAATTTTGGATCAATAACTGAATATGTCCAAACATGTTTTGGAAAAGTTTATAGGTAGAATTCTAGTTACAATGGAGAAATTCCAAATGAATGTCTGATCTGTGAACCACTATTAGACTGAAGTGTAAAGAAAAAAAACCCAAAGAACCAAGCAACCAACAAAAAACACCACCACCTCCCAAAAAATCCCTACCTAATGCTGACATTCCTTCAGAAAAAGTTAGTGTGTTTCTTCAGCCAAAAAGGCCTCTCAAACAGTTACCAGACAAGTGTAGTTTGGGATTGGTGGCTTAATAATAGTAGTTGTTTGGGTGAGCAGAGATTCTCAATTCCTTACAGAAGATCAGTTCTATAAAATGGAGCGACAGACTGCTGCTGAGAAAAAACTCAATTAAGAAAAGAAATTAGTCTGGCAATTAAAAAAGCCACAGCAGTGTCTGGAAAAATGGATTTTTTCTTTTTTTTTTTTTTTTTTTAATCCTGAAAGAAAACTGATGAGATCATTTTGTCTAAAAGAAACCCATAAGTAAGGTTACTGGAGCAGACTCTTCATGCTTTCTGTAAAATGTGAATGAAGTATGGGTATCTGAAGACGAGAGATTTTAACTTTATATGGTTTATTCCCAGGACCTTTAATATGGTCGTCATGACTGCTTTAATACTATCAAGTCATACTTAGAGGAAAGCTATTCCAACTAAGTACATGCTGTTCCCAAATTTATTTGGTGTGATACCTGATTTTTAAGGCGATAGTAAGAGGCTGAGATAAGCACACTTGACTGTCCTCCTTAATTTAGCTATGTGAAATATGGTTTCTCAGTTAACATTAGTACATAATTTAGGATACATGGAAACACTACAGCAGCTCAGAAGGCTTAAACCCTCCTGCCAGTCAGAAAGGAATTTCATTCATAGTAGGTAAAGGATTTGCTTTGCATATATTGGTATTAATCACATTATTTTGTTCTGCTTTCACAAAGAGTTTGTTCATGTCCAGTTAGGTTTTGAACCTAGCAAGTACTAGCTGGTTCATTCAGCATCATGGGGCATTCCCAAGGCATAACAGAGACTGACATAACAAAGACTTGACACTATAAGGGACAATGTTCTGTTCCTGTAGGAGTTATGGTATAAGTCATGACTTGGTGCTGCAAAGGCAAATCTAAATTCAGTGAAAATCCTTCTGAAAAGGGTTGTAAGGTTAGATTTCATCTCATGACAGAACCTGTTCAAGAAGTGTGAAGTTAGAGAAGGAGAATTGTTAAAGGACTGAACCCCAGATAAGGAGGCTATGAAGTGTCCTAGGAATTAATTGGATCTGAAGTTTACCAGCCGAGTAGAACATGGCAGTTGTTTTGAAGCCAGACCAGGGTGAATAAGTCATGTTATTGTTTTATTTCCATACATTTGTTTCCAAAAAACCATATTTTTATGAATAGGCAAAACTATGAAAGAATGGTCTGTACTTCTGTCATAAGTCTTGTATTTAAGAGTAATTTCTTAAGACCTTGAGAATGCCAGACACTGCGCTCCACAGAGAGAGGGAATTCCAAGAGGGTCATTCACACAGTGCCAAATACCCTAACAGAAGGTCGGGGTTCCCAAGATTATGACTGATCTTTAGTGCTCCCAAGTGAAAAATCAATTATATAATATATTTTATACTTAGATTAAACCTGTAGGGAATAATTGTTGAAGTGGGAAAAATATTCTCCTCAGTCACTGTATTAAGGTACTGTATTGACACCTCAGAGATACGGCAGAGGTTTCCTGTAGGACTGCAGGCATCTTCATGCAGTCGTTTCCCACTTGCAAACTGGTGATAACTTCTTTGTTTTGTCACAAGAACTGTAAGGTCTTTGAAATCTTGGCCTCACACACTGCTCTTAGGGTGTTTGAGCTCATAACAAAGCATAAAGAGCTGTCATCGTTGCTGGGGTCACTTGTGGTATTATAGTAAAAAAACCCAACCTACTGAATGCACAAAAAAAGGGAAATCCATTTAACAGATTAAAACATTAGTCTTTGAAAGAAAGGAAAAACTGGTGTATGACTTCTTAGTCTTCTGTGCATGGTTTGTAGTGTCCTTTGAGTCTGATGCTCAGTTACTGTGAATAGTTTGAAGATTAATTAACAGCACAAATTCGTTCCTGTGTTATTCTGAATAAATTGCTGCTTTCCAAATGTAAAATATTATCTTGTGCACTTGCGGGTGTCTGTATATACATATAGCTCTGTGTATGGAAGGAGGGCACAATCTGAAGTGTAAGAAAAGATTCCTTTTCTCCTTTTGCTAGATGTATGAGAGCACAGCAAAGTTACGTATTTTCTGTCTGCCTAGCCCCGTCCTCAATAACTAAGGCTTTTTCCACACTGCGAGTGTAATAGGGTTCTAGGATGCTATGCCATGGAGCAAATACCAGTCTCAATGTAATATGTTTCAAGACTGGTTTCTGTTGACAAGGTTTTGTTATGGATTTATTTCTGCCTTTTTTTTCTTTCTCTTTTGGAGAATGCTTTTAATTGCATTGGCACCAAATATTATGTCAGTACTAGTCAAACTCAATTTGTAGTAAAAGGTCAAATCAACGTTGCAAGCATTTACTAACATACAGGGTGGCTCAAAGAAAGCTAATTCCAGCAGCCACTGAATAAAAATTTCAAAGGCACTTAAATCCCATGCTCAGAAAAGGCTTGAGTTAAGTTTCATTGAGAGTCATTCCAAATCTCACTTGAGAATGGAATTTGGATGGCTTTGGCATTTATATTTCATAGCAGCTTTAATGGTCAAATGTTTCCCCCCTCATGTTCCGCTCAAATCCATTTTATGTAGAGTAACTCCTAATATCCTCAAAATCCACTATGAGCAAAATCAATTGACTCTTCTTTCTGGTTTGTTTTTCCACAAAAGCAAATCACTCATACTGATATGTTTTATTTTAAAATGCTCGTGGTTCACATCACACCACAGTGCCAGTACTGATAAGGTATTTCTGCTTAGTGGAAATCTCAGCTTGTGATATTAAAGAGATTTGATTTTTACCATTAGTAAAGACAATGAGTATTGAGTGGTTATTCAGATATTCTGTTTTAGGTATGAAAGTGGAGATTAAACTAGAAACAATAACATTGCAAATCCAGTAATTTTAAAAAAGGCAAAATTACTGTGTTGTTTCAACATACAGTATATATTGCCAAAGCTCCATTTGAGTCACTTCAGTGATTACTAATTAAGGTAATTTTTTTTAATGAAAAACCCATTCAATAGAGAAGTTTAGGATAATGAGAGGGCATCATTAGTAATTTTGTACTTTTTAATAGTATTTTTGAAACACTTTATGACATGCTGAATGTAGTATGTTTCTTAAATGATCCTCACTCATGTTTTTCTTTCCTTTGCTTATAGTTTCTATAGATAACCTTAGCTTCTTTTCATGCTTCTCTCTTTCTTGCTATCTCTGATTCCTAGAGCTGTTTTTTATGCAACTAGGGATGAGAAGACGCTAAAGGAATTGGGGGTCTTATTGAAGCAAACTTATATGGCATATCTAAATTTATTGTCTCAGTACCTTTATTTGACTTGTAGGGCACGGGAGGAAGTTGAGTGTTTTTCTGAAACTTAACAGGCAAGGAGGGGATAAAGCAGCTAACTTTTTTTTTTTTTAATGCTCGAACTTTGGTATTGCTACCACACTGTGGAGAAAACCACACATGGAGAAACTTTATAGCACTTGCTTTACTCTTCTCTTCCTGATCATCTGAAGACTTAGTATTTTGTCGCTAGAATTAACCAGGTTTATCACTTACCCACAGATATTTTATAGAAACAGTTCTTTGCAAAGAACACAAGTTACCTTCAAGCAGTGTTAGTGAACCATAGGCATCTCTCTGCTAAGGAACAAAATTTTCAGGCATTATAAATAGCAGTGACATCACTTTTTCTCCCATGAGCTTATATCAACTTTAAGTTTTCATTTTTATGTAGTTCATATTTTGCAGAATTGAAGCACAGTAGGTTTTTTTGCCTTGCTGTGACACTTCAGGAACCCACAGTCCCAAATTGAGAGCAATAAGAAAAGAGCATGTGTGGCAGTGCTGCTGTGTAAATGTATACAATCCAAATCAAAAAGTTATGGGGATAGTGGTTTTGTGAAAGGGAACTGGAATGCTTTCTGCATCTTGCTAAGTTCCATATCCAACTGAGCATAGCTCAGCTCCTAGAGCCAAGTTCTGCCCTCTGATGGGCACACTTGGCTCTTGTTTCTATCTAAGGCACTTGCATCTGAGATCAATACTTGGCTTTTATTTCAAACAGACAAGTAAAGAATGAGTAATGCATACATGTTGCAAATTGAGCAAATGGCTTAAGTAAAATTGCATATTTAATTTAAGAATAATTAATTTTTCCTTTGGAGCATTTGGTAGAACTCTGGCATTCTTGTCTTGCTTTTAGTGTTTCAGTCCTGTGAGGAATAAGAGTTTAACTTGTGGAGCTTTTGCTGCTTATGACCACATACGTGAGAAGTTTAATATTAATTTAGATTGTCCTGTTAACAATGATAATCCTGGTCTGGGTTCATCTGTGCATTTGTCCAACTGAATTCTGTTTTTTAGGGAAGGACATCTTTAGGGGAAGGTATTTTTATTATTCCTCTGTTTTTTTCTTTATTTTGAACTGTTATGTGCCACACTACTGATATGCGTATATATGTATATGCATGCTCAGTGGCTTGCAGTGGCCCAGCTGCGAAAGCTGTGGAGCTTGCCTCTAGACTCTGAGGCTTTTACTTTCTCTGTTCTACAAACTGTCCTTCACTAAGATTTTGTGCAGTATTGTTTTTTCACATTCTCTAGTGGCACTGCCAGCACTGGAACCTTCAGCCAGAACATAGGGCTGGTCTGCTGCCATGGCAAGGCAAGGTGCAAAATAGGATGGCTGCTGTTGCTTGGCAGAGGGCCGAGACAGGAGATGGAGGAGATGGTTCTCTCTCAACAGCAGTTCCCTGTTTCCTCAGAGAGAGCGAGCCAGGCTAGCTGGAAGCACAGACTCAGTTCAGTCCACAGGAGATCAGTTGGACCATGTTGCTAAACCTCTGGACTTGCCTAAGCTGAATATTGTAGAGGGTGTATATTCTAGAGATTTACTGGCATTGCTGGCTAAATGTCTGGAAATGACTGTTGCTATACAGCATTATACTCCCAAGAATAAATTTGTAAAGTATCAATAAAGCAGAAGGAATATGAGCAACTTTACCTGCTTCTAAAATATGTTCTTTTTTCCCCCTTTCCCCTTGTCCCGACTCCTGCTCTCTCAGCCATGAAGACTTTGAATTTATATCGGGGACCCGCATGCGCAAGCTGGCTCGAGAAGGACAAAACCCACCGGAAGGCTTCATGGCTCCTAAGGCTTGGACTGTGCTGACAGAATACTACAAATCCTTGGAGAAGGCTTAGGCCTCTTATTAACTGCAGATCAACCTTTGACGCCTCATCCATTTACGAGAAGGGGACCACACAGTCACCGTTCATGTTGCTTTGTTGTGGTGTCTGTCAGGAAGTTCTTCTCTGAAAACAGACTCTTTCTTCCTAACTTAGCATCATTCTTTGCCTGTCCTTATGGGTTCTATTATGTCCTGGCACCTAACTAGCTGCTGGTTTTAATGTCTTCTCTTTTATTACAGTTAATATTCTTGCAGTAGGATTTTTAACTCATGTCTTTTTTTATATTTTACTGCCTCTGTCCTATGAGTTCTGCAGCTGTTAAATAGATGCAGCTTTTTCATATGTTATTTAAACTGCTGGGTAGTGTCTGGTTTTAGTAGTTAGTAGGAGAAAATGTAATGGTTAGACCCCTAACTATGGATAGATTATCTATAAATCAAAAAAGTAAAGTTTTAAAACGTGAAAGGTAAAAGTGTCCTCACCTTTTCTCATCATCATCTCCAGAAGCACTTAACATTAATTTCTCACTATATGTAATCAAAAAGCAGAGTTTTTTATGTAGCATAACTAAAATTTTTTGCTTTCTTTGTTTAGTTTTGGAGTTCATTGAATTGTCCGGTGATTGTCTTCTGCTGTGGACCTGTAAAGATGGCCGAGTAATGAATAAAAGAAAATACCTAGTTTTCACTTTGATAACTAATCCAGATTTTTTCTTCTGTATGTGCTTGTTGCCATAGGTGTCAGTAGGGAATGTTTTATTTCATTTGCTATAACTTGCCAGTTTTTGGTTCCAGATATAGTTGTTCAGCTTACTACAACTTGTAAAAAAGTATGGCAGACCAGCCTTGAATTAATGTTTAATTATTGCAAGAAAAATTAAAAAAAAAATCCTTAGATCTTGGCATTTCCTGTGGTACAAATGCTTAGTCCTGAGGTTAATTTTCTGGCTATTTTTTCAAGGTCTCCAAAGAGTAATCTCCTTCTCTGTGTTCAGCTTTGCTTGCTTGAAAGACAAAGCATTTGTTGTTCTTCTAGGATTCCTCAAAAATCCTGAAGTTGGTTAATTCAGTATGTGAAGCATTAACTGCTAAAGGAAAACATAAAAAATGAAAAGTAAAACACTTTAAGTGTAAAGTAGCACCGACCTATTGGGATCTTTTCAAGCATTTGCAGGTAATCAGTGGAACCGTCATAACCCCTCTTAGCCTATTAGCTAGAAACTATCTCATATCCTTCTCACAGAAACTTACTTTTCTGTTGTTAAACAGTGCATATAGGAGGAACCAGCTCAAAATTGTTTTTAGAACGTTGATACTGGCCTGCTGCTGAGCCTGGATGAAGCATATGTTCATCTAGATTTTTTTGGACGGCGGGAAGGTTGTGATGGGGGGACGTGTAATGAATGGGATGAAACCTACTTGCAAGCTTTGTTTACTTGTTCAGAGTAGTATTTAAGACAAATGCTTTGAGAATTACTTTCTTCTCTTTTCTTCCTCTGTTTCTTTGGAGAGATGTAGAAAGTATCTTTTAATGGGATTCTTATCTCTGATAGAAAGTAAGGCAGAATTGGGAAAAGATGAGGCATGTTCATTAGCGAACCACAACAATTACTTGAGACTGTGTTTTGGTAGTGTGAAGCTTATTTCTTCAGAACTGCTGAAGAGATTTTCTTCAAACCTGGCTTTCTTTTTAGGTTGTATCAATATGTAGGGTGTACGAAATCCAGAAGAAAGAGTCAGTTCCTCTGTGTGCAGCTGTTCATGCAAAACTTCAAGTTTGACCATGAAGGTGAACAAGAGTTATCAGCTGCTAAAATGGGATTTGCTGTTGGAAGTTGGAGTTTGGACTCTTGCTGTCAGGTTTGATTCTTCTGCTAGCTATGATGAAAGATAATAAAAATATTTTGGCAGAATAGCAAACACAGGTGAAAGTCTACAGAAGTTAATGTTTTAAAAATGCTACGTGTGCTGTATGAAGTCCAGAAAATGAGTGGGAGTGGTGAGCAAGAATGTGAATCATCCTGTAAAGTTAATTTAGAAGCAGGAATGCTTTCAAGCAAATTAGTACAGTGATAACAAGCAGATCTAGTTTTCATACTTAGCTGGTTTGATGCTGAGGCCCTGTTGTTATAGTGCTTCTGGAAAGCATTCCTTGCAAGGCTCTATTAAAGAAGCTTTCGGGTTTATTCTAACATTAAACCAACAGCCACAGCGTTCCCAGCATAATGCTGATTAAGAACAGGAGCATCTGGTCAATTTGTGGGCAGGACTTGCTCTATACAACAGTATTTTCCTGTATCATACAAATTTTCACTGTAGAGTTCAAATTTTTCCTCTTGTCTACAGCTGCCTTATTTAAGGAAGCCGTACTTACAGGAAAGGGCTACCCCAGAAATTATTCTTTTGCCAGTGTCTCTTTCTTTAGCTTTTCTCTGCCTTATCTCAATGGGTAGTGTTGTCAGTTGGCCAGTCCTAACATTCTGTTTTTAACAGTAGATTCAACTTCATTAAGAGTGCTATGGCATTTGAGGCTCTTCTGAGACAACAGTTGTGCATCTTCTAGGAGGCAGCAACAGGACTAATGAGGTAACGGTTGTTGCACCCAACACCTGTCTTCCTGCACCTGCTCTGTCACCAAAGAGCAATGATCTCAGGAACATGCCATAGAAAAGTAATAATTCTCTTGAACCGTGTCATGGATATGAGGACAAGCAGGACCTAACTTTCCAGCTGGGTAAATAAAAAGCTCCATTGTCTCATTTCTTCAGTTCCTAAATTAACTCTTCTTTTTTTTTTTTAACTGGAAAAAAACTGGTATGTTCATGAATCACGAATCTAAGCAGTTATATAGGTGTGTTCTTTTTTTACGAAGAACAGCAAAATCAAACTTCCAAGTATGTCCTTTTTCTAAAGGTCATTTTGCTTGAACAATCAAGAAGAGTTTTATTCTGTTCATTAAGATGAAAAACGTCAAAAAGTGTTCTCCCTGCCTCCCACCTTCTGCCTCTACATTGATCTACCTTATAAATGGTTCTTTATCTGCTACTCTTGCACAGGATAATTCATGGCTGTTGTCCTGTGCTTTTGGTACAGTCTCAGAATGATTATTCACTTCTAGCTGATCATTCTGATGCATGGGGCATGTGATGTATGAAAGTAATAACACCCTTGATCCATATGACTGATACAAGGACAACTTGGACCCAGCTTTCCAACATACAAGGATTAATGAGGTAGGTGGAGATGACCAAACCCTAATCCCTGGGGTTAAATAAATGGTACAAAGTTACTACCTCTCCTAGGTGAAATGATTAATTCCAGATGACTTTGATTCCTGCAGTACCTATGAGCAACTTAAGAAAAAGGCAAGTTTTTCATAAAGAATCTCATGGCTGAGAATTCTGTTTTCCCGTGTGAGCTCCCGTATGCCTGTTTTTGACTAACGTGAATATTCAGGGTAACTTTTCAAATAAGGAGCTACGGGCTGTGATGGAAAAAATAGTAGATGAATGCTGAGGATGGTGACTTCTGTCTGATATTTTTTCTTTCAATAGGGGCACTGAGCACTAACAACTCAGTAATACATCAGAGATGTGAAAGGAAATGTAGACTAGGTCACAGTTTTTTAGATGCAGTTGAGCTACCAACTTCTACATCTGAAATAACAGAGAAGTCAAAAGATAGTGATCTTTGTGATGGTGGTGCATAGAACACTACCATGAGCTGTGACCAAAGTAAACTATCTAACAAGAAGTTACAGTCCACCATACTACATCCTTTTCGCTTCCTGATGGATTAAAGGTGCTAATCATGTATTACTCCCTTTCTCTGTAAACGCTGACAGGTTCAAAAACAAGTGTGTGTGTGTGTGTGTGTCTCAGTATTTACACACACAGTGTCCCTTGTATCTCTGGTCATGAACCTTTAAGCTTTTGTGCTAGGCACTGTAGGGACACAGAAAAAAGCTCTCATCTCTGCTTCCCTGTGAGTCAGAAGATAAGTTTACTGCAACTATGGCACCATCTCCAAAGACAGGGAAAGGGGAAACTATTCCTTCACTTAATATAGGAGAATCCACAGGAAAAAGTAAGATGGAAACTGAATCTTCATTTAACTTTTCATGCATGTTTGTGTATCCATCTATAGGAATGGGGTTTACTGTGGTGCTTGAATACCGTTCCTACACACTTCTTACTGGTGTTCTTTTCCTCAAACGTGACACCACCACCTGTAAAATAATAGGGACTTCAGCCTGGAGTGAGCTGGCCAAATTAAATGCTAGAATGAAAGCAACTGAGAGCTCAGAATTAGTATTTTATTGTTCTTTATCAATTGGTCTTGGAAACTTGCTTACCAAAACTCCTGATTTAGATGCTGTTAAAGAGGAGAGTGACACTAGTTCCATTTTTTTTCATGTTTAGAGTTCTTTACAAGATGGAGCTGAGAAACTAGATTGCCAAGAGTAATTTTAAAGCCTTCAATGGCCAATTCATTGGATATGAGAGTTCCTTGCTAGCAGCCAAACAGGTGTTGAGTAAACGTGATTTAAAGGAAGACTGTGCTGAAGTTTCTGCTCAGTTGTGTTGTTTTACCTTGAAGAAAGCCCGAGGGCTGGAATAGCAGGGCCTCTTTTTAAGTTTGCTTTCTCATTTCACAAAAAACTTTTTGATTATGAATATAGCTGGATTTTTACTAGGCTTTTGAAGTGTCCATTGAAGGGTTTTCTTTGTGTCTCCTGCAAGGTCTGTGTCTGCTCTTGTGGTATTAGGATTTTTTTACCTGTATCCCTTTTCATTATTTAGTCTTTATTAAAATCACTTTTTTCTTTATGGGAGAGTATATAATGTGCATGAGCCAGAATCATGCCTTCAACATTTCCAGAGCTGTTTCCCTAGAAACCTCATCTTGATATCATTTTGAAGTTGAGGGGGGAAAGCAGCTACACTGAAAGCTAGAAAACACTGCTTTAAAGCCACATCTGGAATTCTTAGACAGTAAATGGCTCCAACTTAAAACAGAGAATACAGAGATTTTATATGCAATAAAACTCAAGGAGCCTTGGATTCAGTATAAGGACTGTCACCCGACCTTCATGTTAAAATCCATCTACACAATGCTTTGAAGTATGATTGTAGTCAGAAAGCTACCTGTCTATGTATAAAAGGAGAAAAAAAAGATCAGTTTCAGTATAAACTTAAGTGGGGTGGAAATAGTGCCCAAATCTTGCTTTTATCCTGTACAAACAAAGCTGTTTTGTCTGTGGAGTCCTACACTCATCACTCTAAATTGCATCATCTGAGAAGGGTACAAACATTTTGGCCACTTATTTTTGTCTCATAACAGCAGTTATGATTGCAAGTAAAAGACTTGCAGTCTAAGCTGTGAGTTTTCAGTTGTTGCTGAGCACCTGCAGATCTCCAGGCTTTGCACCCAGATGACCTGTGTCTGAATTTTTGTGGTCTAAATCAATTATTTCTGTAATGATTGACAGTAAAGTTTGTTGCAATAATTGTGATGAGACAGATGAGACACCAAGTATCCATGTGTTAATATTCCTTGAACATCCTTGGTGCATTTTATTTATTACAAAAAACATGATATTTTGTTCAGGAGGCCAAACCTGCTCCCCTAACATGGAAACATTTCTCTGACTTCAGGAGTGCTCCTCAGAGAGAGAGAAAACATTTAGGCTTTTGTACTATTAATTTGATTTCATCAACAGCTTTCTGAAAGGCTTGAGTGGAAGCAGAAGAGACTCCTTGACCCTTAAACACTGGGTTCAAATGGGTTGCCAGCTGTAGAATGGAAAACTGTAGCTGGATAGTCCATGGATGGTTGCTTGCAGGATTGCTCACGTGTCATTGAGTTCTGCCTTGTTTATCGTTCATCTACCACTTGTGAAAAACAATATTTTGATCATTTGATTCAATTGTTTCCAGACAATGAAGACAATCATGAGACAAGATCATGTTTAAGCATAACTTTCCACTAGGAACCAAGTTTAGCACTATTATAGTTTATATTTAAACTAGGATACAGTCTGAAAGATCCAGTGTTATAATCATATGAGCAAAAATTTCCTATCGTACTATGTGACAGCAGAGCAATAAACATGCCATCAGAGTCAACATCAGAAGTACAGTGCAAAATGCTAAGTATTATTGACATTTCTTCATTAGAGACAGTTACAAATAACTCCTTTGTTCATTATTTCCTCAAGGAAAAATACTGCTTCTTTCTGAAAACTGAAAATCTGTTTGCCTTACTTGGTAGTTAGGGACACTCAGAATGGCAGTAATTCTTCATAGTTTTTACTGTTTTGCTGTGAGTATTTTTAAATACGTGCACACTTCTGAGCTCCACAGTGAAATGGCTTTGCAAAGAACATTGAAGTTTTGAAGTTTTTCTTTGTAAATGTTCTTGGCTATTTTACTTGCAGTAGCTTGGTAATTTTTTCCTCTGTACAAAGAAAAAGTCTCATAAAGGTCAAGCTTATGTAGAGATTGGGTACAGAATTTTCATCAACTATTAAAACTACTATAGCTGGTTTCCTTTTCATACAAGCTTTTGGTTCAGGGATGTCCTTCATTCATGTTGTGAAGATTTCTTGTCAAATACTTCATGTGCTGGACAAAAGTGTGTTTAAAGATGGTGAGTTGATGATGGAGAATTCCAGGATAGCCTCATTCAAGCACTAACAATGAAAGACTACACCTTGTAATATGTAGTTCTTTCAAAAGAATATTGTGCTTTTTCTATTATCATAGTTGGGGATATAAATGCAAATTTAAAGCAGCATGTTCTGTCTAAAAGATGTGCAGAAAGAAATGAACATTCTTCAGTCAGTGGTTTTCTGGGGGGGGAAGAAAAAAGCTTCCTTTTCACGTTTTTAATGTACTTGAAAAATGAAACAAACGTCCTGATCTTTCCATTTCCATACTTAAAGATGTGTCTTGATGGGGGACCAATGTGTTTTCTCTCTCTTATTCAGACAGTTGCATTGTCTTCAGTTTGAGGATTTGCTGAATATTGGCAATGAACTGAAAATCGTGGTCTATCTAGACCAATCCTACACTAGACAGTTTCAAACAAGCAAACTCATCTTTTCATTTAGACATACTTAATTGACTTTTTCACCTGTATGTAACTTGCAACAACTCACTTACCGTGTAAAGAAAATTCAGCCTCTTTACCCATTCTTGGTTTATTATCCTACATGTGTCTGTAGATCTTGAAACTAATGCTAAGGAAGTAGGTGCCTTTCCACATTGATTTTGTGATGTTAACTCTGGAAGACGTCATTGATGTTCATCAATGAACTTGAACAAAGATCTGGCTGCCTGTGGAGAAATGAATCTGATTGTATTGAGAGCCTGCAGAGTGTGTGCCAGCTCTCCTCTCTTTAAGTCTGTGACTGAATGTTGGAATACACAGAGCCTTTTATTTTGACAGAAAAGGGCTAAGTCACTGTTTTCTTAAATGAGACACAATGGGGGTTTCCAAAGAAATAAACTTCTCTTAACTAGCCAAATAAAGACAAAAATGTAAACTAGGAGCTTTTTAGCCAGCGGCTTACAAAATGATCAGTACAAATTAAAGAAGGCCTGCCCACTAAAACCCAGAGATTTGTGCCTGTGTATATCCCCAAGGAGACTACCACTAATGTGAAGAATTCCAGCATCGAAGAGGATTTTATGCAGTATGAATTTATTATGCATTTCATGGTTCCTGTGGAATTTTCAATGTCTGCTCAATCTCCATATGCAATTTTAATAAAATATGTGCTCATAGTACATCCCGCTCTTGTATCTTTTTCTTCCTTTTCTCATAAAATACTCTGTTATTCTTTCAGGCTGAAAATTTTCTCGACTTGGATGTGCCGAGGGAAGCATTGCAGTTTACAAGGGAGCTCATGCAGTTTATAGTTTCATCGGTCAGCCGTGAAAACTATGAGAGAAGGGGCTGGAGAGTGTCCTGTGACAACGGACTTTCTGATTTTGGTCAGGGCCAGTATAACAGGGGCCTACAATCTTTTTTTGGTTTGCAGTCTCCTACAGGTGTGTAGGGTTTTTTTGATTGGTAGGTTTTTTTGTTTTAGTAAGCTTTAGTCAGCCTGTAATCTTCTTATTATTTAGTTATCTTCTGACGTTTCTTTCATGGTAGTCTGTGAGCCTTTCTGGGAAGTGCAGCTCACAAGTTTAAAACCATTGCTCTAGAATAACAGTTAATAAGTTTTCATGAATTTTTGTCTATATAAAATTACAAAGTACAGAAGCATTCAAAGAAACAAGTATAAAAATAAATGGAAAGAATAAAAGAAGATTATAAATGGAGTAGGCAGTATTTGAGGGGTTAGCATGGTTCCCATTTAGGCCAAACTCCGTTTTACATCCACCACATACATGTAAGTTGCTGTTATATATTGGCTCTCTGGCCTTGTACATTACCAGAAGTGCAGGTGAGAACCCAGTGAAAGCTAAGATAACAGTTCCAAACCAACCAAGGCTTAGAAGGCAAGCATCTGAAGGAAAGATGACTCTTGCCCTTCAGTTAAAGAAGTGGAGCAGAAGAGGAACTGAGACCCTGAACTTTGGGGCTGGATCTCTTGTACATTAGATATGGAATTGGAGCCAAGGCAAATACCACTACTTTATCTGGTAGGATGTTCATCTAGAATAGTCTCGTGTACACAAAATGTTGAACCTTGTCAGTGTAAGAAGAAATCATGTAGAGTACTAATGTTCTTCCACTTGCTTTTCTCATTAGAAAGGCAAGCATTGTCTGCCATGGGGTTGCTGCCTTAACCTTGGCTGCTTTGGGATTATTTGTCTTGGGCCTGACGGCCTTGACCTGTCATACTTAGGGTTTACCTGGACTCTAGCTATCTTTGTGGGGCTCCAGGAGTTGGTTCTCTTTGGACTGCTTTCCCACTGAGGCAGATGCTGGATCTCTTTCACAACCAGATTTTTTGGTTTTCCTGAGCGTGCTTTTCAGTGAGCTTTGTTATTTTTACTATCTCTGGTGCATGTTTTCGTGGTCTGTGGCTTTGGGGTGTGACGTTTCTTTTTTTTTGGGGGGGGGGGGGGGGAGTGGTTTTTTTTTTTTTGCTCCCCCCTCATATTTGTGGAGCTGAAAGCAACAGTTACTGTAGTATGAACCAAAGTATCCTAGACCATCTCTCTATGCTTCTGCTGCTGCTTTTCATGTCACAGTTTCCAGTCAACAGCCTACTTGCTGAGAAATAGAGAAAGCCTTGACATTATGCAAGCACTGTCCAGCAATAGCCAAAACATCGGTGTGTTACCAATACTGTTTTAGTCACAAATCCAAAATGCAGTGCCATATAGGCTGCTGTAAAGAAAGTTAACTCCATCCCAACCAAACCCAGTAAACCTTTGCTGCTTAACTAGAGCTGCGAAGGCTGGAGCAGCTGCAGCTCCAGAAATCCTGAGATTTTTCCATATTGGGCAGAAACTGCTCTTCTGATGTAGCCAGAGAGATGATAAAGATAGTTGCAATTGCTTGTGACTACTCTATTTCCATATGCTTCTATCTCTACTTCTATATGCGTCTGTCTATGGAACACCAAGTAGCAATGTAGGTGTGAAGCCTGCTGAAAGAATTTGTGCCAGATCTGGAAGCAGAGCACTGCAATTATTTGTAGGAGGTTTTTTATTCTTGCCATGATATATCACTTTGTTAGTACAACAATCAGAATGGATTCTCCTGAAAAATGAGGAAAAACAGTATAAGCTTAAGCGACGTGGAACCAACTGAAAATCTGAACTGAAATTAAGAAAGTGAGGAGCTCTGAATTACCTTTTTCTCTTAATGTCTCTTAATACATACTTCATCTTTTGACCTCATCTCTCCATTGTTCTATATTGTTTTCTCTAATGCTTCCATGATGAGCAATATGGATCGAAGAGATTAAACCTTGTTTACTACTGATCTGACATAAAGGCCGTGATTCTTCAGTATTTCAAGGTAAAATGATAAATAATCATGGTAGCGAGGAAAGCCTCCTTGTTTGCAGTATGACACAATTAAGCTGCATCTGGTAGCGCTTCATCTGCAAAATGTTCATAGAACTGTTCTAACACCATCCATGGTACGGATGCACAAACTGGGAAATAATCAGAAAGACATATTTGTTACAGGCTTCATTGGAAACAAAGAGCAAAAGAGAAGCCTGCTGTTCTCCAAGTAGAAACATACTAATCCTGAAATGAGTGGGGGGGATGGGGGAACATTAAAACTTCAAATCAGCACAGACAGAATACTAAAGGAATTTAGTGTTTTCACTAATATTGGTCTTAAGCAGTGTTCTTTACTAAAGAGCCGATGGCATGAAAGTGTCAAGATTAAGCTTGTTCAAAGAACAGAGTATCACCATTTCTTGTTTTTAAACTGACTTTCAGTTATCCCAGAGCTGCTAAATTTGTTTTAATCAATAGTACTTTTAAATTGTAGGAGGACAGAAGAGTGCATTTGGAAAGTGGTAAGTTTCTCGATATTTTAGATTTTTCCCTTGTCTCTGGTACCATGAGTGTTTTCAACCCAGCCTGAAAATAGAAAACTAAATCTGCAGATTGATGTTTATTACACATGAGCATGTCTATGAGCTCTGTCACAGCCTCTCTGTGGACCTGTTAACCTTGCACTAATTAGAAGATGTCATTCCCAACAGGGATAACAGCAAATCTGCCCTTACTGCTCATGCTCTGGGATTAATTTAATGGGTGCAGTGCAAAATGCTACCTAGACCTCTGTGAGAACAGGCTGCTATGGGAACAGCTGGCTTAGCATGTTCTTGCCTTAGTAGACTTTCAAGCCACTTGGCCCTTCTTTCTGCGTCAGTCAGTGCTGGCAGATGCCCTCTTATGTTCAGAGATGAATTTTGTCCCTGGAAAAGTCATTTTGTAAGTGCAAAAAAGGGCATTGCAGTTTCACTGCAGGAGTCAGTACTTGATCTTTTCCTGACACTGCTGAACAGGCCTTGCTGTCTTGTATATTAGAATAACTTAATTGGAAGATTGGAATATTGTCTAAAATTTCAGCGGTTGCTGAGGGATTTCTTTTCCCCCTTCTGCCCTGTGTGGTAAAATTGAACACTTTCTGTAAATATGTGTAGAAGAATAAAAGTCTTCCCTTCTCGGAGTTCTGCTGAACAAGCAGGACTGTATTGGTCTTCCTCAGAATTAAATACCAGCCAGACCTGCTGTTCATATGTGACACGCTTATTTGCATTTGCTCTGATCTTTTGCCCAAATAAAAAAGCAGGAACTGAATAGGATTTAATTACAGGCTTATTTAAGCTTTCTTTTATGCAGACAGTTGTGGAGTGTATATTTATCTGAGTAGAACTTTTGAAACATGGTCCTTTCTGCTCTCCATTTTCTCCTTTTAAGAAAGAGATATCTAGCCACTGATGTTTGGTTTGTTGTTTTTTGTTTCGTTTCCTTCTGACGGAAGCCTACATTTAGTGTAATGACATCAAGCTACTTCTGTCATAAAGAAAACAGTGAATTAAATTATTAATTTTTCTGTCACTGTAAGTCCTAAGCAAAAATACTTGCATTTTTGTTTCTGGTGAGTATAGTTTTATAGGGTTCTGTTCATCTTAAGGAATTCTTATTCATCAGAGTGTGAGGGGCATAAAATTAGACTAGATTAATCTTTCTACTGTTTGATATGGCTTTTTGTTGCTTCTCAGAAGAACTTGCCAAATCTAACTTCTATCACTTCTGGTTTTTTAGTTTCTCTGGATTTATACTAAATGATACTTATCACCCATAAACCAAAGTGTTTTACTTATGGCTTAACCAGTTCAATTAACATTAAAAACAGACATAAATCTTCAGCCATCTTTAGAAACAAAATTTTTTTTGCAAACTAAATTTGCATTCACTTTTCATGTTTTGATGATTTTCTCATTTACTGGGCATGTGCACTAGAAATGCTAGCCTGTTTCCACAGGGCGAGTTGCCTGATGGGTGAGCAAGGTGTACTCAGTACGGTGAAATCATGTTACTAGATGAGTTTTATCCGAACTTATGATCAAGAGGTGAGTTTGTTACTGATCCTTTCTGGCTTGCAGAATTAGTTTTGTAGAGTTCTAGTGCTAAGTGTTATTTAGTAGGAAACACATAATAAGAAATACAAGAGGGCTTTTTTTTTAAAAAAAACTCTGCCTGTAATATAAAGATTTTTTTGATAACAAAGTGACAATTGGGAGGCATATTTTTTTTTCTTCAATATTGTTCACATTCAGGAGATACTAAGGTATTTGTAAGTGTTTGTATATACAGAGAGAGAGAGAGAGAGATGTGAAAAGAGAGAAAGTATCTTAACCACAACACATGTTTCTATTGAGTTTCATCTGTTTTCTTCAGTGACAAAGCCACATGATTATCCCTGTTGGGATTGCAGGCTAATACAGATATGGAAGAATGAGCTGAATGCCATATTGCTTAATCAGCCAAGTGGTTGGTTAGTCTGGTTGTTTTGTGCGGAGGACAGATGCATAGCCTCTAGCAGAAGTAATACAACATGATTTTTCAGATCCTGTCATTCTTCCTCTGCTGGCAGTTGGGAAAAAGATATATGCTATACAACCAAACTTTGCATATTGAAAGTCAGTAGTATGAAAATTGGTGAGGAAGAGCAAATGGTATCTTTTTCAGTGTTGGAATGTTTCTTGGAGGTTAAGAGAGTATACAGAATATTATTTTAAGCACTTTCAGGTTACTTGCTTCAGTTGTCAAAGCTACCTAGACAAACCTCCTAGGCCTCTTAATATTGTCATTAGAGAACAAAGTAAAGGAGAAAATGGGAGACTGATATGAAAGAAAATTCACAAATGCATGCATTTGTGCATAGAAAAAAAGCCTGTTCTATTGCTATGTAACAGAAATGTCATGAATTAAAATTAATTCATTAACTGAGTTGGCAGACCATCCTGGAAAGAAAATTGTTACGTAGAACAGTCTGTAACCTCTGGAAAAAGAAATCAAGATAGTTTCCTGGAATTAGTTAGCTTGGGATCCTAACAGTACCCCTGGATAAATCCATCCATGACTCTTTTTCCACCTTCTTTTGTTGTTACTCTTCTGTCAACCCCATTTCCCTCTCTATTTTGATCTTGTATTTTGTTCTGATGTGTCCTATGATTCTGTGTTTGGGGCTATTGCGGTTGAGAGGTATGAAACTTGTTATTGTGCACAAACTTAGTATTTGCTGAAGTAAAGCATTCTGCACTTGATTATGTGCTAGCACTTAATGTCCTTGATTTTATTTAATAGTTTAGATGATTAGAACATGTCATTTGAATACATTATTTTTGCAGCTATCTCGTCCCCATTTTAATTTTTGTCTATATGTTAAACTTTGGAACTAGATAATCTCAGAGAAAACCTTATTTGTATGGCAATGATGGCAACAGAACACTTTTGGAACCAAAGTGTAGCATGACTAATGGTTGTTAGAAGGGAGCCTATGCTTTTCTAGCTTTAAGCACAATCTATCCCTGTACAGAAGGCTGATAAAGGCTTGCTTACCACTTGATCAGAAAGTCCACACTGATGGAAACAAGTGTTGCTCTGCTGACTTCATGGGAGCAATGCAAACGTACATGTTCAGATTTGGCTCAGAAACTTGAAGTGATGTGGGTCCTTGAAGGTTCAAGTGGAGAACAGGCCTTTTAGCCTGGTCTTTGCATAAGAGTGAATTTTACCCTGGGTATATGGATTATTCTACATAAAAGGCCTTCATCAGTTTTTACCATATGGTTAAAACACATATACATATTTTTTCTGTTACCTCCAGGCACTGTGAAGCAGCTGGTATTAATGAATAAAAATAGCCAGCAAAATCATGGCATGTGATTGCTAGAAGGAACAATTTATAGCCAGGAGTCTTGTAGATTACTAGAAAGAAGTAAAAAGGAACAACCCCAAAACACATGATCTCTGAAAGCATGTGTGAACTCTAAGTTTCATCTGCATTTTGGGCACCTGTACTGCTCAAGGCAACAGAATACGGAACTGATTAGAAGCTATTAATTCTATTCCTATTGCTAAAAATTATAGGGAAGGGAATCAGAGATAGTGTGGTGTTTTGGGTTTCTTTTTTAAACACCATTGCTGTAGTTTATCTTCTAGTTGATCATAGCATCAGGATATTTGTAGCTTCATGGAGAGCTCTGGAATAGATTACGTGATTTTTGTCTCTCAGAATAAATGAAATATAACTTACAAGGTGAGCCTTGGAAGGTGGTTTTACTGTAATGCAAAACTATGAGCGCTAGTAATTTATTTCATAGCCCTGGTTTACATTTTTACCTTCTAAAAACTAAAGCTGACCTTTCTTCTACACAGAGCAATGGCAAAATGCAAGATTCTTATGTTTCAGAAAATGACTCTTTAATAGCCCTTAGTGTTTCATAATTGATAGTTACCAAGCTCGGTGGATGAGCAGCGAACTTCCTTTAAGCCTTCACTGAAGCTCATCTTATGGGTGTTTTTCTGTTTGGTTTTTTGGGGTTTTTTTGTGTGTGAGCCAGTGAATTCATCATTTATTTCTCATAAGGGCTGTGGTTCAAATAGTGGGAAGATCAATACAGCATGCAAATTCTGTAGAGTTCTAACACTAAAAGGGATTATGGCATTGTAGTGAGAAAAATGTTGAATCTTTATTTGCAGTGAGACTATAATGGCTACTGCGGTCCTTAATTTTTATAAACAGGGAACAGGAGCAGCAGTAGGTGGGGGATTCTGTTGTTCTACAGAACTAGGAAGACTGGCATCAGATTCTATCTTAGGTTAGCACAGGAGGGATGAATACCAAAAAATCAGAATAAGATCAAAATAAATTTAGAACTGCAAAATATTTTACAGAAAGACATTTGAAATGCTTCACCATTCATTCAAAAAGAAACTGAGAAGTGCCCAAGTTAGGTTAAAGTTGGGGAGGAACAGAGATCTTTGATCTAGAGAGAGAGACAGCAACAGTGTCTAAAAACTGGTCAAAGAAATTCAAATGAGAAATAAGGATGTATTTTGTAGTAAGCATGATTACCAGTTGGAACACATTACCTAGAGATGTGATGGTTTCTCTTTCTTGTTTCATAAAAAGGCCGTATGCCTTTGAAAGGTGGTGTAGACAAAACTGGGTATGATATAGGAGTATCCAGGTGAAATACTGTAGGTAAGAGCAGGAGCTATACAAAGGTATACAGTTGATCCACAGGAAGGTCCCATTACAGAATATATTCATCTGTACTATAATTTGTCCTGAATGAGAAGTTCCCAGATTGCATATGTCACTCTGACTGCAGTGACAAAGGAATGTGACTTGCAGAAGCATCCAGCTGTGACCAAATTCTTCTTCCTTATAAGGCTGAGGGGAACATAAGCAGGCTGATGATGTCAAAAGAGGAACAACGTATTTCCTGATTATGCTGCTTGGTGGATCTATGAACTCCAGAAAAGCCAGTAGGGGTAAATGCCTGGTGGCTATGTGGCTTCATTACAGAAAAACTCGTGGAATATGGAAATCATAAACAGCAGGCAGGCAATTCTAGTGAGAACTCGTTTCATGATTAAAACTGCTAAACTATGTTTTAACTCTTTTAACTTCTTTCAAAAGACAATGCTGCTCACTATTGTTAAGTTTAAATTTTTGTTTACCCACCATTGTTGATAATGGCTTATTAAAAGTTTAAAAGTACGTATATTATTAACCAGTATTATCCATTATGCATTTCTGTTTGGCAAGTGTGAAATGCACATGTATTGATGGTTCTAATACACCACTTTGGCTTTGTGTTTGAAAGCTGATCACCTGCATTTTTTGCTGATTTCCAGTGACTAGTGTCAGCAACCATTTTCTGTGAATGTCAGATGAACAAGAGTACCTAGGAGAGGCATACCTTGATTTCAGAAAGAAATGTATGAAGATGGAAGGTACTTGTAGTTTAGATGTTTACCTAATCTTAACAGCAGATGTAATTGCAAAGAAAAAAAAAAATTACTTTAGGACAATTAATCTTTCTTGTAACAAGATATTAATACAAGCCTTGAACAAAAAATAGTTCATTGTAGTTTATAAAGATGGAAATAAACATCTGTGGTAGTGAGGGACTTTAAAACCTCTTAGAACAGAAGTGTTTGTACACAGAATTGTTGCATTTTTGCTAGGCAAATTCAATTCCGAAGCTCCCACATGTGAGGCATTTCTAATTTTACCCAGCTGAAATTTAGCATGCCAGCTGCCAGCCCTGATTGCTGTGGCTTTTGTTGCTGGGAGAGAGTTGGAACTCTTAATTTTTGGAAAATTCTTGCTCATAAACTGCAAATTATTCTTCATTGTGGTTGAAAAAAAAAAAATCCTTGAGTGTTTTATATCAAGTAGTGTGACTCTCCCTCTTAACATATTCTTCTTACTAATGTTTTTAAGTGGAACTGCTGCATGACAACTTGTAGTATACAAAGTGTCTTCAAGAGGAAAGCGCTGATTCACTCACAGAGGTCAATGGTGCAAACTCACAAACTGGTAGTGGAAAGCAGTGATGTTAACACAGACAGAGCAAGCTGCCCCCTGGAAATTGCTTGTGTGTGCAAGTTCTTACTTGTGCTGCCCTGTGGTAAGTTACTTCTCTTTCAAAAGGAGTAACCCAAGTTAAGTGTGCACATGTGTGGTTGTTATGGAGTAGTAGGCTCGCTGTAACCACACAGTCCAGCCCCTACCAAGGTTACTTTGTTATCTGGTGGTAGGAAAGTGTGTAGAAAGTAAACAACTTTTATATAAAAATCCTGGGCCCTATGTACTCTATTATGCCAGTGTGATGTTACTGTTTGTTACACAGAGAGTTGTAACAGTATAAAGTAGGTGCAAGTAGACAGAGATGGGGAATAAAATAACTCCTGTCCCTGCCATGGTCAGAATACCTTTGTCCTGGTTTCAGCTAGGACAGAGTTAATTTTCTTCCTAGTAGCTGGTATAGTGCTGTGTTTTGGATTTAGTAGGAAAGTAATGTTGATAACACACTGATGTTTTTAGTTGTAGCTAAGTAGTGTTTATACTAAGTCAAGGATTTTTCAGCTTCTCATGCCCAGCCAGCAAGAAGGCTGGAGGGGCACAAGAAGCTGGGAGGGGACACCGCCAGGACAGCTGACCCAAACTGACCAAAGAGCTATTCCATACCATATGACATCATGCCCAGTATATAAACTGGGGGGAGCTGGCTGGGAGGGGCGGATTGTGGCTCGGGAAGTAACTGGGCATCTGTCAATGAGTGGTGAGCAATTGCATTGTGCATCATTTGTTTTGTATAGTTTAATTCTTTTAGTATTGCTATTGTCATATTATTATTATCATTATCATTGTTTTTCATTCCTTTCTGTCCTATTAAACTGTCTTTATCTCAACTCACGAGTTTTTTTTTTTCCCTGATTCTCTCCCCCATCCCAGGGGTGGGGGAGGAGTGAGCGAGCGGCTGTGTGGTGCTTAGCTGCCAGCTGGGGTTAAACCACGACAACCTTTCTTGTTTGATTGAAGCAAAAACTTTTTTTGCACTGCAAGCACTGTTTACAAAGAATTGAAGTATTTCCATTGCTAACTTAACACTGTACTTTGAACAAATCCTCAGTTACAGCCCTTTATCAAAATCCTGAGAGTTCTGAAGTATGGATTTGGATGTCGCCATTAGTGCTACTAATAGGCCCAAAGGGGAAAGGCGGGGGAGAGTGTACTCCGAAAACACCCAAGTTTGAAGGTGGCCATTTTGCAGATGGTTTCAAGGCTTTTGTATATATATGTATTTAGGCATACAGGTGCACACACTCATAATCACAGGGTTGCCATTTGAAGAGTGGATCATTAGCTGGCTAAAAATGAAATATGTATAAAATGACATTCTTGTTCATATCAAATGCATGTGTGTATCACATCGTTGCCTACTGTATAGTCGTCTTGCACACAAATTGTTATCAACTGTCCTGTGTAGAATACTATAGTTGTTTAAATGTGCTGTTAATTCTGAAAAACAAACTTATTTTGCCACAGAATATTCTATGCCATCTCAGAAATGTAGAGTATTAGGATACATCTGAAAATCTCTGTATTAAAAAAACTGAAAAAAGAAAATCTATATAAAATCTCTCTAAAAATCTATCTAAAAATACAGATAAACTATTGTATACTTTTGAAGTACATGAACTTAATACCCCTCTTCTCTGTATTCAATATACTGGAAAGTCCATTCAGAGTATATGGGATATTATACCTATTCATGCTTTTAAATTGACACCTGAAGATAACATTTTAAAATATCATGGTACAAAGTGTGCTGTTATTACATCAAATTGTTGAAGGTGATAAGAATTATAGAGATCTCAGTGGCTGTTTTACTGCTGGCATACATTGCACATGCCTGCTGAAATGAATGCTGTGTATTTGAGTTAACTGGGAAGCAGTCTGCTAAAGACCTTACAGCCTTTCAGTATCATAGAAGAAAAAAACATTGCAAGATAAGAAAATATAATGGTAATAAGGCATCCTGTGATGAAAAACAAATGCTGAGTACATTTGGTGTCCTGTCTTCAGATTTATAAACTTCTTGAATACCTCTATTCTCTTTCCATGCTTGAAAGAAAACTGTACTGTCATTTACCCCAAGAACAAGGTCTGAGGAGGTGATTTGATTGATCTTGATAAGTAATGCTAGATACAGTTGTGGGAGGAGGTCAGAGATTTACATGAATGCCACCTGGATCCATTAGTTTTACTACAAATAGCATAGTTTTGTTTGTTAATTAGCTCTGGGAGAACTTATTTGTTCTATGACATGCAAAATTAAATAAGCAAACAAAATATGTAGTCTTCTCTACGGATATTTCATACAATTAAAATGTTTAAAAAATACGTTGTAAAGGCTGCTTAAATCTTTTAATGAATAATAGAGACTTTCTCTTTTTTGTCTCTCTTTTTTTTTTTTTTTTTTGTATGAGCAAGACAGCATAATCCTTTCCCCAGAAGGCCTTACTTTCAAAAGAGTTTCTTTATAAATTCCTTCTGTGTCTTGGTATTATGTAAGCTAAGAGTCCCTTGGCTATAATAAATATTGGTTAGCTGACCTTTTTAAACAACAGTTTAAATAGTTTGATTTCAGTCCAAAGTTATTTGTAAATGAAGCAAATGAAATTATTGCTTTTATTTATTACTCACATTGAGTCAATTCATTTTTCCATAAAAATTAGATTATTAAGACACGACATTGGACTGAGAAGTAAAGATACCTGATTCATTATTCATCATGCAAGGTTATAGTAGAATAGCCCCAATAACACATTCAAGAGTGCTATAATTCTAGTTTTTATATTCTAAGGGCATTTGTAAGACTCTCTGAATCTTTGCCCAATCATCTTTTCACAATTTAAGACCAGATCCAAGCTCTTCAGGAGGAGAACTGATAGAGTTCTAAGACCCTGGTAAAGTAAAACACTAGGATCTTTCACCAGAATGCCTATTTAAAATTGTGAATATTAACTCCTTTTTTTGCTTTAGGGTTAAGTGACAACTATGCCAAAAAGGACCCAGGATTCTTAGGAGGCAAGGTGGACATGAGACAAGTGTGGCCGTGCATTGACGTACTGGAGCAAGCCCAGGGGAGGGCCACCAGGATCATCAGAGGACTGGAGCACATGAAGCACAAGAGGAGGGTGAGAGAGCTGGCTTTGTTCAGCCTTTAGGGAGACCTTGTGTCTGTCTACAGCTATCTAATGGGAGGGTTTAGAGAAGATGGACACTTCTTGGAGATACGTAGCAAGACATAAGAGGCAACAGACACAAGTGACAACGAATGGAATTGTTAATTATTAGAAAAAACACATTCACGGCAAGGGTAGTCAAATACTAGAAAAAGTTGCCCAGAGAGGATGTGAAATCTCCATCCTTGGGGGGTATTCAAAACTCAACTGGACAAGGTCCTGAGTAACCTGCTTTGAACAGAGGGTTGAATCAGATGAAGTCCAGAGCTCCCTTCTAACCTAAATTATTCTATGAACCCTGGGGGACAAAAGGGAAGAACAAAAGTTTTTATTTGGGGGGGGGGGGGGGTGTAGGCGGATCTTATTGCTCTGATGAAAATTGCTTGTTGCGCTGTTAAAACTGACCCGTGGAAGAAAATCTGGACACTTTGAGGGACATGCTTTGGAATAAAAATACTTGCTTTTGTTTGTTTTAACAAAGCTAGTTGTATGATTTTTTTTTCCCCCCCGTCTTATAAGACAATAAAATTATTTATCTTTGTACTGTATCACCTTCCTCAGCTGTAGAAGAACATCTGTTCCATGGGAGTTACCATCTCTTTGTTAATATCTATCTTCAGGTGGCAAAAAAAAAGGAAAAAAAAAAAAGGGGGGGGGGAAGAAAAGGTGAACTTCAGGAAAAACTAAGCAAAAATACTGTCTTCTCAATTGTTTTCTCACTGTAGTCTTTCTCTCACCGAAAGGAAGTTATCCTTGCAAACTGTAAGAAAAGGCTTTGAGGCCAAAGATTGCTCTGTATTAGCATGCCGTAGACCTCCTATGATTTCCATGAAATGGACTCAAATGCTTTTAAGCTCAAGGCTAGGTTTTACTACAATAAAAAAACAGAGTAATTAACTTTTTGAGTAAAGTAAATTTAAAGTGATTGATAGGGAGAGGCATGACAGGTTTAAAGATTTCCCCTGCTCCCACTCCCCCTCATTCTCCTGCCTGCTCCATTTTTGCAGGCTCATCCTTACCATTGTCAATTCAGTGACTCTGTCCCCTATACAAAGCTTCCTGCTGCAACTCTTTGGCCTGCTGCATCTTGTAATCCCTCTGGCCTTCTTCCATCAATCTTGCCTTGTGTCTGCCAAGCACAGTCTTTTACACCCCTCTCCAAGTTGTCCACCTAATTTCTTAGAGGAGCAATGAAATGTAAAAAAAAAAAATAAAAAAAAATAAAAAAAATCATCTTGTCTGAAACAGAGGGTTTAGGCATAAATCCAGTTTCTCTTGATATGAGCTTTTTTGTAAAAAAGGGCTTGCAAGTGGCACTGTACATTCCATGAAGAAGAATGGTTTTTTCTACAGTTTTTTTTTTTTTTTTTTTTTTTTTTTTTTTTTTTTTTTTTTTTTTTTTTTTTTTCAGCTTTCGTGCCAGCAGAGAAGGCTGAGGACAGAAGTGGGGGACACGCAGACAGCTGACCCAATGGCAAGAGCTATTATACCATATGACATTGCCAGTATAAATGGGGAGGGCTGGAGGGGGATTGTGGTGGAGTAATGGCATCTGTAATGAGTGGTGAGCATTGCATTGTGCACATTTTTTTTTTTTTTTTTTTTTTTTTTTTTTTTTTTTTTTTTTTTTTTTTTTTTTTTTTTTTTTTTTTTTTTTTTTTTTCAGTGAGCGCTGATGTTTGTGTGTTTAAACATAAATCCAGTTTCTCTTGATATGAGCTTTTTTGTAAAAAAGGGCTTGCAAGTGGGCACTGTACAGTTCCCATGAAGAGGGAGAATGGACATTAAACTACCATCTTGATTTGTGGGCCAGAAGAAGGAGCCTGAATTTGAGGAGGATTTACTTTGGTTGTTGGACAGCTGAGTTTCTGCACCTATCAAAAAGTAATGAATATTTTGCTACTTGTTCTCCACTATAAACTCATTGTATTCAGGAAGGGAAAGAAGTAACTCCTTTCACCTATATTATTTTACAGGAAAGGAAACATCAAGTGTATTTTGTACCAGAGTGCAACTGTGTTGATCAACTGTATGCACAATGTTTTATTATTTCATTTTTCTCTTGGCCTTTTTTTATGATCCTATTTTTTCCAGATGTGTCCATTCCAAATAAGTATCTACCAACTTTCCTTGGAGCAGTCGGAAACCACTAATGAGCTGTTACATAGCAGCTGTGTCAGACTACTACCTGTTTTCAACCAAATTCTTGTCTCTTCTTGTTGCATTTCTTAAGAACATCTGATCCAAACCAGCACTGGATATTTTTTATTTCTGATGAACTCAAGGGTGGCTAAAGCACTCAACATGATGCAGAATCAGCTTTATGAAGATATCCAAGATGGACCTTTGCTAATGTGTCTTCAAAATGTCAATTATGGACACATTTATTGCACAAAACAGCCAAAGGCTTAGGTCTTGTCCCAGTTCATGTTATAGAACAATAGCCAAAATCAGAAAGATCACATCTTAGGATGACTGCGCTGGGTTAAGATGTGTTTTTCTCTTCGACTTATTTCTGTTGCTTTGAATGTCACAATTGGTCTCCTTGTTGGTCTGACTTTGACTAACTGGTGTCATGCATATGCTCTTTTCAGTGCCACTTTCTTCTTCTCGTCCCACAGACGGCTGAACAAGTTGCATGCCAGAAGCTTGATGGGAGCTGGAAAGAGCATGAAAGTGTCCTTCCTGGCTTTATTTCAATATCTTTGCCAGATCCTGATGTTGGGTGGAACCCGGAAAGTATTCACATAGAAAAACAATTAAGAAAATACCATGAACAGTATTAATTTGGTTTTTAATGTGAATTTATCTGACTCATTTGAACAATATTTATTTCAAAGACTCAGAAACACTTTTTTTAATTAGCAATGAAAATACACTACTTGCTCTTTTTTGTAGATACTAAGTGAGCTGGATTCAGAGTAAAAACTTCGTAATTCCTTAAATTCAGAAGGACAGAATTGTCCTTCTGGATGAATAATGAAATTTGTCCGGTGTTGTAAATATTGTCCATTCTTGTTGCTTGTAATGAGGATTATATAGTATAATGAACTATATAACAATAATTATTCTGTAACAGTCTATTGTTCAGTAAATGCCTCGTATGCATATTGACATAGGTGAATTTATAAGTTCCAAAGGGATTCAAACAACTTTGACTACTTCAACTAAGATTGACCAACAATGGATGAATAATGCATCTGGATACATTGGAGACTGTAGAAGCGGAGCCTCTATGCCTTAAAATAGGTATAGAATTCTTCATTGTAGGGCTTGACCTTTATCAGTTGTTCATCTGTCTTTATCTCTTTGACACAGTTTTGTAAGTATTCCCTCCAGCTCTAGCTCTTCAGCCGTTACTTTTCTTAACTTCAAATATGCTGTGTTTGCCTTACAAAAAAACACCTTCCACCAATTGTCTCACCTTTTAGGCAAACGACAATGTTGAGCAGCAATAATGCTTTTTGATTCTCTTATTTTATTTTGATCATCGTGAGTATAAT
This sequence comes from Gymnogyps californianus, assembly GCF_018139145.2. Taxonomy (NCBI): domain Eukaryota; kingdom Metazoa; phylum Chordata; class Aves; order Accipitriformes; family Cathartidae; genus Gymnogyps; species Gymnogyps californianus. The sequence goes on along the minus strand of NC_059474.1, from coordinate 58,356,749 downwards.
TTTCTTTTAGCTGGAGAATTGAAGATTGAATTTTGCTTAAGAAGGCTTCTCTTGAAACAGGAGCAGCATGGCTGAGTCACAATTCAGTCATGGGGTAAGAACATAATAAAAATTCAATATATAATCAGAAGTAACACTTACTGCAGTAGTGCTACATATAGTTGTATGTACCTTTTCAAAACTTTCTATTTTTGTTATGAAAGGTGTAGACTTGCATCGCAGTGCAGAGATTAGGAATTCTGAGACTAAAGGCAGACTTCAGTGCCAGATTAATGTCAGAGAATTTCCTCTCTTGACAGCACTCATGTTGTCCCGATTCCAACCTCTAAAGGTGACCGAGTGAACTAGAAACATTATCTGTTCAGGAATGCGAATGTAAGATTCCGTATTTCTGCTGTTTTTCCAGAAAAGAGTGAAACTTTTCTAGAAAAGGTAAACCTGCTTGTTCATTTTTTTCAGACAAGTATGTTGTAGAAGCATGAAGTCCAAGTATGATCTCATCCCTTGCTCTGTCTTAGCATATATCTGGTGATTAATCTATTTTCTTTTACTTTAATGAGCTGATTCTTTACTGCATTGTTTGACTAAACATAGTCAAGTGGGGCCTAAACTTTGCTCTGTGGCAGATACCCAGTTAGGCTTACGCTGAAATATTTACTGAGCTTGGGCCTTAAAAAAAAAGAAGGGGGGGGGGCAGGGTCAAACCTGAGACCATCTTAAAACTTAAAGAAACATTCAGTGAATTTGCAAAATAATTTTACTCTTGGTTTGGCTGTTGCTTCCTTATTTTGAGTATTCTGATGTACCATGTCCGTTACCTTTCTACTTGAATTTTGGCTGTGAACCACAGTATAAATTGTATAATGAATCAAAACCACCTGTTCAGCATTTGGCATCTTTAAAGGAAGGCAGGACTAAATTCATATTACCTATGAAGACTGAGAATGTAGCACTTCAGCTATCAGTTATTCTGGCACTAAGTAAGGAACCAATGAGAACAGGTTGGGAATGTTGTTGCAAACAATTTTAACTATCATTTTACTGAGAGGAAATTACAGAGACTGAAAGCATGCTGCTGGTGGAGAAGGATTTAAACGTAGAAGTTACGCTGAACAACTTTTCAGTATAGCTTAAAGGCAAGAAAGCTAAGGGCAAAGGGGAAGTGAAAAAAGTAAATAATTTCCTGAGCAGTGAGGTACAGATTGATGTCAACAAGCTTTTCAGATCAGTGCTGATAAATAATTCCAAATGAAGTTATTAAGCTCATCTGGCAAAATCTCTCACTTGTTCCACGGTGAGTCTCAGGAAGACAGGGATCAAACCATTTGCTTTTGCATTTTGCTAGGAAACATATTCATCTCAAACCCCTTCAAGTCCATGGAAAGATTATTTTTCTACTAACAGCAAGACACTGTCATCATCAGTTGCACCGAGTACCCTGTTACTTTGCAAGTGATATGGAGGATTATTACATGAATAAAAGGATAGAATTTAATAAGTCAGATATAGTTCATAAAGCTATTGTCCAAGACAGAGTTACAAGAGATTTTGTGCAACTGGCACAATATATATTGATAAATTAGTAACCCATTTGTTGGACAATGAGCATTAAACCCAGGTGAACAGTTTGCATCAAGCGCCTGAATGGTTTGGTTTTTCCTGTGTAATGTCTGTGAATGTTTTGTGTATTTACCAGAACTGGTCCTTCTACAGTGGTTTCTTTGATGTGGGTTACTCATTGATAACAAGTATCACTTGTTATTTATGGCAATAGGAAATCAGTCTGGATCTGGCTTGCTGTACCTTTTAATGCCTGAAACCTTCCAGATCAGATGTGTGAGTTAAAAAACAAATTAATAGCTCCTGCCCCCCCCTTCAACCTCCCCTCCCCCCAACCAAACAAAAGCCCCAAAACAAAAGAGCCCCAAACCTTTTGACTGCAATTGCAACTGCTTCAAGGGGAAAAAAAATACATCTATGTCCTAGCACTCCTGTTTCATTCTTGTCTCAGTGTTCTGGGTACACTGTTCTTATTCTAAACATAGTGAATTCAACCTCAGAAAGAAGGGCTTTCTTATGATTAAGAGCTAGGCTGGATCTTGAAAGAAATGGATTTGGCTTCACTGCCTCTTTCCCATGTGACCTGGAGCAAGGCACTGTGGCCAGATGTTCAGAGGTGCCTAGCTGAGTGGGATGCAGCTGTCCCACAGGATGGAGAGCTCATGCTGCTCTGTCCTACCACAGCTATTGCTTCCGCCTTGTTGGTGAATCCATCCCTCCTTAGGCATCTATCTCCTACTGGTTTCATTGTTCCCAGCCTTGCATTATCTGTCTGTTGATGCTCTGTCTAGAAGGAATCTTTTCCTCTCTATTTAAATGCTAAGTTTTCTGTGTAAGCGTGACCCCACTTTCCTGTAGCTGCTAGTGATTACTGTAATACAAAAAATCATCACTTAATGTGGTTGAATTAAAAGACACATCTGGCAAAATTGATGCAGAGAATAAATGACTATACTATTCCTGCCTCTTCAATGGGTAATTTTTAACTCTTCTAGACTCTATTTCATTAAATATACAGGATTATGAAGTGTGAACCAGTGATGAATAGTATAACACTACTAGAGTAGTATTGTGGCTTTAATGTAGTAGCTGTGTAATAGTACGGTATTTACAACACATCTTGCTTTCTAGAGCTTGGTTTGGCCTTACTGTGTCCCTGCTAATCTCTGTGCCCATGCCCAAACCCTCCCAAAACTATGTGTGTTGATACTTTACACATTTCTTTCTATATCTACAGCTGGCATTGCTCCTGTCTCTTTGGCAAGGACTTGGAGCAGAGCTACTGCGTAGGTGTGGTCAATGCAGTTCTGCTGTTGGGAGTTGTTTTGATGTAGGAGGTTGCATATGCCTAAGGGACACAGGCTCAGCTCCCCCACCATCTTGAACTGCAGCCTTCAGAGGAGGTGAAGTTCCTTAGGGACAGTTTTGGGGAACAGACATGGGACTAGGCAGTACAGACAAAAAAGAAGTTCCCTGATACACCTGGAGCGCTACTGATCCTGCCTTTAAGAGGGATGGGAAACTGTGGTATTTGTGTCAAAACAAGATTTCAGTGGTATCTTGCCTATCTTCAAAAATGCATTTTGAATTTATTGAAGGTTTGCCACTGACAGTAGTTGGTTGTTGGTTTCTCAGGGTCAATATAAATTTAGTTAGCAGTGCTGTTAGTCCCTATAGTCAGTAATGATGTTATTATTTTTTAGAAACTAAGTTCCTTACTGCATGTATTCCCCACCTAATTTCCCATCTTGTTATTGTATCTGGTGGCCATTACAAGCCAATGGCATGTAAAATTACATTATTAGATCAAAACTGTTGTTAGAGTATTGTTGCATGTATCAGGTATATTTTCTTCGGTATTGCTTATATCTTGCTTCCTAATATACACATTTATTTAGAGGATCTCATGAAACACATTAACCTGTGATCACAGTATCTAAATGCAGACAGTTTTCAAACCTACATAGGGGTCTTCACTGACTCACGTTGGAATATGGGGCTATTGGGGCTACGTTTGCTCTTGTTTAAGCAGAGACAAATCATAAACAACATTCTGCAAATTCAGAGAGATGTTCAACAGTGTCACTGTGTAACAATACAATGCAGATGACCAGAGCAAAACTAAAACACTGCCATACAAACATATTTAAGAGTAGTAAACAGTTCTTAGTATTCTTCTTCAGTATTCCTTAACAGTTGAAGTGAATGAGTGGGTAATAGAGGAAAAGACGTGATTTACTGATGATACATAGCAAACAGTTGAAGGTCAGAATAGATCCCAGATACTTTGCTTTCTAATCTGTTGGCCTAATAATCACTAATTTATAGTATTAATAAAGAACATGAAAAGCAGATATCATTTAAGAATCAGAAAGTTCATCAGATATTAAGAAGCTTTTCAGAAAGTTGACTATCTGCACCGCCAGAAAGCCATAGATAGTGTTGTCAGTGTTTGAGATAAGGCAGATAATCCCCACTAGTTTTTAACTTGATATGGATCCTAAGACCAGTAATAAACCCAATCCTGAACTGCTTTCTCAGGCAAAACTTCCACTGAAGTTTCTTTGTCTGAGTGAAGACCATAAGATGTGACATCTTTTGTGATTAAATTCAACATTAAAAAAATCTCTTCCCCTAGTCTTTGATGTTGACTTCAGAGTTGGTTCTAACAGATTTCCCTTTTAATAATTTGCCTGCAACAGCATGGCAGCTTCTGTTGGATAATTCATAATATTCATGAAAAATTATAGCAGTGGATGGACCTCACTGAAGTGTTTTGAATCATTGGCGATTCAGAAAATAAACATGTTTTTTTCATTCAGTCCAGATCTAAACTGTTGGAGTAAACAGTGGTCTTTCTGTTGGAATGGACTTTGCATAAAGACACTCAACTAGACAACAGTGCACCAAAATTGTATGTTTAAAAAAATTCAGTGTCAGTGGCTTGTGTTTTAAAAATACTGTAAAAATAATTTGTGGCCAAAAACACTGCACTCAGCTGTAGCACAAGAACAATTTGCCAAACAATCAGCTGAAGCAGGAGGTTCCAATTTTGCAGAGCTTTAGGGGCTCCTGGCAGAAAGGAAAGCTGTGTTATGTACATGCTGACAAGTACAAGATAAGCAAGCTTTCCACTCACTGCAGTCTTGTTGGTTTAATTACCCTCCAGTGCCTATTTGTGATAGCCACTTGGGAAGTCAGTACTGAAGATACAAGTTTAAGTCAGATTCTGCTAGTTATCAAGTAACTGCACGTTTTGGCAGAAAAAAATAGGGCCTGGCTTAAAAGGGGTGAAAACTACCACAGCAGTAAAACTCAAAAGAAACATCTCTCTTTAAATCTGTTTCCAAACTATGATCAGCAAAATTCCAAAATCAAAATACCTCTTTGCAAAGTGAGTCAAAGCTACTTAAATGTTAAACAATACTATGTCATTTGCATAATAGACAACTACCAGCAAAGCTTCTCGCTATCTGCTTTAATATACATAAATATACTGAAAGGTATCTATAGTATGGGTTGAAAAATGCAATTTTCTATTAACATAACCTAATTTCTGCTTCATGTCATGTGGGATTGAGACAGATTCTGTAACGTTTTGATGATTTTTTTTCTTTTTTTTCTTTTTTTTTTTTTTTTTTTGTTCCAATGATGAAGTCATGTGAGGAAATGCTACCTATCTGGTAAAGTAGTTATAATTTCCTACTCTTCGATATGAAGTAGTTGATCTTGTTACACAAGGAAAAAACAACCTAATCGCTTTGTGATATGCTAATACTGTAGAGGTTTGCCCTTGAGGGTGACATTCTGTTCACATTAATAATATGTAACTGTTTTCTCTCTGCCTTTCAAAAGTACTTCTGATATTTATTTCAGTTCAAATTTCCAAGTTTTCACTGTCAATGTTTGAAAAGACCTTTTAATCATACCCTACTTTTAATATTTAGCACTCTGAATTTTTCAATATAAATTAGCCCCAAATTATTTGTAATTCTCATATTTGAATTTCTTTCCCATTTCATTATATTTTTCTAGTAGTGTAACTGTAAAGGGCACCGTATAAGAGCGCCTTGTTAACAGCTATGACTTTATACATGATTAACAGCAGAGGACCGCCTCTTTGGTCCATGATATGATGTAACTTTAAGCCATGCTTTCCTGAAATGCTGTCAGAGAAAGAAGTCTTTGGGGACTGGACTTAAGCTGTTAGTTTGGTTTTTTTTTTGTTTTATTTTGTTTTTACACAACTCCTAATACAGTAGGACCAAGTTCTCAGCAGCTCTTCCAGGCACTGTTGCAATATAGATACATAATAACATTAACTCTTTTTGACAATACATTCTTCTTCCAGTTGACTATTGGTATTATCAATTATTTTTTCTCCAACTGTACTGTGTTAGCTTCCATCCGCCTCCCATCTTCCATATTTATTTTGTCATTTACAACCCTGCTAGGTCTTTTGTGATTTCTCTGTTGTTAATGAAGTTCAGAATATGTCCCAGATCAATATAATATTCCATTTTTTCTTTATTGTTGTTAGCAAGTTCAAAGACAAATAGATTATTAAATATAAAATTGAGATATAAAACATTCTTATCCACTGTGATACTTTATGTGGTTGTTTTTTAATTTTTCTTCTGCTTCCTTGAAAACTTCTGATTACAGTGATAGAGACTTGCTTAGGATGTCATTTAGGTTGGTGGTTATGTGCCTGAGAGTAACCTTACTCTCTTAATATGGAAGAAGCTACATCAAATCCATGCCTGTGAAGTCTGAACCATGCAAGTTATACAGGACAAAATTTTTCTTGGCAAGGTCACAGAGCAGATCACTTATATTAGTCAACAGGGTCAGTGAGTCTTCATCATTTGCTGTAAACCATAATTTAACATACTATGAACATACTGCCTGTGAAGTCTCTGAAGTTGAGAAATGTTAGCAGCTGAAAGCATACTTTGGAAAACAGTGTCCCCAGCTGCTTGCTGTGTTCTTCTACTGTTCCCTCGTCATGTGTCTGACCACTTCTGGAGAAACGGTACGGGGCTCAATGGACTGTTGATGTGACCCCATATGGCTGCTCTGACATTCTACCAGTGTCATAAATTTCCCGCATCTGCATGTCTGTGCAAAGGAGGGAGAGAAGGAGTTTAAGAGATAGTATAGGCAAGTTTCCCAAGAGTATACTTTTCTTAGCTTGCATCGAAGTTCATGTGAAACAAAGGGATAAAAGGAAGAAAGAAAATAGAAATGAGGATATAGAACTTCCCATAGTGAAAGAAAAGTGAAACTCAGATCTTAACGAACTGAGAGAAGGAGAATTAGATTATATCTTTCCCAGAGTTCTGAAAAAGCTTATATTAAAACTTTAGGTATGATACCAAGTATTTTTAGTATGTCTGTCTAGTCAGGTTGTCCTTCAAGAATATCTCAGATAGTATGTATATTTAAGGCAAGGCAGAAAGGAAACTTGGGATGAATATGAGCTTCATTGCAATCTTATTCAGGACTTTGGAACAAATTTCAAAGGAAAGGATAATTTGAAGGTAAGTGGAGTATGGAATTAAGTACATAATGGGTTTACTAAATGTAGGTCACAGCCAACTAACCTGATAGTGTTTTTTTGGTGTTATAATAACTGCCAATGCTACACACTTGGATCCCAATAATGATCTTCCTGAAGTCAAATACTGAAATTAAGTAGACACCAGACTGAGTTGGATCAGCCCCAGAGCTTGTTTGACAATGATCATGCACTTCTTTCTGTTGTCATTAACAAAAATAAAGTTGTCAGGGCAGTTTGCTCTTTTGCTGCTGTTGGTTTCATTGGCTTTCCAGTGTTATGCTAATAAAACCTTTTGTCAGCAGATGCAAATGAGACCTCATTTAGCAACAGCAGAACTTTTTAACAAATTTTTTTTTTTTCCATGCAGAGTTACATTTTAAGTGCTGAATGGAAACCACATGAGGAAGGCAGATATAAATGTTCTTAATGCAAAACTGCAATGCTGTTTTTGCTGACTTTTTTTCCCCCTGCTTTCATGTCCAGCCAGGTATGTCCTGTTAATGTAAAACTCTAACTTTCCACAGATTCTTAGAAAACTCAGATGGGGTCTGAGGGATAAGAAGTTTGATATTGTAATTTGACTAAGGTCAATTGGAAAGAAAATACAAATGAATCTAAAAAAAATACAGGATCTTCCTGCACTAAAGATCCAAACTTAATTGCTTAGGTCTTTATTAAATGCCCTGAGACAGGCTTGGAAGATTATTTTTTACGTTAAGCAGACAAACAAAAGTTTCCTCCTTTCTATGAATAATGAAATCTATTTTATTATGTCCATACAGGCACAGCATTACTGATATTTGAGACTGAAATTCTATTGAACAGGAGGAAGTTATGGCTGGGTTTGGTTACAACTGTGTAGCTGTCACAGGCTGCCAGGGATTCTCCATTAGCGGGAGAAGTAAAGGCTTGTGCTTTGAAGAAGAAAGTCTTACGTACTATTACCATTTCATTATGAGGTTCTTAGTCATAACTCATTTATTACAATAAATATGTTTAACAACATGGGTTCAGTATAATATGTAGAAAGGTGTCATAAATGGCCTGTTCTGTAAATGTGAAGGCATGTTAAAAAGAATAATAATTCTCCTTAAATGTCAGAAACTGAGCTGACAAGAAGAAACATATATAAAATGAAGAGCTGGACTGCAGTTACTCCTGCTTCCTTCTCTTCATCCAGGCAGGAAAAAAAAAGTAACCATCGTATCTCACTTTCATTTGATTATCTTTGTAATCTGTGCTATATACTGAAAGCACTGGGTGTATTCTTTGGAAGACCACCAGAATTATATGAATGTATTTCTGTTCACAGAGTATGAAATTAAAAGGTAACAGGCTTGAAAGAGAACATCAGAGAAACTGAAAAATGGCAAGGATTGCCACTAATCCTGTTTGAATGCACTGACATAATGGCATATCCTAACACAAGTCTGGCCATAGGTTGGAAAAAATGATACCAAACAGTGCATATGATCTGCAACCCACTAACCTTTTCTATTTTATGTTGGAAAATCTGTCTACTCTAGAGACTAAAAATTAATCCAGAAAACAGGAATGTCTTTGTTATAACCCCAGACAATTTATCACTCCTTAATTAGGGTGTTCTTTAGTTGGTACATCTTTAATCAGAAATGAGACCTCTATTCTTATTTCCTTGCTCTCTTGATGTCAGAAATCAGGCCTTTTAGGGAAAAAATAAAAATTAAAGGCAAATCCTGCAGTAGGAGAGCCTTTTGTGTTCCTTAAGATTCTTAAGTTTTAAGTACCTATAGGAAATGCTTTTCATTAGATGAAGAATAAAAGAAGCAAATGTTATTCTGCATGCCCATGTTTGGCACTTGATGATAAGCAGCCAAAAAGTCAATGTGACCCATATGTCCAAACAATATGCTGCTGGGCATATTTTCTCTAATGCACTGCAAACGAGATCATGCATTGTATAGCTAGCATATGCATTTATTCTTTCATATTTGCCTTTGTAGGAAATTATAAAAGATTATTTTGCAGAGTAATGTAATTGTTTTTTCTTCTTTATTAGTCTTTTGCACGGAGGGCGGAGGTAATGTGATTGGTCCCCTTACAGCCGTTGTCAGCAAGATGAATGAGAAGTGATCATTGTGAATTATTATCTTGTTTCATATTCTAGACCACCTGTGAAAATGGAAGCAGATGGTGGACAGCAGAAGGGATGTTCGAAGTGTGGCAGTGTCTGTGGTGTCACACAATACATGAATTTTCCTCTTAGTCATTATCTCTGTCATGAATATTTCTCAGGAAGATCTCACTTCTTAAAAGAGCTTGCTGATACCTGCTTGCAGAAAAAGTTTGAGCCTTCAAACTACAGGAGAATGTGAGGGAATTTCTAGGTGGATTGCTTGAGAGAAGCATCTCTTATTTCATCTTGGTAGCTGTTGCCTTGCAATCTGGCTGTGTTCAAGTTGTAGTGCAGGTAGAGAGGCAACCCTGCCTTGTCTGATGCTCTGATCCATGCCTCATCATGGCTTAGTACTAAAGGTAAACTGTTCTCACCTAAAAATCACCTTTTGTTTGAGAGAGGAAAATACTTTTTTTTGAGTGTTCTAATTGGAAATGTTCAAATTTTTCTGTGATAACACCAACCAATAAAGCAATCGGTGAGCTGGAGATACAGGGAAAAGCTGCCTGTTTTTCCATACCCTGTGTGCTACTAAGCTAAAGTTTTCTTTTATTCATTATCCAAGTGTCATAGCAGAAATATGCTTAAGATACTTAGGTAACCTGTTTTCTCTTTCACAAATGTGTATGAAATACACCTGTTGCAGAAAGAGTAGCCATTTTTTTCTCAAATGTGACGAATGACATTGTACACTGTGTTGTTTTCAGGGGTTTTACTTTTTGCTCTTCCGTTAGTGAGGTTTTAATCTAGTTCTAGATTAGATTATTTAGGGACTAAGGAAATAGTTGTTCTATGTGTACAGGAGAAAAAAATAAATCTGGAAACCTGTAATTCTTTAGTGAATGAGGTGTAGCAGTTGTTGCTAATGCTGTTTACAGACCTTATAGTGGTAGTCTGTATTTTCTTTTCGTATTGGAAGTCATGAAGTCTACTTACTATTTTTGTTGGCTTGGATAATAAACAGAGTCTCTATGACAACCAGGTGATCAGGCCCAGTCAGCACGGGTTTATGAAAGGCAGGTCATGCTTGACTAACCTTTAACTCCTTCTATGACAAGGTGACCTGCTTAGTGGATGAGGGAAAGGCTGTGGATGTTGTTTACCTGGACTTTACTAAAGCCTTTGACGCTGTTTCCCACAACACTCTCCTGGAGAAACTGGCTGCTCATGGCTTGGATGGACATGCTCTTCGCTGGGTAAAAAACCGTCTGGATGGTCAGGCCCAAAGAGTGGTGGTGAATGGAGTGAAATCCAGTTGGCAGCCAGTCACAAGTGGTGTGCCACAGGGCTCAGTATTGGGGCCAGTTCTGTTTAATCTCTTTATGAATGATCTGGTCGAGGAGATCGAGTGCACCCTCAGTAAGTTTGCAGACGACACCAAGCTGGGTGGGAGCGTTGATCTGCTTGAGGGAAGGAAGGCTCTATGGAGGGATCTGGAGAGGCTGGATCGATGGGCCGAGGCCAACTGTATGAGATTCAACAAGGCTAAGTGCTGGGTGCTGCACTTGGGTCACAACAACCCCATGGAATGCTGCAGGCTTGGGGAAGAGTGGCTGGAAAGCTGCCTGTTGGAAAAAGACCAGGGGGTGTTGGTCAACAGCTGCTTTAATATGAGCCGGCAGTGTGCCCAGGTGGCCAAGAAGGCCAATAGCATCCTGGCTTGTATCAGAACTAGTGTGGCCAGCAGGACCAGGGAAGCGATTGTCCCCCTGTACTCGGCACTGGTGAGGCCACACCTCGAAGACTGTGTTCAGTTTTGGGCCCCTCACTACAAGAAAGACATTGAGGTGCTGGAGCATGTCCAAGGAAGGGCAACCAAGCTGGTGAAGGGTCTAGAGAACAAGTCTTATGAGGAGCAGCTGAGAGAGCTGGGGTTGTTTAGTCTGGAGAAAAGGAGGCTGAGGGGAGACCTTATCGCTCTCTCCAGCTACCTGAAAGGAGGTTGTAGCGACGGTGGGTGTCGGTCTCTTTTCCCAAGTAACAAGAGATAGGACAAGAGGAAACGGCCTCAAGTTGCACCAGGGGAGGTTTAGATTGGATATTAGGAAAAATTTCTTCACTGAAGGGGTTGTCAAGCACTGGAACAGGCTGCCCAGGGAAGTGGTTGAGTCACCATCCCTGAAGGTATTTAAAAGAGATGTAGATGTGGTGCTTAGGTACATGGTTTAGTGGTGGACTTGGCAGTGTTAGGTTTACAGTTGGACTTGATGATCTTAAGCGTCTTTTCCAAACTAAATGATTCTATGACCAGATATAGGCATCTGATTAAGAGACTTAATTTTAATGTAATATATTTTTACTCAGTTGGTTTGAAAATTGAACCTTTTAATTAGGTGCGTTAACATGGATTTGAACAAACAGCTTTTTTCATTCCTGATCAAAGTTTGATGGGCATTGTTGAACTTTGTCTTCTGGCACTTTGTGTTATTTCACAAATATATGTAGATGTGTGCCTATACATCTGTGTATATAAGCTGTCCCCAGTGTAATCCCTTACAGTTTTGCAAAAGTTAAATATGAGAATCCCTCGTCAGGGGCAGGGATGGGGAGGATTGAAGGTCAGTAAGTCATTCACATAGTCAGCAGCTTTCAAACTCACACTGAGAAAAGCTTAGAGTGGGATGGAGCGAGATCTCGGGGGACAGTGGCTAGAAATACCGTATGATGTGCTAAAATTGGCCAAAAGTCTTGATGCATCTCTTAGCGGTGTTCTACTTTGGACTAGGAAGGAAAAATGCTGCTTTCAGTTTTACTTATTCTTTTATGAACAATTTTGAAAAACGTAGAGAAAACACAGATACCAAAAGTGGATGAGGTGCTCCCTTGTGCTTTGTTGCATGTAGACATGAGATCCTGTCTTGTCTCCCACTCACATTCCCTTCTTTATACATCTGAAAGGCATGACAGCCTCTTAAGTCACGGCATAGCTCTGAGAAGTTGGTTTTCATAATTACCTTGGCTCCTGATTGTTGGTCCCCATTTTGTCGGCATGGCCTGCACGCCATGTTCCCAAATGCATTACTTTATATTTCACAGAATTGAAATTAATATCATCTGAAAGGATGCAAGTTACTAGGAAATTCAGATAAGTTCGTCTTAAAAACCTGTCTTCCTTGTTATTGCTGTATTTTACCATATCTGCTGTCATCATCATTAAGGACTTCTGGAGGGTATAGAGAACACTCATTTGAGTGAGACTTAATACTGTAGAACCCACAAGAAATAATGCTATTTGATGTTTTTTCTAATACTGACTCTAACACTTTGTTTTTAAGCCATCTAAGGTGCATTTCACTTGTTCATGATTTAAACTGAATGTGATGTGGAATGAAGTCAGAGATCTTGTAAAAGTCTGTATCTGTTACATCTGTGCAGTTACTTTTTCTGGAATAATCCTTGAGAAGGAAGTCAAGTGCCTTTGACAAGAGTATTGCTTTCTAAAACAGTATCAGCTGGCATTTGTTACCTTCATAAGTTATTAGTTCAATAGCTGTCAACTGTACACAAGTGTCTAAAGACAGTTTGCAAGGAGAGACTAAGAGAAAAAAACACTTTTTCAGAGGGCTTACATTCACTGTCAAGGAGTCTGAGATCCATTGCAAAATATGTATGGATATGGAAATCAGAAAAGGCAGAAGACTGCTGTTTAGCTCTGTATTACGTTAATCCCACATAAGATTTTTCTTAATTATGCCCTGGAGTGCTGTCAAGCTATCTGGCCTACTGATACGTTGTTGTCTTCTGTGTACTACACAGTGACTGAAGTCTTTCAGGTTTTTTGGCACTTACCAAGATTTCAAGGTTAATTAAAAAAAATATATAATTTTACCATCTATTGAAGGACTCATCAGAAATCTTTTTTCTTTTTAATTCTTGCTTCACATTATCCTTGCTTTCTGAATGTCCTGGTTTCGGCTGGGACAGAGTTAATTTTCTTTTTAGTAGCTGGTACAGTGCTGTGTTTTGGATTTAGTGTGAGAATGATGTTGATAACACTCTGATGTTTTAGTTGTTGCTAAGTAGCGCTTATCTCAAGCCAGGGATTTTTCAGTTTCCCATGCTCTGCCAGCAAGCAGGTGTGCAAGAAGCTGGGAGGGCGCATGGCCAGGACAGCTGACCTGAACTAGCTAAAGGAATATTCCATACCATGGAACGTCATGCCCAGTATCTAAACAGGGGGCAGTTGGCCATGAGGCACGGATTGCAGCTCTGGCATCGGTCAGCAGGTGGTGAGCAATTGCATTGTGCATCACTGTTTTGTTGGTTTTTTTTTTTTTTCTTTTGTTCCCTCTTCTTTTTTTTTTTGTTCCTTTTCATTACTGTTATTATTATATTTCATTATTATTATTGTTAGTATTATATTGTACTTTAGTTATTAAACCATTCTTGTCTCAACCCACAAGTTTCACCTTTTTTCCCCCGATCTTCCTCCCCATCCCACTGGGAGCAGGGGGGAGTGAGGGAGCAGCTGCGTGGTGCTCAGCTGCTGGCTGGGGTTAAGTCACAACAGACAATCAACCAACAAGTTTTGTTCAGCAGCTTGTGTCTGTCTTACCATGAATTATGTTTATTAGTAGATAGTGTGCTGGGAGGAGGCCGGGAGGGGCAGATCGCAGCTCGGGCATCGGTCAGCGGGTGGTGAGCAATTGCATTGTGCATCACTTGTCTTTTCTTGGGTGTTATTTCTTTTTTTCGTTGTATTCCTTTTCATTACTATTATTATTATTTTATTATTATTATTATTAGTAGTAGTAGTGTATTTTACTTTAGTTATTAAAGTGTTCTTAACCCATGAGTTTTATGTTTGGTTTGGTTTTTTTTTTTTCCTTTCCTCCTCCCACCCCACTGGGAGGGGGGAGGAGGAAGCGGCTGCGTGGTGCTTAGTTGCTGCCTGGGGTTAAACCACGACACTGAAGTACTGAATGATAAAAAGGCAACAGTCTAAATTGCTGATAATTTCATTACATCCATCTTTTAAACACTTCACTATTTTCTTTTGTTCTTCACCTATGGCAAAAAACATCCTTTACAGTTTAAACTTATAACTTTGCTTCCAAAAACCCCAGTTATGATATATTGGTTCAACAGTTTCACATGCAATACTCTTTTGATAGAATATTATCAACTGTAGTTGTCTTCTGTTTGTATACACTTTGTTTTCAAATCTCAGTTGAAGATGTTTGGTTTTTCTTTCTTGCTTCTAATTTCCTGTTTTGATATTTTATGACTTTGTGAGTAAGTAGTGCAACATATTGAGAAATAGTAGTCAATATTCTCAAGACTTATTATTTTTATTTTCTGCATGTTAAATTGCTTATTTTATTCTTTCCTAAATAAATATTTCTTGATTTTTTTGTTAGGTTAAAATCTAAAATATGAACACAAGATTTAACTGAGGACTCAAAAAATGTTTAATCCAACTGGACAGTAAGTTTTCAACTACTCAGAAATGTGTGAAAAAAATATTTCATATTCACTAAAACTGTCACCCTTGGCAATTTTGCCGAATATGCCAGCGAAGATAAGATCAGGTACTAGTAGATTTGGTTTGTTTTCTCTTTTTCCCTTCCCAGGTCTTTCTCTTTTCTGTATCATCTCATTGTATTGTTTTCTTCGTCTTTATTTTCTGCCCTTACACTACCAGAAAACTATTCTTTTGGATCCACACTCTCGGTTGTGCACTTTCCAATCTCTTTTGCGTCTGTACTCAGCTTCTTGGTTGCTGAGGTTTGGACTGATGGAAGCTGCTTAAAACGGAATGCTCTTAGGTTAAGGGCAATGTAGCAGATGTAACGCGCAGCCCAGGAAGAAGGGCTTAATGTGGCAAGAAAGGATATAATGTAAAAGGGAGGGAGATGACGAAAGATGAGAAAGACAAGGCAGCTGAGTGCCTTCTCCAGGTGTGCCTTCATTAGGTCTGGCTAGAATTCTGTTTGGCATAAAACTTTGAGATTTTGGAACCTATGTTCATTCAGCATTGGGAAAAAGATAGAGACGTGGATAAAAAAACAACTATAAAGAGTGACATGCTAGAGAAGAGATAAATAGGCCTTCTGCAATGGAGGAATGATGTGCTTTGCCTTGTCTGATACCTTACTCAGTTTGGACCTCCCAAAGGTTGTTTTACAACTCTTGGCTACAGTGTTGGTTTGATACAATTGATGTTTATTTGCACAAAAGAGAGTGGCTCTAGCAGATGAGATGAACTCCATAATGTAGGTCCCTAATTTAAATCAAAGACAAAAAGGTGCCAGGAGTCATTTTCCGAGCAGGGAAACAGCATGCCAACAATGAATGGTAGGAAAAAAGATAAGCTGCTGTTCTGGCACTTTTTTGTTGCTTGGTATTTAGTCTGTTTGTAGTAGGTCTGTTAAGTGTGGTAGCACTGTGACTTTTCTTAGTTCAAATCCCAAAAGAAGCTATTAAAGAAGCGTTGACTTTGTTGCAGTTGCTCTGAACGTTGTGGTTTTATTATGGGAATATAATGGTTAAACAGGGCATAGCATTCTTTGTGGCCATCTGTTTTTTAAATGTCTGTTCTGGATATATGTATATAAATAAAAAGTAGTATCCCTGTTAACTAAACATAAAAAAAAATTCCAATGCCAAAAATTATTTTCATTTATTGTTTTCTTCCTGTGAGTGAGTCTGCTATGTCTCTTAGAACACCGAGGGACAGATTTATTGTTTCTGTATCAGTATACTGCAGATAAATACCTGATTATGCAGCCACCACGCAGTCTTTGTCAGGCTGTTGCAATCCAATCATGAAAAAATTCATTGCATCCATCCTCATGAAAAAAATCCCACTTAGGAACTCGAATTCAAGGGTTGCACCTTGAAAAGAACAATCATGATGTCTCAGTTTAATTGCAGTTGCACTGTCTTGTCTTATTGGTTTTACTCTGGAGGGGCTCAATGTAAAAGCCCTTGATTTTCCAAAGTGACTAGTGATTTTGAGTGCCTTGCTAAAAGAGTCTGCAAGTTTCCAATGTGAGACACATAGAAGAATCTGAATTTTCTTCTCATTTTCAGACAATCAAGTCCACGTCATGTCTTTTACAGACTGCTCACACACTGAAGAAATCAAAACTGGAAACAGTTTTTCACTTTTTCCTGCATTTTGTGAAAGGAAAATATATTTCTTAGATTTTTTTTTTTTTTTTAAGGTAAGTACATATTGTGAAAAACCTATTGGTGCTAATGAGTGTTTTTCCCAGAAAAGGAGGAGAGGGACAAATCTTTTCGTGAAGGAGATTTAGTATGAACCACAACCTTCTGACACAAACAAGAATGAATTCCTGCATCTATCTCTGACAATGACTTTGGTTGTGATTTTTTTTTTTTTAAGCTTTCTGCCAGGTATGTCTTAGAAATCATTAATAAGTCACTTATTTGCTCCTGCTCAGTTTCTGACTAGTTGAGCAGGACACTGCATTCAATGGAATGGAAAAAAAGCTGAGTTGGAGTACTAGTGATTTTACGTTTTAAATTAGATACAGATCATACAGAATGCATAACTAACTCAAATGGTGCAGATTCATTTGTACTATAAATATCCTTGAAAAATATATATGTTCCCAGTTTTATTTGGATATTCTTCCAAAACTTTTGTCTTGTGAATATGTGAAGGAACATGTCTTCATTTCTTTATGGAGCCTTGAGTTTCTTCATTATAAAACCCCTAATTTGTATAGCATGAGGGAGTTTTTCTTTATGCTAACCACAATAAAATTGGAAGGAGATCTATTCTTATTAAAACTGTCTCAGGAAGAACAATTTATTACAACCACAAAAGTACTATTGGTGCACCAGTTGTAAGGAATGAAATTTTGGAGACATCTCCTGGGTTATTTCAGCAGCCACAGAGTTCAGGAGGAGGCTAATGTAATGCTTTCATTTATTTAGAGGAGCAAGAGAAAATGCGGGTGAGCTTTAGTATTATTATCATTGATCATATGAGAAGTTGAGAAAAAGCTATGCTAAGCCTATAAATTGTTGAATTTTGCTTTCACAGGATGAAGTGCAACCAGAAATTGTCTTTTTTTCAGATGCTGTTAATGGATAGCTCCATGAAATAATGCAAACGCCTCAAAATATTTGTTTTTATTTACTGTAGATTTAATTTTGCTGAAGAATTAATGCAAGGTAGTGACTTTGAAAGGAAGTGTTTGTGAAATCTACATAAAGTTAATGTGAGGTAGCGATTATTGCATTATGTTCTTTTCACAATAAGGTTCAGTCTCCTAGTTGTTTATTTTTTTTATGGTCCAGTGAAGATCACCTAATTTTTTTTTAGGTCTAAACCCGTCTCAGTTGCTTTCAGTCCACTTCCGTTGTACATGCAACACCTCAGGGTCAAACCAATCACTACCACAAACTTCAGTGAGAGTGAAATGTGGTTTTGTGTCTGCAGTTATGACATTGTTTCCCACAATCTGCTTCCACTTTCTTTAACAATAGCCTCCATGTCTGATCCAATAAGCTAACACATAAAAATGTCAACTTCTGAGCCATGAGTACTTTAAATGATAAAGAAATGTCTACCTCGCTTTTTATAAAGGCTTTTTTTTAGAGCCTTTCAGAGCCTTTTGCATTTACTTACTGTAAAAATATTCTCCTCAACTGCAGTTACTTTTACCGTGTTGGTTGGAAATGGAAAGAGAGTAACAAACCCCAGACTGGTAACACTTTAAATTAGCAAGCAGTGAGCAATTAGAACAAGACCATAGGAAAAATGAGGAAGTCTGTAGCTCAAACTGTTACGGTTTTAATAAACACAGATTTATGTAATTCCTGGTCAGTGTAAACTGATGCTGCTGCTTTGAAGTCAACAGATCTAGACCATTTAACTTAATATAGGAGTAGGAAATTACTGCTTTCTATATATGAAGTGTCATTTTAAAAAAAGTAAACAAACATCAACCCACCAAACACACAAAAAACTCCCTATCCTAAGAGAGCTCCCTCCCATCCCTCTTTAAATTGCTGTTTTACTTCTGAAGTGTTCTTCAGGCCCATGTCATATACTGGCTGCTCTGTACCTGCCTGCACTGTGAGAACAAGCTTATGGGTGGTCTCTGACCCAAACACATGTGCATGGCTCCCAGTCTTGCTACCCACATCACTCCACAAACTGCCCCGTCAACAGCAGGGAACAGGACAAACTACCACCTCTGATTCCAGGTGCACCTTGCTCCCACATGCAAGAGAGAAGTTGGTGGGAGGACAATTTTAGTGCTTTTTGGTGGTGACCAGCCTACCGTGCTTTAAGCCAACATGTTTCAGTGTGGATGAGTTTCCTAACTAGCTGAAACCCTTTTTTCTTCCCCTGGCCTTATTCTCAAAAGCCAAGGTAAAAGTGTGGTGGTTAGTAGTTGAAAGACGACATGATTGGCTTAGTGAGTTAATTAATAGCTATGCTCCCTTCTGGGGTCTTGTTCTGGTTTTGAGACAAGAATAACTTGATGGCTATTTAGCTGTGCTTTCCCCATGCCAGATCAGGCTTCCCTGTGATCCGTGTCCTACTTATCACATTTTGTTTTGTTTGTGTGTGTAACATTCCTTGCTGAAGGTGTGTGGTATCATGCCCCACATGCCCCAGGATGTTGTTCTCAGTGTGGGAAAACAGTAGAAAATGAAAAGATTGCTGTTGGATTTTTTTTTTTTTTAATTTAATGTTTATAGTTGAGAAACCTGAGGTAAATGGTATGTTACTACTAGGCTAGGGGGTCACCCTGTTTCCATACAACTGCTGTTTGCAATGTGATATGAGCCATTGTTCAGCTCTTGGGACAGACAGGGAGTTAAAAGGTAAGGCTGTTATCCTCCTCCTGTCCCCTAGATGCAGTGTGTTACAGAGACAAATGCACATAAGGGGAAGATTTCTGACCATGAATGAGAGGAAGGGTATTTCAATGTAATTACAGTTCATCAAATCTGACAAAACTGCGTAGACCTGTAGAACTAAAGTGAGTGCAGCTGTGTTCTCTGCATTGTACTTTATGTTGTATTTCATGGGTAGCCATAACTATAGGTTACAAAGCTTGTTTAATTTATAATGGCAGCACTGAGTGTCTAAGAAATAATAGTATAGTGGTGATGTGTGAATCTCAAAATATTCAGAGGTTTGTTCTAGTTTGGATAGCAATAAAAAGTGCAGATGCTGATCTGAGCCTATTGGATCTCTCAAAACGGGCTGGGGACCCCAGTACGGAAGAAGTCTCCTCAGTTTGTTGGCCACTGTGAGAATTAATTTTGAACTGGATGGAGCAGTGCCCAAGGCAGCTGAAACCAAATGGTAGCAATCAGCAGCAAAGACAGCCAGAGAGAAATGCAAAAGCTACACAAGTAATGTAGCCAGTTTCATTTCAATTTAACTCTGGCATGTTTTTTCTTATTGGCTCTGAAATCTCTTGGCATGTAGATCAAGATATCCAAGGAGTTTGAGCAGAGATTTACTCTTCATCTCTTTGAAAATGCTTTATGCCTGCAGTTAAGGAAGTTCAGCAGAAACCTGTGTCTTCAAACTGAGAGTCCAATGTCAAATTCTAGTCTGTTCCCATCCATACTAGTTCCACCAGAGCAAGTCTGCCTCCAGACGTCATGCTCCCTTCAATATCTGAAGGCACCAAAGGAGAGTAATCTGCTGTCCAGTGTGGAAGTCAGATGCTGGGGTAGAGGGTTGTCTTGTCTGTATAGCAAAGAGAGTTGGCATAAATGGTTTGAGACAGAACAGTGAAGTCACAGGGGCAGAGATAAGGAGCTTAACTACAAATTTCCAGGTTTTCTGACATTTAAGGGATGTGTATTTTAAAGGACAGTCCCCAACCTTAATTCTGTTTTACCTAAGCATTTTTATTAAGAAATGCCTTTATCTTTACTAAAATGATGAGACCTCCATTGCATCAGAAGTTCACCTGAGACTGACAGCTCTCCAGAAGGCTGTCAAGAGCGGTGGTGTCCCATGAGGCACCATGTATAGTTCTCAGGAGCTTAAAAATTTATAACCAGCATGAGCAAAAAAAGTATTGGAGGCCTCACAGAAGTTTATCAGTTTTGCTGGCATGACCTGTAGAGCCTGCAACTTCTGTGAGCATGTTTCATGCCTAATGAAGCTTTTAACTTTTTGGCAAAACCTGGGATTAAAAAAAGCCTAAAATAGATTGCATATGGTCAGAACCCGGGGTCCCTAGAGCAACCACCCATCGAAGAAACCTGTTTTGATTCTATGATACTCAAGGAAATCTGCGTTATTTAGATATGGTAGTTTCTCTATACTGAAAATTAGGACAAGGAGTTCATTAGAAATCTGATTTATCAGTATTTATTCCTGTATAACTCTTAATGGCAAACTTCTTTGGCCTAAAAATTCTGCTGTTAATCCTTGGCTGAATTAGATTTATTTTTAAGTGTCAAGTAAATTGATCAACCCTTTCTTGTTTTTATTACAGAACTTTAAAAATTGCCAGATGCTGCTGGCAAGTGGTGGTTTATGAGGGTTCTTGTCAACAGCCTGAGGCAGGGTAGAAATACAAGGGCAAGGAGGTTATTTTTGGAATGTGCAATGTGATATTTTGTGTTGCACATTTATTTTAAGAGAGGCAATGGACTGTGAGGGCATTTTAAGTTTTCACCTTTTTCCCCTGATAGTTTTGGGTTGTTGTGTTTAGAGGAAAAATTGTTTGGGTTTTTTTTGAGAAAATGACTGATGATTGTCTGAAACTTGTCATTGGTCCTCTTCAGCACTACAGACCATGTGATATTGAAAGAAGGAAACAGATCAATAGGGCAGAGTATTAATTCTGGGTGTCTATAGTTAAAGAAAATATTCTCCCTGTCAGACCTTCCTAGCTGGCAGAGGCACTGAAGTTGTTGGCAGTGGAGATTGATGCTCACTGGGAAAGAAGAGTTTGTGTCTGTGGGTCCAGATCCTTCTGATCACACCCACTGTTCAGAGAATACCAAACATGTGGTCACTGCCCTGCCAGCTTGTAAGAAAACTATAGAACTTGGACTAATTGCTTAGACTTCATGCAGTAAATTTGGTTTTGGTCACTTGAACCATCTGTGATTCTTGGGGGAAGAAAAAAAATCTGTGACAGGTTTACAAGCTGAGCTGCTGGTTATATGCTATAATTTACTTCCATAATGAAAAGTTAACAGATCACTTGCCTGAAGTTAGGCCCCTAAATATACAAGCAAAAGTATTTTTTCAAAGATGTTGAGTATCCAAATTGCTCCCATGATTTAAGTGATGCAGGAGTTGACCCGCAGCTGTACAGACCCAACGCACTACTGTTTTTGTAAGCAAACATGTCCTTGAAGATAAAATTTAGACAGGTAAAACACAAATATGAAAAATTTACATAAGCCATGGCAAAAACTGTAATTTTTTTTGTCAGTTATGTCAGGGAAGCTCTGGACCCCTGTGCCAATCATTTCGCGTATATCCAAATTATTCTTTGTTGGAAATAGCCCTTTGTGCCCATTGAGGTCTGGTTTGCATAGGAAGTTTTTAATCTGAAGTTCTTTAGCCTTCGGGGGGGGGGGGGGAGGGGCGAGAAGAGAGAGAGAAAGAGTATAATTTTCAAACAGCACCCCCCCAACTCCAAACTTTCAGATTTTTCAGTCTCATAATTAAAAAATGGTTTGTCTGGTTATTTTGTGATAAATATCCTCCTCTGGGTATGGTCTAGACAGGAGATATTTTAAATCGAAAGGCACCTTTCCTTCCCTCTGTTACAGGAATTCAATATTGGGATTACGGTTTAAAGGAAACTCTTACCTTTTGACTATGGAATTATTGGCATGGCCTCATTATAGTGTGTTGGAAAGTGGTTTTATTAGTTGTTACATTCAGTAATTTTTCTGGTCCCTCCACTTTAGGGGAGGAAGTCAGGTTGCTCAGGAAACCTGATGACTGCAGTGCAGAAGCTGGTGGGGAAAGTCCTGATCCAATTGTTCTGGCACATGCATGAGCAATAAAGGATGCAAATGAGACATTCCAAGAAGAAGTGATAAATTTGGCAGTGTTCATGTGGCTAGTCTCAGTGAAGGGAAACAGACATCAGAAAGCCAGAACTACTTTATTTAGTCATGATAAATCTCAAATAAGGATCTTCTAGTTCCATTAACTTAAATGCATTAAAAAAAATTAATATGATGTTTTATATATACCTTTAGCAATGTAAATCCAGCATCTACATTTCTGCTACTTAATCAGTTTATATATTTAACTGAGTGATATTACATATAGAAAAATTCATCTGTGTTAGGTTAAAAGGGGAAAAATGTTCCTTACCTCATTCTCTATGGTGTAAGCTGGCACAGTTTAATGAGGGCAAGGGAGTTATCCAAGGGATTAAATTTGGCTCTGCAAAGAGAAAAGCAGAGAGGCAGACCTGTAACATGAATTTCAAAGCTATGCTTGAGAACATCATTAACATGCACCTGCACGAACAAGAATTTTTATTTCCAAGTGGCTGGTTTTATGTCCACTAGCTGTTCATAGTGTTTGTCCACTCACCTGTGTACTCCTGTTGGGAGAGGGCACAAAATTTCCACTGAAGCTCTGTTGGTTACTTCCAGAAAGCTGATCTATGTTTCTGAAAATATGAGACAGATCCTGCCACCCTTGGGGGAAGCTGAATTGTTTACCACCAGTAAAGTAAAAAAACACTGTATCTTGCTTAAGAAATGACACTGGTGGTATTTTCTTTCTCTTCACAGCTTACCTGCACTATATAGTTGTGGTTTATTAATTTGTCTTTATTGCAATTTGGCTGTGCTTTGCCTATATACTCTACATCCAAACTATATCTTGATTTAAAGCTGAATATCATGCTTTCTTTTTGTCTGGGGTTTGATATTCTTAACTTTTCCTGGGAATATGTTTTGAAAGGGAGGACAAATGCTGTTTTTTGAGAATCTCTGGTCTCAGGTCAGAAACCAGAATCATTTCTGGACTGCAGACTGACACCTCCTTTCTTTCTCTTTAAGTTCCAACAGCTATGTAACAATTTCAAATTAAAGCTCAATTCAAATCCAGGTCACTAGAAATAAACAGCTACTATTTTAGTAAAAATGTGATCACCACCTATTTATCTATTACGTAAAAAAACCAGTGTAAGACCAGTTTTTGATTTTTAGTTGCTCCTATTTGGTAGAAAACTTGGAAAATTTTTGTTTAGTGTTTCACACAGCCACTATGTGGAACTGCAACTTTACTGCACTTTGGTCTAATTGCTTTAAACAATCTCTGGTTGCTAGAGCCAAAGAAGATCCTGAACCATACAGATTTAAATGTTTAAGCAAATCAGTGATATTATTAATTCATAAATCCCTTGTTAGCAAGCTGGAGAAAGAATGTTTATTTTACCACATACAACTGAACTATACAGATGGATATGTGATTTCTACTGAAGTATGATCCTCATCTGAGCTGAGTTTTAGGATTTTGTGTTTATCATTTAGTTCACAAATAACTGAAATAGCAGCAGTAGTAGTTTCCTTTCAAAGGATTATATTCTTATTACATGTTCAATAAGAAAGATTTTGAAATCATACCTATGAATTACAAAGGCAATGGGCGGATAGGACTTTGCATACATGCCTTATGAAAATAGTTGTTAGCAGCTGTTGAATGAGAATGTGCTGGGTGCAAATAATTGTGTTTATGGGTAGAACTAAACTTTGGATTTGGAGACGTTTCTTTTCTAAGTATTGACTGCTAAATCATTGACTAAAATTACTGCAAGTTTTCTCTGAAGATCTTTATGGATAAGAAAGCTCTAGAGAAGAAACAGAGCGTACTGAACAGTCAATTAAAGCTACATTGTTATCTAAAATCACTGGGCAAAGTTGTGTTAGTTTAAGGTGGTCATTTGAGACTATACAAACAGGATGAACAGGTAGACATTTACTGAAACCAGGAGATAAAATTGGAGCATGTACAGTTATATACTCTCTTTTTACATTATTTTTAGGAGAGGAATATGCCCAGTTGTAGCTTTTGAAGGCAAAACAAAAGGCTAATACTACAGACTATGTTGTCCAGTAAACATATCTGTGACCAGAAGGGAAAGGTAAGACTAGCCACAAGCAGTTGTCTTAACTGAATTATAACATGCTTTTGATCAAAATCCCATAAATCTTCATTGTATTCATGGGCAATTGCATTTTGGCTTGCATGAACCTGAAGCCTTCATGTACCTGATGTTAGGGAAATGGGATTTCTGTCCGACATTATTCTTGGTCATTGCCACTCACAGTGCGCTGCTGCATAAATAAAGTCTAAAGAGGAATCCCCCAAAGTTTTGATGAGTCCATTTAATAAGTCATGTACAAAGAAAAAAAATAAATTCCTTTGAGCCAAAGGGAAGTGATAGAGTGGAGTATGTGGGTTCATCTGGTCAATCATGTGAAAATGTGTTTACTCTTCATTTTACATACCCTCTATATGTTGATATGACATCATTCCCTATAAAGCTAGTAATACTGTGCACACATAACCATGAGTTTGTATGAGATGCAGTGAATATCCCATGAGAGAAGGAACAAGACATAATTTAAAGTTGGAACCTGGAGTGATTTATGAAGGTCATTGTCTTACTGATTCAGATACTTTCCATATGTTGTAGAAACCCCTTTTTGTATTTTATGTGTAAAACATGTGTAGCAAATTAGATTCTGTACAACTTTCCTCCTTTAAATGTTTTGGGTTTAAAATGTTGTTGTGTTTTTTATCTCCGATCTGTGATATCCCACTGTATTTTTATTGAGAGAACACTTTAAAGTGAAAGATTTTGAAGTGACTTTGCTGAAGTTTGGTGTGGTTGACAATAAACCTGAAGTGCTTTTGATGCTAAAACATCCTATTGCACTGGATTTATGGCTTGACTTCTGTATCATGCTTAGCTGATATGGACTATGCCCTGTATCATGCTTAAAGCCCTGAAGGTACTGACCTAGTATGAGAGGAATAGAAGAATTTTTCTCTTACCAGCTGTAGCACATTATAATTCTATCTCATTTTATTTTAGAAATTATTTGAAGATGGAACTAGTTACATTAAAATTATGTGATGGGAACATGATTACTAAAAAATACATTACTGTTTCAGGCATTAAAAGACTCCATTTAATTTACTATAATACATAAAATACTTTTATTGCAGGGAGACTTTATTTCACTGGTTGCTTAGTAAGTGAACGGACACTTATTAATCAAATAAATCAACACCAGTCATGGCAACTTGCCCCAGAAGTACCTGCTGAGGAGAGATGGATGAACAAACATGAGGAAAAAATTATCTGGTCCATGCTGTGCCTTTCTGCTTGCAATTTTCTAGAATTTATTCATTATTCAGCATTATTCACCAAACAGCGTCTGCAGAGTAGTTTGTCTTGTAGCTTGTTTGGAAGCAATTTGTAATGAGTATTCAAAATATACTTCCAATGAAGACTATCTGTCATTAATATGGGGATCAGTTTTTGTTCTTTGTGTATGATCCCTTAGTCAAAAAAGTCCATGGATCACAAACGAGGCTTCTAAGTATTACTGTGATGCAAATTAATAACAGCATGAATCACGATATTCCTATAGCTTGACTTTAGACCCTCCATAATGATCTCCACAGACTTTAGTGGTATTCAGAACAAACTTTAAAATAAATTTTTCGGCACAGACATTTGGGACTGCCACTTGGTGGCTGTGTCTGCCATTAAACTTTTTGCTAGAGTATCCATGTGAATTGTATCCAAAGTGAATTGTAAAGAAGACACAAATCCACTTGAAACTAATAAAAGACTCAAATATCATTAAGAAATTGTGAAGTTTGTTTTCCTGTAACTGTAACCCTATGTTACTAAAGGGTCTATGTTTTTACACTCTTTCTCCCACCTTCCTATCTTGTAAAGCTTTTAAATGTTCTAGCTGTGAAGTTGCGTAAGATGGCATAAATCAAGCTCATCAGTACCGAAAGCTCACTTTGCAAGTGTTTAAGGTATGTTCAGAAACATAAAACACGATCAGTGCTGAAAAACAGTAATGGTAGTTCAGTTCCTTGATTAAACAAATCAAAAATAAGCATGAAACTCGAGCAACAATTGCATTTCTTCAGTTTGTTTCTTTCCTTGGTGTGCAGCATGAAGCTGCTGAGTGTGCAGAAGTCTAGGCTGAGCATGCCGGTGAGTAGCACAGTAGCAGGCCTTTGGACATCCTTTATTGGATCCTGCGCACTCTTAATGTACCAGTGCCCCATTGTTCTTCAGACTCCCATGCTGCGCAAGCTTGCTGCTGGGAGGGGAGAACAAATGTGGCTGTAAAGCTTTAACATCTGCTGTAGCCATGAGTGGTTTGCTGGATGAGCTCTCCAGCAGGTAGGACAGCTAGTTCCTCGGGTCTGCTATCATTAACCAGAGCCACTGCTGCTCACCCCCTGAGGACTGATAATGTATCTTTTCTCATTGTCTTTATGAGAAGAGTTGGCCAGCCAAATAGGTGTTTTCCTCATAGCCTAAAGGGAAGGACAAATAACTCTTTCCAAGGCAACTGTGGAAGCAGCTTCTACATGCATAGGATATAAGGCAAATTTGCTGAGCAGGTTTGTGTTACTCATTTTCATTTTTATGTTTTCACAGAATGAAGTTTATCCATGGGCAGGGTACTGAAACAAGGTGTATGTGATTCTTTCACTCTCGGAAGAGGATCTGAGGTGAAAACAAGAAGTAAGGGGATAGAATGCTGGCTCTCTGAGTGGGAATTGGTTTTACATTGTGGTCATCTCTTATTGTATTACCCATGCCTACAGGGAAGCAGTAATGAGTCAGTGTTTGTGCTCAGGCATTAGCCTGCTGACCATAGATTAAAGAATTATAAGCATGTCAGTTGGCAAATTCAAAACAAGTCCACAGTTGCCTCTTCCAGGTTTTTCTTGGTGCTTAAAACAATTTATCATCAGATGCTTTCTGCTGCTTGTAGAATCACTGGAAATCCTCTCCTAGTCTACCGCTTATTCTCTCTAATGTCAGTCAGTTTCACTTCTTTGCTCTCACTGGGTGATAAGGCTAATTAGAGAAATGGGAACTTGCACATCACAGCCCTGGGAGAGCCTCTTCCAAGCAGAGTCCTTCCTAGGCAAGGACTGCTCCTCTTCTCGTCACTAGTTTGGACTTACCTTCTGCGAGATGCTTCTCTGCTTCAGCAAGCTCTGTGTAACTCTCCTCTTTTTCATCGAGGCACACGAGCATCGGTTTTTCTGACTCTGTAATGGGTTGTCTTCATTGGGTTCATTCGGGTTCTCAGCAGAAATGAAAGTGGAAACCGAATGCATCCTAAGCATGGAATAATTCCAGTTGTCTCAGCTGAAAAGATGAGTAATTTATTTTTCTTGAAGGTGCTCTGTTCACTCATGGAACTGGTAGCCCAGCCTGAGGCATGATAGCCAGAGATTAATATTCAAGTTTTTCTTCCCAGAAACACAGTTTTTGTGTAAGTGGTATAGAGCAGAAGTTTGTCTCCAAGGCCTGCAATGTATGGAAGATACATAACTTGATCTTTTCTTGGCTCGTGTATCATCAATTGTTTACTAGATTCTGGTTTCAAAATCTTTGTTAGCCGCAATAGTATAGGGAAAGAATGAAAGAGCTAGAGTTTCAGATCTAGAGCAGGCTTTGTGGCTTTATGGCGCTGACACTTAGGGGGGAAAAATCATCGTTCTTTGAATACCTTTGCTTTGGCAGTTTGTTCCTGGAATGATAAAATGATTTAAGTCGGACAGGCCCACAGGAGGTCCTCTTTTCCGACTCCATGCTCATACGGATATTCCCACGCTCAGACAGGGAAGTTGCATGTCAACCTTGACCAACGCCTGCTCGTTTGCTCCCACAGGGCCTCCTGCCCCTCGGTCGCAGCAGGGGGTGCGTGAATCCCCGAAACGCGACGGGTACCCCGCGCTGACGCAGTTTTACACCGCAGGCTCTGCGTAAGCTGTGGAAGATGATCTGGTGACATCAGTGTCTTCTAATACAAGTGGTTTAGAAGCAGAGTGATAGCCCATGAAACAGGAGAGATAGGGAATAAATAAGAAGAAGAAAGGAAGTTTTGGAATGGGTGAAGTTAGGTTGGGTATAAGGACTATTATTAATTTTCTTGGAATGGCTATGATCCAGGAAAGGATGTGATTACTGTTCTTAACGCTCTATTCTTAGTAGGAAGCACTTTCCAGAATTGGGAACTGCATACCTAACAAATGCGTTCAAATATAACAAAAATTTATACCAATGTGAATGAAATCAGCACAAGGAAATAACTAGCTTATGGACGAGCAGAAACAGCCAGTGCTTTTCACACAAAAGCCAAACATATTAGTGAATTACAGTCTGATTTTTGATACTTTTTATCTTTTTCAGGAAAGGTGTTTCAGTTCTCCTGTGCCAAGCACAAAAGAATTTCAATTAAGAACATGCTGCTAACTTTTCAGTTTAATCAAGCAAAAGCATGACTTCATTTTACCCTGTTTAACAGAACGCAAGGATTTTGGCAGTGATTTTATACTGACTGCCTACTCTAGTGACTAAAACAGAGTTAGGCAACTCTGATATTTAGGCCCATAATGTATGATTTGGAGCATTAATAATGCAGACCTGATAGGCCTTGGCTCTCTGTGCAGTTAATGGAGAAAGTAGATGTAATTCCTCAGGCACAGGACACTGTGCACCATGAATGCATATTTCAGAAGCATTTTTTTGTACTTTTCTGTTCTCTGAACTAGCAGCCGCTGCCTCCCAGTCCATGATAATCCCTCCCATCTTTTTATAAAGATGTTCTATTTCTTTTCAATATAGTAACTAACAGGAAGGAGTAAATGCTAATAGAGAGGCCCCAGGAGAATGAAATTAGACTTTTCAATGAAAAAGGGTGAAGAAGTAAGATCTATCTTTCTGGGTCTAAAAAAAATATAACTTGCAAGCAGAGTCAATGACAAAAACACTGACAGGACAGGATTTCAAGTGGTATTAGATCATTGTGCGGCCATCAAAGGTCTCTCCTGTTGCTGTTCTGTCTGAGTACTTACAAAGCCCCTGTAGTCATCCTTCATCTCTGTGGCCTTGGAAACTAAGGAAACTGGGAAGATTGTACGTGCTATGAAGATACCAAAGATGAAGTGACTCCTACATCAGTAGCCATAATAACAAGTGGGATTCCAGCTAGACAATAAGTAGTGCATTGAGGCAGGATTATTCTTGCAAATTGAGATATAAAAAGGGTGTTAGAAAGAATTATGTCTAACCATGTTTTGTGCATGTCTGTGTGAGGGCGTGTTGTTTTGTGTTTCAAAGAGATTTTTACCTGTGATTTACCTGTGATTTCTGTCACTAGTGCTGGTTTCTAGTCCTATAGTCAAGACACCAGAAAACAGGAGAAACGTGCAGTAGAAACATGTTGAGTACTAAGAGAGTTTCTACTGATGGGTGACACAGCTGAATTCAGGCAAGAGTCTAACTGCTGGACTGCCTGTCTGCCAAAATCTTTCTTCTTTTCCCCTAGCATTGTGTCATTACTTCTGCACAAAAGCCATTTATGGCCACTACACACTCATCTTCATAAAGTCTGGTTTTTTTCCAGAAAGATATCTATATGGTCAGTCACATTTACAAGATTTGATTTGTCTGGCACTTCTGGTCTGTGTACTTTTAGACTGGAGACACACAATTATATGTTTGTATCTAACTTTGAAGTACTTGCCCCCTGTGTACTCTCTCATGACTTGGAATGGCAGCAACCTGGTATCATGACATTGGACACTCTACTTGAAGGGACATGATCTGGATCCCAATTTCCTGGCTGCATTGTGGGCCAAATTTATGTTAATGAACCTGCCAGTCCATTGAAAACAAGTTATTACTTATCATTCTCATTTCAGAGGAAAAGGAACAAATAACTCTTCTATATTCTAGAAAACGCACTTAATACCTTTGCCTGGCCTTCCTTCATGGTAAATACTGGGCTTGATTCTCCCTTGCTTTCCATTCTGTATAGGTATTACCCCCTGTCCTGAGAAGTTGTGATATATTAACATGTCAGAAATAGTGGCATTTAAAATTTATTTGTCAAAAAAAAAAGTCATGGATGAATCCTATCTATTAACTTTGCCCAAAGCTCCTGCTCAAAAAGGACTTCACCCAGAGCCATAATACTGAATTAATGGCATAAATATAATTACAGAATGTACAACCTTCAAAACTTAGTTCAAACAAATGACATGGTATATGTACTATCACTGAAAGGATATGGAGTAAAAAACCCCCAAAATCAAACATCTGTGGCTGTTGTTTGTTATCAGTGTACGTCGCCAGTCAAGAACGGCTTCAGCATACTGAAGGTTCTAAGAATAAGTGTTAATAAATTCCAACTTAAATATAAAGCCTGTACCAAGGAACAAATAGTATGCTATGGTGTACAGTTGAAACTTCGAGCCTACCACAAATCCCAGAAGCACACATTCCCAAAACAAATGCTTTCCACCAAATACCAAACAAAAATAACTTTTCAACAGAAGATGTCTCTGGAGCGTAGAAAAATACCAGCTCTCTTAGGACAATCATGCAGGAGAAAGTTAGTAAATAGTCATCATAAACTCCAGCTTCTTCTGTGGACTTAGCCAATAACCATCATGCCTGGGTGGTGGCGAGAAGAACAAGATTATTTTCATCTTCTCTATGTGACAAATTCCTCTGTTCTCCAGATTAAATGAAATAAAGCCATTGACTGCATCTGGTGTAATAAAGTAATTCTATTACCCCCTTCTAGTCCAGATGAGGCAATGAGAAATGAACACTTTTCCCTTACAGCTGCTGCTGCTGCTTCTTTTGATCAAAATTGCTCTGTGTTCTTGGTGACTGTAAATCTGAAGGAGGAAGTGTTTTTAGGAGATGGAATAGACATGCATCACCCTCTTTGGTAAGCATTCAAGGCTTTCTGTACTCTGGGGATTGCAAAAAAACCTCTGCATATTTCAAGATCTCAGATGTTGTTCTTTATTAAATGGATTTTCCACAGCAAAATCTCCAAGCATATCATGGATATTATTCAGCTGAAATGAATTCATAATTAAGAGTTCAAACAAAGCAAAATCCAAGATTTTTTGAGAACCTTAATAGATCTCACATTACTAGGCTGTTACCAACCCAGTCCAGAAGGGAATGAGTAATGCTTAAACCATTAAGCCATCAGGGTATTTGAGGAAATGGAAAGCATCCATCCTATCTAAGAAATCAATTCCACAGAAATTGTTCCATTGTCAAGTCTGGAAAAGCAAGTCCATTAGTTTTTGGGTTTTTTTTTTAAGCTAGCAGGGTTTTATCAAGACAGCTTCCTTTTAAACTGTGTAATATTATTTACGTTATTTCAACATGAGTTGACCTAGAACATTCAGATAGGGTGTATTCAGGGCAAGTGCTGGCACATAGGCTGCATTCCCAGATTAGTCCATTCTTACTTCTAAATAACTGGTGGCCACGATCCTTTCTTCTTACTTGCTGCAATAGCACCTCAAGCTATTTATCTGGATCTCTGCCATCTCAGAACAACAAGGATTCTGGGTACATGCTATGGCTGAATGAAGGCAGAATCACAATTTGGCGGCAACCTGGAAAGAGGAAGATGAGCAGGCTTAGCGCTCTATATAGCCTCATAGATTCATATGGAGTGGCTTGGATTTCAGAAAGTCCCAACTCAGAAGGAAATTTTAGAATATTTTGCCACATCTCTGGTTTTTCACAGGAGATATACTTCACCCAAATATCCCTTTTCAAGACCAACCACTTCATATAAAGCATTTCAGACTGAGCAGGAGATTAACTCAAGGCAGAAAAGAGCAATATTTGAGGCTCTTGTAGTGACAGGAATCCAACTAGGTGGGTAATCTGTGAGGGAGAAGAACTTTTCCTACAGAGTCTTTCACAGTCCAAGTTGGGAAAAAAATGGTTTTATGACATCAGACCTGGTGCTCTCCCTGGTCCCAAGAATTTCAGTTGTTATAAATTTCCTTTTGAGTCTGTAGGATCAGGTGTGCTTCACATCTTTGCCATGTGCCCATTGGCTTTCTTGGCTATTGCTGGTCACTAAAAAATTCTTTTTCTGCATATGACTCTTGGGATACCAACTCTACAATCAGTCTGTACAGATACTATTCTGTTACAGCCTACTAGTTTTTGGACAGCCTAGGATGAAGTGGAGGGGAGCTGAACACTTGTTAGTAGGTCCTACTTCACCCAGTTTCACATCTGCCATACGATTGGTTGAAGAATAAATGGTTATTATCCCATTATCTTTAACTCAGACTATGATATACTAATATGCAAACAGAATATTTGAAAGAGACAACACAAGTAAAGGTTTTTATAAAAAATGTAGGCTAAGGAATGTAAGAAAACCTCAGGTATTTTGTACCAAAATAAAACCTATAAAGTGTCTCTTTGATTTGAACAGATTGATGTAGGTGGTCAGCAATTCTCTTTCCCTTGATTTTGTGCATCTCAGGTTGAGCTTCTCAGAAAGCAACGCTTCCTGATGAAATATTTGAGGTTTCATAGCCAATCTTTTTTCTCAAAGTCATTCAGACACATCATGTACATTCAGTGTCCTCTCTACTCTCTCTCAGCAAGGTAATTGTCTCTAACTTACTCTGTACATGACTGGCCTGCATAACGTTCTCTGATTATGATTCTTCTTTTGCTTCTTTGACTTAGTGTGTTACATTTCAGTATGAAGTGTTTTCATCTAGGTGCAATATAATAATCAGACACTTAGACGATGAAGGGTTTGGGAAGACTGGCACCCAGTATTTTTCCTGAAAAGACACAGTAACAGAAAGCGAGACTAGCAATGTACCTAAGAGGATTCCCTGTTCACCTCAGGGAATCAGATTGACCTGATCCAGTGTCTTGTCTCTGGCAGTATTCCACATCCAGTGCTTCAGAAGAAGATGGAAAAAACCGTATGCTATAAAATATCTAGCCAAATATATGTTTATATCACTGTGTAACTTAGGACAGTGAAGCTACAAATTCACTGAAGGTCATAAAAGGAGAAGGCTGTGGAGTGCTCACTAGGGATGGGAGGCTAGAGAGACAGAAGGTGAGATAAAGATTTTGGGAGAAATCTGGGTTCTGAGAAGCCTCAGACTTAACAGGAAGATGCAAAACTTGGTCTAATGCCTCTTAATGGAATGTCCCGACCGGCCTACTGCAATCTTTGTCACCTGGGAGACAGCACTTTTCATCTTTTAACAGAACTTTTAAAGAAGTTGAGTAAAATAATTGGTAATCTCATTAATCGGAGCCTTTGAAGAGTTACCTTCCTGCTAGTTTTCTTTTGAACTTCAAGACCTTGAAAGATTCTGGCTTTGCTGGAACTAAGACTGAATCTTTAGCTGAGTTGACCCCAAACCAGTCCTTTATTGTGATCAAAAGTGGGTGACAGTCCTGCTCCTGTTGCATTATTGAATCTATACCTGGAAGAATGTATGAAGTAAGGAAATGAAGGTTCCTATGTCATGTTGGAAATTGTTCTTCAACTTTGGTTGTCCTTCTGGCTTTGTCAATGACATCAGAAGCTCCTTCTGAGCAGCACTGTAGTCCAAGGACTAAGGCACAGTCTTAGACTCCAGAGAGTTAGAGTCCTGAGTGACCAACTCACCAATTTAAGCAAGGTGGGATTTCTGTACATCTGTTTCATTACATGCACTGTTGCCAGACATACTTCATATTCATTGCTAGCAGGTTCTTCCTTTGACAAGCCAGGCAGAATCAGTTTTGCTTCTGTTTTACAGTGGGAAAATTGATGACTCTCTAAAGGCCAGGGCCCTTCAAACTGGAGTCTAGGCTCTGGCAGTAGCTGGATCCAGACCTGAATTGCAGGTAATTCTGCTGAGCTCTATGGAACAATGGTTATAAAAAGGGATGTAAAGTAAGCGAAGATCAAGATATTTCCATTTAGATAAGCCAATAAAATTCTCCACCAAAGTGATTAAGTGCATATTTTTTTTAAAGCAGCATGGATGCTTATTGTCTTGTCCCATTTTCTTCATCTTCACTTTGTAGGCCATACGGAGTTTACTCACTGTATGTGGTAGCTACAGAGTACACCAAAATCTCCATGTTTCATTGATTGTCTTCTGAAGGAGAATTGTCAGACTATAAAATTCTGATTATTTTTTCCAACTACATTAGTAAGCCTGCAATGAAAAAGAAAAAAAAAACTCTCAAAGTTTTTTTTATTAGAGAGCTATAATGATAGAAGGTAAAATCTGTGTATTTCACATAGGAACAGGCTTTCTAATTCTAAGGTCAAAAAAACCAGCTGACTCCCTTGTGGTTTTCAGGGTTAAAGATTTTAGGCTTGGGATTCAAACAACTGCAGAAAGTCCATTTCATTCCAAATTTTACTCCTTTTTTTAAATTCTGCCTAATTTCAGATGAGTCTTGTGGATCTGGATGCGTTTATACTTAGATATACTATTACAAGAGGAATAAACCAGCTTATTTCATATGAAAGCTATCCTTTGCTGCATTTCTACTGTATTTAACCTGCTGCAAAACATTTTAGCTCAGAATAATGGAACGACACGATTAATTCACTTTTGTTTTGTTTATCAAAAAGATAAAGTCTAAGTTAAGGCACAGTGAGCAACAAATGCACTTAAATATAAGAACGTAAATTCTTTTTTGTGTTCAGTATCACAAACTGATTTAAATGTAAGGAAAGGCTATACAAGAAGAGGCTAGAGTAGAAATAGTACATCAATGTATTTAAATCACTTATAGTACCTTTCTATTTTTTCATCCCTCTCAATCTAATTAAAAAACTATTACGTGAAAATCTTTAAGAACATACATTACTATCAATACATTCAATGTTGTATGTATCACTCCTTTTATAAGTTTCATGTCACAACTCATGTGCCTAAAGTAAAACATATAGACACCAGATTTGCAGGAACACAGACCTTTATGACTAGCTTTGATCCACTGAACACTGCAGTAGTTCCTGTAGAAGGAATGTATTTGGTGGCAAAGCCAGGCAAAAAACATATTTTATGTGTGCAGAAGGGGGAAAGCTGACCTAAAATGGTAATTGATAATAATTTTCAGCATTTTCAGTCCATTTAAAGAGTTGAATCTTAGTGCAATTTTAAGCTATGACAATCATTTTGTCTTAATATCTTTTCTCCCCTGCCTTGAAAATGGACTTGTGTACAAGAAGGTGCAACAAGTAATAAAATAGCTAAATATTTATGATTTTTATCACATCGCTGCAAAGTTGCATCCTACAAGTTTCCAGCTTATTTACTGAAGGAATAACTAGCTTTAAAGCAACATGATGTGCTAGTACTTCCTACTAGCACTTGCGAATAGCTATAACTATCAACAATATTATTTTCTTTTTCAAGTTATATTCCTGACATTTGAGGTGCATATCAATACTTTTACATTTTTGTATACAAAAACGCCAGCTAACTATTTCTAATTGGGTCTGTTCCAGTTTCACTGTCAAAAAATGTCCATATTCCATAACTGGTGTATTGTATTCTATAACAACCCACCTCCCTCCCAAGCAACAGAACCTCTTAAGAATTGTTTAGCTGTGGATTTTGGTTTAGTATCTCATCTATTTTGTACTGTCAATTTGAAAATCACACTGTTGGTTTTTTACCCCTATGGTTTTACAGTTAACCTCTAGTGATTTGATCTGTTTCATAATGAGTCCTGTGTCTAGAATGCCAAGGAGTTTCCTCCCTTTTCTTGGGTGAGGAGTGATTTATACCTGTGCTTTTCAGGGAGCAGAGTTAAGGCTGTACCTTCCTTTCCCTGCTGTTCCAGAAACTAGCAAATTTCTACTCGTTTCTACTCCAACATTGTTCAGGGTTAGATACTCTTAAAAACATGTATGATGGCACAGTTCACAAATTATGGAATAGTTTTGTGGATAGTTACATCATAAAAGGGAAATATTTAATCCGTACTCAGTTTTCACTCTTGTTTGTTAGGGTTTTATGTAGAGCAGGAGAGGAAGAACACTTGTTGAAAATGACGGTGTAATTACAAGAAAAACTGATCTGAAGACTTGGGGCAGGTAGACCAGGAACTAAGTTTATCTTGTTCAAAGCATTTACTAGATTTTAGGATTATGGTGACTATGTGTCAATTGTGAATAATACATATGGTAAACTGGACATAAATGGAGGTAAGTATATTTGTTTTGCTGCATCTGATATGAATGTGTGGTTTTATTTATGGAGATGTGTGCAGATTATGGAAAGAGAGAAAGAATAATATAGCTGCCTTACTATACGAGATGTAAACTTTGGACATTGAATGAGGCAAAAATGATTATATTGTCTATGTATTACATGGACTGTACTCTAAGACTGATTCTACGTATTGGAAAAGCATAGGTATCTGTAGCTGAGGAAGTTTTACATTTGCTATGATATTTGCAAAGATTGTAAAATAAATAGCTTAAACAATTCAGATTAAATTAATCAAAAAAAGTCAAAATCCCCAAAGGAAGTTTTTTCATAATAATCAACACAATAAAGATTTCAGGCAAAAAATTTACAAGTGGCTGCAACATCAAATTATAGATGAATAAATCACCCTGGAAAATGCAGTGTTAAAAGTCTATTCTGAGACAGCATAACATTATATGAAGGCTACTCAATTTTTCTCCTCAAAATAGAGCAGGAGCTCCTACTGCTAATATAAAACACTCCTTTGTCTGGTTCAGGCAAAGTGTCACTGAAAAGATGGAAAGCCCAAAGTCAGCTCAGATCAGCTCCAATTTTATGCACCTATGTCGTCTCCTATGTTAATATTAATGATCTGTAGTTAAATGACTTTGCATCCTGGGAAACTGGGCTAGGAGGACACTTATAATTAATGGTAACATCTGCACAAAAATGGTTTTGGGGAAATCATTAAGGATGACTGATGACATTGGAAACATAGAAAGAAGATAATGAGTCCTTTCTTAGTGAGCAGTTGTATATCTATAAGGACCTAACTTGTCCTCACTGCTTAATATGAGAGTATTGCTCAAGTGTTTGTGTGTTTGGGAAAAAAAATTCTCATTTTCCAGAAATGGCATTTGAGGAAGAATGTGCCCTGTTTTACTGTTACAGTGTTTCAAATGAAGGAAATTACAATTTCAGGGTGATCTGGAAGGCAAAGTCATCCTAGGTGTTAACTGAGACTCAACAAATGAAATTCTTGTGTCAGAAGAGCCTTCGGGATAAGGGGATGTTATTGCTTGCAAATGGCTATAGAAAACTGAATATGTAGGCTGATGCAAGAAACTTTAGTCTATAAAAAAAGACAATAGTTTTTCCACTGCACTGCAGGTGATGTTTCAGTGGTCTAATCTAAGGATTATTACTGCACAAGGAGAAAACTTGACCTCTTTCAAGCATTTTTAGTTTTAGTTTCTTCCTTTCTTGTTGCTTTGTATTTCTGCACACTTGTTAATAATCTTTTCCTTTATTCTAGACCATCTGGTTGAGTCCTGGAGGTGCTACTACAATGACAAGTAGTCAGAGATGTACATCAAGGACATGTTTTCCCCTTCAATTTTGTGAGGCATCAAATGACGACGTAGGCAGTGGTTTACGTGAGGACAATACTGCTGAAGGCAGCAGATGGAGGCAAAGTGCAATAAAAATGCCATTATGTTGTCCTCTAGTCTCCAGCCGAGGGGCATCCCTGGCTATTCGGTGCAGGCACACTGCTGTATGCTTTGTAGAAGAAAATTGAAGCTTGTCCCAGTGGCCAAAGACAAATGGAAGACTAGAATTGGAGTGTTTTTCTTGGATAAGGAAAAAGGATGGCCTCTGAGTTGACTTGAGGTACCTGCTGTCTACACATGCCTCTCAGAAGTACATACAGAGAAAACAGGAATTTGCTGAAAGCAGGAGATGGCTGGGGTAGTAGAAAGTTCATGGCACGGCTGCCTTCTTTCCTATGACTTGACTGTGGAAGGACAAGCTGGCTGCTGCATCTGTGGGAGGATTTCTGGGGTATTAGCAGTTACTGGGAACGTTGCTGGGACACACGATCCCGCACATGAAAACTAGGAATGTATAGGGTAATCTGTGCAATACATGTATTTAGAGGATATTCTCTTACATATGTTAAAACATGTATTTGAAAATGCCTTGTAAATGTCTTCATAAACTGTAGATTTTACCCTGATTTTGCAGGTGAAAGAAGAGAGGTTTGGAGCAATTCAACTATAATTTTTTTTTTTGGTCAGAACATCTAAAGAGCAAAGGAAACAGAGGGTTTCTCAGACTAGCCAGAGGAGGAAGAGTTGTCATCATTCTCCTTTTGCCAAATAGCTCACAGGGTAAGGAATGCTTTGAAGATATTTTCTCCTGCAAATGTGATGTAACCAGCAGGCTGAAGTAGGCTGACCGGATTATAGACAAACAGCTCTGAGAAACTGTTGAGGTTTCTGGAATGTAGGCGTGGTGTGATACCTCCCAGCAGGTAATGCTGGAGAGATAACCCTCCTGCAATGATCTGCTTAACCCTTCTGCTCAATCTTCTGCCACTGTTGGGAATGACTAACTCCCAGGATTTGTAGGTTTGGGTTAGGAAGATGGGGAAAGGGGGAAAATGCCCTAGTCTGAATATACAAAGAGTGTCTAAAATGTTTACAGGACAGCAACCAGCGCCCTGTGGGGCACCTTTCAGGTAAGGCTGGATGGGTTTCAGCTGGGGAGGGGTGACCAGGTGTTCCCCATCTCGTTTCATGGCTTTCAGCTGCAAGCCACTGCAGCCAGCAGTGCAGTGTGGGAGGCTGAGCTGTGAGGAGAGGCTTCATGCGCAGGCTGGGAGAGGTCTGTTGGTTTTTATTTTTGCTTTGGGTTACTTCCCCTGTGATTCCTGTGGGGTGGTGGAAAGGTGCCTGTCTCTCTTTGTACCACGGAGCTGAACTAAGAAGCTGTCCTTAAGACTTGCTGCAGCAGGACAGCACAAGAAGGGGCTCAAGTCTGGCCTAAGCCTGGGCTTTGCTATATATTTCTGAGGTTCAGGTTCTGTCATCTTACATCTGTGTAAATTATTTGGGTCTTTCCAGTGTTTGGATATAACACAGAGGGGAAGTTAGCCAGACATTACATTTTATTTCCCTTCTAACTCCATGTTTTGTCATTTTTGAAGTGATTGACTGGAAGGAGTTTAAAGAGGACACATTAATATTAAACTGTGCTGCAACAAATAATTGATGTTTTTAAAGTTTTCTTTCATTCAGACTGGTCTGGAGCTCTCTACCCTAGTTTATTTTTGATTATAGAAATTCATTTCAGTGAAATCATTCCTTTATCAGCAGGATCTGCCCACATTTGGTTAGACTAAATAGCTCTAGAAACCACAGTGTTTTTTCCAATTGCTTTGAATCAAAGTTGCATTAAGAAAAAAAACTTTTGCTGAGATTGAGCTGGATCTCATTAATACAGAAAAAATTATATTAAGGAGTCTTTAATGTGTAGCTGTGATGCTGTGCTAGTCACAGCTTCAGCTCAGTTTTGAGAAAAGACTCCTGATTCTCTAGTTTTCCCACTTGTAGTTTTGTGTATGCCCATGATCTGGAAGCTTCTACCTGCCCTTTCCTTCTGTCACTGTCTTGATTGGCAGTGTCTGTTATTTCTTTTGGTGCTTTACAATGCCTTATCTTTTGGCAGGTAAAGCTGAGAGGTCAGAAATGAGAAAAATCTGTCTTGTTATGTTTGTTTTATGAATCCTTCACTGGGCTTGTCTGATCTTACTTGTAATCGTATATGTCACCAAATATTGCAGGGGGTCTTGGGGAGGAAGGGGAAGTTGCACAGTTGTAAAATAGGGGTGGCCTTTAGGTTTTTTGACACAGATTTTTTTTTTGCAAATTACTCCAACAATAGAAAGGGAGGTGCAAGTTGATTTCAAGGCCGTTTTATGTATAGCTCTTCAGCAAAGAACTGGTAAAAGACCTTAGGGCCAGTGAGAAGGACCTCTGAGTGACACTAAAAAGGTTTTTTAAATGTACCCATAACACTACAGTCCTGTATACCACCCCAATATGTGAAAAGGTGATAAAAGCATTCTGTAGAATTACAGGGATATTTTTCAACTCCAGATCATGTTCTGAATCCCTTTGCTCCTGCCAGTAATTGTATTCAAGTATTGTGATGGATTTACAGGACTGCTTCTTAGCTCTTAAGAACAACAGCCAGGTGTCATAAGTCAGAGCATCCCTGTGGTCATATATTTATTAGCATATTTCCTTCTAAAGTGTTTTTCTAGTTCTTGGTAAATAAGCATATTGTCTGTGTTCTGATCCTCACAAATCTCACCTGTTTTATTTATGTATCTGATTAGTTCCTGTGTACGACTGTATTCCTAACTTACATCCCATGTGTTTCTCCTGCTGATGGTCCTAATTTTGGCACTGCAGAAATGCAGAA
The DNA here is from genome assembly GCF_018139145.2 of Gymnogyps californianus. Lineage (NCBI taxonomy): Eukaryota > Metazoa > Chordata > Aves > Accipitriformes > Cathartidae > Gymnogyps > Gymnogyps californianus. The sequence goes on along the minus strand of NC_059474.1, from coordinate 58,315,967 downwards.
AAATTTTTACTGCTTCATGGGACTGCAGATCATATACTATATCTATTGAAATAATTCCTTCCTCTTATTTTGTAACACTGGTTCCTGCTAATAGCCAATTAATAAATTGGCTAAAATACTGAATTAATACACTGTACCAATTCTTAAAATTTATTCCAGGTGAGAAAGAAATTACATTTAATGTTTGAGACTGTACCTGTAATGTATTAGTATATCAGTTGAATTCAGGAACTCACCATTCAAAAATTATTTATGAAGACTTCAAGTTCACTTATCTTTACAGACTTCTGCTTCAGCGTAAATAATCTTTGTCGTAGTGCTGAACCTCTGAGGTTGGTGCCCAGAGAGAGGGAAACTTTAGATGGAAAGTATTCAAAAGAACTTGCTTTTAAAAAATGTGTTATAGTGTATATTGCTAAGTACAATCCTCTTATCTCTGATTACTCCTTTTAATGTAGATTTCAGAATGGGAGAAGGAATAAGAATCATGACGCTATATACTTCATGCTGAGACTTCATGTTTTGCAGGCGCTGGCTCTGCCTTGGGTTAACAGTGTAATATGGCCCATTACTCTGGAGATAAATTCTGCCCTCTTGCGAAAGAGTCCTCTATCATGTTGGCCAAATGTATTACTATGTAAGGAATACATAAATTGCAATTTTCTCCCTGCTATTCTTAACATTTCTAAGAGATGCTCAGTTCAGGTGTAGGAAGCAGAAATCTCTGTGTCCAGGAAACGAACTGGACTATGGGAATGTTTCTTGTGCCCACCAGCACACAAAGGGTGTGTTGTGATTTTACTGGGAGTTGACTGAAACTTTTCACAGGTGAGCCAGATCTGAGTCAAAATGGGTGGCTGTTACAAGAACACACATGGCACCTGTAGAGCATTGCTCTTAAGTTTTTCTCTTTTGTTAAAAAGATCAAAATGACTATTCCTTAGTTTTAATGTAAATATACCGCTATTTTCTTTTTTTGCTTGCACAAAGTTCATGTTAGGTTCAGAACTTCCATCCATATTGCTGCACATTAGAACTCTGAATCCTTCTGTTCCCTGCACCCACTTCCCCAAATGAAGCATCTGGATCTAGATTTGGATCTGAAACTCCATGGATCAGAGTCACAAATTTGAACCCTAAATCCATATGTGTATATATATAAAAAACCATGCGTGTTTGTGTATATATGAGTTTATGTAGTTCTATATAGGTGCATACAATTCTCAGACTCCAGGAGGAAAAAACAAAAACGATCTACATCTTCAGCTAGAGTTGGATATACCCTGCTGCGATCAGAGGAACGATTATGGCTCATGACATGTCTGAACTGTCCAATTAAAACTGGTTTATACATGCACAGCAGCAGGTCTGCAGCAGAGTAGACTTTAGCTACTGAATATATGCTGAGGTTTTGTCAGTCTGCTGTACCATTGTGCTTTGCTACCCTGGCTAGGATAGAGCTGACTGCTTCAGGTACATCTAAAACACATCTGTCTCAGCATGGTATTGACATATTGTTTTGAAGTTTCTATGTTGTAAACTCTTAATATTGTATTAATCCTTACAACCCTGAAGACTGGGCTCATCCCTGAGATTCGGTGCTTTTAATGTCGTGTGTGTCTCTCCCCCCCCCCCCCCCCCCCCCCCCCCAAATAATTTGATCTGCCTTCCAGATGTTTGCTCTTCCTCTGTCTCATGAATATCTGTTACTATGTGATCCACCTTTAAGATACTAGCTCTCACTCCTGTGGCGCTGACCGTCTCCTTCAGCTCTCTCCATCACACAGTCCTTTAGTGCCAGCACGTATGTCATCAGTTTCCTATGTGTCAACCATGTGGAAATCACCTGAAGTAGTTAGGATTAAGCGCTTCAAACAAAAGGGATAAATTGCTTTGTTTGATGTTGTTTGTTGCTCCTCATAACCAATGATCTCCTATCTATGAAAATATTCTTCTAGGACAGTTTTGAATGAGTTCTAATTATGGAGTTAGCTGGAAAAAATCTGATGTTATCTTAGACCATCTTTCTTCCTTGCATTTTTTTTTTTATCTCTACTCTCAAACACAGCCCATCAAGAATTAAACACGCTCAGGGGGGTGGAAGAACATATAAATAAGGAAAGGTAAAAGCAACTAAACATGGGAAGTTTGGCCAAACAATTTCCAAGACAGACCGTGATGGATTTATATTTGTTACACGGAAATTCCAGAGAGGGCGAAGAACTCAGACTTGGAAAAAAGGGGACTGTAACTGGGAATAGTGGAATTGAAAAATTCTAGCCAAAACATCTGGGGGAAAAAACTGTCCTAATGGCGAGATATGTTATACTGTGGAATAGTTTCTCCTGATTAAACCCTGTCATTTGTGGTTTTCCTTTTTTTAAATAATGGTTTTAAAAAAACAGAATGTGTATGGAAGAAATCTTGCACAATCAGGGATATGTTGACCTGAGTTCCAACCTGCTCTGGAATTTTATAATATATTTACAAAATGAACAATTAAATAAAATGTTGTTGTTGTGATTTATTTTATCCCTTAATTTGTAGATTTTTTTTTTTTTTTTTTTTTTTAGGGAGTTCCAGGTTGAATCAAGCCTGCATAATGCTCAAGCACAAACAGCCTCTTTTGCACAAAGGATGTGAGTTACGCAGAGATGCCTGAACTGGGTCCCAATAAAGTAGCTTTACACTGGAAATGCTTTATCTGCGTGCACACTGCATCCTGCTGTCCAGGCTAACACAGACTGCCTCCCAGGGTGTCCTGGTTAACTTGGGCAGTTCGGAGCTTGTGTGGGTATGCTGATGGGGTTCCCAAGGTGGGTCAGGAATATGTGCATTCAGATGCATGAATCGGTGGCCTAAGATGATGCTCTGAGTTATGTCCACTTGTGATGGCTGCACGTTAACATGATCTGGTTTGATAAACTGATCGGTGAATTAAACTAGTTGAAAGAAAACTTCTTGGGTCTGATACGGAAGAGCACCCCCCCCCCAAATTTCATACCCTGCATCTAAAAGAAGATATATGTTCCCTGAAAGTGACTGTTTCAAATACTTTAACAGCCTCTTCCTTAGGCCATGTACTGGTTTTCTTTTAAGTACCTGAACATATAGTTTCACATGCATATATATAGAACATTCAAGAAAGTGCTGAAGAAAAAAAAATCATCAAGGATTAAGTTTCTGCCTTTCAGAAAGCTATAACAGAGGTCCAATTATGGAGCATTATAGAGAGAAAGAGCTGATTGTCTTTATCCAGAACACCCTACGCCTTATGCCTCCTGTTTTGAGCACTTTCTTTTATATTACTAGTCCTTTATTTTTATACTGTCAAGGTTTAAACACTGAAAAAAAGACATATTATTTTGTGTCTCAAATAGGATGCTTAAAACAATAAGAAGCAGTTTTATTTTCCTGATATTTTTTAGATACTATCAGTCTTGTCTTCTTTGCCATGTTTTTAGATGTATAGTTGAACAAAGTTCCCTTCTTATTTGTCATAGAAAGAAGCTTGGCCCCGCTGTTCAGTATTGCTTGCCATCATTCTCACAAGTGAATATGCAGTTATTTATACATGTAATTGCTTTGCAAATCTAATTCATGAGTTCACTAATTGTACATATTCAGTTGTTAAAACTGCCTGTGTTAATTTTCAGAACGTTAGCTCCAATGCTTGAGCTAGGAACATTTGTTCAATATCTACTTTAATGTTATTGGGAAAGGTGAGCCTAACCCATGGCATACACCAACAATAATACAGTAATGTAGTTGCTAAAAAGGACTTTTGTTCTGGCTATCTGACTTGGCTTTTCTGAAGAGCTCAGCACCTCACATGTATTAACCCATCTACTGATCTGGATGCTGAAGTGAGAACTAATTTCTGCATTTTAATAAGAAAACTTTATTAAAAAAAAGTCACCTGCAGTTAAACATCAGTTGTATGATCTTTCTGAAGATTTGGTTCAGGAAAACAAAAGAAAAATAAATAGCTGTCATGGCAATAATAGGATTGACTTTTATAGTAAGGAAAAACCAGTTTCTATGTCCACATTCTGTGGGTTATAATTTTCTTTTTCCTTTCACAGGCATGACTCTCATGCTACATACTGTAAGCAGTCCAACCTCACTAAGAAACCACATTTTGGGATTGATCTAGGAGTTCCTTCTACAGTGTTGTGTGTGATAGGAGCAGTGGAATAAAGCATGCTAATCTCCAGCTGAAATTGGCATCTCTTCCTCAAAAATCCTTTTATTTTCCTTTGGACCCCCATGAAAGTCAAGTTTATAGAATAATGAACTCCAGGAAGGAGCTGGAGCTCATTTACTATTTGAATAGTACAAAACCTTTCATAATAGGTTGACATTATTCAGTGTGCAGCAAAATGGAACTGGTGTAAAACTGCTTTTTTATAAATACTTCAGTTGTTTGTTACCACGAGAAGAAGAGATTAATTTACAAATTGTTCATCTTTCCTGTTCACAATTCCAGAACTGCTAGTCCACTTGTATCTAGCTACTGTGTGCAATTACTGCGCAGGCTGCCAGGAAGAGAAGCATAATGAAATAGTGTGTCCTTCAATTAACAATGGCAGATCAAATGGAAAGTATTACTAAGAAAACATTTCCCAGCCATTCTTCTCCAGAACACATGAGTGCGATTAGGAACAAAAACAGAAACATCCTCTCTACTGCATGTTGTGGGGCATAGTTACTTGAAGCAACCTGCTTAGGGTAAGAAATAATCCTTACAAAATTGAGCCCACTGTTACAAAACGCAAAGCAGCTAGCCTGGAACTTTTTGGTTCCCAATGCTTTATTAATTAACATGCGGTCTTTAGTGTGTTTATCCTCCCAAGCGTGCCTAGAGATAATGAGGTGCTATTTTTGATACTTAACCTGATTCAGAGGGTGAAGAGGTGCAGAGAGGTCATAAGAGACTAGGAGAGCAGGGAATCGGACCGAAGCAGTTCCAAGGGTGGTAGCTCAGAGCCGTATCAGTTTCACTCCTTGGCTGTCTCCTCTTTCTCCCTGTAGGAGAAAGTGACAGCACGGATTACATGGGGACTTGGGTACCCTACACTTAGGTAAAGCTGCAGATTTGTGTAATTCATAACTAACTTGAAAAATGAGCCTGCAGTGTGTGGAATAATGGGCCTGTTTCTTCTAGGATGGTGTAGCCCTGTGAACTGATAGCAGTGTTACGTGTGGTACCTTAGGGTAGATATTTCCAGAAGCTCTCTCTCTTGGTATAGCTTGGCTCCTGCAGTATTCTGTGGTAGCTCTGATAATAATGCAGGGAGCAATATGGAATGCTTTAAAAATGAACTCTGAAAGTTATGCACAACAAATTTTAAATGCCAAATACTAGATTAATACCTGCAGCCTTCATAGGCTGTCATAGAGGCACATTAAGGCTTCTTCATCCAAAGGGAAGGAAGGTGAAAGGATTGTAGCACGGTGGTACAAAGGCTATTCAGCTTCAGAGCCAGGAGAAGACCTTTTCTGCTTCTTGGATTCTCTTCTAGACACTGCTTCCTCTTGCATAAAATATAGCAGCGTTAGTTTGTACCCTTTGAATACAATTGTCTGAAACATGGGCTACAGGAAGGAAGTGAAGATTTTATGTCTGTGAAACGAAAATCAAGACCATAAACTTCTGCTGTAGCCATTGACTCAGGAGCTGCTCTGCTCCCTTCCCCCTTTCCAACTTCACATGCCTTTCATCTTTCATCTTATTCCAGCTTGCAGGGTGGTGGTCTGTCCTCCTCCTTCTGATTCCCTCCTCTCTGCTGGAACTGAAGCTGTAGCAGAAAAAAGAGCCTGAATACTCAGTGGGAGGGATCTTGAATTTGTAAAAAAGGGCAACCTGTTGCCTTTTTCATTTTGTTCTTTCTTATTGTAGCTGCCTACTTCAGAACTTTCAAACATGAGTGCAGACAGTTTTGGGATGACATTTTTGTTCCATGGTTCCATACATGAGACTTTGCATATTTGGTATTATACTCTCTGCAGAGCCTAAGTGAAAAACATGAAAGTAGTGCTTCAGGTAATTTAAGAGTCTGCTGGTGAGAAGTTTTGGAAAGATAAGTGGTCAATTCATATGTTTCACATCTCTCAAAGCTAGAGCTAAGCATGTCTTTCCCACTGTCGTATTTAGCTCTTGTTTCTCCTTGTGGATTTTCTCTGATCGGAGTGTGATTTGCTTGATTTGAATTTTAAAATTAATGAGATGACCTTTTTTTGGTTGGATAGCTTTGGGCAGTTATATAAGCCTACAAACAAATCCCATAGGTGGAAAAGGTAACCAAGAATATTTTTGTAGATGAAAATTTGTATCTGTGAATACCCATGTGCAACATAAAATGTCATGGAAAATGAAATCGAAACAGTGCCTGCATGAGGTTTTATAATAAGATCTTACCAGAACCTTGTCTTCTATGGTTTAATTAAATCACTTATCCTTTGTTTAAAAAAAAAAAAAAAAAGTATTACATCATTTCATGAAATAAGAAGAATCCATTTGCATTTTTAAGAAACTATTTTAATCTGTGGTACAGAAGATGACCAGGTTTACTGTCCTTTTAGTTGAAAAAAGTAATCTGTTCATAATTTTCTTGTTCTAAGGCTCCCTGTGTCAAATGACCTAGATTACTCAAGTGACTAGATCCATAACTACCTCTAATTATTTGTTTTAATCCTTTGGCTAATTCATGTTATTATGTTGGATTAACTAATGTTCCAGTTTGAATACCACCCCAAATGTGTGGAAATGGCAATATCTCAATTTTTTTGAAACGATCTCTTAGCACCGTGATGCTTGCCTACCTTTACTCATCAAATGCTTTTATTAATCTACAGCAAACAGCTTACATACGGGATATATCTTAGGTATATTTTAAAACATCTGGGCCCTGATGAAAGACTGTAGATCCACTTTGCTGTTCAAAGTACATAATTTTTATCAGTGCCACTGGCAATTAAAACTAGGAATGATTCATCAAAAGATTTTTAGCAAAATAAAGACATTGCAATGGCTTAACTCCAAAAGTTTTCATTGTCTTTGCAGCTGTTGTTTTGCTCCATTTCCTTTTTTCAAAGAACATTCTATCTGCAAATATGACACTTGAAGATTCAGGAAGAAGTGACACCTCACTTATTAAGAATGTCTCTGCTTTTCCATTAATAAATGTTGTGTTATCTTCAGAACAAATTCTGCTTGATGAGTATACATCAGAGCATATAATTAATGAAAAGCCAAGAACAAACGTGGGTGCTTCCCTGAGTGTAGGGAATGAGCCTAACACTTATCTGATGTTTTCCTCCTCTTTATCTCCTGGGACTCGAATATTATTGTTCATAAATCTCTGTTCTTCTATTTGGTTATTGCAACAGTAATTTTTCAGCAATTGAACTGGAGATTGTTTATCTTGTACACGGCTGGGTTGTTTATAATTACTCCAGGGAGACTTGTTGAAAGTGTTGTGGGTTTTCTAGTCTCGTCATGATTCTGGGAATACTCCTGTGAATGGGCTCCAGATGCCCAAAGACTCCAGCTAGGGCTCTTCAGCGGGGCAGGATTGCTCCTTGGGTGCCAGGCTCTGCACAGAAGAGGTTTACTGGGTAGGAAGGCTTGGCTGGTGATAGCAGAACCACTTCTTTCTAGTAGTCTTTCAGGTATTGAAGTATGATGTGTTTGGGGAAAACACCATGTGGTGGTGACGGAGAAATATCAAGTTCAGGCAGGATCCTAGTCTGGGTGTGCCATGCGGGTCTTGGGAGTACCAGCTGGGTCATGCTACTGATGGACAGTTTTTATTGTTGGTCTTTCTGTACTTCTGTTGCTGTCAATGCCAATAAAATATGCCATTACTTATATGTTAATGTTAGAACTGGCATGCTGCAGACTTGTTTGGGCTGTACTGCCCATGCTGAAATCCATGCTCAGAGTATTCAAAACACTGAAACATTTTCTTTATCACAGCATCATATATAGTAGGGATAGAAAGTATCTTGAACTGTAATCCATTTATTCCTGTATCCTAAAACACAAGGGATCAATACCTGGCTCCAAGCCTGGCGTCACCGGCAGAATTTTGGGTTTTTTGGTCATGGGTTGGTCTACACGACACCAGGCCTTCTGGTGACAGACAAGGTACACCTGTCTCAAAGGGAGAAAAGGATCTTTGTGCAGGAGTTAGCAGGGCTCATTGAAAGAGATTTAAACTAGATTTGAAGGGGGAAAGGGATAAAACCAGGCTCGCTAGAGATAAGCCTGGGGTTGGCACGCCAATGCTTGAGGGACGGTGTGCTAGCAACGTCCTTCTGTCTGCTGTCTCAGTGGAGGTAGGGGATGGAGATCCATGCGGCAGCAAAGGCACAAGGGTTATTGATGCGTTAGAAACCACGGAAGTGCCTGAGAATGGTCACGTAGGAATTAGGGCTTCTCCCCCCCAAAAGGTGGCGGGATCAATAGCCCAGCTGAAGTGCATCTACACCAATGCATGCAGCATGGGCAACAAACAGGAGGAGCTGGAAGCCATTGTGCAGCAGGAAAACTATGATATAGTTGCCATCACAGAAACATGGTGGGATAACTCACACAATTGGAGTGCTGCAATGGATGGCTATAAACTCGTCAGAAGGGATAGGCAAGGAAGGAGAGGCGGTGGGGTAGCCCTGTTTGTTAGGGAGTGTTTTGATTATCTAGAGCTTAATGATGGTGATGATAGGGTTGAGTGTGTATGGGTAAGAATCAGGGGGAATGCCAACATGGCAGATATCATGGTGGGAGTCTGCTACAGACCACCCAACCAGGATGAAGAGGCAGACGAAACATTCTATAAGCAGCTGGGAGAAGTGTCACAATCGCTAGCCCTTGTTCTCGTGGGGGACTTCAACTTACCAGATGTCTGCTGGAAATACAATACAGCAGAGAGGAAACAGTCTAGGGGGTTCCTGGCGTGTGTGGAAGATAACTTCCTGACACAGCTGGTGAGGGAGCCAATTAGGGAAGGTGCCCTGCTGGACCTGTTGTTTGTGAACAGAGAAGGACTTGTGGGTGATGTGATGGTTGGAGGCCATCTTGGGCATGGCGATCACGAAATGATAGAGTTTTCAATTCTGGGAGAAGTAAGGAGGGGGGTCAGCAGAGCTGCCATCTTGGACTTCCTGAGGGCAGACTTTGGCCTGTTTAGGAGCCTGGTTGACAGAGTCCCTTGCAAGGCAGCCCTGAATGGCAAAGGGGTCCAGGAAGGCTGAGCATTCTTCAAGAAGGAAATCTCAAAGGTGCAGGAGCAGGCCGTCCCCATGTGCCGAAAGACGAGCTGGTGGGGAAGAAGACCGGCCTGGCTGAACAGAGAGCTTTGGCTGGAGCTCAGGCAAAAAAGAGAGTTTATGACCTTTGGAAGAAGAGGTAGGCAACTCAGGAGGACTACAAGGATGTCATGAGGTTATGCAGGGAGAAAATTAGAAGGGCCAAAGCCCAGCTAGAACTTAATCTGGCTACTGCTGTAAAAGACAATAAAAAATGTTTCTATAAATACCTTAGCAACAAAAGGAGGGGTAAGGAGAATCTCCATCCTTTATTAGATGCGAGTGGAAACATAGTGACAAAGGATGAGGAAAAGGCTGAGGTACTTAATGCCTTCTTTGCCTCATTCTTTAATAGTAAGACCAGTTGTTCTGTGGGTACCCAGCCCCCTGAGCTGGAAGACAGGGACGGGGAGCAGAATGAAGCCCCCATAATGCAAGGGGAAATGGTTAGCGACCTGCTACACCACTTAGACACACACAGGTCTATGGGGCTGGATGGGATCCACCCAAGGGTACCGAGGGAGCTGGCGGAAGTGCTCGCCAAGCCACTTCCCATCATTTATCAGCAGTCCTGGCTAACTGGGGATGTCCCAGTTGACTGGAAGTTAGCAAATGTGACACCCATCTACAAGAAGGGCTGGAAGGAGGATCCGGGGAACTACAGGCCTGTCAGTCTGACCTCGGTGCTAGGGAAGGTTATGGAGCAGATCATCTTGAGTGCCATCATGCAGCAGCATGTACAGGACAACCAGGTGATCAGGCCCAGTCAGCATGGGTTTATGAAAGGCAGGTCCTGCTTGACTAACCTTTAACTCCTATGACAAGGTGACCTGCTTAGTGGATGAGGGAAAGGCTGTGGATGTTGTTTACCTGGACTTTACTAAAGCTGTCTCCCACAGCATTCTCCTGGAGAAAGTGGCTGCTCATGGCTTGGATGGACATGCTCTTCGCTGGGTAAAAAACCATCTGGATGGTCAGGCCCAAAGAGTGGTGGTGAATGGAGTGAAATCCAGTTGGCAGCCGGTCACAAGTGGTGTGCCACAGGGCTCAGTACTGGGGCCAGTTCTGTTTAATCTCTTTATGAATGAACTGGATGAGGAGATCGAGTGCACCCTCAGTAAGTTTGCAGACGACACCAAGCTGGGCGGGAGTGTTGATCTGCTTGAGGGAAGGAAGGCTCTACAGAGGGATCTGGAGAGGCTGGATCGATGGGCCGAGGCCAACTGTATGAGATTCAACAAGGCTAAGTGCTGGGTGCTGCACTTGGGTCACAACAACCCCATGGAATGCTGCAGGCTTGGGGAAGAGTGGCTGGAAAGCTGCCTGTTGGAAAAAGACCAGGGGGTGTTGGTCAACAGCTGCTTTAATATGAGCCGGCAGTGTGCCCAGGTGGCCAAGAAGGCCAATAGCATCCTGGCTTGTATCAGAACTAGTGTGGCCAGCAGGACCAGGGAAGCGATTGTCCCCCCGTACTCGGCACTGGTGAGGCCACACCTCGAATACTGTGTTCAGTTTTGGGCCCCTCACTACAGGAAAGACATTGAGGTGCTGGAGCATGTCCAAGGAAGGGCAACCAAGCTGGTGAAGGGTCTAGAGAACAAGTCTTATGAGGAGCAGCTGAGAGAACTGGGGTTGTTTAGTCTGGAGAAAAGGAGGCTGAGGGGAGGCCTTATCACTCTCTCCAGCTACCTGAAAGGAGGTTGTAGCACGGTGAGTGTTGGTCTCTTTTCCCAAGTAACAAGTGATAGGACAAGAGGAAACGGCCTCAAGTTGCACCAGGGGAGGTTTAGATTGGATATTAGGAAAAGTTTCTTCACTGAAGGGGTTGTCAAGCACTGGAACAGGCTGCCCAGGGAAGTGGTTGAGTCACCATCCCTGAAGGTATTTAAAAGACATGTAGGTGTGGTGCTTAGGTACATGGTTTAGTGGTGGACTTGGCAGTGTTAGGTTTACAGTTGGACTTGATGATCTTAAAGGTCCTTTCCAACCTAAACAGTTCTATGATTCTAAGTTTAGCTATACTTAAAACATTTGTTACAGATTCAGCCAGTTCTTTAAAACTTCCAGGGATGGAAATTGTACAACTGTTTCAAATAGTCTGTTTCAGTTGTATGTACTATCCCCCTGGCTCATGCAAAAAACTCACAGGTCAGGCAGTATTCACAACTATAGATGCCAGTGAGCTTTCTTATTCTGTCTCTACTTGTGAGAATTCAAATTTCAATTGTTCTGATAAATCACAGCGTAGAGCAGGATTTCTCTCTTTAGGCATGAGTTTTTCCATTGGAAAAGCTTCCTATATCTTGAAAGGCATTGATGCAATTGTCAGCATAGATAAAGCTGAGCTAAAATTTACTTCTTGATGAACGTGCTTGTTACTAATACCTATATTCTCCTCTCCAATTCAGCTTTCAGTCACATTTGTGACCAAAAATTTCAATTGCATGCACTCTATGAACCTGGATCTCCAGTTGTATAGCTCAGTATATATTTTCCTCTGAATATTCTGTTGAGATGTTTGTGAAAATAGGATAGTTAAGGATTGTAGGAATCAGGACAAATAATGATAGAAATCTATAAAGGAAATGTAAAACAATGTAAAAAGCTTGATAATTTGTACAGTATCGGGTGGGTTGTGCTGATCTGCATTTGGGTTTGGACAGTTGGTGTTTAACCAAGACTGCAGGAATTATTCTACCAGCATATTTCTACAAGGAACTTTTATTATATGCAAAACATATGTCAGGGTAAAAAAAAAAAAAAAAAAAAATCTTTCTTTTGTTTCTGTGGCCACAGATAGGGCAGTGAACTAGAGTCCTATAGCATACAAAAGACCTATAATTTTTTATTTTCTTATTATTTCTAGCTTGTGGTCTTCTATATTATATAATACGGCAAAAAAAGAACAAAACATGACACCACCAGTCTTCTGTGTTGCTGCACAGAATTCATTAGGTGAAAATGTTCAGATCATTATAAAAATTCATTAGGCTCTGTCATTCTGTCAACAGTGCAGTACTGAGAAACAGTTCTTTTTACAAGAAAGATTGCAAAAAAGATCTGAGGGTGTTCCATGGGAAGACTGAATGAAAGAGATGGAACTGGAAATGCTTATCTGAGGATATTGGTCAATCATATCTTTAGCTGTATTGGATTTGTCCAGCATGGCAGTTTTTGGCCACAGATAACAACACACTTCTTTAGCCATTTTAGAATAATCTGGAGGGAAGCAGTACAATAAACTGGAAACAGATCGATAGCAAGACGTGTTTAGCCATTGAATGCTTTGTGTAGCAGGGTGAAGTCAGGTGTCTAACACAGTGACGTTTTTGTTTCAACAGAAAAAGGAAACAACACCTGGAAACCAAGTGTTTGATGGTGGCAAGTTATCTTTTTTATCTTTTTTGTCTGTAATGACAGTTTTTCTTTGCCTTTTTGCTTCTTTGACATGAGTTTTGCATTGCAAACTGATTTTAAAACGATTTCATTGAGAGTATCATTCCAGATAGGAGCCTCTTCCACCAGATTGACATCCATTATGTTTAAAAAGCATGAGTAGGTTGTATATTCTCTGGTGTTTTCTAGCAGAGTAGTGCTCACTATTTTGTTAAATTGCACAACAAAGGAGCAGTCCAGACTGTGTTAAATATAAAATGCGTGACCAGCTGAGAGGTCCGTAAGGAGCTGATCAGGTTGAAAACAGAAGAGGCAAGAACGTGGCTTGAGTGTACAAACTGTCCAGGCCTACTTTCCCAGCTATGTAAAATGCATATCAAATATCCCAAAGCAGCAATGGATTTTGCTCCTCCTGTCAGCTGCTGTTGCCTCTCTTCCCTCTAGAAGTGCTCAAGTGTTGGTGTTTGGCATCTTTTGGCACAGATTCTGACGTGCGGAAGATTTTTGTTTAATTCTGGCAGAGGAAGACCTCTCAGGCAAAGACTTCCAGAAATAATTTTGGGTGTTACTCTGCTTTTGGAGAGACTTGCTTGGCAAACTGGGTTTGATGCTAATTTGAGGCAGGGGTGTGATATTCAGGTTTGTTTGGTTTGGTTTTTTTTCTTGCTTGATTTCTCATGCATACTTTAAGTATGTCAGAGTAAACACTTTTCAATAATTTGTCATCTTTGAAAGTTGTGACTTAAAATAGTATTTTCTAATGGATTGATTCTGTTGTTACACTAACACATAGGGTTATGTTCACACTAGCCATGCAATGTAAGTAGCCATAATTTTGAATCCTCAGTAACATTTGTTCCAAAAATTAAAAAAAATCGTAACTCAGTAATATCACAGGGCTGCTATTTCTCAAAAAAAGTATGGTATCTATTTAGAGCTAAAACACCAGAGACAAATTAATTGGGTGAGCTCTCTAGGGGCACCTTTGCTAGCATCTAGATCCCTTGAGAAGTTGTTCAACAAAGCTCTGTATTGCAGCATCTTTCTTAGAGGAGGTTCTCCCCCTTATTCACAGCAAATCTGGCCCTGAAGTCAGTGGGAAATTTGCCTCAGGGAGAAAATATAGGGTTACATGCCTATATGCATGGCACTTGAATAATTTGCAAGCCTCAGGTTCTCCCTGATAGCTTGTGCTGTCACACTCTTTGTATTGCATTAATAAATACATCTGTTAGGGAACATTTTTTTTCTGTTCTGATAAAGCACCATGACTTTTTTTCTGTCACTTTTAGTGTGTGAAATTACTATTCCTATGTTTCATAATAGGAAAAGTAGTGACAGTATGGGGTGCTTCATGGATTGCTAATATTCATTGAAACATCCATATTTTAGGGAAGTTGTCTAAGGGTACAAAAACCTTAGCTCCTTTATAAAAGCAATCCTGACAGTCGTTTAATTTCAAGATGTCTGAACATTCTGTGACAAATAATTCATTAGAGATGGATCTGAAAATCAAAATCTTGTGTATATTCCTAAGTGTTAGAGAAACTATAAACTGATTTTTTGGCTGTTGCTGCTTAGGCCCACATCTGGTCAAACGTACTGGAAAAAATTATTGTAAAGCTAAACTTTATGATTTGTTCAGATTTAATTTCTGAAATAAATGGCCTTATTTTGGACAGTGCTGTGCCTGTAGCAGTAACATTTCCTTGAAATGGAGCTGCTTAGTTAGTCTCTGTTAATGAGGAACAACGGGGGGAGAAATAAGCAAGCAAGCAGTTAGGAGGAGGGCAGAAACAGGACATGACACAAGAAGCAGCAGTCACAGGACATCACAAGCCTAGTTGGGTGAGCCCTAGCAAAGAGTAGAAAACTGAGACTTTACCGATATTTCCATGAGTACGGCAGCTTGATAAAATGGAGCTCAGGACCAAAGCATCAGCAGTATAGCTTGTAAACCTAAACCTGTTGTCTTGCCTAATTACGGTTTTAGACTGGTCCAGATTGTTATTGAGTAGCTCAGGTAAAATTGAACGTGGTCTTGCACCATGTCTAGGCATTTATCTGAGTGCATTCTCTTCAGCTCATCTTCTTGGGCACCTTAGGCTTGTTTTTCTTCAATTATATTTTTCAGTAGTTTCATTTATTAATTTGTAGAATAGCTTATCTGTACATCAGATGACTAACCACTTCACATAGAAAATAACACAGGTAGAATCTGGTTTTAGCAATCTACCCAAGTAATGTGTTTCCAAAAGTTCTCACTGTTAATCTTATTCTGTATCATTGACTTCTTTAGGATCCAAAACAGCACGTGCACTGTTCTAAGTGTAGCTGCTTGAGGTTTTCATTTTACTAAGTTCAATAGCATTTATGGCTCTGTAAATTCCACCAGTTGGCTATATACTTTTCTTTTACACATCTTTCCTATAAATTTTCAGAGAGCTTGCAATTTTTCTGGTAGGTCAGGAATGTATCAGGCACTTCATCCTGCACAGAGAGTTTAGAAAATTCTCATGTATGATGGCTGTTCTAATTATACAAAATTTTGGGCCACTGTCTTGACTGCAGTATAGTTGCAAAAATTAGTTGCAAACAAAAAGTTTATTTCTGTTTTTGAGAGCATATTAAAATAGTATGCATGGTTATAGGAGTGATCCCTAAAGATCATTCCATAAAATTCTGGCTCCGGCCAGAATTTGTACATCCTCTGTAAAATTCTAGCTCCAGTTAGCTGGTATTTTGTGAGAACTGGTGTCAGCAGCTGGAGTGAGACATACAGATCCCTCACTTTCTTCTAAGCTTTTCCTCAAGGGTTTGTAAAACTAGCTGTTGCAATAATACACACACAGTTATTTCACAGTTATCAAATTCAACCCAGAACTCTCATTGATCACCACCTACGAACATAGCAGGGAGTGCAATGTAAGGCTCATTTTGATCTTTGTACAAGGCATTTATTGCATGGTGGTCCATGTCTCTGAAGGGTAGACTCAGCACTAGTTCCTTCTGTTTCTTTTTTCTGAGCTCTAGGAATATATCCTTACTTTACACCTCCTAGATATTAGATCAGAACCCCTTTTCTGAGGAGTTTTGTCAGGTAACAGCAGCCGAGGAACAAGTGGGTCTTCCGTGTTTGTAGTGGATTTCATGTCATTGGCCATTTTCCATTGAATATGCGAGTCTGTGTTTTTCCTGTATCTTTGAACATGCAATTTCAGCTGAATGTGTTTTACAGAATTTATTAGCCTGATTCTTTGTTTAGTTGCCCTGTCACAGAGGGTCTGCAAACACAATGGCAATGGCTCCTGAGGAATTTCTTCAACGATGGAATAATTCCCGAGTGACACAAACTGTTCTCTTTCATCCCTCGAGTGCTCCTAGTCTGTGTGTTCCCAGTGCAAAAGGAACACAGTTCTATTACTTCTGTGATTCAGCTATTCTGTTTTTTGGAGCAACTTTATTCCATAGCAAATTTCTGCTTTTAATCAGAAAGTTGCAACGTAGACATAGAAGAGGATTAAATGACTGTCCTTCCCTTTCCATTTACGCCTCCTAATGGATATACATTCAATATAGTAAGCTGACAGTATGTTTTTCCAATTGAGTTTGATGACAGAGATCAGCACGCAGAGTGTAGTCGTACCATGCAGAGTGGTAAAAATGAATTTCTAAAGAGATGAAGAAAACCTGAAACATGTAAGAAATTTAGGCATGAATGGATTAATTAATGAATCTGATAAAATACTGATTATTTCCTATTCTCCAAAGAATTATAACATGGTGTAGCTGCATTCAATATATCTTAATAGCTTGTGTTGATTGGTCTAGGGATGTCAAGATGTCACTATAGACAGTTTAGTGTGCAGCTGTGTTTGAAAATGTAAGCTATACACTAGAATGTATAAGGGTGAAGGATCATATGGAAAATATTAAATGCCTTTATAGAAACTTACTATGCTGAATCATTTAGAATAATGCTTTGTGCTAGTTATCCTGTGGAAAATTACTCATGGAAATAAAAGAAATGAAAATGAAAAGGCTAGAATTTTTTCCCTTAGACAAGAGGGAAAGAGCTGCAATAAAACAATAAAAAAAGGTTTCAGAGAGGGTAGTGCAACAAGGGCACATTCATGAAATTTCAAGGAAGCAAATTCAAAACTGATGAAAAGAAATACCAACAGAATGTGTGGTTGGACTGGGAAATGCACCATAATAAGCCATGGAAGGCAGGAATTGAGTGAGAGTCAAAAAGGATGGGATGTTTTATATAGATAACAAAATGACTTAGAATTATCTTAGCTGATTTTAGTAACTGTAAAAGTTCTGTTCCCTGTTCCAGAGATTATTTACAGTTTTGTATGAAATAGTAAATGGATGAAAAAATCCTGGGAGCATGAACCTTGACCGGGACACAGCACTGCTATCTATATGCCTAGCTATTGTTTTTTTCTTTTTGTATGCCAGCCTTCTGGATGCATTCTTTACTAGACAGAGGTCCAGCTTCAAAATGATGGCTGGATGGCACTTTTTCTCCCAGTGGCTCCCAACTCTAGGTGTTACAACACTTTGCTGGGAGGTGGGAAGTGTAAGTTTGAATCCTGTTAGTCTAAAGAGTGGATTTAAGGAAGGTTTCCCCACTCTTTTGGTAACTGCTTTAACCTCTTTGCTCTTTTACGGTAGGCAGATAACACTCCTCCTTTACAGAAACTATTTTTAATCTGTTAAATTCTCTAAAACTATCTTTTGCAGCAGGAGTGGGCTTTAAGTTCTGTGGATGAAAGGCCTTCCTACTCTTGATTCAGATATCTGAGTCCAAGAGAGGAAGAAAAAAATTTAGAGTGTAAACAGTCTGTCCTGCATAACTCCTAAGTTTGGATTCTGTCTTAGGGATGAGACAGAAAGGAGCAGATGCTGCAGTATACTACATGTGGGTGTCCAGAGCCTTTAGCTGAGCTGGTCCATCTCGTGGGCAGGCGGTTATCCCATATGTACTTTCCTCAGGGCTTTGGACCACTCTGCTCTATTAGGTGCTGGTGACTGTAAATGTTAGGATACTGATCTTCTGGATTTTGGGACTGATCCTTCATTCCAAAGTCACCTGCTAAGCATATACTGCAATATAACTGAATTTAGTGTTTTGATGTTCATATACTGTGACACTAAAACCACATATGAAACCAAAGTCATAAACCAATTGTTTCCTCTTAATCTAAATCAAAATAAGATGAAGTCCTTGATATGGGATCTGATCCAACTTTCAATGTACTTACTGGCAGTCTTTCATTGATTTCAGAGATAGTTGCAGGACCAAAGTCTACAGGAATAAGAAAAAATTACACTAACATTTTCCAAATTAAAAAGAAAATAAAATCCCTATTTTAACATTTTTCAATCTCATGGAAACACAAAAGTGATTATAGAGCTCAACGAGTTCAATAGACACTTACTTGTTAGGCTTCCTGCATCATGGACAAGGCAACAGCGAAAAGAAAATGAATTGAGATTCTGTTTTCTTACTACATTTTCCTAGAAGATTTATTTATTTTCTTAAAGTTAGCTTTGAGGTATGAAAATTATAACTCCTAGCTATAAAATACCTCCAATCAAGCACTTCAGTTTACTACAATGATGTCTTTTATATAATCACCTTCCTCCCTGAGCTGATAATTTTCTCGTATAACAATATTCCTTAATGGCTAGGGTTGTACTTTAAGCACAAATACAGACTAGAAGCAGAGAACAAAAAGAACCAAATAGCAGATTTATCAAACAGCAATGTGGATAAAATAAAAGCTCCATTTGGGAGTTTGCACATTTCTACAGCCTCAGGGCTGCAGTATACATTTCTGTCAACACTGTTTATGTGAAAAATAGCATTGACATAGTGTAATTGGTACTACAATGTAGCAGTTACACAGTCGTGTATGATAACACATAATCTTAGGACCATATTCCTGTGAAGAAATGCAATGCAAAACTTAAGATATTTTATTTGGACGGTCCTGTTGCACATTATATGTCAGACTCACAAGTCTATATGAAAGAATTTATCTGTGCTCACCCAAGATTAGCCGTATGTTGTCAGCCTCTGCACTTTGTCTGCTAAAGAGCACATTGTAGGTTCTTCAAGAGCAGTGTGGGCAAGCTTGTGTCCAAGATTTGTAGTCAGATTTCAGAGTTTCTAATTGTTCATCAGCTCAGCAGGAAATCAAGTGGGAAAAAAAGCCCATGCCAAAATTTTACTCTTTCGTACAGAATATTCAGAAAGTAATGCTTTCTTTTTGATGAGCTTATTATCCAGCTCATTAGGGCTTTTTTTTTTTTTCAAATTTAAACGTTAATGAAGGAAGTGGTATGTTCCAAGATGGGAAAAGTGGAGCAGGGGTTGTACTTTTTTAATTTAATCATATCTGACCAACAGTCCTTGTTCGTCCTCATCTCCCCTAAAAAAACCCAAGTCAGATGTTCTTCACTTTTTGTCTGTATTCCAGTTTTCATCCATTTCAGTGCTTTGTTTCTGTTTTGGGGTGGTTTTTTTTTTTTTACATTGGCACTTTAGATCATTGAGTAGGTAGCAAGGCAAAAAAACATCAGAAATCTCAATGATATAAAACTTGGCACATAAAAAGAATGTTGACAACCAGAAAATTATCTCTTTCCAGGAGGAAGAACAAGAGTTATTTAGCAATTTATTTTTATTGTTCTTACTTTTTTAAAGCAACCAGCTGCAGCTGGTTCCTAAAAGGAACCAGTTCCTTTATAAACAACTAGACATGGAGCTTACAAAGATGTAGGTGTAAATAGTGCATCATAACTGGTGCTCAGCTCTCGCTCTTCTAGTTTATTTTTAATCGTTACTTCATAATGTGGATTATGAGGTGTAGTTTACCACTCCAATCATATGATTCCCAGTCTTTCCTTCTTCAAATATTCTCTCAACACCAAAAGAAGTGGTGGTGGACTGTATGGTCTTTATCATTCAGAGCATATTCCTTTGTCTGCCTTATGTTCCTTATAAAACATTTAATCTGCTTTACACTTCATTCTCCACTCTTTCATTAATCTTTATAAAAGTGGGCTCTGCCCCAAATAGTTTTGCCACTGTTCCAGAAAAAAAATATAGCTTTTTTGGGGGGTTGTCTTTTTCTTCCCTAAGCGAAAAAATAAGAATATCTGATTCTACACATTTCTACAGATTTGTGTTTTTAGGGAATTTTTTTGAAAAGCACAGAATTTTTTTGTTTCCAAGTCTCCTTTTGCTAAATTTTATACACTGCCAATACTGAAGCACTCTAGAGATGGTGAGAATATATGTATGTAGTCATACATTTTGACAGTTACATTAATATTATTGAGTACCCATGTGATGCTTAACTAGCAACAAGGGGTGTATGTGCTGCTCCATTTTTTTCATGGTGTTACCTACATATACCTGTGTATCATTACCTACATACTGCTATTTTTGGCCCAATCCTGTTCCAGCAATTTCAGTCGTTACTTGGCCGGGTATTGAGAGAATAGGAAGACAGTTAAGACGGTTTGTGAAATATATTTTATTTTCATCTATAGGAAGCGTATGTGCCATACAGCATTGTCCATACATTATTCATATTATTTAAAAGTGGCAGGTTCATTATAGTTACAATACATTGTAAATGCTGGAAATGTGTTTTTAATATACAACAACAATACATTACATTAAAAATACATATTTCTTCCACGTGCATATTTGAGGAGCTGAACGGACACTCTCTGCATCAGGATTCATCACTGTCCGCATTCCAGTGTCACAGCCAGGCACATGTGCCTGATTTGGCTGTTTCCTATAGCTGTACTACGCTGAAAATGGGTGAGGTGCATATATATCTAGTTTGATGTCACACTGGCATTAACACAGGTGTGTACCTACAGACACGTATCTGTTTCTACTCAGCAGACTGTTGTGCTGCTAAGTAGAAAACATTCTGCGTGTATATATTTTGTATGTATGCACGCAGCCTGATTTTTCAGCATTCGTTTTGGAATCTGGTCCTTAGTATTTTTTGCTTAAAGCATATACAAATGTTCCCTTGTTCTGTAAAACGGAGGAAGAAGCTGAAAAGGCACAATAGGTCAGTTTACCCTAAGCCTTTCAAGAGTTTCGTCAAGAGAAGGGTGGTCCATTTGTAGTAAATAATATATGCAAATGTTGCCCTTTTTCAGTTGGCGGTCTATTTAAGTGCAAGACTTAGATTTTTATGAATTTGTTCCTTGTTTTGAAATTGCTGAGAGAACATTTCAAGCAAAAGCTTTTGGCTTGTAAGTTGTTTGCAAATAATTTATTTAAATTGTCTTTCACTATTCATTATTTATGAATTGGTGTTAATTCATGCCCACATGGATAAAGCTTCCAAAAACTTTGGGAGGGAAATCAATGGCATTTCCCAAGGGTGTGCAAGCATTTCTGGGCTGAACTTTCCCACATATGAGTATTTATGATTTTGATAACTTTGCAGAATCTGTGTGTAGCTAGTGTGTTCTGGTTGACTTCATGGAGTTATGAGACTTTTTAATTTTTTACAAATCTCTTTCAAATGTGTTTCTGATGCTGCTGACTAGGGCTTCACCGCATTCCCTACAGACCGGGGATACCTTGTGGAAGTTAGTTGTTGAGAGGAAATAGCTTGTGACAATGGGCTGAGAAAGCCAGGGGTTTTTTCTTCCTATCTGCAGGCAGGAGGTTTGAAGTAGTGGAAAATTAATAAAGGCAGAACAAAGAAGCCAGATGTTGTAAGAGGGACTAGAGGAGATTCAAAAAATACTTTCAGCAGGAGGAGAGAAGATACAGGCATGCTTATATGATGGAGGTGGTTTTGTTGACTGTGGTCAAAGACAGTGAGATAAGCTGGGCTGAAACAACTCTCTCTTTCTAAGAACAAATCCCAAAGTATTTGAGACGGTTTCACATCCTCTAGGGACTTTCTCAAAAATACTGCAGCATAGTAAGTAAAGACAAATGGCGTTTGAATTCTGTGTGAAGCCAGTTTGTACGTCTGGCTGGTTACGCATGCAACGCCCTCCAAAGAACTAAATGGCCCAGAGGAAAATAATTCAGATTCTCCCACAGGCATAGGGTTCTGGAAGAAAGTTAGCTAAAATTATGAGCTTATCTCAAGGACCTTCCTCGGATGAGATCTCAGAAGGGAATCCATGCCACAGAAATGTTTATCATTTAATAAGGACTAGAGTTTTGCCTACAGCTTAGCTTTGCCATACTGCTTAATATCACAAATACATTTCTAGATCTTCCACTTGCTCCTTCATCTTTCCTAATTTGAATAACTTATGGTGGAGAATATTACTTTGAATGTGTATTGTGCCCACAGGAGTTAGAGGAAGGCTGCAATATGGGAGCCTGTCAAAGCCTAGGTACTCTTGCAGCCTTATTTCTTTAATGCCTTATTTTTTTTAAGGAATTCAGATATCAACTTCCATTGTAATTGCTGCTCTTCATACATGCAATACGTTCATATCGAGCTATTTATATTATGACTAAGAAGTCATAATTCTGTGAGCCTATGAGCTCCGCATTCATCAAGATAAGAGAGATTCAGGTTGTGTTTTTTCCAGAGGTACTGTACTTTCTTTGGCTTTCTGTACTTTTCTTTAGCAGCTGTTAATACCTAATCAAATTATTTATCCAGTTTCTCTGCAGGCAACTTCTGGTCAGCCTCCCTTATTGCATGTCTTTTATGGGGCTTCTTGTAGGCTAAAGAAAATGTAGTTGTATGACCAATTTTTGACCTGTGTTGGTCTCTTTGGGAGCTGTATGCAACTTGGTGGTCTAACATCATGTAGATTGTAGCATTGTCAATTCTACATTACTTTTTATAGGAAAATGCTTACATTCAGGACATAGCAAGAGATCAGCACAGTATGACTAAGATCTTCCACCTTGCCAAGCTGACAACAGGGCTAGAACTGTGGAAGAGACTGTTTTTAAACTGTTGTCTGCTTAAAGAAATTTAAACTGTTTCATCACTGAACAGAATATAAATTTTAGATAATTCTTTAGGGATGACAATGTAGTTTTGGAATTGCAAGCAGTTAACATCTACTCTAAGTCCTGCAGATCTTGCAAGAGATTTTACTTTGACATATTAAACTAATCCTATCAGAGTAATCCGTGTCTATAGGCCAGACCTTTTCCTCAATTTGCTTGTATAATTAACTTGCAACTGAGTAATTTGTTTTTCTAGAAATTTCCAAAATAAGATAGCTTCAGAAACTTCTGAGATTAACCCAGTAAAAATTTTCAAATGAATAACAGCTGTGAGAATGCTTAATGAAGACTAAAAGACCAATATAATGGCTTGTCTTTACCATCTCTCAGATATAATCGCTACTGTATTTAGCAAGTGAATGAATCTGGGCTAAATCATTCCCTGTTAAAGTTGTAGTATCTATGGGACTTCTGTGGATTTATACAGATTGTAATGTGAAATGTATCAGTTTTTGCCAGCTGATATTAATGTATTGAACTGTGGGAATTAATGTATTGAACTGTATGAATGCTCTATTTTTTACATGTGAGAGAATTGTTTTTTAATCAATAAATGGTTTTCTCATACACCTTGCAGAAGGTGCATATGTTTTTTCAGGCACTTATTTAGACTTTGATATGAAAAAGAAAAGATGCTTTTAAGAACCATTCACCTTTTTATACCAATTGGGTATATTTACTATGTGATACTTTTCTTTATAATCATAAATACATAATACATCCTGACACTAGTCTTATGTGTTGAACTATTTAATACACTAACCACTTTAAAAAGGTCTCTGTCACCTACTAAAAGGAAACCTGGAAAAAGAATTCAGTTTGGCAATAATATTTTGAAATCTCCTTTCTCTATCAAAAGTCATATTTAGAGGTAGATAAGAACTTCTAGTTTAAGTGCTTATGTCCTATTGCTTTATTATTTCCTTCAAAGTAGTGCTTTTCCATTTGTGATGTCCAAAGAGTATTGAAGGAACACAAGATACCCTCAGGGCGAATAAGGAACAGAAACTGACAATTCAATTCAAACAGCTGGGAAAGCCAGATTTTTTTTTGAAAAGGACTAGTTTCTTTCCTCTCTTGTAAGCAAGTCTTGAGGATTTTGGGTGTTTTTAAAAGAGTGAGGGACTATGCACTCTTGAGAAGAGCTCTAAATCAATATAGTTTGTATATTTTTATGATGCTTGCTAGTATATTTATCAGCCTTCCAGTGACCAGCTCCTCCCTTTTTTGGTCTCATATCCCTGCCAGGCCCCTGGTAATGTACTGCCTACTGTGCATTGTATTATGGGGTCAGATGCAGAATGCTTCTACAACATGCCATAGAAATGTGAATTGTTTAAAATACTAATTGCTAATAATCTGTGGGGAAAGAGGTGAGGAGAAAACCCAAGGTTAGTATTTTTGTGCTTTTCCAAAATTATTACCAACAAGAAGGCCATAGTTCAAGGAGCATTCAGTAGACGTAGAACGTAAGCTTGAGATGTTTCAATGCAAAAACTGTTGCTTGTTCATACATGCACAATGAAGGTATTCAGCAAAATTGGTTTTGAAAATGTACAGTTATTATCTTGGGTTTTTTCTCTGGTGAGCCAGAGAGTGAACTATGAAAATAGAGAATTGAGTCTGTGATACACAAGGATTTTCTGTGTTTAGAAATTACTGTGGTGCCAGTGAGAGAGAGTCCTAGAAGCCTTCTCTGTAGCATTTAACATTTAACAAGCACCACCTCTTCCAAGCTTCCTCCAGAAACCTGAGCTGTGAGAGGCATACAATCATTTAGGCTCCAGCCCCTTTCAAATGCTCCTCTTCTGACTGTGGAGTTCCTTTAATAGCAAAGTTGAAAAAAATATCTGTGAAACTTGCAAGTGTAGGTTAGGGACCTCATATTCTTAAAACGATAAAAAGAGAAGCATGTAACATTTACACAGTTAATAGGAACAGCAGCAATTGTATTAACAAGAATAAAATATATAAGGAATTGAATAGTTTTGCTTTATGACAAAGGATAAAGGCAACAACAACCTGTGAGCTCATCATTTACCAGTATAGCAGACTGAGACATATCTCCAAACTGTTTGCCCAGCTTGTTGGTTGGGTCTAGCATCCTGCTCCTGACTATGCAGCTGTAAGAATGTGTATTAGTTTGGTAATTTGTGTATGGAATATAATCTGATCTCGAATGTAGTATTAATTTGCTCTCAGCCCATTTCATGCTAGGTCTTTGAGTTCACCAAACTATGCCACAAGGAAGTTAACCTTCAGATAACTATTACTCTGAGTGACAAGGTAGGGTTGTTCTGAATTGAAGGGGCTATACACTGAGCTCTAGCCAATTCCCTAAGCCATTCAATCACTAATATCATTAATGAAAGAAGCTTTGAAATTATTGCTAATTTTTGGAAGTTAATAGGAGATGGAGTTGCCAACATGTAACTGTAAAAGATGAAGAGTGTTAGAGGACTACTTTTCTGTTAACCCCATGTTGCCTGCAGTTAACAAAATGACTACTTATAAACTTGTGGACTAACATCCTAGCAGTAAAAAATGACATCTACCATTCCTGTTGGGCTAATGACAGGTATACCAGTTTGTGCTTATTAAAGAATCCACTACTGTGATATGTGTAGTGTTAACAAACTTATTTTAATATATATTTATTAACGAGTAATATAAGACATAAACTGTCAGTAAAACTGCTACCATGTTTTACTGAGGATAACATGAACCTACATAGGAAATAGGGAGGTTTATTCCAATGATTTTTTTTTATTATTTTTTTTGTATTAAAATTGCTCTATGTTGAATACAGAAAATTTCTTTCCTTCTCTCCCATGCCCAAGAATTAATATTATAACAAAATCTGCTGCTTGGGGCTTGGAATGACTAAATTTAGTTTCCTATCTTTCTTGGTAATTCTTGTAAATTAAATTATGGAGAAATCACATTCCTCAGTCTTATCTTAATTGCAAAGGAATAATAATTTGGGCAAAATGCTCTCTAAAAAGTGTGGGCTCAGTTTTTAAAATACTTTTGTGAAATACTGGTCTTTTGGTTTGGGATCTGTAGCTGATAGGTTCTATATTAAACTGGTGGCTTGAACTGATCCTTGCCTAGAAATTTGTGGATAGAAACTGACTTAAATTTAGTCAGTGGCCTCAGCTAGCATAAAAAATGGTATGAGTTCAGATACAATCTCCGTATTTTTGTGTATATTCACCTTTAAATCATGTTTGAATATGTGATAAAAGAAAGGAAATGAGAGGAGAAGATGGAAACAAACCATCACTTCTCTAATTCTCAGGGCTCGTGAATCTTAGGTAAAAGTGAAAAGGAAAAAGATTCACAATAGAGAATCTGATTAAAAGGTCTGGTTTAGATTGCTGTGTAAGCAGGAAATGATGAATCTTGGCAGAGTCTCAACTGTGAAACAAAGCAGTGAAGAAAGCTGATGCTGATGCTTTGGATAGACAGGAGAAAAAGAGGACCCAGAAAATAGGAAATTGCAGACGTATTTCATTTTGGCAGAGCCTGAGAAATTGGTTATCATTACCACCATTGCATGAACAGTTACTTATTATCCGTTCTGAAGAAAAACAGGAGAGGGTTAATTCTCTAACCAATAGGCTGAAAATAAAACCAGTGACTTAGGGGTTGAGAGTTAGCATAAAATATAGCTAGACTGCGTGTCCTCTATCTGAAGAAATGTAATTTTAAGGGGAAAATCACATACTTGTTATTAGTAGTAAAAGGCTCAACATGCCCATTGGGGTTACAGTAGACAAAGTTTAGCAGTTGATATGCCTAATCCGATTTAATCATTACCTTACCACTGAAGGGACACTCAGAATGAAATATATGCTTTTAAATTTATTAATGGTTAATTAATTTCTCTTGTTCTCTCTGCTTTTAAGAAAAAATGAGGTGGTATGCAGATTATTCTTTTGATTATTATATGGTGTTGTGTTGCTGTAGAGTAAGGAAATTCTAGACTCACAAAATACAGGATAGTCAGTGACTCCCCATGACTTCAAGCCAGCTCCAGTGCTTGCTGAAACCAAAGGAAGAACTGCAAATAGTGGCAGATGGCAGAGTTATTGTACTCTAAGAATATTTATTTTCTGTTCTCATATTATCACATGTGAAGATTCAAACTGTTTGTATTCAAAATCAGCTGATGATCAATGTTGTGAATCTGTTGTTAGAACAGCAAGCTCCTTGCCTAAAGACCTGATGCAAAGTGAGGCACACTTAAAATGTACCTGAAAGTATAGCTGTAAAATATTCATTCTTCATCTTGATGATGTTTGCTACTGATAAAAGCTCCGCTTTCACATGCTGTGCTTCTTTCATAATTTGTTTCTGAATGTGATCTTGTCTGAAGTGCTTCTTTTAGTCTATACTGGATGAAAGTGGCTTGATTTTATTGGTCATTTCACACCCTTTGTGTGAAAATGCAATAATTTCAGTGCTTGTTTGACATATTTGAACTAAAATATCCTTGCTTTATATAGGAGAGAGTATTTTCAGTGAAATATCTTATGTCCAGGAGCGATGATTTCCTTCCTGCTTGCCAGGGATGACATTTGTTGACATTTGCACTTTGCGGAAACTGCAATCTTTCATCTCTGTATGAAACAGTAGGATGAATGGTTCTACTGCATTATGCAGGAGTGCTGGCTTGGGAGAAATCTCTGAAATGTGCAGAACCTTCTTTTATGTTTTCTTGATGAACTGTATTTGTAGCTTAAGATTAGCACTGTATTAAATAGTTCCTGCAGTCTTGGAAATTGCAATTACAGTCAGCAAGGTTTTAAAAGAATGATAAATACAACAAAAATTGGTATTCTTACTGAATGCCATGTTGGATTTTTCCTAGTAAATCATAAACATGGGGGGGGGTGTGCACTGGACATTAAATTTAAAATATATGCTGGAAATTTTAAAGCAGAGAAATAGGGATTTTGGATGCATGTGAGCTGAACACTGAATGAACCTTGGGAAAGTGCCATCTTCATCAGCAGTCTCTCAAATGTTAGATACTCATCCATCACCCTAGATGCAAGTGCTCTGTAGATCTGCAGAATAGACCTGAACAAACTCGTAACAGTCCTTCTGCTTTCCTGTGAGGCAGTGGAAAGAAACTGTATGAAGGAGAAAGAAAAGTTGTGTGAATGTTTGGTGTGAGCCATGAGGTTTAACCAGAGTCCAAAGGAGCTTGGACTTCCTGAGTGCGAGTCTAAAACGTACTTGGTGTCTGGTCAGCTAGCACCCCCGGCGCCTACCCCCAAAGCTGGGCCAACCCCTGTAACCCTGCTGCTGCCTTCCAACCTGGGTCTTGTTTGTAAAAGTATTTTGGTCAAACCATCTTTTTGCTAGTAAACCTCTGCCTTTCAAAAATGCAGAGGACAAACATGTAAAGCTTTCCACCTGAAGGACATGAGCTTGTGGTTTATCCAGTCAAAACCCAGCTTTCATAGGAAACTGGTATATTACTGTACTGCCTGGAGCAGTCTTTGGTTGTGTCAGCATCACAAATGACCAAAATATTTTCAGCAATGGAGTTATCAATTTTTCATTCCTCCTTGTTTATATTTTATGAAGAATTTCATGCTGAAAACTGAGAAGCTTTCTGCTTGTCTGTTACCCTTTTCTCCCATCCCTGCACTGGCTGGTATGACCCCCCTAAAGGGAAAAGTTACCTCTGCCTAGTTCAAAGCTCTCTTTGTGGCTAACCACCAGCCTTCGTATCTCTCTCTCTCCCCACCCAAAGTTCACACACAACAAGAATGTTTCCTGTAGTCACAACATGAGTCTGGCAAGCTTTAATGAGGCATTTAAGTTTTTTCTTCTGAATTGTTTCTGCCTGTTTCTGCACAGTAATTGTGATTTGCTAGAACTGCGGGAGGTTATAATCCTTGGCAAGTTTTCTCCTCTCGTTATTTGAAATCTTTGGATTGGTGTCATTTTAATAGGAGTTTTAGAGGGCCTAGCCTTGAACATGGTGATGCTTTGGAGCAACTGATCACTGTATTCCCACTATTGTCTTAATGGTGTTGCCTTGAGCTCTGTTAGAACAGTATCCAACTGGCTCTTTAAAAAAAAAAAAGTTCTTAAATTCAAATGAAACCGTGCCAGCTCTTTACAAGCCTCTCAAGGATTTTATGGCTTTATGTAGAACCCTTAAACTGTGTCTTTGAGAAGCAGCTGCATTTGCCACACTAAGAAATCATTCCTATAATTTTCCTACTCATGCCAAGCTAAAATAAAACACCTCTGGTGCTCGTTCTGAAACTTTCCACTCCGGATAAGGCCAATAAGTATTTTTGGAAATGTTTCTTAGAAAGGTTGGTATAATTAGGCTTGCTTTCTTTTTTCCCCTCTGTTTATTTGTTTGGCAAAAGCCCATTTTTCTACATTGATCTGAAAGGGCAATATTCCATCTGGACTCAAACTTGGCATTCACCCCTTTCATCAGTCTGGTCTTGAGAAACTGTCTTGTGCTGAATGTGAAAAATGAGCCTAATTCATCTCTCTGCTTATAAATAGCTACTTTCCAAGTACTGAGTTGTAGTGCATGTACTTGTATAGCAGGTACTTGCTTGAGAAGCAGATTTATTACCAACCCTTCTTTTGCAAACTCTCGTTGTTGGCCTTGTTTGCTGGTTATGCTTGAAACTAGGGTAGCTGAGTCTTCCACGTGGTGGTATGAGCATGGGTCTTGATGCAAGTTCAGCTGGTGTCAAATGAGAATCCTTTTAGTGCCACTTCTGCTCTGGCTGAAGTAAAAGGGGAGAGTGATCATGCTCCAGCCAATACAAGAGGGCATATATTACATCAAAGTTTCCCACGAAGAGACTCTCAGAGCTAAAGTCTT
Source organism: Gymnogyps californianus (assembly GCF_018139145.2). NCBI lineage: Eukaryota > Metazoa > Chordata > Aves > Accipitriformes > Cathartidae > Gymnogyps > Gymnogyps californianus. Next base: position 58,286,340 of record NC_059474.1, on the reverse strand, counting down.
CAGAAAGCATAGGCTTTGGGTAACAACAATGAATCCTTGTGTTGCTTGACAGTAGCCAGGAAACACTGTGACTCAAAAAGTCAAACTCTGCCTTCGGGGCTGGTCTTGCTCTGTGATTTCTGTACCTTGTCCAGAGCAGGCTTTTGTGCAAGCCAGGCTATGCCTCAGAAAGTGCTGCCTATTCTGTATCAGAACATACATCATGTCATGGTCCTGGCTGGGTTTCCCTAAGGTGATGCATTAGTATTACATATTATTACTGTAAATGGATGATAGCAGATCTTTCTTTCACCCCAAAATTGGGTGAAAAAAATAGACAAATTGACAATCAGACTTAATTTACGTCCAGTGACTTGGGTAATTCATTGGCCTTCTGCATGCCTGGGAGGTTTCTGTATTCTCCATGTTGTCATTGAGCACTTGTACTTTGCACTGTTCTATATAACTCTTTCATTTTCTTCTATGGCCCTCTCAGAATAACTTTTTAAAAGAAAGGACTAAATGATTGGGATAGTGAGGCAAGTAGTGTTACAGCAATGTTGCTGAAAGGGTAGATTGGTGCCTGATAGGAGAAGTTAGTGCATTTCTCCCCTAGCTTTGATTTCTCTACTCCAAAGTTTCTTCTGTTACCTTTATTTTGGAAATGTGACTGGCTAGCCAGTTCTTTCCTCCCCACCTAGACAAAGAGATGAAAATAAAGAAAGGAAAAGCTAGTGAGAAAAGTAGAGGCTGAACAGTAGAGGAAATACTGTTGAAATAGTAAAGGGCTTTGCACCAAACTCGAAAATTGCCTGAACTCTAGGTTCCAGGCAAAAGGTTCTCCTGAAATGACATTTTGGATAGTAAATGAGAGTTACTCGCCTTATTTCAGTTTTCCTGGCAAAATGTATGGAAAGAGGGGGGTCAGTCATATTTTGGATCCAAGTAACTGCTTTTCCATATACATTTAATTCCAGCAATTTGAAATACTTCCACTTGGTAGGAGCTGCAAAGGAAATTCAGACCTTTGATTTGATGCCTTCATGTGGGTAGAGGTGTCTAATGTTAGTTGCCCAAGTCCAAATATTTTGGATCAAGGATTTGATCTGTGAAATCTGAGATTGAATCCCAGTTTTTTGGCAGACGTTAGAAAATTCTCAAACTAAAAAACCCAAATGTATTCTACTTGCCCCAAGCAACGCAGAGCCGCTTAAGCTACCACATCAAACTCTGATTTTTCTGTCCCTCTCTGCAATTTCAAGAATTCCTCACTGTCATTTTCTCCTCCTTGTCATCTGCACTGTTTCCTCCTCTCTTCCCTTTCTCCAGTTTCCCATTCACACACTGCTCATGCTCACCAGAATGCATTGCAATGTGTGCAGTGAGCAGGAGATGTGGGATTGACCAGTTGTGCAACACTGGAGAGTGGAAACAGCTGGGAAGACTCGACAGTTCAGTTTGCTTGTCTTTGCAGAACTAAGTGATATTATAATGAATAGTGCAAGTCAGTCATGTAAGCATTTGGGCTTGCTTTTCTGAAATCGCGCTGCCACTAGTGAGCGGTAAGTTCTTACAAAACTGAATTCCACCTCTGTTTTTCCAGGTCTGTCTTTGCTTACCCTGCATGGTAACATCTCCTTCTTACACATTAGTCTTACCTAGTTTATACTGAGAGACTTAGTTGTATTCTTTGAAGTGGCATAATTTTTTTAAAAAAATTAAACAACCAATGGCTCTGATTTTTGTTAGCATTCGGATGATTGAAGTCATGCTCAAGATTTGATAACTCCTATAAATCTTATTGAGCTAAGTCTCTTTGACTTATTTACCTTTGTAGTTGCAGCTTTGTTCTTTTCTTTGGTGAGCTATTTTCTACATCATGCACTCCCTAGCCTTGGCACATGAATCCATTCAAAGAAGATACTCTATATTATGACTACAGCAGCTGCTCTGCAGATACCTATTTGTCCTGGCCAAAGTGAAATCACCAGTCGTGAGTGAGTAGCGTCAAGTCTGGTTGTTTTATAGACAACATGAAGCTCTTTCATATTCAGTGGTCATATGAATGATTGATAGACCAAATTATTTTTAAAGAACTATTGCACTGTAATGTTTCCAGATGTTCTCCAATAGAAGCTTGTGTTATTACTATAGGGAAGTATCAATCAGTAAATAACCCATGCCACTCGTTGCCATCCTGTGCAATCACAGTGTTCTGATCTTGTGGTTTGGCTTCATTTACAAAGGAATCATCAATTCAAATAGATTATCATTCTGTACGTTACACTGCAGACCAGCAGAGGGAAAGTTTGAGTGTATGGTATGATCAACCTCCTATGAACTAAGTGGAGTCAACTGTGATCAATACTCAGGTGAAAAGTCATCAAGGAAATCTCAAATGCTGCAAAAAATGTTTCTAATGAATCAGTAGAGGACATTAGACCATCTGTTACTCAACTCTTGCTCCACTGTTGGTGCTAGAAGGCACTCTGCTGTCAAGGGCTCTTCCTTTCATGAAGCAACTGTAATGCTTGTAACTAGAGGATGCAAGTTTGTTTGCAGCAGCCTTTCTCGTTTACTAAAGCTGGCTTCAGAACTATGATAGTAATTGTAATATGATAGCCAGACAGTTCTGATGTAAGTCAGGAAAAAGCATAGATGCATTGATTCTCAGTGTGAGGATCAGAGGCTTGAAAGCGTTTTGCTGTTTGTGGGCCCTCCCAGATTAATATAGACTTCTAGGTTGCAATTAGTTGAAATAAAATCAACTAAAACTGTTGCTTTGCAAAGTTTTGTTTAAGAGCATGTAAAAAACTGTAACACCAAACCTGTAAAAAGTATAACACCAAACCTAAATGGCTTTGTCCAAATTCATTCAAAACAAGGATTGGTAACCCTTGCAATTTTTATACTAAATTCTGTGACATTTATTGATACTGGTTTTTAACCCTCGGTCTTTAGAGTTGTTTTTTAAAAGGACAATTCAAGATATGTTGTAGGAAAAATTAAGTCTATGGCATAAATGAAAAATATCACTTGCATTTTCCGGTTATCTTCAGGTTCAGAATGTAGGAAGAGAAGTAGAAATTAAATGTGGTGTGGTGAAAAATCAGATTCATTTTACCAGTCATACAGTTCAGAAGGACCTGGCTCATGATCTTGCAGCCCTTGGAAAATTCTGTCCACAGAAATTGTGTGCAGGAGGGGGTTCTGCATGGGCTCACAAAGCTTACTGATGGAGCTGTTTCCAGGCTGTTCTGGTGGTTCAGTTCCAATCATTACCATCCTCTACAAGGTGCAATGAGGCACGAGTAGCCATTGCTGGTTATATCTGTATTATCTGTGACGGGATGCTTTGCAGTCTTCGTTTACCACTTGGCTGTATCTGGGATTTGCTCAGATTTCAGTTACTCTCTCTTAGCAGGATAAAGGGTAAACAAGTATGTTCATTCAGTATCTCTGGAGTCATGATGTGAGTAGCAAGTATTGATTTGTCATGAGGCAAAGAACTTTGCCAGAAACTTTGGATTTGTTCTGAATCTGGATTATGGGCTGGACTGCTTTACCACCAACGCATCACTATTGGAGATGGACATCCCAAAGTAAATAGTATTTGACAACTATTAAGACCTGTTGTAAAAGAGACGTTTTGAGTGTATAGATTTTTATGTTATTATTGAGGGTCTCTAACCCAAGGAATCTGTAGCTGCAATTGCTAATCTGCAGGAAATGAATGGAATATTTCATGCAGAACAACAGTGAAGCTTTTTTTTAAACAAGTTTTTGTGTGTGTGTGGTTTTAAGTTGCATATTTTTATTTTCATACTTAATAATGTATGCTTAGCAACTTGTTTTGTGTATTGGTCTTGTATATATTTCTTTAACATTGCTAGCATAACTTTACTTGCTAGCACAATTTCTGACTAGAAACAGCCTTTTTGATAACTTTCTTTTTTAAAGCAGTTTTGTCAAATTTCCAAGTGTCTGAAATTATTACAGTGATTGTATTTACATAGGCTTTTGGAAGGTCCATTTTCAATATTAATCTCTCTTCCTTTATCATATCAAACATATCTGTACTTTGGAGGATGCTGACAAGCAGAAGAATGACATACTCAATCTAGTATCCAGGTGCAGTGGATATGGATTGCATCCATAATGAATAAACTTGGACGGGTTTGAGTGCAAGGGCCAAGGGATATATACCTGTAATTGGAGGATGACGTACCCTGAATCCATTTAAAGACTATACTCATGGGGCAATGGGGAAAGTAGCATATTTGGTCTTCCAGAATTGTAGTCTCTACCCTATTTCTCCCAAAGCTTAATGTTTTTCTATAACAACAATTAAATTTACGGTTGACTCTGGGCCATTGATGGTATCAGTTGCAGGTTCCTGCATGTGCTAAGCCCTCTTGACTGCTAAGAAGTTATCTTGATTCATTCAGTGGACAAAATGACTCTCCTGTCTTGTCTGTCCTTCACCGATCTTTGTCAGCTTGTCATTGTATTTGGCTATCAAACGTAGCATTTGTAATGTGAAGTTTTCACAGAGGTATGAGAGTTGTTGCACATGCTGGGGACGGTGAGTTAATGTGGGAGTGCTTGGGTATTTGGACCATATAAAGTATGAATGTGTGAAATCTGGGTTTTTCTTCATTGCTTTTTACTGTTCACCTGAAAGGAGCTCAACTTCTTGTGTGCAGGGAAACAACTGGGACAAGAACAACGTGGCTTGAAACATACACTACTGAAATGGTTGAGGTGACTTTACCTACAAGACATCTGTCTGCATCATAAAAACACTACAACATCTGGAGTGCTTGTTTTGCTGGATATGGCTAACTTTAGGAAAATTGAAAGATGTTACAAAGGCTGAACTCAATAAGAAGAATTTTCATTAACAATAATCCTTGAACAAATATTTGTATATGGGCACAAACTACTTGAAACTCCATATAAATGTTCCTTTTCATTAGACCTTTTCCTTTTCATATTTCCTTTGAAGTTTCTTAGTAAGTTTAGAACTTTGTTCCCTCTGAGCCAACTCGGGGCAAATGCTGATTTCATTTACACTGACTTACTAATATTACTTTGAACAAAACCGATACGTTATGTTTCTTTTGCAAGAAGCATTTTCCTATGGTACTTCACTACTTCCAGTATGGCTGAAAGCCAAAAATTAAAGATGTGTGTGTGTGCGTGTGTATGCACACACACAAACAGCCCAATTAACTAGTCAAATATGTCAGAACCTCACAATATTTTATCTTGACAAAAACAGCGTGGGCTGTTTCTCAGAAACAATACAGATTTATAAAGTGCTTTTGTTTTACTTAAGTTGATTCACATTTCTGTAAGGAATCTCTTAGTTGTAGCCCTGCACTGGGTTATCAGCCTTCACTTGCCTCTTGTGAAAGCTTTTTCTGTTTGTTGAATTTGCTCCATGGTTGTTTTTCAGAAAGCAAAGAATTTTAACTTTCCGATCACTAGAACCTCACTGGTTCTGTCCCTGGTTTTCTTAGCTATCTTTCCTTTTCTATATTAACTTCTGTATTCCCATCTTGTCACAATCTCTTTGGTCCTTGGCAGTGGCAATATCTTTTCTTTCAGGCATGCTGACCTCTCCCATTCCCTTTGAAGCACTTATGATCATATCCAAGAGCTGCATTCCAGCTGTGGCGCCTTCTGAGGTACTGAATATATTAAGATAAAAAGAAATAAGCTTAGCTATATTAATAAGAAGCTTAAATGTTTATGCAGGCATAGGCTTTGAGAAATTAGATACCCAAAAATAAGGCTTTAATAGGAATGATGAAGTAACTAAACTGAAAGTCCAAAGAATGATGCTTTTTCAGCATGTTCTGGTCCAGTCAGTGGTGGTATAACATTTATTACTACTGTAACTATTTTGATATCTAAGTGAAGGATACTTTTCTTAGATGTATAGCGTGAAATATAGCATGAAAAAATGGCAGATTCTTTAAAAGTGCTTTATCTTTTTTTTTTAAGTTCAGTGAAGTAATTGTAACTAACATCTATTCTCATACCTCATTTCTCTTATGCTTCAATATAAAAACCTATGTGGGGGTAACTTTTTGTATAATCGTAAAACAAATGCAAGGGCAACTTTGCAAGGCTGCAAAATTGAGATAGATAGGAGACCAAGGAGGAACGAAAATGAGGAGTGGTTAAATGAGATTCCAAATCCAATTTTAGGGTGCCCAGTACAGGCTCAAATATGTCATTAGTAAGCATTATAAAGGATCAGGCTGATCCAGAATAATTTTGCTAGTGGAAATGTGTTTGGAGAGGGTAACGTTGCCCTGGTAGGTTTCGTTTCCTGGCAGAATAGGTGAGATCATGGAGATCACAGGTTCTTTGGGCCTGTTATTACCGACTCTTTGAGTCCTACTTGTGTGTTCAGAGAGAGAGAGAGAGATATGGAAAACTGCCCGTGGCCCCATTTTTTCTGGACGTCCTGGATGGCTAACAGGAAGCTCACAAACACTCTTCCTCTAGTACATGGTGGCACTCAAGACTCTCTTTCTCAAAGCTTCACACAAAACAGTGGTTTCTTTCTACAGCATAGATAAACAGCTTAAACAATGAGGAACGCTTCTGTGCTATGGCTGACTTTACCCTTTTTGGCCAACTGAAAAGGTATCATCCTTAAGGACATATTTGCTGTACCTTATTAAATCAGAGTAGAAGGTGTTTTTCTAACTCACAGCAGAGGAAAGCTATATATACCTAAAACTCCAGTTTGGGGATAATCTTGTTTGAAGCCAATACAATCAACTCATAGCCTTAAAGTTATGCACATGTTTAAGTGCCTCAGTGAACTGAAAACTTTCAATATTTCTAAAAAACATTTAGTTGGAACAGTTCTCAAATTGCTGGTGTTTAGTTTCTGTACTTAAAATTGGAACTGTTGTATTTTCATCATGGCAGGAATGAACAAAAACCAGAAATAGGGACTCCTCTGAAATTAGTTCAGAGGTGATACGCAGAGCAGTGGGACTTGCCAAAGTTGTATTCCCACTCTGTTTTACTTGAGGGAAGACGATTTTCACTGTTGATACTCAGGAAAAGAAAAACATATCTGTTTATAGATACCTAATTAGATTTTATTTTTCCCAAAACAATTTTCCTGTGAGGTCAGGGAGTGAGGGGGTTGTTAAGAAGAATTCCTTCTATAGAAAGATCATAAATATACAAGCAACAGGTGAAATTCCTGTTGTATATAGGCCAGTATGTACCTGTGTGTCATGTTAGCTTCAGGTAAACCCTGTTTTGGGGATATGAGCAATGTAAATGGCCTGAACATTTATGTGAATTTTTGCATAAATGGAGCATGAGCAAACAGATGAGGGAAGTAAGTGGAGACCATTAAACTTAATGAGAAGTAGGTTTGCATATCACAAAACAAGTTTATATGGTTTTTGTGTAAGGGATGTATAAGTAACTTCTTTTTTTATTCTCTTTTGGCCACAAAGGACTTTTTTTTTTTAATGTGCTATGCAAGAATGAAGACCTTAGACTTCAGATGTTGCCTTCTTTATTTCATTAATGTTAATACAGGAAATCAAAAAAGATCACAAAAACACTATGTCTCATTATCAGGATGTTTCTTTTGATTCTGAACATGCCAGCAAAGAATGCTTGATCCAGCAACATCAAAAGATGAAGCCATTTGTGCTTAGCTGGTTTGCCTTAGATATTTTTTTCTTCAAGACAGAAGGTTTAGCTTTTTTTTCCTAAACTCCAAAGCATGAGACTGCAAGTGTACATCTCTTATTGCATCTGTATTTTATGGGAATATCTTACTCAGAGCACAACAGATGGACTCATTTTAGCCAAGACTCAGAATCTTCAAATGTTATAGTATTAATATGTGGCTACATAGGCCTATATTTTTATTACTGAGAGGCAGAGGCTGTTGATTTTAGTGCTTCTGTACAGAGGAAAAATAGCCAACAGCAGAAGGCTTGCAGCATTAATTTTTTTATGTTTTTTTTTAATAACAAAAATGACTACATGAGGAATAGTTGCTGAATCAATTATTGACTATTTTTATATAGCTACTGTATTACAAATTTTATCCAACTGACCATACAGGTCATTTAAAATTGTTTTGGTGATTCTAGCTGTGCAGAAGTTGTCAAAAATTCCGTGTTGGGTGTCAGCCAACACACACTCCACTGCATTAAAACATAGAAGAAAATATTATAACTAACACATTTTAAATTACAGCAATGCCTATGTTTTACTTCAGGCCAGAAGCCAATGGTTGTGTTTCAAGTTTTCAGAGAGTAGTCTTGATATTACTGTAGATGAAATATACTAGGTTTTTGCATAGATGGCATAAGAAACCTGAGAAGTTCCGTTGTGCAGATTTCAGTGATGGCTTGCAGTGAATTTGTATCTTAGAAATGAGCTGATACAGTTCGGTAACTTTAACTGTCCACGCTGTATTAGAAGATGCACTGTGGGCTAAGTGTATGGCATATACACAGGCAGTAGATTCTTATTGCTAAAATATTTGTTTTATCACACTGTAATAATATCAAAATGATTGGAATTTTGGTTTGTATGGTTTTGACCCTTGATAAAGCTTAAAACTCATCTGACAGGATTACTGTAGCTAACTTCGAGTCAGTGACAGCTAAATGGTATAGGGAGATAGCTGAGAGCCAGTTAAACATGATGAGGTGTTGTTTTGCTTATTTTGCCAGTTTGGAAGGTACATATTTCACCTCTTGAAGTTTTCCCATAGTATTCCACATCTGATGGCAAATCCAAGGTGACAGTTGGAAGGCTCTTTCTATTGTTTCATGCTTTCCAGTATGCTTGGAGTGGATCAAGGTTGTAATGAATTCCAGAAAACCAAGAGAATTTCCATCATGCACAATATCAAAATGTGGATCTGTACTCAACAAGAAATGCAATAATGGAATAGTCTGTGGGACTGGAGAGCATGGGTTATTCATAATAGGATATGGACCCTCTTGTTCACCTTTTAAAATTTAGACCAGGTGAGCAGCAGCTAATAGATTTTCCTGTTAGTCAGCTCCTGGGTGGCCTTTGTGAGAAGAGAGTTGCAATGAGCAAACATGCAGGTTGAGGGATGGAGCATCCAGGTGTTCTCAGACACGTGCTCCGTGCTTTTCCGTAGGTGGGCCAGGGGCTCACAGGTGGTTTTGTAGGAAGTAGCACTACTGTACTACACACCTCTCTGCCAGAAATGGGTGTGTGAGGAAGCAGCCAACCTTGTCTCTCGTACAGCTTGTGCAGGTCTGGCTCCAGGTGCAGACAAGGCAAGCAGAGGGATGACTTCCAGCAACTCCAGTGTGTCTTATTTGCCTACGCCATGCCCATGAAAACCCTGAGGGTGATGCCAGAGCATGCAGGAGGCAGCTAGAAATAGGGGAATGGAGGGAGCAGCACTTCCTTGGTGCAACAGTCAGGTACAGCTTCTGCCTCCCGCCTCTCTGTGGAAGCAGGACCTGCAATCTCAGCTCTCCAGATGGTCTTTGTCCCAAATTCCCCCTTTGTCTCCACTGCCCCTCCTTTTTTAGCTTTTCTCATGAGTGCTTCCTGTACTGATCATTTGCTTTACCTCTAAGTAAATACCATTTCAAAATATCGAAGTTAGATGCCTTTCAGGCTATGAAATAATGTTTATCCTGCCTCATGGTTAAGTTGCCTCCTGAGAAGAGAGTAGGCTAGCATTTTAATACAGCAGTAGTATAGAGTAAAATTCAAAATATTCATTAATTCAATTAGTTGATAATGTTAAAAATTTGGATCACCATTTTTACACATCAGGCATGTGTATTAGTTTTCCCAATTCTTTTGTGAAGTAGCTGAAGATTTTCACCTCAGTACATGGTTTATATCCCCCAGGATGTGCATTTACAGGCTTTCTGTTCAGGGAGCGACAAAAGAATGGTTTTCAGGCGATTTTTTTCTTCCTCTAATGAAAATTATTTACAGAAACGGTGTGAATTGCTCAAAGCAAAGTCTGAAATACTAACACTTTAACATGTGCTACAGTCTGAAAACTGAGGTAAATTTGTCTACACTGTGAATTTGAAGCATGGGACTGACTCCAAGAGGACCAGTATAGACAAATGCTACCAACTAAATATCTTACTAGGGACTTGGGACCTGAAAACAACATGGTCTTGTTATCATACTGTGCTGATATGTTTTAGTTGTCAATAGAACTTTTTTTCAGGGATTGTCCTGCTCTGACTTAACTGTACTTTTCTGAAGCCAGCGCTGTTGCAGGGAGCTTGGGAACCTTTGCACAGTGCTTTCATGGGGACATCCTAAGCTAAAAAAAAAACCCAACATTTTAGTTTGTTCTTTTTTGAGTGATCTTGGATTACTCTGTGATTCTACATGAAATTGTATTAAGTTCACATGATTAGGTGGCTTGGACGTTCAAATGCACAAGATCTGATGTCTTGGCATTTTGAATTTATCAGGGTTAAACTGTGAATCGAAACTTTTTGAGGGGGCCGAAGGAAGGCGTGTGTGTGTAGGTGTGTGAAGTAATAAAGTCAATTCTGCAAAGAAGTGACCAAAGAAAATGTTTGCCTGAGTCTGTAGGCTGTCTTGCACAGTTGTGATTGCTAAGAGTTGAACAGATCTCACCATAATTTTAAGATACAAATAGCTACCAATTAGATTTTTCTGTTTATACACTGTACTTTTTCTCCATTTTTTTTTCATCTGAAGTGTCTTGATAAGAAGCAGTAAACGTAAGTTGGGGTCGCAAACTTGTTATATTTTGGCAGTGTAAGAGCAAATTCGAAAGAAAGTGTTAAGCTTTAAAGGTCTGCAGTTTGACAGGCTGTTATCTTTTATCCTTCCAGCACAAATCTTTATGCTGACTTCTCTTGTATCCCTCCATTCCCTGGGGGAACTTGGGTTCACTCGCATGTTGCTGGACAAGAGACAAAGAAGATCTGTTCAACACATGTAGAACAGATGCTCAGGGGAGGAGGGGGGAATTTTCCAGTGCAGTTACTGTAATATCCATTGCTGCTGTCTTGCTCCCATGTAAGCGCTGCTGGCCTCTGCAGAGCTAGTCTTGGGGATTTTCCCATCTTGGAGACGGCCCACCCAGAGAGCTGCCCCTGCAGACATTTGCATATCAAAATACTCTTGTAGGGCGTCACCTGCTTCCGCACTGAGAGAGCACTTTTTAAGAAGGAAGAATAAAATAGATTGAAATGCTGAATAGCTTGCTTCTCAAAGACACAGCTTAGGGTATGCAAGAATATGAGGTCCGGAGAGAATACTTGCTACTCGTGGTCACTCATAGCAATGGTGATCAACAAGCAGGCAACACTTTTGCATGCTCTGTGGTTGAGCAAGTTGTGGACAGCAGGAGGTGAGGAGGTATTATGAGTCACGTACTCATCTGAGCCACGTAGGTATATAATGGAGGCAGATGGAGCTAAAAATATAGCTATTTAAGAAATACAGTAACCTCTTAGGGAAGTACTTGATCCTGGGGAGCATGGAAAGGCACTGTGATTGATGCTACGAGAGAGGAAAGGCAAATGGTCTTTGTAATTTGCCCAATGCCTGTTGTGCAGATCTTTAAAGGAGTTTTCTGTCAGGGTGGTCAAACATAGGTTGAATTGGTTGCAGTGACTTCAGTCCTTGGAATAACAGCAGTGAAGATACAAGGCACGGAGAAATTACTCTGAGGCATAAAACATCAGCCAATTATGCTGCATTTTTATTCTGTTGTTTCCAACAACACATGGGAGCACGGCAAAAATGGATGCAGGACAGAATTTGCCCTTCCTAATCAATGTGTAATGTTAGATTCCAGCCCAGCCTAGCTAAAGCAGCAAATACACATTCTGCTACAGCTCACCAGAGGATCAAAAATGAAGTAAAAATGAAAATACAGTCTACTGCTATACATCACTGTTCCCCAGGCTCTGCAATTGCATCTGACCAATGGAACAAGCAATCACACTTAAAAACAGCCGTATGCTAGGCTGCTACAGAGTTGTATGACTACTGAATGGCTTTACCACAGTGCAATATGGCTCAGTTACTGCTTGCATAAATCAAACTTTGGGACCCCTGATTAGAATGGGGATTTAGGGACTTGCAAAGCGCCTTTTCAGGTAGGACAAATATTTCAGCTAGGGAAATATTTGCAGACAAAGTTCTCAGGACAGAGAGGTGTTTCCCCAAACATAGAAAATAAAGGAAAAAAAAAAAAACCATCTGGCCTTGACAGAAAACAGAAATGTCATTGTGACATGTAGCAACCTGGCAAAACTGTGGAGTGTGAAACCTTACCACCCAGCCTGGAAAGTTGTCCAGGCTGCTTCTCCTCTCTCTGAGGAAAGTGGTGCACAGCTGTATTTTTGTATGTGTACAAATATATACAATAGCTTAACGAGTCTATTTTCTTCTCAAGAAATGATGGAATGATCTGCTCAATGGTGTGTTTTGGCTCCCTTAGATCATTTGGGTTCGTGAATGTCCTGGGATGATTGAGATGTAGGCTAAGGCAGATGAAGTATTGCCTTGAGTTTATTAGTTGCAGCATATGATTTTGTTTAGGTGTTTAAGACTGGAAAAAAAGCATTCCGGGTACTTTCCAGGTAGGCAATGTCTTCCTACATGGAGAATATCTCAGCTGGCTTGAAAGAATCGCTCGTTGTTTCTCCCTCAGTAGTCCTGCCCTTTTACAGTAGTTTGCTACGCAATGTTGACGAAGAGGAATAAATGACATGTGGTTGATAGTTGTGTTCATTTCTCTCTGAGATATCACAGAAGACAATGTTGGATTCTTGCTCCTCTACCTCTATTCTTATTTGCTACCTGGTTCTGTCTTGTTACAAACAGAGTTACTACTGGAGATGATGACTTCTACAAAGTAGGTACAATCTGGCCTTCTCTTACCGGCAGGCTGCAAGGGGTGTTTGTTGGGATATGCTTTGAGGTGGAATATCATCCCCTTTTGTTGGATTAATTATTGTAGCTTCCTAACTGATGTACTGGAGTACCAAAGTGCTCTCAGTTCAGAATGAAAATTGGGGTCGCATGTTGTGCAAACAGAGCAGGCTGGCAGTGCTGTCAGATCTCAGGTTAAAATTGTAGCTGCAGTATGCACTGGTTTTGACTTTGTGTTATATTTATTTCCACAAAACCCGTAACCAGTTAGGCCACAGCTGTTTGGTGTCATCAATAACAGTGGTAAGTTTTCAAGGAATAGGATATATTCTGTTTTCTTGTTCAAGTGACTGAGGGCATTAAACATGTGATGCTGAATGGAACTTCAAAATATTTACCTATTTCATATGAAATGTTTTAAAACTGCTAGGCTCAGGACAGCTGAGCTGTAGTTTATTAAGATATTGTGATGAACCTCATAAATGTGAACTCCCTTTACACAAATACGGCGACCAAACCGCAAACCAGAATCTGCTTTGACTGCTAAGCATCTTTAATGACCTTGATAATTTTCACTCACTTTAGGTGAAATTGTTTACATTCTTTATTAATGAACCTGCTAGTAGTTAAATTAGGTTTTTTATGACCTTTCCTAAGAAGTTAAAAAAATGGGATTGTAAATGGAGCTGATAACAAGCAAAAAACCCCAACAACTCACACCAGGAAAAAAAGCTGTAACGTAACAATCACCTCAAAGTTTAGTAAAATGAAATGGTAGGAAACTCAAATTCTGTAGAACATAAAGGATCTTTATGGCATGGAAATGTGCACATGTCTGAGTTGGGGGGTTTCTGGAACATATTTTCATAAAATCAATAACATGGTCAAGTGGCTTTACTCTTATGGTTTCCTGGGGCTATTGCTATTTTATAGAGATTAGTCCACCGGAAGTCCCACATTTCTTATTTTTATTATTCGCACTTTACACTGTGGTTTAGACTAAACTACCCCTTGCCAGTTTTAGAAGACATTCTCTTTACTGTCTTGCTGCTTCCTTATGTTATTACTCTATTAGATATCATGGTGAGTTTAATTTTTGAGAACAATAACCTGCAAATACAGGGGTTTCTTTTTATTAGTCTGGCCTCCTGTTTAAACGCATGTTCAGTTGGTGCCCTTTTTTTTTTAAACACAGTAGAATCACAGTGCTTATTAGTTGTACAGTCTGCTTTCAAAATAAAAGTTACTTTAGATACAGAACCTGTCTTTGAATCCTTGAACTGGCAAGTGAAGTACTTGCCCAGTTTTAATCACATCAGCTGGATTTCAGCTGAATCTCTCAGTGCTTAAAGTTCCTGTGTTTAAGCATCTTGGTTGTGATTCCAGGATCAACTTAATATGGTCCAGAATGGTCTCGCATTTAAGTACCATCTAGTTTTGGTTAGAAGGGATCATTTGGACCTTCTATCACTTCAGCTGCCTTTCTGAGGGTATGATGCATCTAATGCAATGAAAATAGGCAAGTCACACAGCTGTGGTTCATATAGAAAGATGCTTCATTGCCAATACTTGTACAGGATGTTTTTTGAACTTCTTGTTAGTCTAAGCCTCTCTCCCTTTTCCTGTGCTCTTGTGGTTGGATATTAATATATATTAAAATTTAGGAATTACTTTAAAAGCTATTTTTGAGTATGATGTGAATACATATTCCTTAGAGGAGACTTGGTATTCTCATGCCTTTGGTATTACTACTTCGTCTATGTTGCCTAAAAAAAAAAGGGAAGGAAAAAAGGTTCATCTGACCCTGAAATTCCAGATGCCTGAGATTAAAAGAAAGGACTGGGTTATCCCATAATCTATACTGGCACTATAGCTGCTAAGTAATTTAATGTGAATGCTGTGGAAATGATGATGTATACCATCAATTGCTGTGAACACAGCTGTGTTTCATCAATCTGTTTCCCATAATGAGACAGAGAACTATCAATGACTTGTACACATTTGATGTCGGCATTTGAGTAGGTCTGAGGTTTAATTATTTTATGGAGTTTTGTTTCAGTCATCTTGGGTCCTCCCGTTTCTTATTGTTTTTATTCAGTAGCAAGTGAGGCATCATTATTTTAATAGTTAACAAAGAGAAATCTCAAATGAAAAAAATCTGCTTTGTTCATGGGAACTGAGATAGAAAACAACAATATCCCACTTTTAGACTGACTTTGCTGTTCTGCCATTCATCAGATGACAGTTAAATCAGTTCCCTTCCTGGCTGACAAGATATCCCAAGTCTGGGGTGCTCAGCCATTGCACCCTTCCAGACTAACATTTGCTTAGCTGTGGATTGCTACCTCTCTAATTTTTTTCCTCTCTCAGCTTCTTCTCTTGTCCTAAGAGATGTTTCTTAATTTCCATCTCTTTTTGCCTTGACACCGTATTAAATTAATTTCCAGTAATAACTTTCTTTCCCCAATCAAAATTCTCCTAATTCTCACCTCAGGCTGTGGGGAGAAGTTCCCTCAAGCTTCAGCTCACTGACAGATAGTAGTCCCAGTGGCAAAGCTCTCATGGTGCTGCACTAAGTTGATGGAAAAATCTGAAATGATGTGGTTCTGGGGTTGCTATATTGTGTGTTTCAAAGTCACAGAGCCAAAAATGGGTTTTGATTTACCATGACTTAATTCAGTCATGATGCGGGGCAAAAGCCTTGATCCAAATCGTTGTAAGGCAGTGGATGCTATACTACCCTGTTCCCACGTTACTTGTTTTGTGTAGGATCTGCTGCCAGGTTGTAGTACATATGCAATGTACTGTGAAGTGTTCTAGCAGAACTCTTGTTATCTAGATCAGGCAGTGATTTATCTTTGCTGGATGATTTAAAGCATTTTATATACTTGTATATATCGCCTTATTATAGACTAGCTGTTTATATTTATCAACTTCTCATACATAAGGAAATAAAACTATCTTACACTTCTTATAACACCTTTGCAATGCATATCATGAATATAACATAATTTCAACTCAAGTCAAACGTGTCCCTCCTGTGTTTTCTTTAAATCTACCTGTCAGAGGGAAAAGTAGGTATGTTCATTTACACTTCATCACGTTTTGGCTTCATATTAGACTGCATAAGCAATGTGGAATCTCCACAGGTAAGAGAAAAGATGCAAACGGTTTACATAAATTTGTTCTCAGTTTAATATTAAAGATCCCTATCTGGAGCTGTCTTTTCAGGGAAAAAATTGTAATACTCAGGCTATGTTTAGACATATTTAACATCCTTGCAAGTAGAAAAAAAATCTCAATTCTGCTATCTTGGTGATAATTTTTAATACTAATTCTGCTTTTTACAGCAGAATGGCAGTTTCTGCCTTTGTTTTTTTGATCACTTCTACCTTAATCTCTCTCCCTCTTAGTCCAGAAGTGCCTAGTTTTGTCTACTATTTAAGTGAAGAGTGCTTTTCATTTATAAGCACATTAGGCTGGATATTAGGCTGAATTGTTTAGTATGTCCTGGTGCAGACCTAATATGCAGTACTGGTGGGAAGATACAATGTATACATAGTTCGGTTTTGAATCTAGTCATGAATTATCTAAGTAAGCATCATAATGTGGGTGACTCCACAAAGCACGTCATACTTGACAGTTGTGATGTTATAGCACACTGGTGAAATGTATGAGGTCAGAGGTGGATTTTTTAGTAATAACGTCACATTTTGTAGCATGAATTATAGACCTGAAAAAAGGCAATAAACATTATTTGTCCTAGTATGTTTTTGATTTAGTACCTTTTTTTTTTTTTAAGTATTGCTGGGCTTCAGTCCAAATACTAGGTATAATTTTACCAAGCTCTTTGTAAATATGTGCCTCAAAAATAATTACTTCTGTTTGTCTTTTGCTAGAGCATAGATATATGTCTCCCCAAGTAAGCCCAGAAAGAGACATAGAAATCTCTATAATATACTAGGATTTGACTTGCAAGGAGAAGTGAGTTATTAAAAGAAACAGAAGAAAAATGAAAGAAAACCTGTACCTTTAATGAACAGAATAAAGGAGAAAAGAGAACGTTGATTTAATCTATTGATTTGCTGTGAAGTAAAAGAACAGATGTTTTCTGTTAGGTCCCTGGATAAAATTCAGTAGGCGCCACTAATACTTATGGACTGGTGACTTCTGATAAGATTGAGAATTCATGTCTGTTCTATTGTTACCAAATGGATATGGCAGGTTACGCTGCTGTAGGTGACTCATTTCAGAGTACTTTAATACAGAAACAATATCTCATTTTCTTAGACTGAGACAAAAACAAGAAATGTTTTGCCAACAGTTTTCAGCTCCAAAGACATGTCAGCCATGAAGAGTTTAATACTTATTGTAGGCAGTGGAACACATAAAGCTCCTTTGTTGTAGGTCTGCATCCCTTTGGATGCCTAGAAAAAGGATAGATTATCTTTATTTGCCTTATTTCTATTTGTCAGTCATCTGTTTGAATGTCTAATTCAATAATTATTTACAGAGGTGCTCAGGGAGATGTGATTAAACTGTAGAGGTGTTGGAAGCCAGGCATTTCAACATTGGCCCAGTTTATCTGACTGCCTCCCCTTCGACAGATCCAAACATTAAACAGATCACATTTAATGGAAGTTCAAAGGCTTCCCCAAAAGGTTCAGAATGCTCTGTGATCAGGAAAAAAAAAAAAAGTTTCTTGTTTGCCTTCTTGGAAAGCACTCGAAGCAATGTAATTCTGGAATTCAGATTGTCCCCTGGTGCTTTTTGAGAGGCCTGAGCAAAGTTTGCTGAGGTCAGTATAGAGGATCCCAGGTGTCTCATCAGCTTTCAGGCACGGAGAGAAGGAAATCCATGCAGAACGCCCTGTGAATGCAAACAAAGCACACATGTGATGTGAATGTGTTATACACGCACACGCATCCACATGCCTATATATACATACATATATATATGTATGTGTGATGCTTGAACCCCAGCTGGCAACTAAGCACCATGCAGCTGCTCGGTCACTCCCCCCACTCAGTGGGATGGGGGAGACAATTGAAAAAAAAGTAAAACTAGTGGGTTGAGATAAAGACAGTTTAAGAGGACAGAAAAGAAGGAAAATAATAATAATAATGCTAATAATAATAATATTAAAATGACAATAATAATACTAAAAGAATATACAAAACAAGTGATGCACAATGCAATTGCTCGCCACTTGCTGACCAATGCCCAGTCAGTTCCCAAGCAGTGATCTGCCTCTCCTGGCCAACTCCCCCCAGTTTATATACTGGGCATGATGTCATACGGTATGGAATATTTCTTTGGCCAGTTTGGGTCAACTGTCCTGGCTGTGTCCCCTGCCAACTTCTTGTGCCCCTCCAGCCTTCCTGCTGGCTGGGCATGAGAAGCTGAAAAATCCTTGACTTAATATAAACACTACTTAGCAACAACTAAAACATCAGTGTGTTATCAACATTATTCTCATACTAAATCCAAAACACAGCACTATACCAGCTACTAGGAAGAAAATTAACTCTATCCCAGCTGAAACCAGGACAATATATAAGGCAAAGATTTTGAATTCTTGCTTTGAATGTGAAATCCACCTCAGATACTGCACTACCAGGCAGGATCTTTCTACAAGGTGACTGGAGTCTTTTCTTCATGCTTCTCTTACAAGGAAGACTAGAAGGCCTTCCTTCTGAGCCTTCCTGAGATTTTTGGTGTGGGGCTTTTATGTATTTAAATACATGCACATGTACACACCCACCATATTCGCTGTCTTGCCTTCCTGCTGTTCCTGTATCTCCTGGAAGGTGCTATAAACTGCATAGGGAAGTATTTAAAATAACAAAAATACAGGTTTGAAAACTATTTTCTTGATGGAGTGACTTCTAAGTATGCACTTGGATTTGTTTAGCTTCGCAGTAGCTTTTTTTTTGCAGTAGCAGGTCATTTCATACAGTGTGCAGTGTCCTAAAAGGACAGACAATTCAGATTTTGGTACCAGACGCAGAAAGTCATTGTGGCAACTGTGGGACTCGCCTGCAAGATGTGGGCTATAAAATGCGGTACTTGGATCCAGCTTGGGGCAGATTAGTTCCTACTTATGGGTGAAATTTGTGGAGAATCCAGAAAACCTATAAAAGGCTCTAAGGCACTTAATGAGAGACTTATGTAGCAGAAAATGACATACTCTTTTAAAGACTTGAAGAAAGCAAGAAAGAATTTGAGACAGAGCATGGCATAGTTTTGATGTGATATCTTAGATATGAGCTATTCAATATTGTTTATAAATCTCCCTTTTGTGATGCATCAGGTCAAAAATGATATTGACTTCCAGAACATTGGTTACTACTTAAAATGAGTCTCAAATATAACCCAGCTGATGGGTAATAGGCATTACAGACTTGGAATGAAGTCAGATGAATGGAAACATAATTTAACTTTCCAAGTTTCTTTTACTTTCAAAGTATTTTAAATGTCTGATTATAACAGATTCTGTAAAGAGTAGTTGACTCTCAGCTGTTAAGCAGATCCAAATCTCTAAAGATGTTTTCCTGAAAGGGGAAAAAAAATATGTCACTGAGAACTGGGCAATGTTCCCTATTCTTCTTAAGAATGAGATAGGATTTTTAGCTGCTGTATGATCAACTTTACTTAGAGAGACATCTGTAACCTCCTACAGATTCTGACTGCGGTCTTGTGTCAGTATTACATGTAATCCCATGCTCAAATTTAAGCCTTTCAGTTGTCCTGTTGAAGTCACTGAAATCAGCAAATGGAGAAGGAATTACTCACATGCTCAATTTGATACCAAGTATTCATAAATTTTGAAGGCCAAAGTTGTTAAAATCAAGTCAGCCTCGTTGCACAATTCAGGCTTTAGATCATGAATCCATGTTTTCTACTGTGCTTCAGGAGCTGTCTGGGACAGAATATGTATTTTTGAAGGATTTCCAATCTTGAATTAAAGGCTTCAAGTGATGGACAGTGAATGACAGCTATGTATTGGCTGGTTGAATGGTTAACCTTCACTCAGAAAAAATACACTTCTGATTTCTAATCTGAATTTTTACAGATTCAGCCACTGGATCCTGTATTTTATCTGCTTGGTTTCAATAGCCTTTATCAGTCTCCTCCTTTTCTTCTCAGATAGGCATGCAAGGACATCAATCTACTCCTCTCTAATCTTCCTTTTGAAGAAAGTAAATGAACTGAATTTAAGCGAGACCTTGAATCATTCTTGTACTTGTTTCGTTAGCCCCTTCCAATTTTGTTACACTTCAAATGTGTTTGCTCACTCTTCTAAATTGGGAGCAATGTGCCTTGTCTGGAGAGACAATTTTCTGATGAGCAACAACGTGTGATGCTCAGAAGCATGAGCAGCTTGGTTCAGATAAGGACATAAAACTCCAGACTCATAAACAAACCTCATTCCAAACTCCTCACGCTATTTCAAATATGCACTATCTGTCTAGACTCTGCACGACAAAAGCTCCCTGGTGTTGCAGCAGAGATGCGATAGAAGATACTGAAATGGACAACAAAATATATGGGAATGACGATAGTTGCACACACAAACCCTGTACTTCTTTTTAACAAGGAGAGTAGGCCCTATTGTGCAAGGTTTAAGTCCTGTTGATAGCCGTGTTCATTAACAGCATTTGAGACCATGTAACGTCTTGCAAGGCTGGGTCCTATACTGACAGAAGATTGAAATAGAAACGAAGAGTTGTTTTAAGCGCTAGCTAGGAATTCATTGAAAAGGCATGTACTAATCTGTGAGCACTTGTTTACAGCCTAAATCTGTGTCAACAAAATAGCTTTATACTGATGATATGAAGTCAGTCAAATGACTTGGGTTTGGTCTAAAACTAATCTAGGACAAATTGCAGCATCATCCAAATTCCAGCATCCAGTTTTCCACATGCAGAAGCCTCGTCGACCTATATTATCTTCCGAGCTTTTCCTCTAGAGTTCAGGTCAACGATTCATATCAGATTTGCACTAGAAACTTGCTGAACTGCCTCAAGTTTCCCGCCAGGAATATAAATATATTATCACGAGGGGCTTGCAAGGCTGTTGATATAGCTGATTGTGACCATCAGCTATAAAGATCATCTTTCCACTGGGTATCAATTCATGCAGCTACTACTATCTTTAAAGAAATAATGGTATTTATGTTCCCTGCTATGCCCCTGGGAAGGTAGAGCTGTGATTCGCCCGGCTGCCACCAGATGCCAGTGTTTACTGTACACAAGTACGAGTGCACCCAGGCCAGCGGCGTGGCAGTAACACACCCAGGCTCCCACAGGAGCTTCGTGGTGTTAAAAAGTTGGTTCCTCTTGTTTTGGACGAGGATTTGGACCTACTGCGGGGATCAAGCTGAGATCTGATAATGCACGGAACAAGAATAGCCTCCCTCTGATGTGTTAGAAGCAGGTAGCGTCCCTCTGCCCTTCTGCAGGGTGGAAGAATTGGAGAGCTACGCCCTCGTCAAATGAAGTCAATGAGAGCCACTGGTAACGTCAGGATCCTGGCTGCTTCCCCAGTGCAGGAAAAGGTTTGGGAGGCATCGGAGAATGTGTCTGGCATGCTGATCCCTTGGCAGATAGGCCAAAGTAAGGTAATCCAGACCCAATGAGAGACATGCAAGAGCTGTAAGAGAGCTTTGCAGTCCTAGAAGTGCCAACATTTAAACAAACCCACAGGCTTGTATAATGCGTTCCTATTTAAAGAACTAAAAAACCCCAAAATAAAATAAAATTGCGGAATGAAGACACTATTGGGGAAATTAAAGGTAAGTTCCCCATAAGATAGAGGCGTTTGCTTTCTTTGAGTGAAGTAAAATTGTAGATTTGGTGTCCAAATAAGTATTTATGGGAAAAAAAAAAGTATGAATGTAGTAAATGTCAATTATCTTTAGCCTGTGCACTTGAAAGGTGTTATGTTATATCCATGAGGAGTGTATGTGTCTGCCTTTGCATAGATCTGCTCCCTCAAGCCAATTTGGGAACATGTACATTGAATTTCAACATACGATGTGGAGCCAACAGGTGAAGTTTGGACTTTCACATTTCCTTTATTTTATAGTTGAAAAATTATTTACACTGTGCAAAAAGTCATAGCATTGTTTCAGCAAAACCCTTGCTCTAGGAACCTTTTTATTAATAAAATGTAATTTATGATGACTTGTACTTCAAGAAAGTATAAGCACCAGAACTTAACCATGGAGGTGGTTAACTTACTATTTGTTTTAGAAAAATACATTAGTACCTGTTTTTCATTGCGACCTAGCAAAAATCTATTTCTATTGAGAAGAAAGACCTTTCACATTTTAATTGCAGTAAACTGTGGGCATGCATTTTTCTCAAAGGTTTTCATCCATCTTTTTAACCTTTGATCCATTCCTGTATTTTTGGTAGGCATATTCCATGCAAAGTTAGAAGCAGAGTTGTACAGCTCTTTTGCATATGAGCCTTGAGCCTCTTTAAAGAAAAAGAAAAAAAAAAAAAAAATCACTGCCTTTTTGGTTAATATTGTTACCGGAAATAATATAGATTAAAAAAATCAGAATATAGTTGCATTTTTGCAGCACAAAACAGACAAAGAAGGGATTTTCTTCTTCTTTATTCTCCCTGAAGGCTAATAATATGAAATGTGCAAAGTCCCAGCTCAGGCTAGGTGCCTCTGCAACAAGTTACTCTCGTCAGCAGGAGAAAAAAAAGAGAAGACAGCTATGGTTATAAAACATTCATAGAAAGCAGGCAAGCTATGTGTAGAAGAGCTGATTTTATTCGGTTCCTTTCCCATAAGTGATCCAGGGTGGTATAAAATGTTACATGATATTTCATGTTGTGATACTTCAAAGTTGTTCATGCAGGAATGGTATAGGATGGAAATCATAACTTAGAGCAGTAGCTGCAGCTGGGAGGGAGCATTATCATGCAGGAATTTTACACAGCCAATCTCCTGACACCTGCTACCCTTCAGAGCAAATGTCCGCAGGTCCAACCTTTCAAAAACAAGTCAAAATTATTATCAATTGATTTATGGGTCCGGCTTAAGGGCATCTTGAATATTTGTCTTACAGTCTTTTTCTGGAAGCAAAATAGGCCTAATTTCAAAACCCAAAGATACTTTCCAAATACCGTATTGAATCAATTGTAATTAGCCATAAAATCTTATGCAGAGAACATCCTTAGATATGCTTTCAGTTTGCTAATGTGAACCAGCACAACATTTGGTTTAAGCTGCTTAATCCATTTAATGAAAAGTAATGAGTAAAAGGGAGAGCTGACTATTCTGATACATTTCTTGTCATTGATTGTGATGGATTAAAACAGGGAATTACTGGCTATCCCTGAGTATCACCCTCTCAGGAGCCATTTATTTGCCCTGGTCTTTGAGCTCTTAGTAAAAAAGATGATACATTCCTTTCTAACATGCACTTTAAATTAGTTACAGCTCACACTTGGAAGAGGAATATTTGCAACTGAACTTCTTTGTTTTCTCATTTTTTTTTTACTGATTTGTGAGGCTTTGATTGAAGACTTCCATCTTTTGCTTTTTGCTTTAGCATTGGTAATTAACATTTGTATGTGATTAATGCAGTGTTCAATCCAGAGGAGGGTGGTAAGTAGAATAGTTAGATTAATGTCTTTTCACAGAGACCAGGTAATCTGCAAGAAAAAGCACCATTAGACCAAGAATTAGAACCAATTTTCATCCTGGTGGAGATTTCTAAAGGACATCTTCTGCAGGCAGTCAGGCCATAGGGAAGGGGCTTTTCAGGCAAGGGTGAAGGCAGTTACTAGGGTCAGTCCCCGTTGATGTACGTTGCTCGTGACCGGCTTTGTCATCCGGAGCTGAAGCTACTGATCCAAGTTAATGTTTTTATGCTCTCCTGTTGCTACTGCACAGAGCTTTGAAGTATCACAACTTGAAATACCACGAAGCTTTCCTATGCCAGCCCAGATTACTTACGGGAAAGGGATCAAATAAAGAGCATATAGATACTGCAGTTATCGACACTGACGTCATCACTGGTCCCCTTTCAATTCATCTGTCAGCTTGGATTCTCCTCCTTTGCTTTATTATTTGGAAATGATATCAAATGCTGATGAGGCAGCATATATTTCAAGTCATCAAAGCCCTGTCAGTCACTGTTAGGCAATCAAACCTTTCTTTGGGGTACCTGACATTAACTGCTCATGATATGGTGCCTGATCACGGCCTGGAAGCTATTTCAATACTGCTGCATTCCTGCTCTGTGGAGTTGGGCAAATTGCAATATCTTTTATTCCCCTCTCATAATTGGATCATGAACTGGGTTTTTACAGCTGTAGGACACTTTGTGTGCCTGCACAGAATCTTAATATTGGTATGTTGTTCTTCAAAGTGAAGGGTGTCATGGCTTTAAGTTTCCAAATTCAAATCTTGTAGAAGCTGAAGTATAAGAGGTTCAGTGATTTGGATACTCCTCCAGGTTCTCACCTGCAGTTCATTCTTAATTGAAGTTGCATTTCTTGCACAGTAGAGGGATAGCTGATTACAGCAAGTTTAAGAAAAAACATGGAAGGAGACAAATATCCTTCATATCCCTTTATCCATAATAAGGGTGCAGATGTCTGTTAGCACAAATAGTTTGCTAAATCCATTTCTATTCACACAAGTTTGCAATAGGGTTAGTGGGTAGTAGCTCTGATAATATTCGCTGGAAACATTTATTACACTACCTCTCATAGATGCCTCTGCCTTCACTTGAAACATACTTTGAGCTGGACAAGAATATTTTTTAAGACCTGAGATGAAAATTGATGAAAAAACAATAGCATGAAACAGATTCTCTAGCCCTTTTGTAAAATTTAGATCTAATAACAGATACCAAGTTAAGAAATGGTAGGGTTTTAAATGTCTTTGGATTATTGCTGCCGTTCTGTGCCTGATTTTCTGAACCCGTAGCACCATTTCTTGGAAATAAACAGTAGGAAAAATGGTTATTATGTTTGTTAAATCATACCACACCTGATTTGCTGATCTGTACATAGCACTGGAAGAATGTAGGAGAGTAAGTCCAGTCCAGGTACATTGACCATTATATCTTCTATTCAGTTTAAGACTTCAAGATTTTGTTTAGCTTTTCCGTACTCACCTAGCCATATTTTTGATTGTGAAGAGCATTCTTCCTTACACCATAAAACTGGCTTTGATCGGTGATTTCTTTAATGACTGTTACACTACCTCCTATGGCAGTCTCTCAGCAGAAAGCAAGAGAACTTCAACAAATATGCTCTATAAACCCCTTTATTAAGAAATAAGACACTTTTATTCAGAAATATCTGTCCCGAGGGGGATTTTAATCAAGATAACGAAAAGCATGAAGAGAAACTGATTTTGGGAACTAAGTGCAAATTTTGTCTGCAACTAGTTTTGAATACTTTGGGAATATGTTGCCTCAGAAATCACCTCATTCCTTCAGTGGAGTGACCGTGTTTGTTACGTATGTCTGAAAAGACCAAAAGCCATTTTGGATGTGGAGCGCAGGAGTGCAGGGATCATCACACCCGTCAGCACCAGGTTCTTGTTGTTTTATGTTACAGCTATGTAATGTTTAAATAAAAATAAATTAAGTGTTAAGCAGAAAGTCTTCCTGCCTTAGTGCAAATAGCAACATACTCCTGGCATGACAATATAGCAATTGTTTGCTCTGTGCTGGAGATGATCTCATAGTTGGTTTAATCAAAAAGGGACATACTCTGTTAAAGGGCCATAGCTGTGGAAATTGAATCTTTTATCGTTTTGCCAAGAACTTTCTTTGTTGTCCTTTGGGTCACATTGCAAGGCTCATTTTGTTGTGCTAGGGTTTTCTGAGTGAGAAATCACAAAAAGTTTTGATTGTGGAGCCTCAGAAGGCTTTTCTCATGCAGGCTGGGATGCATTAAAGAAATGAGTGGACTAGTGTCGTATCATACATGCCTACTTTCTCCATTGGCTGTCTGTGCCTTTTTTCTCCCTTTCTCCATTATCTTCTTAACATTTACTCAAAATTCATGAAATGGAACAAGCAGCTGTGCCTTCATACAGTGTATGTTGGAGTATATGCTAGCGTATATTTTGATATGGAATATATCTGGAGTATGTTTTGATAGATGAGATGAATATTGTATTTATGTGGTTTGAATACTATTACTCTTCTTTAAAGAGTTAGCAAGTGCTCAGTAGATTTTATTTATTTTTTTTTTTTTTTAACATTGGAAAACCACTAAGGAATCCACAAAGTCAAAAGCTTGCTTGTAAAGATCTCTAGTTCCTTTACTTGTGTGCTTGTAACTCACAAATACTCTGTGTTTTTAGAACAACTCCTGTTAATGAGCAGGCTTTTTCAATCAGTTATGAATGGAATATTGAAACATGAAAGATACAATGTAGTTGCATCAGTTTTATTGATTCTTATAATTTTTTTTATACTGTACTTTTCAAGTCATTTTCTGTTTCTGTGTTTTCTAAGAAACAGATTACATTCTGTTAAGAAAAGGCTGTTATTGCAGTCTAGAAGAAACCTCTTTTACATGAAAAGGGAAAGATGCCTGAGGTGTCTGATGTGGGAACCTCTATCATACTGTGTTATCTGGAAATACGAATGGAAAGTCAGTGTGATCCAGCAGTTACTACCAAAGAAACTAGAGAGACAGGAAAGGAAGGATCCTTCTGACCACTGCCAGAGGCAATCTTGGGACCTAACATGTATTGCAGGAATTAAAAACATCCACAGGTGTTGTAGAAAATCCCCTCATTTGAGTCCAAATCCTATATGTATTCTGTTCAATAGCAAAATTCCAACAGATTTTGAAGGTACCATATCAGAGCCTTATTTCATAGCCTGTGGGGATGAATCCTCTTCCTTAAACCAGTTTTTATGCATTTCTGTGTATGACCTCAAACCTTCCTACACGACTTTATGGAACAGCAAAATGTATTTATTGTGCAAATGGCAATGTAAGGCAACACACTGTAAAAGTAATCTGTATGAAATGTTTTATTTTGCTAGGATATGCAGTTCACTTCAGTTTGGTGTTATAAGAGTCACACAGCAATTCAGCAGATTTATGGCTTCACTGAAAACTGTGATGACATACCCTTGCACTACTTAGCTCTCAGTGCAACGTCTGGGCCTGTGTCCAATACTTGATAACCAAGTTATCCACAAAGTGATACAAAACCCATTTTGATTTAATGCAAGAGGACATTCTTCTCTCAATTTAGTATAAGTTAAAGGTCCACAGGTGCTTGATCCAGCCAGACACTTAGGCATCCTTTTATCTCTGAGTGTGCAGCCTGGGCGAGCCCCGTACTCACTTGCAGTCCCATTGACGTTCGTGGGATTCGGCACTGGTGCATATCTCCAAAGCTTATTGGTGCTTTCAGAAGGTGTAAATTAAAAACAGCCATTCAGACAAACCACGCTCGATTCTAGTTTCATGAGCCACACCTCGTCTTTATTCCCTGTGAATATGTTTCTTCCTGTGTGTTGCCTGTATCTCCTGATAGCGAGGGACTGTATTTCACTTTGAGAGAGTTGGGAGTATAATTGCATCTCTTGGGCATACTTTTTCCCCCGAATGCCATGCTAGGAATGTATTAATATCTCTTTGATAGGCCAGAGGAATGTGGAATGTGCATACTGACAGCGCGTTTGGAGCCCAGGGGAGGGCAAATGAGGAGAGAGGCTGGGCCGATGGAAACCCTCTTCCCTGCGGGAGGTAGGAGTGGTGGAATTTGCTGTGCCACGCTTTCATACCGAGCCTCTTCTCTGTTTTGCTAGTGGCATCCCTACACAACGTTATATCATCTGTTCCCAACCCTGTGCCAGCACCACCCTCTTTTGTGTGACCTAGGGGCAATCCTGGGTGAAATGTGACTGGAACTGGATGGTACGGTTTCTTCCTGAACAAGCTTAAAAACAAAGAGGCAAGAAAGAGAACACAGATTTCTGTTTTATGCCTGTTTTATTTATATAATTTTAGCTGTGATTTATGCTTTCATGTTTGTGTTTCTCTAGTCCTGCTTGAAGCCCCATGGGTTGTTACAAGTTCTCACTAATTAAAAATATGATATATTTTTCTGGCAATTCTTTTTAGGCTCCTTACATTGTGTGGTCTAACTGTGGGTAGACTTTATCAGCTGTATGTTCTTTCATGTGCCTTCTATTTATGCTAAATGAAAAAAAGGCATATTAATATGCATTTTGTACTCGTTAGTCACAACACTGCATGGCTGTTGTTTTTTTTTTAAACATCAATTATTTCTCAATGTTATCAGTATTGTTATGAAAAATAATTGTTGTCTTCATGGTCCTTGTAACCCTTTTCCACTTGGAGCATTTATTTAATTCCCTGGATAGTGTTATAATTCAAGCCCTTATTAAAAATACTGGAAATACCTGAGGACAGGCTCCTTGCGAATGTCTATATATATACACATATGTATATATGTATTTCCAGTTAGTGAGCCATTAATAAGAACTTGAATACAGTGTTTCATCTAGTCTGTGTCTCCCTTGGTGGCTTATGAAAATGTCAAGGGAGACAGTATTAAAAGACTTGCTCTGCTCAAACTGTATGACATTTATTGCATCTCTACTATCCACTAGGCATGTATCCTGTTACAGGAGAGCAGACTGATTTGATATGACCTGTACTTATCTTTTAGTCTAATTCAATTTATTTCTGTAAAATACTAACCTTTCCATTTAGTAGCATTACACCTCTCCTTTCTCCAGTTCATGTTAAGCCTTCTGCTTCAAACTTCCCGTCTCTCAGTATTTGTTTTAGCTCTCAGTGCTTCCTTTTCATTCTTGTTCAAGTATCATGATGAGATCATATTCTTCCTATCATATTTCTGGATTGTGGGGGTCTTTTGTTTGTTTTTTAGTGGGGATTGACTTTGTCTCATGTTAGTATGTTGAAAGCATTTATTACTTGCAGAGTTATACTTGAATATGAGTTTCAGCTCTTTGTGAGGTGACCTCAGTGCGATATATCTTCATCTTTGTTCTGGACCCTAAAAAAAGACAAAACTCTCAAAATTCAAGGCTATACATGTGATATTTAATCTTGCTGGAGAATATCTCTGTTATTTTTTTAATGTCTTTATCAGTAATAATTCAAAGCCTGAAGTCCTTGCTAACATAAGCAGAATCCCACTGGTGTCCTTAGGAATTTTGCCTTCAAAAATGAACAAGCAGTTAATGTCAGGACTTCTGTCTTAAGACAGTAGCTGAATGGGCACTCGGGCAGAGTGCTATTCAGGTTGTCAACCCCGAGTTTCTCTCCCCGCCCAAGTCAGAGAGCTGTCTGCAATTACTGCTACATAAAGGGCTTGGCCAACTGTGGGATGCTGAACACTCAAAAATTCCATTAATTTGAGAGGGAATTGTTGCTCTCGCATTTTCTCTGGACTAGGCTGTATATGTTTCTAGCTGGATTGCTCCAGAGACCTGGCAAAGAGTCTGGAGGGCATTTTCCTAGGATGTTACACAACGTTTTGCTCACAAATATGCAGAATATTCCCAAAGGACTAAATGTTGGTAACATGACACACCCTCTCACCCACCTCCAAAGAATAATGTCTATTAAACCCTTTTTAATTTGTTATGGTATTATAGATCCTGAATAGTGCCTATTCACAAAACCGTTGTGAAGCCACTGTCCTATCCCATTTCTCCCTAAGAGGCCTTTGATGCTCTTGGTCCTATTCCATGGCTCACCAGTGTTATTCAAGTCATTATTTAGGCTTTGCAAAACCTGCCTTCAGGCTCTCAACTTCTTTGAACATGCCTCAGCTTTTCCAGCCTCCAAGTCCTTTCTTCATACTCTGTACCACGGAAGACTGTTGTGAAACACATTTTCTGCATTCTTGCCCCTTCGAGGGCTTCCATATTGAAATGTTCTCCAAACCGCTTTATTTGAGTATAAAGCTCAAAAGTTCTGAAAGCTCTCATTTTATAGACTCGAGGGTAAAACCAAGTAGGACCTTAAAGGGGATCATCCTCTGCAGAGTTTTTGAAACAGCAGGCTTTTGTGATGGTTTAGTCAAAAAATAGATTTTCAGTTAAATGGTTGTTTTAAATGAAGCATACGCCTCTTGCGACAATTGCAATAATTCATTGAAAAATAGTATGTTTCCAGTGCCATCTTATTTTTGGCCTTTTAGACAAATACATTGAAGATATTTTTCCAAAAAATTGACATTCTGCACAGCTTCTACTTATTTGATCAGCCCTAGTATAGAGGTCTTGGCAAGAGTGAGAAAAGGAGAGTGGCATTTTAGAGAGAAAAAAAAATAGAGTAGCTGAAACTTTTTCTTTTAGGGGGAAAGGAGGTGAGGCAATGGATGGTTAGGAAGAAGAGTTTGCAATTTGACTTGTTTCAGCCACAGAAGGCTGAAATGTGAGGGAGTCATCTTCAGCTGGAACACTTGTTAAAAAGACTAGGGTTTAGCTGAATTGGAAGAAAGACTTGAGGACTGTGTTAGCTCTTCCGTGGTAAAAATAAAGTACGTTTTGTGTTTATCCTTAGTGTTTATTTCCTCCTCCGCATTTCCCTCCCTTCACAAAACAAAACTGAATACAGTGGATGAAAGCAGAATTTACCTTTAAAATCTGATTTGATGGAAGGATCTTCTGAATGAAAAACGTTCTAGGCTGTTGGTCCCTTTCTCTCTATATATTTAGTGGTACAGGATGCTTGAGTATAAATGCTGGACAGCTGGGAGCTGTTTGTTTTTGGAGAACTGGAAGCTCTTTGAAAACTGCAGGAGTAGATATGTTTCTGAAGTTTTATTTAATTGTTTAGCTTTCTGTCATCCAGAAGTGCAGTGTTTACTTAAACGTTATACAAGCTCAGTGTCGTAAATTAACAAGTACTGTTGTAAATTAGGAGTCTTGGCTTTAAACTTTTGGACTTAATGTTATAATTGAAAACAGCTCTACAAACGCTCTGCTGTCAAGTCCTAACTTTATAGAAATACCTTGGTTTCAGAATATGACATTCCCAGGCAGTTCTGAAAGTGTGTTGAGCTAAACCTGAGGTGTATAGTTGAATTTTTGTGATCAAATGAAACCTGCCACGTAAATCTGAGAAATCCACGCAATCCAGGGTTTGAGGTGAGCAACACATGCCCTCTTTTTGGGGCGTAGCTCCTGTGTTGCTCCTATGTAAGATATTGTTATTAAATGTGTGCACAGTCCCAAGAATTAGATTTTAATCTACATGGCATAATTAAGACTGTTTTTTCTTTCTGAAGGAAAATTTGTCACATTGGCATTCGTATTTCAGGTCATATTTCTTCATCGTGCTGCATGAAAACACAGTCACAATAAGAGATGGAAGCTCAGAGCAAGATATAGGAAAATGTTGGGGGTAAGGCTGCTCTGTGATTGCCCTAAATGAGAGTTAAGCTATCCCAAAGAGATATGTTTTGCAGATGAGATGTGATGGAGTAGAAGGAACACAAACAAGTCAGGACACTAACACTGTTTCAAAGAGTACAACTAGAGGCAGAATCAAACAGCTAAGAAGAGGCAAAGCAAAGCATAAAACTAAAAAAAAACCTGGGAAGATCTTAATATGTAGGAAAGACTTCAATGTGCACTCTTCATAGGATGATGTCTGTTCTCACTTCCCTTTAAAAAAGAATATATACATTTTATCCATATCTGATGGAGGTATTTATTTAAGAGGATAGCAGAGCATGAACAATGGGAGTGGAAATGATTGAGCAGTAATAGGACAGACATTTACCATATGGAGATCCTTACTGCAGAGTAGGCTACATGTTTTCTGTAAAGAAAGGAGATTTCAAGCAGGAGATGTAAGTTAGCGGTTGTTTTAAATAATGTTGCCTCAGTGATGGTTTTCCATGCTGAACTCATCACCAAAGAAGTAGGAAAAAACCGAGTGAGTTAAAAAGGCAAAAACCCTCTCCTAAAAGGTCACTGAAGTAGGCAGAAAGTGTTCATTGGTGGATCCTGCCAGGAAGAGGGAGCTCCTGTAGACATCAGATTTGGTGAGGGTTAATAGTCAACAGTTAATAAGATTTTAATTCATCACTTTAGTAAATGGAATTCAAATTTTCCCTTGTCAGTTCTTCAGTCTACAGCTGAGAGTAATCCTCTCATCTCAGGCATTAAGCATGAGGCATCACTCAATACCCAAGATGTTTCAAAAAGTAAACAAACGTGTTCCCTGTTTCTCTCCCCATTATGCTAGTGTTAGATTTTGAGGTTACTGAGTTTGGGGAGGGATGGTAGGAAGGGAACATGCCATGTGTTGCTTTGTTTGGTTAAAGAGATTGCTCATGCCTTTTACCTCCAATTCCTGAAGAGATGAGTTCCCGCAGTTGCGTACATTCTGTCATAAACTGGGGCTAAGCTCTGGGCAAAATTGCTGGTATTGCTAGTGCTAGTGTTGCAATTTCACAAATCATGAGACAAATATAATTCATTTTTGGTTTCTTTTCTAATATTTGAAATTACAGAGGCAGTTGCTGTGCTGTTTTTCTGTTTGTACATTAAAAAACAACCAGTTTACCTACATGCATGGTAGAACATGCCTATGTGGTGTCACTTCTGGTTTTCCTCCTCCCTGTTAGGAAAGATGGCATGTTGCCCAGCTGTCTCCTGCTTTCCTCTCTACAAGAGCACTCAGCTCCCATCATATACCTTGGAGCAGGATGTGGTTGAGGCCAAAACCACCAAGGGTGATTTTGCAGCTTGGAATTTCCCCATGGCTGTCGTGTCCATCTCCGAAGTATAGCAGAAGAAAAGTGTTTGTCTCAGCAATTGCTTTTGTTAAGGGCTGATTTCAAATGGTGAACACTGCTGCTGTGAACTCAGCTGCATGACATTGAAATGATGCACCATGATTTGATTGCTGAGCAACTGCTTGCTTTGTTGGATTTTGCTGAGAGTTTTTGTGTCATATGTATCTTGAGGAGACTAAGACATTCTGTGTGAGCTGCTGTACACTATCCTTCAATTTTCCATGGCAAACAAAATGCTTGTTAAACCACAAGTGCCTCTGTTAGAATGAAGTTACATGTGGAGTTATGAGGCAGTATTTACATGACTTCTTAATGTGGATGAATCTGTTGGTGACTTCATTCCGATACCAAATAAAGTAAAAACCTCTCAAGTGCTAGTCTTCGCATAGAAACAGACCTTTTTACATATGATTGTAGAGGCTTCAGTGTTGAATTCTTGCAAGTAAGAAGGCAAAAGCATTTTAAAGAAGATTAGAAGAAACCTGCACCTTTTTTCAAGCCTCTGTTTCAGTAGGCTTCTTACTAAGACAAATGATATACTTCTTGGCCTCATTAGAAGGAAATCTAGTCAAGTAATTCTATTTTAGTAGCCAAGTAAAAAAGAAAAAAAGGTTAATGCTCAGTATTTAAATAATGCGCTTACTGTTGGTGAAATTGTTCCTACACTACAGCAGGGTCCAAAATTGTTCATAATGCCAACCTGGCAAATGATAGCACTCAGGTATGGTCAGTTCTGGTGCAAGTCTAACACACCTTAAGAAATGCATTTAAACCTTTTACCTGCCTCGATTTTTTTTCTGTAATGTATTAAATGTAGCGTTGGTGTATACGTGCAGCTATGACTGGGATCTGATATAGCAAAGCGTGTAATCAGAGTTGCTACCAGGGTGAGGAACCATCACTGCCCATCACCTCTTAAAGTTGGAGCTGTGAATTTTCATCTTTCAAGGTATCTTGAGTTTTTCCTAAGCAGTGCTAAACATCAGACCTTCACAGCACTCCCAGCTCTGCTTTCAGTGGTATTCATGAGACTTGATTTATCAATGGGAAACAAGTATTAATCTTGCTGAGAGCCTGTGATTGCAGACAGCCTTTCCTGTGCCATCCATTGCTTGTCCTTCTGACTCCAGCAGTTTGTTCAAGTCCCATGCTGGCCCACAGTTCTGCCGATGCTGCTGTCGTGTGGCATGGCAAATGAGATCATTGGCCAGCTCTGGGTTAAAATAACCCTTTTTGCTTTCATTTGTGTAAGATTATTTTTGTAAACATTTGTGCAT
The DNA here is from genome assembly GCF_018139145.2 of Gymnogyps californianus. Classification (NCBI taxonomy): domain Eukaryota; kingdom Metazoa; phylum Chordata; class Aves; order Accipitriformes; family Cathartidae; genus Gymnogyps; species Gymnogyps californianus. Next base: position 58,252,324 of record NC_059474.1, on the reverse strand, counting down.
GTTTACATTTGTGTAAGATTAATTCCTTCCCCTGGTTTTCCATGTGGTCCTATGGATACCTGAACCAGCTCAGCTGAGAGATGGCATGGGAAGAAGGGAGCAAGAGGAAAGAGTTGCCTAAGCTGGCCCTGATGCTAACAAATGAAAGGCTGGAACTGGAGCTTTGGTGTATAGGTCTATAGCACATTGGCTTTGGTGGCAAAGCCAATTTCCTTGTTCCTGCTTTGTCCCACCAACATTCAGTGACTTCCCGTATCTCATGTGCAATCTGAGCTTATTTCCTAGTGTTAGTAATGACGTTGCTACTGTGCTTGTAGACTTTAAAGCAGAGCATATAAAACATATAAAATTGGTCTACATTCTTATGACTTTTTCTATGTGAATTCCCTGTCTTAAATTAAACTCTTATAAGTATTGGAATTCAAGGGGAAAGATACTAGAGCTTCCTGGATATTATGTGTCTAGCAGTCATCTTTCTAGCTCTATTTATTTTACATATCAATGATTTTACGTAAGAAACTAGACCACAAATGTATGCTTTGTCTGCACTAAGGAGAGCAGCAGAATGTACCTGAGCTATAAGAAGCGGTTCAGCCATTGCTGCGTGGAGCCCTCCAGGAACTGATTTACCCTGCACTGCCCCAAGAAATTTGCACTCTCCTGCCTACATCTTACGCTTAGCTTGTACTACAGGACTAAATATCGACCTTCTCCATTTCCGCTCTGTGTCAGGCTTTGTTTATGGCTCAGAAGCAGCACATGGAGGGTGGAGGAGCTTACATTTCTTCATGCTTGTATTAGCCATTGGCTCTAGATCAAGAAATATGTGAGCAACATTTATTAAATATGATCAATTGCAGACCTGTAAGTTCATGTCACTTCCACTAACGTTTTTCCATTTAAACTCCTAATTCTCCCTCTTGTGACCTCAAAATGGTAATTTATCACAATCTGCTAGCATTTGAACATTTCTGATGTTATAGACAGAGATTTGTGAATGTCCAGGGCCTAGATTATCTCAAGCCAGGTCAGCAGATCCCAGTCTCCCAGATCCTTGAATGTGAGCTTTAGGGACTATTTTTACAAAAGGGACCATTCAGTCCAATGAAAGCTGACTCTATTTTCAGGGTTACAGGCTGGAATTTGTGCCTTTATTGAGCTGCGCAGCAAGCAGAGCATGTGGAAACTCCCACTGAATAAGCCAGAGCGAAGGGTGAGGGAGGCCTCTGCTCCAGCACACAGGATGCCGATCCGGCACAGTCAGTTCTCTCTCCTGTGCCTATTTTATAATAACCTGAACCATATTATGCCTGGTGATTTGTTAAATTTGCATTCAAATTTGAGTCCAAAGCTGAAACTGTGGCCAGGCTAAAGTCATCTGGAGTTTTGCCTTTGACTTCAAAGGGCCACGCTTTTTATCCAGGTCTGCAATTGCATGAGTGATTTGAAGGAGCACTTTTTCAGCTCCTCTGCAGAGACAGGTCTATTTGATGTACAGCTCTCTGCGATGGCAGCAGAATCTTTTCTCTATGAGGTTTCTGTGCTTCTCTTGCTTATTCCTTCTCCTGAAGTCATAAATCTCTGTTTAGGGCACCAAAATCCTTCTCCACAACAGCTGGTATTGATTTTAAAGATGCTCCAGGTAAAGGAAAAAAGTCAGTGGAAGGAATATAATTCCTGTTGGCAGACATTTTTCCCTAGATATTAGAAAAAGAGAAATGGATCTTTTCTCTCTGTCATGCTTGTTTGTTAGAAGAAAAAGCATGCAAGAAATTTCACCCCAACCCCCAGAGCAGTGACCAGAGACACTTGCCATCACTGCTCCATCCTGCAGTGCAAAAACCCCTCTGGGGAATGTAGGAGAGGTAGGAGAACTGTAGAAAAAAGTAGTGGGAGAGGGATGCAGGACTCCCCTAAGGAGTGATAGGGTAGATCCCTTTCTATGTAAGTTTTAAAAGTCACTTACGGTAACTTTCAAAACAGTGTGGTCCCCCTGGAATCTCTGTGGCTGAAATACGTAACTGTGCAAATAGGCAGGATACTTAACAACTTTCCTTCTTCCTTTCTCCACTCCCCAAATTGTTCTGGAGGCCCTGGCTGTTCTCTTAGCCCAAATAATGTTTGACAGTTCAGTAATAAGACAAAAGACAACCTTCTTTTTTTGTCTTTTTTAATCCAGATAATTTAATGCAATAAAGAAGCAGAGACATCAAAGCAAAGAAACTATATACATTGTACAAAGCATTGGGAATCTGTTCTCTTTTCAGAATTTTGACATGTGCTATGTAGTGTGGTTACAGCTATTAAAATACAGACATCTTTCCATGCAGTCCTCTTGCTATTTAAAACAATCATGTGAAATGTGTTTTGATGCTGCACAGAGACACATACAGACTTATTACTGGCTTTCAGTGAAGGTGGGTAGAATATGTTGGCCTTGTACTTCATTAGAGCAAGAGCACGGCAGTTAATTCTGAATGAGACACATAGATTAGATTTATGACACAGGACAAGTTTTGTGTATGTAGACTGCTTTCTTGTTCCGTCTTCAGAGCTCTGCTTAACTTCTTTTGAAGCATGTTTGATTATCATTTATTGCCTGGGAGGGTGTTTTCAGAGACTTTCCTGTCCTACACTGTAAGACTTAGGTAGGACTGCTATTGAGACCTAATACGGAGATGCACAGGATCTGCCCTTATGATCTCTCTTATCTAGAGGGCAGCGTGTGAGCCTGTGCTAGCATCATCTCTAATCAGCACAACAGTTCCTGAAAGAGTTGATGGAGGGGACAAAGGTTCTAACATTGCTCTTAATTTTTCAGAAAATGTCTCTTTTATGGACCAGGTGATGGTCCATAAGACCCCCAAACCCCTACCTACATTCAAGCAGTTAAAATACACACAGAGTTGAATGCAGGGGGCAACATAATTCAGTCATCTCAGGAGGAGAGGATGAGCTGTAAGTTATGTCTTCTACTGGGACTCCAAATGTAACCTTAACTCAGCTTTGCTATTATTATTGCTCTCCTCCAATGCGTTTATGTCAGAGGTATGGAAAGACCTTCTTGAAGGCAGGGTGAGCTGCAGGGACTCAGTAGCTCTGAAACCTACATGCACAATTCTTTAAGCTGGGGCATGGACAAACAAAAAGAATTAAAAAATAACACAGTTATTCAGAGAAAACTGTCTAGCTCGGTTTTTTTGAAAGTTGTGTCCAAGTTATCTTAGTTACCAAGATGATTATGCTTCCTGGGCTCAGGGTATTTTGATAATTATCATCCCTAAAAGTGTTTTACAGCAGTGGGGAGACGGTGCTAGCAGATTACTAAACATTAAATTAATGAAAAGGGCTGGGATACAAGGTTTTAGATGGAGGAGAGAAGAATGGTAGTTGCTGTGCTGTTTTATTTAGCAGTTTATAAATGAATCATTTTGCCATATTATGTTGCCTGTTTGCAGGTTTAGGTGAGATTATTGTCCTGAGTAAAGCCTTAAGAGCATGGGAAGAACATTTTCACACAGAGTTAATAAGGAGACAGCGACAAATTCCAAAGCCCTGCTTCTCGCTTAGGTGGGAAGGTGAGACAGCAAGAATGATATTAAAAGTAAATATGTATTTGTAAAAATGATATGTGCATACACCAGGTCAAGGCTCTCTTGGCAAGATTTCCAAATGCACTGAATTATCTTAGGATCATGAACTTTCTAGTTTGGTAGGGATACCTGGTAAGTAGGGAAATTCGGCTGACCATTGTCAATACAGAAGAGATTGTCTTCCTTCCTCTTAAGTATAAATGTACTTGTACCTCCCCCCAAACACATTCTAATCTCTACTTCTGGGTGAAAGCTTTGGAAATAAACATTCATCCATTATGAAGGCTTCTAATGTGAATAGTAAAACTTTGTGGTTTTTTTCCTTTGGTTATGACCCATGATGGGCTACACAAAGAAAGGAGACCATATTTGGTAAGAATCGGACTTTGTTGCTAACAAATAAATTTTATTCATATAAATTATGTATTTTATTGCTATAAAGTATTGACTGAAGAGCCAGGCTAGACATTGGCTAAAGAGATAGGCATCCACCACCAACAAAACTATGAACCAGACCAAGGGTATATAAGCAAAGGAATGGTGTTGTTTTCATCTTGAATCTTTAGATGGATTCCCGAGATTATTTAGTGCTCTTTTAGCCACTAAAGTTCCCACTGGACTTTGATTTGTCTTGATCTGGTCCAGTCCAGACATTATTACTTAATCTTTTACATATTCCAAGATGTCACTTGGATTACTAACCAGACTGTTACGCTGTCAGCCGTAATTTCCCCTGGAATAATTACCTTGCTGCATCCAGATGACCAGCTTCATATGAAGATCATTTGTTGTTGCCCAACATGGAGAAATTCCAACTGCTACTCCAGTTGGGATGATGAGGTTTTCAGACAGCAGTAGTAACTCCTACGTAAACTCCTACGTAGAGGAGATAAATTTACATTAAAAATATTTATAATCTGCAGCTATTCCCTGTGGAAAAGGGATTTTAGGACTGATGCCTCTCTTTAGGTAGGCGAGCCCATAAAATCAGGCTGAAATACGTTTAAGCCACCAGCTAAGTGCACAGCTGAACCTAGTATAGCTGAAGAAGGACTTCATGGAAGTGTACGAGTCAAGAGTTAATGGCTGGAAAATATGCCAAAGCCTAACTATTGGAAAATACATTTGCTATGCTGCTTTTTGGTATAAAGCTGGTAACATGGCCAAGTAGTGAGTGACAGTTACTTGTACTGCATAACTTGGATACAACAGTTCCTCATTTGTCACAAAAAAATTCAATTAACATTTCAAAAGGCATTTTATACTTTTCAGATGAGACTGACATTCCAAATGTAATATTTAATCTGTATGTCAGCAGCTAATTTTCCTGATGTATTATGTCACTTTCTGAGCATATCTAGAGAAACAGGATTAATACTAAACTTCTCTCTCTTTTTTTTTTGTTGTTGCTTTTGGAATAATTATAGTGCAATTTTTACTGATTATGGAGAATGATAATAATTATCATAAAACAGGAATCATGTTCTGTGCATCTGTAACTTGTACAAAGTGAATAGGACACTTCATTATTACCGTTGGCAATAGCAACAGCAATTCTTATTCTTTTCATATGAATCAGGCTTTATTAGTATCAGGCCAAATATTATGTATTATGACAGAATAAGACTCTTCAAGGATGTGGTAATGATGCATTGCGGGGGCACAAATGAGCAAAAAGGAACTGTGTGGCAAGCTTTCGGTAAGCCTGTGTTTTAATCCAATCCTGTAAACTTTTAAGCACATGTTAAACTTTACTTGTGTGAATGGTGAAGCTGCTGATTGAGACCTTAATTATCTAGCCAGAAAGACAGCATTCCTTTAAAGTGGGAGCTGCCAGCCTGTGGCATAGAAGGCACATGTGGCCCATGAAACATCTTGATGTACTTAATGAAAGCCCGTTGAAAAGGAAGGCTAAATATCCACCAGACAAGCCTTAGCATGGTATAAACCTGCTGCAAACACTGTTTCCTCAGCACCAGCAGGGCTCCATTTCCAAATGCCTAGTGCCTAAAAGTGGACAGATGATCCAGTCCAAAAGGGCATGATACAGAAGATCCTTGCCCAGGGCCTCATGCTAGGAGATGTTCAGAGACATGCCTCAGTCTGCTTCATTCAGTGGTGTGTAGGTAGAGAGAGCTTATTTCCAAAACACAGAAAAGCACATCCAAGCCGTAACAGTACTGTGTGTATTAGTACAATTATTACAGCTTCTGAATCGGTAACATCCTGTGCATTTATTTCTCAGGTTAGGAATTTTTTTTTCCCCAAGCGATATGAAAACTCTTATGAAAACATTCTTGATACACTGAGTCTTTGAGACTTAGCTGGAGCAACAGGACTTCTGTAGTTCCGAAGTCTAGCTTTGCTTTAAATGTTGCTCACTGGACTAAGTATTTGTGTTCCCTAAATCAGGACATTTCGTTTCCTGTCCTCAAAATAGGGACTCATAGAGAACTACATGATTCAGAAGGCTTGAGCTCAAAACACATTGAATACCTTCGAGAGGAAAACAGCACGTGGTAGTGTAAAGAAGCATCTCAAATGAGATGACAGTTCTTCACCTAGCAAGATGCAGTTGCTGTGTAGCTCACTAGAGGGCATGTGACCATACTTTAGAATCCCGAAGATAAAGGAATTCTAATTTAAGAGAAAAAAAAAAGAAAAAAAGAAAGGTATAAATCAGATATAGCTGCATTGCAAATAGAAAATGTTAGACTTGCAGCCCACTTACTTCAATTGCTCATTCGAGTACGTTGTTTGGAAAGGAAGTTTAGATTAGTCTTGTAGTATGCATACCGTGCCTTTTCTTTACCAGGCAACTGAGGCAGAGTTATGCTCTGCAATTTACTTTGAATTCATTTTACCCACTTCTTTGTTCTTACTGTTTTTTCTTAATGTTTCTCTGGAAAAAAAATGTAGATACCATACTGATCCCTTCTTATGGAAACTGCCAGAATAAGCAACTCAGATATTCACTATAAATATTTCAGAATATCTAGCGTTTGTATTTGTAACCGCTTAATCTTGTACACATGTTAAAGGAAATTTAAAAAACAATTATTTTAGATTTAAGTTTTCTGTAGGCAATAGAACCTAGAGGACCTGGTTATTTTTAATATATAAACTATGCCCCTACCTTGAAGCTTTAAAATATAGAGGCATTTGGGTCAGTTGTTTTCATCTGCTGTATAAACAACCCCCAAATCTCCTGAATTTCCTAAGTATTTCCAGTTGTTTTCAATTTTGGGGGTTAAAAAAAGGCATAATCCAAATAAGTCTAGCAGAACCAGTTTCCCCCTCATTTTTCTCTCATGTCTCATAATATGCCTGAGTGCAAAGCCATTTATGTCATTTACAACTGTAACAACTTTGTATTTGCTGAAGTGAGAGGACAGAGGTATAGTACTAATTGGTTAAGAATATATGATGAATGAAATATGGCAGAAGACATTGCTTTGGGAGTCCTGGGCCAAATTCTGGACTTCTTCACTAAGGTTTTGTTTTAGTTCAAAATTTTACTGGTACAAACAGAACTTTGTTGAGCAGTAGCCTGAGTTTCTCCAAAGTATCATTCTTCATCATCTCCTAGCTCCAAGAACTACATCTAAAAGAGAGCAAACAAACAAACAAACAAAAAGTCCAGCAATTCTCTTGGACTTGGCAGTGAAGAGCCCTGCAGAGGGACTCTGTAACTTCATTGTTTGCTGAGGTGGTTTGTTGCATCTCCTATCCATGTCTAAAGAGGCAAGAGGTGAAATGCTTGTGTGGTCCATGAGTGGCCGCTGAAACCTGCCACCTCCCCTCTGGCATGCAGTGCAGTTGAAACACATATGCTGAATTTTTCTCCCTGACCCATGTCACTGATGGTGGCATTGCTCTCAGTTTTTCATTTGTATGCTCCGGGTACCAGTGTCTGGTCAGCATCCAGCCCCACCTGAGCTTCCAAAGCTCTTCACTTTGCCTTCCACCCCTGATGTGTGCACTCTTATTTCTCTGAGCTTGCTCCTCTGCTCAGCCACTGAGTCACCCTGGATCTGCCTTCGCACAGCTCACGTGGCTTTTCTCTCCTGCACTGTTAGTATTCCCTTTGTGAACTGATAACTGTACGTTTTATGGGGGAAAAAAACCATAGTGCATCTGTGCAGAGAATGTTAAAAACAGAGGGGAGATAAAAAGCTGCATTTTGGACATGTAATAGCTAAAAATTAGAATAAGTTATCCTCCTTAGTCATTCCCCGAGGTTCTCTTTTGCAACAGTGCCTATAAAAAGCCTCTGAAAGATGATATGGCCGAGTCTACAGAGGAGGCTAGATAACACTGTGGCTTTCATCATCATGCAAAAAGATGTAAAACATAAGTATATGAAAACTAAACATCAATGGCTATATACTCCTCCCGTACCCTTCATATGTAGTTTTAAATGGTCTCCTGTTTGGGCCAGAACCTATGGTGATATCTGCACTGCAGGCTGCAGCCTAGTGTGCAGAGGTGGCTTTGAAACGGCGAGCGTGAGCCATCAGTCTGGTGCTGGTAGCGATCTAGGTGGGGCAGCTGTCGGCCCAGGGCAAACCACAAAACTGCTTGAATAGCAGGGCAGGTTAACCTGCTGTCTTCTGCGGCCAGCACCCCGCCAACTCGCTTAAAAACAGCTCTCGTAGCTTGATACGACGCTGCCGCGTGGTCGCTTAGTCACATCCACCGTCCGGGGAAGGGACGTGAAGCTGGCTGGTGCTGCCAGGTGGCATAGCAACAGCAACGTGAAATAAAAATCTGCTCTGGGAGATGGGGACAGCTGTCGCAGAGCCTCTGCGAAGCTCGTTTGTTGTGTAACAAAAGTCCCTGGGTACATTCTCCGTCTCATCTGCATTAAGATGGAAAACAGCTGGGGTTAAGCTGACGCACTTTAAAATTGTATTTTAAGTCAAATAGTTACATTAATGAGGGACTGATACCAACCATCCTCCTAAATTACCTTACATTCTGACTCGGTAAACACAACAGACTTAACTCTGTTCAGCCATAACTAGGAAAAAAAAAGGGTAAAAAAGCGCAGCAGGCTCTTTACTGAAGAAAACAAACTCAATGTATCAAACCAGCAAGAAACTTTTTTTTTTTCAATATTTTTTCCCTTAGTAAAGAAGAACCCCATTCTGCATCTGCCATGAAGATTTGGATGGTGGGTTGAGATCACATTGAAAGTCAGGGTGGCCTACATCAGAAAAGTTGCATTTCACAGAACATTTGCTATTGATATGTTGGGAAAGTGTCAGACTTGCGGGAGGACTGGAGAGTATTTGCATGATACATTAATAAGAAACAGTTTAGTATACTAGATTACTAAAGCATGGTTAATTTTGAAGCCAAAGCCCACACATTCTTAACTTTGTTTCCCAGCTGAAGAGCCAGTATACTCATGTATTGTACAGGAACCGGAGCATTATTCTTTGAAAGCAAACCCAGTGTTTAGAAAATCCAAAACTGAGCTAACAGCACAGCATATAGGCATCACACAGGATGTTATTTGAAGCTGTAATGCAGAAATGTCAGTACACTTGATATCTTTATTTGCAGTACGTGTGTTTTGAGAAAGCAGGTTACATACGTTCTTGCTTTACAAGTCCTGTGAAACTGAGATAGTTTCTTTTGTCTTGGGAAGCTTGGTATCTGACAGACAGACAGGAGGTCTATTCAAAAATTCTGAGAGGTTTTAAAAGATGCAGAGACATATGCTCCTCTCCTTCAGTTTTGAGAGGGAACTGCTTTTTGAGACTGCTCTCCTCATCCCAGAAGCATTTTGAAACCCAATTAATTTCTGAACTGCAGAGTTTAACTCAGTTTAACTGAGTTTGCTGTACAACATCCCCAGCTACTGAACTTGTCTTCTGGAAGCATTAAACAACTTCCCCACCTTGAAAAGAACAATGGACCTGTAGGAAAGTATGTCCTCTAGAGCTAATTTTAAACATAGTATTGACAAAGTAGTCCTATTTCCTAAGATCATATGAAGAATTAGAACTAGAGTAGATTAAGTATATTCTCAGTTTAATCAATGCAATCAAAAAATAATACAACCTCCAAGTTGAAACCAGGCATGACATCTGTGTTGCTGCAGAATGAAAAAGCTATCAAATGCTGCTGTAATTGGCTGGTCATCTGTAAATTTAGTGATTAGGAACTAAGCAGTAATTTTTGTAATATTAAAGTCAGAGTGAGAGAGGGTGTGTGTGCGTGCGAATGAGCTTCTAATCATCTTGATCTTTTTTTTCAGGAGGGAATTTTCTCTCTTTGATAATGAATGCATGGTAACAGGCAGTGGCTTTCACTGAAGCAGCAGAGCTCCACCTCCCAGCCACTTTGGGTTGGGCACTTGCATTACAGTTAATTTCACTGTTGCTCCAGTGAGAAACTCTTGAGGTGTAGATGGTGTCCTCCGAAAAGTGCCCTAGATTCTCACTCCTTTTTTTTTTGTTTTCCTTCTTTCTGAAAAATACCTTGCTCTGACAGTAACAATCTGGATTGCTTTGATGGTTTGTTACTGACAAAGTGGGTTGTGTGTGGTAGCAAATAAAAAGAATAGTCTCTTAGCCTTTAACTGGGTCACAGAATAGTATCATGCAATTTGGGAGGGGGTTATTTCCACAAAGATACTCCCTGCTTCTGCCCCAGTGATGCTGAGTTGATGATCATCTGTAAACCAGTGGGAACAGAGGTAACAAAAAAGACGTGTAGTTAGACAATATGAATGTTAAAAAAAATTAATAAAACAGGTATTGTAACAGTAAACCCATATTGATTTCCCTTTGATTACTTATAGGATCCCTGTGAAGAACTTTCTATCGCTCAGAGTTTTAAATAAAGTATTATGGATTTATCACAGTAGTATGCTTGTGATGCATGGAGACACAGATATAAAAGATTTTTTCAGTAATTTTATACAGAATTTAAAAATTAATATCAGAATTGATGCTTTGCTTTAATAAGAATCCATACATAGAAGTTAGCACTTTATTTTTTTTTCTTCTTCATTCCCCCCCATTTCAATATTGCAGACTATTTACTGTTATTTTGTGAAAAATTCCTGACCAAAAAAGATTAAGATTTAGCATGTATCAGTTGCAACTTATTTTCGTTTGGTGTGTAAAATTTGGAAGATTGCATGGCCCAGACATAGAGTACAGGGTAGAAGTGAGGTATTCTTTGCACATTGGCAATCAGAGCCAAGTCTAGGCAGATACATAGAAGTAAAAACATTGAGACTTTAAAATATAAATGAAATTACTAAAATTGATCAGACTGGCAAATGAAAAAAAGAGTCACTGTATTAAGTTGCAGGTTTGAAACCTTGGGTTAAAACCTATTAAAAAGATAACCATAAAACGTGCCAATTATTATCTGATTTACTTCTGCCTGTTGACTCTCTTAGTACTTGTTCCCTTTCCCTATTAGTTTTTGCTCTCTTCCTCATAATTTGAATTCCACTGTTTTAATAATTTAATCATTCATTCTCTCACTACTGGTACTTTATACAATTTGGAGGTGGCTAGTAGCACCTTTTGTTGCAGTCAAGTACTTCTATGGGGATTCAAAATCTGTCATTATTGAACTGGGCAATATGAGTGATTTCAGTACCTACTATGTCAGAATACAAGTTAATATTTTGGACTATGAACTAATGCTTCAAGCCTTTAAGGAAGCCTAAAAGATCTAGCCTGGGGTGAAAGAATCAGAAATATGACATGAGAATCATTCTAAAACCTAACATTTCCATGTTTCCGTTAATTCATTATGGTTTGCTTTGAAAAAAATGGAAAATCAAATTCAAAGATCAAAGTCCACATAGCTTTCTACACACAAACTAGCATTTCATCTAGATTATACATGTAAATAAAGTTGCAGCTTGCTCCTAAGACATAAAAAGCAAAGGTCAGATGATGGAAATAAAGGGAAAAACATGTAAGTCTGTTTGTTTTGCATTTCTTGGCAGCCAATATATTCAGTATTCTGGTACTTGTTATGCAGAAAAATAGAGCTGCCTATTGTGGATAATAGCAAAAAAGGCAAAGGACCAGTTCTGTTCCTCTTGTAACTCCATCGGTGTCAATGGACTTAAACCATGAATTCATTTGGTAGGGGTCTTTGAGTCACCACTTGAAGTTCAAGCGCTAACTTCTTCTAAGACCCAGAAAAGTTTTTCTGAGTAAGGCTGGCAAAAAGGTCCAATTAACTCTTTCAGCTGGAAAAATCTGGGACAGAGCAGGCCCTGGAGCACAGTGCTAGGAAGAGCCAAGCTTTGGGAAGGAAGCTTAGGCTGAGGTTTACATAGTTATTGTCTTTGAATTACCAAAGGCCAGAGTGGGGCTGAGTTACCAAACACCAGAATGGGAGTAAATTTAGATGCTCCCTGGGGTATTTGTGTTTTGAGCAGTGAAGCAAGCTCCCTTCTCTCTATCGCACTGGGCTGCACACCAAAGAGAAGAAGCTCCCCTTCCTTCCCCTTCTGATCATTTTTGTTGTCATCTTGTGCTGAGAGAATGGGGAAACGACTGCAACCAGGGAATGGAGTGCAAACATAACGTGCACAAGAGGAAAACTGCAACATGTTGTTCTTACCTGTAACTATTGAGCTTCACCGTTGCTCTCCATCACCTGCACAACTAGCCAGGAATTCGTTGAATTGCTATCCTTGAATTGCTAGTTCGTTGAATGGCTATCCTAATTTTACCCTCTTTGAAGATTTTAGGGGGAAAAAAGTCCCATAATTCTGGATTTTGCTGCTACTTTATTTAGCAGCCATATAGGCAGTGTCTTTAAAACAATATGGATTGAACCTCTTTTTTTCTGTCCACTTTCAACAACAGATAGAGCAAAGAGGTGGGGTATCTTTGGTGCTAGCTTGATGTTCTTTTTCTCTGCTATGCAAGAGTGGGATACTAATTTGTTCTTTTCCTACTTTTGTGAAAATTGCATATGGAGTGTTATTTTTCTTCTTTCACAACAAACATCACGTTCCCTGCAAAGCACACCTTTGTAGGTGGTCAGAAAGCAGTCATGAAGTTGGCATTTCAATGGAAAAACTGTTTCAATTGAAACAAATCAGAATTTTAAAAACTCCCAGAAATTAAATCCATTTGCAAAACAAAATGTTCCCTTTTTTTCCCAAAATTACTTTTTATTTAGATGTTTATTTATATATTCCTATTTATTGCAAGCATATTGGAATGAAAGGACTAAGTTGATCAGGAATGCCATTTAAAACATTATTTCATTAAGAAGGGAATTGAGAAGTCCCTTTTTTGGACAATTATTTATAAAGTCTACGTTTTTTTTAGAACACAACCTAATTGGAGAAGCAGCTCATATTGATCAATACCAGATTCTTATTTTATCAAATGCAGTCGTATTAGCCTGTTAGTAGGACAGATTTTTACTCTATTTAATGAACTAACCATTCAGCATAAATTCTTATATTGCGGATAAGGAATTTTTGCCATGTCATATTATCTCCTGATTCTACAGCAATATATTTGTGCTAAAAAAAACTGCATGGGGCTTTATGTTCTAGAAGACTTATCTCTTTATCTTTTAGTTGTTTTCTTAAATAAAGACGGGGAGTAAAATTGAGCAATCATCCAGAGAAGGAAGCAACCTCCCTAACTCCTTTTTTTGCAAAGCAGAGGCTCTACTCTTTCTCTGAGAGTGGGATATTTATTACAGCCTGTAGAAACACCATCCTAGCTCCAAAAATATTTTTTTGAGGTAGGTTTGCAAGCAAAAGCAAATGATTGAAAATATTTTTACATTTGCTGTTTTATACGGTCTTCAGATGTGACTGCATTTATCAGAAAACACGAGGTAAATGTAATAAACAGCAATCAGCTTTTTCAGTACTTATTATAGCTAAGGTTGCACAATGGTTTCCATTCTAACTCCCTTTTCAGCCTCATAATTTTCTGCTGCTTTCATTCCTGAGAAGGGAATTTTCCTTACGGTTATTTTTCTTTGGAAAGTTTGAGTAACTTGGCTCCAATATTGCCAAGAATATTGCAAAGAAAACGGGTTTATGTAGACTTGCTAATTATAAGTATTTTTATTGTTTTAACAACTCTTCAACATAGGCAGCTGGGGGAGGGAGGCTGAAATTTCAGCTATTTCCATATCAAGTCAGCCGTCTTCCTGGGCTACCGCGAATTCGTGTTTTGGTTTGTGCATTGTAAGCCTCTGGAAAACCACGTGCTGTGCATGCACAGCATAGCTTGCATACGTCTTCCTTGTGGCGCTTCGTGCTGGGGAGCGTGCTGGTGGGGCCAGCAGCCAGGGAGGAGGACGAGAAAATGCCACCTGACCATTGCCGCCCCTCTCGCTCTGCACGGGTGGCTCGCTCCCGTGGGGAGACCAGAGGGTTTAACTTGTGGCCTCCCTGGCATGAGACCCACACCTTTACTGCGTTTTGCTGAAACCTTTCCTTTTGGAAAGTACTTCTTTCTCTGATCGATGCTGAAACATTGACACCGCTTTGGGAGCGTGGTCAGGCTGAGTTCGGTTCAGTGGCACAGTGAAGATGTTTTGGAGAAAATAATGAAGTGGCTTAAAAGAATTTAAATTGACTGGTTATTACGTTTGGCTTTTGAAGCAATGTTTGTTGACAGTTATTAATTTTGCTGGGCTGGGAGTGTTTCCCTTGGCTTTCGTCGTCCTCCCAAGAAACCAGTGATTCCCACTCTGAAGGGTTAATGGTTGTCAGAGGGGCTGATTCAAATCCTGAACTGTGAGCAACCAAGCCAGTCGCAGCACACTGTGTCGTTAATTAACTGTGACACCATCCTGGACTGTTTTAATCAGGAAAAAGAGTTATTTATGAGGAATACCAGTAACATTCAGTACTCGTCTTTTTGAAAAAAACATCAGCAGGAGAAAAATCATAAATATGGTTTTCAAAACAGTTTTATTGCATCATTTGCCTTCCTGCTCATGAGGATCATGGCATTAGGAATTAGACCCAAAATACAGAAATCAAAGGATGTGATATTTCTTCTCCTGTTTCCGTGACCGGGTTGCACGCTGCGAGCCTGCCTCTCTCTGGGCTGCGGTCGTACCTCCTGCTTTGGCTGCAGCCGGGGCTGCCTGTCGCGGCTTAGCCGGGCCAGGCAGCAATTACAACAGCCGCTGCGCTTGCTGACAGTTTTGGGGAGAGGGTAACCTTTAGGGGGAGAGGTGAGCTGGGACCTCTTGATGTGGCCTGGCTAGGCAGGCGTGACGTCAGCACGGGGATGCTCTGCAGCTGGCGTCAAACCCCTGCCAGGGGTTGTTTGTGGCAGCAGCCCAGTGAGTGCTGCACTGGCTTGCTCTAATTGCTGGGTATGCCGGCAGTCCCGAGGAGCAATGCCGAGCCACTGCTGCCAGCACCTCGCTACGCCATCCCCACACTGCACTGGCAGCACGTCCCGCAGCACAGAGCGGTCAGGGATGAAGGCTGAGGAGAAGGAAGAGCTTTATCTGCCTGGCAGCCTGTCCCAGAGGCTGCAGAAGGGGCTCCCTGGCACTTTTGGGTCACAGGGGTATGGCTGTGGCTTTCACACATCCTCTGTCAAGAGGAAAAGAGGAGGAGGAACGAGCAAGCTCTTGGGGCAGTGGTCACACCTACGGACTTCAATGCTGGTAGAAACACGGCATAAGCTCTAATGAGTGGTTCCTTTGATGCTAATATAGAAATATTACCTGTGGAGAAGAGTTTTGTGGTGGCCATAGACTGCATTAGCGTGGATTTCTGGAGCTGACACTCACTTGTCATGCTTTCAGGTATCGCACGCCCCAACCTGTCCTCTGGGTGCTTTGCTGGGGCCACGGTCCCAGGACACGAAGCATTTGGTGGAAATGCTGGAGTGAGGGGGATCCCCTTGCCCTTTGTCCCCGTCCTACAACCAGTGCCTGCACTCTCTTGCCCTTGTACTGCCATGCAAAGCCTTCTCTGTGGAGGGGGGAAAATTGGTTGAGGGGATTTGGTTGTGAGCTGAACACAAAAATGGTGAAAAAGGAAAGAAACAAATCCAAAACATGTCCCCATAGAGAGCTGGAGGACAGAGGGGAAGAAGGAGCTCCTTAAATGTGCTTTTTTTAAAGAAAAATATATTGTTGAGCTGCAGCCTTAGCAAAACTAGGTATTGCTTGATGGTCATGATTGAATTTTTTAGTCAGAAATTAAATAAAAGACAGAGTAGGCCCCAGGGGCAATGCTAAGGGAGATTTGACCATATCCAAGTTGTGAGAGTTGCTGTAAGGGGCAATGGAAATTCAGTGCAGCTGGTGAACCTAAAAAATAATAACAAAAAACAATACACCTCTGTGTTATAGAATGTCTTTCATACAACAAGTATCCCAAAATGCTTTATATAGAATTAAAAACAGATTTAATTTGAAGAACAGGTAATTTTGTTTATTTAAGGGAAAGAAAAACATAGGATATTACACTGAACTAAAGCTAGTGTAAATCAAAAACGGTTCAACTGAAGTCAAGTGGTTTAAAATATAGATGCTGTAAAATACACAGGATTATAATGTGATCCATAATATTTTGCATTTACAGTGTGTAATTTTGGCCCTTTGGAGGAGGTCAGGTAAAGGATCTTCCCATTTTCATTGTATTTCCTTTTTGTTCTTAAATTGAATATATTAATTTCTTGTGTTCCCTTATTTCTTGCTTTTGTCTTGATTTCTGCTAGACTCTACCTTTTCCAAACATTTGCTCTTTTAAAAAGTTTCAGAGACAAAAGAGGAAAAAAAAGCAAGAGGAAAAAAGGTTACGCTTCTTTTCCATGTCTTTCCTGCCCCCTAAAATCCTCTTCTCCCCCCCAAAAAATGAAGAAAGGGCTACAATGAATCTAATGGAACTCAATGGCAAAGAATATAAGGGGGGAGTTCATACAGAAAAATAAAGAGGTAGTAGAAAAGCAATTAAAATGTTGATTTTTTCAATGAAAATACCAACAAATTCAAAATTTTTTGCCATTTTTTTTATTTTGGCAAGAATAAGTAGTGAGACTGGAAAAATTCTACAAAACCTTTGTTTGTTTAACGCCACTCAGTTTTTTCATTAAATTTATAAACAAGTGTAACTAAAAGAAACACCAAAGCATTTGTAAAACAGAAATATGTGTTTGGAACATTTAAACCTCCAACATTTTTTCAGGGTATGAATACCTGATTTAGAAATAAATATGAGCTTTACTCTGTGGTGTGTCTCCTCTCTATGGGTGCAAATAAGACAAAAGAAAAACCTACTCTTCTTACAGAAAGCATGCTAATTTAGCCCAAAAGAGATACAAATGCATATTTCTGTACTGAAATATATATATATTTAACATTAAATGAGAACTGAGTACTTGTGGCTCACTGATGTAGTTCTCAGTGTTTGCAGCTGGAGGTCTCACTGGTGTTTAATGAACATTTGCCCTCTTGACTGTCAAGCTTCCGTGCCTGGGTTGTAACTAGCATAGCCTCTCCTTCTGCCTACTGGAAATCTGCAGGAAGAATTAGCAGTTAAAGCTGAGCATGGGGGTCTTCAAACAATGTGCCTCCTGTGTCAGGGCGTAAGTGCCACCTCTGGAGGATCCCAGGAAGATTCATGGTTACATAGGCAAATCATCAGGAGCAGGTTCGGCCTCTGCAGTATGGCACCTGATGAGAGATTTCTAGTGACCACTCCGTGTGTTACACAGCATTTGCCACTGACTGTGGTTTTCGGGCTACTGCTTCTTCCATTATTCTGTATGGTTAGCTGCAAAATGTCGTTTTGGGCAAAAGACTGTATTGCTCTGAAATGTTCGACTAACCACACAGACACAAAGTATGTGGGCCTTAGCTTCTCCAAACTAGGCATCCAAATCTAGTGGTGAACTTAGTGGTAAACTCTCTTTCTGCCTGATCCTCAGTAGTGTGACAGCCTCTGCTTAGTGCACTTCATGCACTTAACAACTACTGTTTTTTGTAGCTGGTTCCTCTGGTAGATCCCCCATGACACTTAAATGTTTTAGAAGTTCTTGGTATCTCTCAACATCTAGTTTGTAGTGGCACAGTCATAAATCTGAAAAGCGGAGATGCTTCTTGGTATTTTTGCCTCCATACCATCTTATTTGAGTAGATATTGTGAAGTAAATCTGTGTCTTTAAGGGACATAAGACTTGCTGGAATGAGGAGCACAGGAAGGTCCGCACCTAGGTTTGGAAGTCTGTATTTAATCATTTTGAAGTACACAAGGTGTGGGCTGAATGCTAGTTAAAAGTGAAAAAAACCAAAATACCAAATAGCTTGCTTGTCTACAGGTATATCTATATATCATGTTTTGTTAAGGAAAAAAAGAAAAAGCTCCTCCCCAACACACGTTTAGTGTTCTGTCCATCTACTTCTGATTTCTTTGGTCTTGAGCAGCATGTTGGTCTGGCAGCAGTTGCCCTGCAGTGAAGTGGGTTGTTGCTTCCCCTGGAGGGAGCCATCTGTCAGGGCAGCAAAGCAAAACATGTTCCCATTTCCTCAGAGATGCTGCAAACTATCTTCCCTTCAGAGCAATGAGTTACAAGATAGGTCTTGCCCTGTTGGAAAGATACCCATTTCCATTCCCACTAAATTTAAATTAATGTCTGGAAACTTAGTTGAATCCAGCTGACCGATGAACTTCATACTTAGCTGAATCTGAACTAACTTGAAAAAATGAGTTTGGGCACCTGTTCTTAAATATCTGAAAAGCTTTGAGCATTCCTGACTACTTTTCTTCAAATTTCTAGAGGTTATGAATATACAAGGACTTTATTATTTACATCTAAGGACTTGGAAAGTGGCTTGCTTTTTACATTTATTAATTTAAGTAATAATTTTAATAAGATATTAATAGATACATATTTAATTAATTTAGACAGAGTCTACTTACAGTCTGGTCCTTTAGGTGCTCTGTGCCTCCCTTTAATACCACACATGTCCATTTATTTCAAGAAGAGCTAAATGATACTCACATGAGGTCATCGTATTGTGTTTTTTATTGTCATGGATTCTCTTTGCATCTCATCAGTTTATTTTGCTCTCTTTGTAATCTTCCCTTATGCAAAGCAACTCTGGTGGAGAATACTCCACCACTGACTTATAAATTTCTGTTCCTTCCTGGGTAAGAGAAACACAGGTGAGATAACATCCAAAAAGTTATAATTTGAGGGGGGATTGCTATTGCTGTCACCAAAGTTAACAAACAAGTCAGTTAATAGATTCAGAGCCTAGTTAAATATGCCATAATTTCTGAGTCGTATAAAGCATTTTGGAGAAGGGGGCTGTTTGAAGTGTGAATTAACACAGCCTCACATATATTTTGATCAATAGCCCAGACCCACCTATAATTTTATCAAATGTCTTAGGGGAGAGAAAATGACATTTTGATTGTCCAATTGTTGTGGTAATCTTGCAAAACCTGCTGACTTGATATTTTTACAAATTTGGTACCATACATGAAGCAGGACAGATCAGGGCTAAGGCTCCGTGGTGGCATA
The DNA here is from genome assembly GCF_018139145.2 of Gymnogyps californianus. Lineage (NCBI taxonomy): Eukaryota > Metazoa > Chordata > Aves > Accipitriformes > Cathartidae > Gymnogyps > Gymnogyps californianus. Next base: position 58,233,207 of record NC_059474.1, on the reverse strand, counting down.
TATGGAGAATACCAGCAAGAGAGATGTGAATTGTAACTTAAGTGTTCTCTGCAGTGTATTTATCCCTAGCAAGAAAACAAAATGTGACTAGAGCATGGTAATAGGAAGAGGAAATGCAGGATTGACTTGTTATTAGAAATCAGGGAGCTGTTACCAGTTTGTGTTTCTCCATCTCAGCTTGATCCTACGTGAATGGGTGGGTGGACGTCAGCCCTGAGGCTGCCTATGCACGTGTGTATATACACCGCGTATGTATGTCTGAGTGGATTGCATGTTTCTTTGTGGCTGTGATTTTACCCATTTTGTGTGTGGTGTTTATATGGCTCTGTGCCAACTTTCTATGAAATTATCGTTAGAGCTTGTCCTGTGGCCCTGATAGCTGTTTGCTTTTGGGTCTGGGAGGGGTGAAACACCAGGAAGGCTGGGTGTCAAAAGTCAAGTCAAAAACAGTCAAAAAGGACTGGCTTTTATCACTTTCTTGTGACATTGCAAATTGCTTTCTGATCTTTTAGAAACATTTCCTTACAAATGTCTTCAGGATTTATCAGGGATGAAGACAGAAATGTAATTTTAGTTTATTTAAGGCTGCACAAAGATGGAAAAAAGGAAATGCTGTGAAGGTGGCAAACTTTTTTTTCATTCCTTACTCCTTGCAAAGCTGAATACAGAAAAAAGTGAAATTTTAATTCTGAACCTAATTTTCTGAAATCAACTGCTAATAAAATTGCTTCCAGCTTCAAAACCAGTAAACGTGAGCTCCTCTGAAGCCTGAGTCAGAGCAAATGCCATGCTCTGTAGAACAGTTTAAAATCCAGTCTTGGGGGCTGATATGTCATTTCAGTTGTTACTTAAAAAAAAAACCCTAAAAAAATCAGTAGTAATCCCCTAAAGTAAGAGATCATTAGATAAGAGAGATTAAAAAAAAAAAATCTGCCCTGTGAGATGGGATTAAATCCTCCCAAACAATTCTAAGGTTTGAGCTGCGGAAAAAGATGTAAGTTAATCTACTCTTTACAAGATGCTCTGTTTAATATAATACAAGCCCTAACATTAGGACACACTGCTAGCAGTCATATGTCAATAGACAGACAACATTTTAAAAGACTTACCCAAGTACCTATGGTGTGGTTCATGGAGTATTCCCTGCAGAGAGCTCCTAGGCCCCGTGGAGGGCTTCTGCTCACTGAGAGGGAGCAGGAGCACTGGGGGCCAAAAGAGTGCCCGACTCCTCCCTGGTATTTCTTGCCTTAGCAACTTCCTTTTGCACAGCTGTTAATTTAGAAGAAATGGAATTTCAGGTGTGCATTTCTTCTTCACCCCTTCTGCCGTGTAAAGAGGTAGAGGAACTGGAAAGGATAGATAGCTTAGAGGAAGGACCCCTCAGGAGAGGGGGAAAACATGAAAATTCTCTGTACTGTTCCCAGACAAGGTAGTGTTCATACATGAACATGTGGGACAGCAAGAGGGCTGCTCCTCTCACCATCTTTGTTCCTTCCATCCCACTTTCACATGTCCGGGGGAAAGACAAGGGCTTGCCGCTGCTCCACTGCAGTACACAAGTGCCCCATTGTGATGTTCTCTGCACTAAATCTTCCACAGGTAACAGGGAAAAGTTAAGAGCTGGGTTTACCCCAGTTCTGCTAAGTTTGAGTTCTGTGTCCCTGTCTACCTTCCTTTTTGTGAAACACGGTGTTTTGGTGCTGTGGCAGGGAGATGCAAGGGCCTTGGAGCATGTGGGTGTAGTTAGTAGCACCCGGACATTTCACAGCAATCAAATGTGTGCTCATGCCAAGGAAACTGAGAAGATGAATACAAAGTAAGTCCCTTGGGTTGCTAGTGGCACTGAGAAGTGTCATGTTTAGGAGTAGTGCAGTGCACCATTAGTGGCTGGACATGGCCTTTACCTGGGCAGTGGACTTGGCAGGCTCGGGCATAAGATTTGGCAGGATTTGCGTGCCAGCCCCATACTTCCACAGCACTGCAGGACTAACGTGCTTTGCACTTCTGAGCATTTCAGGGAGCTGGAGCACCTCAACACACGCTTCAGTTTGGCAGTGCAATTTGGGGAGCCCATGTGGAAAGCCTGCTGGCACCCTTCCCTTTCGGCGAGACTTAACCTCCACCTCGGGGCTGGATACCCAAGCGGCAGTGAGGTGCAGCTGAGAGCGTGGCACGCGTGTCCAGGGCTGTGCGTGGCCGTGTGCCCCGGGCAGACCCCAGCTGGAGAGAGGGGGAACCCGCCAGGCTGGGGAGAGAGCGGCCTCCGGAGAGGTGGGAGCTGGGCGGGGGGACAGAGGGGGTGAAAGTCACTGCGCAACATGTCCCTTCTCTGGGCTGGGGGTGAGGGGAAGGGATACCCGCTGCCAGCGGCTATAATAATAAGTGGGGCAGCGAGAGGCTGCTGGAGACCCCTGAGTGCGAGGGGGAGCAGTGCAGGAAGCCCGCCGGGGGTTCTGCCCCTCTGCCCGTGTCCCGGCGCTCCCGCCGTGGGTGGGGGTCAGCCCCGGGGCTTCCCCTGCCCTGCTGCCCCGCTGCCGGATGCCCAGAGCCCCTCGCTCTGCACCGGCCAGGCTGGAGGAGGAGGAGGAGGAGGAGGAGGAGACCAGGCGCTTTCACTCCTGCTGGCTGCAGAGGCTGAGGCAAAAGACAGAAAAAGGAGGAGGGGAATAAAAAGTAAAGAGGGGGGAGAGAGAGAGAAAGAAAACTAAGCCCAGCTTTTGCCGGTGCTGCTTGGATTGGATCTGGTTTGAGTTTCCTCTCTGCTGGCTTGTGCAGCAAGAGAGGAGGAGTGGGGGGAAGTAACTCGCTCACTCTTCCTCTGAAGCTTAAGCAAACGTGCTGGTGTCTGCACTGGTGGGGAGCTGCCCTGGGTGCAGTTGCCTCGTAGCTTATTGCTCTCAGTTACTAAAGAATTGCCTGGACTTCTTGAAGACCTGGAGGAAAAAGCCATCACCTCACAGACCCGATAGTTGCTCAGTGCCTATAGACTTGACACTTTTTTTTCCTAGGAGATTCTTTTTAAAATTATTTTTCTCCTGTGTCTCTCAGAACAGCAGTTCCTTGAGTGTGTGGCATTGAAATCCATTGCTTTCTTAACAACTTTGGGAGATATTTTGAAAAACTTTTTTTTTTCTCTCTTTTGTTTTCTTTGCCTTAAAAAAAAAAAAAAAAAAAAGATAATCCTTTTGGGGGGAGGGGAGATGATCGTGCTGATGTGGAATAAGTGCTCCTGCTGTCTCCTCTTACTAGCCGCGGTCCTGATCGTGGAGAGCTCCCAGCTAGACAGCTCCAGCTCCAAGGTGAACTCCATCAAGTCCACCCTGATGGGGGAGGCTCCAACTCAGGCAACCAACAGATCTGCAGGCATCCACCAGGGACTGACGCTTGCTAGCAGTAAGAAGGGCAAAATGCTAGAGCAGATGGGAAAACCTCCCAAGCACTATCACCGGCAAGGAGAGGTAGGACATTGCTTCATTGCTCGAGTGTCTGCGTGCTATATGGAAATAATTGCTAGTCTTCCCCTCACATTGTTTTCAAAGCTTTACTGTGTTTAATTAATTAATTTCCTTCATTGAGGTTGTCTGGAACAATATCATCTTATAATTGGTGTTAAGAACTGTGCAAGTGGGAGTTGGAAGGTTTTAAACCTTTCATTTTTCTCTGTAGGATTAATAACTGATGGAAGAAAGAGTAATTTAAAAAAATATCATCTTCAGCATTTCTTTGTTTGACTCCTTCAAAGGGCTGCTAGAAGTAAAGGAAGAAATTTCTTGTTAACTCTCAGACACTAAATGAATTAATTTGAATAGGTGAGGAAAATTTGAGCATGAAGTGAAAACTATGTTTACAGCGGTGAAACAAACTTGGTTTTAAAAATCACACCTAGCAAGTTGATCTCTGATATCTTTCTCCATGGTGAGAATAAAAAAGCATGCTGTCTCAGTGGTATAGTTTAAGGCATATTCATCTGCTTAATATGACAGAAAATAAATTCTAGGTTTCTTGTCCAGAATACACTCCAGTGGTTGTGGAACTTTTGTTTGGTTATGTGCAGTTGAGATAAGCAGGGAGTAACAACCCTGAATATGAAGTTTGAGTGTAAGGAAGAAAGAAAAGGTTATAGAAACTTTATGAAAAAAAGACCCTGACTTGCTTATACGGTCTTCTTTCCTCTCTACCCTGCTTGGAAACTTGGAAGTCTGATAGAAAATTATCTTCGTTCAACTATCTTTGTGGTAAACTATAAAGCAGCATTTTAAGCCATCAGTCCTCTACTTCCCTATCAAGTCTCAACTTGGATGGTATGAATGTTGTACATTGTTGTGTTGAAGGAGGTAGACTTCTTCAGAAAACATAGATTTTATACTATTGGGTGTTATTAGTACCTCCAAATACAGCTGCTTTTCATAAGCAACAAACAGTGTAGCAGCAAGGGAGCTGCCATCATTCAGCACTAAAAAGGCAAAATACTCAATGCCTGAAGGGTCTGTATCTTGCCTACATTTTCCTTAAAGCAGCAGAGAAGCTGCAAATTCAAGCAATCCACTGAATTTGTTAAAGTGTTTCACGTCAGCTTCCTAATAATTGAATGTTATCATTTGGTTTTGTGTGCAGGCGTAATAACAGTGGTGGTAGTTTTGGTTTTTGCGTGTGAGAAATTTGTTTTTAAACTCCTCCAAGCTTTCTTTCCCTAGCCACTCAATTGTTTTATAATTTACCCAGAATTTGGTGGCCTCTCCTTACCTCTGAGCAAAGTTTAGTAACAGATGCTGTGCTGAAGTTTCATATTACTAAAGTACTGTGCTCTTTCCTAGTGCACATTGTAATAATTACTATGTTAAATCACCTTGAGGAAATACAGGAGCATGATACACTTTCTTATATGTTCTCCCTGGGTTTTCTTTTGTTTTCTGTGTATTCACAAAAAGTCAATATATAGGACCTATTTTCCCACTGAGTATTATCTCAGTCTCATGAATTTCAGTGCGGGTACTTGTAGGGCTGCGCTGTACAGCCCCAAACATGATATATAATTTTTGCCTTTTGGGGAAGTCTTGCCACCTTTCCCTACGTACAACATCCTTAGCACTTCAATGTGTATTCAGCACAATGTTGAGAATGATTGATTATCATGCACCCAGTTCCTGGAAAACAAGTTGCTCTGCCCACCGGTTGCATTTGCAAGATTTGCCCCTTATTTGCTAACCTGGATTGTTTGCTGGGGACTTCTAGTTACTGGCATGAACTCACAAGGTACACTTCAAGTCAGAGACAACGCTCTAAGTATCTGTAATGGTAGAAAAGATGGCACGCGTGTTAAGATATCCTGTTTGTAGCCCAAGCAAAGACCGCTGGAGAATCAGTGACTTTGGCTCCCAGGGAGCAAAGCCGGACCTCCTGTCAAGGGCTGTTGGTACTGGTTTCACCCTCTCTCCCTGGGACTCTGTCCCCGGCTCCTGGGCGGTCTCACGCAGATGTAGTCTGTGAAAATGACTCAGATTTGCTACCAATAATTGTAGATGCTACTTTCGGCCATCTGCCTGAAGCAACACAAAACAGAATTGCAATAAAAAGAAGAAAAGAAAAGAAAAAAAGAAGTAACTTTTGTGATAATGCTGTATCTTTGGTGATACTTCCAGTTGCAGGGTTGGTAAGCCACTGCATTTTTTAACAGCGGTGTCACACATCTCAACCAATTAAGACATGACATTTTCATAATTTTTTTTAAAGTACTCTCTTATTAGGTTAGTACTTGATTTGTTTAGATTATGGGACTTTGTGCTGAAGTTTTACATGCCATTTGCTAAAAGAACAGGCCTATGCTTTTCTTTCTAAAACAATCTGTTGCATTAGTGGAATTTATATTGTGTCAAAAGTAGGACTGCCTTTTATATCTTAGTAACATTAAATGGTGAGTTGAGTGTCTTGTTTACAACTAGGAAATAGTTTTAGTAAGGACCAAGGATATGCAACTTAAAGAAAAATTAATAGAATTTTGCTGTTGTGACAGCTGTGAGCTGTGCATTCAACTCTGCAGGTACACGTAGTGGAAATCAGAGGACTCTCACCAAAACTCATGAAATGACCATCAGCCAGCAACCTATTTGCTTATTCAGCTTGGTAGACTAACACACTTTCAGAACATTTCTCTAATATGTTAATGTAACATTTTCAAGGTCTAGGAGCAACTTGGGAGTCTTTAATCAGCAATAAATCAACGGATACAATAGTTCATGGCTTATCTAGAGTGTTGATGTATTTCAGCTGGTAGTTACAGTGCTGCTGCAGAGAAAGGGAAGATCCAGTGCTCCTTTGTCAGGCAAAGTTCCAGTTCAAATTAATGAAAATACTCACATGAGCAAAGCAAACTGATCCGGCTTGCTGGAGGGACTGGCAGGGCAAATGTGGATTTTAGTAAGACTTACATTTTTATGTCTTTCTGAGGAATATTATTTATTTTCTGTTCTTATTCCTTTTACTGCCTTGGATCAGCAGAGAATGAGAAGCACTGACGTGCTAAATCAGTGAGATTTCACTGTCTTCACTGGTCTTCACTGTCGCTCCTGTTTTCCCCTTTCTGCAAACTGTTAATGTTTTCCCAGTTTCACAGAGAATCAGAAAGTATCTACAGCATTTGCACAAGGGAAAAATATGCTCAGAAATAGGACCGAACAGTGCATGTTAGACTAGATTACTTTTTGGGGGGTCAGTACTATATACTGTCTGCCATCAATTTCCTTTCAAAACTTGATTTAGAGAAATGGCTTCTAGGAACAGCTAGCACCTCAGTACTGTAGCCTCTCTGGGAAATTGTTCTGCATACATCATCTCTCTAAATAAATACAATACAGTGAATACAGTCATAAATTAAAAAGGCCAGATTAGCAACGATGGTAGATTAATTTTTCTGCATGTTAGCTATAGCTTCCACTGTGTTAGGGCAAGCTCTCCCATGTGAATACTCTTGCTCAACTATAGAGATGCAACTTGAAAGGGAAAATCCCACATATCATAGCTGTGATTGAAAGGCATAGCCGTTCCGTAGATTCCTGGATGATGGCTCTGTAGCCTCTTTAATTCACTTCATCTTTTTGACTTCTTGCCTCTGGGTTATAGTCCCCACTCTCCTCTGAGGCTTGTCCCCTCCATCAGTGCTGGGGTTTTCACTCCTTCGCACTCAACCGCCTTTCATGATCTGGTAGGCTGAGACCTACCAAACTTTATTTCCAGCCGTTTTCCTTCTTTAATCCGTGGGCGCTATTATCTTCTGCCCCTTCCAAGTCCTGGCCACAAGCCATTGTTTCGGCCCTTTCCCCAGCAAGATGTGTCTCTTGTTCCCTTTGCTGCTGCGTAGCTGGTTGGGTTTGTGCTTCCCACTGGGACTGTCCCTCCCACTTCCCCCATGCGCACGACAGGAGCAGCAACAACGAAGGGAAGAACTGGGACGGCCGAGAGGGGACCGGCACAACTGTGGGGCTGAATAAGAGATAATGAGGTCTGGAAAAGGGAGAGAGGAGTGAAAAGCTGGGACAAGTTTTAGCACTGCAGAGGCACAATAGACAGATATGAGATAAGCCTTTGTATTCCAAATGTATTCGGTTTAATTTAAAAAGAAAAAATATTTTTTTAAACTCCATCACAGCTTGAGCTAAGAGGCTTGAGATCACAGAAGCCAAACCGAAAAGGCATTAATCCAAATGGCTTAGTTGACACTGATCTCATATCTATCAGTGCATGGACATACATGTGTTTCTTGAACAGGACATAGTTACCCACAAGGACTTGCTAGAAAATGCTTGGATGATGCTTTTGTAGCAAGTAAAACAGCATGAGATTTAGTAATTGACTGCAGTGCCCTGAGAATGTTACAATAAAATGTACCAAAGACACCAAAAATGTAACCGCAATATCTTGAATAGCTAGCAACCAAGACAGTATAAATTATTTCTTCATGGGATTAAAAATAAATTAATTACAATACCTAGAAATTACATCCAGCAACAGCTGCCTTTTTTTTTTTTTTTTAATAAAAAATAAATACAGAATTGCTAAATCTGCAGAGGTCACCAGAGAATGTATTCTTTGCTCTTGCTGTTTGCTGTTAGGAATTTGGGAGACATACTGGTTTACTGGCAGCAGTCTTGCTAAATAGCCGAGTGGCTTCTCTCTTGATTGCAAAAATGGGATGCAGAGTATTGTCTCCTTCCTGGGTCATGCTTGGTGTCTCCTTCAATTTGTAATTATTATTTGACTTCTTAATATAGAGGAAAAGCTCCTATAAAGTGGCTTTACTACAACTATTTCCTATTAATGTTGCAACGATGCCTAGAAAACTTCCAGGACTCTGATGTGCTATTGGATGTGCAAATACATAGGAAGAGTTAGTTTCTGTCTGGAAAGTCTGTCAGAGCCTAAGGACAGCACAAAAGATGATGAAGCATGATTACATTTTGCCCTCAGAAAAATGAGTCTGATTAACTCACTATGTTTGATTAACTGATGCTTTGCAGATGCAAATATAGCACAAGTTTAATTTTGATTTTAATTATCTCAACACCGGATGTATCTTGCAAGCACTTCATATCTCATGGTTTGTCAGTTGAGCCTTTGGTCCTTTTACAGTTGTACTTACAAATGCCTCACCCTGGAAATGTCGTTTAGGAGGAATTTAACTCTGCAAAGGAGGAGTCCCATGAAGCTCCTGCTTCTGTTTGTTTTTCGAGCATTGCTTTCCTCTTCAGGTTTTGTGTATCTGAGAATTTTTTTGAGTATATCCAAACAAGTTTTATATATATGTAAAAATGTTAATTTGGAGAACGCTTTCAAAGCAGAGACCTTCCCTTCCTGCTTGGGCTTGCCGAAGTCCCTGCCAAGCTCATGCTACCCCCACATGCACACACTGGTCATGGCTGGCAAGAGTCAGGGTGCAACGGGCCAGACTTGGAGCCAGCAGCCCCTGCTCGGCCCATCGTTGGCACGCGGCTTGTCACCATATCCCGCCACAGTGCTAGGGAGCTTCGTGTCGGTGTTGGCACTACAGTCGTTAGACATTTATGATAGATTTGAGGAGCTGAAGTTTGTATGACACTACAGAAATGGGGAAGAAAACCAGAAGCCGCCTCTCTGCTTTTCCTGCATTGGTGAAACTCCAAGTGTATTTAGATCTTTACTTTTTTTTTTTCTTTTTTTTAGAGAACTGAGGATAATTCTTTGGAAATCCTTGTCTTTCAGTGCTATGTTCTAGGCTGTGTTTCTGATACCTTTAGGTTGAAACCAGCTTCTATGAGCTTCATATCCATGGATGTGAAAGGTCCATACAAAAGCCAAAAAGATCACAAGGTTTGTTTTATTACTTTTTTAAAATTAATTTTGCCTGCAAAAGTCTTTATTTTCATTAGAGAACATGAACATTTGTCTCTTCTTTTTTGATCAAGTATAGGATGTGCAGTGACTGTATGTGTCCCCAAACTGTCACTTTTGTTCAGTATAATTTTTCCCTTTTTGATTGAAGGGCAGATTTATTTTAATGGAAAATCTCATGAACACAAAGCAATTTTCAAATTGCAATGAAATGTGAAAATAGGTGAATTTATGATACTTCCAAGCTCATTGCAGGATCCTTTGCTCTAGAATGAGCTACAGAAAGTAGTGTTAGAGAGAGAGAGGTGGCATAAAAGGATACATATGGTTATACTAAATGACCAAAGCACAGCAGTTTTCAAATAAAATAATGAGTTTTGTTCATCTTAGTTACAGTTTTCTTGGGATCGGCCCTAAATCCATCTGTGATTTATGCATTTTTGTTCACACAAACAGAACTTGAGTTATGAAAATGAATGGATATAAACGCACAGTGGGAACGTGGAGTTTGCTCATTTAGCAGTTATTTTGTTCCTACTAAAGGAAAGACTGGGGCAATGCTACAAAAAGGAAAAAAAGTTTGAGTTGGTTTTTTTCCCCCTCAAAGCACATAAGCACACGGTTCAGCCTCTTGGGACTTTCTTAAAGCTAAGCTTTGATATGATTGAATTTTCATAGGCACAGTAATGAATCTTGGAGACATGCATGTTGCACATATGTAGTGCAAATGGCACTGGTTTAGCATTTTTAGCAGTAAGTGAAGGTGGACTGTTCTGCACATGCTCGGGAATGAGGTGTTGCTTCACTCTGCAAGCCCTCTGCCTCATTCTCTGTGCATCATGTAAGTGTGAACCAGGCTGTGCATGCTTTTAAAAGCATATTTATCGGTCCAGTGAATGAGAGGACGGGGTTCAGTTCAACGCATTTTGGCAGCTTGCGTTGAGTGAAGCAGTGACTTGCTGTCAGTGTGATCTCTTCCCTGCAAGTCTGAAACACCTAAAGCGGAGATCTCTTAAAAGGAATTGCAAACAGAATATGTTTATGTTGCAGCAGGAAACTTTTATTCTTGGAATCTCATTCTTAACTAGAACAGCATCAGGGAAAGTAATGCAGAGTTGTGCAGAGCAGGGTAGTTTCCAGAAGTACTTCTTTTGCTATGTGTTCCTACAGAAAATGGTGCACCTCTTCTTGACAGCCTGCAAAGATCCTAAAGCTGGACATTCTCCTGTAAAACAAGGTCTCTGGAAGCAGGGGAGAGAATTGTATGTAAAACCACTAACAGAAATGCAAAATGCTAAGCCTAACTAATCTAGTTGGCATTAACTTAGTTCAATTCATCTTCAGAAGAAGAAGATTTAGACTGTCAAAAAAAAAAGTTACTGACAGATGTGCTACCATCTTATGTTTAACCTTTTTGCTTTCATATGACTTTATCCTCTCCTTTTAGTTTTTGGTTTTGGTTTTTTTTACAGCAAAACTCTAGTGTTTCATGAAGTACAGCCACGGTACTCTGGATGGCCAGTGTCAAGTATTCATGTCAACACAAAAGAAGCCATAGAAATCTAGGTCCTGTGTTTAATTGGGGCTTGGGTCCCATCTCAAATAGCTTAGGTTGTTTTCTGAAGCCACTACTAAAAATAGGTTTTGGGCTTCTCAATGCTGCAAGTTCTAAGGAAGACTCCGCCTGCCACCTGCTCTTACGGCTAGATTTACTGGTGTGCCTGAGTGCTTTCCCTGATTTTCTGCCTGTGGATGTGTTCATGTGGAGTATAACACAGAGGTGCTTTGGCTTATATGGTCTCTGTTCAGGGTGAGTTTTTATGGAGCATGGATTTAAAAGGAGAAAAACCTCTGTCCAATATGACATAGAGCTGCAAGCAAGAGATGGTGTTACGGAGCCTTGGGCTTGGCAGACAGTTTGTCTTTGCAGTGTGTCTTCAGTAGCAACCGAGTGAAAAATGGCCAAATGAAGCTTCTGTTGGCCTGACCTGGCAGGGCTATTACAGACTGCAGAACTTGCCATATTTCTTTATTTCTTCTCTTTTGGCTTGAAAACAAGGGAGCAGAACCTGCCTCCCATCCAGTTCATTGTGAATTCCCTGGGAGACTCAGGATCCTGTTTTCTAGCTTAAAAAAGAAAAGTTTGTGTTTCTCTCTATCTTGTGGGGCACTAGGTTGTCCAAGACACAGAGACTGAGCTGTGAGTCTCCTACTTCTCCTCTTTGGTAGGAGTACTGGGTGGATACTTACTTTCTTTTTCAAATGTGATCTCCCCTGTCATTCTTCAGGTGGGATGGAAGGAGAAAGGAGATGTCAAACGGCCATTTCCTCTTTTAGAGGTAGACAGGACAATGGCATTCCTTACCAAAGAAAGAGTTACAAATTGTGATTAAATAGTTAACATATAGCTTTCTCACAGAGAGAGACCATATGCTGAGTAACATGAAGGGATAACAATAATGGAAGAAGCAGAAGGGAAGAAAAAGCTGGCTACTATCCTTATCCTGTGTTTGCATCAGGGAACAGGGTGACCATTTGGCAGGCTAGAGAAGGTGGCATGGCTGGTGTGTTATCCGATGATAAATCCATGAGCGCTTACAGAGATAAAGAGCCTGGCATAATTAGTCTTCTCTTTGCGGGGGGTTGGTTCTCATTAACTCCCTAGGATGATGGGAGCCACTAAGTAAATGTGAAGACTGTTTCATGTATTTAACATAGCCTGAAAGTTTTACCAGACTTGTCATTCTTAAATTTCAGTTTGTCGTCCACTCAGGTAGTAATAATGATACCATCTGACCCACATAACCAACCACATGCCATAATGTGTGAGCTGAACACTATGGGGTTGCCCAGTGAGACTGGAAGCTGTTCTTCCAGACCCTCTCACTTCCTGTTACTCCCAACAAAGCTAAATTTGTAATGTATATTATTCATAACCAAGTAGTTCAATCAGCTCCTGTGGTGGGGAGAGTAAGTGGGTGTGGGTCAGAACTGAAGAATGGAAATCCTGGGAGCCGTGGAAGGACCGGGAAACCAGGAGGTTGCCATCCTCTCTCCACACCTTCTCCAGGGTGGAGCCAAGTGTTGATGCTGCCTCATGTGTCGTCTTAGAGGTAATGAGGAAAACTGCCTATCAAAAGTTAGGCTTAAAAGTCTACTTTATATTTTGGTGGAGGGGCTAAACTGCTTTAGCTGCATAAAATGTTTTTGTAATTGTTTGAATAAATACAGGGTTTTTAAAATGCTCTTCAGGAATGCTTGTAAACTTCTGTGCTTGGTTTTGTCCCCGTTGCTATCTTCCAGACATCCCACTCCTCGCCAAGGAAATGGCTTTTTAACAAGAAGAATCCTCTGGAAATTACTTTCTGAGGGGGTCCTTGCCACAGCAGCTGCAACAAATTGCAACTGAACTTCAGTCCCAATTGTTTTTTATTGCTAAAAGGATAAGTGACCAAGTGAATACTTGTATTATAGCTTCATGACAATTTATTAAGTATCAAATTGTAGTGTGTGGTGTTGTCTAACCAGAAGATTAAGGTTTTCTCTGCGGAGGGAAATTTCTCTCAGACTTTGTACCAGTGCCTAAGCTGAAAGAGGCTGGGAAAGTCTTACCGATCCCAAACTGTCCTGTGGTTAGGCTGACTTAGGGTTTTCCTTCCACTGAGACCTCGGCGACGGGGCCCGGCCAGTGATGTCAGCGCAAGTAGAGTATACCCAGTACGAGGCAGCCGAAAAAGCAGTCACGGCACTGCAGCCTAATGCGTGCTGATCCACTCCCCGCTGTGTAAACAAGTCTCTGGGGGGCATTTTCTCAGCAAGTTGGTTTTGAGTAGCAGCATAGCTTTAGCATAGCTCAGATTGTGCTAACTGGCATGATTTTCCAAATAAGCAACACGGAGTCCATGGAGGTCAAGGAAGGATGGAGCAAAACCTTGGGATGGTACAGGCTGCTTCCTTGTGTCTTTGAGCAGGGTTTGCCAGCTGGAAAGGAGTCACAGGTCTGCTTGCCTTCCCCTCAGCCTTTCTGCTCCAACTTTGGGGCCAGCAGGGAGGATAAGGAAGACTCTCTCCCTTCCTTTCTCTAGAGAAGTGACTAGAATGGGAAAGAAGATGCATCTTTTATTAAGTGGGAAATAGGAAGTTCTAAGTTTTGGTATTGCACAGATATCTAAAATGTACTAGATAGTGCAAAATTTCTAAGCATTTCAGAGGTAGGAACTCAGGCTTTCTTAGCCTATGTGTTTGTCTATATGCATATGAATATCTCGGTTTAAGTATTATCTAAAAAACCAGCGGTAGACAGAGATAAATCATAAATTAAAAAACATTATTATTACTATTACAGAAAATGCAAGAGTTGTTTTTATCTTTGGATTTCACTGGAAGTGTAGAAGAAACAACTGGCTGGAGCGCTGAAGGGGGACAGTTATCTGGTGGTTCAAAGAATGAGTTTGAAAGTCAAAGTTTCATGTTTAGCTTTTCCCCGCTTGCTTTACTGATTTGCCAAACTGGGAAGCACATTTTTGGCCCTGTGCTCGACAGAGATTTTGGATGGCTTTATTAAAAAACTTTTGTAAAATGTTTAAAGACCTTCATGCATGGAGATGCCTGACAGGCAGAAGATGTTAATTTGAAATGCAATGTCTGTTATTGGTGCACTTCAATGAACTCAGGTTATGGAGGGTTTAAATACCGGACAGCAAAACTAGAGACACTCCTCAGTCTCTGGGAAAGCAGATTTCTAATGAGCTTCGTGGGTCAGGTTCCCTCCCTCCGCAGGCACGCTGGCCTTACTGTCGCTGCTGTAGGTTTGGGATTTGGGTTTGGTTGTGTTCATTACAGTTGCAAGGATGGTGCCTTTTCTTAAACACTGTTCTCTTAAGTTATCAGTGAAGGATAGATAAGAGAGTCTTTATTACAGGCACACATGTGCACCACAGGTGTGAAGGGAACTCTTAAACTGTTTATGAGTGCACAAAGCCCCACGAACAAAGAGGGCAGAAAAGAATGTTGTCATTTTAAGGAAAAATATGTTTTAAGGCCCTGTTAAAAATAAAGCCAAAAAGGAATAGCAAATGGGCTGCAGATTGTCTGTGTAACAGAGATTAGCACTGTGAAAATCTTTAATTTTTCTGAACAGGCATGTACCACAGACAGGCCTGGCTAGCCAAGATACCATTTGACACTGGAGGGGTATCCACTTTCAGGCTCTTGTCTCAGTGAGTTACCCACAAAATCCCCCTCCAATATGAACAAACAGATGAAGAGAAGCATAGCACTGTCTTAACTCTGTTTTAAACGTTTTAGATGAATAGAAGCCAGTGCATACGTTGTACAAACAGGTATGATAGCGGTATATGAGTTCCAGGTCTGGGATGCAGTTGTCACTCTTGAATTTGGTGGGACTGAAGTCTATTTTACAGCTAAAGGATCAGAACAGAAGGGTCAAGGATGGGGAAAATGAGAGAAAACCCATTATCTTCTATAACAGCCACGTGATGATATCTTCACTTGTTCAGGAACAGCTTTCAGGTCCACTGAGGGGAACATCTGTAATGGTGATGACAATTCAGTACCCAAAGAAGTGATGTAACTCACTCCCCTCCAGCAGTGTTTCCCAGCAGATGCACCAAAAAAATGTGGCCACAGACGCAAGTTCATGCTGCCCAGAAATGCCACACTTTGGCTCCTTACTCTGCAAAAAGTGCTGTCTCGTTGCCCGTCTTATCCAAGAGGTGCCACACGCTTCTGCGCAGAAAGCCATCTCAAAGGTTAGGCCCTGTTTGTAGATAGGATGAATTTGAAGAGTTTTTATGTACCTAACTCCCTGAATGTTTTCAGTGGGAATTAGGTTCTGCACGCCTTTAGGGAGCAAGATCGTAGCCTTTTCTACGCAGGAGAGAAATTCAGCTCAGAGGAAATTGTCCAGCTGAGACTCCCTCGCTGCAAAGTGTGCTCAGGGACAAGGAACTCTCTTGTCTTTCGTCACCTGTGTAAGAGTCTGAATTTGGTCATCAGAATAATTTCTTATAATTATTATTACAGAAAAAGTTAAATCAGAATAATTCACGCTGTTCCCTCAACGATGAAATAATGATATGAAAGATCAGTGACAGATCTGTATCTGACGTACCAGACACAGTTCCTCTGACCCTTCTGTACAGGTTTTGATCTCCATCCAGAGTAACCTTTTTCTTAAAGCAGTGTCATTTCTTTTCGGTGTAAAACTGGACAAGGATGCAGAGATGTTGCAAGCAGAGCTGTAGCATTTCTCTTTAATGAGCCTCTTCCTGACCCACCCTATGTAAAGCAGTTGACACATCATGTGTTGTGCAGCTGGGACGGCTACCCTGGCACATGTATCTGACACATGAACGTATTGACTTTGGCCTTTTGGAAGCACTGGACCCATGCTGTTCTCCAGAGATGTGTCTAAGTCATTTCCCAGATACCGTGGATATAGCGGCGGTAGGAGCAAAAGCTGAAGTGGAATTCACTAATTCAGATTTAGCTGATTCTGTGAAAACAGATTGCACAACAGAGACTGACACTCAGTTTCTGGATTTGATTTCCTCTCTTTCCCTGGTTTGACCTCCAGTGCTCCTGCTGGCTGTTGGTCAGTATTCAGGTCTCAAGTTGTACAGTTTGGGGGGGGGGGTTCGTTTGGGGTTTTTGGAGGGTGGTTAGTTTTTGGGGATTTTTTGGTTTGTTTTTTTAAGTGCAAGACTTTTGCAATGTAGCACTTTAAATTTGAGTTTTACCTCTTGACCGAAGGGCAAGCCAGTTTCTGTGAGATACCAGCTGGAGGGCTTGAAGGGCTGCTTAGGTGGCACGGGGCTGAATTTCAGTCAGGGTGATTCACGCTGCTGAAATAGCATGAGCAGACAAGACCAGCCATGAACACGGTTCGTGTGCTGTTGGTGGTACAACACATGTCTGTGTTACTGTAGGACGGGGAGCTCAGCTGCTCCTGGTGCTGTTGAATTCGCTGGAAGTCTTTGTGCTTGTATGGTTTGACCACTTGTTAGTAAAATATCACACTGCTTTTACTTTTGATCCCCTTCTGTCCTAAATGACCCTATTTGCAGGAAATTAATTTAAACAGTAGCTATTAGAAGACATTTTGTGAACATTTGCGTCTTCTAAAGTTTATTTTCACAGTATGTTTCACCTGAACATTTTCCAGAACAAAAAACCTCAAACGCTCTGCTGTCCTGATAACATGTGTGAGGCTGAGGCTTCCCTCTTCCTTCCAGCCTACCTCACAAAACACTCCCTTAATACTCAGCCTTAATTGTATTTGTAAAGATAATATTAAGGTTAATGTTTCAAAACAGCACTCTCTTACCAGGCTAATGACAGATCAAAATCAAACGACACCATTTCTGGCAAGTAATTTACCACTGCTCTTCAAATACTTGTGTGAATGGAGCTACAGCTCAAGTACAAAAACTTTAAAGAAACTGAATTGCCAACGGATAACCCATTTCGTAACTGATTGGAATAACTAATAACTGATCGCTAGACAGGAAAAAATAAGCAGAACTAAACGGCCAGCTTTCACAATGCAGGGAGGTTATAAGCAAAGTTTCACACAAATCTTTTGGAGCCTGATGCTGTTCAACTTATTAGTAAATTGTCTGGAAAACAGGGGATTAGTGAGGCACAGAAGTTTTTAATGAAATGTATTCAGAACAGTAAGAACTTAAATGGACCACAAAGAGTTGCAGTAAATGTCAGTATACTGAGCATCTGAGAAATAAAACCCACAGGTAAAATTCCATTTCTGTGGGTATAAAGCAATGTACATGGCATAATGTGATGGCAGTTAGGCACATACAGGAATAACTTCTAAAGTAGAGTCACTTTAGCTATCAGTTAATGGTGAAGCAGCAGCAGAGAGAGACAAAAATTAAATATTTAAAAAAAAACCACAAAAAAACGAGCAGAACATCAGGAACTGAGAACAAAACAGAGCATTTTTACACTACTTCTGAATTCGTGATGCTGAATAACTGTTAAAAGGATATAGAAGCAGTCAGGATTAGATGGGGGAGGAGGACAGCAGGGATGATCAGAGCAGCAGAACTGCTTTAACACAGGAGAAATTAAATAGGACACAACACCCCAGTTTGGAAAAGGGATGCTCGTGGGAGAACAGGACAGAGATATAAAATAATGAAGAGTGAGGAAAAGGTGAGTGGAGAGCAATCACTCAGTATTTGCCCTAGAAGAAGAGCCAAGAGCAGACAGTGTGAAATTATCAGACAGCCAGGAACTATTTTTTCATATTGTATAGCTCATTGCCACATGATGCTGTGGGAGCCATATGGAACTGCTCAAATGGAGATGAGACAGACGCAGAGACGAGAGATTGCACTAGTAGGTACTAAACACAGTGGTAAAACTTCCAGCTTCAGATGTATCTAAGCTGCTGTTGGCTCAAGCTGGGAGAATGCATCTGGGAGAAATTCTTCTGTACTTGCCTATGTTTTTACTCCTTGGAGTATTTACAACTAGCAGGACACTGGCCTGACCACTTTGCTCTGATACGTTATGGCAACTTTTATGTACTTATGTAGTTTATCAATAATTTATTATTTTTATCAACATAATAAATCAATATCAATTTATATTTTATCAGTAGCATAAATAACCCAACTTTTACCTCAATTTATCAGGAAACTTAAGCATATGTGGCTTAATGTAAGCATTCATGTTGTCTTGTTTACCTCAGTTAGGATGTGCATATATAAATATTAGTCAGGCAAATATTTAACTACTTTGCTGGACTTGATCTTTGGGTCTGTGACAGGGCACTGATTTTCATATCCTCTCCAATGCCCATGGATATCAATGTGAATACTCCCACGAACTTCAGTGTGGGTTTGTTATCCAGAGAGACTTCTAGGCAAAATGTTAAATACTCCAAAGAGATTGCTGCAGCGAATGGAAAACATGACTATAATGAAAAGGAAATGGAAAAACGAAGAAATAGACAAAGAGGCTTAGGACAGATTTACAAAGTATGTGGCATGCACAAGTCGGGGGAGACTTTTCAAAGAATTTTGCTACCATTTAGCTATGGAAGTAAATACTTTCAAAAAAGGGTGAGATTTTCAAGTCATTCATCACTCAGAATGAAGGTTTTTGGTTTTGGGGGGTCTTTTTGCTTTCCTTTTAGTTTCTCAAGCTTTTTTTTGCTCATGAGTAAATTCTTCCCTCCCAAATTATCATTATACATAGAGCTGAGTGTCTTCATACTTTGTAGAAACTTCATAAATACATCATGTAATTTTGTAGTGAGCTTCTATGGTAAACTCTGTATAAGTCAGTGAATTGACTTAAATTTACCTTCAGAATCCACCTTCTTTTTTCCGCTCGGATCTCTCAGCCCTTCTGTATGCACAATTATCTTTGAAGGCAGAGTTTGCCGTAGGCAAGGTCAGCAAACTTGGACCCAACAGCAGAGTAAGGGTCACCTTCTTGCAAGCTCATGGCAGAAGCAGTCAATACTTCCTCCTGCCTCTTGGTGAAGTATATTCTAAGCTGATGAAAATACTCTGGAAGACAAAAGTGAGATTTTTCTCCTTTAAATATATTCCGTATTTCAGTGATGCATTAATAGAACACTTTATTAGTGCAAATTTTATTTATCACTTCTGCTGTTAGAGCAACCTTACAGCTTTTTGAAAAGTCTAACGTTTCCAAAGTTGCTACAGTTTTGATGGAAACTGCTCTCACGCCAGGGAAGTACAGGACTGGTTGGCTCCATCTACAAATAGATAGAGACAGCTGAGGACAAAGAGCAACTCAGGATTACAGTCAAACAACCCAAGAATCTCGCACTTTATCTTTCAAATCTATTTGACCAGAGGTTTTAGGGAGCCTAAATAAAAGTCACGGTGTTATAAGTGCTGGTGAGGGTGTGTGGGTGGGTGGATGGATGTGCGTGTCTTTCCCTGCTTTCACTGGATCTCCCTCCGTATCAGGCAAAAGTGGGAATTTACAGTCTAAAAAAATAGTGTTCCCTCCGCTGCTCGCCCTAGCTGCAGTCTCTGGTTACCACCTCTGACTTGATGAGTATCGATAGTATTAAAAAAAAATTTAAAACCCCTCCTTTGATCTCCTCTTCCATCTGCAAACTCCTGACCAGTTAAGAGCCATGCTTAACACACGTTTAAAATACTTTGGCATTCAAACCTGGATTCCAACCACCCAGGTTCAGTAAAGAGCTTGGCAGAGCTGCTGCCTCTCCACTGCACTTGAGAGCAAGATGTGACGTCTTGTGATTAGTGATGAGTCTTGTCACATTTATGGCTAAGGCAGTACATGATTTTTGATAGATGTGACCAAGTCCAGTCTGCTCCCTTCTTTAAAGCAGAAGTGGAAAGGAACTGAACTTGATTACTTGTTAAAATCTCTGATTTTGACACCATTTTTGCTGGGGAAAAAATCCCAACTAATGGTGTGTATTTGTTCATTCTGCTGGTTTCGTGCATATAGCGGATTGGTTATCTGAGCACACCGTTTTTAATGAGCGTGTGATATAGTATTTACAAGGGCCACAAATGCTTGGTTGGTTGGTTGGTTGGTTTTGGTTTTTTCAGACTAATGTGGGGCTGTCAGCTCCCTTTTACAGTTTTAGGTACATAGTCTGATTTTTCAAATTGATCTTCCAGCAATACTTATAGGTTGTAGCTGGAAGGCACTGGGTGCTTGGTCACTTTTGAAAATCAGCCCACTTATCTAGATGTCTAGAGAAAGCCTGGGTCACAGCTCCACTCCGTTGTCTGTGTCAGTTCTCATTTCAGTATTTTCAGAAATTAATCAAAAACTCTAAATTCTTCCCTCTTGTCCTCCTCTTAAGACAGTGGTATTATGCCTTTGCAAGGCAGTATAATTAAAAGCAAAGAATTGTTAAATAATTATAAAATTAGAGTGCATGGACCAACGCTGCACAAACGCGTTCAAGAAAAAAATAGAGTTGGTATTAGACATCTAATAAAAGATGATGTATCTCCGCTATATTGATGGGCTCATGAATGAAGAAGTTCCCAGGTCCTTTCTAGCCTGTGCACTGTCAGCCACCCAAGCCAATGCAGGTCTCCATGACGTGGTAATAAAAACATTGGTTTGCTACTTGCATCTTGATGCCACAGCATTGCTGTTGCTGATAGAAATGCACTGGTGAGACCAATATAGATTTTGGGTTTTGGAGATTGTTTTTGGTTTTGCAATGACATTTCTTTGCTTAAAAAAAGATAATTTAGAAATTGTTTTTATGACATAGAATTTGAAATAAGAAGTAGGCACTAAAATTCCCTGGATTTGGAGCAGAATCCCACCTCTCCTTTTCCCAAAGACATCTATCCAGGCTTGTCTAAGTCTCTTCTTGTGATTCAGCAAGATGTCCTACATAGGCAAAAAGAGATATTTTTAACTGCAGTGTTGTATTACCTTCAAAGCATTTTATTATTAGTATTAAAGGGTGCATAAGCAGAAGTTACACTGAAATAGAAGAACCAAGTCATTCAAACAGTTCTAAGTGCACAAAGTGTTGGAGAAAGAGTGGAATTACTTTCCCAAGATGGTCCACTGTTACGTGAGTGCAAATTAAACTGAAAGCAGTGAAACTTGCTCTAAGAGTTGTTTTCAATAGATGACCATCTCATTCAAAAGCATAAAGGGACCACTTGATTCACCCATGAGTGGAAGCCTATCATTTTAAGCATAATGTTTGGTCAGCTCAGTCATCAGTTATGCTAAATTTTTATGACATTGATTCCAAAAACTTGTCATTGTATGCCATCTGAATTTCCCCATTATGTAAAAATGCTTTTCTCTGAAACATATATATGATATTTTAAGGAACTCAAAACATTTGGAAGATGATAACATAGATGACCAATCCAAACGTTTACACAATGGGAAGTAGAGTATTTTCAGAGAAGAAAGACACAGATGAAATTAATAAAGAATGGTGTTAAATGTCCTAAAGTTTAATAGGAAGTACACAGGTTGAAAATTATACTGTTTAAATCAATATTCCTTTAAACAGTAGTTTTTCTAAACTTGCCTTGGAAATATTTGTTTTTAAGAGATGCATACCTAACTTATTTTCTACTTTTGGAACTCTGTTTTTTGACAAAATATTCTGGTTCCAGAATTCCTGGAAACATCAGAACTTAGTGAGTGCTTTTAGTGCTTAAGAGGAAACAGAAAAAAATGTAATGGAAACTGCAAGACTTCACTGGGACTGCTTCATTTTCCCATAAAAATTCTTGGAATAAAAAGCTGCTTTTTTCTTTTTAATTGTTCAATGAAAAAAATGTGCTGTATTCACAATTTGTACAGATTCTAAGCAGAAGAATATCACAATTTATTGCAGATAGGAAAAATATTTGCTTTGGGAACCTGCATTTGCTCTTGAACCGGCAGGTTACTGCTGCATTCATTTTTCATCCTTCTCAGCATTCACTCTTGCTCGTCCATCTCTTTGTGATATTATATTGTTCAGTTTAGTAAACTCTTGAGTGTATAGAAATCTAAGTTCCCAGGACTCTGAATTAGACTGGAACTCAATTCATCTGACAGACTTTTGAAACTGGGGCTGTAATTTCCAGTTCATTTAGATACTTAATGATCATTTAACCTCCTGTCTGTATTTGTACTTGCTGACTTGCTTTTTAGGCAGTAGAAGTCAGTCAATCTTCAGATCAGAAGCATGTGGTGCCCCTCCAGCAGACAAACATTTTCCACCAACATTTTGAAGAGAATAAAAATCTGAATAAATAACCCCCAAGGTTGAAAAGAGCCTATTCACCAAACATTGGTAAAGTAATTCCACAGGAAAAATAAATGTTCAGCAAAGTGATCTTTCATTTGAAAATTGGATCCAGATTTTACAAACTGAGAAGGGTGAACAACTGTGTCAGATGCAGGGCAATGCAGTTTGCCTGCAAAGTGTGTTGCCACAAGGTACTAATGTTCTGCTTATGGAGAAGTGCAATCTGGGCAAAAAGTAAACAGTTTGTTTTATCAGCGAACTGTTGAAGTACCATGAATGCTATCCCTCATGAATTATATACGATTCCTGTATATGTACCATCTACCAGCTAGTTCAGAATGATACAATTCAGGACAGATTCATCTGGCAACACATCGTTTTGAAAATGAAGATTTCTGTTCTTTGAAGAAAGATGGTAAAATCATTATGTCCAGAAAGCAACAAAAATAGAGCACAAAATGAGACTTTTGGGAAAATCAAGCATTCAGTTCCCTGTTTATCTTTTGTTCTAACATTGTTGCTACTTGGTTAAATTCATCATTCTTGCCTTTATATTCTCCTTTCACAAGGAAAAGAATTCGCTTCTACCACGGAGCTAACTTTAGTAGTAGTAGTAGTAGTAGTAGCAGCAACTTATTGAGGATGGAGGAAAGGAAAGTAGTGTAGGGACTTAATGGCCAGATATCCTATTAAAATGCAGTTATAACTCTGCTGACTCTTCAAGCAGCCACATGAATTTGAAATCCAAGGTACTTTTTCTGAAAAGAAAAATCACTGTAAGCTATTATAACTTGGAAAACCTCATTCTCCCTGAATGGCACTGATTTTGTTCTACCTGTGCAAGTCCTCTGAATTGAAAGGAAATTTCAGCAATACAATACTTGTAAGTTTGTGATATTTGTAAGAGCTAAATCCAATATCTTTGTGCTCCAGGCTAAGGTGAATTTGTGCTGCAATTGACTTAGCAAGTGATCAGTCAGGCTGTGGAAAAAGATTTTCAGAAGGTAACTAAAGCATTTCTACCTTTAAAATCCTTTCAGAATTTTCACCAAGGACATAATTTCAGGGACGGTGTAGTAAGAAGAATGTCTCTGGCTTTCCGCTGTAATAGCATATCCTAATTTGGACCTCTATATTATTTTTTACATTATATCTGACTTACATATCTGCACACATATGCATACATATACTAAGACTCCACTATGGTATGTGGATTAATCAGGAAGGTTATAATTTATTTTCTGTTTTTTACCAATACTCTGATCTTATTAGAACTGCTTTTGCAATCTCTAGTACCAGGAAAAGGAAAAATGTCATAAAAGAACATTTTCTCAAGAAGTTTTGATAAAGACACAAAACCTTCAGTTCTTGTTAGGGAAAAAAAAACCTTCTATAAATTAGGTCTCTTCAAAACTAAATTATTCACGATTCTAAATTTCATTATTCAGTCTTTTGCTATGCTTTGAGCAGTGAATATTTCCTTTTCTAAATAGCTTTTGAAGAGAAGTTTGAAGTTTGGAATTAAAGTAAAATTATTGTGAAACAGGTTTCTTTAAGAATGGCATAATGTGCTTTCATGTGTATTGTTTTCCAATGTTTAAATTTAGTCAGTTCACAAACAGGATGAGGATGCTTTTATCTGTTGGAGATTAAACCTTTCCTGGGATCAGGCTGTGCACTTTTTCTGGTTCACTCATCACCAGTAATAATAATTGTCTTTTGGTCAAGAATTTTGCTGGTGATGCACACACTAGAAGAGATTTCAGTTATTTAGCTGGATCCAGGTTAACAGGAGTGATAAATAGGGGGAAATATTTACTATATTAAGGAAATTCAGAAACCAGCTGATTCTAGATGGATCTGATGGGACAATTTAACATAATCCCTTACTTCAGCAACCTAATTTCAGGTGGAAAGACTAATTAAGAATAAGAGTTTTTGTAGTGCAAAACTAGTGTTTCTTAGGTTAAAAAAAAACTGTGACAACAGTTGTGTTTTTCACCTTGGAAAACAAAGTTTAAAGAGAAAAACTTTGTTGTTAGCACAATGCCAAGAAGAAAAAATAGTATTTGTCATCTTTTTTCCCCTAATACTTTTGTCTTTTGCCATCTCTCCCAGTTTTGTGGGCTGGGCTTGTCTTGCTTCTGTAAGGTGGAGTTCCTTCTGTAGTATCTTCAAAGCAATAGGCACCTTTTAATTTTCTTCTTGTAGCCACAGGGCTTCAAGTGGAGAGACACTTACATGGGACTCATTGGAGAACAGGGCATTCTCTCTGCATTAAGACTTTGAGGAAAATCAGAAGCAGTAAAAGAATTTCCTGAGCACTGTTGAATCAGAATATGATTTCTATAGAATTGCAGCTCATCACACTGCCTCCTGTTTTATAGGAAAGCTAACACAGGTGAGACTGAAGATGACTAAAATATATATACTCAGCCCCAAAGCCTGTTGAAGTTAGCCTAGTGTCAACTGATTTCAACTTGCAAGGACCACTGTGACATTGATTAAGGTCTCCCAAAGGAAATAACCACACTAATAATAAATGTAACATTGATCTCGTATAGCTATGCAAGAAATCTGGAATGTGAAGTACAATCTAACTACTTGGTGCAACTTGACATGTTCCTGTGGAAATTGGTAGGAGATTGCTAATTTCCACCAACAGAAAATCTGGCCCTGCAAATAACTTTATCTTCTTTTAATTCCTATTGTTCCCGAACTACAATGCCACAAAACAAACCTGCATTAACTATGTCTTCCTGTAAGTGTGTATCTTGGCATATCTGACACAGAACAGTAGTTAGGGATATCAGCCAGCCTCCCATGTCTGATTTTGTAAAATTGTATATCAGTTGAAATTGCCATGCAAATATGTGTTGTCTTTGTCCTGCTCCTCAGCTTCGGAGCCAAATTTTAAAACATGGCTATAATGCTTGTTTGCTTGTATAGATCTGTTAGCTGGTGGTGTTTCTGCTCACGTTCATCATGGGAATGCATTGGGAAACGCAGTTGTCAGCTATACAGAATTGTTTCTAAACAACTTCCTACTTGGTAAGGTAAGGATGGGATTGATAAAACAAAGAAATGTCCATTTGACATGCGGTGTTGTGACTCACTGGGTAAAACTGTGTGGTGTGACATCAGTAGGTTTTCAAACTACATCAAGGAGATATTTATTGGCACTGCTGTTTTTGTGGCACTGAGAAAAGAACAAATAAGTGTAAAGGAACAGCTTTTTAAAGTTCTAGGAGAATTTAAATCCCATATTTTCCAACAACGTGAATGCGGCTGCATTTGAATGCTAAAACAGAAAGGTTTATAGTGCATATGGTACCTATTTGAATTTTTTAAATGTCTAATTTCTGCTGTGGAAATGGAGGCCAGCTTGAGTTATTTATTGTGGGATGCAGAAGGAAATCACGACCCTTTGCAGGGACACGTTAGAATCCCTGTGCCATTCAGCCAGTTTTCTCCTGTCACACCTACTTAAATTTTCAAAAAGACGCTTTAATGTATTGAGTGTGCTCTGGATCATACTAGTTCCTGAGCACTTATGACAGCTTTCAGAGATTGCTGGTGGCTCCCAGTAGATTGTAATTCTAGAAACAGGAGCCTGATGCTAAGCATCACCACCTGTTCTCCATTATTTTTCTTCAGAAGAAAACAATGCAAGTATAAGATTACATACTAATGGAACCCATTTTCACTAAATAGGTACATTTAGTCACATGTAATTTGGTGGCCCATAAAAGAAAAAAAGAAAATAGTAAGCTGTTTTCAAAAAGGAGGAGCAAATAAAACTTAAATGAAGAGGTTCCTAACTACATTAACTAAACCCAATTCTTATATGGCAGGTATACCAATATGCAGTATGTAAGTACATACAGATCCCTTGTTGGAATAGCTGTGTTTTCAATTTGATTTGTTGACATATCCTAAAAGACTTTGGACCTCATTCAGCTCTTTGTAAATCCACTACAGAGCTAGATTTGAACCCTTCTGGCATTTACACTGGAATTCCTATTTCTACTTTGCTTAGAACAATGCAGGTCTTGTCTCTGAGGTTCCCCTGCTGCCTCTCAGTAGAAAAAAATTATAAGCATATATAACATCGTTATAATGATACTTGCAAATTGTGTAGTTGTTATATTCTGTTATCATTTGCCATACACCAGCATGGTCCCATGTTGTATCTCTGCTATATATTCATGTGACATATATCTAGATAAGTGAAGGAATTTAAAAAATTAAATCATCAATGCATTTCTGTATAGGTTTTAGCATGTGCATGTGGTATAGGTAGGCAGTACATTTTTCAAGCATGAAAGCATACGTATGTCTCCCTCCCTTGAAATCCTGAACATGGTAGCATTCATATAGAACCTGTGATAGCCTGGCTCGTGGTAGTCACCAGTCCTGGTTATGGATGCAGACCAGTGTCTAAATGGTACCCACATCTGCTTCTTAGCACTTTTTGTTGCTGTTTTTCCTTTTGCCAATATATTATTCCTAAGGCTGTTATAAAAAAGCAGATTTTTTTTTTTTAAAGAAAGTTTTTTCCTGCTTGTGCTGCTTGGTGATTCTCCTCCAAGAGTCCACATCAGACTGCTTGTAGCCTTTCAGTAGTACTGCTTGAAAACTCTTCGGTAAAAAGGGGCGGGGTTTTTTGAAATAACATTTGCTTTCTGAAGTGTGCTAGTTCCTGAATTTTGAAAACGCGATTCAGCAGTTAATTGAAAGGCAGCAAATGAAGGGTCACGGTACTTTACCCACAGCTTTGCACTTCTGGGGAGACGAGGTGTTATTAGCAGTTTGTTTGCTGTGTGCGTGCTCGGGAGGTGCCACCTGCCAGTGCAAGCCCCATGCCTGTAGCCTTGTGTCCCGGCACCCTGCTCTGGGGCAGCTCCAGAGCTCCGTTGGTGGCAGGCACCCTGCTGGGGGACAAGGATAGGTTTAATTCCTCCCAAACAACGGTAAAAGTTTACCAGTCATTTTAGGCCCCTTTTTTTGGACAAAACTTGGGCAGAATCTGGAGAACTAAAAGGTTTGTAGTCCCGACTTCCTGTGTGATCCATGGGAAGGCATCCAGCAGGGACCTGCAGAGGAGCAACACCATGCACTGAAGTTAGAGCTGACAGTGTGTGGTAGAGATCCACCACCCTTCTCAGCTGGGGCTTGACTACAAACCTGCAGGTCTTTCTTATTTCGCCACAAGCAGCCTGATATTCAAAGTAGAGAGCTCCTGTATTCCCTCATTTAGGGCAAAACCTTCAATCAGTAATCCCATCAGAATCGATGGGGCCGTGTGTGTACTGGACACTTTGTAGGTACTTAGGTCATTTTCTAGAGTAGGTTTGGCAGCTGTATGGAGCAACCTAAATGTAAGCGCTGTCTGAGCCATAATTACCAATGGAGAAAGGCTTAGGATCAAAAAGTAATCTGGTTTATTCTCTCAGATGTGTTTGTTCTGTAGTATTGAACTGGAGTCTTAAATCTGAAATTGGAACAGGTTTTGCTCAGAGGAAGCAGAAAAAGTAGATTTATGGAGTGCTCTACAGCTGCTTTTTCTGAATGCAGTAATGGTTTTTAAAGTATTTTTAGATTTGCAAATGTGTCTAAAGACGTAAATATTTATAGATTTGGTTAGTCTACAAAAGCAGATTATTTAAGCTTTGAAAGAGTTTCATTTCGGATGCACAAAATGGATTTTTGAGGACATTGTCAGACCATGACATTACTCTGTGCATAGAAGAGTGGATGTGGTGTTTCAGAAAAATTGACAACACACGGACTTAGCTTTTCTGTGAACAAACCAGACCGTTTGTATGCCTCTTTTCAAGAGTTTGTCCAAGTTGCTCTAAAATAACTTAAAGTGAATGCTTCCAACTAACCCATAACTTACATTTCATAATATTTTTATGCTGTCATGTATTGATGACCTGCTCTTCAAATCTTTACTCATGTGCTAAATCTTTAATGAGTTAATCCATTGTGAAGCCCAGTGAAACCATGGGATTATGTATCACAGCGAGGACTACTCACATTAGGGAGACATTGCAAGATCATGCCTTTTTAGCCTTTTGATTTCCTAAATAAATTAAAACCTTTGTTCTGATTTTGGCTGCGAAAGCCCCTTTGTTGGCCAGCCACAACATTTCCATTCATTTGCATCAGTTCTTTTTCCTCACAGAGCAGATAACAGCAGTGCTGGATTGAACATCTAAAAGACAGCACTCTGGCAGAGCGGGAGCCTGCACCCAAGCAACGAGCGCTGTACAAATAGCTTTGCTGTTATTCATGTAGCTTGCTAATGAAAACAATGATCCGGGAGAGTCATGAACAGAGTTCTGCCTAATGGAGTCTCATTAAAACAACAGTTTGCTGCTTTTCTTTTGAACTTTTCAAAAGTCTTTCTTGAGTTACACCCGATAGGAATGATAAGGGTACTACTGCACGTTCCTCAGCAAATCTGTAACACGCAGGCATTTTTCCGTTCAGATGTGTGTGTGTGTGTGTGTATTTACATGAAAGACGGGCCTAAGACAGACTCTCATTTCCAACCCAGATGTACTTTGACTTGAAGACTTTAAGATAATTAACTTGAATTTTTTGGTATATAGTAAACAACTGTGGCTTAGCCATGAGTAAAAAGAAGCTGACACTGAAAAGAAACAAGGAAAGAAGGTCGGCAAAGGTTTGTGTAAATAGCTGGAAGAGGTGCTGGGGAGGATCCAGGCATTTGTATTTTGCTCCTAGCACGCAGTCCCTGCTGGCCATCACTCTACAAACAGCTGGGTTTTCTTGGTGTGACAGATTGTTGCACTGCTGCTAATGCTGATATTTGTCAGTGCCTTTGATTTCCCTTCACTGAGTTTTATAATGAGGACTTAAAAATACAGGAGAGAAATAGTGAGGTCAATGATTGCAAAGGTGTGTGTGTAGGCAGACTTTATCCTCTGTTTAAAGAAAAATGGGCTAACTGCATTAGCATGTGCTTCTTCCTTTATTTTTCCAGATCTCATGATCAAGCATGGTAAATCTTGTTAATGCAAGACGAGGGAAAATGAGAAAAGATTTGGAGAGGGATGTTTTGGAGCAGAGTGATTATGTTCTCTCAGAATGTTCTAGAAAAATGTCAAAATAGCAATGTAGTTGTATTTGCATGTTCAAGTAATATTCTGAAGTATACAGAGGCCTAACTGATGAGCAGTACTTGTATGATATGGCTTACTGAGGGACTTCTCTCAGTATCTACACTGGTATCAGTGATCCCAATGCTCTTTTACACATTCAACCTGTAAGCTTCAGCATGATTGCATTGGTTTAATTGAGAAATAATCTCTTCTATTGAATAAACCTGGATAAAGGTACTTAAATTAGATGAAATCTTTGTAAATACACTATATGCTATCTAAAACTTAAGCTAAGGGTTAAGTAATTTGTATGCCCTACTGTTGCAGCTCAAGATAGCCTGACACCCTCAAACCAAGAATTTTGACTGATCATTTTAATTATACTGATGAAAATGTATGTTTTTCCTTTAGTGACAAAGCTTACCTCTCTACAGTATATATCCTAATTGTTAATCCTTTAAGGTAGAGCACTGTCTTGCCTTTGGGCCAAGTCCTGAAGTGTCATGTTTAAACGAGGTTCTATTGATTAAAATGAGAACAGTGCACCAAAGGGACCAAGTATGGGTTTTCAGGAATGAAACCAGTGTTTGCTATGCAACATACCTATATATGTAAAAAAAAATTAATTTGTAACAGCGTAACTCTAGCATGGCCTCAGAGAGTCCAGGCTTTGGAGCGGGCTTTACGGGAGTGTTGAGAGCAGCAGCTTCCCACAGCATGAACTGGGACTCTGTAGCATCTCTTCCTTCCCCTGCAGGCATTGGGGGTGGAGGGAGTCATTCCTCCTTCCTTTAGCCTTTGCATCCACATTCAGCATGTGGAGCATTAGCACCTGTAAAGCAGGCTGCAGTAGAAGCTGATAGCTTCTGTGCCACTGATACCAGGGAAAACGAATAGCAATGAAAACGGCATTTCAGCGTTTCCAGGGAGGGGCATTTCTGCTCATACTTGCCTGGACAGGGGTCAAAATGCAAAGTTGTAGCAGCAAAGCACTACAGAGGTCTTGTACCCTCTCCTCTCTTCCCTTCCTGTGCACGTAGGAAGGCCGGCAAGAGACTGGCTTAGGAAATGATGGCAAAACCTGATGTTTAGCCCCTCTCCGCTGTATTCTGGTAACCATTTTGCATGACTCCCAGGAAGCTAAATTCCTGAATTAATGAGGCAGCAAGTAGCTGCAAGGCTGTGTCCCAGTGCCTCGGTTCTGAGAGATCATCTTACTAGGTAAAGTGCCGTTTGCTCCTATCCCATTAGATCCTTTGAATTGGTTTCAAGGAAAATGCACCAAAGTTAGGAGACATTCTAATATTTTAACAGTGATACTTTGTTACTTTATGGGCTGATTTTCCTACTTGGGAGAAACTTCTGAAGCCAGTGGGAATTGTGCCTGTTTTGGGACTGCGTGGTCTGTGGGAAAGGGCGCATTTTCTGCTTGTTTTCTGCATGTTTTCACAAAACACACAAACACTCAGGTGAATTTAGACACTTGGATATGCAAAGAGCTGCCTAGTTGTTTTTGCAGCTCTTTCAGCAGAGTAGGTGTGCAACCACCACTGATGTAACTGTTCGTTCAGTGCAGGTGGAGAGAAATCCTCAAGCCTGAGGTCTCATCAGAACACAGTGCTAAAGACATGGTGCAAAGGGCACCTTGGCAGGGAAATGTGCTGTCTCGCTTTTTTCGAGTGCAAAGCATTCTGTGCAGTCCTGTCTTCTGGAGAATTAGAAGAGCAGGAAAATGAAAGGGAATTGGTTAACCTGGGAAATACCCTTCTCATGACTGAGGAAAGCCATCTAATTGTTACTTCATTACCTTTCTGTGATGAAGTACTTTTCATTCATGTCAGTCTAGTCTGCTTTTCTGCCTCCTTGCAATGTAACTAGGAGAATAATCTGTTGCCTAAGAGGTGAATCATGCTCTGTGTGTACAGTAAACTATTGCAAATATGCTTATGTTCTCACAAGCATACACTTATAAATAACATCAAGCGTTTGAATAATTCCACTGCTGCTAGTTGAACTACCCAAGATTTAGTTATAAATATTTTTATCTGCCTAATTAAACTTCCTTTTTTCTTTTCTTTTTTTTTTTTTTTTTCCCCTGGAGTGGCATGTGAAGTACAGGGAAAACAATAAATCACATCTCCTTTACATCTTCCAGCAAACACTAGCAAAAAGGTAAGGAAGGAAATCTTCCTTTGCCATAATCACATAGCCATGGTCAATGGTTGGTTTCAGCGTGGAGTTTAAGGAGAGCTCTGCACATATCCATGCTCTAAGAAATGTTTGGCAGTTGTTAAATAGGCTGAGTAAGTTCATCTGTAAAATATGCTTTAGGCAATCTATTTACGTAAAATACACTTCCGTGGGTATCACTAGAAAGTAGGACTACATTTTTTCATACTTGGCTGGTAAAGGTGGCCACCTTGATTTGTGTTTGTATCCCTATATAGAGGAGATAATTGTTAAAGACACAGTCACTTATATTTAGCACATCTGAAAGGAAGGGTACAAATTCAGAAAAAGGAAAGAATCATACAGTTAAATGGATGAGGGTTGAAGAAAATTACTTGTATACTGTGGACTTCTTATGTGGCCTTGGCATAGCCAAGCCATTTAATCTCCAATACCTTGGGTCCATCTGCTTAAAAGAAAGAAGAAGAAAGAAAGAAAGAAAAAAAAAGGCAAACAAAACCAACCAACCAAAACCCTTAAAATCTTTTCTGCCCTTGTTTGGTCTTGCTTGTGTAGATTATCTAGCAGTTAAAGAACTGATCATGTAAAATTATAAGAAAGCATAGCACCTAGACACTCCCTCTGGGCATGGTTATAATGCAAATAATACCAACAAGAGGAGTTCAGATATGGGTTGACTCTGTGTTTGCACTCTGGGGCATCTAAATGTGAAAAACGCTTGCTAACGAAGCATGGAGTACCCTGGAGAATCCAACTCATGCAGAATAAAAGTTGTCAAGAAGGTGGTGCAATATTACCATGGTTCCTGTTTCTTTGGCTTTCCTAACAAGTATCAGATATACACGGAAGTTTTCATTACAATAAAGTTGCGTGAACTAAAATGTAGTATCAGGTTGCTGCATCTGGCTTAGCTTTAGAAGTGGAAATATAGTAACAGGATAGACGAAAGGGCCACCCACTATAAAGTGTGGGTGACCAGTATAAGGAAAAAAAAATCTTTAATGGATATTTATTCCAAAGGTTTTTACAAAGAAACTGCTCTCAGTCTGATGTAGTGCCAAGCATAGAGGATTAAACTTTTTAATGACTTCTTGTTGATCAACATCCAAGACATCTAGGAACAAAGAAGAGATTCTGTAACTCCACATAAAGAATATTATTTTCAGACAAGAAGAGAGCGCTTGAAAACGTAAGTTCAGAAGATACAGTAAAATGTAACAGGAAAGAGGATAAATACAAGTCTCAGCTGCAGAACAGCTTATTTTGAGGGTGGAGAAGAAATGTATAGCTAATTTAGTGTTAAATGCCAGAATCCTAGGTAATTGCATGCTGACGATGACTAGAATAGGACAATGTCCATTTTGGCTTGATTCAGAAATTACATAGGATTATTCCTGGACTTTTTTTTTTTTTTTTTTGGGGGGGGGGTACCTTTATCAAGAAATGACTGTCCCCTGTGGGTAGTGGACCCGAGTCTGGATTTTTTTTTTCCCCTCTCTTTTTTCCTCTCATTTCTATGACATTAGGTGTTTTTTCTATGAATTAGATATTTTTTGAAATCCTATTGTCCTGTCTCTTCTGTGTTATGGTCCCTAGCACTGAAGGAAGTCTTGCTTGAAAATGGAAAGGGGCCCATAAGATTGAGAAGAGGGTGTAGTCAGAGTACAATGTCTGGAATGAAAGATGGTCCCTCAGTGGCTATTGCAGACTGAAACTAAGAGCAGTCCCTACTAACTCAGGGGCTGCAGACATAAATGTAGTCTGAAGCCACCCTGTTCTTGCCTCCTGGACTGCATGTGCTCAGCTCTCTCTTCTGAGAATTGGGGCCTGGGTTTGTTTGAATTAATAGTGAAGTCATTACACTATGTAAATATGTTAGTGTTCATCTGGTTTTACTCACAAGTTATTCTTGCCTTGCTGTGTTGTTCCTGTTTTCTTGTTTGTGCAAAATTAACCAGGAGTGTTTTAAAAGAAAAGGGAAAAAGGGTAAATAAAGTAGCAATCAAGGTTTCAACACTATTTACCACGGGCTGAAGTTGGGTAGGTAGCTCTAACTTAATCGTATAATAAGAGTACAATTATTTTTTTAATGATGCTGTTAGGGGTCCTTTCCTTTTCTGCCATCTTTGGCCTCCTTTGAGTAAAGTGTGCTAATTTGCCTTAATAGTATTATTTGCCTAGTATTATAATTTTTCCTTTTATTCTTGCTGAGGAGTCAGCTGAACAGCAATATGAGTCTAACCACTCCACAGAGGTTGACTGTGCCCTCAGGGGGCTGTGACCAAGCCCTTTCCCAGGACAGCTGCTTTTTTACAGGTAGTCCCACTGCATGAGCATTGCTGGCTCCTGGTGCAAGCATAACTGCTCCTAGAATGAGTCAGGATGAGGAGCCACGCTCTCGTATTGTAATTCTTCCTGTTGTTGTGAAGGGGAAAGCCCCAGGTTGCATTATTGACTCGTCCTGTTTCTCAGTCTCACTCATGCAGACCAAATGTGAGAACTGAAGAAATATCACTCTTTTTTTTTTTTTTTTCTTCCCGTTCTTTCCTTCTGTGGCCATGTCTCTGAATTCTCTGTGGTGCATGAGACTGGAGAGTGGGAGCTGGTGCAGGTGCCCGGGCATTGTTTGTTTGTTCTGATATTAAGGCTGGGCTGACTGATTTTTGATGTCTGATTTCAAATCTCTGTAGGTGCTTTCGAGTTCAAAGGACTTGGTCCGTCTCAGTTTCCCTCACAGTGGAGCAGTCACAGCCATCACGTTGCAAGTGATGTAGACCAGGAAAAGAGGGAAGGTGTTTTGAATATCAGATGACAATGGTGGTTTCTGATGCACAGAGAAATAACTGGGGATTGAAAGAGTCGTATGAGCCAGGTGTTCTCACATAAATGACCATCAGGGAGACAAACAATAATGCTGACATTCAGTAACAATGTTAGATTGCAGTCAGCAGTCTGCCGAGGTGGAGGCTGCGGTTCATCCTTCTCAGACATACAGCATCTGGCTGTCTCTCCAGCTGACACGAACTCATGTTTTCAGGGCTGTCCTTTTAAATATGAGGGCCAGAGAAACTGCATTTTGAAAACTGGTGTCTTAAATGCTTTGTATTCTGCAATGCAAAGTGTATTCTGCAAGGAATACCTAAGAGTCATTTCTAGGGTGAGGATTGCAGATGCTGCACAAATGTTTATAACCTGGAAGCATTCTCTCTCCAGGCGCTGTGGCAGACAAAGGGAGTTTTTGCACTGACTTCAACAAGACAGGGTTTCCCCCTTGCTTTTTCTAGATTTTGTGAATGTTTAAAAGCAAAGGAAGTTTACTTCCTTAGTAGCTATACTACAGAAGGTAGAGCCGTCATCTCATTTTTCTTGCTGTGAATACATGCTTGCAGAGATGGTTCCCAATAAAAGCTCCACCTTGAAAGTACATCATGATTTGGGGACATTCACAACCAGGTGTTAGAACAGTAACTTACTGCCAGTTCCCAGCAGTGTTAGTCTACTCCCAACCACTATATCTGAGTATCTACCTGTGGTTTAATGCTTGGTGCTTTGTGAGCTGTAGGACCTGCTAGCTGTTTCCATCTGGATAGTATTCTTAGATTAATAAAAATCTCCATACTTCTAGAGTTAATAGATCCAGAGGGAAAACTGTTTTTGGCAACCCACTGTTCATGCATCGCAGTAAACATGTTGATCAAAAAGCCAGAATAATCTCACTCTGGAACAGATGATAAATACCCAATTAGAGACAAAACTAAAAATCAAAACCATCAGAAAAGGGGTGGGGAAAAGGCAGAGATAAAAGGGCAAGAATAGTCTGCTGAAAAGGCTGGACATAGAACAAAGAGCATGTTAACAAACCTTTATTCTTCGAGCAGTCTTTGGTGATGCATTCGAAAATGAGATAAAATCAAGACCTAGAGGCTTCCTGTCACATTGATTTAGTACTACATTGTTGACTTCAAAGATTACCTAACATTGTTTTGATGCTCTCTGTTGTAATGCTGCTGCTGGTAGTTCACCAGACAATACGAATCATACACATTGAGACAAAGTCCATAAATTTGGGGTCAAACTGACTGTTCCCCAAACTTTTGAACCTCCTTTAATCATGTCTTCTGTAAGGTACCAGTTCTATGGAGCAGAAAGCCTCCTTCACAATCAAGCAGCGTAGGAGGCTCATGGTCTCTCCAAATGTTGAGAAGGAAGCACTGCTATGTAATCCCGTGGTCACAGTGCGAGGGAGGAAGGGAAAACTTGAGCACCTGGGTGTGCACACTGTGCGTGGGGCAGGAAATGTAGTATGTTTCCTTTGAAATGGCAGAATTCAGCAGAGTGACACCAATACGGATCTAAGGTTGGCAATTTGCCTTAAAGATAGAACACGAAGACTCATAGCTGTGCTGCCTTGGGAACTACAATGTATATGCTGTGTCCTGGTGATAGTTTTATGCTGTTCAGTGGTATAAACAACATACATCTGTGCATATTTTGGGCATAGTGTGCTGCCCTTTAAGTCATTTGGAAATATAACTCATTTCAGGTTTTACCTAGATGAGGAATTGAAGGTGAATCAAGTTGAATAAACTTGTAAGTTGGATTACTTTAAGTGCCTTAAACCTTTGATTTTATACTTTCATAATGCATGTAAAATGCACTAAATTAAGGCCAATTTAATTTGGATAATCGTATCTACCCAGGAATTTAATTGATCCACTTGCAGTCTTTCAGATTACCTTCTCTGTACGTCCTCCTGAAGCCAAGGTCAGCTTTAAACAGACACTACCTCCTTCTAGTAGGACACAAAATGTAGGTAGTTCTGTAAGAAAAAGTGTTGAATTGTAAGCTGTTGAATAAGGTGGGCCAGGAGATCACATAGGGTCACAGTGTGAGAGAGATTTCATACGGGAAAAATCTTTGGAGGTTTCTGTCTGCACTGGAAGAGGCACCACTCGCGCTGGCTAGCTCTGCGTGCAACAGGGCAACACAGCTCCCGCGTTTATTTTAAGGTGCTTGACTCTCTTTCCGCCAGGTGCAGCTACTCGCTCCCCCTGAGCACAGCTCCCTGCACAACAGCCTACCGCTTGCAGAACGGGAAGTTGTTTTCCATGACATTTTTGTTGGGACAAGGAAAGCCTGAGTCAGGACCCACGTGAGTCCTGCAGCCTCGTTGGTTCAGAGGGACCTCAGTGAGGTTTGTTTTTTGGTTGTTAAGATCTGAGTTTTCTTTGGCTCTAGCAAATCATGAGAGCTGGACTACTGCACATTTTAGAAATGTTCTTCCCCTGGTGGTCTAGCAGTGGACTGAGTATTACTTTGAAACACGAATATTTATTGTCTTAATAATGCAGGCTTCTGGGGCCATTAGCCACACAGTTTGAAGGAATGATCTTTGGAGGCTGCAGTATACATATCCATGATGTAGTACTCTGTGAATCAGACCTCGTGAACAGCAGTGTTGTTTTAAGTTGAAGAGTTAAAAATAAGTTATTGCTGGAAGAAAGTGCCTGTGCTTAATCTAGAGGTGGAAGACGGTCCTTTTCTCTCTGGGTCTGGCACAGAAGTGGGTCATAGATGTATTATTTTAACAAGAAGGAGGTTCGGTGAGAAAAATTGAATCGTTAAACTTGTCATGGCAACTGAACGGAATAAATCTGTTTCATTGCAACTACTGTGAGTTTTGCTTTCAAGAATGGTCTGTGCCACAGCAGTCACTGAGAGTTGAGAGTTTCTGGTGAGATCAGTCTGAGACAAGATCCATGTCTGGAGCTGTCTGAGAGCACAGCATGATTTCCTCCGTGGGATAAATTAACCATGGCTTTCTGCTTGTGCACAGTGAGATCCCTCGCTATCATCTATGCTTGTGTTGAGCTAAGAATAGAAAAAAGCAACATCAGCAGTGCTGTGGGAAAATTGCACTGCTCCAGATGGCTGCTGATAAACTCTTTTCTCATTTGGGATTACAAACAAAATAGTAGTAAATGATGGTCATTTCCCATCCACATCTTAATGTACATGTTTGCTTAGCAGCTAGGAGCAAGCTAGTCTGAAGTTTGTCAGTTAGACATGGATTTGTCTGAATACACTTGAGAAGCTTTAATTGCCTTGCAAGGAAAAAACCAACCCACAAAGAGTTGGGAGTTTGGTTTGTTTGTTCGTTTGTTAAAAAGCTTTGATTTCCTCCCTTCCCCCCTCCATTTTGCTTTATCACACTTATGCGGTTCTGAAAGAAGAGCTCTTATTTCCATTGTTACAAAGGTTTGTATCCTGTGAGATCATGTTAGGTCTTCTCCTTGACTTTCATAGAGAGGTCTTCATTCTATCTCCAAAGAGGCGAGTGGGACAAATCCCACGTGTGATGTGTTCATCTAGCTCTACAGGCCACATGTTGCGTGCAACTGTCCCACCAATGTTGATCTGCTAAAAGCCAAAACAAATTTGAGATCCCAACTCAGAATCAGGCCCAACCAAGGAGCCAAACAATGACTTGCATTCTTTGTAATTAGTCTTGACAGCAGGCTATTTGGTTAAAGCATATGTTTGCATTTCCTAATTTATTGGCATGCTTTTACTTTGGATTAACTAATTCTTCAGAGAGAGAGAAAAGCAAAAACAGACCTGGCACCCCTGTGGCTATTTCATATGTTTGCTCTATGGGGACCAAGTCCTTGCTCAGAAAGATCGTTCTGTCCTGTCCAAAGCAGGATGGGAAGGAGAGGCTCTCACCATGATTGAGCCAGTTGGTTGCTTCATCGTGCCTGATGGCTGTGGAATATTAAGCAATGTGCACAGTCCTGAGACTAAATGGCAAACAAGCTCTATTGTTCATCTCTTATGTGGAGGATGGAAACTCTGTCTTCTTGCCTATAGTTCAGGCCAGTTTTGATCATCTAATTAGCACACTGGCTGTAGGGAGGTCAGCTTCCACCTCCTTTACAGTCATTATTTTAAAATTTATAAAAGTATAATTCATTGAAATAGAGAAAATAACCTTTTTTCCTTAAGTAACAAGTGAGTAATAGACTGAGTTGCAGTACCAATTCATTTGTGGTAAGTTGTCTGACAGGCATGGTGTGAATATAAAAGATTATGTAGCAGTGATATAAAAGAGAAGTCTTTTGACAGCAGAAAAAGACGTTTCTGCTGGATGTGATAACATAACATAGCAGCACAGGTATTTGCATAGGGTATTAATAACTAGGGATTCTGTATGTACAAGACTGTGAGTAGTAGCCTAAATTTGATTTCTAACACGCTGGTACCTAGGAAGCAAGACCATTCCTGGGATAACCTATGTGTCCATTTTCTTGAGCCACTTGTCTCACTTTTGCAATAGCTACTGCCTCTTTGCCAGGTGAGAGAGAGTGATGAAGGATTGACCTGGTAGCCCTACAGTACTCTTACTTTCCAGCTGTGGCTTTTCTCCTGTTCTTCAGTTCAGTCCCCAGTACCATCACGGGATGATTGTATGAGACAGAAGCTGGCCAAGTGTCCAGTACAGTAACCGCAGTGATATTGTCATTTATGTGGTACATGAGACTTTAGTTCCCTTCTTCAGTGCTGCTCAGCATCCACAGTAAAAGGGTAATGAATAACCTCCATGCTGTTTTTTCTACTGGGAGTGGTAGTAGCCATGAACTCCTGCCAGGACCGAGTCTGCACTTGGACTTTATGATGTGTTTTAAAAAAAAAAGTTAACTGCTTCTGGGGGAGTCACTACTGATATCTGTTCCACCAAATCGCTTGTTTAGGCACAGCTCCTCTCAGCTTTGAAGGTGAGTCTGAAGCCAGCAGTGTCTAGGACTGCTTGTGCTGGATAAGTGATGACACAGCCAAGGTAAAAATGCCAGTGGCTCTTCCTGCCTTTCTCTGACATAGTTAGCTAGTACAGCGTGGAGTAGCTTCAGCATAAAAACAAATGAGCCATCATAATATGACCAAATGAGAGCCTGGTGACTAAAACACTGGCCGGGAATATTGTCTTCAAATATTTGCTGGAGGCCATGCTGAAATTCAAGCCCTTATCTCCCAAAGCTCAATAAAGTGTGTCTGCCATCAGTCTGCTCACTCACCCTTCAGCACATTACAGCGTTTGTCTTGCTCTCCCCCTGGAGCGCTTCTCCATTACGTTTTATAGTGCTAGACAGAGAGACTTGGACTGACTGACTCCATAGCACAACAGTCCCACCACTTAGTATTGCTCCAGCTTGCGGTGAAACTCTGTGGTTCAGGATGACCATATAAAATACGCGGGATAGCAAATGACTCCAGCAAAAATATCAAGAAAACCTCATTGCACCAAGAAAAGGTGCTAAGTTAGATCTCCTCTGCCAAAAGGGGAAGACAAAGGTAGATATAAACCTTACTCCTGCACACTCCTCAAATCAAGGGAACGGCGTTAGCCACTTAGTCACGAAAGTTAGATAGTCAGTCCCTTCCTCAGCCACACTGTGAAATTAGTACAAAAGGAAGAGCCTCAGTAGCCTGGAAGGACTTGTTCAACTATAAAAATCTCCAACTTTTCTCCTCTGTCATCTGCGTTTTTTGAGTATTTCTATCATGTGCTCTTGGCATTTTCAATATAAATTCAGGAAGGACAGGAATGGAGATTCGTATTCTCTCTCTCAAAAAGAAAAGTTTAACATTTATGTGTTGCTATGACCTGGCTGGCAAAGGTTAGCCTTGGTGGACTGATGGAGGGGACATCCTGGCATAGAATGAGCAGCACCTGTTTAAATATCTACCCTGAATCCTCCAACATTGCAAAAAATCCAGTACATCTTTGCTGTACGTTTTTGGACATGCATTCAACAGTATCTTTTATACAAGGATACAAAAGTAATTGGAATGACTGAGGAGAAAACATCTCAGCAAGCAATGCTCTTAATCAGACAACACATTCTGAAAATGTGACTGATTATCATGACCAAATCTAGTTTATGTCATGCTATGGGTGACTTGATTGCCTGTAATCTGGGCTAAAAAAATTGGATAAGATTGTTTAAAAGCAGCTTCAGGGAGTGCTACATATTTTATCTCTGTTTCATCTGGTTTCCCATAATATCAAAGCTGTGTTTAGTGGATAGAGATTTACGATCAGAAAATGATATGTATAGCTGAGGAATGTGAAGGGATGATGTGCCTTGTAGAATTAGTTATCATTGCTGGGGAAGTAGAGCTGGTTTACAGCTTGCTTCTTCCCTCTCCATCTGGGACTGATCTGTGTCTTTGCGTTGTATATAGGAAATGTTCTCTGCAATTCTCTAAACGTAAAGACTGTATTTCAGGCACTGTGGTGTAGGAGATTTTGAAAACCTTGACTCATGCGTAGACAATTGCTAGCATGTACATTTTTACAAGTATGTTTTCTTTATCTGGTATTTTAAAAAAATGTATACATATTTATACCTAGATTGGCTCAGCTACTGCCAACAATGGGACAATTATGAACACATTTTCCCTCCTGTTAGCCAAGGCTATGTACACACTATATTATTTTGTTTTATTTTTGTGTTTTAATACTGAATGCTGCACAGCAATAGAAATTACTTTGCTGGGAGCAGGAGTTATTCCAATGAATGTCGAGTGACTAGGAGACAGACACAAGACTATGTAGGCTTTTTTGTTTCAAGTTCCCTGTGATTGATAGCTAGGATATCAAATGGATGGTGGTTTTGGAAGAAAGATCAAGGCAATTGATGGCATCAAGCGTTTGCAAGAGGGTTTTTTATATAGCTGGCTGGCAGCTGGTCTTTTGGGATTTTGAATGGACTTGCTAGTTGTTGTCTGAGCTACATGTAACACAAAATTATTTTTTGACGTGCTGCAGTCATTTACCTTAGGTAGGTCAATGTTTTCGCTTATTTTTTCATTTCAGAAGTGTCATCTTTGTTTAGGATGGGGCTCTAGAGTAGAACTAAAGGCTGAGTTACATCACTTTCCTTGAAATTTTTAATGTAAAAATTGTCTTTTATTACTTTTACCATTCTTAAAGACAGAGCTGAGACGTTGACAATTAGATGCATATCTTGAAATGTCTTTTACATGTCACTCAGCCTAAAAGCCAAAAGTAAAACAACTGCTAAATATGGTATGTGAGAGCATTCATTAGCACCATTCAGGATCAGGGAACTCTTTTTTTTAAAAGCTATTTGGGAACCAAAAGAAAACTGCAAGTAGGCTTCTTGCTGACAAGTTGCAGGTGTATACCACATGCCCATATTGGAAAAAAGATGCGGTTATGAAGGTCTTGATGACAGACAAGGGTCTAAAATGCCTTCATCTCCAGGTTTTAGCTAGTCCATCTGTTTTGTATTTGCATTTCCCCCAGCTAGCAGTGTTAGTGTTTTCCAAACTCAGTATAACCATGCGCAGGTCTACATAAAATCACTTTTCTGCATTGTAAGATCCTTAGTTTAGTAAGGTCTCATTTAAGTCAGGGAAGCCTTACTTTTATGGTAACTACATCATAAATTGTCAGTCAGTGTTAATGATTTCTTTCTGGAAAAATGAGGGCAAGGAGTGATGAGATTGAGGGGAGAGCACTTTAGTTGTGCTTTGCTAGAATAGGTAGAATCCACTTACGCCTTAAGAGTACAAAACAGGTGAGTGCTTGCATTTGTCTCTTACTGCTACTCCTAGCTAAAAGATCTGGCCGTCTTCTTGACGCCTTCATGAGGATGAACTCAAGAGGAAATGCTTATTTTTAAGGGAGAAAGACTTACACATACATTAGATTAC
This sequence comes from Gymnogyps californianus, assembly GCF_018139145.2. Classification (NCBI taxonomy): domain Eukaryota; kingdom Metazoa; phylum Chordata; class Aves; order Accipitriformes; family Cathartidae; genus Gymnogyps; species Gymnogyps californianus. The sequence goes on along the minus strand of NC_059474.1, from coordinate 58,190,994 downwards.
TCCAAACAGCTGCACTCTGGAATCATTCTTCAAAGACACATATTCAGAGGGCAGAAGTAATGGGGCAGCAGCACTTGGGAAATATCCAGCCAGCACTTTCGGTACTGTAAAGTAAATTTTGACAAAGAAAACAACTAATGAAATCAGATGGGAAATGGCATGGTTCCCCCTCCCACTAACAGCACTGGAGAAACTTGCTTGGTTTTATTGGTTTTTTAAGACTTCTTGTTTCTTCTGCGATTCTCAACAGAATGGCACAAAGACAGAAACAAGAAGTTCTCCATCTAAAAGAACAATTTTCAGAGCAAATTCTCAACAGCCTCCAAGTTTTTCTTTTCTGAGAACAATATAATCAAGCCTTGATTTAAAATATTATTAGAAAAGTAATCAGCCTACATTGAAAAATCAGTCAGTTGAGCCTTTTGTTTGTGGTGAATAATTAATTGGAAGAGTCATTTTGAAAACAGTAAAAGCAATATTTTGATTTATTTAAAATACTGGAGAAAATTAGTTGAGGAAGTGTAAACATTGTTTTCCAGAAAGTGCGCAAAATTTATTCTCATCTTTTTATCTAAACAAATTCCTCAAGTATAATTTTGAGGAATGAAAAAATATCTATGATTAATTTAATAGGCAGGAAAATTAGATGCAGACAGAGAGCATAGCTGTAGCTGTGTGGGAGTCAGCAGAAAGAATCTTGGAATGTGGTAGTGTGTGTTATTATGTCTCCTTAAAGCATCATGTCTTTTCCTTTTGTAGGAATAAACTTTTCTTTCTCTCTCTTTATGGGAGAATACAGTGCTTTCACACCCTTTTTTTTAAAAGACAGTTTTCCTGTAAGATAATGCTGGCTTTGATGAATATAGGAGAATTGTATACGTGTGTGTCTGCTTGCAGGGAATTATATGTCCAAGTTTGTGCTCTATAATATATTGCATGCTGCACGCTATAGGGTGTTGTTTAGCAGGTGGCAAAATTAAGGAGCATACTAAGCCCATAAGTGAAGTAAAGGTTATCAAAGTGAAATGCTGACCAGTGATGTTTGTTCACTTCCAAGGAGTCCAACTGGTGTGGGCCAGTGGGGAGTGGTGCAAAGGAGCGTGTACCAATGTGGTGTAGATGTTCACTGTGAGAACAGTGAACTTATTATCCATCAATGTGTTTGACAACTATCAAAGGAAAATGCCTCCTTGGAGTTTAAATTAAAATGTTACCTATTGGAGGGTGTGTTTCAGGATTTTTACTGAGAGGAGTTTTATGGCTCTGTTTATTCTTCACTGCGGAGTTTTAAGCTCTTGTCTATGAATCAGAGGCCTGAACCCACAAAAATATGAGCTCTCTTGTGTCAACATATGTTTGAGGCAAGAAAAGATGAAACCACCAGGGAGCTGGTTGTGTCTCCCTGATTCTTTAAGCAGATACATCTTTACCAGCAGCGTGAGCTTAAAGATTGCTGTATGGCTGCAGTGAAGCATCCCTACCTGCATCTCCTGGCCCCAGTGAATGGTATCGCAACTGTCAGTTTCTTTGTTTGTTTGGGGGTTTTGGTGGTGGTTTGTGGGTTTTGTTTGTCTTTTTGTTTTTTTGGTTTTTTTTAAATGGGCTGCATACATGCCTTGTACAAAGGAGTGCTTCACTGTAAATCTTTCTTTTACCCACCAGGCCTATCCTTGTACCAATGATAAGGAATGCGAAGTTGGGCGATACTGTCACAGTCCTCATCAAGCAACATCTGCATGCATGATGTGCCGGAGGAAGAAGAAGCGTTGCCACCGAGATGGCATGTGCTGCCCTAGGAACCGCTGCAACAATGGTACATCAGTAATTTCTTGGTTTTCCTCCATAAAATCAGCATTTTGATAGTATCTATTTCTCTGAGTGTTCCCAGCAACAGTATTTTTTTCTGAGTGCCTGTGCTTTTTTTTCTAAACCAAGAAAGCTTCATTTTCTACTTCATTCCACTCCATTTTCTTTAATAGTATTTCTGTGCTTAAGGCTTGTGTACTACCAGACTTTTTCCCATTTTGGGGTGGAGAAACCCAAAAATGCTGCTGCTGCTGAATGAAATCACAGCACTACATTCAATGTGGTTTGATTCGCTGGAAGACTGCACAGAACCCGTATTTTTAAGGAAGCAAAAGAGACTTAATGAGTCCTTAATCTACTCTCCCTGGGGGGGTTATAACCATAGTGTTTGCATCCTCATACTCTCCTCTGGAGACTGGAGAGAGATGTCTACAAGGCAGTCTCCAGGTGCTCAGACCATAAAGCCAGCGTGACATCGAGACTGTCTGACAGTGAGTGAAGCAGAGCTGCGGTGAAGTTAGGTGCCAGGGATCAGGAACAGAGGTGTGATTAGAGCTGAGCATCACTGAGGCCGAGCCCCAGCAATTTCATGGTCCTGGTCCTGATCCTGGTCTGTGTATGTCTCTCAGTTGCTTTTCCTCTTGTTCAAATCTTTGACTGACTGTCTTTTCTTCGCAGGTATTTGCATACCAGTGACCGAAAGCATCCTTACACCTCACATCCCTGCTCTAGAAGGGCCACGCAATAAGAAGAACGGTCATTATGCTAGCAAGGATTTGGGATGGCAAAACCTAGGGAGGCCACGCTCCAAGCTGTCACACATCAAAGGTAAGATCACATTTGCACTACACTTTGTTCCTTCATGTTATATGAATCATGTTATTGCTGTTAAGATACAGCAATGCAAACCAGAAATAGGCAGTAATTTCACAGGGAGCGAATGTCTATTGTGAGAATTCACAGCATGACTCAAAAAGTGATGTAACATCAACCAACAGTTCATGTGATTGAAATACCATTTGCTTTCTTCTCTGTATCAGAGGTGGACTGACAATCCATTTTTCAGTTGTGCAAGATTGCACACATCCTCCTCTTGTAACAGTCATGTAATTAAGCACTTGTAATTCTGCTTCCAATCCTGTAGCTGAATTTCTCCTTACTAAGTCTTATGGCAGGTCTCATTACCCCCTTGAACCTTCCTAATTCATATCTTCCCCTGTGTTTACACCCTTCAAATAGCCACAGATGGAAATATCATCTCTCCTTTTTCTGAGCTTCATTTGCATCAGTCTGCACTGAATCTGTACTTTCACGTTTTCCCATGAGGTAAAATAGTTTGGTTGCTCTTTTTAGGACATGAAGGCGATCCCTGCCTACGGTCATCAGACTGTATTGAGGGACACTGCTGTGCTCGCCATTTCTGGACCAAAATTTGCAAGCCTGTGTTGCATCAGGGGGAGGTGTGCACCAAACAGCGCAAGAAAGGGTCCCATGGACTGGAGATTTTCCAACGATGTGACTGTGCCAAGGGGCTGTCTTGCAAAGTGTGGAAAGACGCAACCTCCTCTTCTAAATCAAGACTTCACGTGTGCCAGAAAATCTGAATGAGGATTGGGAAGATAGTATTAAGTGACTGTGGCTTTATGTATTTAATGCATTACGGCACGGTGGGAAATGAGGACTGCAAATGAAAGCAGAATGGCTAAAGTAACAGTTAGGGTAGGAGTAGAAGTCACACCAAATGCATTTCTTTTTGAGCTGGTGGTAAACACAAGTGCAGCTGGAGTGCTCCTCCTGTGCAGCTCTTCTGTAAATAACTTCTACAGTTTGTGGGAAATGCTAGTATGCAAACAAGTACAGTGGAAATTAATGTCACTTACCTTGCTGTGTTGTCCCATGATGTTTCGGGGGTTCAGTGTTAGGGCTACAGTGGGTTTCCAGTGTGGTAACGACTGCTAAATAAATTTTATACGTTGTACTCATATAGGAAGCAGTGCATGCCAGGAAGACTCATCTGTCAACACATTATTGGCCACATTGCAGATGTGAGAAATGGAAATAAAGTTACTGTGAATGTCCACATTCAGGGCTGACACTTCAGCAAAGAAAGCGCTCCTGCAGGACAAGAGTGCTATGTTTTGCAGGCCCTCATGAAAGAGGTGAAAACTTGCCATCTCACAATTTCAAGGGAGCAGCAGTTTCTCTAAAAGGAGGCATTTAAACAGGGTTTTGTTTCCTATACCTAGGTAAATTGAAATGCTTTATGTAGTTCAATGTCATAGTATGGCACTTAATTGCTTGTATTTGCCTCAGTTTACTGCTAGTATACATTGGGTTGAACAGATGAAGCAAGTATGTGCATGCTGAATCCAGAATTATATACAGGCAGTTGCTCATTAGTCCTAAATATACTTTCCTTGCCTAAGCATACTTGCATTATAGACATTTCCAAACGAAATAGCAGAGTGTTGAAGTGCCTAACACAAAGAGCTATGAAGTTGTTTCACTGTTGTTGTTATAACAGATGATGTAGACATTTGTTGAGGTGTTTAGAGCATACTGCTACAAACTCACATTTTTACATTTTGTCAGTAGCAACAGGCTACTGATGGCATTCTGCAGAAGTATAACGGATTTGTTTCTTAGATGCAGCAAAGAAAAAGGAGTTGGCTCTTGTGAGCACCTCCTCTCCTGCAGAAAAGGATGTAAGAAGATGGCACAACCACAAATGACTTGTTAAACATCATGCAATGTCACAGCATACCCAGCATCCAGCATGTATTCAGCCTGAACTTGATGTCCTCTCAGTCTGGACTGTTCGGCCAGGAATGATGGAAGTACATGGACTGTGGAAACAGCTGACTACGCTACATTGTTTGTGTACTGGTTAAAAAAAGGACAGTCTCTATCCCTTGACTTGTCTTCCAGGTCTTTTCAAACTCTTTTCATTTTACTTATTTGCAAGTATTCCTTTGTATAGACATTGGTAAAGACACTGATATTTCTTTAAAGTAGTCTGATTCTATAATTGACCTACTGCTAAGTTGTAATTACCCATTTATAATCACCCATTTTCATGTTTCGTAATACAAGGGCCTTTTCTGTTTAATCAGTTCTGAACAACGCAGGTAGACCAGTATGTAGTTTAACTTTGAAGACCATGTTACCCATACCTGACAGCTTTCTTCCACTGGTGGTTGTTTTAATGCTATAGCTTAGCTATACCACCTGACTCAGACTTCCTAATTAGAACACAGACCTCAGCTATGTTGCCTTTATCTTTCATAAGAGTCTAAATAAGAAGAGTATTTCACACTCCTCTTTCCCCTGCTGGAGTTAGTTTTTATTGACATAGAGGGACTGCTCAGAGACAGGGTCTTCTGTTTTTTTAATAGTCTCCGTCAGAGTTTTATCTTGCAGTCCTATCATTGCAACTCTGCTTATTTCAGAGTTTTTCCAGTGTAACTGAAACAGGAATAAGGCTCAGAAATAGCATAATTTCATTATGCTATTAGCATTAAAAAAGTACAGCAACCAATTTCGCAAGGGTTATTTACACTGACACAGCACACACTCGGCAGAAGAGCTCTATTGCTCTCATTGTGACTACATATAAAAGAAAATGATACCCAGCATGAACATGGGGGGGTTTGCAGAAATGGGCTCTCAGCAATTTTTAGCTCTTCTTATCATTGTCCTACCCCTCCCTTTTCCTCTTGCAAAACGTAGTTATTTGGGATAATTTATTTACAGGAAATGTTTAATGAGATGTATTTTCTTATAGAGATATTTCTTACATAAAGCTTTGTAGCAGAATATATTTGCAGCCTGTTGACTTTAATGTAGAAAAATGTATAATAAGATTAAATATATTAAATGTTCTTTCCCATTCCTCCCCAAATATTTTACCCATATTCTTTTCCTTACTCGCTGCTTACGAGTAGTTCTTTCTGGAAAGATATGCAAATCTATTGGAAAAAACCCCATATATTTTAGCTGTACAAGAAAAAACATGTGATTGTACTTGTGTCTCAAACCACTATGTAGGCTGAGTTTTGGTAAAACACATGAAGGTCATCTTAAAATCCCCATGCATCATTTCTACAAAACTGGTTTAAGTGGCAACTATCTATATGCTTCTCTTGGGACAGTTTACACCTAAACATTCAAGAATAAGTTTTGAAAATAATGTGCCTGGATGTATAACGTTCAATCAACCAGGTTAAATAGGAAAGGTGCCCAGGCACATTCCCTGGATAGTGATACATACCAGAGAGACTCACGGTGGGTAAAGCTGGTATTCAAATTACACAGCATTTTGCTGTAGGTTACAGCATACAAATGCACTGCGGTAAGATCTATAAGTAGCGATTCTGAAATGGCAGATAACAGCATTCAGCTCTAATAACATGAAACAATCCATATGACACAACTGAAAATATTGCTACTAAAACCAGCCAAGTTCTGATCCCAGGAAAACCCCTGCAGAGCTCAATAAATATTGCAAAATAATGCCTGTGGTTATTGAGCAATGGTCTCAATAGCCTTGTTACTTGTTTCTGGTAACCCTTTGCTCAAACAGATGTACATTTGGAGGATGGCATGGTCTCCAAGTCACACTAGTGTTTGTACAAAATGAAAAGGTTTTGCTACTGTTATTTGCAATATTTGGTGGGTAGGCCTTTGAAAATTCTAACACTTTTAAAAACAACGTAATAAAGTTGTGAGCATCTTCAGAGCCCAATGACTTCAACAGAGCTTGAGACTGCCAAAGCCTTCAGAGATTTAATCTGGGAACAAAAACAATAGGCACAGGCAGTTCATTGCACACCACAAATACTGAACAACAGAGCTGAACTGAATAGCATGCAAGCAGTTTCGCAAGACTGAAGTTTGATTGTTTAGAAGCCATTCAGTTAATATTTTGAGGAAATATACATCAGTTTGAGAATAAAAGAACAGCTAAATTTGGGGATAATGGCTCTCACTCACTGTGTCACTCATCAAGGGAATTAAGAGTGACTTTGGCTCAGTAACATTTCAGAAATCTGCTGTCATGACACAAGTACTGAAGAGATTATTGCTGAACAATTCAAATACTCTTCCTATTAGCCTAGAATTGCCTCAGCAATGCAACATCTCTTTGGAATTACTTATTAGCTTTCCTAAAAATTAATGGATTTCTACTCTATAACAGCATATATTTGATGTACAGTATAAATGTGGGTGTGTTTCTATTACTGTACTATTTGCTTTGTCTTATGTTGTTTGCGACCTATAGTATTTATGATTTTAAACATTTTTTAATGAAAGCAATTAAAATAGATTTATGCATTTGTATAACAACACTTTCAACAGCATACATCCAGCATCTGACACCTAAAACACAATTCACCAGAATTCAAGCCATCTTCTGCATATTCTTTCCTGCTCATTGTCTCAACAACAGCCAAAAAACCCCTCACCAAACACCATGAACTGTCTTGGGCAGAGGCTGAGAAGAGACATAAAGATATCCTGAAGTTCAAAGTCAGCAGAAACTCATGTAGCAGATACTCTAAGCCAAGGCTTTTAGGATTCTCGAGAGCTATCCTCTAATGTTCAAAAACTTAATTGCTAAGAGAGTTGAGTTATGTAGATAATAAGACTGCATTTACAAAAACTAAAGAAACCTAGCTCTTTGGATTGTCAGTCAAGTGTTCTGAAAATAACTGGGGGGGTGGGGATGGGACATGACATGGACACCAAACATACCACCCCACCCCCAAAACAACCTCACCTGTAGTCCCTGATAAAGGGAATGCAGTTCTTTTTTTTGCACTAGGTACAGTCTGACTCCACACAAAGCCATCATTAATTTTGTTTTTAAATCACACTAATAATAAAATTATGCTTTCTTACCTAGCTCACCAGTCTGATGTATGGCATCTTTCTGATGCTCTAGTAGACAGGAGTGAAGGAACAGTTAGTCTAGAGGTCTGCGCTCCCTCATTTAAATCATAACATTTCACTGAGATGAACAGAAACTTTCTGCTCAAGTGCCTTATTATCTAGTACAGTTTTTAACATGCCCACCGCTACCAAAGAGTGCTTACAGTTCAACACAGACCCTACACCCATTCTTACCTTACATTTTACCTTCAACTTTATATGACTGTTGTCAGTTGCTGAAATGTGGCAAATGTCTGCTGCAGCCCCCCTCCTACCTTACTGCTCTGCCAGCTTTTTACAGACCTGCTTAAGGCAATAATGCAGGAAGTAAGGAGAAAGCACAGAAAATGGTGGGGTGGGGAGGGTGGACTGCAGAGAGGCAGTCCAGAAGCTTGAAATGGAAGGGAGAGAGGGAAATCTACCTCAAAATTTAATTAGATGCTGTTGCAAAAAAACGTGACTGTTCATCGTATCCCACCCAATTACCAAGAATGGAGGAAGGGCAAACATGCTCTGTCTGTTCCTGAGCCGCGTGCCCACAGCACTGACCCAAAGCGGGGAGGCCTGATTGAGTGATTCTGGTCCCTCAAAAGCTGAAGTGTTGAGCCTATGTCCCCCTGGCAGCTGCATGCCTCTCACCTTGGTCCTCTGGGTATCCAAATCCCAGTAATCCAGAGGCTTTGGATTTGTCACCAATCCTCAGACAACATTGCTATAGCTTGCAGCCTGCCCATGCCTAGGGATCCCTCTGGAAGACTGCAGAGAAGGAAGGAAGAGACAAAAGCAGGAGATGGCTGCTGCGTTGCAGAACTCCAGCTGGTCCCAGAGCTATTTTTTTGACCACCACTGATGGGACTGACCCTGATGGATATACTGCATTGGATGGAGCTCATTGCAAACTTGTTTATTCTGGCAGCTCCCTGTTTTTTTTGGACTTGCTTATTGTTATAGCATGAGTGTCAATTACTTATTTACAAATGTCTGGTACCAATAAACTCTTTGTTTTTTACAGTACCGGCTTGCAGCTTGATTTAGAAGTGGTTTGCTGCATGCCAGCTTCCTGAAGCAGAGGAAATAATCTTTAGAGGAAATTAACATTTTAAGGAGGACAGGCTTTTTTTTTTTTTTTTTTAGGAAAAAACTATTTAGAAAAAGAGGAGGAAAAATACATAATTAACACAAAAACATTTCCTGACATTTCGTAGTCTTTGAGTCCTTGGCAAAACTCATACTGTAATTCTCCACTGCTATTATCAAAGTTGGCCAAAGAGTAGTCAACAAATAAGAAATGTATACCTGTGTGGCTGCTATGGCATGTATATTCCTGTTTTCTATTCCTTATAAGCTATTCTTTATTTCTGAGAGTATGTTATTCATCAATATTCACTCAATAGGCTTGCAAACTGTTTAAAAATTCAACTATTAATCAAACATTCAATAATTCAGTACAACTGTACACATAGGGCTCACAGATATTGTTTCTTTCATTAATGACAGTACTTTTTAATGGAGCCATCAAGGTATATAGATACATACAAAGTAATGAATGACATCATAGTTCTGGAAGAAATTCGCCAGGAATTTTGGACTGCATCACTTTAATGAATCCAATGACCACCCAAAGCTTTAGAAAAATCCACCTCAAAATTATTTGGGCAATGTCTTTGTCTCGCTATCTGAACAGTTATGGATATTGTAGCAATGCTGCTTTAGAACAATGGATGATAAAAGAAAATCCTCATGTATGTGCTCTCAAAGAACAGTTAACTCTTCTATTTCAAATAACATTTAAGCCTTCTATTGAGTTAAGTTCAGAAGAGGGTGATACTGCCTTCCCCGATGCAGCACACTGTTAACTGGCAATACTGTGTTAAATTTGGAGAACTACTGGATTAAGTTATGAAAATTTTTTAATTACTTGAAAGCTAGTGCTCTTTATCCTGGAGCATCCTTCTAATCTGTGTGGAGATCAATGTTTATGGGAGGAACAGTCTGCAAGTCATAAATGATCTCCATTAGAAATTCATCAGGATGATTGTAAATAGCTGTGAAGCAAGAGGCCTTCCCTCTGCTACTATGGCATCCAGTGAGACCTCAAAATGTATCAAAACCTATGAATTTATCAGATTAATTTTCATTTCTCTGCACCTCTGGATTTTTAGTTCTGGCATAGTCAGATGTGGAAAAGTCAAAATACAATTCTCATAGTGTCTCCAGCCTGACAAATAGAATCTTACCATAATAATTCCCATGGCAGAGTGTGTTTTCATGAGATTTGCAGCTCAAAACATATGTTCAAAAGGTTCAGAAGCTTTGAAGCAGAATCCAGAATTCTCTATGTTTATTCAAGTACCAACTTTCAAACATTTTGAGATTCACTTATTAAAAGCTCTTGTAGAAATGTATGGTTATACAATTGCAATTACATACCATATTGTGCAATGCACAGAATAAGTACATCTTCAAAAAGCAGAAGAAATCAAATGAAGAAATTTTCTCTCTAAAGTTAATGCTGAAGACTAAAAGTCACCCACGACAGACTGCAATCATTTAGCACTCATCTTGTATTGTACAGGGACTATCTTAATGATTCAAACTAAAAATATGTGCTTTTGTACAACTCACCTGAATGCTTGAGTGACAGCAAGACTATAATGTTGTCATCAGGGTACACATTGCACTGCTGTATACCTTTCAGCTTTTACAGCAATCGGATTTCACCCTGGCTGCATTGTAGTAACTACTTATTGAAAATAATTCATATATTATCTGGCTACAAATCTGGCCATATAATTTGTGTATTGACAGTCATTATCACCATTGGTGACACAGCCTCTCTGAATAAGCAAACAGGAAGACACTCATATGAAGAAATCTTGCTTCGCATGCAAACATTTTAACAAAAGAGGGAATTACTTAAGTCGCTTCTTACCTTTAATAAGGGTCAGCTTCCTTAGTGTTGTCTTCCCCATCTGAACAAAGAGGTTCATTTGTACATGACCAAACACATATTTAACGAGATCCTCAGCTGTGTTATCGGAGCAATTTTACATGTCCTAGAAACAACACAGGAAATTATTTTTCATCTAAGAGTTCAAATCTAATTTTATTTTTGGTTATTAATTCACATTTCTGCTTTTTAAAAAAAAATAGACTGCTGGAGTTTGCAGACTGTTTCAGGAATATTCCACCTCTAACTGCCCAATTGCAGAATTCAAATCAAAGTAATTGCGTGAAAGGTAGAAGAAAGCAGAACTGAATGGTTGTTTCTAATATCTACTGAGCACTATCAAATCGAGTAGACAAACTGTCAAGGAAACATGGTGTCCTGGTTTCGGCTAGGACAGAGTTAATTTTCTTCTTAGGAGCTGGTACAGCGCTGTGTTTTGGTTTTAGTGTGAGAATGATGTTGATAACACTCTGATGTTTTAGTTGTTGCTAAGTAGCGCTTATCTTCAGCCAAGGACTTTTCAGTTTCCCATGCTCTGCCAGCAAGCAGGTGTGCAAGAAGCTGGGAGGGAGCAGAGCCGGGGCAGCTGACCTGAACTAGCCAAAGGGCTATTCCGTACCATGGAACGTCATGCCCAGTATATAAACTGGGGGGAGTTGGCCGGGCAGCGCGGATCGTGGCTCAGGAACTAACTGGGCATCGGTCAGCGGGTGGTGAGCAATTGCATTGTGCATCACTGGTGGGGTTTTTTTTGTTTGTTTGGTTGGTTTTTTTTTTTTCCCTTCCTCCCCCTCCTTTTTTTTGTTATATTCCTTTTCATTACTATTATTATTATATTTCATTATTAGTATTGTTAGTATTATATTTTACTTTAGTTATTAAACTGTTCTTATCTCAACCCACGAGTTTTACTTTTTTTCCCTCTTTCCTCCTCCTCACCCCACTGGGAGGGGGAAGGGGGAAGCGGCTGCGTGGTGCTTAGTTGCTGCCTGGGGTTAAACCACAACACATGGGATGAACTTTGCAAGAGCTTGAAATAAATGTTAAAATTCCTGTTTCTTTCAGTACAGTCTAAGTATTTCCTAAAATACGTCTCTGAAACATAAACACTTTGAGTATATAGGAGCTGATTTACCAATGATCCAATAGGCAGAAAGTCCTACAGAAGTCAGCGGCAGCAGCTGAGGTGCAGCGCTTCAGTGATGTTATCAAATGTTCTTGTGTCACCATGTGGCACAGGTCACCCTTCCTGAAAAATAAAAGCAAAACCAGAAAACCCTCAATGCAGAACTGAAAAGACTTCAGAGATCAGCAGTAACAACATTGCAGGAATGGAAAATAGTAGCAGGAAAAGATTCATGGAGGAGAATAAGCAGCATTGGTTCAGGGGTCGAGGGTTTATTGACTGTTTTAGAAAGAAAATTACCGTGAAGATGATGATGAAGTGCTACAAAGTAATGAGAGGTTGAGAGAAGGTAACCTGACACAAGAATTTAAAAGTCTTCATGTCAGAAAGAAACAGTAGGTCATCATAATACTCCTGTGCATAGTAAGCTACTGTATTTTACCCGCTTAGCCCTTTTAAACAGTCATGAATGCTTTCCTAAAGGACAACTTGCACATGATGTCAAATAATATTTCCCTCAAAGTCATCTCAATTTGAAGTCACCAAGAGAGGAGGTGGCTTGTTCCATATTCGAATAAATCTGGCTTGTCCCTATTTGTTTTTATTTGGATTTTTTTTCTGCTGGATGAAGGAGACATCTAGGACCTACTAATTTCTCCTCATCAAGCTACTTCTACACTGAAAGCCACTAACATTTCAATCTCCTTATCAGCCTTTTTATCATGGTCTTTTTCTGCTGAAAGCATGTGTTAGCATTATAGAATAGCTGAAGAGAGGTAGCAGGAGGTTTTTGACAGCTGTACTGGGGAAATCTGAGGCTTTTGCATCTAGGGAAATTGGTGAGACTGGGATTTTGGGACAAGCATGGTAACTGCTAAAGTGATCAGCAGTTAAATGCTCATATCAGCTTTGTTGACACAAATTATTACCTGTGGAGACACTCAAATAAATGCTGTAGTTTAAAGCTCATCAGAACTAAAGCTGGTGGGAAAACTTGTGGAAAAGCTTTTTTTTATTATTTTCTTTCACTGCTTCCATTTGGGGGTAGAAAACATTTTTGATCATGGATTTTTATGTTTGGTCAGCTCCAGATAAAAATACATTTTATACTAACAAAGTGTTCATTGTCGATGCTGCATCTTTTTTGCAAAAAATAATACTGCACATTGATATTTAGAAAATTTCCTCAGGTCATAGCAAGAACTGTAGACTCCAGCCCTCCCTGTCTAAGCTCCCATCACAGAAATTGTTTCCAATTCTTAGGAGGGTAACATTGGCAATGGGAAATGGATTGTAACTTTCCTTCTTCTGTTTGGTACAAGGGTCAGAAAATACATTATCTCTAGAAACAGTAGTTTTGAGTATCCCTGGGAACTTGAAGTTTACTACATTTTTAAAGCTGTTATTTTTAAGGCTTCAAAAATGTATAGGTACTTAACAAGGGATTTAGTCAAAGAGGAGACATGGCACAGGATTCCTTTCAGCTAATTTTAACTGTCCGAAGGTTAGGTGTCATGACAAGATTAGTCATACGGACAAGAGATGCTGAGAAAATAATTCCCCGTGCCATGTTAGAGCCTGCTCCTGGAGATGACTGTCCACTGCTTGCCTCTGTTTCTCCACTGAGTAAAGGTAGAGCTTTGACACTGAGTTCATACCAGGCCTACAGCTTTCAGATGGGTAAGGACAGAGAAGATGAATTGTACCCTTGGTGCACAGAAGGGAGGGGTTTAAGCAGTGTACAGACAGCAGGAAGAGAAGAGTGGGTCAAATACTGCCTAAGATCAATATTTGAAGATCTATCACTATCCATAATTTAAGCTTCCCATAGCTAACCCTAGCATGGTGCAGTCTTTGCACCCTTCGAATCAACACTTCACAAACTGCCTCTCATTGCACCTGGTTCTTGTTCTCTGTTCTTCATATCTCTAACAGATTACAGAGCTGCCTTGGCCCTCGAGGGACACCTCTCATGCCCTCCTGAGCACCTATCCCTCCCTTTGGCTCTGGTGCCCTGTCTGATGATGCCCCCCCTCATTGACTGCTCATTAAATTTTCAACCAGAGTTTTCACTCTGGTTAACCTTTTGTTTCTGGAAGAGACTCCCGTAAACAACCAGGACACCCCCAAGCATCCTTGACAGCAGCTGAACCACCAGCATGGCCCTATTGCTTCGTTTACCCATTCCCCCCTACACAGTCTGCAGCCATCTCTCTGTACTTGAAGTCTAAACTCTTTGGTGCTGGGACTGGCTTTTTGTTCTGTATTCATACCGCACTTAGCACAAGAGCATCCTACCTCACAGCTAAAGGTCTATTATCTTTGCTATTTTTACTACCATATATAATCGGAAACACAAACATCAGATGGGATTATTCTGTTAACGATTCCTAAAGCAAAATGAAAACACAGCACTGTCCTGCCTCACACTACAACAGTTTTCAACTTGTGGTCCATGAAACCTCCATGTTCAGAGAGCTTAAGCTAGAAAGCATGCCTCTTGCCAGTGTGTTGGAAAAAAATTAGGAGTTTGCAAATCAAAAAGATGCTAGAAAAATACTGTACTAAACCAAGAGTGAAAAACCTCATACTCTGCAAAAAGGTGAGCCTGTTACAGGCTCTGGGAAGTTATTCTATCTTTTCAGCAAGAATGTGAATGAAACTGCGGGTATCTGGGAAGATACACACCCTGCAAATGCAAGCAAGTTGATGGCAGTGCTTCAGTGTCTTCTCCCAGGAAGGTAGAACTGCTGTTCCTGTGGCTGTACGTTTCCATCTACGACAACAATACTTTAAAGCATATCTTGCCATCACACTTGCTATCATGCTAACTGCAGAAACTCTTATTATCTGCTGTTCCCATCCCATGAAAAACATATGACATTGCTATACTGGGATTACAAACCGCTCCTAAAGCAATGTGGTAATTTCAATTCCATTTCCCAGATGGGCAAGGCAAACAAGCAGTAGATGGACTTTCCAGTTAGTCTTTTTTTTTTTTTTTTTAATAAATGATGCGTGACAGTCATATGCTAAACTCATTTGTCAATCTTATTTTTTTATCTATTGCCTGGAAAATGCAGCAACCTAACCCTGGACTGATGGAAGGGAGACTTCAGGGCTGTGAATTAAAAACTGCCGGCTAGGGGGAGTGAGGAGAGCTGCAGGCTTTGGCCAGCTAAGGAGGTGTAGTTGATTGTGAGAAGGGTCTAGACAGGACCATTAATTAGGAAGGGGGGAAGAACAGGGCACTTTGTCAAGCCAATTTTAAAACCCATGACCTTTCAGCTGAAGCACCCTGGTCCAAATCCAGCCATGACCAAGGGGACTCCAGCTTGTCCTGATGATATGATGGTAAAATGCTCTGTACACATGGTGGCTGGTGGTCTTGGACCTATTCCTGGAGAAGCAGAGTTCCCAGCTTGGCTCAACTTCGGTCCAACTGGCAATCCTTGTTTTGTTATAACAAGGCCCAAGGTGGAAATAAGCTGGAGAGGCGCATTCTTTCTTTCCTCCTGACAGGTGCCTCTCCAAGGAGCTGCTTACACACTGGCATGGCCACATGAGTCCAGCCATAGACATCAGCTTGAGCCACACCACACTGAGCAAGGTGACACGGCCCGGCCACTGCACGGCCCATGAGGAGGAGTCTCCTCAGGAAAGGAAGAGGCCATGCGCACTTGTGGTTTTACAAAAAACCCTGACCAGGCCCCCAGGAGCACAGTGCATCCCACGTGGAAAGGCAGAGTGATTTCGTTCACAGCCAACGCAAGGCAGCCCTCAAGGAGATGTGATGGATAAGCTGAGTGGTGCAGTCCAGTAGAGCTGTTCACTTCCCCTGGTGGGGAGAAGAGCAAGTGCCTGCTGCATGTAGAAGAGGTTATAGATGTGCGTCTCCCTGCTCAGACAAAGGGACAACTCCGACACTGACAGACCCCTACGGGCGTGATTCTGCACGAGCCCATGGAGGTTGGGCACATCGGGCCCTGTTGACTGATGCCATGACACTTATTTGGTGTCCCGCACATCAGGCTGATTCATGTGGTTCTTAAGAGCCATTCATCTACCAACTCAGGAAAAGGAAATAAGTCAAAATAAGCTTTGTAATACAGGAACTCATTACATTATATGAAATATAACGAGATCTAAAGGAAACCAATACTTGCTACCCATAAAGTAAGTGAACACTATATAGCTTTTGACCATAAAATGATGCCAGCCTTCAAAAAGGCGGGTTGGACACAGAAACATCTTTTGTATATGACTGTCATGTTTTTTTTTTCTAAGTAGAAGAACTTCCCTCCTTCTTCCCTCCCTTCTTCCTAACGCTATCAGTCTTTCCTTTACTAGCCAACAGCCAACCACTAAAACCAGGGAAGTCTTACCAAACTATCACATCACTCCTTCCCCTGAAGAGGCAAGATTTCTGCTCAGGTTAAGTTTCTTGGATCTTTTTCCTTGAAATTGCTTTATTTTTAGTTTTTGGAAAGTTGCTTTGCCTCAGGACAGTTTTTTCTCTGCTGTTTGGTTGATTTCGCAGTGGAAAGGGAAGGGGTATTTAGACTCACAAACTGGGAAAGTCGCTGCTGGGGTGGAAGGGCCTTTCAGGTATTTTCTAGGAAGTCACACTGCATCTGCTCCCCGGCTTTTGTTTGCTGGTATTTACTGACTGAGTCTGGAGCTCTGGGAGAAACGCTGGACCCAGCCTATGCTTGGGCGGCAACAGGAGACTGAGCTTTTACATATTATCTTCTACCTATTCCTGAGTTTACAAAACTTTCCCTTTTTAAGGGCACTTAGCAGAAGGCTATGTATCAGAGGAACGTGAGGTCAATGACTCATAACAGAGTTTATCTGGAAGCATCCCTTACTCTTTGCAGCCAAGCTGTATGTCTATTACCTTCATCATCTACAAAACAATCCTAAAAGCACTACAGATATACAGAGGGACAAAATCTACAGTTCATTTCAAATCCTGAGGTAATTCACCCAGTTCTCGAGATAAAAATATCATGCCGGAATTAACATTTTTTTGTTTTTTAACAGCTGTACCATCATACGTCTGTTTATATCACTCTTTCCACTGAAAAACCTAAAAACCACTTTCCCTTTTTTATTTGCTCCTGTTAACAAGCCCCTTTCCCTCAAAAAAAGGTCTTAAGGACCATGCTTCTATATAATTTAAACAATTTTCGACTGCTTTTGAAAATTTTCAAACATTGACATCATATTTCTAACAAAGAAGTATAGTTTTACTTGTATTAGCTTTATCCCTTAGAGCCCTTTTCATTGTTTTTCAAATGCATCTGAGCTAGGAAAACCAAGGACAAATTTTAAAATCTGTGTTTAGTGACACAAATTGTGAAACAATATTTTGGAATTGGTTTTGATTGGTGAAGGGAAAGACAGCCACTTTAACATAATATATAAAAATTTTTTTGGAATATACTAGACAATGCACAGGATGAAGAATGATCTTTATGCTACTTAGCTGTTCTCAAGTAAGGCACGTTCTTAGCCAGAATCTAAAAATACAGATCCAACAATCTAATATCCATATTTTGAACTTAATAAAAAATCTTAAGCATTTAAATTAATTTAACCTTATGTATCAAATATCAAGGGCTAGATTTCTACTGTATTTTTTCCTGTATGTGCAGTAAGTTGAACTAATCTTGCCTCTGAATGAGATCACATTAAAATGGCTATAATGATTTAACTGAATTTATGATTCTAGGAAAACAAACAAACTTCCTAGTATTCGTTTCTACATGATAAGTGCTTGGCAGAGACAAAACACTTAATTAAGGAATATGTATTCAGAAGCTCTAAGCTGCCAGTCCTGAAATGGGGGGCACTTTTGGTTTGTCATTTGGCTGAGATGTCTAATGAGGACAAACCAAGTGAGATTTTCAGAGTCGCTGGCTTTTTAGCAATATTCCTGGCTTTTGAGTTGAACTTTTCAACAATTTTCATTAAATAAATTCTTCTTATGACTGCTGTAATTGTTACATTGCTGTTGTGACACTTGCACCTGTCATATCTTTAGCAGACATACTTTCAGAATTGCAATTTGAATTTAAATCCTATCGATAAACTTCTAATACAATGAATATAAAAAGAGTCCATTTACTTCTGTAACACTTATAAATCCTGCATAGCACGCCACACTTTTTACTCAAGTGCAAGACACTTTCTGTACACTTGAAAACCTTGAGCTTTCTCTCAAGGTCTCAGCCTGGAGGAAAGGAGAGGGTGGGAGTCCCGGCTGCTGCAGCTGGTTCCCCTGCCCTGCAGCATCCATGCCAGGGGCTTGGACAACCCCCTGTCGGAGGCAATGTGTGTCCCACAGAGGTGATCTCCTCAGACTCAAGCCATGCGAGTTTTGCAAAAAAACCTGCAAGCAGGCAATAACCGGGCACTGAAGCCAGCAGAGCAGCTGTAGAAAAAGCTAAAGCAGGGACTACTGATACTGAAAATATTTTCTCGATTCTGACTGGACTTAAACTGCCCTTGACAACTGGCTGCTTGATCCAAGCTTGTTCCACTCTCATCTCAGTCCCTTCACCTCTGTTGTGCTCCACAGCTGCCCTTCTTGTCTTCCTCTCCTCCCCTATTGTTTCCCAAAAATTTCCCCTTTTCCTTGTCTTTCTAATCCCTGAATAATATTCCTCTGCCAAAAAGGGAGAATTAACATGTCATTTATCATCACAACATTGATAGCTATGTAGTACCCCTCTCCCTTCCCTTCCCATTTTGTCTATTTATATGCTATCTCAAGGCAGGGAGATTGTCTCTTACCCTACCATTTGTACAGTGTCCAGCAAACTGTGCCTGGCTTTGGTTGGTCTCTCATAAAAAACACAATCAGTGAAACCTCTTGTCGTGATTTAAGCCCAGCCAGCAACTCAGCACCACGCAGCCGCTTCCCCCTCCCCTCTCCCAGTGGGGTGAGGAGGAGGAAAGGAAAAAAAAGTAAAACTCGTGGGTTGAGATAAGAACAGTTTAATAACTAAAGTAAAATATAATACTAACAATAGCAATACTGAAATATAATAATAATAATAGTAATGAAAAGGAATATAACAAAAAAAAGGGGGGGGGGGGAAACCAATGATGCACAATGCAATTGCTCACCACCCGCTGACCAATGCCAGAGCCGCGATCCGTGCCTCCTGGCCAACTCCCCCCTGTTTATATACTGGGCATGACGTTCCATGGTATGGAATACCCCTTTGGCTAGTTCGGGTCAGCTGCCCTGGCCATGCTCCCTCTCAGCTTCTTGTACACCTGCTTGCTGGCAGAGCATGGGAAACTGAAAAATCCTTGGCTTAAGATAAACGCTACTTAGCAACTACTAAAACATCAGCGTGTTATCAACATCATTCTCACACTAAATCCAAAACACAGCACTGTACCAGCTACTAAGAAGAGAGTTAACTCTGTCCCAGCTGAAACCAGGACAATATCCACCCCTTATTCTATACCATTTACGTTATGCCCAGATCCCACACTTTCTGATACATTTCCAATTAATCACCATCACTTTTCCTGTCTTTTAATATATACACACAGATATCATTCCCGCAGTCTATGGGCCATCTCTATCAAATGTCTGTTGAGTTCATCCAGTCCATGACTTTGGGCTCCATCTGTCATAACAGTCTGTCTGGGCAGGAGGGATGATGCAAAGTCCGCTCAGTCAGCAGAACAGGATTGGGCTTCGGTGTGGTGTGGCGGGCAGGTGACATTGGGCGCAGCAGGAGGATGGTGTGTGGTGCTGGATTGTTGCATGCTGAAGTCTGGTTCCATCACTACTGCACTCAGTTTTATCAAAGTTCATTCTTCATTAATCTAAGTAATTCTTACTGTAATACCATTAATATAGCATATAAAAATTATAATAATTATGACATACAGTGGCAAGATTATATAGCAATTAATATCATACAATTTAATCTATTGGCTGTTCTCACCTAAAATCAAATCCCTTGAGACACACATCGGACTTCCCCATCCTTCCGCATCACCCACCCAGTGCACCCAGGTCCTTGAGCAAAAGCAATCCCACAAAAGGGTTTGCCTTTGCCTGAGGCAGGAGTAACCCACACTGGTTTTCCTAACATATTTTTAATGTGCACTACAAGGACTTTATCCCCTTCTACAGTATGTAAAAGTTCTGATTGGGCAGGGCCAGCTCGATTGACAGATGCTCTAGTGTTAACTAACCAGGTGGCCTTTGCTAGATGTGTATCCCAACGTTTGAAAGTCCCACCACCCATTGCTCTCAATGTAGTCTTTAACGATCCATTGTATCGCTCGATTTTCCCAGAGGCTGGTGCATGATAGGGGATGTGATACACCCACTCAATGCCGTGCTCTTTGGCCCAGATGTCTATGAGATTGTTCTGGAAATGAGTCCCGTTGTCTGACTCATTTCTTTCTGGGGTGCCATGTCACCATAAGATTTGCTTCTCAAGGCCCAGGATAGTGTTCCGGGCGGTGGCATGGGGCACGGGAGATGTTTCCAGCCAGCCGGTGGTTGCTTCCACCATTGTAAGCACATGGTGCTTGCCTTGGCGGGTTCGTGGGAGTGTGATATAGTCAATCTGCCAGGCCTCTCCATATTTGTATTTCAGCCATCGTCCTCCATACCAAAGAGGCTTTAACTGCTTGGCTTGCTTAATTGCAGCACATGTTTCACATTCATGGATAACCTGTGCGATAGTGTCCATGGTCAGATCCACCCCTCGATCACGAGCCCATCTATATGTTGCGTCTCTTCCCTGATGGCCTGAGGTCTCATGGGCCCACCGAGCCAGAAATAATTCACCTTTATGCTGCCAATCCAGATCTACCTGAGCTACTTCAATCCTAGCAGCCTGGTCTACCTGTTGATTGTTTTGATGTTCTTCAGTGGCCCGACTCTTAGGTACATGGGCATCTACATGACGTACTTTCACAACCAGGTTCTCTAGCCGGGCAGCAATATCTTGCCACAATGCGGCAGCCCAGATGGGTTTACCTCTGCGTTGCCAGTTACTCCACTTCCACTGCTGCAACCACCCCCACAGGGCATTTGCCACCATCCATGAGTCAGTATAGAGATAAAGTATTGGCCATTTTTCTCGTTTAGCAATGTCTAAAGCCAGCTGGATGGCTTTCACCTCTGCAAATGGACTTGATTCACCCTCTCCTTCTGCAGTTTCTGCAACTTGTCATATAGGACTCCATACAGCCACCTTCCACCTTCGATGCTTTCCTACAATGCAACAGGACCCATCAGTAAACAGGGCATATTGCCTCTCATTTTCTGGCAGTTTATTATACAATGGTGCCTCTTCAGCACACATCACCTCCTCCTCTGGCAATATTCCAACACCTTTGCCTTCTGGCCAGTCCGTGATCACCTCCAAAATTCCTGGGTGACTGGGATTTCCTATTCGACTTCGTTGTGTGATCAGTGCAACCCACTTACTCCACGTAGCATCAGTTGCATGATGTGTAGAAGGGACCTTCCCTTTGAACATCCAACCCAGCACCGGCAGTCGGGGTGCTAATAGGAGCTGTGTTTCAGTACCAACCACTTCTGAAGCAGCTTGAACTCCTTCATATGCTGCTAATATCTCCTTTTCAGTTGGAGTATAGCGGGCCTCAGATCCTCGGTATCCCCGACTCCAAAACCCTAGAGGTCAACCTTGGGTCTCCCCAGGTGCTTTCTGCCAGAGGCTCCAGGTAGGGCCATTCTCCCTGGCTGCAGCATAGAGCACAATTTTAACATCTGGTCCTGCCCGGACTGGCCCAGGGCTACTGCAGGAACTATCTCCCGTTTAATCTCTTCAAAGGCTTGTTGTTGCTCAGGGCCCCATTTAAAATTGTTCTTCTTCCGGGTCACTTGATAGAGAGGGCTTACAATCATACTACAATTTGGAATATGCATTCTCCAAAAACCTACAACACCTAAGAAAGCTTGCGTTTCCTGTTTACTAGTTGGTGGACACATAGCTGCTATTTTGTTGATCACATCCATTGGGATGTGATGACATCCATCTTGCCATTTTATTCCTAAAAAACTGAATCTCCTGTGCAGGTCCCTTCACCTTACTCTGTTTTATGGCAAAACCGGCTTTCAGAAGGATTTGGATTATTTTCTCCCCTTTCTGAAAAACTTCTTCTGCTGTGTTGCCCCATACGATGATGTCATCAATGTATTGCAGGTGTTCTGGAGCTTCACCTTTTTCCAGTGCATTTTGGATTAATCCATGGCAAATGGTGGGGCTGTGTTTCCACCCCAGGGGCAGTCGATTCCAGGTGTACTGGACGCCCCTCCAAGTGAAAGCAAACTGTGGCCGACACTCTGCTGCCAAAGGGATTGAGAAAAATGCATTAGCAATATCAATTGTGGCGTACCACTTGGCTGCCTTTGACTCCAGTTCATATTGAAGTTCTAGCATGTCTGGCACAGCAGCACTCAGCAGTGGCGTGACTTCATTCAGGCCACGATAGTCCACTGTTGTTCTCCATTCTCCATTAGACTTTCGCACTGGCCAAATGGGGCTGTTAAAGGGTGAGCGAGTCCTGCTGATCACTCCTTGGCTCTCCAGTCGACGAATCAGCGTATGGATGGGAATCAGGGAGTCTCGGTTGGTGCGATATTGCCACCAGTGCACCCTTGTAGTAGCGATTGGCACCTGTTGTTCTTCGACCCTCAGCAACCCCACAACCGAAGGGTCCTCAGAGAGTCTGGGCAAGGTGGACAACTGTTCAATTCCCTCTGTCTCCAAGGCAGCTATACCAAAGGCCCACCGATACCCCTTTGGGTCCTTGAAATACCCTCTCCTGAGATAATCTATGCCAAGAATGCATGGAGCCTCTGGACCAGTCACAATGGGGTGTTTTTGCCACACATTCCCAGTTAGGCTTATTTCAGCCTCCAATACAGTTAGCTGTTGAGATCCCCCTGTCACCCCAGAAATACAAATAGGTTCTACCCCTTTATAGCTTGATGGCATTAGGGTACACTGTGCACCGGTGTCTACTAGAGCTTTATACTCCTGTGGATCTGATGTGCCAGGCCATCGAATCCACACAGTCCAGTAAATCCGGTTGTCCCTCTCCTCTGCCTGGCTGGAGGCAGGGCCCCTCTAGTCCTGGTCATAGGATTCTCCACTCACTTGTTGTAAAAATGGATTAGAATGCCTTTTCATAGAATCAGGAGTAAGATCAGCCCTTCCACTCTGTCGGCCAAACCACTTGCAGTGCTCACTGGAGGCTGAAGCAACCATTTTCCTGGAAGAACCCTCATTTGTGGTTGTTTTTCCTCCAATTCACGTACCCGTGCATCTAGGACCGAGGTAGGTTTTCCATCCCACTTCCTCATATCCTCTCCATGGTCAAGCAGGTAAAACCACAGGGCACCCCGTGGTATATACCTTCTCTCTCCTCTCTCTTGCCCTGAAGAATACCTTTTCCTAATAGCTGAGGTATTGGTCTGTAAAGGTGGGTGGCCAAACTTATCCTCAAATCGCTGGAACTCTTGGGACCATTTCTCGGCGAGTATGTCTGGCAGTTTCTCCACAGCCGCAACAAGGGAGGAAATGAGACTTTCTTCTTATTGCCGAAGTCGGTGAGCCAATTCATCTACTGTTGGTCCCTCCTCGTCTTTCTGGTCCATTACTGCCAATGCATTGGCATACGATGATGGTGCACTTCTTACAAACTTCTGCCACATGGGTCGTGCACATTGGACTTCATCTGGATCTGTGGGTAACCGCCCATCGTCTGGGTCATAATAAACCATCTCCCACATGGTTAATACCCTCAGGTACTGGATACCTCTCTCCATGGTGGTCCACTTGCCTGGGTGACATACAACATCTTCCTTGAAGGGGTACCTTTCCCTCACGCCCGATAGAAGTCACCTCCAGAGGCTGAGGGCTTGTGTCTTTTTTCCAA